>NC_081406.1:2422554-5320054 GCF_030272615.1 Cryptomeria japonica | reverse complement strand
TGCCCGCCAAAATACCCTAGAGAATTAAACCAAAATCTCCCAACAAATGGAGATATTTTTTTTCTTTTAAATTAATCTTCACTAGAATGTTGATACTAACTTCTAGTTTGCATAATTACTACCAATAATGCATCATTAACTATATACATGATCACATCAATCAACATGAACATAACCTTGAATCATATTATGCAAGCAGAACATCTATTTAATCATTAACATAACTACATAATAAAACCATATAATGCATCTCTATTCCCTAGGGTATCTCAACGTCACTACTTGATAAAATCTTAACACATTATATAATCCTCTTAGAACATCATAGTCTATTATCCATCTATTCATTTACTTTCCATACAACTATGATAAATCCTTAACACATATGCATAACTTAGTCACCATAACAAACTCTTTAGATTCTTTTAGAAACTACCAAATCCAATACTCCTAATTGTTGCTACTTATCAAGTTGCCATTAGTTTTTATATTCAAAGTCATATTATATACTCTAGTCGGTAAACACTACCGAATCATGCAGTCGATATACACAGAAAAGTCGGTATGCACAGTCTAGTCAGTTACAGAGGAAAGCAGTCACAGAACGCAGTATACACTGAGCTGTCTACCGAGTATCTTTTTATGTCTACCGAGCAGCAAAGATGACACACCGAGTTGATATAAACTAAGTGAAACGTGTTACCAGATACATTGAACCTGGACATGCATATGAAAACATGTTACAAGATCGAGGCACATCTAACCGTTATTACATTGGAAATTGTACTAAAAGATTGTGTATGATTTTGAGATCAATCTAACCAATGAAATATTTTGTATAGTTATTCATTCGAGGAATCTTGTTTGTAAGATCGAAGCAATGAATTCAATCACCATCTTAAGAGATCTATTTATATAACATGAGTTAAGGGTGTATATGTGTGTAAGAAGACTGTTATAGAGACATAGAGGTCACCGAGAAGGTTTAAAGAGAACAGTCAAAGAATAGAGTAAGCAGAAGGGTTTACCAAGTTACTATATGGGTTACCGAGGTATGCTAGAAGCAAGGTAATCTATTATGAGCACATAGAATCTGCTATAACATTTCAGATGTAAAGTTGTAGATATTTGTAATGATTTTATTGTAATATTGTGAAGTTGTAAGAGAAACCTTTAACAGGGTAAAAGACTCTAATCAAGTCTATAAATTGTAAAGCCTCTAACCAGGTGCAACATTTAGAATAAATGTTGTAAAACCCCTTAGCAAGGTAGATCTAACAGATCTTGTTACTCCTAATAGGTTAAGCTATCAGAAATAGCTAAAATGTAGCTCTAATCGAGCACTCTTTATTATTGCAGTAGTGAAGTTGTGGGGGCCATCCCCACCACAGTTTTTCTCTCTAACCAAGAGTTTCTGCGTAACCAAAATATATGTGTTATGGAGTGAATCATGTATGATTGTTATCTATTTGTTTTAACTTTATTTATGTTACTACACTATTCTGTTTATGCATAACAATAAAGTTATTATTCAAGAAAAATTTTGAAGTACTAATTCACCCCTCCCCTCTCAGTACATTAGCTTTCCATATTGGGCCTAACAATTGGTATCAGAGCATGAATCTTGGAAAAGGGTTTAACTACCTAAATAGAAAGATCTTATCAATGGAAGGCTACAAACAATCTCAGAGGATTGTGTATCTGCAAGAAGAGATGGATCATGCTAATCAAGTGATTGCAGACATGTAAAGGCAAATGCAAGATTCTCAAGAGTTAGTGGAACAAATTGAGACATCATCTGAGAATAGTATATCTGAAGAGACTGAAGAAATGATTGGGGTATTGAAAGAAAAGAACAAAGCATTGGTTGATCAACTAAAAGCAATGAAAAGAGAACATGAACATTTCAGCACACAAATGACTAAAAATCTAGATGCATTAAGGACAACTAAGGATAAAGCAAGAGATCTAGAAAGAGAGAAACAACAACTTGAAGTCTTAGTATATGATAAAAATGATGAAATCATAAGGTTGACTGGGATTCAACAAAATATGACAGATCAACTAGGTTATGCACATCATGATGCAATTTGAAGAATGATGAAAATCAAGCATTGAAACTCGAAGTATCAAGGTTGACCGATGAACTTGAAACAGAGAAGAAATCCAAAGAAACATTGAAGAAGAGTTATGAAGCATCAAAGATGTTGGATGAGCAATTGAATATAAGAAGACCCAACAAAGATGCAAGACTCGGTTACAAAGGAAAAGACTCTACTGAGAAAGGAATTCATACTACTGAGAGAGGGGAATCATCAAAGCAAGCTGGAAACAGGAATAACATCAAAAGAAAGAAGCCTATTTGCTACTACTATGGAAATCAAGGTCATACTGCCAACATGTGCCAAATCAGAAAAGGTAGGCAACTAAATATCACTAAGTCCAATGGTTATTGTTACAATTGCAATAAATATGGTCACACATTTAACCAATGTAGGACAAAGTCTGTTAACAACTATCAAAAGGCAAAATACAAATGGTTTTTTAGAAACTGCAATAGATATGGACATAGTACTAAGAAGTGTTGGCTTAAGCAAAAGAACTACATGTGGTCTGCACACCAAGCAAACACTAGAGGTTACCGAACTTACACAGATCCTTACTGACAATATGCAGTAGTACCATGGGATTACAACACAAGGATATGGTGTGAATGTTGTGGAAGGAATGGACATATAAGTGCCAACTGTTTTATAAGGTTTGGAATGAAAAATCGAAGATCATGTAGAAATCCTAGTATGGCATGTTTTCATTGTCACAAAGTTGGACATTTAGCTGGAGATTGCAGAGATCAACCTAGAGGAGACACAGAAGGAATAAAAGAGAAATTAAAGATGATTTGAAAAAAGAAGGAAATTGTGTCGAATGAAGAAAGCACCTTACCTACCGAGTTAGGTGTACCTATTCCAAATTAATCAATAAAGGTATGAAGGGACTGCATTCTTTGAAGGTTAAAATCATAACAGTTCCTATTCTATTATGTACTAAATTCAAAATCTACATAGTTAAGATGCATTAGTAAGTTTGAAATTCTATCAAAATTACTTTACAGGAAGCCTCTCAAGTCGGTAAATGAAGGAAATTTGGTTACTCGGTTAAAACAAAAAAAAGAGTAAATCAGTTAACGGTGAACCAAGTGCATTTAATATTTTTGACCTAACCCACATGAAGCCCAATAAGGTATTTTGTGTACTTAAAAGCATTTTCGTGGTCATTTACACTTACCAAGTTTTCAAAAGAGCAGAGCAGAGTGATTCCAAGGCGATCAAATCTCATTCTAAGCGAATTCAAGGTATTTACATCAAATCTCATCACACTGTTAAGCTAGCTTACCGATCTTATCAAATTGTTATTATCTACTGAGTGTGAAGCGTCTGTTGTTTGTAAACCATCAAACCCTAAGGATAGTTTGCTAAGTTTTTACCTGAAATCTACAATGGCACCCAAGATCTAAGATCCCATAGTTGTCAAGAATGTAGAGAAGCCCTCACTGAAATACACTTTGACTCCTAAAGTCACCTCTGAACTGGATGACAAAACCACCTTTTCACTCATCCCGGATCGAGTCTTGTTAGTCGAAGATGTGAGATTCTTCACCAAATGTCATGTTGAAGAACTTGGTCATGTGGAAATAAGAGACACCTATGATGAACTATGTACTGATGGTGTATTAAACAGTAAGTATAAACACATCAGAATCAAAGGATTGACTGAATCCCTAACCTACCCTTGTGTGTTCAAGCCCCAATGGGTCAAGTTTTCTCTAAGCAGAGTTCATGATGATTTCATGTGGCTAGAAGAGCAACCATTCAAAATCACCAGGGAAATCATTCATGTGATCATTGGTTATCCTATCTATGATCATGCACGAGCTCAAAAGATGATATCACAGAAGGAACTAATCAGCTTAACTGGAGTAGAATCTGATTACAGAGGACTGAAATTAAACAATGTCACTGATGCAGAACTTAAGTTTTCCATTAGAGTAATCAGTTACTGTTTCTTCCAATCTGCAAGGGAAAACAGTGTACCCTGTGCCGCAGTTGACATAGCTTATAAAATTGTGAAAAAGGGAATGAAAATTGAATTATGTGAAGTGTTACTGAAGAACCTGTTTGAGAATCTGAACACAATAAGGAAGCTGAAGAAGAATAACTCAGCAAATACACTAAAGTTTGGTTCACTTCTTGTATGCATGGTTTTCTACTTTGAGAAATTCTTTCCATCAGTCGGTAAAGTAGTCTGGGAGCTACACTGACCAATCACCCATCAAATTAATGACTTTATCAAGAAGCTAGGTGATAATTTCAATGATATAATGGATGATTATTTCAGTAAATTTTAGGAGAAAATGCACAACAGGTATCAGATTCCACCCCAGCTAGTGGAGAAATATAAAGATGATATATGCTTTGAGGTAGATACTGATTATTGTTATGTGAATGTTGTGGAACCAAGAACTCAATCTTTGCCACCTATGGGTTACAAGATTGACTTTGATATCACACAACAGCAAATTGATGCATATCTTACATTACCAAGGCATGCTACCGAGCTGAGGTATGGAACCTATGAAGAGGTGAAGGGAAAAGTAAAAATAAGCATTGTAGTACCCAAGGCTACAAGAAAAGCAACAAATATGATAAAGGTTTTAACAGAGAAATTCAGAGAAGATTCTTCCTCCATACCGGTCAAAGGCACTCTTGCCATCACCGAAGAGGAATCAGAAGCTCAAGAGGCAACTATAACACTGAGCGAACTGGACACTTCAAAGGCCCTACTGACTCCTCCAACAAAGAGACCTAATACAAGAGCATCAGCTGCATCACTGAGTAAGAAACAAAAGAGTGTTACAGCTCCCAAGGTAACCAAGACCTACAAGAAATCTACTCGGAGACTCATTTTGGCAAAAGAGTCTAGTAATACAGAATTAGAGGATGCCAACAAATTCCAGATTGTCAAGAGCAAGAAGGTAAATATACATAGTGTTGAAAACTTTTGTGCCAATTTGAAAGAATATGGCGGATTTGGTTCTTTTAGATATGTCAAGTATGAAACAAGAAATAATGATGAGAAGAGACAAATTGAAGAAGCTATCATTTGCACACTTCTAAAGTTTCGACTAGCTCCATTGGAACTAGTAAAGTCACTTCCAAATGAACTTTACTTGCATATTGATAATAGGTGGAAATATGCAATGGACTCAGAGAAACAAATCAGAGAAAGAAGTCTAGTCCATCTATTTCCTAATATGTCTATAGCAGAAATAAAGGAACATTTGACAACCTACAATTCAAAATTTCTTGTCAAACAGAGAGCCTTAAAACTAATGAATGGGCTATACATTGACATAGAGAATGAGACAAAATCAAAATGGTAGGAAATCTTCAAAATCAAAGATGTTGGTGAACATTCTACAGTTGAAATTGTTGATGTCACCAAGCACGATCCTGATGTCACTGAGCACGGTCCTAATGTTACCAAACAAGACCCAGCTGACACTATTCAAATTGATGAAGATGTCATGGATACAGAGGAACCAGAGCAAGAAATGATAGAAGAGACTACATATGCAAAACTTGTATCGAGTGAATCCATTTTAGAACAAGTTTAGCCTTATCCACTGATCAATCCACCTGTCTCTATAGAAGCTCCTCAGGATACAGCACAAGGCACCGAAGGTCACAAGTCTACAACAGGAGAAGAGACTACTCAAGAACAGACCTCTAAAGCACCTTCGAGCACCAAAAATGTAGCAGCTGAGACACCCAGTACCGAGGCACCGAAAGACACCACATCAGCTACAGGAACCAACCAAAGTGTTGCCTCTACCGAGCAACCTACCGAGGGTCAGCAAGCCTCTCAAGCTATTGTCTTGGTCCAACTGACTAAAGGTAAAGAGAAGAAGGTGAAAAAGCATAGCTTCAAAGTTGATTTATCTAAACCAATAGTGTTGCCCAATGTGGATATATCAAAATTAAAGGGGCAAGCACTCATTGATTTTGGTGAACTCTGCAAAACAAAGGTCGAACAAGAAAAACAGATGGCCATACAAAAGAAGAATAAAGTACTTCAGAAGGTGAAGACACTGCTATCAGATATGCTACCTACAGCTACAGTGTCAACTGATGCAGCCATCCACATTCAACTAGATGAACTCCTTAATCAAATAGAAACATCCGGAGTTGATGCATCTGAGTATTTGAGCAAGCTCAAAGACAAGGAGCTTACTACAAAAATGATAGAATAGGTACAAAAAGCTCTAACTATTGGCAAAGTCAAACTTGTCAAATTCATTGCTGAGTTGTCCCCGCAACTCAAGCATATTCTTTATTTATTTCATAAACTTTGTACATTTTCTATATTCATTAAATATATCAAGAATAAAATTGATGCAATTGAGAAAGAGATCACCGATCTCTCAAATAAGTTGACCAAAGCGCCCAATTCCATTCAGAATTTTTATACCAAGCTTCAACAGCTCATGGCTCAACAATTGGAACTAAGAAATGAAGAACATAAGATTAGGATGGATATAATGACACTCCAAACATTATTCCTTCCTCATCTTTCATCAGTTCAAGATCAGATTAATCGAGCTACACACCTATCTACTACACAAGAGGGAAGCACTCTTCATGGCTTAATATCCCTATTGGCTGATATTCAAGCACAAAATTCTTTAATGGAAAGTGTAAAGGATGCACTCTCTATCGCACTCACCGACGCTCAGACAAAGTATAAATCCATTTTTGATCAGTTACCACCCCCAGATGGAAATTAAGTTTTTGATGTTTGTCAAAAAGGGGGAGTGATACTATATATTTGGGGAGTGATACAGTTTTGATATAGTATTCAGAGTATTGTATACAGGGAGAGTATACCGAGCAGAGTATGCAGAGTATCCAAGGATAGTAAGCAGAGCACACAAGCAAAGAACCGAGCATGCAAAATTAGAGTTATGTATAGTATAATGATAAGGGGAGTATATCTGATTATACTATTTCATTGACTATTGTATATACTGTAAAGTATAGTCATTTTGCAAAGTATATATATTTTTTAGTTATGACTTTGAAAGTAGTTTTGTCAAACATCTCAACTAATGTAAAAAGGGGAGATTGTTACTACTTATCAAGTTGCCATTAGTTTTTATATTCAAAGTCATACTATATACTCTAGTCGGTTAACACTACCAAATCATGCAGTTGGTATACACAGAGAAGTCGGTATGCACAGTCTAGTCGGTTACAGAGGAAAGCAGTCATAGAATGTAGTATACACCGAGCTATCTACCGAGTATCTTTTTATGTCTACCGAGCAGCAAAGATGACACACCAAGTGAAACGTGTTACCAGATACATTGAACCTGGACATGCATATGAAAACATGTTACAAGATCGAGGCACATCTAACCGTTATTACATTGGAAATTGTACTAAAAGATTGTGTATGATTTTGAGATCAATCTAACCAATGAAATATTTTGTATAGTTATTCATTCGAGGAATCTTGTTTGTAAGATCGAAGCAATGAATTAGATCACCGTCTTAAGAGATCTATTTATACAGCATGAGTTAAGGATATATATGTGTGTAAGAAGACTGTTATAGAGACACAAAGGTCACCGAGAAGGTTTTCAGAGAATAGTCAAAGAACAGAGTAAACAGAAGGGTTTATCGAGTTACTATATGGGTTACCGAGGTATGCTATAAGCAAGGTAATCTATTCTGAGAACATAGAATCTACTATAACATTTCAGATGTAAAGTTGCAGATATTTGTAATGATTTTATTGTAATATGGTGAAGTTGTAAGAGAAACCTTTAATATGGTAAAAGACTATAATCAAGTCTATAAATTGTAAAGCCTCTAACCAGGTGCAGCATTTAGAATAAATGTTGTAAAACCCTTTAGCAAGGTAGATCTAACAGATCTTGTTACTCCTAATAGGGTAAGCTATCAGAAATAGCTAAAATGTAGCTCTAACCAAGCACTCTTTATTATTGCAGTAGTGAAGTTGTGGGTGTCATCCCCACCACAGTTTTTCTCTCTAACCAAGAGTTTCTGCGTAACCAAAATATATGTGTTATGGAGTGAATCATGTATGATTGTTATCTATTTGTTTTAACTTTATTTTATGTTACTGCACTATTCTGTTTATGCATAATAGTAAAGTTATTATTTAAGAAAATTTTTGAAGTACTGATTCACCCCTCCCCTCTCAGTACATTAGCTTTCCATATTGGGCCTAACACTAATATCCATTCTATCATTCATCATAAAAGCAATGTAGATAATATAACCATTCTCTTTAAAAATACTAGAATATCCTTTAAGTTTTTACTACAAATCTCTAAGACAAGAAATTCAAACTCCTAAGCAACATAATCCATCAAACCTAAATAATTTCCATTACTTAAACAAAGTCTATAACAGCAATACTAATATTTCATCTTAAATTTTCCTTAAGGTCATACATAAAATTTCATCTTACAATTTCACACAATACAAACATACAAATACAATCTCTTTCTTTCACATCAAACTATACTCTAAAATTACATAAATGAGTATCCACTACATAAATGAATATAAAATGAGATCTCCTCCTAAACTACTACATCATATTCCCTTTCAATTACATTAACAAATACATGAAGACACATAACTTAGGGGCACATAATCTCATCTACAAATACAAATCATCATGATAAAATGTTTTCTATTCCAAGTACATAGAAATTAGCTCCAAAGAATATCCACATAATAAAGAATCCAAGAATCCAATCCACACACGCTAACATCCAAGAAGAAGAATATCACAATGGAAGAAGGCATCAAACCACCCGACTATGTGGAACCAAATAGGAACCACCCCTATGCTGGGAGATGACATGGGGTTCCAACACTCACTCAAGACCTAGGTTGACACCTAACAACCATGGGACTCAACATAGTGCATAATAAGCTCAACACAATAATAATCACATGACCACACTGTTGGCAATATATCATTATAACAGACAATGAAAGATTGTTGGCATTTCATAAGGATATTGAGAAGGTTGTTGATGATTATGGATATAACTCATTAAGGATGTTTACTATCTTGATATTATTATTTTGTCACTGATGTCAAAAAATTGATTTTCTAATTCAGTATGATGTTGCCATATCTTGAGAAGTATGATTTAAAGAATATAAAGATGTCGGTAAAAGACACAGGAAAGATTATGATGAATAAGGGGATGAATTAAGGTATTCAATAGGCAACTACTACCGAGTCAGACAATGATGAGATCATGATGTTTAGATTGTTTTAACATCATACATATGTTGTAAATTGTAAGTATAATACTATACTATGTTACCAAGCAAAGAACCTAGTCGGTAAACCCTAAGGAACCTAGCCGGTAAACCCTAAGGTTATCGCTATCGGTTAATGAAGGCAGAATGTCTACCGAGTAAAGTTTAATATTCACTGAGTTATAACTGAGTTGTAACCGAGCTATAATAGAATGCATTAAATGTTTGCATGCGTTATTTAATGAAAGAAGTTGATGAGCTGGAACTGATTTAATGATTGGTAAGTTGTGCATGAAGTTTGTTAATGAATCTAAGGCAATGGAAAGTCGGCATGAAGATCTACAGCGCAAGTGTATGCACAAGGATGCTACATAGTGATTACCAAGCACAGAAGCTTGAAGACTTGTTTGAATAACAGAGTATAGAAGCACAACAGATAGACAAGATTAGTTCTATGTCTAGATTGTATTGAACAAATAGGAATTTGCTTTAGCATTTTAGATGTGAAGTTGCAGATAGGTTTTTATTACTGTTATTTTGTAAAAGTGATAGAAAATCTCTTAACCATGTGGACTTAACAGTCTTATTTGTGAAACCCTCTAGCAAGGTGACATTCTGATTGAGTGTTTGAAATCCTTTAACAAGGTCACTTCTAACAAGGTGAAGATCCTAATAGATCTGAGGGAAATCCCTTAACTGGGTCACATCTAGCAATGTGTTTGTAATCTTTAACAGGATTTTCTTTTAACCGAGCATACTCTAGAAGAGTATATTTCTTAGTGGGTCTGAAATCCCACAGTGGTTTTTCCCTATTTGGGTTTCCACATTAAATCTGGTGTTATGAGGTTTATGATGTTTATATGCTTTTGAGTTTGCATGTTTAACAGTTTTGGTTATATTACTGGAGTATATGTTACCGAGGTTGAATCTGATGTTTTAATGGAAGATTAAGTTTGTATGATTCACCCCCCCCCCCCCTCATCTTGTTGGCTATTGGATCTATACTTATATTAAGTATCAGAACTATCAAACACAAGGTTGAAATCAACAATAAACTATTTTAGAGGCGTACACTAAATCATGGCATATGGACATGGTCATATGTAGAAAAGGAGTGTCATCACATGTTGTCCTCATATAGAAGGGAATATGGCCATTCTTACTAGTCACGCTCCTACGTGCTAGCCTCACAAAGAAGGTAAATCTGCACCCATAGTAGACATGTATGCTATCGTCACAAAGAAGAGCAACCCATTCTCCTAATAGTCATACAAGCTACCCTCACAAAAGAAGGGTGAAAACAATCCCTTAACAGACATGTGGAGTCATCTCAATCTATGTGAGTACAAGGGAGATCAACTTGCCATCTCATATGGCCCAAACCAAATAGAATTACCTTATTAGGTGAAACCCAAACCCAATCAATTATTAAATCTGAATTACAAAAAGGAAAACTCCCAATGTGCCCTGGTGGTCTAGGTGCCAAGCAACCTAGCTCACGTGACCCCAATCATCACAAGGAAGCCCGCTCCCCCTAATCATATGCCAAGTCGTAGGGTAACACATAACAAAATACAACACAATAATAACATGAATCTCAACATCGAAGGCATCCAAAAGTCATTACAAAACTGATACAACCGAATCACAAAGATAGTCATCAACCAAGAGACACTTAGCAAGGATCAAGCCATAAGCTTATAATGCCAAAGTCTCAAGAATTTCAAATACACATAAATAGGGGTTGTAGACACCTAAAATTGTCCTGTCTAATTAAATAAATATTTTTATTTATTTAATTATTTATCCTAACTCTTCTATTATTTATTTAATTCATTCATTCATTTATCCTCTTCTAGCTTTATTTCTCATTTAAATAAATACATTTATTTATTTAAATTGTCCTTCCCCTAAATTAAATAAATACTTTTATTTATTTAATCGAACCCACTTCTTCTATTAATTAATTAAATATTTATTTAATTAATTCATTAACCTTTTCTACCTATGACACGTCATTCATCTCTTAATTCCTACACTACCTACCCTCTCATTATTTTCTTATTTCTTCTACCTACCCTCCAATCCTAGCCAACCATCTATCTTTTACCCCTCTCAATCTTATCCTTCCATTTCTTACAATGTCTTCTATATAAGGAGATGCTTCCTTCATTATCAACCCTAATCAATCCTTCAAGCATTATAGCATTCACTTTCATATGCGATCTAGCTATCAACCACATTTTCGTTCTTTGTTGAGCTCTTGTGCACACATAAAATCTGAGAGAAAATATATCAAACAAGATCAATGGAAATAGGAAGAATGGAGATCCAAACCCTATTGAACATGTGATGGTATAATCTTTGTGATTTCGTTGATTTGCATTGTCTTAGGTAATATTCATATGTTATGGTGGATCTTTGTTGTTGTTAGGCTAGGGTTTTGTGGTTGAATCTATTTTAGTCTTTCAATATTGTTGTTTCCATTTTTACCATAAACATTTTGGCACGCCCGGTGGGACTCTTGTCCCTTTTGCATTTAACATCTTTTGTCCCAGATTTTGTGTTTTTTGTTTTTGTTTTTGTTTTTTTGAAGTTGCGGATCTGACATTTTCCAACAATATTTTGACATTTCTGTGTCTATGCATCTTGGAACCACGTTTTTTATTTTTTGTCACGTATGTGACCTCTTTAATCGCATCTGCATTCGACATTATTTTATTTTTTTGCAAATTGTAGGGGCGCGTCTGTGTTTCTGAATCGCGTTTGTGCATCTTTCAGTCGCATTTGTTTTCTGGAACCGCGTCTGTGTTGTCTAGGCGCGTATGTGAGAGTTTTAGGTGCGTTTGTGATCTTTAACCGCATCTGTGTTAGGTTTAATCACGTATGTGTTTTTGATTTCACATTTTTTTAGTTTTTGATTCAGTTTTAAGGCTTCACTTCATCGTTTGGATTTCAAATCTGGTTTATTTCGGGCTAACATCTTGTGATCTAGCTAATAAATTGGTGCAGCTTGTCCTTGAAGCAACACGTCTTGCTGAAGGCCCCTTTTCACAAAGTCTTTTGGATCTAAAATTTACCTAACTTGTATGCTTGCAGGAGGGGTATTATTGCAAAACTACTAAGAGATCTTTGTTGCAGAATTTTGGGCAAGATTCTTTGATCTTTATTGTGTGCCTTGTTTTCATAGATTACCAAACACTTCAATTGGTGCACTAAAATTGAACCAGTGTCTTTTGTGTCTTGAGCAATAGGCTCTTTTTGTTTAATCATTGTGTCTTTTTTGTCTTGTCTCCCTGTGTGGTCATTAGGACTACTAGTGAGGAGAGAATGACCCAAGTGGTAGCGAGGAAAAACCACCTCTTTCGAACCACTATAAATAATTGTATCCATGGTGAAAGCCATGGGTAATGTGTGTTGATTAGTTCATATTGACACAATGTCTCCACATAAATCCGTTTGATCAAATTTATTTGATCAGTTGTAGGGTGTAACCCCTACTAGCTGGGAGCCTTCTGTATTTACAGAGATGAAAGTGCCACATGTATGCCCACACAAGTGGATGCCCTTACTAGCATCTTTTTGTTTTAGAAAGCCAAAATACTTCTAGTTGTTGGGGCAGGAGGTCGGACCTCTGGAGCGGCCCACACACATACGGTTCTTAGTAGAGATACAAAGTTTGCCACGTGGAGTTTTCGTGGGGATTGATGCTTGGTTGCCCTGGAGAAGTGAGTGTCAGGTGTGGCTAGTGGGGTCAACATCTAAGTATCCACCTTGAATAGTGTAGCCTCGGGGGAAACCCCATGTGGGATCAACAACTATTGTCCTAGCCAACCATAACAATTGTGCTTGTCTTCTTTGAAACATTCAAACATTCAAGATCAAACATCAAAACATTGTGTCCTTTGTGTCTTCAAGTGTATGAAAAACATTTTTACATCAAACAACACACTTTCTTTTGAGTCATTTTGAGCCTAAACACCTGCAAACATTGATTCCTCATCAACATTGTGTCCTCTTGTCATGAAAAATAGTCAAAAAAATTAGATTTGGTCACAACAAACAACTTTACACATTGGAAAAATTGCACTTAGTTTCTTGAAATGTGTTTGTGCAGTGTTAAACAACATCTATGTCATTTAGCCACGTCCGTGAAGGGCAGAAATGTGTCTGTGTTATTACAAGAAAGATTGTATTTACAAAATCTAGAAATGCGTCTGTGCAATTTTCAATAGCGTCTATGTAATTTAACCACATTTGTGAAGTATACAGGCAGGTCTGTGTTTAGAATTGGAAAAACTTGCAGTCTAGCAAAAACAAGAGCAATCAGTTTCAGAATTCTTGAACTTCCTAGGTTATCTCTTCGAGTTTTCATCTAGAATTTAGCCTATTTTGGGTCTCACAAAGTTCATCATTTCTTTACACCTTGCATTACATTCACATTTGTCTAAACTTAATTTAGAAGATCACTTGCTTGTCCTCATCTTGCTTTATTAACACACTACATACAACAACATTTCGCTAAGCGGTCCCTTAGCAAGGTCTATCACCTTTGGGCCTCATTTGGTCTTACTTAGAGTCAAGGTCAACTTACCTCATCAAGAGAAACTATCATCTCTTTGGAAGTCACACCTTCTCTACTACATACATACTTGGTCTTACATTTTGGACATTTCAAGTACACCTTAGATTCATTTACATTCCATACAACTCTTGGTCTTCCATACTTTTTCCATCTTCATCTAGCCTCAAACATCTTGGTCACAACCTAGTTCATGGTTGAAACCCATTCCCAAAAATCTAGGAGAGAAGCTAAAGAGGCTCAAGAGTCTACAAACATGAGTGCCTATGAGTATCACAATGATATCTTCTTCAATTCTGATCATACCACATTACCAGACATGGAAACTTATAGAAACACTCAAAATGTTGAGAACATGGATAATACAAACAACAATGATACACACAATGACAATATAGACAACTTTTCCATACATTGAGAAGAAGTGGAGGACTCCATCATGGATCCCCATTTTAATAGATTGGTTCAGGAAATCATGAGAAGAGATAGACAATATTTCTTACAAGTGATGGCACAAAGTGGAACTAAAATACCTCATGATTTTGACATGTCTCAAATAATGAAAAATCAACCTCTGCAAGAAGCTTAACTCAACATGGATCAAAGGAGACCTAATAGTGGAGGTACTAAAGGACCATGTTTCGTGCTCGAGTCTCCATCATCTTTGTTTCAAAAACTTGAGGTCCCAAATACACATGGTCAAGCTTATGATACTCATCTACGCAGACCTTTATGGAAGTCTTATGTAGAAAAATGCACACAATTGCATACCAATGCTAAGGACCAACCTCCAAAACAATTGGATATCCAAAGGCATGCTCAAAATTTGGACACAAGGAAACCCCTTGTCAAATTTGGAGGCAACACACTAGAACAAACTCATGACATGCCTGTAAAATATGATATACATGGACAAAGTAGATATTCCATTCCTCATTATGACTCTATGCCAAGTGGTTCCTATACACAACATCATTATAGACCTCCATATGAACATGTTTATGATCAATACCATCCATATATGCAACATTCTCCTCCTCCACTCGGTGGCTCGGGCATGGGATATGGTCCAAGAAGTCGGTCTCCACCTAAGAACAACTTGGAACAACAAATTAAAGACTTAGAAAATAAAATGGAGAACATAAATACATTGAAGCCATCTTACACAATGAGAGACATATGTCCCTATCCATTTGACAAAAGCATTCCAATGCTTCCTTTTCCTACACATTTCGTGACACCCAAGTTCGATAAGTATAGAGGCAAAGGAGACCCTAAGGCACATATAAGACAGTTTTTTACAGCTTGCCTTGAGGTAGCATCAAAAGAGACGTACTTAATGAGACTATTCCCACAAATCTTAGGTGATCAAGCTATGGAATGGTTCTCCCAACTTCCACCTGGAATTAAGTCTTGGGGTGATCTAGCAGAAGCTTTTATCCAACATTTCCCATACAACATAGAGATAGACATATCAGTCACCACTTTGTGCAACACCAAGCAAAAGGATAGGGGGTCATTTTCATCATTCTTACAAATATAGAGGAATTCAGCCAACAGATTCTCTTGTGAAATTCCACAAAAACAAATGGTAGAGATGTTTACATAGAATGTCCACAAAGAAATTGGTTATGATCTAAGGAAATCTTATTTTTCTACTTTCAAGGACATCATTGAAAAAGGCTTAGCAATAGAGAAGGTCCTAATTGAACAAGGGGTAATTAAGATATTCAAAGAAAACAAAGAAGACTTTAAAGGAAAAGACAAACCAAGATTTTGGAACAAAAACAAGAACACAGTAAATGATGGTGTTGTTGATGCTAACACAGTAAGACCCAAAATCATTCTTTCTGGATCAAGTTCTACAAACAACCAAGTGAATACTCAAACAACTTCCAAAACACGAAGGAAATACACCCCATTGGGAGAACCACTTGAATCAGCTTTCAAGAAGCTAGTGGCAAACAAGATAATAACAATTCTTGACAATCCTCCATATGAACCAAAGGTCAAACCAAATTGGTAGAATGATAATGAGTACTATGAATATCACAAGAGAAAGGGACATAAAACAGGAAATTTTCATCGGCTGAAGAACATCATACAAGATCTTATTGATAGAGGTGACATTGAGATTGAAGGACCTTCATCCAATCAAGAACATGAGATGTTTAAGGAAACATTCCCAAAACATGACAAGGGAGAAGCCAAAGCCACATATGAGTATACCAACTATACCAGAGCATCCTATAACTATGATTCAATTGTTAATCACATTTCAATGGACAATTATGTCTCTACCATTATCATAAAGGACAAAATGCCTGGAAATTCTATCCAAAGACCCAAAGTTATCCTAAAAGGAATTGGATCTTCTTCTAAATGTAATGTCACAACTCGATAAGGTAAGGTCACTTTGCAAGGTGCTCCAGCTAAAACCAACACTTCCTCATTGGCCAAACCTGTGTATGATACATTAGAACAGTTAGGGAAGACATCCATGCTTATCTCCATCCTTGAGCTTTTAAGCATATCCCTCGCACATAAATCCATTCTTGACAGAACTTTGAAAGACACTTTTGTCCCCACTGATCTGAACATGGACCAGTTTCAAGCCATGGTGGGATACCTTTCCATTCCACGTTCTCTTACATTCACATAAGCTGACGATGCCTCCGTGAGCCAACCACATAATGCACCTTTACACATTGAAGCCTTCCTACACAAACATCAAATAAAATGAGTCCTGATAGATGGAGGAGTTGGTCTTAATATATGTACTTTGAACACAATAATACGAATGGGATATTCAGATAAAGCTATGAATGCTACAAACAAAATTACCTTCAAGGCATATGATGATGAAGAGCGTTCATCCAAAGGCACAATCACCTTGCCTCTTAGAGTTGGGCCGGTTACAAAAGATGTGGTTTGTCAAGTCCTAGTCCTAGATCTCACATACAACATATTGCTAGGACGTCCATGGATTCATGAGATGAGAGCAGTCCCATCTACATACCATCAATGCATTAAGTTTCCTCATAATGGAGTTGAAGTAACAGTTAATGGTGATCCTAATCCATTTATATACTGCAATAACTTGAGGCCAAAAGCAGAGACGATAATTCCAATTAATAGAGAAGTTATCTCATATTCTGCATATATTGACCCTGAATCATTAAAACCTTCAAAATCAAATCAAGGTGAGCTTAAACGGAAATATTAGGACAAAGGCATGGGTGAATATACTTTGAATCAAACCATGTGCTTACGAAAAGTTATGGGTTCACCAAAAGAATATGGATGACCACATCCTTCTAAATGGGTATCTATCATTACACTGAAATGGGATCCTACTATATTCCAAAAGTGGGGTGAAATAGAAGAAGAAGACTTATATGCTTTACAAATACCCTGAAGATGGTATACAAGATCACACCAACATACCATGTGAAAAATATGGCAAAGGATTCAAGATCCTACAAAAGTTTGGGTATGATGGTAAAAGTCCTCGTGGCTTAAGAAAAGAAGGTATCACTCAACCTTTGCAACCAGAGTTAGCATTTAAAAACCAACGCTTGAAAGGGCTTGGTTTTATATTTTCCAGAGTAAACACTCACAAATCAGAAGAAGCATCACAAATCATGATTTCCAATTATCAACAAGAGAGCCACTATTCCACTGACTCTAATGGATGGGAATGGGGTTCAGACAAATCCTCCAGTGACTATGAACTCACCGAGACATTCTGAGAACCAAGTGAACCCACAGAAGAGGAATTTCATAAAAAATTCAGAGTTGGTCAAGAAACAACTTCTGAGGATCCCACACCATCTTTTTCTTTAGGTTCTAAGTCAAAATCACGAAGAATGAGGACACCCGTTCTAGGAAGCACTTTTACTGATGACAATTTGGACTCATTCACAATTGAGGTAGATGAGGAGAGTGCCAATGATGACCTCGACAACTACCTTGACATACCTGAATATAACTGTATCTACACCCTAACACCCAATGACTTTGAAAACATTGAAGGCCTTCCCTTGTTCACTACCAACTTATTGACTGGGATCATGAAGGACCTGCACAAATCGACACATTCCAAAATGATGAAGCCTTTATTGACTATTTAGGCATATGAGATGATCTTCCATTTGGGGACCATAAGGTGGGATACACTATAGAACTTAACAGTGTGGCATATTTTGGTGAGGGTGTTGGGCCTTCCAGTCACAAAAATGTAAAAATAAAAGCAAATCATGGGTTTTATGGTGAAAATCACATTGTGGTACTATCTGACCCCAAAAAAGTAAAAAGAAAGGACGTATCTGAGAGTGAAATCCTCTCTAAGGCGCCCGAAGATGGAAGGCTCGACATTCTCCCGACATCATATGAAGAAAAATCATCTATGTTAGTAGAGGAGACCATCAAAACAAACATTGGTACATAAGAGATTCCACATAACATCTTTCTGGCACAATCTCTGATAGAGAGAGAAAGACCGAAGTTCATACATTTCTTCATAGAACGACAAATCAATTTTGCATGGTCATATGCCGATATGCCTAGACTAAATCCGGATTTAGTGATGCATCATTTGACAGTTAAACCGGGGGCAAAACCAGTGAAATAAAAATTAAGAAAGATGCATCCACAAGTGGCATTATTAGTCAAGGCAGAGCTTGAAAAAATATTGGATGTCAGATTCATACACCCAATTGATTATCCTGAATGGACCTCCAGCTTGGTTCCGGTCAATAAGACATATCACAGTATCAGAATATGCACATATTTCAGAGACATCAACAAAGCTTGTCCTAAGGATGATTTTCCATTGCCAAACATCAACCTGATCATAGATCTCATAGCAAGTTATGTGATGTTATCTTTGATGGATGAATTCTTTGGATACAATCAAATAAAAATGGCATCCGAGGATCAAGACAAAACAACATTTACTTGTCCTTGGGAAACTTTCTGCTGGAATGTTATGCCCTTCAAGCTAAAGAATGCAAGCACTACATACCAACAAGCCATGACTACAATTTTTCATGATCTCATGCACGTAACTGTAGAAGATTATGTTGATGACCTCTTGGGAAAATCAATAGATAGAGATACACATTTGGACATCCTTTCGGTCGTTTTTTATTAGTTGGAAAAATACAAAGTAAAACTAAACCTCAAGAAATGTGTCTTTGGAGCAACCTGTGGGAAGCTCTTGGGATTCATTGTTTCAGAAAGAGGGATTGAAGCCAATCTAGCAAAAGTCAAAGCAATCCTAGAAATGCCACCACCAAAAAATATTAGTCAACTTTGATCTTTATAAGGAAGACTCCAATCCATATGAAGATTCATAACACAACTTGCGGATAAATATCATCGTTTTCAACACTTGCTACACAAAAAAATCAAATTCAAATGCGATGATAACTGTCAACAAGATTTTCAGATACTCAAAGATTATCTTCTGAATCCACCAGTCTTGATGCCACTAGTCCTAGAACAACCCCTATTACTCTACATATCAGCTACATCAATAGCACTGGGGGCACTCCTAGCACAACAAGATGTTGAGGGCAAAGAAAAAGGTAGTATATTACATCAGTCGTACTTTGGTTGGTTATGAGCTAAACTACACGCCAATTGAGCGTGTGTGCCTCGCTATGGTTTTTGCTTTGCAGAAATTATGACATTACATGCTAACTCATAAAACTAAGTTGGTCACAAGGATCGATTCATTGAAGTACCTTCTTAATAAGGCGACACTTACTGGTAGACTAGCTAAATGGGTGATGATCTTGAGTGAATTCAACATTGAATATGTGGACAAAAAAGCAATAAAGGGACAAGCTATCAGAGATCAATTAGCAAATGCACCTATGATAGATGATGCTCCTATAATTTCAAAATTTCTAGATGAATCCATCTTGATGATATCACACTCAAAGCCTTGGCAACTAGATTTTGATGGCTCATACACACAACATGGTGTAGGAGCTGGTATCCTCTTTATCACACCTCAGGGGGATTCCATTCCAAAATCATACCGATTATCATTTTCTTGCACCAATAACATAGCCGAATATGAGGCATTAACAACTGGACTACGGATTGCAGTTCAGTGGAAGATCCAAGAACTTCATGTTTTTAGGGACTCTCAACTTGTAATTCATAAAGCAACCAATGACTACCAAACAAAGGATGAAAAATTAATGCCTTACAAGAAAATGGTAGATGACTTCAAGCAACATTTCATGAAGTTAACCTTTGAGAAGATACCAAGAGAGCATAATTGAGCCACTGATGCCATGGCTACTATTGCTTCACTGATCGATCTACCACAGAATGAAACCCGCTATGAGTTCTTGGTGGATAACCTTTTGGTTCCCTCGTATGAGATCACTCCTACTGAGATGATATGTGTCGTTGGTCCTGATTCCTAGTTTATGGTTCCATTTTCATATACCTTGGTAACAACACCCTTCCTCCTGACTTATCCAACAACCAATGCCGCACTTTCATTCTCCAATCTTCTTGATACGTCATTTTAGCTGATATCCTATACCGTCGAGGTCTAGATGGCACTCTCCTTAGATGTTTAGAAAGGGACGAAGCTCAGATTGCATTACGCGAAGTTCATGAAGGAATATGTGGTCCACATTCTAGTGGTCCCACCTTAGCCAAGAAACTCATCAGGACTGGAAATTACTGGCCCAATATGGAAAAATATTCATATCAGTTTATCAAGAAATGTAAGAAATGTCAAATTCATGGAGACCTTATTCATGCACCAGCACAAGAACTTCAACCGATTGTGACTCCTTGGCCCTTTTGTCAGTGGGGACTCGATCTCATAGGCAAGATTCACCCTCCTTCCAATGGCCATAAATTCATTATCACTACCATAGAGTATTTCACAAAATGGATCAAAGTCGTGCCTCTTACACAAGTCACTGGAAAACAAATTGCTATATTCATCCTTAACTATATCATTTGTCGGTACGGTATTCCTCTTTCCATCATCACCGACAATGGACGTCCCTTCAAAAACCAAGATGTTTGTGAACTTTGTGATCACTTCCATATTACTCATTGTTTCTCCACTCCCTATTACCCTAAGGTAACAGTCAAGCTGAGGTGTCTAATAAAACTATTCTTAAAATCCCCAAAAAGATAGTCGATGACGCTGGCCGAAATTGGCATATCCAACTTAATCTCTCACTTTGGGCTTATTGCACAAGTGTTCGCACATCTACAGGAGCCACACTTTATTCACTTTTCTATGGCATTGAAGCTATCTTGCCTATTGAGGTTGAGATGCCATCTTTACAAGTCTCCTTGCACAACATTATCAGTGATGAAGACTACAGGGTCTCTTGCTTACAATAACTAGAACTATTGGATGAACGAAGACAAAGTGCTTTTAATCATCTCAAGGCTTATCAACAATAAATGAGTCATAGTTACAATCACAAGGTAAATCCTTGCACATTTGAGGTAGGTGACTTAGTTCTCAAAGAAAACTCCAAAAATGAGCAAGACAAAGAGAAGAAGGGCAAGTTCGAACCAAATTGGCTTGGTCCTTACATCACCATAGTGACCTATGGATCTGGAGCATATGAGCTCTCAACCATATACAACGAACATTTGGAGGATCCTATCAACAACATGCACCTTCGCAGGTTTAACACATAGCTCTTCAAGATATCCTAATTCAAAAATACAAAAAAAATCAAAAAAAGTAAAGAGAACTAAATTTCGTCCAACGGTGAAAACCACTTTGGTGGTGCCTTGGGCAAGTACCATGGTGAAAATCGGGTCACCGATGCCATGTATAGAGACATTTCTCTTCCCTCCTTCAAGATTCAATTTCATCCTTTCACTTTTCACACACTCACAACCTTTCCATCCATAATAAATCAGCTCCTATCTGTGGCTAAGACAAATCCTAAGTCTAGTGATGGGTGTGGAACTAAGAGCATCACACATTCTAAGGAGTACAGTTTCTTCCAATTTTCTTCAGTCTATCCGTGCACAATCCATAATAAAGCAACACTTGCATCGCCAGTCCACAATAAAGTTTCATCTTCTCTGCAATAAAGTATCAGTTTCATGGATGCAGTCAGTTTCAGATAAGACATAACAACAACAATGGGCTTCAACAAATCAAATCTTTCAACAGACTTAGACAACATTATGGTTCAGTGCTATCTATTCTTTTGTGAAAGTAAACATTCTGACCACAATCAAATAGATTTATACAAGTGACAAGAGACACTAAACTTGAGGACTACAGTGGATGTTGGTGTTGAGTCTTGGTTTTCTTTTGATTTTATCTTTTTGGTGACATGTCTTTTAGCTTTTTCAGGATGTCTTTGACTAGAGATTCTATCTCTAGGATGTCTTTGACTAGAAAGGCAAGGATGGGGTATTGTCACCTATTTTTCTTTGTTTTCTGTGGATTGTCTCTTAATAATGCTATGACTTGTCCAAGGATATGAGGACATTGTGAGTCTAGTGTGAACTGGGGAATTCCTTGTTTGCAACTGTCTGATCTCCATGCAAATAGGTACAATGACATTCTGGGTCAAACATATACCTCGATTGTCATAACCTATTTGCCATAATAAAGCTCAATGATGATAATAGCACAATAAGCTCTTTCACTTCCATATCTTTTATCTTTCATCCCCCTTTCGTGATTGACCTCCATCGTACTTTCTGAGTGTGTGTAGCCCATTATCACATGACTGAGTATAATGACACACCAAAAATATTTGCATGTCATATAAGTTTGCACCTGCATTACCACATATTAACATTTCATGCATATAGATATCAAAATTGCATCACATCCTGCACCACAACACATGTTAGCACATTTTACATTCTCATCATGTAATAGTTATTTGCATTATCATATTCATCTTCATTTCATACATTCACATATGCATAACATTTTAAAAGCATAAAAGAACAAAAAATATTGCATTCCATCATGTACATATTTGCATCCATATCATAAAATCATCACATAGGTACACATGCATATAGCTACCACAAAGATGAATCATCTTTTATATATATATATATATATATATATATATATATATATATATATATATATATATCTCAAAAAATCATAAGTGTCATGATACAATGATGTCAAAATAAATATGGCTACAATCACCCGAAGGTGTCTACATCATCATACAAAATGGTACACAACTGATACATAGGGATCCCTCTAAGGCTATGATGAACTCCCTCCCTCGGAGCTGGCTAGCCATGACGGAGTCTGAGCCTTGGAAGGACCTGCCACAGGATCATCTCTCTTGCCCCCTCTATCTGGTGGTGGTGGAGAACCCATGATCGCACTGCTAGATGCCTATCTCCTATCTCTCCCTCTTATGGTCGTCGTCATATGCGATGGTCTCTAGAAGCTCCTAGCCCATTGATCTGGTGGTACAACTCCATAGTACAGGTCTCTCCAGTAAGCTATCTCCTCCCGTGCCTACAAAACATAGGCGTATCAAGCCCCTATGTCCTTTTTTTCTCGCCTCCCTACCCTCAGTGTTGTTTCAGCCTCTATATAGCACTGAATAGCCTGATCCCTCTCCTGCTAGTGTCCCTCAGCTATCTCTTGAGCCTAGTCATGTCCCTCTCCAAATCTTGGATCTCATCTTCCTATCCCTGACAGATCTCCCTCAAGGATAGTAGCTCATCCTCCTCTCTCCCCTCACCCTATCCCTATGGCTTTTTCTGTGGCTACTCCTGTCCCTATCCCCATCCCTATACCTATCTAGGAACATGTACCTATCTAGGAACTTGTGTTGCTAGCACCTGTAATGGCAATCCACCTCTACCCCTCACTACATGCATTTGTCTCTCCTCTCCACCCTCTCTCCTCTAAGCCACTCTCCTCTCTACCACTGTGCCCTACCTCCATCGTCGGCCTCTACCTCCACCATCTCCACTATCACCTCCATCACCTCCACCATCTCCACTATCATCTCCATCACCTCTACTGTCTCCCTCTATCGTCTCCCCTGAATCCGTCAGCCATGGAAATAGATGCTCTCCCCAATAGGCAGTATACTCTGCATCCATCCTTGCATCCTCTACATCTACCCATATGTCCCAAGGCATGGGAACCATCTCTAGAAGTTGTGTCACAGCCTGATCATAAGACAATAATCGCCCCAAATGCACCTCATCCCTCACGGTCTGTGCATACATCTTTGACCCCGTGGCATCCGTTGTATCCTGCCAAACTGCCTGCATACCCTGTCTATCAACTACCTCTCAATAACATACAATGTCCTCCTGATCAGATACCTGCTCTTGAACACATATGGCAGCTCCATTGTATCATCTTCCCACTCCTCACAATCTAAGTAAGGCCTCCATACCACACTGTCTACCTCATCAATTACCTGACGGCAATACTCTAGCCTCCCAATTCGTGGCTAAGAAGTAATCATATCATAAAGGTGTACAAAACTATGTCCATGTCCCCTGCCTCTAAAGTGTATCAGACGTGTAACCAACAGATGCTCATATGCCCATACCTGCCCCCATGCAAACCCGATGTGCTCAATCACCAATGTCTCCAAAGTCCTCCCCCATCCCATTGCCAACCCTCATGTCACCCTATCTGGACAGAGGAGCCCACTGATAACTCCTATCAGCACCACCGGTAGTACCAATCTTGTCGATATCATGGTGTCCCAAGCCACATGTCCTACCCTCATCTCCAGTCCTGGATCCTAAAACAATCATCTCAATGCATCCTTGTCTCCATCTCGATCATAAGGAACTAACTCCCCAGCAATTGGTATCCTCAGTATCTTGTACACATCCTCCAAGGTGATTGTCATCTCACCCATCGACAAATGAAATGTGCATGTCTCTGAGTGCCATCTCTTAGCTAATGCAGTCAGCATTCCCATGTTCACCCGAAACTCGTCACATACATAATGTATCACAGGCCCATAGCCACAACTACTTCCCTATCCTTGAATGTGATCTCTGCTCGTAAACTCTGAGTTGAAGGGAATCTCTTTTGTGACTCCAGCATAGGTAATTCCTCCTGCAGTCAAGCAAATCAACTGTGTCAATCCTAGCGGTACTCCCTATTCATCACAAAGTGCAGCTTTCTATCCTAGTAGTACTCCTTGTTCATCACAAAGTGTTTCTTTCTATCATAGTATTACTCCCTTTTCATCACAAAGTGCTGCTCTTTTGTCCTAGTGGTACTCCCTGTTCATCACAAAGTGTTTCTCTTTTGTCCTAGTAGTACTCCCTGTTCATCACAAAGTGCTACTCTTTTGTCCTAGTGGTACTCCCTATTCATCACAAAGTGTTGCTTTCTATCCTAGTAGAATTCATTGTTTATCACAAAGTGTTTCTTTGATCCTATCTTTTAGGGCACCTACTTGAGTGTATCCTCTTGCATAGCTTATCTAATTGACAACATATGTACTATCACAGAATTGTCAATTTTAGCCTAATCCAATTGGCAATGTATGTTCTATCACAACATTGTCAATTTATATGGTACTCCCTGTTCATCACAAAGTGCCTCGATCTATCCTATCCTAGGGCCTCTGCTTGAGTGTATCCTCTTGAGTAGTTTTATGATTGGCAACGTATGTTCTATCATAGAATTGTGAATCCTAGCCCTATCAATTACCCTAGTCTTCCCTAGAGGACCTGCTTGAGTGTATCCTCTCAACAGCTTATCCAATCAACAATTTATGTCTATCACAGAACTACCAATTCAACCTTGAAGACATAAATGTGCATTTACGACACAAACGTGCTTGCATACTTCATAAACATGCCTACCCTACACAGACGTGCCTCTGCTCTGTATAGATGCATCTATCCTGCATAAACACACCTAAAATACACAGACGCGCTCACATTTGACACAGATGCTACTGGAATCATAGATGGGCCAGACACCAACGTAGACACGCTTAGCCTACCTAGACATGCTTGACACCAACACAAACGCACCTGGGTGTTTTTACCCCACTTGACATTTTTTTTAGACATACCTAAAGCGCATTTATTGTACTACCTAACATGCATTTATGACAACAATTAATGCAATAAAGTACAAGAAGGTTTTGTGGTACTTACTGGCTCTCTTACATCTGTTGGCCTCTGATATCAGTGAATGTGATCGAATCTGTGCACCAATACCATCGATGCTAACTGTTGACTACTCTTTTCTCTCTCTACACTCTGATCTCTTAGGTGTGTGGATGACAATGAGGATGTTCTCCCTTGTAGTCTATCTTATAGACTACCCTAGCCCTAACCTCCCGTGTCAGTCATCTTTATCTCGTGACTCTGTCACTTTATCCTATCTTGTCAGTCATTTCTCGCCTTTCTTTCTTATCAAGAGATTGTATGTGATATTTTTAGACATTTTCATCCAATCTCTCAAGGGGGCATATCATTCCCATCTTGGGGCAACTTTATATCAGTTCATCTTATCTTCTTTGAAACAACGCGACAAGTTGCATTGCCTCAAAGAGGGGCAAAATGTAGACACCTAAAATTGTCCTATCTAATTAAATAAATATTTTTTATTTATTTAATTATTTATCCTAATTCTTCTATTAATTAAATAAATCTTTATTTATTTAATCAATCCATTTATCCTCTTCTAGCCTTATTTCTCATTTAAATAAATACTTTTATTTATTTAATTGATCCCACTTCTTCAATTAATTAATTAAATCTTTATTTATTTATTTAATTAATTAACCTTTTCTACCTATGACACATGTCATTCATCTCTTAATTCCTACACTACCTACCCTCTCATTATTTTCTTATTTCTTCTACCTACCCTTCACTCCTAGTCGACCATCTATCTTTTACCCCTCTCAATCTTATCCCTCCATTTCTTACAATGTCTTCTATATAAGGAGATGATTCCTTCATTATCAACCATAATCAATCCTTCAAGCATTCTAACATTCAAACTTTCATATGCGATCTAGCTATCAACCACATTTCCATTCTTTGTTGAGCTCTTATGTAGACATAAAATCTGAGAGCAAATATATCAAACAAGATCAATAGAGATAGGAAGAATGGAGATCCAAACCCTATTGGACATGTGATGGTATAATCTTTGTGATTTCATTGATTTGCATTGTCTTAGGTAATCTTCATATGTTATGGTGGATCTTTGTTATTGTTAGGCTAGGGTTTTGTGGTTGAATCTATTTCAATCTTTTAATATTGTTGGTTCCATTTTTACCATAAACAGGGGCAATACATAAATCCAATAACATAGAATGATCCTCCACATTAAGGCACAACATAACATCTCACGGGAGCTACAATTAACCATCCTCAACAACAAGGAATCACTCAACTTTCTAGAGCAACATATCAAAAGCTCAATGGACAAGAAACAAAACCACTTGCCAAAGCCCAAATGGATTCACACACATCACAAATGAATGAAAGAGTGCCCTAAAACCATCAAACATAATAAAACAAGCCTCTGGAATGAAGACCCAATAGAGAAATCAACTAAGGGACTCAAAAACCATCCTAGAAATCTGTTGACACTACTTTGGCACTATTATAGCCTAGAGTAGTGCTATTGTTCTCCAATTTAGCACTACTATAACAGGGGACCAACTCACAAAAAATGAGATACAAAGATACTCAAATTTTTCCAGATTCGGGCATGGGCCTTACAATGGCATAAATACGATCCAGAAGTCACTAAAAGCCAATAAGAAACCAAAACTAAGCCTTGTTAAGGCCAACATTACAATGCATCTAAGAATTCAAACTTATATCGACAATAACTTGCACATAAAATATTACAGACATAGCCACTTCATATCTAATCAAATCAAATGGACACAAGACAGGGTATGCAACAACAAATAAACCTCACAAAACCAACTGTTACCATAATACATTCACAACCAACTTATAATCAACATATCAACATACACAAATGCCCTTTTTCCGCAATACAACACACAGATTCATAAAATCATATATAAATCTTTTTCCCAAAATATTACTCCCAATTACTGATAATAGAATAATCATCCATTCCCAAATCTCCCCAAACAATCTTTTAATAGTCACGAAGAAAATAACTCTTTTCAAAAATCAAAATGCAAGAATGGTAAAAGATCTCCAACTAGGAAGTAGAGTGATGGTAATGCAATCATCATAGAGCAAACATCTAAACCAACAAGCTTTCCAAAATTCAACCCAACCAAGCAATTCTCACTCCAAGCAATTCTAAAACCCAAAAGTTGCAGAAAGGTATCTAGATGCACCCCCACAAAAATACTCACAAAGCCAATAAATAGAATCTCATTCAAAACTACAGAAGAATATTTGCCAATCAAAATATTCCAATAAAATATATTCTATACCAACCCCCTTCCAAAAATCGAGGTAAGAATATAAAATTATATTGTAGTCACATAAATCTGTCCATTTTAATTAAATGAATATTTCATATTTATTTGATTAAAAATCCACTAAGCTATCAGTTAATTAAATTAATATTTAATTAATTCATCTTCAAACATTCTTCTATTAATTAAATAAATTATTCAATTTATTTTAATTCATTCATTAAACCAAATTCACAATCAATTAAATAAATAAATCATATTTATTTCATTTAATCCCCTTTTCCTCTTTTAAATAAATTAAATAAAACATTTATTTAAATCATTTATCCCCCCCACTTGCATTTTCCTACAAATACAACTTGCACACATTTATTGAAATAAATTAATTTATTTTAAATAAAAATCCTATTTTCTCTCACCCACCAAATCCACTTGCATTCCTAAACCCCCTTCTAGATTCTTCTAACCCCTTCCTGATTAACCTAATCCATCCCCTAATTATTGTCACATTCCTAAGCAACTTGGAGTCACTTCTCAAAGACTTCAAAGTCTTTGAAAAACATTAAATGTTTTGTGTGTTCAACAATTTAACCTCCAAAGTCTTTCAAAACCACTAATGGCTCTTACATGACCATTTATGGCTTTTACATAACCATTTATGGTTAATTCAACTTGCACTCATGTGTCTCCTCAAGCATTTATTGCTTTGACCATGGTTATCCCTTTTTACCTTTGCACAAGAGTTTATCTATTGGATAAAAGCTTTATTCTTTGAATAAAGATTTTATTCATTCAACCTAACCTTGACCTTAACTCTCAAGTTAACTCTCAGGTCATGTCAAGCATTTAATGTTTATTCCATCTCCTCTCAACCTATCTCACATGGACACTTGTCATCCTAGGATTGGGTTGAAAGCGATCACATGGATTGAATATCATTCAATCCTGACCCTTGTTGAGATTACTCAATCTCAACCATCCATTGCTTCATTTTTCCTATAAATAGAGCCCATTTCTTCATAATCCAAATCCTAAAAAACTTGTATGCATCTAAGTTATAGATAATTTTAGAGAGCATTTAGCATAAATCACTAATATCTTGTCATTTTGGTTTAAAATAAATCATTTTAGCATCATAGCATCTAGCATTAGCTTTTTATTCACATTTAGAGTAAATACTTCAATCTCAAACCTCCATAAGCATCCATAGTGCAAAAAGCTATTGAGAGCTCACTAATTTGGAACTTGGAGAGGAGAGGAACAAAGGAGAAGAAGCTAAGAGCATATTAGGAGGCATTTGGAGATGTCTCATCATATTTACTTTCCTAGTTAAATATTCTCTCATGCTTTTGGTATCTCTTTTGCTATGCCTGTTTAGGATAATCTTTTGTTGCTAACACTAATGTTTTTCTCTTGTGTGTGTGTTGTCATCGAAAAGATTTTCTAACCCTTTTTGCAGAGCATCATTTGGTGAACCCGACATGAATCCAAACACCAAAAACATTTTTAGAAAAATACAACTAACTTGTTTGCATGTTGAGCTTGACACACAGGTCGCGCTTTAGAGCTTTTGATCACATTGTAGCGCTATTGCAATTTGATATTCTAGCGCTATTGACCATCTTTTAGTGCTTTTGTGGCTTAAATAGTGCATTTGTGATTGTTTCAGCACTTTTGTTTTTGCTGTCAGAGTTTTTCTTTTAGCGTTGTTGTCTTCGTATTAACGTGTTTGTGTTAAATAGCGCTTCTGTTTGCACACAGAATGGCACTATTGTAACAAAATGTTGTAAAAAAAGGACCATGTAACCGAAAAGTAATTTTTCTTAGGCTTGTGGAAGCCCTCCCTATTTTGGATTTTACTAACCACTTGTTCCTTGTGCAGGTCTAAACTAACTTAATTTACTTGTTTAAAAATGAAAATTTTACATTTGGTGCTATAAAATTGAAACAAACAAATTTTTATTTCTTTCAAGTTAGGACAAAATCTGCTTTGATGTTATAAAATTGAACAAATTCATTTCTTGCAAGTTAGGATACACTCTCCTTTTGGTGCTTAAAACAAGACAAAAACAAATTTCCTTTTATTGCATCAAACTTAAGTAAAACTCACAATCCACACTTCAAATTTTAGTGCAAATAAAAGGAACAATCCATTTGTCTCATTTTGCAAGCGATTTACTTCATGCATACGTGTTTCAAATTAAGTTGACCAGGATTTGAAATTCTAGTTTACTCATAAACACATTGCTTTTGAAGTTAAAAATAACCTCATGATTGTTGGAGCAACATCTCCAAATAGATAAAAAATCATTGCAATGACAAGTTAAAAGGAATAAGTGTATTTTGTGTTTGGCACACTTGTGCAAAAGAGTTTGTTGAGTGGTCCTACTTCTAATGCGCACTATCCTCTCCCTTGGCTTTCGTGGTCCTAGATGCAAGAGAAAAGTGTTAGTAACACTCAAGTTTTATCTTTTTAAGAGAGGCCTACCAAGAGACACATCACTCTTGGGAACAACCTCGCATGGTAAATCCTTCGAGCCGCTATAGAAATCAGGTGAGAGTGAAAGTTGTAGCCTTGGGTATAGTTCCTACAGTGTAACTTGCTGAAAGGACAAATGGGCCCCACCACAAGTTACAAGGCTCTTAAGTGAGTCACTGCAGAATGAACTTATGTCCAAAGACATCAAAAATTACTAAACACCTTTAAGTAGTAGCCCACCCATTCTATTGATTGAGGATATTTGTGATATAATTCAGTGCAAGAGCATAGATGGTTTTGCTCCCAAGATACTCACCATACATATTTCCTTGAGTAGAAACATAGCTTTTTGAAAAGTCATTTGTGGCTTGATGAAAGTGATGACTCCCCCATCATAGGGATCATCTATTTGTTATGCTCATGCAAGACTTAGTATATCACATCCTTACCTACCACGGCAGGATTCCTAGGGTATGTAGTACCAAAGTTGAAAAAATATCAAGATGTGGGCTGAATTTATTGCAACTGGCCATTTGACCTTAGGGATAAAAAGTGTTTGAAATGTTTTTTGTTTGAGTCAAGACTAGTGCAAATTGAGCCGACTTCAGGCTTTGGAAAACACCTAAAATACATTTAAAGGAAAGGGTCATAAAAAGTCGAAGGATTGGGTTGATCTAGACCCATACTTATTTTGGTGCCTTTTGAGGCAACATTCTTGTGTTTGTGTGCTTGCTTTGTTTTCTTGTCAAAGAAACATCCTAAAATCCCAAAATTCAAAACAAGTATTCATCCAACACAAAAATTTTCAAAAGATCAAAAACAAAGAGCAATAACAAAAAGTATCAAACTATATGACCATTCTTCACATCTTCAGAAAGAAGAATCTTCATCAACACATCAACTTGAAGAAAAGACCATTGAGCTCAAAGGCTCTTATCAAAAGGAGGAAATTCTTCTATCTTAATAGACAAATCTTTGTCTCTCATAGAGCTTTTCTATGTCACATGCGTCTTTATCTTCAAGGGAAATCAAACGAATTTGATCAAGAGTCATTAAACCGCAGAGCTTTTATGCAATATAGAGCTTTAAGTTATCACAAAAACCAAGGAGGCAAGATCAACTCCGACTTCTTTCCAGACATTTGTATCACATACAACATAGCTCGAGAAATGCCACCAATGCCCAAAAGAGAAGAGGAAGAATTTGTCCCATATGTGATACAAAGCTTTTATTGAAGTTAAAACATTTCATCCATTATCACATCCATATATCATCAATCCATTCCAACTCTCAAAGCATCAAGAGGTTTTTGTCCTAAGTTTTATTTTCCAAAATTGCTTGAATCAAACACAAACACATCACTTTTTAGAGTGTCTCTACATCTAGGATAAACTCATCCTAAGAGGCATTTCTACGCAGGTTAAAACTAGTCTATGAGTGCATCCTCTCATTACTAGGTAGTTAAGTCTATAACACATCTCAAATTTCTCTAAACCTTATAAAAAACAATAACCAATTCAAGAAGAAAACTTGGGTAAAATCTACCTGTAAGTGCTAAAGATCCATATGCAACACACCACACCAACCATAAATCTCTCATTTCATCAACAACTCATCATCATTTTCACCCAACTTCAACAAAAACTTATAAACAAAATGGCTCATACTTGGTCACAATCTAGACAACAAGAAATTGAAGAGGAAGAGGAGGAAAATATCAATGAGTTCCAAGAAGCCCTTGGAGGAAACGTAAATGATGACAATCCCGACACTCCTACTCCTGTAGCGATAGAAAGGGCACAACACAACCCTCTCTTCAATAGGATTTTTGATGAGATACTCAAGAGTAATGTTGATGCTCACTTTTTAAAACTTGCTCAAGAAGGAGCCAAACTACCCTCTGACTTTGATCTTTCACAACTAAGACAAGCATCAGAACATCAAAGTCATAATGAGGATGAAAGAGGTCGAGAGCACATTAGATACAACTTTCATCAAGGTAATCCTCCTCCTCCTCCTCCTCCAAGTGAAATAGACATGTTGCGGCAACAAGTCAAAAATCTCGCCCAACAACTTCATATTGGTGTGAAAACTAATCAATTTTCACTCAATGATATTTGTCCCTATCCTTTTGATAGGAATCTTCATATGCCACCTTTTCTGCAAGGGTTCGAAACACCCAAGTTCGAAAAGTATAGAGGAAAAGGAGATCCTCATGATCATGTTAGAGAATTCCATTCAACTTTCCTCTAAGTGGCATACGAGGATACATACCTAATGTGACTTTTTCCCCAAAGCTTGGGAGGAACAACCACATCATGATTTTCCCGATTACCAGGTGGCATTAGGACATTTGAAGAGTTACCCCAGAAATTATTGGCACATTACTCACACAACATTGAACATGATATCACCATGACTGATCTATGTAACACTAAACAAAAACCAGGTGAACTATTTTCAGTCTTTCTGCAACGATGGCGTCAAATGTCTAGTAGACGTTCTCTTCAGTTACCTGAACAAGAACTAGTGGAAATATTTATTTCCAACTTAAACAAAGAAATGGAATTTCACCTGGACGTACAAGACACATACTCTTTCAATGACATGATCACCAAAGGCTTAACATGTGAGTGGGCTCTCATCAAGAAAGGACTTATCAAAATCTACAATGAACCAAAGGATGGCCCTTTCCCACATTTCAATAGTGACAAACCAAGCTTCTAGAACAAAAACAAAAATATCGTCAACGACGGGGTTCTGGATGCAAGAACTATCAAAAGTGCACAACCTGTAGTTCGATTTGCAGGACAGAATCCCCCACCTCAGACTAACACAGTTGCTCCTCCAAATCAAGGCCGCATCACATCTCAAGATGAACCCAGACCGCGTCAACAAAAACCAAAGCGAACATACACTCCCTTAGGGGAACCCATCAAAACAGTATTATGTCAACTGGTTTCTGCAAATCTAGTAACCTTACCCAAAACATCAAATTATGAACCTCAAGTCAAACCTTCCTGGTGGATGGATACTGAGCATTGTGATTTCCATCAAGGGAAAGGACATAAGACAACAAATTGTCATAGATTGAAAGATCTTATTGACCAAGGTGAAATTGAAATCGAAGGACATGACCCTAAAACAACAAACAATGATCATCTCATGTTTAAAAATCCACTTCCATCACAAGATCAAAGGGGTCCTTCCACTTTAGGGAGAAACACAGATACCACCAATTATACGCAAGCCACGTATAATTATATTGTGAATCACCTATACGATGCCAGTGAACAGATTGCAACTATAATCATAAAAAATCCTAGCTCCACTTGCAATGTTGTTACACGTTGCAACAGGATTACTATAAAAGTAGCTCCACAAGGCACCCCATCTATCCCAAAGCAATATAACCTTGTGGAACAGTTAGATAAAATGCCCACATATATATCTTAGAGCTATTGCGCCTATCTCCATCCCATAAAACAATCTTGGATCAAGCTCTCCAAGAGGCGTCAGTCCCTGCAAACCTAAATACAGATCAATTCCAAGCCATGGTCAGAAATCTAAAATCCTCACCTTGTCTCACTTTCTCAGAAAGTGACAACTCCTCCTTCCAGCAACCTCATAACGCCTCACTCCATATTGAAGGGTTTATCAACTAGCATAGGATCAAGCAAGTATTGATCGATAATGGAGCAGGCCTGAATATCTGTACTCTACAATAAGTCATAGTTTTGGGATATGCAATTGAATCAGTGGATCCCTGCAAGAAGATCACAATCAAAGCCTATGATGATGCAGAGCGTTCATCCAAATGCGCTGTAGTGCTACTAATCCGAGTAGGCCCTATGGTGAAACACATCATCTGTCAAGTTCTGGACCTTCCTCTGCCATACAATTTATTGTTAGGAAGACCTTGGATACACACCATGCAAGTTGTTCCATCCACCTACCATCAGTGTATCAAATTCCTGCATAATGGTGTAGAGATCACAATCCTGGGAGATGCAAACCCCTTTGCATATTGTCATAACATAAGTCATCAACCAGAAATTACCGTTCCCAACAATAGAGAAGCCATCTCCTCCACATCATACATAAGTCCAGCCTCTCTTGCTAGTTCAAACACCACTATACCTAAGCAAGAAAAGCTTAAGATGAAAATAGCAGAGGAAGGTCCTGGGGAATGCAATTTGAGCCAACTCTTTTATGTTGGACAAATGCCCACTTCTCCTAGAACACATGGTAAACCTCAACGGTTACTTCAAACACCACTGATCAAGCTAGCATGTACTTTAACACCTTTCATCCTGGGAAAGAATCAAGAAGAAGAGACCAGAGATGAGGACTTAGCATAATGGATCTATAAAGATCCCATCACTACCAATATTCTGCAAGCTAAGCTTCCCATAGATCAATATGGTAAAGGCCTTCTCACTATGCAAATAATTGGTTATGATGGTCAGAGTGCTTTGGGACCTTGCAAGCAAGGAAGACATGAACCGCTGCAGCCAGAATTAAAGCCCAAGGATAATACAGGCTTAGGCTTTCAAAAGGAGATCCTTCCTAAGCTCAGATTCAAAGGAAAACCCAGCCAACCTCTATATCAACCTATTACAAAGAGGTCACCTTTGATTATAAAAGCAGCATCAAATGTCATAACAACTCCCCCATTGAGGCTAAAAATCCCAGCAAAACCATCTACAACACCCTTCATCCCACCAATCAAACCAATGATCCCATCAGCAACAACAATAACATCAATAACACCATTAGCAGTCGTAACTATATCAGAACCCACAGTAGTATCTATGACACTAGTAGTTCCAGCAAAGTCAACACTACCAATACTCCCCGTATCGGATTCATTGATCCCCATAATCCTTCCTGCAGCACCAATCATTTCATCTACAATGGTACATCAGCCAATCACACCTATAGTATTTAACTAAAAGGACATCCCAGTATGGTATAGTAATCAGATACTGGAAAGCAACTCAGAGACCGACTCACATGAATGGGAATTTGATTCCGTCCAGCTCAATACTTTAGATGAGGAAGACACATCACTACCTCCACCTCGCAAAGATATCCCTATTTATAGAGAAGCATAGATAAATACCTCTTGGGTTCCTAAGCTAGAAACATCTTCCACAGACCCTACGTCACATCCTATGCCTGATTCTGACAGGGAGAGTACCATCAATGACCTTTACCACAATGTCTTAAACCTCACTGACACGTCTAACGAACTTAACCTAATCAATGAAGTAATACCCATTATCCATCCTAAACTCATCGAATGGAGCCAACCTAATCCCCCATATCTTGACCTTTTCCAAAATGATGAGGCGATCATCAACTTTTTGGAACTACAGGATAACATACCAAGCAGGGATCATAAAGTTGTATTTGCCATTGAACTTAATAGCGCAACATACTTTGAGGTGGATGCCAAACCTTTCAGCTGCAAAAATATAACAATAAAACATGCATCTTCCAGTGAAAACCACACTATGGCACTGTTTGATCCAACAAAAGTAAAAAGAAAGAGCGTATCCAACAGTGAAAACCTCTCTAAGGCGTCGGAGGATGAAAGGTTTGACATTCTCCTTGCTAGTACACAACATGAACGTACAACGATTCTCATTGAGGAAACAAAAGAATACAATGTGGGGACTCCTGAAACTCCTCACCACATACATCTGGCATCTCTTCTAACTCTAGAGGAACAACCTAAATTTGTAGAGTTCTTCCAGAAGCATCAGATCAACTTTGCATGGTCATATGCAGACATGCTTGGGCTTGATCCTAATTTAGTCATGCATCACCTCACCATAGCAGAAGGAGCCAAACCTGTCAAGCAGAAGCTTCGTAAGATGCATCCTCAGATTGTAGTACTAGTCAAAGCAAAACTCAAGAAACTCCTAGATGTTGGTTTTATTAGACCAATTGATTATGCAGATTGGATATCCAATATTGTGCCTATTGGCAAACCAAATGGGGGCATCCGTATCTGTACTAACTTTAGAGATCTGAACAAAGCATGTCCTAAGGATGACTTCCCCCTACCAAACATCGACATAATAGTGGACCTAATAGAAAGACATGCCATGCTTTCACTCATGGATGGCTTTTCAAGATACAATCAAATAAAGATCGCACCAAAAGATCAACATAAGACAACCTTCACATGTCCATGGGGCACATACTGCTAGAATGTAATGTCTTTTGGTCTCAATAATGCAGGAGCGACCTATCAATGAGCAATGACCACCATCTTCCATGACATGATGCCTACCATAATGGAAGATTATGTTGATGACTTATTGGCAAAATCACTCACAAGAGAAGGTCATCTACACATATTGGCGAAAATCTTTAACAGACTGGAACAATATCATGTTCGGCCCAACCCAAAGAAATGTGTCTTTAGAGTAACCTCAGGGAAGCTTCTAGGATACATCGTCTCAAGCAAAGGTATTGAGGTCGATCCAGCAAAGGTCAAAGCAATCATAGACATGCCACCTCCAAAGAACATCAGTCAGCTAAGGACATTATAAGGACAACTTCAATCTATCCAAAGATTCATTGCACAACTGATAGATAAGTGTCACCCATTTACAAACCTGCTACATAAGAACATTCATTTTCAATGGGATGCCAGATGCCAACAAGCATTCCAAATGCTTAAAGGCTATCTCATGAATACACCATTGTTGATCCCACCAGATCCGAGCAGACCTCTATTACTCTATATTTCTACAACAAGTATAGCATTGGGTGTACTACTGGCTCAACACAATGCAAAAGGGAAAGAGTGCGATGTTTACTACATCTCTCGCACACTGGTTGGCTATGAACTCAATTATACACCTATTGAGCGATCTTGCCAAGCAATAATATTGGCAGCCACTAAACTGAGACACTATTTGTTGACACATAAAGCACAATTAATTGCAAAGATCGATCCACTAAAATACTTACTCAATAAAGCAACTATATGCGGGAAAAGTGGGCGAATAAAACTTAATATATGAAAATATGTAAGAATACTAGTCCACACACACACACAGGACTTCTTGATGCAAGCTATGGAGTAACGTAGTGTTACTCAGCTTCCTAAGGAGGGTCCCATGGTTCTCTATCTCACAATGTCCCTCAAACCAACATTTTTGCTCTCAAATCACTGAGCAAAATGGTTTAGGGATGGCAAATATGAGAACGAGAGATGCTTTTGATTGATTTTAGTATGAGATATGTTGTAAGCTATGTATGATGCTAAAAATGCAATAAACTAGATGATAAGATGACGAGGTTAGTATGAATACTATCCTAGCATACTATATTTAGTCTATAATTGAATTAAAATGATAAAGAAAGTAATCTAAACATGCATATTAGTCTGATTTATGATCTAAAAGAGAGGCTAAATGAGCATATATGAAATGAAAGCTTGAAAGAATTTGAGCATAAGTGTGATGCTTCAAATTTGAAAGATGATTGTTTTGAATGGAGGAATGAGGGCTCTATTTATAGCACAAACAGGGCAATGGATGGTCAGGATTGAAAGGTTTAATCAAGGGCCAGGTTTGAAAGTAGGGGATCCATGTGCACAATTGGCACCAATGAAATAGTGACAAATGTCAACATAGGATTGGGTTGAAAGAAGAGGTTGGAGGCATTAAAGGCCTGAGAAGACCTCATGGTTATCTAAAGGCTAAGGGTCAAGTCTAAATTAGGTTTACCCAATGAATTAAGATCTAATCCAAAGATAAACCTTTGTGCAAATGATTAAGAGATAATCATGGTCAAAGCATTAATGACCTGATGAGACCCTTGGGTTGGATAGAGGTTGAGTCAAAACAAATGTTTTAACCATGTGGGAGAGTTTGAATTAACCATTAATGGTTATTGGAGACTTTGGGGATTAAGTGGTTGAAAGTTGGAAGCCTTCAATGGTTTTCAAAGACTTTAAGGGTTTTAGTGGTTGAAGGTTGAAAACCTTCAATGGTTATCAAAGACTTTAAGGTTTTTGAGAAGTGACTTCCCTTTGCTTAGGAATGTGACAAAGTTTAGAGGAGGGTTAGGTTAATTAGAAGCAATTAGAAGATTCTAGAAGGGATTAGAAAGGGGTTTGGGATTTTGCAAGTGGATGAAGGGATAATAGGATTTAATTGAATTAAATGATTTTCATTCAATTTGGTTGTAATTAAATAAATTAGATTTATTCAATTTGGGATAACTATTTAATTAAATTTGAATTTAATTAAAAGTGGCTAGGGGGATTTAATTGAATAAAATGATTTATTCATTAATTGGTATAATGAATTTAATTTAAATAAATTGAGTAATTTACTTAATTAAATAGAGGAATGTGGATAATTTAATTAAATTGGATTTAATTAAATAGGGAAATGAATATGGTCATTTTTATACGTCTACATTTTGCCCCTCTTTGAAGTGACGTGTGTGCACATGTTATTTCAAAGAAAAATGATGTGTTTTTGTGATTTATGATCAAATGCAATTTTTTTGTGTGTGTCGTTCTTTTAATTTGCCAGTTGTGCCCTAGATTTGATGTGATGCCCCAGATTCGATATTCGATATGATTTTTGCCCCCTCGGGAGATGAATCAATATTTTTTTGAAAATTTTTTGATTTAAATTGATGAAGTTCGAATGATGTGTAGGATTTCGTGCGTGTAGAAAGTGTGTAAATTGATTCATCTCCCGATAAATTACAAATGTTTTGGTATAGGGGAGACCGCGACCAGATTACAGGCCCAGTTAGGTAACCCTAATTTCATTTTCCTCCTATAAAAGGGGAAAAGGGTTTGATTTAAAGTCATTTGTGCTTTGTTGACTTTGAAGAAAAGAGAATTTGCTCTGGAGTGAAAATGCCTATTCCCTATCACAAACACCGTTTCGAGCGCATTCGAAGATACTGGAGACCAGTAGCGCATGGACCACCAGTAAGTCAACTCTTTTGACCTCTTTTTGATATTTGGTTTTGTCGTTTTTAGCTGTTTTTTGAATTTTAAAGTTCGGACAAATCGTTTTAGCACGTCTAGGATGCAAATGAGCACATACGAAGTAAACAGTAGCGCATAGAAGTCAACTTATAGGTTGCATCTGAAAGTATTTTGTTAGCACATGAACAATCTGGGTTAGCGCGTCTACGTAGAATAGCGCAGGTATCTCGTTTAGTAGCGCGTAGGAGAAATAGGGTAGCGCATAGGTCTAACCTAGCGCATAGGAGGCGTAGAAGTTCGCATCAAACAGGGAGTTCAGCGCGTAGGCATAACCTAGCGCATAGGGCTGAAAGGGTAGCGCTTAGACAAAGGGATTTAGCGCGTAGGACTAGCCTAGCGCATAGGATGAAAAGGAGAGCGCTTAGGGAGGACAGATTAGCGCGTAGAAATAGTCTAGCGCATAGGTTAGTTTGGGTAGCGCGTGGGAGGAAAATAGTAGCGCGTAGATAGAGTCTAGCGCATAGAATAAATTAGATAGCGCATAAGTTGAAAAGGGTAGCGCATAGATTGAATCCAGCGCATAAGGTAGATAGGTTAGCGCGTAGGACAAACAGCCTAGCGCATGGGTCTATTTTAGCGTTTTGGAGGTCTGTTTTAGCTCATCCATCAAAATTTGTAGTTTTGGTATTTTTGGAAAGTTGTGTTTTTGCGTGCCTGTCGTGTTTTTGATGCATGTATCCAAGATGAGCATTTGTATAACTTGTTTTGATGTGAATTTTTCCAAGTTATTTATAGATATCAAGCTATTTGTGGTGATCAGAACATGATTTTTTTGTGTTATCTGTTTTAAGTTCAAATGTGTATGAAAGCCTGAGTTGTTTTACAAGCCGATATGGGTTGGAAACTTGAGTTGTTTTACAAGCTGATATGGGTGGGAAACTTGAGTTGTTTGACAAGTTTATGTGATTGTGGTACTTGAGTTGTTTTACAAGTTTTGATATGGTTTTTGAGAACTTGAGTTGTTTTACAAGTTGATATGAAATGATAAGATTTTGAACTTGATGTAGATGAGCAAATTTGTTTCATGTGTTTTGATGTAAGTTTTATTTTGATATCTTTTTGTTGATGTGGAATCTGATATTGGATATGTTTTGTTTGTTGACAGGAGCGATTGGGCATTGTGCAGTCGAGGGAGAGATTCCCGAGACCATGGGCATTGATACCACATCTGTCACAGGCAGATTTGGACATTATTGAGCGATGCGGATTGACCTCACTTCTTGATATGCCGCGGTTCACTGTGAACCGGGGACTATTGACGGCTTTGGCCGAGAGGTGGCACAGCGATACAAACACCTTCCATTTTGCCACGGGAGAGATGACAGTGACACCAGAGGACTGCTATCGCATTCTGCGCATTCCGGTGGTAGGAGCTATATTACCCTATGAGCAGACAGAGGAGGGCGGCATAGAGGCACTGCGCCAAATATTCCATGATGAGAGTGTCTGCGGCTATGAGATACCGTGGCAGGAGTTCCTAGATTTAGATTATGCACCGCTGCCATCTGTATTGGCAGGATTTATTGGAGGATTCCTTTGTCCTGATCGCAGGTCAAAGGGATTTTCAGTAGGATGGGGATTGGTTCTGGAGCAGATGGTCACACAGGGCCGGAGATTTGCATGGGGGTCAGCGATGTTGGCCCACCTCTACAGGAGCCTGCACGAGGTAGTATACCTTGGATATGGGAGTTTATCAGCAGGGGTGACCCTATTATAGGTATGGTGCTGGGAGCACATTCCAGCGGCTAGGCCACTGGCAGACAGGGATAGGCCCGTAGGGGCGGCTTATGCTTATGGATATAGAGGCCTAGTTGTCCAGCGTAAGCTGGGCAAACTAGAGCACTGGAGGAGGGTGTTCGACGATATAGATACGGTCACCTGGAGACCGTATACAGACTGTGAGGTGTAGGCTAAGGATGGGATGGAGATGCCTTTTGTGTTCATGACGAGGTATCTGATTGGGAGGACGCCATTTGTTATAGAGCGGTTTCTAGTTACCCGAGTTTTGCAACAGTTCGGGAGGCAGCAGGGGATTCCGCAGGGAGCGTGCTTGTACGCACGGTGGCAGCAGGATGTGGCCAATTGGGGGCCGACCATTGACAGTGCTATGGCAATTGAGGAGTTTACAGGGTTGGCCGGACAGGTCTGGGACTACGCCCCAGAGATACAGGATGCGGGCATGACAGAGGAGTTTGCTCGTTTATTTGCTGCTCGAGCCGTGGCTAGGATCTCAGATCCAGAGGAGATGAGACCGGCATTCGATTCAGATGGAGAGGAGGGAGACGGGAGAGATGATGGGGATGATGGAGGAGATGGAGGAGATAGAGGGAGGAGGAGAGGTAGAGGTGTGCAGAGGGTAGTACGGCAGGGCAGGATTGAGAGGGGGAGAGGAGGTTTGGCCATTGCGGCCAGGAGAGAGGGTAGAGTGACGGAGGTGCTGGCTGTAGTGGGAGGAGAGGAGGAGGCGGTGAGGCCAGCTCAGAGGAGGAGGATAGATATACTCCCACCTCCAGTGCCGAGGACAGGGCGAGTGGGAGGGGTTCCTCCAGCACAGGGACCACTGCGGGTTCGAGTGCCGGGTCATGTAGAGGATGCACAGATCCGGACCCTACAGATTACTGTGCAGCAGCTGCAGGCACAGATTTTGACTTATCAGCGGTAGATTTCGCAGCTGACCGTTGAGAGAGATACGGAGATAGAGCGGCGGGGTCGAGCGGAGGAGGCCTTAGCGAGTGTATAGAGAGCAGCGGCGGGTGGTCCATTGAGAGACACCCTGAGAGAGCTGACCTGGAGAGTACAGGAGGTCGAGTATTATCGGCAGCATTATGAGGATGCAGTACCCAGAGAGCGACGTGTTGCGAGTTTTGCACAGTCGAGATCGAGTCGATCTCGAACTGCTGGGACACGCTCCGAGAGCCGAGGAGTGACAGGGCCAGCGAGATAGGACCCTCCTGCAGATCCGGGGGCGAGTGTATCTGGAGCTAGGCAGGATCCTCCTGGAGATCCAGGGGCAGGTGCATCCGGAGCGAGACCATCCCCATCAGGGGATAGTCACACTTGAGAGACATGGTCTCCATTGTATTTTTGGATTTTTGCATTCTTTGTACTGGACATATTTTTGAGACACATTTTGTAGATTTTGATCATTTTTTGAAAGATATATATATATATATACGGAGCACCATTTTTGATCGATGTGATGTGTTTATGGATGTATTGTGTGTGTGCTACTTCCTTTCATATGATCATGTAATGCTTACATATAGGATGTAATGTGTTATGCAGGATGTATGTTTGTATATGCTATGAGATGTATCTTGAAAATGAGATGGTGGTTTTAATATGCTATGAGATGTATCTTGAAAATGAGATGGTGGTTTTAATATGCTATGAGATGTATCTTGAAAATGAGATGTATGATTTAACATGCTATGAGATGTAATATGAAATGATGTAATAATGATGTGGGATAATAGCGTAAAATGATGTGCGATTAATTGTAACATGATATGCAGCTAATGATATGCAACTAATTGTAAAATGAAATGCAACTAATTGTAAAATGAAATGCAACTAATTGTTTTTGAAGCATCTCTCATTCTGTATTTGCCATCCGATATAACCATATTTTTGCTTTCTTTGTAAATATCATCATGGAGCATTTATCGATTTTTGGATATGTTGAAAATTTATACAAGCATAATGGTATAATTGAACCATAATGACCTGAGTAAAATTTACATGATATTTGATTTTGCAAGATAGCACAAGCGTCAAGGTATAATTGAACCAGGATGACCTGAGTGCATATTGCGTAAACAGACAAGATTAGATCAGTTATATGCGTGAAATGGAATCAGGCCTTCAGTGATATGGATCACGTCGCGAGGCAAATATCCACACAATACAAGTGATCGCCTCCCAGACAGAAGACTAAGAAAATGTTGGAAGTTCCTTATGATCTCTGGCTGTGAAGCTTTTGATGAGATAAGGAAAAGATTCCTATTTATTTAAAAAGTTCAAAATGCAAAATAATGAAGACTTTAATGCGATAATGCAACATTTAGTACTTCAGAAAATCATCCATCCTTAAGTTTCTTGTGTATTGTTCGTGTTTGGTGTTGTTTGTGATGAAGCGTAGTTGTGTTTGTTGGATGTCTTGTGTCTGAGGTTTCTCAATTGTTGGCATGTCTTTGAATTTTTGCAAGTTTTTGAACAGTTTAATGTCCCTAGATGAGTGTTCTTCTGGATATGATTATGTGCAGTGATGTCCAAGCCATGATGGAATGTGGTAGATGAATAGATATAGATGGATAACTCAGGATAGTGACTACGCTAAGTATGTCCTGGATGGATAGATGCTAAGTGTCGGGTGATGGCCGATAGTGTTTTGATGGATAAAATGGCATGGATATAGATAAAGGAGCCGGCCTTTCAAAAGGGCGCCTGTTTACCAGGTTTTCACCATTTGTTTTTATTGTACTTTGTATTTTTGCTTTTTCGGGATTTTTTTGGTTTTTTTGTTTGTTTTTGGCTTTTTCCGTGCATTAGGCTACCTTAAGTATAGTACTTCTTCAGATGAATGCTGTTAGTTGGATCATCGAGCACATCTCCTTCAGAATTTGTTAGCTGATAGGCACCTGATCCATAGACTGAAATGATGACATAGGGACCCAACCAGTTAGGTTCAAATTTCCCTTTCTTTTCTCTATCTTGCTGGTTTCTTGGATTTTCTTTTAGGACTAGATCACCAATTTTGAAATTACGAGGAATGACCTTATGATTGTAGCTCCTGCACATGTGTTGCTGATATGCTTTGAGATGAGTATAAGCATGTTGGCGCCTTTCATCTAATAGTTCCAGTTCTTGCAGTCGGTTGACTCGATACTCTTCATCTAGAATCAAATCTTTCAAAGAGACTCTAAGAGATGGAATTTCTACCTCCAAGGGTAAAATAGCCTCTGATCCATATACCAAGGAATATGTTGTTGCCCCTGTAGGTGTGCGAATGCTGGTCCTGTAGGCCCAAAGTGCTGGATTGAGTTGTACATGCCAATCTTTGCCTGCATCATTCACTATTTTCTTGAGGATTTTTAGGATTGTTTTGTTAGATGCTTCAGCCTGACCATTTCCTTGTGGATAGTATGGTGTAGAAAACCGATGTTGAATTTTGAATTTTTCACACAGTTCCTGCACATCTTGGTTTTTGAAAGGGCGTCCATTATCTGTGACGATTGAACTTGGAATACCATATCTGCAGATCAGATAATTCAGGATAAAAGAGGCAATTTGTTTCCCAGTCACTGTGGTCATGGGAACTACTTCAATCCATTTGGTAAAGTATTCTGTTGCAGTTATAATGAATTTGTGTCCATTTGAAGATGAAGGATGTATTTTGCCTACCAGGTCCAATCCCCACTGACAAAAGGGCCCGGATGTGGTAAATGGTTGCAGTTCCTGTGCTGGTGCATGTATCAGATTGCCATGGATCTGGCATTTAGGACATTTCTTGGCAAAGTGATATGAGTCTTTCTCCATTGTAGGCCAGTAATATCCTATTCGTAGAAGCTTTTTAGCAAGAGTAGTGCCACTCGAATGTATGCCACAAATACCTTCATGAAGCTCGTGTAAAGCTGAATCAAAATCATTACGATCAAGACAATGAAGCAGAGTACCATCTAGACCTCGACGATATAAGGTATCAGCGGTAAGGGTGTAACGGGCAGCTTGTCGGATAAAGTTACGTTTTTGGTTACGGGATTGGTCAATGGGTAAGATATTATGCTTGAGATAGTCGTATATTGGTCCATATAATGTAGAATCTGAACCGGTTAAGGCATATATAGCATGGGATTCAGAGTGGTCATAGGCGGGGGAGAACAGTTGCTCTACCAGGAACTCATAACGACTTTGTTGTGCTGGAATTTGTAGTAATGAAGCGATTGTAGCCATTGCATCGGCTGCTTTGTTGTTCAACCTTGGTATTTGCTCAAAGGTGATGTGCACAAAATACTGTTTGAAGTCATCCACCATGCGTTTGTAGGGTAGTAGCTTGTCGTCCTTTGTCTGATAGTTGTTGTTGATTTGATTGATGACCAATTGTGAGTCTCCATAGACTTTTAATTCTGTGATTTTCCATTCGACAGTCATTTTGATGCCGATGACCAGTGCTTCATATTCAGCCACATTATTTGTGCATGGAAACATAAGTCTGTATGATTTTGGCATAGTGTGTCCTTCAGGAGTGATGAACAGAATGCCGGCACCTGAACCATGTTGAGTATAGGATCCGTCAAAGTATAGGGTCCATTGTTTAGTAGTAAGAACAAGTACATCCCTGTCCGGAAATTCAACCTCCATGGTTTGTTTGCCTGGTAGCGGTGCTTCGGCCAATTGATCTGCAATTGCTTGTCCTTTGATGGCTCGTCTTTCTGTGTATTGGATGTCGAATTCACTGAGAATCATGACCCATTTAACCAATCGGCCTGTAAGAGCGGCTTTGCTGAGTAGATATTTGAGAGGATCAATTTTTGCAACTAGCTTTATGGTGTGTGCGAGCATGTAATGTCAGAATTTCTGAGATGCAAAGACTACTGTTAGGCAAGCCTTTTCAATAAATGTATAGTTGAGCTCATAGCCATTCAATGTTCTATTGATGTAGTATATGGCATGTTCCTTTCCTTGTTGATCTTCTTGTGCCAATAGTGCCCCCAGTGAAATATCTGTTGTTGAGATATATAGAATAAGTGGCTTTCCGGCAACTGGTGGTACTAGAACTGGTGGATTCATCAGGTACTGTTTAATTTGGTAAAAAGATTCAGCACATTTAGTCTCCCATTTGAAGGGTACATTTTTGTGTAGCAAATGGTTAAATGGTAGACTTTTATCTGCTAGCTGAGCGATGAATCGCCGGATTGATTGAAGTCATCCCTGTAGAGATCTGAGTTGACTGATATTCTTTGGTGGTGGCATTTCCATGATGGCTTGTACCTTTGCTGGATCAACTTCAATACCTTTAGCTGATACTATGTAGCCTAGTAATTTGCCTGATGTAACCCCGAAGACACACTTCTTAGGGTTGAGTCGGACCTTGAATTTCTGCAATCGACCAAAGATCTTTGTTAGGATGCCAAGATGTTCAGCTCTGGTGTAAGATTTTGCTAATAAATCGTCCACATAGTCTTCCATAAATGTGTGCATCATATCATGGAATATTGTTGTCATTGCTCTTTGATAAGTGGCTCCGGCATTCTTTAAGCCAAAAGGCATAACATTCCAACAGTAAGTTCCCCAAGGACAGGTGAATGTTGTTTTGTCTTGATCTTTAGGAGCTATTTTGATTTGATTATAGCCTGAGAAACCGTCCATTAATGAGAGCATTGCATGGCCTGCTGTGAGATCTACAATTATATCAATACTTGGCAGAGGAAAGTCATCCTTTGGGCAAGCTTTATTAACATCTCTGAAGTCAGTACATATTCTTATACTACCATCTGGTTTTGAGACTGGAACAATGTTGGAAATCCATTCTGCATAGTCAATAGGTCGAATGAATCTGACATCTAATAATTTCTTTAATTCCGTTTTGACCATGAGTGCTATCTGTGGATTCATCTTTCGTAGTTTCTGCTTGACTGGCTTGACTCCTGCAGAGATGGACAAGTGATGCATGATTAGGTGTGGATCTACTCCGGGCATATCAGCATATGACCAAGCAAAGTTGATTTGTTGTTCTTTAAAGAAGATGATGAATGCCAATCTTTCTTCTTCTGTTAGAGATTCTGCAAGATGTATATTTCTGGTTGCTTCTGTAGTACCAATGTTGATTGATTGAGTGGGCTCAATCAATATGGGCGATCACTCATGAAAGTGCTCAGGAAGAGTGTCAAGTCTCCCATCATTGGGTGCCTTAAAAAGGTTTTCACCCTCCGATACGTCCTTTATTTTTACTTTTTTGGGATCCATTGCTGCCATTGACTGGTTTTCAGCATTAGATTCATTATTTGATTCATTTTTGTGACTGAGAGACTCAACACTCCCTGAAGAATAGACGTTGTTATGCGGTTCACTGGTAGAGCCTGTTTTGGGATTTATGGTACATAGGTAGTGGATAATAGAGTTATCATCTGGAAAAATTGGGATATCGTGAGTCTCCGGTTCAGTCCAGTCAATGAGATCAGGGAAGACAAGTGGTAAGGAATCATTGGGCGGGTTAAGTTCAGCTACTGTAAGTGTTAGGATAGAGTTATCATCGTGATGGGTCTTGTTTTTAAAGAAGTCTAGGTGTTCATCGAGATCTTCGATGGCATCATCTTCTGCATAGACTTGTTCGTAATATTTCTGTTCACTTTCCGGAGCGTCATAGATATGTTGTGGTCCAAATTCAAGAGGTCTATCTTCTGCGTTATGTTCTTCTTGAGAAATGGATATGAAATCAGTATCATCTGGGATATTTGTAGTAGTATCTGAGCAGGTACCCCATTCATATTCATTTGAATCTGTCTCATAGGCATCATCCCAAATTCTATCTGTGCTGTAAACAGGTATGTTGTATGGCGAAAACAAATCCTTGATGATAGATACTATTTTGATATTCTGTGTTGATTCGGTATCCGATCCATCTTCTATACTCTGGATTTGCTCATAAATTGTGCTTCCTTGGGGAGGAATGATGGTTTCTTGTGATGATATGATTTGTTTTTGAGCCATTGGTGTGTGAATATGAGCCACTGCTGCAGAGATGGCCTTCTTATGATTCAAAAGCTTTCCTTGATGTATCTTCTGATCTTGACGTTCTCTTGCCTTGCGGATTGTTTCGGCTGATTCAAAGAGAGCTTCCTGCCAGGATTCTTCCTTGTATTTCTTCTTTTCCTTCCATTGAGGTTTTGCATTTGTGTGTGGTGGCCTTTTTAATAGAAAAGTGAATTTAGAACCTAATCCTGCTTTATTTCTACTAGGTTGTGAAGGAAGATCTATAGGTTCCGTAACTCCTTCTTGGCGTTTTCCAATAGGTCCTTTGCCGCCATATCCCATTTGTTTCATGATCAAGTAGCCTTTTCCATATAGGTGTGTCGGTAGAACAATGTCTAGAGCGGCCGCTCTATTAGCTTCTTCTTCATCTTTGTATAGCCAATTAAGAACATCCTTATCTTCTGATTCATGTGCTAGAGTCCCCAATTGAATGAAGGTACCATCAAATTTAGTTATGGGCTGAGTTGCCAGATGTGTTGATATAGTAGGTAAACCATGGGATCTAGGTGATGTGGGCAATCTGGTCAAACATAAAGGCTCCATGGAGTATTCGCCCATGCCTTGGTCTTTGATTTGCATTTTCTGTTTGAAGTCTCCCCATAAGGAGTTGGATTTTGTTGTTGGTGGATCAGGTGTTGAAGACCGCTGCTTTTCTCTGTTATAAGGAACCAAACTGTCTTGGGCTGCCCCCATTGCATTGCAATGTTGAAATGGATTGTGATCAGCTGATATGGAGATTTCCTGTCCATCATAAGGAAACTTGATACACTGGTGGTATGTAGAAGGTACTGCTTGCATTTCATGTATCCAGGGTCGGCCTAATAAGATATTGTAGGTGAGATCAATATCTAAGACTTGACATACAGTATCCTTTTGCACTGGTCCTACCTGAATAGGCAATATCACTATTCCTTTAGAGGACCTTTCCTCATCATCATATGCTTTTATGGTAATCTTTTTACAAGGATCAATAGATTCTTCTGAGAAGCCTAATGCACAGATAAGCTTTAAAGTACAGATATTAAGGCCGGCTCCTCCATCTATTAAGACTCTTTTGACACGGTGTTTGCAAACAATGACTTCAATATGTAGAGGAGTATTATGCGGATGACTCAATGAAGTATTATCATGCTCTGAGAAGGTGAGGTTATGAGATTCTGTCATGTGGGCAACCATAGCTTGGAATCTGTCTGTATCCAGATTTTGAGGTACATTTGTTTCTAATAGTGCTTGCTCCAAGATGTCTTTGTGTTTTGGAGATAGTTTCAACAATTCCAGGATAGATATCTGAGCCGGATTTTTGCGTAGTTGATTAACTAAGTCGTATTGGATTTTTGGTGTAGTAGTTGGAGGTGCAGTATGTCCCTTCAAGACATATTTCTGAGTCCGGGTTGTTACATTGATAGATTCATGATCACGTTTATCTCGAATGGTTATAACATTGACTTGATGGTCTTCGGCCGATATGTGATTGATAGTGTTGTTGTAGATGTGATTAATACGAGCTCTGCGGGTATCATTTGAAGTTGATGCTCCATCTTTGTTATAATTTGGAAGAGGATCTTTGAAGGCTTCGTGATCATTGTTTGTTTTGAGACCATCCACTATTAAGTCACCTCGATCAATCATGTCTTGGATTATGTGTTTCAATCTCATGCATTCGTTTGTTCTATGACCTTTGTTGCGATGAAAATCACAATAGTGTGAATCATTCCACCAAGGTGGTTTGATTGGGGGTTCATAATTGTTGATTGGAGGTAAAGAAAGAACCTTATTTGCTAACAGCTCTCTGAATGCGGATTCTAATGATTGGCCCAATGGTGTGAAGATACGTTTATGGAAATTATTGGTGTTGTTTCGTGAATTGTTGTTAAGCCCTGGATTCAGGTTTTTGTTCGGGTTATCGTTGGCGTTGTTGGTATTGAGTTGTCCTTGAGCATTGTTTGGTGCATATGTGTTGGCACTGGGAGGAACATTTTTAGGATTTTTCATATTTGGAGTATTTCCTGATAAGGCAAGCACTGGCTATTTAGATTTAGGATCATATGATTCATTGTTGCCTTCGTTTTTGTTTCGAGTCCAAAATCGAGTTTTGTCTAGATTGGTATTGTTTTGGTTATTGTAGTTTGATGAGTTTGTTCCTTCTTTGTAGAACTTGAGTGTTCCCTTTTTGACACAAGCTTCCTCTACTTGGATGCCATTTTCGATTAATTTGTCAAAAGATGATATGCATTGAAGTTTGAGTCTGTAACTCATCTCACCATTCAAGTTATCAATGAAGATTTCCATTTTCTCTTTTTCAGGAATATCTCGAGGATACCTTGATACCATGCGTCGCCAACGTTGAAGGAATATCATGAACATTTCATTGTTCTTTTGTTTGGTGTTGCAGATATCTAGCATGGTTATGGCATGTTGGATGTTGTAAGAATAATGGGTGATGAATTTGTTAACCAATTCGTCAAATGATCTAACAGGTGGTGTAATCTTAGATAACCATTCCATCGTTTGCCCTCCCAGGCTTCTCGGGAATAACCTCATCAGATAAGTGTCATTATGAGCAAATTCAAGACTCATAGTACAAAATTCTCGAACATGATCTCGAGGATCACCTTTTCCATCATATTTATCAAATTTGGGAATGTCTGAGTTTGGAGGAAAAGGTATCATGTTTAAGCTTCTGTCAAATGGATAAGGACAGATTTCATTTATGGAATACCGCACTGTTGTCCCTTGTTGCATATCTTGTATTTGTCTTTGTAACATTTGCATTTGTTGAGTAAGAGCAATCAAGGGTGCATTGTCTTGCCGAGGAAAAAGTTCTTGCCTAGTATTGGCTCTCAGCTGAAAGGGAGTGGTAAATGGTATATGTTGCTCTGGTGTTTCTAGTTCAGGTATTTGCATTTCTGGTATGCGTTGTTCTGGAATGTGTTGTTCAAAGCTATGTTGTTCAGGTATGTGAGTTTCTTCTTCTCGGTTTTTTTCTTGAGATGCATATTGCCGAGATTTGGTTTGAAAAAGATTTGGGTCGAAATCTTCCGGAAGTTTAACACCCTTGCTTGTGAGCATCAACAAATATTTTTCTTTGTCATTTTCTATGAGCTTTTCGACAAGTTTTTGGAAGGCGGGATTTACTTGACATTCTCTAAGAAGGGTGTCGGTAATTTCAGGTTCTTCTACGGGTGGAACTTCAAAAGGATTTGATAATCTTCGATTCATACTTGATTCTGCGTGTGCCTCGCTTTGTTTGTCTCGTTGAGAGCGAGTAACAGGCATTGTTAATAGAAACTTTCAGTGATGAAGGGAACAAAGTCCTCGTTGATATTTTTCTCTGGTGTTGGTGGTTCTGGTCTAGATGTGTTATATGTGATGCTCTCGTTGGGCAGGAATGCTGGATTGATCTTTCCTCCGCGGTTTATCTTTTGATTAAAAGCAGACTTTTGACAGTATGCTCTTGTTTTTAGGGGTTCGTTGTCAAATTCACTGGATTTGTTTTGGATATAACGTTTGACGTGATGAAGAAATACCCGATGGGATTTGAAGAGTTGACGATTGATGTATAAAAATTTGTTTCTCTTGATGAATTTGGAAAAGCTAGGTTGCTGTTTCTTCAACGTGATGTTGCGATAGAGGTTCTTCCTTCTCAGAATGAGGTGATTAGTCATGCATGAGTGATCAATGATTTCCTTTGATTTGTTTGGATCCAGTTGATTCTTGTTTGAGAAATTTCAAATTTTACTTTATCAGGATGAAGGTTTAGCTGCCCCTTCACGATAAAGTGTGTCAAATGATATGGATAAGAGTTTCCCGATCTGGAAACTGGTTTTGACAATTTGGAAATTTCTAAACAAGTGTTTTTGAGATAAGATCCGTAAGATATTTAAAGGATTGAATTGATACTGATGATGAAAAGTTTCCGGATTATGATAGGAAAGACGTCCTCTATTGCTCGATTCGTTTTCAGATTCGGACAACCTTGTTTGTCACAAATTTGACTTGAGAAATAGTTTTATGGCTTGTTTTTGTCACTCTGGTTTGATAAAAGACGTGTTCTGATGAAAAATTGTGTTTTAAAATATTTTGAAATTTTCAAAATTTTTGGTTTTTCAACTCTCTGTTTTTATCCTTTTTCTCATACGCTAAAACAGTTTCTCAATGCGCTACTAAATTTTCTCTATGCGCTAAAATTATTTACCCACGCGCTACTCTGCCCCTGGTTACGCGCTAAAAGATTGATTCTGGAAAATTTTGTTTTGCTGAGTGTGAAATATGCACGCGCTAGACTGTGTTTTCCATGCGCTGACTGGTTTGGCTAATGCGCTAAAACAGGAATTCTACGCGCTAAGCTGTTTGTTCCACGCGCTAAAACAGGCTGTTTTGAAATTTGCTGTGAAGTTTTTCTGGAAAATCACGCGCTATACTGTGACATGCACGCGCTATATGTTTCTGTTAATGCGCTAAAAGATTCCTAACAAGCGCTATAATATGTTTTGGATGCGCTAAAATATTGCTTTCTGTTTTGCTTTTCAGTTGAAACGCTACTGTTTTTGTGGTACGCGCTATTTTGTTCTGCAGATGCGCTAAAATAAATGTTTGACGCGCTAATATGTTTCTCCTAAGCGCTAAACTGCTTTGATTTTTCCTTTTGGTGTCTTTGTGATGTTTTTGACTTTTGTTGAGAGAATTTTCAAGTAGGATGGATGATTTTCTGAAATATAAAATGTAAGCACAGCACACAAAGTACAATCATTTCACTTAATCTAACATAAAGTGTATGTTCTGTCGATGATGTTTTCAAATCCCCAATGTTTTAACAGGTTGGATACAAGATAAACACTTCAGAAAGACTCTTTATTCAAGGGTCATAAGCAACATCATAGCTCACTAGTCTCGATACTCCGTCAGCTCAAACAGCCGTGTCACCCCCTAGAGGGCGCCCGTTTTTTTGCCTTTTGCCAGAAGTTAACCCAAAGTGAATTGCTTCACAGTTGAGTAGTTATCTTGGGAGATATATGGTGAGTAATCTTGTGGGCGGATTCTTCCCCACCCTTGCACTATGATGTTACAAATGTTTGGATACTGACTCAGCTCAAAGTTTCTAATGCTAAGGTTCTTAATCAGGCTTCCCGTTCGGCCGTCAGTGATAAACTCCCTCAGGAGGCTTCCCAACCTTTAGAACAAAGGCTTTACGTATCTCAAGGATACTGGGGGAAGGCTAATCGCTGCGCACAACCGTTGAAAAGGACTTTCGTCACTTTCCACATTTGATTATAGTGGGTTGGAATTCTTGGCGTCAAAGCCATTCCCCACTTAGGTCGTTCCCTTCACACCGGCCATAAATGGCTTTAAGAGTTGATTACAACTCCTCGGGAAGGCAGGCCTGCTAAAGGATTTATTGCTTGAAACACTAAAAGCATAAGAGTGGTGTGGCTTTTTGGTCACCCAGTTAAGGGGAGAGCATATACCTTCCACTTTCGAGACAAGGCAATCAAGTTGTTCTTTTTAACCCTCAAGACAATAATTTGCTAACTTCTAATTGGAGATGTTGCTCCAATAAGCATGATGTTCTTTTTAATCCTTCATAGCAATATTTATCTAATCTATGGAAAATAGATCATCAACAAAGCAAATTTTGATTTTTGAGGTCGACAAAAGGAAAAACGTTTTGCTTGTAAAAACAAATCTCCTCGCTTTTCTTGCAAGAAACTTGTTAAAAATCCTGCAAATAGACAGAAAAAGAAATTTGTTAGTTTGTTTCGGGGGACTTCCACAAGTCTAAAATTTTTTTATTCGGTTACAAAATCTTTTTGTTTGTTTTATTTGTGATGCGCTACAGAACAAACTGTACGCGCTACAATACTCTGCGGATGCGCTACTGTTTTATTTCCGTGCGCTATTCTGTTTCCCGGATACGCTACTCTGTGGTTCAAAAGCGCTAATTTATGGTTTGTTTTCCCACGGTCTGTTATTCGGGAAATTTTGAATTTCAATGCGCTAACTGTCTGTTGAAATGCGCTGGAAGATGGAGTCTAAGCGCTAATTTTCTGGGCCGATGCGCTAGTCTCTCAGGTAGACGCGCTGATTTATAGTTTGGTTTTTCTGCGGTCTGTTGTCGGGAAATTTTGAATTTTAATGCGCTAACTGTCTGTTGACACGCGCTGGAATAAGGAGGTGAAGCGCTAAAACTTTAGGTCCATGCGCTAATATGTCAGGTAGACGCGCTGATCTGTGTTTCGCCGGTGTCGACACCTACAGGAAAATTTGTCAATAGTGTTATGCGCTAAGAAACAGTTTGAACGCGCTAAGACAGAAAGCCCACGCGCTAAACAGTAGGCTAGAAGCGCTAAACTGTTAGGCGGATGCGCTAAAATGTTTCTTAGATGCGCCAATTCTAGTTTCCCGCGTACCTGCAAAAGTCTTCAAATTCAAAAAATGATAGGTTATTGGGGTTCGAGCCCCACGGTGGGCGCCAGAAATGTATGCGGGAAAAGTGGGCGAATAAAACTTAATATATGAAAATATGTAAGAATACTAGTCCACACACACACAGGACTTCTTGATGCAAGCTATGGAGTAACGTAGTGTTACTCAGCTTCCTAAGGAGGGTCCCATGGTTCTCTATCTCACAATGTCCCTCAAACCAACATTTTTGCTCTCAGATCACTGAGCAAAATGGTTTAGGGATGGCAAATATGAGAACGAGAGATGCTTTTGATTGATTTTAGTATGAGATATGTTGTAAGCTATGTATGATGCTAAAAATGCAATAAACTAGATGATAAGATGACGAGGTTAGTATGAATACTATCCTAGCATACTATATTTAGTCTATAATTGAACTAAAATGATAAAGAAAGTAATCTAAACATGCATATTAGTCTAATTTATGATCTAAAAGAGAGGCCAAATGAGCATATATGAAATGAAAGCTTGAAAGAATTTGAGCATAAGTGTGATGCTTCAAATTTGAAAGATGATTGTTTTGAATGGAGGAATGAGGGCTCTATTTATAGCACAAACAGGGCAATGGATGGTTAGGATTGAAAGGTTTAATCAAGGGCCAGGTTTGAAAGTAGGGGATCCATGTGCACAATTGGCACCAATGAAATGGTGACAAATGTCAACATAGGATTGGGTTGAAAGAAGAGGTTGGAGGCATTAAAGGCCTGAGAAGACCTCATGGTTATCTAAAGGCTAAGGGTCAAGTCTAAATTAGGTTTACCCAATGAATTAAGATCTAATCCAAAGATAAACCTTTGTGCAAATGATTAAGAGATAATCATGGTCAAAGCATTAATGACCTGATGAGACCCTTGGGTTGGATAGAGGTTGAGTCAAAACAAATGTTTTAACCATGTGGGAGAGTTTGAATTAACCATTAATGGTTATTGGAGACTTTGGGGATTAAGTGGTTGAAAGTTGGAAGCCTTCAATGGTTTTCAAAGACTTTAAGGGTTTTAGTGGTTGAAGGTTGAAAACCTTCAATGGTTATCAAAGACTTTAAGGTTTTTGAGAAGTGACTTCCCTTTGCTTAGGGATGTGACAAAGTTTAGAGGAGGGTTAGGTTAATTAGAAGCAATTAGAAGATTCTAGAAGGGATTAGAAAGGGGTTTGGGATTTTGCAAGTGGATGGAGGGATAATAGGATTTAATTGAATTAAATGATTTTCATTCAATTTGGTTGTAATTAAATAAATTAGATTTATTCAATTTGGGATAACTATTTAATTAAATTTGAATTTAATTAAAAGTGGCTAGGGGGATTTAATTGAATAAAATGATTTATTCATTAATTGGTATAATGAATTTAATTTAAATAAATTGAGTAATTTACTTAATTAGATAGAGGAATGTGGATAATTTAATTAAATTGGATTTAATTAAATAGGGAAATGAATATGGTCATTTTTATACGTCTACAGCAACATTGACAGGCCACTTGGCCAAATGGGTGATGATTCTCAGTGAATTTGACATCAAGTATGTGGACCGTAAAGCTATAAAAGGACAAGTCATTGCAGATCAGTTGCTTGATGCACCACTCATAGGCGATCATCCTCTCATTTCCAATTTTTCAGATGAAGAGATATTCATGATCACAACAGCACAACCATGGAAACTATACTTTGATGGTTCATACACTAGGCATGGCTCGGGGACAGGCATCCTGTTTATCACACCTCAAGGTGACAGCATCCCGAAGTCTTATAGGCTCACATTTCCATGCACAAACAACATAGCAAAGTATGAGGCCTTGATCACAGGACTCAAGCTAGCCATAGAATGGAAATTACAAGAACTACAAGTATATGGCGACTCCCAACTGGTCATTCGACAAGCAACTGATGAATATCAAACTAAAGATGACAAACTCATGTCGTACAAACAAATGGTGGACAAATTAAAGGCATCATTCACTACTATCACCTTTGAGCAGATACCAAGAGATTAGAATAGAGCTGTTGACGCTATGGCTACCATTGCATCTCTCCTAGATCTTCCATAGAATTCAACACGCTATGAGCTCTTGGTAGAACAGCTTTGGATCCCCGCTTATGATATCCCTGAATTTGAGATGATATGTCGCCTTATCGGTTCTGAATCCCCATGGTATGGTGAGTTCTACACCTATCTCCACGATCACACACTTCTTCCTAACCAATCGAATAACCAATGTAAAACCTTCATTCGCCAAACTGCGCAATATACCATCATTGTTGAAACCCTATACCGACACAGTCTTGATGGTACTCTCCTTCGATGTCTAGAACAAGATGAGATAACAAAGGCCTTGGAAGAGGTACATGAAGGAATTTGTGGAACTTATGCAAGTGGTCTGTCACTAGCCAAGAAACTCCTGCGCACTAGATACTATTGGCCATCTATAGAAAAAGACTCCTACTACTTTGTCAGAAAGTGCAAGAAATGTCAAGTTCATGGAGACCTGATACATGCACCAGCATAGGAGTTGCAACCAATCACAACACCATGGCCTTTTTGTCAATGGGGTCTTGACCTTATGGGTAAAATTCATCCATCTTCATCCAATGGTCACAAATTCATTATTGCCGCCACCAAATACTTCATAAAGTGGATCGAAGTTGTTCCACTTACCCAAGTCACCGACAAGCAGATCGCCTCATTCATCCTTAATTACATCATCTGTCGGTATGGTGTACCCATGTCCATCATCACAAACAACGGTCTTCCTTTCAAAAATCAGGATGTCCATGAACTCTATGAGAAAATTCACATCCAACACCGCTTTTCCACTCCCTATTATCCACAAGGCAATGGTCAGGCTGAAGCATCAAACAAGAACATATTGAGAATCCTCAAGAAGACAGTCAATGATGCCGGTCGTGACTGGCATGTTCAATTGAATCCAGCACTATGGGCGTATCGAACTAGCATTCGACCCCCTATAGGCACAACTCCCTACTCATTGGTCTATGGTGCAGAAGCTATCCTACCTATCAAGGTTGAGATACCATCTCTACGGGTTTCCTTGCACAATCTCATCGATGATGAAGCATATAGAGTATCACGTCTTCAAGACTTAGAGCTACTTGATGAGAAATGACAAACTGCATGCAATCACCTCAAGGCCTATCAGCAGTGTATGAGCAGAAGCTATAATCATTGAGTTAGACCTTTTACATTCAAGGTAGGTGATCTTGTTCTTTGAGAAAATCCTCGTAACCAACCCAACCGCAAACATCAAGGAAAGTTTGAATCAAACTGGTTGGGTCCATATGTTATCACTGCTATATTTGGGTCTGGGGCATATCAGTTGGCTACTTCAGAAGGAGAACCGCTAGCAGATCCAATCAACAGTATGCACCTCAAACGGTTTTATACATAAGCTACACAAAGCATCAGGCTCCCATACATACCGGCAAAAACACCAAAAACATTCAGATAAATGACCTGAAGAAAATACAAAAACATGAAAATAGTAAAGAAAAAAATGCATCCAAATGATGAACAACCACTCTGGTGGCACCTTGGGTAAGTAAGATGGTGAAAACCTAGCAAATAGGCACCACTCCTAAAGGCTATGACTCCATTGTCTTTCAGGATTATTGCGATCACATTTATTTCCTTCACACATCCATCTGCCCAAACCATGGCTTGTTATTGATTTGCAATCAAAAAAAGTACTTCATGCGTCTTGCATCCCGCTTTTTCATAAGTCATATCTAAATTGGGGGCATCACCACTATGATAAGTAGCTCTCTTAGATGTCACTCTAACCAAATGCTGCACCACCATCACCACCTACTCCCCTACTAGTCCCTGTACCATGCAATCTATCTCTCCGTGGAGGCCCCATCAAACCCCCACTAGCTCCTGCACCCCCTGACCTATCTCTCCGTAGAGGACCCATCACACCCCCACTATTTTGCATCCTTTGAGACTACTCTGATCTGGCATGCCGCATCTATGAATAACTCAGTGCTTGCTGACTAGCTAGCACCACCTGCTCATATAATCCCCGCCAATACTCTATCTCAGCCTGTGCTCGTTGGATCTCCCTCATCACCTCCCCAGTAGGACCCTATGCTCCTACTCCAACCCGGACTCTCTCCTGCAGCTCTGCTAATCTCTCCACCGCACCATCCCTCTTCTGAAGCACTACAGTCAACTTTGACTCTCGTGCAAATAGTTGCACATCTCTAGCTGCAACCTCCACCTCCAGATCCTCCACCTGTGTCTCGGTTGCTATCAGTTGAGTCTGCAAATATACTAGCATCTGATCCTGAAGATCTCCAATAGCTCCCTCCCCTGTATCCATAGGTGCATCACCTGTAGCTCCCTCTCCAGTGGCTCCCTCCCCTCTATCCATCGGTATCTCCCTCTCCATACCTCGACCACCCAATCTGACTCCTCTCGGCATCAACGGTCCTTGTGATATCCACAATGGCAAACCACCTCTCCCTCTCTGCTGGACTCGACCACCTCCTCCGCCACCTCCTCCACCACCTCCACCATCCCCTACGCCTCCTCCTCCACCTCCACCATCACCTCTCCCTCGACCACCTCCTATTGGTCCTTGACCTCCTATCCTCCTCCGTCTCTGTCCCCTCTCTTCCTCAAAATCGGGAATCGGCTCTGCTAGATCTGATATCCGTGGAATCGGATGAGCCGCCATATACTGGGTATACTCCTCCGATACCCCTACATCTACCACTCTCAGTCGTATATCCCATGGCCTTGCCTGTAACATCTGGAACTCCACCAATGCCTGATCATAGGGTAGTGCTGGCCCCCATGTATATCTCTCTTGTACCACCCTAGCATACTCCCTTGATCCCCTAGGCAATCCCTGCCAACGTCCAAACTGCCTCATAACTCTGCCCGACACCTATCTCTCTACATGGTAGCATGTCCTCCCAATGAGGAATCGGGTCATGAATACATACGACAACGCCTCCGCATCATCCTCCTAGGGCTCGCACTCTATATACGATCTCCAAATAACTGCATCCATGTCATCCAATGCCCGCCGCCGCCACTCTAACTTCCCCAGGTGGGGCTGACTCATCATACCACTGTACATAAATACATAGGGCTGGTCAACTACCTAGAATCTAAGACTCACTGGTTGAGTAACTGGTAAGTGCTCCCACACCCATATATGCAGCAGCGTCACTCCCACTACCAAGGAGCCCCTCCCACGGTACACTACCTCATGTAGCTCCTGATATAGGTGCACTAACAAGCATGGTCTCTAGGTAAATCGGGTCCCCTCTATCATCATCTGCTCAATAACCTGCCCCCAACCAACAACCAGACCATGTGATCATCTATCAGGACATAATAGCCCCCCAACAATCCCTGACAACACTGCCGGTAACGGCTCGTACAAAGTAGTGATATCCTCCCAGGCTATCGAGCCATCATCAATATAAACATCCTCATCAAAAAATCTCTGTACTGTCAAGGTACCCCATGCTCTGTCATAGGTGACCAGCTCCCCTCGAATCATAATATGCAAGATGCACCATACATCCTCTAGTGTCACCGTCATCTCCCCCTGTGCTAAGTGAAACGTGCATGTCTCACTGTGCCAATGCTCTGCCAAGGTTGTCATCAAACCGTGATTCATCCAAATCACGGGCATATACATAATGTTGTACAGCCCAGTTGCTGCAATGCAATCAATTTCGGCCTCTGTCAACCGATCACGCAACCCCTGTGTGGCAGGATGTCTCTTGCGCAACTGTAAGATGCACAGATCCTCCTACACAAGTGCATCAACCATCATCATCAGTTGTTTTGTTTCAAATTTTCTAAAGTTTAAACCTAGACTATCAACAGATACTTTGATCAAGTATCTTCGGGTCTCAACAAGTAAGCAATCATAGCACACCTAGACTTCAACAAGCATTTATCCTAATGATCCAAGTCTCATCAAGGTTGCTATGGTTCAAAACAATTCTCACTTCACATCTCCATCCATCCATCATTGACATACGGAGATTCTCTGTTTAAACACTGGGCCATCTATTTTTCTACACAAAAGTGCTCATTCCATCCAAAAGTGCTAATCGCCTAACAAAAGCGCTCACTCATCTATCCAACAATGCTTAAACTACAACAGTGCTACAACATCTAGGCAATAGCGCTGCCTTGCATCAAAAGTGCTCAACCAACTAGGCAATAACGCTCAAACAACAATAGTGTTATACTAACTATGCAAAAGCGCTACTCCATCCCAAAAGCATTCAATCAATCATACAAAAGCGCTCAACAAGCAAAAGTGCTAAAACAACTATTCAAAAGCGCTAAAACTACCAAAAGCGCTTAAAAGATTGCACAATAGCGCCATTGCGGCACAATAGCGCTAATTCATTGGACAAAAGCGCCAAAACACAGTTTCAGCGCTATTGTCTCGACTCAACTTGGACTCAGCAAAAAACACATCAAAAATGCATAAAATTCAAATTTTCAAATTTGCATACCGCTGGTTCATAGTCATCTGGCTGCTGGAATCATCGAACTCACTCAAATCGGTGCTTTGCTACTGGTACCGACATCTTGATTGCTGCTTGCTCCTCCAAAATGTCACTATCAGAGCTATAATTTCACGATGGTCGTGGTTACAAATGAGTTTGTTTTCACCCCTTTCTCCCCATATAAACCCTTCGCCATAACCGTAACTTTCCCCCGCTCACCGTCGTGGTCCCTGTGAACTTCCCAAGCCTCCCATTTCTTCATTTTCTCTCCGATTACTTCTATTTTTCACCAGTATTGTTAACTTCTTCTCCTCTATCACTTTGCCAATTTTCATTCTTTTTCGAGAGATCGCCCGATTTTTCAAAATTTCTCGACCCATCCCTCGAGGGGGCATACCATCCATTAAAATTAATATTTTATGGGGCATTTTCTTCACACTTATTTTTCTTTCTTTGAAATGACATGATAAATCGCACCATCTCAAAGAGGGGCAAATGTAGTCACATAAATCTGTCCATTTTAATTAAATAAATATTTCGTATTCATTTGATTAAAAATCCACTAAGCTATCAGTTAATTAAATTAATATTTAATTAATTCATCTTCAAACATTCTTCTATTAATTAAATAAATTATTCAATTTATTTTAATTCATTCATTAAACCAAATTCACAATCAATTAAATGAATAAATCATATTTATTTCATTTAATCCCCTTTTCCTCTTTTAAATAAATTAAATAAAACATTTATTTAAGTCATTTATCCACCCCACTTGCATTTTCCTACAAATGCAACTTGCACACATTTATTGAAATAAATTAATTTATTTTAAATAAAAATCTTATTTTCTCTCACCCACCAAATCCACTTGCATTCCTAAACCCCCTTCTAGATTCTTCTAACCCTTTCCTAATTAACCTAATCCATCCCCTAATTATTGTCACATTCCTAAGCAACTTGGAGTCACTTCTCAAAGATTTCAAAGTCTTTGAAAAGCATTAAATGCTTTGTGTGTTCAACAATTTAACCTCCAAAGTCTTCCAAAACCACTAATGGCTCTTACATGACCATTTATGGCTCTTACATAACCATTTATGGTTAATTCAACTTGCACTCATGTGTCTCCTCAAGCATTTGATAGTTTTGATACTTAATGTAAAGTACAAATGCCAATAGCTAACAAGATGAGAGGGGGGGTGAATCATACAAACTTAATCTTCCATAAAAACAACAGATTCAACCTCGGTAATATATACTTCAGCAATATAACCAAAAACTGCTAAACATGTTAACTCATAAACACATAATCATCATAACACTTATCACACCAGATTTAATGTGGAAACCCAAATAGGGAAAAACCACTGTGGGATTTCGAACCCACTAAGAAATATACTCTTCTAGAGTATGCTCGGTTAAAAGCAAATCCTATTAAAGATTACAAACACATTGCTAGATGTGACTCGGTTAAAGGATTTCCCTCAGATCTGTTAAGATCTTCACTTTGTTAGAAGTGACCTTGTCAAAGGGTTTCAAACACTCATTTAGAATGTTACCTTGCTAGAGGGTTTACAAATAAGACTGTTAAGTCCACTCGGTTAAGAGATTTTATGTCACTTACAAAATAACAATAATAAAAATCTATCTGCAACTTCACATCTAAAATGCTAAAGCAGATTCTTATTTGCTCAAAACAATCTAGTCATAGGACTTATCTGTCCCTCTACTGGGCTCTCTACTTTGTTATTCAAACAAGTCTTCAAGCTTCTGTGCTCGGTGATCACTATGTAGCATCCCTGTGCATACACTTGCCCGCATACATTGTTTATCAACAATTCCTTATTTATAAACAATTGCTAACCGCTTAATCTCCTTGATCACATTTCCCATGATCAATCTTAGCCATCAGATCTTCAAACTTGACTAGGTTCAATGTATCCTTCGATCTGAAAATGTTTTACCTTGCCTCAGGACTTGCAGTCCTTTCTTGGAACTTGCACAAGGTTATTGCGGTTCAATCTGTGCTGTAGATCTTCTTGCCGATTTTCCTTTTCCATAGATCCTCAACAAACTTCATGCACGTTATTTCAATCATTTATACATCTCCAACTAATCATTGTCCTTCATTAAATAATGTGTGTATTCATCTAATGCGCACTGTCATAACTCGGTTACAACTCGGTAAATACTAAACTTTACTCGGTAGACATTTTGCCTTCATTAACTGATATCGATAACCTTAGGGTTTACCGACTAGGTTCTTTGCTCGGTGACATAATATAGTATAAACCTTACAATCAACAACATATGTAAGATATCAAAACAATCTAAACATCATGATCTCATCATTGTCTAACTCGGTAATAGTTGCCCATTGATTAACTTATTTCTCCCCTTATTCATCACATTCTTTCTGTGTCTTTTACCGACATCTTAATTCTCTTCAAATCAATCTTCTCAAGATATGGCAACATCATACTGAATCAGATAATCAATTTCTTGACATCAATGACAAAATAATGTTATAAAGATAATTATCATCCTTCTTCAATTATCAATAATCTTCAACAACCTTCTCAATATCCTTACTGTAATGCCAACAATTTCTCTTACTGTAATGCCAACAACATTTATTGCTTGACCATGGTTATCCCTTTTTACCTTTGCACAAGAGTTTATCCATTGGATAAAAGTTTTATTCTTTGAAAAAAGTTTTTATTCATTCAACCTAACCTTGACCTTAACTCCCAAGTTAACTCTCAGGTCATGTCAAACATTTAATGCTTATTCCATCTCCTCTCAGCCTATCTCACATGGACACTTGTCTTCCTAGGATTGGGTTGAAAGCCATCACATGGATTGAATATCATTCAATCCTTACCCTTGTTGAGATTACTCAATCTCAACCATCCATTGCTCCATTTTTCCTATAAATAGAGCCCATTTCTTCATAATCCAGATCCTAAAAAACTTGTAATAGAGAATTTTAGAGAGCATTTAGCATAAATCACTAATATCTTGTCATTTTGGTTTAAAATAAATCATTTTAGTATCATAGCATCTAGCATTAGCTTTTTATTCACATTTAGAGTAAATACTTCAATCTCAAACCTCCATAAACATCCATAGTGCAAAAAGTTGTTGAGAGCTACACTAATTTGGAACTTGGAGAGGAGAGGAACAAAGGAGAAGGAGCTAAGAGCATGTTAGGAGGCATTTGGAGATGTCTCATCATATTTACTTTCCTAGTTAAATATTCTCTCATGCTTTTGGTATCTTTTTTGATATGCCTGATTAGGATAATCTTTTGTTGCTAACACTAACATTTTGCTCTTGTGTGTGTGGTGTCATCAAAAAGATTTTCTAACCCTTTTTGCAGATCATCAAATATTATTTATTTACTCTCAAATCTCAACCAATAAAATAATAGGGTAGGTATAAACATAATATTTAATTACTTAATTAGTAAGAAGAGAATGTAATAATAATAATATAATAAACAGTAATAATAAATTAAAACCCAATAAAATAAATCAAATACAATATAAATAAATACACTCTAATTAAATATAAAACCATAAATAATATAAATAAATAAACAAATATTTAAATAATGTTATCCTCGCAATCACAACTCCCAAGAGGGCCAATCATAACAAGGGGTGGGTACATAAATAATAACAAATAAATAAAAAAACAATGTGAATAAATAAATAATCAATAAAGAAGATAAATAAATAAAGTTACAGACGGATGTAAATACCCATCCACTAATTAAATAATAAATAAATAAATAATAATCCAATAAATCAAAAGCTAAATTAATAAATCAAAACCAATATAAATAAATAATAAATAACCAATAAATAGATCAACCAAAAATAAATAAATAGATAAACAATAAACAAATAATTAAATGTACATATACATATAAAATAATCAAATAAATAATAAATAAATTTATTAGTGTTAGTCGTTCCCACTTAGTGGGTTGGATTACTTGGCGTTAGCCGTTCCCACTTAGTGGGTTGGATTACTTAGCGTTAGCCATTTCCATTTAGGTCATTCCCCTCTCACCGATCTTAATGGCTAAGAGTTATTAGCTCCTCTGTTGGGTAGGCTTACTAAAGATATGCACCGATGAAAGCAAAGGATGAGTCTAGCTTTCTGATCACCTAAGAAAGGTGAGAGCATACTCGCCTATCATCAAAAACACAAAATACATGCTTGTTCATTCCTTCAGCAAAATCAATTGTGTTTAGAAAGATTAAAGAAGACATAGAGTTTAGTTGAATTCTTTTAGGCAACCTGCAAAATAGACGCATTAGTAGTCATGATGTGTTTTTATGCAATGATTCTTTGACAAGCGTAATCTTCAACAAATTGTCCTGCAAAAACCAGTTAGGCTGCCAAAAATCTCACAAACAGACCAGGGTTAGTGTTAGTAGTAATCAATTAAAGCATCAAACCCTTAAAATGCAGTCAATTTTAAAAACATAGAGGCAGAGTGTCATACGACACACTCTACCAACTTGTACGAGTATCTTTCTGAGACCATATGAGTCAAGATGAGAGCTCGTATGAGTCAAGATGAGAGATAACATGACATTAAAATTTTCCTAAAGGCTCGTACGAGTTAGGATCTCTGGTCACTCCAGCTCACAAAGTATGTCGTACTAGGCCAGAAAGTGACTCATACGACATTCTGATTTAGACCTGATAGAGATGAATGTTGATGAAGTTTGAGAGGCCAAAAATGATAATTTTGGCCCTACAGTGGGCACCAAAATGTCGTACCTATGAAGTGTATACCTATTATATCTGCAGCTGCAACACAAAACACTCAATAGATCATTACAAGCATGGTTAATTAATTTAAAACAAGTAAAGATAAAACCATAGCTAAGCGATCTATCGCCTCCTAGTAAATGCAATTATGAATTTTGCTCTCAGATATGGTTAGGGAAATTCCAGTGACTTGACTACACCTAGATGGAGGATTTAAATGACAAATGATGCATTTGAGCTAGCAATGATAATGATTAAGCTACATGATTCCATGATTATGCTAGAAAATATGCTAAAATGATGCAATTAAGCTACGATAACAATGCTCAAATGATAAACTAAGATTGCCTATGCCTATAGTAACAATGCATGAGAATGCAAATGAGATGGATTAATTGGGATCGGGGTCGGGGTAGATGAATGGGACCCTTATTGCTCCAAAATGGGGTCTATTTATAGGATTTCCAAGGCTAGGGGTGAGGTGGCAGGAATCAATGGTCAAGATTAAGTCTGAAGATATCAATGGTGAAATTGGAGGAGGTTGGCAAAGAGATTGGATTAAAGGGAACATTTGTCATCTCTATGGTGACAAGTGTCAAGAGGCTTCTAGAAGAGGTTGGATGAAAGGGAACACTTAGTGACAAGTGTCACAAAACTTTGCTTATGAGAGGGCAAAGTGTTCAAGGAAAGGGGACATGTGGGTAATTTGAATGGGTTAGGTTAGGTGGTTAAAAGTTAGGAGGCATGTGGGTAATTTGAATTTAGAAATTCAAATAATAGGAGAAGACTGATTAATTTCAACAACTCATAATTTATTTGTTTTAATTAATTAGGAGATTGGAAGAAATGAATTTGATGGGGAAGAATTAATTAATTTGAATTAATTAATCAAAGGGGATTACTGAAATAAACCTATTAAATAAATCCTTAGATTTATTAATAAGTAGATGAAAAGGGAGGATTTTAATCAAATTGTTGATGAATTTAATTAAATTGGGGAGGGAGATTAATTAAATAATTGCTTATTCAATTAATTACCTTAAGACCATTTTTAGGTGTATACAAGCATAAATACTCAAATAATATAATTCCACCAATTTAATTATTAATTAATTATAAAATCCCTGTAAATACATATGTATAAATATATTGTATTCGTACTAACCATTATTTAATAATTTACGCCAATGGCTATATGTAGTAATTGATTAATTAAATTTCACAATTCCAAATAACCAATAAAATATAAATCCATAAAATAAACATTAATGAGAAATAATTATCCAATAATAATAATAATCGCTCATTAATATTAAATATAATTAATGTCATCTATTGATTTAATTTAATATTTATAAACTATATAAACCAATTAATTATTAATTAATAAATAATCACAAACCCACAAGGCAACCCGACATAAGGTTGAACAACATACCACATGACATAGACCAACGACTCAAGCCAAGACACTAATTGACAAGGGTATCAACTTAAGCCTAGAGTATGAGAGGGAAACACATGCCATCTCCAACAACTTGTCATTGGAATAAAGACACACTCAGACCTCTAAGACTAGGTGGAGTCGATGGCTAGTACCTGCAATCTTGCATCCACCACTAAATGCAATACAATATATATACAACACATATACAATATGAAAATGCAAGCAAAACTATGCAATGCAATCTTTGACAAACGAAGAAAGGGAGAAAACCCTGTGAGAAAAAACTCCCCCCCAAAAGAGAGATGAATGTACAAAAGACTCTCAAAGAAGAAGAACAGAACCTCTAAGAGGAAAAAGTCCCCCCCATAAGAGAGGAAGGAGAAGTTAGTTGACCCACCCTAATGAGACATCCTGCACCCCCAAGAGAGCTTGCAACTACTAGAACTTACTCTCGATGAAAGATTTGGTGAATATGTCTGCAACCTGCGCTGTTGTAGGACAATACTGCAAATCAATGACCTGCTCCTGAATCAGCGCTTGGATGTAGTTTATATGGATCTCAATGTGTTTGGTCCGCTGGTGCTGGACCGGGTTCTTCGAGATTGCAATAATACTCTGATTGTCGCAATGTAGAACTATCAGTTGTGGAGTGGTGAACCCAAACTCTATGAGAATCTGCTGAAGCCAAATGGTCTTAGTCGCTGCGTTAATAGATCCTCAATACTCAGCCTCAATCAAAGAGAGAGCATGCTTCTTGCTCTGCCAACAAATGGGGCCTGAACCAAGGTGAAAACTGTAACTTGAAGTAGATTTATGATCATCAAGATCACCATCCCAATCGGAGTCTGTGTAACCAACCAAGCGAAGTACTGTGCCTGTTGAATAGTGAATCCCATAATGATGTGTACCCTATATGTAATGAAGGATGTGTTTGGCGGCTTTCTAATGAAGCTCATGTGGTTCCTGCATGAAACAGGAAACCATGCCAACTACAAATGAAATATCAGGGTGTGTGTGAGTCAAGTAGATGAGACTATCCGCAAGCTAATGATACAATTTGGCATCAACTAGTGGAGAAGAACATCAAGCCTCAAGCTTGACTCCTGAAAGAAAGGGAGTTGGAGTAGGCTTACAATCAGCCATATGAAAGTGCACAAGTAGATCAATAGCATACTTGGGTTGCAATAGTTTAATCCCAGAAGGTAACTATGAAATCTCTATCTCGAGAAAGTAGTGCAAAAGACCCAAGTCAATCATAGAAAATATGTCATGCAAAGAAGATTTGACCCTGCTAATGATGGATGCGGTGCTCCTTGTAATGATCAAATCATCAACATAGAGCACAAGAATCAAGTGAGAGTCATCCTGTCGCAAAATGTAGGCATTCGGATCGGAATGACACCTGGTGAACCCTACCGAGAAAAGAAAGGATTCCATCTTGGCGTACCAAGCCCTGGGGGCTTGCTTAAGGCCATAGAGAGATTTCCTTAGTCTGCAAACCAAGGAAGAATCTTGGATGAAACCTTGTGGCTGATCCATATAAATCTCCTCATCAAGATCCCCATGAAGAAAAGCACTCTTCACATCCATCTAATGTACAACCCAACCATGACCTGCAACAATAGCAAGTGTCAAGCGTATGGAGTTCATCTTGGCTATGGTCGCAAAGGTCTCAATATAGTCAACACCTAGAACCTGAGAGAAACCTTTCGCAACAAGCTGAGCCTTATACTTATCCACACTACCATCCGCTGCAAACTTGGTTCGATAGATCCACTTACATCGAACCATCTTTCTCCCTTTAGGGAGAGGGACTAACTCCCATATGTTGTTCCTCATCAAGGAACTATACTCTTCCTCCATAGTGCGGTCCCACTCAAGAACCCCTGATGCTTCTCAAAATGTTTGTGGATCAGAAGCAATAGCAATGAATACATGTGGAAGATCCTAATGTTATGATTGAGTCCTCCATGTATCTGAAAGATCCTCAACAAGAGAACCCACTGACTCAAGTGTCTGTTGAGCCCAATGAGGTCTAGGTGGAGGTGGAGAACAAGGCTCCTCAACTGCAAGAGCACCCTGCGGAGGTGTAACCCTGCGAGTCAGAGTTGAAGGAGTCTCATCATCTGAATCACTAGCATCTCTATCCATAATGGAGGAAGGTGGAGGAGGTAGATAGGCTAAGATAGGAGAGATTTCCTCAAAGTGAACACTCCTCTCAATAAACACCTCACGTGTCTTGGGGTCCATCAATCTATATGCCTTAATGCCCTTAGGATATCCAACAAAAATACAAGGCCTAATCTGAGGTTCCAATGCCTTGCATTTCTGCAGAGGTATGTGAGCCCATGCTAGACACCCAAAGACTCTGAAATGTCTCACAATCGGTTTCCGACGAGCCCAAGCCTCAAAAGGAGTAATACCTTGCAAAGCTTTGTGAGGAACCTGATTCTGGATATGTGTGGCACAACTGATAGCCTCTACCCAAAAGGCAGGATCAAGAGAATGTGCATGTATTATATAGCTAGCCATTTTTTTGAGAGTTCTATTCTTGTGCTCTATAACTCCATTCTACTATGGAGTGCAAGCAACATAATGCTGAAGATAAATCCCCTCAAATGTACAAAAACCCTCAAGTCTTTTGTTCACATATTCACTTCCATTATCTGTACAAAGAATCTTGACCACTTTCCTAGATTTCTTCTCCACACGAGTCTTGAAGTCCTGAAATCTATCAAATACATCACTCTTATGAATAAGAAAGTAGACCCAAGTGAAGCAAGAGTAGTCATCAATGAAGGTGAGGACATAGCGAGCCTTACTAAATGAAGGTGTTGGAAATGGACCTGCTACATCGTTGTGAATAAGTTGAAGAACTTCCAAAGCTCTCCAAGCTTTCCCCTTATCAAACTTCTCCTCGGGATGCTTGCCCATGGAACAACCTGAACATACACTCTCTGAAAAACTGATTCGAGGTAGACCTATGACCATGTCTTTAGTGCTGAGCTATTGAAGATAGTGGTAGTTGAGGTGACCAAACCACTCATGCCATAGCTTACTTTCTAAATTTGAATGAGTAAGCAAGGCCCTAGAAGGAGAACTTGGCACAAAGTGGGAGAATGAATAAAGCCTTGAGTTGTCATTGACTTGTCCCACTGCTACCAAGGCACCATCATCAAGTTCCTTTACCACAACTAAATCCGGTGTAAAATCAACCTTTTTCCCATTCCCATAGTGAGTGATTTGGTAGATAGAGAGAAGGTTGGTAGACAAGTTAGGAACATAGAGAAAATTCTCAAATGTTCCATCATCCATGTCAACTGAACCTTTCCCTTCAACCTCAACTTGTGTATCATCACCTATGTAAATGTGAAGTACCTTTGATGGCTCCAATGAAGAAAAATGCTCTTTTGTAGAACCCATGTGATAAGAGGCACCCGAGTCAAGTATCCACTGTTGTGAAGAACCCGTTGTAGCCACAAATGCTTTCCCTTTTCTCTTAGACTCTAAGGAAGAGGAAGGAGATGAATCCTTCTTTGTGTATGCAAAAGGCAAGTTGATGTTATTTTTCTTAAGAAGATTTGTCAACTCATCCACTTGCTTGGTATGGCATCGATGCTCATCATGACCATACTTCTTGAATTAAGCACAAGTTGGTTTGTCCTTCTTAGGTGGAGTCCCCTTCTTGGAAGAGGATGAAAAATCGCCTTGTGATGGAGAGGATGATTGCTCTTTTTCCTGTTGTGGCCTTGACTTAGGTTGTTTCTTCTTCTTGTTGGAATCTTTGCCATGACTCCCTTGACTCCCTTGATTAGCCACCAACGCCTCAGAATTTGAAGACTTGAGAAGCCCCATGTTCAACAACTTAGATTATTCCAATATCAACATTTCTGTGAAAGCATCAAATGAAGGCATAATGTAGGAACTCCCCACTGTCAAACGATGAGTTTGGAAGCTTGAAACAAATGTTGCATATTCTAGTGCAAGCTTGTCCAACAAGTTGAATATCAACTGAGCATACTTTTTATCAATTCCACAATCCTTAAGCTTTGATCTTAGCTTATTTGCTTTGGTGACATAATCTTGTATTGTATCAAAACTCCTGGGATCCAAGTTGGTGAGCTCATTGTCAATCTTGTAACCTCTGATTTCATCAACTTGACCATACAATTTCTGAAACATATCCCAAGCCTCTTTGATTGTAGTACACTTCTCAATGTGAAAAATGAGGTCATCTGATACATACTTACGCAAAATTCCAAGAGCAATGCAATTCTTAGTGAGCCATTCTAACTGAGCATTAGGATCAACCTTAGGATCAGGTGGTGCTGCTATTGTTCCATCTATGTAATGCATGAGACCTTTTTCCATTAATTTGCTCCATACTTTAATTTTCCAAGATGCATAGTTATGTGGAGTTAAAGGTGGAAATTTATGAGGACTCATTGCAACAAAAATGAAAGGGCACAAGGAAAAAGAGGCACAATCACACAAGACACCCCCTCCAAATTCACTTAATCAAAGAACCCCCCCAAAATGATGATTTGGCACTTTATACTTAGTGCGTGTACAATGGGCCACTTGCAAAAAATGGCAAACTAGACTTCTAATTTAAAATTTACAACTGCCTCAATGAGGCCAAAGGAGACTCAAACTAATAATGCAAGAGATCTAAACTAAGATCCAAGCAAATTACAAGAACCAAATAGGCCAAAAAAGACCAATATCTGAAAGTACAATATCCACTCAAAATATCTAAAAACGGATCATATATTATGAAAGTAGACAAAAAATTACGCACTTTCAAAAAATACAGCACCTGAAAAGGAGGTCGTATGAGCCCAAACAAAGCCTTTGAAGTTGCAAAATCAAGGATTGGATAGGTATAGCTGAGAGAATCCAAAAATTCTGAAAACCCTATTCACCAAAATCAGAAAATAACCACACCACTGCAAAGAGCATGAAAAATTAGCCCAAATAAAAAAAAAAAATTGAAACAAAAAAGGAGAAAAATTGAACAAGTTATGAGCCTCCAAAGTTGACCCAAAAATCCAAAGTTCTCAACAGAGAGGGGTCTTAAATTTTTCAAAAAATGTTGACGTCAGTAAAACACTGTGCTAAATTTGATAGTCGTCTGACCGTCAAAATGGTTGTTGCACCCCTAGACCAGGTTGACTGGGTAGAAGGTATGAATTTTTTTTTTTCAAAAAAGATTTTCAACTGGAAAATTATTTTTCAGATTTTTTTTTTGAAAAAATCCAAAAATTTCGTACTGTACCATCCGAATTGGGCAAAAAATTTCTCCAACACCCAAAATTTGACTTTCGCCAAAATAGGTCGAGTTTATACTTGATTTTTGTGGAAATGGCCTCTCGGACGCAATGGTGAGGCCGAAAACGCTCTAGGATGCCTCCAAAATGCACAGTACCTCAGATCCAAAAATTGAATCCTTTCAAGATGTCTCCCAAAAGCAATCAATGAAGCCCCAATAGCTCTGATACCATGCGAAATTTTTCCAAGATCAAGGGCACAATGAAAAGTATAAAGAGAGACAATAGAATGACAAGAACAAATTATATTCTTATCAATATGCAAATGATCAATTAGATTAACCAATACAATGAATATGAGTCTGCTTATATAGGCAAGGCCATATGGATGTACGAGCACACAATCATGCCATGTGGCTCAATGAGAAATAAGGGTAGGTAAGAAATACTAGGGGTAGGTAGGAGAAATAATATAATATTCCACAAGAGGTGGATGATCCACCGAATGTGGAGTGTAACAACAAAATAAGACCACAAAAGATGGAATTTCTCCTACAAGCTATATCCCTATGTGCACACTTCCCTAAGTGTGGTATATCTAAGCTATGAAGAGATGAATTATCCTAAGTTAACTTAAGTAAATTCTAATAATATCCATGATGAATATTTATTTACACTAACAAACATCATAACATCAACTCAGTCATCATAATCATAGGGTAGGGTTAGTGTAATCATAATGTCATCAAAATCCCATAAGCAATATGATCCATCATGACTAATGATCAAATATAGATCCATCATCATATCCAATACCATCATGAAATAGGGTTAGTACATAACATGATACCGTCAAATCATCATAAAGTGGACTAAGCTAGATCAATATATTCCTTTGATGTACAAAAAGACAAGATGAATCAGGGAGGGGCACTACATTTTTGGTCTGTGATTGTATCTTCTTCATGAAATGCATAAATGGCCTTTTATTTCAACTAAATCCATTTATCTTTTTAAATTCTTTATCTTTCATTGATCTCTTAGCCATTTGAACCTCCTTACAACCACTCACTTTTGCACAAATATTCACAAGAACATAAACTGCAACATTTTGAAGATCTAACTTATAAAATTAGTGTATGAAACACTTGACCCATATTCATGTATGATCTAAAGGTGCCAAGAAAACACGTCGATGCAACCATTACGTTAAATAGCATAAAGTATCCTCAATATAGCCACCACGAGCATGATGGTCAACTATGGATGCATATTGATTCTAGTATGCACAACCTTCGTCCTCGAAATTCATTTTGTGTACATTTTGCAATCATTTCATTTGATTCCTCAAGACATCTTTTTGAGGAATTATTACAAACGGTTTGTTTCATTAGTTTTCATAATGCTAATTGCATTTATTTGTGTTAAACACACCTTAAGATTGAAACAGGGGGTGAATCAATTCAGATCAAATATTGAAACTTTATTTCATAATTCATTGTTAATTTAATTTTAATCTTATCAACAACAATAAAGGATAAAACAATGAATCATCATGCATAAGAGAGCACTAGATTTATATGAAAAACCCAAACTAGGAAAGACAACGGTGAGAGTCAACTCACAATATATGAAAAGATTACAAATTTATTATAGGCTCACTACCAAGAAAGTAGACTGCTCCCTAAAAGATTTGCAGGCTCAATTGGACTATCCCAGAGTAAGATACAATGGATTTGTAGGTTGAGACACACTACCTCAAAGTAGGATATAAAACTTGCTAAGAAGACTCATTGTCTCTAAGCAAGGTACATGAATATATGAATAAAAATGAATACGCCTTCAACAACACTACCTCTGACAATCTCCGAGTATGAAGTTGTCCTTGAATCTATGTCCCAAGCATCCAACTTCACAACAATCATCACACAGTTTCTCTATCAGAACTTCACATCACTGACTTCTATAAGTGATATAATCATGTAAGAACAACACACATGTTGATCCACACATTCATCCACACAATCAACACCAATTTGATCATCTATATATACCATCTTCTTCATTGCAAACATCAACAAGGTTATCTAGAGTAGAGCACACACATAGGTCTTACCAAGTTGGCCACCAAAATATAAATGTGATGAATGTAATCCTATCTAGGAGATAGAGAGGACCTAAAACATCATATCACTTCTTTCTAAGACAATTCACATGCTATCACACATCCTCCAAGGTAAGCAATGGGGTAATGTACAAATAAATCAAGCAACACATCACTGGTCGACCCAAACATATCTTCCAAATGAACAAGCTCAATGCAAATCCTCACACACCAAGGTAGGACCCAAAACCAATGGAACATAATTTTCAAAGCAAGTAGAGACACCCAAAGATTCGCTGCAAGCAAAAGAATAACTTCTATCAGTCAAACCAAAGCGATTGCCTTGAACCACATATTCTAGTCACAATGCATCATCAAACAAACCATCTAGTATTCTGTGGAGCACACCAGGATGCTCCTTGAACAACCAAAAACATTCTCAAATCCTTCTTTCTTCTTTCCACATCAAGATCATACCGACACAACATAACTAATTCTGGACACTTCATTCCAAAGAGCCACTTAAACACATAAAATCAATATCAATACTTGTAGATAAAACCAACTTCTAAAAATTGAACTAAGACACACCAAATGAATTATAAACATGTACTCCAAGCCACAACACCTAAAACCTCAATGCAGAGTATTTCCTAGACCAATTTTATTAGACAAATATATTGTCAATTAATGATATCAGATTTCCACAATCCATAGCTAAATAATATCACTTTTTCTAGATTAGTCTTTGTAGCGGTTTTTTTATCAGACAACTATATTGTCATCAAACATTAATTACCAACCACATCAACTGCAACACCAAGTACCCGAAAAGATAGGAGAGCAATGTCCACATAGCATAAACATTATGTTCAAGTATATAAGGCTATATCATCAAATGCAGAGCATTCTTCTAGACAAACATCAATATATATACTTTTGCACTAACTTTGTCAAACTTCCAAGAACCAAAGTGTCCCAAAAACATCATCTTCTCACCCATCATAACATCTCCATTCTACTGCCATGCATTTGATCCTCATCTTAGTATCTCAAATCATCTAATCCAAGTGGCATGCCATCTTTACCATCAAATTTATTGTCAGCATCATCATTAGTATCAACACATCTCACTAAGTATAGACATTAGACACTAAGAAGGTGGACATCCACAGACCTTGTGCAACCAAGATCCATTTGTTCCAGGTATATCAACCTCTTCATACCAGTCATACAAATGATGATGACAACAAATGACAATTAGGTGACAATAGTCTCCTCATGCATCAATAATCAAAACACCAAATTGACAATGGACATCAAGCAAGAACATCATTAACAACATCTCTACACCACTACATATTTGACAGAACAATTGTCAACATCAACATCATACAAGAATTAGTATCTTCATCAATTATCTCCATAGTGCACAACTAACGAAGTGACATTAGGATGTTAGTACTGTCAAACATGTCACCTTAGTGTGTTAGATGTCAATACTAAGAGGGTGGACATTAAACATGCAACATCTGCTCAACCCACACTTAAGATCCTTCATTAATATCAATACAATCTACAATAATCCTCTGCATAATAACATCATTCATTTGAACTCACCATATTAGTGCATAAGATAACTGTCTCCATTCAATTGTACCATGTGACAACACCAAGAAAATGCATGGAAATGTAAAATCTAAATTATTGAAGGAAGCTACTTTTGGAATCAATCTATGCAATTTCTTTAAAAATTTAGAAAAGAATCAATTATCCTTTTATTAAAATAGTAAATAAAATGAACCTTAAGAAAAATAAATACTTCAAGGCCTGAAAATTGAAGCCTTGGGATTGTAAATTCTCTTGAATTTATCATATCTTTCAAGAGAGATATGATTCTGTTGTATAAATCTATCTGTGTTTTTATGTGCTCAATATATGTACATACATATAGATGCTCTATCAAAAAAACCAAACTAAAATGGATTAGAATGTGCCAAAACACATGTTAGCTATCTCCAAATGAGGGCACCCACGCAGGTGATGATGTCGCCCAACCATAGATAAGGCCACCTAATTGTAACCTACACAACAAATCTTTATAAAACCAATTTTTGATTAATGATAAATGGGATGTGGGTCTCACCAAGTATGTTGAAATTCATGCATGCAATGTTGAGCCTAAAATAAAGCAAATCAAAGCAATATTAAACTACTCTACTCATAGCACACACAACACTCAATTCAAGCATAAGGGTTAGAAAAAATATATATAATTATGAAATATTTTACCAAAACCAACCATTTTTGCACTAGAAAATGGTGGTTGTGCTCATGGATGGTTAAATGTGATTTCTCTTGCCACCATAAGGTTGTATTCAAACTCATATGTTATCGAAATTTGGCTTGGATGAGAGTCAATTTATAGATTTTTGGCTCAAGGAATGGATGAATAAGATCAAAGGTGAGATCAATGGCTCATATAGATTAAATCCATGAGGATATGAGAGGAGGACAAGTTTCCCCACGTCGTTGGAAAAGATGGAGGGGGATGTATTAAGAGATAATCAATGGTGGAGACTCTCCTTGGAAGATTGGATGGACAAGGTGGAAAGGGTACTTGATAATACCCAAAAGGTATGGGCAAGTACTTTGACCCATGTGACATGGTGCCAAAACCATGTCACGTGTATAAAGGAGATGTGCATGATTTGAGAGGGGATCAACTAGGATAATTAAGTTGTGCAAGTGGGTGATTAGGGGATTAAGTATATTAGCCCACTTAATGAAATATGGAGGAAAATAAAAAATTAAATAAATAAATATATTTATTTATTTGATAATGATGATATAGTGAATAGTGAGTTTGTTAATACAATAATAAATAAATTATTTAATTAATAAAAAAAGATAAAAATGGGATAATTAAATAACTAGGGTTGTATTCAATCAATTATAGACGAAATAGTTGAGTAATTTGACAATGTGCCAATTTTAGGTGTCTACACTAGATTAATCGCTTGTCGTAATTTATATATATATATATATATGTATATGTATATGTATATGTATATGTATATGCATATGCATATGCATATGCATATGCATATGCATATGCATATGCATATGCATATGCATATGCATATGCATATGCATATGCATATACATATACATATACATACATATACATATACATATATATATATATATATATTCTTCTCTAAATTAGGCTAATTACTTGTCATATTCATTAAACCTAATCCACTTTTTTAATAATATTTAAGAAATTACAATATATTATATCTTAAAAAATATTTGAAAGAAACTTAAAGAGAAATATTGAAAAAGTATTTAAATGATATGAAATGAGCATTGAATAAAGGTGGTAATTGTTGATATATCAAGGTGATTTTGTAATTTCACAAATTGTATATCCTCTAATTATCACATTACTCACTTTGTTAATTACCTTCCATAATATTATCTAAGATAGTTTCTACTAACTTAATATGGAGGAAAATAGGCAATTAAGTGGGTGATTAGGAGATTAGGTGGATTAGTTCATTTAAGAGAATATGGAAGAAAATAAGAAACTAAATAAATAGATATATTTATTTTTAAAATGTTGATGGGAAATTTAGATGAATAAGTAATCAAATTCATATACCTAGTATAGACTATAAGAAGATAATGATTAAATAATTTTGGCTAGAAAACGAGTGGAGGTGAATAGTGATGAATAGTGAATTTACTAATTCAATAATTAAAAAAAATTTAATTAAAAAAAGAGATACAAATGAGATGATTAAATAATCGGGGTTGTATTCAATCAATTATAGAAGAAATAGCTGAGCAATGACAATGTGTAAATTTTAGGTGTCTACACTAGATTAGTTATTTGTCATAATTTTTAGATTTTAAAATTTAATTAATTTGAAATAAAAAAATAAAAAATTGTTGTACATGTTTTGTCTTCTCTAAATTAGACTAGTTGCTTGTCATATTCATTAAACCTAATCCACTTTTTTTTTAATATAATTTAAGAAGTTATAGCATTAGTAGTTATAATGAATTATAGGTAGATGTCACTATTAAGGCAAATCTTAAAAATAAATTTAAAGAAAAGTCTTGAAATAAGCATTAAATAAGAGTGATAATGGTTGATATATCATGATGACTTTATAATGTCATAAATTGTATTTCCTATTAATTATAGGATGACTCACTTTGTTAGTTGCCCTATAACATACTTTAAGATCATTTAACCTAACTTAATATTTTAAAAACAAAAAACAAACCATTTCTAAATTATATGATTTTAAAAATAAAATAAAAACAAATCATTTCTAAATTATATACTTTTAAAAATAAAATAAAATTATAATTATAAATTATTGTGAATAAAATTGTTAGAATCTTCATTATTTAACATTATTATTTTTTACTATTAATAATACTCATAACTGTTAAAAGAATTTAAGTACCTATAATAATCATTCTTTTGAAAAATACAAATAATTTCAATTTCTAGGTAAGTGCGTCACATAGACCAAGAAATAATTTTGAGTGGTGGACACGTTGTCGGCCTATCAACTTCAACCACCTGTCGTACTCCAACTATTTTATATACCAAATTTGAAAGGGCTCTTACATCCGAAATGTTTACTTGCATCGCCCGGACCTGGCTATTCTATACAACACACCTTTCACTCCTTCTCTTTTCCGGTCGTTTTAAATAAATAGCCCGAGAGAAAAATAGAGCTGATTCTAGACTTTTATATAGAATTATTTTATATGTTGTATTTTTTAAGATTTGGAGTCCACAAAGTTTTAAACACATTTCCCTGTAGATTACCGGAGTCTGGCATGAGAGAGCATTTGGTTTTAATGAGGCCAATGTCATTTCTTTCTTTATTTTTGAAGTCTTCTTTATTATTATCATTTCTAAGAGGAAAAAGCTACGAAATTTTACTTTTCTCCCTTTATTCACATGATTTCTTTTGTTCTTATTTATTTATAGAAGACTTTGTTCTTAAAGTTGTAGATCCCTTTTTTAAAAGACATAATGATGTGTTATTTTCTACCTCAAAGGAAAGGACAAAGTTGAGCATAAAGTAAAATTAAGTGTAGAAATTAGAGAATGGAAAGGACAAAGCTGAGCATAAAGTAAAATTAAGTGTAAAAATTAAAGAATGGAAAGGATGGAAAGGACAAAGCTGAGCATAAATTTAAATTAAGTGTAAAACTTAACGAATAAGGTGTATTTAATTAAATTGGAGTGTTGTTTTACAAATAATAGATCTTAGTAAATTATGGTCATGTTAGATATTTATGTATGAAATGAAAGATGAATTCTTATGTAAGGAAAAACTCTCATAAAAAGAAGTCTCATTCTTTCTTAAAGAGAGAAGGCCCCCTCTTCAAATAGAGAAATAAAAGAGAAGATTAGGCAACTAAAGAAGTAGTTCTTGTATTGATGGTAAAAATGTTTGATTGTGAATGGTGAAGATGATCCATGCTTGTCAAAAAAAAGTTTCTCCTCTTACTAAAAAACATACACAATGGTGTATGCAATATTCTTCTCATTCCTAATAAGAATATGAGCAAAGAATATGGTGTTGGAAATGTTTTAGAATCCCATTGTATTGTATAGTCTCCTTTAAGAATATTGCTTTGAGATTGTATTATAACTTGTTTTCGCTAAGTAATACAATTGGGCTAGATGTTTTGGAGTGTGGAAATTTTCCCAAAAGGGTTTTCCCATGTAGAATATTATGTTATGTTGTTTACTATTTTTCGACATACAATTATTGTTTGAATGTGCATTTGAATCCACATCTATCGAGGGATTTGAAAAAAATGCAACTACCTCCTTGCTTGGATTGGTGTAGGAAGCTATTTTTGTGCACATAGATTCTATTAGCAAGAAAATTGGGAGACACAAACAAGAATTCTGAGCCCTAATGATTTTCTTGGTGTTGTAGTTCATACCTTGGACTCAATCCTATAAAAGGAACAAGGAATTAGATCCAAACAAGAGACTAACTACTTAACAAAATATAAAGAACATACTATAACACATCACATATGGAACCCAAAGTATCTGTATTATTTATATTAATTCAATACATCATATACATCCTTTTATTTCCTTCTATCCTTCTATACATGTTCATATTATACTTATCCATATATATTCATCTCTATCTCCTATTGCATTCTTGTCTCATGTTCTATTTCCCTATTTTGCCATTTACATCTTATGATATACCTAAGGGATGGAACGTGACCCATGCATAGTGTTGGTTAACGGATTGGATTTCTCAAAATTTACAAATAAATACTCCTGTTGCCCAAATAGAAAACCAATGATAACCAGCAGTTGGGTAAATAATTATTGTTTTTACCCTCTGCATTAAGGTACAGCTCCCTATATGATATTCAATGAATTTTGAATAATTTTTTCTTTATGTGATTCACTTTTAACCAGAAAGTAAACAAAAGGCTTCAACATCCACTAGTCAACACAATATGAATGCTTAATGATGGATAATGAAATTCATAATAAGACTTTGATCTCTAATGGAAATTAACTCTCAGGATGATAAAAGAATGTTTGAACTCTGATTGACACTCACTCATGTCTCACAGGACAAGGGGAATTAGAAAATTCAAAAGCTTACAGCTAGTTTCATTTACCAAATTGATTCGCAGACTTCAAATGAAAAATCAAAGAAAAGAAACGGATACACGAACACATAATCATTCCAACAAAAATTTTACGCATTCAAAACACACAGGTTTCTCAAGTTGTATCATATATTTCATTCCACTCAAAGATGGGTATTCCACTGAAATTACAAGTGAGATTAGTCTGGTCCTCCAAATTTTACACCAAAAATTCTATATCACGCAAAAACATCCTTACAAATATATATAGCCGCCAAGCTTAATTGTCTTTTTTAAACAAAATGCAAATATGAAATTCAAGAGACAACCGTCTATAACTAAAATTAACTAAACGGCTACAAGCCGTAAACAGAGCTATAATTAAAAGAACAAAAAATGGCCTAAATTGTCTCTGAGGTGTGCGTGGAGCCATGTATATTTTGCCACTCCATATGAGCCGCGGAGAAGTTATGAACTACTTGGTAATGTGGGAGCCCAATGTGCAGGATGCGTTGCTTCCAAACTTCTTTATCCATACCCACTTGTGTGACTTTAGTTTTATGCACTTCTAAGTGATCCGAACAGACAACCAACATGGATTCAATGCGAGCTACTCTGGTGAAGTCATCTCGAGTGAAAGATTTTGATTCTTTAACAGAGTTTATTTTCCCTTTGAAACTCTGCACCATATATATTACCTGCTCAATAGTTTGTCTATCTTCTTTCAGAAGTTGTACATCGATGCACTTCAAGTCTTTCTCCATCACGGCAATGAGTTCTTTCAATTCTTTTAACAACTTAATGGACTCTTCATGACCTTGTTTTATGATTGAATTTCTCCATTCAATGTTTTCCTTGGCCACATGCAGTACCTTGTCATCCAAATCATTTACTACCTTTTCTGTAAGGAAGTTCATGACACCATACTTCTGTACATCTCTCATTTGAAACAATACTGCAGCCCATTTTTTCCTTTCCTTTTCCCATGCCGACACCTCTATTTCAAGCTCTTGCGTTATAGTCATAGCATCCTTGTACACCTTTACCAGATTAGCAATATACTCTGTTCCTTGCTTAATTATGAACTCAAGCCACTCTTCAAAAGTTTCTGCCAGCACATGATTTCTCTGAACCTTATCCAACAAATTTTGGTTCATGGGAGATTTAGGATCAAAATTCTGAGGAACCTGTGACAGGGGCTGTGGGCTGGGATGATGAATGACATTAATATACTCCGCCATCTGCTTCAGGATCTGTTTCAACTCCCATTTGTCTTTCTCATCCTTCCATGTTCTGGATAACATTCGTTTAGCAGAGGACTCTAGGTGTTTTGCATCAGCAGCCCTTGAAGCAATTCCTAAATCAAGCTTTTCAACAACAAAATCCTGCTTCGTTGCATTTTCTGGATCTTTGTCTGAAATAGGCCTAGCCACTTCAGCTACCCAGTGCCCTGTATTCTCATCCACCTCTAGCATAGCTTCAGCTTTTAGCTTTTTAGACTTAGGTGTTTTTTTGAGGCATTTGCTCACCATATCCTCCATGAGTACACTGATAGGGACTACGTCGCGTTTCTTACTTATTGATGCTCTGAACCACCTTGAAACATTTGAGGATATCTTTGCTGGCGGCGTTTGATATTCAGATGAATCCATGGTAGCCAAAGTAGTTACTTGATTGGGGCTTTCCCCGAGCTGCTCCTTTTTTTTACTTGCATCTTGAGCTACAGGAATGTATGTTTCTGGTTCACCCATAATCACTTGCGCCTCCTTAGTATCAAGAACTATGATGGTTTCTTTTCCTGTGATGTCTGCACCTTTCCTTTTACTTCTGGAATGGGTGACTCGAACCGTTGAGGGGCCAAACAGTGGTTCTTTAGTCTTTTGGTTTGAACCTTTTCACTTTGAGTACCAGTGACACCTGCAATATCAACAACAATGTTAGAAGAAGAAATTGGTACAGCAGCATGAGATTGCTCAACTGATTTCTCGACTAAGCCAATAGTAAATTTTATTCCAGGCCTACGATCTCTTAACCATTTCTCTGTTGTCCTTATTACATTAAAGGTTCTTGACTGAATATTTTCTTCTTCTTTCCTATCCCAATCAATTTCAGGAATAGGTTGCACATGAACTCTTTTATTGAACTCCGGGTCCAATACATCTTCATCTTCCGCTTCTTGTATTCCTGTAATGTTCATGGGCAATTTCAAAGTAATGATTTGCTGTAAAGTGAACCTCAACCATAATCTTCTCCGAACTTCAAATTCATCACAACAATCCTCCCAATAGTCTTCTAATTGGGGTATATGTGAAAAGTTCACATCAACATTCAGGTGCTTCACTGCATATTCTTTGTTGTCGAACCCCTGCCGAGCAACATATGGCGGCAAATTCATCTTCTTGAGTTCCAATTCTAAGTTCAATGCATCAGAAACAATTTGGCAACTATAATGTCCGAGTTCAACTGGGAAAATTGCTTCAGATTCACTTTCCATCCCAAATCTCTCATCCTCATGAGCTAGCTATTTGCTAACTTCTAAAAGTACATAACAGTCGAGAGCATATCTGGGTAATCTGAAAGGTTCATCTTCAAAGCCTCCAATTCTGATATAAGTAAATCTAGGAAATTAAATAAAACAACTCCCATATGTGGTGACCAACTTTAATGCCTTAGGTGACATTCTATTATTCAAATCTCCTTGCAATTCAAAAGTTAATCTTCCCACAAAGACATCATTCCATCTTAAGAAGTTTTTTGTGTACCTTTGTATTTGCAAATGTGGATAGCACTTGTAGACCTTCATTCCATCAACCCAAGGTTCTTGATGTAATCCTGGCCATTCTCTGATACAGGCTAAAATATAGAACAAGTATGAAGTCATGTGAAAATTAGTTGTTCCAACAAAATTACTCAACCCTTCATGCAGTCTCTCAGCAATTACTTGCGCCCAGTCCAGGTATTTTTCACCAGCTAATAATACCTGAATGTAAAAATACATCTAGTCCTCCCAATAGAAGGCATGTGAATTCCCCTTAAGCCTGTTCAAAAGGATCACGATATCCCTAACTTCTATGATGAAATGCTCTCTTGCTAAGGGTTTGGGCAACCTAGAACCTCCCTTTCGTATTTTAAGGAGCCAGTTCCTAGCTATGACACTCCGATAAACACTTCTCTTCTCAGAGAAAAATGCGTATGAGGTTCCTATGGACCAATCTTCATACGACTCTTTGTGAGGAATTCCAATTGCAGCCATTACAGTTTCTCTGTCAATCTGCACTAGCATATCTCCATTATTAGCTCTAATACACCTATTACCAACATCATATCGGTTCATGCATGCATATACTAGTTCTGGGCAAGGAGCAGCAATTGGGAATGCAGCGGCCTCAACAAGACCACTGTGAACTATCTTTTCCATCATGGAATTAGCTGTCGGGTTCTTGACCCTCTCTAGAAAGTTATCTAACTCATCTCGAATGAAGGCTGTATCATCTAACTCTGGAAGGGTACTAACCAAGCATGATGTTCGACCCAAATTGGGCAGAATCGGTCTCATTTTTGCTTTAAATTGCGTCAATCAGACAACATTCAACTCCGAAGCAAAGAATTACACTTTCCAATTTTCAGAACTAAAACAGAGTAGGGGAAAATAAGCAGTTGAACTCACTTGTCTTCAACATCAAACTATGAAACCCTTGGAAGAACTGAGCTAAATTACCTTCTGCGTCTCCACTCTTCGCCAACGGCAACAATAATTATCTTACTTGAGACGCCCCATATTAAAAGACGAAAAAGACTGAAAAGAACCAACACACGCTTCGGCCCAGAGCATTCACCCGTGTAAAATCACTTGTGATTTGATATACTTCTGACATGCTTATTAATTAGAAATCAACTCCACACAGTCGACATGCCTTCTCATGATTGTTTCCATAATTACAATTTGAAAACACGAAAACCAAGGAAAATTCTATTTTGATTACGCCGCCTTTTCTTCCAAGACACCATCGGGCTGAGTTGAAAACACCGCTTTGAACCTTGAACTCATTTTAAAAGAACTTCATTGGTTCAAAGTTCAATGACAACAAGTCACATTTGCGAACAAGCAGAAAGAGACAAAAGGAACGTTTAATAACACGAGAATGAACCATGAACCTTGAACCATTTCAAAACAAAAGTTCAATGGTTCAAGTTCAAAGTGACCACAAAACTACTAATAAAGAGACAACCGCAAAACACAAGACAAAAGACCGATTGAACCTTGAACCTTGAACCGAAAAGGTTCAAAGTTCAAGTTCAATGACTATGCTAATGACAACTTAGAACTTTATGGAACACATTTCTCTTGAACTCGAATTGTGAACTTTATAAAAGGTTCGACACATGAGTACGAAACTCGTTTAATGAAGACTTAAGTCCTAGGAAAATAATTACCCTTTTTTTTTTGATAGGCTATAAATGAAAAATAAAAAGGGGGCAACACATAGTATCCCTAATCAAATGTTATCTTCCTAATATTATGCTCCATGAGCTTGATGTGGCAGATGTGGTATGTTCTCCTGAAATGTGTCTGGTTGCTCATCTTCTTGCAAACATCACTCCACCTTTTGAAACCTTGACTTGTCTTCAAGTCAACTCTATTCAATATTTTGATGATAATATTTCAACCTTGCTTCATTGACATAATATTGTATTATATTTTCATCTTATGTTCTTAAGTGGATTCCCCTTTAATCAAGAATATTGTTAATTCGATACAGTCCCAACCACCAAACTTTGAGTTTTCCTTTCTTCTTGAATTTGCTACCATAGAGTTGGACCATAACATCAACCTTGAATTGTTTAGACTGATCTTTCGATTGTGCCATGCTTTCTATCTTCGATGCTTTGTTAGAAGATGAAATTTTGTCAACTGCCTTGCCTCATCCAACTTCTCCAATCCTTCAAGGTGCTTTTATATGGGCACTCCATCAATGGGTCATAATGTCGTTGTTCTATGGAGGCTATGAATTATGAAGGTTAAGGTATAGTATACTCCATTCTATATAGTATCCTTCATCATTATGCTTTTGACACATAAGAAATTGTAATTATGACTTACAATTAAAGAGATATGATCAAAATAATGGTCAAATTGGCTAAGTGCTTCCATTACTATTATTTCTAGATTGAAAATTTTGCCATACACAATTTATCTTAACTCTAAATACTCTAAAATTAGATTAATTGTTTGCCATGTTCACTAACCCTGATCTTAGTAAGGAAGTCCACTTATTTCTTTACTAGATTAAAGAAATTATTGCACTAATAATTGTACTAAATTATATATATGTCATTGTTAAGAAAAATCTTGCAAAGATTTGAAGAAATATAATATGAATTAATACTCTACACTTACAGTAATATATTTTGGACTAACTTTGTTGTTTGCCTATTATGGAATCATTTGGACTAGCCTAAAATTTTGAACTCCAAAACTAAAAAACTTTTTATATATTATTATTTTAATTTAAAAAAATTACAATAATAAATTAAACTAAAAAATATTATTAATAATTTAAAAGATCATGCCATCCATAATGAACCATTATTATGAAAAACGCAATAATGTCAATTTCAAGAAAAGTGTGCGACGAAGACAAAAGATAAAACGATAAAATAATTCTGAGTGGTGGACACGCCATTTTTTATGCTGCGGTTCAATACGACAAAATAATTCTGAGTAGTGGACACGCCAGTTTTTTCGGCTACGGCTCCATTCACACCTGCATTCGTCCTACATTGCGTTGCGTTTACGATAAGAACGAATATAATAATAGAGAAATATTATTTTATTATCCTTCCATCTGGCTTCCATAATAAAACCATTCTTTTGGAAAAGAGAACAATGTAATTTTTGGTAGGTGTGCCAGAAAAAGACTAAAGAAAAAGTAACTCTGACTTGTCGACAAGACGTTCCAGCAAACCGATCACTTTCAAAATTAAATAAATCACATCAGCCGTATGCGTTACATTTTATTGCGTTCACGATAAGCCAGAATAAAACGAGTATACCAAATAATGGAGAAAGATTGTTCTCTTCTCCTTACAGGTGGATTCCACTTGGACGATGGGAAATTCTACTTAAGTTGAGACGAAACTAGAACAAAAACTTTATGAACCCATATAAACGAAGGCCAATTTTTGGTCTGAGCAGTTATGGGGCGTCATCTTTGAAGAAAGTTGCAGATTCAATATGTTTGCCTCTGCCGCTTCTTGTCCCACCGACCCCTCCTATACATTCAACAATCTCAAAATATATGATGTTTACTTAAGCTTTTATGGCCCTGATATCAACTGCCAATGGTTTGCTAGCCGACTGTGTTCTGCTTTTCTCGAAGCAGGCATTTTCACCCGGTTAGAAGAAAAATTAACAGATGATAGCCCTTCTTATCAACGCATCCGAGAAAGTAGGATCTGCATTCCCATTTTCTCCCGAATATTTGTCCAGTCACATTCGTTTTTGAATGAAGTGTGTTTTATGGTTAAGTCCAGTGTCAAAATTTTTCCTCTGTTTTATGATATTGTGCCTTCAGACGTTCGCCACCAGGTCAGGCTTACATCTGATCAACATTTCGAACAACATCCAAGCAGAGAGATAGTCGGACCAATACAGAACGTTTCCCATATATGTGGCTGGTCTGGGGATCAATATAAAGTATTGACCGATATTGGTTCGCAGTTATTCAGGGAAGCCGATTGGATTAAAGATGTCGTGAGGGATGTAGGGAAAATCTTAGAGACGTATAAGGTTCATTTGGATACACCGAAATGCTTTGGTTTAGACTGGCTTGTGGAGCATGTCAAGGGATTATTAAACTTAGCGGATCGTGAGAAGAAGATTGTGAAAGTGGGTATACATGGGATGCCCGGTATTGGTAAAACCACCCTGGCCAAGGTTGTTTGCAAAGAAGTCTTCTACAGTCAGTTTGAAGTGCATTGTTTTGTACTGGGTGTGGGAGAAAGATGTCAACTGGAAGATGGAATCGTAAAGCTGCAAACCCATATGCTCAAAGATGTCACCCGATTCATGCCCAAAGAGGAGTCGCTCCCATTCAGAGGCGAAGTAGAACATATTGATCGAGGTAAATACATGCTACAAGAGTGTCTCAGGGGTAAGAGAGTTCTACTACTTCTTGATGACATTCAAAGTGCCGAGCAGCTGGAAGCTCTTGCAGGAAATTTCACCGACATTGGGGCTGGCAGTCGTTTGCTCATTACATCTCAGAATCAACAAATTCTAAAATTGGCGAATGTTGATGAAATGTACGAGGTAAGAAGGCTTTCTCAAGAACATGCCATGGAGTTATTCAAATTCCACGCTTTCCCTAGTTCACACTGTCCAGATCCAGAGCTACAAACTCTAAGCACCAATATTGTTGATTCTTGTGAGGGCCATCCTCTTGCACTCCAACTTCTTGGCAAAAGCCTGGTTGGTGAAGACGATAGAGAGGTATGGAAAGACATGGCAGACAAGTTAAGTGATGAGCCTTATATGCAAAAGAAACTTAGAGCCACCTACGATACCCTTGACCCCAATGAAAGGGAGATGTTTCTAGATATTGCTTGCCTTTTTACGGGGCAGGACAAGGACATTGCTATGATCTTTTGGGCCGAAATGAAATGGAATTGTCATGCGTCTCTCGCACATATTTTTCAAAAGTCCTTGGCGAACGTGGGCCCTGGTAATGAATTATGGATGCATCGGTGCCTCCGAGATTTGGGAACAACTTTAGCAAATGAAATTTCTCCAGAGCCCCATAAACGCACAAGACTATTCCATGAGGACGATGTGCACCATTTGTTACGTCGACCCTGGGTATGGATTCTCCACTTCCTATTTTTTTTCTACTGTTTCATTTGGTTATTTATGTTTGTCTCGCATGGTAGCTAGATTCCAGTTGCAATGGAAGTATGAAATATTTGTATATTTTTTATATGGAATCAAGGAAAAGGCCAAGACAGTTCGCTATCTTCGCTACGAGCCCAAGGAAAGGAAGACAGTGAAGCCAGGCATGTTCATGCAGCTGTACAACTTGAGGTTGCTTTGGCTTGTAGATGTTGATATAAAGGGACACTTTCCTGAGGCACTCTACTTTGACGAATTGAGATGGCTAAGATTGACGAGATGTTCATTAACACGGTTACCTCCGGGAATGAACCTGAACAACCTTGTTATTCTGGAGGTGACTGATAGCCAAATAACTCATCTATGGGACGAAAAGACAGAAGAATATTCAAACGTAAGACCTACAAAAGTTGCATTCTTTTTTCTTCTGAAGTTGCTATACTACGTAAATCAGAAACGTTGATGGTTCATCGAAACATTAATGCAAAAGCCTTTTACCCAGTTAAATATAGAAAAAATGAAACTCTAATAAATTCGATCCATACAAATATTCTCTCTTTAATGAAGTGTGAAGAATTTAAGGGTTTGGATTTATGTATGTCATGATGTTTGAACAGATATGCCCCGAGAAACTTAAAGTGCTTATTTTGAGAGGATGCGCGTCCCTGGAAAAACTTCCTCCAACAATAATCTATAACCAGTTGCAGATCCTGGACTTGCACAATTGCCAAACACTGAGAAACCTGCCCAATAATTTGGGGAATACTCTGGGAAACTTCCACAGCTTAGTTTCTCTCAACATGAAAGGCTGTGGCGTTTCTTATTTGCCCGAGGATTTCGGCATGCTTTCAAGTCTGGAAGAATTGGATATCTCTTGGTGTAAGAATCTATGCAACCTTCCGGCCAGTTTCGGCAATTTGAGTCGGTTGGAAAAACTAGAAATTCACCACAATTCAAATCTTCGAGAGCTACCGGTCACCATGGGTGGCCTAAAAAGTTTGGCTTATCTGGATGCCGGGTACTGCCAATTGTGTGAAAATGGACTCCCAGCCGGACTATTCGAATTGTGTTCATTAAGAATCATCCATCTAGAATATAACAGGTTTCGTAGCCTTCCCGGCAGCTTACAAAAGTTGAGTGGACTTTGGGAACTCCATGTGGACGGGTGCAGCGAGCTTTCCGAATTGAGAGCGGTCCCACTATCACTAGAGATGCTGTTTGCCCGTGACTGTATGCAATTGCAGAGCATATGCTGTTTGTCCGGACTGAAAAGTCTGTGTAGATTAGACGTAAGCAGGTCATGCCATCTGACGGGTCTGCCGGGATTGGAATCATTGCAAGGATTGACAACATTGAAATTGGTGGGATGTACAAAACTTTCCAGCTCAATACTCGGAAGTTGCTTGGCTGGTCTCAAGTCGCTGGAGAGCATTTTCATTGCGGGGCCCGGTGTCAGCTCAAAGCAATTACTTTCTTTCTACGATACCATCAAGGTAGGTCCAATGAAACTTCTTTCCTAACTTCCCATTCACGTTTGTCGTACTTTCTGTCAGCAAAATAATATGCGTATTTTTTACGGCACCGTCTCAAATTGAAATTATAAAAGTGTGTGTCAATTTATATTTTATTGGTGAATATTTTATTTTTTATGCAAGAATATTATAAAAGTATATCACGTGATTTGTACGTGTCATATGCAAGAATATTATAAAAGTGTATCACATTCAAATAAATGGCGAGCACAACAATATGTAAACCAGCTGTGATTTCTACAATATCTGCACTGCGAGACAGTTATATGTAAACCACCTGTCACTGTAAGTAAAAAATATATCTTGACAGCAAAGGTGACCATCAAATTGAAAGCTCTGCTCCCATTTGATTAAGTACCTTGACCTAACCTTCAACATCTAGTTGGCAGGCCGTCTCTTTCGACTTGGCTTTATGCACTCCCATATTATTAAAAAGTAAAACCTAACAATCTGCAAGAAAATTTAATTTATTATTAGAACAGTTCAAATAAATGGCGAGTACGTCTGTACAACATCTACAGTGCGAGTCAGTGTGTAAACCAGCTGTCACTCGAGAAAAAAATGTCGTGACTGCATAGATGACCGTTTATTTGAAACACATTTTTCCATGTTATTAAAAAGTAAAACCTTAACGATCTGCAAGAAAATTTGAACGTGACAATCTGCAAGAAAATTTAATTTATTATTAGAACAGTTCAAATAAATGGCGAATACGTCTGTACAACATCTACACTGCGAGACAGTGTGTAAACCAGCTGTCACTCGAGAAAAAAATATCGTGACTGCATAGATGACCGTTTATTTGAAACACATTTTTCCATGTTATTAAAAAATAAAACCTAACAATCAAACATGTATTTGGCAGGCCATCTCTTTCGAGAGTCAATGTCTAATGTCCACTCCAGCTATCACTTTGACTTGGCTTCATGCCGAGCCGAATGGAGAAAACCGGGATGAAAATAATTGTTTTGAGTACTGTGCAGTTGATAGTGAGATTAGCTACTGTGCAGGATATATTGTTTGTTGTCTTTCGCTTGGCCACAATTTTGATTGCGAAGGCAGGAACAGGCTGCGCTACAGCATTGAAAGGAATCATAATTTACGGGCATGTGAAATGATCCACCCGGACGTAGATTGTGGAAGAGAAGATGTGTTGGAAGTACGTGTGGTGAGAACGGAAGGTGATTTTGACTTCAATTGGCTGAGGATGGGAGACAAAATGAGAGTGAGTGCGCGCTCTGATCATCAGGATTGGAAGGCCTGCTTCAAATTCTTGATGTACGATCCTCTGAATGGAATTTATCCTTGTGTAGAAGAAAAACCTCCTCGTACCATAACATTTGGCGTGTAAAACTATATAAAGACATTAAGCTTTCTTCAAGCACACATTTTGTTTGTAATTAATTGTACAAAGGTAAATCCTAAAGGATGTGTATTTAACGTAGCCAAAATTTGAAAGTAACTCAATCCAAATATAAATGTTATATTTCTGGCTAGTAAATGGTGTTTCAATCTTATATTTATATAGTAAATTTATATTTGAGTATAGATTCGTGAGATTTTTTTAAAAGATATCGATTAGTTAAATAAGCATGTTGATAAATTTTCGTTGCAAGATCATGTTTAGGTTTAAAAATATTAAAATTTATATTTTTCAAAATTTCGCTTTGTAGTAGAATTTTTTTAGACCCAAAGTGGTTGTGATCAAAATATAGTAGACCTAGATTTGAAGATGCTACTGTTTTTTGTTTTTGAAAGTTTCATTTAAAAGTCATTTGTAGGCTTTAGAGGCATCTCTTTGGCTAAAAAATAGTCATAATTGACATAGCAAGTTATACCTCATTAGAGAACTTCATTAAATTTTTTGTGTTTCAAATAGTTCATCAATCAAAGTCTCATAAGCTGGGTCTCTTGAAGAGGGAAATATAAAAACATATTGGACACATAAATGAGTTGTAAAAGGGAGTTACACGTGTTGTGTCTTTTGACACATCATAGGGTATTTTGAATATTAGATAATTTGGGTGCCACCTTTTGGGTGGTTTTAGCTCATAGTTTTGTAATACTATTTGACGATTTCATATATTGCATCTCCTATATATTAGGTACATAAGATGAAGGGTGTTTGTAAGAGTCTTATAGATGTTGAATTACATCTGGATCTTTGGATATTTATAAGGGTGTTTATTGTTCTGCAAATACATTGTAATTGGTTGTTGATTTTTGAATAATATATTGGGTGGTTTTTGGAGTGATTTATTTTATTATTAATTTTTTTAATTGTTTCAAAAGGGTTTTCTCCGTGTAAATCACTTTGTTGTAGTATGCATGTTATTTATGTTTATTTTTATTGAATTTTTGTAACTATTATAAAGATTTGAAATGGTTTTGCATTACCCTCTGAAGATTAGTGCCGGAAGTTGTTTTGCTACCTTAACTTCCTTTCACTTACACGTAAGAAATCAAAATTATGATTTACTATTAAAGAACTAAATGATCAAAATAATGGACAACTATCTATTGGCCACTAGAATCAATTAAGTGGTTTGGTTTTTATTAGTTCTAGATTTCAAAATTTTATTAGACATAATTTATATTAACTCAAAATATGGTTAATGACCTATCATATTCATAAAATCTTATCTTAGGAAGGCAATCCACATATTTCTTCACAATATTTAAGGTTATTATATTGGGAGGCATTCAACAGTAAGGGGTGGAGTGTGAAAGTATAAGTGTGTTTAATAACTCTTACCTTTAATCTTAAATTTGATAGTCATTTACATGTCAAAATATTTAATATAATAACAAATATACTATTAATATTGAAGAATAAACATAAACATAAATATATGATATACAAATGATTTGTAAATCGTTTCTCTTGATATTAATACAAATGTAGAAATGAGAATAAAAACTTTTATAATAAATTTTAACAACCATAGTTAAAAAAATTAAATAAATACAAACAACGTAGAGGTTAAAAAAGTAGAAAAAAGAATTTAGAGTTCTAAAAGTAAAATTATAGTAATTTTTGTTTTGCATTATTTTTTATGATTTATTGTATTACTATTGCAAAATAAAACCAGAGTACCTATTTTTAGAAAAATCTATTTAAAGGACATCATAGATTTCATTTTAGAGATATTTATTTTTTATTAGAGAAAAGTAAACACTCAAGAGTTTTTTTTTATTGAAAGAAGCAAAAGAAAGAATTTATAAATCATTGAGAAACATAAAAAACATGAACAACTGATAAGTAATAGCTACACCTACAATAGAAGTTGATGTATATACATGAAACTACAACAATGATAGCTACAACTACAACAAAATTGGTTGTAGACACATAACAAATACACCTATAAATAACAATAGTTACTTGAAAAGTAGTTATAGCTACAACTACAACAAAAGTGGTTGTAGATACATAAAAACTACATTTTTGGACAGACAAATTAGCACATAGCATTTGAATTTCTATCTACAGTGGAAGGATTGGATTAGAAAAAATAATATTGCAATGAAGCTTCCAAAATCATCTGACAATCACATGTCTACAAGTATGAGATACAATATCAAAGGATGAAGAAGCACCAAGGAGAATTGTTTTCCAAGACAATGCTCAAGGGAACAAGGTAGGAAAAGCGGTGAATGGAGAGCTCCATAAATTTTTTAGCATGACTACAAAGCCAAAAAACATGTTTTATTGATTCTAATTTTGCACACAAAAGGCAAGTGGGAAGAGGGTAAACAAATTAAAGGCTGTTACTAATCTACTGTTTAACATGAAGAAATTTCCATGCTAAGAGTTGAGATTTTGCATCAACTTTGGACTTCCAAATTTGGAGGTTGACCATGTTCCATTTGGACTGAAGAAAAAATAAATGCCACATCTTATTGAGATGGGGTGAGATGGTGATAGGAGGAAGGATCTGTTTGTAAATGATTTGAAGTTGGAATAAGCAAATTCCACAAGCATTAGGTCATCTCTAATCATTGAAAAAGTTTGCATGACAATCTAGGAATAACAAATTATGAAGTTTAGGAGCAACTAATTTTTGTTTTTCAATAATTGGTTGCTTAGCAAAGCTGAGAGATGAAATTGAGTTTTAAGTAGAGGCCATGTTTTCCATTGGAAAATGGAAGGGTCCATAGATCCCAAAAACCTTAAATACCTTTCCTAAAAAAGACATTTTCCTTTGAACCTATTAATAGTAGCTAATGGTTTATCAAATTTTCTTGAACCAATCAATTCTGCCAGATAAAGGAATACGAGAAACTTAGCCCATGATTGAGAGACTAATAAAACCATATTAAGTTTGTTGAAGTCATTTAACAAGCAACCCAGATAACAGTCCTGCAAAAACGTCCAGGTGAGATAGTTTGGATGTGAAATTTAGTCAACTCCTTCCAAGTTACACAGAACAGCCCATGATCCATCAAGGTAGGTTCAACTAAAATTCTCTCTCCACTTCCAAATCACATTTTTTCGTCCTTACAGTTAGTAAAATAATTTGCTTATTTACTGCAACACCGTCTTATCAAGTGAATTTATAAAAGTATATCTGTAAATTTTATCTTTTAAGATATATAAAGTGATTTCGACATGACGTTTGCAAGAGTATAATTATATTATAATTTAATAGTTGAAATAAATGGTGAGTACGTCTGTACAATATCTACATTGGGAGACAATGTGTAAGCCAATTGTCACCGGAGGGAAAAACAATTGTGTCGACATAGGTGACCGCCAAAGTGAAACCTATTCTCCCATTTGATTAAAAATAAGTACTTCGACTTGACCATCAGGGACGCGTCTATTCTGGCTCCAAAACGACAGTACAGATTGACTAACACGCGTGTTAGTCACGCATTTTACACCATCGATTTTGCAATTAACGGTTGCGATTGACTAACATGTCGCTAACAGGCTGTACAAAAGATCCATTTTGGAGCCAGAATAGACGTAGCCGACCATCAGCATGTATTTCACGAGTGATCTCTTTTGAGAGTCAATGCCTAATGTCTAGAAGAGACACCTCGTACAATTGGCTATAGGCCGATCCAACTGGACAGAATGGGGAGGAAGACAATTATTTTGAATACTATGTAGTTGACAACGAGATTAGCTAGTGTGGAGGATATATCGTTTGTTGTCTTTCGCTTGGCTAGAATTTTAATCATGAAGGCACGAATAGGCTATACTACAACATTGAAAGAAATCACAATTTACGTGCATGTGAAATGATCCACCTGGACATGGATTCCGGAAGTGAAGATGTGCTACAAGTACGTGTGGTGAGAGTAGAGGGCAATTTTGACTTCAATTGGCTGAGGATGGGAGACAATCTGAAAGTGAGTGTGCACTCTAATCATCAGGATTGGAAGGCGTGCTTCAAATTTTTTATGTATGATCCTTTTAATGTAATTTAACTTTGTATAGAAAAAAAACCTCCTCATACAATAGCATTTGGCATGTAAAACTATATTAAGGACATCAAGCTTTCTTCAAGCACACATTTTGTCATTTCTTTTAAATGTACATACATCAATCCTATAGGGTGTGCATTTAACGTAGTCTAATTTTCAGAATAATTCAATTCAAATATAAATGTTATGCTAATCTTAGAACATTTGAATTCGAGATATTTTCATTTAGCACATAATCCTAAAAACCCATTTCATTGTTATTTTAAATTTTTCGGGAGAATGGAGATTAAATTTTTATTGCTCGTCCCATCATGCCTGCAATGCTCCCTCACTACAATGAACTTAATAATCAAACCATTTATGGTGCAATTTTTCATCCCTTACCATCGGACAATTTTTCTTCCATTATACTTTTGGTAGTAGTCTACAATGAACTCTACATAGATTTGATCATGTGGTAATGAGTTATCGTTTGGGTGATATTATACAAAGTATTTTGGTTAGTGGTTGAAGTATTCGATTGATTCTGGGCTTCTTGGTTGAGAGCTGCAAACTACGAAAAGTTGTAGATTGTTGTATGTGGCAAAGCTTCTATAATTGGATCTCCATATAGCAAAGTTTCCTATAGTCCATGTTTTTATGCGACAAATAGCTTTTTTGTTGCAAGATTTTATTCATAAGGTTTTGAGTTATGGGATTAAGCATTTGTTGTTTTCTAATTTTTAACTTATAATGAACTCTTCTTTAAAATTTGTTGTTATTGGTAGGATTGCGACTTTATAGACTTTAATGATTTTTTTAAATTTTTTATTAGTGATTATTTTTTAATATCAGTCGTTCAACGATCTATCATGTTAGTATTTAATTTTTTTTGAGGGAATGTCAAGTTTTATTATTAATAATTTTAGTCTGAATCAAATTATGATTAAATTTTTATGGTTTCAATTCAGTGTTCCATGGAAATGCGTTTTGCCCCCCAGGCCCAAGTCCCCCCGTCCCTAAAACTTTTTCCCTTTGTCCCTCGTCCCTGCGTCCCCAACGACCGTGGAACAATGGGTTTCATTGAATATAGATCTACTAACCATGGCTTTTATTTTTAATCATTGAGTTTAATCAATTAGATATTGAAGATGTTAATAATATATCACAAATTTATTATTTTTTTGAGTAATTAAGGAGAGTTCAAGCATAAATATCATATGATTTTAATTTTATCATTCAATTTATTTTTTCTTTATTTGATTTACATTCCATAATTTCTTGTTGTTCACATTATACGACTTTCTACTAAAATATGCAAAAAGAAAAAAATTACTTTAATTTTTTTTTGTTTGTGTAGAATCTTAACTCTAATGCATTAGATACTTGTCTACAAAAGGTCAACATTAACTAGAAGTAATAAATATTAATGGTCAAAGAGATATACAATACAATTATTTAATAAATTTAATTATTTCAAGATTGCTTGTGATTAACAACAATCTTAGATGTATTATTTTATGCACAACAAAAAACTTAGCTCATAACATGTAGCAAAATATTTGTCGTTTACATGAATTCCAAGCATATACAAATACATAGATTACAATTCCTTCTCTAAAATAACTATATTTATTTGTTGCGAATCCATTTAGTTGATGTTGAATGTCCTCAATTCTATGTTCAACAAAAATCAATGTTCAAAATGTTGACGAGTGTGACATTGAATATTGTTACAATGACCTATGTCAAAATTTACCATATAATGTTGTATCAAGCCACACAAATGATGCACACAAATGATGCCAATCATGTCTCTAGGAAGAGAATTAACAACTATAAGAAAGAAACAGAGATAAAACACAAAAATATACAACAACAACATAAATACAAACACAAATTTTTATTGTTTGTCATAAAAAAGATTACATTGTCATTCTTTTATAGAAGATCTCACACCACCAATTAAGAAACAAAACTAACTGTCTTTTAAGGTGGATTACTATCTAACTAGAGCTAACTTATTTACTAATCTATGCATGCATGCTAACTATCTATTATCCTATGCATGCATGGATTGATCAGTGCATGGTAATGGACTAATTGTTTCATGGCAGTGAGACTTCAGCATCACATGCCAACAATGTCAAGACACAATATCTAATATTTTATCAATAATGTTATTATTAATGATTGATGTCTTATCAATTTTTTAATAAAGTACTTAGAAATTCAATCATAGACTTCTTATAAAATTTATAAGATAATCTATATAAACTACAAAAGGCATAAATATTGCACCTTCTTTTAATGTTATTGATAATTATGAAAGAATATGCTGGCATAAGTATATAAACGAGCAATAATGTCAATTTCCTGTTTAGTGCGCCACAAAGACTAAAGACAAAGTAATTCTGAGTGGTGGACACATTATTTCAGCTGTCAATTCACAGCTACGATTTGTTTGTCGTACGTTATATTGCGTTTTCGATAAGCATTTCTTTATAAAAAAAACACTGTATTAATACTGAAATGGAGCTAAATTATTTTCTACTCTTTGCAGGCGGGTTCCGCATTCCTGAAAATGGGGAAGTCTACATATGTTTAGAAAAAAGCTGGAATAGAAACATTTTGAATACATATAAACCAAGGCCGATTTTGGTTTGAGCAATTATCGGGTGTGCTCTTTGAGAAAACTTGCAGCCTCAATATGTTCCCTGCTGCCGCTTCTTCCCCCGCCAATCCCTCTTTTCCATTCACTCATCTCAAAATACATGACGTTTACTTAAGCTTTTGTGACCCTGACATCATCTGCCAAAGGTTTGCTACCAGACTGTGCTCTGCTCTTGTTGAAGCAGGCATTTTCACCCGGTTACAAAGAAAATTTACAGATGACGGCCCTTCTTATCAGCGCATCCGAGAAAGTAGGATCTGCATTCCCATTTTCTCCCCAAAATTTATCCAGTCACAGTCGTTTTTGAATGAAGTGTGTTTTATGGTTAATTCCAGGGTCAAATTTTTTCCTCTGTTTTATCATGTTTTGCCTTCAGACGTTCGCCACCCGGAGAGAATTCCATCTGCACAAGATTTCGTGCAACATCGAAACAGCGAGATAATCGGAGCATTAGAGAATGTTCCCGATATCTGTGGATGGTCTCAGAATCAATATTCTTCGTAAGGCTACAGCAAGTTTTACTTACATATTTTTTTCTCTCTCCTTAATCGACATTGAAGTATTTACCAATATAGTTCACACTTTTGCAGGGACAGCAATTTGATTGAAGATGTAGTGACGGAGGTGGTGAAATTCTTAGAGTCAGCTAAGGTTCATTTAGATACTCCGAAATGCTTTGGTTTAGACTGGCGCGTGGAGCATGTCAGGAGATTACTGAACGTAGCGGATCATCAGAAGAAGATTGTGAAAGTGGGTATACATGGCATGGGCGGGATGGGTAAAACCACCCTGGCAAAGGTTGTTTGCAAACAAGTCTTCTGCAGTCAGTTTGAAGTGCATTGTTTTGTTCTGGGTGTTGGAGAAAGATGTCAACTGGAAAACGGGCTCGTCAAGCTGCAAAACCGTATGCTCAAAGATGTTTCCCAAGTCAGAGTCGAAGTAGATCATATTGATCGAGGTAAATATCTGCTACAAGAGTGTCTCAGGGGTAAGAGAGTTCTCCTCCTCCTTGATGACATTCAAAGTGTCGAGCAGCTGGAAGCTCTTTGGGGAAATTTCACTGACTTCGGGGCAGGCAGTCGTTTGCTCATTACATCTCAGAATCAACAAATTCTAAGAGTGGCGAACGTTGATGAAATGTACGAGGTAAGGAGGCTTCCTCAAGAACATGCCATGGAGTTATTCAAATTCCACGCGTTCCCTAATTCCAGCTGTACAGATCCAGAGCTACTAACCCTAAGCATCAATATTGTTAATGCTTGTGATGGCCATCCTCTTGCACTCCAACTTCTTGGAAAAACCCTTGTTGGTGAAGACGATAGAGATGTGTGGAAAGACATGGCAGACAAGTTAAGGGATGAGCCTTGTATGCAAAAGAAACTCAGAGCCTCCTACGATACCCTTGACCCCAATGAAAAGGAGATGTTTCTAGATGTTGCTTGTCTTTTTACAGGGCAGGACAAGGACATTGCTATGATCTTTTGGGCAGAACTGAATCGGAGTGTTCATGCTTCTCTCAGACATCTCTTGCAAAAGTTTTTGGTCAACTTGGGTTCTAGTAACGACTTACTGATGCATCGGTGCCTCCAAGATTTGGGAACTACTGTAGCAAATGAAATATCTACAGATCCCCATAAACGCACAAGACTATTCGATGAGGACGATGTGCACCATATGTTACGCCGACATTGGGTATGGATTTTCTTCCTATCCTATTATTTTATTGTCATCTGTTTAACGTTGCATATGTTTCTCGTGGCTATTTTATGTTTATGTCTTACATGGTAGCTAGTTTCCAGTTACTATGGAGGTAAGAATTATTTGTGTATTTTTATATGGAATCAAGGAAAAGGCCAAGAAAGTTCGTTATCTTCGCTACGAGCCCAAGGAAAGGAAGACAGTGAAGGCAGACATGTTCATGCAGCTGTACAACTTGAGGCTGCTTTGGCTTGCAAATGTTGAGATTAAGGGACACTTTCCTCAGGCACGCTACTTTGACGAATTGAGATGGCTAAGATTGACAAGATGTTCATTAACATGGCTACCTCCGGGACTGAACCTGAACAAGCTTGTTATTCTGGAGGTGACCGATAGTCAGATAACTCATCTCTGGGACGAAAAAACAGAAGAATATTCAAACGTAAGGCATACAAATGTTTTTTTCTTTTTTAGTGTAAGTAAGGGTTTGGATTCATTCGTGTCATGATGTTTGAACAGATATGGCCGGAGAAACTTAAAGTGCTTATTTTGAGAGAATGCGGGTCCCTGGAAACACTTCCTGCTACAATAATCTATACCCAGTTGCAGATTCTGGACTTGCACAATTGCCATTCACTGAAAAGCCTGCCCAATAATTTGGGAAGCTTCCACAGCTTAGCTTCTCTCAACATGAAAGGCTGTGATACTGTTTCTTGTTTGCCTGAGGATTTCGGTATGCTTTCAAGTCTGCAAGAATTGGATCTATCTTGGTGTAAGAATTTACGCGACCTTCCTGCTAGTTTTGGCAATTTGACTCGGTTGGAAAAATTAGAAATCCACCACAATTCAAATCTTAGAGAGCTACCGGTCACCATTGGTGGGCTAGAAAGTTTGGCGTATCTGGATGCCGGCTACTGCCAACTGTGTGAAAATGGACTCCCAGCCGGACTATTCGAATTGTCTTCGTTAAGAATCATCCATTTTGAGCATAATAGATTTCGCAGCCTTCCCTGCAGCTTCCAAAACTTGAGTGGACTTTGGGAACTGCATTTGGACGGGTGCAGCGAGCTTTCCGAATTGAGAGCGGTCCCACCATCACTGGAGATGCTGTATGCGCGTGACTGTATGCAATTGCAGAGCTTATGCTGCTTGTCTGGACTGAAAAGTCTGTGTAGATTAGACGTAAGCAGGTCATGTCATCTGAGGGCTCTGCCTGGATTGGAATCTTTGCAAGGATTGACAACATTGAAATTGGTGGGATGTAAAAATATTTCCAGCGCAACACTTGGAAGCTGCTTGGCTGGTCTCAAGTTCTTGGAGAGCATCTTCATTGCGGGCCCTGGAGTCACCTCAAAGCAATTACTTTCCTTCCACGAGACCATCAAGGTATGTCCAACGAAACTTCGCTCTCCCCTTCCCATTCACGTTTTTCGTCCTTTCTGTCAGTAAAATAATTTGCGCAATTTTTAGGGCACCGTCTCAACTTGAAATTATAAAAGCATTTCTGTCAATTTTATGATATATAAAGTGATTTAGACTTGATATATGCAAGAATATTACTGTATTATAATTTAACAGTTCAAATAAATGGTGAGTTACCTCTGTACATCATTTGCACTGCGAAAAAAAGTGTAAAGCACCTGTAACCGGAAGGGAAAACAATCGTAACGGCATAGGTGACCGTCAAACTGAAATCCTTCCTCCCATTTGATTAAAAAAAAGTAGCTTGACCTGACCATCAACATGTATTTGGCAGGGCATCTCTTTCGAGAGTCAGTGTCTGAAGCCTAGAAGAGCCAAGTCGTACAATTGGCTGCAGGCCGAGCCGAATGGGCAGAACCGGGATGAAAATAATTATTTTGAATACTGTGCTGCTGGGAGTGAGATTAGCTACTGTGCGGGATATATTGTTTGTTGTCTTTCGCTTGGCCAAGTCTTTGACTGCGAAGGCAGGAACAGGCTGAGCTACAGCATTGAAAGGAATCAGAATTTACGTGCATGTGAAATGATCCACCCGGACGTAGATTGTGGAAGGGAAGATGTGCTGGAAGTACGTGTTGTGAGAGTGGAGGGCGATTTTGACTTCAATTGGCTGGAGATGGGAGACAAACTGAAAGTGACTGCGGGCTCTGATCATGAGGATTGGAAGGCGTGCTTCAAATTTTTGATGTATGATCCTGATCCTCTTGATGTAATTTATCCCCGTGTAGAAAAAAAACTTCCTCATACAATAACCTTTGGCCAGCCTTAAACGACACACATTAAACAACATATTAAGTTCAGAGAATATTAGTCAATTCTGAGTGTTTATCCCTTTTAAGTCTAGAAATGTATTCTTAGTCTGACCATATACATTAAGCAGCATATTAAGTCTAGAAAATGTCTGTCAACTCTGAGTGTTTAACACTTTTAAATCTAGGAGTGTAAGCTTAGTGTGTGTGGTTTAAGCCTTTCCTAAACGTTGGCCAGCAGCGTGTAAAACTATACAAGGATATCTCTTTGTTCCAAGGCAAGTCTTACTATGCAGCCTTTCATTGAAATTGAATGTTTAACTTTTAATTATAACTTCAGCTGGGTTCAGTGCCGGAGAGAATTTATCATCTTCGTCACTTTTCCCACTTGCGCTCATTCAATTTTGTCAAATTTTATTAGAGTTCCATTTTTAAACATAAACTCTCATTTCTCAAATATTGAATAAATGATGAGAATCAATCTTAATAAGATTCTAGATTAGCCATATTTCAATGGTCAATGTTGAGGTTTTTCAAATTTATATGAATTTCGAATGGGATGTGTGTTAGGCGAGATGATTCATTAGTTGAACATGATTTAATAGTTGTGATAGTATTTTTCATTTTTGAAAGATTGAATAAATGATGAGAATCAATCTTAATAAGATGCTAGATTAACCATATCTCAATGGTCAATGTTCAGTTTTTTCAATTTTTTAGGAGTTTGGAATTATATGTATGTCAATGGAAAGGATTCACTTGTTAAGCATGATTTTATAGTTGTAATAGCATTTGTTTGATTTAATGTCTAATATTTTTGGTAGTATAACACTAGCAATTGTGACTTTAAAGTTGTTAGTGTTGATCATGAGTAGGTTAGATGAGCCAATAGTTGTGCGGACTAACTTTGTGAGCATGTAGTGATTACATGGAATGTTATAGGAGCTCTATTCTTTTTTAGCAATGCACATTATCATGCCTAGCAAAAAGTCTTAAAATGACTTTTTGAATATTTGACCAAAACCTAATTATGGTATCCTAAGTAGGGGAAAAGACCTAATAGTCACTCGTGTATCAATAATCACAATGTTCTTGCCCAATTAACCCTCCCAATTACTATCTTTAATTAAAAATAACCAATACGTGGTAATAAAAAGCCCACTAAAATATTCCAAATGTACCAATAGTTGCCCACTTGTACACCAAGTAGTTAAAATTTGAATGCTTAATTGGAGGAGTTGTGTCAATTTATTGGCAACCACAATGCACGGTTATTGAGACTATTTGTGCATAGGTACCGATAAAAATATTTATTAGAAGAATATGTACCAAATCAATTGTGCAATTTTTTTTGGTGGTTATAGCACACAATTATTGAGGCACCTATGAATAAATATCGGGTGTCACTTCTAAATGGTCACTTTTTAACTTTTGTGCTCATAAAAATTCCTTTCACGTTTGTTGTAACTACTCAAAAGTTGAAACAATATAGTGAACAATAATTGATGCATTTGTGCATAGGTTTTGATAAAAACATTTCTTAGAAGAATATGTATTAGATCAATTGTATGATTTTTTTGATGAGTGTAGTGCATAATTATTTGGATGTCTATGAATTGATATCTAATGTCACTTCTAAATTACCACTTTTTAACTTTTATGCACATATGATGCAAAAGGCACTCCCTCTTGCCTTCTACTTCAACACATAAAAACACTCAAACAAATGCAGAGACTCTCTGCTTATAAATTTCAAAAAACAAAAGTAGATTTATTCAAATCAAATGCATTGATAACCACATATCAGTTTTGTGAACATATTATGCACAATCATGGACTTTCAATGACCTCTCTTAGCACAATATCTCTCTACACTAATTCTCATCTATGCACATTCTCACCCGCATTTCATTCAAAACTTTTCTAAGATTATTCTTCTCTATCTCTGTCAATGAGACTATTTTGAACAACGCCCAAATTTCCGTTCAATTTCTCTACAAATGTTTGCACCCGCTCCTTGTCTCTTGCATATTTTTCTATCTAACGCCTTACATATAGAGGCATCCAAATTTTGTTCTGCTTTTCATGCTCTTCTCTATTCCCACACACTCTCTTTCCTCTGCTTCTTCTAATTTTTTCTCTTGACTTTCACTTCTATTTGTTATGTTCTATTCATGTTCTCTGTCTTGGTGATGTCTTTCCTCCACATAGCATCTTCACATAATAAATGTTTGCATCTATACTGCTCTCTTAACACTTTGCCAATCTACTCATTATGCAATTTTTTAAATCTTTAAAAGAAATGCCATAGGAAATTCTTTTACCTGTGCCACCTGCTCTGATATTCTCAACCTCCTCACTTTTTAACATATCTTTCTCTTTTATTTTACGTATACATAAATATTTGTTTCTTACACCAACTATCCTATAGTTTCATACCCATCTTCCTCGCATGCTTACACTTCTTACTCATGTGCTCATCGCCCTGCATTCATCTCCACATTGGCCCTTTTCTTTTTGGGAAATAAATTTTCTCTTATTCTAGTGCCTCTACATGCACTACACATCATAATCATACAAGCGACCTCTGCTCCATTGCAATTTGATTCTTATATGCCCATTGTTGACACCTACTCATTGCCTTATGTCTCTTCTTTCCTCTATTCAATGCAACTCCCTCTGTGCGTCTTTACTGCTTCGTCTGCATGACATTTTCATATTATTGTTTGTCTTCTTTATGGATTCTCTTATCGCAATGTTTTGTCTTCCATTCCCACGCAACGCTCTTTCTTATTCCATTCACACTCCCTGTGTCTCTTCATGCATGACGTCACCTTTTTCTCTTCCTTCAAGATCTACATTCAATTGAGGTGTTTTCTATTGTCTCTGTAATTCTACACATTCTCCCCACACTTGCACCCCTCAGTCTTCTCTTGTGCCTCCCCTTAGCATTCTAAAAGTACGTTGGTTTGATGTGTTTCAAAATGATTGTGGGGTAAGTGCACAAAGATGGTGTGCAGAAAAGTGGACACACATCTAAAAAACTTGAAAAAACAGGCATTGCGTTCGCGGTACTTAAAATTCAAATCACCTCGTACGCGCTAAGGTTTGTTTTCCCCTAGACTAAAGGGACAAAAGCACGTACGCGATTCTTTAGGACTTAGAACCTCGTACGTAGTTTTAAGTCCTAAAGCACCGCTTGTCAATAATTTTTTTTTTTGCTGACTGTGTCTTATTTTTCACGCGGCCGCAAGTTGAGAATTTGAGTTTTTTTTTCACTAAACTGCGCATGGGCTTGCTATTTTCTCACCCAAACGCCATGGATCAAGGTTGGTTTTGTTTGATTTTTGTTTTTGTTTCGCATTTGTTCAATATTTTTTATGTTTTGAATTTAAATTTGTTTATTTTGATTAGGTTTTTTTTAATTTTTTGTTACACAAACCAGATTCTGAAAATCCACAACAACAACAACAAGATGCACCTCCTCAAAACCCCAAACAAAACCCACAAAATACACCTCCAACTCCTACATTTGACCGTACCCCTGATACATAGGAGCAATTGCTTAATTAGTTAGGGCAAAACACAACTAAAATAAATAGACTGATTAATAAATTGAAAAAATCTGAGCTTGAGCATCATAAATCCGTTGCCACTAGCCTAGAAACATTAGCTAGTGGTGCCACTACAGTTTCCAATCAAATTACAAAATGGGGAAACTATAGGGATATGTGTTGTCAATATTATGCTAGTGGGTTATCATATGAGGGAGTGAAAAACAAAAACATTAGTAAACAACAAATATGTGCCCTTTTTGTTGATCCTAAAACTGGTGAGTTGTTACCTCTTAATGCAAAGAGGTTTCCCATATATTAGTGTACCAATGTGCAGATGAATAATCTTTTTTGACAGAGGGGGTGGATGGTCTTTGATGAACTACCTTGTAATAATTTTGAGGTGCCATTGTATTTTTTGAGGAAAATATACTGTGTTTGTCTTCAATGAGCTGCCTAATTATTTTGACATGAGAGAGTTCCATGGTAGAGGTGGCGGCTCTGCCCAAGATAGACCTGGAGCTCGTAGGTGAGTAGCCCATGAGAGTCGTTTCCCCCTAGCACGCAAACCTAAGGTGCATTTGATTGTCCCAATAGACCTAAAAGATTTGATGGAGCTACAAACTCTTTAGGCGGCCACAACATTGACTGATGCAATCATCCAACATGGGACATAGTTAGCACATCCTCTTGTACTAGATGATGAACCATTAGTTGTTGCAGGTGGCGCTAGTGAGCCCATTCAACATGTGTGTGCCACTTGCTCAAGGATATGCACATGGATGGATGACGAGGCCACTGCAGATGGATCCACATCTCATTAATGCATAATTTGCGAGAGTAGATGTTAGGACCGCATGACTGAGGATGTGGCATTGACGGATGAGTTGATGACATGTTGTTTGGCAGTCATTCGTAGACACAGGTGTGTTGATTTGAATTCATAGCATTTTATTTATCAATCACTTAAAATTTATAATTGTAAATGAATTTTTATTTATAGATCAATTTAAATTGATACAAATAATATGCATTTCAGGATGCAGTAACGATATCTGATATTCCTCCTACAGTTATTGTAGCGGCAACTTCGACGTCTGAGGTATAAATTTTGTAACATGTTAAAATAGAATAGTACACTTTGAATTAAAAAAAATATAAGATATACTAACTCTCTTTAATGCTTGACAATTTTTTGTTTGTAGGCGTTGTCAGGGGACCAAATATCCTAGATTGATGATGTCATGCTCTCGGCCATCAATTTTGATCTACAAGGCTATACGGTATCATATTTTGTACACCTTATTTTATATATTCTTTTGATGGAATATGCAAGTCATTTCATTTTAGATTTGTTAAATTATGTTTAATATTATCTGTAGTCACATAAATCTGTCCATTTTAATTAAATGAATATTTGCTATTTATTTGATTAAAAACCCACTAGCCATCCGTTAAGTTAATTTAATTAATTCATCTTCAAAACATTCTCCAATTAATTAAATAAATTATTGAATTTACTTTAATTAATTTATTAAACCAAATTCACAATCAATTAAATGAATAAATCTTATTTATTTAATTTAATCCCCTTTCTTCTTTTAAATAAATAATTAAAAACATTTATTTAAATAATTCACCCTCCCACTTGCATTTTCCTACAAATGCAAGTTGCAACCACAAATTGAAATAAATTAATTTTATTTTAATAAAAATCCTATTTTCCCTCACCCACCAAATCCACTTGCACTCGTAAACCTCCTTCTAAATTCTTCTAACCCCTTCCTAATTACCCTAATCCATCCCCTAATTATTGTCACATTCCTAAACAACTTGGAGTCACTTCTCAAAGTCTTTGAAAAGCATTAAATATTTTGTGTGTTCAACATATTAACCTCTAAAATCTTCCAAACCACTTATGGCTCTTACATGACCATTTATGGTTAACCCCTAACTCAACCCTCATGTAACTCATGTGTCTCCTCAAGCATTTATTGCTTTGACCATGGTTATCTCTTTAACCTTTGCACAAGAGTTTATCCATTGGATAAAAGTATTATTCTTTGAATAATAAATTTATTCACTCAACCCAACATTGACCTTAACTCCCAAGTTAACTCTCAGGTCATGTCAAGCATTTAATGCTTCTTCCCTCTCCTTTGAACCCCTCTCATGTTGACACTTGTCATCCTGGGATTGGGTTGAAATCCCTCACATGGATTGAATATCATTGAATCCCGATCCTTGTTGGGATTACTCAATCTCAACCATCCATTGCTCCATTTTTCCTATAAATAGAGCCCATTTTTTCATAATCTAGATCTTGAAAACTTGTATGCATTTAATCTATAGTCAATTTTAGAGAGCATTTTAGCATAAAATCACTAATATATTGTCATTTTGGACTAAAATAAATCTTAGTTCATTTCATAGCATCTCATATTTAGCTTATTTTTACACTTGCATAGCATAAGTTTAAAAGCATTTTCAATCTTGAATCTCCATAAGACATCCATAGTGCAAAAAGCTGCTGAGAGCTACACTAATTTGGAACTTGGAGAGGAGAGGAAAAAGGGAGAAGGAGCTAAGAGCATGGTAGAAGGCATTTGAAGATTCTTTGTTGTATTTGCTTCCATAGTTAAATATTTCATCATGTTTTTAGTGTCTCTTTTGGTATGCCTGCTTAGAATTGTTTTTGGTTAATTAACACTAACATTTGTCTTTGTTTTTTGTGTTCTTGTGTGTTATACGACCACAGGTTTTAGTCTAACATTGCCCATTTTGCAGAGCATCATTTGGTGAACTCGACGTGAGTCCAACAATAACTTTTTTTAGACAAAATAACTTTTTGACTGTTTTACTTGACACACAGGTCGCGCTTCGGTGCTTTTGTTCGTGCTTTAGCGCTATTGTTTTTGGTTTTCTAGCGCTTTTTTTTTTACAATAGCGCTATTGTCTAATAATTAGCGCTTTTGTTAATAGTATAGTGCTATTGTTCATTAGTTAGCGCGTTTGTTTTGGAATTAGTGCTTTTGTATTGCTGCATAAATATTTCGTTTTAGCGTTTTTGTTTTTACTTTAGCGCGTTTATGGTAAGTAGTGCTTCTATTTTCACACAAAGTTGCGCTATTGTAACAGAACATTGTAAAAAAAGGCCTTGTAACTGATAAAATATTTTTTCTTAGGCTTGTGGAAGCCCGACATATGTTTGGATTTTACTAACTTTTCGTTTCGTGTGCAGGTTTTAAAACTAACCCTTTTTGTTACTTAAGATCAAATTTTCATTTGGTGTTTTTAAAACTGACAAAACAAATTTTTGTTTTTCATGCAAGTTAAAAACAAAACTCAAACACTCCATTTTGGTGCTTAAAATCAATCAAAATCTTCATTTGGTGCTCTAAAATTCACAACACAATTTTATTACTTGCAAGTTAGGAAACAAACTTCGTTTTGGTGCTCTAAAATTCACAACACAACTTTATTTCTTGCAAGTTAGGATTCACTTTTATTTGGTGCTTAAAACAAGACAAACAAATCTCATTTCTTGCATCAAATTTAAGAAAATTCACAAGCAACACTTCAATTTATGTCCAAGTAAAAAGAACAATCAACTTGTCTCATTTTGCAAAACGATTTACTTCATGCATATGTGTTTCAATTTCAGTTGACTAGGATTTCAAATTCCTAGTTTACTCAAACATATTGCCTTTGAAGTTAAAAAAAATATCATGGTTGTTGGAGCAACATCTCCAATTAGATAGAACATCATTGCAATGACAAGTTAAAAATAACAAGTGTATTTTGTGTTTGGCACACTTGTGCAAAAAGAGTTTGTCAAGTGGTCTTACTTCTAACACACACTATCCTCTCCCTTGGCTTTCGTGGTCCTAGGTGCAAGAGAAAAGTGTTAGTAACACTCAAATTTTATCTTTTTAAGAGAGGCCTGCCAAGAGACATATCACTCATGGGAACGACCTCACGCGGTAAATCCTTCGAGCCAGTATAGAAACCAGGTGAGAGAGAAAGCTGTAGCCTTGGGTATAGCTGTTCCTACAGTGTAACTTGTCGAAAGGACAAATGGGCCCCACCACAAGTTACAAGGTTCTTAAGTGAGTCACTGCAGAATGAACTTATGTCAAAAACATCGAAAATTACTAAACACCTTTAGGTAGTAGCCCACCCATTCTATTGATTGAGGATATTTGTGATAAATTCAGTGCAAGAGCATAGAAGGTTTTGCTCCCAAGATACTCACCATACATATTTCCTTGACTAGAAATATAGCTTTTTGAAAGGTTACTTGTAGCCCGATAAAAGTGGTGACTCCCCCATCATAGGGATCATCTATTTGTTATTCTCGTGCAAGACTTAGTATATCACATCCTTACCTGCCACGATGGGATTCATAAGGTATGTAGTACCAAAGTCGAAGAAATATCAAGATGTGGGCTGAAATTATCGCAACTGGCCATTTGACCTTAGGGATAAAGAGTGTTTGAAGTGTTTTTCATTTTTGAGTCAAGACCAGTGCAAATTAAGCTGACTCCAGGCTTTGGAAAAACACCTAAAATACATTTGAAGGAAAGGGTCATAAAAAGTTCAAAAGATTGGGTTGATCTAGACCCATACTTACATGTGCCTGTTGAGGCAACATTCTTGTGTTTGTGTGCTTGCTTTGTTTTCTTGTCAAAGAAACGTCATAAACCCAAATCAAAAAAAGTATTCATCCAACATAAAGATTTTCAAAATACCAACAAAAGATCAAAAACCAAGAGCAACAACAAAAAATATCAAACTATATGACCATTCTTCACATTTTGAGAAAGAAGAATCTTCATCAAAATATCAACTTGAAGAAAAGACCATTGAGCTCAAAGGCTTTTATCAAAAGGAGGAAATTATTCTATCTTAATAGACAAATTTTTGTCTCTCATAGAACCTTCTTGCATCACATGCATCTATACCTTTAAGGGAAATCAAACGAGTTTGATCAAGAATCATTAAACCGTAGAGCTTTTACTCAATATAGAGCTTTGAGTTATCATCAAAATAAGAGAGGCAAGATCAATCCTGCCTTCTTTCCAGATATTTGTATCACATATAACTCAGCTAGGGTAGAACCACCAACCCTTGAACAAGAAGAGGAAGAGTTTGTTCCTTTTGTAACACAAAGTTTCTATTGAAGTTAAAACGTCTCATCCATTATCATATTCATATCTTATCAAATCCATTCCAACTCTCAAAACATCAAAAGGTTTTTTGTCCTAAGTTCTATTTTTCGATATTGCTTGAATCAAACACAAACACATCACTTTTTAGAGTGTCTCTACATCTAGGATAAACTCATCCTAAGAGACATTTCTACATAGGTTAAAACTAGTCTATGAGTGCATCCTCTCATTACTAGGTAGTTGAGTCTGTAACACATCTCAGATCTCTCTAAACCTTATCACGTCAAAAATTTGTCAAAACAAACACAACAAGCAATTCAAGAAAGAACTTTAGTAGCATCTACCTTTAGTGCTAGGGATCCGTATGCAAAACACTTCACCAAACATCAATCTTTCATTCCATCACCAACTCATCATCATTTTCATCAAAATTCAACAAAACTTATAAACAAAATGGCTCATACCAGATCAAGGTCTAGACAACAAGAAATTGAAGAAGAAGAGGAGGAAAATATCAATGAATTCCAAGAAGCCCTTGGAGGAAACACGAACGATGAAAATCCAAGTACTCCTACTCCTGCGGCAATATAAAGGGCACAACACAACCCTCTCTTTAATAGACTTTTTGATGAAATACTCAAGAGCAATGCTGATGCTCACTTTTTAAGACTTGCTCAAGAGGGGGCTAAACTACCCTCTGACTTTGATGTTGCACAACTAAGACAAGCATCAGAATGACAAAATCGTAATGAGGATGAAAGAGGTCAAGATCATATCAGATATAACCTTCATCAAGGTAATCCCCCACCTCCTCCTCCTCCTCCAAATGAAATAGACATGTTGCGGCAACAAGTCAAAAATCTCGCCCAACAACTTCATACTGGTGTGAAAACTAATCAGTTTTCACTTAATGACATTTATCCCTATCCCTTTTATAGGAATCTTCATATGCCACCTTTTCCACGAGGGTTTGAAACACCCAAGTTCGAAAAGTACTGAGGAAAAGGAGATCCTTGTGATCATGTTAGAGAATTCCATTCATCTTGCCTCGAAGTGGCATGCGAGGACACATACCTAATGTGACTTTTTCCCCAAAGATTGGGTGGAACAACCACATCATGGTTTTCTCGATTACCAGGTGGCATTAGGACATTTGAAGAACTCGTCCAGAAGTTCCTGGCACACTACTCACACAACATTGAACGTGATATCACAATGGCTGATCTATGTAACACTAAACAAAAACCAGGTGAGCTATTTTTAGTCTTTCTGCAATGATGGCGTCAAATGTCTAGCAGACGTTCTCTTCAGTTACCTAAACAAGAACTAGTGGAAATATTTATTTCCAACTTAACTGACGAAATGGAATTTCACCTAACATAAAAGACACAGACTCTTTCAATGACATGATCACCAAAGGCTTAAAATGTGAGCAGGCTCTCATAAAAAAAGGGCTTATCAAGATATATAATGAGCCAAAGGATGGCCCTCGCCCACACTTCAATAGTGACAAGCTTAACTTCTGGAACAAAAATAAAAACATCGTCAACGATGGGGTTGTGGATGCAAGAACTATCAAAAGTGCACAACCTGTGGTCCGATTTGCAGGGCAGAACCCCCCACCCAAGAATAACACAGTTGCTCCTCCAAATCAAGGACGCAATGTCCCTCAAGAGGAACCCAGACAACGTCAACAAAATTTTAAACCAAAATGAACATACACTCCCTTAGGGGAACCCATCGAAACAGTGTTACATTAGTTGGTTTCTCAAAATCTGGGTACCTTACCCAAAACATCAAATTATGAACCTCAAGTCAAACCTTCATGGTAGAGGGATATTGAACATTGCAATTTCCATCAAGGGAAAGGGTATAAGACAAGCAATTGTCATAGATTGAAAGATCTTATTCAGGATCTTATTGATTGATGTGAAATTGAAATCAAAGGACACGACCCAAAGACAACAAACAATGATCATCTCATGTTTAAAAATCCACTTCCATCACAAGATCAAAGGGGTCCTTCCACTTCAGGGAGAAACACAGATACCATTGATTATACGCAAGCCGTGTATAATTACACTATGAATCACTTATATGATGCTAGTGAACAAATTGTAACTATTCCCATTAAAAATCCTAGTTCCAACTACAATGTTGTTACATGTCGCGGCAAGATTACCATAAAAGCAGCTCCACAAGGCACCCCATCTATCCCAAAGTAGTGTAGCCTTGTGGATCAATTAGATAAAACACCCACACTGATATCTATCTTAGAGCTATTGCACCTATCTCCATCTCATAAAATAATCTTGGATCAAGCTCTCCAAGAGGCATTAGCTCTTGCAAACCTCAACACAGATCAGTTCCAAGCTTTGGTTGGAAACCTAAGGTCATCACCTTGTCTCACTTTCTCTGAAAGTGACAACTCATCCTTCCAGCAACCTCACAACGCCTCACTCCACATTGAAGGGTTTATCAACCAACATAGGATCAAGCGAGTCTTGATCGACAATGGAGCATGCCTGAATATCTGTACACTACAATTAGTCACAACTTTGGGATATGCAATTGAATCAGTGGATCCTCGCAAGAAGATAACTATAAAAGCCTATGATGATGCAGAGTGTTCATCCAAAGGAGATGTAGTGCTACCAATCCAAGTGGGCCCTATAGTGAAACACATCATCTGTCAAGTTCTGGACCTTCCTCTTCCATACAATTTATTGTTAGGAAGACCTTGGATACACGCCATGCAAGCCGTTCCATCCACCTATCATCAGTGTATCAAGTTCCCGTATAATGGTGTAGAAATCACAATCCTAGGCGATGCAAACCCCTTTGCATATTGTCATAATATCAGTCATCAACTAGAGATTACCATTCCCAACAAAAAAGAAGCCATCTCATCCACCTCATATGTAAGTCCAACCTCTCTTTCCAATTCAAACATCACTATACCCAAGCAAGAGAAGCTCAAGATGAAAATAGCAGAGGAAGGTCCTGGGGAATACAATCTCAATGAACTCTTTTGTGTTGGACAAATGCCCACTTCTCCTAGAACACATGGCAAACCTCAATGATTACTTCAAACACCATTGGTCAAGCCAACATGTACTTTGATGCTGTTCATCCTTGGAAAGAGTCAAGAAGAATAAACCAGAGATGAGGACTTAGCAGAATGAATCTATAAAGACCCAATCACAATGGACATTCCACAAGCTAAACTTCCAACAAGTCAGTATGGAAAAGGCCTTCTCATTATGCAAAGAATGGGCTATGATGGTCAAAGTGCTTTGGGACCTTGTAAGCAAGGAAGACATGAACCACTGCAGCCGAAATTAAAGCCCAAAGATAACACAGGACTAGGCTTTCAAAAGGAGATCCTTCCTAAACTCATATTCAAAGGGAAACCTAGAAAACCACTCTATCAGCCTATTACAAAGAGGTCACCTTTGGTTATATCAGCAGCACCACGCACCATAACAACTGCCCCATTGAGGCTAAAATCCCAGCAAAACCATCCACAAGACCAATCATCCTACCAATCAAACCAACAACCCCATCAACCGCAACACCCAAATCAAAAACACCACTAGCACTATCAGAACCCATAGCAGTATCTACAACACCAACAACTCCAGCAGAAGCAACAGATTCAACACTACCAATACTCCCTATATTAGATTCATTGATCCCCATAATCCTTCCTGCAGCACAGATCATTTCATCTACAATGGTACATCAGCCGATCACACCTGCAGTGTTTAACTCAAAAGACATCCCAGTATGGTATAGCAACCGGATACTGGAGAGCGACTCACATGAGTGGGAATTTGATTATGTCCATCTTAATACTTCAGATGAGGAAGGCGCATCACTACCTCCACCTCGCAAAGACATCCTGTTTACGGAGAAGCACAGATACAGACCTCTTGGGTTCCTAAGCTGGAAACTTCTTCCACAGACCCTACGTCACATCCTACGCCTGATTCTGACAGGGAGAGAACCATCAACGACCTTCACCACAACGTCTTAACCCTCACTGACACATCTAACAAACTTAACCTAATCTATGAGGTAATTCCCATTATCCATCATGAACTCATCGAATGGAAACAACCTAATCCCCCATGTCTTGACCATTTCCAAAATGATGAGGCGATCATTGAATTTTTGGAACTACGGTATAACATACCAAGTGGGGATCACAAAGCTGGATTCACCATTGAACTTAATAGCGCAACATACTTCAGGGCAGATGCCAAACCTTTCATCTACAAAAATATAACAATAAAACATGGATCTTCCAGTGAAAACCACACCGTGGCACTGTTTGATCCCACAAAAGTAAAAAGAAAGAGCGTATCCAATGGTGAAAACCTCTTTGAGGCACTGGAGGATGAAAGGTTTGACATTCTCCCTTCTAGTACACAGCAGGAATGATCAACAATTCTCATCGAGGAAACAAAAGAATACAACATGGGGACTCCTGAAACTACTCACCACATACACCTGGCATCTCTTTTAACTCCAGAGGAACAACCTAAGTTTGTCAAATTCTTCCATAAGCATCAGATCAACTTTGCATGGTCATATGCAGACATGCCTGGTCTTGATCTGGATTTAGTCATGCATCACCTCACCATAGCAGAAGGAGCCAAACCTGTCAAGCAGAAGCTTCGCAAGATGCATCCCTAGATTGTAGTACTCGTCAAAGAAGATATCAAGAAACTCCTAGATGTTGGTTTTATTAGACCAATTGATTATGTGGATTGGATATCCAATATTGTGCCTGTCGGAAAACCAAATGGGGGCATCTGTATCTATACTAACTTCAAAGATCTGAACAAAGCATGTCCTAAAGATGACTTCCCCCTACCAAACATCGACATAATAGTGGACCTAATAGCAGGGCATGCCATTCTTTCACTCATGGATGGCTTTTCAGGGTACAATCAGATAAAGATCGCACTAGAGGATCAACATAAGATGACCTTCACATGTCCATGGGGAACATACTGCTGGAATATAATTTCTTTTGGTCTAAAGAATGTAGGAGCGACCTATCAAAGAGCACTGACCACCATCTTTCATGACATGATGCATACCATTATGTAAGATTATGTTGATGACTTATTGGCAAAATCACTAACAAGAGAAGGTCATCTAGAAATATTAGAGAAAATCTTTGACAGTCTGGAACAATATCATGTTCGACTCAACCCAAAGAAATGTGTCTTTGGAGTAACCTTCGGGAAGCTTCTAGGATACATTGTCTCAAGCAAAGGTATTGAGGTTGATCCTGCAAAGGTCAAAGCAATCATGGACATGCCACCACCAAAGAACATCAATCAGCTAAGGACATTACAAGGATGGCTACAATCCATCCGAAGATTTATTGCACAACTGGCAGATAAGTGTCACCCATTTACACACCTATTACACAAGAACATCCACTTTCAATGGGATACCAGATGCCAGCACGCATTCCAGATGCTTAAAGACTATCTCATGAATACACCATTGTTGATCCCACTAGATCTAAGTAGACCTCTATTGCTCTATATTTCAGCAACAAATACAATATTGGGTGTACTATTGGCACAACACAATGCAGAAGGGAAAGAGTGTGTTGTTTACTACATCTATCACACATAGGTTGGCTATGAACTCAATTACACACCTATTGAGTGAGCTTGCCTAGCAATAATCTTGGTAGCCACTAAACTGAGGCACTATCTGTTGACACATAAAGTACAACTCATTGCAAATATCGATCCAATCAAGTACTTACTCAACAAAGAAGCATTGACAGGCTGCTTGGCCAAATGGGTGATGATTCTATGTGAATTTGACATCAAGTATGTGGACCGTAAGGCTATCAAGGGTCAAGTTATTGCAGATCAGTTGGCCGATGCTCCCCTCATAAGCGATCATCCTCTCATTTCCAATTTTCTAGATGAAGAGATATTCATGATCACAACAACACAACCATGGAAACTATACTTTGATGGTTCATACACTAGGCATGGCTAGGGGGTAGGCATTCTATTTATCACACCTCAAGGTGACAGCATCCCGAAGTCTTACAGGCTCACATTTCCATGCACAAACAACATAGATGAATATGAGGCCTTTATCACAGGACTTAGGCTAGCCATACAATGGAAGTTACAAGAACTACAAGTATATGGCGACTCCCAACTGGTCATTCGACAAGCAATAGATGAATATCAGACCAAGGATGATAAACTCATGCCATACAAACAAATGGTGGACAAATTAAAGGTATCATTTACTACTATCACCTTTGAACGGATACCCAGGGACCAGAATTGAGCTACTGACGCTATGGCTACCATTGCATCTCTCCTAGATCTTCCACAGAATTCAACACGCTATGAGTTCTTGGTAGAACAACTTTGGATTCCCTCTTATGATATCCCTAAATCTGAGATGATATGTCGCATTGTTGGTTCTGAATCCCCATGGTATGGTGAGTTCTACACCTACCTCCATGATCACAAACTTCCTCCTGACCAATCGAATAACCAACGCAAAAACTTCATTTGCCAAACAGCTCGATATACCATTATTGCTGAAACCCTATACCGACACAGTCTTGGTGGTACTCTCCTTTGATGTTTGGAACAGGATGAGATAACAAAGGCCTTGGAAGAGGTACATGAAGGAATTTGTGGAACTCATGCAAGCGGTCCGTCACTAGCTAAGAAACTCATGCGCACTGGATACTATTGGCCATCCATGGAAAAAGACTCCTACTACTTTGTCAGAAAATGCAAGAAATGCCAAGTTCATTGAGACCTGATACATGCACCAGCACAGGAATTGCAACCAATCACAACACCATGGCCTTTTTGTCAATGGGGCCTTGACCTTGTGGGTAAAATCCATCCATCTTCATCCAATGGCCACAAGTTTAGCATTACCGCCACCAAATATTTCACAAAGTGGATCGAAGTTGTTCCACTTACCCAAGTCACCAACAAGTAGATCGCCTCATTTATCCTTAATTACATCATCTGCCGATATGGCGTACCCATGTCCATCATCACAGATAACGGGCTTCCATTCAAAAATTAGGATGTTCGTGAGCTCTGTGAGAAGTTTCACATCCAACACCGCTTTTCCACTCCCTATTACCCATAAGGAAATGGTCAAGCCAAAGCATCAAAAAAGAACATATTAAGAATCCTCAAGAAGATAGTCAATGATGCCAGTCGTGATTGGCATGTTCAATGGAATCCAACACTATGGGCATACCGAACCAACATTTGAACCCCTACATGTGCAACTGCCTACTCACTGGTCTACGGTGCAGAAGCTATCTTACCTATTGAGGTTGAGATACCATCACTATAGGTTTCCTTGCATAATTTGATAGATGATAAAGCATACAGAGTATCACGTCTTCAAGACTTAGATCTACTTGATGAGAAACGACAAGCTGCATACAATCACCTCAAGGCCTATCAGCAATGCATGAGCAGGAGCTATAATCATCGAGTTAGACCTTGTACTTTTAAATAGGTGATCTTGTTCTTAGAGAGAATCCTCGTAACCAACCAAAAAGAGAACATTAGGGAAAATTTGAATCAAACTGGATGGGTCCATATGTTATCACTACTGTAGTTGGGTCCGAGGCATATCAGTTGGCCACTTCAGAAGGAGAACCGCTAGCAGATCCGATCAACAACATGCACCTCAAAAGGTTTTATACATAACTTGCATAGAGAATTAGGCTCCCATGCATATTAGGAAAAACACCAAAAACATTCAGATAAATGTCCTAAAGAAAATACAAAAAAATCAATATAGTAAGGAAAAATCATACATCCAAATGGTGAACAACCACTCCGGTGGCAACTTGGGTAAGTACGATGGTGAAAACCTGGCAAACAGGTGCCAATCGTAATGGCTATGGCTCCATTGTCTTTTAGACTTGTGGTGATCAAATTCATTTCATCCATTCATCCATCCATCCAAATCATGGCTTGTTATTGATCTGCAATCAAGGATAGTACTTCATGCGTCTCGCATCCCGCTTTTTCATAGTCATGTCTAAACTGGGGGCAATGCCCTTAATCTGTTTGATGGAAGTGGATTATGCATTACTTGTGATTCATTGAGTTCTTCATTCAAAACCGTCTCACAAAATCCAAAAACATTGAAAAACAATCATCAAAATACCAAAAATATTGGAAAACTATCTCAGAAAATCCAAAAACATTTTGAAAACATAAAAAAATCAACAAAAACATGGCAATGCATTGTACATACATTTTTCAAAAGCAGATACCAAACAAACATTGTGAAATACTCAAACGATGATCACTTCTCACATCGGCCAAACAATCAACATCCACACGCAAATTGTCTTCACAAGGATGCATCCTTCCTTACCCAAACAAAGACATAATAACATTTTTCTTTGACAAGAAAATTTTGTTTAAGCTATCAAATACTTGGTTATATTTTTGGGTTATTTATTCATTTATATTAGGTTCCTATGCTACTTCGGGATATCCACAAGTGATTAGAGTGGCTGGGATGGTTCCTAAGCATTGTTTGTATGTCCTCTGTGAATTATTCTGATGATGTACTAGGGCATGTCCTAATGGTGTCTATGTGGGAAGTTCACTAAGCTACATGATCATATGCAAAATACAGTCATGGATCACTATGGCTTGCTGACTACAACGTATACCTCGACCATATGAGCATGAACCATTATCAAGGGTCCATATTCTTTATTCTTTATTTATGGTGTTTGTTTGCAGGTACAATGCTCCATCCTTGGTTCCCACTGCCTCATCCAAGTTCGATATTATCATGCTCAATGATGAAAATAAAGCACTATGGATTGTCATTCCATCTCATCTATTTATATTGCATTCCATTTCATATCGCCCATCCATTTACTCCTTCATTATTCATATGCATGGTTTTGTATGCAAGTGTGAACAAAGTTAATATGAGCAGTTATGTGAAAATTGAGTTGGTCTTGGATACAGTCATGAAGGAGTTCTCTGATACATCATCGGTGCATCATGCAAAAGTTTCAAAAAACTTGCATTCATTATCATAAATCACAACATCATTACATTTAGTTGCATTTGCATAAACCCAGTTCATTTGCTTGCATATAGGTTTATTAAAAGCTTAAAAATCTTCATTAGCATGCATTTCAAATCATTTAGTTGCATTTTTTTTACATATAGTTCATTATCATTCATCATTATATCATTTCATTATTGCACAAATCATGACATTTTGATCCATTTATAACATTGCATTTACTATCATTATTAGCCATTGCTATGAATTCATTTAGCATCATTTACCGATCATAATTTACCATCACTTAAAAGATTGTTTACCATACATTTGTTTAGATTCCCATAGTTGCATGCATCTATATAATCTATCCATTAGTTAAGTGCATTTATCTATACATCTAGTATATTCTCATACTCATTCATTTCATTTTATTTAGGATTCATTATAAATGCATTCATTCTCCTTTTAAATTGCATTAAGGTGTAGTTATTCATTACTCAGAAGTTGCATTATCATCACATTATCATTTCACTTAGCTATATTTCATCAACATTTAGAATCATACCAAAACCCGGTGTTTTAAACATTGGTTTATACATTTATACATTCATTTAAGATACCATTATATAAACATTTATACTTTAGATTAGTTTATCCATATTGCATTCATTTTTAACCATCTAGATGCATTTTACATAAATCATACATGGCATCAACATAATTGCATATCATTAACTCATCATCGCATCGCCATAAAATACAAGCACTATCTATATCATCATTTAGCATCATTTCATTATGCATACATAATCATCATAGCATTTACATACATAAAGCATTAACATCAACAAATCATGCATTTCAACCTGCATCCACATATTAACATCCCATTCATAAAACATGCACGTAGAGATCATGTAGGAATAAATCATAAATCTAGACATCATATACACATACATATAGTAAGTAAAAGCATCCATCTAAGAATAAATCATAAGATCATCATCATGCATAAGCATCCATACATATCAACAAAAACATATGGGATCTACTCATATATTATCTCATATCGCCAAAAACATACATGTATCAGAGTACAATGAAGTCCAAAATATCGGCTACCAAGAGCCATCCACGACACAGTCCAAAATGACAATGTAAACACATACAAAATGCTCTCTCAGATGCCACTTTGACCGGATGCGGCACCACCATCACCACCTGCTCCCCCACTACCCCCTACACCACCTGACCTATCTCGTCGTGGAGGACCCATCACACCACCACTGCTCTGCATCCTCTGAGACCGCTCTGATCTCTCCCAACGCATCTGTGAATAACTTAGTGAACGTTGACTAGATGGCACCTCCTGCTCATATAGGCCTCGCCAGTAATCCCCCTCTGCACTTGCTCTCCGTACCTCCTTCGCTAATGCATCCATAGAAGGCCCTTGTCTTTGCACTCCTCCAAGGTCCGTACTCTCTCCTGTAACTAGATCACCCTGTCCATGGCTTGATCTCTCTCCCACAACACTATAGTCAGCTCTGACTCTCGTGCAAACAGCTGCACATCTCTAGCTGCTACCTTTGCCTCCATATCCTTGAGTCGAGTTTGCAAAAATAGTATCATATGATCCCGTAGATTTCCACCCCCTATTGCTCCCTCCCCTATATCCATAGGTGCCTATCCCTCACCTACATCCCTGCCACCTAGTCTCATGGCTCCTTGCATCAAAGGTCCCTGAGATAGCTGCAATGGCTGCCCACCTCCCCCTCTCCGCTGTAATCGTCCACCACCCCCCCTCCACCTCCTCCTCCATCACCACCTCCTCCATCCTCACCACCACCATCCCCTCTCCCTCATCCACCTACTACTCTGTGACCTCCTCCCCTCCTCCATCTCCATCCCCTATCCTCCTCAAAATCTGGAATCGACTCTGCTGGATCTGATATCAGAGGAATCGGATGTGCTGCAATGTCTTGAGTGTACTCCTCTGACACCCTTGCATCTACCACCCCTAGCATCATATGCCATGGTTTCGCCTGTAATGTGTGGAACTCTGCCAATGCCTGATCATAAGGTAACACTGGTCCCCATAAGTACCTCTCTCGTACCACCCGTGCATACTCTCCAGAACCACTAGGCAATCCCTGCCGCCGCCCAAATTGTCTCAAAACTCTACCAGAAAGTTGTCTCTCCACATTGTAGGCTGTCCTACCAATGAGATATTGTGTCATAAACACATACGACAATGCCTCTGCATCATCCTCCCACGGCTCACACTCAATATACGACCTTCAGATCACTATATCCAAATCGTCTAGTACCCACCGCCACCACCCTAACTTCCCCAGGTGGGGCTGACTCATCATACCTCCATACATGTATACATATGGCTGGTCCACTGCTCGGAATCTCAGACTAACTGGTCGGGTAACCAGTAAGTGCTCCCACGCCCAAATATGTAGCAATGTGATCCCCAATCCCAATGAGCCCACCCCTCGGTATGCTACCTCATGAAGATCTCGATATAAGTGTGATAGCATGCACGATCCCCATGCAAATTGGGTCCCCTCTGTCATCATCTGCTTGATCACCTAACCCCAACCAACAACAAGTCCATGCGATCGTCGATTTGGACATAGCAGTCCCCCAACAATCCTTGATAGCACTGATGGTAATGGTTCATACAAGGCTGCTATATCCTCCCAGGCTATCGATCCATCATCAATGAAGACATCCTCATCAAAAAATCTATACACTGCAGTTGTCCCACACGCTCGGTCATATGTCACCAGCTCTCCTCGAATGGGAATGTGCAGGATGCGCCATACATCCTCCAGTGTCACTGTCATCTCCCCCTGCGCTAAATGAAACATGCATGTCTCACTATGCCATCACTCTGCCAATGCTGTGATCAACCCGTGATTCGTCCGAATCATGAGTATATACATAACATCATACAGGCCTGTCACTACAATGCAATCCACCTCGGCCTTTGTCAATTGATCATGCATCACCTGTGTGGTGGGATGCCTCTCGTGCATCTATAAGATGTGAAGATCCTCCTACACACACGCATCGACCATTATCATCAATTGTTTTGTTTCAAACTTTCTTAAGTTTAAACCTAGACTATCAACAGATAATTTTATCAAGTATCTTTGGGTCTCAATAGGTATGTAATCATGACACACCTAGACTACAAAAGACATTTATCCTAAATGACCTAAGTCTCATCAGGGCTGCTATGGTTCAAAACAACCCTCACCTCACATCTCCATCCATCCATCCATCATTGGCATCAGGAGATTCTTTTTCAAACACACCGGGGCATCTATTTGCCTACACAAAAGCGCTATTCTAAACACAACAACACTAATATGCTTGCAAAAGCGCTAAATCAACTATGTAATAGCGCTAAACCAACAATAGCACTACATTGACTATACAATAGCGTCACCTCACAACAACAACGCTCAATCACCTACTCAATAGCGCTACACAAACAAAAGCGCTAAAACTGCTATACCATAGCGCGAGACTTGATACAAGCGCTAAAAACACTATGCAATAGTGCTATAGTGGTACAATAGTGCTAATTTAGTTGACAATAGTGCCAAAACATAGTTTTAGCACTATTGTGTTGACTCAACTTGGACTAAGCAAAAAACATACCAAAAATGCATGAAATTCAAAAATTCAAATTCACATACCGGTGGTCCATAATCGCCTGGCCGTTGGAATCATCTGACTCGCTCTAAACGATGCTCTGCTATGGGAACCAACATCCTGACTGCTCCTTGCTCTTCTAAAAGGTCACTCCCAGAGCTCAAATTTCACTATGGACGCAAATGCAAATGAGCCTATTTTCACCCCTTCCTCCCCATATATACCCTTCGCCGTAACCCTAGTTTTCCCCCACATACCACCGTGGTCCCCGTGAACTTCTCGAGCCTCCCATTTCTCCATTTTATCTCTGATTTCTTCTATTTTTCACCAGTATTGCTAAATTCTTCTCTTCTACCACCCCGCCAATTTTCATTCTTTTTTGAGAGATCACCAGATTTTTCAAAAATTTTCGGCTAATCTCTCAAGGGGGCATACCACCCATTAAATTAACATTTTATGGGGCATATTTCTTCACACCTATTTTTCTTTCTTTGAAACGACGCGATAAACCACACCGTCTCAAAGAGGGGCAAATGTAGTCACATAAATCTGTCCATTTTAATTAAATGAATATTTATTATTTATTTGATTAAAAACCCACTAGATCAGTTAATTAAATTAACATTGAATTATATCATCTTCAAAACATTCTCCTATTAATTAAATAAATTATTCAATTTATTTTAATTAATTCATTAAAACAAATTCACAATCAATTAAATGAATAAATCTTATTTATTTAATTTAATCCCCTTTCTTCTTTAAATAAATAATTAAAAATATTTATTTAAATCATTCACCCCCCACTTGCATTTTCCTACAAATTGAAATAAATTAATTTTATTTTAATAAAAATCCTATTTTCCCTCACCCACCAAATCCACTTGCACTCCTAAACCCCCTTCTAAATCCTTCTAACCCCTTCCTAATTACCCTAATCCATCCACTAATTATTGTCACATTCCTAAACAACTTGGAGTCACTTCTCAAAGACTTCAAAGTCTTTGAAAAACATTAAATGTTTTGTGTGTTCAACAAACTAACCTCTAAAGTCTTCCAAACCACTTATGGCTCTTACATGACCATTTATGGTTAACCCCTAACTCAACCCTCATGTAACTCACGCGTCTCCTCAAGCATTTATTACTTTGACCATGGTTATCCCTTTAACCTTTGCACAAGAGTTTATCCATTGGATAAAAGCATTATTCTTTGAATAATGAATTTATTCACTCAACCCAACATTGACCTTAACTCCCAAGTTAACTCTCAGGTCATGTCAAGCATTTAATGCTTCTTCGCTCTCCTCTGAACCCCTCTCATGTTGACACTTGTCATCCTAGGATTGGATTGAAAGCCTTCACATGGATTGAATATCATTGAATCCTAATCCTTGTTGGGATTACTCAATCTCAACCATCCATTGCTCCATTTTCCTATAAATAGAGCCCATTTCTTCATAATCCAGATCCTGAAAACTTGTATGCATTTAATCTATAGTCAATTTTAGAGAGAATTTTAGCATAAAATCACTAATATATTGTCATTTTGGACTAAAATAAATCTTAGATCATTTCATAGAATCTCATATTTAACTTATTTTTACACTTGCATAGCATAAGTTTAAAAACATTTTCAATCTTGAATCTCCATAAGACATCCATAGTGCAAAAAGATGCTGAGAGCTACACTAATTTGGAACTTGGAGAGGAGAGGAACAAGGGAGAAGGAGCTAAGAGCATGGTAGAAGGCATTTGGAGATGCTTTGTTGTATTTGCTTCCATAGTTAAATATTTCATCATGTTTTTAATGTCTCTTTTGGTATGCCTGCTTAGAATTGTTTTTGGTTGATTAACACTAACGTTTGTCTTTGTTTTTTGTATTCTTGTGTGTTATTCGACCACAGGTTTTAGTCTAATATTGCCCATTTTGTAGAGCATCATATCTGTACTAATATCCGATGCTAATTTTTTTTTTTAGGGTACCCCCTCCGTGTCTAGGCCTTGTCCTCAGCAAAAGAAATCCTTGAGGATGCCAAAACGTGGGAAAAAGGTGATTGAATACATTTTTAGTTGTACAATTGTTTGAAAAGGTTGAAATTGTCTTAGTCGGGATTTGTAGATTGATTAGTGTTTTTTGTCTATTTTATATGTACAACGGCCATTGAGCTATGTAGATATGTTGAATGCACCTGATACGCTCAAGGATCGAGAGAGGGTGGAGGTATGTATCTCTACTTTATTTTCTTGATGTGATGATTATATGCACGTGTACATGTGAACTTGTGATAAATTATAATCTTATCATTTTTTCATACAACAAATATTCATAGTTGCTTCATCAATGACGAGCTCTCCTCCGTGTACTGGAGAAGCATCTCAGGCTCCAGTACACTTTGTTTGATATATTACATTAATTGTTTCTAACTTACAATACTTATCATTATATTAATTGTATTTAATCGTTGATCTTTTTTCATGCAAGTAATAGCAACAACTGCTCAATCAATGGTGAGCCCTTAGCCTATTGGAGAAGCATCTCAGGGTCCAATACACTTTTGTTCTCTATATTATAGATTTTTAGTGTTTTTGATGTATATATGTTAGTGTTCACATTGCATGAAGATTGCATTGATGAAGGAGAGTGTTGTCATTGATGTCAATAGCAATCGGTAATGAAGATGTATTGCAACCGGTAGTAGAGCAGTGAACAAAACCGTGTTGGCAGTGGGTCAGCATCCCTCGCGGGGATTCGCGACATGGTTTAACAACCTCTTGTAGATTCTATAAGTCTAGTGGTTGTATCAAGCATTGATAGCTTAATATTTTGGTGGAACGACAACCCTAGCTTTTAACAAGTGGTATCAGAGCTTGGTCACAAGTTCGAATCACGTAGGCCGTGGCAAGTGATGCTAGTAGGGGGATTGTTGGCAGTGGGCCAACGTCCCTCATGGGGATTCATGACATGGTTTAATAGCCTCATGTGGATTCTATAAGTCTAGTGGTTGTATTGGGCATTGATAGGTTGATTGTTTGGTGCAACGACAACCCTGGCTTGTAACAAACCGATATTACTATTGAAGTAGAGTGATCAACTGGTAACCCTAACTTGTTGATATGTCGAACCCTAACCAATGGAGCTTGATGAATCGGTTATGTTGATCTATGATCAAATGGTGATTGGAGATGGTTATGCCACATATGCATGATGCACGTGATGAGTTTCAAAGTGGTTTTGTCACGTAGAGATAACTGTTATATCTTGGGAATGAACAAATGCATAGCATGAAGTGAATAACGCGTGATGAGTTACAAGATCCAATGTGCGGTGATCCAGGAGCAGTCGAAGTTGTCTTGAATAATATGCACCTGATTGTTATGTAATCCAATGGTCATGTTTGAACCAATATGTTTGTAATCTCTATGAGATCTTAGGTTTTGTGATGTGTTATCGACCTATTGTATTACTTATAAGGTCGATGAGTTGTTTTGTAATAGTGTTGGCAATTTGGTAATTGTGATTGTGTGATTGATTGCCGAACTTGAATGAGTATCTACAGAATGTGTGAAGGCAGATAGGAGCATAAATGGATTTGATTAAGTAGAGTAGTGCTATTACCAGATCAACAAAGACCCTATTGTTCTATGACAATTATAACAGTTAAATCCCTTAACCGGGTAAGCTTTAATAGGCTTGGTGCTTTCTAAATCCTCTAACCAGGTGATCCATCAGCTTGGATTTTAAATCATGTACTGAGGTTACTCCTAATAGGGTATTACCTTTAACGGGGTATTGTAGTCAATCCCTAAACCGGGTGGTCCTTAACCGGATCTGTTCCTAACAAGACATTTTTGTAAAGTTTCTAACAAGGCTTGGCTCCTAATAGGGCGAACTTCAGAAGAGTTCAGAATACTTGTGGGTATTCATCCCCACCGTGGTTTTTCCCATTTGGGTTTCCACATCAAAAATCATTGTGTCAAGTGGTGAATTGTTTTGTGGTTATATGTTTTGATATGGTTAATATGTTTAACTGGTAAAGCCACTTAGATATGTTTAGATGAATGCGAAGTGATCTGAAATGAGCTATTACTAATGTTAGTAAAGTGGTTTGATGTTTTGGTTAAATGGTATACGAGTTTCAGATATGTTATACTATTATATTAGTATTCTAGTCATTCGATAAACTTGATAGTGTAGTTGCAGTTTATGGTACAGTGTCTAAACTGGTTAGTTCAATGAATGGTTTATGAGTTGGGATTAAGTTTGGTGAAAGTTTAGTTTGTTTTCTATCTACTGATTCACCTCCCCTCTCAGTAGTTGAACGAATCCTTATTGATTCATCATATCATCAATTGGTATCAGACCTTTTCAGGTCCTCTTGTGTTTAAGCCTAACAACTTGAGGTAAAGATCTAGGAGAACATGATGAAGCAAGAAGGTCCAAAGTTCAATAGGAAGAACTACAAAATCTAGAGTGATAGGATGAAGATCTATATCAAAAGCTTAGGAAGTCAATATTGGGAACATGTTGTTACTAAATATAACTTTCCTAGTGGGATTTTGTCAGATGATCAAAAGAAGGAGCAACAGGAGAATAATCAAGCATTGGAGGCCATTATCAGTTCCTTGTCCAATTCAGAGTATGTTGATGTCCATGGATTGAAGACTACTTTTGAAGTTTTGAAGAAACTTCAGGATATCTATAGCAGTGATGAGCATGTGAAGATTGCCAAAGAGGAGAGTCTGAGATGTAAATTTGATGATATGTGGATGGTTGAAGGAATGTATATTCAACAGTATGGTCAGAGGATCAAGGAGATAGTCGGTGAGATCAAAAGTGCTAGTGGTACAATGGAGGATACCACAGTGGTTTGCAAGTTGTTGAGAACCCTTCTACCCGTCTACACTATCCGAGTTGCAGTCATTCATGAGCTCAATTCTATTGATAAATCAAAGGTAACTATTGAATCCATCATTGGTAAATTAGCCGCATTTGAGTTAAATAGTTTTGATGGAAGTGTTCAGAGATTAGAGTCTACATTTAGAGCCTCGGTTTCAAACCCATCGGTAAGGAAAATAAGAGAAGCTAGTCACAGTCACGAGTCCAGATCTAGCAGAGAGGTTGATGATGAAAATAGTGTGATTGAGCTTGAAGCATTGTTGGTCAAGCGGTTACCCAGAGGTACCGATAAGTACAAAGGTAAATTACCTTTGAAGTGTTTTGCATGTAACCAGATTTTACATATTGTTGCTAACTGTCCAAATGGAGACAATGAGCAGAAATGTGAGAAGTATAAGAAGTACAAAGGCAAAGGTAAAAGAGATTGTCTCATTGTAGTTGATGGAGGAATTACAGATGACGAATCTGTGGAAGATGCAAATGAGGACATTGTCTTTGTTGCCATTAAAGAAGAGACATTGGATCAGAAGGCATTAGTCTCTCACATGGATAGTTCTGATGATTGGATTATAGATAGTGGTTGTTCACACCACATGACCGGTGACCGGAGTAAGTTTCTTAGTTTGAAGGAATTTGATGGAGGTGTTGTGAGATTTGGAAATGACTCACCCTACATGGTAAAAGGAAAGGGAACCATCTCTCTTAACGGTAAGAGCAGTGTAGATGATGTATACCAGGTTGAAGGATTGAAACACAATATTTTGAGTGTTGCTCAACTCGATGACAAAGGTTATCCACTGGAATTCAAGAATGGGATGTGCAAAATCTATGGAAGCAAAGGTGAATTGATTGCAATTGGCAAGTAGACAAAAGGTAACTTGTTTCATTTAAGTTATAAATTCAACAATTGTTTAATTGCTAAAGTAGAAGATAGTTGGCTTTGGCATCAAAGATTCTGTCATGTAAATTTTGATAACATTGTAAAAGTCAGTAAGTCCAAATCAGTAAGAGGTTTTCTTCAGTTGGACAAACTAGTGAATGCTCTATGTAAGGAATGTCAGTTAGGGAAGTTGACATCCTCAACCTTTAAGAGAAAATCTTTCTCAGCAGAACATTTGCTAGACTTGGTTCATACCGACCTTTGTGGACCAATAAGGACTAGGAGTATTCAAGGTGATCGATATTTTATGATCTTTACTGATGATTTCTCAAGAATGATGTTGGTCACATTCTTGAAGGACAAAACAAAATCCTTCAGCAAGTTTAAGGCATTCAGAGCCTTAGCTGAAAAAGAAAGTGGAAGAAAGCTTAAGTGCTTAAGTACTGATCAACATGGTTAATTTACTTCAAAAGAATTCACTAGATACTGTGAAGACAATGAAATTAAGAGGCAACTTTTTGCACCTATGACACCACAATAGAATGGTATTGCAGAGAGGAACAACTAGTTAGTTGTTGAAGCTGCTAGGACTATGCTAATTCAAGGAGGTGTAGCTAAGACATTCTGGAGAGAAGTTGTCAACATAGTTGTCTACACAATGAACCATATATTGGTTAAAAGAGGTAAGGATAAAACTCCTTATGAATACTGGTATGGTAGATCACCTAATGTCAGTTACTTTAATATTTTTTGTAGCAGATGTTTTATCAAAAGAGGTGACTATGTTGGTAAGTTTGATGCTAAGAGTGTTGAAGGCATATTTCTTGGTTACTCCACCAAGAGCAAAGCCTACAAATGTTTGAACAATCAGATAAAGAAGATCATTGAAAGTGCTAATGTCCGAGTGGATGAGTGTCCTAAATATTAAGGAGAAATCACTAAGGAGAAGGAGGAAGATGAACCTTTCATTCTAGTTTTGGAACCAAAACCGGTGAAGCTAGAAGTTGGTGAAATGAATATTGCAACACCAGTTCAACCTGAACAGGTAGATTCTGCAGAAGATGAAGAAAGTGAAGAAGAAGAAGAACTTGAAGATCATGATCATGTTATTCCAAGGTATGTTAGACTCAGTCATAATCTTGATCAAATTATTGGAGATAAAGACGCTGGTGTGTTAACCAAAAGAAGAATAAGAGAGAATTCTTGTATGATCTCCACTATTGAGCCTAGAACAACAAAGGAAGCTTTTGGAGATGATCACTGGATCAAGGTGATGGAAGAAGAACTTGACTAGATTGAGAAGAACAATATATGGACCCTAGTACCTAGACCGGTGAACAAAAATGTAATAGTTACTAAATGGGTATTCAAAAATAAATTGAATGAAGATGGAGTAGTAGTCAGAAACAAAGCTAGACTGGTATGCAAAGGTTATGCACAGGAATAAGGTGAAGACTATGGTGAGACATTGCACTAGTTGCAAGATTGGAAGGTGTTAGGAATCTACTTGCATTTGCAACATACATAGGATTCAAAGTATATCAGATGGATGTGAAGTCAACATTTTTAAATGAAATATTGGAAGAGGAAGTCTACATTGAACAACGAGATGGTTATGCTTTGACTGAAGCAAAGGATATGGTGTGCAAACTACACAAGGAACTAAATGGTTTGAAGCAAGCACCTAGGGCATGGTATGAAAGACTACATTGTCACTTGGTGAAGATAGGTTTTCAGAGAACCAATGAAGACTGAAGGAGATAAGATATTGGTTAGTGAGTTATTTGTGGATGATATAATTTTTGGAGGCAATGATGACATATGTGATGACTTTGCTAATGAAATGAAAAGTAAATTCGAGATGTCTCTGGTGGGAGAGATAAAATTATTCATAGATTTACAAATTCAACAGATGAAGAATAATATTTTTATCACATAGTCCAAATATGTGAAAGAATATTGAAGATATTTGGAATGGGACACTATAAACCAGTTGGAACACCAATGGTTACAGGTTGTAAACTATTTAAGAGGATGATTCTGCATCAGTGGATGAAAGCAGGTCTATGATAGGGAAACTACATTATGTTGTTCACAACAGACCGGATATTGCTCAAGTTGGATTAGTTGCCAGATTTCAAAAAAGTCCTAAGGAGAGACACACATTAGCAACTAAAAGAATATCCAAATATCTAAAAGGCGCAATTGATTATGTATTATGGTATCCATATGCAGGTAGCTTTGATTTGAAAGTCTTTACAGATGCATACTAGGCAGAAAATGTTGATGACATGAAGAGTATAACCAGAGGAGCAATCTTTCTTGGAGGAAGGCTTTTATCTTGGAGTAGCAAGAAACAAATATTTATATCACAATCAACTACAAAAGCTGAATATGTTGCAGCCTATATGAATTGTACCCAAGCAATCTGGATGAAACACATTCTGGAAGGTTTCAAATTGAAGATTTCAGAAGAGGTAAGGATTTTCTATGATAACACCAGTGCAATAAATATTTCAAAGAACCTGGTGTTGCATGCTAGAACCAAGCATATTGAGTTGAAGTATCATTTCTTAAGAGAGAAAGTGCAGAGTAAAGATGTGTCACTAGAGCATGTATCCAAGGGACAACTTACATATATCTTTACTAAACCTCTGCCTAAGGATACTTTTGAGTATCTTAGAGGTAAGCTAGGGGTTGTACCCCTACATGAGGTCACTTAAGTAGATGTGGAAGACATCAGTCTCGAAGCTTATTGAAAATCTTGAAGCAGGATTGGTGTAGAGTGGAGCTATTACACAGGAGGAGCAACAAGTTGCAGATCATTGTTGCATATCGGTGAAGCATGGAATTATTTACCAAATGTTATTAGTATTCACTTTGGCATTGCTATCAAAGGGGAAGAAGAACTGTATGATTGATAGGAAGAAGAATCGTATATGATTGATAGCGAGTTACTAGCTGACAACATGGAGTCATAGTTGAAGGAGAGTACATGAAAAATGTAAACTAGGATTCCTATACCTATGTATGTGCATTACTCTCAATCATCACAATCAAAGGGTATTGATATTTGTATTGCCATCAATGCAAAAGGGGGAGATTGTTGGCATTGCATGAAGATTGCATTGACGAAGTAGAGTGTTGTCATTGATGTCAATACCAACCGGTAATGAAGATGTATTGCAACCGGTAGTAGAGTAGTGAAGGAAACTGGTATTACTATTGAAGCAAAGTGATCAACTGGTAACCCTAACCTGTTAATATATCGAACCCTAAATGATGGAGCTTGGTGAATAGGTTGTGTTGATCTATGATCAAATGGTGATCAGAGATGATTATGCCACGTATCCATGATGCACGTGATGAGTTTCAAAGTGGTTTTGGAGCGTAGAGATAACTATTTTATCTTGGGAATGAAAAAATGCATAGCATGAAGTGAATAACGGGTAATGAGTTATAGGATCCAATGTGCGGTGATCCAGGAGCGGTCGAAGTTGTCTTGAACAATCTGCAGTTGATTGCTATGTAATCCAATGGTCATGTTTGAACCGATATGTTTGTAATCTCTATGAGATCTTAGGTTTTGTGATGTGCTACCGACCTATTGTATTGCTTATAAGGTCGATGAGTTGTTTTGTAATAGTATTTCCGAACCATAAGGAGTATCTGCAGAATGTGTGAAGGTAGAGAGGAGCATAAACAAATCTGATTAAGCAGAGTAGTGCTATTACTATATCAACCAAGACCCTATTGTTCTCTAACAATTACAACAGTTAAATCCCTTAACCGGGTAAGATTTAATAGGCTTGGTGCTTTCTAAATCCTCTAACTAGGTGATCCATTAGCTTGGATTTGATATCCTCTGCTAAGGTTACTCCTAATAGGGTATTGCCTTTAACATGGTATTGAGGTCAATCCCTTAACCAATTTGTCCTTAACCGGATCTGTTCCTAACAGGACATTTTTGTAAAGCTTCTAACAAGGCTTGGATCCTAATAGGGAAAACTTTAGAAGAGTTCAAAATACTTGTGGGTATTCATCTCCACCATGGTTTTTCCCATTTGAGTTTCCACGTCAAAAATCATTATGTCAAGTGGTGAATGATTTTGTATTTATATATTTTGATATGGTTAATATGCTTAATTGGTAAAGTGACTTAGATGGGTTAGTGCAGGATCAAGGGGGGCCAAAAAGTGGCGATGTGAAAAAAATAGCTTGCCTCACTCGCCTAAAAACGCGAAAATCCGTGTTGACTTTTTGCTTGGCCTGGGTGTCAGTACACCTTGGCCTGGTAATTACCTATGCAAATCGGATATCGGATAAAATCGGATATCTAATTTTTATTTGTAATTTTAATTTAAAAAATATATTATATGTTACGTATTATATAATATGTATTATATAATACAATATTATATTATATATATATTATATAATATAATATTAAATTATATTATATATTATATATTATAATATAATATAATATAATATTATATTATATTATAATATAATACAATATTATATTATATATAATATAACATAATATTATATAATATAATATAATATAATATAATATTATATATTATATAATATTGTATTATATTATATATAATATAATATAATATAATATTATATAATATAATATAATATAATATTATATAATATAATATAATATTATATAATATAATATAATATAATATTATATAATATAATATAATATAATATAATATAATATAATATAATATAATATAATATAATATAATATTATATTATATTATAATATATATAATATAATACAATACGTATTATATAATATAATAATATATTATATAATATATTATTATATTATATATGTTATTTAAAAATAATTTAAGTGTTGAAAGCGGATATCCGATTTTCTGAGACTTTTATATTTCGACAGTGACAGTCCCGTGAGTCATTTTTAACTCACGGGTTGCGCGAATTTGTCAAAATCCGATATCCACTCCATCCGATATGCGGTTTTTTGACAAAAAATTGCTAAAAAATAGATTTAGAGGTAAGAATTTTGTCGTTTTGAATCATTTTCATTCATTTTTTGTATTTTTTGTGAATGTTTATTTGATTTTTCATTGAAAATATGGTTTTTTTCATGAAAACTAGGTTTTTTTAAAATCAAATACCTAATTGTTTAAATTTGTTAACTAAATTTAATTGTTTACATTCAATTAGGTTAAAAATGGGGGATAACAATGAAAACACTGACCAACCACAATTGCAACAACCAAACCCTCATTTGCCAAACCCCCCCTCAATTCAAGATTTGATTGCACAAAATTTGAATGAATTGAGGGGGATTGCAAAAGTATATCATAGGATCCCTCGTCTAAACCCATTGTTTGATCCTCTCACGTCGATCGTAAAAAGTATGGAAACCATGACTGAGGAGCATGATGCTACCCTTTTGTGGCGTGATTCTATGAAGGAAAAATATGCAGATGGCTTGTCGTATAAGGATATCAAGGATCTTGAGATATCCAAAGCCGAAATTGCCTCATTGTTTGTCAATCCCCGTACTGGTCAGCCTGTAGATCCCCAAAAAATAAAACTTTCTATCAAATGGTGCACAAATGATGGGATTGTGAAAAACTTTTGGGATTGTTGGTGGATGATTTTCGACAAACCACCCAACAACAATCTTGATATCCCCTTCTATTTCATTAAAAAATTGTATGCTGAGTTTGTTTTACAGAAACATGTGAACTACTTTGACATCCAACCTTTCTAGGGTGTAGGTTTAGGTATGCCCCAAAATAGACCTGGGGCAGTTAGAGTAGTCCAGGGCCCATATGTCCCCCCTCCTTCTGTTGATCCCCCACCTGCAGTTCAGCATCCTGATATCATTTGTGAGGTGGCTTCATGGACCATATCGGCTATTCACTCTTTGAGTAGCCTTTTGGTTTCTCAGGCTGCGTCAGTAGCTCAGCTTACTTTTGATGGTAGCGGTGCATCGGGTGGCGCTGACACGTCATCCTCGGCTCCACACATATGTGTGCCCCATAGTTGTGTCATGTGTGGGCACATATGCTTGGGTCTAGTTGGACAGCCCATTGATCCTACTGTGGATAGTGCAGATTACGAGGTGCATGAGATGCATGATGCGCCAGAGGTTATTACATAGACTGGAGGATACCCTGGGGAGTCCTCACATGCTAGAGGCGAGTAGGCACCGTCATCATACATTGATGATGTATTGGTAAGATTTGTGTTTTCACAGTTCATGTTATATTTTAATTAAATATTTATAAATTAGATAATATTAAGTACTAATTTTTATTTACATGGTCTATTTAACAGTTGATGACTGAGGATGAGTTGAGACAGATTCAGGAGGGCACCTTGTTGGCCATTTCATTTGGCCTCAATAGCTTGATGGCACATATATTATTGCACCTAGTCATTTGTATTTTATTGTACATACATGCTCATCATTTATATTTGTATTAATTAGATTATGTAGTAACTTGCATGTATATCTTATTTTACTCTTGTAGGGCACAAGTAGTACGAGTGCGCTGCAGTGTGATCTAGGATCTGGTAGTGCAATTGGAGACAAGGGAAAGGTAATTGAATGCAAATATGATTGAATGAATAGTTTAAATAACTTATAGTGATTATACATGTCTAGACATAGATTGATAGTTTCATATACTTGTTGTGTATATATACAGAGAATCCTTGGCTTCACATCCTTGATGACTACACCCAGTATACTTGAAGAAGAACAAGTAGATGTGTGTTTATTTTATTTTTTGACTAGTAGATATAATTTGTTATTATCAGTGACAATTATATGCTAACTTGTATCAATGTCATGTTTCTAAACATATGTAGGTTGTTTATGAAAATATTCAAAACATACCTCCTCTACCGAAGACATACATCAAGAGTCCTGCAAAGCTGAAGAGAAAACGTGGAGATGAGGTAAACGTGAATAGTTCAATTAAATAGTTCATTTTTATGTTAACTTTTTGAATGTGAATTATATAATATAACTAATATTAATCGTGGTTTGTTTTTCTTGTGCAGGATCCTTTAGAGCCAAGCAGTGCGGCGAAGAGGATCGATTTTGATGATCCATCAACAACTTAGGATGTTATAGATAGTTTTGGGATGCTTACATGTCTAGTTGGCATGTATATTTTGTATATGGACATACATTCACGTATTTAGACATACATTTTGTTTTAGTTGGTGTTTATGCCATATTTGTGTATGAACATACATTTGTAATCATTCGACATTTTTATATATACATAAGTTGATATTCGATCATATAAATTGTTGCTCATTTGTGTGTGGTGTTATCATGGAAATCTTTAATCTTCATTCCAATAATTAACAATGGTTAATAATGTCTATTTAATGAACAATACAATTCATTTCATTTCATTGTAAGTGTTGTTTTTATAATGAACAATATAATTCATTTAATGAACAATATAATTCATTTAATGAACAATACAATACAATTTATTTAATGAACAATACAATTCATTTAATCAACAATACAATAAAATTAATTAAATGAACAATACAATTCATTTAATGAACAATACCCTACACATGCTCCTATTTTGCTCCCCCACTCGATCGAACGCTCAGGGTCATACCCTACTGGCGTCGTCCCTTGAGCGCCCTAAGTGCTCAAAATTGTCAAACACGTATGAGCCCTAACTCAGAATCTGTGGCACCTCTGAATGATCCATTTGACCCTACGGGTCCATGAGAGGGGTCCCTACAAAAGCCTATCTCGGTTTTTCAAGTTTCCCTACGGTTTTATTAGGGCAGCAATTTTTTGGTTGGTGAAAAATCGTCAGTCTCACTCAATGGAATGTTGTCGCGTGGCCAATTTCTCGTTCAGCTCATTGCGATGACGAACCGTCGGCTCTGACATGTCCAGTTAGGCATAATTACCCTATGCATGCTCCTATTTTCCCCCCCCGCTCGATCGAACGCTCGGGGTCATACCCTACCGGCGTCATCCCTTGAGTGCCCTAAGTGCTCAAAATTGTCAAACTTTGATGGGCCCTAACTCAGAATCTGTGGCACCTGCGAATGATCCGTTTGAAGCTATGGGGCCACGAGAGGGGTCCCTACAAAAGCCTATCTCAATTTTTCAATTTTCCCTACGGTTTTATTAGGGCAGCAATTTTTCGGTTGGCGAAAAATCGTCAGTCTCACTCAATGGAATGTTGTCGCGTGGCCAATTTCTTGTTCAGCTCATCGCGATGATGAACTGTCGGCTCCGACATATCCAGTTAGGCATAATTACCCTATGCATGCTCTTATTTTTCCCCCCCACTCGATCGAACGCTCGGGGCCATACCCTACCGACGTCATCCCTTGAGTGCCCTAAGTGCTCAAAATTGTCAAACTTTGACGGGCCCTAACTCGGAATCTGTGGCACCTGTGAATGATCCATTTGAACCTATGGGGCCATGAGAGGGGTCCCTACAAAAGCCTATCTCGGTATTTCAAGTTGCCCTACGGTTTTATTAGGGTAGCAATTTTTTGGTTGGCGAAAAAATCATCAGTCTCACTCAATGGAATGTTGTCGCCCAGTCGATTTCTCATTCAGCTCGTTGCAATGATGAACCATCGGCTCTGACATATCCAGTTAGGCATAATTACCCTACGCATGCTCCTATTTTTCCCCCCCACTCGATCGAACTCTCGGGGTCATACCCTATCGGCGTCGTCCCTTGAGCGCCCTAAGTGCTCAAAATTGTCAAACTTTGATGGGCCCTAACTCGAAATATTTGGCACCTGCAAACAATCCATTTGAACCTATGGGGCCACGAGAGAGGTCCCTACAAAAGCCTATCTTGATTTTTCAAGTTGCCCCACAGTTTTATTAGGGCAGCAATTTTTCTGTTGGCGAAAAAATTGTCAGTCTCACTCAATGGAATGTTGTCATGTGGTCGATTTCTCGTTCTGCTCATCGCGATGATGAACCGTTGGCTCTGACATGTCCAGATAGGCATTATTACCCTATGCATGCTCCTATTTTGCCCCCCCACTCGATCGAACGCTAGGGGTCATACCCTACCAGCGTCGTCCCTTGAGCGCCCTAAGTGCTCAAAATTGTCAAACTTTGACGAGCCCTAACTCAGAATCTGTGGTACCTCTGAATGATTCATTTGAACCTATGGGGCCATGAGAGGGGTCCCTACAAAAGCCTATCTCTGTATTTCAATTTGCCCTACGGTTTTATTAGGGCAGCAATTTTTCGGTTGGCGAAAAATTCGTCAGTCTCACTCAATGGAATGTTATCGCCTGGTCGATTTCTCGTTCAGCTCATCGCGATGATGAACCATTGACTCTGACATGTCTAGTTAGGCATAATTACCCTACGCATGCTCCTATTTTTCCCCCCACTCGATCGAACGCTAGGGGTCATACCCTACCGGCGTCGTCCCTTGAGCGCCATAAGTGCTCAAAATTGTCAAACTTTGATGGACCCTAACTCAGAATCCGTCGCACCTGCGAACAATCCATTTGAACCTATGGGGCCACGAGAGGGGTCCCTACAAAAGCCTATCTTGGTTTTTCAAGTTGACCTATGGTTTTATTAGGGGAGCAATTTCTCGGATGGCGAAAAATCGTTAGTCTCATTCAATGGAATGTTGTCACGTGGCCGATTTCTCGTTCTGCTCGTCGCGATGACGAACCGTCAGCTCTGACATGTCCAGTTAGGAATTATTACCCTATGCATGCTCCTATTTTCCCCCCCCACTCGATTGAACGCTCGGGGTCATACCCTACCGGCATCGTCCCTTGAGTGCCCTAAGTGCTCAAAATTATCAAACTTTGATGGGCCCTAACTCAGAATCTGTGGCACCTGCAAACAATCTGTTTGAACCTACGGTGCCACGAGAGAGGTCCCTACAAAAGCCTATCTCAGTTTTTCAAGTTTCCCTACGGTTTTATTAGGGCAGCAATTTTTCGGTTGGCAAAAATATCGTCAGTCTCAATCAATGGAATGTTGTCGCGTGGCTGATTTCTCATTCTGCTCGTCACACTCACAAGATTAATAATAAAATGACATTTATGATTCATCAAATGCTGACAAAGTCTAATCAAAGTTCAACTTCAAGATGTATACAACATATCATATTCAACTTCAAGATGCATACAACTTACCATATTCAAGCTCATGCCAACCACCACTTGGATATTGTTATATGTCGATTAAAGTACAATATATGTAATAAAACCATATAGTCTTACAAAAAAGCCATCATAGACCATCTATGTCGATTAAAGTACAATTCATTTGTAACAGGGGCACACTCACAATTTGAAGTTGCAAAGCCCTATGGGAAGCATCAAATTAGAAATTTACTAATCTGACTCATACTACTGTCAAAAGCATCAAAGATGCTACTGCTAGAGAACACCATGCTCCATTGTGGAGAGAATATTAGGTGCATCTGATGTCAACATCTGAAAATGAAACAATGTTATTCAATTTCCCAAATCTAACTGACTTTATTTTATAAACCATTAATGAATAAAAATAGACAAGGTTACCCGAGTGAAAGTTCGATGACCACTTTGACTAGTAGGTGTTGATGTTGAAGGACCAACATTAACCTATTTACTTGACTATCAATGTCAAATGTTTGATTCAATAGATCATCTATTATGACAATTTGATCCACTGTAGATGTGTCCTAGCCACATGCATTTGAATCATCTTCATGATAATAAATACAACAGAACCCACTATGTTGACGCAAAAATCGTAATGTGATACTGTTGTATATCATCAAAAAATACCTTCATGAGCATAAAGGTTATGCGATAATTATATCATAAAAAATTATCAAATAGTGTTCTCTAATAACAAAAATTGTAAAGCTCATCAAATGCAAGATAATAAGTCGTGTTGCAAAAATACGTCCCTTCCAATTATATCGAGTGTACTCGCTATGTGCATGCAAAAACTATGTTGCCAAAAAAAAATGTTCATCAATAGACCTGCATTTTGAACACATCCTTAATATACACGTAACAAACTTGAACATTAAGGTTTAATGATCATTGTTTGAAATGAAATGCATGATAAAAAAATAAGGCACCATTAAAGACCTACTACTCAAGTGTTCCTGAAGGGTCATCTCTTTGTTTAAGAGTATCCAGTATTGCTTCATGATTAGCAGTAGTCACTGTCCATAGCTCTTTGGTCTTCGGTTTTGCTTGATGCTTCAACAACTTGACATTTGTAGCTATAATAAGGTGTGAATACATTATAATGGTTTTGTGTCTCTCATAGTCTTCAAATGCAGGTATGCCATTCTTTCTAATCATGTATGTTTGCAACCAAGTTCCCACAACAACAACTGAACCTGTAGGATATGTTAACCCATTATCATCTCTCACTGGTTGTGTTAGCTTTCGTTTTCACCATACACATCGTGCCAACCAATATTCTGATCTCTCTTCATTCCCTTGCAGTGCAACAATTGCAAAAACATGTCCTGGTTGTACAAGATCTAATAGACGATCATACTCAAGTGAACTTTCCATGTCATCGTTTGACTAGGATATTGTTTGAGATAAAGGAGTTAGATAGTGGGGAACCCACGTATCAACCCAGTCACTTGACTCGCACTGATCCCAATCACACCGAAGACAACTCTAACAAAAACAAGCCAATGCTCGTGTCCAAATGGTCCATGTACTTGCATTTGAGCTGAGAAATGAATGCATCTTTGAAGAATCTTTAATTGTTTGACAATCCAAACTATCTCCCACTGTTGCCTCCTCAACAAACCAAAAGAATCTGCTCACTGCTGAATCAAGAGTACCTCCATGTGACAATGCTGAACTACACCAATCAACAATAGAACGTGCATCAGAAAAATTTGCACCTAAAATCCTCAATTGCTCCTTAACTAGAGCTCTCTTCAAACATGCACCTGCTCCATCATGCTCTCCCTTCCCATGCCCTGCCTCAAAAAAACACCAAATATGAGGTATACGCCTCTCCACATGCATTCTACTCAACCAATAAACATACGTGCATTCTTGAATTGACCCGTACAGTTATCTGACCATATTATATGTCGGTCAATTGCAATATCTTTCTCATGCAAGAACTCAAAAAAATTCTCAAAAGAATGTTGCACATACTCGGAGGAGTGTGATCTATCATCGCTCATATAAAAATGATACTCCCTGATTATCTTCCTGTCCTCTTCTATACTATCAGGAGCATGCCTATATGTAATGTGAACAAAAATAGCAATCTGGACTGAATCGTAGTACTGAGACTATACCTCATTTTGTGGTTGCAATGTATAGTTCTCTACAAAATCAACCACCGATACAATAGTGCCAATCGAGAAAGAGTTCTTACACATCCTGAACTATTGATCCAACCACTGAGACCTATGGGTGTGCCTTGCATACTTATAGAAAAGATTTTCCTTAAAATCCAAAATAAAATCAGCAATACTCACTTCTCTTGAGACTAATTCGCATCTAGAACCTTCACCTCTTCTCTTCAAAGTATATTTCACTGTCTCGTATCTTTTTTTCTCAACATAATTATTTCCAAACTCGTGTTTGCTGCCCTCATGAAAACATGAAACAAACTTTGACAACCCACTGCATTCTGAGCACTTCTCATTCAAATAATCATTTCTATAGAAATAGCAGCCATCATCTCTAGTGCATAAAAATAGATCTTGCAAGTCTCTTGATGATCTCGGAAATAGCATTGCACCACACTCTTGCAACATCTCATTAGTATGCATCGTAGAACGAATATGACATAAAAGTTCATGGTACATTGAAAACTCCACATGGTACTTGCAACAACAGGTATTGCGAATCTTAAGAGGAACACAATATAATGGTTTCAAAGATTCAAAGGCCCTTTGTGATATTTGCAAAGTTGGATGTAATTCACAAATTTTTTTGTACAACATTGTTTGGCTTGATTCCAAGAAATGTTTGGGATGCGGTGTGTGGTCTCGGTTGCCAATTCTTAATTTCAAAACGTCCTTTACATTGGGTGACACTCTAGAATTAGAGTACCAAAATTGTTGAATCTCTTCCTTCACATTGTCAGTCAACTTTTTATCAACACGTGGAAGCCTCCCAGCAAATGCTCATGTATCTTGTTGAAGTGGATCGTCAAGTCTTTGTCTTCGTGCAAGTGCTCTATCCAAAGTTTTACGGTTTATGTTAAAATCAACACAAGTTTGTCTCATTTGACGATCCTTCCTCAATTGATGGCTTACTAAGGAGGTTGTAATCACTCTTCGAGCGACTCTCTTATCTCTTTCTTTGGTATTCTTTCCAATAGAATTGAGAGCGTCAAATAGATTTTTTGCAATAATAGAATTTCTCTCTGTCTTCTTGTTCATACGAATCTTCAATTTGTTTAGCAATGGTCTCATCTTTATCATCTTTAGCAATTGAACAAAGAGTTGGCATTGCTTGATCAATGTCTTATTGCTAAAATTTTGGTTGAAAAGTTCTGTAGCCCACAACTGAACGGTTCTTGTTGACCTCTTGCCTTCAAGATTCGCAATAATGTTCTCATTGATTTCAAATAACCATTTTGGGGTTCTTGAAGGTCTTGGATTTGGAATTTGTCTTTCATCCATGAGAGGGTCTTCATTTCTAAAGTAATTAGGTGTTACATATGGTTCACTTGGTGAGGCAATTCCACCTTCAATGTTAAAGTTTTCCACATTTTCACCTCCTATGTCAAAATTTTCCACATGTTGAGCATTTTCATTATCACTTTCAACATTTTCAAAATTTTCAATATTTTCACTTTCAAAATCTACATTTTCAATTTCAATTTCCTCTTCAGTTGGAGTAACATTACCAATATTTAACATACCTTGTCTTCTCCTCCTATGGCATTCTCTATCTCTTTCTCTATACACTTCAACTTGGTCATTTGAAAGTTTTCTTTTGCGTTTAGACTTTCGACGAATACTACTCCCCATTTCCCTCCACACATATGGTCCTTCATGATTGACAATGTAAGTTTTCACTTTAAGAATCTCCCAAAAGCACTAATTTGTCTCTAGCTATCTGCAACCCCATGATTGTCGACTGAAAACATAAGACCCAGACTGTCGGCCGTTGGAATCAACAAAATGGCCCACAAACCCTTTTTTTTTTTGGTTTTTAGTACCAAAATTGGATATCCGATAAAATCCGATTGTATCAAATATTCGATTTTAGTACAAAAATATGTGGTCCCCAAAAAAAATTCCCGTTGCCGCCATTTATGAACTAAACTGCCACATGGCAGAAATCCAATATCCGATTAAATCGGATATTGGATTTTATTGGTCATATTTTAGAGAGAGGGATAGGAGAGGGAGAGAGAGAGAGAGAGAGAGAGAGAGAGAGAGAGAGAGAGAGAGAGAGAGAGAGAGAGAGAGGAGAGAGAGAGAGAGATAGAGAGAGAGAGGAGGAGAGAGAGAGAGAGAGGAGGAGAGATATTGGGGACACCATATGACCCCTAATGACACCATCAGACCCCTAATGACACCATCAGACCCCTTAAGACACCAAATCATGTCGTTAGGGGTCATATTGTGTCCTACGACCCCGTAAGACACAATATGACCCCTAACGACATGATTTGGTGTCTTAAGGGGTCCTATGGTGTCATTAGGGGTCATATGGTGTCCATAGGGGTCATATGGTGTCTTGGGACACCATAGGACCCCTTAAGACACAATATGACCCCTAATGACACAATATGACCCAAAGCGACCCAATATGGTGTCATTAGGGGTCATATGGTGTCCTAAGAAGCCATAAGGGTTTATGGGACACCATATGACCCCTATGGACACCAATATGGTGTCAGTAGGGGTCATATGGTGTCCCATGAACCCTTATGACCTCTTAGGACACCATAGGACCCCTTAAGATACAATATGACCCCTAACGACACAATATGACCCAAAGCGACCCAATATGGTGTCATTAGGGGTCATATGGTGTCTTAAGGGGTACTATGGTGTCCCAAGACACCATATGATCCCTATGGACACCATATGACCCCTAACAACACCATAGGACCCCTAAGACACCAAATCATATCGTTAGGGATCATATTGTGTCGTACGGGGTCGTAGGACACAATATGACCCCTAACGACATGATTTGGTGTCTTAAGGGGTCCTATGGTGTCGTTAGGGGTCATATGGTGTCCATAGGGGTCATATGGTGTCTTGGGACACCATAGGACCCCTTAAGACACAATATGACCCCTAACGACACAATATGACCCAAAGCGACCCAATATGGTGTCATTAGGGGTCATATGGTGTCCTAAGAGGTCATAAGGGTTCATGGGACACCATATGACCCCTAACGACGCCATCAGACCCCTTAAGACACCAGATCATGTCGTTAGGAGTCATATTGTGTCCTACGACCTCGTAAGACACAATATGACCCCTAATGTTATGATTTGGTGTCTTAAGGGGTCCTATGGTGTTGTTAGGGATCATATGGTTCTTGTGACACCATAAGACCCCTTAAGACACCAAATTGTGTCGTTAGGGGTCATATTGTGTCCTACGACCCCATAAGACACAATATGACCCCTAACGACATGATTTGGTGTCGTTAGGGGTCATATTGTGTCCTACGACCCCGTAAAACATAACTATCATTAGGGGTCATAGTTATGGGTCGTAAGACACAATATAACCCCTAACGACATGATTTGGTGTCTTAAGGGGTCCTATGGTGTCCCAAGACACCATATGACCCCTAACGACACCATAGGTCCCCTTAAGACACCAAATTGTGTCGTTAGGGGTCATATGGTCTCTCTCTCTCTCTCTCTCTCTCCCTCTCCCTCTCCTTCCTTCTCTCTCTCTCTCTCTCTCCTTCCTTCTCTCTCTCTCCCTCTCTCTCCTCTCTCTCTCTCTCTCTCTCTCTCTCTCTCTCTCTCTCTCTCTCCTTCTCTCCCTCTTTAAAATATGACTAAAAAAATCTGATATTGGATAAAATCGGATATCGGATTTCTGCCATGTGGCAGTTTACTTCATAAATGGCGGCAAAGGGAAATTCATCGCGGACTACAAATTTTTGTACAAAAATCAGATATTGGATAAAATCCGATATCCGATTTTATCCAATATCCGATTTTTGTACTCAAATTTTCAAATTTCAAATTTCGGCTTGGGAATGCTTTGGTATTAGGCTTGGAAGTTACAAGCCTAGAAAGTCAACTGAAAAAACGTGTTTTTCAGTATTCCTTGGTTTTCCAAACTTTACACTGGTGGCTGACGACTTTTTTTGTCGCCAAAATTGATAAAATGAAAAGGGTTTTTTAAGGACATGCCCAGCTTTCCAACAATATAAGGCTTGTCTTATTTCGACTTTAGTAAATAATTATTATTTATTTTCTAATTGAATTCTGACAATAGTCCTGATTGATATACTGATTGAAAAACACTCATAACTTTCAAATGGTATAACTTTTTTTGAAACCGAAACATGCGTCACATCCTATGCTTCGTCTACTATAGGGAAAAATTAAAAAAAATTAAATTTCATAAGGTTTTGACCAAGTTAAGGTGGTCAGACGTAGGAGTTTCTGAATCTATGAAAAGCTGTAGTAAAAAAGTCATAAATAATTATTTAATTCATAAAATTAAAAAAAAATATGTGTCACATCCGGACATGAGTTTAATACTTATATTATAAATATTATAGAAAAATATTAAGATTTGATTGTGATTAGGGTGGTCAAGCATACGTCTACTTCTTATTTTTTTCCTGAAATTTTAGTACCATTGCATTGAAATTTGAAATTTTCATCAAATAGGATTTTTTTTTTCCAAAAAACAACTAGTAGCTTAGAAACTACATTCAATTTTCTACATATTCTCTTCTTACATATTTTTAAAATAATGTTCACAACTTATTCAAATTTTCATGTCAAGTTGCATAACTCTGATTTTTCTGAGATTTCATTGCCACTTAAGGGCCTGTTTTGGCACACCATGATCCTGCACATACCCAGATATGTTTAGATGATCGGAAGTGATCTGAAATGAGCTATTACTAATGTTAGTAAATTGGTTTGATAATTTGGTTAAATGGTATGTGAGTTTCATATTTGTTATACTGTTATATTGGTATTCTAGTCAACTAGTAAACTTGACAGTGTAGTTGTAGTTTATGATACAGTGTCTAAACCGGGTAGTTCAGTGAATGGTTTATGAGTTGGGATTAATTTTATTGAAAGTTTAGTTTTTTTTCTATCTACTGATTCATGCCCCCTCTTAGTAGTTGACCGGATCCCATATCATTAGTTAGTACATTGTATTAATTGTACATTTATTCTACAATAGCCCCCTTCGCGGTTTGGCCATACCTTGGAGCCTTTGAAGTTTGTGTTCAAGAAAACTCCTAAGACTGACAAGGAGAAGAGTGTAAGGAAGTAAGTAGCGGAAACAACTTCCTACACTAACCTTGAGAGGAGGGTAATGCAAAACTTTTTCAGATCGTTACAACAGTTATAGAAAAATAGAAATAGATATAATAGCATTCATACCACAACACAATGATTTACGTGGGGAAAACCCTTTCAGGAGAAAAACCCCACACTCCAAAAGCAGTTCAATATTTTATTCAGCAATCAAAAATAGATTACAACATACTCGCAGAGCAAGCTCTTCGCAGGAGTACCACTAATCAGAAATTCAGAGGCAACTCAATAGCCATAAGACTTTTTCACACAACCTCTATCTCACACACCTCATAAATAGGAGATACAATACAAGAAACCATCAAACGGTATTACAAAACTATGGGCTAAAACCACCCAATAAGGTGTAGCCGACCTTATCTCCCTTCTAGATGCCCTATGACATGTTAAAGCACACATCAACACGTGTCGCTCCCTTTTACAACTCATTTATGTATCCGGTACAAATTATTTTTCCTATTTCAGGAGTACAAACTTCCGGAGGCCATAACTTAAGAACCGGGTGTCCGATTGACAAATCGTTTGAAGCGCCGGAAAGCTCGCGAAGTGCTCTATCACCTCATAACCCGCTACGCTGGTTATGGCCACTTTTCAGGGCATTTTGGAGCCTCTAAAGCCCCCAAAATTAAGTTTAAACATTTTATCGCACCCCTCCAAGTCGAAAACTTTAATATCTTCAAAACTAGCTGTGACCTTGCGACGCAACTTTACCGGAATGCTTATCTAGCCAACCAGAAGCTTCAGGGAGAGTTTCACACCATTTCGTGCTCAAATGAAAACTTACTATAAATAGTAACCTCGCATAAATGCAAGGTTGAGACACCATTTTTCCCAACAAATCTCCCACTTGTCGAACACCTTGCAGGAGCGGAAGGGAATGTCAACACAATGAATCAATTGCTAGGGGCCATAAGGCCCATAGACTCTGAACACCATCTGAACTTCTCTGTGCTCACAGCCTTAGTTAAAGCATCTGCAACATTCATCAAAGTTTCCACCTTAACCAGCTTCACCCTACCATCTTCGACCATATCTCTAACAAAATGATACTGAACATCAATATGTTTGGTCCGGGCATGAAATGTCGGGTTCTTAGCTAGGCTAATTGCACTCTGACTGTCACAGTAAACTGTCACTGTACCTTGTTTTATTCCAATATCCGAACACAGTCTCTTAAGCCAAATGGCCTCTTTACAAGCATGAGTAGCTGCCATATACTCTGCTTCAGTAGTGGATAAAGAAACCACAGCCTGTCGCTTACTCATCCAACTAATTGCACCACCAAACAAAGTAAACACATAAGCATTGGTGGATCTTCTGCTATCAATATCACCTGCCCAATCTGAATCCACATAACCATGGATATCAAGGGAAGTCATGTCTCCAACTGAATTACCATGACAACACAAAGAATACTCTGAAGTACCCTTCAAATATCTGAAGACTCTTTTGACTGCATCCCAATGAACTCTACCAGGATTAGACATATATCTAGAAAGTACTCCCACTGCTTGGGCAATGTCTGGTCTAGTACAGACCATAACATACATCAAGCTTCCAACCGCACTCTGGTAAGGCACTCTGCTCATGTCTTCCATCTCCAATGGGGATGTAGGACAATCTGAAATAGATAGTTTCGTTCCAACTGTAAAAGGAACACTCAATGGTCTACAATTCTGCATGTTGAACCTCTGTAGCACTGAATTCACATACTTACTCTGGCCTAGCCATAGCTTTCTGTTCACCCTATCTCTTCTAATTTCCATCCCAAGAATGTGCTTTGCTGCACCAAGATCTTTCATTTCAAATTTAGCAGCGAGCTGAGACTTCAGTTCTGAAATCATACCTTTCCCTTTACCAATGAATAACATATCATCAACATACAATGCAATGAATAAGAAATGATCACCATCAGATTTATAATAAACATAGTGATCTGATTTAGAACGTTCAAATCCCAAACTCAACACATATGTATCAAATTTCTGGTACCACATCCTAGGACTTTGTTTGTGGCCATACAAAGATTTCTTCAACTTACAGACCAAATTACTTTTGCCTTTCACCACATAGTGCTCCGGCTGTGTCATATAAATATCTTCTTCCAAATCACCATGAAGGAAAGCAGTTTTCACATCCATTTGCTCAACCTCTAAATCATAGGCAGTAGCAATAGAAAGCAAAAATCTAATGGACGTCATTTTTACAACAGGAGAAAATATCTCACCGTAATCAACACCCTCAACCTGAGAGTAGCCTTTTGCAACCAACCTTGCTTTATACTTCTCAATGCTTCCATCTAAACCAATCTTTTTCTTGAACACCCATTTACAACCAACAGGTTTTCATCCTTCAGGCAATGGTACAAGATCCCATGTATCATTCTTTTTCAAAGCTACCATTTCTTCCTCCATAGCAATCTTCCAGGATTTTGCATCATTCATACCTAATGCCTCTTCTATAGATTTTGGTTCATCCACACTAGTATTCAGAGAAAAAATACATCTCCAATCATTAGGTGAATACCTTTCAGGTGGTTGTCTATGTCTTGTAGACCTTCGAACAAGCTGAGTTGGAGGTTCTTCCTCCTCTTCTGAAGATTCAGAGCTAGATGAGCTCTCCTCAACTTCTTGCCTATCTAGGGGTCTCGATTCAACTCTTTCAGGTGTAGAAGGAAGTTGAATCACATCTTCTTTTTTAGTCTGTTCTGGCTGCAATGTAACAGAAGGAGACTTAATTTCTCTAAAAATAACACTTCTACTATGAATTACCTTTTGTGCAACAGGGTCCCAAAGCTTGTATCCTTTCACACCATAACTATACCCGATGAAGATACATTTCACAGCCTTGTTCTCCAACTTTGTTCGCTTCTCCTTTGGCACATGTGCATATGCCTCGCAACCAAAAACTCTAAGATGTCTCAATGAAGGCTTGTGACCTGACCATGCTTCCATAGGCGTTTTATCAACAAGAGCTGATGTAGGAGACCTGTTAATCAGGTAGCAAGCAGTGGCAACAGCTTCAGCCCAAAACTTTTGTTCGAGACCAACACCACTCAACATACTCCTAGCCTTCTCCATCAGTGTCCTGTTCATTCTTTCTGCAACTCCATTCTGCTGTGGAGAATATGGATTTGTCTTCTGCCTATTAATTCCACAGTCTTTACAGAATCTATCAAAATCATTAGAGCAAAACTCACAACCGTTATCAGTTCTCAAACATTTTATTTTCTTTCCAATCTGCAACTCAACCATTGCTTTAAATTCTTTAAAACGACTAAAAACTTCAGATTTTCTCTTTAGAAAATAAACCCATGTCCTTCTACTAAAATCATCAATAAATGAAACATAATATGTGGATTTTCCAATCGAAGAGACATCTACTGGACCAAACACATCAGAATGGATAAGATCCAAAACACCACAAGTTTTATGAGAACTCGAGTAAAACTGAACGCGGTTTTGTTTTCCATAAATGCAATGGTCACAGAAATCAAAGTCAAGATTATAATCATTCAAACCTTCAACAAGGTTTTTATTTTTCAAGGTCCTTAGACCCTTTTCTCCAATGTGGCCAAGTCTCTGGTGCCATAACATAGTCTTCTCTGTAGGTAACTTTGCTTCAGACGAAAGAGCACCCTTAAGTACCCAAAAACCATTTCCATCTGCTGAAGGTGAAACCTTCAAATCTTCCAGTGAAGTATCCGCAGATTTACTTTTTACAGAAGTGCTATTACACTCAATAGTGTATGCTTCAAGCTTATACAAAGTGCCAAACCTGACACCTCTAGCAACTACCATAGCACCCTTAATCATCTTACATCCTGCTTCAGAAAAGACTACCTGCACACCCGCATCTATCAGTTTGCTCATAGATAACAGGTTTCGTTTTAATCCAGGGATATGCAGCACACCATTAATCTTTTTTATTCTACCATCAGAAAACTTGATTCTAACTTTACCTCGACCAACAATGTCTAGATGTGAATCATCACCCAAGTACACCTTACCTCCATTAAATCCTTCATATTCAGAAAACCAATCTCTATTGGAAGTCATATGAAAAGATGTACCTGAGTCAATTAGCCAGGCATCATTACCTGCATGAGTCACCAAAGCCGCAATAAATGCATCACCATCTTCCTTGTCGGACTCAGAATCAGAATCAAACTTTTTCTTTTTCTTTTTCTTCTTCTTCTTTTCTTCTTTGCAGTCCTTACGGATGTGACCCAGTTTACCGTAGTTCCAGCAAATGACTTTGGACTTTCCAGGAGATTTCAATCTCCCTTTGGATTTGGACTTGTCGTGCTTCTCATTCTTCTTGCTTTTCTCCTTAGGTCTTCCACGAACGGTTAGGGCTTCCTTTGAACTGATGGATACCTTCCTTCGCATCTCTTCACCGAGTAGGGCACCCACCACGTCTTCAGATTTCAAAACAACAGAAGTACTACCGATAGTCATAACAAGAGAATCCCACGAATCAGGCAAAGAACAAAGCAAGATCTGACATTTCTCCTCCTCGTCCATCTTAACACCGACGGATACTAATTGAGCCACCAACATATTGAATGCTTCCAGGTGGTCTGCAATTCGTCCACCCTCTTCCATCTTCAAGGAATACAATTTCTTTCTTAAGAAAATTTGATTTAATAAAGATTTCACTTGATACATCTCACCAAGCTTAGTCCATAGCTTCTTTGCAGAGTTCTCTTCATGGACATTGATTAGAACAGAGTCTGCCAGGCACAGTCTGATTAGACCCTTGGCTTTTCGATCTATAACATCATACTGAGCTGCCGCAGTAGGATCTGAGGGCCTTTGGACATTCGCATCAACAACATCCCAAAGATCTCGATCTATTAGCAGATCTTCCATCTTCAGCTTCCACATCTCAAAATTACTTCCATTAAATTTCTCCACCTCTATTCTCCCTAACGAACTCACCATCTGAATATTCCTGCAACAAGATCAAAAAGTGTCTTCTGCACAAGCTCCCACTCAAATCTGGATTAGTTCAAAAAACCCAACTGCCCACAATTGAAACCAAAGGTGATCAGGCTCTGATACCACTTGTAAGGAAATAAGTAGTGGAAACAACTTCCTACATTAACCTTGAGAGGAGGGTAATGCAAAACTTTTTCAGATCGTTACAACAGTTACAGAAAAATAGAAATAGATATAATAGCATTCATACCACAACACAATGATTTACGTGGGGGAAACCCTTTTGGGAGAAAAACCCCACACTCCAAAAGCAGCTCAATATTTTATTCAGCAATCAAAAACAGATTACAACATACTTGCAGAGCAAGCTCTTCGCAGGAGTACCACTAATCAGAGATTCAGAGGCAACTCAATAGCCATAATACTTTTTCACACAACCTCTATCTCACACACCTCATAAATAGGAGATACAATACAAGAAACCGTCAAACGGTATTACAAAACCATGGGCTAAAACCACCCAATAAGGTGTAGCCGACCTTATCTCCCTTCTAGATGCCCTATGACATGTTAAAGCACACATCAACATGTGTCGCTCCCTTTTACAGCTCATTTATGTATCCGATACAAATTATTTTTCCTATTTCAGGAGTACAAACTTCCGGAGGCCATAACTTGAGAACCGGGTGTCCGATTGACGAATCGTTTGAAGCGCTGAAAAGCTCGCGAAGTGTTCTATCACCTTGTAACCCGCTACGCCGGTTACGGCCACTTTTTAGGGCTTTTCAGAGCCTCTAAAACCCCCAAAATTAAGTTTAAACATTTTATCGCACCCCTCCAAGTCGAAAACTTTAATATCTTCAAAACTAGTTGTGACCTTGCGACGCAACTTTACCGGAATGCTATCTAGCCAACCAAAAGCTTCAGGGAGAGTTTCGCACCACTTCGTGCTCAAATGAAAACTTACTATAAATAGTAACCTCGCATAAATGCAAGGTTGAGACACCATTTTTCCCAACAAAGAGAGTGAAGACATTAGATCCGAGATTAGCCGATGAGGTAATCTACATTTCAATTGCAAATAAATTATAGTTAAATGCATAGTTATGCTGATAATTGTGAACTATTTTCTACAAAAGGATTCTAACTTGGCTTTTAAATCATGGTTTTGCAACCAACTACAGAGCCACATACTGCATCGAAGAGGCTCGATTTTGATGATCCACCACAAGTATAGGATCATATAGTGTTAGTTGTGGTCATTGAATGACCAATACATGTCGATATATTCTACATTTTTATTGTATATCAATTTGGACATGGCATATGCCACATTTTTTTAATACTTGTATTGACTTGGTATACATGTCTTTTTTGATATATATAAATATTGATATTTGATCCAATAAATGCGTATTGAGTTTATTATTGTGTATTTGTTGTATTTGGTGGTTGCCCTTTTATAAAGTGAAATGATTATTTGCCTATGTAATTGTTGTCACTAGGATTTGCACCCGATGCAAGCTTGAATTTCCTGCAATCCAGTGACACATTGGACTGCTCTGAGGCTGTGGGTATCCTATTATGAGAGTAGACCTCCGAATCATAGGCTGACTTCTTATTTGATTACCTAATACTAACTTGAAATTGATTGGGAAAAGGGATAGAAGGATATGCATAAAATGAAACTATTGCTAAAAGGGTGATCCACCAATGACTGAAATGATCTAGAATGCTTACAAACTCACAAAAATGCTCAAGTATTGAAGCTATACAATCTCACAACTCTACTACTTATGCCTGCAAAAATGATTCTTATGAAAGGCTTTGAATTTATGATGTATACAAAAAGGAGAACAATGAGGTTCTCATAGTTTTGATGCAAAAGAACGAAAATACTAACATAGACCTTTACTATGACATCACATTCTTAGCATTCAAGTTTGAAGGAATCTGTTGAAACAAAATGATAAAACAATATTTTACCATAAAATTCACAAACAATAGTTCAAAAACCAAGAATAATGAGAAGGAAAACAACTTCTTTATTGAGAATCGGGAGCTATCTGTATTCCAAATCTGTAGAACTTCTTACAAAAATCTGAATATTACTCATGAGAAAATCCAAAAATACTCATAAGTAATGAGTTACAAGAGCAAGGATCTTTATTGCTGAACAAGTACAAACTCTAGAACTCCAGATCTAAGACAAAAAGTCCCTTATACAAGTAAGCTTTCAAAATTCAAAAATGAATTTTGGCTCCCAAAAATATGTGTTGTCATCTCTCCACCAAATCAGGACTCTAACTGAAAGAAAAACTCCTCCAAAACTGATGACTTCTCATCATTTCACGCTAAGTTAACCTGGATGCTACCGGTTACCAGAACATTTGATTTAACCACCTGCATTAACCATCAGCACATGATAGATTAATGTTCAACTGCCATGACTACTGACGGTTTGTCACTATGTCGCGAGGATTAACCTTCAGGCACCTTTTCATTGCGGTATAACGACAACTGCTAGATCTTCAGGAACCTGTTCGCTTTTTAACTACTTTGAAATTGTTTTAGAAAAGGGATAGACGGGCCCAATTTTGAGTCACTCATTTGTAGACCCTTGCCAGGTGTTACAACTTGATTTGTCCATGGATCCACCTGGGCTCCACTTAAAAGCCTCAAGACTTTAGACCGGACCCACCTCTTCCTAGGCTCGCCTTGTCGCCAAGTCACGGTGATAACTGGGTGATCAACTTCTCATTGCACCTTAGTGATAGCCATCAAATCTTTCTTGATCACCTTTGATCTTCCTTGATATGCTCGACCTTTATCCTCTTTGAGCGACTCTCTCATGCCATGGTATCACCATGTGTTAGCCACTGATTCGCTCATGGGATCCTCCTGTCTCACCAGGGGACTTGGTCTACCTTGGTTCTTCATCTACTCTCTACCATGTGGCACATCCTCATTCGTTCTGAGCCCACCTAGACGACCACCTCAACTGCCACCTCACCAGTCGCTATGTCGCGGGAGATAACCAACGAGCATCTTCATCTTGCAGTATAGCGATGGTTGTTGATCTGCCCTCAAACTGCTTGATCCTTTGCATCTAAGCCGCTCACCTTTTCCACACGTGTTTTTTCGCCAAGTCACGGAGATAATTGGTGAGCTTATTTCTATCATGTTATAGCAACCACCGTTAGATCTCTTGCATCACCGTTCGATCTTCCTTGATCTGCTCGACCATAAACCTTGATTGATCTACTCCCCTCTGTCGCATGTCATCATGTGGCACCCCCTAGTTCACTCATGAGATCCGCCTAGGCATTACCTGTCTGCCAGTCCTGCCACGCATCAGCCTATTGCCTAATCACGAATCCACCTGGACTGCCACATCACCTTTGGTTTTGTTGGATATCATTCTTTCAGCTAAACTACTCCCTCGGTGAGTCATTTACAAGTTTTATCGAACCTGTAGTTTCATCGATGCCTTTATTATATCGACGGGACTAGTTTTGATTTCTTCGATATACCCTATGTCGATGGAACTGAGCCTTCGATGAAACCTTTTAGAGATTCATTGCGGCCAAGGTCTTCTTGATAAGTCACCCTTTGGTGACATGCCACCTGTTCTATCGCGTCATCACCACTGGACCTTCCATCTCTTCGCCCATTCGTGCCACGTCACTAGCCACTGGACCACCACCTCACCAGTCACCAAGTCGCGATGATATCTAGTGAGCATCTAACCATCATGACTTAGCGACAACCATCATATCTTTCTTGATCTGCATTGATCTTCCTGACTCACTTGCTGGTTAATTTGCCTTTCCGCTGCAAAATTCGAGTGCCTTGAGATGCACACACACGCGGGGGACCCACCAACGCTGAGCTGATCCTTGTCGAAAGCCCATAATATTTGACACTAAGGATATATGCAGCTTTTCCTTTAAATGCGATGAATTTCCTCTACGCGGCCAATGTGGGATAAATGGTCTACGCCTAGGTCTTTCCATCGAGTCATCGGGATAACATGAAACCAGCTCCTTCCGATAGTTGATGACTTACTCTGGTCCATCCACTTTTCTATCGAGCATCGGCGTAGGGGATAACCTTTCCTTCCGACACCCGATACAACCGCTCCACGCCTATGCTTCCTCATCGAGGTAAGTCTTGTCGATTGAGGTAGATCCTGCCAATAAGGCAAAATTTCAAAAACTGCAAAGAAACCAATCTCCATCAGCATGCTAGGTTCAACCCTCATGGGAGCCACATTTTAACCCACATGCTGTATTTTACTTTTCCTGTATCTGCACATGAAGCAAACAAGTTAAAAAAAATAGTGCATATCTGATTTCTTGCTAATAATTTGACCTGATATTTGCTGATTTGCTTGGCACTTTTCAATATGAATGAAAGCAAGGCCTCATTAGGCCACCAAATTTAGCATGTGCAAAAATTTGGTAACAGTAATAAACAATATGAATATAAACAACAAAAATCTATGATATAAAACATTGGAATCGTGGAATATGATTTGATAAACTTTCTAAAATGTTGAATTAACCCTACAAAACTCCTTGCATTGAGTTCCTTTTTGTTTACTCATTGTATTTGGTGGCTGCCCTTTTATAAAGTTAAATGAATATTTTCCTATGTAATCAACAATATGAATATAAACAACAAAAATCTATGATATAAAACATTGCAATCATGGAATATGATTTGATAAACTTTCTGAAATGTTGAATTAACCCTACAAAACTATTTGTTTCAATGAAAATGAAATTCAATGGTAATGGTCAGATTTGATCCATGGTAATGATCAGTGGATTCTTTTGATTCCTTTCATTTATATTTGTCAATGTGTGTGATGCGAAAGCACCCTCATGCTTGCAATGGTCAAATTTTGGTTCTCATCTTGTTTTACCATTGTTTTATCTAAATAAAGTAATTTGGGACTGTAGTGTCCTAAATTGTACACCCTTGCTAGGGTGGTACAATTCTATGCTTAGTTTAGCACCCACCATAGTGTGTTTGCATCTTGCATTGTAATTTCCCTTTAAACACTTAATTAAATTTAAATTCATATTTCATCACTTCATACATCATAAAATTTGGCCCTTTACCCTAAGTGTGCCCCTTTTTATTTTACTCCTCCAATAACTCATTAAATCATCAAACCTAATTATGTCCTATTTCAAAATTTAAGGCCCGATTTCGCATATCAAAACATCTTGAAATCAACTATAACTTTGGGATTCTCTCTAATATCATCATATCTAACGACCTTGAAAATTTGGTGAAAAGTTGGTCGGACTGGGTGCAAAGTGCACCTGGTCCCCAACATTTTTCTCAAAATTTTGGGAGCATAATTCTCTGATATTATAATGCTTAACCCTAATAAATTGGTGGTAAATTCAAATCCTAGGTCATCCTAAAGACAAAATTAAGATCTAGGGTTTCATACATAAGAGCTTTCTTTCTTTATTTGAAGGCAACTAAGAGCTATGAAAAAGGGGTTTTTGGCGAAGAGAGCTACCAATCACAAGGAGCCTTTTATGCAGTGAAAGAGAAGCTTATGTGGAGTATTTAACAAAACTCAGTAATATTCATCAAGTATTTGTCAAGCATTCATCATCAATTAGGAGACTTGAAGACATTGGAGAATAATAGGAGATCACCGATTGACGATTGGCTTTTACCCCTCCCTTAGGGGTTGGGTATGATTTCATGTTGTTTTCATGTCTTTGCATGGGATTCATTGCATCAATTTTCATGTTTAAATTCATGCTTTAGATCACTTTGCATCATTGATTTAGAGCATTTACTTTGTCAATTACAAGCATTTAGGGTTTACTCTTTATGGTTGCTCTAGATTGTTTGCATTCATCATTTAGGGTCTTGCACACACACAAGATTCCTACACATACTATTTTACTATACAAATCGGTTATTTGTTGAGGTGGAAATCACCAAAACAAGGGTTTGACTAAGGAAAAACCATACATAGCCACCCAAACCCTCTCTTTTCAGTTGCAGGTGTAGGTATAGGTACCCAGAGGACTTCCCGGATCAGAAGAAGACACAGGGACTGCCTTAAAACTTTAGATTTTCCCAAATCCATTAGGGATAGGGGCATGGCACCTTGGTCCCCCTCAATTTCAATGATTTTCAGCAGGTTGAGGGCTCAAGATCTAAGGATTATAGGCTTACAATTGTAGCTCTCTGTCAAATCATTAGGGATAGGGGTGTGGCGCCCTGGTCCTGGTTAGTTTGGCTTATCTTTCTACATCAAGTACACAGTCAAATACCTCCCCCTTCTCTTCTTTTATTATCTCAGTTCCAGATCTATAAGTTTTTGCAATTTCAGTTCATATATGCTTCATTGTTCATCTCATAGTCTACTTGATCAATCTCTCACATCTTATCTTCATATACAACAAAAGGAATAGAAACCCTAAGAGATAATCCTTGGTTCCCTCTTTCTTAGAAGAAGTAGCCAAAGTGATATATCTCCCTAGGCTCTCTCGTATTTTCAATATGTTGGCAAAAGAGGAATTAGGTCCTAGTCACCCGGTCTCGCTTTTTCCCCTCCACATTTTGGTGAACCCGACGTGAATCCAATCTTCTTTAATTCTGATTTATGTTCTCAAATCTGAGTTTTTTTTCTATTTCAAATTCAAATTTACATTTACAAGTTTCAATTCCTTGCAAATTTAAAAAATTTAGAGGTCAATTTTGTTAAAACCCTAATTTTTCAATTCAAAATTGAACTTGTGGATAGCTTATTTTGGATCATTAATTTCAGATCTAATTTAGGAACACTTTTCACTCATAAATGTCATTTTCTAGATCAATATTTAGAGTGCTTGCATTGGTTAAAACTGAACATTTCCTTCTATTTTGCAGATGTTATCATTTGAAAGAGGAAAATTGTTGTCATGATGCATTCATTTCATTAATGTGATAATGGGTTAGCTTCCCTTACTTCAATTTACTATAAAGGTCTGGTCAACTACTGAGAGAGGGGTGGGGGGTGAATCAGTAGATAGAAAATTAACTGGGCTTTCACCAAACTTCTTACCAACTCAAAAATAACTCACAAAGTTTACCGGTTTAGTCACTAAAACAAATCTACAACAACATTGTCAAACCTTACCGGTTGACCTAATACTTCAGTGATATAAAGAAACAAATCCGAAACCTAAATACCATTTGACCAAAACCTTAAACCACTTCACTAATACCAATAATAACACATTTCAGATCATTTCCAATCATTTAGATATATCTATGCAGATTTACCAATCATTCATATCAACCATACCAAAAACACATCCACAAAATCATTCACCACTTGACACAATGATTTTTCACGTGGAAACCCAAATGGGAAAAACCATAGTGGGGATGAATACCCATAAGTATTTTGAACTTTTCTGAAGTTCACCCTGTTAGGAGCCAAGCCTTGTTAGAAGCTTATACAATAATGTTCTGTTAGGAGTAGATCTGGTTAAGGACCACCCGGTTAAGGGATTGACTATAAATACCCTATTAAAGGTAATACCTTGTTAAAGGTAACCTCATTGGAGGATTTCAAATCCAAGCTAATGGATCACCTAGTTAGAGGATTTCAACAACAAGCCTGTTAAAGCTTACCCGACTAAGGGATTTTACTGTTGTAATGGTTAGAGAACAACATGTTCTTGACCGATCTAAAAATAGCACTTCCTCGCTGAATCGGAGCCTTAACTGCTCCTATATGCCTTCACATCATTCTGCAGACACACCTCCTGGTTTGGCAACAATCACTTCCACACACTATCAAATTGCCAATAAATTGTTGAATCAAATCATCAACCTTATAAGAAAATAAAAGGTCGGTAACACAACACAAACCCTAAAATTCTCATAGAGATTACAAACACATCGGCTCAATCTTGACCATTAGATAGCATGCAATCAACTTTACATTCTTCTAGGCGTCTACAAACACTCCTGGATCACCGCACTTTGAATCTTGTAACACATCATGCGTTTGTCACTTCATACTATGCATTTGATCATTCCCAAGATAAACGGTTAGCTTACATGCCAAAACCTTTTCAAAACTCATCGCGTGCAACATGCTTATGTGACATCTTCATCATCGATCATCATTCAGTCCATCACAACCAATCTCCAAGCTTCATCAGTTAGGGTTCTACTTCTCAACTAGATAGGGTTACCGGTTGATCTTCACTGCTTTATTACCAGTTGCTTTACTGCTTCATTACCGGTTTCTATTGACATCAATGACAACACTATACTTCTTCAATGCAATCTTAATGCAATGCCAACAATGATGCATTCATTTCATAAATGTGATAATGGTTTTGCTTTCGTTGCTTCAAATTTTCCATCTCTTAAAGAACCTCCTCCTATCTATGACAATATTTTATTGCCTAAAAGAGTTGTTACCAACCCCTTCAAAACTCTCCCACGATCTAAGGAAGAATATTTGAAGAGTGATGTTGACAATTATCCTAAAATGTGCCCTTCCCATCTAGCTATCTTAGAGGATGAGGATGATATCATAAACACCTTTCTTAGTGTTACTTTACCTTCCCTATATGATGCCTCTCTAAGTGAAAATGTATTGATGGACATTGACTTATCTTCTCCTAAATTTGGTCTTACCAATGGGGGCATGTTAGTGCAACAAGAGGTTATGAACACTTCTTTCAAAGATCTCCTTCCTAAGCTTGAATCTTTGGAGAATGATGTTCATCTCCCTCCTAAAGACTACTCCCCACATGAGGATCATTTTGTGCTAGAAGATGGTATTTTCTCTAATTTTCCTAGTGATGGTATTTCCTCTTTTGACTTCAACAAAATTCCTACTAGAAATGATGCGTTAATGAGAAATGCTTCTCCCTGACCCAAAGCTTGTCTTACCCATAAAGATGCCTTAGAAAAAGAAGATGATATCATAATCAATTTCCTTAATTATCTCTCCCCTAAACATCCTATTAAACACATTTTGAGACAAGAGGGTGATTTAAACACATGTAGTGATTCTCTCCCTCCTAATGATGAAGAATTAATGAGCAATGTTATCCCTTCTCCCAAAATTGGCAATAACAATAAGGATATCTTTGTGCAAGATATTTCTAATAGTTTTTTCAATGACCTCACTATTTGGGATGAACCATTAGAAGAAGGTGTTGATTATTCTTTACCCTATGGGAGTAACTCTCTTGATATCATCTCACCTTCCATGAATCTCAATCATTTTTCCTCTAAAGGTAAGGCATACCCTTCTCCCCAACTAGGTTCTACTCATAAGGATACCTTAGTTCAAGAAGAGATTGTTAACATCTCTTTCAAAGATCTTCATCTCAAAGATGAAACTTTAGAAAGTAATATTGATCCTTCTCCTAGAGAGTCTATTCCCCATTTACATCCTTTGATGATAAAGGATGATATGACCCTTCCTACTAAGACTTTTCCTTCTAAAACATCAATGCCTACTCCTAGTATACCTCTTAAAATTTATCTTATCCATGATAACATTTTAGTGCAAGAAGAGACCATAAACAATTCTTCCAACAATATTCCTAAACCATCTTCAACCAATTTGATATATGTGAATGAAACACCTAATAAACCCCTCTTCATAGTTCAAGGTGCTTGTCTGTCTCAAAGTTCTCAATGTAAGCCTATCTTAGTGGTTCAAGGTGGTTATGCTAATGATTCTCTTTGCACTCCTAATAAACCTGTTATTACTATGCAAGGAGATTACCCTACTAAGAGCCCTTATGAGTATGCTAAGAAAATCACTGAAGAGAGTTATCATGCAGTTGCTCATACCTACAACACACGAAACAATAGGCAACTTAATCCTCCTCCAGTTAGCCCAACCTCACTTCCTCCCTCTCAACCGACTCTTCCACAAGTACCTCGTATATCACAGACTCTTAGTAAGGAGTATGATCTCATTGAACAACTTAAAGATACTCCTGCCAAGATTTCTATTTGGGATTTGGTTCAAGTTCACCCGTTTATCATGGGATGTTACAAGATGCATTGAAAAACTTAGATGTCCCACCTACAGTGACACCTAATAACATGGCTTCTTTGATTGATCCTACAAACAAACCCAAAGCTCAAATTGTATTCACATAAGATGAGTTACCTTCTCATGAAATCCAACATTGATATTATCCTCTTATGATTATGGTTATTATCAACGATAGTTTTATAGGACAAACCCCTGTGGACAATGGGTCTGGCCTTAATGTTTGTAGTGTGGACTTATTGGATAAGACTAATGTGGATCATTCTCTCATTGAACCTGCTTCTATTTCTATCTGAAGCTTTAATAATGTTGCTAAACAATCTTTAGGTATCATAACCTTGCTTGTCAATGCAGGTCTTGTTACTTTACCTACACCTATTCATGCCATGCCTGGTAAATTGACATATAACCTTCTATTAGGGAGACCGTTGATTCATAGCATGTTCCCTCAACTTTGCATAGGCAAGTCAAGTTCATTTATAACAATAAGACATACACCTTGTTAGCTGAAACCAATCTTCAAGCTCCATTAAAATATGGATCTTCTTGTTCAACTACTTCCCATTCTTCTCCCAATCCTCCTACTTCTTCAAATACATATATTTCCTTTAATGATCTTGTTCCTTCTAGCACTCCTAATTCTTCTACTCAATCAAAATCTCCTCCCAAAGATATCTTTTGTCCTAAAGGAGTGCTCTCAGATGATGATTGGGGATCTCTTGACTTTAACCCTACTTTTGTAGGAGAGTAGTATCTCGGAAAGGATCTAAGACTGAGAAGGAGAAATATAAGGAGGAACCTAGAGAGCAACCCACTTTGTCTAAACAACTAAGTAACCACTTTGCGGCTGCTTCTAATTCAAATAATTCTTCAAATCCTTCCTCTAATTCATATAGCACTGAGACCTATGAGGCATCACCATCTCTTTCTGATTTGGCACCTCTTTATGATCATCGTTTTCACATTTTAGCTAAGAGTGGCTATAATGGCAATGGTTGTGGCACAAATGAACAAGGTATTAAAGTTCCTTTATAACATAACACACATGAAGCTTCATTTGGACTTGGATATAATCCCTCTAAGCCCACCAAAGCATCTAAAAGACCATCTCTCAATGTGAATGCTATATTTAGTAGTGATGATGACCTCACCTCAATTAAATCATCTTCTTTCAATACTCATTAGCCTCATAAGGAGATCTTTGTGATGAACAAATCTCTTTATGAACCTCCTCAAGAGATTTATAATGCTAATTATGAGGCTTTATCTTCTACTCTTTCTAAAATCCCTTCTTCTAGGAATAAGTCTCTAATGGATTACACTTATCCCTCTTCTAAGATTTCTTGTGTGCAAGAAAAGTATGACTTAGTGGCCTATTCTTCTCCTATAAACTTCTCTATTTCTAAAGACTTTTTAACATTCATTCATCATCCTGCCTTTCAACCCCTTTCCTCCTCCATTCTCTACCTTTGCTTCTCCTTCTCGCCTTCCAACTCCTTTCCTCCTCCACCTCTCTTCTCCTTCCTGCCTTCCAACCCCTTTCCTCCATTCTCCACCTTCTCTTCTCCTCTTTGTCTTCCAACCCCTTTCCTCCTCCACCTCTCTTCTCCTCTCTGTCTTCCAACTCAATTTCTCCTCCACCTCTCTTTTCCTTGTTGCCTTTCAACTCCATTCCTCCTCCACTGTGGGCTATCTGTTATCGGGGATAAGACCTTAGACACCTCCCTCTTCGTTGTTCATCTGCAGACTCCGCATCTACTATCCTCCATTGCCTTCTCTGTTGGATCAACCAAGTCTCCCCTCCATCGACCATCATAGCCGCCAACCACTAACCATCGTCGAGATTTGAACACAAGACCGATGAGATACAACGGTTCACAACCACTGCTGCGTTGCGGGCACATGCTCTATATTTACATAATGTTATTATTATTTAGAGTAAATTAATATTTGAGAGTAAATTGATCAATTTTTTTTCAAAGATATGGATTAGTTAAATAAGCATGTTGATAAATTTTCGTTGCAAGATCATGTTTAGATTTAAAAAAATTAAAATTTATATTTTTTAAAATTTCATTTGAAAGTAGAAACTCTTTTTAGACCCAAAGTGGTTGTAATCGATATAGTAGATCTAGATTTGAAGATATTAATGTTTTTTCGTTTTTGAATGTTTCATTTGAAAGTTTAATTTGAAAGCTTAAAAGTCAAATTTGAAAGCTTTAGAGGCATTTCTTTGGCTCGAAAATAGTCATAATTGACATAGCAAGTTATTGATTTTTGAATAATATATTGGGTGGCTTTTGGAGTGATTTATTTTATTATTATTTTTTATAATTGTTTCAAAAGGGTTTTCTCCACGTAAATCACTGTGTTGTAGTATGGATGCTATTTTTGTTTATTTTTATTAAGTTTTTGTAACTATTATAAAGATTTGAAATGGTTTTCTATTACCCTCCTCTCAAGATTAGTGTAGGAAGTTGTTTTGCTACCTTAACTTCCTTTCACTTACACAAAAAATCAGAATTATGATTTACAATTAAAGAATTATATGATTAAAATAATGGACAACTATTTATTGGGCACTAAATTTAACTAAGTGGTTTCATTTCTATTAGTTCTAGATTCAAAATTTTATTGTAGATAATTTATATTAACTCAAAATAGGGTTAATGACCTATAATATTCACAAAATCTTATCTTAGCAAGGGAATCCACATATTTCTTCACAATATTTATGGTAATTATGTTGGGATGCCTTCAACGATAGCAAGGGGTGGAGTGTGAAAGTATAAGCATGTTTAATAACTATTAATATTGAAGAATAAACATAAACATAAATATATGAGATACACATAGATTTTTTTTTAATGATTTATAAATTGTCTTTCTTGATATTAATACAAATGTAGAAATGAGAATAAAAACTTTTATAATAAATTTTAACAACCATAGTAAAAAAAGAAGATAAATATAGAGGTTAAAAAAGTAGAAAAATGTTTTAGAGTTTTAAAAGTAAAATAATAGTAATTTTTCTTTTTCTTTATTTTTTATGATTTATTGTATTACTATTGCAAAATAAAACTAGATAAGCTATTTTTAGAAAATCTATCTAAAAGACATTAGATATTTCATTTTTGAGGTATTTATTTTTTATTAGAACAAAGTAAACACCCAAAAATTATTTTTATTGCAAAACAAAGAATTTATAAATCACTGAGAAACATAAAAAATATGAACAATTGATAAGTAATAGCTACAACAATAATAGAAGTGGATGTAGATACATGAAACTACAACTAAAAACTACAACAAAACTAGTTTAGACACATAACAAATACATCTAGATAAATAACAATAGCTACATGAGAAGTAGTTACGACTACAACTATAACAAAAGTGGTTGTAGATACATAAAAACTAAAATTGAAAATAACAACAGATACATGAGAAGCAATTATATTATAATAGAATAAGAAAAATACAATTTTTATTCCTGTCATTTTCCAACCATAAGTGAATTCTAAACGATGGGATCTCCATTATTTTCAAGAATTGTTTACAACTGTTGAAGAATATTGTGTACTTTGTCATCTTGCAAAATGTTATGCCAACTTGTTTACATATTTTCTATATTTGGACAAACAAATTAGCACATACCATTTGAATTTCTATCTGCTGGGGAAGGATTGGATTAAAGAAAATAATATTGCAATGGAGCTTCCAAAATCATTTGAGAATCACATGTCTACAAGTGTGGGATACAATATCAAAGGATGAAGAAGCACTAAGGAGAGTTGATTTCCAAGACAATGCTCGAGGAAGGGCTATCCCACATTAATGGTTCCCACTTTCACCAACGAAGGAAATTGGCGAAAGTGGGAAATTATGTTTGGGGGCGGTTCGAATGAATTAGGGTGGTTCAAGCGAGCCCCCCCTCCGGGTTCGAGCGAACCCACCATCAGACGCGGGTTCGCTTGAACCTCGGGTGGATTTTGGGTTCGTTCAAACCCCTTAAAAATTAATATTTTAAGGGGTTCGATCTAACCCCCCCTTCGCTTGAACCCTATTTACAATTGGTTTTTTCAAACTTCTGTAAATTCCAACTACGACAGTTAAACTGTCATTTTCCAACTTGTTTTTTCCTGTCCAGTGGGGGTTATATCGAACCCGTCATCAACATCACGTCACCGTGCCCTATCTGCAATAGCTAGCGCATCTCACATTTCATCTTTCGACCTACATTATTTCAGGTGTACAAAATAAACATTTTTTTGTTTAATAATGTCTTTTTTTATTAAATTTGTTAAAAAATTAATAAATAATTTGTTTGTTAATTTATTTTTTTAATTGAAATTTGTTAATTTGTTTTTAAAATCACATAACTATAAATGTATTTTTTTTCAACATTTTAAAAAATTGTTATGAAAAACTTACAAAACAAAGGTAGTAAATTAGAACTTAGAAAAACATTAGAAAAAAAAAGAAATTTAGAAAAATGTTACAAATCTAAATATAATAAATTAAAACGTTAGAAAAATTAATAAATTTTAATTTAAAAAAAACATTAGAAAATCTAGATAACAAATTTAAACAAATCAGACAAAATAAATCCTCTACAATGTGACCCCTTTTCACATCCTATTACACACACAACATGACCCCTTATGACCCCTTAAGACCACATATGCCCCTGATGACACGATACGTTCCCTTAGGACCATAGAGGATCACATAGTGGACCCTAAAGGGTCACGCATGGTCCTAAGGGGTCACGCATGTGTTAACACATGCGTGCCCCTTAGGACCACATGTGTTAACACATGCATGCCCCTTAGGACCACATGTGGCCCCTTATAAAATCCTAGTGTGTACGAAGTACCCCTTAGTCCATTACATAGTGTCCTAAGAGGTCATATGTGGTCCTAAGGGGTCACGCACATGTGTGACCCCTTAGGACCACATATGACCCCTTATAACATCCTAGTGTACAGACGACATTCCCCTTAGGATCAGATAGTTTCCTAAGGGGTCATATGTAGTCCTAGGGGTCACACATGTGTTCTAACACATGCGTAGCCCCTTAGAACTGCATATGACCCCTTATAAATCCTAGTGTGAATGACATACCCCTTAGTCCATCATAAAGTGTCCTAAGGGGTCATATGTGGTCCTAAGGGGTCACACATGTGTTTTATCTGGATACCTTTTTGTTTGAATTTGATATCCTTTGCAAAAGTTATGATTATACCACTAACGCTCATAAACTCAAGTTATTCCCTCCTACTTTGAAAGAAGTTGCCTTGAGATGGTTTATGAGTTTAGGAATAGATGTAATCACTACCTGGGAGGAGATGAAGACAAAATTCTTGGATAAGGATAAAGACTATTGCAGGGGAATGGACCAACATGGTGATGATATCTTCAAGATGACACAAAAAGAAGATGAAAGCCTAGAAGACTATTTGTAAAGGTTTTTATTTAGTGTCAGGAAATCCAAGCATATGACCCCTTAGGACACTTTGTGATGGACTAAGGGGTATGTCGTTCACACTAGGATTTATAAGGGGTCATATGCAGTTCTAAGGGGCTACGCATGTGTTAGAACACATGTGTGACCCCTAGGACTACATATGACTCCTTAGGAAACTAAACACATGCGTGACCCCTTAGGACCACATATGACCCCTTATAACATCCTAGTGAACATACAACATTCCCCTTAGGATCACATATATGTGGTCCTATGGGGTCATGCATGTGTTCTAACACATGCGTGACCCCTTAGACCCGCATATGACCCCTTAGTCCATCATATAGTGTCCTAAGGGGTCATATGTGGTCTTAAGGGGTCATGCATTCATTAACACATGCGTGACCCCTTAGGACCACATATGACCCCTTATAACATCCTAGCGAACATACGACATTCCCCTTAGGATCACATATATGTGGTCCTAAGGGGTCACACATGTGTTCTAACACATGTGTGACCCCTTAGAACCACATATGACCCCTTAGTCCATCACATAGTGTCCTAAGGGGTCATATGTGGTCCTAAGGGGTCACACATGCATTAACACATGCATGTCCCCTTAGGACTACATATGACCCCTTATAACATCCTAGTGAACATACGACATTCCCCTTAGGATCACATTTATGTGGTCCTAAGGGGTCACGCATGTGTTCTAACACATGTGTGACCCCTTAGAACCGCATATAACCCCTTAGTCCATCACATAGTGTCCTAAGGGGTCATATGTGGTCCTCAGGGGTCACGCATGCGTTAACACATGCGTGACCCCTTAGGACCACATATGACCCCTTATAACATCCTAGTGTACATATGACATTCCCCTTATGATCACATAGTGTCCTAAGGGGTCATATGTGGTCCTAAGAGGTCACACATGTGTTATAACACATGCGTGACCCCTTAGAACCACATATGACCCCTTATAAAATCCTAGTGTGAACGACATACCCCTTAGTCCATCACATAGTGTCCTAAGGGGTTATATGTGGTCCTAAGGGGTCATGCATGCGTGACCCCTTAGGACCACATATGACCCCTTATAACATCTTATTGTACATACGACATTCCCCTTAGGATCACATATATGTGGTCCTAAGGGGTCACGCATGATGTGTTCTAACACATGCACATGACTCTTTAGTCCATCTCATAGTGTCCTAAGGAACACATGCGTGACCCCTTAGGACCACATATGACCCCTTATAACATCCTATTGTACATACGACATTCCCCTTAGGATCACATATATGTGGTCCTAAGGGGTCACGCATGTGTTCTAATACATGCACGTGACACCTTAGAACCGCATATGACCCCTTAGTCCATCTCATAGTGTCCTAAGGGGTCATATGTGGTCCTAAGGGGTCATGTATGCGTTAACACATGCGTGACCCATTAGGACCACATATGACCCTTATAACATCCTAGTGTACATATAACATTCCGCTTAGGATCACATAGTGTCCTAAGGGGTCATATGTGGGTAAAAGCACAAAACTATGTCACGTTTCAGGCTAACTTATCAACACAAATGAATTTAAGTAATTATAACTAAAAATTAATTTTAGTCAAACATATGGTCTATATAGATTCATTATAGCTAAGTTATATATGGGCCACAACTTTTCCAATTGGAAGTGTCTACTAAATGTATATTTTATACTACTTTTCGTCTAATTACAAAAAAAAAAAACTCGATGTTTCAACAACTCCTACTCTTATAAATATATTCTTTTTAAATGTAAAAATATGTTTTTATAGATCTATAAGTGATTTTTCCAAAATATATATCTTTTAATATTTTAATTAGTTTTTATGTTTTATATTTTATTTTTATTGAAAGTAGGTTATCAACAGTAAAATATAAGGTTGATTATCTTGTCAAGGAAAAATACTAAAATTTATTTTAAAAATTGAAAAATATATGATGCAGTAGAGAAAAAAATCTATGTCAAGATGATATAATTCTTTTCTGATTTGGATAAATAATTAAGTAAAAAAGGTGGTGGGAATTGGAAATAGTTATATTTCAGCACATGCAACTTTTCAAATTTATTGAAAAATATATATTTAAAAATAGTAAACAATATATCCATGCACTAAAGTTTGAAGTTATTAATATACAAAAAAAAAAATCAAGAAAAAAAAGTAAATTTTACTAAATAAAGTGTGGTGGCTTGTGTAACTTCAATTCCCACATTTTTTCAGCAACTAAATTATAGTGTTTACTTTATAAAAAACTATATTCAAATAATTTTTTAAATTTTTGTTAAAATTACAAACTTAAAATACACATAAGAATATAAATTTGATTAGTTTACATCATTTCAAAATTCAAAACATATATTTCACTTTCTATTGATTTAATTTAAAAAGTTGAACCAACATTGAGCATTTCCTTTGTAAAAGTGTGACACAACTTTGTACTTTTACCCATGTGGTCCTAAGGGGTCACACATGTGTTATAACACATGCATGACCCCTTAGAACTGCATATGACCCCTTATAAAATCCTAGTGTGAATGACATACCCCTTAGTCCATCACATAGTGTCCTAAGGGGTCATATGTGGTCCTAAGGGGTCACACATGCGTTAACACATGCGTGACCCCTTAGGACTACATATGACCCCTTTTAACATCCTAGTGTACATATGGCATTCCCCTTAGGATCATATAGTGTCCTAAGGGGTCATATGTGGTCCTAAGGGGTCACGTGCATGTGTTAACACACATGTGCATGACCCCTTTGGACCACATATGACCCCTTATAACATCCTAGTGTGTATATGATGTTCCCCTTAGGATCACATATTGTCCTAAGGGGTAACACATGTGTGACCCCTTAGGACCACATATGATGGGCCTTAGTCCATCACATAGTGTCCTAAGGGGTCATATGTGGTCCTAAAGGGTCATGCATGCGTTAACACATACGTGACCCCTTTGGACCACATATGACCCCTTATAACATCCTAGTGTACATATGACATTCTCCTTAGAATCACATATTATAGATTTAATAATTTTATAATCATATGCCCATTACAAAAATACAGTGACCTCTATTTTTTTGAGATATGGATTTCAATAACAAACAATGTCAAAAAATTTAGAGAAGTTACATTCCATTTTGTAGATCAATGCCCATGTTTTAGTTTCAAACAAAAAAATTAATTTTGATATACACACAAATATTTATACGTTACAATAAAATATAGAACTAATTTTTTTTGTTATCGACTTATAAAAATTATATATATCATGTTCTTGAATTTTTTATGTATTCAAGATCTTTATATATATATATATCTTTGAAATATTTGAATTTTTATGTAAATTCAAAGATTTAAATTTTTGATTATATATATATATATATATATATATATATATATATATATATATCTGAAATATATGTTATCTCTCTCTGAAATATTCGAATTTTTGATGTATTCAAAGATTTAAATTTTTGATAATATATATATCTCTTTGAAATATATGTTATCTCTCTCTCTCTGCAATTTAACTGATTTTAATTTTTAACATTTTAAATTGAATGCACTTCATTTGTGTGTGTGCTTACGCATTTATTTTAACTTTATGACATACCTAAATAGATGGCGTCCAAGGACATACCTTCACAGGCTCTTGATCAAGATCCACCTGCGCAAGCTCCTGATCATGAGCCACATATTGATGATATAGATCCTCCACATCAAGATCCCCCATTGCTTGACATTGCTACCATTTTCTAGTATAGTGATTGTGATCTGCATAGGTTGAGGGTCATATTAGATGACTCTCGTACTGATGGCATGTACAAGAGTACATGTGCATCCATTTTTGATAGTTTGCAGACATTGAGGGACCGCTTAGTTTCTCACACCGCATTCTCACCTAAGGTTATAGAGGATATTTATAGATAGTTGAGGAGTGAGGTGAGGGGTCCTAATTCTTTTGCTGATGTGGTGAGGGTGGTCTTGAAGGAGACCATCAAGGAGAGATGTTTTCCACAGTATCAAGAGAAGAGTAAGGTGAGAGGATATCAGGTCACGAGATGTATCGACCCACAGGTTGCATCATTGATTTACCCATGCTCCTTAGTTGCCCATGGTCATTATCCTAATAACAACCAGATACCATTATAATTTACACAACAGGTATTTGTTGAGGTTCATTGTCAGATGAAACCAAACTACCTTGATATTCCAGCATATTATGGACAGGGGAGGGGTAGGATTGCTGATAGAGATGCATATTGTAGGCGTGATAGAGCTCCTCCTAGACACAGGGACCTTGTTGGCTAGAGATTTCCTACAGTAATCCCAACCTTGGCCCCCATAGCGGATCATGTTGTGAGTGCTTCTTAGAGAGAAGCAATTGGTAGGATTGGACAGATTGCATCAACAGCAGCCACCATATCATTTGACAAGCAAGGCAGTTAAATGATGAGCCGACCATGTTCGAGATCATCCACAGATCATGCATCTTCTAGTCATGGGGTGGCTTTAGATTCAGATGAGAGTATATTATTGCTGGCATCCCCTTCCCAGATGAGGTAGCAGCTATAGTCAGAGGTAGTAGACATGTACATATGTCGTAGTATTTAGCCGAGGACCTACTACATTCTTACCGTTTTATTTCATCTCGACTTGGGGTACCATTGGTTGATGTTAGAGAGGAGATTCTCAAAGATGGGTAGGTTATCACTGCATCGACACATACCCCAAGACAGCCACAACATTCTCATCACTCTACGCATGCTTCGGGCACTGACCCACCTACAAATCACTTTGTTGGTGTAGAGGAGGAGATACAAGCTGATCAGGTCCATATCATAGATGAGGGATTGGATTCATTTGAGGAGGAGATATGAGCTAATCAGGTCCATATCACAGATGAGGGCTTGGATTCATTTGAGGAGTAGCTACGAGGTTTGAGCCATACCGGGTTTATGGATATGCTACTACAGTCAGACACTTCATCCATAATGCCTAAAAATCTAGTTAGCCCCTTACACTCTTCAATCATACATACAACCAGAGAGACATATGCAGGCACAAGTGATGTCACAGGACATGATCAGACTATACAACCTACTCCTGATACACAGGTATGTACATACATGTGCGTTTAAATTTTTACAAGATATGTATACATGTTATAATGTACGATAAATCTATATATGGATCATTTAATAAATAATCTAGTTCTAAGTTAATTTGTATCATTTAAATTGATCCTGGACTAATCCTTAAATACACACACACACACACACACACACACACACACACACACACACACACACACACACACACACACACACACAGACACACACAGCAGTTAGCTCATGTCACTCCTAGCTTGAACTTTGAGCGTGTGCACAGGAGAGATTCTTTTGATGTTGTTAGTGGACATGTTAGTTATGGTTTTTTGTATATATGTACATGTATGTATACACATGCGTTACAATTTATATTTTAATTTTAATTTAACTCTAGTCGGATTTGATGTACATGTGTCTAGAGAGATCTATATTTAATATTTAAATAAATTCTACTTCTGTAGGGGTCTATTGGACATCCAGACTCTCACCAGGACTCTCCCTCAGATGGTCACTCTGTTCGTGGCTGACATGATCCCTGTTGATTTGCTGGACTTTATAGCTCATTTGTTTATCTTTTTATAGACTTTCATATTATATATATTCATGTATGTATGAAGTTTAGACTAGATTATACTTTATACCTGGTTTGTGTTTGATCAGATTATATATTTCATGCATGTATGAATTTTAGACTAGATTATACTTTATATCTAGTTTGTGTTTGATCAGATTATATGTTTCATGCATGTATGAAGTTTAGACTAGATTATACTTTATACTTGGTTTGTGTTTGATCAGATTATATATTTCATGCATGTATGAAGTTTAGACTAGATTATACTTTATACAATTATTTTAACAACTTACAAATTACATGCATTTAGAATTAGATATGTACTATGTACATGTATCAGAATTAGATATCTACTATATACATCCTAATCAACTGCATACATCTATAACATATTTTGATATTGTCCTTCTACTAAAACCAAACTCAGATGACAGTGAAGAGATTTGTATTTTTTGAGGCAATTTTTCATTTACTAAAGATATCAACATCACTCTTCTTGAAATGGTCTTATCTACTGTTCGAGATTTTTTTACCAATGTTCACCAAACCTTTCTTAACATTATCAACAATAGATTTTTGTAGCTGAGAAGTTTTCCTCTTTTGACTTGTTGTATCTATACCCAACAATTTCAGTGGATCTATTAAGTCTTGACGAGTAAGTACAATTAATAACAATTGAGCTTTTTCTAGTGTAGTATCAATATTGTTGAAATGAGAAATTATTTGTTTTGCACTTTTATTCATTGACCTCCTTTTAGTATGTCTAGGTTCTTCACTGAGACGTTTCAACTCATCCACATCCATTTCAAGTAAATGATCTAAATTTTTATAAGAAATATTTCTCTTCACTTGTTTAGCTAGATCCACAATATGCTCTTCCATACCAGTGGTAGAAGGTAAGGAGCCTAACCCCTCTCCTTCAACCTTCATTGGTTCAACTTGGACAAGCTCCTCCCTATGTTCATCAACTATATTGTGTTCTTCAATAGATTTGTTTGCCTCGACTCCCACTTTAGAACTCTCTTCTTCTCGAGCCCGTTCTGCACATAATTTAAGATGACAAAGAATATTTTTAATGCAATGAAATTCCAAGTTTAATTTGAAACCAAATTTTCAAGACATTTAGTAAGACGTTTAAAATTATGTCATAACATGTGGACACTAATATAATGTGTATTTAAGACCTATTGCATAATAGACCTCCTAATATCACATGTAATACTTATCCTAATATGATCTTCATAATATACCTGTCTTAAGGGGACTCTTGAGTATAATGTGAAATGTTTTTGTATACGTGAAGTCATATAAATAGAACCTATTATGACATAATAGGTTCTAAATTTATGTCACATTTAAGACCTATAATCAATGTAATAAGTCCTAATATCACATAATAGGCCTTATTATTAATTAATATGACCACGTATGCAAAACAATTTCACATTAATATACTTGACTCCCCTTAAGACAGATATATTATGTGATATTAAAGGGCCTATCACATGAAATTAAGTACATGCCTTAAATATGATATAAGTTAGAACCTAAATTATGACATAATAGGTCTTATTAATTTTATGACTTAATAGGTCTTATCTATTATAAATGGACTTAATTATATAGGAGAAAAAGTCAATTACACAACAAGCAAGTCAATGGAATTTGAAATTTGCAAATACACATATTTCAAATTAATTATGCTTTCCAATTAAAATGAGATTATTTTTAATCCTACTATTTCCAATTAATTTAATAAAAATAACATCATTTATAATTAATTAAGATAGAATTATTATATAAATTAAATTAATTAAATTAATTTTCATTAAAAATATTAGATAAAAAATATTGAACTAATTAATACTAACAAATAAACACTATTTTTGTACGTAATACATATAAAATTAAATAGAAATAAAAATAAAAATACATACTTGCACCATGATATCTTTGTCTTCTTTGTTCTGATATCTTAGTTTTGTTTTGGGAGAATAATTCCTTGAATTCTTATTTTGCCTTCTCTTCTTGTACCCCATGCTTTTAAAAAACCTTCAAATATCTTCAAATTATTGCCCTCAAAATAATTTTCAAATGTCTTCTTTCATCCAAAAATGTGAATTGTTTTAATCATTTGTGTGTTAAAAAATGAAAAAAATTATGTATTTTTATACGACTCTACTTAAATGCACAATTTTTTTTTTTGAGTCGGCCAGGGTTTGAACGAATGCCAACAGTTAGAAAAGGTCAGACCTTCGTTCGAACTCGGTCGTTACGAAAAAGTGTGTGTCATAATTTAGCATGTGGGTTCGAGTGAAGGGGGGTCTGCATGAACCCCTTATGGTTCGAGCAGACCCCCCTTCACGCAAACCTGTGTTCATTCGAACCCTCTTGTTAGAGGTTTCTCCCAAAAAAAATCAGAGTTTTGAGGAATTTTTTACTTCGGACCTCTGGTTCAAGACACAAATGAAATATTCTTGATAACCCAAAGATATTAGATGGTAGTACTTGGAGAAATATTTCCAATGAGTATAATTTTATTGCATTGTGAATTTATTATGTTCTTGTTTTTTTAATTTTATGGAATATTGGTTTTTCACTGAACATGAACTTCTTTGTTCAATGCATTGGGAAAAATAGGAAACTAATTCAAATTTTTTTTGAAAAATATCTATACCCTAGGTATTGACGTCTTCTTTCTAACAAAAAAAATAAAATTGAATTTTGATATACATATAACAAGTTATGTGTTTAAACTTAAACCTATGTCTGAATTATGACTAGTCGAGACTTCAAAACTTAATATAATGAAAAATATTCAACATATCACTATCAAACCAAATACAAGCCCTAGATATTGATGTTACAAACCAAAATTCAAAATAATTGAGTTTTTATCATTTATAGAAAAACAATTATGCATTTCGAGAGGCACATCACTCTTACAAAATGTAGTTTGTTGTAAAAAGCTACTTTTCAAGGGAGATGGAAAAATTTAAAAAAACAACTTCAAAAAAATTTGAAAAAAATATATATAGAATCTACAGACAAAATGCTACAAATCACTAATTTACATCATCTTCAAATTTGTAATAGTTTAAAAGTTATAGTTCTCGGAAGTTGAAGATTATTTTAAAAATGTTCATCTCAGTTTCTAAAGTGGCAAAAAAGTGGGAACCATTATTGTGAGTTCACTCGGAAATAAGGTAGGCAAGGCAGTGAATAGAGAGTTCCATAAAAAATTTAGCATGACTACAAAACCAAAAAGCATGTTTTATAAATTCTAATTTTGCACAAAAAGGGCATTTGGGAAGAGGGTAAACAAATTAAAGGCGGTTACTAATCTATAATTAAGCATGAAGAAATTTCCATGCTAAGAGTTGAGATTGTGCATCAACTTTGGACTTCTAGATTTGGAAGCTAACCATATTATATTTGGACTGAAGAAAAAAGCAATGTTGGACATCTTATTGAGATGGTGATAGGAGGAAGGATTTGTTTGTAAATGATTCAAAGTTGGAATAAGAAGATTCCACAAGCATTAGGCCATCTCCAATCATTGAAAAAGTTTGCATGACAATCCAGGGATAACAAATTATGAAGTTTAGGAGCACCTTATTTTTTATTTTCAATAATTGGTTTCTTATCAAAGCTCAAAGGTGGAAGTGGATTTTAAGGATAGGCCATGTTTTGCATTGGTAAATGGAAGGGTCTGATAGATCCCCCAAAAATTGAACTTTTTCTAAAAAGGCATTTTCCTTTGAACCTTTAATAGGACAAAAGCGCAAAGTTGTGCACCCTTTGGGTTAACTGGCGCAGTTCGACCGAACTATTTTCTCGCCACGTAGTGCCCAATGGTGCGATTGTGGTGTCAGATAAAAGTACAAAGCTGTGTCACACTTTTATAAAAGAAATGGTCAATGTTGATTAATTTTTTTAAATTATATCAATAGAAAGTGAAATATATATATTGAATTTTGAAATAATGTAAACTAATAAAATTTATATTCTTTTGTCTATTTTATGTGTAATTTTAACAAAAATTTAAAAAATTATTTGAATGTAGTTTTTTAATAAAATAAACACTATAATTTAGTTGTTGATAAAATGTTGAAATCAAAGTTACACAAACCGCCACACTTTATTTAGTAAATTAACCATTTTTTTCTTGAAGTTTTTTTGTGTATATTGATAACTTGAAACTTTAGTGCATGGATATATTTTTTACTATTTTATATAGATACATATTTTTCAATAAATTTGAAAAGTTGTGCTGAAATATAGCTCTTTCCAATTCCCACCACCTTTTTTCTTAATTATTTATCCAAATTAGAAAAGAATTGTATCATCTTGACATAAGTCAATTTTTTCTCAAAAATTTTAAATAAAATTTAGTATTTTTTATTAACAAGATAATCAACCTTATATTTTAGTGTTGATGACCTATTTTCAATAAAAATAAAATATAAAAACTAATTCAAATATTAAAAGATATGTATTTTAGAAAATTCACTTATAGATCTATTAAAAGGTATTTTTACATTTAAAAAAAATATATATTTATAAGAGTAGGAGTTGTTGAAACATCGAGTTTTTCTAAATTTTTTTTGTTTTGGTAATTAGACCCAAAGTGGTATAGAATATACATTTAGTAGATACTTCCAATTTGAAATGTTGTGGCCCATATATGACTTAGCTATAATGAATCTACATAGACCATATGTTTGACTAAAATTATTTTTTAGTTAAATTTACTTGTGCTGATAAGTTGGCTTAAAACGTGACACAGTTTTGTGCTTTTACCTTGCCTAGATGGCGCCAATAGTATAGACAAACTAGCCTATGTGTTAGGTGATGTGGCACTAAAATCACCATTTTATCTGCATTTTTGGAACTTTTCACTTCTTCTATGTTTTCTTCAGACAAAATATTTTTTTACAAAAATTAAAAAATATCCTTTTGTAGAGCTCGAAGTCAAGAATCTGGACATATAATTTTTTTTGTATTTTGATTAATTTTAATTATTTTTTAACTTTGTAAACATTGCAAGTAAGCTTTTAAAGTTCAAAAAGATGCTGATTTGAAATTTGAAAAAAATATTAAATGATATTAAAAAAAATTAAAAATATTTTTTACTATATGAAAGAATCTTCTCCAAAAGGGTATATTTTTTTTATAATGATAAATTTAGTAGACAAAAGGTGACGCCGAATAAAAACTGCCAAATTCAGCTATGTTGGACTTAAAAATATTATTATAAAAAATATATATACGTTAAAATTTAATTTTTTTTTAACATTGCATATATATGTCCTCTATTTGGAAAATTAAAATTAGAGAAAAATAAGTTTGTTCTCATTTTTTTTGGTGACGCCGACTAGAACCCTTGATTTTCAACAATAAAAAATCTGTCTTTGAATATATAATTTTTTTTTTTTAAATAACAAACATAAATTTCATTAATATTTCTACATTTAATCAATTTACATAATTTTGAAACTCAATTTAGAAATGTCACTTTTATGCGGTCGAAGTTAAACTTTTTTAGTTGTGCTGGCCACTTCCTTTATAAAAGGGCTACACACCATTGTGCTTTTACCCAATAGTACCTAATGGTTTGTCATTTTCTTGAACCAATTAGTTCCACCAGATAAAGGAACAAGGGAAACTTAGCCCATGGATTAAGAGACTAATCAAACCATATTAAATTTGTTGAAGTGATTTACCAAGCAATCCTGATAACAGTCTTGCAAAACAATCCATGTGAGGTATTTTGGATGTGAAATTTAGTCAATTTCTTCCAGGAAGCTTCACCATCCAAAGCTCTAATTATCCATTTAGTTATTAGACAAATTCCTTATGTGTACTAAATAATGATCACTAGTTCTCCCTTGTCCTTAGGTTGAATACAATGTTGTTAGGAAGTAACATGTAGTCCCTTTTTGTTTCTCAATTTGGCCCATATAAATTCCTAATAGGCTGGGTTAATTGTTTGTAGACATTATTAGAAGGTAGCCAACAATGTGTAGATATATAAACATGACTCGTAAGAAAGATTTTGTTTGTCACTTGGATGTGACCAACCATAGCTAGGACCCTATTAGTCCAATTCAAAAGTTTGGCCTTGAATTTTTTCATAAACTAGTTCCACATATCTTTGAGAAAATTTCCAACTCCGAAGGAGATGCATAAATATCTAGTGATTGTGTCTTGTTTATTTATTTCCATTCAATAGGAATACATGCTGGGTAGAAATGAGACATAATAAATTATGTCTTATGCATAGCCAATTTGGATCTAGTTATGATATAAAATAGGTCCAAGGTATCCATAGTATCAACCACCTCATCAACATTATTTTGGATAAAAAGTAAATAGTCATTAACAAATTGTGCATGAGGGTAGACACATTATTAGGCAAGGAGATATCATGAATAAGTCGATTAGAATTCACATGATGGAGTAAATAGCTAAGAGCATCAACACTAAGGACATAAAAGAAAGGAGCTGAGGACAACCTTGGTGAATAGATCTTTGAAAAGTGAATTGAGGAGAGAGGGAGTCATTAACTACTAATCTAGCATTAGCATCTATGAAAAACATTTTGATGTGATCACGAATTTTAGGGCCAAATCATAGTCATTGCAACATGTTAAGGATGAAAGGCCACCGAATGTGATCATAGGCTTTGCCAAAGTCCAGTTTGACAATACGAGCATCCTAGGTAGTTTGTTGGGCCTATTCAATTATTTCCTAGACTAACATAAGATTTTCAAGGATAAATCTTCCTCCTAAGAATCCTGTTTGTTGTAGTCACACCGTCATTTGGATAATGGGTTTAATTATTTTGGCCAAAGCTTTGGTTATAATTTTGTAAGAGTTATTAAGCAAAGTAATGGATTGCCAACCAGTCATTAAATATTTATTATTATCTTTAAGAATGAGTTTAATAAAACCTTAATTAATGATTGATCCTAAAGTATTTCAACTCCTTTAAGATACACATAGTAGAAGTATCAACTAATGTAAGGCCACAAAGAATAATAGAATAAATGAGCACGTTATAAAGGGCCTCAATCACTTCCTTGGTTGGTCTCAAGAATTTGGAGAGCATCTTCATTGTGGGGCCTTGGGTCACATCAAAGAAAATGTGATCCTTTTAAGATACATAAGGTAGGTTCAACTAAAGTTCTCGCTCCACTTCCAATTCACATTTTTCATCCTTACTATTAGTAAAATAATTTTCTTTTTACTATAACACTGTCTTATCAAGTGAATTGTGTAAATTTTATCTTGTATGATATATAAAGTGATTTAGACGTGACATTTGTAAGAGTATAATTATATTACAATTTAACAGTTGAAATAAATGTTGAGTACCTCTGTACAATATCTACACTGTGTTGAGATAGACGTAGCTATTTTGGCTCCAAAACGACTGTACTGTGTGCATAACATGCAAGTTAGTCGCATGTTTTACATTGTAGATTTTGCAAACAACGGCTTCGATAGACTAACATGTCAATAACATGATGTACAATTTGACATCTTTGGAACTAGAATAGCTACGGTTGAAACGCCTGAGAGACAATGTGTAAACCAGTTGTCATCGGAGGGAAAATCAATTGTGCCGACATAGATGACCATCAAAGTGAAACCTATACTCCCATTTGATTAAAAATAAGTAACCATCATCATGTATTTGGCAAGTCATCTCTATTGAGAGTCAATGCCTAATGTCTAGAAGAGTCACCTCGTACAATTGGCTGTAGGCCGATCCAACTGGATAGAATGGGGAGGAAGACAATTATTTTGAATACTATGTAGTTGACAATGAGATTAGCTAGTGTGCAGGATATATCGTTTGTTGTCTTTCGCTTGGATCATGAAGGGACGAATAGGCTATAGTACAACATTGAAAGAAATCACAATTTACGTGCATGTGAAATTATCCACTTGGACATGGATTCCAGAAGTGAAGATGTGCTAGAAGTACGTGTGGTGAGCGTAGAGGGCCATTTTGACTTCAATTGGCTAAGGATGGGAGACAACTTGAGAGTGAGTGTGCGCTCTGATCATCAGGATTGGAAGGCGTGCTTCAAATTTTTTATGTATGATCCTCTTAATGTAATTTTACTTTGTATAGAAGAAAAACTTCCTCATACAATAACATTTGGCATGTAAAACTATATTAAGGACATCAAGCTTTCTTCAACCACACATTTTGTCCTTTCATTTAAATGTACAAACGTCAATAAGGTAGTCTAATTTTCAGAATAATTCAATTCAAATATAAATGTTATGCTAGTCTTAGAACATTTGAATTTGAGAAATTTTAATTTAGCACAGAATCCTATAAACCCATTTCATTGTTATTTTAAATTTTTTGGGAGAATGGAGATTAAACTTCTCAAATGCACCCTAACATTGTTTCCTCTTTCCTCATATTTAGATGATGTGCCTACGGGGATTTTGATAGAGCAAAATTGGTTGCAGTTGTCTAAATCTCTTGCGGTGAATGTGATGAGATCATTAAAATTTCAAATGGAGATTTGAGCAAATTGAAGATGGCATTGGGATCTCTCAAGCAATATAGAGAAGTCATAAGCATGGGTTGCTTGCTCCCCATTCAAAATTTTAGTTCTATAATGACATTTCTCACTGTTGAAGTCCATTTTTGTGGTGAACTGATGCTGCTTGAGTATGCAGCTCCATGCATTACCATTTTCTTTGCATCCACCGATCATGCAGCTGCAAGCTTGACTGTTTACCCTCCATCGTAATGCACCACCGTATGATCCAAGATCCACTGCCAAACACCGCCATGCAACAAGCTAAATTTAGGAGGGTTGAATATAATTTTAGAATAGTTAATATGTTTTAGTTTAGCAAATAAAGAAGTTTTTTTTTTCAATCAGCTCATTCAGTGATAAAGCTTAGTTTAGATTTTAGATTTTAATTGCCAGTTCTAATTCTGGCTAAACAATGCATGCTGAAGCATATGGTTTTGAAATTATAATTAATCCATTTTTTAGTCAATAATGCATGCTACGCATTCTCTCTTTTTGTTTGGTGCATGTCCTATATTTAGAGACTTTGATTTATATTTTTGGAGGTGCAGAAAACTTTATATTTTAGACCTTTGTATTGTTTTATGGAAGTAGTAATAAAGAGAATTTGTGTGCAGTGATGAAAACAGGGGTGCTCTATTTTTATTCTGAAGTGTATTTGTTATTGTAGACGTATAAAAATGACCACATTCCTAAATGAACATTTTATGTTCATTTTGATTAAATTCAATTAAATTATCCACATTCTTCTATTTTATTAAATAAATTGCTCGATTTATTTAAATAAAATTCACTATACCATTTAATGAATAAATCATTTTATTCAATTAAATCCCCCTAGCCACTTTTAATTAAATTCAAATTTAATTAAATAGTTATCCTAAATTGAATAAATCAAATTTATTTAATTCCAACCAAATTGAATGAAAATCAAATAAATTCAATTAAATCCTATTATCCTCCCCATCCACTTGCAAAATCTCAAACCCCTACCTAACCCCTTCTAGAATATTCTAACCAATTCTAATTAACCTAAACACCCTCTAAACTTTGTCACATTCCTAAGCAAAGGGAGGTCACTTCTCAAATAGCCCAAAGTCTTGGATAACCACTGAAGGTTTTCAACCTTCAACCACCAAAAACCCTAAAGTCTTTGAAAACCATTGAAGGCTTCCAACCTTCAACCACTTAATCCCCAAAGTCTCCAATAACCATTAATGGTTATTTCAAACCCTCCCACATGGTTAAAACATTTGTTTTGACTCAACCTTTATCCAACCCAAGGGTCTCATCAGGTCATTAATGCTTTGACCATGATTATCTCTTAATCATTTGCACAAAGGTTTATCTTTGGATTAGATCTTAATTCATTGGGTAAACCTAACTTAGACTTGACCCTTAGCCTTTAGATAATCATGAGGTCTCCTCAGGCCTTTAATGCCTCCAACCTCTTCTTTCAACCCAATCTGGTGTGGACATTTGTCATCATTTTATTGGTGTCAATTGTGCACATGGATCCCCAACTTTCAAACCTGGCCCTTGATTAAACCTTTCAATCCTGACCATCCATTGCCCTGTTTGTGCTATAAATAGAGCTCTCATTCCTCCATTTTTAACAATCATCTTTCAAATTTGAAGCATCACACTTATGCTCAAATTGTTTCAAGCTTTCATATCATCTTATGCTCTTCATTTAGCCTCTTTTAGATCAGAATTAATCATGAACATGCATGCTAAAGTAGTTTATTTATCATTTTAGCTCAATTATAGAGTAAATATAGTATGCTAGGATAATCTTCATACTAACCTCGTCATCTTATCATTTAGTTTATTGCATTTCTAACATCACACCTAGCTTATAACACATCTCATACTAAGATCAGTTAAAATCTCTCTCGTTCTCATATTTGCCATCCCTAAGCCATTTTGCTCAGTAATCTGAGAGCAAAACATTGGTTTGAGGGACATTGTGAGATAGAGAACCATGGGACCCTCCTTGGGAAGCTGAGTAACGCATCGTTACTCCATAGCTTGCATCAAGAAGTCCTGTGTGTGTGTGTGGATTGGTATTTTACATATTTTTCACATTTTTAATTCTAACAATCCATTTTTCCCACATACATTTCTGGCGCCCACCGTGGGGCACGCACCCCAATAACTTATCGTTTTTTGAATTTGAAGACTTTTGCAGGTACGCGGGAAACTAGAATTAGCACGTCAAAGACATAAGTTAGCGCATCCGCCGAATAGTTTAGCGCTTCTAGCCTACTGTTTAGCGCTTGGGCTCTCTGTCTTAGCGCGTTAAACCTGTTCCTTAGCGCATGATACTATTTAACATATTTTCCTGTAGGTGTCGACGCCGGCGAAACACAAATTAGCGCTTCTACATGACAGATTAGCGCATATACCCACAGATTTAGCACTTCAGCTTCCTCTGCTAGCGCGTCTCAGCAAACAGTTAGCGCATCAAAATCCACCATTTTCAGAGAAAACCCGAAACACAGATCAGCGCTTCTATCTGACAGATTAGCGCATCGGCCCAATATAGAAGCGCTTAGACTAAATCTTCCAGCACATCCGAACGGACAGTTAGCGCATTAAATTCCAAAATTCCCGAAAACAAGGTCGCTGAAATACCAGACTATAAATTAGCGCATCAAAGCCACAAAGCAGCGCTTCGGAGAAACAGGATAGCGCATGCAAACGGAACAGTAGCGCATCCACTGAATATTGTAGCGCGTACAGTTTGTTCTGTAGCGCATCAACAACAAAACCAACAAAAAAAAGATTGTGTAACCGAACAAATAATTTTAGACTTGTGGAAGTCCCCCGAAACAAACTCACCGATTTCTTTTGCAGGATTTTTAACAAATTTCTTGTAGGAAAAGCGAGGAGATTTGTTTTACAAGCAAAACGTTTTTCTTTTCGTTGACCTCGAATATCGAAATTTGCTTTGTTGACGATCTATTTTCCATAGATTAAATAATCATTGCTATAAAGGGTTAAAAAGAACACCATGCTGATTGGAGCAACATCTCCAAATAGAAGTTAGCAAATCATTGTCTTGAAGGCTAAAAAGAACAACTTATCTGCCGTGTATCGAAAGTGGAAGGTATATGCTCTCCCCTTAACTGGGTGACCAAAAAGCCAAACCACTCTTATGCTTTCTTTTATTCAAGCAATAAATCCTTTAGCAGGCCTGCCTTCCCGAGGAGTTGCACTCAACTCTTAAAGCCGTTTATGGCCGGTGTGAAGGGAACGACCTAAGTGGGGAACGACTTTGACGCCAAGAATTCCAACCCACTATAATCAAATGTGGAAAGTGACGAAAGTCCTTTTCAACGGTTGCGCGCAGCGATTAGCCTTCCCCCAGTATCCTCGAGATACGTAAAGCCTTTGTTCTAAAGGTTGGGAAGCCTCCTGAGGGAGTTTATCACTGACGGCCGAACAGGAAGCCTGATTAAGAACCTTAGTATTAGAAACTTTGAGCTGAGTCAGTATCCAAACATTTGTAACATCATAGTGCAAGGGTGGGGAAGAATCCGCCCACAAGATTACTCACCATATATCTCCCAAGATAACTACTCAACTGTGAAGCAATTCACTTTGGGTTAACTTCTGGCAAAAGGCAAAAAAATGGGCGCCCTCTAGGGGGTGACACGGCTGTTTGAGCTGACGGAGTATCGAGACTAGTGAGCTATGATGTTGCTTATGACCCTTGAATAAAGAGTCTTTCTGAAGTGTTTATCTTGTATCCAACCTGTTAAAACATTGGGGATTCGAAAACATCCTCGACAGAACATACACTTTATGTTAGATTAAGTAAAATGATTATACTTTGTATGCCGTGTTTACATTTTGTATTTTAGAAAATCATCCATCCTACTTGATAAATCTCTCAACAAAATCAAAAACATCATAAAAACACCAAGAGGAAAAATCAAGGCAGTCTAGCGCGTAGGAACAACATATTAGCGCGTCAAACAGTTATTTTAGCGCATCTGAAGAACAAACTAGCGCGTCAAAGTCACAGTGTAGCGCGTCATTCTCAGAAAAACCTCACAGCAAAATTCAAAGAAATCTATTTTAGCGCGTATAACAAACATTTTAGCGCGTTGAATCTCTTCTTTAGCGCATCAACAAAACCAGTTAGCGCGTCAAAGTCACAGTGCAGCGCGTCAATTCTCAGGAAAACTTCACAGCAAATTTCAAAGAAATCTTGTTTTAGCGCGTATAACAAACATTTTAGCGCGTTGAAACTCTGTTTTAGCGCATCCACTAAACCAGTTAGCGCTTCAAAGTCACAGTCTAGCGCGTAATTCTCAGAAAAATCTCAAAACAAATTTCAAAAAAAGCCTGTTTTAGCGCGTGTAACAAGCAGCTTAGCGCGTGGAATCTCTGTTTTAGCGCATTAACCAAACCAGGTAGCGCGTAGAAAATACAGTTTAGCGCGTACATATTTCACAGTCAACCAAACAAAATTTTCCAGAATCAATTGTTTAGCGCGTAACCAGGGGCAGAGTAGCGCGTAGGTAACTATTCTTAGCGCATTGAAGTAATTTGCTAGCGCATAGAACAACTGTTTTAGCGCGTGAGAAAAAGGAGAAAAACAGAGAGTTGGAAAAACCAAAATTTTTGAAAATCTCAAAAATATTTCAAACACAGTTTTCCATCAAAACACGTTTTTCATCAAACCAGAGTGACAAAAACAAGCCATAAAACTATTTTTCAAGTCAAATTTGCAAGGTTGTCCAAATCTGAAAACGAATCAAGCATTAGAGGACGTCTTTTCTATCATAATCCAGAAACTTGTCATCATCAGTGTCAATTCAATCCTTTAAATATCTTACGGATCTCATCTCAAAAACACTTGTCTAGAAATTTTCCAAATTTGTCAAATTCAGTTTCCCGATCGGGAAACTCTTATCCATATCATTTGGCGCGCTTTATCCTGAAGGGACAGCTAAGCCTTTGCTCTGATAAAGTAAGATTTGAAATTTTCAAAACAAGAATCAACTGAGTCCAAATCAATCAAAGGAAATCATTGATCACTCATGCATGACTAATCGCCTTATTCTGAGAAAGAAGAACCTCTATCGCAACATCACGTTAAAGAAACAGCAACCAAGCTTTTCCAAATTCATCAAGAGAAATAAATTTTTATACATCAATCGTCAACTCTTCAAATCCCATCAGGTATTTCTTTATCACGTCAAACGTTATATCCAAAACAAATCCAGCGAATTTGACAAAGAACCCCTGAAAACAAGAGCATACTGTCAAAAGTCTGCTTTTAATCAAAAGATAAATTGCGGAGGAAAAATCAATCTAGCATTCCTGCCCGACGAGTGCATCACATATAACACACCTAGACCAGAACCACCAACGCCAGAGCAAAACATCAACGAGGACTTTGTTCCTTTCATCACCGAAAGTTTCTATTAAAATGCCTGTCACTCGTTCTCAACGAAACAAACAAAGCGAGACACCCGCGGAATCAAGTATGAATCGCAGGTTATCAAATCCTTTTGAAGTTCCATCTTCAGAAGATCCTGAAATTACTGATGCAATCCTTCAGGAATGCCAAGAAAATCCTTCATTCCAAAAACTCATTGAAAAACTCATGGAAAATGACAAAGAAAAATATCTGCTTATGCTTACAAGCAAAGGTGTCAAAATTCCTGAAGATTTCGACGCAAATGTTTTTCAAACAGGATCTCAACAATACACATACCAAGAACAACAAAGGGAAGAAGAGACTCGCATACCTGAACAACGTATTCCAGAACAACATATACCAGAAATGCAAGTACCTATGTTCGAAACCCCTGAACAACACATACCATTTGCTACACCTTTTCAAATGAGAACAAATCCAAGGGAGGAACTCTTCCCTCGGCAAGATAATGCGCCTTTGGTTGCTCTTACTCAACAAATGCAAATGTTGCAAAGACAAATGCATGATATGCAACAAGGGACAACCGTGCGGTATTCTATAAACGAAATCTGTCCTTATCCATTTGACAGAAGCTTAAACATGATACCTTTTCCTCCAAACTCAGACATTCCTAAATTTGATAAATATGATGGGAAAGGTGATCCTCGAGATCATGTTCGAGAATTTTGTACTATGAGTCTTGAATTTGCTCATAATGACACGTATCTGATGAGGTTATTCCCAAGAAGCCTGGGAGGACAAACAATGGAATGGTTATCCAAGATTACACCACCTGTTAGATCATTTGACGAATTAGTCAACAAATTCATCACCCATTATTCTTACAACATCCAACATGCCATAACCATGTTAGATATCTGCAACACCAAACAAAAGAACAATGAAACATTCATGTTATTCCTTCAACGTTGGCGACGCATGGTATCAAGATATCCTCGCGATATTCCTGAAAGAGAGAAAATGGAAATCTTCATTGATAACTTGAATGGGGAAATGAGTTACAGACTCAAACTTCAATGCATCCCATCTTTTGACAAGTTAATTGAAAATGGCATCCAAGTAGAGGAAGCTTGTGTCAAAAAGGGAACACTCAAATTCTACAAAGAAGGAACAAACTCATCAAACTACAATAACCAAAACAATACCAACCTAGACAAAACTCGATTTTGGACTCGAAACAAAAATGACGGCAACAATGAATCCTATGATCCTAAATCTAAACAGCCAGTGCTTGCTTTATCAGGAAATACTCAGAATACGAAAAATCCTAAAAATGCTACTCCCAATACACCCAACAATACTCAAAGACAACTCAACACCAACAATGCCAACGATAATCAAAACAAAAATCTGAATCCAGGGCCTAACAACAATTCACGCAACAACACCAACAATTTCCATAAGCGTATTTTCACACCATTGGGCCAATCATTAGAGTCCGCATTTAGAGAGCTGTTAGCAAACAAGGTTCTTTCTTTACCTCCAATCAACAATTATGAACCCCCGATCAAACCACCTTGGTGGAATGATTCCCATTATTGTGATTTTCATCGAAACAAAGGTCATAGAACAAACGAGTGCATGAGATTGAAACACATAATCCAAGACATGATTGATCGAGGGGACTTAACAGTGGATGGTCTCAAAACAAATAATGATCATGAAGCCTTCAAAGATCCATTACCAAATTATAAAGATGGAGCATCAACTTCAAACGATACCCGCGGAGCTCGTATTAATCACATCTACAACAACACAATCAATCACATATCAGCTGAAGACCATCAAGTCAATGTTATAACCATTCGAGATAAACGTGATCATGAATCTGTCAATGTAACAACCCGGACCCAGAAATATGTCTTAAAGGGACATACTGCACCTCCAACCACCACACCCAAAATCCAATACGACTTAGTTACTCAACTGCGAAAAAATCCGGCTCAGATATCTATCCTGGAATTGTTAAAACTATCTCCAAGACACAAAGACATATTAGAGCAAGCGCTCTTAGAAACAAATGTACCTCAAAATCTGGATACAGACAAATTCCAAGCTATGGTGGCCCACATGACAGAGTCTCATAACCTCACTTTCTCAGAGCATGATAATACTTCATTGAGTCATCCGCATAATACTCCTCTACATATTGAAGTCATTGTTTGCAAACACCGTGTCAAAAGAGTCTTAATAGATGGAGGAGCCGGACTTAATATATGTACTTTAAAGCTTATCCGTGCACTAGGTTTCTCAGAAGAATCTATTGATCCTTGTAAAAAGATTACCATAAAAGCATATGATGATGAGGAACGGTCCTCTAAAGGAACAGTGATATTACCTATTCAGGTAGGCCCCGTGCAAAAGGATACTATATGTCAAGTTTTAGATATTGATCTCACTTATAATATCTTACTAGGCCGACCCTGGATACATGAAATGCAAGCAGTACCTTCTACATACCACCAGTGTGTCAAATTTCCTTATGATGGACAGGAAATCTCCATATCAGCTGATCACAATCCATTTCAACATTGCAATACCATGGGGGCAGCCCAAGACAGTTTGGTTCCTTATAACAGAGAAAAGCAACAGTCTTCGACACCTGATCCACCAATAGCAAAATCCAACTCCTTATGGGGAGATTTCAAACAGAAAATGCAAATCAAAGACCAAGGCATGGGCGAATACTCTATGGAGCCTTTGTGTTTAACCAAATTGCCAACATCACCTAGATCACATGGTTTACCTACTCTATCAATACATCAGGCAACTCAGCCCATAACTAAATTTAATGGTACCTTCATCCAATTAGGGACTCTAGCACATGAATCAGAAGATAAAGATGTTCTTAATTGGTTATACAAAGATGAAGAAGAAGCTAATAGAGCGGCCGCTCTAGACATTGTTCTACCAACACACTTGTATGGAAAAGGCTACCTGATCATGAAACAAATGGGATATGGCGGTAAAGGACCTATTGGGAAACGCCAAGAAGGAGTCACTGAACCTATAGATCTTCCTTCACAACCTAGTAGAAATAAGGCAGGATTAGGTTCTAAATTCACTTTCCTATTAAAAAGGCCGCCACATACAAATACAAAACCTCAATGGAAAGAAAAGAAGAAATACAAGGAAGAATCATGGCAGGAAGCTCTCTTTGAATCAGCAGAAACAATCCGTAAGGCAAGAGAACGTCAAGATCAGAAGATACATCAGGGAAAGCTTCTGAATCATAAGAAGGCCATATCTGCAGCAGTGGTTCATATTCACACACTAGTGGCTCAAGAACCAATCCTATCATCACAAGCACCCATCATTCCTCCCCGAGGAAGCACAATATATGAACAAATCCAGAATGTAGAAGATGGATCAGATACAGAATCCACACAAAATGTCAAAATAGTATCTATCATCAAGGATTTATTTTCGCCATACAACATACCTGTCTACAACACAGATAGAAGTTGGGATGATGCCTATGAGACCGATTCAAATGAATATGAATGGGGTACCTGCTCCGACGCTGCTACAAATATCCCTGATGATACTGATTTCATATCCATTTCTCAAGAAGAACATAACGCAGAAGATAGATCTCTTGAATTTGGTCCACAACATATCTATGATGTTCAGGAAAGCGAACAGAAATATTACGAACAAGTCTATGTAGAAGATGATACCATCGAAGACCTCAATGAAACCCTAAATTTCTTTAAAAACAAGACCCATCACGATGATAACTCTATTCTAACACTCACAGCAGCTGAACTTGACCCACCCAATGATTCCTTACCACTTGTCTTCCCTGATCTCATCGACTGGACTGAACCTGAGACTCATGATATCCCAATTTTTCCAGATGATGAATCTATTAGTCACTACCTATGTACCGTAAATCCCGAAACAGGCTCTACCAGTGAACCGCATAACGACGTCTGTTCTTCAGAGAGTGCCAAGTCTCTCTGTCACAAAAATGAATCAAATAATGAATCTAAGGCTGAAAACCAGTCAATGGCAGCAATGGATCCCAAAAAAGTGAAAATAAAGGGGGCATCCGAGGGTGAAAACCTTTATAAGGCACCTAATGATGGGAGACTTGACACTCTTCCTGAACATTTTCATGAACGCTCACCCATATTGATTGAGCCCACTCAATCAATCAACATTGGTACCCCTGAAGCCGTCAGAAACATTCACCTTGCAGAATCTCTGATCGAAGAGGAAAGATTGGCATTCATCATCTTCTTTAAAGGACAGCAAATTAACTTTGCCTGGTCATATGCTGATATGCCTGGAGTGGATCCACACCTAATCATGCATCACTTATCCATCTCTGCGGGGGTTAAACCAGTCAAGCAGAAACTACGGAAGATGAATCCACAAATAGCACTCATGGTCAAAACGGAATTAAAGAAATTATTAGATGTTGGATTCATCCGACCTATTGACTATGCAGAATGGATTTCTAACATTGTTCCAGTCTCAAAACCAGATGGTAGTATCAGAATATGCACCGACTTCAGAGATGTCAATAAAGCTTGCCCAAAAGATGACTTTCCTCTACCAAGTATTGATATAATTGTAGATCTCACAACAGGCCATGCAATGCTCTCATTAATGGACGGTTTCTCAGGCTATAATCAAATCAAAATAGCTCCTGAAGATCAAGACAAAACAGCATTCACCTGTCCTTGGGGAACATACTGTTGGAATGTAATGCCTTTTGGCTTAAAGAATGCCGGAGCCACTTACCAAAGAGCAATGACAACCATATTCCATGATATGATGCACACATTTATGGAAGACTATGTGGATGATTTGCTAGCCAAATCCTTCACCAGAACTGAACATCTTGGCATCCTAACAAAGATCTTTGATCGATTGCAGAAATTCAAAGTCCGACTCAACCCTAAAAAGTGTGTCTTCGGGGTTACATCAGGCAAGTTACTAGGTTACATCGTCTCAGCTAAAGGTATTGAAGTTGATCCAGCAAAGGTACAAGCCATCATGGATATGCCACCACCAAAGAATATCAGTCAACTTCGATCTCTCCAAGGACGACTTCAATCAATCAGACGATTCATCGCTCAACTAGCAGATAAAAGTCTGCCCTTTAACCACTTGTTACACAAAAATGTGCCATTCAAATGGGAGACTAAATGTGCAGAATCTTTTTACCAACTTAAACAGTACCTGATGAATCCACCAGTTCTAGTACCACCAATTGCAGGAAAGCCTCTTATATTGTATATATCAACGACAGATGTTTCACTGGGGGCATTATTGGCACAAGAAGATCAACAAGGAAAAGAACACGCCATATATTACATCAGTAGAACATTGAATGGATATGAGCTCAATTATACATTCATTGAAAAGGCTTGCTTAACAGTTGTTTTTGCATCTCAAAAGTTCCGACATTATATGCTAGCACACACTATCAAGCTAGTAGCCAAAATTGATCCTCTCAAATATTTACTCAGCAAGGCAGCTCTCACAGGCCGATTAGCTAAATGGGTTATGATTCTCAGTGAATTTGACATCCACTACACAGAAAGACGCGCCATCAAGGGACAAGCAATTGCAGATCAGCTGGCTGACGCACCGCTACCAGGAAAACAAATCATGGACATTGAATTTCCAGACAGGGACGTTTTTGCTCTTTCCTCCAAACAATGGATCCTATACTTTGATGGATCCTATACCCAACATGGTTCAGGGGCCGGCATTCTATTCATCACCCCTGAAGGACACACTATGCCAAGATCATACAGGCTTATGTTTCCATGTACAAATAATATGGCTGAATATGAAGCATTAGTCATAGGCATCAAAATGGTCGTCGAATGGAAGATCACAGAATTAAAAGTCTATGGAGACTCACAATTGGTCATCAATCAAATCAACAACAACTATCAGACAAAGGATGATAAGCTACTACCCTACAAATGGATGGTGGATGATTTCAAACAGTATTTTGTGCACATCACTTTTGAGCAAATACCAAGGTTAAATAACAAAGCAGCCGATGCAATGGCTACGATCGCTTCATTACTACAAATTCCAGAACAACAGAGTCGTTATGAGTTCCTGGTAGAGCAACTGTTCTCTCCCGCCTATGACCATTCTGAATCTCATGTTATATATGCCTTAACCGGTTCAGATTCTCCGTTATATGGACCAATATATGACTACCTCAAGCATAATATATTACCCATTGACCAATCCCGCAACCAAAAACGTAACTTTATCCGACAAGCTGCCCGTTACACCCTTACCGCTGATACCTTATATCGTCGAGGTCTAGATGGTACTCTTCTTCGTTGTCTTGATCGTAATGATTCTGATTCGGCTTTACACGAGCTTCACGAAGGTATTTGTGGTACACATTCGAGTGGCACTACTCTTGCTAAAAAGCTTCTACGAATGGGATACTACTGGCCTACTATGGAAAAAGACTCATATCATTTCGCCAAGAAATGTCCTAAATGCCAAATCCATGGCAATCTGATACATGCACCAGCACAGGAACTGCAACCATTTACCACATCCTGGCCCTTTTGTCAGTGGGGATTAGATCTGGTAGGCAAAATACATCCTTCATCTTCAAATGGACACAAGTTCATTATAACCGCCACAGAATACTTTACCAAATGGATTGAAGCAGTTCCCATGACCACAGTAACTGGGAAACAAATTGCTTCTTTTATCTTAAATTATCTGATCTGCAGATATGGTATTCCAAGTTCAATTGTCACAGATAATGGACGACCTTTCAAAAACCAAGATGTGCAGGAACTATGTGAAAAATTCAAAATCCAGCATCGATTTTCTACACCATACTATCCACAAGGAAATGGTCAGGCAGAAGCATCTAACAAAACGATCCTAAAAATCCTTAAGAAAACAGTGAATGATGCAGGCAAAGATTGGCATATACAACTCAATCCAGCTCTTTGGGCCTACAGGACTAGCATCCGCACACCTACAGGGGCAACACCATATTCCTTGGTATATGGATCAGAAGCTATTTTACCCTTGGAGGTAGAAATTCCATCTCTTAGAGTCTCTTTGAAAGGCTTGATTCCAGATGAAGAGTATCGGGTAAATCGACTGCAAGAATTGGAACTATTAGATGAAAGAGCCAACATGCTTATACTCATCTCAAAGCATATCAGCAACGCATGTGCCGGAGCTACAATCATAAGGTCATTCCTCGTAACTTCAAAGTTGGTGATCTAGTCTTAAAAGAAAATCCAAGAAACCAACAAGATAGAGAAAAGAAAGGGAAATTTGAACCTAACTGGTTGGGTCCTTATGTCATCATTTCAGTCTATGGATCAGGTGCCTATCAGCTAACAAATTCTGAAGGAGATGTGCTTGATGATCCAACTAATAGCATTCATCTAAAAAAGTACTATACTTAAAGTAGCCTAGTGCACGGAAAACGACAAAAACAAACAAGAGGATACAAAACTCCAGAAAAAGTCAAGATACAAAGTACAATAAAAACAAATGGTGAAAACCTGGTAAACAGGCGCCTTTGTGAAAGGCCGGCTCCTTTCTCTATATCCATGCCATTTTATCCATCAAAACACTCTCGGCCATCGCCCGACACTTAGCATATATCTCTCCAGGACATACTTAGCGTAGTCACTATCCTGGGTTATTCATCTACCACATTTTACCATGGCTTGGAAATCACTGTACATACTTATATCTAGCAGAAACACTCATCTAGGGACATTGGACTGTTCCAAAAACTTGCAAACATTCAAGACATGCCAACTATTGCAAAACTTAGACATCTGACATCCAACAAACACAAAACTACACTACATCACAACAACCAAACACGAACAATACACCAGAAACTTAAGGATGGATGATTTTCTGAAGTACTCAATGTTGCATTATCGTATTAAGGTCTTGATTATTTTGCATTTTGAACTTTTTAAATAAATTGGAATCTTTTCCTTATCTCATCAAAAGCTTCACAGCCAGAGATCATGGAAAACTTCCAAAATTTTCTAGTCTTCTGTTTGGGAGGCGATCACTTGTATTGTATGAATATTTGCCTCGAGACGTGATTCATATCACTGAAGCTTGATCCCATTTCACGCATTATAAATGATCTACTCTTGTATGTTTACGCAATACGCACTCAGGTCATCCTGGTTCAATTATACCTTGACGCTTTGTGCTATCTTGCAAAATCAAATATCATGTAAATTTTTCTCAGGTCATTATGGTTCAATTATACCATTATGCTTGTATAAATTTTCAACATATCCTAAACAAATCAATGCTCAATGATGATATTTACAAAGAAAGCAAATGAATGGTTTATCGGATGGCAAATACAGAATGAGAGATGATCCAAACACAATTAGTTGCATATCATTTTACATTAGTTGCATATCATTTTACATTAGTTGCATATCATTTTACAATTAGTTGCATCTCATTATTATCTCTTCTATCATTATTACATCATTACACATCATCTTACATAAAGCCGCATATTAACATCATACATCTCATTTTCAAGATACATCTCATAACACACAAAAACATACATATGTATATCATACATTACATCATGTACATAAGCATTACATCATCATGTAAAAAAGGAAGCAGCACACATAAAACATACATCTATAAACACATCACATCGGTCAAAAATGGTGCTCTATATATATCCCTAAAAAATGATCAAAATCTACAAAATGTGTCACAACTGTGTCCAGTACAAAGAATACACACTGCTCAAAATACAATAGAGACCATGTCTCTCAAGTATGACTATCCCCTGATGGAGATGGTCTAGCCCCTGAGGCACCTGCTCCCGGATCAGCAGGAGGGTCCTGTCCCGCTGGCCCTGTCACTCCATGGCTCTCCGATCGTGTCCCGGCAGTTCGAGATCGACTCGATCTCGACTGCGCAAAGCTCTCTACACGCCGCTCTCTGGGAACCGCTTCCTCATAGTTGCTGCCTGTAATATGCAGCCTCCTGCACACTCCGTGTCAGCTCTCTCAGGGTGTCTCTCAAGGGACACCCGCCGCAGCTCTCTAAACGGTCGCCAAGGCCTCCTCTACTCGCCCCCCGCCGCTCCATCTCGGTATCTCTCTCAGTGATCAACTGAGAGATCTGCCTCTGATACGTCAAAATCTGTGCCTGCAGCTGCTGCACAGTGATCTGAAGCGTTCGGATCCTGGGCGTCCTCTATGTGTCCCGGCACTCGATACCCGTAATGTACCTGTGCTGGCGCCACTCCCCCCACTCGCCCTGTCCTGGGTACGGGAGGTGAAGAATATCTATCCTCCTCCTCTGTACTAGCCTCCCCACCTCCTCCTCTCCTCCTACTGCCGCTAGTACCTCTGTGACTCTGCCCTCTCTCCCGGCTCCAACAGCCAATCCTCCCTCCCTCTCTCAATCCGACCCTGTCGCACAGCCCTCTGCACACACCTCTCCCTCTCTCTCCTCACTCCATCCCCCCATCATCCCCCTCATCTCCCCCGTCTCCCTCCTCTCCATCTGAATCAAAAACCGGTCTCATCTCCTCTGGATCTGAGATCCTAGCCACAGCCCGAGCAACAAATAAACGAGCGAAATCGTCAGTCATACCAGCATCCTGTATCTCTGGGGCATAGTCCCAGATCTGCCCGGCCAAACCAGTAAACTCCTCAATCACAACGGCACTGTCAATGGTCGGACCCCCAATCGGCCACATCCTGCTGCCGCCGTGCATATAAGCACGTCCCCTGTGGAACACCCTGCTGCCTCCCGAACTGCCTCAAAACTCGGGTAACCAAAAACCGCTCAATAACGAACGGGGTCCTCCCAATCAAATGCCTCGTCATAAACACAAAAGGCATCTCTATACCATCCTCGGCCCATACCTCGCAGCCTTGTGTACGGTCTCCAGATGACCGTATCTATGTCATCAAAAACCCTCCTCCAGTGCTCTAGTTTGCCCAGCTTGCGCTGGACAACTAGGCCTCTATAACCATAAGCATAAGCCGCCCCTACGGGCCTATCCCTGTCTGCCAGTGGCCTCGCTGCTGGAATGTGCTCCCAGCACCATACCTGTAAGAGTGTCACCCCTGCTGATAAACTGCCATAACCAAGGTATACTACCTCGTGCAGGCTCCTGTAAAGGTGGGCCAGCATCCGCTGACCCCCATGCAAATCTCCAGCCCTGTGTGACCATCTGCTCCAGAACCAGCCCCCATCCCACTGAAAATCCCTTTGACCTGCGATCAGGACAAAGGAATCCTCCAATAAATCCTGCCAATACAGATGGCAGCGGTGCATAATCAAGATCCAGGAACTCCTGCCACGGGATCTCATACCCGCAGACACTCTCATCATGAAAAATCCGGCGCAGTGCCTCTGTGCCGCCCTCCTCTGTCTGCTCATAGGGTAGTATAGCTCCTACCACAGGAATACGCAGGATGCGATAGCAGTCCTCTGGTGTCACGGTCATCTCCCCAGTGGCAAAATGGAAGGTGTTTGTGTCACTATGCCATCTCTCTGCCAGTGCTGTCAAGAGTCCCCGGTTCACAGTGAACCGAGGCATATCCAAAAGTGAGGTCAATCCACACCTCTCAATAATATCTAAGTCTGCCTGTGACAGACGTGGTATCAGTGTCCATGGTCTCGGGAATCTCTCCCTCGACTGCACGATCCCCAATCGCTCCTGTCAACAAACAAAACATATCCAATATCAGATTCCACATCAATAAAAAGATATCAAAATACAACTCACATCAAATACATGAAACAAATTTGCTCATCTACATCAAGTTCAAAAACCTATCATTTCATATCAACTTGTAAAACAACTCAAGTTCTCAAAAACCATATCAAAACTTGTAAAACAACTCAAGTACCACAATCACAAACTTGTAGAACAACTCAAGTTTCCCACCCATATCAAAACTTGTAAAACAACTCAAGTTTCCAACCCATACCGGCTTGTAAAACAACTCAGGCTTTCCTATGCATTTTGAACTTAAAACAGATAACACAAAATAAATCATGTTCTGATCCCCACAAATAGCTTGATATCTATACATAACTTGGAAATATTCACATCAAAACAAGTTATACAAATATTCATATTGGATACATGCATCAAAAACACGACAGACACGCAAAAATACCACATTTTAGATCAACCACAACGCAAATTTTTCCTGTATGCGCTAACACAGACATGAAATGCGCTAAAAAGACCTACGCGCTAGGCTGTTTGTCCTACGCGCTAACCTATCTCTCTTATGCGCTAGATTCAATCCATGCGCTATCCTTTTCTACTGGCGCGCTATCCAATTTATCCTATGCGCTAGACTCTATTCACGCGCTATTTTTTTCCTCCAATGCGCTACCTAAACTAACCTATGCGCTAGAATATTTCTACGCGCTAAATCCCCTTTCCTACGCGCTACTTTTCCAACCCTATGTGCTAGGTTATGCCTACGCGCTAAACCTCCTGTTTGATGCGAACTTCTATGCTTCCTATGCGCTAGGTTAGACCTACGCGCTATCCTGTTCTTCTAACGCGCTAATATACACATTACCTGCGCTATTCTACATAGACGCGCTAACCTAAACGAGCTATGCGCTATCACAATCATTTCGGACGGAGCAATTAAAATGGCTTCTATGCGCTACTTCACATTGCGTATGCGCTAATATGCGCCTTAGACGCGCTAAAACGATGAGTCCGAACTTTAAAATTCGAAAAACAGCTAAAAACGACAAAATAAAAAATCAAAAGGGGGTCAAAAACGTTGACTTACTGGTGGTCCATACGCTGCAGGTCTCCGATATCTCCGAACGCGCTCGAAACGGTGTCTGTGGTAAGGAATCGGCATTTTCTCTCCAGAGCAAATTCTCTTCTCTTCAAAGTCCACAAACACAAATGAATTCAAATCAAACCTTTTTCCCTTTTTATAGGAGAAAATGAAATTAGGGTTACCTAACTGGGCCTGTAATATGGTCGCGGTCTCCCCTATACTAAAACATTTTTAATTTTTCGGGAGATGAATCAATTTACACACTAACTACACGCATGAAATCCTACACATCATACGAACGACATCAATTTAAATCAGAAATTTTCCAACCAAAAAAAAAAATAAAAAATAAAAAATAAAAAATAAAAAATATATTGATTCATCTCCCGAGGGGGCATCACATCGCATCGAATCTGGAGCATCGCATCACATCACATCAAATCTGGGGCACGACTGGCAAATCAAAAGAGCGACACAAAAATTGCATTTGATCATAAAAACACAAAAACACAAAAACACATCATTTTCTTTGAATTAACATGTGCACACACGTCACTTCAAAGAGGGGCAAAATGTAGACGTATAAAAATGACCACATTCCTAAATGAACATTTTATGTTCATTTTGATTAAATCCAATTAAATTATCCACATTCTTCTATTTTATTAAATAAATTGCTCGATTTATTTAAATAAAATTCACTATACCATTTAATGAATAAATCATTTTATTCAATTAAATCCCCCTAGCCACTTTTAATTAAATTCAAATTTAATTAAATAGTTATCCTAAATTGAATAAATCAAATTTATTTAATTCCAACCAAATTGAATGAAAATCAAATAAATTCAATTAAATCCTATTATCCTCCCCATCCACTTGCAAAATCCCAAACCCCTACCTAACCCCTTCTAGAATATTCTAACCAATTCTAATTAACCTAAACACCCTCTAAACTTTGTCACATTCCTAAGCAAAGGGAGGTCACTTCTCAAATAGCCCAAAGTCTTGGATAACCATTGAAGGTTTTCAACCTTCAACCACCAAAAACCCTAAAGTCTTTGAAAACCATTGAAGGCTTCCAACCTTCAACCACTTAATCCCCAAAGTCTCCAATAACCATTAATGGTTATTTCAAACCCTCCCACATGGTTAAAACATTTGTTTTGACTCAACCTCTATCCAACCCAAGGGTCTCATCAGGTCATTAATGCTTTGACCATGATTATCTCTTAATCATTTGCACAAAGGTTTATCTTTGGATTAGATCTTAATTCATTGGGTAAACCTAACTTAGACTTGACCCTTAGCCTTTAGATAATCATGAGGTCTCCTCAGGCCTTTAATGCCTCCAACCTCTTCTTTCAACCCAATCTGGTGTGGACATTTGTCATCATTTTATTGGTGTCAATTGTGCACATGGATCCCCAACTTTCAAACCTGGCCCTTGATTAAACCTTTCAATCCTGACCATCCATTGCCCTGTTTGTGCTATAAATAGAGCTCTCATTCCTCCATTTTTAACAATCATCTTTCAAATTTGAAGCATCACACTTATGCTCAAATTGTTTCAAGCTTTCATATCATCTTATGCTCTTCATTTAGCCTCTTTTAGATCAGAATTAATCATGAACATGCATGCTAAAGTAGTTTATTTATCATTTTAGCTCAATCATAGAGTAAATATAGTATGCTAGGATAATCTTCATACTAACCTCGTCATCTTATCATTTAGTTTATTGCATTTCTAACATCACACCTAGCTTATAACACATCTCATACTAAGATCAGTTAAAATCTCTCTCGTTCTCATATTTGCCATCCCTAAGCCATTTTGCTCAGTAATCTGAGAGCAAAACATTGGTTTGAGGGACATTGTGAGATAGAGAACCATGGGACCCTCCTTGGGAAGCTGAGTAACGCATCGTTACTCCATAGCTTGCATCAAGAAGTCCTGTGTGTGTGTGTGGATTGGTATTTTACATATTTTTCACATTTTTAATTCTAACAATCCATTTTTCCCACATACAGTTATAATTCTGCAATTTGTATATTGATGCAATTTGTTTCTGCTGTCATATTTATTCTTTTTTTTATCAGCTGGCTAAAGGAGCAGGCACAGTTTTCAGATTCTACAAGTGGTATCAGAGCATGTAATATTGTTTTGGGTTAAAGATTTTATAGTGGGAATTTCACCAAAGTTAATCATGTTGAATTCTAACCAGATGCCCATTCCAAAATTTGATGGGAATGATTATGATTATTGGTGCATTAAGATGTTAACTTTTTTTATTGGAAAAGATTTGTGGGACATTATTGAAACAAGTTATGAGGAGCTAGCTAATTGGAATACCCTTACAACAATTGAAAGAACAACAAGAAATGAAGCGAGGAAGAAGAATGCTCAAGATTTGATTCACATTCAGATAGCTTGATAAGAGCTTATTTCCAAGAATATCAGGAGCAACAACTACCAAAGATGCTTGGAAGACTCTACAAGAAGCTTACCAAGGTAGTGATCAAGTTAAGGTGGTCAAGCTTCAGACATTGAAGCAAGAGTTCGAATATTTGAAGATGCAAGAAGCTGAAAGCATAAGTGATCATTGTGTTAGAGTCAAAGATGTGGTCAATAAAATGGCTACACTTGGGGAAACTGTAAGTAATGAAGTTTTGATAAAAAAAGGGTATTGAGATCTTTGACACCCAAATGGAATCATGTTGCCATAATCATAGAAGAAAGCAAGGATTTGACAAAACTATAGTTTGATCAATTGGTTGGATCCTTGATGCTCATAAAGAAAGATTGAAAGATTGTTTTGAAGGTGTAGAGAAAGCGTTTTCCTCTAAATTGTAAATCACAAAAATGAAGATGCAAACAATAGTAGTGCCAAAATCAATCAAGGCCAAGGTAAAGGACAAAGCCAAAATTCTTCAAGAGGTAGAGGCAGAGGTGGCTCAAGAGGAAGAGGTGGTTGTGGAGGAAGAGGTAGAGACAGATTTGATAAGAGAAATTCTCAATGTTACCATTGTAATATGTATAACCACTTTGAAAGAGAATGCAGATTGAAAGATGGTAAAAGTGCTATCCATGCTTAAGAAAGTAGTGAGAATCCTCTTTTTCACTTATTTTTATCTTATGCCAAGGGTGAAAATACTAGTAAAGATAATTGGTACTTAGATTCTGGATGCTCTAACCATATGACAGGGAATGAAAAGTTGTTTTCAACAAAGGACGGAAGTTTCAAATCCAAGATCCAACTTGGTGATGATAAATCGTTGGAGGTTGCTGCCAAAGGAGCTACGGAGGTCCAAACAAAAGAAGGTATAAAGAGTATTCATGATATTTATTATACTCCACAATTGAAGCACAATTTGTTAAGTGTTGGGCAACTATGTGAGAAAAACTATAAAGTAGTCTTTAAGAATAAGACATGTACTATATATGATAAGAATAAGAACAATATGGTGATAACTATTGTGCCTATGACAAGAAATAGGATGTTCCCCTTAAGGTTTGGTGAACATAACAACAGTTTGGCAAATATAGCTTATGAGTATTCAAGTTGGCTATGGCATCTCAGGTATGGGCATTTAAATTTTCATGGTTTGAAGTTTCTAACCTCACATGCATTAGTTTCTGGTTTGCCCAAGGTAGAGGAGCATAAGGAGGTTTGTGAAGGATGTGCTAAAGGCAAGCATGCAAGGGAAAAGTTTCCAAAGGGAAATGCATGGAGGTCCCATCACCCACTTCAACTTGTTTATTCAGAAATATGTGGTCCTATGAAGACTAAGAGTTTGGGTAAGTCATCATATTTCATCACTTTTATTGATGATTACTCACGAAATTGTTGGGTATATTTTTTGAAGGCCAAGGATGAAGCCCTGGATACATTTAAGAAGTTCAAAGCCCTCATAGAAAATGAGAAAGGGTGCAAGATCAAATGTTTGAGGACTGGCTGTGGAGGAGAATTTTGTTCAAAGGCTTTCTAGAGTTATTGTGATATGAATGGCATTAGGAGACAACTTACTACTACATACACACTTCAATAGAATGGAGTAGCTGAATGGAAGAATCGTACTGTGGTTGAAATGGCAAGGTGCATGTTACGAACCAAGGGATTGAGCAATTCTTATTGCGGAGATGCAGTTGCTACAATAGTTTACATACTCAATCGTAGCCCCACCAATGCACTAGAAAAGATGACTCCTTATGAAGCTTGGTATCGAAAAAGGCCTAATGTTAATCATTTCAAAGTTTTTGGTTGTTTGAATTATATGCATGTACCTAATCAGAGTAGACATAAGTTAGATGCAAAGAGCGAGTCATGTATTTTTATTGGGTATAGTGAGAAAAGAAAGGCTTATAGATTGTATAATCCCATCACTAATAAGCTTATTGTCTCAAGAGATGTAATTTTTGATGAAGGGGGAGTTTATGGTCATTTAAAAGGCCATGTTGAGAAGCCAAAATCTGTTTTGAATGATGATATAATTGCTGATATTGATCATGAGCAGCTAACTAATGTTTCTGTATCCAGTGGTGTAACTCCATCGAGCATCCTTTCATCAAGTTCTTCAGTACCAAGTTCAAGTCCAACTTCTTCTCCAAGTTCTATAAGGAAGGTAAGGAGATTGAGTGATATCTACCAGAGGAGTGCAAATCAAGTACATGAAGAAAACCCAGTAGGTGAGAAAGTGAATTTTTCTTTATTAGCCAAGACTGAACTTGAACCATCATGTTGTAAAGATGCATGTACTAATGAGGTTTGGGTGCAAGCCATGGAAGAAGAGATGGAGTCCATTCATAGGAATGACACTTGGGAGTTGACAAAACTTCCACATGACAAGAAAATGATTGGCACCAAATGGGTCTGCAAGACCAAGTTTAACAATGATGGGAGTGTTGAAAGAAACAAGGCAAGATTAGTTGCGCAAGGCTTCACACATAAGTATGAAATTGATTATGAAGACATTTGCACTAGTAGCAAAACAAGAGACCATAAGAATGTTGATTTCATTAGCAGCTCAGAAGAAGTGGAGCATACATCATATGGATGTGAAAAGTGCCTTCTTGAATGGGTACTTAAAAGAGGAAGTATATGTGGAGCAGCCACAAGGTTTTGAAGTGGATGGAAAAGAGAATCATGTCTATAGATTGAAGAAGGCTTTGTATGGCCTCAAGCAAGCACCAAGAGCATGGTATGCCAGGATTGATGGATACTTTCAGGAGAATGGCTTCCAAAGAAGTAAGAGTGATCCTACCCTTTACTACAAACAAGAAGGTACTGATATTCTAATCATAAGTTTGTATGTTTATGATCTATTGTATATGGGTAGTAGTTCTAAGATGAAAGATGAATTCAAAGTTGCTAGGATGAATGAATTTGAGATGAAATATCTTGTTCTCATGAAATGTTTTCTAGGAATGGAGGTTTATCAAAGTAAGGATGATATTTTCATTTGTCAAACAAAGTATGCACAAGATATATTGAAGAAATTTGATATGAATGATTGTAACCCCGCCTCCACTCCAAGTGATAATGGAATTGTGTTGTGTAGAGATGATGGTGCTGATTTAGTTGATGAGACAACTTACAAAAGTATTGTGGGGAGCTTGATGTTTCTAACCCACACGAGGCCTGATATTGCCTATTCAATTTCACTTGTTTCAAGGTATATGACAAATCCATTAGAAATACATATGAAGGCAACCAAGAGAATTTTGAGGTATGTGAAAGGGACTTAAAATATTGGTATTCATTACTACTCTTCTGAAAAGTTCAATCTTGTTGGCTTTAGTGATTCAGATTGGGGAGGTAGTATGGATGACCGTAAGTCTACATCTGGGAATCGTTTCTCTTTTGGTTCTAGATTAATTACTTGGAGCTCAAAAAATCAAAGTATTGTTGCCCTCTCATCCACAGAAGCAAAGTATGTTGCAATTACCTCAGTAGGTACACAAGCTCTTTGGCTCAAAAATATTTTGGAAGAAATTGGAGAAAAACAAATTCAACCTACAGTGATTTCTTGTGACAATGTGATTGCCATCAAATTAGCAAAGAATCTGGTTCCTCATAGTATAACAAAGCATTTTGACATGAAATATCACTTCATTCAAGATTTGGTGCAGAAGAAGGACGTTGAATTGAAGCACATCAATACTCAAGATCAACTAGCTGATATCTTCACGAAGTCAATTGCAAAGGCTTAGTTTTTTGCACCACGAGATAAGATTGTGAACCCTCTCAGTATCAAGGGGGAGTATGTGGTGAACTGATGTTGCTCAAGTATGCAACTCCATGCATTACCATTTTCTTTGCATCCACCGATCATGCAGTTGGAAGCTTGGTTGTTTACCCTCCACAGTAATGCACCACCACATGATCCAAGATCCACAGCCAAATACCGCCATGCAGCAAGCTAAATTTAGGATGTTTGAATATAATTTTAGAATAGTTAATATTTTTTAGTTTAGTAAATAAAGCATGCTATGTATGCAAGTTTTTTTTTGAATTAGCTCATTCGGTGATAAAGTTTAGTTTAGATTTTAGATTTTAACTGCCAGGTCTAATTTTGGCTAAACAATGCATGCTGAAGCATATAATTTTGAAACTATAATTAGTCTGGTTTTTTTAGTCAATAATGCATGCTACACATGCTCTCTTTTTGTTTGGTGCATGTCCTATATTTAGAGACTTTGATTTATATTTTAGACCTTTGTATTGTTTTATACAAGCAGTAATAAAGAGAATTTGTGTGCAGTGATGAAAACAGGGGTGGTCTATTTTTATTCTGAAGTTTGTTTGTTATAATTCTGCAATTTGTATAATGCTGCTATTTATTTCTTGTCATATTTTTTTTTTCTTATCAGCTGGCTAAAGGAGCAGGGGCAGTTTTCAGATTCTACAATTTTCCCAACTTTCAAGAGTCGCTACTTGTTTCAAAATGAGAAAAACCAACATCAGTCTCCTTGTAACTACTACTTTGATCTATTCACAATGTTTTCTACATGAAGCAAGGCACGCTAATGAAAAACATACAATTTGTTATCAGTTAACAAAATTTGAAGTGTCATTAGTTTTTTTAATAAGAATAGGCCGAGCGTTTGATGTTTACCTTCCTCTAAATATCCTAAATAACACATGTTTATCCATTGTGACCGGTTTTGTCATGTTCATTAAGAGTGTGAGTGTTTTTTTTATTGCTCGTCCCATCATGCCTGCAATGCTCCCTCACCACAAGGAACTTAATAATCAAGCCATTTATGGTGCAATTTTTCATTGCATACCATCGGGGAATTTTTCTTCCATTATACTTTTGGTAGTAGTCTACAATGAACTCTACATAGATTTGATCATGTGGTAATGAGTTATCATTGGGGTGATATTATTCAAAGTATTCTGGTTAGTGGTTGAAGTATTCGATTGATTCTGGGCTTCTTGGTTGAGAGCTGCAAACTACGAAAAGTTGTAGATTGTTGTAAGTGGCGAAGCTTCTATAATCGGATCTCCATGTAGCAAAGTTTCTTGTAATCCATTTTTTTTATGCGACCAATAAAATTCTGTCTTGCAAGCTTTTATTGGTAAGGTTTTGAGTTGTGGGATAAAGCATTTGTGGCTTTTTAATTTTTAACTTATAATGAACTCTTTTTTTAAATTTGTTGTTATTGGTAGGGTTGTGATTTTATAGGTTTCATCATTTGTTGTGTTATTAGTTAATGATCATTTTATCATTTTATTTTTTTATTATAAATTATTCTTTAATATCAATTATTCAGCAATAGACTATCATATTAGTGTTTAATCCTATTTGAGGGGAATGCCAAGGTTTATTATTAATAATTTCAATAGTTTGAACTAAATTATGATTAAATTTGTATGGTTTCATTGAATAACTATGGCTTATATTTTTTTATCATTGAGTTTAATCAATTAGATGTTGAAGATGTTAATAATATATCACAAATTTATTATAATTTTCTGATAATTAAGAAGAGTTCAAGCATAAATATCACATGTTTTTTATTTTATCATTCAATTTATATATTTATTTATTTGATTTACATTTCATAATTTCTTATTATTCACATTATATGACTTTCTATTTAAATGTGCAAAAAAAATTTTCACTTTAATTTGTTTTTCTTTTTTTTGTAGAATCTAACTCTAATGCATATATACTTGTCTACAAAAGGTCAACATTAACTACAAATAATACATATTAATGCTCAAAGAGATAAAATACAATTAATTTATAAATTTAATTATTTCAAGATTGCTTGTGATTAACTATAGTTTTAGATGTGTTATTTTATGCACACAAAAAAAAGAGCTCATAATATGTAGCAAAATATTTATCGTTTACATGAATTTCAAACACATACAAATATATAGATTACACTTCCTCCTCTACACTGACTATATTAATTTGTTGTAGAACCATTTAGGTGATGTTAAATGTCCTCAATTCTATGTTCAATGAAAATCAATATTCAAATTGTTGATGAGCATGACATTGAAGATTGGTACAATGACCTATGTCAAAATTCATCATATAATATTGTATCAAATGACATAAATGATGACACTCGCATCAAGACACAATATCTAATATTTTATTAATAATTCTAAACTATTATTAATGATTGATGTCTTATTAATTTTTTAATAAAATATTTATAAATTAATTTTACAAGATAATCTATATAAATTACAATGCAGATAACCATTGCAACTTTTTTTTAATGTACAAATGTTGGTATTATTGACAATTATGAAAGAATATGCTGACAGAAGTATATAAACCAACAATAATGTCAATTTCTCGCTTAGTGCGCGACAAAGACTAAAGAAAAAGTAATTTTGAGTGGTGGACACATTATTTCGCCTATCAATTCACATCTACAATTTGTCGTACATCATATTGCGTTTATGATAAGCATTTCGCCTATCAATTATTTTCTGCTCTTTCCAGGCGGGTTCCATATTCCAGAAAATGGGGAAGTCTAGTTATGTTTAGACAAAAGCTGGAATAGAAACTTTTTGAATACATATAAACCAAGGCCGATTTTGGATTGAGCAATTATCGAGTGTCCTCTTTGAAAAAATTTGCAGGCTCAATATGTTCCCTGCTGAAATTTGCAGGCTCGATATGTTCCCTGCTGCCGACACCTCCTTTCCATTTACTCATCTCAAAATATATGACGTTTATATAAGCTTTTGTGACCCTCATATCAGCCAAGATTTTGCTAGCCGACTGAACTATGCTCTTGAAGCGGAAGGCATTGTCACCTGGATAGAAGGAAAATTCATAGATGATATCCCTCCTTTTCAACGCATCCGAGAAAGTAGGATCTGTATACCTATTTTCTCCGACACATTTATCGAGTCACAATCGTTCTTGAATGAAGTGTGTTTTATGAATAAGTCGAGGGTCAAAATTTTTCCTCTGTTTTATCATGTTTATCCTTCAGTCGTTCGCCACCCGGAGAGAATTCCATCTGCACAAGATTTCGTGCAACATCTAAACAAGGAGACAATAGAAGCATTAAAGAATGTTTCCGATATTTGCGGATGGTCTTCGGATCAATTTTCGTAAGGCTACAGCAAATTCTACTTATATACATTTTTTCTCTCTCCTTAATCTATATATTGAAGTATTCATCAATATTAGTTCACGCTTTTGCAGGGACAGCGCTTTGATTCAAGATGTAGTGAGCAAGGTAGTGAAATTCTTAGAGTCAGCTAAGGTTCATTTAGATACTCCGAAATGCTTTGGTTTAGACTGGCGCGTGGAGCATGTCAGGAGATTGCTCAACTTAGCGGATCATCAGAAGAAGATTTTGAAAGTGGGTATACATGGGATGCCCGGTATTGGTAAAACCACCCTGGCCAAGGTTGTTTGCAAAGAAGTCTTCTACAGTCAGTTTGAAGTGCATTGTTTTGTACTTAGTGTGGGAGAAATATGTCAGCTGGAAAATGGGCTCGTAAAGCTGCAAACCTATATGCTCCAAGAGGTTTCCCGATTCATGCCCAAAGAAGATTCCCAAGTCAGAGTCGAAGTAGATCATATTGATCGAGGTAAATATCTGCTACAAGAGTGTCTCAGGGGTAGGAGAGTTCTCCTCCTCCTTGATGACATTCAAAGTGTCGAGCAGCTGGAAGCTCTTGGGGGAAATTTCACTGACTTCGGAGCAGGCAGTCGTTTGCTCATTACATCTCAGAATCAACAAATTCCAAAAGTGGCGAACGTTGATGGAATGTACGAGGTAAGGAGGCTTCATCAAGAACATGCAATGGAGTTATTCACATTCCACGCGTTCCCTAATTCCGGCTGTCCAGATCCAGAGCTACAAACCCCAAGCATCAATATTGTTAATGCTTGTGATGGCCATCCTCTTGCACTCCAACTTCTTGGTAAAACCCTGGCTGGTGAAGACGATAGAGATGTATGGGAAGACATGGCAGACAAGTTAAGGGATGAGCCTTATATGCAAAAGAAACTCAGAGCCTCCTACGATACCCTGGATTCCTTTGAAAAGGAAATGTTTCTAGATGTTGCTTGTTTTCTTACAGGAAGGGAGAAAGAAATTGCTCTGATCTTTTGGGCAGAGCTGAATCGGAGTGTTCATGCTTCTCTCAGACATCTCTTGCAAAAGTCTTTGGTCAACTTGGGTTCTAGTAACGACTTACTGATGCATCGGTGCCTCCAAGATTTGGGAACTACTGTAGCAAATGAAATTTCTACAGAGCCCCATAAACGCACAAGACTATTCGATGAGGACGATGTGCACCATATGTTACGCCGACACTGGGTATGGATTTTCTTCCTATCCTATTATTTTATTTTCATCTGTTTAACGTTACATATGTCTCTCGTGGCTATTTTATGTTTATGTCTTACATGGTAGCTAGATTCCAGTTACTACGGAAGTAAGAATTATCTGTGTATTTTTATATGGAATCAAGGAAAAGGCCAAAAAAGTTCATTATCTTCGCTACGAGCCCAAGGAAAGGAAGACAATGAAGGCAGACATGTTCAAGCAGCTGTACAACTTGAGGTTGCTCTGGCTTGCAAATGTTGAGATAAAGGGACACTTTGCTGAGGCACCCTGCTTTGATGAATTGAGATGGCTCAGATTGACGAGATGTTCGTTAACACGGCTACCTCCAGGAATGAATCTGAACAAACTTGTTATTCTGGAGGTAACCGATAGTCAGATAACTCATCTCTGGGACGAAAAAACAGAAGAATATTCCAACGTAAGGCATACAAATATTTTTTTCTTTTTTTAGTCATGTAAACAAAGTAAGGGTTTGGATTTATTCGTGTCATGATGTTTGAACAGATATGGCCGGAGAAACTTAAAGTGCTTATTTTGAGAGACTGCGGGTCCCTGGAAACACTTCCTGCTACAATAATCTATACCCAGTTGCAGTTTCTGGACTTGCACAATTGCCATTCACTCAGAAGCCTGCCCAATAATTTGGCCAATAATGTGGGAAACTTCCACAGCTTAGTTTCTCTCAACATGAAAGGCTGTGGTGTTTCTTGTTTGCCTGGGGATTTCGGTATGCTTTCAAGTCTGGAAGAATTGGATCTATCTTGGTGTAAGAATTTATGCAACCTTCCTGCTAGTTTTGGCAATTTGACTCGGTTGGAAAAACTACAAATTCACCACAATTCAAATCTTAGAGAGCTACCGGCCACCATTGGTGGCCTAGAAAGTTTGGCTTATCTGGATGCCGGCTACTGCCAACTGTGTGAAAATGGACTCCCAGCCGGACTATTCGAATTGTCTTCTTTAAGAATCATCAACTTTGAGCATAATAGATTTTGCAGTCTTCCCGGCAGCTTCCAAAAGTTGAGTGGACTTTGGGAACTGCATTTGGACGGGTGCAGCGAGCTTTCCGAATTGAGAGGGGTCCCACCATCACTGGAGATGCTGTATGCGCGTGACTGTATGCAATTGCAGAGCTTATGCTGCTTGTCAGGACTGACAAGTCTGTGTAGATTAGACGTAAGCAAGTCATGTCATCTAACTGGTCTGAATGGATTGGAATCTTTGCAAGGATTGACAACATTGAGATTGGTGGGATGTACAAAACTTTCAAGCGCAACACTTGGAAGCTGCTTGGGTGGTCTCAAGTCCTTGGAGAGCATCTTCATTGCGGGCCCCGGTGTCAGCTCAAAGCAGTTACTTTCCTTCTACGAGACTATCAAGGTAAGTTCAATGAAAGTTCGCTCTGCCCTTCCCATTCACGTTTCTCGTCCTTTCTGTCATTAAAATAATTTGCGTAATTTCTAGGGCACCGTCTCAACTTGAAATTATAAAAGTATATTTGTCAATTTTATCATTCATAGTTTAGGTAACAGTTCAAATAGATGGTGAGGTACCTCTGTAAACCATCTGCACTGCAAAACAATGTGTAAACCAGCTCTCACCGGATGGAAAAACAATCGTGACGGCACAAATGACCGTCAAACTGAAACCCTTACTCTCATCTGATTAAAGCCAAGTAGCTTGACCTAACCATCATGTATTTGGCAGGCCATCTCTTTCGAGAGTCAATGTCTAATGTCTAAAAGGCCATCTCTTTCGACTTGGCTGCCTGCCGAGCTGAATGGACGGAACGGGAAGGAAGACAATTGTTTTGAATTCTGTGCAGATGACCGGGAGATTAGCTACTGTGCAGGATATATTGTTTGTTGTCTTTCGCTTGGCCAAAATTTTGATATTCAAGGCACGAGCAGGCTGCGCTACAGCATTGAAAGGGATCATACACTACGTGCATGTGAAATGATACACCCGGACATGGATTCGACAAGTGAAGACGTGCTGGAAGTACGTGTTGTGAGAGTGGATGGCGATTTTGATTTTAATTGGCTGAGGATGGGAGACAAACTGAGAGTGAGTGCAGGCTCTGATCATCAGAATTGGGAGGCGTGCTTCAAATTTTTGATGTATGGTCCTCTTAATGATCCTCCTCATGTAATTTATCCCCCTGTCGTAGAAAAACCTCCTCGGACAATAACCTTTGGCATGTAAAACTATACAAGGACATCAATCTTGTGCCGAGGTAAGTCTTACTGTGCAGCCTTTTATTGACATTGAATGTTCAACTTTTAATTAAAGCTTTAGCTGGGTTGAGCGCCGATTCGGATTTTTATCAATGTCTTCATTACTTCTTTCCCTACCTGCGCTCATTCAAACTTTTTTATCATAGTCCCATTTTTTAACATAAATGCTCGTTCTGAAAGGTTGAATAAACGATGAGATTCAATCTTAATAAGATGCTAGATTAACCATATCCCAATCGGTTTTTCAAATTTATAGGAATTTGGAAGGACATCTATGTTAGGAAAAGGATTCATTAGTTAAGCATGATTTTATAGTTGTAATAACATTTGTTTGATTTAATGTCTAATATTTTTGATAGTATAATACTAGTAATTGTGACTTTAAAGTTGTTAGTGTTGATCATGAGTAGGGGAGAGGAGCCAATATTTGTGGGGACTCTTTGTGAGCATGTAGTGATTACATGGAATGTAGCTCTATTCTTTTTTAGCAATGCACATTAGTATGTCTAGTGAAAAAAGTCTACAAAATGACTTTTTGAAGATTTGACCAAAACCTAATTATGGTGTCCTTAGTAGGGGAAAAGAGCTAATAGCCACCCATGTATTAGTAATCACAATGTTCTTGCCTAATTAACCCTCCCAATTACTATCTTTTAAAATAACCAATACGTGATAATAAAAAGCCCACTAAAAAATTCCACATGTACTAATAGTTGCCTACTTGTACACCAAATATTTAAAATTTGAATGTTTAATTGGAAGAGTTGTGTTGTTTTATTGGTACAACCACAATGCACGATTATTGAGACTATTTGTGCATAGGTACTGTAGTCACACAAATCTGTTCAGCTTAATTAAATGAATATTTGCTATTTATTTGATTAAAAATACACTAGCCATGAGTTAATTAATTAATATTTAATTAATCCATCTTCAAACATTCTTCTATTAATTAAATAAATTATTCAATTTATTTTAATTAATTCATTAAACCAAGTTCAAAAATCAATTAAATAAATAAAATATATTTATTTAATTAAATCCCCCTATTCCTCTTTTAAATAAATTAAATTAAACATTTATTTAAATCATTATCCCCCCCCCCAACTTGCATTCTCCTAAAAATGCAACTTGCACACATTTATTGAAATAAATTAATTTATTTTAATTAAAAATCTTATTTTCCCTCACCCACCAAATCCAATTGCATTCCTAAACCCCGTTTTAGATTCTTCTAACCCCTTCCTAATTAGCCTAATCCATCCCCTAATTATTGTCACATTCCTAAGCAACATGGATTCACTTCTCAAAGACTTCAAAGTCTTTGAAAAACATTTAATGCTTTGTGTGTTCAACAATTTAACCTCCAAAGTCTTCCAAAACCACTAATGGCTCTTACATGACCATTAATGGCTCTTACATAACCATTTATGGTTATTTCAACTTGTCTCCCCAAGCATTTATTGCTTTGACCATGTTTATCCCTTTTGCCTTTGCACAAGAGTTTATCCATTGGATAAAAGCTTTATTCTTTGAATAAAGAGTTTATTCATTCAACTAACCTTGACTTTAACTCCCAAGGTCATGTCAAGCATTTAATGCTTATTCCCTCTCCTCTCAACCTATCTCACATTGACACATGTCATCCTGAGATTGGGTTGAAAGCCCTCACATGGATTTGAAATCATTCAATCTTGGCCCTTGTTGAGATTGTTCAATCTCAACCATCCATTGCTCCATTTTTCCTATAAATAGAGCCCATTTCTTCATAATCCAGATCCTGAAAACTTGTATGCATTTAACCTATAGGCATTTTAGAGAGCATTTAGCATAACAATCTAATATCTTGTTCTTTTGGTTAAAATCAATCATTTTTAATAGCATCTAGTATTTTAGCTTTTCATTTTACATTTGGAGCAAATACTCAAATCTCAATCCTCCATAAGCATCCATAGTGCAAAAAGTTGTTGAGAGCTACACTATTTTGAAACTTGGAGAGGAGAGGAACAAAGGAGAAGGAGCCAAGAGCATGTTAGGAGGTATTTGGAGATGCCTCGTCATATTTGCTTCTTTAGTTAAATATTCTTTCATATTCTTAGTATCTCTTTTGATATGCCTGTTTAGATTAGCTTTTGGTTAACTAACACTAACGATTTTTTGTGTCTTGTGTTGTTTGTCATTTTCTAACCTTGTCCATTTTATAGAGCATCATTTGGTGAACCTGACGTGAATCCAAACACCCAAAAAATCATTTATTTTTTACCAATAACATGTTTGAATGTTGAAATTGTCACACAGGTTGCGCTTTAGCACTATTGAAACTCGTTGTTCTAGCACTATTGTTCTTACAATAGCGCTATTGTATCAAGTTTAGTGCTATTGACATGGTTTGAGCGCTTTTGACCCTATTTTGGCACTATTGATCCTATTTGAGTGCTTTTGCCTTCTCTGTCTTTTTTTCCTTTTAGCGCGTTTGTGTTAAATAGCGCGTTTGTTCAAACACAAACTAACGCTATTGTAAGAGAACATTGTAAAAAAAAGACCATGTAACCGAAAAAGTGAAAATTTTTAGGCTTGTGGAAGCCCCCCTTAGATATGGATTTTACTAACTGGTTATTGTTTGTGCAGGTTTAAAAATTTACCTCTTTAAAATCACAAACTTTATTTTGGTGTTTTAAGAATTGAACAAACAAACTTTTCTTTGCTTTCCAGTTAGGATCACTTGTTTTTGGTGCATTAAAACTGAACAAAACAAAATTTGTTTTCTTGCAAGTTAGGAAACACACTTTATTTGGTGCTTAAAATCAACACTTTAATTTTCATGCATCAAAATAAAGAATTTACAATCCACACTTCAATTTTTGGTGCACATAAAATACACAATCAACTTGTTTAAAACTTTTGCAAAGTGATTTTCCTTCATACATACATGCTTCAATTTCAGTTGACTAGGATTTTCAAAATTTTAGTTTACTCAAACCTTTGCATTTGAAGTTAAAAAGAACACCATGAATGTTGGAGCAACATCTCCAAATAGTTAGATCACATTGCAATGGCAAGTTAAAAAGAACAAGTGTTTTCGTGCTTGGCACACTAGTGCAAAAAGTTGGTCGAGTGATCCTACTTCTAACACACACTATCCTCTCCCTTGGCTTTCGTGGTCCTAAGTGCAAGAAAAAAGTGTTAGTAACACTCTATTTTGTTTTTTAATCTTTTTAAGAGGGGACTACCAAGAGACACATCACTCTTGGGAACGACCTCGCACGGTAAATTCTTCGAGACACTATAGAAATCAGGTGAGAGCGAAAGCTGTAGCCTTGGGTATAGCTGTTCCTATAGCATAACTGGCTAAAAGGGCAAATGGGCCCTACCACTGGTTACAAGGCTCTTAAGTGAGTCACTGCAGAATGAACTTATGTCCAAAAACATCGAACATGACTAAACACCTTTTAGTAGTAGCCCACCCATTCTATTGATTGAGGATATTTGCGATATAATTTAGTGCAAGAGCATAGATGGTTTTGCTTCCAAGATACTCACCATACATATTTCCTTGAGTAGAAACATAGCTTTTTGAAAAGTCACTTGTGGCTTGATAAAAGTGGTGACTCCCCCATCATAGGGATCATCTATTTGTTATGCTCGTGCAAGACTTAGTATATCACATCCTTACCTGCCACGGTGAGATTCATAAGGTATGTAGTACCAAAGTCGAAGAAATATCAAGATGTGAGCTAAATTTATCACAATTGGTCATTTGACCTTAGGGATAAAAAGTGTTTAAAGTGTTTTCGTTTTAGTCAAAGACCAAGTGCAAATTGAGCCGACTTCAGGCTTTGGAAATGCACCTTAAAATACATCTAAAAGGAAGGGTCATATAAAAGTCCAAGGATTGGGTTGAGCTAGACCCATACTCATTTGTGCCTTTTAGGCAACATTCTTGTGTTTGTGTGCTTGCTTTGTTTTCTTGTCAAAGAAACATAAAAAAAAAATCAATTTCAAAACAAAGCATTCATCCAACCAAACATTTTTCAAAACAACCAAAAATATCAAAAACAAAGTGCAAACAACAAAGAATCAAACTTTATGACCATTCTTCACATCTTGCAAAAGAAGAAACGTCATCAGAATATCAACTTGAAAAGAAGACCATTGAGCTCAAAGGCTTTTATCAAAAGGAGGAAATTATTCTATCTGAATAGACAAATCTTTGTCTCCCATAGAGTTTTTCTGCGTCACATGCGTCTCTACCTTCAAGGCAAAACAAATGAATTTGATTCAGAGTCATTAAACCGTAGAGATTTTATGCAATATAGAGCTTTGAGTTATCACAAAAACTAAGGAGGTAAGATTAATCCCAACTTTTTCCCAAACATCTGTATCACATACAACGTAGCTTGAGAAATACCACCAACACCCGAAAGGGAAGAGGTAGAGTTTGTTCCATTTGTGACACAAAGATTTTATTAAAGTCATGCCTGGGCTTGATCCTTATTTAGTCATGCATCACCTCACCGTAGCAGAAGGAGCCAAACCTGTCAAGCAGAAGCTTCGTAAGATGCATCCTCAGATTGCAGTGCTAGTCAAAACAGAACTCAAGAAACTCCTAGATGTTGGTTTCATTAGACCAATTGATTATGTAGAATGGATCTCCAACATTGTGCCTGTCGGCAAACCAAAAGGGGGCATCCGCATTTGTACTGACTTCAGAGATCTAAATAAGGCCTGTCCTAAAGATGACTTCCCCCTACCAAATATTGACATCATAATGGATTTGACAGCAAGACATGCCATGCTTTCACTCATGGATGGCTTTTCAGGATATAATCAGATAAAGATCACACTAGAAGATCAACATAAGACAACCTTCACATGTCCATGGGGCACATATTGCTAGAATGTAATGCCTTTCGGTCTAAAGAATGCAGGAGCGACCTATCAACGAACAATGACCACCATCTTCCATGACATGATGCATACTATGATGGAAGATTATGTTGATGACTTACTAGAAAAATCACTCACCAGAGAAGGACATCTCAACATATTAGAAAAAATCTTTGATAGACTGGAACAATACCATGTTTGATTCAACCTAAAGAAATGTGTCTTTGGAGTAACCTCCGAGAAGCTTCTAGGATACATTGTCTCAAGCAAAGGTATTGAGGTCGACCCAGCAAAGGTAAAAGCAATCATGGACATACCACCACCAAAGAATATCAGTCAGCTAAGGAAATTACAAGGACGACTTCAATCCATCCGAAGATTCATTGCACAATTGGCTGATAAGTGTCACCCATTCACACACCTACTACACAAGAACATCCGCTTTCAATGGGATGCCAGATGCCAGCAAGCATTCCAGATGCTTAAATACTATCTCATGAATACACCATTATTGATCGCACCAGATCCAAGTAGACCGTTATTACTCTATATCTCAGCAACAAGTACAACATTGGGTGTACTGCTGGCATAGCATAATGCAGAAGGGAAAGAGTGTGTTGTTTACTACATTTCTCGAACACTGGTTGGCTTTGAACTCAATTACACACCTATTGAGCGAGCTTGCCTAGCAGTAATCTTAGCAGCCACTAAACTGAGGCACTATTTGTTAACACATAAAGTACAACTAATTGCAAAGATTGATCCAATCAAATACTTACTCAGTAAAGCAGCATTGACAGGTCGCTTGGCCAAATGGGTGATGATTCTAAGTGAATTTGACATTGAGTATGTGGACCGTAAGGCTATCAAAGGTCAAGTTATTGTAGATCAGTTGGTCGATGCACCCCTCATAGGCGATCATCCTCTCATTTCCAATTTTCCAGATGAGGAGATATTCATGATCACAACAGCACAACCATGGAAACTATACTTTGATGGTTCGTATACTAGGCATGGCTCGGGGGCAGGCATTCTATTTATCACACCTCAAGGTGATAGCATCCCGAAGTCTTACAGGCTCACATTTCCATGCACCAACAACATAGCAAAGTATGAGGCCTTGATCATAGGACTTAGGCTAGTCGTACAATGGAAATTACAAGAACTACAAGTATATGGTGACTCACAACTGGTCATTCGACAAGCAACAGATGAATATCAGACCAAGGATGATAAACTCATGCCATACAAGCAAATGGTGGACACTTTAAAGGCATCGTTTACTACAATTACTTTTGAGCAAATACCAAGAGATCATAATCGAGCTACTGATGCTATGGCTACCATCGCATCTCTCCTAGATCTTCCACAGAATTCAACACGCTACGAGTTCTTGGTAGAACAACTTTGGATCACCGCTTATGATATCCCCGAATCCAAGATGATATGTTGCCTTGTCGATTCTGAATCCCCATGGTACGGTGAGTTCTACACCTATCTCCGTGATCACACCCTTCCTCCCAACCAATCAAATAACCAACGTAAAACCTTCATTCGCTAAACTGCTCGATATACCATTATTGCTGAAACCCTATACCGACGCAATCTTGATGGTACTCTTCTTCGATGTCTGGAACAAGATGAGATAACAAAGGCCTTGGAAGAGGTACATGCAGGAATTTGTGGAACTCACTCAAGTGGTCCGTCACTAGCCAAGAAACTCTTGCGCACTAGATACTATTGGCCATCCATGGAAAAAGACTCCTACTACTTTGTCAGAAAGTGCAAGAAATGTCAAGTTCATGGCGACTTGATACATGCACCGGCATAAGAATTGCAACCCATCACAACACCATGGCCTTTTTGTCAATGGGGTCTTGACCTTGTGGGTAAAATCCATCCATCTTCATCTAATGGCCATAAATTCATTATTACCGCCACCGAATACTTCACAAAGTGGATTGAAGCTGTTCCACTTACCCAAGTCACCGGCAAGTAGATCACCTCATTCATCCTTAATTACATCATCTGCCGGTATGGTGTACCCATGTCCATCATCACAGATAACGGGCTTCCTTTCAAAAATCAAGATGTCCGTGAGCTCTGTGAGAAGTTTCACATCCAACACCGCTTTTCCACTCCCTATTACCCACAAGGCAATGGTCAGGCCAAAGCATCAAATAAAAACATATTGAGGATCCTAAAGAAGACAGTCAATGATGTCGGTCATGATTGGCATGTTCAACTAAATCCAACACTATGGGCATATCGAACCAGCATTCGAACCCCTACAGGCGCAACTCCCTACTCATTGGTCTATGGTGCAAAAGCTATTTTACCTATTGAGGTAGAGATCCCATCACTACAAGTTTCCTTGGATGACCTCATTGATGACAAAGCCTATAGAGTATCCCGTCTTCAGGACTTAGAATTACTTGATGAGAAGCGACAAGCTGCATACAACCATCTTAAAGCCTATCAGCAGCGCATGAGCAGAAGTTATAATCATCGAGTTAGACCTCATACATTTGAGGTAGGTGATGTTGTTCTCTGAGAGAATCCTCGCAACCAACCAAACAGAGAACATCAGGGAAAGTTTGAATCAAACTGGTTGGGTCCATATGTTATCACTGCTGTATTTGGGTCTGGGGCATATCAGTTGGCTACTTCAGAAGGTGAACTGCTTGCAGATCCAATCAACAGCATGCACCTCAAACAGTTTTATACCTAGGCTGTACAGAGCATCAGGCTCCCTTGCATACCAGAAATACATTCCAAAAATATTCAGATAAATGTCTTGAAGAAAATATAAAAACATCAAAAGAATAAAGAAAAATCACGCATCCAAACAGTGAACAAACACTCCGGTGGCACCTTGGGTAAGTGCGATGGTGAAAACCTGGCAAATAGGCGCCACTCGTAAAGGCTATGGCTCCATTATCTTTCAGGCTCGTTGTGATCACAATCATTACATACACACATCCATCCATCCAAACCATGGCTTGTTATTTGATCTGTAATTAGAGAAAGTACTTCATGCGTCTTGCATCCCGCTTTTTCATAGTCATGTCTAACTTGGGGGCAATGCCCTTAAATCTAGTTGATGGAAGTGGATTCTACATTACTTGTGATTCATTGGATTAAACATTCAAAACTGTCTCACAAAATCAAAAAACATTCAAAACTGTCTCACAAAATCCAAAAACATTCAAAACTATCTTGCAAAAACCAAAAACATTCAAAATCACAAAATCCAAAAACAATGGAAAACATCGAAAATCACACAAAAACATGGCAACACATTGAACATACTCATCCAAGCAGATACTAAACAAACATTGAACCAAATACTCACACGATGATCACTTCTCAAAATCGACCAAACAATCAACATCAACAATCAAACTGTCTTCAACAAGGATGCATCCTTCCTTACCAAAACAAAGACAAAATGACGTTTTCTCTAACAAGAAAATTGTGTTAAGCTATCAAATACTTGGTTGATTTATGAGTAATTCATTCATTTCTATGTATCAGGTTCCTACAACATTGTTTATGTATCTACGACGCATTATTCCGATGAAGTACTGAGGCATGTACTAATGGTGTCTACGTGGGAAGTTCACCAAGCTACGTGATCTTATGCAAAATGCAGTCATAGATCGTTACGGCTTGCTGACTATAGCGTATACCTCGACCATATGAGCATGAACCATTACCAAGGATCCATATTCTTTATTCTTTATGTGTATGCTATTTGTTTGTAGGTACAATGCTCTTCCTTTTGTTCCTCCTACCTCATCCAAATTAGACAAAGGTTTTATCTCTTATTACAGAATGAACTTGTCTCAGGATATGATCAGCCTAAGATCAAGGAGGACGATCCAAGTCATGCATGAATGGAGATGATCCTTGTCTGTTTTGCAAGTAGTACTCTGGTCGACTTGACCCTTATATCAAGTCATTTGTATTAACTTGCTATATAAAATCCATGTAAGAAATACTCAGGTCATCTTGAATCATTATGTCAAGATGCTTGTATTCTCTTCCAACATTTTCAAGCTCAATGATGAAAATAGAGCACTATGGATTGTCATTTCATCTCATCTGTTTATATATTGCATTCCGTTGCATATCACCCATCCATTCACTCATTCATATGTAGGATTTATATGCAAATGTGAAAATTAAGCTAGTCGTGGATACAATCACAACCGAGTACTCTGATACATCATCAATGCATCATGCAAAGTCTCAAAAACCTTGCATTCCTCATGGTCATATCATCATTACATTTAGTTGCATTTTACATTAAGTACATTCATGTCATTTTAATTAACATTGCATATAGTTCATTTAATTTATTGCCATTAGTCTTCATTAAATCATTTGCATCATTGCATCATTCATTCATATGATCAAATTATCCTTGATTGTATTAAACCATTTACTATACATTCATTTAGTATCCATTATCCATTATCATCCTTTATCATTTCATACATTCCCTTATCTATTTCATTAATTGAAAGGTGCATTCATTCATCCATTATTAAGTATCTTATTATGCTCATTTTTAGGATTCATTTTTACATTGCATTCATTATCCCTTTTTAATTGCATTAAGGTGCAGTTATTAAACCATAAGTTGTAGTATCATCACATTATCATTTTTACTTAATCATATTAAGGCATTTAAAATCATAAAACCATTTGTTTCCAAACATTGGTTCATACCATTTTATATATCCATTATACATATACATTCATTTAGACATTATCATATAAACATTTGTACTTTACATTTTGTTTATCCATATTGCATTCATCTAAAAAACATCTAGATGCATATCCATACATAACATCATTCATTCAAACATTGCATTAACATCATTGCATATCATTATCTCATCATTATATCAAAATAGGAAACAACAAAATCCTGTTCATAAATCATCATAAGCATACATCATCATCATGACATTACATACATAAAGCATTACATCAAAATAAAACGTGCACACATGTATAAACCTGCATTCATATGTCAGTATCCAACATCATAAATCATCATAAAAAAATGCATACAGGAATCATCTCATTAATGCATACATATACACGTATCCATCTAAGCAATAAACTCATCATCCTGCATAAACATCCATACATATCAAATGTATATCATCAAAATATGGGATCTCCTCATATATATATCATCTCATATATCAGAGTACAATGAAGTCTACAAAATCGGCTACCAAGAGCCATCCAAGATACAGTCCAAAAATAAACAATGATACAATACATATATGCAAAAATGCTCTCTCAGATGCCACTCTGACCAGATGTTGTACCACCATCGCCACCTGCTCCCCCACTGGTCCCCGCACCATTCGATCTATCTCTCCACGGAGGCCCCATCAAACCCCCACTCACTCCTGCATCCTCTGATCTATCCCTCCGTAGAGGACCCATCACACCCCCACTGCTCTGCACCCTCTGTGATCACTCTGATCTAGCCTGCCGCATATGTGAATAGCTAAGTGCTCGCTGACTAGCTAGCACCACCTACTCATATAACCCCCGCCAGTAGTCTATCTCAGCCTGTGCTCACCGGATCTCCCTCATCACCTCCCCCGTAGGCCCCTGTGCTCCTACTCCAACCCGGACTCTCTCCTGCAGCTCTTCTAATCTCTCCACTGCACTATCCCTCTCCTGAAGCACTACAGCTAGCTCTGACTCTCATGCAAATAGCTGCACATCCCTAGCCGCCACCTCCACCTCCAAATCCTCTACACGGGTCTACAAATGTGCTATCATATGATCCCTAAGATCTCCAGTGGCTCCCTCCTCGGTATCCATAGCAACCTCACCTGTATCACCCTTTCCAGTAGCTCTCTCCCCTCTGTTCATCGGGATCTCCCTCACCATACCTCTACCACCCAGTCTAACTCCTCCCTGCATCAGCAGTCCCTATGATATCCGTAGTGGCAGTCCACCTCTCCCTCTCCGCTGAATTTGAATCCCCAACCCACCACCTCCTCCGCCACCTCCTCCTCCACCACCTTCTCCTCCGTCTCCACCATCTCCTCTCCCTCCTCCACCTGCCATTGGTCCTCGACCTCCTGCTCTCCTTTGTCTCCATCCCCTCTCATCCTCAAAATCGGGCACCGGCTCTGTTGGATCAGATATCCATAGAATCGAATGCATTGCTCGGTACTGCGTGTACTCATCTGATACCCCAACCTCGGTCGTATGTCCCAAGGTCTCGTCTGCAGCGTCCAAAACTCTGCCAGTGCCTGGTCATACGGCAACACTGGCCCCCATGCATATCTCTCCCATATCACCCGAGCATACTCCCCTGATCCACTAGGCAGTCCCTGCTGCCATCCAAACTGCCTCATCACTCTCCCCAGCACCTGTCTCTCTACATGGTACGAGGTCCTCCCAATGAGAAATTAGGTCATTAACACATAGGGCAGTGCCTCTGCATCATCATCCCAGGGCTCGCACTCTAGGTATGGTCTCCATATAACTGCATCCAGATCATCTTATGCCCGCCACCACCACTCTAACTTCCCCAGGTGGGGCTAACTCATCATACCGCTATATATAAACATATATGGCTGATCCACTATGCGAAACCTAAGACTCACTGGTCGAGTCACTGGTAGGTGCTCCAAGACCCAAATATGTAGCAGTGTCACTCCCACTACTAAGGAACCCCTCCCACGGTAAACCATCTCATGAAGCTCCTGATAAAGGTGCACTAGCACACATGGCCCCCAAGAAAATCGGGTCCCCTCGGTAATCATCATCTCGATCACCTGCCCCCACCCAACGACCAGACCATGTGATCGCCTGTCTGGACACAGTAGTCCTCCCACAATGCCTGATAGAACTGCTGGTAAAGGCTTGTATAATGCAGCTATCTCCTCCCACGCAATGGAGCCATCATTAATGAACACATCCTCACCGAAGAACCTCTGAACCGCTAGAGTCCCCCATGATCTGTCATACGTGACCATCTCCCCCCGAATAGGAATACATAGGATGCGCCACACATCCTTCAACGTCACTGTCATCTCCCCCTGTGCCAGATGAAAGGTGCACGTATCGCTGTGCCACCGCTCTGCTAATGTCGTCATCAATCCGTGATTCATACGAATCACGGGCATGTGCATCACATCATATAATCCGGTCATGACAATACAATCAATCTCTGCCTCTGTCAACCGATCCCACAACCCCTGTGTCGTTGGATGTCTCTCGCATAACTGCAACACGCGTAGATCCTCCTGCACATGGGCATCCATCAATCATCATCAGTTGTTTTGTTTCAAACTTTCTTAAGTTTAAACCTAGACTATCAACAGATACTTTGATCAAGTATCTTCGGGTCTCGAGAGGTAAGCAATCATGACAACTTAGACTTCAACAGGCATTTATCCTAACAATGACCTAAGTCTCATCAGGCTGCTATGGTTCAAAACAACTCCCACTTCGCCTCCCTATCCATCCATCTTTGGCATCAGGAGATTATCACACAAACGGGGGCATCTATTTTATCTAACACAAAAGCACTATTTTGTACACAAAAGCACTACTTACGTACAATAGCACTGAAATCCTAGCAAAAGTGCTCAATCAGCTATCCAACAACGCTCAAACTACAAAAGCGCTAGAACAACAACACAATAGCACTTATTCATAACAATAGCGCTCAATTAGGCACTCAATAGCACTCATCCATCAAACACGCCTAAACTAGCCTACAATAGCGCTACAATTTTCAAAAGTGCTCAAACAGCACCTCAATAGCACCATTATGGCACAATAGCGCTAGTTAATTGGGCAATAGCACCAAAACATAGTTTCAGCGCTATTGTTCCGACTCAACATGAACTCAGCAAAAAGCGTCTCAAAAATGCATAAAAATTAAAATTTCAAATTTGTGTACCGCTGGTCTGTAGTCGTCTAGCCGCTGGAACAGACGAACTCGCTCGAGATAGTCCTCTGCTACTGGTACCGGCATCCTAACTGCTACTCGCTCCTCTCAAAAGTCACTGTCAGCGCTATAGTTTCACACTGGTTGCGATCACAAATGATCCTATTTTCACCCCTTTCTCCCCATTTAAACCCTTCGAAATCACCGAAAATTTTCCCCGCTCACCGCTGTGGTCCCTGTAAACTTTCCGAGCCTCCCATTTCTCCATTTTACCTCCGATTTCTTCTATTTTTCACCCGCATTGCTAACTTCTTCTCTTCTAACACCCTGCCAATTTTCATTCTTTTTCGAGAGATCGCTTGATTTTTCGAAAAAATTTCGGCCCATCTCTCGAGGGGGCATACCACCCACTAAATTTACATTTTATGGGGCATTTCTTCACACCAATTTTTCTTTCTTTGAAACGACGCGATAAACCGCACCATCTCAAAGAGAGGCAAATGTAGTCACACAAATCTGTCCAACTTAATTAAATGAATATTTGCTATTTATTTGATTAAAAATACACTAGCCATGAGTTAATTAATTAATATTTAATTAATCCATCTTCAAACATTCTCCTATTAGTTAAATAAATTATTCAATTTATTTTAATTAATTCATTAAACCAAGTTCACAAATCAATTAAATAAATAAAATCTATTTATTTAATTAAATCCCCCTATTCCTCTTTTAAATAAATTAAATTAAACATTTATTTAAATCATTATCCCCCCCCACTTGCATTCTCCTAAAAATGCAACTTGCACACATTTATTGAAATAAATTAATTTATTTTAATTAAAAATCCTATTTTCCCTCACCCACCAAATCCAATTGCATTCCTAAACCCCCTTCTAGATTCTTCTAACCCCTTCCTAATTAGCCTAATCCATCCCCTAATTATTGTCACATTCCTAAGCAACATGGAGTCACTTCTCAAAGACTTCAAAGTCTTTGAAAAATATTTAATGCTTTGTGTGTTCAACAATTTAACCTCCAAAGTCTTCCAAAACCACTAATGGCTCTTACATGACCATTAATGGCTCTTACATAACCATTTATGGTTATTTCAACTTGTCTCCCCAAGCATTTATTGTTTTGACCATGTTTATCTCTTTTGCCTTTGCACAAGAGTTTATCCATTGGATAAAAGCTTTATTCTTTGAATAAAGAGTTTATTCATTCAACTAACCTTGACCTTAACTCCCAAGGTCATGTCAAGCATTTAATGCTTATTCCCTCTCCTCTCAACCTATCTCACATTGACACATGTCATCCTGGGATTGGGTTGAGAGCCCTCACATGGATTTGAAATCATTCAATCCTGACCCTTGTTGAGATTGTTCAATCTCAACCATCCATTGCTCCATTTTTCTTATAAATAGAGCCCATTTCTTCATAATCCAGATCCTGAAAACTTGTATGCATTTAACCTATAGGTATTTTAGAGAGCATTTAGCATAACAATCTAATATCTTGTTATTTTGGTTAAAATCAATCATTTTTAATAGCATCTAGTATTTTAGTTTTTCATTTTACATTTGGAGCAAATACTCAAATCTCAATCCTCCATAAGCATCCATAGTGCAAAAAGCTACTGAGAGTTACACTATTTTGGAATTTAGAGAGGAGAGGAACAAAGGAGGAGGAGCCAAGAGCATGATAGGAGGTATTTGGAGATGCCTCATCATATTTGCTTCTTTAGTTAAATATTCTTTCATGTTCTTAGTATCTCTTTTGATATGCCTGTTTAGATTAGCTTTTGGTTAACTAACACTAACGATTTCTTGTGTCTTGTGTTGTTTGTCATTTGCTAACCTTGTCCATTTTGCAGAGCATCAGGTACCGATAAAAATATTTATTAGAAGAATATGTATTAGATATATATTTCTAAATGGTCACTTTTTAACTTTTGTGCTCATAAAAAATCCTTCCACATTTGTTGTAACTACTCAAAAAAGTTGAAACAATATAGTGAATGATAATTGACGCATTTGTGCATAGCTATCGATAAAAAAAATTATTAGAAGAGTATGTATTAAATCAATTGTACAATTTTTTTTGGTAGTTGTAGTGCATAATTATTGGGGTGTCTATGAATTGATATCTGGTGTCACTTCTAAATTACCACTTTTTAACTTTTATGCACATATGATGCAAAAGGCACTCCCTCTTGCCTTCTACTTCAACACATTAAAACACTCAAACAAATGCAGAGACTCTTTGCTTACAAATTTCAACAAGAAAAGTAGATTTATTCAAATCAAATGCATTGATAATCACATATCAATTTTGCAAGCACATTTTGCACAATCATAGGCTTTCAATGGCCACTCTTAGCACAATATCTCTCTACACTAATTCTCATCTATGCACATTCTCACCTTCATCTCATTCAAAGCTTTTCTAAGATTATTCCTCTTTGTCTTCATCAATGAGACTATTTTGAACAATTCCCAAATTTCCATTCAATTTCTTTGCAAATGTTTACACTCTCATAATCTCTTGCATATTTTTCTATCTAATGCCTTACATATAGAGGCATCCAACTTTTGTTCTTCATTTCATGATCTTCTCTATTCCCACACACTCTCTTTCTTTCACTTCTTCTACTCTTATTCTCTTGACTTCCACCTCTATTTGGTATGTTCTATTCATGTTCTTTGTCTTGGTGATGTCTTTCCTCCACATGACATCTTTACATAATAAATCTCTACACCTATACTCCTCTCTTAGTACTTCGCCAATCTACTCATTATGCAATTTTAAATCTTTGAAAGAAATGGCATAGGAAATTGTTTTACCTATGCCACATGCTTTGATATTCTTAGCCTCCTCTCTTTTTCAACATAGTTTTCTCTTTTATTTTACCTGTACATAAATCTTTATTTCTTGCACCAACTGTCCTATAGTTTCATACACATCTTCCTCACATGTTTACACTTCTTACTCATGTGCTCATCACCCTGCATTCATCTCCACATTGGCCCTTTGCTTTTTCGGAAATTAAATTTTCTCTTATTCTAGTGCCTTTACATGCGCTACACATCATAATCCTACAGATGACCTTTTCTCCATTGCAATTTGATTCTTATACGCCCATTCCTCTACTCGATACAACTCCCTCTGTGTATCTTAATCGCTTCGTCTGAATGACATTTTCATATTATTGTTGTTAGAGTTATCTTGTATTAGCTAATAATTATTTATTTAATTATTAGTCTATTAAACTCTACGCTTAAGCTAATCTTAGGCATTTAATAAATATTGTAGGTATTTAATAATTATTCTAATTATGAAATACATATTATCCCTTTAGGGTTTCTTTGGGGTTGCATATCTTTAGGATTTCTATTATCCTTTTATAAGGATTGTATTGTACTTGTTCATTCAATTGATTCCCTTTCTGAATGATAATTTTCTTCTTCAGAGCATTTATGTTTTTTTGCTTTATGTGCTTCCATTCTTCTCTTGTGACAGGTATTTGCATGCAGGTGTTCTTGGGATCTCTGAAGTTGTATTTCCTCAACTTCTTCATGGTATCAGAGCCTACATATGTTGCTACTTGTTCCTGATTTTTTCAGAAGATTTTTTGGAGGAGGGTTTCAAGTTTTTTTAGAATTTTTTATTGGATTTGGGGTAGCTGTTTTATTTTTGATCATTTTGGGCTCAAACAAACATCACCTTTGAGCTCAGAACGCCCCAAAACCCCCATTTCCATATAAAATTTGTCAAGTTTGGGTTCTGAAATTTTTTCTTTGGTTTTGCCTTTTTTTGCACGAATTTCGAGAAATTCATCAAAAAAAAATCAGAGCAGTTTGGGCAAAAACAGACCTCACAATTGGCTTCCGAAGGGTGTTTCCATTCATTTTGATATATAATTCGACCTATTTTGGTGACAAGTGCATATGGGCCATGATTTTTTCATTGACACGCTTTACGGTGCACAAAAATCCATACCGCTGTACCTACAAATGCATCAGAAAATTTCCGTCAAAATTTTTTTTTTTTAAATTTATTTATTTTTATCCTTTTTATGCCCAAAAAGAGGGGTTTTTTTTTCTTTTGGCCATAGCTCGGGCATACAGAGTTGTTTTTTCGAAAACAAATAGGCGTCGGAAAGCTGGTTCCGAGCTGGACCTCGTCATGTTGGTAATTTTTTCCAATTTTTATTTTGACTGTGTTTTTTTCCAGTCAAAGTGGGGTCTTTTTTTTGCACTTCGGGAGCCATAGAATGAGCATCCAAACTTTGTTTTTCGAAAACTTTATATCATTGGAAAGCTTGTTCTGTGCACTTTCTAGCCATATAAGTTTTATTTCCAGATTCCACTCCATGCATATTTTAATCTATTTTTTTCTTTTCAGCACTCTGGTGGATATCTTGGTTGTTTCAGGTCCTGGGATCTCTTCTCTAGGTAGGATGTCTCTATTTTGGTTCTCGTTTCTATTTCCAGTCTTCTTATCATTGTGCCTTATGTTGGGAAAAATGGTGTCTCAACCTTGCATTTATGCGAGGTTACTATTTATAGTAAGTTTTCATTTGAGCACGAAATGGTGCGAAACTCTCCTTGAAGCTTCTGGTTGGCTAGATAAGCATTCCGGTAAAGTTGCGTCGCAAGGTCACAGCTAGTTTTGAAGATATTAAAGTTTTCATCTTGGAGGGGTGCGATAAAATGTTTAAACTTAATTTTGGGGGCTTTAGAGGCTCCGAAACGCCCTCAAAAGTGGTCGTAACCGGTGTAGCGGGTTACGAGGTGATAGAGCACTTCGCGAGCTTTCCAACGCTTCAAACGGTTCGTCAATCGGACACCCGGTTCTCAAGTTATGGCCTCCAAAAGTTTGTACTCCTGAAATAGGAAAAATAATTTGTATCGGATACATAAATGAGCTGTAAAAGGGAGCGACATGTGTTGATGTGTGCTTTAACATGTCATAGGGCATCTAGAAGGGAGATAAGGTCGGCTACACCTTATTGGGTGGTTTTAACCCATGGTTTTGTAATACCGTTTGACGGTTTCTTGTATTGTATCTCCTATTTATGAGGTGTGTGAGATAGAGGTTGTGTGTAAAAGTCTTATGGCTATTGAGTTGCCTCTGAATCTCTGATTAGTGGTACTCCTGCGAAGAGCTTGCTCTGCAAGTATGTTGTAATCTGTTTTTGATTGCTGAATAAAATATTGAGCTACTTTTGGAGTGTGGGGTTTTTCTCCCAAAAGGGTTTTCCCCACGTAAATCACTGTGTTGTGGTATGAATGCTATTATATCTATTTCTATTTTTCTGTAACTGTTGTAACGATCTGAAAAAGTTTTGCATTACCCTCCTCTCAAGGTTAGTGTAGGAAGTTGTTTCCGCTACTTAACTTCCTTACACCTTATTGTACATGCACTACTTATAAAGTGCCATGGGGGGGTTGTTGTTTGCCTTGTTTGCCATCTACCGTTGTCCAGTGAGTGTTTCTTCCACGACATTCGCCTCATGATATGTGTCAAGTGAGTGTTCCTTCCACGACACCATGTACTTTCTCTGCACCCTCGATGTTCTTGGTTCGTCGTCATGCAGTTCTTCTTGGCCATTCTTTTCAGTGTTCCTGTCCCTCTCCCTTTTCAGCATTATGGGGAGGTTTGTCCTATTGGTTCTAATGCTTCCTTGGTTTGATTGATCAGCTCTTCAGGCTTTGGTGTCTCATGCCATCTGTATGTTCGAGTTCAGTTGTTTGCCTTTGTTTGCCATCTAATTCGAGAAGTGCCATTTGAGGGCACTCGTGTAGATTACAGTCTTCTCTACTTGGTCATGTTCTATTTCAGTGGAGGTTCTTCAGATCAGTAGTTACTCTTCGACAGTGTTTGCAACTATTTCCTGCTTCAGTGGTGTTCTTCTTTCTTTTCCATCTCTTTTTGGAGTAGAGTTTTTTTCTCACATGGTTTTCTCTATTTCTCCATTTCATAGAGATTTGGTTGTGATCGGGTACCTCATCAGGCCTTATTGTCGGGACCCAAATTTGCCTTCATCATATAGTTACATTTTTTGCTTCATGCATTTAGTTTTTTAGCTACTCCCTAAGTTCATCTTAAGGGGGGGTGTTAGAGTTATCTTGTATTAGCTAATAATTATTTATTTAATTATTAGTCTATTAAACTCTATGCTTAAGCTAAACTTAGACATTTAATAAATATTATAGGTATTTAATAATTATTCTAATTATTAAATACATATTATCCCTTTAGGGTTACTTTAGGGTTGCATATCTTTAGGGTTTCTATTATCCTTTTATAAGGATTGTATTGTACTTGTTCATTCAATTGATTCCGTTTCTGAATGATAATTTTCGTCTTCAGAGCATTTATGCTTTTTTGCTTTATGCGCTTCCATTCTTCTCTTGTGATAGGTATTTGCATGCAGGTGTTCTTGGGATCTCTGAAGTTGTATTTTCTCAACTTCTTCAATTGTTTGTCTTCTTTATGGATTCTCTTATGGGTGGCTGCAAGAAGTTGAGTCCCACTTTTGGGCAAAAAGTGGAAGTGTTTTCCCTATTTTTCAAATTTTCTATTGATTGATGTCAAAATTTGAGGCACTTAGAGATTGAATCTGAAAAAACTTTAGTAATAGAAAATGTAGTGCTTAAAGTCTAATTTTTAAATATGTAATTTATTTCAATACCCACATGCTATAAATTTCTTTTTAGTAGGCATGTTTAAAAAACACTTTTTCAAAATGCATGTTTCAGCACCATACCACACGTGTACGACCGCCATATTTTTACGTAAATAAATGAAATTTTGCAAATCCTTCTGGGAAAAGATACCTAAGACACCAAATATTGATGAGAATATATATATATATTTTTTATTGAATATATTTTTTTTAATTAATTTTTAATTGACTATAAAGAACATTTTCAAAATATCTAGTGTACGACCACCATAATTTGATGAAAATTTCATATTTTTTAATTTTTAATTTTTTAACTCTCAAAATAATTGTATGTAGATTGATGTCATAATTTATTCTCCAAAAAACCTAAAAACAAAAAAATTATTAAAGTTTTACTGAACCTCACTATTTTACATTTAGGTACCACTTTTGATTAATAAATAATATAAAAAAAGTAAAAAAAATCATATCACTATGAAATTTATATTTTTTAAATCAGGAAAGTGAGAACTCTAATGGGTTTTCGTTTCATTAAAAAATACGATAAGGAAGACCTTCAAAAAAGTATGGCAAGGCAGAAATGTGGTATTCGAGTGCCTTAGCCATTTTTTGGAGGTCCAAGCATAGGCTTAGTCCCACCAAGCCTAACCCGAAGCCAAAGATGAGGCATAAGTGTGTTTCCCACTCCATCTTTTATGAAACGGGCACTCGTTATTTAAAATTCAAAAAACGAGCACCCGTTTTGGAATTTGTAGTATTTTAAGAAACATGTGCCCATTTTTAGAAACGTGTACCCATGTTTAGAAACATGTACCCATTTCTAAAAATCATGCACTCGTTTCTCTACAGTGGTTTGATCCTAAACGGGCACCCATTTTTCAAAACATACCCATTTTATTTTTATGGGTTGGGGACCCGAAGCTAAATGGGTGTCTGTTTCTAGCGGTAAACTTTTATGCTCGTAGACTTGCGCAGAATTGGGACCCAACTTCTTGCACCCACCCTTATCACAATATTTTATCTTCCATTTCCACGCAACCTTCTTTCTTTTTCCATCCACACTCATTGTCTCTTCATGAATGACGTCACCTTTTTTCTCTTCCTTCAAGATCTACATTCAATTGAGGTGTTTCCTATTGTCTTTGTAACTCTACATATCCTCCCCACACCTACACCCCTTAGTCTTCTCTTGTGCACTCTTATCATGTGCCTCTCATAACATTTTTAGGTGCCTCCCCTTTGCCTCCTAAAATTAAACTGGTTTGATTTGTTTTAAAATGATTGTGGTTGATCTCTTTCCAAGGCGTTTTATCTACAAAATGACATTTCTCCTTTCATTTTTGGGTGCTCTTGAATCAGGTGAAGTTGAGTAATAGGAATACTCAAATTTTAGATAATAATCTATATATGAAATGCTCTGATGCTATTTTAACACCATTTCTCTTTCATCTTTTCTTCCTCCCCTTGCAACACCTAGCTAGAGAAATCTATATCTTCCTCTAACAATTTTCTTCACTAATCATCTTTCTTTGTGTGGAATCAATTACACCATAGTCTAAAATCCTTCACAAAATAATCCCCCTTTTCTCCTCTTTTGTGGGTTTTGACCCACCACAAACTGACCACCTCCACCAAGTCTTACCTACAACATATTCTACAATTTCTATATGCAAATGTGAACTATCCACATACCAATTTGTAGCCTCATAATCTCATTTTATTTCTACTTGTACTAATTCTTTATTTAATTTAGCAACAAAAAAATCTACATCCATTCCTTCATCAAAGATATTAGAAAATTATGACTTACTTCTACGTACTCGACTATTAGAATATTCTCTTTCACTATTTTTGTTGTTGCATCTTCATTGATGCAGGAGCACCTAGGCCTCATTTTCATCACAGGTTTGAGAGCAAGTTTGATTTTTATTAGTTTTGAGTTGGAAAGTTTGTCTAAGTTGTTTTTGTGTTGTTCTAAGTTGTTTGGATGAGTTTTGAACTCATTGTGTGGTCATGTTTCCTGTTTTCATCTTTTTGCTCAAAGTTGCCAGTTTGGAGTTGCCTGGCAAAATGTTGTAAAAAGTGAGTTTTTAATGTGTTTTTGTTTTGAAAGTGTTTAGACATGTTTTGTGCTTGGTTTGTAGGTGTGAGTAGTGTTCTTAGGTGTTTTTTAGTCTTTGAGATCAACCTTGCATCATCTAGGCATCAAAATGTCAAATTTAAGTGCTCTTGGACATGTACCTGTCCGTAAAGGAGGATAACTGACTTGTAGAAGTATTTATTCTCTTTCTTTTACCATTGTAAGGGTTGATCATTCGGATTTATCAAGCATTTTGCAAGTTTCCATTACTTTTTACCTTGTTTTCCCTATGTTTTGACTCCATGTGAGCAGCAGTCCATACACCTGCTATACGTGGCTGTACTATTTTTGCATTTTCCAGTTCTTTATGTTTCCTGAAGCTTTTCCCTTTGGTGGCATTGAATTTCATTAAGTTTTGAGTTTTGTGCAAAATTATTTAGTTTTGACAGTTTCACTGCCTTGTCTAGGAAATTGGCAAGGATGCTTGACCAACTTGGCTTCTTGAAGCCCTAAATGTTCATGGCTTCTCAACAACCAGTTGGTCAACTTGTAAGCTTTGTACATACATTCTTTTCTTTCCAAAATGCAGGTGCAAGAAGTTTTGTGGCCATGGAGCCCTAGGCAAGTGTGCCATTTGGCTAGGGTTTTCGAGGAAGTTTGATGCTTTGCTCTTCTATAGAAAATGCATTCTTCAGATAATCAGACCTATTTTGATCCTTAAGGTTTAATGTAAGGGTAAAGAGGCTTTCTAAGCTATAATGAGGATGATTGCATTTTCAGTTTGTGAAAATGATGTAAAAAACAGTGAGTCACTGTTTTGGAGTTGATTTCCATTCACTTGCTTCCTCTCCACCATTTATTGGAGTTGGTAAAGCCTTGTACCTCCTTCTAATTGCTTGCAAACGAGAACAAGGAGTGGTTTTTTTGGTCTTTTCCATGGGTTTGAGGTTGCCAAGATCAATTAATGATCCTTGAGGCAAAATTGTAATGCCCAGCTGGCTGCCACTGTCAACTATGACTGATTTTTGCATTTTTGTTGAAGTTGTATATGAAATTTTCCTCTTCAAAATGGCAGGTACGAAGGTCAACAAGCAACTGAAGATAGAGCATTGTTAAAGAGCACAAAACAAACCTTTGGGAAAGAGTTTTGATAGTGTAAAGTGCAGGTCCAAAGTGAAAAAGCAGTGAGAAGGCAAAATGCAGTCATAATTAACTTGACAGTGAACAACTTATTGTTTTGTAATTGCCTAATGCCTTTTGTGCAGGGCTAATGTAATTCTCTTGTGTCTCTAATGATAGACATGTTCTCATGTTCTAGAATGTAATTGGTTTTCATACTAAAGATGTGTTTGTAGAAAGCAAGAAAGGAAAAGTTGTCAACATTGCATATTCCTTATGAGCAACTTATGTAAACCTTGTTCTCTAACCCTTGGATGGTGTAAAAACTATCTTTTCATGGCCTAATTAGCATGTAACATGGTAGAACCAAGTTTGTATGGTTTCCATTTAAGGTCTCTAACTTGTTAGTCAATGTTTGCCACCAAAACCCTTACAAACCCTCCTTTTTGCACCCATTTTTGGGACAGTCATGGAGAAGGCCTAATGGACCCCAAAACTTAGATAATCTTCAAAACTTCCAAAAGGGTATCCGTATATGAGATTCTTTTAGTCTGGAAGTTCATCGTTGGAGCAGGGTGAGCACAAAACCCCAAAAGGAGGGCTAATTCGTAGTAGCTCGTTTTAGGCCTAAAACTTAGGTTTTTGTCAAATCGAGTACACAAATGCAGGATGGAAAGCCTAAAACCCATTAAATCTAGTCGAGACAAGTTGTTCTTGCATACATTGAACATATTTGGTGAGGTAGATGCCATAAGTTGGTTTGTAGCACTTGAGAAGGATCACTACACTCCAAAACGTAGAAGGCCAAAGACACCCATGGGGGTATAACTTGACACAAACTTGCAACCCAATGAAAGGAAACCTTGTGCAGTCAGAGAACAAATCAAGACAGAGGAATGAAAATGAGGTGAGTGAGTAAGGTGTCAGATTACCAAGCCAGAGGAACTATGGAGTTGAAGCCCTTGAGCAACCAAGAAGTGTTTGACTTAGGGAGTTGGATAAAAGAGGGTTGCTAGGTTGTCTATAAACCTTTTGCACTCTGATTTCAGTAACAAAACCTTGAAACTAGCAAGGTCCTATTACTTAGTGAACATACAAGCCACTTGGGAAACTTTGTTGCATTACCTCCCTATCATAGTGGTATCAGAGCCCAATTACTCTTGGGAAGAAGTAGTACTTTGGCAACCATGGTGACAAATGCAGAGCTAGCAAAGAAAATGGAAGACCAAGAAGAAGAAAATAGGTTACTCAGAGTGAAGCTAGACCTCCTAGAGTAGAAGTTGGGTGAAGTAGAAGTGAAGGCAGATGAATTCAGCAATAAGATAGAAGGAACAGAAGATAGGGGTAAGCTATTAGCTATAGAGGATGAAATCCCTCTACCAGACCTTGTGATAGAGAATGAACCCTTTTTGAAAGCCTTGAAGGCTACGAGTGGGAGAACACTAGGAGTCCCACTATTCAGTGGTAAAATGGACCCAGAAGTGGTCATGGAGTGGATTGAGGGGCTTGAGAACTATTTTGAATGTGATGGTGTGACAGAGGCCCAGAAAGTGAAGGTGGCTAAATCCAGGTTGAGAGGAGCTGCCTTAACATGGTGGAAGTTCATTCAGGATGAACATGAGAAAGAGGGCAAAAATCCCATAGCAACAAGGAAGGGAATGTTGTCCAAAATCAAAGAGACTTACATTCCATAGGATTATGAAATACAGCTCCATAGGAAAAGGCAAAACCTTAAGCAAAAGGAGTTAGATGTCAAGAGTAACACCGAGGAGTTCCAGAAGCTATGCCTTAGGTCAAAGATCCAAGAGGATGAAAATGTCAAGGTTGCTAGGTATCTCAATGGTTTGAGATGGAACATACAAGAAGAGTTAAGTTTGTTGTGTCCTACAACAGTTCAGAAGTGCTACCAACTTGCACTCAAGGTAGAGGAGAGGAGTAGGAAGAAGCAAGAGCAGTATAACAGAGGTAGAGGAAGAGGCAGAGATGGTCAAGGCCATCGAGGCAGTTTTGGGGGAAGACACATAGATCAAAGGTCCCAGGGAGAATCTAAGCTTATAGAGCAAAGTGGGGATTCTCAGAGAAAGCCCAACTATAGGGGTAGGGGATCAAGCAACCCAAGAAGGGGTAGATCTAGTGGCCCAGGTAGAGAGTCTTACTTCTCCACAATGAAATGCTATAACTATTAGAAATTGGGTCATCCTACTTATAGGTGTCCAGAAAAGCCTAGTTCTTCCCATGGAGGTGAAAAGAGAGTAAACTATGTTTAGGAGGAAGGAAGTAGTACACGAACTCCAGCAATGCACCTAACACCCAAAGATGGTGAGAGTCTAATGATGAGGAGAGTATTGATGCAAGAACCTCACAAATGTGAAGTGTCTTAGAGAAGAGCATTGTTCAGGATCAAGTGCAAAATCTTGGGCAAGGTATGTAAGGTGGTTATAGATTCAGGCTCCATAGATAACATTATCTCAGAGGAGGCAGTTAGCAAATTGAACCTACCTAGAATGAGGCACAATGAACCCTACAAGGTAACCTGGTTAAACAAGGGGCAACATGTCCTAGTTAATGAACAAGCATGGGTAGACTTCAACATAGGTGAATACAAGGATAGGATACTATGTGACATCCTTCCTATGGATGTTTGCCATCTACTATTGGGTAGACCTTGGCAATTTGACAGAAGGGCACACCATGATGGTGAGAAAAACACATATTCCTTTCAAAAGAATGGCATTGTCTACAAAATTCAGTCCCTTAGTGAAGAGACAAAGAATAGCAAACCACAGGCACCTAAAGTGTTTTTAGTCAATGAAAAAGAGTTCATCCAAACCATGAAAGAGGGAGATGGGATTGGTTATGCACTTGTAGTGAAACCTAAGGGGGAGAAGAAAGAAAAACAAGTAGAGATCCCACAAGAAGTGCAACAAATTCTTGATAACTTTAAGGACATCATCAGTGATGGACAACCAGCAACATTACCTCCTCCTAGAGCCATTAGTCATCAGATTGACTTTATACCAGGAGCTTCTTTGCCAAACAAAGTAGCTTATAAGATGACTCCTGATTAGAACAAAGAGGTAGCTAGTCAGATTCAAGAGTTGTTGGATTAGGGATTAATAAGAAAGAGTATAAGTCCTTGTGCCGTACCCACTGTGTTAGCACCTAAGAAAGGGGGCACATGGAGGCTATGCATAGACTCCAGGGCCATCAACAAAATCACAATAAGGTACAGATTCCCTATTCCCAGGATAGAAGATTTGATGGATTGTTTAGTGGGTGCGAGGTATTTCTCAAAAATAGACTTGAAGAGTGGTTACCATCAGATAAGAATAAAAGAGGGTGATGAGTGGAAAACTGCTTTCAAAACAAATGAGGGTCTTTATGAATGGTTGGTTATGCCTTTTGGACTCTCTAATGCTCCCAGTACCTTTATGAGGTTAATGAATGAAGTATTGCAGGATTTTCTTGGTAAGTTTGTGGTAGTCTACTTAGATAACATTCTCATTTTTAGTAAGACTAAAGAGGAGCATTTGAAACACTTAGCTATTGTTTTGCAAAGATTATCTGATGAGCAGTTGACCATAAATCTTGAGAATGTGATTTTATGAAATAAGAGCTAGTCTATCTTGGTTTTGTTGTGTCTAGTGGAGATCTTAAGATCGATCAATATAAAGTTGCAGCCATAACAAATTGGCCAACCCCACAATCAGCCAGTGCAGTTAGAAGTTTTCATGGTCTAGCCCATTTTTACAGAAAGTTTATCAGAGGGTTCAGTGAAATTTGTGCACCCATGTTAGATACAATAAAGGGTGGTCATAAGGTTAAGTTTCAATGGACAAAAGTAGCCAATAAGCGGTTTGAGTTACTCAAAACTAGAGTTGCTACACAGCCAGCATTAATCCTTCCTAGCTTTGATAAACTCTTTACTATAGAATGTGATGCCAGTCATCTTGCAGTAGGTGCAGTCTTGAGTCAGGATAATAGACCAGTTGCTTTCTTTAGTGAAAAACTGAATGATGCAAAGAAAAAGTATTCATCTTATGATTTAGAGTTATATGCATTGGTCCAGGCACTTAGGAAGTGGAGGCATTACTTGCTTCCTAAAGAGTTTGTTGTGTATACAGACAACCATGCAGTCAGTTTCTTGAATTCTCAGGATAAACTCAACCATAGGCATGTGAAATGGGTAGAATACCTACAAGCATACACCTTTACTCTTAAGCACAAGAAAGGCCAGTGTAACAAAGTAGCTGATGCTTTTAGTAGGAGATTGTTGACTATTCATGAGATCCAAGTTAAGAGTATTGGTATTGATTGCTTTCAAGATTTGTATCCTAATGATGATGATTTTGCTGCTTCTTATAAAGTTTGTCTTGCTTTTAAGAATCATTTCCATAGTGAGTATGCTGACTATACATTGCAGAATGGTTTGTTATTTAGGGGAGGATAGCTATGTGTTTCTAAAGGTTCCATGAGAGAAAACCTTACCCAAGAGAAACACAATGGGTGTTTGAGTGGTCATTTTGGTCTCAATAAGACCTTAGGGTTGGTTCAACGCTTCTATTACTGGCCTAGGATGCAGAGAGATGTCCGAAGGTATGTTGAGCAGTGTATGATATGTCAGAAGGCCAAAGGTAATAGCACTAATGCTGGTTTATATCAGCCACTTCCCATTTCTTCTAGGCCATGGGAGTGCATCAGTATGGATTTTGTTGTAGGTTTACCAAAGACAAAAGCAGGGTATGACAGTATCTTTGTAGTTGTTGACAGATTTAGCAAAATGGCTCATTTTATACCTTGAAAAACTACTAATGATGCTAGTCATATTGCTTTCCTTTTCTTTAAAGAAGTTGTCAGAATACATGGTTTGCCATCTAGCATTGTGTCAGATAGAGATGTTAAGTTTTTGGGTCATTTTTGGAAGACTTTGTGGAAGAAATTGGGTACTAACTTATCTTTTGGCTCAGCTTACCATCCATAGATAGATGGCCAAACAGAAGTGGTGAATAGAACATTGGACAATCTACTCAGATGTCTCACCAAGGAGTATGGACAAAGCTGGGATCAGCTCATTACATAGGCAGAATTTGCCTATAATGACAGTGTAAACAGATCCACTAGTAAGAGTCCATTTCAGATTGTTTATGGTATGCATCCAAAAGGTGTTTTTGAGTTACATGATGTGATGAACTTGCAACATGTTAGTGGGACAACAGAGGATATGGCACAGTCTCTGAAAGAGATCCATGAACAAGTTAAGCAGTCTTTGCAGGACACCACAGCAAGAGTCAAGGCAAGGGTGGATGCTTCAAAGAGGAATGTACAATTCTCAATAGGAGATTTTGTGATGGTGCATCTCAAGAAGTATAGATTGAAAAAGGGAGTTCCTACCAAGTTACAGATGAGAAGAATAGGGCCTTGTGGGATTTTGGCTAAGTATGGTCCAAATGCTTATAAGATTGATTTACTTGCTGATATTTCCTTGTCTCCTATCTTTAATGGTGCAGATTTGGTACCTTTCAAGGGGCAGCATCCAGAAGAGACTCAGAGAGCTTCAGACATTTCCAATTCCCTTTCTGATCTATCTCTCCCCTCCTCTTCTTCTCCCATTCCTGAATAGGTACTTGATTCCAGAATCATCAAGAAGACTAGAAAGCATGACTACTTTGAACATTTGATCAAGTGGAAAGATCAACCAGCCTCTGAAGTCACTTGGATACCTGAAAGTGACTTCCACAAGGTTGGTATTCCTCTCTCTTTTCTACCCAAAGGAGTCACATGACTTCTTTGTCACCGGGGGAGTATGGTGCAGGAGCACCTAGGCCTCATTTTCATCACAGGTTTGAGAGCAAGTTTGATTTTTATTAGTTATGAGTTGGAAAGTTTGTCTAAGTTGTTTTTGTGTTTTTCTAAGTTGTTTGGATGAGTTTTGAACTCATTGTGTGGTCATGTTTCCTATTTTCATCTTTTTGCTCAAAGTTGCCAGTTTGGAGGTGCTTGGAAAAATGTTGTAAAAAGTGAGTTTTTAATGTGTTTTTGTTTTGAAAGTGTTTAAACATGTTTTGTGCTTGGGTTTTAGGTGTGAGTAGTGTTCTTAGGTGTTTTGTAGTCTTTGAGATCAACCTCGCATCATCTAGGCATCAAAAGTTGTCATTTAGACATCAAAATGTCAAATTTAAGTGCTCTTGGACATGTACCTATCCGTATAGAAGGATAACTGACATGTAGAAGTATTTATTCTCCTACTTTTACCATTGTAAGGGTTGATCATTTGGATTTATCAAGCATTTTGCATGTTTGTACTACTTTTTACCTTGTTTTCCCTATGTTTTGACTCCATTTGAGCAGCAGTTCGTACACTTGTTGTACGTGGCCATACTATTTTTTCATTTTCTCGTTCTCTTATGTTTCCTGAAGCTTTTCCCTTTGGTGGCATTGAATTTCATTAAGTTTTGAGTTTTGTGCAAAATTATTTAGTTTTGACAGTTTCACTGCCTTGTCTAGGAAATTGGCAAGGATGCTTGACCAACTTGGCTTCTTGAAGCCCTAAATGTTCGTGGCTTCTCAACAACCAGTTGGTCAACTTGTAAGATATGTATATACATGTTTTTCTTTCCAAAATGTAGGTGCAAGAAGTTTTGTGGCCATGGAGCCCTAGGCAAGTGTGCCATTTGGCTAGGGTCTTCGAGGAAGTTTGATGCTTTGCTCTTCTATAGCAAATGCATTCTTCAGATAATCAGACTTGTTTTGATCCTTAAGGTTTAATGTAAGGGTAAAGGGGCTTTCTAAGCTATAATGAGGATGATTGCATTTTCAGTTTGTGAAAATGATGTAAAAAATAGTGAGTCACTATTTTGGAGTTGATTTCCATTCACTTGCTTCCTCTCCACCATTTATTGGAGTTGGTAAAGCCTTGTACCTCCTTCTAATTGCTTGCAAACAAGAACAAGGAGTGGTTTTTTTGGTTTTTTCCATGGGTTTGAGGTTTCCAAGATCAGTTAATGATCCTTGAGGCAAAATTGTAATGCCCAGCTGGCTGCCACTGTCAATTATGACTGATTTTTGCATTTTTGTTGAAGTTGTATATGAAAGTTTCCTCTTCAAAATGGCAGGTACAAAGGTCAACAAGAAAATAAAGATAGAGCATTGTTAAAGAGCACAAAACAGACCTTTGGGAAAGAGTTTTGACAGTGTAAAGTGCAGGTCCAAAGTGAAAAAGCAGTGAGAAGGCAAAATGCAGTCATAATTAACTTGACAGTGAACAACTTATTGTTTTGTAATTGCCTGATGCCTTTTGTGTAGGGCTAATGTGATTCTCTTGTGTCTCTAATAATAGACATGTTCTCATGTTCTAGAATGTAATTGGTTTTCATACTAAAGATGTGTTTGTAGAAAGCAAGAAAGGAAAAGTTGTCAACATTGCATATTCCTTATGAGCAACTTATGTAAACCTTGTTCTCTAACCCTTGGAAGGTGTAAAAACTGTCTTTTCATGGCCTAATTAGCATGTAAAATGGTAGAACCAAGTTTTTATGGTTTCCATTTAAGGTCTCTAACTTGTTAGTCAATGTTTGCCACCAAAACCCTTACAAACCCTCCTTTTTGTACCCATTTTTGGGACAGTCATGGAGAAGGCCTAATGGACCCCAAAACTTAGATAATCTTCAATAACTTCCAAATGGGTATCCATATATGAGATTCTTTTAGTCTGAAAGTTCATCGTTGGAGCAGGGTGAGCACAAAACCCTAAAAGGAGGGCTAATTCCTAGTAGCCCATTTTAGGCCTAAAACTTGGGTTTTTGTCAAATCGGGTACACAGATGGAGGATGTAAAGCCTAAAACCCATTAAATCCAGTCGAGACAAGTTGTTCTTTCATACATTCAACATATTTGGTGAGGTAGACGCCATAAGTTGGTTTGTAGCACTTGAGAAGGATCACTACACTCCAAAACGTAGAAGGCCAAAGACACCCATGGGGGTATAACTTGACACAAACTTGCAACCCAATAAAAGGAAACCTTGTGTAGTCAGAGAACAGATCAAGACAAATGAATTAATATTAGTTGAGTGAGTAAGGTGTCAGATTACCAAGCCAGAGGAACTATGGAGTTGAAGCCATTGAGCAACCAAGAAGTGTTTGACTTAGGGAGTTGGATAAAAGAGGGTTGCTAGGTTGTCTATAAACCTTTTGCACTCTGATTTCAGTAACAAAACCTTGAAACTAGAAAGGACCTATTACTTAGTGAACATACAAGCCACTTGGGCAACCTTCTTGCATTACCTCCCTATCATTGATTCTCCCTCAAGTGTTCATTCCTAAACAACTTCTTGATCCTCTCAATATCTTCCTTAAGCAAGTTATTCTCTTCAATAACATCTAAATCTGCAACTTCCTTACACAAATCTATATGAAAATTGAACCTCTCTATGTATCTAATTTTTTCTTGCTCTCTATCCTTTATTTCATTCATCATCCGAACAAATTATACTCATAATTCTCTAAGTTTATCTCAACCCCTCCAACTTATTTTTTTTTTTTCTTTTTGCCTCACCATTCAACTCTTCAAGTTCATCGATCAAATATCCTTCTCACCACATGTTGATTTTATTCATTTCCTATTACCATAGAATGTACTCTTTTCCTATTCGCTTGTCATATCTAGGGTCTTCTAGCTCTGTTATGCCAATTTCTCTATTTGTTGCAAATTCTTCTTCTTTCTTGTCTTCATCCTTCAAAGGATTCTTAGCCACTTCTTTTTCACCTATTGTAACTTTGATGAACATTGATTTCTTCTTTCATACACTCATTAGGGCATACTGCTGCAATTTTGCTTTTACCACTTCCTCTTGTTTATCCCACAACCAACTCATCACATTTTCCTTCCCATCCTTGATTTTTCTATATGCTATGACCGACTATTGTTATTTGATTGAATATTGCATTGATGAACTATTGTGTTGTCATTGATGTCAATTGTAACCGGTAACAATGTTGTTATACAACCAGTAGTTGAGATAGTGATGGAAGCCAATATTACTTTAGAAACAGTGAGATCAACCGGTAACCCTACCTATTGATATGCCAAACCCTAACCGATGGAGCTTGGTGAATCGGTTGTTTTGTTTTATGATCAAATGGTGATTGGTAATGATTATGCCACGTATACATGGTGAATGTGATAAGTTTCAAATGGTTTTTGACGCATAGAGATAACTATTTTATCTTGGGAATGAGTGAGTGCATAGCATGAAGAGGAAACCGCGTGATGAGTTATAGGAATCGATGAAGTAGTGATCAAGGAGAGGTCGAGGTTGTCTTGTATAATGTGCAATGGTTGCTATGTAATCCAATGGTCATACTTGAACCGATTTGTTTGTAATCTCTATGAGATCTTAGGTTTGTGATGTGTTACCGACCTATTATTTTGCTTATAAGGTCGTTAAGTTGTTTTGTTGTCGTGTTGGCAATTTTGGTTAACTGTAAGTGAGATTTATTGCCGAACTAGAAGGAGTATTTGGAATATGTATGAAGGCATATAGGAGCATGAAAAGGATATGATCAAGCAGAGTGGTGCTATTTTCCAGATTAGCAAACCCTTGTTGTTCTCTAACAATTACAATAGTTAAATCCCTTAACCGGGTAAGATTTAACAGGCTTAGTGTTATCTAAATCCTCTAACTAGGTGATCCATTAGCTTGGATTTCAAATCCTCTATCAAGGTTACTCCTAACAAGGTATTGCTTCTAATAGGGCATTATAGTCAATCCCTTAACTGGGTGGTCCCTAACAAGATTTGTTCCTAACAGGACATTTTGTAAAGCTTTAATAGGCTTGGCTCCTAACAGGGCGAACTTTAGAAGAGTTCATAATACTTGTGGGTATTCATCCCCACCGTGGTTTTTCCCATTTGGGTTTTCACGTCAAAAATCATTGTGTCAAGTGGTGAATGGTTTTTGTGGTTATGTTTTGATATCGTTAATTTTATTAACTGTTAAATCCACTTAGTTATGTTAAGATGATCGACATAAATCTGAAATGTGCTTTTATTGTTATTAGTAAAGTATTTTGATCTTTTGGTTAAATGATTTGGGAGTTTCAGATCTGCTATATTGTTATTTTGATATGCCAGTCAATGGGTAAACTGTCAGCGCTATTGCAATTTATTACTCAGTGTTTGAACCAATTTATTCAGTGGTTGACTTGTGAGATTGTTTTGGACTTTAGTGAAAGTTAAGTTAGTTTTCTAACTACTGATTTACCCCCCCTCTCAGTAGTTGTCTGGATCCTTATTGATTCATCATATCATCACTGACCTTATGTACAACTTCTCTATCTCGAAGCCAAGGTCAACCTAGTAAATGTTGGAGTTAAGGATCACTGAGAGGGGGAGGTGACTTAGTGATCTACTGGAAAATAATTTTTCTAACTAATTCTAAAACCAATGGAAGCATATGCAAGAAAGTAAAGTGCAGAAACACAAGATAAACAACCACAATATCATAACACCAAAATTTTATGTGGAAACCCAAATGGGAAAAACCACAATGGGATTTGAAACCACAATTTTATTCCACTATGGCCAGTAGAAAAACAATATTACATGAGGGGAATGCACATGCATTCATGCACACCGCCTAGAGTTCACTACTCAAATTATAAAATAAGGCTACAACCCCAGAGGAAGGCTCACTTCCTTACAAGAGATTACAAACTGACTGCGATAAGTGAAGAACTAGAAAATAGCATGTGACTATACCAAAAATAAGTTCTAGTTAGGCACAAAATGATCCACTGCACTATTTTGCTAAACTACTATGTTCTGCTCTGCAACCGCTCACTGGATCAACCAAGATCAAAATGTGCACTTGAAACTATGCTCAATCCCTCCAAAACGGTCTATCACATCACACCACACACACATAATACATTATACAAATCAGTCTTACACACACACACACACACACACACACACACACACACACACACACACACACACACACACACACACACACACATATATATATATATATATCTGATTAGCAAGATTAATCTCCCATAGGTCGGCTTACAAAAATTACATAACACACAATATGAAACGTGTATATATATATATATATCTGATTAGCAAGATTAATCTCCCATAGGTCGGCTTCCAAAAATTACATAACACACAATATGAAACGTGTAGTTGCAAGTCAACTACAATCTTATCAAAAAAAATTTAACAGACCCAAAACACATTACCACATGCTTCCTATAGGTCTCACATAACTCCCAAACACAATTCCAACCACCAAAATTAACTTAAACAATCAAGACACATACTACATCATTAAACATGAAGAATACTCTACTTTGCTGCTCAACCGAATACCAAATCTTTAAACAAGTGACAAAATCAATACTAGAAGATATATTTGCATGATATTAGGCTTTTGATACTTAACCAATCAACCCTAATCACAAAAACCAAAATCTGCTTTACCAAAACTGAAAAGTGCTCTCAAACCTATACATTGAGCTTTACCAGACAAACTGATCACAAAAGACATATTCTAGATTACCGGTTAACCAAAACTTCATACAGGATCAAATCAACAGGCTAAGTTGCCATTAATGACAACTCCTAAGCATCTACAATCATCAAAGACTACCATTCTTCATTGAAGAATCACCCAGAAAATCAAATGCCAACAATCTCCCCCTTTGGCATTGATGGCAACACTGGTGAAAAATGATAAGTATCCCAAAATTGTGCTAACACCAAAATTCTAAAATCTGTACACTCAATCTATATTGACTCCCCCTGAACTATTTATTCCTTTTTCACTGCTTTCTCTCCCTCTCCCACTTTGACATCAATGGAAAAGGGTGGGAATCCTCCAACACTTATGAACAAAATAATGAATGAATGTGATTATTTACATAATCTTAAAGATGTTTGAGTAAGCCACCTTTAAGGACTTCAAATACCTATTCCATCCTCTGAGGAAACAATCAAAGATATTTATTAAAGCACTATACATAAATGCAAGAATCTCAATACTCGGAAGATCGGATGGTACTGGTTTACTTAATGCACTAATTGCATATTGTTGTGCTCCCAGTAGGGTATCCATCCAAGGAGTTATCAAACTCCAGTTCACCAACTCTGCTCAAAATTTTATCCTTGACTTGATTCAAACCCTTTATTTTAGCAGTGTAATCCAAAATTTGTGCTTCAAGGGTACTTGGGAAAACTGATTGAGGTGCGAAAGAATGTTTTATACTAGCTAACTTACCCTCAAGTTCTCTTATCTGTCGATCAATGTCTATAATGAATTTAGGCAAAAATAGAAATGATTTGAAAATTTTCCCACCTTCATTTAGTGCTTCTTCTGCATCTTCATTGCAGACTTTAGGCTCGCTTTATCCCTCTCTACTTCTTTCAACTTTTCTTGCAGTTTCATCTCATTAAACCTCTTTTGTATAGTTTCATCCGTAGCCTTTTCTAATGATACAAAATTGGTATTAACAACATTTAATAAATTATTAAGCTTTCTAGATGGAGAAGCGCCAAAATCTTGACAAAAAATGGGTAAGAATTTCTGTTAAACCTTAGTAGCAAGAGTAATAACTTCCCTTTCTTTTGACTGAGATTTCAACAGATCTTCTCTTGCCTTAATTTGAGCTTGAATTGGCATGTCTCAACACTTGAAGAGGGGAAAGAGTGCTCAAATCAATCAGTCCATGAGAAAAGTCATCCTCTCCATCAATTTCCTTTCCTTTGACGGTGACAACTCTCGCAGACATGATTACCGAAGGTTTCTCTGTTTGCTCATTACTCTTCTCCTTCTCAACCTCTGCATACATTCTCTTTTCAACCTTGGCAGTCTCCTCTACTATCATTTCTACAATTACCTCAATCTCAGGAGAGTCCTAAGTAGCATCACTGAAGAAATCTGCAATTGGATTTGCATATTGTGCTACTTCTTGCTCAACTTGTTCAACAGATGGTTGGTCCATCTGTCCACCAGAGACCTCTGCATGTACTTCTGGAATAGAAGTGTCTTTAGGAATTTCCTCTATCAAGTGGGAGCTAACTTGAGGTTGATTTACTTCATACTTCTTCTCAAGCGAAAATTCTCTCATAATCTGCTTAGTCTCGTTGGCAACTTCATCAATTTTATCGATAATTATTCAGTTGACCCTTTTCTTAATTCTGAACTTTTGTTTGGCCAACTTAAGTAATTTACTAATTTCTTTAGTAGAAATATCCTAACAATAATTAACCAAAACATACTCTTGCATTTCCTCATCTTTCCGGTAGGCAGTATTTCTCCAGATATCCAAAATATCATACAATTCCTCAGGAAACTCGGATGATAACTCAATTAAGGCTCTACTAAAAATATTCATATAATGAACAACTACTTCCTCTAACTCTCTCCTTACATTATCATCCCCATTCTCATAATATACAACAATATTTTTCAAATTTCCATCCTTAATGGTTTCATCCTTTATTTCTTCTAATGATTTGGGAGGAATAATATCAACCTTACCAGATTCCAAGGCTTCAGATTTTTGTTTCCTCGTTCCCTTGGACTTCCCAGATGGCTCACCTTGAAACTTTGTCTTCTTAGAAGGAGAAGCATCACTGGAAGACTTTTGGACTACACGAGCATAGGTTGCAGTCTTCTTGACTTTCCAAACTTCTTCATCTGACTCGGTTTATCCCTTTGCTCGAGCATACTGCCTAGAAGGATTATCCTTTTTCCTCTTCTCAACTCCACCGGTTGATATTGGAAGCTTGATCTTAGGTGGAGGAATTGGTTTCTTTACTCAGGAGACAGGTGCAAACTTACTAGGTTTAGCTTTGGGCTGCATAGGAGGGTTTGTCGGTTGAGGTTTTATTACATCCTCCTCCCATAGAATGTTCTGATCTATTTCCCTCTACACAACTTCCTTAGTCAGTTCCATATTTTTTGCCACCGCCTCTACTTCCTTTCTAATCTTTCTCTTTTGAGTTAGTTCAAAGAACTTTTGATGTAAGCTTAATTCCTTCTCCTTGAAAGTGCTAAACCTCTCTTATTTTGGATCTACCAGTTGGCTCAATAAGTGTTGAGCATATGCCTCAAGCATGATAGAGTCAACTTCATACCCCCTGGGCATGATCCAAACTATCCTAGGCTCAATCGCTTCCATTTGACATTGATCTTTATCAACCATGAATCAAATAGTTTGCCCATACTTCTCCACAATCTCCTTAGGGATTCTTTCTCTGCCCTTCATGGAGGCCTGAAAGGTTTTGAAATAGCCCCATAATGCAGTTATTCTCATTGTGGCGTCTTGTATTCCCCACAATCCCTCTTTGATTTGCATTTCCACCGGTCTATCATAGGCCCATTGAGCCTTAAATTTTATATAGGGTATCTCATTCAAGAAATATAAGGCCAAGCAAATAAGAAGAGTCTCGTACTTAAAAGGTGTGCTTCTTGTCTTGCTTAATTTTCTTCAAATTACTCATTAGTTCATTCAGAAGGATTGTACACAGATCATACCTCATGTCATTCTTGAGCATCTAATATGTTGTATATATGGCAGTTCTGGAGACGGATGTGAGGCCTCACCTCGACTCAGTCTGACATTCAGTGGATTTTATATTTAGACTATGATGGATACTTTATTTTGATGCTTTTTGAGACTTAGAACTTACATGATTTCCGGATTTGGATAACATTGCTATGATTTGATGATTTTACTTATATGCTTTATGAGGTAGAACACTACATGATTGTTAGATAGGATGATATTGCAATGATAGATGTCGTTATTGAATTTGCAGGACTTTACTCTGAATATAGAACTATGATGTATGTTTAGTTTATGTGAATTGGGATGAAATTGCTTATGTGAATTTGCTTGATAAAAGATGTATTCAATCTGTGCAGATGAAAATTGTATGCAAGTGATGATGTGTATTGTTATATTATTGAATTATATTATATACGGATATTTGGAAGTACTAATGTGTAAATTGAGATGCGCAGGAAATTTACCATGTGACCATGGAAATTACGGAGAATCAAACCTAGACTTATGTAAGTTCGTAAGCCAGGGTTTGTCTATTTGGAGAGACAACACCCCGTTTGTGTTGTATTTTATTCGTAACAGTATATGCTGCATGAGTGTTAAGTGTTATTTAAATTTATTGTGTAAAAACCACAAGAGACAATTTCATGTTTTATTTTTGTAAAAGTGTTTTATTTGTGTCACTTGACACATGTGTGGATTTAAATTTAAATGTTTTATTTTGTCTCTTGGTGGGAAAGTGTTTAATTATAGTTCTTCTTAAATAAAATAATGTGTTGTCATAAATACTTTGGGAATATAATATTTGGGGTGGTCAACTTATGTTTGACCCGAAAATAAACTTCAGAGGGGTTTAAAATGGGTTAAATGAACACCTAGGGGTAGTTTAATAGGGTTTCCTAAAGCCCATAAGGTATACCTAGGGGTTAGGGGTAATTTTAGGCAAGTTTCTACTTTATAATGATCTTTTTAACACTTTAAAAATTGGCTTTTTTGAGTTGTGCGAAAATTGAAAATTAGAAGTTTAAATCTAATTTAGATTTTTCTTATTTGAATGGGAGTCTTTTTGCATTTTTGCTTTCTTTCCCTTTTGGTTTTTGGAAACTTGTGAGAACTCAGAGAATGAGCTTCTTAAGCAAGATTTTTGGGAATTGAAGGGTAATCACCCACTCTCCATTTTTGGAGACGAGAAATTTTGAAAAGAAAATAATGTTATGGAATAGAAAAATTGATTAAGGGTAGAAGGAAAAAGATTCATGGATTGGGCAGCTCTTCATCAAATATCATAATACCTTTGGGTAGATTAAGGCTGGTTTCAGTTATTCATTATAATGTCTTCTTCTTGCTTATGTCTGGAAGTTTGTTGGTGTAAGAAATCTGTGTTTCTTGAATGTATTTGTTGAAAAATCTTTTGGTATTTTTGCATTATGATTTGTGTTGTGTTTTGGGAGTATCCTCAAGACCTCTTTCTCTTGGGAGAGAAGTGGATCTTGTGGGTGGTAGCAGTGACAACCCTCGAGTGAGAGACTCTCTTTTGAGAGCGATCACAAGGGATCTTTGTGTGACCCTTGCTGCATGGCCTGTTTGTGCAATGGGGGTCATAAGGAGGGATATAAGGCTAGAATGCCTTTGGGGGGCATAAGGAATAAGGGGTTGAGATTCTTGATATATTTATTGGGCCATGAAGTGGCTTCTTGTTTATTTCATACTTGCAGTTCTCCTCAGGGTATTGGACCACTACCACCCTTTGAAAAGATCATCACCAAAGTGTGGTGCTGTGAAGCCAAGTTGGGAGTGTGTCTGATTATCTGTATGCATTGCCTTCTATGTGTTTGCCTGTATGTTACCCGTCTAGGAATTGGTTCTCCGAGCTCGGGGGTGGCTACCAGTTAGCCTAGGCTGGGAGGTGAGCACTCCGTGGTCATATTTGTGTTTTCTATTATGCAGGAAAGTCAGGAGAAAGAGAATAGGAACCATGAAAAGACACAGAAGATTATTGTTGAAGATACTTAAATCCAGTTGCAAATATTTGTTTTAATTTGATTCAGAAGTATGCCCTCATTCATAGAAATGAGAGGCAAGTTGTAATTCTTGAAAATAGACTTGAGTTTTATTGTTGTAGCTAAGCAAGGAGACATCCTGTAAATATGCAGAATATCTTAGAGTTGTAAAAGCTTGTTTTATTTCTACTTCTGTTTGGGTTTCAAAAAAAGAAAAGCCTCTTTGAGTTGCATGTAAAAGCTTCTTTTGTATTATAGAAAAATTAGTTTCAAATAAATTTTATCTATATTCTACTTGTTGAAAAGTATGAGTTATTTTGCTGAAGAATTCTAAGTATTAAAAAAAAATAAGAGTATTTTAAGTAATTGTTTTATTAGTGGAAAAATCAATGAATGTGTTTTATTCAGAATAGTATGATGTATTTTTTTTTTAAAAGTGTTAGAATACAAGTTTAGCAAAAGATCTACTTTTATTTCTTTTATCAGCAATTAGAATAAATAAATAAAAGAGCCTAAGTTATATATCAATTATATATATATATATATATATATATATATATATATATATATATATATATATATATATATATATATATATATATACTTAAATGTTTATTTGTGCACTTGTAATTTTGGATTTACATAATGTGTTTCCCATTGTTATTCTGTTGAAAATTTTGTATGTAAATCTTATTAAAATATATATATATATATATTTTTATATATATTCACCCTTAAAACTTTTATATATATAAATTTATATAAATATAAATATATATATATAAATATATATACATATATATATATATTTATATATAATATATTTTAAAAAAATATAAATTTAAAAAAAAAAAGAAGAGATTTGGGTTCCACGCGGGCCACACTGTGTGTACGCACAGTGAGGGCCGCGTGGCGCCCACTGTGTGTACACATAGTGCGGGCCGCTCGGCTCCCACTGTGTGGACACACAGTGGACGGCCACGACCGCCATTGTGTGGCCACACAGTGGTGTGAGCCGCTAGCGGCGCCCACTGTGTGGACACACAGTGGTGCCGCAGCGCCCACTGTGCGCCCACACAGTGGCGCCTCGGCCCTCCCTGTCGCCTTCTTCGAACCTGCAATGAAAATGGCCGCCGCCTTGGGGGTTTCAGCCCTGTCAAAAACACTCAGTGGTAAGCAAAAAAAAAATGGATTAAGCCCTAGCCCGGGTAGGGCTAGGGTAAATGAATTTAATTTTACATGATAGTTTAGAGTTGATAATATATTATAAAAAAAAATAGAACCCTAATTAGGGTTGGGAAAATATTGTTTATTATTTTGGAAAGTTATTTTAGAAGAATTAAGATATATAAATATATATATATATATATATATATATGAATATATATATATATATATATATATATATGAATATATATATATATATATATATATATATATATATATATATATATATATATAATTCTTGTTATATTTGGAGTAAGTAATTAATAGAGATTTAAATATTTAAATACCTCTGAATTGGTTTCTAATAGGTAGTAAAAGAAAAAAAAAAAAAAAAGAATATACAAATTTATGAATAAAGCCTGGTCTTATAAAATTCAAATGTATTTAGCGAGTTAAATGCTTAATATTGCCCTAGTTAATTTAATTAGAGCATTAAAATTTTAAAATGGTTGTTTAGACTATATGGTCATATTGGAGATTGAATTAATTTTCCTCTCCTATTTCTTTAGCGTGATTGTTTTAATAAACTTAATGACTAGGTATCTCGTGGAGATAAATTTAAACCAGTTAGTTTTCCGCAATTAGAATTAAACAAATTATCGATGCTTGGTTCGTTTCAGAATTAGCTCGAATATAATTATGGGAATTTCATTAACGCTTGTTGTGTGAGCGAACTTGTTAATTAATTAGTATTTTATAAAAATAAAAAATCGTTCCGTTTTTGCCCTAAATTTTGGGCATGACATTTTGGTATCAGAGCGAGGTTTCCACACTAGGAACCTTACTCACTTACGTTTCGCCTTAGAATATTTAAAATTATTTTGTTAAATTGATTTTCGAATTTAATTGAATTTATTCTAAAAGAAATAAATTAATTGTTTTGCCTTATTTTCCTCTTAGGATGCCTCCGACGACGAGACAAGCTCGCAAGCGCGGACGGGGTCCTAGACGTGTGCGCTTAGCACGCGATGAGGTAGAGAGGGAGGCATCGGTTCCAGAGGAGAACCCAGAAGCACCTCCCGAACAGCCAAATGAACCTAACCAAGACCTTTTAGCAGCCATTCAGAATCTTATTGGCATTGTTCAGGAGAGGATCCCAGCAGAGAACCCTCAGGTTAGGAGTCATGACTCTGGGATTCATAGATCTGTTGATAGAGAACGAAGTAGGAGCCCAGCTCCGATTCCTATAGAGAGTCAGGGTGGTAATGAGCTAGAGTCAGTGCATGTGCCAGGACCACCTCCAGCGGTGGAACCAGTTTATTTTGAGAGAGGTCGTCGAGATCTAGGGGATCTCATCAGGGAGGTCATGCGCCTCCAACCACCATCCTTCGGAGGTTCTACAGATGGAGTAGAGGCCGAGGCATGGCTTCTGAGTCTTGAGAGGTGCTTTGCATTGCGTTCTTATGAGAGCAACTTGAAAGCACGTGTTGCAGTTCATCTTCTGAGAGGGACAGCCTCCACCTGGTGGAGACAGGAAGAGTACAAATGCGGATTAGTTCCTGATACACTCACTTGGGAGATATTCACAGAAAGGTTCCATGAGAGGTACCTATCAGAACACTTCACGCAGTGTCGTATAGACGAATTTCACGATCTCCAACAAAAAGGCTTGTCAGTAACCCAGTATGAGAGTAAATTCTTTGAGTTGTTGCCTTATGTAGATTATCTAAAGGATGAGAAACTTCTTGTAAACCGCTTCATCAGGGGATTAAATGCCGGTATAGCTAGGCCTGTTAGGATGTCCACCCCAGAGAGCCTTCGAGTTGCTGTAGAGAAGGCACTGATTGTCGAGGAAATTCAGGTTAGACCACAGGACAATAGGGATCGGTTTCAAAACCGAAATCCCGCACCTCAGACTTATGGATTCCAGAAACCACATTGGAAAGGGAACAACTGAAATTCTCAGGGGTTCTCCAAACCCCCTCCTCCACAATAGACACCACAGAACCAGAGGCAGAAGCCTCCACAGTATCAGCAGGGCTCCAAGCCTAAGCAGTGGCAGACTCAGGGACAGAAACATGATCAGAGAGCACAGGGGTAGTACACACAGCCGGCGGGGACTCAACAGTCCTCTAGGGGTGGGTACAACAGATCCAGTAGGACAAGAGTTCAGGCATTCTCTAGGCCTCAGGGTGCCCAGTTCCAGGCACGGGGTGCTTTCTTTATGTGTGGAGCCATGGGGCATATGGCGAGGGATTGCCCTCAGGGACAGGTAGCAGGGAGTCAGCGGATGGCCACTTCAGAGCCGACAGTTGGTGATATGGGCAGGTCCCATAGAGTATTCGCAGCGGTTGACAACCGCTAGGCTGAGCATCAGGCCACGGTTATCGAATCTACAGGTATAATCAAAGGTAACAATGTACCTATTTTGTTTGATTCAAGAGCTATTGACTCCTTTATATCTCCATTGGTTGTGGAGCGTTGCGGGCTAGTGGCAACTAGACAGGGTGTCAGTTGGGAAGTGGAATTAGCTTCAGGGGCTAGAGTGTCAGTGGAATCAAAGGTTAGGGCATGTCAGCTGCAGATTGGCAAGTCCACCACTTTAGTAGACCTTAGAGTGACTCCACTTGGATCTTACGAAATCGTACTTGGCATGGATTGGCTTTATGCTCACAGGGCCAAGATGGATTGCCGCCTGAAAAAGATTGAGTGTGAGGATGATCATGGTTCGCCCATAGTTATTACCGGAATTCAGAGGCCCGTGTCTCTTCGCATGATTTCCGCAATGCAGCTTAAGCGGAGCATGCGGAAGGGATGTTAGCTTTTTGCTATCACTATCAATGACAGAGGAGAAGACGAGGAAAAAGAAACATCGCTCGATGACCATCCTATCCTTAAGGGATATTCAGATGTATTTCCTTCAGAGTTACCGGGAATGCCTCCCTGCAAAGAGATTGATTTTCATATAGACCTAGTACCAGGAGCCGAGCCAGTTTCCAGAGCACCTTATAGAATGACCACAAATGAGCTTAATGAACTTAAAATTCAACTCGAGGAACTTCTTGAGAAGGGTTATATCCGTCCTAGCGTATCCCCGTGGGGTGCACCAGTCATCTTCGTTAAGAAGAAGGATGGATCTCTCCGATTGTGTATGGATTATCGGCAACTAAATAAAGTAACCATCAAAAACCGATATCCTTTGATTTATTCGACCAGCTTCAGGGTGCCAAAGTCTTTTCCAAAATAGATCTGAAGTCAGGATACCATCAGTTGAGAATAGTGGAAAGTGATATCCACAAGACCGCATTTCGCACTAGATATGGTCACTATGAGTTTACCGTAGTCCCCTTCGGACTTACGAATGCCCCAGCAGTTTTTATGAGCCTCATGAATGGGGTGTTCCGTACCTTTCTGGACCATTTTGTTATTGTGTTCCTCGATGATATACTGATATATTCTCAGAATGAGAAGGAGCATGAGGAGCACCTGAAACAGGTATTGCAGTGTTTGCGGGATAACCAGTTGTTTGGCAGCCTATCGAAGTGTGCTTTCTTTCAGTCTGAGGTCAAGTACCTTGGGCACATTATTTTCGGTGATGGGATCTCAGTTGACCCATCAAAGATTAGGGCTATTATGGATTGGCCAGCGCCTACCAGTGTGACAGAGGTCAGGAGTTTCATGTGTTTAGCAGGGTATTACCGACATTTTGTCGAGGGTTTCTCCAGAGTCGCACACCCTATTACTTCTCTTCAGCTTAAAGGGAAGAAATTTGAGTGGATAGAGAAGTGCGAGAAGGCCTTTCAGGAACTCAAGAAGGCACTTACTAGCGCTCCTATCCTTGTTGTACCAGATCCTTCAGCTGACTTCATGGTTTGTGTTATTTGATACTTTTCTTAAGCCAGGTACTTCATCGGTTTCACTGAGACATGTCACAACTTGAATTGCTTGTGTAGTGATCTTGTGGGGCCTATCAAGCCATATGAACTCATCATAGACTCAACTGAGGATATACCGGATCCACTCAACTTCATCAAACAATGGAAAATGGACAAACTGAGAAAAATCCTTGTCCTAAAGAACCTTATATTCTGGTTTGAGATTACCCAAGTTGTTCGCCAAATTTTTGTTATACAGGGTCAACAGATCAGCATTGCCAAGCTCTTCAAGGTCACAATGAATGTAAGCCCTAATTTCATAGGGTACCGAAGAGAATGCTCTTTTCGAATCATCTTCAACAGACTTGAAAGGATGTTTCTTGAAAATATGTCTGACTCTATCCTTGATCTCAACAACCAGCGGGGTAGCAATTCCAGATACCAATGCCATTTGAATCTAGGGTTTAAAACTAATAGATTCACAAAACAAATAAATACCTTAATTCATAACCGGGTGGAAGAATTCGCCATTGGATCGTTGTAAGCTTGGTTCAGATCGGCAAATCACTTCACTTCATTGTACTGCTCTATTCTCTTGGTTGCATTGTAAAAAATAGGTCTTTGAAATGCTCTTTTTAAACTCTGAAAAACCCAATTCTACGTTGTAATAAATGCTTGAACCAGTTACTATGATATTCATGAAATCACTTACCAGAGCCTTAAATCTTCATCTAATCTTCCAGATATCATCTTCATACATGATTTAAAATTTTTGCAACCTTCAAAAATCGGTTACAGATCTCCAAAGAGGGGGTTCTATGAATCTGCATGAAAAACTCCCCCTAAGGCCAAAAAGCCCTAATTACTAGATGAAGATCTTGCACTGGATTCAAGTGCAGATCCACTTTCTATCTTGGATTCATCTTTTCTAACCCACATCTTCTCATTCTTTTCTTTGCCTTTCTCATCTGGTTCGTCTTAGTTTACCAGACCATTATTCTTGCCTATGCAATATTTTGCAATGTGACTAGTTTTGTTGCATGCACGACAAACAACATTTATCTACATAGGTCTAAAATTCTTAAGATTTGGTCTCATCCTGCACTAGTTAGAGATATGTCCGAACATCCCACAAGCATAACATTTTTTTTTTTAAAATTTTTTCATTACTACTTTGCACATGTTTGACTTGTGACCAAAATTATTGCATATGAAACATTGACCGGTAAAGGTAGGACCATTGTTCATATTATTGATTCCATTATTCATCCTACTTCTGCATTGATTCACCATATGACCAAATTTATTGCAAGTAAAGCAGCTACCATTGAATTTATGAGCATTAGAATATCTTGCCGAAGGATTCTTGCTCTTCTTGTGATTAGGTTTTGCATTGCCTTGTCTAGATCTGGAGGATTCTCCCTTCTCAAATCCAAGGCCTCACATGTCATTTCCATGCCTCTGACTGTCCATCATCTCATCAAGCCTTGTTTATCTAGCATTGAATTTGTCTTTATATTCATTTGCACTAGCAAGTTCATCTCTTAGGGCAACAATCTGTCTCTCAAGTTCTTGACCATTATTCCTTGATTGTGTCAACTCAAGTTTCAACTGATCATTCTCATAGGTAAGCCTAAAGCATTCATCTGCTCTATCCTTCAATGATTGAGTCAAATTTTCTTCATTCTTCTTCTGGTCTTCAATCTCCTTAGTCAACTTCATCACAATGGACTGCATCTCATTCTTCAATGCAACAATTTCTCTAGCAAGCTTGTCACATTCATCAACTTTCTCTCAATTCTCCATGCATTGATCTTCTTTCTCCTTCAACTTGTCCATCAACTCTTTCCTCTTGTCTCTTGAAGTGTTGACCCGATCTTTCAAATCATTAATTAAGTCTTATGCTACATTCAGGTTTCTCTTTAAGGAGCTTATCTCATTTCTTGTTTCATCAAGATCCTCAAGTGCCAAACAAAGCTATCTCTGAAAAACCAGAATCCATTGATTCAATCTCCTAGACCTTCCTCAAACAGTTAGGATTCCTCAAAGAAACTAGGCTCTAATACCAATTGTTGGAGTCAAGGATCACTGAGAGGAGGGGGTGAATCAGTGATCTATGAGCAAATAAATTTTGACTTATTTTGAAACCACCATAAGCATATGCAAGAAAGTAAAGTACAGAAACACAAGATAATCATCTATGAAATAATAACACCATAATTTTTACATGGAAACCCAAATGTGAAAAACTACGACGGGATTTGAACCCACAATATTATTCCACTATGGCTAGTAGAAAAATAATATCACATGAGGGGAATGCACTTGCATTCAGGTACACTGCCTAGAGTTCACTACTCAAATTACAAAATAGGGCTACAACCCCGGAGGAAGGCTCACTACCTTACAAGAGATTATAAAGTAATTACAATAAGTGAAGAACTGGAAAATAGCATCTGACTATGCCAAAAACCAGATCTGGTTAGACACAAAATGATCTGATGCACTATTCTGCTAAACTACTTTGTTATGCTCTACAACGGCTCACCAGATCAACCAAGATCAAAATGCACATGTTAAACTGCACTCAATCGCTCCAAAATGGTCTATCGCATCACACCACACACACACATAATATATCATACAAATTGGTCTTATATATATATATATATATATATATATATATATATATATATATATATATATATATATATATCCAATTAGCAAGATTAATGTCCCATAGGTTGGCTTCCAAAAATTACATTACATGCAACATGAAACCTGTAGTTGCAAGTCGACTTCAATATTATCAAAAAAATTGCACTGGACCCAAAACACATTACCACAAGCTTCCTATAGGTCTCACATAACTCCCAAACACAATTCCAACCACCAGAATTAACTTAAATAATCCAGACACATACTACATCATTAAACATGAAGAATACTCTGCTTTGCTGCTCAACCGGATACCGAATCTTTAAACAAGTGACAAATTCAATACCGAAGGGTAGATTTTCTTGATAATAGGCTTTTGATAGTTAACTAGTCAACCCTAATCACAAAAACCAAAATCTGCTTCATCGAAACTGAAAAAGTGCTCTCAAACCTATACATTGAGCTTCACTGGGTAAACTGATCATATAATACATATTCTAGATTACCGGTTAACCAGAACTTCATACCAAATCAAATCAATAGGCTGAGTTGCCATCAATGATAACTCCTAATCATCTGCAATCATCAGAGACTACCATTCTTCACCGGAACATCAAATGCCAATAGTAAATGGTGACAAACATCAATCCGCACTATGTTACATACAATTTCATCCTCATATCTTCCAATGTGAAAATTTACAATGCTTTGTTCATTTTACCTAAATTTGATGACCTCCTTGCAACCAAGAGATGTAGTATAGATTAAGGTGATCCATCCTCTTCAAGTTCATCTTTTCAACCATTTCCACTACAACCAAATTATATCTACTACCACTCTCCATTGTCACCTTGCAACACTTTCCACCAGACTTGCAAACCGTTTAGAATAAATCACTACTTTGGATGGGCTCTTGTTTCTCTTTCCATGGCTTTACAAATGTATTCTTCATTGGCAAATTTTCTCCTTGTATCCAAAACATTTTTCCAAACAATTGTGGCACTCTCTCAATCTGTAACCACAAACAACTTAGAGCCAATGCTCTTTGCAATTACAAGTTCACTTGCAACATAACTCTCACTACTATCCTCTACCCAACAAGATTTTTGAAGATGGACCTCTCTAAGACCTCTTCTACTGACTTACTCTCAATGGGATAAGTCTACACACTTTCTACCCAACTTCACCTCTATTGGAGGATAACCAACATGATTCTCTTAGAATCAATTGTTTCTCACGATTTCTTCACTCTTCACCAATCTTCACACGTATGTCTTGGTGCATAGGTTGTACTCTCAAGATATTGTGGCATTGATACCAATTGATGCAAAAGGTACTCCCTCTTTCCTTCTACTTCAACACATAAAAGGTTCACTCAAAAAAATACAAAGAGTATACTTACAAATTTTAACATAGAAACATAGTTATATTCAAATCAAATGCACTGATAACCACGCATCAATTATTTGAACATATTATACAAAATCATGTCTTTTCAATGGCATATCTTATCACATTATCTCTCTACATTGATTCTCATCTATTCACATTGTCATCTACATCTCATTCAAAGCTTCTATAAACTTATTACTCTATCTTTTTCAATGAGACTCTATTTTGCATAATGCCCAAATTCTCATTCAATTTCTCTACAAATGTCTACACTAACTTCTTGTCTCTTGCATATTTTCATATCTAATGCCTCATATATAGAGGCATCCATCTTTTGTTCTTGTTTCCATGCTCTTCTCTATTCTCATCCACTCTTTTTGCTGCTTCTACTCTTATTCTCTAGACTTCCACCTCTATTTGTTATGCTTTATTAATGTTCTTTGTCTTGCCATTGTTTTTCCTCTACATAGCTATTGGCAATTGACACTCATTGGAATCATATGTTGTCATTGATTGAAACAAGATTCTATTGAAGGCATATACCGGCATTTGGAGGCATGCACCGATGGATACCGACATTGAGTATTCAGGGTCATCACCGGCACCGACATTTAGTATTTTCATGAAGCCGACATCAGTCTGGATCTGAAAGGTTTTATTGTAAAATCATTTTGTAAATATTGTTTTGGGCTGACATTGAATATCTTTTGTATTGTAAGCTGACATAAGGTATATTATTTGTAAAGGGTATATAAGTTAGTCTGTTAGGCCATTTTGACATAGGACAATGTATATGACATGGTAGAAGAACTGTGTGATGTGAAGGACATGTATGAAATTCATTTTGTATGCGAATGTAATATCATGCTATGATCAATAGATAGTTTGTAAATCATTCTTGGAGGAAGAGGAGATGCCGGTAGAAGGTTCATGGTTTATGAACCGTACAGAACAGAGCTTTAACCGAAACTCTTTTGGGCATTGCAGATGCATTTTGTGAGTTCACTAGTATTGTTTTATTTCAGCAGACGCTTGTAGTCAGTGAGACTCTTTTGTGTTGAGAAGTTTGCTCTAGACAGTGTGCCTTCCTGCATGTGCAGGACCCCTTGCTATGTAATATCTTTCATATGGCCAGTGAATTGATATTATAGGTCACAAATCCCATCATGGTTTTTTCTCTTTGAGGTTTTCCATGTATAAATTTAGTGTGTTATGGTGTTCATTCATGTGGTTGGCTAATTTAATTCATGTTATATGTTTCTTCATTTACCAGTTTATATGTGTATGTTATAAAAGGTTAAAATCTTCAGTTACCGGCAGAACACTGATTCAACCCCCACCCCCACCCCTCTCAATGTTCTTGGGTTCATTGTATTCAAACAATTGGTATCAGTGCTTGGTACCTCGGAGGAATTTTAACAGCTTGAGGATGATCTTGAAACCGGAATCATTGAACATGGCTATGGAGAAGCAACTTGAGATGGCACTTGAGGATTATGACATTGAAAGGATGAAGAACCTAAAACTGCAAGATGAATTTAATTTTGCTAATGAATTCATTCTTGTTCTACAAGAAAGGTTATCATCAACTCAAGATAAGAGAAAGGAAATTTTGCAAAACCAGGATGATGAAGAGAAAAATGCACTTAAGGAACAATGTCAGAAACTGAGTCAAGCAAACATGCTCATGAAGAATGAAATGCAAGACCTGACTATGAGGTTATCAAAAGATATTGAGGATAGAAAGAAAAAGGAAGAAAATCTAGTTATATCTCTGAAGAACAAATTTGATGAATGTGGCAGATTGACTCATGAGAATAATATATTGAGAACTGATTTGGTACACTCCCAAAATAATGAACAAGAGGTTGAAAGACAAATAAAAAATCTGAGAGATGATCTAACTACTGCAAGTTAATATAAATAAAAATTCAAGATTAGTGTTGCACAGTTGGATGATTTATTGAAAAGACAAAGGCAGAGTGAAGATTTTAGAGGAGTTGGATTTGTACAAGGTGAAATCTTCGGTACTACAAATGAAGATTAGACAATCGGTATGCAAAACTCATCAGACCCAAGGAAACCAATAAGGAAATCTAATGATTACAAATTCAATGGTAGATGTTTTGTTTTTAATAAATTTGTGCATATGGCTAGACAATGTAGAAATAGAGCAAATCAAAACTACAATTCAATTCCTAGTCAATGCACAAATTGATTAAATATGGTCATCAGTCAGAAGATTGTAGAACGAATGTCAAATGTAATGCATGTGGAAAGTTTGGTCATTTGGCTAATCAATGTAGGTCAAGGAATGAAACCGGATATGTCAAAGCAATTCAAGAGAACAATGTTACATGTTATGCATGCAACAAAATAGGTCATATTGCTAAGTACTGGAGAAGCAAGTCTACACTGGTTAGCAATGATAAAGAAAATGAGAAAGGAAAGTAGAAGGTAGATGAAATTCATCAAGATCACACCAAGAGATGGGTTAGAAAATCTGAAGAACCAAGTGGAGATGCAACTACATCGGTAACTACACCTGTAACTCCACCGGTAGAACAGAGCATTCCTGCATCGACGAGAAATTCATCTAATAACTAAGGCATACGCCTTAGGGGTTGGCAAATTCATTACAAATATTGCATATTCCCCGAAAGAGATTTGGAAGAGATCGGGAGAGTGGTATTAATCACTAATGGAGGCTTATCTAGCATAAAACTATGAAATCGATATCCGATAAGGCACATCGCTAAGCATTTATGACAATGATGAATTAGGGTTTACTCACTGATAAAAAGGGAAAATGGACTCATTTTCACTCACCCAACACTTGAGAAAACTAGATCAAAGAAAAGGCAAATCATAGGCGATCAAGAGCTAGCAAAGGCATTCCAAAGAATTTCCAACAATCATTTGAGAAGTAATCAAAACCATTCAACCGATGACTATTAACTAGGTATTTCTTTGAAATGGCATCCAGATCATCATCTTCTCCTACTTTCATTGTGAATCCTACTATTGTTGAGGTCAAGGATAGGCTTCGGCCTATTTTCAAGGAAGTTCCCCAAATTGCTATGAAGGAAGATTCTACTGGCATGTTTTTTAGGGTTCCCTATGGCGTGGTTTATGTAGAAGATGTCAGGGCCTATATTCACTGTACCTTAGAGGATTTAGGCACTAATGAAATCAAGGGGATGTATCAATCCGTGATACTAGGAAGCTCTAGAACAATCAAACTGGAATATCAAATCATTGAGGATCTAGGGTTAACCGGAATCCTGTATATTCTGGAATTCAAGGATGAAGTGATCAGATATGTTCTAAGCAGGGTCCATAATGAATTTATCTGGTTGGACCGGCCCCACATGATTACCAAAGAATCTATTCAAGTGGTCACCAGCTTACCTAAAGTTGGACAGGAACCAAGAAAGAAGAACTCCACCACTACAGTTGAGAAAATCACTGGCGCAACTCATGATGGAAGATCTATGAGGGTCAGCACCATCAAAGACACTGATGTCAAATTTTCCAGCATGATCATCGGCTACAAGGTAACTCAATCAAGTCGATTGAACTCTATTGCCAGTTCCTGCATCCATGTTGCATTTCATATGATAAAGAATAATGTGAAGTATGACTTGTGTGAATGGCTGAGGAGTAAGTTAATGATAAATCTTGGCAAGATCTTGGCAAGATCAAAGGGGTTAAGAAAGGAACTTTTAGGTTTGGCAATCTTATTGTCTGCTTGATGATATACTTCATGAATGAGCTATCGGGTTTGGGAAAGAAACGTTGGGCACATGAAATACCGGTAGGTATGTAGATCAAAGAAACAATCATCGGTCTTGGTAGTAATAGGGATGAGAAGCTTTGGGGCTACTTTAAAACTTTTTAGGAAAATATGAGACTGGGCGAAAGAATTTCCAAACACATTGGGGAGAAATACTCCATTGATATTTTCTTTATGGTAGAAATAGATTAGACATTGATGGAAGCAGTGGAACCTAGAACTATATGAGTCACTGAATTGGGTTATGAGGTAGATGACAACATTTTGGAGTTATATGCTGAAATGTTGATTGATGCTCCTTTGGATGATAAGGCTGAACACTTTGGCACTGTAGAGGAAAAGGCTTTTGAAGTTAAAAATAGTTTCAATAGGAAAAGAAGAGAAAAGAAGATAGACAAAATGTCTCCATTTGTTAGGATGTAATGCACAGGATAGATACAGAACTAGGTTCTGGATCTAAATCGGTAGATCAACCGGTAGCAACAAGTGCTCCTGAGGTGAAGAGGCCCGTGACTTTTATTTCCTCTATCACTTATGATTCTGATCTAGAGGATAATCAACCTCTTGCATTCAGAATGGTACAGAGGAAGAAATATGACAAGCCTCCGGTAGAGGAAAAGAAGGTGGAACCAAGGAGGAAGCTAATTAGAAAGGTAACAACTGCACCCACACCTCCGACAAAGAAGAGGCATCTTGCTCCATCCGCTCCTGCAACCCCCAGAAAGAAGAAAAAGAGTGTTATAGATGAAGCTATTGAATCTAGTAATGTTACCATCATCCCCCCAATGACTTGTGCAGAATTAATTGATGAGATAACTAAAGATGGAATATTCAAGAATGTGTCAAATTTATATGAAGATTTAGAAGATAATGAGAAAAATGAAATAGAAGAAGCAATCTTGTTATATTTAGACATATATAAGAAGGATTTGGTAGATATTTTGAAGGAAATTCCTTTATCACTATACAATAAGTTAGATGCAAGGAGATTAGATGCAATTAGGCAGGATAGAGAAATCAAAGAAGATGAACTTTTGAATATGTGTGGCTCTATAAATAATGAAGAAATAAAAAGATGCATAGATGTTGCTAATAGAACAGTCTTTAGCAACAAAACCTGACAAATAGGCCTAATGATGGGTAGAGTCAATGAATAGTAAATGAGACCAAAGATGGTTGGACCAAATTCTTCCAAAAGAATCCTAATTTTCTCACCTCTCAAGAAGACTTTGCTAAGGCAACAACTCCCACCATTCCGGACAAATCTAAAGGGAAAGGAATTTTGGAAAGTTCAGTTAAAATTTTGAGTGAACCGACAGTTAAACCCAAAACTGATGAGAGTCTATAGACTAAACCAACAAAGACTACATTTGTATAGTCTGGGAAAGGTAATATAGATAATGTACAGGTTATAGATAAAATTATGGATAATACTCCACTGGTAGTAACTAATACTGTACCAAGTGGTGAAGCCACTAGTGCATTAGAGGAGGAGAAAAGAGATTCACTGGCAGAGGATAAGAAAAATAAGGAAAAGGAGACTGAACCAACAGTAGTTTCCCCTGCAAAACCTTTGGCAATTGACACTTCTCAAGTTGAGAAGAAATTAATTACAAAGATGAGTCCCATAGAGCTAATGAAAGAGGGATCTGTAGACAAAGGAATAATAGATCAATCAATAACAATTTTTCATAGATTGATTCCTGATTGTACGATTGAAAATGAAGCAAGCCCTTCTGGCAAGGTTAAGGTATTAACAGAACACATATCTAAAAACTTTCAATCATTGCAGTAGATTTCTGACAAGAAGACACTTGAAAGATTTACTCTGGCCAAGAAAGCCGCTTTTGACAAGATTATTGAGACAAAGAAGAGGAAGGTTGAAGAGAAACTTGTACTCGTTGAAAATTCTTTGAAACAATGTACTAACATCTACAGGGTCTGTTGTAATATACAAATTCTTACAACTAATGTAGATCAGAGGTTAAAGGAATTACATGAAAAGATAGCTAATATTGTTAATTCTTTTGATGGACTAACTTCACTTACAACTTCCATTGATGGAAAAATTTTGACTTTGGAGAACCAAGTTTTTGCTTTTGAAAAGGAAAGAGACAAGATCATTCAGAGAGCAAGGAATCTTAGAGGTTTGGTGAGTCCAAAATTGGATTCACTTGGTGTACATAAGAGGGAATATATGGATATTCTTGCAAAGCCCACATCGGCAGAAGTCGCTGAGAAAGAAACACTAGCACATTTACTGAGTGGACTTGTATCCATATCTGAAACATTCAAAACCATCTGGGATACCTATGTACAATTGCTAGAGAAAGTTTACCCGTAAATTTTGAGATTGGTCAAGCTCTGGTAAAGTAATCTGTAATTATTCTTTCACTGGTCTTTGGCATTGATGCCAAAGGGGGAGTATATTTATGTGAAAAATATGTATGTAATCCTAAGGGGAGGATAGGCAGAGTATATTGTTGACAGGGTCAATCAGCTCAGGGGGAGCATGATTCATTTTTCAGTTGAACCGGCAGGGAATCTATTTTTCACATGAGTGTTGCCATCAATGCCAAAGGGGGAGATTATTGACAATTGACACTCATTGGAATCATATGTTGTTATTGATAGCAACAAGATTCTATTGAAGGCATATACCAGCATTTGGAGGCATACACCGGCGGATACCGACATTGAGTATTCAGGGTCATCACCGACACCGACATCTAACATTTCAGTGAAGCCGACATCAGTCTAGATCCGAAAGGTTTTATTTTAAAATAATTTTGTAAATATTGTATTGGGCCGACATTGAATATCTTTTGTATTGTAAGCCGACACAAGGCATATTGTTTGTAAAGGGTATATAAGTTAGTCTATTAGGTCATTTTGACATAGGACAATGTATTTGACATGGTAGTAGAACTGTGTGATGCGAAGGACATGTATAAAGGTCATTTTGTATGAGAATGTAATATCATGCTATGATCAGTAGATAGTTTGTAAAGTATTCTTGGAGGAAGAGGAGATACCGGTAGAAGGTTCAAAGTTTATGAATCGGTACAGAACAAAGCTTTAATTAGAACTCTTTTTGGCATTGCAAATGCATTTTGTGAGTTCACCAGTACTGTTTTATTTCAGCAGAAGCTTGTAGTCAGTGAGACTCTTTTATGTTGAGCAGTGTGCTCTAGGTAGTGTGCCTTCTTGCATGTGCAGGCCCCCATGCTATGTAATATCTTTCATATGGCCAATGAATTGATATTGTGGGTCACAAATCCCACCATGGTTTTTCCTCTTTGAGGTTTTCCACGTATAAATCCAGTGTGTTATGGTGTTCATTCATGAGGCTGGTTTATTTAGTTCATGTTATATGGTTCTTCATTTACCGGTTTATATGTTGTTATAAAAGGTTAAAATCTTCGGTTACCGGCAGAACACTGATTCACCCCCCCCCCCCTCACCTCTCAGTGTTCTTGGGTTCATTGTATTCCAACGATAACATCTTTGCACAATAAACCTCTACACCTATACTCATCTCTTTGCACTTCACCAATCTGCTCATTATGCAATTTTAAATCTTTAAAAGAAATGCCATCGGAAATTATTTTATGAGTGCCCCATGCTTTGATACTCTCGACCTCCTCTCTTTTTCAATGCAACTTTCTCTTCTATTTTACTAGGACATTAATATTTGTTTATTATGTCAATTCTCCTATAAGTATATATACATGTTCCCCATATTCTTACACTTCTTACTCACATGCTCATCGCCTTGCATTCATCTCCACACTCATCCTTTCCTTTTTGGGAAATTGATTTTTCTCTTCTTCTAGTACTTCTACATGCACTACACACTCTTCTCCTATATGAAACCTCTACTCTATTGTAAATTGATTATTATATGCTCATTCTTGTATTGCCTTATGCCTATTCTTTATTTGATGCAACTCCCTTTGTGTGGCCTAACTTCGTCTACTCGTCTTTTTTTGTTGGGAAATAATGTGTCGCACACCTTGGATAATAATGTTTATAATTGTAATAGTTATTTATTATGTGATATTGCACATGGACATGTAACATTTAGAGATTTTTCTGGAATATTCTTGGGGCCATTATGATGTTGTATTGTAACATTGTAATATTATATTATAATTATTTAATATTGGAGAAAGATATTTAAAACATTAAAACTTAGTACCCAATACTAAATGTGGGGTCAAGGGTTAGTTGTGAGCACATGGTTTTGTTAACGTAATTATAATTATCATTGTGCATAGTTAACTTCATTATTTCTGTTCTATTTCTACCATTCCACAACAATCCTCTATCTTTCGTTCCTACAATGATTGAGTAATTGTTTTTTGCATTGTTTATATTGTTGCCTTCAGTTAATAACTGTGTGTGGGAAAAGCGGGTCAATAGAACTTAAAATGTGAAAAATGAAGCCTAAGGAGCCTTGTCCACACACCCACAGGACTTCTTGGTGCAAGCTATGGAGTCACGAAGGATGACTCAGCTTCCCAAGGTTGGTTCCATGGTTCTCTATCTCACAAGGTCCCTCAAATGAATGTCTTTGCTCTCAGATCACTGAGCAAAGTGGTTTAGGGATGACTAATGCAAGAACGAGGGATGTTCTGATTGATTTTATTATGAAATGCATCCTAAGCTATGCATGATCTTACAAATGCAATAAACTAGATTATAAGATGACAAGATTAGTAGCAAGACTATCCTAGCATGATATACTAGTCTATGATTAAGCTAAATGATAAGAAAAATACTCTAAACATGCATATTTAGATTAATTCCTATTTAAAAGAGAGGCTAAATGATGAGCATAAATGAGATATTAAAGCTTGCATGGATTTGAGTATAAGTATGATGCTAAATACTTGGATGATTTAAAAATGGAGGATGGAGAGCTCTATTTATAGTAAAAATAGGGCAATGGATGGTCAGGATTGAAAGATTTAATCAACGGTCAAGTTTGAAAGTTGGGAATCCATGTTTGCAATTCTCACTAATGAAATGGTGACAATTTTCAACATAAGGTTGGGTTGAGAGTAGGGGTTGGAGACATTGAATGCTTGAGAAGACCTCATGGTTACCTTAGGGTGTAAGGGTTAAGGTTAGGTTAAGATTATCCATTGGATAAAGCTTTTACCCAAAGGATAAACTCTTGTGCAAGGTTTAAAGGATAACCATGGTCAAAGCAATTAATGCTTGATGAGACCCTTGGGTTAGATTGAGGGTTGAGTTTAGAAAAAGTCTCTAATCATACAAGAGGGTTGAGTTAACCATTAATGGTTTGGAAGAGAAAGTTGTTGGAGACTTGAAGCCTTTAATGGTTATCAAAGACTTTGAGGATTTGAGAAGTGACTTCCTCTTGCTTAGGGATGTGACAGTATTTAGGAGATGGGTTAGGCTAATTTAGAAGTGATCAAAAGAATCTAGAAGAGGGTTTAGGATGCAAGTGGGAGATGTAGGAAAATGCAAGTGGGTGAGGGATAATAGGTTTAATTAAAATAAATTGTTTTATTTTAATTTGGTTGCAATTGGAGGTTTTTAAATAAATTAGATTTATTTAATTGGGATTCCCTATTTAATTAAATATAAATTTAATTAAAAGGTTTAGAAGAATAGATTTAATTAAATAAAATGATTTATTCAATTAAATGACCTAAAAGGGGTTAATTGAATTTAATTAAATAAATTGAGTAATTTACTTAATTAAATAGAGGAATGTGGATAATTTAATTAAATTAGATTTAATTAAATAGAGAAATGAACATAAAATATTCATTTAGGAATATAGTCATTTTTATATGTCTACATTTTGCCCCTCTTTAAAGTGACGTGTGTGCACATGTTAATTCAAAGAAAATGATGTGTTGCTAAAATTTGATTATGATTAGTGTTGTTTTTAGATTTTGATGTCGTGCCCCAGATTTGAAGTGTGATGCCCCAGATTTGATAAACGATGTTTGATAATGCCCCCTCGGGAGATGAATCAAAATTTGGAAAATTTGATTTGTTTTGATAATTGTGTTTGCATTGTAAAATTTTGGCTATGTGGAATGCTAAAATTGATTCATCTCCCGATATTGATGTGTGCGAGGGTACGAGGAAGACCACAAGCAAATTACATGCTCAATCCCCTAACCCTAATTTTATTTAACCCTATAAAAGGGGAAAAGTGAATTGTTTTGTCTCATTTGTGCTTGTTGACCTTGGAGAGAGAGACTTTTGGAGAGAAGACAAAATGCCTATTTCGTATTCTATGCTTCGATTCGAGCACGTTCGGAGGTATCAAAGGCCTGCCGCGTATGGACCACTGGTAAGTCAACCTTTTTGACCCCTTTTTTATTTTTTATTTTGTCATTTTTGGTCATGTTTTGAATTTTGGCATGTGGATTTTTTGTTTTAGCGCATAGGGGTTGTTGGTTAGCGCATACGAAAAATTTCCTAGCGCATAAGGTTTTAGATTTTGGGTAGCATCCGAAAAATTAGGGCAGTGCATATATTTGCTAGGTTAGCGCATAGCCATTGATTAGCGCATTAGGGACACAGGGTAGCGCATCGGGTAAACCTAGTGCATTGGGTGCACAAGGGGTCGCATGGGTAGGGGTAAGTAGCACATAGGGTTAGATAGGTAGCGTAGACACAGGCTAGGTTAGTGCATGGGATAGGTTTAGCACTTAGGGTAGATTATATGGCGCATTGGAAGAAACAGATAGTGCATAGAGTCAATCTAGCGCGTGGGATAGATAGGATAGCGCGTGGAGAAAACAGGTTAGCGCATTAGTAGGATTTCAACGCGTAGCCAAATTTAGTTAGCGAAGGTGGTAGGTTTTGCGAGATAGGATGATTTGTGAATGAGGAAAATTTATAAGATAAGGTCAGTTTTGCTGGGATGGGTGTCAATTGTTCATTTCTATGTCTGTTGTCATGGTTTTGATAGTTTGTCCAATATGAGTGCTGATATAACTTGGTTTGATTTGTGATTTTTCAAGTTATTTATAGATATTAATGTGGAATTGATATGAACTTGATTTGATTTGCATTGTTTCAAGTTGATATATGTGGAGCTTGAATTGTGTTACAAGATGATATGATTGTGGAATTTGATTGGTTTGACAAGTTGATATGGGTTGGAAACTTGAGTTGTGTTACAAGTTGATGTGATGTGGAAACTTGAGTTGTGTTACAAGTTTGATATGATTTTTGAAAACTTGAGTTGTGTTACAAGTTGATATGGATGGATATGATGTATAACTTGATTAGATTTTCAAAGTTTTCAAGTTTTTGATGTGATTTTGATTTTGATATCTATGTTTTGATGAGGAAACTGATATTGGACTTGTTTTGATTTTCGACAGGAGTGATTGGGAGTGGTTTAGTCACGTGAGCGGTTCCCTAGACCATGGGCATTGATACCACAGTTGTCACAAACTGATCTAGAGATTATTGATAGATGCGACCTATCTTCCCTACTAGATATGCCTCGGTTTACTGTGAACCAGGGTTTACTTACTTTGCTAGCAGAGAGATGACATAGTGACACGAATACCTTCCACTTTTCCACAGGTGAGATTATGGTGACCCCAGAGGATTGTTACTGGATCCTACGTATACCTATAGTAGGTGCACTATTACCTTATGAGCAGTCAGAGGAGGGCGGGACAAAGGCACTTCACCGGATAGTTCATGATGACATAGTTTGCAGATATGGGATCCCTTGGCAAGAGTTTTTGGATTTGGACTATGCACCTCTTCCATCGGTATTGGCAGGCTTTATAGGTGGTTTCCTATGTCCCGACCGTAGGTCGAAGGGACTATTTGTAGGATGGGGATTGGTGTTGGAGGAGATGGTGACATAGGGTCGCAGGTTCACATGAGGATTAGCTATGCTAGCCCACTTGTACAGGGACTTGCATGAGGTAGTATACCTGGGTTACGACAGTTTCTCAGCTGGCGTGACACTTCTACAAGTATGGTGTTGGGAGCACATTCCCGCAGCTAGGCCACTGGCGGATAGAGATAGGCATGTTGGGTATGCATACGCGTATAGATACAGCGGGTTAGTTGCCCAGCGGAAGCTGAGCAAACTTGAGCATTGGAGGAGGGTATTGGATGACATTGATACGGTCATCTGGCAACCTTATACAGATTGTGAGGTATGGGCTGAGGATGGGCTAGAGATGCCATATGTCTTCATGACCCGATTTTTGATAGGGCGAACCCCGTTTGTGATCAAGAGATTTTTGGTTACTAGAGTTTTGTGGCAGTATGGTCGTCAGCAGGGGATACCATAGGGGACCTATTTGTATGCGTGTTGGAGGCAGGATATACCAGATTGGGGTCTAACTATTGATAGTGCGGTGACCATAGAGGAGTTTCTGTAGTTAGCGGGCCAGAGATGGGACTACGCCCCTGAGATACTAGATGCTAGTATGACGGATGAGTTTTCCCGATTGTACGGAGCTTGTGTCATGGTGAGGATATCAGATCTAGCGGAGATGCAGCCCGCTTTCGATGATGATGAGGATGAGGGAGGTGAAGATGGGGATGAGGGAGATGATGGAGGAGGTGGAGGAGGACGATGAGGGAGAGGAGATTAGGGGAGGAGAGGAGATAGAGGTAGAGATGGTGGTGATAGAGGGGTGCGGGTGGAGAGAGTAGTTAGATGATCTATGATGGAGAGAGGGAGAGGAGGTTTGGCGATTGGAGCAGGGGGTGAGGGGAGAGTAGGAGAGGTGATAGCAGCGGTGGGAGGGACTGATGAGTTGAGATGATCAGCTTAGAGGAGGAGGACTGATGTGTTACCTCCACCAGCATCGAGGATAGGGGGAAGGACGTGGAGTGCATCTTCCTAGGTACCCCTTCAGATTTGGGTTCCGATGCATCGAGAGGATACTCAGATTAGGACCCTATAGTTGACAGTGCAGTAACTACAGACACAATTATTGGCACAACAATGTCATATTACATAGCTAACCATAGAGAGGGATACTATTTTGGAGTGGTTAGGTCGAGCTGAGGAGCTGACAGGGAGTTTGCAAAGAGCGGCAGCAGGTGGTCTGATAAGAGACACCTTGAGAGAGCTAGCCTTGAGAGCCAAGGAGGCAGAGTATTATAGGAGACATTATGAGGATGCGGTGCCTAGGGAGCATCGAGTGTAGAGTTTCATGCAGTCAAAATCTAGTCGATCCAGAGAGACTGGTTCGTAGTCAGAGAGCAAAGGTGTGATGGGGCCTCATAGATAGGATCCACCTGGTGATCCAGGGGCTGGTACATCTACGTCGAGACCATCTCCTTCAGGAGATAGTCACTCTTGAGAGACGTTGTCTCCATTGTATTTTTTATCATTGTTTTTGTTGTACTGGGTATAGACATGACAGATATTGTTTATTGATCATTTGTTGAGATATATATATATATATATATATATATATATATATATATATATATATATATATATATATATATATATATATATATATATATATATATATATATATATATATGGCACCATTTTCTTTGATCATGTGATGTGTTATGGATTTATGCTTTTTATATGCTTGTGCTTATTCTATGATGATGTAATGCTTAGATAGATGTATGTGATGTGAATGCATGATGATATGTATCTTGAAAATGAGATGTATGATATGATATGTTGTGAAATGATATGCAACTAATTATAAAATGATATGCAAATAATTGTAAAATGATATGCAACTAATTGTAAAATGATATGCAACTAATTGCTTTTGAGCATCCTCATTCTGTATTTGTCATCCCGATATAGCCACATGTTTTTGCCTTCTTTTGTAGGTATCATCATTGAGCATTGGTTTGTTGGGATATGTTGAAAATTTATACAAGCATAATGGTATAATTTGAACCATAATGACCTGAGAAAAATTTACATGATTTTTGATTTTGCAAGATAGCACAAGCGTCAAGGTATAATTGAACCAGGACGACCTGAATGGTACTTGCGTATAAACAGACAAGATTAAACCATTTGTATGCATAAAGTGGAATCATGTCTTCAGTGATGTGTTGTGAATCACGTCACGAGACAAGTATTTACACAGTACAGATGATAGCCTCACAGATAGAAAACTAACAAAATATTGGAGTTTCCCGATGTTTCTCTAGCTTTGAAGCATTGTGGAGAAAATATAGAGAATCCAGTAATTCAAAAAGTTTAAATGCAAGAATGGTCAAAACTTTATGCAAAATGCAACATGTGATACTTTAGAAAATCATCCATCGTATTTCTTTTGTGATTCTTTGTTTGAACAACCAATGTTTTGCTTTGTGATTTGCGTGAGCCTTTGGATGTTGGATATGATGTTATGAGTTTTGCAAATAGTTTTGATGGTTTGAACATGCTGCAAGGTTTAGATGGTTATTGACCCTAGCTAAGTGTACCTCTTGATGTGGGTATGTACAGTGATTACCAAGCCATGGTGAGATGTGGTGAAAGGCTAGATGGATAAATCAGGATAGTGACTACGCTAAGTATGTCCTGAATGGATATTTGTAATAAAATGTTGGGCGATGGCCGATAGTGCTTTACTATGGAGATAAGGATATGGATATAGATAGAGGAGCCGTTCTTTCACAATAGTGCCTGTTACCAGGTTTTCACCAATTGCTTTTATTGTACCTTTTTATTTGTTTTTTCTTGATTTTTTGATTTTTTATTTTTTTTTTGACTTTTTCTGTGTATTAGACTACTCAAGTGTAGTATTTCTTCAGATGGATGTTGTTAGTTGGTTCGTCGAGCACATCTCCTTCTGAAGTTGCTAGCTGATAAGCACCTGATCCATAGACTGATATGATGACATAGGGACCTAACCAGTTAGGTTCAAATTTCCCTTTCTTTTCTTGATCTTGCTGATTTCTAAGATTTTCCTTGAGTACTAGGTCACCAACTTTAAAAATCTGGGGAACGACTTTGTGGTTGTAGCTTCTGCACATGCATTGCTGATATGCTTTGAGATGAGTATAAGCATGTTGGTGACTTTCATCTAAGAGTTCAAGTTCTTGTAGTTGGTTAACTCAATACTCTTCATCTGGGATTAAGCCTTTTAGAGAGACTCTGAGAGATGGAATTTCTACCTCCAAGGGTAAAATAGCTTCTGATCCATATACCAATGAGTATGGCGTAGCTCCTATAGGTGTGCGAATGCTAGTTTTGTATGCCCAAAGTGTTGGATTGAGTTGCACATGCCAATCTTTGTCTGCATCATTCACTGTTTTCTTCAAGATTTTCAGTATTGTTTTGTTGGATGCTTCTGCCTGACCATTCCCTTGTGGGTAGTATGGTGTAGAGAAACGATGTTGGATTTTGAATTTTTCACATAATTCTCGGACATCTTGGTTTTTGAAAGGTTGTCCATTATCAGTGATGATGGAACTGGGAATACCATATCTGCAGATTAGATAATTAAGGATAAAAGAGGCAATTTGTTTCCCAGTTACTATGGTCATGGGGACCGCTTCAATCCATTTGGTAAAGTATTCTATTGAGTGATAATGAACTTGTGTCCATTTGATGAGGAAGGATGAATTTTGCTGACCAAGTCTAGTCCCCACTGACAAAAGGGCTAGGATGTTGTAAATGGCTACAGTTCCTGTGCTGGTGCATGTATCAGATTGCCATGGATTTGGCATTTAGGACACTTCTTGGTGAAGTGGTAAGAATCTTTTTCCATTGTCAGCCAGTAATATCCCATTCTCAAAAGCTTTTTAGCAAGAGTTGTACCACTTGAATGTGTGCCACAGATACCTTCTTGAAGCTCATGTAAAGCAGAGTCAGATTCGTTATGATCAAGGCAATGAAGAAGAGTACCATCTAGACCTTGACGCTACAAAGTATCAGCAGTAAGGGTATAATGGGCAGCTTGTCGGATAAAATTACGTTTTTGGTTTTGGGATTGGTCAATGGGTAGGATATTGTTCATTAGATAATTGTATATTGGTCCATACAATGGAGAGTCAGAACCAGTCAAGGCATAGATAACATGGGAATCAGAGTGGTCATAGGCTAGGGAGAACAATTGCTCTACTAGAAACTTGTAACGACTCTGTTGGTCTGGAATTTGCAGTAGTGAAGCGATAGAAGCCATTGCATCGACTACTCTATTGTTCAACCTTGGTATTTGCTCGAAGGTGATGCGCACAAAATATTGTTTGAAATCATCCACCATTCGCTTGTAGGGTAGCAGTTTATCATCTTTCGTCTGATAGTCATCATTGATCTGGTTGATGACTAATTGTGAATCTCCATAGACGTTGAGTTCTATGATTTTCCATTCTACCGCCATCTTGATACCTATAACCAATGCCTCATATTCAGCAACATTATTGGTGCATGGAAACATAAGCCTATATGATCTTGGTATGGTGTTCCCTTCAGGAGTGATGAACAAAATGCCCACACCTGAACCATGTAGAGTGAATGATCCATCAAAGTATAGGGTCCATTGTTTGGTAGAGATAGCAAGAACATCCCTATCTGGAAACTCAATCTCCATAGTTTGTTTGCCCGGTAGTGGTGCTTCTGCTAGTTGATCTGCGATTACTTGTCCCTTGATAGCTCTTCACTCTATATAGTGGATATCAAATTCACTGAGAATCATGACCCATTTAGCCAATCGGCCGATAAGAGCTACCTTGCTAAGTAAATATTTGAGAGGATCAATTTTTGCAACTAGCTTAATTGTGTGAGCTAGCATGTAGTGGCAGAATTTTTGAGAGGCGAAGACCACAGCTAAACAGGCTTTCTCAATAAAGGTGTAATTTAACTCATAGTCATTCAATATCCTGCTGATGTAGTATATTGCTCATTCCTTGCCTTGTTGATCTTCTTGTGCTAATAGTGCCCCTAGAGATTTATCTATTGTTGAAATGTAGAGAATAAGTGGCTTTCCTGCTATTGGTGGTACCAGAACTGGTGGGTTCATCAGATATTTCTTAATTTGATAGAAGGATTCAACACATTTGGTTTCCCATCTGAATGGTACATTTTTATGTAACAAATGATTGAATGGTAGGCTTTTATTTGCTAATTGAGCGATGAATCGCCTGATTGATTGGAGCCGTCCTTGTAGAGATCTGAGTTGGTTAATGTTCTTTGGTGGTGGAATCTCCATGATGGTTTGTACCTTTGCTGGATCCACTTCAATACCCTTAGCTGAGACTATGTAGCCTAGTAACTTGCCTAATGTAACCCTGAAGACACACTTCTTAGGGTTGAGCCTGACTTGGAATTTCTCCAATTGATCAAAAATCTTTGTTAAGATGCTTAGGTGTTCTGCTCTGGTGAAGGATTTAGCTAGTAAATCATCCACATAGTCTTCCATGAAGGTATGCATCATGTCATGGAATATTGTTGTCATAGCTCTTTGATAAGTTGCCCCAACATTCTTTAAGCCAAAAGGCATGACGTTTCAACAATACGTTCCCCAAGGATAGGTGAACGTTGTTTTATCTTGATCCTCTGGAGAAATCTTGATTTGGTTATAGCCTGAGAAACCATCCATTAGTGATAGCATTGCATGGCCTGCTGTGAGGTCTACAATTATGTCAATACCTAGCAAAGGAAAGTCATCCTTTGAACAGGCGTTGTTGACATCTCTAAAATCTGTGCATATTCTGATACTACCATATGGTTTTTAAACTGGTACACTGTTGGAAATCCATTCTGCATAGTCGATGGGTCGGATGAATCCGACATCTAATAGTTTCTTTAGTTCAGCTTTGACCATGAGTGCCACATGTGGATTCATCTTTCACAGTTTTTGCTTAATCGGTTTAGCTCCTAGAGCCATAGACAAGTGATGCATGATTAATTATGGATCAATCCTGGGCATATCTGCATATGCCCAAGCAAAGTTGATTTGCTTTTCTTTTAAAAAATTTGGCAAATTCTGATCTTTCTACTTTTGTCAAAGATTCTGCAAGGTGTATATTTTTGGTTGCTTCTGTAGTACCAATGTTGATTGATCGAGTGGGCTCAATCAATATGGGTGATCGCTCATGAAAATGTTCAGGAAGAGTGTCAAGTCTCCCATCTTTAGGTGCCTTAAAAAGGTTTTCACCCTCAGATGCCTCCTTTATTTTTACTTTTTTGTGATCTAGAGCTGCCATTGACTGGTTTTCAACATCAGATCCTTTATTTGGTTTATTTTTGCCACTAAGAGACTTGGCACTCCCTTGGCTGCAGACATCATTATTTTGTTCACTGGTAGAGCCTGTTTCCGGATTAACGGTACATAGGTAGTGATTAATAGATTCATCATTTGGAAAAATTGGTATATCATGTATTTTGGGTTCGTCCCAGTCAATGAGGTCAAGAAAGACAAGTGGTAAGGAATCGTTTGGTGGATCAAGTTCTGCTGCAGTAAGTGTCAAGATAGAGGTTTTATTGTGATTGGTTTGGGTGTTAATTAAATCTAGGATTCCGTCAAGGTCTTCAATGGTATCATCCTCCGTATAGACTTCTTCATAATGTTTTTGCTCGCTTTCCTTCGCGTCATAGATATTCTGTGGTCCAAATTCAAGTAGTCTAATTTCTATGTTATGTTCTTCTTGAGAAAGGAATATAGAATTAGTATTTTCAGTAGCATTTGAGCAACTACCCCATTCATATTCATTGGAATCAGTCTCGGAGTTATCATCCCAGGTTTTTTCAGGCTGTAAACAGGTATGTTGAATGGCGAAAATAGATCTTTGATAATTGATACTATTTTGCTAGCTTTTTCTGATTCTGCGTCAGATCCTGCTTCTATTTTTTGCATTTGTTCGTAGACTATTTCTTCTTCAGGAGGAATGATGTTGCCCTGAGGTGATTCTGCTTTGTTGGATATTTGTTCATGAATACGAGCTACTGCTATAGATGTTGTCTTCTTGTGAATGATGGGCTTCTCCTGATGTTGCTTCTTTTCTTGATGTTCACGTTCCTTACAGATTGTCTCTGCTGACTCAAATAGTGCTTCTTGCCAGGATTCTTCTTTGTACTTCTTCTTTGCTTTCCACTGAGCTTTTTGATATTTGCATGGTATTTTCTTTGGTAGTAGAGTGAATTCAAAGCCCAATCCTTTTTTGTCTTTACTAAATTGTGAAGGAGGATCCAATGGTTCTGTGACACCTTCCTGATGCTTACCAATAGGTCCTTTGCCATTGTATCCCATTTGTTGCATGATTAAGTAGCCTTTTCCTTATAGGTGTGTAGGTAGAGCTACTTCTACAGTAGTTGTTCTGTCTTCTTCCTCATCTTTGTATAGCCAGCTAAGGATATCCTTTTGCTCGGATTCATGTGCTAAAGTGTCAAGTTGAATGAATGTGCCATCGAACTTGGTGATGGGCTGAGTTTCTTGATGTGTTGATGTTGTAGGTAATCCATGAGATCTAGGTGATGTGGGTAAGCTGGTCAAACACATGGGTTCAAAAGAGTATTCTCCCATGCCTTGTTCTTTGATTTTCAGTTTGTACTTGAAATCTCTAGGTAGTGATTTAGACTTCTCTTGTCAAAGATCTGATGCTGAGGGATTTTGTTTCTCTCTATTATGCGGAACCAAACTGTCCTGGGCTTCTCCCATTGCATTACAATATTGAAATGGATTGTGATCAGCAAATATAGAAACCTCCTGCCCATTGTAGGGGAATTTGACACGCTGGTGATATGTAGAAGGCATTGCTTGCATTTCATGTATCTAGGGTCAACCTAATAAGATATTGTAGGTGAGGTCTATGTCTAAAACCTGGCACATAGTATCTCTTTGTATTGGTCCGACTTGAATCGACAACACCACTGTTCCTTTAGAGGATCTTTCTTCATCATCATATGCCTTTATGGTAATCTTTTTGGGTGGATCAATAGACTCTTCTGAGAAGCCTAATGCATGAATAAGTTTTAAGGTACATATATTAAGCTCAGCTCCTCCATCTATCAATACTTGTTTCACTTGGTGTTTATAGACAATGACTTCAATATGGAGAGGAGTGTTATGTGGATGACTTAGTGAGATATTATCATGCTCCAAAAAAGTGAGATTATGAGGCCCTATCATATGAGCGACCATGGCTTGGAATTTGTCAGCATCCAGATCTTGAGGTACATTTATTTCTAATAATGCTTGCTCCAATATGTCTTTGTGTTTTGGTGAAAGATTTAGCAATTCCAGTATAGATATTTGAGCAGGAGTTTTGCACAGTTGGCTGACTAGATCATATTGAATTTTGGGTATAGCGTTTGTTGTTGACGTATGTCCCTTCAAGACATATTTTTGAGCTCTGGTTGTGATGTTGACGGATCTGTGTTCATGTTGGTCCCAGATAGTGATAAAGTTTACTTGATTTTCTACAACTGATATGTGATTGATAGTGTTATTGTAGATGTGATTAATATGAGCTCCACGTGTATCGTTTGAGGTCGAAGCTCCATCCTTTTTGTAGTTTGGAAGAGGATTTTTAAAATCTCCATGGTCACCATTCGTCTTGAGACCATCCATTGTTAGATCACCTCTATCAATCATGTCTTGAACAATGTTTTTCAGTCTCATGCAATCATTTGTTTGATGACCTTTGTTACGATGAAAATCACAAAAGTGTGAGTCATTCCACCAGGGTGGTTTGATTTGGGGTTCGTAGTTGCTGATTGCTGGTAATGAGATAACTTTGTTGGCAAGGAGTTCTCTGAATGTCGACTCTAGTGATTACCCCAATGGTGTGTAGACACGCTTTTGAATGTTGTTGGTGTTACCTCGTGAATTATTATTAGGTCCTCGATTTGTGTTATTGTTTTGAGCATTGTTGGTGTGGGGTTGACCTTGATTGGTATTTGGTGCGCAAGTGTTAGTGTGTGGGTTAGTACCTTTGGGATTTTTGGTAGCTTGGGGATTCCCTGATAATGTGAGCACTAGCTGTTTAGATTTTGGATCATGTGATTCATTGCCTCCTTCATTTCCATTGTTTTTGTTTTGAGTCCAGAATCTAGATTTGTCTAGGTTGTTATTTTGGTTATTGTAGTTTGATGAACCTGTTCCTTCTTTGAAGAATTTGAGCATTCCTTTCTTGACACATGCTTCTTCTACTTGAATGTCATTTTCAATCAATTTAGCGAAAGATGGTATGCATTGGAATTTGAGCCTATAACTCATCTCACCATTCAAGTTGTCAATGAAAATTTCCATTTTCTCCTTTTCAGGAATATCTCAAGGATATCATCACCAACATTGAAGGAATACCATGAATGTTTCATTATTTTTTTGTTTGGTGTTACAAATGTCTAGCATGGTGATAGCATGTTGAATGTTATAGGAATATTGAGTGATGAATTTGTTGACTAGTTCATCAAATGATCTCACAGGAGGTGTGATTTTGGATAACCATTCCATTTTTTTTCCTCCCAAACTTTGTGGGAATAACCTCATCAGATAGGTGTCATCATGAGCAAATTCAAGACTCATGGTGCAGAATTCTCGAACATGATCATGAGGATCGCTTTTCCCATCATATTTGTCAAATTTTGGAATGTCTAAGTTTGGAGGAAAAGGGACCATGTGCAATCTTCTGTCTAAAGGATAAGGACAAATTTCATTTAGTGAATACTATACTGTTGTCCCTTATTGCATGTCTTGCATTTGTCTTTGTAACATTTGCATTTGTTGAGTAAGGGCAACCAAAGGCACATTGTTTTGCCGAGGGAAGACTTCTTCCCTTGCATTAATCCTGGGTTAAAATGGTGTATGGAACGGTATGTTTTTCTCGGGGATGCATTGCTCAGGGATGTTTTGCCCTGGTGTATTTTATTCTGGTATGTTTTATTCAGGAATATCTTGCTTAGGGTCACGTGCCTCCCCTTCTCATTGTCGTTCTTGATACATGTAATGTTGAGATCTTGTTCTAAACATGTCTATGTCAAAGTTTTCAGGAAGTGTAACCCCTTTGCTTGTAAGCATGAGTAGGTATTTTTCCTTGTCATTTTCGATGAGTCTTTCCACAAGTTTTTGAAATGAAGCACTCTCTTGACATTCTTGAAGAAGTTCCTCAGAAATTTTGGCATCCTCTAAACTCAGATGCTCGAAAGGATTTGATAATCTCCAATTCATGCTGGATTCTGATTGCATTTCGCTTTGTTTGTTTTGTTGAGAGCGAGTAACAACAGACATCTAGTAGAAGCTTTCTGTGATAAAGGGGATAAAATCCTCTTCAATGTGTTGCTCAGGGGTTGGCGGTTCAAATCGGGGTATGTTTTAAGTGATGCACTCGTCAAGAAAGAATGCAGGATTGATCTTTCCTTCATTGTTTATGATTTGACTGAATGTGGATTTTTGACAATATGCTCTAGTCTTTAAAGGTTCCTTGTCAAACTTGTTTGATTTGTTCTAAATATAGAGTCGTACATGACGAAGGAATGTTCTATGAGATTTGAAGAGTTGATGATTGATGTATAAAAATTTATTTCTTATGACAAATTTGGAAAACCTTGGTTGTTGTTTCTTCAACGTGGTGTTACGATAAATATTCTTTCTTCTCAGAATATGAGGATTAGTCATGCATAAGTGATTAATGGTTTCCTTTTGAATTGTTTTGGATTTAGGTTATCTTGTTTTGAAGACTTTAGGTTTTACTTTATCAAAGTGAAGGTTTAGATGCCCCCTCACGACAAAGTGTGCCAAATGATATGGATAAAGTTTCCCGATATGGAAACTTGATTTGACAACTTGAGGCTTTGAACAAGTGTGTTTTGGATAAAATCCATGAGATAATAAAGGACCTATTTGTCACTCGTGATGATGTTTCCTGATTTTGATAGGATAGATATGTTTATCATGCAACCAGTTTTGGATACTGGACAACTTTTGTTTGACTAGAAATTTGTCTTAGAAATAGCTTTTAATGTTCTGTTTCTGATACTCTGTTTTGATGAAAATGAAGCTGATGAAAGGAGGTTTTCAAAAATATTTTCAAAATTTTTCAAATTTATCTCTGTTCTGCCCCCTATTTTTGTGTTTTTTATTATGTGCTAAAGCAGAGACGGGATGCGCTACAGAAAGTTTTCAATGCACTAAGGAAAAGACCACACGCGCTAGGTTGCCCCCGGCTACGCGCTAACTGGTTTAGACTATTTATTTTTGCTTTCTATTTTACTCAAAAATTCATGCACTAGTATGGGCCTGCTAAGCACTAACTGATCAACTCTATGCGCTAGTTTTTGACTCCTATGTGCTAAGTTGGTGCTTCCACGTGCTAGACTATTCTTAAAACGTGCTAAGTTATGACTGTGGGTTTTGGATTCTTGGTAAAGCACTACTGTTAAGACTTGACGCGCTAATGTTTAGTTTTAATGCGCTAAGACATTGTTCTTATGTGCTAGACTGCCTTGATGTATTGATTTGGTTGGTTTCTGTGATTTTTTGGATATTTGTTTTGAATTTTTCAGTGTTGACAGATGATTTTCTAAAGTAACAAATGAAAGCACGGCACCAAAGAGACAACCATTTTACTTAATCTAACAATAAGTGTATGTTCTGCGAGGATGTGTTCAAATCCTCAATGTTTTAACAGGTTTGGATACAAATAATACACTTCAAGAAGACTCTTTATTCAAAGGTCATAAGTAATATCATAGCCCACTAGTCTCGATACTCTGTCAGCTCAAACAGTCGTGTCACCCCCCTGGGGCCGCCCATTTTTTTGCTTTTTGCCAGAAATTAACTCAAAGTGAATTGATTCACAATTGAGTAGTTATCTTGGGAGATATATGGTGAGTGATCTTGGGGGCGGATTCTTCCCCACCCTTGCACTATGATATTAAAAATGTCTGGTTACTGACTTGGCTCAAAGTTTCTATGCTAAGGTTCGTAATCAAGCTTCTCATTTGGTCTTCAGTGATAAACTCCCTTGGGAGGCTTCCCAACCTTTAGAACAAAGGCTTTACGTATCTCAAGGATATTGGGGGAAGGCTAATCACTAGGCAAAACCGTTGAGGGGACTTTCGTCAACCTCCACTTTTGATTATAGTGGGTTGGAACTCTTGGCAAAAAAGTCATTCCCCACTTAAATCATTCCCTTCACACCGGCCATAAATGGCTTTAAGAGTTGTTTTCAACCCCTCGGGAAGGCAGACCTACTAAAGGTTTTAAAATGCTTGAAATGACTGAAAGCGTAAGAGTGGTTTGGCTTTTTGGTCACCCAGTTAAGGGGAGAGCATATACCTTCCACTTTTGAGACAAGGCAATCAAGTTGTTCTTTTTAGCCTTCAAGTCAATGATTTTCTAAGATCTAAATGGAGATGTTGCTCCACAAAAACATGGTGTTCTTTTTATTTCTTCAAAGCAGTGATTATCTAATCTAGAAAAGAACCTAGTCAACAAAGCAAAACTTCGATTGGGTCAACAAAAGAAAATCGGAAAAAGGGGAAGAACTTCCCTCTTTGATTGTAAACAAAACTTTTTAAGTGTGGTTCTTTTTCCTTGCAAAAATCTAAAATGGATCCTTTTATACACCAAAGGATGGTGAGGTTATTTTTAAAGCCAAAAAAAAAAAAAAAAGAAAGGTTGTTTTGTTCTTTTTAGAGCCCAAAAAGGAAAGTTTTTCTCCTATGAAAGCAAAAAAAGACTTTGATTGTGGTTCTTTTTACAGCCCAAAATAAGGTGAGTTCAATTTTATCCAACCAGAAGTAAAAGAATTCCAAATTTTAACTAACTTAACTAAGTTAGTAAAAAAATTAAAATTCTTTGTAATTCTGTAAATAGAACTAAGCTCCCTCTGCAAGAAAATGTCAAAACCCTACAAAATGTCAATCAAACCGTTACAAATTTTTTGGATCCTGTGGACTTCTACAAGTCTAAATTTAAGTTCGGTTACAATTTTTGGTTTTTGTATCTGTTTGTGATGCGCTACAAAACAAACTATACGCGCTATAATATGACAGTGATGCGCTACAAGATGATAGTGATGCGCTAGGCTGTGTTTCAGACGCCCTAAGATGGTTTCTGGATGCACTTCTCTATTTTTCTCCCACGCCTAGACCTACAGAAAAATGTTAGTGGGGTAATGCGCTATAGTAAAGACTGGACATGCTACAAGATGGACCCAGCATGCTGAACAGTAAGCGGGATGCACTAGACTATTAACCAGATGCGCTAGGGAATGTTTCCCACGTGTTGTTTCCTGTTTCCTGCATACCTGCAAAAGGGGTTAAATTCAAAAACCGATTTGATATATGGGGTTGGGCCCCACGATGGGCGCTAGAAATCTGTGCGGGAAAAGCAGGTCAATAGAACTTAAAATGTGAAAACTGAAGCCTAAGGAGCCTTGTCCACACACCCACAGGACTTCTTTGTGCAAGCTATGGAGTCACAAAGGATGACTCAGCTTCCCAAGGTTCCTCAAACCAATGTCTTTTCTCTCAGATCACTGAGCAAAGTGGTTTAGGGATGGCTAATGCAAGAACGAGGGATGTTTTGATTTATTTTATTATGAAATGTATCCTAAGCTATGCATGATCTTATAAATGCAATAAACTAGATTATAAGATGACAAGATTAGTAGCAAGACTATCCTAGCATGATATACTAGTCTATGATTAAGCTAAATGATAAGGAAAATACTCTAAACTTGCATATTTAGATTAATTCCTATTTAAAAGAGAGGCTAAATGATGAGCATAAATGAGATATTAAAGCTTGCATGGATTTGAGTATAAGTATGATGCTAAAGACTTGGATGATTTAAAAATGGAGGATGGAGAGCTCTATTTATAGTAAAAATAGGGCAATGGATGGCCAGGATTGAAAGATTTAATCAAGGGTCAAGTTTGAAAGTTGGGAATCCATGTTTGCAATTCTCACCAATGAAATGGTGACAATTGTCAACATAAGGTTGGGTTGAGAGAAGGGGTTGGAGACATTAAATGCCTGAGAAGACCTCATGGTTACCTTAGGGGGTAAGGGTTAAGGTTAGGTTAAGATTATCCATTAGATAAAGCTTTTATCCAAAGGACAAACTCGTGTGCAAGGTTTAAGGGATAACCATGGTCAAAGCAATGAATGCTTGATGAGACCCTTGGATTAGATTGAGGGTTGAGTTTAGAAAAAGTCTCTAATCATGCAAGAGGGTTGAGTTAACCATTAATGGTTTGGAAGAGAAAGTTGTTGGAGACTTGAAGCCTTTAATGGTTATCAAAGACTTTGAGGATTTGAGAAGTGACTTCCTCTTGCTTAGGGATGTGACAATATTTAGGAGATGGGTTAGGCTAATTTAGAAGTGATTAGAAGAATCTAGAAGAGGGTTTAGGATGCAAGTGGGAGATGTAGGAAAATGCAAGTGGGTGAGGGATAATAGGTTTAATTAAAATAAATTGTTTTGTTTTAATTTGGTTGCAAGTGGAGGTTTTTAAATAAATTAGATTTATTTAATTGGGATTCCCTATTTAATTAAATGTAAATTTAATTAAAAGGTTTAGAAGAATAGATTTAATTAAATAAAATGATTTATTCAATTAAATGACCTAAAAGGGGTTAATTGAATTTAATTAAATAAATTGAGTAATTTACTTAATTAAATAGAGGAATGTGGATAATTTAATTTAATTAGATTTAATTAAATAGAGAAATGAACATAAAATATTCATTTAGGAATATAGTCATTTTTATACATCTACAATAACAAATCATAGCATTGCCTTCATCCTTTTTGTTTTGTACTTTCATCTGGTATCAGAGCAGAGGACGAGGTTGGGAGTTTAGAAGGTGGTTTTATCTCCTCACAGTTTACATAGAGGAAGGCAGTTTTGTTTCATTTAGACCTGCGTGAGCCTGCATGGAATTACCCAAGTTTGGCAAGCATTGTATCATTGTGGTGATAGATAACATTTTACTATGATATAATTGTGGTGAGTTGTATTTTGGGGTAGAAAAAACTGTTTTGCATTCTTCACTTGATGTGTTGAAGAAGAGTTAATCCATGTAATGGAGATAATCCAGTGAAGTTCCATATTTGTTGTGTTGCAAAGGAGACATGAGATAACCTAGTGAAGATTTGACTTCCTTTATTTGCTGTGTTGCAGAGGAGACACATTTTTTTTTGTTTTATGAATGTCGAATTTGTCTGATGATGTCAGTAGTATTCTTAGTAATCATGGTTCCCATAATGCAGTTCTAGGTAGCGCTGGTTTTTATCTTGCTTTGTTAGTGTAAAATTTTGTAGCTAATCCTACAAAATAGAGAAAAGATCTAACTGGAAAATAAAAGAGCAAAACTTGCAAAGAAAATCAGAACAAAGAACTAATCAACCATTTTCATTATAACAAATTTGTATGATTACAAATGATATATAGATCACAAGAGCAGAAATTATGCATGAGATGCATGAAATTTCTGAAGATCAACAATTAACTGCATGAAATGTTGAAATGGATTGAAGTAGGCAGAGGAAGTTAAAAATCTATAACTCCTTTGTTAGCTTATGCATGAGCAAGAGTCTCTCCGTGAATTACGAAGATAACAGACTCCAAAGTTGCGCTAACACCCCCCCTTAAGCCTAACTAAGGAGAAAACTCCTAACCATTATTCGAACTTAAGAAGAAAGCTGCAAACTGCAAACAAATCCACATTGCAATAGGATTGTACAGAATCATAGAAACCACTACATGAGTACCTCAGGGATACTTTGAAAATGCAGTTGTACATAATCTATATTGCTCAAATGGATGAACAGACAGGTACACAGTTTCTGAATACAAAAACTGATCATCTAAAGACAGGAAGATATGAATCTATAGAAATGTGCTTCAAGCTGAAGAACTGTGAAGATGACCTCCAGTTGGGATGATGTCATTGTATATCCATTGCTCAATAATGTCCCACTAGAAAGAAACTCTAGAAGCACTCAGGGATGTGACTCTGGAATCTCATGTAGAACTCTACTAGAAAGAATCTCTAGGAGCAAACAAAGTTGCAACATTAGAATCTCATGTAGACAGGAATTTAGAACAAAAGAATAATTTTGACTGTTAATTGAAGGAAGAGTGCATAGCAACTTCAATCTTCTATTGATTCAGGAAACTTATTGAAATAAACCTAGACTAAATGCATTAAGCAAAACCCCATATAAACTTTCTAAGAGTTTAATTTTTACAAAGCCCCAAATTTTCCAGATCTTCATCATGCGGTGCTTGCAAAGCACGTACAATTTTAAAGAATCAATATAGAAAAAACAACAAGGAGCATGCAAAAATTAGGGAAATAATATGCATGAATCTGGAAATAATATGCACGTCAGCTTCCATGGTGATGGTAATCTTCATAAATATGACAACAAATAATTGTTGTGCTCCTTCCTAAATCTGACAACAAATAATTGTTGTGCTCCTTCCTTCTAGCTCCAGGCTCTGATACCATGTAAAATTTTGCAGCTAATCCTGCAAAATAGAGAAAAGATCTAACTGGATAATAAAAGAGCAAAACTTGCAAAGAAAATCAGAACAAAGAACTCATCAACCATTTTCATTATAACAAATCTGTATGATTATAAATGATATATAGATCACAAGAGCAGAAATTATGCATGAGATGCATGAAATTTCTGAAGATCAACAATTAACTGCATGAAATGTTGAAATGGAATTGAAGTAGGCAGAGGAAGTTAAAAATCTATAACTCCTTTGTTAGCTTATGCATGAGAAAGAGTCTCTCCATGAATTACGGAGACAATAGACTCCAAAGTTGCGCTGACAGTTAGATTCTCTCCACAATACTGGAAATCTACAATTCGGTGAGCTTATACAACAAGGCCTTCTAGAATATTTCACTTTAGATGTATATGTTATCAAGCACGAAAAATATGTGTGAAGCTTGAAGGAGTTGATGTTGAAGATGAGGTAGAATGCTCATATAAGTGTCCCCATCTCACAACACAAGCCTATCATGCTCACCTAAATGATTCTCATTCATAGAAGAATGTATTTATCTCAATAAGAGTGTATTTGTCATTACATTATTAATAAAAAATTTCTTTTTGTGAAGTATATATTTTCTTTTCTGGTGTTTATCATATCTACTCCAAAGATTTTACTTTCAGATGCACAACTTCTTAAAGGATCCAATTACGCTGCATGGAAGACTAATATGCTCACAATTCTTTAGTTTGAAGAATTATGGGAGATTGTTATTGAAGCTATCAATCGTCTAAATGATTTTGATGAGAGGAAGAAATTTGACAAAGTCGATACCAAATCTTTGATGTTGATAACACTCAACATCACAGATGAAGTTCAATAGTATGTTCGAGATACAACAACATCAAAGGCGGCTTGGGATGCACTTTCCACCATCTACAAGGCAAAGAATTAGACTAAGATTCTTATCACCTTGCGAGCTCTTCCTTCACAATTTTAGACATTTGTCACGACTTTGAATATCACCAAAAAAAAGTATCTTTTGAAGATTTAGTGAATCTGCTTCAACAAGAAGAGGCCATTTAGTCTTTACAAGATGATTTTGGAGAGAAATCTCTAGTCTCTAGACAACAATGAGGAAAGAAGATTGGCAAGGGACCCTCTCATAAGCAACCACCTTCTAAGAAGCAATCTTCATAGTTGCAATAGTCTTCCAAAGGGAATCGTCAGTGTCACATTTGTCATATTGACACGCATGATACTGATTGTTGTTGATACAATGGTCTTACACAAGACAATTCTAGTAAGGAAGGTCCATTTGGTCAAAGTCATTCTCACCAATCAAGAGGATGTCTTTGTCGTAGACAACAAAGAGGATATTTTGTTGAACAACAAGATGAGGCATCTGATGAGGATACACCTACTACTGGAAATTGTACTATCAATCAAAATTTAGTCCTAGTCTCCCAAGCTACTCCCTCATCCAAGGATGTTTGGTTGAATGACTCTAGTGCCAATAATAATATGACTAGAAACTAAGAGTTATTTGATACTCTAACTACTCAACCTGTACTGGTGATCTCATTCAAATAGGTGATGATAAGGAATATCTTGTTGAAGGCATTGGTACTGTCACCATTTTGCTTGGCACAAGTTGTTCTCTCACCAATGTACTCTATGTACCAGGTTTGACATCCAATCTCTTGTCTGTCTATCAATTTTTGAATCATAAGCTTAAGGTGGATTTTTAGGTTAAAAATGGTGTCAAATCCTGTCTCATATCTTGAGATGCCAAGGTTATTGCTTGAGGCTTTAAGAAGGGTCATCTTTTTTCCCTTGATGTTGTTTCCTCCAATTAGGTTCCTCTATGTGCTTCTATGGTAGAATCTACTTCTCTCTGGCATTATAGATATGGACATCTTTTTTCCCATTCTCTCCATTAGCTTAGCTCCCAAGAGATGGTAAGCAGTCTTCCTCATCTTCCTTCTTCTTTGCAAGTTTGTTCTAACTATCTTGTAGGAAAACAACATCAAGATCCATTCAAGTCTAGCACCTACCATTCCAAAGAACATCTTACATTTGTCCATACTGATATGTGTGGACCATTTCCTACCTCCTTTCAAGGATGCAAATATTTTTAATTGTGCGTTGATGAATTCTCTCATAAGGCTTGGGTGTATTTTCTTCTAAGGAAGCATGAAGCTTTTTCCTATTTTCAGACTTTCTACCTGTTAGCACATATTTTTGCAAAATATTTTTATGCTATTTAATGATTCATTCTATGTATATTTCTATCATAAGAGCATTTCTTGTTGGGTTGTATGTGTAGGAGCTATGTTGCAACATCAGAAAAATCCAGCTGTGACCAGTTTTTTGAATGAACAAGTATCACTTGGGCATGTTAAGGGTTGGCACTGAGTGGGGACTACATGAAGAGGTTTCATTATGATAGTATTGGGATCCTTATGAGAGCATTTTTGCACATGACAAAGATTGGGCCTATGTGATGGAATCTGACATTTTATTAGCACATATGAAGTCTTCATAAAAGATTGGAAGCATCAACATTCATGAAGAGGAACTTAATTTGCATGATTTTCAAATTTGAGTTATCGGCACAAGTCACCCCGACAAGACCGCTTAGTCAAAATAGTGGAACGATCTATCGGCATAACCGAAACCGACCACTCCAAAGGAGAACTACAAAGAAGTTCATAATGGAGGGTTCATCGACATAACATTCACTATCGGAGGCATGAGAAAAGTGTTATTCCGATAGCCGATGAGGCTATCGGTATAACTTACACTGAAGAAGGAGAATGCAGAGTAGATACTTTGAAGTCATCAGGATATCAGAAAGTGTAAAAAATAGATACCCCGATACTCGATAGAATGGATATCATGGTGGATGGAAATTAGGTTCCATCAGGATAGCCTATATTGAAAGAAGGGACTAGGAAAGTAACAAGGTGAAGTCATCAGGATAGCACTGGCTAATTGGAAAAGACATTTTTTGCTACACCAATACCCGATGAGGAAGCTGAGGTAGTTTCTAAGAAGGAGACCTCATCGGGGGAACGTAGGCCGATAGGCCAGAATAACATAAAGATAGACAAGTTGGAGCCCGATCTCATCAATTCATCAGAGAAACAGAAGATAGGTTGTCCCAACACCTAATAAGCTTTTCAACATGATGAACAAGAAGGAGGATTCATTGGGATAGGTCAGGTTCAGTGGAATGAAAGAAAAATAGCTACGCCGAAGCCCGATGGATTGATCAAGGAAACCTATGCCGATCAGAAAGACAAAAAGCCACATCATCATTGCATGTACAAATTGGAAAAGCGTACAATATGGGTGGCACCAAATGATTGAATCATTGGGAGGAGTTATGTCAATTAGTCGTTGTAAAATCTGATTCTAAATGGATCGGCCCACCATTATTAAATGCAGACAATGGGTAGGTTTGTGCTCGCACGAGGCAAATCACAGTAGGATTTTAAATGATTAAATGCTTCTAATGTGTCAAATCTATATATGGGAGTTTGTACAAGGAATTTGCATACTAGATTGAAGCGAACGGAAAGATTGAAGTGCAATTGAATCGTAGAGAATTGAATTTCAGAAGGCTTGAAAGATTCAATATGGAGGTTCTAAAGGAAAGAGGAAGGTCATTGAAGTCTCTAATAGTGATTTGAATAAATCTAAAGGTGGAGAAAGCATGCAGAAGCAAAAGTTGAATCAGGACATGATCGACCAGATGAACTCACCAAGAGCCAAGTCTCGAAGGTCTAAGGTTAATTTGCCTATCCGTGATCAACTAGAGGATGATTATAAGGAAATTGGTGATGTCTGGACTAGGGTTAGGGGACATGAATTGTTCCTCTACCATTACTCACAAAGACAGAAGCCGATGCCAATATCTAATCCATGGATTATCGGTCTGGGTAAGCTTGTAGTTCCAAATGTATTCGTGAATATTGAATTGTTGAAAACCTTGGTTAAGAACTACAATGCTACGAAGAGATGCATCCAATTTCCATGTGGTGATGCATTTATTCGCTTCAATACGGCCACAATCTACGAAGTGTTTGATCTGAGTTATGAAGCAGATGTGCCTCTATCTTTTGAGGAATTGGAAGAAGAATACAAAACCATGGACACAACCTATCAAGGATGGAACTTAGCCATCCACAAGGTGGAGAAAGGGAAGCTAACTAATGAAGATGGTCCACCCTACGATGTAAATATTTTTAGACAGTATTTACAATTCACATATATGGCTTGCAAACAGGTAGGAGGGATGGAAGCTCCAGATGTAGCATGGATGGGGCCATTGGTTCTTGCAACAGACATTCAAAGGCATGAACCAAGACAGTTTGATTATGCAAACTATCTAGTTGACAAATTGCATGAGGGTTTTCTGAATCTTTAGAATAAACCTGAAAAGTCCTTCAAGCATTACTCACTATTGATGCATATTGTGTTGTTCTATGGAAGACTGAAAGGACTATGGCCAGAGGGTTTAAGGGTAAATCCTCAGGGAAATGATGGATAGGATCAGCCTATGCAGTTGTGGGTATCGTAATGGGATTTGAGGTATGATAAATCTCACTATGTGAGATTTTAGGAATTTTTTGTTAAACCACTGTTCAGGGTTTATAATGTGTCATGTGAAGGATCATTCTCAGAAGTGATTAAAAGATTTCTTATGCCACATGAATACAAGGACGCCAGAGTCAACCATAATTGGGGAGATTGTTATACTTGCAAATATTTCATATTTGTTAGGGTTTTTTGGATTTGAAGGTGCTCCCTATGTGCTAGCAAAGCCTGTGCCAGACCGAATTTCTTACTTGGATATTGTGAGACAATTGAGTGTCTCTAATGCACAACACTTTGGGGGTGCCTGCAAGCAAGCCTTCTTACCTGGGACTCTTCAGTTTGGAGATTTCAAAATAGTCTCTACTAGAGCTTATGAAGTCATAATTAAGAAGCTAGTAGATGACTTCAATCTCTATATATACATGCCAAGGAAGAAATACGACCCAGAAGGTTACATCCACATGAGCAAAAAAAGACAAAACCTGGGAGATTATCTCCATGAGTATGATGGCTATGAGGACCTATGCAAGAACAAAGAGTTAGAAGAACTTGCAAATGTTGTTGTTGACTTGGAAAGAAGATTGGAAGAAAGGAAGCAAAGACTTGGGGATCTGGAAAGAGAAGAAGAACAGGATGTGGAAAGTGATTTTGGAGAGAATGAAATAGCTTCTAAGCTTCAAGTACCAGAAAAAGAAGAGGAACCAGATGCTCAAGATAAAATTGTAGTAGTATTGAATGTAGATTTAGATGATAGGCTAGAAGAGCATACATCTTTAGTATCAGATGATGAATTTTTTAAGTTGAAGGAGTTTAAGTCCTTTTTGTATCATTTTAAAGGAAATCAATTGAGAGAGGCAATGCCAGATGTGACACCAAAGAATGAGGCATAAATGCTCAGGAAGCTGAAGGAAGAGATTAATTCTGAGTTAGATAAAATAACCCCTCAAAGGGGGAGACAACTTCTCGTAGAGGTAGGAATCATTCTTTTTCCAGGCTGGGACTTTAGTGCATCTTTTATTTTTGATAGCTTGTTGCATTCAGATAAGAATGATTTTAAGTTAGACATTCATGGTGTTAAAGATATTTTTATTGGATCAAGATATGATACAGATGATGAGGCTATGCTTTTATGGGCCCACTATTCCCTGAATAAGAGGCCAAAGATTATAGATGTTGACAAGGCCTTTGACCATATGATAAAATTAAAAGTTAGAGAAATAGATCCCATGGTCACAATAGAGATGGGGATAGATCTTTGAAAGTTGAAGAAAGCTCAGATGAAGAGGGAAATATCAGAAAAGGAAAAATACAAACCTTTGTATGAAGAATTATTGAAGAGAGGTGGTCATCTAGTGCCACAGATTACAAATGGTTCAAAGATAAAAAAGAGGTATGATGAATTTTTATAGGAGTACAATAAGTTAAAGAAAAAGGTGTGAACTGTTAGAGTGGATGCAACATGTGTGTTGATCACTAAAAGATATGAGAATTTTTAGAAAGTATTAGAGGAATTCTGGACTATTTATCAGAAAAATATGGATAATATTGTATCACACCAAAGAATTTATGATAGATTAAATGTGTTATTGCAAGATAAAACACAGATTGACAAAGTGGTCAGCAAGGTTAAGAAATTGATTGATGCTCATGAGAAATTTACAACTGAATTAAAAATTGAATATGAGGAGTGTCAAGGGATTATCCAACATGGACTCCCAAATGTTGTGGACTATGCTGTTGGCATTTTGATGATGTTTTGATTGTGATTGATGGACATACACTTTCTTGATGTATGAGTTATGCTCAACCGGTAATTGCTCCAACCGATATTGTGTATTAGTGAATGTATAGTGTTTAGACTATCAGTGTTTTGTAGAAAATGGTTTACCGGTCACTGATTCTATGAAGACCGCAAGCGGTACAAAGATCCCAAGCGGTATGAGAAGGAGAAGACTCGGGTGTTGACATTTTTTATGATTGATGATGTGATTGTCATTGATGGACACACACCTAATTTGAGATCACTTTTTGTATGTATAAGTTAAAGCTCAATCGGTATTTATTCCAACCGGTATGATGTATTATAGTCTTTAGACTATCGGTGTTTTTTCAAAAAGTGTTTTTTGATCTGAAGCGTTATGAAGACCCCAAGCGGTTCGAGGATCTCAAACGATATGAAGGAATGGAGCAGCACAACTCATATTTCCCAGTCTTCATTTTTTCAAACTGACAACCAGTATATTGCTTAAACCGGTATTTTGTTTGAACCGGTAATACTCTGTGATGAGTTACCAACCGACATTTTGTGATGAGTTACCATCCACTGATTGTTTGGTGGTGCCAACACTTTAATGGTACTTTTTATGTCGTGTTATAGAATATGTCTAGATGCATTGAACCTAGGAAATTGTATTGTAATCCTATTGGACTGACATGAAATCAGATTCCTTTATAAGGACATCATGTCTAGAGTTTTAGGTTGTTGCTAGGGTTTAATGTGGTTGAAGAGTTTTTGTAAGTGAAAATATAGAAGAGAAGTTCAGGTCTGCGAGAAGAGGCAGAGTGTGAATGTGTTGAAGACTGAAGTAATGCTGGAATGCATTAGGAACAAGCTATCAAGGATCTAACCAAGCAATCTATGCTATTTGCTAGATCACTCACTTGTTGATTACTCTCATCTTTGACAAGTCTGAAGCCCTTAACCAGGTAGGCCCAAAAAGCCTTTTGTAAATCCTCTAACAAGGTGGTTCACATCTGTGGATCTAAAATCCTCTAGCAAGGTAGTCTTTAATCAGACTTATCTCCAAAAAGAGTTTGAGATTCCTAACAGGATCTGTTCTGGTAAAGAACATTGTATGACCTTAACCGATTTGGTTACTATTCTGCAGATAGTTACTTGTGAGTTCCATCTCACCGTGGTTTTTCCCATTTGGGTTTCCACATCAAAATCTCTTGTGTTATGGTGTTTGTGCTTTTGTGGGTGAATGCATTATTTGCTATTTGATTTACATGTGTGGTAACCGATTTGTTTGCTAAACTGTTTTACCCGTTTACTAGTAGTCTAGTAAAGTGTTTAAGTACAGTAATTTTTGGCATTCTAATTCACCCCCCCCCCCCCCTAGTATTCATCAATTGGTATCAGAGCCAACCTTTCTATAAGTCTAACCACTTGGAAAGAGATATGGGGGAATACACTATGAGGGAACTTACTCATCAGTTCACTCAATCTGAGCAAGCCTATGATGATCTTATGGTCAAATATAAGGCCTCTCAAGCAAAAAGGAGAGAACATGCTGAAAAACTGATGGAGCTATCTGAAAATAGTTCTTCTGATGAAGCAGACATGGAAGCCCTGATTCAAGAAGTAGAAAAGCTGAATGAATCCAATTCAAAAAGAGTTGGAAGGACTAACTATTCGAATGTGCCAAGAGCTTGAGAACTGGAGGAAAGCTGAAGATCTGACAAAAGACAAAGATCGTGAAATCTCCAAGATGAAGCAAGAAATCAGTGTCCTAACTGCTCAACTCCATGCGAGCAAAGTGGAAGAGGAAGACATACAAGGAGAACTGAACATAGCCATCTCTAAGAATGCAAACTTGATGGAAACAAATGCTGCTATTTCCAAAGAACTCTCTGAGTGAAAGGAAATACTTGCTAAGTTCAACAAGAGTACTGTTAAGCTAGAGTAGAAGCTTAAATTGGCCAAACCTATCAAGAATACTGATGGACTTGGTTACTCCAGTCATGAGCAAGGAGAAACCTTTGGTGCAAATGCTGAAGCATCAAAGAAGCAACCGACATTAAAAGGTAAAGGTAAGCAAAAGTTCAAACCTATTTGCTTTAACTGTCTTAAAGAAGGACATACTGCTGATGTGTGTAGGAGCAAAGCCTACAATAATTTTCCTTACTTTATAAACAATGTACCTAGATCCAATAAGTTCAATGGTAATTGTTATGCATGCAACAAGATTGGGCATAGAGCATCTGAATGCAGGTTTGTTATGAACAACACTAGAATATATCCTCAGAGGACTCAAGGAGTTGGTCCGGAACCTTTTGTGAACCAGAATCACAACTGGTTTAATGCCTTTAATCATCAATTAGGAAGCAGTGGCTATCAAGCAGCAACTAGATGGAGAGCAAACTGTTTGATCTATCATTTTCATGGTCACACTACTGCAACATGCAGGAGGAAGAATGGTAACATGAATAATGGACCTTGGAGAGCACCTGGAATGGTATGCTATCATTGCAACAAACTGGGTCACATTGCCAGATTCTGCAGAACAAGAAAGAACATATCGTATGACATAGCGGTCACTCCAAAAGGAAAGATTGATATTGAAATTGTTCAAGCAGATATGAACAAAACCTGGAAAAAGAAACCAGGAGTTTAGCAAGAAGAACCAGTTTCTACACCCAGTGTGGAAATCATGAAACCAACAAACTAAGCATCAGAAAAGATTAGGGGGAGCAAATGGTAAAATACTTCAAACCCCCGGTTAGAACCGGTAAAAGACCTTAATCGGTATCTGATACCTTTCAGTTGACAGAAGACCAGAAACGGTAAAAGACAAATTAGGGTTTACGCCCTAATATTGGAGCATTTATTATGGTAGGTGGAGAACCTGTTTAAAAGGAATTTTGAAATCATTTCTCACCTATCATTTTTTGAGTAAAGAAATTTTACAAGTGCAGAGAGAAGGAAAGTGATTTACACTGCGAATCAAAGAATTTATCAAATTCTCGAAGAACAATCTAAAGCAAACATTTGTTGCAGAAGTGTAGAATGCAAAGCGGTATCTCTGCAATCGAAGGAGTGTGAAGCGAAGTTCAAATTGTGAAGCCCTAAATTTCAATCTGCGAAGGTATTTTTCATAATTCTTCATTTATCATGGCTTTTGCATCTCATGATAGCTCTAGTGCAACTGTTGATTCTATGGACTTCATTAAGCGTAAGTCGAAATATAATGCCCTGTCTCAAGTACCAGCTGGTGTTATAGTAGAAGAAGGGATTTCTGATTACATAGACTGCAAAATCGAAGACCTAGGGTCTCTTGTAATCCATTCCTAATTGAGCCTGTTCTGTGGAAAGGACAAGAAGATTAAATCAGAATTTAGCATTCTAGAAAACAAGAAACTCTAAAATGCAGTTTACTTTCTTGAAAAAATTTTGGATGATCACATTCACATTATTCTAAGTAGGGTACACGATGACAACATGTACCTAGAGAAGACACATGATATCACACTGGAAGTGATTCATATCATCACCAGTTTCTGCAATACAGGGGAAGTGCCAACCCTAACGAAGGTCAGCAAGACTGAAATGTCCAAGCTCACCGGTTCAGTGAGCGACTCACGTGATATGACTGTCAACTCAATCAAGGATGATCTAGTCAAGTATGCCTACATGGTGATAGGTTACCGAACATTCTCTGCTAGCAAAATTAATTTTGTCTCTGTTGCAGCGGTAAATGTCACTTATAGGATGATCAAGGAAGATGCATCATTTGATCTGTGCACTTGTATGCAAAGGCAACTTATGTTGAATCTTAAGTCAATCAAATAGGAAAATGCACTGAGATTCAAGTTCAGACAACTACTGGTTGGGTTGTTCTTTTACTTTCAAGGCTAATTTCTAGGAGTAGGTGACATTCAGTGGTCTGTCGACCAACCGGTGACAAAACAAATCAAGGAGAGCCTACAAGCGGTTGGAACCGGCTATTCGAAAGCACTGAATAAATACTTTGATGAGTTCAGACGCAAGATGAGCCAAAGGATAAGGATATCTGATGACATAGTCAAAAAGTATGAGGAAGATATCTGCTTCACCATCAAAGTGGATGAATGCATAATAGAGGCCGTTGAGCCTAGGCAGGAAGAAGTGGAGCCTATGGGCTATGAGGTAATGAATGATATGCTGGATAGGTATGCTTCTACCCTAATCACCTCACCCCTTAATCCTAAGGCAAAGAGAACCGACACCTATTTGGAAAGGGTTACACCAGTTGCTGAGCCCTCAGAAAAGAAAGGAAAGGCAGTGCCTTCAGCATTGGCACCGATTACTGTAGCCAGTCCTAAAGTGATAGAGCGGTCACCAGTTAAGAAGAAATCGGAAGCGGCACCTGCAAAAGTCTTCGAGAGGAAGCAGAAGACAAAAAGCAATACACCTGACTCAGAAGAAACTGTGTCAAAAGAACTGGCTAAGAAGAAGACTAGGCGAACAAAGAAAAAGACAAAGAATGAACTGACATCATCTGCACCGGTAAATATTGACATTTCTTCTTACAAACCTTTGACACATTGTCAAAGAACTATAAAGAATATTAGAAGAAAAGTGTTGAATGATTTAATTGATTGTTTTGATGATTTCAATGATGATGAAAATGAAGCAGTTGAACAGGAAATCATTAAGTATTTGTGTGTTAATGACTGGTTGCCTTCATAAATTAGATCTGAGACACCGGATTCTTTGTATAAGTCTTTAGACAATAAATGGTGCATTGCCATAGAAAAGGAACAGAAAATGAGGGAGAAAATATTTGCTCAACATTTTCCTGATGTATCAAATTCAGAACTTTTCAAAGTTATGAATAAATACAAAGGCCTCTTCTTCAGGAGATGAAGAAGACTCCTGTTACTGGAAGGAAAGGTTAATGAAGTGATCAAAGATACACATGCTCATGCTCAAGAAGCTCTTAAGATGCATCAAGTGGCTGAAGCCAATAGAAAAGCTGAGCGAGAACTGGAAACTGGCAAACCGGATGAGGTGTATGACAGTGAAGAAGAACCGATCACAAAACAAATGGACCCCATTGATGTAGATGCCTTAGATGGTGAAAATGTTACTCAAGATGCACCATCAGAAGGAACAAGACAAGAAAAGAAGGCAGAAGAAGAAAAGAAGCAACAGGAAGCTGAAAAGAAGAAACAGACAGATGAAGAGGATAAGACAAAAGAAGATGAAAAGAGGAAAGAGGAAGCAAACAATAGAAAAGAGGAGAAAAAGAAGAAAGAGGAAGAGGATAAGAGAAAAGAGGAGAAAAAGAAGAAAGAAGAAGAGGATAAAAGAAAAGAAGAGGAGAAGAAGAGAAAAGAAGAGGAAAACAAGAAACAAGAGGAAGAGAGGAAGAAGAAGGAAGAGGAAAAGAAAGAAGAGGAGAAGCGGAAAGAGGAAGAGAAGAAATAGGAAGAGGAAAAGAGGAAGAAGGAAGAGGAGAAGAAGAAAGATGAAGAAGAGAAGAAGTGAAAAGATGAAGAGAAGAGACAAGAAGAAGAGAAAAGAAAGGAAGAAGAAGAGGAGCAGAGGAAGGCTCAAGAAGACCAGCAAAAAGCAAAGGACAAGGAAGCAACGGAAAAGAGCACATAGGTGGAGACTCCAATGGCAACCAGTAGTCAGGCTTAACTGGCTGCAATTGCCAGTCCTATTGACCTCTAGTCTACAAATGAATCAGAGCTATTGCAGAGAATTAAGCTTGCTCAAGAGCGATTGGATGCTCTAAGGAGGAAAAAGGAGGAAGATGTTATCCAAACTGCAGTGGAAACACTTACCAGTTTGATACCCGATACGAACCTTCCTAGTACTAATTCCTCACTTGTACAATTGAAGCTTCTATGTATAGTTGTAGAAGACCAGGTGCAAAGCCTAGAAGAGGTCACAGAAGAAAATGCCAAGAAGGCACATCAAAAGGCTCTAGACACTGTGCTGGTGAAAAAGCTAACAAAGCTCTGGTCTGATCTCCAGAAGGCACAAAAGGCCATTAGAGATGCAATGAATGAGGGAAATCTTCTACTCAACAAGATTTGTCAACCTCATTTATTTTGTGATGATGTGCTCACTCAGAAGAACAAAAAGCAATATGATATGTAGTCATTTATTAGCACCTTCAAGATGCCATATGATTGCTTTTCCACATATGGACAAACAGTTCATCGGCTTCAACTGCAATCTGCAAGACTAGAGGCAGAGATAAGCAACTAGACACAAAATTTGTAGGAACTTCAACTGGTCCTATTATCAAGGCTGCAAATTCTGCAGAAATGCTACCTAAATCTTGATGCCCTAACGGCCAGTCAAGAGATGAGCACGATAGATGCCATGGAAGAACAGGTCTCCCAGATGCAGACAGAGAAAGAGGTGGCTACCTCCCTACTTGACTCATGGTCCTTATCCATGAAGCAATTTTCGCAGGACTTTAAATCAGTTTTTGACAAGTTTTACTCTTTACTGTCATAAACACTTATTATTTTAATGAAACAGGGGTTAGTCTACAATACTGTTGTCATTGTTGGCAAAGGGGGAGAAGTATAAATTTTGAATGTTTTGATGTATACTTTCACGTTATTTCTAATAAGGAGTAGTATACATTGTACTTTCTCCAAAAGGGATAGTGTATATGCTTAGGGGGAGTAATTTTGATTATGGCATATTTTTGTTGTAAAACACTTAGATGTCAAAATTTTCCTAAGTATTGCCCTCAATGCCAAAGGGGGAGATTGTTGGCATTTTTGATGATTGATGATGTGATTGTCATTGATGGACACACACTTGATTTGAGATCACTTTTTGTATGTATAAGTTAAAGCTCAACCAATATTTGTTCCAACCGGTATGATGTATTATAATCTTTAGACTATCGGTGTGTTGCAAAAAGTGTTTTCCGATCTGAAGCGGTATGAAGACCCCAAGCGGTTTGAGGATCTCAAATGATACAAAGGAACGAAGTAGCACAACTCATATTTCCCAGTCTTTATTTTGTCAAACCGGCAACCGGTATTTTGCTTAAACCGGTATTTTGTTTGAATCGGTAATACTTTGTGATGAGTTACCAACCGGCATTTTGTGATGAGTTACCATCCACCAATTTTTTGGCGGTGCTGACACTTTAACGGTGCTTTTTGTGTCGTGTTATAGAATATGTCTAGATGCATTGAACCTAGGAAATTGTATTGTAATCCTATTGGACCGACATGAAATCAGATTCCTTTATAAGGACATCATGTCTAGGATTTTAGGTTGTTGCTAGGGTTTAAGGTGGTTGAAGAGTTTTTGTAAGTGAAAATATAGAAGAGAAGTTCAGGTCTGTGAGAAGAGGCAGAGTGTGGATGTGTTGAAGACTGAAGTAATGCTGGAATGCATTAGGAACGAGCTATCAAGGATCTAACCAAGCAATCTGTTCTATTTGCTAGATCACTCACTTGTTGATTACTCACATCTTCGACAAGTTTGAATCCCTTAACCGGGTAGGCCCAAAAAGCCTTTTGTAGATCCTCTAACAAGGTGGTTCATATCTATGGATCTAAAATCCTCTAGCAAGGTAGTCTTTAATTGGACTTATCTCCTAACAGAGATTGAGATTCCTAAAAGGATCTGTTCTGGTAAAGAACATTGTATGACCTTAACCGGTCTAATGTTATGGTGTTTGTGCTTTTGTGGGTGAATGCATTACTTGCTATTTGGTTTACATGTGTGGTAACCGGTTTGTTTGCTAAACTCTTTTACCGGTTTACTGGTGTTCTAGTAAAGTGTTTACGTACAGTAATTTTTGGCATACTAATTCAACCCCCCCCTCTTAGTATTCATCATCGAGCTACTAGAAGGTAAAGCTTCTAAATTGGAAAAGGATACTCACATACATGTGAAAGCTGCTATCAATATGCACCGAGTATCTGAAGCTGCTAAGCAGGCTGACCAAGCACCGGACCTATCCTTAGAAAAATCAGATGAGGTGTTTGATAGTCAAGGAGAAAGAATTACAGAACAAATTGACACTATTGATGTCGATGCATTAGATATTGAGGATGTCACTCTTGACAAAGGACAAGTTGAGAAAGACAAATAGGACAAAGAGAAAGCAGAGAAAGAGTAAGAGGAAAAAGCAAGACAAGAAGAAATAAAGAGGAAAGAGTCAGAGAAAAAGAAAGAGGAAGAAAAGAGAAAAGAGGAAGAGAAGAGAAAAGAGGAAGAGAAAAAGAAAGAGGAAGATAAGAAGAAAGAGGAAGAAAAGAAGAAAGAGGAAGAAAAGAAGAAGAGGAAGAGAAGAAGAGAGAAGAAGATAAGAGAAAAGAAGAAGAGAAGAGGAAGGAAGAAGAAAGGAAGAAGGAGGAAGATAACAAAACACAAGAAGAGGAGCAAAACAAGGAAGAGGATAAGAAAAGAGACGAAGAGGAGAAGGAAGCAGAGAAGAACAAACAAGCGGAGATCAAAACAAAAGAAGGGGCAAACTCCTAAGGTAACCAGTGATCAAACCAAACAGGTTGATACCACCAGTCATACAAATTGTGGTTGACACCCTTACCATTCTTATTCTTGGTACAAACCTCCCCAGTACTGACTCCTCTCTATCCAAGCTCAAACTTCTTTGTACCGTAGTGGAGGACCAGGTACAATGCTTGGAAGATGTTGCTGAAGCAACTGCAAAGAAGAACCATGAAAAGGCACTCAATTTTGCCTTAGTCAAGCAAATGAATGAACTACGGACACAACTACTAAAACAACAGAATGATATCAGTGTTGCAATGGGTGAAGGTAAATTATAGTTGAGCAAAATCTGCCAACCCCATCTATTTTGTGATGATATGCTTAAATAGAAAGCTCAACTCCAATCAGAGTTACAAGCATATATCAGCAATTTCAAGATGCCATATGATTCATTCACTACCTATGGACAAACTATTCATTGTTATCAGTAGAAGACTGCCAAGATGGACATAAAGATCAGGAACTAGACTCAAGATTTGCAGGAGCTTCAACTGCTCCTATTGCCAAGACTGTAGATTCTTCAGAAATGTTTTCTCAACATGGAAGCTATCACGGTAACTCAAGAGCTGAGTACCATTGATGCAATGGAGGAACTGGCATTCTAGATGAAGACTGAAAGTGAGGTTGCTACCTCATTACTTGAGTCATGGACATTGGCCATGAAAAATTTTGTGCAGGACTTTAAATCTGTTTTTGAGAAATTTCATTCCTTATTGTCATGAAAGAAAACAGGGGTTATTTTGCATTACTTTGTCGTTATTGGCAAAGGGGGAGTAGTGTACATTAAAATTTTGGTGAATGTTACCATTTCATGTACTTTCATGTTACCACTTTGGGGAGTAGTGTACATTGTAGTTTTTGCAAAAGGGATACTGTATATGCTTAGGGGGAGCAATTTTGATTATGGCATTTTTGTTGTAAAAAACACTTAGATGTCAAAATTTTCCTAAGTGTTTCCATCAATGCCAAAGGGGGAGATTGTTGGCATTTTGATGATGTTTTGATTGTCATTGATGGACACACACTTTCTTTATGTATGAGTTATGCTCAACCAGTAATTGCTCCAACCGATATTGTGTATCATTGAATGTATAGTCTTTAGACTATCGGTGTTTTGCACAAAATGGTTTATCGATCACAGATTGTATGATGACCGCAAGTGGTATGAGGATCCCAAGCTATTCAAGGAGCTCAAGCGATACGAAGGACCCAAGCGGTACTTAACTTTTGATCAGAACACTATGATCTACCAGTCTTCATTTTTGACAACTGGTAACCAGTATATTGTATTAATCGGTATTACTCTATGATGAGTTACCAACTGGTATTACTATAATGTGTGATGAGTTATCATCCACCGACACTTTGATGATGTTTTTGTGTCATCTTACCAAATGTGTCTAGATGCACTAAACCTAGGAACTTGTACTCTAATCCTATTGGACCGACATGAAATCAGTTTCTTTTATAAAGACATCATATCTAGGGTTTTCATGTAAGATGTGTGATACATGAGACATAGAAGAGAAAAGGTTATGTACGATCATTGTAGAGAAGGTTAGGTCTATGTGAAGAGATAGAGCGTGGAGATATTGAAGACTGGAGTAATGGTAAAATGAATTAACAATGAGTTATCAAGGATCTAATTAAGCATACTATGCTATTGTCTAGATCGTTCACTTGTTGATTACTAATATCTTCGACAAGTCTGAAACCCTTAACCGGGTAGGCCCAGCAAAGCCTTTGTAAATCCTCTAACAAGGTGGTTCACAATTGTGGATCTAAAATCCTATAACAAGGTAGTCTTTAACAGGACTTATCTCCTAACAGAGATCTAGATTCTTAACAGGATCTGTTCTGGTGAAGAACATTGTATGACCTTAACCAGTCTGGTTTCTATTCTGCAGATAGTTACTTATGAGTTTCTGCTCACCGTGGTTTTTCCCATTTGGCCTTCCACGTCAAATATCTTGTGTTATGGTGATTGTGCTCTTGTGGGTGAATGCTTTGTTTCTATTTGGTTTGCATTTATCTTAACCGGTTTATTAGTGAGTCTTCTATACCCGTTATCTGTTAAACTATTTACAGTATTTTTTGGTATACTTATTCACCCCCTCCCCCTCTTAGTATTCATCAATTGGTATGAAAGCCAACCTTTCTTTAAGTCTAACCACTTGGAAGGCGATATGGGGGAATATAGTGTGGGGGAACTTACTCATCGTCCCACTCAGACTGAGAGAGCCTATGATGAACTCAAAGTCAAGTATAAAGCCTCTTTGGCCAAAAGAAGAGAGCATGCTGAAAAACTGATGAAACTTACTGAAAATAGCTCTTCTGATGAAGCAGACATGGATGCCCTAGTTGAAGAAGCTGAAAAACTGAATGAATCTAAAGACAATCTGAGAAAAGAGTTGGAAGGAGTGACTATCAAAATGTGTCAAGAGCTTGAGAATAGAATGAAAGCTGAAGATCTTGTAAAAGACAAAGATCATGAGATCTCCAAGATGAAGAAAGAAATTAGTACCCTTACCGCTCATCTTAAGGAGAGTAAAGTGGAAAAAGAAGAAATGCAAAGTGAACTAAACATGGATATTTCTAAGAATGCAACCTTGATGGAATCTAATGCTAATATTTCCAAGGAACTTACTGAGTCAAAGGAGATACTTGCCAAATTCAATCAGAGTATTGCTAAGCTAGAGCAAAAGCTAGAATCGGAAAAGTTAGTAAAGAATACCACTAGACTTAGTTTCTCTGGGTATGAGGAAGGTGAGACCTCTGGAACAAAATTTCAAGCATCAAAGAAGCAACCGACATCCAAGGATAAAGGTAAGAAAAAATTTAAACCTGTTTGCTTTAATTGTCTCAAAGAAGGACATACTGCTAATGTGTGCAGAAGCAAGGCCTACAACAATTTTCCTTATTTTCAAAACAATATGCCTAGATCCAATAAGTTATAATGGAAACTGTCATGCATGCAACAAGTTTGGGCATAAAGCATTTGCATGCAGGTCGGTTTTGCACAACACTAGGAGATATCCTCCAAGGACTCAAGGAGTTATCCTGGAACCTTCAATGAACCGGAATCCCAACCGGTACAATACCTATGACCATTGGTCAGGTGGTTATCAAGCAGCAACTGGTTGGAGAGCAACTTGTTTGATCTGTCATGGTAGCAGTCACACTGCTACGACATGCAGAAGGAAGAATATAAGTATGAATAACAAACCATGGAGAACACTTGGAATGGTATGCTATCATTGCAACAAACGGGGACACATTGACAGAACTTGCAGACTGAGAAAGAACCTATCAGATGACATACCAATCACTTCATAAAGGAATATTGATGTTGAAACCGTTCAAACAGAAATGAATAAAACTTGGAAAAAGAAATAAGAAGAAGAGTCATAGAATGAACCTGTTTCTGTACCTAGTGTGGAAGTCTCTAAACTAGCAAACTGAGCTTCAGAAAAGCTTAGGGGGAACATATCAGTGAAATATTTCAAACCCCTGGTTTATATCGGTAAAGACCTTAATCGGTATATGTTACCTATCAATCGGCAGAAGATTTGAAGCGGTAAAAGGAAAAATTAGGGTTTGTGCCCTAGCAGTGATGCATTTAATATGGTAGGTGAGAATTTGTTTAAAAGGGTTTTTCGTTGCCATTTTCACTTATCTGTTTTCGAGAGAAGAATTTTTCAAGAGAAAAGCAACCAGAGCGATTTGTCTAGCAATTGATGAAATCTTTTTGCCAATTCTTGCAATCATCTTCAAGCAATCAGTGAAGAACTCTAAGTGGTGAAATTGCAACCGAAGTGGTATTTTATGCGCAACATTGGAAAACCTAAATTCTAGTTTGTGAAGGTATTTTCTGAAATTCTTTCTTATCATTTGATCATGGCTTCTGCATCGCACTCTAGTTCTAGTGCACCAGAAGATTCAGCCGAATTTCTTCAAAAGAAAATGAAATATAATGCCCTATCTCAAATACTCGTCGGAGTTATTGTTGAGGGAGATATTTCAGGGTATATAGACTGTAGATTAGAAGACCTAGTATCCCTAGTGATTCATTCCTAGCTAAGTTTGTTCTGTGGGGATGACAAGAAGATCAAACCTGAGTATAGTGTCCTTGAGAAGATGAAACTGCACAATGCAGTATATTTTCTGGAAGAGGTCACATAAGAATGTATGCACATCATCCTTAGCAGAGTGCATAGTGACAAAATGTATCTCGAGCGGACCCACGACATCACACCAGAAGAAATTTATGTCATCGCCCATTTTTGTAATATTGAAGAGGTACCAGCTCCACGAAAGGCCACCAAAACTGAAATGACAAAGCTCACCAGTTCTGTGAGTGACCAACAGGTGATGACCGTCCACACCATCTTTGATGATCTGGTAAAATATGCTTGCATGGTGATTGGTTACCGGATGTTTTATGCTAGCAGAATGAACTCTGTCCTTGTTGCTATGGTGAATGCCGCTTACAGGATGATCAAGGAAGACACTACATTTGACCTATGTACCTGTCTACAAAAGCAGTTGTTGTTGAATCTGAAGTCCATCAAACAGGACAATTTGCTAAGGTTCGGGTTTAGCCAACCTCTAGTTGGTTTATTCTTCTACTTTCAAGGTTATTTCCCTAGAGTAGGTGATGTTCAATGGTCTGCTGACCTACCGGTTTCTAGAAAAATTAAGGAAAGTCTACAAGTAGTGGGAACTACATATCCTGAGGTTTTGAATAAATATTTTGATGAATTTAAGTGGAAGATGAGCCAGAGAATGAGGATATTTGATGATATTGTGAAGAAGTATGAAGATGAAATATGCTTCCCAATAAGGATAGATGACTACATAATGGAAGTTGTGGAACCGAGAAAGGAAGTAGTTGGCCCTATGGGGTATGAAGTCATGATTGACATCTTGATCGGTTATGCCTCTACCCTACTTGCCTCACTAGTGGATGCAAAGAAAAAGAGAACCGGTACCTACATGGAAAGGGCTACACTGATTGAAGAACCAAAATAGAAAAAGGGCAAAGCAGTGCCATTGGTATCTGCACTGGTTACCTCTACTAGTTCAAAAGTGACCAAGCAGTCACTAGCTAAGAATAAGCCTAAGATTGTTCCAGCAAAGGTATTCAAGAGGAAGCGTAAATCCAAGACCCACTCACTGGAGTTAGAGGACATTGAACCAGAGATCCAAACAAAGAAGACAAGGCAATCAAGCAAGAAGGTGAAGTCTACTGGTAATGTTCCTGCAACTTCAGCACTGGTAAATATAGACATCTCCTCTTATAAACCAATGACACATTGTTAGAGGACAATTAAGAATATTAGGAGAAAAGTGCTTGATGATTTAAAAGAGTATTTGATGATTTTAATGATATTGAGAAATAAGAGGTAGAACAGGAAATCATTAAATACTTATGTATTAATGATCAGTCGCCATCTGATATTAGATCAGTTACTCAAGATTCTTTATATAATTCTTTAGATAATAAATGGCGCATTGCCATTGAAAGAGAACAGGAGATCAGAGAGAAAAATTTTGCACAATATTTTCTTGATGCTTCAAATTCTGAGTTGTTCGAAATAATGGATAAGAACAAAGGCATCTTCTTCATGAGAAGGAGAAGACTCAGGCTACTAGGAGGTAAAGCTTCTAAAGTGGAAAAGGATACTCAAATACATTTGAAAGTTGTTGTCAATATGCACCGAGTATCTCAAGCTACTAAGCAGGCTGACCAAGCACCGGACCTATCCTCAGACAAACCAGATGAGGTGTTTGATAGTCAATGAGAAAGAATGAGAGAACAAATTGACACTACTGATGTTGATGCATTAGATATTGAGGATGTCACTCCTGACTAAGGACAAGCTAAGAAAGAGAAACAGGACAAAGAGAAAGTGGAGAAAGCGAAAGATCAAAAAGCAAGGCAAGAAGAAATCAAGAGGAAAGAGTCAGAGAAAAACAAAGAGGAAGACAAGAGAAAAGAGCAAGAGGAAGAGAAAGAGGAAGACAAGAGAAAAGAGAAAGAGAAAAAGAAAGAGGAAGATAAGAAGAAAGAGGAAGAAAAGAAGAAAGAGGAAGAAAAGAAGAGAGAAGAAGATAAGAGAAAAGAAGAAGAGAAGAGGAAGGAAGAAGAAAAGAAGAAGAAGGAAGAGAACAAAACACAAGAAGAGGAGCAAAAGAAGAAAGAAGAGGATAAGAAAAGAGTCAAAGAGGAGAAGGAAGCAGAGAAGAACAAACAAGTGAATATCAAAGCAAAAGAAGGAGGGCAGACTCCTAAGGCAACCGGTGATCAAACCAAACAAGTTGATACCACCAGTCCTATTGTTCTAACTCTTGCAAGTTTGACTCAATCAGCAGATGAGTCTAACCTACTACGAAGCATCAAACTTGCACACAAGAGACTGGAAGAATTGCGAAGGAAGAAAGAATAGGATGTCATACAAACTGTGGTTGACAACCTTACCATTCTAATTCTCGGTACCAACCTCCCCAATACCGATTCCTCTCTATCCAAGCTCAAACTTCTTTGTACCGTAGTGGAGGACCAAGTACAATGCTTGGAAGATGTTGCTGAAGCAACTGCAAAGAAGAACCATGAAAAGGCACTCAATGTTGCCTTAGTCAAGAAAATGAATGAACTGTAGACACAACTACAGAAAGAGCAAAATGATATTAGTGTTGCAATGGGTGAAGGTAAATTACTGTTGAGAAAAATCTGCCAACCCCATCTATTTTGTGATGATGTGCTTAAATAGAAAGCTCAACTCCAATCGGAGTTACGGGCATGTATCAGCAATTTCAAGATACCATATGATTCATTCATTACCTATGGACAAATCATTCATTGTTATCAGCAACAGACTGCCAAGATGGACTTAGAGATCAGGAACTGGACTCAAGGTTTGCAGGAGCTTCAACTGCTCCTATTGCCAAGACTACAAATTCTTCAGAAATGTTTTCTCAACCTGGAAGCTATCACGGTAACTCAAGTGTTGACTACCATTGATGCAATCGAGGAACTGGCATTCTAGATGAATACTAAAAGTGAGGTTGCTACCTCATTACTTGAGTCATGGACATTGGCCATGAAAACTTTTGTGCAGGACTTTAAATCTGTTTTTGAGAAATTTCATTCCTTGTTGTCATGAACATTTACTCTATTTTTTTTAAGGAAACAGGGGTTATTTTGCATTACTTTATCATTGTTGGCAAAGGGGGAGTAGTGTACATTAAAATTTTGGTGAATGCTACCATTTCATGTACTTTCATGTTACCACTTTGGGGAGTAGTGTACATTATAATTTTTGCAAAAGGGATAGTGTATATGCTTAGGGGGAGCAATTTTGGTTATGGCATTTTTGTTGTTAAAAACACTTAGATGTCAAAATTTTCCTAAGTGTTTCCATCAATGCCAAAGGGGGAGATTGTTGGCATTTTGATGATGTTCTGATTGTCATTGATGTACACACACTTTCTTGATGTATGAGTTATGCTCAACCGGTAATTGCTCCAACCGGTATTGTGTATTATTGAATGTATAGTCTTTAGACTATCAGAGTTTTGCACAAAATGGTTTACCGGTCACAAATTGTATGAAGACCGCAAGTGGTATGAGGATTCCAAGCGGTTTGAGGACCTCAAGCAGTACGAAGGATCCAAGCGATAGTTGACTTTTGATCGGAACACTATGATCTACCAGTCTTCATTTTTTACAACCGGTACTCGGTATATTGTATTAACCAGTATTACTCTGTGATGAGATACCAACCGGTATTACTGTAATGTGTGATGAGTTATCATCCACCTACAGTTTAGTAGTATTTTTGTGTCGTCTTAACAAATGTGTCTAGATGCACTGAACCTAGGAACTTGTAGTCTAATCCTATTGGAACGACATGAAATCAGTTTCCTTTATGAGGACATCATGTCTAGGGTTTGCATGTAAGATGTGTGATGCATGAGACATAGAAGAGAAAAGGTTATGTATGATCATTGTAGAGAAGATTAGGTCTGTGTGAAGAGATAGAGTGTGGAGATATTGAAGACTGGAGTAATGGTAAAATGAATTAACAATGAGTTGTCAAGGATCTAATTAAGCATACTGTGCTATTGTCTAGATCATTCACTTGTTGATTACTAATATCTTCGACAAGTCTGAAACCCTTAACTAGGTAGGCCCCAAAGCCTTTGTAAATCCTCTAACAAGATGGTTCACAACTGTGGATCTGAAATCCTTTAACAAGGTAGTCTTTAACAGGATTTATCTCCTAACAGAGATCTAGATTCTTAACAGGATTTGTTCCGGTGAAGAACATTGTATGACCTTAACTGATCTGATCTTAACCGATCTGGTTTCTATTTTGCAGGTAGTTACTTGTGAGTTTCTGCTCATCGTGGTTTTCCCAATTTGGGTTTCCATGTCAAATATCTTGTGTTGTGGTGATTGTTCTCTTGTGGGTGAATGCTTTGTTTGCTATTTGGTTTGCATTTATCTTAACAGGTTTATTAGTGAATCTTCTATACCTGCTATTTGCTAAACTATTTAAAGTTTGTTTACAATATTTTTTGGTATAGTAATTCACCCCCCCTCTTAGTATTCATCAATTGGTATTAGAGCCAACCTTTCTTTAAGTCTAACCACTTGGAAGGAGATATGGGGGAATACAGTATGAGGGAGCTTATTCATCGTCTCACTCAGATTGAGAGAGTCTATAATGAACTCAAAGTCAAGTATAAAGCCTCTTTGGCCAAAACACAAGAGCATGCTGAAAAACTAATGAAACTTACTGAAGATAGCTCTTCTGATGAATCAGACATGGATGCCCTAGTTGAATAAGTTGAAATACTGAATGAATCTAAAGCCAATCTGAGAAAAGAGTTGGAAGGACTGACTATAAAAATGTGTCATGAGCTTGAGAACAAAATGAAAGCTGAAGATCTGGTAAAAGAAAAAGATCATGAGATCTCCAAGTTGAAGCAAGAAATCAGTACCCTTACCACTCATCTTCATGAGATTAAAGTGGAAAAAGAAGAAATGCAAGGTGATCTAAACATGCCTATCTCTGAGAATGCAACCTTGATGGAATGTAATGCTACTATTTCCAAGGAACTTACTGATTTAAAGGAGATACTTGCCAAATTCAATCAAAGTACTGCTAAGCTAGAGGAAAAGATAGAATCGGCAAAGCCAATAAAGAATACCACTGGACTTGGTTTCTCTGGGTATGAGGAAGGTGAGACTTCTCGAACAAAAGATGAAGCATGAAAGAAGCAACTGACATCCAAGGATAAAGGTAAGAAAAAATTTAAACCTGTTTGCTTTAATTGTCTCAAAGAAGGACATACTCCTAATGTGTGCAGAAGCAAGGCCTACAACAATTTTCCTTATTTTCAAAACAATATGCCTAGATCCAATAGATTCAATGGAAACTGTTATGCATGCAACAAGTTTGGGCATAGAGAATTTGAATGTAGGTCAGTTTTGCACAACACTGGGAGATATCCTCCAAGGACTCAAGGAGTTATCCGGGAACATTCTGTGAATGAGAATACCAACTGGTACAATACTTATGTCCATTGGTCAGGTGGTTATCAAGCGGCAATCGGTTGGAGAGCAACTTGTTTGATCTGTCGTGGTAGCAGTCGCATTGTTGCAACATGTAGAAGGAAGAATGGAAGTATGAATAACAGACCATGGATAACACCTGGAATGGTATGCTATCATTGCAACAAACTGAGACACACTACCAGAACTTGCAGACTGAGCAAGAACCTATCGAATGACATACCGATCACTCCAGAAGGGAAGATTGATGTTGAATCTGTTTAAACAGAAATGAATAAAACTTGGAAAAAGAAATCAGAAGAAGAGTCATAGAATGAACCTGTTTCTACACATAGTGTGGAAGTCTCTAAACCGACAAACTGAGCTTCAAAAAAGCTTAGGGGGAACATATCAATGAAATATTTTGAACCCCCAGTTTATATCGGTAAAGACCTTAACCGATATATGTTACCTATCAATTGACAGAATATTTGAAGCGGTAAAAGGAAAAATTAGGGTTTGTGCCCTAGCAGTTATGCATTTATTATGGTAGGTGAGAATTTGTTTAAAAGGGTTTTCATCGCCATTTTCACTTATCTGTTTTCGAGAGAAGAATTTTTCAAGAGCAAAGCAACCAGAGCGATTTGTTTAGCAGTTAACGAAATCTTTTTGCCAATTCTTGCAATCATCTTCAAGCAATTAGTGAAGAACTCTAAGTGGTGAAATTGCAACCGAAGTGGTATTTTATGCATGACATTGGAAAACCTAAATTCTAATTTGTGAAGGTATTTTCCAAAATTCTTTCTTATCATTTGATCATGGCTTCTACATCACACTCTAGTTCTAGTGCACCTGAAGATTCAACCAAATTTCTTCAAAAGAAAATGAAATATAATGCCCTATCTCAAATACCCACCAGAGTTATTGTTGAGGGAGATATTTTAGGGTATATAGACTATAAATTGGAAGACATAGGATCCCTAGTGATTCATTCCTAGCTAAGTCTGTTCTGTGGGGATGACAAGAAGATCAAACCTAAGTATAGTGTCCTGGAGAGATGATACTACACAATGCGGTATATTTTCTGGAAGAGTTCACAGAAGAACATATTCACATCATCCTTAGCAGAGTGCATGGTGATAAAATGTATCTTGAGCGGACCAATGACATCACACCAAAAGCAATTTATGTCGCCACTGGTTTCTACAATATTGGAAAGGTACCAGCTCTATGAAAGGTCAGCAAAACTGAAATGACAGAGCTCACCATTTTTGTGAGTGACCAACGGGCGATGACCGTCAACAGCATCTTTGATGATCTGGTAAAATATGCTTGCATGGTGTTTGGTAACCAGATGTTTTATGCCAGCAGAATGAACTCTGTCTCTGCTGCTGTAGTGAATGCTGCTTACGGGATGATCAAGGAAGACACTACATTTGACCTATGTACCTATCTACAAAAGCAATTGATGTTGAATCTGAAGTCCACCAAATAGGACAATTCACTAAGGTTCAGGTTTTTCCAGCTTCTGGTCGGTTTATTCTTCTACTTTCAACGTTAGTTCCCTGGAGTAGGTGATGCTCAATGGTCTGCTGACCTACCAGTTTCTAGAAAAATTAAGGAAAGTCTACAAGTAGTGGGAACTACATATCCTGAGGTTCTGAATAAATATTTTGATGAATTTAAGTGGAAGATGAGCTAGAGAATGAGGATATTTGATGATATTGTGAAGAAGTGTGAAGATGAAATATGCTTCCCAATAAGGATAGATGACTGCATAATGGAAGTTGTGGAACCGAGAAAGGAAGTAGTTGGCCCTATGGGGTATGAAGTGATGATTGACATCTTGATCAGGTATGCCTCTACTCTACTTGCCTCACCGGTGGATGCAAAGAAAAAGAGAATCAGTACCTACGTGGAAAGGGTTACACCGATTGAAGAACCAAAATAGAAAAAGGGCAAAGTAGTGCCATTGGTATCTGCATTGGTTATCTCTACCAGTCTGAAAGTGACTAAGCGGTCACCAACTAAGAATAAGCTTGAGATTTTTCCAGCAAAGGTATTCGAGAGGAAGCGTAAATCCAAGACCCACTCACCGGAGTCAGAGGACACTGAACCAGAGATCCAAACAAAGAAGACAAGGCAATCAAGCAAGAAGGCGAAGTCTACCGATAATGTTCCTGCAACTTCAGCACTGGTAAATATAGACATCTCCTCTTATAAACCAATGACACATTGTTAGAGGATAATTAATAATATTAGAAGAAAAGTGCTTGATGATTTAAAGGAGTATTTTGATGATTTTAATGACAATGAGAAAGAAGAGGTAGAACAGGAAATCATTAAATACTTATGTATTAATGATCTGTCACCATCTGATATTAGATTGGTTACTCAAGATTCTTTATATAATTCTTTAGATAATAAATGTTGCATTGCCATTGAAAGAGAACAGGAGATCAAAGAGAATTTTTGCACAATATTTTCCTAATGCTTCAAATTCTGAGCTGTTTGAAATAATGGATAAGAACAAAGGCATCTTCTTCATGAGAAGGAGAAGACTCAGGCTACTAGGAGGTAGAGCTTTTGAAGTGGAAAAGGATACTCACATACATGTGAAAGCTGTTGTCAATATGCACCGAGTATCTGAAGCTACTAAGCAAGCTGACCAAGCATGGGACCTATCCTCAGACAAACCAGATGAGGTGTTTGATAGTCAAGGAGAAAGAATGACAAAACAAATTGTGATGAATACTAAGAGGGGGGGTGAATTTGTATACAAAAAATATTGAACTCAAACACTTTATCAATCTAGCAGCAAACCGGTATAACAGTTTAACTAACAAACTGGTTAACACAAATGCAAACCAAACAACAAGTAAGGCATTCACCAACTGAAGCACAATCACCATAACAGAAGAGATTTTGATGTGGAAACCCAAATGGGAAAAACCACAGTGAGATGAAACTCACAAGTAACTATCTACAAAATAGTAACCAGACCGGTTAAGGTCATACAATGTTCTTCACCAGAACAGATCCTGTTAGGAATCTCAATCTCTGTTAGGAGATAAGTCCGATTAAAGACTACCTTGTGAGAGGATTTCAGATCCACAGATGTGAATCACCTTGTTAGAGGATTTACAAAGGCTTTTCTGGACCTACCCGGTTAAGGGTTTCTTACTTGTCAAAGATGTGAGTAATCAACAAGTGAATGATCTAGCAAATAACACAGTCTACTTTGTTAGATCCATGATAGCTCATTGCTAATGTATTTCAGCATTACTTCAGTCTTCAGTAAATCCACACTCTGTTACAACACACAGACTTGATCTTGTCTATTAAGATCGCACATACAAGACCTCATCAACCACCAAAAACCCTAACAGCTACACATACTAAAATCCTAGACATGATGTCCTTAAAAAGGAGTCTAATTTCATGTCAGTCCAATAGGATTACATTGCAAGTTCCTAGGTTCAGTGTATCTAGACACATTTGGTAACACAACACAAATCACCGTCAAAGTGTCGGTGGATGATAACTCATCACAAAAATATACCAATTGAAACTCATCACAGAGTATTGCCAGTTTATACAACTTTACCGATTACCGGTTGGTAACTCAGAGTAATATCGATTTAATATTTAAATAGATTACCGGTTTGACAAAAATGAAGACTGGGAAAATGATAACTATCGCTTTTAGTTCCTTTTCTCTATTCCACTTGAGATCCTCAAACCACTTGAGGTCTTCATGCCACTTGAGATCTTCATGCCGCTTGAGATTGGTAAACACTTTCTGCAAAACACTGATAGTCTAAATAATACTTGTTTGGAACAAATACCAGTTGATCATAACTCATACATACAAAAAGTGATCTCATAGCAAGTGTGTGTCCATCAATGACAATCACAACTTAATCATAAAAAATGCCAACAATCTCCCCCTTTGGCATTGATGGCAACACTTAGGAAAAATTTGACATCTAAGTGTTTTTACAAAAAAAATATGCCATAATAAAAAATACTCCCCCTAAGCATATACACTATCCCTTTGCAGAAAATACAATGTATACTACATCTTTACAGAGATAAATATGAGAGTATACATAGCATGCATCAAAATTTTAAATGCCAGAATACTTCTCCCCCTTTGCCAACAATGACAAAATATAGCTGAATAACCCTTGTTTCTATTAGCTGAATAAATGTTTATGACAATAAAGAGTCAAACTTGTCAAAAATAGATTTAAAGTCCTGCATAAATTGCTTCATTGATAAGGACCATGACTCAAGTAATGAGGTAGCAACCTCACTCCCTGTTTGCATCTGGGATACCTGTTCCTCCATGGCGTCCAAGGTACTCATCTCTTGAGTAACCGTCAAGCCATCTAGATTAAGATAGCACTTTTGAACTATTTGCAGTCTTAGTAGTAGAACTAGTTGTAGTTCCTGCAAATCCCTGGCCCGGTTGCTGATCTCCAAATCAATTCTTGCAGCCTGAAGTTGAAACCGGTGAACGGTTTTCCCATAAGCAGTAAAGGAATCATATGGCGTCTTGAAGGTGCTTATGAACGTCTGCAAATCAGTTTGCAGTTTGTCTTTTTGAGCAAGCACATCATCACAAAATAGATGGGGTTGACATATCTTACTAAGTAGTAATTTCCTCTCATCCATTGCATCTCCGATGTCCTTCTGTGCCTTTTGTAGATTGGACCGAAGCTCATGTAACTTTTTCACCAAGGCAATGTTCAAAGCCTTTTGATGCTCCTTCTTGGCATTCAATTCGGCAACCTCTTCCAGGCTTTGTACTTGGTCCTCCACAACTGTGCATAAGTGTTTCAGTTGGGCCAGAGAGGAATCGGTACTAGGGAGGTTGGTACCGGGTATCAAACCAGTAAGAGTGTCCACTGCAGCTTGGATCACGTCTTGCCCCTTCTTCCTCCTTATCACCTCTAGGCGATCCTGAGCAAGCTTAATGCTTTGCAACAACTCCGATTCATTTGCAGATTGGAGGTCAATGGGACTGGTAATGTCAGCCGGTTTGGCTTGACTACCGGTTGCCTTTGGGGTCTACACTTGAGTGCTCTATGTTGCTCCCTCCTTCTCTTTAGCCCTTAGCTTGTCCTCTTCTACCTTCTTTTTCTCCTCTTCCTCTGTCTTCCTTTTCTCTTCTTTCTTCTTCTCCTCTTCTTTCTGCTTCTCTTCATCTTCATCCTTCTTCTTCTTTTCCTCTTCTTGCTTCCTCTTCTCTTCTTCTTTTCTCTTTTCCTCTTCCTTTCTCTTCTCCTCTGCCTATTTCTTTTATTCTTCCTTATCCACTTCCTTCTTCTTCTTCTCTTCCTCTTTTCTCTTTTCTTCTTCCTTCCATTTCTTTTCCACTTCCTTCTCTTGTCTCTTATTTTCCTCTTCTTTCCTCCTGTCCTCTTCATGTTTCCTCTTTTCTTCTTCTTTTCTCTTTTCCTCTTCATCTGCCTGTTTCTCCTGTCTTGCCGCTTCCTTTGGTGTACCCGGAGTAACATCTTCACCCTTCAAGGCATCAACACTAATAGGTTCCATTTGATCAGTGACCGGTACTCCTTCACTGTCATATTGAAAGGAAATGAAAGAGCAAGGAAAGGAAAATTAATCCAAGAAAGTTTATGATGAAGTAATGGTTACCATGAGAAAAGCAAAGACCTTGGAGCATCACCCAAATGTAAAGAAGGAGGCACAAGAATTTTTGAAAGGGGAAAAGCAAAGAAAAACCCCTTGTGATATTATGAATGAGGCAATGCCTAAAAATGAGAGAGAGAGAGAGAGAGAGCAAGAAGCTCTTTACAATATTGTCATTAAGAAGAAATGAGAGAGGAGGCATCTCTTAAATAGAGATGAGGAGAGGAGTTAAAAAGTAACTCCCAAATCTATGAATGCCACCATTCATAAAATGTGTGTGCCATGTGTCCACATCCTCTTATGGAGGAAATCTAATATTCCTTAATAAAGGAAAATAAAAGAAATGACTTGTCCTCACACATGTACTAGAGGACAAATTACATGTAGGAATTCCAAAGGAATATCCTAAATTAAATAAAAATAAACCTAAGCTAAGTAAAGATTAAATATTCTAACACCCCCCCTTAAGCTTTACTTGGGGAGCTTACATCAAACCCTTCAATGGGTTGTAATCCAAGATTTTTACAATGAAATTGGAATTTTTCTTTACAAAGTGGCTTGGTCAAAATATCTGCAACTTGGTCTTCCCCCTTGCAATAGAGGAGTGAAACTTGCTTGTCTTCAATTTTTTCTCTAATAAAGTGGTGTTGGAGAGCAATGTGTTTTGTCCTTGCATGGAAAACTGGATTTTTAGCCAAGGCAATGGCACTTTGGTTGTCACAATACAATGGAGTTGGTTCATGTTGAGGTAGACCCAAATCTTCAAGTAATCTTCTAAGCCACAAGACTTCTTTGGAAGCATTAGTGCATCCTTTGTACTCAGCTTCAGTGGATCCAAGAGAGATAGATTGTTGCTTTTTACTATTCCAAGAAATTGCTCCTGAACCAACAAAGAAACAATAACCACAAGTAGATTTCCCATCATTGGGATCTCCACCTAGATCGGAATCAGTAAAACCTTTTAAAGTAAAATCAGAATTTGCATCATAAAACAAACCTACATTAATTGTTCCTTTAATATATCTTAAAATTCTTTTAGCAACTTTAAAGTGTGTTTGTTGAGGTTTAGACATGAATCTTGAAACCAAACCAACACTATAAGCAATATCGGGCCTAGTAAGAGTTAAATAATTTAAACTTCCAACTAATTGTCTATACAAAGTAGCATCAACAAGAGGAGTTTGCATATCAAGCATTAACTTAGTGCCTAATTCAATAGGAATTGAAACATGATGAGCATCATTCATTTTAAACTTATCTATGAGATCTTGAGCATATTTACTTTGAGATAGGAAAATTCCTTTAGAGGTTTGCCAAATTTGCATTCCTAAGAAATAATGTAAAAGACCTAAATCAGTCATTTGAAATTTTTTATTAAGTTGAAACTTAATATCAAAAATCAAAGTATTGGAACTTGAAGTAAGAATCAAATCATCTACATACAAGATAATAATTATAATATCATCTTCACTATGTTTAATATACAAGTTAGGATCATTTTTACTTCTAATAAAGCCTTGAGAAAGAAAGAATTCATTAATCTTTGAATACCACTCCCTAGGAGATTGCTTTAATCCATAAATTGATTTCTTTAATTTACAAACTAAGTGTGCATTACCTTCTTTAATAAAACCAGGAGGTTGAGACATATAAATTTCCTCATGTAAATCACCATTAAGAAAAGCACTTTTAACATCCATTTGGTGAATAGGCCAATTCATTCTAGAAGCTAATGCAAGCACAAGTTTAATTGTAGGCATTTTAGCAACAGGAGCAAAAGTTTCATTATAATCTAAGCCTTCAATTTGAGAAAAACCTCTAGCAACTAATCTAGCTTTAAATTTAGTAACTTGATTATTAGCATTCAATTTAGTTTTATAAAGCCACTTGCAAGAAACAAGATTTTTACCATGAGGCAAGGGAACTAAATCCCAAGTTTGGTTAGAAGTTAAAGTATCATATTCTTCCTTCATTGCTTTTTGCCAATGTGGTTGATTTTTAGCTTGATCAAATGTTTTAGGATCATTAGAATTCATAATAGTAGTCATTAAAGCATAATTACAATAATTAACTCTCCTAGCTTGAAGTTTATCCATTCTAGCTAAGTATTCATCACTATCTTGAATTAAAGATTTAAACCATTTAGGTATTCTTTTAGAAGTAATGGATTCATCACTAGAAGAAGAGTCATGAGGAGTAGAGTTATTATTATCATCATCACTATCACTAGAAGGAATAGAAAGAGATGCATTAGGAGTAGGGTTAAGAGAAGGAGGTTGGTCCTCCACAAGCACAACTTTGGTTTGACCAAGTTCATCATCCTTCACTTTAGAACAATCATGAATGCCCTTTTCTGCAATACAAACATCTCTTGCAACTTTTACCTTGTTAGTAATAGGATTGTAAACTCTATAACCTTTAGTATTTTCATCATAACCAACAAAAATAAAAGGAGAAGATTTAGCATCTAATTTTTTCCTTTTCTCCTTAGGTTTGTGAACATAAGCTATGGAACCAAAAATTCTTAAATTCTGCAAATTAGGCTTTCTACCAGACCAAGCTTCTTCAGGAGTTTTATCCTTTAAGGCTTTGGTAGGTGTTCTATTAATTAAATATGTTGCACAAGCCATAGCTTTAGCCCAAAACTTGTAATCCATATTTTTAGCATGCAATAAACATCTAGCCATTTCAACAATTGTCCTATGCTTCCGTTCTGCCACACCATTTTGTTGTGGTGTATAAGGAACGGTAAGCTCATGTTTAATTCCAAAAGATTTTAAATAAGCATTAAATGCATTATTGACATATTCTCTTCCATTGTCAGTACGAAGAATCTTACTTTTAGAACCAGATTGCCTTTCTACAAACATATGAAATTCAGTAAAAATATCAAGCACTTGATCCTTACTATGAAGGAAATATATTCATGTTCTTCTGGAAAAATCATCAACAAAGGTAAGTGCATACCTTGAACCTTGGATGGAGGGATTCTCCATGGGACCCAAGAGATCACTATGAACGAGGTGCAATTTAGTGTATGCCCTCCAAGATTGACCATGAGGAAAGGGTTCCCTATGCATCTTACCACTCATGCAACCATTGCAAACAATTTGAGAAGGAACAATACTAGGCAATCCATCAACCATATTTGCTTTTTGCATTAATGAAATATAATCAGAATTGAGATGGCCAAGTCTTTCATGCCATATAGTAAAATCAACAGTAGTAAGCAAAGAATACTTTGGAGGAGCAAATTCATAGAACTTGAATAGGTTATCACTATCCATTTTAGCAGTAGCAATAACTTGATTAGTGTTTGGATCAATGATATAACATATGCCCCTATAAAAGTTAATCTTATAATCTTGACAAAGTTTAGGAACTGAAATCAAATTTGATTTTAATTCAGGAACATAAAGAACATCATGTAATTTCCCATTAGGAACATTCACATCACCAATAGCTTCAACTTTACAACTATGATTATTAGCTAATTGAACAGGAATATTAGAAGTATCGGGATGCAAAGATTCAAAACATTCTTTATGAGAAGTAACATGTTGAGATGCACCAGGATCAATAATATGTGCAATGGGGTCTTGTTTGAGAATTATTCCTTTGATTATTGTGATTATTATTATGATTATTATTATGAGAATTATTATGATAGGATTTAGAATGAGATTGATAATTAGAAGATTTGTGATTATTATTATGATTATGTTTATTATTATTAGATCTAAAATTATTATTATGATTTTGATTTTTAGACATAAAAGCATGTTCACTACTTTTAAGAGTACCAAATTGAATTAATTTAGCTTCCTCTTGACGCAATAAATTACGAAAAATATCATATGTTAATTGAGTAGCTAAGCTAGGAATAGCAAGTTGAGCATGAATATTCGTAATAAATTGTTGAAATTGACGAGGAAGACATTTTTTAAGAATAAGATGAATTAAACGTAAATCAGCAAGAGTAACTCCTAAACCAGTTAATTGGCTATTAACAGAATCAAACTTTAATAAGAATTCATCCATAGTTTTAAAATCTGTATACCTTAGATCTTGAAGTTGATCTTGAAGTTGAATTTTTCGGGATTCATTTGAGCTATCATAAGTAGTTTTTAAAATTTCCCAAGCTTCATGCGCTTTTGTACAATTTCCAATTAAAACATACAAATCAGGAACCATTGAAATACCAATTAAACCAAGTGCTTCCTCATTTTGAGCCTTCCATCTATCTAGGTCGGCTTGAGGAGCAGATGTAGCGGGTTCAAATGTCTTATCAGTCGCAACATCCAAAAGGTGTTTGAAACGAAAAATAAACGAGATATGTGTTTCCAAGAATGATAATTGGAACTATTTAATTTAATTTCTGGAATTAATGTAGACATGATAGCAAAATAGTGAACAAATTATGCTTAATATTGAAAAAAGAAAAAAAAATGCCCTCTTGGATAAAAAAAAATTTTAACCTCCTTGATTAAAAAACTAACCAAATTTTGATTAACAAAAATTTTATTTTATTTTATTTTATTTTTTAAAATAACAAAATATTTAAAAATATTTATGAAAGAAGAATAAAATAAAAATTTGTAATAATAAATTTTAAAAACTTAAATTTTAGTTAAACAAATTTTATTAAAACAACTTTAAATTTTTAATTAAAAAAAAACTATTTATATAAACAAGGTTTATATAATTAAAAAAATTGTTTTTTTTGTTTTAAAAAACTTTTTAAAAAAAACTTTTTATATATATTAAAATATGTATAAATTTTTTAATGTATGAATTAATATAAAAGAACTTTAAACTTTTAAAGTTTTCAGAAATAATGCAAAAGAAAGGAGATACGAACTAATAATGCATGTACCAAACTGTTACACAGGTAAGAAAAAAAAATGATTGATTCAAACACAGGTGTTACTTATGCAGAGAAGCAGAGACGTTAAAATGACAAGAGAATGATAATGCTACGCAGGGAATCTACAGAAGTTGCAGAAAAGTTTTTTTTGCCGCAGTTATCAAAGAAGACGTTTAAACCCTAGAAGGAGACGTTCAAACGCAGGTTAGATGATTTCCACAGCTACTCACCGTTCTCTCGAGACTGGAAGGAAACAAAACCAGTATACTAGAAGCGGCGCAGCTGCTCATCCGGAGGTTTGAGATAACAAAATAAGTTACCACTAGACCGCAAATTTGATGGACATATAATGCATCGCCTTTGTGGGGAGGCGATAACTTTTACATTACTTTTTCCTATTACCACTATCTTGCAATCCACCCAAAGGATTATGACTCAGGCTCTGCAATAGTGCGGTTGTCTCCTTACCACCACACCGCCAAATGTTTAATAAGACAAGGCTACAAAAAAAAAAGAGAGGCTTTTGAAAAAGACTCAGGCAGAGGCAGAAGGAAAACCGAGGAAAAGAAGAAATGAACAGATTTTTTTTTTTTTAATCTGATATTATATTGTCCAACGTAGATCTAAAACAATTTGTCCGCTGAGACGTTTAATAAGGAAGTGAAAATCAATGTGTGCGGGTTTTTTTTTAATGACAAGATCGAAGACTAAAATGTTGCATCAGTAATTTGATCCATGTGAATCAATTCTCTAAGAGCGTGCACTTCTCTGCAAGCTATTTAACTCACCAGTAAAAGACTTATATTGTTGTCTTTAAAATTTTAGGTCCTCATGATATGAACAGCCAATGGAACATTTCTTAAGTGTTTTATTGAAAATAGGGGTTTTGCTTAAGCTGATACAGATAAACAGAATTGAAGATAACTTGAGGAAATCTAAAAAGTGGAATTATTCAGCTATTCAAATGCCACTTTTAACAGTTAAAAAAAATTTTGATTTTAGAGTTGATGGATGGAGATATAGATTTTACTTTGAAAATGATTTTAGATTTTAAATTTTCAATATGCTTAAATACAGAGAAGGTTTGAAATAAACTGATAAAGAATAAATTATATCTGCCTTAAAGATAAATTATAATAGCTTACTACAATCAGTTATTTTTACAATATAAACCCTTTTATTTATCAATAACACCTGCAAATAAAGATGTTAGGACTGAATGGCAGATTCAAACAAATTGAATCAGAATAGTTGTAAGCAAGAAAAAGAGTTAAAATCTGCAAGTAAATCAGAAATGAAATTTAATAATAAATTAGTTTTGGCGGCAAGCCGACCAAATAAATTAAGAAGACTAAGTTTGGCGGTAAACCTTCCAAACTAAATGAATATGAAATCTAAAATATGCAGGAAAATAAGTTAGCACCGGAGTTTTGGCGGCAAGCCTTCCAAAGCCCTTTTTAATAAAAAACTAACTAGAATAGGAGATTAAACCTGCAGGCAAACTTGTTAACAAGTTTGAAAAAAAGTTAAAATTTGAAACCAAAACCTGCACAATAGAAAATATTAGTAACAAAACTTCTTCTCCTCTCAAGAATGCCTCCAACAAGGTGAACTCCACTAAATGGTAACCTTCATCAATGTTAACTTAAAACAAGGATTAGAAACCTGCTCTGATACCATGAAAGGAAATGAAAGAGCAAGGAAAGGAAAATTAATCCAAGAAAGTTTATGATGAAGTAATGGTTACCATGAGAAAAGCAAAGACCTTGGAGCATCACCCAAATGTAAAGAAGGAGGCACAAGAACTTTTGAAAGGGGAAAAGCAAAGAAAAACCCCTTGTGATATTATGAATGAGGCAATGCCTAAAAATGAGAGAGAGAGAGAGAGAGAGAGAGCAAGAAGCTCTTTACAATATTGTCATTAAGAAGAAATGAGAGAGGAGGCATCTCTTAAATAGAGATGAGGAGAGGAGTTACAAAGTAACTCCCAAATCTATGAATGCCACCATTCATAAAATGTGTGTGCCATGTGTCCACATCCTCTTATGGAGGAAATCTAATATTCCTTAATAAAGGAAAATAAAAGAAATGACTTGTCCTCACACATGTACTAGAGGACAAATTACATGTAGGAATTCCAAAGGAATATCCTAAATTAAATAAAAATAAACCTAAGCTAAGTAAAGATTAAATATTCTAACACATATGCCTCATCTGATTGATTGATTTCCAATTCTTGCTAAGCTTTCTTGTTGGCTTCTGCCACTTGGTGCAACTTTAGAGTGGATTGAGCAAGGGAGTGGGTATCTTTTACCACTTCAGGGACTTTTCCTTCTAGCAACAAGAGTCTCCTTCTTCTCATGAAGAAGAGGCCCTTATATCTTTCCACCACGTCATAAAGTTCTAATTTAGGTACATCAGGAAAGTATTGTGCAAATACTTCCTCTCTTACTTCTTATTCCTTCTCTATGGCAATGTGCCATTTGTTATCTAAAGAATTATATAAAGAATAAGGTGTCTCAAATTTAATTTTTGATGGCCACCAGTCATTAATACATAAATAATTAATGACTTCCTATTCAACTTCTTCCCTTTCATCATCATTAAAATCATCAAAGAACTCTTTCAAATCACCAAGCACTTTTCTTCTAATATTCTTAATAGTTCTTTGACAATGTGTCAAAGGTTTGTAGGAGGAAATATCAATATTTACCGGTGCAGATGTTGTCGGTTCATTCTTTGTCTTTTTCCTCATTTGCCTAGTCTTCTTAGTGATAGTTCTGATACTAATTGTAAGTACAGATGCCAAGCTAACAAGATGAGAGGGGGGGTGAATCATATAAACTTAAACTTCCATAAAATCAACAGATTCAACCTCGGTAACATATACTTCAGCAATATAACCAAAACTGCTAAACATGCAAACCCATAATTATATAAACATCATAACACTCATAACACTAGATTTAATGTGGAAACCCAAATAGGGAAAAACCATTGTGGGATTTCTAACCCACTAAGAAATATACACTTCTAGAGTATCCTCGGTTAAAAGCAAATCATGTTAAAGATTACAAACACATTGCTAGATGTGACCTGGTTAAGGGATCTCCCTTAGATCTGTTAGGATCTTCACCTTGTTAGAGGTGACCTTGTTAAAGGGTTTCAAACACTTAATCAAAATGTCACCTTGCTAGAGGGTTTTACAAATAAGACTGTTAAGTCCACTCGGATAAGAGAATTTCTGTCACTTTACAAAATAATAGTAATAAAATATATCTGCAACATCGCATCTAAAATGCTAAAGAAAATTCTTATTTGCTCAATACAATCTAGTCATAGGACTTATCTTGTCCCTCTGCTGGGCTCTATACTCTGTTATTTAAACAGTTCTTCAAGCTTCTATGCTCGGTAATCACTATGTAGCATCCCTGTGCTTACACTTGCCCGCATACATTGTTTATTAATAGTTCCTTATTTATAAACAATTTGCTAACCATTGAAACTCCTTGATCACATATCCCATGATCAATCATAGCCATCAGATCTTTAAAGTTGGCCAGGTTCAATGTATCCTTCGATCTGAAAATGTTTTACCTCACCTTGGAACTTGCATACATTTCTTGGAACTTGTGCTAAGGTATTAGGGTTCAATCTGAGCTGTAGATCTTTCTGTCGATCTTCCATTGCCATAGATTCTATAACAAACTTCATGCACAACATACCAATCATTTAATCAATTCTAGCTCATCAACTTCCTTCATTAAATAACACTTTTAATCATTTAATGCATTCTGTTACAGCTCGGTTGCAACTCGGTAAATACTAAACTTCACTTGGTAGACCTTCCGCCTTCATGAACCGATAGTGATAACCTTAGGGTTTACCAACTAGGTTCTTTGCTCGGTAACATAGTATAGCATTAACCTTACAATCAACAACATATGTAGGATATCAAAACAATCTAAACATCATGATCTCATCATTGTCTAACTCGGTAATAGTTGCCCATTGAATAACTTATTTCTCCCCTTATTCATCACATTCTTTTTGTGTCTTTTACCAACATCTTTATACTCATCAAATCATACTTCTTAAGATATGGCAACATCATACTGAATTAGAAAATCAATTTCTTGACATCAATGACAAAATAATAATATTAAGACAGTAAACATCCTTAATCAGTTATATCCATAATCATCAACAACCTTCTCAATATCCTTATTGAAATGCCAACAATCTCCCCTTGTCTGTTATAATTGTAGCATCAGAATTAGGAATTATCAAAACATAAGTAGATCAATCAAAACACAAGACATGATAACTCAATCAAAAGGAACACTCATTGAAATGAACCTAATTCCATGCACACTCAATAGAGGTATGAAAACAAAGCATTCAAAATGAAAATTATGCAAACCAGATGTAGAATTGAATACTCCTTCCATGCGGCTCCATTGTTGTTCTTTCCTCTTCAATGGGTTTGTGGATCTCACCTACAAGTGCACATACAATTGAAAGCAAGATTGATGAAAAGCTCAAGAGTACTAGAAGCGTAAGTTCGGTAGTTTGATAAAAATTCGGATTCAAGATTCAAGGGGTTTGATTGAAAATCATCCAATTTATAGAGAAATTAGATAAATGACAAGATTAGCATGATGCAATTCAAATGGAAATTGCAAATCAATATGACAAATTATGACAAATTATGCACTTTCCATGCACAATTTGATTGATTGATAATTGATGACAAATTATGACACATTCTATGTCAAAATTGATTGATTATCAATTATGACAATTTATGACAAATTGAAATGTCATTCCCATAGAATTAGGAGAGAAATAGGAGGAATTTGAAATTAGGAAATTAAGAAAATTAGAAAATTGAAATTGATGACAATTAGGAATTAGAAATTGATGGAAAAATAGGAAATTAGGAACTAGAAGAAATTAGGTAAATTAATTAACAATTTGTCATTTATTAATTAATTTACAAGAGGAAGAATAATTAGCCAATTAAATAAAGATTTAATTGTAACTTAGGATTAATAAATAATTTAGTAATCCTAGAGGAAGAAATGGCAAATTAGGTTAAATGAATAAATCATAAAACCCTAGAAGATGAATTAGAAATGCGAAAATGACAATTAGGTCTTGATTGAAGATAATTAATGTCATGATTTTGAATTGATGAATGACCAGTGCGACAAAATGATTTGATTAAGAAAATGCACCAATTGACGAGGAACAATGACAAATTGATCCAAATTGACATGATTGAAGAGGACAAGGATCGATGACAGAATATATTGCAAAACGACAGGATTGAAAATGACCATGATCGATGATAAATCGATCGCAAGATTGATAGGAGGACAAAACCCTAATTAGGATTGACGATGTCCAAAATGATAAGATTGATGATAAGATTGATAAGAGAGCAACGATTGATGACAAATCGATTGCAAGATTGACAGGAGGATAAAACCCTAATTAGGATTGACGATGTCCAAAATGATGACAAATAAGCACGCACATTGATGCAATAGGATAAGATCGATTAAAATCATGACTGGATAGTGTTGTCGACAAGACCAAATTTGAGGACGAGATGACTGAAGAATGCAGAAGAATGACTCGATGCTCGTAAATGATAAAAATCAAGCGCGTGACATAGGAGAAATATTAATGCAACGCAAAAACCTAAAATGAGGCAATGCGCAAATGTTAAAGTATGACCTTGCAAGCGTTGACCATTTTTAGGTGTCTACATTTTGCCCCTCTTTGAGACAATGCGATTTTAAGCGTTGTTTCAAAGAACAATAATGAAAATGCCCCAGACAATGATAATGACATATGAAAATGCCCCAGACAATAACAATGACATATGCATGCCCCCTCGAGGAATTGGCCGGAAACATGCAGAAAAGAGGCCAATTGATCGATAAAAAGGATAGGATCGAACGGACTGACAAGACTGATGGAAGAAATGTTAGTAAGAAGAAATTAGATAGAGGACAGTTAGAGATGAAGAAAAACTTGCTTTCAGTAATGCACTTTGTAGGTGAGAACCTTTATTTTTTATGTAGCAAAATGGATGCGTAGCATCATGGCATTGAAGGCCAGAGCTGAAATGCAACCCTTTTTGCAAAATACAGACACATCACAAACAAACGACAATCACAATCAAAGAAAGAGAGGGATCATGAGCCATCCCGGTCACTCTAAATCACTCAGTGACATCATCAAGCAACATAGGAACATGATCGAAGCCAAAGATAAATCAATAAAAAGATAAGATGCACAAATTCCAACAAATCAAACAAACATCTTGATCTTCATTGTCAAAAGTTGAAAGTGCTAATAGGACGATCATGCTGTCTGGTTTTAGGAAATGCGGTACCCCGTCTAAGACAGGACACAGTCTGGTTTCGAGTATACCACACCCTGTATAAGACCCATGATAGCAGTAACAAGGACAAATGATTTTGATGTTGATATTCGAGTGATATGACAATTTTGATCAGGTTGAATGTTTGGTTTGAGTGAAAAAGTTCATCTGGTTAAAGCATGATTTCATTAAAGCACAACGTTGGATTGATTGTCATTGGATGTATGCTCAGCGATTTGTCTTATGCACAAAAGGAATAATGTTATTGCAAAATGTTTGTTTTTTTGGATTTGGAGTTTTACAATTTTTTTTGTTGTTCATTTTTTTCAGGACTTTATGTGATTTTTTTTTTGGATTATTTCAGGACGTTTTTTGAATTTTTGTTATCTTATTTCAGGACATTTTTCAATTTTTAAGACTTTTTTCAGGACATTATTTGATTTTTATGATTTTGCCCCCAGTGTCTAGCAAGGAAAGGAATATGACAAGTGAATAAACAGGCTTGCTGAAATGATGGTGGATAGAAGGAAGACAAAGGCCTTTTATTATGGAGACAATACGGATGCAATTTCCAAGGGCTATTGCGTGATGGGACAAGAGACTGGATATGACAATGTAAAACAGGAACATGGCATGAGGGACATGTCAAGATGGTTTTTGAAACCATGTTTAAATTTTTGCGTCCTTATGTCAGATCAAGATCAAGGGACAGAAAGAGTGTATGGATAGTGATAAGATATGGATAGGATAAGCAAGACTAAGAATGGATAAGGGACATGGACTGAAGGTCGGGATTGGCTAAGGGATAGTGGCAGAAAGTTGCAATAAGATAGGGAATATGGATGAAAGGTTGAAATAAGCAAATGGATAAAGACCAAAATCTATGATGGACTAAAAGCTGCAAGCAAGATGCATGATGCTCATGACGATCCTCAGCCTTGTCAAGATCAAAGGTGGAAAAGGGGAACTAGACATGAGGGACAATAGGATAATGGAGGGGTATGACATGGTATGATAGGATAATGGAACAATGAAGGACAAAAGGATATGAAGGAGGAAACCTGCCCCCAAGTGCGGTATTCCTCGAGGGGGCATACATATGTCATTATTATTGTCTAGGGCATTTTCATTATTGTTCTTTGAAACAATGCTTAAAATCGCATTGTCTCAAAGAGGGGCAAAATGTAGACACCTAAAAATGGTCAACGCTTGCAAGGTCATACTTTAACATTTGTGCATTGCCTCATTTTAGGTTTTTGCATCGCATTAACATTTCTCCTATGTCACGCACTTGGTTTTTATCATTTGCGAGCATCGAGTCATTCTTCTATCATCTCGCCTTCGAATTTGGTCTTGTCGACAACAACCTTCAGTCATGATTTTGGTCGATCTTTGTCCTTGTCAATCGTGTCATATTGCGATCGATTCGTCATCGATCCTTGTCCTTTCCAATCATGTCAATTTAGTCAATTTGTCATTAATTTTTGTCAACCAATCTCAATCAAATCATTTATCAACACTGGTCATTTATCAATTCAAAATCATGATCGAATCGATATCAACTATCCTTTGTCAAGACCTAATTGTCATTTTCACATTTCTAATTCGTCTTCTAAGGTTTTATGATTTATTCATTTAACCTAATTTGTCATTTCTTCTTCTAGGGTTACTAAATTATTTATTAATCCTAAGTTACAATTAAATCTTTATTTAATTGGCTAATTATTCTTCCTCTTGTGAATTAATTAATAAATGACAAATTATTAATTAATTTACCTAATTTCTTCTAGTTCCTAATTACCTAATTTCTTCACATCGGGTTCACCAGTTAATGTAGCATCGGAATTAGGAATCATCAAAGCAATATATATAAAGACATGTTAATCATTATTAGCTCAATCATAAACACACATTGCAATGATCTAATCCTAAGCACACTCAATAGAGATATGAAAACAAAGCATTCAAAACACAAATATCATGCAAACCAGATGACGAATTGGATGCTTCTTCCATGCAACTCCATTGTTCTTCTTTCCTCTTCAAATGGATTTGTGGATCTCACCTACAAGCACACACACAATTGAAAGCAAGATTGACTTTGATGAAAAGCTCAAGAGTACTAGAAGCATAAGTTCGATAATTTGATTAGAGATTCGGGATTAAGAGTCAAGGGGTTTGATTGAAGAAGATCATCCAATTTATAGAAGAATTGGATAAATGACAAGATTAGCATGATGCAATTCAAATGGAAATTGCAAATCAATATGACAAATTATGACAAATTATGCACTTTCCATGCACAATTTGATTGATTGATAATTGATGACAAATTATGACACATTCTATGTCAAAATTGATTGATTGTCAATTATGACAATTTCATGACAAATTGAAATGTCATTCCCATAGAATTAGGAGAGAAATAGGAGGAATTTGAAATTAGAAAATTTTAAAAAAATTAGAAAATTGAAATTGATGACAATTAGGAATTAGAAATTGATGGAAAAATAGGAAATTAGGAACTAGAAGAAATTAGGTAAATTAATTAATAATTTGTCATTTATTAATTAATTCACAAGAGGAAGAATAATTAGCCAATTAAATAAAGATTTAATTGTAACTTAGGATTAATAAATAATTTAGTAACCCTAGAAGAAGAAATGACAAATTAGGTTAAATGAATAAATCATAAAACCTTAGAAGATGAATTAGAAATGCAAAAATGACAATTAGGTCTTGACAAAGGATAGTTGATATCGATTCGATCATGATTTTGAATTGATAAATGACCAGTGTTGATAAATGATTTGATTGAGATTGGTTGACAAAAATTAATGACAAATTGACTAAATTGACATGATTGGAAAGGACAAGGATCGATGACGAATCGATCGCAATATGACACGATTGACAAGGACAAAGATCGACCAAAATCATGACTGAAGGTTGTTGTCGACAAGACCAAATTCGAAGGCGAGATGATAGAAGAATGACTCGATGCTTGCAAATGATAAAAACCAAGTGTGTGACATAGGAAAAATGTTAATGCGACGCAAAAACCTAAAATGAGGCAATGCGCAAATGTTAAAGTATGACCTTGCAAGCGTTGACCATTTTTAGGTGTCTACAGTTAATATGTTAACCGATATTAATCGGAGTGCATTGGTTTTAATGTAAACCAATATCAATTGGTATTCTGTGCTATGAGATTTACAACTGATGATTATCGATAGTTAAGCATTGATTGAACTTTGCAAGTATGGTTGAATATATACAAATTTAAGATTGATCATCGATCAAATGAAGGAACAATATCTTGAAGTCTTCATCATAGTTTATCAATAGGATAGATGATTGAATGAGAGACTTCATTTATCTTACCGAGGCTATCATGCATTAACAGGATAGAGGGACCTTATATCAAATTAAGGAAGGCATGAGAGTGATATATGTATTAGTGTAATTATTATACTTTTTGAATATTTATCCTTAGTTACATTCAGACCAAATTACAAGTTACATTCAATAAAGGACCACAAGTTACATCACCCAATTAGGGTCAGACCAAATTACAAGTTACATTTATAGGACTTGTCCTATCCACAAGCCACATTATATATAGGTCTTGCCCAAGCAAGACATAATTACAAGTTACATGTATTTGGGCCCAGCCCTAAGTTCGATTTTAATAATAGATAATACATGTGTATTTTAATTGTCATTGACAACATTAAAATACAATAGATAGGTATTCGAGCTAGCTACTATTTCAACATATTCTAACACATGTATCTATTTCTATGCAATAATTAGTAGTAGCTACATAGACTAGCATGGTACACAAGTTCTTTTCTAATAGTGTCCTTCATATGCAATTCTTTCAAGATTATTTAGTTGTATCTACCTTCTTAGGTTATGCAAATGGAGATTAGATTAGGTTATGTATCTACTTTATTGCTCTATAATTCTCATTGTGTTTAATAAATTTTTATCCCTTTGGTGAAAAAAAAGGAGGTTGATGATAAATATCTATCTTGTCTATTAGTTAATTCCCATGCCAAAACTTATCACACAAGCTGAAATATGATAATCTTGGTTACAAAATCTCATACAGAAGAATAATGAGTTATGTCTTAAGTTTCATTGCATGGTGTTATGTGACATTTGATAAGTTTGCTACTGTTAATCATGAAAGATGATGGACTAATCATGGATGGTGTTGAAATTGTTACGACAAACCCAATGGAGCCATGGTTTACTCACAAGGTTGATCAATATGAAATTTCAAGCAGCTTCTCGGGTTCCATAACAATTGCAGTTGTGGTCTACTTCACTCAAATAGCATGAAAACAATAAGTGTTAAGATCAGAAAAAACCTCTCCTTGCGAGTCCGCTTCGAGGCCGGCCCAGATGATCGCTATTGGTAAATGCCAATGCCCACCACTTGGGGGTGGGGGGGCCCGAGAATGTTGGGTTCAGACTTGGCAATTACCCCCAACAATGCTTCGACAACTAGCTTATTGATATATTATGTTGCTTCCTCTACCCAAAAAAAACCGGTCGTGGCTAGGGTTTATCACTATATTATATATTGTATAGATAGTCAACCACACTACAACCACAAAGTGGGGGGCCTTCAATCCTTGTTCAAGTTCCTTCCACGGCCGAGTGAAAGATTATGCTTCAAAGATCCTACACTTTGTTCCAGTTCCTATAGGAAAATTCCACCATAAGAACAAAAACCAGTTAACCGCTTGGCCAGTGGTTCCCGCCTAAACAGCTATGACCAGGAGCAAGCAATGAGTAGTGGCAGAGGCAAGGCTGGGGGATTCTAGCAAATACAGATGGAACTATGGGCAGGAATATGTTGTTGGGGAGGCAACGAGAGAATGGGAAGAGGCCGCGAAAATGATTTGAAATGTCTTGGTCTTTTGTTTTGTTTTTTAAGTAATGCCCATTGTCATCGGAATTTCGATGAACATGGGCACTTTTTGTAAAAAAACACAAATGTCGTTGTCAATTCCTTCTCTACCGCAAACATACATTGAATTATCGTCGAAATTCCAACGAATGCGGGCATTTTTTCAAAAAAAAATCAAATTTGTTCACAATATACCTTCTCCATCTGAAACCATCGTCGGAAGTTTAGGGCAAATCTATTAATGTTGGGTTATAGTTTGACTTCAAAAGCTTATCGTCTCATGAATCCTGAGACGCATGATATTTATGAGAGCAAAGATATGGTTTGTGATGACATGTCTTTTGAATTTCAGCTGTATAACACCAATTCATCCTCTTCCCATAGGATTCTCTCATAGTCTGATGATGTGATTGAGAATTGTTCTCCGCAAGAAAATGAAAGCGAGTTGCACGAAGAATTGTTTGTTGATCTTGGTGCTTTGGAAAATCATTCTTTAGAACCACAACATTGTCCACATCTAAAATGAGCCCAAAATAATATTAGGGATTCCCACCTAATCACACTTCTAGACCTCTCCATAGGAGTAAGGACATGTAGTCAGGCAAGAAATTAGGTGAATATGGCATTGATGAGTTTGGTTGTGAGTAATATTGAACCTGCAACAGCTTGTGAGGCTCTTAGTTAGCCCCATTGGAAGAATGCTATGGATATTGAATATGAATCTCTAATGAAAAAGAAAACATGGAATCTTGTTGATCTACCTCTATGAAAGAAACCCATAGGCTACAAATAGGTTTTCAAAATTAAATACAAAAGCATATGGGTCTATCGACAAATACAAGGCAATGATTATGAAGAGACCTTTTCCCTCACTACAAACATCAAAATTATCTAAGTTGTGTGTTGATGTAGAGTACCCAAGGGTGTTTATAATTTCCTAATTCAACAAATAAGAGCAGGCTACAAGTTACCAAGACATGTCTCTTGACTCAAATCATCAATCCACTCACTAGGTATCTCAACCCTTAACCTAGTTAGCGCCAAATCTAATACAACTTCACAAAGGGATTGTGGAACTTAGTGGAAAGCTTATAGAAGGTTTAGAGACATCAAGAACAATCTCCAAATGAAATGGTGTAAACCCAAGACACTCCTTTATGTGGTTTGCCTTGTATTGGCTCATACACCCTACTAGCCCTACTCGGAGGATTTTTTAGCAATAAATTTAAAACTACAAAACATGGGGACCAAAGAAAGACCTTTTTAGATACCCATTAAGGAGTATGATGAAATATATGAAACTAAATTATGGTCGTTTCATACTTTTTGGGTTAAACTTAGGACTATCACAGTTTTAGGCCTCCAATTAAGCCTTTTTTACAAAGCCAGTGTCTCAAAAGCAACACGCATACACACACACAACTCCACTTCCAATAGCAGGGACATACCAAAAATGGAGGGATTACATAGGTTCTTTCACCACATTGTTCAATTTTGACACCATACGAGCCAAATACTTCACCATACCAATACTTCCACGACCTAACACATGAAGATATTAGGTGTTCAATGCTTAAAATACACCCCAAAACTCAATCCATACAAAAATGTAATAAAGCCCATTTTGAGAGTACCTACTTTTACCATTCCACCAGATTTTGGAAAAACGCTCACCAATTACTCAAATCTTAATGAAAACCTACAAAATTGGTGTCAAATAAAAGGTGATCCACAGATATTTTAGATGAACCTGGTCTCACATCCCAATTCGACCATACAAGAGAGATATGAACATTATAGCAGCAATTTAGCACAAAATTACCGAAAAATAGAGATGAATCTTATTGAAACTTCTTCCAAACTTACAAATAAACCATGCCTTGACTTTTGAGATGCTATTTAAAACCACTCAGACCTTTTTCAGTGGCTCCCAACATATTTTTGAATGGGTAACCGTTGGAACTCAATTTTGTATTAGAATGTTGTAAAAGTTGACAAGCAACTTTAGCAACTTTTATAATTTTTTTGCTCTTCTATACAAACTAAATTAAAACTTCACACCTACCCCTAAGACATGTCAAAATATACCACATGAAACCAATTACATTATTTCCACTCATTTTGAATACACTTGGAGTGGTTTGACCAACATTGACCCAATCAAGACCTTATAGGTCTATATGACTCAAATGATATCAAAGGCCTTATAACTTGATTTGAAATGATTACAAATAGATTGAAATGACAAAAAATGGTCCTTAGGACCTTATTAAAACTTGAAACAACACCAAAATAATTAATCATGACAAAAGCCTTCATAAGGCATCAATATGATACAGGTGCTTCTGCACCATGTGTGCCTTAATTAGATACACAAAACTGGTGGAGGCATCATTAGATGGATGTCAAGAGTTCTTTCTTGAATGGTGAACTTGAAGAGGAATTATATATGGTCCAACCTAAAGGCTTCATAAATGAACACAATCCTGACAAGGTATGCCATTTGATAAAGTCAATCTATGGTCTTAAACAAGTCCCTCAGGCTTGGTACATTAAAATTGTAAAGAGGAAATTTTGATTTGGCAATTTTCAACATAGAAGGAGAAATAACCAAATCAATTTTTTCTTTTAGGGGAAGGAATTTATTTAGATTCAAAAGAGGGGAATAATCCACTAGATTCAATCACAAAATCAGATAAGGACTGAGTACTAGGTGGATTGAGTGATTATGATTTGTTTTTCCCTCTTTTGTAAGTTGAAATGTTGATTTAGGGTAAAGTGTTGGAATTGAAGACAAAACTGAGAAAATAATGAGCTACAAGTTCGGGATTTCCTCGTGCATCTGGACCAGAGCAATATGAACTGATCTGGATTTTCCTTGCAAAAATGCCTCGAAAAAGAAGGGACCATGGCACTACCTCTTGGTCCTCCGAATTTTTCGCGCATCAAAAAGGGTTTTTCCATACCTACAAATAAAGCTTAATTCCAGAAGTATAGTTGCACACGTGTTTCTTGAACATAGAAAGAAGGGGAAATAGGTTGGGAATAGGGGCTTGCCTATGGTCGAACCCTAGTTTGGAATCAACCTTGAATGAAATATTGTGCAAATACTTGAAATGAATAATGGAAATGTATACCTCAAATTTGCAAAGAGTGATGATGATGCTTTGCTTCTTGAATGCAATCACGTAAGTCGTATGAAATGGCATGAATATGACAAAACCCTAACACACACACACATGCTTGCAAATGAATGATGTAAAGTTTCTCTATAATAGTTGAATAATAATGGTTGATTTACTTGATGAATGCTTGAGAATGCTTCACATAACCTGCACTTTCATTTCGTAAGGTCCGCTCCTTCAATTGCTTCTTGATGAATCCTTCCACTGAGGAAAGAAAAGGCTATATACATGAAACCCTAACATTGTTTTGGGTCATAGGCCAGCCTAGAAATGATATTTTTCCTAAATTTTGTGGATTCAAATATTTAAATACTACCAAAACATGCTCCCAAAATTCAGGGAGAAAACATCGAGACCAAGATGTAGCTGCTTGGTCTGACCAACTTTTTGCCAAATTTTCAAGGAAGCAAGATATTGTGATTCTAAAGTTAATTCCAGGAGTATATAGAAATTTGAGACATCTAGATATGCGAAATTGGGCCTTGAAGGTCAAAATAGGACATAATTAGGGATTTTGATGAAATAATAAAAAGGGGCACACTTAGGGTAAATGGTCCAATTTTATGATGTGTGGAAAAAGAAGACTTTAGATTTAATTAAATTGATTAATTAAATGCTTAAAGGGAATTTAAAATAATGCTCCCAATTATCCACTTATGCCTCTTGTGTCCAAAGGAGAGGGGAAGACCTCCTTACATGCTTGCCTGTCGTCAATGTTAATTTTTTGACTTAGCCTGACTCAAGGAAAGGTTTCCTACCCACACCTTGAATAGGGAAAAGGGTTTAAATTGGGCCCAAATTAGGGAGGACCAGGGCATAGCACCCTAGTCCCAATGAGTACCAAGGTGCCACACCCTGGTCCTACCCCAATTTTGGCCAAGGTAAGGGGTCCCAACAAGTAAAAATATGAAGTTTTTTGCATGGCGAAGGCATAAATAGGTCCCAATCAAACATGAGGATGAGGACACTAAGGCAAGGGCCCCAAATGTGTCAAAATTATAAATGGTGCAATTTTAGGATGCTTCAAAAATATATGGTCACCTTTGCAACATGGTTTTATTCATATCCCCTCATATTCTAATTTGTCTATAAAAAAGGTTGGAATAATCTTGTGATCACAGGAAGCTCTGGCAATCTCATTGATACTATCAAGCATGATCTCAAGCAAACCTTCTACATGATAGATTTGGGGCTACTTCATTATTGTCTTGGTTTGAAGATATGGTAGAAGGCACATCATATCTTTATCTCCCAGTTGAAATATGTCAATTTACTCCTGGATCATTTTGGTATGTATGATTGTAAACTTCTGCCCACACCCATGGAGAAAGGTTTGCAACTATCTCATTTATAGGATATCCCTCAAGTTGATACAACACTCTATAGATAGCTTATTGGGAGTCTCATCTACTTGACATATACTAGACCAAATTTATGCATTATTGTCAGTTATCTATCTAGGTTCATGTATAAGTTGAAGAAATGTCACTAGATTGCAACGAAGCATGTTTTGTGATATGTCTGAGGTACTCATGAGTATGGTCTCGAATATAAGAATGATTGGTTCTTCTTATAGGGATATGTTTGAAGTCTCGGACTTTAAATATTATAAGTACAAAGTTGTGTCACACTTTTATAAAGGAAATGGTCAATGTTGATTCAATTTTTAAAATTAAATTCATAGAAAGTGAAATATATGTTTTGAATTTTGAAATGATGTAAACTAATTAAATTTATATATTATTTTGTCTATTTTATGTTTGTAATTTTAACAAAAGTTTAAAAATTTATTTGAATGTAGTTCTTAATAAAATAAACACTATAATTTAGTTGTTAATAAAATGTTGAAATTGAAATTACACGAGCTGCCACACTTTATTTAGTAAATTTTATAATTTTTTCTTTAAATTTTTTGTGTATATTGATAACTTGAAAGTGTAGTGCATGTATATATTTTTTACAATTTTTTATAAATATATATTTTTCAATAAATTTGAAAAGTTATGTGTGCTGAAATATAACTTTTCCCAATTCCCACCACCTTTTTTTCTTAATTATTTATCCAAATTAGAAAATAATTATATCATCTTGACATAGATTCTTTTGTCTACTACATCATATTTTTAAAAAATAAAATAAATGAATTTTAGTATTTTTCCTTGAAAAGATAATCAACCTTATATTTTAGTGTTGATGACCTACTTTCAATAAACATAAAATATAAAAAATAAAAAATAATTAAAGTATTAAAAGGTACATATTTTGGAAAATTCACTTATAGATCTATAAAGGGGTATTTTTAGATTTCAAAAAAAATATTTTTTATAAGAGTAGGAGTTGTTGAAACATCGAGGTTCTTAAAATATACATTTAGAAGACACTTCCAATTGGAAAAGTTGTGGCCCATTTATAACTTAGCTATAATGAATCTATATAGACCATATGTTTGACTAAAATTATATTTTAGTTAGAATTACTTAAATTCACTCGTACTGATAAGTTGGCCTAAAACATGACACATATTTGTGCTTTCATGTTAGATGATCGAAAAATGAACATCAAGCTTTTTCATCTTGGATGTGGTCCTATTTTGTGGATTAGTAAGAAGCATACTATTGTTTCTCTCTCATCCGCTGAAGTTGAATATTGTATTGCACAAGAAGTTGTGTGTGAGCTAATTTGAATATGTCGTATTTGAGCTGATATGGGTATTACTCAGGATTAGCCACCAATTCTTTTTTGCGACAATCAGGGAGTGTTGAAACTTGTCAAGATCCCAGTTTTATATGAGTGCACCAAACACATAGAGGTTGAATGTAACTACATTAGAGAGAAGGTACTGCAACACCACATTCAACTCTAGTAATTGTCCCTTTGATTCTCAGATTGTTGATGTTCTCACCAAGTCTCTTGGTAAGGTAAAATTTGAGTTGTTTTGGCGATACATTTGTACAAACAATGTATTAAGGGGGGGAATGTTAGTGTAATTAACATCATTGTTTATGTTCTATTTCTATCATTCCACAATGACCCTCTATCTATCATTCCTACAATAGTTGAGTAACTATTTTTTGCATTGTTTATATTGCTATCTTTGACTAATAACAGATCATAGAATTGCCTTCATCTTTTGTCTTTTGTGTTTCTAGGTTTTACGGCACATGGTTTTACTTTATCACTAGTTCTATCAGTGTGACCCTTTGTCTATAAAATAAAACACATATTTAGTAGTTAAAATTGGCTTGTGGTTTTGAGTTGTCATTGTAGTCCTTTGGAGGATTGCAGTTGTGAAGCATGGGATGGGATTTGTGGATTCATGCTTGGACACATGAGATTTTTATTGCTTTATGGTTGATTAATTAATGGACTATGAATACTTTTGGACATTAGGTTTTTTCCTCATGAAGGTTGTTCTATGGTAGGTTTTGTGTTATCTTGTGGCTTGTCTATTTGATCTTTGTACAATGGTGATTTTGTAAGTTTGTATGCATGTTTTTCTCTCAAGGGTTATGTAGGAAATGGATTAAATTTATGTGGATTTAAATTATTACTTCCTAATAAGTGGTATAAGCATTATTTCCTCACAAGTGATATTAGAGCAACCCTAGCTTGACTGGAAGAGGTACAAAGTGGAAGCCATGGCTATGTATAAAAGGATTGGGACAATACAACATATGGAACACACTTGTAGGTTATTTTATTACAGATTTTGTTATGATGGGTTGTTTGCAAATTTGGGGCTTGGAAAATATTGGGTCAAAAGGGTTGCCTTTGGATATGCACTTAAATGAGACTTTTTTGGGAAAATTTGAAGAAATGTCCTCCTAGGAAAAAATAGACCTCACCATTGGATCTAAATTGGCCGAGAAACGAAATTGATATAAAATTCATCCACGTTTTGTCATAGTTGAAAAGATGGCAATTTTTTTTTGTATACATGGCCTAAGTGACGACCATCAAATTTGATCACGCATCTACAAAATTAAATGAAATATTATTTATGCGGTGGGGGGTTCATGAGCCCCTCCCTCATACCCCTACTACAAAATATTTTGACACTAACAAGGGTTGACCCTGTTAGTACCCACGGGTATTGGTAGGGTCGGGCACTGTCAACCTCAATAGTCCCTTTGGCGATGGCTAGGGCTCCCATCAATGGTGGGTACTGACCAGGTAGACCCACCACGGCTTCACCCAATGGGTGTAATTTTAATTAAATATTGTAATAATACATTAAATTGTTTGGCCACCACTCTTAAAAATTTGAAAAATGTTATATTCTAGTGCACAGGTCTGGATTTGAATAACATTTGGAATATACAAATTTAACTCCAATTGGAGAATTGTTTTGGAAAATGGACTTAAGCAAAATGGATTAATTTTTAAGTCCATATATTCTTCATATAGCAAAATTGGATGTTTTCTTCCAACGAGCATAACTTTCACCTGAATGGTTTGTTTTTCAACTTTTTATGCTTGTTAGAAATTTGGTTCTAAGTACTACAATTAGGTATAGTTTTGGTCTCATGGTTTTATTGTTTTGATCAATTTTGGGGGCCTAGAAGTCAAATGTTCTTCGTTACACAATTTTGATCATAACTTTTCAATACAAAAATAGATTTTTCGATTATGAATAGGCACTGAAGAGCATGTTCAGTTGACTACACTATGGTGTTGTTAGTTTATCGGTTAATGGGTATGGAGAGGTGTGTACTTGTTTAATCACTTGTAGATGCATGAGATTCAAGTTGTGCATGTGAGTGCATCTAGACAGTGCATGTTTTTATGAGCTATTTATGATGCTATAGCTGATTATCAGTCGTGTTTCTTGGTACAAGTTTAATGTTTTTTTTAGTTTGAATTTGATGGTGACAGGTACACAGGTTATTATTAGTTTGAGGACATGGTTGGACATGGTTTGACACTAGGAGTCTTGTGTGGGTGATAGTTGAGTGCAGGTACAACATTGGTGATGGTTATGGTGTCATGGTTTTGCAAGTATACCTTATTTGTATTGGCACGGCATGCTCATGTTTGTGGTGATTTGGTTTGATGTTAGGAGGTTGTTCATTAACTCCTTGATGCTTGTTTGGTTCCTTTACTATGGTACTTGGTTGTGGACATGTTTGGAAAATCAGACTAGATGTTGGTTTGGTGTTCAAGTCATGTGGTCTATAGGATTATTCTCTTTGATATACATATACACACATCCAATTAATTGGAAAGGATTAACGTACATATATCCATATAAATATACAAATGTATATATGCCACATAATGTATAAATGGAGTTATGTTTAAATGATAGCATAAATGAATTGGCCATTTTGGAAGTAAGATAGTATCAACTAGAATAATCAAAGCTTTATTAATGCCATTGAGGTGAGAGTAGACACTACTTATTTCTCACCACCATTTGTAACCTCCATTGAACAAGAAGGTGGATGTAACTCCTTGTCAATTTTTTTTGAACTTGTGATCTTATTAAGGAATACAGGGAAAAAGAGTTGAGGCTCTAGGACTCCCATTATTTCTCTACAACATATGCAATCAAGTAATTTGCTAAAAAAATCATCACCTTTCTTTGAATCATATGCATTCATATAATAACTCGTGATAAAATGACATTCTTTGTTTTATTTGTATGCATGCCATCCATTCTCTAGTACGCAATCAGTTTTATCAAAGCACAATCTTGGGAAAAGATTTGCATTGCTCATTGCAAGGCTCATAGGGTATAGAGATGGCTTGTCGTTAAAGGAGGTGACTCAATATTAACATTGCAAAAATTCCAAGCATGTTTTTCTTTAGTATATAATTAAATTCATGAATATACACTACTAGATCATTGAATGAATTTCTCTATTTTTATTTTTTTTGTAAGCTCGTGCATTATATCACATTCTTTGAGGAAAACTATTTTTTTTTTTTAATAAAGATCCATGATCCATAAAATAGACTACTTGGATACCTTGCCCATGATATTCTAGAGTAGTCTATAGAAGTTTCATTTTTACTATTAAATTAATTCAAGGGAGAAAGAATGTTATTAATCCACTAATTGTTCAAGAGATTTGCATTAATGAATAAAGGATTAATAATTGTTATATGAAATACTAATTAATATAATATGTTAGCCTAACTGTATTGATATCTATTTGAACTCAGCAAAGTTCATAAGACCGATTATGAATCTCTTCTACATGTTGAATCAAACTGTTATAAAAATAAGAAGAATGTTCAATCTAGAAGATGTCAGAACTGTACTTCTATCATAACTCTATAAGAAATAGAAATTATTGGCATGAGTATATAGGTTAATGAACTTAGAAGATAGATGGGTCAGTTAATGATGGCATGACAACAGTTGGTTGGACTGTATGAATCATCTTTTCATGAGGTTGTTGTAGATCGTAATGTCAGTAGACATGTGACTCTTATTAAATCAGTTGGTAAAAGATTTGGTGGGTCAATATATATATATATAGACACACTTATATACACATACATATATGTATATGTATATATATATGGATGTACATATACACATACATATAAATACATATATACACATACATATACATATACACATGTGTATATATCTATATATATGTATATGTATATATATATGCATATGTATATGTATGTGTATGTGTATATGTACATCCACATATATACACACACACACATATATATGTATGTGTATATATGTGTATGTGTATATATATGTGTGTATATGTGTGTATATATATGTGTATATATACATATGGATGTACATATACATATACATATACATATACACATACACACATGTATACATATGTGTGTGTGTGTGTGTGTGCGTGTGTGTGTGTGTATGTATGTGTGTGTGTGTGTGTGTGCGCGCGTCCATGTGAGAGATTTAGTTGGACTCGAAGAAATGTTACTATCATAAGAAGGTCGATGTAGACGATTAATGTCAGTTGACATGAGACACTTTGTAACTAAGTGATTAAAGAGCCAATGGGTTAGCTATATCCATATGCTATATATCCAGTGAGTTAGTTGAACTCCAATATGGACAAGTCAGAATATTGTCAATACATTAAAAGTCCTTGCAATGCCAAAACCTTGGCAAAGAAGGTGTTTCTTTATGCATGCAATCGTCAATTCACATGAACCAGATACACCTACTAGTAATACTAGTTAGGGGGTAACTATAGTGTGTGACCAACTAGCTATGTGTAGGTTCTAAACACCAAGCTCAAAAGGCAAGATGGAAAATAGATATAGTCCCTAGTTTGCACCCTTGTGAAGGGTCAGCCCCTTCTAGTTGGAAGGATCGTGGGGGACTGCCAAGTTTGTGGTTGGGTGGAAAAGCTCTTGATGATTCTCTTCCTTATCTAAGACTATGGCGAGGCTTGATACAGAAGATCTCCAACAAGAAATCTTATTGATTGTAATCTTTGAAATTTTATCTCTTCCTTGAAATGGTAGTTAGCACTTGAAAATATTCTTTTCATATTGATAAGAAAATGTTAAATATAATTTTATTTATTATTTTCCTATAGAACTACTTTTGAGGAGAATTAGTTAGATTTCATTTTATTTTGAACTTCAGCTTGTTAACTTTCATTTTCAGCTGAAGTAGTTAAGTTTCTTGAAGTTACTTTTTAAGAATTAGTTAGAATTATTTGTTATTTTATCATTAGTATAGATTGGGTTTTTACATATGGTATCAGAGCTACTAGGTTTGACACTGGACGTCAAGCTTTCCACCTAAATATGCTAAGGTAGAAACTTGAAAAGAAGCATTTTGAAGAATCAAGGAAATGGATTCGAACCATTAAATGGAAAAGGGGTCCATAACTTGACTATCAATTGACTATGGATGATCATAATCATTTATGATTACTTTTGAAGTTCTTTCCCATCCGATCAGGAGACTTTAGCAGAAGCTATCTGACAACTTTGGAAAGAGATGCGCAAATGACCCCATCAAACTTGAAAATAGTTGAAAGTGCACCTAAAAGTGAGTCAACTAAAAAAAGAAACTAAGAATGTAACTAAGAAAAGATACAAAAGGTTAGAAAGACCCTTAGATGCTGCAGGGGAGGAAAATGAAGGCGGCCCGGATGGTGGGCAGGATGTCGTGGGTTCCTTCACGATCCTATTGTCATCCCTTTCCCCTTTCCCTTCACAGTGCCTTGGGGGAGTGGGTAAGGGTTTGGTAGAAATGGTGTTTTCCCAGCACGCTTTGCTTGTCGTCGGCCATAAATCATTTGGTTGTTTGGTGGATTGTAGTGATGATGGCTCCCTAAGGTGTTTCTGGGGTTCCCTGCAATGAAGTGTCCCAGGATGATCTCGAGGCTGGAGAAACCCCTTTTTGTGTTTGTTCTCTCCTCCTTGTTGAGGTTTGGGATTCTAATGTTTTGGTCCTGTTGGTTAACAAATTTGTCTCCTTCTTGAAATTTTAACTATTATCTTCTCAAATCAAAATTTGACTCCGTTTTACCCTTTAGAAAGAAAAAAATATACCAACAGTTGGAAAAATTAATGAAAATTCAACCCCTGCATTAGAGGGCAGCTCCTCATATGATTTACAATGAATTTATTATACAGTTGATATGCTAACACTTTTAACCATAAAGCATCGAAAGGCTTCAGCATTTATCCATCAACACAAATAAATGCCTTTAAAACTGCACACATAGGAAATTTCTGAAAAGAATATTCAAAGGAGAGTTCACAGACTCTGATTCATAACATTCTTGTTGTATAAATTCAAAGCAAAATAAGGACTCGGCAAAGACCAATGGCTCGATCGATACTCTCTCATGCTTCACAGAGCAAGGGGGATTAACCAAATCAATACAATGTGAGTCGTCCAACAACCAATAATAAACATGAATTGGAAAGGATTACAGAGGTAGCTGATCATCAAATTATATTGTGCCCATAAACAACTTAAGAAAGATTGCAAATCTAAGAACACACAAATTCAAAGATAACACAACATTTCATTAATAACCAATCATTGTATCATCCAAACAATTCATATCAAAATTTTATCTACTCCTCCCAAAATCATAGTTTTCAGAACCATTACAAAGACAAGCTCTTTGCTTAAATAGCCACTAGGCCATAGTTTTTACATGATCAAATAATATTTACTTTCACCCAGGTGAAACAAACCATTTAAAGCAACATAAAAGAAAACTAAACTAACAACCGCTAAAAGGCTGACATTTCATTTTCAGATCAGCTAGGCTTCCACCATGGCAGAGGAGGTTACGTGCTTGTCATGCTTTGTCGCAGAACCCCACCATTCAAGGTGCACTGCCAAGAAGTTTAAGATGACTTGGAAATAGGGCAGATCGATGTGCAGAATCCTCTGCTTCCACACTTCTTTCTCCATATTTACCTATGTAACTTTTGCCTTGTGAACCTCTAAATGGTCTGAACAGGCAAAGAGCATTGATTCAATCCTTGCTGCTTTTGAAAAGTCATCAGTGGTCAAGGATTTTGTTTTCTGAATTAACTGGAACCTTTCTTGAAAGACCTTAGTCATGTCTGCAGCTTCTTCGATTACCTTGGCGCCCTCCTTCATGAGTTGAATATCAATACACTTGAGGTCCTTCTGCATCATGTCAATCAAGTCTGATAGTCCTTTGAGTAGCTTGGTGGATTCTTCATGGCCCTACTTGATGATAGAATTGCGCCATTCCACATTTTTCTTTGACACATACAACACATTGTCATCCAGGTTCTCCACCAGTTTCTCAGCCAGGAATTTCATCACTCCATACTTCTGAAAATCATTCATCTACGCAAGGACTACTACCCACTTAATCATTTCTTTTTCCCAGGCGGTTGTTTCCAGTTCGAGCTCTTTACTCACGGTTTCAACATCCTTGTAAACTTTAACCAGGTTACAAATATAATCTAGCCCTTGTTGTATTATCAGGCCCAGCCATTTATTAAACATCTCCATCACTACCTTGTTCCTTTGAAATTGATCTAGCATCTTCTGGTTTGCTAGTGATTTAGGGTCAAATGACACTGGTATATGCGATAATGGTTGGGGGGCTGGGTTGTGGATAGCATTGATGTACTGTACCATCTGTGTGACAACTTGCTTTAGTTCTCTCTTATCCTTTTCATCTTTCCAAGTCCTTGAAATTATCCTCTTCATGGAGGATTCCAGATGTTTAACATCAATAGCCCTTGAAGCAACCCCCAAATCTATCTTCTCCACAATGAAATCCTCCTTTGTCACCTTGTCTACATCTCTTTCAGGAATGGGTTTGGCAAATTCAGTTGTCCAGTGACCTGTTGTGTCATCCACATCAAGCATTGCCTGTATTTTGAGCTTTTCGGGCTTTGATGTCTTTCCCAAGCATATGCTAACAATGTCCTCTATCAAAATTGTGACCGGCACTACACTCCTCTTTTTCCCAATGGCAGCTTCTAGCCATCTTGGTGCAATTGTAGGTTCCTTAGGTGGCGGAGTGGTCCAAGTCCACGATGACATGTTTTAGGACAGGTGCCTTAGTCCTCTTTTTGCTTCTGGACCGAGTTACTCGAATAGCTATGAGATTGGGTGGTGACCTTTTTGGCCTTCTTGGTTGAATTTTCTCTATAATGGGCTTTGAGACACCTACAACATCAGCAATTGCATTAGTGGCAGAAACAGGAAATTGAACCACAATGTGTGAATCAATTCTTGATTCGTGTGAGGACATGTGGGGTCCGTCCTTGAACTTCTGATTCCTCAACCATCTCTTTGTTCTCCTGACAACATTGAAGGTTCTTGTTTGGATACTGTCATCTTCCTTTTTGTTCCAGTCAATTTTTGGAATCGGTTTTCCTTCAATCTCAGTATCAAACTCAGAAGCCAAAACATTCCTCTCTGTATCTTCTGATATGCCAGATATATTAATTGGGAGCCTCATGGTAGTTATCTGCTACAAAGTGAATCTAGACCATAGTCTCTTTTGTCACTTCATACTCATCCTTACAGTTCTCCCAATAATCCTCTATCTGAGGTTCATGGCAAAAATGACTATCTACCTTAAGATTCTCCCTTGCATAACCCTTGCTGTCAAATTTTTGCCTTGCCACATATGGTTGTAGGTTCATCCTTTTGAACTATAGTTTTAGGTTCAAGGCATCTGATACAGACTGGCAATTGTAATATCTGAGTTCAATGGGAAATACCACGCCAGACTCGTCCTTTGCTCCTAATCTTTTGTCTATGTAGGCCAACTGCCCGCTAACTTCTATAAGCACGTAGCTATCAAAAGTGTACCTGGGTAACTTGAATGGAGAGTTCACAGACTCTGATTCATAACATTCTTGTTGTATAAATTCAAAGCAAAATAAGGACTCGGCGAAGACTAATGGCTCGATCGATACTCTCTCATGCTTCACAGAGCAAGGGGGATCAAGCAAATCAATACAATGTGAGTCATCCAACAACCAATAATAAACATGAATTGGAAAGGATTACAGAGGTGACTAATCATCAAATTATATTGTGCCCATAATCAACTTAAGAAAGATTGCAAATCTAAGAACGCACAGATTCAAAGATAACACATTATTTCATTAATAACTAGTCATTGTATCATCCAAACAATTCATATCAAAATTTTATCTACTGCTCCCAAAATCATAGTTTTCAGAACCATTACAAAGACAAGCTCTTCTGCTTAAATAGCTACCAGGCCATAGTTTTTACATGATCAAATAACATTTACTTTCACCCAAGTGAAAGAAACCGTTTAAAGCAACATAAAAGAAAACTAAACTAACAGCCACTAAAAGGCTGACATTTCATTTCAAATCAGCTAGGCTTCCACTATGGCAGAGGAGGTTACGGGCTTGTCCTTCTTTGTCGCAGAACCCCTCCATTCAAGGTACACTGCTGAGAAGTTTAAGTTGCCTTGGAAATAGGGTGGACCGATGTGCAGGATCCTATGTTTCCACACTTCTTTGTCCATATTTACCTGTGTAACTTTTTCCTTGTGAACCTCTAAATGGTCCGAACAGGCAAAGAGCATTGATTCAATCCTTGCCACTTTTGAAAAGTCATCAGTGGTCAAGGATTTTGTTTTCTGAATTAACTAGAACCTTTCTTGAAAGACCTTAGTCATGTCTGCAGCGTCTTCGATTACCTTGGTGCCCTCCTTCATGAGTTGAATATCAATACACTTGAGGTCCTTCTGCATCGTGTCAATCAAGTCAGTTGATCAGTCCTTTGAGTAATTCGGTGGATTCTTCATGCCCCTGCTTGATGATAGAATTGCGTCATTCCACGTTTTTATTTGACACGTACAACACATTGTCATCCAAGTTCTCCACCGTTTTCTTAGCTAGGAATTTCATCACGCCATACTTTTGAACATCATTCATCTGCACAAGGACTGCTACCCACTTAATCCATTCTTTTTCCCAGGTGGTTGTTTCCAATTCGATCTCTTTACTCATGGTTTCAGCATCCTTATAAACTTTAACTAGGTTACAAATATAATTTGACCCATGTTGTATTATCAGGCTCAACCATTTATTAAACATCTCCATCACTACCTTGTTCCTTTGAACTTGATATAGCATCTTCTAGTTTGCTGGTGATTAAGGTTCAAATGACACTGGTATATGTGATAATGGTTGGGGGTCTGGGTCGTGGATAGCATTGATGTACTGTGCCATCTGAGTGACAACTTGCTTCAGTTCTCTCTTATCCTTTTCATCTTTCCAAGTCCTTGAAATTATCCTCTTCGTGGAGGATTCCAGATGTTTAACATCCACAACCCTTGAAGCAACCCCCAGATCTATCTTCTCCACAGTGAAATCCTCCTCTGTAACCTTGTCTCCTCTCTTCAAGGAATGGGTTTGGCAACTTCAGTTGTCTAGTGACGTGTTGTGTCATCCACATCAAGCATTGCCTATGTTTTGAGCTTTTTGGGTTTTGATGTCTTTCCCAAGCATCTGCTAGCCATGTCCTCTATCAAAATTGTGATCAACACCACACTCCTCTTTTTCCCAATGGAGGCTTCTAGCCATCTTGGTGCAATTGTAGGTTCCTTAGGTGGTAGAGTGGTCTGTGCATCTGGTGAAGTTACAATTACTAAGGTATTCATGGGATCCTTTTGAATTTCCACTTCTTTATTTGTGTCCATTCCTTGCATCCCGGGATTGCCTTGATCTTGTGAATCCATTGTTTGTTCAAGCTCTTCACTAGGGTCCAAGTCCACGATGACCTATTTCAGGACAGGTGCCTTACTCCTCTTTTTGCTTCTGGACCAAGTTACTCGGGCAGCTGTGACACTGGGTGGTGACCTTTTTGGTCTTCTTGGTTGAATTTTCTCTACAATGGGCTTTGAGACACCTGCAACATCAACAATTTCATTAGTGGCAGAAATAGGAAATTGAACCACAATGTGTGAATCAATTCTTGATTCGTGTGAGGACATGTGGGGTCTATCCTTGAACTTCTAATTCCTCAACTATCTTTGTTCTCCTGACAATATTGAAGGTTCTTGTTTGGATATTGTCATCTTCCTTTTTGTTCCCGTCAATTTCTAAAATCGGTTTTCCTTCAATCTCAGTATCAAACTAGGGATCCAAAATATTCCTCTTTGTATCTTATGATATGCCGGATATATTAATTGGGAGCCTCATGGTAGTTATCTGCTGCAAAGTGAATCTAGACCACAGTTTCTTTCTCACTTCATACTCATGCTTGTAGTTCTCCCAATAATCCTCTATCTGAGGTTCATGGAAAAAATGACTATCTACCTTAAGATTCTCCCTTGCATAACCCTTGTTGTCAAATTTTTGCCTTGCCACATATGGCTGCAAATTCATCCTATTGAACTCCAGTCCCAGGTTCAAGGCATCTGATACAGACTGCAACTGTAATATCCAAGTTCAACGGGAAATACCACACCACATGTCTCTACAGCTTCTTCGATTACCTTGGCGCCCTCCTTCATGAGTTGAATACCAATACACTTGAGGTCCTTTTGCATCATGTCAATCAAATCAGTCAGTCCTTTGAGCAACATGGTGGATTCTTCATGGCCCTTCTTGATGATAGAATTGCGCCATTCCATGTTTTTCTTTGACACATACAACACATTGTCATCCGAATTCTCCACCAGTTTCTCAGCTAGGAATTTCATCACTCCATACTTATGGACATCATTCATCTACCCAAGGACTACTACCCACTTAATCATTTCCTTTTCCCAAGCGGTTGTTTCCAGTTCGAGCTCTTTACTCACGGTTTCAACATCCTTATAAACTTTAACTAGGTTATAAATATAATCTGACCCTTGTTGTATTATCAGGCCCAGCCATTTATTAAACATCTTTGTTACTACCTTGTTCCTTTGAACTTGATCTAACATCTTCTAGTATGCTAGTGATTTAGGGTCAAATGACACTGGTATCTGTGATAATGGTTGGGAGGCTGGGTCGTGGATAGAATTGATGTATTGTGCCATCTATGTGACAACTTGCTTCAGTTCTCTCTCATCTTTTTCATCTTTCCAAGTCCTTGAAATTATCCTCTTCGTGGAAGATTCCAGATATTTAACATCCACAGTCCTTGAAGAAACCCCTAAATCTATCTTCTCCACAGTGAAATCCTCCTCTATAGCCTTGTCTGCGTCTCTTCCAGGAATGGGTTTGGCAACTTCAGCTGTCCAATGACCTGTTGTGTCATCCACATCAAGCATTGCCTATGTTTTGAGGTTTTTGGGCTTTGATGTCTTTCCCAAGCATCTGGTAACCATGACCTCTATCAGAATTGTGACCGGCACCACACTCCTCTTTTTCCCAATGGCGGCTTCTAGCCATCTTGGTGCAATTCCAGGTTCCTTAGGTGGCGGAGTGTTCAGTGCATCTAGTGAAGTAACAATTACTAAGGTATTCATGGGATACTTTTGAAATTCCACTTCTTTATTTGTGTCCATTCCTTTCATCTCGGGCTCGCCTTGATCCTGTGAATCCATTGTTTGTTCAAGATCTTCACTAGGGTCCAAGTCTGCGATGACCTATCTCAAGATAGGTGCCTTACTCCTATTTTTGCTTCAGTACCGAGTTACTCGGGCAGCTGTGAGATTGGGCGGTGACCGTTTTGGCCTTCTTGGTTGAATTTTCTCTACAACAGGCTTTGAGACACCTACAACATCATCAATTTCATTAATGGCAGAAACAGGAAATTGAACCACAATGTGTGAATCAATTCTTGATTCATGTGAGGACATGTGGGGTCTGTCCTTGAACTTCTAATTCCTCAACCATCTCTCTATTCTCCTGACAACATTGAAGGTTCTTGTTTGGATACTGTCATCTTCCTTTTTGTTCTAGTCAATTTTTGGAATCAGTTTTCCTTCAATCTCAGTATCAAACTCAGAAGCCAAAACATTCCTCTCTGTATCTTTTGATATGTTGGATATATTAATTGGGAGCCTCATGGTAGTTATCTGCTGTAAAGTGAATCTAGACCTCTTTCTCACTTCATACTCATCCTTGCAGTTCTCCCAATAATCCTCTATCTGAGGTTCATGGCAAAAATGACTGTCTACCTTAAGATTCTCCCTTGCATAACCCTTTCTGTCAAATTTTTGCCTTGCCACATACGGTTGCAGGTTCATCCTTTTGAACTGCCATAGCTTCAACTGACATTCTCTTGTTTGCATCACCCTAAAGCTCAAAGGCAAGTCTCCCCATGAAAACTCCATTCCACCTGTCAATCTCCTTAACATGTTTTTGTTGTTGCAACAGAGGGTAAAAATTATAAACCCTCATTCCATCAATCCAGGGTTCATTAGGTAGTCCAAGCCAGTCCCTTGTGCAAACTAAAATGTAGAAAAGGTAGGAAGACATGTAAAACCCTGTCATCCCCCCAAAATTGCTCAATCCTTTCTGAAGTCTCTCTGCAATTACTTGAGACCAATCCATAAATCTGTCACCAAATAGAACCACTTGGATGAAAAAGTACATCCAATCCTCCCAATAGAAGGAATATGAATTCCCCTTTACTTTGTTCAAAAGTATAACAAATTCCCGCACCTCTGGGATGAGGTGTTCTCTAGTCAGGGGCTTGGGTAACTGTGATCCTCTTTTCTGAATCTTCAATAGCCAATTTCTAGCAATTACACTCCTATACTTGCTCTTCTTTTCAGAGAAATGGGTGTACGAGCTCCCAATTGTCCAGTCCTCATACTCATCCTTATGCGGAATACCCATCGCTACCATCATTGTTTCTCTATTAATTCTGACCAGCTCTTCACCATCACTGGTTCTGATACACCTGCTTTCAGAGTCATAGCTGCTCATGCATGCCAACACTAAATCTGGGCACGGTGCGACAAGCGGGAACACAACAACTTCCACAAGACCACTCTGTAACATCATAAATTGTATGCACTTGCTAAAGCAGTACAATTTCATACCTAGTTTAGCACCCGCCTTGGCGCAGTTTGCATTTTGCATTGCGATTCCCCTTTAGCACTTAATTAATCAAATTAATTAGGTCTAAAGGATCTATTTCATCATCTTCCACATCATAAAGTCGGGCCCTTTCATTAAAGTGTGCCCCTTTCATTTTATTCCTCCATTACATCACTTAATCAAAAACCCTAATTAGGCCTTATTCTGAGCTTGGGGGCTTAATTTCGGGGGTCAAAACATCTCGAAATCACCTGTAACTTCGGGATTCACTCTAAAATCATCATATCTGACGGCCCTGAAAAATTGGTGAAAAGTTGCCAGGACCATGGCGCCTGGAGTGCACACGGTCCCGGACATTTTTCCCAAAATTTTAGGAGCGCGATCCAATCATAAAATAAAGCTTAACCCCAAGAAATTGGCGGGATATTCAATCTCTAGGTCGGCCAAAAGTTGGAATTAAGACCTAGGGTTTCATACATAAGAGCTCTCTTTCTTCATTGGAAAGGATCTGAATTTTGTTTTCAGGAACCTGATATGCAGTGAAAGAGCAGATCTTTGAAGACTTCAGCAACATCCAACATTCATCCATCAAGCATCCATCAATTTCATTCATCCATTTAGGGCTTTGAAGGCATTGAAGAGCAATAAGGGATCACCGACTGAAGATTGGCTTGTACCCCCCCCTTGGGGTTGGGTATGATTTCATGTTGTTTTCATGTCTTTACATAAGCTTCCTTACATCATTTATATTCATGCTTTAGATCATTCTACATCTTGATTTGGAGCATTTACATTGTCATTTACAAGCAATTAGGGTTTACTTTCTAGGTTGCTCTAGTTTGCTTACTTGCATTTTAGATCTTGCACACACACAAGGTCTGCACACACATTACTTTTACAATACAACTTGGCTATTCGTGGAGGTGGAAATCACCGAAGTGGGGGTTTGACTAAGGCAAAACCCTATATAGCCGCCCAAACACCTTTTCAGATATAAGTGCAGATTTCGGGATTCAGACGACGCCGCAAGTTGCAGATCCGAAAGAAGCAGACGGAGACCGAACCCTATACCAAATTTCAGCACAAAAGACCAGGATAGGGGCGTGGGGTGCCCTGGTCCTACCAGGACAGGGGCACTAGGCACCCTGGTCCCTGGGACAGGGGCGCTGGGCGCCCTGGTCCCCCTGACAGACAACAAGTTTTGTTAGTTCGGATAGTTTTCCAGGTTGCAAAACAGCAGTTTCAAGAGCAGTTTCAGGTACAGAACCAGGACAGTGGCGCCCGCGCCCCCATCCCGAACATTTTCACTCAGATTTTGACTCCGGGTACGCATCTGCATTCTTGTCTTGTCCTTGTGTTTGTAGCTTTCCATTATTTAAGTTCAATTCTGCAATCTTGTTATTAGTTCATACTTGCATTTTGGGGTTAAGAATTGAACTTGCATAATCTTACCTTTCAATTACAACAAAGGAATAGAAACCCTAATAGGTAGCCCGTGGCTCTCTCTTTCACCAAAAAGAAGTAGCCAATTGTGTGATACCTCTAGGCTCTTTCGTATTCCGTAATGTGTCTCAAAAAGTAGGATTAGGACATGTTAGCCTAGTCTCGCTTTTTCCCCCACACATTTTGGTGAACCCGACGTGAACCAAATTATTTCTTTCTCTTGCATTGCATTTGTTAGATCTAGATCTAGATTTAGTGTGTTTCATTTAAGTTTCATTTTCAAAAAAAAAAAAAGAAAAAAAAAGAGAGTGTGTTTCTTTGTTTCTTTGCATTGTGTGTCTAAGTTTTATGCAACTTTTATTTCAAAATGTCGGATTTTTATTTGCAAGATGTTCATATTTATGATGATGTATGCAATTATGCTGATTATGAGTATAGCCAAGATGAATTAGATGAAGCTTTAGATGATTTTTTGAATCCTAAAGAGGCCAAACCTTCATTTTACCAAAAACTCATAAACCTTGTTACTATGCCATTTCGTTGTGATGAGAAAGATAAGTTGAATGATTCCTCTCAAGGGTACATTCCTATCAACTCTTCCACTGAATCTAGTAACATGGTTGTTTTCAATAATCCCCTCTATGAGGAGATGTCTCCTTTTGAATCAAAAGATAAACCTTTTAATAGATATGATCATGCTTTGTTGGATGATGCTCTTGATGACTTTGTGGCTTTATCGAAATCTCTAAACAAGAACAAAACCTCTAAATTAGTTAACATGATAAACCTGAATGAGCATAATAAGCCTCTCTTTGAAGTCCAAGGTGCTTGTCCTTCTACCACCTTTCAAGTTCCTAAATCACCTCTCCTTACTGTCCAAGGGGGGTATGATTCCTTTCTTACTCCAAATAAACCTATCATCACTGTGCAAGGAAGAAAACCTATAAGTCCTTATAATTATGCCAAGCAATTAACTAGAGAGAGTTATCATGCGGTTGCCCATACTTATCACACTAGAAATAATAGGCAGCCTAGTCCTCCTCCGGTTACTCCAGTTTCTTTTCCTAATCCTCAACCAATTCTTCCGCAAGCTCCACGTATTTCACAAGTTCTTAGTAAGGAATATGATCTCATAGAACAACTTAAAGCTACCCCTGATAAGATATCCCTTTGGGATTTGATTCAAACTTCTTCTGCTCATCACGGAATGTTACAAGATGCTTTGAAAGATTTGAATGTTCCTCCACCGAATACATCTAGTAATATAGTGTCTTTGGTTAACTCTGTGATGAATCCTAAAGCTCATATTGTGTTTACTCAAGATGAGTTGCCCACTAGTGAAATTCAACATCAATATGATCCCTTGATGATTGTGGTTATCATAAATGATACTGCTATAAGACGAACACTAGTAGATAATGGCTCTGGTCTTAATGTGTGTAGCATTAATCTTTTGCATAAGATGAATGTGGATACGTCTCTAATTGAGCCTGACTCTCGTCCTATTCAAGGCTTTGATAATGTTGCTAAAACTTCATTAGGTACTATCACCTTACCCATCACAGTGGGGCCTGTTACTTTGCCTACTCCTATCCATGTTATGTCGGGAAATCTAACATACAACTTGCTATTAGGGAGACCTTGGATTCATAGTATGCAAGCTGTCCCCTCTACATTGCATAGACAAGTTAAATTTATTTATAATAATAAGACATATACCTTGATAGGTGATACTAATTTCCAAGCTTGTTTACAAACATCTACTTCCGAAGGGGGTCCTTCTAAGCCTTCCTCGTCTAGTGATGACTCTTTAAACAAGATACCTATCGATGAATCCTTGCTCTCTGATGATCAAAATTCTTTGGATGAGTCTGGAGCTCCTGAAGAAGATTCTTCTCGACTTGAATCTTCACATAAGAAGGATTTTGATCCTGAGAAGGCTCTCGCAGAAGACAATTGGGGATCTCTTGATTTTAATCCCACCTTTGTAGGTGAATATAAGGTTCCTTCTAGAGAGCTTAAAGCTGAAAAGAAGGAAGAAGCTAAAAATCAATCAACATTACCTGAGCCTATGAGCAATAACTTCGTGGCCGCTTCTCAGACTTCTTCTCCTCACACTTCCAATTCTGAAGGGTTTGATTCTTCGTCTTATGAAAAACCACCTTCTCTTTCTGAAATGGTTGATCGTTATGGTCGTGGTTTTCGTATTCTAGCTAAGCATGGGTATAATGGAAATGGCTGTGGCACTCACGAACAAGGAATAAAAGTTCCTCTAGAGAATAATCTTTATGATTATGCCTTTGGACTTGGTTATAATCCCTGCAAGCACACTAAAGCTTCTAGAAGACCATGTATTAGTGTTAATGTTATTTCTACATCTCTACCAATGAGACACCCTGAGTATATTGATCCTTCGTATGCCTGTGCTTTGGATGTTTTTCCTACCGATGATGCTTTAGCTGAGTTTTTAGGAGCATATGATACTCTTCCTCGTTATCATCACAATAGGGGATTCCCTTATTGTTTGAACACTGAAGCCTATTTTGGAAAAGAGACTGATAACGATGAGATTGTGAAAGAATTTCCTCAGTTAAAGGATACTCCTCAACAAAGTAATCTTCTTATAAGCGAAACCATTGATGTTAAGATGGATCCTGGCAATGAAGAAAAAGTTATTAAAATTGGAAAATGTCTGGACGAAGAGGAACAAAAACAATATGAAGATTTATTGTGTGAATTCCCTGAGATCTTTGCTTGGACATATTCTGACATGCCTGGTATAGATCCTAAGATTGTCACTCATAATATTGTCTTAGTTCCTGATGCTAAGCCGGTGAAACAAAAGATTCGAAAAATGAATCCTAAGGTGGCTTTGCTTGTTAAGGCTGAGATTGAAAAATTATTGGAGGTTGGATTTATCCGCCCTATTGATTATTCCCCACATAATATTGTCTTAGTTCCTGATGCTAAGCCGGTGAAACAAAAGATTCGAAAAATGAATCCTAAGGTGGCTTTGCTTGTTAAGGCTGAGATTGAAAAATTATTGGAGGCTGGATTTATCCGCCCTATTGATAATTCCCCATGGATTTCAAATATTGTCGTTGTGGCTAAATTAGATAATAAAATAAGAATGTGTACTGACTTTCGAGACTTAAATAAAGCTTCTTTGAAAGATGATTTTCCCCTCCCAAACATTGACATGATAGTTGATTCTACAGCAGGACATGCTTTATTATCCTTCATGGATGGTTTTTCAGGATACAATCAAATTTTCATTAATCCTCAAGATCAATTCAAAACTGCTTTCACCACTCCTTGGGGTACGTTTTGCTGGGTAATGATGCCTTTCGGACTTAAAAACGCCGGCGCAACTTATTAACGAGCGATGACCCTTATCTTTCATGATTACATGCATAAGATTTTAGAAGATTATGTTGATGATGTTTTAGCCAAATCCATTCTCCGCATAGATCACATTAAGATCCTTCGTCAAATCTTTGAAAGGATTCATAAATATCACATGCGCTTGAATCCCCAAAAATGTGTTTTTGGTGTGGATAGTGGAAAACTATTAGGATTCATAGTTTCGCATCATGGGATTGAGGTGGATACTAAGAAAATAGATGCTATTGTCATGCCACCTCCTAGAAATGTGTCTCAACTCAAAAGCTTACAAGGAAAGATTCAAGCTATTCGTAGGTTTGTATCTCAACTTGCGGATCGTACTTTTCCTTTTACTCAACTTCTCAAAAAGAATATCACTTTTCAATGGAATGAAGATTGTCAGCAAGCATTTGAAGATTTAAAAGTGTATTTGGCTAATCCTCCTATCCTTCAACCTGCCGAACCTTCTAAACCCTTTCTTCTTTATACAGCTGCTTCCTCTCATGCTCTTGCAGCATTATTGGCACAACATGATAAAGATGGTAAGGAGCGTCCGGTTTATTATATAAGTCGTACCTTACTCGATTATGAGACTCGATATTCTGCGATAAAAAGAAAATGCTTGGCCTTGGTGTTTGCGACTCAGAAATTGAGACATTATCTTTTAAATTCAGAAGTCCACGTCATGGTAAAATTTGATCCGTTGAAGCATCTTTTCTCTAAAACTGATTTATCAGGACGCCTAGCTAAGTGGGTTATGATGTTAACTGAATTTGACCTTAAATTTGTTTCACAAAGAGCAATTAAAGGGCAAGCGTTGACCGATCACCTAGTTGAGGCCCCTTCACCTTTCTCCTTCCCTAACCCTGAGTCTTTTCTTGACGACTTCATTCTTTGTACAGAGAAAGATGAAACTTGGGAGTTATACTTTGATGGCTCTAAGTGTCGTACGGGATCGGGGGCAGGTGTTGTTCTGATTTCTCCTACAAAGAAGTCCATTCCCTTATCTTATCGTCTCAATTTTCTATGTACCAATAACATTGCTGAATATGAGGCTCTTATAGCAGGAATAAAGGCAGCCTTAGCATTGAATATAAAACACATACATATTTTTGGAGATTCTCAACTGATTATAAGACAAGTAACAGGACTATATCAAGCAAAACAAGACAAATTATCACAATATAAAGACCTGGCTATCTCTTTGTTACAAAAATTTGATTCTTACACCATGGAACCTGTTCCTCGAAAAGATAATCGACATGCGGATGCAATGGCATGTGTGGCTTCTCTGGTATCTTTAGAGGACCCTGTGGTTGATCTTAAATTTGTTATTCACAACCTTATTTCTCCAGCTATTGTAGATGACTCTAGCTTGGTGACATGTTGTGACTTTATAGACTCAGATGAATGGTATTCACATATCGTAAGATATTTGACCGATGGTACCTTTCCTGATTCCGCCAATAGGAACACTAGGGCTAGAATTCGCAAGTTGTCCGCTAGATATATCATTCTTTCTAAAGTTCTTTACCGAAGGGGTTATAACGGTCTTCTCCTTCGTTGTCTTAACAAATCGGAAATCCCTATTGCTCTTGAAGAGGCGCATTCAGGTGCCTATGGGGGGCATTTTGGAGGCAAATCCTTGGTTCAAAGGTTGCTCCGTATGGGATATTATTGGCAAACTATGCAGCAGGATTCCTTTTCATTTGTTAAGAAATGTCATCAATGTCAACAACACAATAATTTGATTCATGCTCCTACCCAAGAACTTCGTTCTCATGTAGCTTCTTGGCCTCTCTCTGCATGGGGGCTATATCTTATCGGTAAAATCTCTCCTCCTTCATCTCAAGGAAATACTTTCATTATAACCGCAACAGATTACTTTACAAAATGGGTAGAAGCTATTCCCCTTCGCTCTACTACTGCTGAAGTGATTTGTCGATTTCTTCTAGAAAACATTATTTCTCGATTTGGGATACCTTCCACTATAATCTCTGATAATGGGACATCATTTAAGAACAAGGACATGAATAAATTCCTCGAGAAGTATCATATCAAACATCGATTTTCTACACCATACTATCCTCAATCAAATGGTCAAGCCGAATCATCCAATAAGATAATTGAACAAATTCTTCGTAAAACCGTGAATAAGCATGGTAAGGATTGGAGTACTCAGCTAATCTATGCTCTTTGGGCCTACCGAACGAGTGTACGAATTGCTACAGGAACTACCCCTTATAATCTTGTTTATGGTGCTGATGCTATTATGCCTTTAGAATTAGAGATTCCATCACTTAGAGTTTCTCTCAAAGGTATAGTAGATGATGACGCTTATAGAGAACAAAGACTTCAACAGCTTGAGATGCTTGATGAACAGCGTATAAATGCTCTTGAGCATATTCAAGCATATCACAAAACTTTACAACGAAGCTATAATGATAAGGTTATTCAACGTTCCTTCTCAGTGGGTGACTTAGTTCTCTATGAGAATCAGCACAATGTGAATGCCTTACCTGAAGAAAAGGGAAAATTTAGTCCTAATTGGCTTGGACCGTATATCGTTATTGAAGATTATGGATCAGGTGCTTATAAAATAGCGGGTGTAGATGGTACGTCTCTTAAAGACCCTATAAACGCTATGCACTTGCGTAGATACTATGCTTAATTCCTCATTCCTTATCATTCATCTATTTCCTTTCTCACTTCTTCAAAATTGGATAATATGTTAACATATCTTTGTTAGAGCAAATAGAATTAAAGGATGTTTTGTTTAATCTATATTGCTTCGTTGCTGACAAGCGTGTTCTTTACTTTATGGTTTGTCTTGAATTCATTTATGTAAATTACAAAAAAATTTACATTTTTCATTATGTTGGCATATTATACAATGTCTTTATGTGTTAAGTTGAATCGTGTCATGTTGTGTTTAAATTCAAATTAAATCACATTAGTTATATGATTCTTAGGCTTAACACATATTTTCTTTCCTATCATCAATGTAGTACTTGATCAAATATTTTAATTAAGTCACACATGTATCAATTTAATCATGGAGCATTGAGAAATCAATCACATGGAAATTAAAATCAGAACATACATGTACATCTACCAAATGTATTAACTTTAATCAAAATACACATTGTTTTAGACATTAAGGATAACACGTTTGAGACAAAGAAGCATGTATATATATATATATATATATATGTGGATCAATATACAAAGGTAGGTCACTATACATCCAAAATGTGACCTACCCTACATCATAAGATTATCTCCTATCCCTAGGGCTGGTGGCTGGAGAGTGATGACTAGATGCTCCCTCCTGATCCGGCTGTGCAGGTGGACCCATAGGTGTATAGCATGATATAGATCGTGAGTGGCTCCATGAGGAACTCCTACGATCCCTATCCATAAGGATCGCGTGATACGAGGTAGCCTTGGCTTGAGCTACTGCTAGATCACGCTGTGCCCGCTGAAGGTCCTCTAATAGAGCTCACTCTCTCTCCCTCCATATCTCTACCTGTACTTGAAATGGGGAAAACAAATCATCATGCCGACCCGCGTTCCCTTGAGGTCTATAAGCAACCTGTGAGGAACTAGGGATCTGTGCCGTCGTGGAGATATCTGTCACTACTTGCTGGATCAGAGAACGCCACTCCTGCACATTAGCTGTAGCAGTAGAACAGATTTTGTGTTAGTACCATTTTATATCATCAAAACATTAAATCAATCAATATAAACTTACTATACCTGGATCTCCCTCACGCCAGTAGGGATCGTGATATGGTAGCATCTATGATTGGGAACTACTAGGCTCCCCATGCTCGAATGATCTGTGCGCGATGGGTACAGGTCTCCGTATCGCCTCGGGTTCCCCCTTGTGGGGAATAACGGGAGGATCTAAGGCTATGGTATCATCTCCTGAATGGTGCGGAGCGGCATCTGACTCCTCCTCATCATCTCTATCCTCCTCCTCCTCGTCATCCTCATCCTCATCTGCATCCTCATTCTCCTCATCATCATCTCTATCTGTGTCATCCTCCTCTCCTTCCTCCTCCTCGGCACTAGGCTGATCTCCTATGGGTGGATCAGGCCCTCCTGCCTCCTCATGACCCTCTCCCTCCTCTGGCTCCTCCGATCTGGAACCCTGATCCTCATCTTGGTCTCCATGTCTCCATAGACCTGGATGGCCTGTCAGGTGATCTGGTGGAAAGATAGGCCCCGGGTATGTCCTCATAAACCATGAGAGATACCTGCGCTGTGCCCCGGGGTCTGCAGCATAATCAGTGACCACATCCTGGTCGGACCCCTCTATATCTGTGATCTCGATATCATCTATCGTAGGTCTCGCTACTGCTCTGGGTCTGGGAAGGACTCGCGAGTGTCGAGTGTAGATGGGTACATCGGCTAGAACACACTACTCTAGCCCAAACTGCCTCCATACTCGGTCAAAGTAGAATGGGACTATGATATGTGGATATTGCCCTCTCAGTAGGCGGTTCCTCTGTAAGCGTGCTAACTGTCTCTCCATCCCATCCCATCTGTGCATCCGCAGATATGGTCTCCATACAGTCACCTCAGCTGTCAATCTATCAAATGTCACTCTCCAATACAATAAATCCCCAAATCTCCACTCACTGGTAAGTGGATAAGCAAATACCCTAGGTCGCTTGCTAGCCGCACTCATCGGATAGCCGACAGGCCTGGTGCATGTAAAGTGCTCAAATATCCACACCTGCAGAAGTGTGCATGTCATCAAGCTGCAACCCTGTCCCAAAACATACTCCTCGAGGTCATGATAGAGATGTGCAAGCATACTCTGACCCCAGGCGTATACTCTCCTATGTCTCTCCATAGCCCTGATGCACCATGTGAGACCCCCATGCATGTGTGTACCTCGCCCATTAGGGCAGACAGCTAGTGCAATGATGGCTGTCATAAGACGTCTCATGAGGGGCACCTCTCCTGTAGGATGTAAGAGCCAGCTGACCATGATACAACCTCTCGTCTCACTCAGCATGACTCTCCCTATGCAATATACCTGCTCCCTCTGATGATCCTCTACTGACCGATCGGTCGCATATGTCACGGTAGCTCCTCTGATCGGTAGGCGAAGAATGCGGTACACATCCTCAAGTGTCACCGTCATCTCCCCTACTGGAAGCTAGAAGGTGCATGTGTCAGGATCCCATCGCTCCATGAGTGCCATCAACATCGCAGGATGAAATTGAATGGCCGGCATAAGAATCATAGACCACAAACCTACTATAGACAATGTATCTCTATCTGCCTGAGTCAGCCGGGGAATCTGATCTCGCAAACTACGAAGAATCTGCCCTGCCGTGTGCTCTCTCATGTATGGGAGACCCTGCAACACAAAAACATCAGTGTAATCAGTAATCAATCATCAAAATCATCTATGCCAAATACGCAAACTGACGAACATCGAAAGTTGACCCTTGCCAAGTCCTGATTGGGACCATGGCGCCCTGAGGGGACCACGGCGCCCCACAGGGACCATGGTGCCCTGAAGGGACCATGGCGCTCCACAGGGACCATGGCGCCCTGGTGGGACCATGGCGCCCTGGGTGGGACCCAGGGTCAGATTCCAGGGCCCGCTTTCGGTCACAGAAAATTCGAGTCAACAGAAATGCAGAAAGTCAAAGTTCAGTCAACTCACCCCGTCCAGTGGCTCGTCATCAATCACGGCCTGTCGCATGATCTCAATCCTCGCAGGATGCTCCGGTCGTCGTGAAGGCATGATGATGGCTATGTGGGCTCCACTGCAACGAACAATACTCAGAATCAACAAAGTGACGAATGCAATAGTCACTTTCAAGGTATATACTTTCATTCCTTTACCTTTACTTTCAAAACCCTAATTTTCCCTAAATCACTCATTTCATCATAACTTGAGTTTGGGAGATGCGATTTTCGAACCGTTTGTTGCGTAGGAATCGTATTTTTGTTCCCTTACTCCCTTAATGTTCCAAAATGTGCTTTGATGAAGCCTTTGTAGTGAACATCTCTCATCAATAATCATTCACACAATTTGTTGTAAGTTAACATGCTACCCTATTTCACCTCCCTAATAAGCAAGCCAAAACAGGGGGGGGCATATAGCTACTTACAAATTTCATCACTTTCCTTAGTAAGCATTAGGTGATTTTGTGATCTAACGTGTGTTTTGTAGGGTGCGGTTCCTAACTGTGTACTGCAGATACCGCTGGGGGCTTCGTTCGACGGACTTATGGATATATCCTTTTTCAAATAATGTTTACTTTCATGTACTTTAGCTTGCATATGCACGTAGTACTCATATGACTGCTAAAGTGGGGGCTAAATGTAACGTCATAAATTGTACGCACTTGCTAAAGCAGTACAATTTCATACCTAGTTTAGCACCCGCCTTGGCGCAGTTTGCATTTTGCATTGCGATTCCCCTTTAGCACTTAATTAATCAAATTAATTAGGTCTAAAGGATCTATTTCATCATCTTCCACATCATAAAGTCGGGCCCTTTCATTAAAGTGTGCCCCTTTCATTTTATTCCTCCAATACATCACTTAATCAAAAACCCTATTTAGGCCTTATTCTGAGCTTGGGGGCTTAATTTCGGGGGTCAAAACATCTCAAAATCACCTGTAACTTCGGGATTCACTCTAAAATCATCATATCTGACGAGCCTGAAAAATTGGTGAAAAGTTGTCGGGACCATGGCGCCTGGAGTGGACATGGTCCCGGACATTTTTCCCGAAATTTTAGGAGCACGATCCAATCATAAAATAAAGCTTAACCCCAAGAAATTGGCGGGATATTCAATCTCTAGGTCGGCCAAAAGTTGGAATTAAGACCTAGGGTTTCATACATAAGAGCTCTCTTTCTTCATTGGAAAGGATCCGAATTTTGTTTTCAGGAACCTGATATGCAGCGAAAGAGCAGATCTTTGAAGACTTCAGCAACATCCAACATTCATCCATCAAGCATCCATCAATTTCATTCATCCATTTAGGGCTTTGAAGGCATTGAAGAGCAATAAGGGATCACCGACTGAAGATTGGCTTGTACCCCCCCCTTGGGGTTGGGTATGATCTCATGTTGTTTTCATGTCTTTACATAAGCTTCCTTACATCATTGATATTCATGCTTTAGATCATTCTACATCTTGATTTGGAGCATTTACATTGTCATTTACAAGCAATTAGGGTTTACTTTCTAGGTTGCTCTAGTTTGCTTACTTGCATTTTAGATCTTGCACACACACAAGGTCTGCACACACATTACTTTTACAATACAACTTGGCTATTCGTGGAGGTGGAAATCACCGAAGCGGGGGTTTGACTAAGGCAAAACCCTATATAGCCGCCCAAACACCTTTTCAGATATAAGTGCAGATTTCAGGATTCAGACGACACCGCAAGTTGCAGATCCGAAAGAAGCAGACGGAGACCGAACCCTATACCAAATTTTAGCACAAAAGACCAGGACAGGGGCGTGGGGTGCCCTGGTCCTGCCAGGACAGGGGCGCTAGGCACCCTGGTCCCTAGGACAGGGGTGCTGGGTGCTCTGGTCCCTAGGACAGGGGCGCTGGGCGCCCTGGTCCCCCTGACAGACAGCAAGTTTTGTCAGTTCGGACAGTTTTCCAGGTTGCAAAACAGTAGTTTCAGGAGCAGTTTTAGGTACAGAACCAGGACAGTGGCACCCGCACCCCCGTTCCGAACATTTTCACTCAGATTTTGACTCCGGGTACACATCTGCATTCTTGTCTTGTCCTTGTGTTTGTAGCTTTCCATTATTTAAGTTCAATTCTACAATCTTGTTATTAGTTCATACTTGCATTTTGGGGTTAAGAATTGAACTTGCATAATCTTACCTTTCAATTACAACAAAGGAATAGAAACCCTAATAGGTAGCCCGTGGCTCTCTCTTTCACCAAAAAGAAGTCGCCAATTGTGTGATACCTCTAGGCTCTTTCGTATTCTGTAATGTGTGTCAAAAAGTAGGATTAGGACATGTTAGCCTAATCTCGCTTTTTCCCCCACACACACTCTTAACTATCTTTTCCATTAATGAACCAGTCTGAGGGTTCTTGGTTCTTTCCAGGAAATCCCCTAAATCTACATGAATTAAGGAGGTGTCTTCCAATTCCAGCAAAATACTCACTAGACATGAGGTTTGACCAATCTTCGGCAACATAGGCCTCATGTTAACTATCTACCCCCTTAACCAAGAAATTTTAACAACAAGACAGTATCCTACCCCAACAATTTAAAGATTTCCCTTTTCTATACTGATAAAAACCTCAGAACTCAAAGAAACACAACTTAGGAGAAATCAACTGAACTTACCCTTTAACACCATGAAAACTGGAAATTCTTGCGGAGGATAGAGCTGGTGTTACCTTCAGCACCTCCAATTTTACTCAAGTATGGCAGCTGTGACCTTCTTAAATATGGAAATATATTCATACACATTTCCTCGAACTGGACAGATAAATATCTTTAGAGCTACACACGCTTTAGCATGATTTATCCAAGCATGCGAAGTAATGGTGAAATGACAAAAATCTGACACCTTCTTAATTACTTATCACTTCCGCACAAGTAGCTTGATGCACTCATGATTACTTTCCATATTTAAAATTTTAAACTACTAAAAAGGGAATATTCCTTCTTGTTGCACTGTCTTTATTTTCACCAAAAAAACCTTAGAGTTATTTTTGAAATGAACCCGTGAACCTTGAACCGCTTGACAAAAAGGTTCACTGGTTCAAGTTCACTTAAGAAATATAACAGTATGTGGGTGGCACACAAAACAACACCGGCAACGAGCGACAAAGGAAAAGGACTATTGAACATGAACCTTGAACCTTTTGAACCACTTGAGGTTTGGTTCAAGGTTCAAGACCGCATATCAACCCGAAACATAATGACTCAAGCTTGTGAAACAACAATACATTATCATGACTCACAAAATTTATTTTGAACCTTGAACCTTTTGAACCACTTGAGGTTTGGTTCAACGGGTTCAAAACTTCAAAGACCACGAACAAAAGCGCACTTGTTCACATGGCAACAAAGACCAAAAATGACTATCTTTTAAAATGCGCTTTGAACCTTGAACCTTCTGAACTTTTTAAGAAGAGTTCAGTGCAAGTACGAAGGAAAACAAATGACCCCACTTAAGTAAAAGGCACAAAAGGCAACCCACGGATTTGAATATTTAAAAGGGAAAAAATTATGGGTGGACTAATAGGACCTTAGGGATTTTTTTGTCCGCGCTACTCTTTTTTCTACCAAGGATGAGATGTTCTTTTTGGAACTCTGGCTCAAGGCCCTGAGGGAGGGAGTGTTTTCTGCTCCCTCAATCTTTGTTGAAGATCTGTTGAGGGGTTATCCTCTTCATCCCAGTGTTTCTTTTATTTGCAAATTCTATTGGTATGCCCTCTCTATGTTCTCTGGGTTTTTCCAGCTATCCTTATTGAGGTGGCCCTTCCTTATTCTGAGGCAAAGAAGGACGGTGTTGGAGACAACTTCTCTCTTATAGAGGTGGAGTTGAGTGTTGTCATGGAGGTTGGGTGGTGCTGGCAGATGGCTAGTGTTGTCCTTTTTCTGGACTGCTGGGGTTCTAGAGGAGATCTTTCTCCTAGATCTTTAGGTTATGGGGGCTTGCCAAAACCCTTTGCTTCAGCTAAGAGAAATGGGTTTTTTCTTCAGTTGCTGGACTTTTTTCTGCAGTTGGCTTCACCCTAGTGGTTATAAGCGCCACAAATAAACCCATTTCTTTAGGTTGTGGGAGCCTGGTTTTTCCTGAGGCAGGTGATTTTCTGGTTAATGAATCCATGCTTCCAAGCTCTCTTATATCTTTTCCTATAGAGGTGGAGTTTTCGGTGTTGTTTGTTTGCTTGGATGTTGTTATTTTAAAGCCTCTTTTTCAGTCTAAGGTAGTTGAGGGAGCCACTTCAAAACCCTTTTTTGTGGTTCAGGGAACTATCTCAAAACCTAGGTCTAAGGTTAGGGACATGTTTTTTCTTTTATGTTTAATCTTGTTTGGCTAGAAGCTGATAGTTTTCAAGGGCCCAGTTTAGACAGTGGTTGTTTTTGGTTATGGGCTAGGATGGTTTTTTGGTGTCTAGAGTCTTTGTCTCAAGTTAAGGGGGTCAAGAACATCCCTGTTGTTTGGCTGAGGGTTTTTGTTAACCCTCATCACTATTTCTTAAGGTTAAGGTTGTAGCCCTTTTGGTGTGGCTAACATTTTTTGTCTCGATCATATCTTAAGTGTCTTGCTGGCTCTTTTCGCCTGTGGCAATGTTGGTGTTCAGTTGGCTTTTGTCAACTCAGTTGTTTTGGGGCTGCTAGCTTTCATGGTTTGATTTATGTGGTAGCATTGTTCCATGGGTTCCAGATCCTGGTATAATCTAAGGGTTCCAGGTCCCTTCAAAACCTGTTGTAAGGGGTTTCGGGTCCCCTCAAAACCTGTTTTCCCATAATAAAAAACATCATCAACCCTTATTATTAAAATTACATTTAAGGTTTAATAAGAAAATAAATATTCACATACTAAAAATCATAAATAAATATTTGCTTTTCATATTTCATTTAATTAAAATAGAAACTTCAATAATTACAAGGCATGATTGAACATGATACGCAATATTTCAACAATGATTTCAACAATCTTTTTCTTTCACATTACATATATGCATTGTTACTACTTATCAAATTGCCATTAGTTTCATATCCAAAGTCATACTATATATTCTAGTCGATTAGTATTACCGAATCATGCAGTCGGTATGAACAGTCTAGTCGGTTACAGAAGAAAGCAGTCACAGAATGCAGTATTCACCGAGCTATTTACCAAGTAATGTTTCATGGCTACCGAGCAGTAAAGTTAACTCACCGAGTTGATATTCACCGAGTGAAGCGTTTTACCAGATACATTGAACCTGGACATGCACATGAAAACGTGTTACAAGATCGAGGCACATCTAACCGTTTTTGCATTGGAAATTGCACTAGGAGATTGTGTATGAGTACAAGGTCAATCTAACCAATGAGATATTTTGTTTAGTTATTCATTAAAAGAATCTTTTTGTAAGATCGAAGCAATGAATTAAATCACCGCTGTAAGAGATCTATTTATACAGCATGATTTTAGGGTTGAAAAAGATATACAACAAGAGATGTCAGATATGTGTGTGTATGCATGAAGGAAGACTGTTACAGAGACACAGAGAGGTCACCGAGAAGGTTATCAGTGAACAGTCGAAGAACAGAGTAAATAGAAGGGTTTACCGAGTTTCATTATGGGTTACCGAGGTATGCTACAAGATAGGTAATCTTATTCTGAGCACATAGAATCTGCTATAGCATTTTAGATGTAAAGTTGCAGATATTTGTAATGATTCTATTGTAATATTTGAAGTTGTAAGAGAAACCTTTAACGGGGTAAAAGACTCTAACCTAGTCTATAAATTATAAATCCTTTAACTAGGTGCAACATTTATATAGTGTTGTAAAATCCTTTATTAAGGTAGATCTAACTGATCTTGATACTCCTAACAGGGTAAGCTATCAGAAATAGCTAAATGTAGCTCTAACCGAGCAATCTTTATTATTGCAGTAGTGAAGTTGTGGGTGCCATCCCCACCGCAGTTTTTCTCTCTAACCAAGAGTTTCTGCATGACCAAAATATATGTGTTATGAAGTAAATCATGTATGATTGTTATCTGTTGATTTTAGCTTTATTTTATGTTACTGCACTATTCTGTTTATGTATAACAGTAAGGTTATTATCAAAGAAAATTTTTGGAGTACTGATTCACCCCTCCCCTCTCAGTACATTAGTTTTCTATATTGGGCCTAACAATTGGTATCAGAGCTTGAATCTTGGAAAAGGGTTTAACTACCTAAAGAGAAAGATCTTAGCAATGGAAGGCTACAAACAATCTTGGAGGATCGTGTATCTTCAAGAAGAGATGGATAATGCAAATCAAGTGATTGCACACATGCAAAGGCAAATGCAAAAATCTCTGAAAGTAAGGAGAAGATTATCTGATGACTTGCAGGATTCTCAAGAGCTACTGAAACAAATCGAGACATCATCTAAGAACAGTATATCTGAAGAGACTGAAGAAATGATTGGAATGTTGAAAGAAAAGAACAAAGCATTGGCTGATCAACTAAAAGCAATGAAAAGAGAACATGAACATTTCAGTACACAGATGACTGAAAATCTAGATGCATTAAGGATAGCCGAGGATAAAGCAAGAGATCTACAAAGAGAGAAACAACAACTTGAAGCTCTAGTATCTGATAAGGATGATGAAATCATAAGGTTAACTGGTATTCAACAAAATATGACAGATCAACTAGGTTATGCACATCATGAAGCAATTCTGAAGAATGATGAAAATCAATCATTGAAACTTGAAGTATCAAGGTTGACTGGTGAACTTGAAACAGAGAAGAAATCCAAAGAATCATTGGAGAAAAGTTATGAAGCATCAAAGATGTTGGATGAGCAACTGAATACAAGAAGACTCTACAAAGATGGAGGACTCGGTTACAAAGGAAAAGAATCAACCGAGAAAGGAATTCATACTACCGAGAGAGGAGAATCATCAAAGCAAGCTAGAAACAGGAACAACATCAAAAGGAAGAAGCCTATTTGCTACTATTGTGGAAATCAAGGTCATACTGCCAACATATGCTAGATCAGAAAAGGTAAGCAATCGAATATCTCTAAGTCCAATGGATATTGTTACAATTGCAATAAATATGGTCACACACCTAATCAATGTAGGACAAAGTCTGTTAACAACTATCAGAAGGCAAAATTCAAAGGGTTTTGTAAAAACTGCAATAGATATGGACATAGTACCAAGAAGTGTTGGTTTAAGCAAAAGAACTACATGAAGCATCCACACCAAGCAAACACTAGAGGTTACCGAACTCGCACAGATCCTTACCAACAATATGCAGCAATAGCATGGGATTATAATACAAGGATATGGTGCGAATGTTGTGGAAGATATGGACATATAAGTGCCAACTATTTTATAAGATTTGGAATGAACAACCAAAGATCATGGAGAAATCCTGGTATGGCATGTTTTCATTGTCACAAAGTTGGACATTTAGCTGGAGATTGCAGAGATCAACCGAGAAGAGACACGGAAGAGATAAAAGAAAAATTCAAGATGATATGGAAAAAGAAAGAAATTATGTCTGATGAAGAAAGCACCTTACCTACCGGGTTAGGTGCACCTATTTCAAATTAGTCAAGAAAAGGTATGAAGGGACTGCACTCTCTAAAAGTTAAATCATAACAGTTCCTATTCTATTATGTACAAAATTCAAAATCTGCATAGTTAAGATGCAATTAGTCAGTTTATATACTATACAGGAAACCTATCAAGTCGGTTAATAAAGCAAAGTTGGGTACTCGGTTAAAATAGAAAAAGGAGTAAATCTGTAAAAGGTGAACCGAGTGCATTTAATGTCTTGACCTAACTTGCACGGAGCCCGATGAGGTATTTTTGAGTACTTAAAAGTGTTTTCGCGGTCATTTTCATTCACCCAAGTTTTCGAGAAGCAGAGCAGAGTGAATCAAAGCGATCAAACTTCATTCAGAGTGAATTTCAAGGTATTTACATCAATCTATTCACTGTTTAGCTGGTTTCCGATCTAGTCAAATTGCTATTGTCTACCGAGTGTGAAGCGTCAGTCACTTGTAAACCCTAAGGATAACTTTTTAAATCTTACCCGAAACCTACCATGGTGCCCAAGATCCAAGACCTTGTAGTTGTCCAAAATGTGGAGAAGCCCTCGCTGAAATATTCACTAACTCCCAAAGTTGCCTCAGAACCAGATGATAAAACTGCATTTTCACTCATCCCGGATCGAGTCTTGTTAGTGGAAGATGTCAGATTATTTACCAAATGTCGTGTTGAGGAACTTAGTCATGTAGAGATTAGTGACACATATGATGAACTTTGCACTAATGGCAAACTGGATAGCAAATTTGAGCATATCAAAATCAAGGGATTAACTGAAGCCCTAGTCTATCCACGTGTGTTCAAACCCCAGTGGGTTAAGTTTGTATTGAGTAGAGTACATGATGATTTCATGTAGCTACAAGAGCAACCATTCAAGATCATGAATGAAGTCATTCACCTAATCACCGGGTATCCCATCTACGATCATGCTCGTGCACAGAAAATGATATCACAAAAGGAGCTAATCAGTCTAACCGGAGTAGAATCTGATTACCGAGGACTAAAATTGAATAATGTCACTGATGCAGAACTAAAGTTTGCAATTAAAGTTATTGGTTACTGTTTCTTCCAATCTGCAAGGGAAAACAGTGTACCATGTGCTGCAGTTGACTTGGCCTACAAAATAGTGAAGAAGGGAATGAAAGTAGACTTATGTGAAGTGCTACTGAAGAACTTGTTTGAGAACTTGAACACAATAAGGAAGCTGAAGAAGAACAACTCGACAAATACACTAAAGTTCGGTTCACTACTTGTATGTATGTTTTTCTATTTTGAGAAGTTCTTTCCCTCAGTCAGTAAAGTAGTATGGGAGCTACACCGACCTATCACCCATGAGATCAATGACTACATCAAGAAGTTAGGAGATAACTTTAATGATATCATGGATGATTACTTCAACAAATTCCAAGAGAAAATGCACAACAGGTACAGGATTCTACCACAGCTGGTCGAAAAATACAAGGACAATATATGTTTTGAAGTCAACACTAATTATTGCTATGTAAATGTTGTTGAACTGAGGACTCAATCATTGCAACCAATGGGTTATGAGATTGATTATGATATTACACAGCAACAAATTGATGCCTATTTATCACTGCCAAGGCATGCAACCGAACTAAGGTATGGAACCTATGAAGAGGTGAAGGAGAAAGTAAAAATGAGCATTGTAGTACCTAAGGCTACAAGAAAAGCTACAAAGATGATAAAGGTTTTATCTGAGAAATTCGAAGAAGAATCCTCCTCTACACTTGTCAAAGGCAATCTTGCCATTATCGAAGAGGAATCAGAAGCTCAAGAGGCTGCAATAACATTGAGCACAGAGTTGCCAAAGGGTAAAGTTCTGAAAAGAAAGAAACAAGACATCACAAAGGCCCTATCGACTCCACCAACAAAGAGACCCAACACCAGAGCATCAGCTGCATCATCGAGTAAGAAGCAAAAGAGTATTACTGCACCAAAGGTAACCAAGACTTACAAGAAATCTACTCGGAGACTCATTCTGGCAAAAGAGTTGAGTGATACAGAGTCGGATGATGCAAACAAATTCCAAATTGTGAAAAGCAAAAAGGTAAACATTCATAATGTTGAAATTTTTTGTACCAATCTTAAAGAATACGGTGGATTTGTAGGATTCAGATATGTTAAGTATGAGACTAGGAATAATGATGAGAAGTGATAGATTGAAGAAGCTGTCATCTGTACACTTCTGAAGTTTCGGTTAGCACCATTAGAACTAGCAAAGTCACTTCTGAGTGAACTCTACTTACACATTGATAACAGATGGAAATATGCAATGGACTCAAAGAGACAAATAAGAGAAAGAAGTCTAGTCCATCTATTTCCCAACATGTCCGTAGCTAAAACAAGGAGCATTTGACCACATACAATTCTAAATTTATTGTGAAACAGAGAGCCTTAAAATTGATGAATGGGCTATACATTGATGTGGAGAATGAGACAAAAGCCAAGTGGCAGGAGATCTTCAAACAAAAGGATGTCGGTGAACAATCTCAAATTGAAATTGTTGATGTCACCAAGCAAGATCCAGATGTCACCGAGCAAGGTCCAGACCCGGTTGACACTATACAAATTGATGAAGATGTAATGGATGAAGCAGCATCGGAGCAGGAAATGATTGAAGGCACTACCTATGCAAAACTTGTCTCTAGTGAATCTGTCTTAGAACAAATTCAGCCTTATCCACTGGTGAAGCCACTAGTCTCAACCGAAGCTCCCAAGGACACCGAGCAAGGCACTAAAGGTAACAAATCTGAAGCTGCAGGAGATACAAGTAACAAATCTGAAGTTGCAGGAGATACAGGTAACAAATCTGAAGTTGCAGGCGATACAACCAAAGATCAGACGTCTCAAGCACAGACAAGCACTACAAATGTTACAACTGAGACCCCTAGCACTGACCCACCCAAAGACATTGCAACGGCTACAGGAACCGACCAAAGTGTTGCATCTACCAAGCAACCTACCAAGGGTCAGCAAGCCTCACAAGCACTTGTCCTAGTGCCATCGACCAAAGGAAAAGAGAAGAAGGTGAGAAAGCATGGTTTCAAATTTGACTTATCTAAACCGATCGTGTTGCCCAATGTAGACATTTCCAAATTGAAAGGGCAAGCACTCACTGAATTCGGTGAACTATGCAAAGAAAAGGCCGAACAGGAGAATCAACTGGCCATACAGAAAAAGAATAAAGTACTTCAAAAGGTTAGGACACTACTAACAGAAATGCTACCATCAGCAACAGTGTCAACCGAAGCAGCCATCCATATTCAATTGGATGAACTCCTCAATCAGATTGAAACATCTGGAGTTGATGCATCTGAGTACTTAAGCAAGCTCAAGGATAAAGAGCTTACAGCAAAAATGATAGAGGAAGTACAAAAATCAATTGCTGTTGGCAAGGTAAAACTTGTCAAATTCATTGCTAAGTTGTCCCCTCAACTCAAGCATATTCTTTATTTATTCCAGAAACTGTGTACATTTTCCTTGTTTATTAAAGATGTCAAAAATAAAACTGATGTAATTGAGAAAGAGATCACCGATCTCTCATCTAAGTTGACCACCGAGCCAAATTCAGCTCAGAATTTTTATACAAAGCTACAACAGCTCATGGCTCAATAGTTAGAACTTAGGAATGAAGAGCATAAAATCGGGATGGATATAATGACCCTTCAGACATTATTCCTTCCTCATCTCTCATCAGTACAGGAACAGATCAACCGAGCTACATTCTTATCAACTACACAAGAGGGAAGCACTCTTGATGGCTTAATATCACTCTTATCTGATATTCAAACACAAAATTCATTAATGGAAAGTGTCAAGGGCTCACTCTCAGTCGCCCTCACCGACGCCCGGACCAAGTATAAGACTATTTTTTATCAATTACAGCCTCCAGATGGAAATTAAGTTTTTAATGTTTGTCAAAAAGGGGGAGTAATATTATGATACCACATAGAGGAAAGTAATACCCAGCAAAGGGGGAGTAATTCTACATTTGGAGAGTAATACAATTTTGATAACACAATTTTGAGTATTGTATACAAGGGGAGTATACCGAGCAGAATATACAGAGCATTCAGAGCACACAAGTATAGAATAGAACCGAACATGCAAAATTCAGAGTTATGTATAAAATAATGATAAGGGGAGTATATTTGCATATACTATTTTATTGACTATTGTATATATTGTCAAGTATAGTCATTTTGCAAGTATATAGTTTTTGAGTTATGACTTTGAAAGTAGTTTTTGTCAAACATCTCAACTAATGTCAAAAGGGGAGATTGTTACTACTTATCAAATTGCCATTAGTTTCATATCCAAAGTCATACTATATATTCTAGTCAGTTAGTATTACCGAATCATGCAATCAGTACACACAGAGAAGTCAATATGAACAGTCTAGTCGGTTACAAAAGAAAGCAGTCACAGAACGCAGTATTCATCGAGCTGTTTATCGAGTAATGTTTCATGGCTACCGAGCAGTGAAGTTAACTCACCAAGTTGATATTCACCGAGTGAAATGTTTTACCAGATACATTGAACCTGGACATGCACATGAAAATGTGTTACAAGATCGAGGCACATCTAACCGTTTTTGCATTGGAAATTGCACTAGGAGATTGTGTATGATTACAAGGTCAATCTAACCAATGAGATATTTTGTTTAGTTATTCATTCGAAGAATCTTTTTGTAAGATCGAAGCAATGAATTAAATCATTGATGTAAGAGATCTATTTATACAACATGATTTTAGGGTTAAAAAAGACATACAACAAGAGATGTCAGATATGTGTGTGTATGCATCAAGGAAGACTGTTATAGAGACACGGAGAGGTCACCAAGAAGGTTATTAGTGAACAGTCAAAGAACAGAGTAAACAAAAGGGTTTACCGAGTTTCATTATGGGTTACCGAGGTATGCTACAAGCTAGGTAATCTTATTCTGAGCACATAGAATCTGCTATAGCATTTCAGATGTAAAGTTGCAGATATTTGTAATGATTCTATTGTAATATTTGAAGTTGTAAGAGAAACCTTTAACAGGGTAAAAGACTCTAACCAAGTCTATAAATTGTAAATCCTTTAACCAGGTGCAGCATTTATATAGTGTTATAAAATCCTTTAGTAAGGTAGATCTAACTGATCTTGATACTCCTAACAGGGTAAGCTATCAAAAATAGCTAAATGTAGCTCTAACCGAGCAATCTTTATTATTACAGTAGTGAAGTTGTGGGTGCCATCCCCACCGCAGTTTTTCTCTCTAACCAAGAGTTTCTGTGTGACCAAAATATATGTGTTATGGAGTAAATCATGTATGATTGTTATCTGTTGATTTTAGCTTTATTTTATGTTACTGCACTATTCTATTTATGCATAACAGTAAGGTTATTATCAAAGAAAATTTTTGGAGTACTGATTCACCCCTCCCCTCTCAGTACATTAGTTTTCCATATTGGGCCTAACATGCATTGCATTAAAAAAACTTTTTTACAAATAGATCATTAGTATGAGTTTTTTTGTATATTGAATCCTTCATTTGTCTCACAAGTCTCGATGAGCTATCTATGAAGGAGTCAGCATCAGTTATTTTCCTCCAACCATAGATTGATAGTAACCCACACACCTTCCATCTAGAAGTGGTCCTACCATTCATGAAGTGTATAGAAAAAGGAAACCAACAATGTTCATGCTATCTAATTCTAAGTATTGTGCCCTACATAAACCACTCGACCATACAACCCTAGACAATCCTCTAACTATGTATGGCTAATTTAATGAGATTTTAAAATTTAGAACACTGTGAACTAACTAAATGAATGTAGAAACTTTTACATCACTTCGGCCAAATTTTTAAATATAAGACACTTCAATGGGAAATGCAATCATTTGTTCAAACATTTCAAACTCAAGTTGGAAATGACATTCATCCTATGACTTATCACATAATTGACTCATTAAATTGATTAAATAATTAAGACCAAATATACATTTCTTTCTATTGTCGATAAACGAATAAGTTATTGAATTATACTTTTGAGAAGGAACTTCTTCTTTGTATACTCACAATTCATGGGTCTTGGTTGTACTATCACATGTTCATATGTCCTTGCGATAAATTTGAGAGAATGATACTCCCATAAGTTTGACAACATAAGACATTTTTAACTCTTTTAGAGGTTTTAGCGCATTCAAATAATATTACCTTCCTACCATGACCTCATGAGTTTGTGACAGCAGCAAAGGACGACACCTGCCAATCATCTTGAGGTTCATTGTTAGTAAAAGTTTGCTTGCATTGTCATCGCTACAGTTGGGGTAACATCAAATCAGCATAATACAGTGATCGGATAATACAGTGATCAGACATGGCTGATAGAGGACATTTGGGTTCATGGGCGGATGTTGGCTGGGAAGATCCGCCTCATGTTCTGTAGTGGGTCTACACAAAAGGCAGATGGAAGGACATGGCGATACAAGTAAACCGGAACGAAAATAACAAGGTTTTTCAACCAGCTTCAAAATACTTTCAAGGCTTCTTTGGGAATAGACGCAGTGTGGCATGGAGGTAGAATAACAATGGAAGGAGATTCACTCAAGGGCATTTTAATAATGGTGCGAATCATGGGAATTCTGAGAAGCAATTCAAGGGATTTTCGAGGAAATGGTTTTTGGATCTGGGCAATCAGCGAACGTTTGCTAGGGTTGTTGGCTTGGCAAATAAGGAGACTGTGGCTAGGGTTTTTGTTTCTTCACAGCAGGTGGGAAATAAGGTAAATGTGAACCTCAAGGAAGCTAGTCCGGAAAGGTAAGTAAGATTCCTTCTGATCCTATTCTGCACGAGGTTTCTTCATCGTAGGTTTGGGCTCCTATCCCTTGTATCGATCTTTTAGGTTCTTATGTCGATAAGAAAGCGAATTGTTTGCATACGAATGCTATTTCTAGGAAAATTTGGGGTGATCAAATTAGTTTGTTAAGGCTTTATCATAAATTGCAGAAAAGATGGGGGGATATGCATTATTTTCAATTATTGTCTGCGAATTCTTTTATTATTGTCTTTGATTCTCCTTCTTTCAAAGATGAGGTATTAAGAACTTCGCATCATTGGTTTGGAAAACATTTAATTTCAATTGCGGCTTGGAAACCTTTTTTTGTTCCTTCTTGGTCTAGTTCGAAACTTATTCCTTTCTAGTTTGGCTTACCTAAAATTCCTTTTGAATTTATGGATCCAGATGTTCTTGAGAAAATTGGAAATACTATTGGAACTTTTTTAACATCTAAAATGGACTTTGTCGAGGGGAGGTTCTAGTAAAAATTTGTGTTATTATTAACCCTAACAATGTTTGCCCCAGTACTTGTAATATCAAGTCTCATGATGGTATTTGGCACCAGTCAATTAAGAAATTAGATACGGAGCTTCTTAAGTCTCCTTTACTTTTGGATGCTCCTTTACTTATGGATTTTAAGAAAAACTAGCAAGTTGTTGACTCTGTCCCTAAATCCCTTAATAAAGATAGTTTGTCAGTGGGACCTTCGATTGAAGGATGTGGAAATGTCTCTTTGCATAAATTGGTAGAAACGGGTCACATTAAACTTGAAAATAATCCATTGTGTCGTAGTTCTGACAAACCAAATGATCACACTTCGGGTTCGGTCTCACTTTCGTCTTTACTGAAGACATTTTCTAATAACGGGGGTATAGTGGATGGTAATCCCCCAATGAATGGAGTAGATCACCCATTGATGATAGATTGCCCTAAGATGCCAAATAATCACACAAAGGGTAAGGATGACAATTTGTCTTCATGCACTCAAAAGGAGGTTTTGGATTCTTCAAAAAATGTGAATTTAGATAAAAATGTAGTGGTTGATATGGAAACTATTAAACAGGTACCTGCCATAGGTTTTCCTAATGATGCTTCTTTAGTTCAGGAAATTAAGAATTTGGTGTCTAATAATTCCCCTCTGAATGTTGAAATTAATATGGCTAATGAATCTTCCTTAGGGAATAGTAATCCGTCAGAGGTTGTCCCTGTTATTATGCTAGATGAGAATCTGGTTCAGCAAGTACATGATATTTTTAACAATCATGCGCATCAAATGGATGAGGGTATTACTGATAGAGTTGTTTGTTCAATTGAGAATGATTTTGGGGGTATAAACTCGACCCTTCCAATTCCTGCATCTGATAATCCTTTTGCAGTTTGGCTACAACAGAGTTGGGTTTTGAAGATAATCCATTTATCCTGGCTTCTCCAAAGTCATGCAAGAGTTTACCAATTGTCCAAACAACTCCAGTTTTTTCACCATCGGTGGTTTCTCCTAGGAGAGGTAGGCCTCCAAATAATCTTAAGACTCAAATGGAAATTGATGTTGGAATTCAAAAGACTTTGTCCCTTTCTCCTGCTGGTGGGCAAGGGAGGCATTTGTTCTCTCTTGGTAGGCCTAAGAAAACATGCCTAACTCTTGTAAGTGTAAAAAGAAAGAGGAGTAAAAGATTCATGACTAGTCCACCTGTGACAAGATCAAGGGCTATGAAACGTAATTTGCAAGGTTGCTTTGGGGAAAGCAAAAATTCTCTAATTAATGGGAAGAGGGGAGCTTTGGCCTCCCCTCGAGGACAATGAGAATTATTTCTTGGAATGTTAGGGGCTTAAATGCCCCTAACAAGAGACGCTTAATTAAGTCCCAAATGGACTTAATTAAGTGTGATATTTTTATGTTGCAAGAAACAAAGTTGTCAAAGGAGTCTGTTGTTTTGGTTTTTTCATCTTGGAGAAGGTGGAATTTTCTTTCTTCTCCGGCTTGTGGTGCTTTAGGAGGTTTGGCACTGCTTTGGAATGGTTATAATATTGAGGTACAGTTAGTGGCATCTGCTACAAATTAGATGTTGGCTTTAGTTATAAGCAAGATTTCGAAGGTTAAATTATGGCTTTTTAACATTTATGCTTCGTCAAGAATTCAAGGGAAGAGTAAGTTAAGGGGTGAATTAAAGAGGATTTCTTCTCCCTTAAAACATGGTTCCTTTATTATCTTTGGGGGTGATTTTAATGCTATCATTGATTTAGATGAGAAAAGAGGAGGTGTTTTCCCTCAAAATGGGGTTTTCACATGGACAAACATGAGAAGGGATTTTTCTTAGATCGCTGAGAGATTAGATCAGTTTTTGTTATCTGAGAATTGGATTGATTCAGATTTTGAATTCTTTTCCTCTATTCTACTGGTCTCAGGTTCTGATCATTTTCCAATTTCCCTTTCAGTTATTAAGGATAGGGCTTCTTTTAAGTCTCCATTTAAATTTGAGCCCATGTGGTTTAGGGATTCTTCCTTTTTGCCTCTTCTTATGAAATGGTGGAATTTTGCTCCTTTTCTTTCTAGGTCCCATATGTTTCAGATTGCTAAGAAGTTAAGTTATTTGAAATTGAATATTAGGGAATGGAATATCTCGCATTTTAAGAACATTTTTCAGTAGAAACAAAGGATTCAAGATTCGATTGAGTGTTTTAATACTCATGTGCTTCAACATGGTATGGTGTCACAAGTTTTTGATGAATTGAAGTCACTAAAATTACAGCTTGAGGAGGTGTTAGCTAGAGAGGAAATCTATTGGAGACAGAAATCTAGAGAGTTATGGCTTTCAGATGGTGACAGGAACACAAAAAAATTTCATTCTTCAACTAAGATTAAAAGATGTAAGAATAGGATATCTTGTATTCAGTGTCAGAATGGGAATTTATTGATAGAGCCAGAGGACATTGCTTCAGAGGCAGTTAGGTTTTTTAAGTCATTATTATCTTCGGAAAATGGAAATCTCAGCAATGATATTATATCTAATATTCCTCCTTTAGTATCTTTGGAAGACAATAAGATGTTGATGTCTCCCTTTTCCTTAGAAGAAGTTAAGAGTGTTGTCTTTGCCATGAATCTGGATAAAGCCCCTGGACCAGATGGTTTTACTCCTTTATTTTTTCAAAAATATTGGGATTTTGTGGGAAATGATGTTTTATTGGCTCTCAAGGAATCTAGGAGAAATAGGTCCATTTTAAAAGAACTTAATACTACAGTGATTGCAATTATTCCTTAAAAATAGGATACCAAGACTTTTGCTTACTTCCGCCCCATTGCTTTATGTAACACTTTGTATAAGATATTTACAAAGGCAATTTCCCTTAGGTTGGCAAAAATTCTACCTAGGATCATTTCATTGGAGCAAGGTGGTTTTGTTCCCGGAAGGGAGACGGTAGAGGGTGCAATTGTAGCACATGAGGTGCTGCATTCTATTTCCACCCAAAGAACCCCGGCCATGATACTTAAACTAGACATGATGAAGGCTTATGATAGAGTAGAGTGGGGGGCTTTATGTGTTGTTCTTGAGAAGTTAGGTTTTTCCAAGGCCTGGGTCAAATGGATTCGTGCATGTATTTCTTCTGCAAGATTCTCAGTTTTAATTAATGGTTCTCCTTGTGGTTTTTTCACTTCCTCTAGGGGTTTGACATAGGGAGATCCCCTTTCTCCCTTTTTGTTTATTCTCCTAGCTGAAACCATTAGTTGGGCTATTAGGGCTGCTAAAGTGGGGGGGCTTTGGAAAGGTATAAGGAATCAAAATATTCCCCAAAGTATTTCTCATTGTTTCTTTGCAAATGATACTCTATTATTTGGACATGCTTCGTTAGTTGAGGCAAAAGTGATTAAAGGAATAATACAAAATTATGCATCGTTTTTTGGTCAGAAAGTGAATGGTGATAAATCAAAGATTTTTTTCCTTAATACATCACAACTGGTTCAGCATAGGTTGCAATCCTTTTGGGGATTTGAGACTGGAAATCTTCCATGTACTTACCTTCGGATTCCTTTCTTTGTTAAACAGGATAAGATTGGTTTTTGGGATAAGATTATTTCGGTCATTTCTAAAGAATTCTCTTATGGAATCATAGATGGTTAACTTTGGCAAGTAAAATTGTTCTCATCAAGTCTGTTTTGAATGTTGTTCCCATATATCTCATGTCTGTTTTGAAGTCTCCAAAAGAAGCCATTGTTAGTTTACAGGATACTCTTAGAGATTTTCTTTGGAACAATAATAAAGATGGCAAGAAGAAACTCCCTTTAGTTGCATGGGATAAGGTATGTTTGCCTAAGGAACTTGGGGGAATAGGAATTCGGAGTCTAGAGAATCAAAATTTAGCCTTAGGTGCTAAGTTGGTTTGGAAATTATATGACAAGCCTAGCTCCTTATGGGCACAAATTATGTTTGCCAAATATTTAAATAATGGACCGAGAGAGTACATTTTTAAAGTCTCAAATTTGCCTTTGGGTTCTGCTATTTGGAATTTCCTTTGTAAATGTAGATCAGTTATTTTGCCTAATCTCTCATGGATTGTTCATAATGGTAGAAAGGTCATATTTTGGGATGAACTATGGAATGGACACACACCTTTGGTGAATATTAGGGATCGATCTCCTCTGATCACTGTTCTTTCCTCCCTTTGGGGTGTTTTTGTAGCAAATTATTTTGAAATTGTGACTAGTGGACCCCTTAAGCTAGCTAGATGGAAGTCGATTGATTTCTTAGATGTTGATCAAAGCATGAAATTAGATTTTGAAAAGATTTTGGGGGATAGAATTGTATTTCTTTCTGATTCCGAGGATAAACTTATTTGGACAAATAATATTTCTGGTAAGTACACTGTTAAAGATGGTTACAACTCTCTTATGGTTGATAAAGATTTGTCTTCTTGGCCTTATAAGTTGTTTTGGCATTCGACCTGTCTTCCCAAAGCTGGAGCCTTTTCTTGGTTGGCAGTTCAGGATAGAGTCCTTACAGGTATGAAACTAGATAGGCTTGGTATTACTATTGTTTTCCCTTGTGTCCTTTGTAACAAAAATTTGGAATCTTCTTCACACATGTTCCTACATTGTGATTATGCTTATGAATGTTGGTAGTGGTTGTTTGAGAAGTTAAATATATCCTTTGTTATTGGTAAGGATCTCATTTCCCATTTTAGATCTTGGCCCTTTATGTTTGTCTTATCTTTTTATGCATGCCTTTGGATCATATCTCCATCTATTGTGATTTGGAATGTTTGGCTAGAGAGAAACAACAGGATATTTAAAAAAACAAGGCCTCCTGTGTCTGAGGTTCTATTAAAAATTGAGTCTTCAATCTCTGAGGTTGCTTTGTCATTTATTTATAAGAATTTGGAAAATCTTACTTCTTTTTCGCACTTGGATAGTAGAGTTACTAGAGTTTGGAAGCTGTTGTCAGTTTTACCCTCTCATGGTTCAATTTTAAAAAAGAATGATGCAATAGGTAAGAGATGCTCTGTTAGATGGAAACCTCCTCCACAGGGGCACTTTAAACTGAATTTTGATGGGGTCCTCTCGTGGTAACCCTGGGCCGGCTGGGGTAGGCATGGTAATTTATGGTCACAATGCAAATTTTATTCAAGCTAAGTGTCATGCTATTGGTTTTAAACTAACAATTATGCGGAATTTCATGCTTTGTCTTTTGGATTGGATATGGCAATCTCTTTGGGAATTAAGGACTTAATAATTGAAGGTGATTCTATGGTGATTATTCAATGTGTTATGAAAAAGAAATTGAATTGTTGGAATTCACATTATATACTTGATCCCATTTTACAAAAATTAGAATTGTTTGAATCTTTCTTGGTATCCTATTGTTACAAAGAAGTTAATAAGATTGTAGATTATTTGGCAAATTTAGCCATTGATAGCAATGCTAATCAGCGAGAGGTCGGTTTTGAGGAAATTTCTTCTAGGGTATGGGAAGGTTTGCAGCAATAGTCATATGATTTTCTTGAGTAACGTCGATGTAAAATTTTATGATGATAATTATTCACGCTTTTCCCTTTCATTTCAAGTATTCATGTTCGTTGTCTGGAGAAAAGTTCGAGGTCATGGTATTTGATATAATAGTGTTTTTCCAAAGGTTTTTTGATACTTTCTTTTTTGGCAGGAAGGTTTTTGGCTCATGGGATTTGGCACAAGGCTTTGGAAAATTTTGTCTTCTTCCATTGATAGCAGCTATGGAGTCTACATTTGAAAATTATCCGATGGGTTTTTTTGGCAAATTGTCATATGGGCTCTATGCAAAACTGATATTATGTGACCGCATTTTGTATGTGGTTTTGGGCGGGGTGTATAAATTGATTCGTTAGATACTATAGGTTTATTTTATGAGTTGTGACCGGAGGTTTTCTTCCTAGGGTTCTTTCCTCTGGTATGCTCTTTGAATCCTGTGTAAAAAATAAAAAATATTAATAAAAAAGTTTAGTGGAATAATCCACTTTTATTGAAAAAAACAAAAACATACCTCGAATATGCTATTAATCCTCTACAAGCTCTACTCAACTCCCTTTTACGCACAGTCTGACCACCAAAATGATATGTGCAGCTCTATTCTCATGCTTAGGGGCAAGATAACGTAACCAAAACTATCCTCTAAATCTTACACACAACCAACAAACTCAATAGATAATACTCCCATTCATTGCATATGCATTCCTTTTCAAAATCAACGAAACAGAAAAAAAATTCCTCTTCAAAAATTGCCAAAAAACAATGTGGTTATCCCATGTGCGTCCTTGTTTTTATAAGAAAGCAAGTAATACTAAATCTTTCCCCATTTCATGTAGCTACTTGGCTGTTAAATGCACCATCATGGAAGGGTTTCAAACATTAATCTTGCCCAAGGAAATAACTAACTCACCCAAGCATATTGCCTCTTCATTATGGCACGTAAGAAAATTAAACCAAAAAAACTAAAATTTAATTCCTTTATACATGCTTCATAACATGTTATCTGTCACCTAATAATTGTAATAATGTTAATAAAGGTAGTTACACCCATTTTTATAGGAATATAACCTCATATTAATTATTATACAATGATACTTTCATAAAAATAATAATATGAGTAGAATTATTTCAAACATAATAATATAACCCTTGATAATGAGCATTGAAACGTGAACAATTATCATGATAGTGATATCAAGAACAATGATCATGGCAATGATATTGCCTCTTAACAATTGTTAGGGACTAGGTCAAAGAGCAAGTTTAGCTTTTCAACAAGACTTATGACAAGATCATACAAGTCAAGGGACAAGGTTGCCCGAGCTACGTGAGTGTGTGTTTGACTCAAGACAAAGAGAATTACACTTACCTATTAATTCACAATGTCTATACACTTCTCTAGAAAAATTCTCTCCCTCTCCATTCAAGAGGGAAAAAATTGTTCTTGCATTCAAATTAGAAATTCATTAGAATGGTTATTCTATTAATTGTCATTATATCATAATTATTAATCAAAAAATAATAATCATCAGAATTCTCTAATCTTTTCATGAAAAAAATCATATTGCATTATGCTTTTATCTAAACATCAATTTGAAGTAAAATCATTTATTCATGTACAATTAAACACATATTTAATGTAAAATTCAAAAATAACTGCAAGCGAAAATTTGGGGTGTGACACAGTGACTAAACCAAGCACCCAATATAAGCACATTCAAATCATAACTTAGATAACCCAATTGTTTCCATATTACCAATTAACAATACAAAGGTAAGTGGAAACCTGCAAGTATTGTTGCAAAAATGGACAATAGCATAACTCGTAGGAGAGTTTTTCGCAACCAAAATGTCCCATTAAACTTATCCAAAATGAGTTTTAAACACTTGTCTAGAATCCTGATAATCTCCAGATTCCAGCAAATTCAAAATGAAGATTTTTGAAGAGCAAAAAAATAATCAAACTATAAATTTTCAAAAAACTATGAAATTTGATACCCCAACTTGATGGGGTCATAACTCCCTACTCGATGATCAGAATTCAAAACCACATACAACATTGGAAAGGTATTCAAGAGATCTAATTTGTCCCTATCATCATGCCTTTGGTTATTGAGTTAAGGGACCAACAACACTTTCGACCCCAAATTCTGCTCCGAAGACGTATAGAACTATGATTTACTAAAATTTAGAAAATAGTGAAAAAATAGATTTTCAGTATTTCTCAATTTTGTCAACCTTAGATTTCTTTGGACCACTCCCAAGATGCTTTGGATCATCCTTCTATGTATTTGGATCATTCCTCCCCCCTTAAGAGGGGATGGTCCCCATTGCACTACCATATTGCAACAAATGAGGAAAGTGTTTGGCATTTTGTTTACTAGTAAACCACTTGCCTTGATGCAGATGTTGGCCTGGTTGGACAACACAATACAAGGGAATCTATGTGCCATGAAGAGTCTTCACATGAACATTAACAATATGATCACTTACTAATAGAGCAGTGGTCTTAAGATTTATATATTCAACATGAATACAAAGGCGGACAATTATGACAAGGCAACCCACCATTAAAAATAAGTTGAATGCACAAAAATGGTGAAATATTCATCATGAAAGCATTCCCTCCAACCTCCTTGATAATAGTGTATGATTCATATCACAAAAGATGGATTTTCTTATGCATCCCTTGCAATCTCTCTTTTTGGAGATGAAGGCAAAATTTGTCACCCACTTAAAAGTGATGTGATGTGTGATGTTGATCATGGTGCTCCTTGTATTTTTCATTTTCCTATTGCAGTTTCTCATGGACTTATTATTGAAGATGAATTTTTTTTCCAATAAATTTGGAAGCCTTATCTACCTCCCTTTTTGCATATGGTAATGGCATATTCTTTATGGCTAGAAGAGATACATCTAAAGGAGCTAGAGGCTAGTATCTCAAACACACCTGAAAAGGACTATACTCAGTAGTACTATAAATGACACAATTGTAACTCTGTTGCAAGTATAGAACACTTTCATCCTATGTGTGAGGATGATGAGAATAATACCCCTGGAGGATGTGGACAATCATGTGATTGACTACTTGAGTTTGCCCATATGTTTGTGGACAGAATGCTATGAACATCGTGAGTTTGGTATCCATCACTTCCCAAAGTGTCGATCATAGTTTTCCAACAAATTTTCTATCTATATCTAAGATGATGCTCTATATTAGCCAAAATGGGCCTAGACATGGGTAAAGAATAGTTTGGCAGTGCCTTTTGCAAAAACATTTCTTGCAGGCTACCATAATGGTCATTTTTAAAACCTATCCACCACTACATAGACATTGTATATGACGAATTTGAACCCTCAACCGAAAACCCTAGTTCCAACCATAAAACCCTCGATCTACAATCAAATTCAACAACACATCAATGAAGAACCATCAAATATACAAAATCACAAAATAACTCAAATGATACCTTCACACATTCACATGGGTTTGATCTTCATTGTTTTCATATCTCCATTGATCTTGCCTTTATATGGTTGCTCCCAGATTTTTATGCTTGTATAAGAGCTCCCTGGTGAATGGATGTGATTGTGATGATGTAGCTTGATGTATGCTAAAGTCAATTCAATAGAATTTAAGTATGCTTCAATGTTTCTATATGGAAAAAAGAGAGGGGAGAAGTCTCTTATATAGAGAACATCCTAAAAATGAAGTGTTGAGATTAAGAGCTAGCATAAAAGATGGTCAGCTAAGATTGAAGTGTATGCAAAGGAAATAATAAATAAAGGGAGTGGTTAAGATAAATGAGGGGGAAAAGATAAATTAATTAATTAAATTAATTTAAAAACTTATTTAATTAATAGAGGGGGCCACATAAATAAAATATTTTTTAATTCGGGAATGTTGGTAGCAAAGCAACAAGAAAAATAAGAAGTGGGGTAAATCAATTTTCACCATTGACTTAACCAAATTAACCTTAACTTCAGATCTAATCATGAACAACAATAATAAAAATAATCATCACATCAACAACACACATAACACATGGATTTTTTATGTGGAAAACCCGGTTAAGGGAAAAACCACGATGGGAACCTACCCACAATAAGATGATACTTTACAGTAGTATGTGAAAATATTAAAATAGGGAATGTGCATGCATTCAGGCACACTATTTAGAGCTCACTGCTCAAAACAACAAAGGGCTACAACCCTGGGAAGGCTCACTGCCTTACAAAGATTGGACAACAATTCAAATTACATGAACTAAAAGAATAGCATCTCTAAATGCATAATTACAGTTCCAGTTAAGCACAATGTCTACACAAAAACTCTTCTCTTCTCTTCCACACTTCTGAATGATAGATTCACTTTTCCACACATACAATACTCTCACAATTCATAAACACAACCGCAAACACACAACTTACAAGATTAAAATACCTATTTATACAAATCATCAACCTTAACCTCAAGGTTGACTCAACACATAAGACCTAATTACAAAATTATATCACATGATACAAAAATCCATAACCAAACCAATACAATGTTGGCAAGGACATAGCATGGACCCAAATCAAATCCTCGAACATGCAACACCACCAATTAATTCGCCAAGATCATCTGCAACACGCTACACCATCGAATATGTCGCATAACACGAAGAATACCACCAAACCAATAAAATCTCTAGTAACACGCACCATGATCAATTCAGACCACCAAAACGCATAGCACACGATCAGTGAACATCAACTAGCAACGCGAATTCCACCGCAATCACCATAACAACTCAGATTATAAGAATCGTCATTAACATCATCACTGGAACTCAAGAATACCAACTGAAAAGCTAAAAGATATATTTGCGAAGTTCCAAATCATGAACCATCTGATCTGAGGACACAGATGAACATCCCAAACATTCTCCAAAATACACACCTCAATATATTATCATTCTAGAGCAATATGGATCAAATACCATAACTCTGCAACATAGAACCAACAAAAAAACCAACCAATACACTGGATCACATAACTAGACCAATCACCTCATAGCATCATGAAACTCATACTAAATCAACTAGAGATAAGCATCTCAAAACCCAATAAACTGCATTAGCATATCTGCAACATGTCACCAAAACCAACTCTCTACAACAACCAAATCTATGTAACACAAGAATATGTTGACATCAATGACAACACATTCCAACAACTCTAATATCCAACAGGGAAAAGGAGAATATAAAAAAATTTATATATTCATTTAAATTAGGATATAAAAGGGCTTAGAAAAGGTTTAGTGAATTAATTAACGTAAGTGGCTTAGTAATCCATAATTTTATTTTTTTCTCAATTCTGGTGAGAACCGCATTCCATAGTTCCACATGAGAACCCTAGAAGGCAAACAAAATACCCAAAAATCAAAAGATTTACCCATGTTGAATCCATTTTCACCCATATTGGAGAATCCAATTATGGGTTGAGAGAAAGGATTGCCTATACAACACTAGGTTTTGTGCCATTGAATCGCTAACCTAGAAGTCAAATAGAAAGTATCAAGGCATTGTGCAAATCTTCACTAGCGTTATCTTCATCTTCAATAAGGGTGAGGAAGGAATCATCTGTAAAATGGTCATTGACAATCTGCGAAGGTAACTCAGGCAGAGAAATCCCCTTGATGTGTCCAATAGAAATGGTAGTTGTGAGAAAGTAACAAAAACCTTTAATAGCCAACACTTACAATTATGGAGCCAATAGAGCGCCTTGGCAAATGGAGCGAAACAAGCCAAAAGACAAATATTGTCGAACATTGATGTTGATGCAAGCAAAGGCATCTCCAACTTGAGCATTTTGCACTGTTTGAATGAACTAAGGTCAAACCCTAAGGCCTAGAGCATAGAAATAATAAAAGGCCATTCAATACGATCATAGGCTTTAGCAAAATCTATCTTGACAAAAATGGCATTCTATTTGGAGTAGCCAACCCACTCTATACCTTCCCAAACAACAAAGATATTATCCATAATGAATCTAGACTTGATAAAACTTGTCTACTCAGGTTTGACAATCTGAGGGAGGAGATGGTGAATCTTGAGAGTCGACACTTTAACAATGATCTTGTAAGAGATATTAAGTAAAGTGATGCCAAGACGCCAATTGAAAATATCCTCAGGATCACCTACCTTAGGGATGAACTTGGTGTTCCCTTTGTTAATAAGCTGACCAAGAGATTGAGAATACAAGGCTTCAAGATATACTTTATGGAGTTTTGAGCTAACACGAGGCCAAAGGGATTTGTAAAATTTGTAGGGGAAGTCATCGCAACTTGGGTTCTTGTCATCAGTCATGGATAAAATAGCCTCCTTGGTATCTTCAAGGGTCAAGGTTTGATCATAAAAATTCTTTTGATACTCAAAGAGCCAGGAGGGAACAATAGAGAGACATTCCCTCAAGGTCATATCATGTTCAGGAGAATTTCCCTGAACAGAAAATGCATTCTCATAATGTTTGACAAAGGTTGGAAGGATACTCAATAGCATAGAGAGAATCATTTGACCATCTTTAATGCACTTAATACCAATTCAGGAGTCATGAGCTCTAAGAGACAATAAAAATTATTTAGGCACATGATCCCCCACTTTAAGCCATTGAATCCTAGCCTTGAATAGGGCACCATGGGTGGCATAACTATTAGTAGTTTATTCTTGTTGCCTAAGCTGAGTAACCCAAACCTACAAGGCAAGACAGAAGGGGTTAGCAGCGAGAGCTTCAGTGGCATGACACAAGTCCAAAGTATTGGTGTCATATGGTCCCACTGGTTATCTTCTATAGATGCAAAAAAAGTAAGTCATGCTTTGGATAGCATCATTCCACCACATAATCTAGGACAACTAAGTAGGACAAATTTCCAAGTTCCAAACTCATTGAATGTGGGCCACCATGATAGGACAATTCAGAATAGAAGTATTTAGAAAAAATTGGGATTTGAAAGGTTGGACACAATCCACTTACTAATTAATGGAGAAATTTATGGGGAAGTTCTCTAATAGTGTTACCTTGAGGAGAGATAAAACTGAAATCTCTTGGTTATCTCCAAAAGAGAAAAAATTTTCAGCTATGATCATAGCACAATCAAGCCTTTTATGAATTCTATTAGTACCAGCTTAGAAACTACTCCAGGTGTGTCAAACACCCTAGGGCCAACGACAGTTGGTATTGGGATCGAAAAGACCCAATTTATTACACATGTGAAACAAGGCTTCTGTCTTCCTAGTTGTCCATTGAAAAGAAATAAACACCTTCCTTATCAGAGACCACCTCAACCATATTAAATTTTCCACACAAAATCCAAGTAGTAGGTGGCAATGAATCTGCAATTCACCTTCAAAGGTAACATCTTTCCAAAATGTCATTGGGAGCCTAAACATTAATCATCCAAAAAGAATGATTGTCAATTGACATGAGGACCCAAACCAATCTCTAAGTGGGATCTACTCCATGATTCACAATAGAGGATTGCCGGTATGGCGAGAGAAGGGTGATGACATCTCCTCGGCCAGCTCAATGATCTGGAGAAAAAACTAGGCCATCTAGCCAAATAACACAACATGCAATCGTAAGCATGAAAGCAACAATTTTAATCTCTTGAAGACAAAAAACATCATTACCAAGATATTTCAGATGAGTATCCTACACAAAGTACTTTCTAGAAAGGTCAAAAGGAAATTGAATATTTCAAGACATAAATCATGCATGTTATCCTCATCTTCAAGAGAGGAGAAACTGTTTTGAAAAAAAAATCTTTTGACTAGAAACCTGAGTGTAGAACCACTTGACACTTTTCAAGAGCTTCATCACCATCCTCAGCAGGCCCATAAGGCCTGCAAGAGCGATGCAGAGAATATGTTTGAGTTAGAACAAGAGAAGCAGGCAGGGGGGTGTGAACCCAAGAAGACATGGTACCACCAAATCCTGTAGAAACCTTCCCCTATAAACAAGGTTTGAAACTAGTTGTTGTGGCAGTGACAGCTGCAGCTACGGTTGTGAATAAAATTGGGGTTTTGTTTGAGAAACAACAAAGCTTGATGGATTTTGAGAAGCGTTCAAAGAGCCCTTTCCTTTGCAAACAATGGTGGTCCAACACTCCTCAATTTTAGGAGCTTCAAAATGAGGAGGAGTAGCCTCCTTGGGAGGAGTTCTAACCATCAGAGCTGCCAAAGGGCAATCCTTAATATTATGTTTTGAAGATCGGCACTAAAAAATAAGTATTGGGAAAGTTGAGATAGATTACTCATTGAGAGTAACACATACCTCCTATCTAAATATTTGTAGTCTCCTTTATTAGTCCCAACCGATGTTGAGAGGGGAGGGGTGAATCAACACTTTGCCAGGTTTACAAATTTAAAATCTTTTAACTCAAGTCTGCACTAACTTAATATTCATCAATACAAACTGTTATTGGAGAATAGCATGCATGCATAAGAGATACACAGTAACACCAAGATTTATCTCGTGGAAACCCAAATGGGAGAAAACCGCGGTGTGAGTAGAAACTCACAAAATTTGCACTCTTCTAGAGTGCGTCCGGTGAGGAGCCATCCCTGTTAGGAGATTACAAAGACACTGTTAGGTGCCACCAAGTTAAGGGATTTTAATTAAGGCATGTTAGTTCCTTTGCCCTATTAAAGGTAGCCTTGTTAAAGGACTTAGGATCATCAATTAAGATGTCACCCGATTAAGGGATTTTACAAAGGGGCCTGTTAAAGTCCACCCGGTTAAAGAATTTGAGCTGCAACGGTTAGAAAGAAATAGAAAGTTGATCTGTTGGAATAGCTACTAATAGCTTGATCAGATCACAATTAAAATCATACTATATCTGCACTGTTTGTGTCTGCTTTGCACTACACCGGTTCTCTTCTTATACCATCGGCTCTGCATTCTGTCGGTTCTCTACTCATACCCTTGGCTTTGCACTTTGTCAGTCTACTTCACACACACTCTACTCTGCTAAATCATTTAGCAGTTCCTCTCTCTTCACTCTGCACTTTGGATCGCCTCTCATAGAATCTGTACTTTTCAAATTTCTCGATCAAGAAGTTTTGTATGAACTCAAAATACTTTATACACTCTTTGGTGTTGCCTTCAGGTGTTTCCTTAATCAAGGTATTCACAGATTTCGGTAGATTTCAAACTCAAATTATCCCACTCTTTCTCTACACGCCCTACAATAATTCCACCAACTACTCAACCAAATTTGCCACCACATCCACCAAAAATAGTGACTTCTGGTTGAGTCTAGTCATTTAAATGCGAACCAGAAAATCCGCAAGTAATCATGGCCTAACTCCATGATGACTGAAGTTGACTTCACCAACCTTTAGTTTGGCATTGACACAAACTCACCAACTCACCTTTTTCCATCACAACTATGTAACCGATCATCGCTCTGAGATTTACGGTGACCACCTATTTTCCTTCTGCTTCACCGGTCTACCACTGCACTCTTCATTACCGGTTCATCCTTTGATACTAATTTGCAGTATTTCAATCAGGCCTCTTTTCCTCTTTGCCAATGAGGTTCTGGTTTGCATAGAATCTCAATCCTTCTTGCCTAAGTCACCTTCTATGACTTCATCATCATCAAAATGGCAAACTTGAAGATCTGACTTTAACACTGATCTTCTTGAATGATAGACCGGTTAGCTTAGTCTGTCTTCCCTTGAGCCTATTGAGCCTTGATCATCTGTCTCTAATGATGTATGTTATTTACAACCCATCACCTCTGCTACTGAGATACACCACTCCACTGGTCAGTGCTGGTCATCAATGACAAATTTCAATTAATAAACTGGTTCACTGAATTAACCGATTTTTTCAATGCCAACAATCTCCCCCTTTAGCATTGATGGTAACACTTCAGAATTTGTCTTATCAGTTGCTCCTATATGTACTTCTGGCAACCCTCTGCTTCAGCAACTTCTGCTCAACACTACTTACCAATACTCACACTCTAATGATATCTCCCCCTTTGACAACAATGCCAAAGATGTATTTCATTACACTTACAAGACTGCTCCCTGTAACCAGATTAGTCCACTCTTATCAATCTAGTCTTAGAATTTTTTCATAAAGAAATCATACTAGATTAATATAGAGCCCTTTTTCGCTTATTTTAATGCAGGTAGGGGTATTACCCTTATCTTACCTCCGAGGTATTCAAAGGCATCCTTCTGTCGTGGCTTGGTGAAGATATCAGCCACCTATTCTTTTGTTGGTATATACTCCAACCTCGTTTCTTTTTCTTGAACCTGTTCCCTGAGGTAGTGATATTTGATAGCTATATGCTTTGTCTTGGAATGCATCACCATATTCTTGGATATGTCGATGGCATTGGTGTTGTCATAGTGAATCACCATAGGTTCAGTCACCTTTTCTTGGATACCTTCCAATAATTGCTTGATCCATACTACCTAGATGTGCAGTTGATTGCAGCAACCACATATTCTGCCTCAGCTGTGGATTGAGAGATGCAATTTTTTTTCTTTCTTGTCCATGACACAATCCTATCTCAAGAAAGAATGCACCTCCACTAGTGCTCTTTCTATCATCAATGTTTCCTACCCAATCTGCATTGGTGAAGACACTTAAGTTGAAATCACCCTTATGTGGATACCAGAGACCATACTCATCAATCCCCTTAAGGTATCTAAATATTCTCTTGACTGCCATCAGATGAGTCTCTTTTGGATTTGCAGCAAATCTGGCAACCGGGCCAACAACTTGTGCTATATCCGGTCTATTGTGTACTGCATACTGCAACTTACCAATCATGGATCGGTAAAGTGTCTCATTCACTTCATGAGCCTCATCATTTTTGGAGAGCTTGCAACCTATAACCATTGGATTTCCAACAGGTTTGCAATCTTCCATTCCAAAATTCTTCAATATTTCCTTTATGTACTTGGTTTGGCTAATGAATATACCATTCTTTAGTCGGGACACTTGCAGGCCAATGAATAATTTTATTTCACCGATCATGGACATTTCAAAGTCTTGCTTCATTTGTTATGCAAATCCTCTACTCATCTCATCATCTCTTCCAAAGATGATGTCATTTACAAAAATTTCTGCAATCAGATGTTTTCCTTCTACTCTAGTCTTCAAATACAATTTGTTATTGTCACTAGTTCTCATGAATCCTATGCTTAATAGATATGAGTGTAACCTCTCATACCAAGCTCTTTGTGCTTTTTTTAGCCCATATAGAGCCTCCTTCAATCTGCATACCATATCTCTTCCATCTTCTAATACAAAACCTTCTAGTTGCTCTATGTACACTTCTTCCTCTAAAACATCATTCAAGAATGTCGATTTGACATCCATTTGGTAAACTTTGAACTTCTTGTAAGCAACATAAGCAAGCAAGATTCTAACCCCTTCCAGCCTGGCCATCGGTGCAAAGGTTTCTCCATAATTCAAACCTTCTTCCTGAGCATACCCTTTGCAGACTAACCTTGCTTTGTTTCTTACTACTTGACCAGTTTCATCCATTTTGTTTCTAAACACCCATTTGGTGCCTATCACATTTTTGTTCTCTGATCTGAGAACTAGAGTCCAAGTTACATTTTTCTAAATCTATTCCAGTTCCTCCTCCATGGCTTTGATCCAATCTTCATCTTTTAGAGCCTCCTTTTCTATTTTGGGCTCAATTTTAGAGATCAGACATTTCTTTTCTTCTAGTCAATATTCCTGCATCTTTGTCACCAATGATATTTTCAGTGGAGTGATTGTTTCTTACATACCTTGCTAGTACCGATTCGTTTCTTGGAGCTTCTTCTACCAGTTGTACAGGTTCTACTTCACATACTTCCTTATTTGCCGCTACAATAGGATTTTCTTCAACAGGTTCGACCAGTACAGTGTACTCAAATCCCTAATAATCCTCTAGTTCACTTTTGCTATCCTATTCATTTTTCTTAGAGAACTCATCTACTCTGACATTGGCACTCTCCACAATCTTATAGGTCCTTTTGTTCAAACATCGGTATGTTTTACTCTTTGTGGAGTAACCTAAGAAGGTTCCTTCATCACTCTTGGTATCAAAATTTCCAGAGTACTCATCCCTCTTGATATAGCACCTACTTCCAAATATTTTGAAATAGCTGACATTGGGTGAGTATCCACACCATAATTCATAGGGAGTTTTATTTGTCCCTTTCTTCACCTGTATCTGGTTCAAGGTGTACACAACAATGCTTACTTCTTCTCTCCCGAAGATATGTGGAATATCCTTTTGTATCATCGGAGTCCTCACATAATCAATCAGAGTTTTGTTCCTTCTTCCAGCAACCCCCTTCTACTGAGGTGTTCTGGGTGCAGACATTTGTCTCATAATCCCTTGTTCTTTATAGTAATTCATAAAATCTTGAGAGGTCAACTCTCCTCCTCTATCTAATCTCAGACATTTCAGATTCTTACTGGTTCCTCTCTCTAATTGAGCCTTGAAGACCTTAAACATGTGAAAGGCTTCAATTTTTTCTTTCAAAAATACAACCCACATCATCTTGAGAAGTCATCTACAAACAACATGAATACCAGTCCCCATAGAAAATCTTCATCCTCATAGGACCACACAAGTCTGTATGAACTAAGTCCAGCACATTTTCAGATGAATAAGATTTGCTTCTGAAACTAGACCCTGTCAACTTTCCTAGTTGGCATTCTTTACACATAGCATTTTCAGGTTTCATAATATTAGGCATACCTCTGACAGACTTCATTTTATTGAATTTTTCTATGCTATCAAAGTTAACATGACACATTCTTTTGTGCCACAAACAATTGTTTTCTACCTTTTCCATTAGACAACTACCTATGGTGGTATCTAGGTGAAACAAATTACCTCTAGATTGTTTACCGGTAGCAATCAGACTTCCTAATTTGTCATTTATTTTGCATATTCCTTCATTGAATCTATCTGATAACCCTTATTGTTAAGTTGTGCAAAACTTAAAAGACTATATTTTAGCCCTTCTACCTAAATATCTTCACAATTTGTTTTATCATTTAGGGCTATAGATCCCTTACCTTTTACTACACAAGGAGCATCATTGTTGAATCTCACTGTTCCTCCATTACAATCCTCCATGTTGAAGAATTTGTTTCTATCATCAGTCATGTGGTGAGTGCAACCACCTACAATTACTTGGTCTCCACACCGGATTGAACTAAAGATCAGTGCCATATCACTTTCATCGATGTTATCTTCCCTTACCACTACAAATGCAATTCCATCTCCATCAAATCCTTCTAATTCTTCATCGGTAACTCCTTCTGCAAGATAGCACTCCTTCTTTCTCTTGTCTTTGTAGCTTCTAAAATTATCCTTCATGTCACTGTCAAGACATCTGGATGCAATATGACCTATTCTATTGCAAGAGAAACACTTCAAGGGAAGTTTACCTTTATACTTTCTTTTTCCTCTTGGCAACCTTCTTGCTAATAGAGCTTCAATCTCATCTTGTTCCTCTTCTTCAAATAACAGGTTGTCACATTTATGATAATGACCAGTTCTTGTAGTATAATTGTTTCCAGTTTCTTTTCTTCTCCTTGTTGGTGCATGTGTCATGGAAGCTTTGAAGGAAGCATCAATCTTTGGTACATTGTTATCATAGTTGCTCAATTCAAAAGAAGTCAACTTTCCGATCAGTGAGTCAAGTCAAACACTAACTGTTCCCAAGGATCTGAGTTCCTGAATTGCAGAAACCCTTATGGCATATTGTGGTAGCAAGGTTATCAAGATTTTTCTGACCACATCATCTTCTTCAAGCTTTTCTCTAACGTTTCTGATGGAATTTACTACATCCTTTATTCTTTTTCTATATTGTTCTATATTTTCTCCTTCTTGCATCCTCATCTCATCAAATTTGTCTCTCAAGTTGTCCACCTTAGCCTTTTGAACATGAGGATCTCCTTCATAAACAAACTTCAATCTATTCCACATCTCATAGGCTGTATTCAGATCTTGAACCTCTGCATACTCATTATCAGACAAAGTGCTAGCAATAGGATCCATAGTTGCAGTGTTGTCTTGACTTTCTTTGATTTGATTTATAGTGAGAACCCCTATAGGTTCATTGTATTCTATGATTACATGATTCCAGTATTGATCTCCTAGGGTTCTTAGGTAGAGCTTCATTCTGCCACACCATAAGATGTAATTCTCCTTAGAGAACTTGGGACCCTCCTTTCGCATCATCTTGGATCTTTCCTTAAGCTGTTAAGCTCTTTTGAATCTAAGGACCAAAGCTCTGATACCAATTGTTAGTCCCGACCGGTGTTAAGAGGGGAGGGGTGAATCAACACTTTGCCAGTTTTACAAAATTAAAATCTTTTAACTCAAGTTTGCACTAACTTAATATTCGTCAATACAAACAATTATTGCAGAAGAACATGCATACATAAAAGATACACGGTAACACCAAGATTTATCTCGTGGAAACCCAAATGGGAGAAAACCACGGTGTGAGTAGAAACTCACAAAATTCGCACTCTTCTGGAGTACGCTTGGTGAGGAGCCATCCTTGTTAGGAGATTACAAAGGCATTGTTAAGTGCCACCCAGTTAAGGGATTTTAATTAAGGTCTGCTAGTGCCTTTACCCTATTAAAGTTAGCCTTGTTAAAGGACTTAGGATCATCAATTAAGATGTCACCTGGTTAAGGGATTTTACAAAGGGACCTGTTAAAGTCCACTCGGTTAAGGGATTTGAGTTGCAATGGTTAGAAAGCAACAGGAAGTTGGTCTACTGGAATAACTACTGATAGCTTGATCAAATCACAATGAAAATCATACTCTATCTGCACCGATTGTGTCTGGTTTGCACTACACTGGTTCTCTGCTTATACCCTCGGCTCTGCACTCTATCGGTCCTCTGCTCATACCCTCGACTCTACACTCTGACAGTCTACTTCACACATACTCTACTCTGCTAAATCATTTAGCACTTCCTATCTCTTCACTTTGCACTTTGGATCTCCTCTCACAGAATCTGCACGTTTCAAATTTCTCGATAAAGAAGTTTTATATGAACTCAAAAATACTTTATACACTCTCTGTCATTACCTTCAGGTGTTTCCTTAATCAATGCGATCACACATTTTGGTAGATTTTAAATTCAAATTCTCCCGCTCTTTCTCTGCGTGCCCTACAATAATTCCACCAACTACTCAACCAAATTTGTCATTGCATCCCCCCAAAATAGTGACTTCTAGTTAAGTCCAATCTTTAAAATGCAAACTAAAAAATCCGCAAGTAATCATGGCCTAACTACATGATGACTGAAGTTGACTTCACCAACCTTTAGTTTGGTGTTGACACAAACTCAGCAACTCACCTTTTTCCATCGCAACTGTGTAACCAATCATCGCTCTGAGATTTACGGTGACTGCCTATTTTCCTTCTGCTTCACTGGTCTACCAGTATACCACTGGTCTCTTCATTACTGATTCATCATTTGATACTGGTTTGCAGTATTTCAATCAGGCCTCTTTTCCTCTTTGCCAATGAGGTTCTGGTTTGCATAGAACCTCAAGCCTTCTTGCCTAAGTCACCTTCTGTGACTTCATCATCATCAAAATGGCCAACTTGAAGATCTGACCTTAACATCGATCTTCTTGAATGACAGACCAATTAGCTGAGTTTGTCTTCCCTTGAGCCTATTGAGCCTTGATCATCTGTCTCTGATGTTATATGTTGTTTACAAGCCATCACCTCTGCTACTGAGATACACCACTCCACCGATCAGTGTTGGTCATCAATGACAAATTTCAACTAATAAATCGGTTCACTGGATTAACCGGTTTTATCAATGCCAACATCCTTGAGGCCTTGAGACAAATCCACTTCAATGCATTTACCCTTTTTAAGGATGGATATGGAAAAATTATCGATCTCCATGCAAACCACCTTGTCAATGGATTGAGAAATGATCTACAAATATGAGCAACAAGGCAAAGGGAGACTAGGAAATTGAATCCAAACTAGGACTTTAAGCTACTTGTCGTTAGAGACAAAAAAGTCTCACTACCAAGGCTGAAAAAATAAGCAAAGATGACCAAACCATCCAAGGCCCATGATGCATAATATCATGCACATGGGTGGAATCGGCAAACCAAAACAAAAAAGAAAAGCCTTTGGTGAGATTTTGGATGTTGTCAACCTTGATCCATGAGGTGCCTAGGTCTTGGCAATGCGGGCATGAAGCATGCTATCAGGTGGAACCCTCCCCACAAAATTACCTATTAAAGTAAACTTTTCAAGTCATTGACAAGCATTACCAAAGACAAGAAAGACAACATCTAAGGTACCAGAAGGCGTACCTCATGAAAAACTTTGGAAACAAATTTCCCAGGTCATTTGTTCAGGGGTGTCATGATCACCAAATGCCAAAACTCCAACACCAACATCAATAGTTGGGTTGAGGTTGGCCTAGGCCATTAAAAGACTAAAAAAATATCGCAATAAATGTAGAATGATAGCGGGAAAACCACAAAGAGACACACAGAAACAACCATGCAAAAAACACTCAACACCTTTCCAAATTTTATTGAATGGTTTTGAATGAAAATAAATTGTTTACTCTAAGTTAAAATAATTGTCATTACAAAAATAAGCCAAAATAATAATAATAATAAACTATTTAACTTTTTCAACAATATCTATCTAAGATATTGGATATCCCCTTTACCATAATTATTATTAATTAAAATTCAAAATCATATTGATTTCTAGATTTAAATAAATAATTGCAATGAACCCAATGTGCTGAATAAACAATGGAAACTTTTTGTGTGTGACATAAGCCCTTAGCTAAGCAAATTGCAACAATAATCAAAGTGATTATTACAATAATCTAACTTTTTAGACAATATCTATCTAAGATATTGGATATCCCATTTTTACAATAATTATTTAAATTAAAATTTAAAATCATATTAATTCTAAATTTAAATAAATAATTGAGATAAATCTAATATGTTGAATAAACAATACAAACTTTTTTGTGCTTGACATAAGCCCTTAGCTAAGCAAATTGCAATAATCAAAATAATTATTACAATAATATAACTTTTTGAACACAATTATTCAATCTAAGTTAAAATAATTGTTATTACAAAAATAAATCAAAAAATATTTAATCAAAATAAATAATAATTATTTCAACCATATCTATCTAAGATTGGATGGATAAGATTTAAATGTGAATACAACGTGCAGAATAGAAAATTCAAACTTTTTATGCCTGACATAAGCCCTTAGCTAAGCAAATTGCAACACCTAATCAAGGTGATTTTCTCGCCTCTGGATTAGCCAAGAGAAAAGAGAGGTCCCCCACAAAATAAAAGTGTGACGTGTAAGTTGGTCGGTGAAGTTTCACGTACATCAGTTTGACGCTTGTCGCTTACCTATAATAAAAAAGTATTTGTAATTGGCTTCGGAGATTTCCGCAAGAGATCCTTTTGCAGCCTACTTAAATGTTACAAAGATTCCTAGTGAGGTGGCAGGACTTTTTCACGGAAATCTCAAACCGCCCACCCTTCACATTTGCAGACGGTGGATTCCGTTGCCTTCAACATGCATGACTTTTAGTTGACACAATCGGATATTAAAATCTTTTGCATTCACATATAAAATTAATTAAAAACTTAAAAACATATTTAATAAACTTAATTCATTAAAAAATAAAAAATAAAAATTAGACACTATACCTTAAAGCCTTACAAAATCAACCATTTAATTTATGCAATCCAAATTAAACTAGTAGTAGAACATTTGACATCCCCTGCTCTTATTACAAAAAACTTTTTGTGGAAATTCTTAGCCCTTAACATTAAAAATGATTGTCATTAGTAAAGCCAAACAAGAAGAAATCTTGGTAAAAATAACTTCATCTTTCCTGTCTAGCATATGCTATTAGCTAAGCATATTGTCATTGAGATGATCTGTATTCATTGTTTTAAAGGTGGTTTGAGGTGTTTCCTATCAAATTGAAAATTTGATATGCAATCTTAAATCTTATATAATTGAGCATCTTAACTTAACGCTTCTCAAAATCTTACGTGGCAATTTCCAATCATTCCCATTATTTTACATCATCTTATTTAGCAAGTCCCTTGCTTATAACTAAGGTTTCAAAAGCACATCAACATGCTTTTCAAAGTGTCCAAAAAAGCCCCCCAAAAAGTCAGACCCGTAGTTGTACACTAAATCATGTCTTATTTGTGCACTAATGTGCTATTGCATGATGTGTTGCTTTTTAAGTATAATAAATACATTTCATTCAATTATGAGTACTTATCATCAATTTTAGCAACTTTAAAGTCACAACTATTGATACAATATTGTTATAAATATTAGACATTAAATCAATAAATGCTATAACAACTAGGGGAAGCGTACGAGTAGTTGTTATAGCTAACTTCACGCACACATAGATTCTAAATAGTAAATCAGATTTTGCCAAAAATAAATTTGTCATCTCTACATGCACTTAACTACTTATAGCTATTGTTTTGGCTTTTGGGTAGCAACAATGCACACTATGGGACCTGGTATGCGCATAAGGGTCAAAAAGTACACATTTCAAAGTATCGTCTGATACCTAATTAAAGACGTCCCAATAATTATGCACTTAAAATTTTCAATACTTATGCACAAATCCCTCAGAAGTCGTGTGTCATGGGTGTCAATAATGGTGTGCAAATGGGTCAATTATGGTCCAAAAATTCTTTAAAAATGGGCAGCTATTGATACATGTGAAATTATTTATTGGGCTTTTAGTTTGTTTTTTAAGTTTCTTTAAAAGTAATAATTGGGAGCTGAGTGTAAGAGTGTTCAATTATTAGAGCTATAATGACTAGTGGTGCTCTTTCTCTATTGAAGCATGCTCAACTACTAGATCCTTTCTCCTATACAGTTATATACAAATAAAGATATCAACTCATTACATTGAATATATAAAATAAAATAGAAAGATAAAAAAATATACAGCCATACACCCCGTTCAATCCTAATGTAATAAAAAATATACAGCCATACACCCTTTCAATCCTAATGTACTATTAATGATGACATTGAAATGCACCTTTTCTGTATTTATTAATTAAACCAAAATCTAAGATTTGTTTATTTTCAATTAATAATTAAACAATAAATGTAATTAATACCTCAGAAAAATGAATAAATATTTGTATGGCAATAAAGACTTGAATAAACATTGTCACCTTGTTTTACATAACAAAAGTGATCATTTTGGGAGGCTTCTGTCCATGAGAGGGCGTAGTTTCTTCATACATTAGAAACTTAAAAGATGCCTTCCAATTCTCATAATCAGACCTTGCATTCACCCTCACTTTATCACCCCCCTTCAACCAAGCAAAGTCTGGCGTGGTCTCTGCTCTTACAAGGCGCACTTCCAAGTAATCACCACCATCTATGGTTGAGTTTTGATGGTTCACTGGACATGTAAGTAAACTATCATCCCTCTCAATTGTGTAGCTCAGCCTGTTAATACCTGGGTTTACCCCACAATCCTCACGTATTTGGACTTGGCCAGAGGAGACCAAACAAACAATATATCCTGCACAATTCTCAACTTTATTCTTCTCCGTGCAATAATCAATGCTATAGCCGTCCTGTCCGCATGCCTCCCCTTGTAGCCAATTTACAGGAGCGTCTAGATTAGCCAGGAGACAATTTTCCCTGAAAGAGAAGTCCTGACAAAGCAAAAAGTGCCCATGTGTAAATGTACGTTAGTTCCTAGAATTTAGATGCACAAGTTAGTCGGTCGACCTCTGTTACATCTAGAAGAGTTCATAAAGCCTGAAAATTATAGGTCCCACATTGAAAACAAAACAAAAAAAACCAGAAGAGCTTAGGTACCTACCTTGTAGGAATCATAAAAAATTTGTAATTGAGCAGATGAGACACCGGGCCCGCCAACAAAAACGCACTCGAGAGCTGTGAGACCAGTCAAGCAGCTTTCGAGAACCCCACAAGAAAAGATACCACTGCAGCCCACAAGATTGAGCGTGGTTAATTGCTTCAACGATACCAGGCCATGCAATTGAGTGAGGTGGCAGGACTTGCTAACGTCTAATGTCATTAGGCTTGGCAATGCTGGAAGGCAGCAGATTGTGTTCAAACCGAAACAGTTGCGGGCGTAGAGCAGTTGCAACGATGATGGAAGCGCCGACAGTACGGCAAGTTCTCTGCAATCGTCCACATGCAGCTCTTCAAGTTGTGTTAACTTTTCCAAGCCGCTAGGAAGACGGCAGATTCTGTTACCTTCAAGATGTATGATTTTCAGTGCACACAGTTCGGATATTGTGGCTGGTAGTCCATTGTCTGTCAGTCCGCAATAGCTGGCATCCAAATAAGCCAAAGTTTTCAGGCCGCCAAAGCTGTTGGGTAGCTCTGTAAGCCCAGGAATGTGGGGGATTTGTAGCCTTTCTAGCCGTGTCAAATTCCCAAAGTTAGCGGGAAGGCTAGACAGGTGTTGACAGTATGAAAGGTTCAGCTCCTGAAGATTTGCAAGATTGCACAAGTTTTGAGGCAGAGAATAAATGCTGCATTCTTCCATTTCGAGACAGACTAAGCTGATCAAGCTTCCCACTGTATTAGGGAGACTGCTCAGTGAATGGCAATAGCTGAAATCCAGATGAGCCAAAGATTTCAGGCCACAAAAGCTGTCGGGTAGCTCTGTAAGCTTATCATTGTGGTGAATCTCTAGCCTTTCTAGCCGAGTCAAATTCCCAAAGCTAGCGGGAATTACAGACAGATTTCTACAACGTGAGAGATTGAGTTCCTTCAGATTCACAAGATCGCCAAAGTCTCGAGGCAAAGAAGAAACACTGCATCCTTCCATGTCGAGAGTAACTAAGCTGGCCCAGCTTCCAACGGTATTAGGCAGGCTGCTCAATGAATGGCAATTGTGCAAGTCCAGCATCTGCAACGGTGTATAACACAGTGTGGCAGGAAGACTCTCCAGGGATGCGCATCCCCTCAAAATAAGCACTTTAAGATTCCCAGGTCTCATCTGTTCAAATAATACACAAGCTATGTAAAATTTGATACCGAGTATATGTTTGACTACAGAATTCAAAGACAGAAAAAAAAAACATGTACTGCTCACAGTTGGATCTTCTGTCGTTTCGTCCCACAAATGAGTGATCTGGCTATCGGTCACTTCCAGAATAACAAGGCTTCGCAAGTTCATTCCTTGAGGTAGCCGTTTTGATGAAAATTTTCTCAAGCTTAGCCATCTCAAATCCCCCAAGGAGAATTCCTCAGAAAAGTGCCCTTCAATGCCAATATCTGCAAGCCGAAGAAACCACAAATTGTACAGTGATTTGAACATTTCTGCCTTCAATGTCATCGGCTCCTTGGGCTCATACGAAAAATAACGCACAAGCTTGGCCTTTTTCTGCGACTCCAGTCGAATACACAAATATTCTTCAGTTTCCTATTCAACTGATCTAACTACTATGTACGACTCAACAAGAAAATAGGCTAATGAAACATTTCAAAAAATAAAAAGGTTTACAAAGAAATCCATACGCTGGGTTGCCGTAAAACATGGTGCGCATCGTCCTCATCAAATACTCTTGTGCGTTTACGAGGCTCTCTAGATATTTCATTTGATATACTTCTTCCCAAATCCCGGAGGCAGCGATGCATCAGGAATTCGTTGCTACAGCCAAAGCTTACAAAGGACTTTTGCAAGAGACTTCTAAGAGATGCGTGAGGACTCTGAATCAACCCTTCCCAAAAGATCATAACAATTTCTTTCTCCCTCCATGTAAAAAAACAAGCAATATCGTGAAACATTTCCTTTTCTAAGGAATCAAGGCTGTCGTAGGAGACTCTAAGTTTCTTATGGAGATTAGGTTCACACCTTAACTTTCCTACCATTTCTTTCCATACATCTCTATCCCCTTCACCAAACAGGCTTTTCCCAAGAAGTTGGAGGGCAAGAGGAAGGCCTTCACAGGCACTGACTATATCATGGCTCAGAGTTTGCAGCTCTTGATCTACACAGCAGGAATTAAGAAATGCGTGAAAATTAAACAACTGCATGGCATGATTGTAAGCAAGCCTTCGTACCTCGTAGATTACATCAACGTTAGCCATTTTCAGGATGTGTTCATCCCGTGATGTAATGATCACACAGCTGCCTACCCCGAAATCCCTGTAATTTCCTGCGAGAGCTTCGAGCTGCTCAGCACTTTCAATGTCATCGAGGAGAAGCAGAATTCTCTTGCCCCTCAGCCAGTCTTGTAGCAAACCTTTGCCTTGATCAACATGGTCTACTTCACCTCTGAACCGTGAGATACATTTGAGCATGTGGGTCTGCAGCTTTACAAGCCCGTTCGCCTCTTGACTTCTTTCTCCCACGCTTGGAACAAAACAGAACACTTGGAACTGTGAGAAAGGAAGTTCTTTGCAAACAATCTTTGCCAGCGTGGTTTTACCAATCCCACCCATGCCATGTAAACCCACTTTCACCATCTTCTTCTGATGACCCACTACATTTAATAATCTCTTGAGATTATTTACCGACCCGTCCAAACCAAAGCATTCTGAAATATCCAGATACATTTTGTTTGAATGTAAGCTTTTCTGAACATCTGCCACAACACGTTGAATCAGCAAATCATCATCCCTGAAAAAGAGTGAATTACTATTAATATATGGCAATTATAAATGTCGGAAGTTAATCACATCCGATTCTAATATGGGTTGGTTTTATAGGGGTCGGTAGTTCAGTTGGTACGCATTCTAGCAATGAAACGCATTCTAGCAATGAATATAAGGTCTTAGATTCAAGTCTTAGCTGATTCATTAAAAGTTAATGTGATATGTCTCAAGTATCAAATGTGGCTTGAGGAAAGTTTCAGGTAAAAAACCATATTTATCAAAAATAGTATAAGAATAGAAAATCCTAACTAATCCATGAAAAACTCAACAACAGAAACCCATATAAAGAAAAACCTTAAAAAAAAAAAAAAAATTCAAGGAGATGGAGACTTACCTGCCGTTTAATTGATTGAAACACCAACCATTTAGATCGGAAACATTCCTTAATGCATTTTTGTATTCAAGGATTAACTCGGAGGATAATCTTTGCTGGCTTTCATGCTGTTTGAAGTACTCTGCATATTCACTTCCATCCCAGCACCGAAGATCCTTAGGTAAAACGTCATAAAACAAGGGACAGATTTTAAGCCCATATTTAACCATAAGCGACACCTCTTGCAAGCACCATTTTGACTCCGGAAATCTTTTGGAGAAAATAGGAATGCAAATCCTACTTTCCTTGATTCCTGTTTCCAAACAAGAAGGGATATGGTCGCCCTTTTCTAAGCTTTCTTCGTCTAAGAATGTGTTAATGCCTTCTCGATCAAGGGCACTGTACAGTCGTCTCACAAACCCTTCACGGGTGTCTGGGCCACGAAAGCTCAAGAAAACGTCAGACGTTTTGTTAACATCGAAACAAAGTGAGGGCTCTGCTGAAGAGCAGGGCCTAGAGTGGGACATATTGTGCCTGCAACTTTTCTAACCGATGAACCCAAAACTTTCTCAGAGGAAGGATTTGAACTTCTATCTTACGATGCACCCTATGCTGATATTCGGAATTCACCGGATCAATAGTTTTGTACAATTTCTTTGTAGAAATTCTACAGAACTCCGCAATTTCTTTGGTGATATCAAGCTCAAGTGAGTCATCAATTGTAACTTTTTCACTTCCAGAAATTTTACAGGGAGGTACACTGATGTAGGAGGGAGCAAGTGGATATGATTTATTGTTATCCTGTTGGTATACATGCCTCTTGACCGTCCATCTGTCCATTTTGTTTCCAATAATGTTATAAACATGCCCACAAAAGAGAATTACGGTAGCCTGGCAAAAAAGTGGCCCAGAAAAGAAGTTTCATTTAGATTTGCGCCCGCCAAAGATTCTTCAGCTTTGAAACATACATCACATTCTCCAAACGTCTAGATCACAACCGGCCCCTAACCTGCACGCCTGGTATATATTCTCCCAGTATTTTGAAGTGAGTGGTCTTCTGAATTGTGTGTTGTATTTTAAAGTGAGTGGTCTTATGAATTGTGTGTTTCTGAATTCATGAAAATCAGTGATCATATGAATTTTATTATTTTGTATGTTTAATTTAATAGAATAAATAAATAATTAATTAATTGGTATAAATTTAAGAATTTTTTTATAATTGTTTAAGTGGTTAAAAAAATTTAAGTTGGTGGTATAATTTCTAACTTCACTCTGAATGTACTTGCAAACTAAAAGACAAGGGTTACTCTTATTGAAGAAAAGTTTTTATAATAATCCTCTAGCATTTTGTCTTTTTGCTTCATGAGATACCTACTTTTTCTAAATAGATCCTAAAGCCCCTCACATGAAACCCCAACCTAGTTGGGTGATACTTTTGTAGGGGGTTGTATATGTAAGTGTTCAAGTATTTAATTGGGTAGGGTTATATATTAGTGAAGATATAGTTAATTGGGATTGTTGAATGGCTACTTAATATTTTTTAAGGGTTTTATATGAGAAAGGGGTTAAAGTTGTGTAAATTGTCTTGTCACAAATATTATATGAGATTATGTACAAATGCACATATTAAATTTGTACCTTTTGTGTTTGGAAGTTTTCACAACTCAGAGGAATTCTCTTTTGAAATACATATAGTATTCTAGAAGCATTAAATGTTTGAGCTCGCGTTATATATTCAATATATGTTTTCTTCAAAAATAAATATTGGTGGCAAAGTGGTTGGGAAGCTTCTAGTAAGCTTGTCTATCATTTTTGCTTCCGTTCCTAGGTATAAGGTTATTCATGTCATCATGTGTTTGATTCCTCCTTAAATGTGGGTGTCTAATCTTATGAAAGAGCTTGAGGCTTCAAAAGATATATTTTTTATTTTATTTTATTTAATAAAAGACAATAGGACAATATTCACAAAAAAATAGCAATAGATAAATACATCCATAAAGTCTAGTGTGACCAAGTTCATAACAAAGAGGAAAATACATAAGCAATCCCAAGCCTAATAAATTTTAATAAAATAAAGAAAAGCCAAAAGTGGGAGGGTCCTTATCATTAGAATTGACTCAAACATCATAAAGGATAAAATCATCAATTGGATCCTAGATAGTAAGATCACCTTCTTCGTTAGGAGGGTCATTTGAGGGCTACTGAGCATGGATTGGAGAAATGACAAACTCTAGGTGGGAGAATTTACCAAAATTTAGGCTAGGAAGGAGCACTTTCTTGTCCTTAAAAGGAAGAAAAAGATAGCTTGGATGGGTGATACTATTCACCATGAGTCACATTATTCTAGGAAATTAGAGGCTAAGAGTCACTAGGACCACATGAGCGAGACCTTATGATATCTAGTAGATTGGTTGTGTCCACACCAACACCCTTTAAGGAAAAGCGAATGGATTAAGGGATATGATAATATTATAGGGGGGATTCCTTTAGTTCAACCAACAACTCATTCATAGATCTACCATACAATTTTGGAATGTCACCTATCATCCTATTGTGTGTCATGCACAATTTTATGTTTAGATAATTATCTTTAATTATATTTTACATTAATTAAAATTTCAATCAAAATTATTAAGATTTTTTCACCTTTTTATCTACCACTATGTACTCCAAGTGAGTAACGCATGATACTGCATGTTTACTTCCTTCTTTGATGTTATAAACTATTAATTATAGGCTATAAATTATATGTTGAGAAACAACTCATATGGACTGGTTAGGAAATCGAACATGTAACCTCCCATTTATTGTTGGAGTGCTCTACTGGTTGAGTTATTGTCGCTTTTTTGGTCATCTCATCATTAGTTTAAGTGTGGTTTATTTCTAACACCCCCTCTTAAGTCACATTGCAAGTCCTTAGGGCTCCTAGCTTGTCTCTATAACAACATGCTGAGCTACAGCTCATATGGACTAATTAGGACTCAAATTTAAGGTCTACCTTCCATTTTTGCTAGAGTTCTCTACCAACCAAGCTACTAGCCTATAATTAGCTCAAGTGTGGCTTATTTACAACATCGTATTCATCTTTTTCCTCAATCTATTTTTCTAAAATAATTACATAATAGTTCTTTTTAAAATAACATAGCATTTTCTATTTTCAATGGAGATCAATGAATGATATTATTTGTCGATAATTTTTCATTGAAATTGGTCATAGTTGTACATGTGATTTTATTTATCATTATTACTATCATTTTTCTATTGTTATAATTGTTTAATCAAATGGTTCAATAATAAGGCCTAGATGTAGATTCTTTAGTTCAATCCTTGAGGTGCCCATTTACATGAACATTCTCTCAAGCTTAGCTATCTCTAACTCTCCAAGAATAGCTCCTAAAAAAAATTCCTCCTATCCTAACATCTATAAGTCAAAGAAACTATATTTTTTACATCAGATTAAACATTTATGTCTTCAATGACATTGACTTCTTGGTCTCATATGAAATACAACACACAAGCATGTATGCTTCTTATGATTTTAATGGAATGCATAATTTCTTAACAAATAATGGATATATTATTCTTTTAATATTACAAAACAACTATTTTTTAGTTTCCTATTCTATATGTTATTTAGTATTTCAATAGTAAATAACTTGGTGAAACACCAAAAGAATAATGAGTCTCACAAAGAATTTTACTTCTTAAGTTACTCTAAAACCTAGTTCTTAACATTATCATTGAATATTTGTTTACCTATGGGGGTAGTATTTCTCAATTATGTCACCTTTCAAGTCAATCTAACAATTTCAATTGAAACTATTCTGGCTAAATACATTTTTGGCCAAAATAAATTTTCCCAAAACTCATGGTACTTTGTACGACACCTATATGATGTCAATGGTTTCAAATGAAACATATTCAACCAAAACATTTTAGGCTTTGATTGAATGTGTTTCAAGAGCTTTGTTTCACTTGAATACACCTTTTGTAATACATTGTAACTATTTTCACATGCATGGCTCATGCTTCTATGGACATATACAACCATCAAGATGAGGTAGGTTTCATCCTTTTCTTCACAACTTATATTTGTTTAGTTGAAAATTTTAATTAAAAATCTATTTTGAAATAAAAATTATATGTTTGTATATATAAAAATGTGTGTGCATGTAAATTTTATACTGAAATAATACATAAACATGAAACCTTAAAATTGACCATGAATTAATTACCTTAAAACCTAAAATAGAATTAACCCGCTAAATGCTATAGTAGTAGCAATTCACTAAACTCTAAAGCAAGAACCATCAACATAAAACACTAAAACTTTTGTATTAACAATTAATATAATACCTAAATGCTAAATTATGCAACTCACCAAATTGAGAACTCAATTGAAATCAGTTCCAATTGATTGATATCAACAATTTAATTTGACACCTAAATTCTAAATTAGCATTTGATCTCTAATGTCCAGATATTAAATTAATAATTGATCTCTAATGTCCAAATATTAAATTAACAATTCAATTTAGATTAAATTTAATTTTCTTAGTTTTGATTTAATTTTTTACTAGTCTAATCTCATTTAGCTATCCATTTCAACTTCCAAGGAGAACTTACATGTACTAACCCTTGGTTTTCAAGGGGGTCGTAGTTTAATAGCTTTATTAAATTTTTGTCTCATTTTGTTTTACGTATAAGTTTTCCATTTTGAATATTTTATTATTATTATTAATTTGAATACTATTTCTCATTTAAAATATTTACAACTCAATCAATTCTACAAAGTATTATTTTTTGAAATTCCAAATTAATTTAGACCAAGTATACTTGATCATTTATTTTTTATTTTTGTTACCTTAGAGTATCCTTGCAATCCAACCTAGTGAATCCACCACACCTTGTCTTGGATTTACTTTTTATGTTGAGTTTTGAGGCAACCATGAAGATGAATTAGGGACATACTAGTCCTCAAGGGCCAAGTGCACAAACTCAAACAACATGATTAGAAAAAAATTAAACACTAAACCTTAAAACCTTACCAAAATGAACCAATATATTTGCAATAGTAGAACTTGTCGAATTTTGATTTAAAATGCAATTACAGAAAATTTCCTTTATTATTTATACAAGTGCAAACTATTCACTCCAAATTAAAAACAATTATTATTATTTTTTTAATAAAAGTGGATGAAACCACTAAAATTATATTAAATCTTTAGTTATTTTTTTACAGGTGTCTGGTTCAAAGAGCACTGAAGGAAAACAACCAGTAAGAAAACCCTTCAGTATTGCTCAAGAGAACATAAGCCTATCTACCTATTACAAAAGCCCATAGGCATCCCAAATAAAACCCCCCAGATACATAGCCAACCGCATTAGATATAAAGGAAGTTGTGAGAACCAGTCTAGAGAGAACATCTCAAAATGGAGCCAAAGATGTCCAACAAAAATCAGTGCCATCACCCCAAGAGCCAACCTGTCTATACACCACATGAGTCCAAGGCTCTGAAGAAAACAAAAGTCAAAGACACAACAGAACCAAGAATAAGTGATCCTGCCAGCATAAATATGGTGAGCAAACATATGCCAATCCAAATAAGAAGCAGAGAAGGATAATGAAGACCCTCAGGAAGCAGGATGAGACCGATCCAAAGAAGTAACAGTAGGATAAGAACCCATCTACAACACCACGTTAACTGCTCTTTCCAATTCCTCAGAAAAAGCCACCATCCATCGATTTTGACAAGAACTCTCTATAGAAAATAGAGCATTTTGTTAGAAAGAAAAATGCAAAGATAGAATGGATGCCATAACTGCACGCCATCAAGAATATAACAGATAACAAGATAACCAAATCATAATTATCTTCCCATCATAAGAGAAAATAGCAAGCAAGAGGTTGCTCAACCAATGATGAAACTAACTCATGCCTCAAAACATCCCCAATCATTAAATTACAACTCCCTAAATAGCAGATCAACCACGATGCCAGATGATTCAAAGAAAGGACCAATTAATATCATTATGATACAAAACCCCATGGTAAAGGCACCAATCTTCCAACCACAAAGAAAAATGATTACATAAAAAGCAGAGGATCTAACAGATATAACTAACATACCCTTGCCGAGTAGATAATCATTAGCATGTAATGAGTGTCGGTACCAAACAGACCCCAAAATATCAAAAGGAAATGAGATGCCCACCACCAAAGATATCCCCAATGACCAAGTACACAGCCAAGTAGGATAGACAGATAGCAAAGCAAAGGCCCATTCAGCACTAGCACTACAAGCCAATCAAAAGTTGCCGCTCCATCCTCCATACTTAATGAGGAGGTACTACCAAATATAGCTACAGTAGAGATGTTGCCATAAGACAAGACAACATCCCCCCTATAGCCATATAGGGAAGTGAAAAAACACATAAAGCAAGGAGATGGGAGAAGACAATAGCGTAGTAGGAATCTCAATCCAAAAGTAAAAGACACAACAATCTCCCTACTCCATTAGGAAATTCTAACAGGAAATGTCCACAACAAAGATATTGTCTCAAAGACCAACACCTTCACTATAGACACTTACGAAAGAAAACCACACCAAGCAAATGAAGTAGGTTTCTGAAAGGAGGGCCTACTAAGAAAGAAGCTTCATGCAAGAAACAGGAATGTTCAAAGGAGAAACCTCTAAGAAATCAGCACCCTCATCAACAGCCTTATTCGCTAAGAAATCCACAATGACGTTGATCTCTATGAAACAGTGAGAGATAGAGAAAGTGGAAAAGCACTTTAATTTCACACGAATGTGATCTAAAAAATATTGCAAATGCCAAGAGAGGCATTTTTTGGCTACAATCGCCTGAAACACCACCATTGAATCGCCTTCAATAACAATATCTTTAATGTTTAATGAAAGAGCGAGATCAAGCCCAAAGATAAAGCCTAGAATTCAGCCACATTATTGGTACCCTGACCAATATTTTTTCCCACAACTTTGATGATCTTCGAAGAATGATCAAAAATAACTACTCCTACACCAGACCTTCCCAGATTCCCCTTAGAAGCCCCATCAAACTGAAGTTTGAATGAAGGGAAGGGAGGACTCCATTTAGCCATTTTGCATTTAACAAGAGAAGATAGTCTACCTGATATAGCCCCATAGGAAGGCATCAGACGAAGTGAAGACCATTTCCAAGTGACCCAATTATCCCAATGAGAAAAAGACCTGAGGTGATCTAAATTTTTATGGATGAAAGAATGTACCACCTCACTAATGGAGGTTTGGATTTTACCAATTACATCAATCAAGGTGGCAGATTTATGTTTGAAATTTTTAGAATTCCTTTCAAGCTAGAGATTCCGGATCACCAATGATGGGGCCACAACCCAAACAAATGAGTAAAATAAAGAGGAAAACAACAAGGGTCAGGCCATGAATTGCGAAAATAGATTAGGACAAAGAGAAGAAGACCAACCAAGCATGCCAAACAGCCAATACCAACACTCATAAGCAAATGGACATAACAGGAAAAGGTGATCCATGGATTCCATACAATAACCACAAAAAGCACGAGCAAATACTGTTGTAATCCCAAGTCTGTCCAATCGCATCCCAGTGAGGACTTTATCTTGGACTGCCAACCAAGCAAAAGACCCTGCCTTAGGAAGACAAGCTGGATGCCAAAATAGCTTAGTAGGCCAGCAAGAGGGTGAAGAAGTCTGAACCAAAGAATTATAACCATATTTAACTGAATAGGAACCTGCAGCATTCTTAATCTAGACCAAGGAGTCCTCTTTATTGTGAAAAATAAGAGGTCTTTTGTGAAGTTCTTCCACAAAAGCAAGTATACGATCGTTATCAATAGCCAAGGGAGGAATATTCTTCCATTTAGCTACTATACATAGACCTGTGGAAACAATGTTAAAATAATCTACAACAAAAGGCCCCCAAAGATCCGATAGAATACCGGGCAAAGGGGACCAGTCTCATATAGCTGAAAGAGAAGGATGCCCATTCCAGACTTCATCCCAGAATCGGGCCTTTTTCCCATTATGGACAATCCAAGATAAATGTGGTAAAACAACCCTCCTACAAGATACCAAAAAGTTCCAGAATGCAGAACCCTTCGGAAGAGATGTAGCAGTGAAAATCCTTTCTCTGGAAGCTCCCCTTAAATACTTAGCAAGCATGATGGAAGCCCGTTTGCTATTAGGGTCTGCATATAACTTCCATACCAATTTTGCCCCCAATGCCTTATTGTGAACAACTAAATTATGAATACCCGCACCCTCTAGCTCTTTGGGATGACAAATATTGTCCCAAGCAAGGAGAGGGGTCTTCTTCCTACCTCCCAAGTTATCATTCCAAAGGAAGGACCTAAGGGAAACGTTAATGTCCTTAATAACTTGAGAGGGATCCTGCAAAATAGACATCAAATATGTGGGGATGGCATTCAAAATTGATTTGATTAAAAGGATCTTCCCAGCCATCGTAAGCCACTTGTGGTTCCAGGAGGAAATTCTGGAGGTTATTGAATGAACAACTTTATCCCAAAAGGAGGCCTTTTCCGACCCTAGAAAGAAAGGAATGCCCAAATACATACACGAAAAAGTCCCTACTTGGAAGTTACTCCAAAAGTGGACGAGTCTATCCCTAACTAGAGGGAAGACATTCACAAAAAAGACTTTTGACTTATGATTATTAACTCTTTGTCCAAAAAAAGCAGCATAATCAGAGATAATTTTCTTTATAACTCGAGCCTCCCTCAGAGAGGCTATCCCAAATAGAAGCGTGTCATCAACAAACAAGCAATGGGATTATGGAGAAAGGACGCCATCCACTCTGACATGTGACCATAAACCATATGTTGTAGCATTAGAGATGGCCCTACTTAACGCTTCTACCAAAAGAATAAACAGAAAAGGAGAGAAGGGATCCCCTTGCCTAAGTCCACAGGAGGAAGCAAAAAACCACAAAGGAGAACCATCAACCAAAACTGAGAAGCGAGAAGAAGATATGCATGAAAACACCCACTTGACCCAACAACATGAAAACCCCAAATGATACAAAACAGCCACAAGGGACTGCCAATTAACACGATCATAAGCCTTAAGCATGTCTAGCTTAAGAATCATGGTCGGAACCTTTTGTTGAGATATGGAGTGCAGAATTTCATGAGCTACAATCGCACCTTCAAATGTCTCCCAACCAGGCACAAAACCACCCTATTCCAAGGAAGGAGCCTAGAAAGCCTAACCGAAATTACCTTAGTAAAGATTTTATATAAAGTAGTACACAAGGCAATCGGACGAAAGTCCAAAAAAGAGCTAGGATTGTCCACTTTCAGAATAATAGCAATAAGAGTAGTATTAAGCTCTCTCAAAATCGACCTATTTCTTCTAGATTCCTCCAAGGCTAACAACACGCCATTTCCTATAAATTCCCAACACTTCTGAAAGAATAGAGTCGTAAAACCATCCGGGCATGGGGCCTTTTCTAGATGCATGGAAAAGACTATCTCTTTCACCTCAGCCAACGTAAAGGGAGCCATAAGCATCTTATTATCTTCTTGAGATACTAATGGGAGGATCGAATTCACAAACTAATTATCTACCGCAACAGGTTCCGCTATAAGAAGTGACTTAAAGAACCTAACGGCTTCGGAAGCAATATCATCCTCGTCAACCAGATTGTTACCATTAAAATCAATAATACAGGAAATTCGACTACGAAGCCTCTTGAGCTTAGAAGAGGAATGGAGGAACTTAGTATTCCTATCCCCTTCAGAGAGCCAGAGGTCCCTAGACTTCTGCCTCCAATAAGATTCTTCCCTAGCCAAAGTCTCAGTCAGATGAAGATTCAACAACTTTAACCTATCATACAATAGAGAGGACATACCTAAAGCAATAATTATCTTATTAAGCTGCTCAATTTCTTCCTGAATCCTGGCCTTTTCTCCAAAAATGTTCTTAAAATGCGTCACATTCCAATCCCTAATCCTACGCTTTAAGAAGCCCAGTTTCTTAACAAGCTGAAACATCCGAGACCCAGGAAAAAATGGGGCAGAGCACCACCATTGCTTTAATGAAGGTAAAAAAGATTGATCCCGAAACCACATTGGCTCAAACTTAAAAGGTAACTTCTAGGTGCCCTATCCTCAAAAATAGTAAACAAAATAGGGAAATGATCAGAGCCAGTAAAGGGGAGAACTGAGGAAACAAAATCCTAACCCGAATTGAACCAATTTTCCAAAACCAAAAAGTGATCCAGCCTTTCAGAGATTTGACAAAAGTCTCTCCGCATGTTGGTCCATGTAAATGGCCCATTAAGAGGTTTACAATCGACCAAATTCAAAAAATGAATAAAGTGGCAAAAGTCTGACATAGAATGTTTGTTAGGGATGATTCCCCTAGCCTTTTCATCTAAACTAGCAATTGCATTAAAATCCCCCCCAAAAATCAAACAAACATTACCCAGTGGAGCAGCAAGGGAAACCAAAAATTCCCAAAGGTTTCTTTTTTCTAAAACCCCAGATGGTCCATAAACATTAAAAACTTAGAATTTTAAATTTGATATCGTACTCTTAACTAGACCAAGCATCCAATTGGATGAGGAAGCAATTAATGAAAAATGTACACTAGAATCTTTCCAAAGGACCGCAAGACCGCTTGAAGCACCTAAAGAAGGAGATGCACAAAAATTCCATACTTTCCAAGAAGAGAATAACCTATCAACAGAAGATAAATTTAACTTAGTTTTTTGTACCATCACCACATCACACTTCATTAAGTCCATTTGTGACTTAATCAAGCGTCGTTTGTTAGGGGCATTTAAGGCCCTAACATTCCAGGATATAATCCTCATTGGTCCCGAGGGGAAGCATCAACTCCCCTCGAAACATCCAAAGAAATCAGAGAAACCTTACCTACCAAAAAAGTCTTATGAAGACTTCGCTTAGAAGCTAAGGCTCTTGTGACTAGCGGACTAAAGGGTTTTTTTTATCTTTTCTTTCTGGAAGTCTCCAAAGAAGAAAGAAGAGTTGTTTGAATTCCCGCATCAATTTCTAATTTAGTCTTAGCATATTTGGGTTTACGGCCTCTTTTCCCTGGAGTTGACAAAGGTGACGTAGGGGAAAGAGGGGTTTGAACCAAAGGAAGCTCGTTAATATCTAAAGGAGTATCCACGGGTGCCCTGTCTTCAATGGAACCTACCCCAAGAACTGACGGTACCCTAACCTCCTCCCTATCAGAAAAAATGGGAGTTGAAGATGGCCCAAGAACTGATGCCACCAAAGCCTTATCCGTATTGAGTAAGTCAACAAAGTTATTAACGGGAAAAGCAGCCAAGTCATTCTCCAGGCTATCCAAATCAACCGAAATTGAAGAAATTACTTTATTAGCTAAAGCAAAACTAAGAGAAACCTTATTAGTATTAACGATATCTTGCACCTGGGCAATAAGCTACTCATCTAGAACAATATCAACATCCACATGATGTTCAAAATTCTTCAAAACCACAAGGATTTGTGTCTCATCCCCTAAGTCATTTCCCAAATCAACAGGATGCAAAGAAGACATTCCCATGTTTAAAGCACCATTAGCATTATTCAAAGGAGAGACATTCGCAAAACCAATCTTCGAGGAAGGAATAGAGCAGTGAGGTACCTCTGCCAAAACCCTAGGAGTGAAGGTTTTCTTCAAAGGGGAAGCTAGATTAGCAGCGGAGACACCTAAATGATCCTTATTCCAAACAAGCATTTCCACATTCCCATCAAAAGAGGATGCAATGCCCCCCAAACCAAATTGAATGGTTTTCATATGAAAAAACAAAGGAGAATCCATAGTCACCAAAGAACAACCAAAATCCCCAAAATCTTTGATAAGATTTTGACGCCAAAGACCAAAAGGAGACCGAATGTTACAAAACTTTGGCAGAGAGACCTTGGGTGAAATTAAGACACAAATTTTAACAACAAACACCCCATCCTCAAGCACTGAATGAGACAATAGAAATTTACCAAATGAATCCCCAATCTTTGTTAAAATATTAGATTCAACAAATTCCGATGGTAACAAAGGAAGTTTAAACCAGATAGGAACCTATTTTGGGCCAACCCTAGAGGTCGCTAGAAAGGGCTTCCAACTTTCTACAAAAATCAAATTATTTCCAAGCCAAAAAAATGGAACACTCAACGCCTTATCCCTAGCAGATGCAGCATCAAAAACAATAATAAACGAACTTGCAAAGAGAACATGGAAGTAAAAAGTGTCATACCAGTGTGCATGAATTTATAATGGAGCTTTGATAGAGGAATAGAGTCACCCCACACCTCGATAACGACTGCCAAAGCTCGAAGATCATGAGTGGTGCAGGAGCACCTAGTTGAGTCAAACTCCCATTTTTGGGTATTTTATGCTTTTATGTTTGTAAAGTCTTGTGTTAGGTTGTTTTTTTTGTTTTAGGTTGTTTTGAGTCATTTTTAGTGGTTTTGATCTCATTTTGGGCTTGAGAGATCAAATCTTGCATTTCAAGCCTTGAGTTGACAATTTTTGGCCAAAATGTGGAAAATTGCCAAAAAGGTCTCCTAATATCCTCAAGAGAATTGAAACATGTTTGTTTAGTGTTTTTAAGAATGTCTAAGTTTTTTAGACAATTTGATGAGGTTAGATTGTGAAAAATGCATCTTGGAGCAAGAAAAGTTGTCATTTGGCTTAAGAAAGTTGTCAAAATTGTCTTTTTCTTGCATAATGAAGTTATTGAAGCCTCATGTCCATACAAGGGCTTGAAAAAAAACTGGGGAAACTATATAAGGCCTCCATTTACCTTGGAAAGTGTTGGTTTTTGTTTGAGCAAGTACTTTTCAATAAAAATCATGAACTTTTGGTTTATTTCACTGTTTTTTTGCTTCTTAGAGTAACAGTCTGTACTGTAGCATTGGTATCCATACTATACCTTCTGGAAAGTTTTTATATTGGTCATTCAATTCTTTCCAAGTGATTTTTGTACTGGTTTACCTTGGAAATTGGTTTGTGTAAAATTATTTCATAATTGGGAATCTGCTGCCCTGACAAGGGTTTGGAGTTGTAAAATGTGTCAACTTGGTTGATCCAGGTCTGGGATCCCTCCAATGGATTCTTTCAAGTTGATCCATGTGTATATAATGTACATACCTCTCTTATTGTGCCAGAAGAATGGTTTGAAGATGCAATTGAGTGAATACTAGGCAAGTGTTTGTCATTTGGCTAGTAGCTTGATTAAAACTCAAAGTTTGCACTCAAAAGTAATTTGAGTGAGCAAATGAATGTAACAAGGGCCTGGAAATTTGGCCATGGATATTTAACATCTCCTTAGATGGTGATTTTAGCTTACTCCTCCTTTAAAACTTTCTCATTTGTATTCAAACAGTGAGTTCACTGTTTTCATAAATTGTATGTGGCAAAATGCCCAAGGAATGCTTGAAGAGCATAATCCATGCCTTGTATCTTGAAGGCAATGTAATAGGTGGAGTTTAAATGTTTTAATACCTCATTGAGGTACTTCCCATCTTCCAAACTCTTCATTCTTTCAAGTTCAAGAGACAAAAGTTGATGACTGGTAAAAGACAGTGAAAAGGCAGTGGTAGAGGCAAATTCATTGTTTTCCTTCTTGTGTGCCAAGTGTTTGATGCTTTCCTTGCAGAGAAAAAGTAGGGGAAGGTTCCTTGAGTAATGGCAGAGATCCTATACCTTGGAGGAGGCTTGAAGAGTGGTGTGGGAGATATTTCCAAACATTGCATGCTCTAAGCCCTACAAAACCCTCCATTTATGCCATAAAATGTGGACAGTCTCAAAACTGCACTAACAGTGGGCTAAACCCCAAAAATCCTTGAGCATACACTCCTAAAACAACATCCCTAACTTTCTTTGTGGTTAAAAATGCCATCGTTGACTAGAGGGAGCAAAACAAGGCCAATTAGGCCTCCACGGGCTAGTAGCCTTGCTGCATAACACACAACAAATTGACAGTTTTTGTAGGAAGCATGAACCCAATTGAAAAATGGAACTTGGAGGCTTATGAAACATTATGAAGACATTTCAAATAGTCCAACAAGTGTACTTCAACCTATAGACAGTTTGCAGCCTCACTTGGGGGTAGTTGACCCTTATAAAGGAATTTGAGCAAGTTGAGGGTTATAGGCCTAAAACAAGAGTGTGAGCATTCAAAGGTGCAAAATACCTTACTTCCCTTGCTTTTCCATGTGGAAGACCCCTAGTACACATTGAAACTGAAGGTTGAAGGCCCCAAGAGCCAAGCATGAAAAAAAAAGTGTAGTTGGAAGGATTGAGCATTTTTTAGTAGTTCTGAGCATGGTGAGAGTCAACACCAGTAAGGGAGTTTGTTAGGCAAGTAAACCTTGGAGGACTTGGCATTACAACAACAAGATAGATTGGATATTCATATACAATAGACTCCACAAGTCCTTAGTCAATAAACTGGTCCTTTTGAGCAATTAACCTTGTGAGTGCTTACCTACCAAGCTCCCTATCAATGAGCCTTTTTCCCCATGATGGCATCCAAGGCGTCAATCAAAGGAAGCGGGAGTGGAATAGGATGTGAGGGAAAATCAACATTCGGCAATTGACCTTCCAAAACCCTTGCTATTGGTTGTGATTTAGCAGAATCACTCGCCAGGCCAAGTCGAGCCTTATTACCAGAAGCCCTAGCATTTCAATTTTGATTGCCCTTTTGCCAATTACCCTTATTCCTCAAATTATGGCCCCGATTCCCATTCTACCAAAAAAAACCCTTTGAAATACACAGAAGGAGGGAAATCCTGCTGGGGTATTTTACCCCCACCTGAGCGGGCAAATGAAACCAGAGCACCGACCCATTTTCCACCTTGGAAGACCCATTGTGGAACATGACCAGCTTGTGTGCCGAAGGGATCTTTGGGGGGAAGCGGATCTCCCACCGCCTCATCTCCCCAATGCATACTCAACTGCATGGCGAGCACAAGTCTCCAAATCTCGCTCACCGAAAACTCGCAAAAACTAAGTTAAAAACAATTATTAGTAATAGAGGAAATCTTGAATTGATAAAAATAACTCTCTTTTTCTTCGTGACATATGCTCTTACCTAAGCTAATTGTGATTGAAATGATCTTCATTCATCTTTCAAGCGTTGTTTCCTAAACAACCGACGCTAAAGTTAAAACATTATATAGTCGATATGCAATCATAAATGAGAGCAAACACAATTAAAGCGTCAACTCATTCACATTAATATATACACTAAATATACAATTATACAGTCGCTTCAGATGTTGTAGGTAGCTCCTTTTTCAATGGAATCCAACCAAGTCATGTTGTTTTACATGACAAAGGTGATCATTTTGGGAGGCTCGGGATGCCCGAGATCTTTAGAGAGCACAGTCGCTTCATACATTAGGAATTTAAAAGAGGCCTTTTGATTCTCATAGTTAGACTTTGCATTCACCCTCACTTTATCCACCCCCCTTCAACCAAGCAAAGTCTATATTCGCCTTTACTCACACAAGATGCACCTCAAAATAATCTCCACCACCTGTGGTTGAGTTTTGAGAGTTCACTGAACAATGAAGTGAACGATCATCCCTTTCAATTCTATAGCTTAACCTGTTAATACCTAAGTTTACCCCATAGGAGAGTAAACAAACAGTATATCGTGCACAGCACTCATCTTTATTCTCACCAGTGTAATAATCAATACACTTTTTTTCACACCCATCATTCCCACCTGCTTGCCCCTGTATCCAATTTGCAGGGGTGCCTGGATTATCCAGTAGTCGAGTTTTGCTGAAAGAGAAGTCCTGAACAAATAAAAAATGCCCACGTGAACATGTACATTAGTTGTCAGATTTTAGATGCAGAAGTAGGTCGGTCGACGTCTATTACATCTAGAAGAGTTTATAGAGCCTCAGAATTAGGTCCCACATTGAAAACAAAACAAGCAAAACCAAATAACCTAAGGTACCTGGAAGGATTCATAAAATATTTGTAATTGAGCTGATGAGAAGCTGGGCCCGCCAACTAAAACAACCTCGAGAGCTGGGAGACCAGACAAGCAGCTTTCGAGAGACCCACAAGAGATAGTGTTGCAGCCCACCAGATTGAGTGAGGTTAACTGCTGCAACGAGCAAAGGCTATTGGGTAGCTCTGTAAGCCCATGAATTTCAAACGATCATTGTCCATCATATTTGGCAGCTTCTTATTGAATATTAAATTTGTGTTATCCTCTGTATTTTTTTTCTATGGGCGGAGTGTTTTCTATGTGAAAGGATCGCTTAAAATCTTAGATCAAGATTTTATACATGCAAAAAAAAACAAGCTTCTAACAGCAAAGATGTGACCTGTTTGCTACATTGGTTTTTTTCCCCAAAAATAATGAAAAATTTATCTTAATTATTCTACAATTTTGAAGGGGAGAAACAACAGAGTATTGCAGACAACAGTAAGTAATGCCAAAATAGAAACAAAAAACAGTAAGAAATTTGAGAGCAAAAGAAAACGTTTGTATTAATGTCATTTCCAAATAGAGTTGCAAATGCTCTGTTTCAATAATACATTAAAACAGTTTTTATGCCATATATAGAAAACAGAGTACTACCACTTCATTGCCCTTCAAAAACTGAGAATTACAAAACAACGGTCTCCAAATAGCTATGGGAGAAGCTTCTAGAATAAGCGCAAAAAATGAACCATCTTGATCCATCGAAGTGTATTGAAGAAGATAGAAGGAGTAAATGTAGTGGTTGGGGTAGATATGTTATGGAGGCAGGGGAGATTAGATGTGTTGTGCTGGAGTCCACGTACGTCAACACTCCTAGTTAATCTTCACTGCCATGTATGTCTACAATACCAATTCCTTCTCGAAGATGCTCGAAAACATTCTTTGCAAGCGGCTTTGTGAATATGTTTGCTAGTTGTACATTGGAGCTGCAAAGCTCAAGATATATGTTACCATTATTCACCAATTCTCGAATAAAATGATATTTTGTATCAATATATATGCTTGCTCCGTTTATGAAAGACATGAATTTTAGATAAAGAGATTGCTGAATTATTATCACAATAAATTTTTGCAGCTTCTTCTTGTGGATGCCTGAAATCGAAAAGTACTCTTCTCATCCATATTGTCTGGCAAGCTGCTGATGTAGCTGCAACATATTCCGCTTTAGCTGATGATAGTGTCACAATTGGTTGTGTGTGCGGGAAAAGTGGTACAATGAAATGGAAATTACAAAATTCAATGACTTTCCCACACACCAATGGGACTCTTGGTGCAAGTTATGGAGTTATATGGAATAGCTCAACTTCTGAAGGGGTGTTCCATTGTTCTCTATTTCACAAGACCCCTCAAGCCAATGTCTTTGCTCTCAGATCACTAAGAAAAGTGACTTAGGGATGACAATCATGAGAATGAGAGATGTTTTTGATCAATCTTAGTATGAATGCAATCCTATCTATGCATGATTTAACAAATGAACTAAACTAGTGATGATAAGATGAAAATATTAGTGAAATACTATCCTAACATGATATACTAGTTTATATGATTAACTAAGATGATAGAAATGCTTCTAAAATGATTATTAGATTATTTCTATTTCAAATAGAGATTAAATGCTTGCTAAAAATGAGTATAAGTGTGATGCCAAAAACTTGGATCCCTAGAATGAGGGAATGAGCTCTATTTATAGGGAAAATAGGGCAATGGATGGTCAAGATTGGATGATCTTATCAAGGGTCGAGATTGAAAGTTAATCAATCCATGTTTACAATTCTCACCAATGAAATGGTGACAATTGTCAACAAGAGACTGCTTGAGAAGACATGTAAGAAGCATAATGCTTGAGAAGACCTCATGGTTACCTTAGGAGGTAAGGGTTAAGGTTAGGTTAAGGTTATCCATTGGATAAAGCTTTTACCCAAAGGATAAACTCTTGTGCAAGGGTTAAAGGGATAACTATGGTCAAAGCAATGATTGCTTGATGAGACCCCTGGGTTAGATGAGGGTTGAGTTAGCCAAAAAGTCTCTAACCATGCCACAAAGGGTTAGTTAACCATTAATGGTTTGGAAGACTTTGCGGACAAATTTGTAAGAGTCCTTCCAAAATTTGGGGTATTCAACAAGTTAGCTTGTTGAAGGCATAAAGGCTTTAATGGGGTGAATTCACAAAGCTGGTTCCCACTTTTGCCAACGAAAGAATTTGGCGAAAGTGGGAATTTCGGATTTGACAATGTTCGAGCGAAACACAAATGTTCGCTCGGACTACCCCTGGGAGTCCGAGCGAACCAAACTGTTCAGTTGGGTTCGATCGAACAGCGGGCGGGTTTTGGGTTCAAGCGAACCCATTAAAATATCAATATTTAATGGGTTCGCTCGAACCCCCCCATTCGCTCGAACCCTTTGCAGTTAGGGTTTTTTTTTAAATTTTATAAATATCGAAAATGACAGTTAAAAGGTCATTATTAAATTTGACTTTTTATGTCTGGTGGGGGTTGGATCGAACCAGTCGTCAGCATCACGTCATCGAGCCTTGTCTGCAGCAGTTAGCATCTTTCCTATTTCAGTTTTCGACCTTTGTTATATCAGGTGCACAAAATAACCCTTTGTTTGGTTTAATAATGTCTTTTTTTATTAAATTTGTAAATAATTTATTTGTTAATTTAATTTTTTAATTAAATAATTATATATAGTTATTGGTTTTCAACATTTTAGAAAAATGTTTGATAATTTATTGTTTTTCATTATTTTAGAAAAATGTTTGATAATTTAATGTTTTGATTGAAATGTGTAAATTTGTTTTTCAAATTACATAATTGTATAGATGTATATTTTTTTCAACATTTTAAAAAATTGTTATGAAAAACATAGAAAACTACCCTGTAGTAAATCAGAACTTAGAAAAACATTAGCAAAAAAAGAAAAACGTTAAAAAAATTAATTTAAATAAACATTAGAAAATTTAGATACCAAATTTAAACAAATTAGACAAAATAAATTTCCTCTACAATGTGACCCATTTTCACATCCTATTACACGTACAACATGACCCCTTAAGACCACATATGACACTATACGTTCCCTTAGGAGGTCATAGAGGATCACATATAATATAATAGTGTACATGTATGACATTCCCTTTAGGATCACATCTAGTGTCCTAAGGGGTCATACGTGGTTCTAAGGGGTCACATGTGTTATAACACATGCGAGACCCCTTAGAATCGCATATGACCCCTTATAAAATTGTAGGGTGAATGACATACCCCTTAGTCCATCAAATAGTATCTTAACACATGCGTGACCCATTAGAATCGCATATGACCCTTTATAAAATCAATCCTAGTGTGAACGACATATCCCAAAACCCATCACATAGCGTCTTAAGGGGTCGTATGTGGTCCTAATGGGTCACGCATGCATTAACACATGTGTGACCCCTTAGTAGGTCAAATAGGACCCCTTATAACATCCTACTATACATATGACATTCCCCTTAGGATCACATAGTGTCATAAGGGGTCATATGTGGTTATGAGGGGTCATGCATTTGTTATAACATATGCATGACCCCTTAGAACTGCATATGACCCCTTATAAAATCCTAGTGTGAACGACATACCCCTTAGTCCATCACATAGTGTCTTAAGGGGTCGTATGTTGTCCTAAGGGGTCACGCATGCATTAACACATGTGTGACCCCTTAGTAGGTCACATATGACCCCTTATAACATCCTACTGTACATATGACATTCCCCTTAGGATCATATAGTGTCCTAAGGGGTCATATGTAGTTAGACCCACATATGACCCCTTATAAAATCCTATAACCACATATGACCCCTTATAAAATCCTAGTGTGAACGACATACCCTTTAGTTCATCACATAGCGTCTTAAGGGTCGTATGTGGTCCTAGGGGCCATGCATGCATTGACACATACGTGACCCCTTAGTAGGTCACATATGACCCCTAATAACATCCTACTGTACATATGACATTTCCTATGTGTCCTAAGGGGTTGAATATGTGGTCCTAAGGGCTCACGCATGCATTAACACATGTGTGACCCCTTATAGAATCCTAGTGTGAACGACATACCCCTTAGTCCATCACATACTATCTTAAGGGGTTGTATGTGGTCCTAAGGGGTCAACATGCATTAACACATGCGTGACCCCTTATAACATCCTACTGTACATATGACATTCCCCTTAGGATCATATAGTGTCCTAAGGGGTCATATGTGGTTAGACCCACATATGACCCCTTATAAAATCCTAGTGTGAACGACATACCCCTTAGTTCATCACATAGCGTCTTAAGGGGTCATATGTGGTCCTAAGGGGCCACGCATGCATTGACACATACGTGACCCCTTAGTAGGTCACATATGACCCCTAATAACATCCTACTGTACATATGAAATTTCCTATGTGTCCTAAGGGGTTGAATATGTGGTCCTAAGGGCTCACGCATGCATTAACACATGCGTGACCCCTTATAGAATCCTAGTGTGAACGACATACCCCTTAGTCCATCACATACTATCTTAAGGGGTCGTATGTGGTCCTAAGGGGTCAACATGCATTAACACATGCGTGACCCCTTATAACATCCTACTGTACATATGACATTCCCCTTAGGATCATATAGTGTCCTAAGGGGTCATATGTGGTTAGACCCACATATGACCCCTTATAACATCCTACTATACATATGACATTCCCCTTAGGATCATATAGTGTCCTAAGGGGTCATATGTGGTTAGACCCACATATGACTCCTTATAACATCCTACTATACATATGACATTCCCCGTAGGATAATATAGTGTCCTAACATACATATGACGTGTTAGATCTCTCTGTTCTTGAATTTTTTATGTATGTCAAAGATTTAAATATGTACATGTACATTAGATCTCTCTATCTCTCTGAAATATATGTTATCTCTAGATCTGAAATATATGTTCTCTCTCTCTCTCTCACTGAAATATTTGAAATTTTTACATGTATTTTTTGAAAATGAAAATGATCTCTCTCTCTTTGTCATGAAGATTTATATGTATATAATCTCTCTCTCTCTCTCTCTCTCTCTCTCTCTCTCTCTCTCTCTCTCTCTCTCTCTCTCATGAAAATGATCTCTCTCTCTGCTTACGTATTTATTTTAACTTTATGACATGTACCTAGATAGATGGCATCCCAAGATATACCTTCGCAGGCTCCTAATCAGGATCCACCTTTGCAGGCTCCTGATCAGGATCCACCTTCGCAGGCTCCTGATCAGGATCCACCTGCGCAGGCTCCACATCAGGAGCCACCACAGCAGGATCCTCCACAGCAGGATCCCCCCTTGCCCGACATTGCTACTATTTTTCATTACAGTGATCGAGAGTTGCATAGGTTGAGGGCCATACTAGATGACCCTCGTACTGATGGCGTGTACAAGAGTACGTGCACGTCCATTTTTGACAGTTTGCAGACATTGAGGGACCGCCTAGTATCTCATACCTCATTCTCACCTGAGGTTATAGAGGATATATATAGACAGTTGAGGAGTGAGGTGAGGGGTCCTCATTCTTTTGCTGATGTGGTGGGGGTGGTCTCGAAGAAGACCATCAAGGAGAGATGCTTCCCACAATATCAGGAGAAGAGTAAGGTGAGGGGATATCAGGTTACCAGATGTATCGACCCACAGGTTGCATCACTGATTTACCCACGATTCTTAGCAACCCATGGTCATTATCCTAATAACAACCAGATTCCATTATACTTTGCACAGCAGGTATTTGTTGAGGTTCATTGTCAGATGAAACCAAACTACCTTGATATTCTGAGATATTATGGATAGGGGAGGGGCAGGATTGCTAATAGAGATGCATATCGTAGGTGTGATAGAGCTCCGCCTAGACACAGGGACCTTGTTGGCCAGAGATTTTCTGCAGTAGTCCCAGCCATGGCACCCATAGCAGATCACGTTGTGATCTCATGTTTAATAAATAATCTAGAGTTCTAAGTTTTAATTTGTAGATCATTTAAATTGATTGTGGACTAATCCTTAAATTGACAGTTAGCTCATGTCACTCCTTCCTTGAGCTCTGAGCATGTGCGTAGGAGAGATTCTTTAGATGCTGTTAGTGTACAAGTTAGTTATGGTTTTTGGTATATATATATATTTGATGTACATGCACGTCTAGAGATATATATATATATATATATATATATATATATATTATATTTAATATTTAAATAAATTCTACTTTTGCAGGACTCCCCCTCAGATGGTCGCTCAGTTCGTAGCCGACATGATGATCCCTGTTGATTTGCTCCAGACTTTATAGCTCATTTACATTTATCTTTTTATATACTTTCATATTATATATATTCATGCACGTACATGGAGTTTAGACTCTAGATTATACTTTATACCTGGTTTATGTTTGACTCTGGATTATACTTTATACTTTATACATGGAGTTTAGACTCTAGATTATACTTTATACCTGGTTTGTGTTTGACTCTAGATTATACTTTATACATGGAGTTTAGACTATAGATTATACATGTTATAAGTTTTATACATGTTTGATTATATTATATTTATACAGTTTGATTATATTATATTTATACATGTTTGATTATATTCTAGATTTATGTACATGATGTTTGATTAAATTAGATTTAAATACATGATTGATTAGATTGTATATTTCATGCATGTACAACGACTTGTTTAGACTCTAGATTATACTTTATACCTGGTTTGTGTTTGATCATCTATTATACATGTTTGATTATATTAGATTTATACATGTTTGATTAGATTAGATTTAAATACATGTTTGATTAGATTGTATATTTCATGCATGTACAACGACTTGTTTAGACTCTAGATTATTCTGTATACCTGGTTTGTGTTTGATCATTTATTATACATGTTTGATTATATTAGATTTATACATGTTTGATTAGATTAGATTTAAATACATGTTTGATTTTCAAACAAAAGATTATGTATTCAATTATACATGTTTGATTTTCAAACAAAAGAGTGTATGAAATGAACAAACTAAACTTAATAGGTCATGTATTGAATAGTTCACATCCAGTACATGTATATTACATAGGTATGTATATTTGTAGGTATGTGAGCTTCTAGGTATGTATATTGTAGTTAAATAGTTCACAACATGTACATGTCCTAATTCCATATTAAATATATCAATTTTACAAATGTACATATTACATTCTAATTTAAATATGCATTTTTTAATTAAATACAAATACAATTACATACAATTAAACGTGCACATTTAAATACATCCTAATTTGATATAATGTATAAATAAACTTAAAAAATATTTATCCTAAATAGTTTCAAAAAAAGTTACTTGAGATCTAGAATTTATCTTGAACTTGTACATTAAAATTCAATTCATGTGGATTACTAAATGTATATATAGTTCATACCATATCAAGTGGTTCACAACGCTCTTCAATAACACTTAATATTTTGTCATGATCTTCACTATCTAGTCTCCACTTTTGAGACCGCCCTCGACGTGGAACTGTTTGAAGAATTAGGCCAACAGCAATGACCAAGTGACTATATTGATATACCTTGTTATCAATTTGGTATTCAGTGAAATGAATCCCATGTTGAACAATTTTAACTTGTTTGAAATATGTCCCTTGCACTACAACTGATCCTGCATGTACATGTATATAAGAAACGTGAGAAATTAAAAAATTTCACACAAGCGATTTGTATGTATGTACATATTCAAATCAAAACTCAAACCTGTGGGAAATGACATTCCATCACTCATCTTAGATTTTGATAACTTCTTTCTCTCTTTTGTGCAACGCAATAAATAATAACTAACACCTTCTATATTTCCATCTTCTACTATGACTGCAAAAATATCTCCTGCAATTTGACACAAGTTAAATAAATTCTAAGTTATATGTCATTTTTAAGGAAATGTTTACATGTGTACGTCATGTACATACATACCTTTTTTAGTCAATCCTGAAATATGATCGTAATCACCAGAAATCAAAGGAATGTCTTCAAAGTTTTCATCCTCATTTGAATCCTCGTATGTGTCAGAAACATCTAGTGGCACCATTTTCCATTCACTAACATATCCAAGCTCTTGGTTCTTGCAATCAACATAGTTTTCGAAAATGCATTTAGAACAAAAACATGAATAATCTCTAGTGTATAATGTCCATGGGCGATTATCTGTACTCATGACACAATGCAAAGATCTTGTCCTCTCCACACTCTTGCATCCATGCATTGATTTTCTATCCACATCTGTAAAATGTACATGTGTACAAGAATGTACATGTAGATCAAGTTGTTAAATTAAAAAAAATTAAATAAAATACTAAAAGAGAACACGTACCGGTTATCTCCCAAAACACTCTATATGGAATGGGCTTATATGTTCTTGATGATGATTCCCCAGGATAATTAGGTTGCTCAAAGTGTTTCTTACACCATTCAACAACATCATGTGCATTTTCTATACGTTTTCCTGTGTACTTTATTTGATGCTTTCTTAGAGCACGTTTGATACAAGCTCCTGCACCATCATGTTCACCCTTTCCATGACCACTCTCAAAAAAACTCCAAACATGTGGTATTTTGTCATTTCGATGATATCTACATAGTGCATAAAATGGCCTCGAAGATTTGAATTGTGCCGCACATCCATCAGACCAAACAAAATTTTTAACTATTGTTATGCCTCTATCTTTCAAATATTCAAAAAACTTCTTAAAGCAATGTTGTACAAAAAGTGTGTCATGCTCCTTATCATCACTGATATAGAAGTGGTACTCTTTCTTAATGACACAATTTTCAAATGTACTATCAACACCATCTAAATTCATCTGTGAATGTCGATAACACACATGCACGAAAATAGTGATTTGCTTTGAAAAATAATACTCTGATTGAATCTCTTTTTGATGCACAAAAGAGTAATTCTCTGCGAAGTCAACTACAGATAAAATAGTTCCAAGTGGGAAAGTGTCTCTTAATCTTTTAAATTGTTCTGCTTGCCACTTGGCAAAAAAACCATGGCATATGTATGGTTTTATCAACTTACGAAAATTTTCCATAAATGTTCCAATAGGTATTTCCTCTTCTACATAATCTAGTCTTGTAGATTCCTTTCCAAATTTTGTTTCAATTTTTTTGTACTTATAACTCTTGCAATTTACCATCTTCCTCATGTCAGTATCTTCATCTCTCAAAGGCAATTTAGCCAAGTCCCTGCATGTTCCACAAATTCCTTTTATGCAATTTATTTGACCGGTTGCATTATCATCTGATTTATCACATAAGATGGATGCTATGAATTGACTTGTTCGTTTAGGAGGAGCATTTTCATAACCATCATTACCTTCTCTAATATTTCGAAACACCTGATAGTACAAGTCAAATTCGATGTGATAACGACAACAACAAGTTTCGAAAACTTTGTTTAACTTCACATAATATGGCCTTAACCGTTCAAACATGGTTTGTCCAATCTTTATATGAGGGTTTATTTTAGTAAACAATACATACAATTCATGTTTTGTTGTGTCTATCCAATGTTTTACATGGAGATCATAATGATCAGGACCAATCCTTTGCTTGATAACATCTCTACTATTTGATGAAGGGCGAGTATTATCATTCCAAAAACTTGTCACAAAGTTCCTAACAACATCTTCAATTCTATCAGAACGAGGAGCTCTACACATAATTGCCCAATTCCCTTCTGAGGTAGTATCATCCAAAATCTTTCTCCTTTTAACATATTTAGATATTGTCCTTCTATTAAAACCAAACTCAGATGACAGTGAAGAGATTTGTCTTTTTTGAGGCAATCTTTCATTTACTAAAGATGTCAACATCACTCTTCTTGAAATGGTCTTATCTAGTTTTCAAGATTTTTTACCAATGTTCACCAAACCTTTCTTAACATTATCAACAATAGATTTTTGTAGCTGAGAAGATTTCCTCTTTTGATTTGTTGTATCTATACCCAACAATTTCATTGGATCTATTAAGTCTTTATGAGTAAGTACAATTGATAACAATTGAGCTTTTTCTAGTGTAGTATCAAGATTGTTGAAATGCGACATTATTTCTTTTGCACTTTTATTCATTGACCTCCTTTTAGTATGTCTAGGTTCTTCACTGAGACGTTTCAACTCATCCACATCCATTTCAAGTAAATGATCTAAATTTTTATAAGAAATATTTCTCTTCACCTGTTTAGCTAGATCCACAATATGCTCATCCATATCAGTGGTAGGAGGTAAGGAGCCTAACCCCTCTCCTTCAAAGGTCTCCATTGGTTCAACTTGGACAATCTCCTCCCTATGTTCATCAACTATATTGTGTTCTTCAACAGGTTCATTTGCCCGTTCTGCACATAATTTAAGAGTTTGTGTAAGGTTCTTGAATTAATTAGAGATTATTCAATTAGGATTAAGAATAGGGGTGAATTTGGCTTAAAGCTTTACATGTTAAAATTAGCCCATTCAATTTGGTTTATTAAATTTAAATACTTTTAGGACCTTATTGTTATAACTCTAATTAAATTACCTGTTTAGGTTTAAAGTTCAATTTGTTCTCAGGTTAGGATTAAAGTTCAATCTCTAATTTTGAGCACTAATTTAACACATAAAATAAAATTTTGATAAATTAGAAATTCCAATTTTGAAAATTAAAAGTACAAATATTTTGATGCATGCATACGATAACTTAGGTGACCTCATATTAATTTGTTATGGACCATAATGTAAGTGGACTATAATTTGTCACATGTGTGTATATTTAAGACCTATTATTGCATAATAGACCTCCTAATCTGAAATGTTTTTGCATGTACGTGAAGTTGAATATAAATAGTTCACCTAAATTATTCAACATGTTTAATAGGTTATAAATTTATGTCACATTTAAGAACTATAATCAATGTAATAGTCCTAATAGGCCTTATTATTAAAATCAATATGACCACATTTGAAAAAACATTTCACAAAATTAATATACTTAACTACCCTTAAGACAAATATATTATGTGATATTAAAGGACCTATCACATGAAATTACTTGTACATGTAGATTAAATATTCAATATATATAATTTAGAACCTAAAAATTATGACATAATAGGTCTTATTAATTTTATGACTTAATAGGTCTTATCTATTATAAATGAACTTAATTATATAGGAAAAAAATGCAATTACACAACAAGCAAGTTGATGGAATTTGAAATTTGCAAATACACATGTATTATCTCAAATTAATTATGTTTTCCAATTAAAACAAAATTATTTTTAATCCTATTAAAAATATTAGATAAAAAATATTGAATTCTAATTAATTGATACGTAATACATATTAAATTAAATAGAAATAAAATTAAAAATACATACTTGCATCATGATAGCTTTGTCTTCTTTGTTCTCGATATCTTTCTTCCGTTTCGGGAGAATAATTCCTTGAAGTCTTATTTTGCCTTCTCTTCTTGTTCCCCATGCTTTTACAAAAAACCTTCAAATTATTTGCCTTCAAAATAATTTTCAAATATCTTCTCTCATCCAAAAATGCGAATTATTTTAATCATTTGAGTGATAAAAAGTGAAAAAAAATTATGGACATTTATACGATTCCACAAATGAAAAAAAAAAAAAAAAATGCGTCGGCCCGAGTTCGAACGAAAGCCGACAGTTAAAAATTGTTGGGTTCGCTCGAACATGGCAGTTACAAAAATGTGTGTGCCAAAATCTAGCTCGCTGGTTCGAGCGAATGGGGGTTCGCTCGAACCCCTTTTGGTTCGAGCGAACCCAATCCGATCGAACACGTGTTCGATCAAAACCCCAAAATTAGAAGTTTCTCCCAAAAAATTTCAGAGTTCTGAAGAATTAATGACTTCGGAGCTCTGGTTCAATACACGAATGAAATAATCTTGATAACCCAAAAATATTAGATGGTAGTACTCGAAGCAATCTTTCCAACGAATATAATTTTGTTATATTTTGAATTTATTATGTTCTTGATTTTTTAATTTTATTAAAAATTGGTTTTTCACCGAACATGAACTTCTCTGTTCAACGCATTGGGAAAAATAAGAAACTAATTCAAAAGAATTCTAAAAAATATCTATGCCCTTGGTATTGATGTCTTCTTTCTAACAAAAAAAAAAAAATTGAATTTCGATTTATATAGAACAAGTTATGTGTTCAAAAGTAAACCTATGTTTGAATTATGACTAGTCGGACTTCAAAACTTTATAAAATGAAAAATATTGAACATATCACTATAAAACCAAATGCAAGCCCTGGATATTGATGTTACAAACCAAAATTCGAAAGAATTGAGTTTTTATCATTTATAGAAAAAAAGTTATGTGTTTCGGGAGGCACATCACTCTTAAAAAATGTAGTTTGTTGTAAAAAACTACTTTTCGAGGGAGATGGAAAAATTTTAAAAAAATCTTTCAAAAAAATTTGAAAAAAATGTATATAGAATCTACAAACAAAATGCTAGAAATCACTAATTTACATCATCTTCAAATTTTTAATAGTTTAAAAGTTATAGTTCTCGGAAGTTGAAGATTATTTTAAAAATGTACATCTCAGTGTCAAAAGTGGCAAAAAAGTGGGAACCATTATTGTGAGTTCACCCAATGCCTTTGGAAGACTTTTCTCCAAATTTGAGAAGTGACATCCTCAAATTTAGGGAAAGGGGATAATTGAAGGGTTTAGGCTAATTGATTAGGATTAGATGGGCTCTAGAAGAATTTAGAAAGGGGCTTAGGAGGCAAGTGGGAAATGTAGGATTTTGCAAGTGGGTGGGGAAAATAGAATTTAATTAAAATAAAATTAATTTATTTCAATTGTGGTTGCAAGTGGAGGATTTAAATAAATTAGATTTATTTATTTAGAGTGAATAATTTAATTAATGTAAATTTAATTAAAAGTAGAGAGAAGAGATTTAATTAAATAAAATGATTTATTTAATTAAATTATGTGAAAGGCTTAGGTGAATTTAAATAAATAAATTGAATAATGTATTTAATCAAATAGAGGAATGTGAGTGATTTAATTAAATTAGATTTAACTAAATAGAGGAATGCAGTCATTTTTATATTGATGCCCAAGAGACAACACCTGATCTTAGATGGAAGATATACCCTGAAGTGTTTTTTCTATCATCCATGCTACCTCCCCAATCACTATCCATGTATCCAATCAGTTTGTAATCATCTGAAAGTGTATACAATATTCCAAAGTTCTTTGTTCTAGTTATGTACCTTAAAAAAAAAATTCCAACTTTCCAATGTGATTCCTTTGGTTTGTCCATGAATCTAGAAATGAGACTAACCCCATATGTGATATCCAGTCTTGTGGAAGTTAAATACATGAGGCTGCCAACTAATCTTTTGAATAAGGTTTCATCAACACTAGGACTTGTGTCATCCTTGCTAAGTTTTAAACCCAATGCAACTGATGTAGGGGTTGGATTCACATTTGTCATCTTAAATCTCTTCAACAAATCATTAGCATACTTGCTTTGACATATAAAAATGCCTTGATCATTTTGACTTACCTTTATCCCAAGAAAATATCTCATGAGCCCCAAGTTAGTCATATCAAATTCTCTTTCCATGAATGGCTTGAATGACTTAACTGTCATATTGCCCGTGAATATCAAATCATCTACATACAAACAAACTATCAAGATTTCTCTTTCATCATTCACTTTGACATACAAAGTTGGTTCATTGCCACACTTGCTAAAGCCATTGTTCACAAAATAAGAATATATCCTGCTGCACCAAGCTCTAAGAGCTTGCTTCAAACCATATAGGGCCTTTTTCAGTTTGTATACTTTATGTTTTTCTCCCAAAATTTCATAACCCGGTGGCTAATTTATATACACTTCTTCCAAAACGCCATTCAAGAATGTTGATTAAACATCCATTTGGTAAACCTTCCATTTGTTTTGAGCTACTATAGATAAGACCATTCTAATGGTATCCAATCTTGCAATTAGTGCAAATGTTTCATTGTATTCTATGCGCAGTTGTTGTGTGAAGCCTTTAGCTACTAGTCTTGCCTTGTGCTTCTCTACTTTTCCATTAGCATTATACTTTGTCTTGTAAACCCATTTAACTCCAATCACATCCTTTCCTTTAGGAAGCTCTACTAGAGCCCAAGTTTGATTCTTTTCTGTTGACTGGATTTCTTCATCCATGGCTGCAATCCATTTGTCATCTTTTATGGTATCTTCAAAATAAATTGGACCAACTTTTGTTAAGAATGCAAAATTAGAGCATAAATCATCATTTTCAGCCTCTTGTATTTCATCATATATCTCCCTTAGAGTTTGTGTCTTCTTTGAAGTGTTTATAGACCTTGATCTTAGTGATGCAAGTGTTGTATTAGAAGACTCGCTGCTATTATTACTTGCTGGAGTAGTAGGCTTTGGAGTGGTAGGTGTTCTAGTAGGTGTTTTAGGAACATTTTCTTGTGTATTAGGATTCTCAACTTGAGTTTCATTCTCCTCATTCTCTTGTACAACACTAGTTGCAACTATAGTTGTTTTGTCTATTCTATTGAATCCCATGCTTCTTCTTCAACAAACTCAATATCACGGCTTATAATCAACATCTTTGTTATAGGATTGTACAACTTATATGCCTTGGATTGTTTACTATATCCTACAAATATGCACTTCTAGATCCTCTATCATCTAGTTTTTTTCTCAACTCTTGAGGTATCAATGAGTATGCCACGCATCCAAAAACTCTCAAATGTGCTATATTATGCTTCCTTTTGCTCTAAGCTTCTTCTAGTGTTTTATTTATCACCATTTTTTTGGACATTTATTTAATATGTATACTAAACATAAAAATTGTTTTATCATACTTCGTGCAATTTCCATAATTGTTCTATTCTTTCTCTCAGCTACTCCATTTTGTTGAGGAGTATAACTTGTTGTAAATTGTTTTCTTATGCCATACTCTTTGCAAAAATTTTGAAAATCATTTGATATGTATTCACCACCTTGATCAGTTCTCAATGTTTTGATATAATAACCACTTTCTTTCTCAACTTTTGCCTTGAACTCTTTAAAAACAACAAATGCATCTGATTTGTATTTCAAGAAATAAACCCATACTTTCCAACTGAAATCATCAATAAATGTTAAGAAATAAAGTCTTCCACTTATGGATGGTGTTTGCATTGGTCCACAAAGCTCTGAATGCACTATCTCAAGTGGTTGTTTTTCTCTATAAGACTCCCCAACTGGAAATTAATTTCTATGTTGTTTTGTCAATATGTAACTCTCACGTGTTGTCTTAAGTGGCTATATTGGTGGTAATCCATATGACATTCTTTTCTTATATAATAGTTGTAACCCTTTGAAGTTTAAATGCCCAAGTCTTAAATTCCATAGCCAAGATTCATTTTTGTATGAAGCCTTCAAAGTTGATTCAGCAACCTTTTGCAATCCTTGTGGCTTTAAGAATAGTTCACTTTGAATACTAAGTGGAAACATCCTATTTGTTGTCATTTCAACTCTTGCAATCATCCTATTGCTTGGTTTATTGTCTAGAATCACATATTCACCATTTTCAAAGTATATTCTATATATTTTTTGCACTAGTTGACCAATGCTTATAAGATTGTGTTGCAATCCAGGAGCATAGTATACATCAAAAATATGCTTCTCCTCACCTTACTTAGTTCTTATGTGAATGGACCCTTTTCTCAAAACTGAAACTCGTTGATCATTTCCCAATTTCACTTCTGATTTTACTGAATCATCCATTGTTGCAAACATCTCCTTATTACAACTCATGTGATTATTGCATCCACTATCTAGAAACCATACTTCTTTGGAACTCTCTTGTGCTACATTGCATGTTATCAATATGGTGTCTTGTTCACTAGTATTTGGTTGGTTTTCATTTGTAAAATGTGCCTTTTGCTTATTCATATCATATTGCTTTTTCCTACGTTCTGATGCAAAATGCCCAAATTTATTGCAGTAATGACATTGAATGTTGGATTTATCATACCTTTCTCCTTGATGGTGGCTATGAGAATGGCTACTCCCCCTTCCTCTTGTTGGTGTATAATGAGCATGTGGGCTTGATGTTGGTCTTCTTCTTTCAAATTGTGTATTTTATCTTTCTCCCCTTGGTATAAAACGTCCTCTACCTCTACTATGATTTGATCTTCCTCTTGTTCGACCAAATGAAAGTTGAGTCTTGAATGCATTCTTCAATGATGATGTTCCCGATCAATTTAATCTTTGCTCATGTGCAAAGAGTGATCCCATTAATTCATCTACTGATAACTGAGTGAGATCTTTAGACTCTTCAATGGCCACTACAAACTGGATTAAACTTTGTAAGTAAACTTCTAAGTTTTCTCTACAACCTTTTGATCCCCAATGGTTTCTCCATATGATCGAATCTGATTTACTATTGACATTGCATGAATGAAGAATGAATCTACTGAATCTGAGTCCTTCATTTGCAAATTTTCAAAATCCCTTCTAAGAATTTGTAATTTGGTTGTTTCCACCTTCATGTGCCTTGGTATGCAGTTTGCAAACTCTCCCATGTCTGCTTTGATCTTGTGGTGGCTGATACTTTTGGAAAAATTGATTCCTCCATTGCCTACTGAAAGAAAAATAATGGTTTGGCATCTTTCTTCTTATTTTCCTTCAACAAATCCTTCTCAGCTTGTGGAAGACCCTGATAAGCTTGTTGGTCTGCTAGTTCGCGAAACCCATTTTCAACCAAGTCCCAAACATCCTAGGAGAAAAACAGAGCTTTCATTTTTATGCTCCAGAAATCATAATTCTTGCCATTAAAAAATGCAATTTGAGGCTGTGAAATGCTTCCGCTTGTCCCTGCTATAATTTTTTAAAATAAAACTTTGCCTCTCCTCACTATTTCTCCAGTTTTTCTGCTATTGGCAACTTTAACAACTTACAACTTTAGTAATCTGCCCTTTCTAGTAATCTCTTCCTTTGATTACAACAAGAACTTTTCAATCTTCCAACAACTGTGCTTAGTTCACTAATTGCCCAATACTAGAGGCCTCATAATCTTCTTCGTATGCTTCCTGCAACAGAATTTCTCACTGCAACTTCTACACTTCCCTGATCTCCATGCTCATATAACCTTTCTCTGATACCAGTGTGAAGGGGAGAAAGAACAGAGTGTTGTAGATAACAGCAAGAAATTTGAGAGCAAAAGAAAACATTTATATTAATGCCATTTCCAAATAGAGTTGCAAGTGCTCTGTTTCAATCATACATTAAAACAACTTTTATGCCATATACAAAAAAAAAAAGTACTACCACTTCATTCCCCTTCAAAAACTGAGAATTACAAAACAAAGCTCTCCAAATAGTTACGGGAGAAGCTTCTAGAATAAGCGCCAAAAATGAACCATCTAGATCCATCGAAATGTATTGAAGAAGATAGGAGTAAATGCAGTGGTTGGGGTAGATATGCTATGGAGGCAAGGGAGATTAGATGTGTTGAGCTGGAGTCCACGTACGCCAACAAATTTATGTGTGATTGAAAAACATTTGCCAATGAAATTATTATTTTCTTCCCAAAAATTTAAAAAATGAAAGATTTGCCTTAATTTTTCTACAAATTTCATGCAATAGAAAAACATTTGCCAATATAATTATTATTTTCTCCCAAAAATAATGAAAGATTCACCTTAATTTTTCTAAAATTTTCATGCAATAGAAAAAGATTCTCTACTAAAATTAATTTTTTCCCCAAAAAGAATGAAAGATTCACCTTAATTTTCACACAATAGAAACTAGCTGCGGGAAGCATAACTGTCCGAAAAAAATCTGACCACATTACAATGAAAATTGTTTGAGCTAACTTAAAAACAATCAGTAGTAATGCCAAACGAGAAGAAATCTTGAATTGATAAAAATAAATTCACTAGAGAAGAAATCATGAATTGATAAAACTAAATTCACTTTTTGTGCGTGACATGTTCTCTTAGCTAAGCTAATTGTGACTGAAATGATATTTTTAATCTTTAAAGAGGTGTTTCCTAAACGACCGACGATAAAGTTAAAACATTATATAGAGTTGATTTCCAATCATAAATGGAAGCATATACAATAAAAATTTCTGGTCATTTACATTAATATATACACTAAAGAGAGAGCGGAATATATACAATTATACATTCACTTCAGTCACTATAAGTAGTGCCAAGTCCTATCACTGTCACGTTGGTTTACATAACAAAAGTGATCATTCTGGGAGCCTTATGTTCTTCAGAGGACGTAGTTTCTTCATACATCAGAAATTTAAAAGAGGCCTTCCAATTCTCATAATCGGACGTCGCATTCACCCTCACTTTATTCCCCCTCTTCAACCAAGCAAAGTCTGACGTGGTGTCTGTTCGTACAAGACGCACTTCCAAGTAATCGCCACTATCTATACTTGAATTTTGATGGTTCACTGGACATTTAAGTAAATCGTCATCCCTTTGAATTGTGTAGCTTAACCTGTTAATACCATGGTTTACCTCACAATCCTCATGGACTTGGATTTGGCCAGAAGAGACTAAACAAACAATATATCCTGCACAATTCTCATTTGTGCAATAATCAATACTATAGCCGTCCTTTCCATAGGCCTCCCCTTGTACCCAATTTGCAGAGGCCTGTGGATTAGCCAGCAGACAATTTTCGCTGAAAGAGAAGTCCTGACAAAACAAAAAGTGTCCACGTGTAACTCTACGTTAGTTCCTAGATTCTAGATGCACAAGTTGGCCGGTCGACGTCTAATACAGCTACAAGAATTTATAGAGCCTGAACATTAGGTCGCACATTATTAAAAAACAAGAAAAACCAGAAAACCTTACCTTGAAGGAATCATAAAATATTTGTAATTGGGCCGATGAGAAGTCGGGCCCGCCAACAAAAACACACTCGAGAGCCGGGAGACCAGACAAGCAGCTTTCGAGAGACCCACAAGAGATAGTGTTGCAGCCCACTAGATTGAGCGTGGATAACTGCTGCAACGAGCCAAGGCTTTTGGGTAGCTCCGTAAGCCCAGGAATGTGGTGAATTTCTAGTATTACCAGCTGAGCCAAATTCCCTAAGCTATCAGGAAGTTCAGACAGATGTTGACAGTATGAAAGATTCATCTCCTCCAGACTTGAAAGATTGCAGCAGTCTTGAGGCAAACAAGAAACGCCGCATCCTTCCATTTCAAGACAGACTAAGCTGATCAAGCTTCCCACGGTATTGGGTAGGCCACTCAGTGAAAGGCAATAGCTCACATCCAGAAAAGCCAAAGATTTCAGGCCGCCAATACTGTCGGGCAGCTCTGTGAGCTTATGATTGTGGTGAATTTCTAGCCTTTCCAGCTGAGTCAAATTCCCAAAACTATCGGGAATTTTAGACAGATTTTCACAGCGTGAGAGATTGAGCTCCTGCAGATTAGCAAGTTTGCCAAAGTCATAAGGCAAAGAGGAAACACTGCATCCTTCCATGTCGAGGTTAACTAAGCTGGTCCAGCTTCCCACGGAATTAGGCAGGCTGCTCAATGAATTGCAGTTGTGCAAATCCAACGTCTGCAACGGTGTATAGCATAGTGTAGCAGGAAGACACTTCAAGGATGCGCATCCCCTCAAAATAAGCACTTTAAGATTCCCAGGCCTAATCTGTTCAAATATCATGACTTTCTCAAGTTATGAGAAAATTGATACCAAATATCTGTGTGATTAAAGAATTTAAAAGGAAAGAAAAAAACATGATCACTTACAGCTGGATTTTCTTCTGCTGTTTCGTCCCACAGATGAGTGATCTGGCTATGGATCACTTCCAGAATAACAAGGCTCTGCAAATTCATTCCTTCAGGTAGACGTTTTGACGGGTAATTTCTCAAGCTTAGCCATCTCAAATCCTCCAAGGTGGAGAATTCCCCAGAAAAGTGCCCTTCTATGGCAACATCTGTAAGCCAAAGCAACTGCAAGTTGTACAGTGGATTGAACCTTGCTGCCTTCAATGTCATCGGCTCCTTGGGCTCATACCAAAAATAACGCACAAGCTTAGCCTTTTCCTGCGGATCCAGTGGAATGTACAAATATTTTTCAGTTCCCTATAATAACGACTGTCTTAGACTCAAACAGAAAATAGTCCAGTGATACACTTCAAAATAATAATGAGGTTTACAAAGAATTCCATACACTGGGTCTCCGTAAAACATGGTACGCATCGTCCTCATCAAATAATCTTGTGCGTTTACGGGGCTCTCTAGATATTTCGTTCGATATACTTCTTCCCAAATCCCGGAGGCACCGGTGCATCAGGAATTCGTTGCTAGGGCCCAAACTTACCGAGGACTTTTGCAAGAGACTTCTGAGAGATGCGTGAGGACTCGGAATCAGCCCTGCCCAAAAGATCATAGCAATTTCTTTCTTCCTCCATGCCAAAAAACAAGCAATATCTTGAAACATTTCCTTTTCTAAAGGACCAAGGCTATCGTAGGAGACTCTAAGTTTCTTTTGGAGATCAGGTTCACACCTTAACTTTCCTACCATTTCTTTCCATACATCTCTATTCCCTTCACCAACCAGGCTTTTCCCAACAAGTTGGAGGGCAAGTGGAAGGCCTTCACAGGCACTAACAATATCATTGCTCAGAGTTTGCAGCTCTTGATCTGGAGAATTGGGAAATGCATGAAAATTAAACAATTGCATGGCATGTTTGTGAGGAAGCCTTCGTACCTCGTAGACTACATCAACGTTAGCCACTTTTAGGATTTGTTCATCTCGTGATGTAATGATCACACAGCTGCCTGCCCCGAAATCGCTGTAATTCCCTGCAAGAGCTTCGAACTGCTCAGAACTTTCAATGTCATCCAGAAGAAGCAGAACTTTCTTACCCTTGAGCCACTTTTGTTGCAGACCCTTTCCCTGGTCAACATGATCTACTTCATCTCTGAACCCTGGGATACATTTGAGCATGTGGGTCTGCAGCTTTACAAGCCCATTCGCCTCTTGACATCTTTCACCCACGCTTGGAACAAAACAGAACACTTGGAACTTCGAGAATGGAAGTTCTTTGCAAACAATCTTTGCCAGGGTGGTTTTACCTATCCCACCCATACCATGTATACCCACTTTCACAACCTTCTTCTGATGATCCGCTACTTCTAGTAATCTCAAGAGATACTTCACGCGCCACTCTAACCCAAAGCATTCTGGAATATCCAGATACACTTTGTGTAGACTGTTTGAATGTAAGCTCTTTTTAACATCGATCACAACTTCTTTGATCAAATCTTCCTCCCTGAAGACGTTGTTCCTGAAAAAGTGTAAACTAGTATTAATATATGGTAAATACAAAAGCCTCCCTAAAGCAAAAAACACAGTGAGGTTGAGGCTTACCTGCCTTGTGTATTGATTGAAACACCAACCACAGAGATTGGAAACATCGTCTAATACCCTTTTGTACTCAAGGATTAACTCGGCAGGTAATCTTTCCTGGCTTTCATAGTGTTTGAAGTACTTTACATATTCACTTCCATCCCGGCACCTAAGAACTGTAGGCAAAACGTCATAGAACAGGGGACAGATCTTAACACCATATTTAACCATAAGCGACACCTCTTTCAAGCACCATTTTGACTCTGGAAATTTTTTGGAGAAAATAGGAATACAGATCCTACTTTCCTTGATTCCTCTTTCCAAAGAAGAAGGGATGTGGTCGCCCTTTTCTAAGTTTTCTTCGTCTAGGAATGTGAGAATGCCTTCTTGAACCAGAGCATTGTACAATCGTCTCACAAAGTTTTGGCGGGTGTCTGGGCCGCGAAAGCTCAAGAAAACGTCGAACATTTTGTTAACATCTAAACTGAGTGAGGGCTCCGCTGAAGAGCAGGGCCTAGAGTGGGACATATTATGCCTGCAATTTTTCTAACTGATGAACCCAAAATTCTTCATTGGAAGGATCTGAAGTTCTATCCTTCAATGCACCCTGTTTTGATATTCGGAACTCACGGGATTAAAACTTGTGTACAATTTTTGTATAGAAATGCTACAGATATCCGCATTTCTGTGGTCACATCCAGCCATTAATTATAATTTTTCAATTAATAGAAATTTTATGAAAGAGCAAGTGGATATGATTTATCTTTATCCTGTCCGCCAGCCAGTTTATTTTGACTACTGTTATTAAGCACGCTGCCAAAGAATCTTACTGTAGCATGACAATAACTAGAGGAAGGGGTCCACAAAAGAAAATTTACTTTAGATTTGCACCGGCCAAAAATGATTCGGCTTTGAAACGTGAGTCACATTATTCCAAACGCATAGGTCAGAAGTGGCCCTAAGCTGAACATTTACATTATAATTGGGTGATATTTTTTAAGGAAGGTATTTATGTTTCCGTACAGATGTTGGGTATTGTGAGCATATGTGAATGACTGGATGAATTTAATAAGTCCACCAGGTCAAACAGTCATATGGGACTCTTTTTTTTAAAAGAATATTGTATGAGATTATGTACATTTACTTTCAAGCTTTATGGAATGCATACATTGAATTTGCCTTTTTTTGTGTTTGTAAGTTTTGCAAAAAGGTTTTTTTAATAATTATATACAATATTGTAAAAATATTAAATGCTTAAGTTCATATGATGTATTTAATGTTTTTGTTTGAATATAAAATATTGGTGATGAAATAGTTAGGAAGCTTCTAGTGAGCTTATCTCTTAGTGTTGCTTAAGCTCCTATAGCAAGCATCAAGATAGCAATTAAAACTACATACAAGTATCATTAAAAAAATTTAAAATAAATAGATAAAAAAACAAATATAATGTGAAATTTACTAATCTATCTCATACCCCAATCAACGCAGCAAAACGTGCTACTACTATAGCAACACCACACTCTAATGTGGCATAAACATCAGGAGGAGTATCTAATGTCAACATCTAAAAATGAAACAACAATGTTGTTCAATAATTACCTAACATTGTTTTCCAACACCATTAATGAACAAAATTTACCTAGGTGAAAGTTTGTTTACAACCTTCACAACGAGGTGTTGATGTCGAAGGTCCAACATCGAACTATTCAACATCCAAAGTGAGTTATGAGAAAAACATTCATATAAGGTTCAACTATTCACATATAATAGATGGGTGAGACCATACACCAAGAGCCACATTATATTAGGAAAATAGAGACTAAGAGCTACCGGGACCACATGAGCGAGATCTACTATGATGTCTAGTAGGTTGGTTGTGTCCACACCAACAACCTTTAAGGAAGAGAGAATTGATCAAGGGATGATATGATAACATTATAGGGGGAATTCCTTCAATTCAACCAACAACTCATTCATAGATCTACCATACAATTTTGTAATGCCATTCATCACCTTATTGTGTGTGATGTACAATTTTATATTTAGATAGTTATCTTTAATTATATTCTATATTTATTTTAAGTTTTAATAATAGTTAATAGGATTTAGTTCACCTTTTATCTACCAGTATTTAATCCAAGTGAATAATGGATGATATTGCATGTTTATTTCCTTCTTTGATGCTATAAACCATTTATTAGATGCCATATACTATATGGTGAGCTACAACTCATATGGATTGGTTAGGACTCAAACCTAGGACCTCCCATTTACTATTGGAGTGCTCTACCAATTGAGTTATTGCTCCTTGTTTAATCATCTCATCATTAGTTTAGGTGTGATTTATCTCCAACACCCCCTCTTAAGCCACACTACTAGTGCTTGGGGCTCCTAGCTTGGCTATAATACCACATGTTGAGCTACAACTCAAATGGACTAGCTAGGACTCAAATCTAAGACCTTCCATTTTTTACAAGAGTGCTCTACATCAACTAAGCTACTAGCCCATAATTAGTTTGAGTGTGGCATATTTTCAACAATGTATTCATCTTTTTCCTCAATCTATTTTTCTCAACCAATTACATAATAGTTCTTTTTAAAATAGCATAGCATTTTCTATTTTCAATGGAGATCAATGAATGGTTTTATTTGTTGATGAATTTTTATTGAAATTGAGCATAGTTGTACAAGTGATTTTATTTATCATTGTTATTATTATTTTTCTATTACAATTATAATTGTTTAATCAATCGGTTCAAGAATAAGGCCTAGATGTAGATTCTTTAGGTCAATCCTTGAGTTGCTCATTTAGATGAACATTTTCTCAAGCTTAGCTATCTCAAATCCTCTAAGGATAGTTCCTCAAAAATAGTCCTCCTATAGTAACATCTATACATCAAAGAAACTATAATTTTTACATGGAATTGAACATTTATGTCTTCAATGTCATTCATTTCTTGGTCTCATATGAAATTATACAACACACAAATATTTATGCTTCTTATGATTTGAGTGGAATACATAATTTATTAATGAATAGTAGATATTTTATTTTTTATATCACAACTAATTCTTATTTTATCTATTATATAATATTTCAATAGGAAATTAAATAGTAAAACACTTAAAATATAATGAGTTTCACAAAGAATTTTACTCTCTAAGTTACCCTAAAATCTAGTTCATGACTTTATTATTTAATAGTTCTCCATCTATTGGGGTAGTATTTCTCAATTATGACACCTTTCAAGTCAATCCAACAATTTCAATTGAGACTATTTTTATTGAATATATTTTTATCCAAAATATATTTTTCCAAATCTCATGGTACTTTGCATGACACCTATGTGATGTGAATGATTTCAAACAAAACATATTCAACCAAAGCATTTTAGGCTTTGATTGAATGTGTTTCAAAAGCCTTGTTTCACTTTAATATATACATTTTTCAATACATTGAGGCTATTTTCACATGCATGGCTTATGCTTCTATGGACTTCTACAACCATCAAGTTAAGGTAGGTTTTATCTTTATTTTCACAAATATTTTATTAGTTAAAAATTTTAATGAAAAACGTATTTTGAAATAAAAAAATTATATGTTTATATATATAAATGTAAATATAAAAGTATGTATGTGTGCATGCAAATTTTATACTAAAATAATATATTCTAAACATGAAACCTTAAATTTGATTAGTATAAATCATAAATCAATTAACCTTAAATCCTAAAATAATTAACCCTCTAAACACTAAAGTAGTAGAAATTCACTAAACTCTAAATCAAGAACCATCAGCACAAAACACTAAAACTAAAATTGTAAATTAACAATTAATATAATACCTAGATGCTAAATTGAAGCAATCACTCGTGAGGAGGAAACTCAAGGAGATCAGTCCAAACCGCTCGGCAAGAGTAAACACAATGGAAACACGTGGATATGATGGAGGCAATGCAGAATATATATAGTTTTATTACATGAAATTTGATTACATCCAACCGGTAACAACCGGGTTATAACATACTGGCACATAGGCCTAGTAGAATAGGTCACACTGGGACCTTGAATCGAAAGATCTATCTTCTAGGCACAGTCTATCTCTGATTGATCCTAATCGATCTTCAATTGATTACATTCTAAAGCATGATTACAAATATATATATTGATCCAAAGGATCCAGTCGGCCCAAAAAGGATCAAAACATGAAGAACGAGACCTAACGTGCAAAATGAACAAGGTCGGCCTCCGCCAAGAGATTCCTCCGAAAAATCCAAAGGATGAAACGTAGAAGGTCGGCCACATGCCAAGAAACGTCGAGATCAATGCTCAAGGATCCGCAAGCTTCGGAATAGGTTCTGTTAGATCACCAGAATAGGTCTCAGGAAACCGGTAACAAGAAACTATCATGGAAACCGGTAGCGATATCTTGTTGGAAAGTGATCCAAATGAGATGTGGTTTGAAAGCAAGAAAGATGATCAAGTCTTCAAGTAGAATCCAACTCCACAGGATCCGATGAGCCAAAACCAGGACACACAGAAAGGAAAACTAAAACTGCAAACAAAACATAAAGGAAATGTTTTTGGTTGATGCAAGATTGTTGTGAACCGGGGATGCTCCTGCATCATAAATTTATGCAATTACCAAAATAAAATCTCAATTGAAATCAATTTCAACTGATTGATATCAACAATTTAAATTTATATAATGTGAAACTGCTCCCGTGATGTCTCCCACCCAGGTGTTTTCAAATTCCCCCTCCCCTACTCGCAACGGCTCCTCTGTAGCACTAGTAGTGCATGGTGACTCATTGTGCGATACTCGAAAGGAGAACATTACTTCTTCTGTGGATATTCATGCCCAAGGGGCGTCTTCTAAATTTTGGGGGGGAGCCTCTCAGCCTTCGAGGGATTTGGGTGCCAAAGGTTCCTCCCTAGTGGATGATTCCTCCCGTCCTAGTGTTGTTGGTGGGCGGCCTGTTGGGCATGGTGTGACCAAGAATCCATGGCTTAGACAGTCATTTGGTGGATTCATTTTCGGTAACTAACGCCATATTTATCAATTTGAAAGATGATATGACACAGGAAATTGTTTATAATGCTTCTACTCTCTCTTTACATGGTGTGATTTGTCGGTTTAGGGGTTTTGGGCCTTCTCTTCCTCAACTGCACACCTGGATATTTGAACATCGGGAGCCTCTTATCACAGGTAAAGTTTATATTTTCCCCATGGCTAAGGGGTTTTTCGTTTCAAAGTTTGATAATGCTCAAGATAGAAACAAAATCTTATGTGATCATTTTTTTAGCTGGGAGGACATTTTTTTGTTGATGATTAAGCATTGGCACTATGATTTCAACCCTTCTACTGAAATGTTTAATAAGATTCAAACCTATGTTCAACTTCCTAATCTTCCCCTTCATTTATGAAATGATTCACTTTTAGAGGAAGTGGGTAATGCCCTTGGTGATTTTTTGATGGTGGATGATCAATCCTTTGATATTTTCCACTCCACCTATCTTCAAAGGGTTCTTGGGTCCAATCTTTGGAATATGAAGGGATTCCCTTTCAGTTTCAAAACTGGGCATGCAGCTAAGCATTGCATTTTGAGAAAAAGGCAACAAAGGCCACATGGTGAAAAGGCGCTTCTGAACAACATATATGGTTTCAAATAAATCTAATCAATTTAGGAGTTTTTCTAAGGTGGTTGCTTTGGAACCACAAAATCTTGGGGCATCCCCTCTGGTTGTCCCTCTTGGTGGGGCTACTGAAAATATGCAAGTGTCTCCTGTCGATTTTCGTAATGTGAGAGTGAATGGGCCTCAAGAGGCTTCTTCTGGAGATAGCGATTTGGCTATCATTTCTGGTGGCTCTTTTGGAAGACCACACTTGCTGGGAGGGACACGGATGATTATTCTGAGACAATGGTTGTTGGATCTCATTCACCGGATTTTAGTGAGATGGTTTGGCATGGCAGGGCAGTGCATGTGGAAGAAGGATGGATTTTTGTCAAGGGCAAGAAATCTAAATCTTCTAAGCCTTCTTTCGAAATGACTCTCTGCTCCCATAAGAGTAGATCTAAAGGTAAATCTTGATGGTTCTTATTGGGGGCTAGTTTTATGTTGGTTGTAAGTTGTTCTTTATACAACCTTGTTTTAGGGTGGTTGGCTGCAATCTAGTCTTTTTGCATTCTTTTTTTCCCTGGTTGTCTGAACTTTCAGGTTCCTTATTTTTGGACAACATTTTGGTCATGGGTTCCACATCCTTTCAAAATCTGATTGTAAAGGGTTTTGGGTCCCTCCAAAACCTATTTTTTATTTAATCAAAAACAATTTAAATTTATATAAATTTGAATATGACACTTAAATTCTAAATTAACAATTGATCTCTAATATCTAGATATTAAATTAGCGATTCAATTTTGATTAATTTCTTATTTTCATAGATTTTATCCAATTTTGTACTAGTCTAACCTCATTTAGCTACACATTTCAACTTCCAAGAACTTACATGAATTGATCCTTTGGTTTATAAGGGGAATCATAATTTAGTAACCTTATTAAATTTTTGGCTCATATATATATATATATATAAGCTTTCCATTTTGAATTTTTTTTTATATACCATAATTTAGATACTATTTTTCATTTTAAATATTGATCAGAACACAACCAATCCTTCACTAGGTACTATCTTTTGAATTTCTAAATTGATTAAGATCAAGCACTCTTGATTATTTTATTTTATTTGTTTTGCATAGGGTTTTCCATGGCCTAACTGAGAAACCCCACCACACCTTTCCTTGGGCTTACTTTTTGTAGGGCGTTGGAGGAGGCAAGTTGGGATGATACTAGTCCCCAATGACTGATTGCACGGACTCAAGCAGCATGATTAAAATAAAATTAAGTTACACTAAACCTTAAAACCTTATCGAAATTAACCAATATATTTACAATAACGGAACTTATTGACTTTTGATTTAAAATGAAATTAAAAAAAATCCTTCATTATTTATTAGTCAATGAGTGGAAACGGTTCGTTTTTGAGTTGAAAGCAATAATTAGTAGTGCTAGATGAGAAGAAATATTGAATTGATAAAAATAACTCACTTATTGGTGTTGATGTCAAAGGTCCAACATCAAACTATTCAACATTCATTCATATAAGGTTCAACAATTCACATGTACTAATTTCATATGACGTATTTAATATTGGTGACAAAGTAGTTAGGAAGCTTCTAGAGAGCTTATCTCTTAGTGTTTCTTATTTGCTTGGGTGGGAGGCTTTTCATATCATCTTGTATTTGATTCCTCCTTGAGTGTGAGCATTAAATTTTTGAAAGAGCTTGAATCTTGAAAAGGTATTTTTTTATTTTTTTATGATATATGTGTCTTGACTCTTGTCTGTTTGATTCATTATGTTTGTTCCATCTTTTTCTGATCCAAAATGTTAGTCTCAAATCACTAAATTTGAATCTCTTATGTAATTTGAAGGGTGTCAAAGTTGGAGAAGAAACCATATATTTTTTATCAAGCTTGGGAAGTCAAGGACCAATTATTGAGGTGGCTAAAACTTCCTTCATTTCTAGCCCTATTGAACTAAGGGTGATTCCTTAAAGTGCTACAATATACATCATTATGAAGGTTGCATGCCTCTTTGACAAAAACTATATGCACTACACAGTGCATCCCTATCTTAGTTCTCACTTGATGCCTTTATGTTGGTTTGGGAAATTTAAGGTTAAGCGTCCAATTAAGTTGATGGAATAGCTAACTAACTATTTAAAATACATGAAAGAAGTATGTAGGATACTGAAATCTTGGCATTGAACTAGACGTACTCATAGATCATAATATTGATGTTACACAAACACATATATCTAGTATCTATTTAGGAAGATCTATTATATTCATCAATCATATATAAAGACAAATCCATGTGGATAGCACCACTATAACACCCATCATACAAAGTAAATATAATGGAGATAGTGGATAACATGATCAAATCAACATCCATCATTTATTATCGATTTGTAATGATTCCCATCTAATGAAGAGGAGATAAAGAAAGAGTGTGATCAATCATCAATTACCATCATTTTGGAAGAAGGGTTAAATAGATTCAATTAGCAAGTTAATGATTATTATAATAATGAGTTAACACTTAGTAAACTTATCAATGTCATGTAAAGGAGAATGGGTATTGCTTAGAGAACTAATTAGGATCAGTGATTTACTAATCAAATGATTATTTATCCAATGAATAGCAATTATACTTAACATGGCAAAGGCTACGATTAGAACAATAAGTCAGATTATGAAGAGATGCAATTATGGGAAAGGTATATGTCTATTCCGAAGAAATGGTTGCAACTATACAATACTATGAGATATTTAATGAGTATCAATCTCATTCAGGAGCATCATTGAATCATTTGTTATTACTTATTTTTGTCCATATTTGGATTGCTCTCTTGGAGCAGTTGCCTTATTAGCACAAAATCGGTGGTATACATTTAAGGCTATCAATCAAGGACAACACCATACATTCTAGACTTCTAAGGCCAAATCAAAGACAAAAATTAACTTTTCAATATAAGAGATATTGAAGACCCTTGCATACTTACAAAGTATAGATCATAAACATAGTAAGTTATATCATCACTATTAGTGATAAAAGGTGGACTTAAGCATATTTCATATTGTCATATTAGGGACAGCTATAATTAATAATGCAAAGACTTACAACATATCTCACATAGATATATCAAAAACAACAACAACCATTTGGAAGGAAATTTATAGCGTGATTCTCATAAGTGAAAAACTAATTTTAGCAAGAGATTATCATTGCATAATCCTCATAGTTTATATCAAAGATGGCAACAATTATCTTATTACATAGTTGAATTCTCGATTAACATACAATGATTAATATTGTCAAAAGATATTCATTTACAAGTGGTATATCATATAATTTGACCAATATCATCATCTTATAAGTAGCATTTATTGTATATCCTAAGGATAGACATTTATAAGAAAATCATAATATATCATTTTTATACTAGGGTAAGTGCGCCAAGATGGTGCGCAAAAACAGGGGTATAAGTGGACACTTCTTTTCTAAAATCAGGTAAACCTGAACTTGGAGGAGAAAGTTGAAATCCATCCACTCAAGATATGAAGATACTCAAAGAACAAAAATTGTAGTACTCTGAATCTAGTTTTCAAACTACTAATTTTTTTCAAAATTGGATAAGATTAAGGGGGTCAAATCCTTCATACACGAAAAATAGACCCTGACTTTTTCTTAAAAATATAACAGTGTCTGACATGCGTATCAAAAAAGTCATAGTTAGATTTAGTATTTTGACAAATCCTTTGGCAGAAAGATAGTTAAGAGTGAGCACTAGAAGTTGTGTATTTTTTTGTAATTTGTTTTGAGTTTTTTTTTTTAATGATTTTTCCAATCGAGCGCATCCTGAAAATTAGGTACCCGTTCGTGCGCGAAGCATAACTTGCACCAAAACAATCAAAAATACAATTTTTTTTTAAATTGTAAATAATCAAGTGCACTACAATAATATATAAAGTTTTTTAAATTTGGATTTAAGTAGATTAAAAGTTATTAAAAAAATGGTACACGTATGTCTCTAAGAACTATGGAGACACTTGTAAAAGAGACTCAATAATAATATGTTATTGTTGTTCAAATTTAAAATAAATTATATGGTTAGAAATCTCAAAAGATGGGTGAAAATATGGTGGCAATTTTAGAAATACCCACTTGATGAAGTGTAAACCTGATGATGACAAAGTTGAGAAACCAAGTCGATAAAGCAAAACACGTCAAAAAGGAAGGAAATGGAGGGAAATCAAACTTCCAACCTACAGCTTTTTCATCCAGGTCTATTCACAAGCCTAAATAGTCAAAAGCGTGTATGGGCTCCCTATACTATAAATAATGTGTACAAGGTATTTTTAAAACAAAACTGCGTACGAGCTTTCTTTACAATAAGAAGCACGTACGCGGTGTTAAAGCTAGAAACAACACGTACATGCTTCTGCCTATGTTTACAATGTGGGTGTGTGCATACATATATGTATACATGTATAATATGTAAAATATGATATTTCATGTATATATGTATATAAAATGTGTATATATATAATATATACAGCATATATTATATATATGTCTATAATATATATAATATATTATATATTATATAATAATATATAATATATTATATAATAATATATAATATATTATATATATACACACATATGTGTGTATGTATGTGTATTGCCTTTTGATATTTTATGTATTATATGTACATGTGTATGTACACATATTGATATCTATTGTCTTTTGATATCTTATTGTATTCTATTATATTTATCTCTCTCTCTCTCTCTCTCTCTCTCTCTCTCTCTCTCTCTCTCTCTCTCTCTCTCTCTCTCTCTCTCTCTCTCTCTCTCTCTCTCTCTCTCTGTGGACCCCACGTGACCCCTAATGGCATCATATGACATGTCTTCCTCTCCCCCCATCTCCCTCCCTCCCTTTTCTTTCTGTCTCTCTCCTTTTGTCCCTTCCTCCCCCATCTATCTCTCTATCCCTCTCCCTTTGTCCCTCCCTCTCCCTCCCTCCCTCCAGACCCCACATAAAACAACATGACCCTTTAGGAGAATATGATGTCCTAAGGGTTCATAGGTGTCTCGAGGTGGCAAGATGAACCATTATTACAATATAAAAAGCAGTGCCAATACTACCTACAAAATTCGACACATAAGGGGTCATACGGTGTCCTAAGGGGTCACCATAGGGCACCATATGACCCCTTAGAACACCATATGACCCATAAAGACACCATATGGTGTCTTAAGGGGTCATATGGTGTCTTAAAGGGTGGTAGGACACAATATGACCACTAAGGACACATTACACGACCCATAACGACACCTAAGAGGTCATATGGTGTCCTAAGGGGTCATAAGACACTGTATGACCCCACATAGCACCACATGACCCTTTAGGAGAATATGACGTCCTAAGGGGTCATACGATATCCTAAGGTGGCTAGATGAACCATTATTACAATATAAAAAACAATACCAATACTTCTTAAAAGAATAACAAACCAACATGTTCCCCCTCTCTCCCTTCATACCACATCTCTCTCTCTCTCTCTCTCTCTCTCTCTCTCTCTCTCTCTCTCTCTCTCTCTCTCTCTCTCTCTCTCACCCATTTCCATTCTCTCTCCTTCCCTCTCCCTCTCTCTCTCCCTCCCTCCCTCTCCCTCTCTCCCCCTCTACCTTTCTCTCCCTCTCTCCCCCTCTCCCTCCCTCCCTTTTCCACCCTCTCTCTCTCCTCCTCACCCTCCCTCCTCTCTCTCCCTCTCTCCCCCTCTCCCTCTCTCCCCCTCTCTTCCATCATCTCTCTCTCTCTCTCTCTCTCTCTCTCTCTCTCTCTCTCTCTCTCTCTCTCTCTCTCTCTCTCTCTCTCTCTCTCCACCCTCTCACTCTCTTTTCCATTCTCTCCCTCCCTCCCTCTCCCTCTCCCTCTCCCTCTCCCCCCCCTCTCTCCCCCTCTCCTTCTCTCCCACTCTACCTCTCTCTCCTTGTCTCCCCCTCTCTCTCCCTCCCCTTTCCACCCTCTCTCGATCTCTCCCCCTCACCCTCCCTCTTGGTGTCAGACCACCTAGTTTTAAGTCCAGTTTCTTCATTTTGGTGTGTTTGTTCATAGGCTGGTTTGGAGTGGTGAATAATAGTCTTCTCTTAGGTCTCCATATGTTTTTGTAATGCTTTGATAGGTTGAATTTCCTTAGGACAATGCATTTGCTCAATTTTGGCTTGTAAGCCCTTGTAAGCCTGAAATGGCAAAATCTTGCATTTTGATGAAAAATGCCTTGAATAGCCTTGTTTGGAATTGGGACATGTTAATGTAATGGTTTTTAGTCATCCTAGATGGTTTGGAGGAGAAAACTAAGCATGTAAGGCAAAAATGCACTTTTTGGCAAAAGTTGTCAAAGTTGCATGACAACTTTTTGCAACGTTGAGCAACTTTTTGCATTTTTGAGAAAAGGGTTGGTTAGGAAACCGATGGAGAGTTAGTTAGGACAAAAATGGAATATAAAATCCTTGAGAATGAATTTAATGAGGTTTTTGAACACCTAGAGTTGATTGGAATACAATTTGAGACCATTTTTGAAGTTTTACATTGTATTTTCCAAGAATTAGACCAGCGATCCGTACTTAATGGATTGATTGCATTACTGTACTTTGTTTTTGTTTTTTTACATGTTATTTTAGTTCTCAAGAATCAATTTGATTAGGTTGTTTGTAGGTTTGAATTAAGTTTCCAATTTTGTAAGCTCTCAGCCTGAGTAAGGGTTTGAGAGGCCCAAACATGGTTCCAGCTTGAAGTCCTTTGAGTTCTTCTCAATAACCCTTGGGACTCGATCCATGGAACCTTTTTACAATGTATATAGCTTTTATTTTCCTTTTGAGTTCATTGAAAGTCCAATGAGCATCATTTCCTAGGCGAGCTCAGTCATAGCCCAGTTAGGAAATGAATGAGATTATGCAAGTGTTTGCAGGAATGAGCAGGGTTGGAGTTGCAGAGTGTTTGGGATGAACAAGTGATGTGTGTAAGAACATATGTGTGAATTTGGAGGTGTGGCAGATCAAGGAAGACATCTAACCCTTGGAAAAAGACCAAAACAAGCCTAAAACCACCTAAAACAAGCATTTCTTAGGTTTTGTACCTGTATGGTCAGACTGAGATTCCTAAATTCATAAATTAGAAAGTACTTCCAAAATGGTATCCTGATCAGCAAATATTTTGTGTGGGTCTTTGGATAAATTGGGATAAAATCCACAAAAACCGGTTAGGTAGGGCTAATTGGCGCTCTAGGGCTACTAGGCCTAGGAAATAGGAAAAGGAAGGAGCGATGGGGAAAATAATAAAACCCTCACTCAAAACCAATTGATTGTCCTTGAAAAACATCCCAAACACCTACTACAACCTCTGCAAGCACTTGTTAGGAATTATAGAGTGTAAGGTTGGATTTACCCTTGTGAATCTCAACCATGCTTGAGCAACCAGTGAGCACATCTGGATTGGGAGCACTCTTAGAGATTTGAGGTGTCTAAATTGATTAGTAGACCAGATGAACAATGAATGAATCCCACAGGAATAACACCTGACTGCCCTTAAACAAGGAATTAACTCTCTTTGAGAAGGGCTCCCCATCACCTCTCCTCCCTCCCTTTTCCTTCACATTTGTTTTACTACAAAAAGAACATATGGGATACTAGGACTATTAGTTCGTTGGTCTGATAAACATTTTTAAGGCCTAACATCGCATACAAGGTTCTAAAATGATTGTGTACGTGATACTAGGACATATACTTTTAGTTGCCCAACCGCCTCAACGGCCTCAAAAGAAGTTTTTGAGGTCGTTGAAGGCCCCACTGCAACTGTGTTTGGGCTTCTCTGACTGTTTTATACATAGAAGTAAGTGAATTTTTTGTTTTTGCATGATTTCAAATGACTGAATTGTTGTTCTTATTAGTTTTGATTCAAAAAAACAATGATAAGATGCATATTTATGGTTGTTTGATTGTTTATGAACTTTTGTTTACATATATATGTAATATGATTCTATTTAAGACAACCAATATCAACCATGGTAAAGAACAAGTGATGAACTATGGAACAGCAAGAGGCTGAAAAGGAAAGACAGAGGCAACATATTAAGAAATTACGTGGAATAAGAACAATGGGATAAGAAGGTATGTCATCCTCAACATCTCAATTCGATTTACCAAATTAACATAATGCACCTAATGCAATTGAAGAAGAGACATTTGATTTACCATATGAACCTAATGCAATTAAAGAAGAGACCACATTGAATAATCATTTAAATGATGAACATACACCTGCTCTATTTGATGAATTGAATGTACACAATGCACTGATGTTAACGCCTCCTAGAATCATTCGTAGGAAGCCAAAGTATCTAATTGACATTAATGAGAATCTATTGAAGCCAATGCCTGATAAAATGAATGAATGAAGTTGTAGGAGAATGGTTAAAATAATATGGCAAAACTATTTTGAAAACTTAAATCAAACCGCAAGATGTCAATTAATTGTTCAAATGATTAAAAATTTGAATTTTAGAGAGAATGAAAATTCTAGGCCTAAGATCATCTAAAAGTGTTGGTGAAAGAAATATTGTGAGAAATCTATTTGATGCATATCAAGCTATTGGTTCAAAATCATCTACTAAAGATTCTAATGTTACTTGGCATGTCATTACATCAACCATAATGAGCAAGAAAATTTAAAAATATCATTTGATAAGCAAAACAAGTAAGTCATTAAACGTTAGTAGAACAACATTAAGTAAAGCATTACAAGGGCGAGAAAAAATAGAGGAACCTAACAATAATTCTCTTTGGGCATTCTCGTGTAGACTAGGTACACGCAAAGACAAGGTTGTTGTTGATACACTAAGAACATTAATTAAAAAAATTTGGCATGACAACACAAGAATTTCGCCCAACCAAAGAGATGTTGTTAGAAGGCGAATCGGGTCTACAAATCGTGAGCCACATGCCAAACACTATTTGGATATGACTCAAACAAAATTTTATGAAAGATTCCTTGAAAAGTTTCCTCAAATAAGAATTTTAGAAAGATTTTTTGAAATGGCAAAACCTTTTTATATTAAGATTAATCATGTACGCACCACGTGTTGTTGTAGGATGCTTATTATTGAATTTTCCATTCACTATGATATTTTTTGTCATATTTGTTCTACTTTGCACACAAACGATGTTTTGCAGGAATGCAATATACAAGCACCTCCTAAGTCGGCAAGAGAATTTATTTCAAGTGTGCTATGTAATAGACATGATGGTTTCATCTATTATAAGATGCCCTGTTTGGAAGGTTCTTGTGATATATGTGGTGGTTTGCAACATTTACCAAGATGTGTACATTTGGAGAGCACACAAGAAATTGGTATGAAACTAGTTTCTTTTGGAAAATACAAGACAGTCACATATGGAGTTAAAGATGGAAAATATTTGAAGAGATGTGAGTTAGTGAAAAATGATATATGTGTAGCTGAATTTATGAAAATGTTTCAAGACAAACTAGTTTATGAGTACATAATGCATACACATGGATCTCAAAGGTTAGATGAGCAATTCAAGTGATGTAAGGACACATTTCATCTTGGCACCATTGTCTCTATCATTTATTTTGCTGAAAATTATACACTACAACCTCAAAATGAAGTGCAATCTATGTATTATCATTCTACACAAGTTTCTATTTTTTTACACATAACATTCATGCATGCAGATGATAGCACAAAGGAGGATAGAAAGGTTGTAAGAGATTATCACTTCTATATAAGTGATTATCGTACTCATTCATCGAAGTTTGTACAAGGATGCTTTAAATTTTTCTATGATAATTTAAAGGAAAGAAAGAAACATACAATACAACCGACATTTAATATGGTCAGATAATTGCACCGCACAATTCAAGAATGCAAGGATATTTTATTGGTTCACAAGGATGCATATGACAAGCGGTGTACAATATTTTTGGAATTTCACTGAGGTTGGACATGGTAAGGGAGAGCACAATGGTGCAGGAGAATGTGTAAAAAGAGCCCTAACTAGAGAAGAATTGAAGTACGAAGGTGGTGCTGAGTTGATAAATGCAGAAACAATTGTGTGATGGTGTAACTCTACGATGGGTCCAGGTAATCCAAGTACGTCAATGGTTAGTAGATATTTTTGGTTGATCCCTGAATCTAACATTGAAAACTATCTAGATTGTTGTACAGTTGCAGGATCGAGTGACATGCACTCATTTATGAGTTCAAATCCAAGTTCACTCATAATTTATACGATACAAGTGGTATGTTTTTGCTCTTCATGCATGTATTTTTTGTGGGAAGAATGTGAATCACAAGAGTGGGTTGACAAATAGTCTTGTACACTGTTGGTTCCCATTGATACATATCAAATTCCCAAAGCAATACAATTGAGCCAGATGGAGACATCAGTGGATTTTGACCATGTATCTGACCTAGTGGATTCAGGTGATTTTTGAGTTTTTTTTTTTGCAAGTATTATTTTTGGTTCATTTTGTTGTACATAACAATTTATTTTTGGTAATAATTATCACTTTATAAAATGCAGGTCATGTGTATGCAATTGTTGCAGAAGAGAACAATGAACAAGGAACGAATTACTTTTTGTCTCGTTGTGTTGAGCCTAAAAGAAAATTGACAACCACAATCATTGACAGAGAGGGTATTGAGTACCCAATAGGGTATTTTGTCGTGACAAGAACATGGCTTAGGGGATACCCTATCAAGAATTATGATGTTTGGTTGTTTGAGGACTTTGAAACACACAGACATATTCTTCATTTCTCTAACCTTGTTGTTGCAACAAATATTGATTTGATGAAGTATCGTGGGAGACCTCGTAACAAGATTTTATGGAAAGTTCATGAATCTGACCACGAGGCAATACTTGACACAATATGGGTTAGAGTCGATCCTGAAGGGCTCACTTGATTGATTCCATGGTTCAGAGTAGAATGATTTTGAGAATTTTATATATATTGTTGGTGAATTGTTCTGTATTCATTTTTTGTATATACAAATGTCATGAGCTGATTTGTACATGTTTAGGGGCATAGTTTTGTATATTTAAATGGCCATGAGTTGATTTGTACATGTTTTGGGGCATAATTTTGTATATTTAAATGGCCATGAGCTGATTTGTATAGGTTTAGAGGCATAATTTTGTATATTTAAATGGCCATGAGCTGATTTGTACATATTTAGATGCCAAATTTTGTATATTAAAATGGCGATCAGCTGAATCGCACATATTTAAATGCCAAATTCGTATAAAAGACCATGAGATGATTTGTAACACATTTTTTTGTATATTTAAATAGCCAAGAGTTGATTTGTCCATATTTAGAGGCAATTTTTTGAATAATATGTGACTATGTTTTGAGATTTTTTTTTTACTATTTTTTGTGGCTATGTTTTGAGTTTATGTGATGTGATATGGTCAATTATTTGAGTCATTATTGGGTCATGGGAGTCTTATATTGAGTCTAGATACAATTTGAGCAAAATTGTCATTATTGTCAAAAAGGTTGTCAAGCAACTTCTACATCGTGTCGATAGGGTATGGCTCTCGACGCTCCAGCGCTTTGGGACGCACAATAGGAGCATGTATAGCATAAAACTGCCCACCCGAACATTCTCATGATGTTGGTTTGTGCCCACAATGAACAAGATCAAATCTAGCCTATTTTGCAACTTTGAATTGCATGCCACTGACGGTTTTTGCAGCATGTGAAAAAACGTTACCATTTGAAAATGGATCCAATTCGTCAGAAACCGAGATAGGTCATTATAGAGGAACCTCACCTGACACTACAGGTTCAAATGGATTGATCATATGTATCCTAGACTGGGAGAAACAAACCATCAAAGTTTGACATTTTTTTGAACTCAGGGAACTTGAGAGATTGCATCGGCAGGGTATGGCTCTCGACGTTCTGGCGCTTTGGGAGGCACAACAGGAGCATGCCTAGTGTAAACCTGCCCACCTGGATGCACTCATGATGTTGGTTTGTGCACACGATAAACAAAAACAATTCTAGCCTATCTTGCAACTTTGCACTGCATGTCATTGACGGTTTTTGCAGCAAGTGAAAAACGCTACCATTTGAAAATGGCTTCGAGTCGTCACAAACCGAGATATGTCATTGTAGAGGAGCCTCACGTGACACTATAGGTTCAAATGGATCGATCATACATATTATGTATTGGGAGAAATAGTCAGTCAAAGTTTGATAATTTTTTGGACTTAGGGCACTTAAGAGATCGCATCGGTAGGGTATGGCTCTCGATGTTCTGGTGCTTTGGGAGACACAATAGGAGCATACCTAGAATAAACCTGCCCACTCGGACACACTCATGATGTTGTTTTGTGCACACAACAAACGGAATCAATTATAGCCTATCTTGCAACTTTGCACTGCATGCCACTGACAGTTTTTGCAGCATGTGAAAAAATGCTACCATTTGAAAATGGCTTCGAGTCATCAAAAACTGAGATAGTTCATTGTAGAGGAGCCTCACTTGACACTACAGATTCAAATGGATCGATCATATGTATCTTGGATTGGGAGAAACAGTTCGTCAAAGTTTGACAATTTTTTGGACTCAAGGCACTTGAGAGATCGCGTAAGTAGGGTATGGCTCTTGACATTCTGACACTGTGGGAGGCACAATAGGAGCATGCCTAGCATAAAACTGCCCACCCGGACGTGCTCGTAATGTTGGTTTGTGCACATGATGAACGGAATCAATTCTAGCCTATCTTGCAACTTTGCACTGCATGCCACTAACAGTTTTTGCAGCAGGTGAAAAAATGCTACCATTTGAAAATGGTTTCGAGTCATCAAAAACTGAGATAGGTCATTGTAGATGAGCCTACATGACACTATAGGTTCAAAAATATCTATCATATGTATCCTGGATTGGTAGAAATCATTCGTCAAAGTTTGACAACTTTTTGGACTCAGGGCACTTGAGAGATCGCGCCAGTAGGGTATGGCTCTCAACGTTTCAGCACTTTGGGAGGTACAACAAGAGCATGCCTAGCATAAACCTTCCCACCCGGACATGCTTGTGACGTTGGTTTGTGCACACGATGATCGAAATCAATTCTAGCCTATCTTGCAACTTTGACAACTTTGACAGCTCTGACAACTTTAACAACAACTGAGCAACTTTTACATCTTTTATCCAGATGATCCCAAACTTTGACAACTTTGACAACAACTAAGCAACTTTGACAACAATTGAGCAACGTTTACATCTTTTATCCAAATGACCCCAAGATTTCACAAATGGCTTCAAATTATCATTAATGGTTCCAAATTACCTTATTTAGATAAAACAATGGTAAAACAAGACGAGAACCAAAATTTGACCATTGCGAGCATGAGGGTGATCTCGCACCACACACATTGACAAATATAAATGAAAGGAATCAAAGGCATCCATTGATCATTACCATGGATCAAATTTGACTATAACCATTGAATTTCATTTTCATTGAAACAAAGGGTTTTGTAGGGTTAATCCAACATTTTAGAAAGTTTATCAAATCATATTCCATGATTGCAATATTTCATATCATAGATTTTTATTGTTTATATTCATATTGTTGATTACATAGGCAAATATTCATTTAACTTTATAAAAGGGTAGCCACCAAATACAACGAATACACAATAATGAACTCAATACAAGGAGTTTTGTAGGGTTAATTCAACATTTTATAAAGTTTATCAAATCATATTCCACGATTGCAATGTTTTATATCATAGATTTTTGTTGTTTATATTCATATTGTTGATTACATAGGCAAATAATCATTTAACTTCATAAAAGGACAGCCACCAAATACAACAAATACACAATAATGAACTCAATACACATTTATTGGATCAAATATTAAAATTTATATATATCAAAAAAGGCATGTATGCCAAGTCAATACAAGTATTACAAAAATGTGGCATATGCCATGTCCAAATCGATATACAATAAAAATGTAGAATATATCTACATGTATTGGTCATTCAATGACCACAACTAACACTATATGATCTTATACATGTGGTGGATCATCAAAATCAAGCCTCTTTGATGCAGTACACAGCTCTGTAGATGGCTACAAAACCACAATTCAAAAGCCAAGTTAGAATCCTTTTGTAGAAAATAGTTCACAGTTATCAACACAACTATGCATTTAACTATAATTTATTTGCAATTGAAATGTAGATTACCTCATCAGCTGATCTCGGATCTAATGTCTTCGCCCTCTTCTCCTTGTCAGTCTTAGGAGTTTTCGCATACACAAACTTCAAAGGCTCCAAGCTATGGACAAACCACGAAGGGGGCTATTGTAGATTAAATGTACAATTAATACAATGTACTAACACATATACATCAAAAACACTAAAAATCTATAATATAGAGAACAAAAGTGTATCGAAGCCTGAGATGCTTCTCCAATAGACTGATGAGGGCTCACCATTGATGGAGCAGTTGTCGCTATTACCTGTAAGAAAAATGATCAAATATTAAATACAATTAATATAATGATAAGTATTGTAGGTTAAAAACAATTAATGTAATATATCAAACAAAAGTGTACCAGAGCCTGAGATGCTTCTCCAGTACACTGAGGAGGGCTCATCATTGATGAAGCATCTATGGATATTTCCTGTATGAAAAAATGATAAAATTATAATTTATCACAAGTTCACATGTACACGTGTATAATCATCAAATCAAGAAAATAAAGTAGAGATACATACCTCTGCCCTCGCTCGATCCTCAAGCGTATCAGATGCATTCAACATATCTACATAGCTCAATGGGCGTTGTACATATAAACAGACAAAAAACACTAATCAATCTACAAATCCCAACTAAGATAATTTCAACCTTTTCAAACAATTGTACAACTAAAAATGTGTTCAATTACCTTCTTTCCACATTTTGGCATCCTTGAGTATTTCATTTGTTGAGGACGAGGCCTAGACATGGGGGTTCCCTAAAAAAACAAAATTAACGTGAGATATTAGTACATATGATATTAAACATAATTTAACAAATCTAAAATGAAATTACTTGCATATTTCATCAAAAGAATACATAAAATAAGGTGTACAAAATATGATACTATATAGCCTTGTAGGCCAAAATCGATGGCCGAGAGCGTGACATCATCAATCTGGGACATTTGATCCCTTGACAACACCTACAAAAAAAAAATTGTCAAGCATTAAATAGAGTTAGTATATCTTGTAATTTTTTTGAGTTCAAAGTGTACTATTCTATTTTAACATGTTACAAAATTTATACCTCAGACGTCAAAGTTGTCGCTCTAGTAATTGCAGGAGGAATATTAGATACCGTTGCTACATCCTGAAATACATTAGATCCTGATCCTAATAAATAAAATGCTATGAATTTAAATCAACACACATGTGTTTGCAGATGACTACCAAACAACATGTCGATCAACTCATCCGTCAGTGCCACATCCTCAATCATGCGGGTCTGACATCTACTCCCACAAATCATGCATGAATGGGATGTGGATCCATTTGTAGTGGCCTTGTCATCCATCCCTATATATATCCCTGAGCAAGTGGCACACACATGCTAAATGGGCTCACTAGCACCACCTGCAACAATTAATGGCTCATCGTCTGGTACAAGAGGGTGTGCTAACTGTGTCCCATGCTGGATGATCGCATCAGTCAATTTTGTGGCCGCATGAAGAGTGTGTAGCTCCATCGACTCTTTCAAGTCTACTGGGACAATCAAATGCACCTTGGGTTTGGGTTCTAGGAGGGGATGACTCTCATGGGCTACTTGCCTATGGGCTTCAATTCTATCTTGGGTAGAGCCGCCACCTCTACCATGGAACTCTCTCATGTCAAAATAATTAGGCAACACATTGAGGACAAACTCACCGTATACTTTCCTCAAAAATTTTACAAGGTGGTTCGTCAAAGACAATCCACCACCTCTTCCAAAAAATATTATTCATCTGCACATTAGTACATCAATGTATGGGAAACCTCTTTACATTAAGAGGTAACGATTGGCCAGTTTTAGGAACAAGAAAAAGGGCACATATTTGTTGTTTACTATTGTTTTTTGTTTTTCACTCCCTCATATTATAACCCACTCGCATAAAATTGATGACACCTATCCCTACAGTTTCCCCATTTTTTAATTTGAGTGGAAACTGTAGTGGCACCACTAGCTAATGTTTCTAGGCTAGTCATGAGGGATTTATGATGCTCAAGCTCAGATGTTTTTAATTTATTAATCAGTCTATATATTTTATCTATGTTTTTCCCTAGCTGATTAAGCAATTACTCCTGCGTATTAGGTGTACGGTCAAAAGGAGGAGTTGGAGGTTTATTTTGTGGGTTTTGTTCAGGGTTTTCAGGAGGTGCATCTTGTTGTTCTTGTTGTGGATTTTCAAAATCTGGTTTGTGTAACAAAAAATAAAAAAAACCTAATCAAAATGAATGAATTTAAATTCAAAACGCAAAAAAAATTGAACAAATGCGAAAGAAAAACAAAAATCAAGCAAAACCAACATTGATGCATGGTGTTCGGGTGAGAAAAGAGTGAGCCCGTGCGCAGTTTAGCGAGAAAAAAACCCAATTTCCAACTCGCAACCGCATGAAAAGTAAAACAAAGTATGCCAAAAAAATAATATATATTGATAGGTACCGCGTACGTGTTGTTTTAGGACTTAAAACCCCATATGCAGTGCTAAGTCCTAAAGCAGCGCGTGCGCAGTCATTTTTGCAAAAGAACCCCGTATGCGCTCTTGTCCCTTTAAGGTCGAGGAAAATGAATGTTATACACAATGCACCACTGAGAGGGGGGGTGAATCAGTGGTTCTCAAACTTTTCCCTTTATCTATCTGTAGCGTCCTAAAATTGCGACACTTGCAATTTCGACTGCATTTCGGTCTTCACGATGGCGACGCAACACGCAACCTGAATGGAGACCCCAAAACTTGCTCACGACACTGAAAACTGCATTTTTCAAGCACCGTTGGCCTGAACCTCCTTGCACCCCGCTGTCCCGGAGGTGGGACCAGAGCGCCCAGCGCCCTGGTCCCTGGGTCCTATTTTGGGCCCGGTTTCCTAAGTGATATCGGGTCTTTTTGATTGCAATTTGGAAATATACTTCCCTGGTCGGCCTAAGGTCGGGAAAATCAGTCTATCAGCCCTAATTGTCAAGTATATAAACTACATTTTTCTCTCTCATTTGGCATGAAGAGGATATGTGTAAAAAGCGTGGAAACTATACTCAAGCATTCAAGCATTCAAGCAATTGATCATTCCAAGTCTCCATTCAAGGCTAAGTGTTGCATTCAAGTCAAGGATTCAACCATTGAAGAGGAGATCACTTATTACATGCTACATACTACAACATACAACATCTAAACCTTTGCACATAAGGATACAAACATCCTTAGAACAAGGTATTAGTACTTGTTTTACATTACAGTCATTTACATTTACAGCACTTGCTCATTTCTTGGTTAATTCCAAAACCGGGGTTTGACCTAAAGGCAAACCCCTAATCCCTAACCCCCCAATCGTCTTCGCTTTTCTGTGTGTAGGTTGTAGGTACGCGGCTGAGATTGAAGATCTGGAATCCTTGTGCAGAGATGAACAGATCCCCCTTCGTTTCACGGATTTTTCGGAGGACCGTGGCGCCAGGCGCCATCGTCCTGACAACTTTTGCTCAAATTTGCAGGACAGCGCCGTATCGACATTTTACTGCTAATTCCAGGTCCGCAACTTCATCCTATAACCCGAACTCAGTTTATAAGCGAATCTTTATGACTTTCTATGCATGCTTAGCTTAATTCTCCTATCAACATTCTTTACGAAAGAGGGTAGCCTTGCTATCATAACCTTTGAAACACATTTAGCATCCAATCTTGCATTGCATGGGATTGGATCTTGTGGGTTTCAAACCCTCTTTTGAATGTAAAGTCTCTCCCCTAAGTGAAAACCATCGAATCCTAGCGAACCTCCCTTCTCTCTCCTCGGAGTTGGAAGAGGGGAGAACAACTAGAATTCGATCGCGATTTTCCGCTTTACACTATCCTATGTGAGCATACCAGTTAATGGATCTAACTCAATGCAAACTTACCAGTTAGTGGGGAGACCAACACAAATGCAATCACACATAAAGGGACATCACATAACACTAGCATATATGAGGAAAACCCAATATGGGAAAAACTCGGTGAGCAATGTTGCTAGAGACTATTGCTCCAATCCAGCCTCATAATGAAACTCTATTACAATGTCTAGGGCACCAACCCAAGGAGCACCAACCCCTAACTTGTTTATGGGCTGCAACCCCTGCACTGAGCTACAACTTAGTGGTCACAATGAAAACATCAATTACAAAAGTAGTTATCTTGTTACAAGTGAATCTTGCAACCATTTCTTATACCTTACTCTACCAGTGAGATACCTTCTCTGCTACACCAACTCATTCTTCTGCTACTTTGCTTGTCGGTAAACTCTACCAGTTCACCTCTCTTTTGTTCTTCTCTTACTGAATCTCCTCCTTACTGCTCTTCTCTTCACAGATACTCCATCTGCCAAATCTGTGTTTGCCTACTTTGTAGCTTCCTTCACGTTTGCTCTGTCAATATGGACACTACCAGTTCTGCTCTTCTACTAGTTGAACACTTCAACCAGGTTCTCACTTTCACTCTCTTCTCAGATACTTGTTGAGCACTTGGCTGATTTTATCTCACATACAGAAGTAATACACTTCGCGATAGCATAATATTCTTCTATTCAACAGCATAACTATGTCTTTGGCCTACATATTTATAGACTGGTTTTCCCACCAAAAGCCAATTCAAAATTTGGGCAGTTAGGGTTTCCTCATCACCCTCGAGGCAAAACCAAATCCAATCAAATCTTCCCGAATCTAATCACCTAGATAGCCAACTGTACAACTCCACCATTAACGTGTCTTCTTGATCACTCCTTCTATCTCTGGCAATCTCCTTTTTCCCTTATCAACTAATTTTTTAGTCAACCAACAAAATTGGTCTTGTTGTTTCCTTCATCTGCCTCGATCTCCTCAATCACATTTAGCTGGCTCTAAGTTGTCCTCCAGACCTTGAGTCGTAAACCTCTGCAACAGCTTTGCAACATGTCCTGTGATTTGTGGGATCTTCCTAATGTCGACCAACTTTGCAAATACCCCGTCGATGTACATTCCTTCTTCATCTGAATGCAGGTCCACCACCTTGATTCCATGTGACATCCATGTCGACCAACTGCTAGCTTGACTCTTCATGTCGGTCCAGATAGGATCACTAACTAAACACTCTACCAGTTCCTCTTTTCTGACGGTTTACTAACCCTGTCAGTATCTCACACTCTACCGGTTAACTCCTCATGATGCACTTTGTTGAACTGTCGGTGGAACACCAAAACCAGTCTCCAGACATGTCTATCCAAAGCATGCTCATTCCCACAAGGTGGGAAGACATCTACGTCTACACCTTGTCCATATTACCGGTGAACATTCATTCCAATAAAGCCTCTTGATGACACAAGTCATCAACCTTCACTAGACTCTACCTTCAATCAGGCCACATTCCTTTGTTTGCATTTTCTCAGCCTTGCCTTCTCCTTGATCATCTCGAATTCTATCTTAGCCGATTTGTCAAGATGACAAACACATCACTCTTCTTCTGTACCGACATCTCAACATGCCTTCTTAGTCGATCCAGTGCATATCCCTGATTTCATGCACTTGATGCACACCTCTTCTTCCTTATCTCACAAAACTATGATGCACACAATGCATGATAGGAAATAAGTTCCACTTATCGGTGGAGTGACACCTTGTCTTCTACATCATGCAATGTACTCATGTGACTTCCCTGTTTGTGCAGCATATCTTCAAACAGGCACATGTGATCCGGTGTTGGCACTTTCATTGTTAGTCATTGCTTCTCATGATGACTGCATCTTTATCAGGTGGGAGTCCTATTGTCCTGCAACTTCACAACATACCTATGATCAGTTCATTCCTTTCCTCCAGTGTTGATGTGATTTAGGTAACATTCTGCCTCTTCATCACAAACAAAATCCAAGCACCTTGCTCATCCTGCTTGTACACTGGTCATGACCTTTGCAGGCTGACAACCACTCACTTGGTTGATCTGACTTCCCCATGTCAACACATCACTTACCAGTTGACATCCTTTCCTTACCGATGATACACTGTACCGATATTGATCACCTTACCATTCCATCCACATAGGTTAGGCACCAACTTGTGTACTGGTGACTCCCGAGGTCATCTTCCTTACCTTACCGGTGTTCTACAACACAAGGTGATATGAAAGATATCTCAACCTGTATTACTTCTTGACAGTGTTGCACATATGTCTCTCATACCAGTAGTCATCCCATACTGGTTGACATCAATGACAACCCAATTCCAACAACAAACCTTAGCGCATACGAGGTGATTTGAATTTTTAGTACCGCGATCGCAGCCCCTATTTTTACAAGTTTTTTTAGGTGTGTGTCCACTTTTCTGCACACTATCTTTGTGCACTTACCCACTAGGTCATATCAATTATCATCAATAAATTTTATAAAGGATTTTTAGATTCTTTGATTGGAAAGAATTCTCTTGCAATTGATTTTTAATAGAAACAAATCTCTGGCAGTTGATTTTGTAAGTTGATAGTCCCTAATTCCAAAGAATTTTCATAAGGGGACATTACATAATTGTTATGAATGCATATCTCAATTAATTTCCTTAATTCTTCCTCATATCCTCACTGAGAAGAGTCCCAACAACATCATCAAATTTTATTACACATCCCTTCTTGTCGAACTTTGAGTTGCTAATAGCCATAATAAATCCTTTCCAACTATCGAGTAGAGAGCACAATAAAAAAAATTGCCTTGATATCATCATCTAAGTTTATGCTCATTGAAATTAATTAGCTATAGTAATGTTACCCGTAAATTTTAAAATTTCGATAGGAAGTAAATCTTGTTAATTTTCCCTCTTTCCTTCCTTGTCATGGCTTGTCCGAGTTTCTTAACCTCTATTGTGGGATTCCTCACTTCTAGAATTGTCTAATCACCCGACATGCTTAGAGGAGTCTGTAGGAAGTCAGTGTCATTAGAAAGTTGGACTTGTGGTTCTCTTTCAAACAAGTTCGAGGGTTGCAAGCTTGCCCGATCTTCCTGACATCTTTTATATTGTGATTAAGGATGAGGTTTTTCAAAGCTTTAAGGGGCATCTCTGATTTCAAAGCAAGGACATTTTGATGATGTAACCTCAAGTTATTTCTGTAACTTGCTCGGGTGGCTACATGAGTGGAGGAAAAGATAGAATCATGCTCGAACACCACCAGAATTAAATGAACTTGTCAGACTAATAAGAATAACTTCTTCTTGTCATTCCTCCTTCTGCCTCATCAACTATCATGTCATGCACTACTTCCAAGGGAAAATTCACAAAGTACCAGCATTAATGGCTTTCAAGCAATTAAGGACACGAAAAAGGTGGCGACGTGCGTTACTACATTTGACGTTGCCATTTTTGCAGAAAACATTAAAGATAGCTAAAAAGAGGAAATTGTCATGACTCACCCATATCAGAATGGTTTTGCCTCATGACAATGAGTTGCCATTTCACAACCCATATTTAAATTGGCCAGAGAAAGAGAAGGAAGATATAGTTTGACAGTTATGGTCTTTTGCATGGAAAGCACAAACAGACTTCAGTGAATATAGGAAGGTTGTCACTATATTAGAAAAGATTGCAAAGCAAGCTAAAAATCACGAACAACACTTGCAAGGTGAGCTCGCAACAGGAAGGAACCGAGATAATCACGTTCAACAAGACGGTGCTTAAGGCTAAGAAAGGCCCTTTGGTGCAGTTGGACATCAAATATTTGCAGGATGATACTCTTTTTGACATGAGTGACTATGACCAAGCAACTATACTTGATGAAGATAAATTCAACAGAGTCTTATGGGTGTTGATTGAAGAGGAAATGAAAGTGGGTAGGATTGATCGTCAAATTGCAAGACAAGATCTAGTGCTTGATGAAGAAGAATGAGTATGAAGTTAATAGTCCATGAATAGCATTTATCGAGTGATTTTTGTTTTCTTTAATAGCATGTTTAAAATGGTTGTTTTCATAACCATTATCTTTAAGAAACCGTTTCTTGAAAATAAAAAAGACCTGGGGTAATATTTATAAATAAGTAGATTAGTAGATCTTGTGGGGATATTTTGGGGGCAAACTTTGTTTTACTCTGAAGAGAAAAAACTTCTTTTAGTATATTTATGTTCTACTATTTTGAATATAGATAAATTGTTGGTGGCTTTCAGATATTCGTAATCTTTGAATTATGATGTGTGGATGCTTTATGTTCTTTTGAATGGTTATCAGTGGATGAATTTATATTTGAAATGGTGAATGGTTTCATCTTTCTATTTCTACAAAAATATTATCTGTGAATGATATTTTGTGGTGATCTAGTTGATTCAAAATCTTGAAAAATCTAAAAAGTGTTTGTATTTTATGCATGCCTTTACAAAGCTTTCTAGTTAAAAGCTCTTTCCTTATTTGCTTTCTGGTTAAAATCATTTCAGTTGATTCTTTATTCATTGAATATCATCTGACGGTAGTTGCCACCTTGTAAAATAAGTAGAGAAACAGTCAGTAGATAGTTTGTTCAGGATATTTCAACTATGGTTACATTTGTCACCTTTGTGGGCATGAGAATATAGAATTAGGTGATAAATCTATTAACCAACAAATTTTTGGTGACTCGTTGGGGAGAAACTAGAAGATTTATGAGAGTTAGTGGTTCTGGTTGCTAAACCAATGCATGCTTTTCTATAAAAACATTTTAATCGTCTTCTAGCAAGAAGACTGGTGACTCTGTTTGAATGGACTTGGAGGAGGGTTCCAGACTAGACCTAAGTTAATAGATAGTTAAAACTTGAAAGAGATAGTTACTCAATAACTCTCTCTTCCTATGAATTTTTGTGGAAAAAAAAAGTTATTGGAAATAAGAGATATTTGGTTGGGGATTACATAAAACGCATCACTGTTCAGAGATATGTATAGAAGGTACAGTCAATTGAGCTATGTTGGGAAAGGGACTTATCATATTTCAGCAAAAGAAACACGGTAATTATTCCCTTGATTCCTTCACCCTCATAGGAATAATTTCTGAAGTTGCATTGTCTAAAGCTTCTATGTCATGGGATTAATGAGGGCAGTGAAGAAGAGAAGTACATCTAATGGGAAGTGTAAAGTTGAACCTGAAGAGCTATCTCTCAGTTCCTTTGAAGAGGAGAAGACATCAAAAGAATTCAAAAGGCTTTATGTTTCAAGCTGGCTCTGGCAAGGTTTTGAAGGTGACTTTCAATGTGGTGTAATCGATGATAAAGGTCATATCATTGAGATTGGCATAGAAAAGTTCATGAGCATCTACAGTAGAGTTGAAAAGAAGGAAAAATTGTCTCAAGTTACCTTTTGGGATGAACTCCCACGTGTAAGGGAAGATGAAGTTCCCCCAAAGTTTGATCCTATGCTTTTGGAATATGACAATCAAATGTTGTCATGTACAACATGCACGAGCTCTTCTCTGACTTTAGGTTAGCCTAGAAAAGGTTCTCTTTTTGATGGCCCTCTATTGGACTTGGTTGGCTTTATGCAAGGTATAGCACTCGAAGAGGATCTCCCTTCCTTTTCTAAAGAGTAGTCCCTGACCCAGGAGATAGAAATTCAATGAAATCTTTTAAATCCCCTGTATTGTCCTATAGAATCTTATGAGGATGGTAAGGTTAGAGATAACCCTATTTTTGAAGTAATAAACCCTCAACCAATAAAAAAACTATCATCCTTCCATAATTCTGATGAACCTGAGAGACGAGTCCTTGAAGATAACTCTAATAATGATGAGTTCCATTATTTATATTATCATGCAGAAACGGGAAGTGGAGATGTCCATTTCTTAAGTCCAAATCTCGAGACCCTTGTTGATGACTATTTTCCTATTAATGAAATCTTTGATAAATTCTCAGTGGTTTAGAATCTTGAGCCATTTTTGAGTGAAATTTACATTCTGGGCCATGATAGTTGTGCTGATATCTTAAATCAGAGTTGGGAGGAATATGATTTAGAGATAGGATATACTGGTTAAATCTTCCCAAAAGGAGCATTTTCAATCACCTCAAGAAAGCCATGAAAAGGTAATGGGTCTGGTTTTAGAAGTCTATCACGAAGAGTGGTCTTTTAGGCATGAATGCACCTACCAGAAACTTTTGTATAGTTGTAATTGGGAATCAGGATTTGGATTCATCATCGAATGTTATTCATCTTCTATCATGTCATATGTTTTAAGTCCTATGTTCCACACAGGTATATATTTCTCCCGGCCTATAGATGGTTTCGCTTGAAAAGTGTTACAGTCCTTTAGCCTAAGGCCCCTATGTCTGTGTATATATTTAGGTCATGTTTTTGGCATGTTGTAGGTGTAGTTTGTTTCGCTGTCAGTTTTGGTTCGTTGGTTTTGTTTGTGCCTAGTCGCCCCTCCACCCTACTACCAGGCAGCACCCTTCCTCCTATTTCACCCTACTCTGTTGCCCAATTTTCCATGCACTAGTCTGAGTTCTGGATTTCTCCACGTCTTGTTAGTCCTAGTCCCCATTCAAAGCCTATATGTTACCCATAAATTTTTAAACTTTTGGTATGGCGTAAGTCTTTATTAATTTATCCCTCTTTCCTCCCTTGTCGCAGCTTGTCTGAGTTTCTTAACCTATGTCGCGGGATTCCTCACTTATAGAATTGCTTGATCACTCGACATGCTTAGAGGAGTGTGCGGGAAGTTAGCGTCATTAGAAAGTTAGACTTGTGGTTCTCTTTGAAACAAGTTCGAGGGTTGCGAGCTTGCCCAACCTTTCGACCCTCAAACATCTTTTATATTGTGATTAAGGCTGGGGTTTTTCAAAGATTTAAGGGGCATCTCTGATTTCAAAGAAAGAACATTTTGATGATGTAACCTCAGGTTATTTCTATAACTTGCTCGGGTGGCTACATGAGTGGAGGAAAAGATAGAGTCATGCTCGAACGCTACTAGAAGTAAATGAACTTGTTAGGGCGATATGAACAAATGCTTCTTGTCAATTGCCATGTCATGCACTGCTTCCAAGGAGCAAATCAAGGGAAGATTCACAAAGTACCATCATCAATGGATTTCAAGAAATTAAGGACACGAAAAAGGTGGTGACATGCGTTACTACATTTGACGCTGCCATTTTTGTAGAAAACATTAAAGATAGCTAAAAAGAGGAAATTTTCATGACTTGCCCGTATCAGAATGGTTTTGCCTCATGACAGTGAGTTGTCGTTTCACAACCCAAATTTAAATTGGCTAGAGAAAGAGCAAGAAGATATAGTCTGGCAGTTACAGTCTTTTGCATGGAAAGCACAAATAGATTTCAGTGAATTTATAGGAAGGGCGTCACTATATTAGAAAAGATTGCAAAGAAAGCTAAAAATCACGAACAACGCTTGTAGGGTGAGATCGCAGCAGGAAGGAACTGGGATAATTGCATTCAACAAGATGTTGCTTAAGGCTAAGAAAGGCCCTCTAGTGCAGTCGAACGTCAAATATTTGCAAGATGATATTCTTCTTGACATGAGTGACTATGTCCGGACAACTATACTTGATGAAGATAAATTCAATGAAGTCCTATGGGTGTTGATTGAAGAGTAAATGAAAGTGAACAACATTGACTGTCAAATTGCAGGACAAGATCCAGTACCTAATGAAGAAGAATGAGTATGAAGTTAATAGTCCATGAATAGGGTTTATCGAGTGATTTTTGTTTTCTTTAATAGCATGTTTAAAACAATTGTTTTTAGAACCGTTATCTTTAAGAATTCGTTTCTTGAAAACAAAAAAGACCTGGGGTAATAGTTATAAATAAGTAGATTATTAGATCTTGTGGGGGTCGTTTTGGGACAAACTTTGTTTTACTTTGAAGAGCAAAAACTTCTTTTAGTATATTTATGTTCTATTATTTTGAATATAGATAAATTGTTGGTGGCTTTCAAATATTCGTAATCTTTGAATTATGATGTGTGGATGCTTTCTGTTCTTTTAAATGGTTATTAGTGGATGAAATTATATTTAAGATGGTGAATGGTTTCAGTTTTCTGCTGCTGCAAAAATATTATATATGAATGATATTTTGTGGTGTTGTAGTTGATTCAAAATCTTGAAAAATCTAAAAAGTGCTTGTATTTTATGCATGCCTTTACAAATCTTTCTGGTTAAAAGCTCTTTACTTATTTGCTTTCTGGTTAAAAGTATTTCAATTAATTCTTTATTCATTGAATATCATTTGAAAGTATCTACCACCTTGTAAAATAAGCAGAGAATCAATCAGTAGATAGTTTGTTCAGGTTGGTTCAACTGTGGTTACATTTGTCACCTTTGTGGGCATGAGAATATAGAGTTAGGTGATAAATCTATTAACCAACAAGTAAGCATGATTTTTCCTCGGTCTATATAGTCAGTAAGTATAATGCTTTTGAATAAATTGTGTAAGTTTTTGTGAATCAAGGTTTCAAATTGAATTTTCATCTCTTGATGTTGCATTGTTGAGTGCAATCTGAAATGTTGATTCATAAAAAACTTACACAATTAGCCAAAAGCATTGTACTTACTTATTAATTAGCTAATCAATTATTAAAAAATTATTTAATTGTTTTGACACAATTCCACCTTCCTTCATAGATTCAAATTGTATAACTTCTTCAATGGAAGAAATTTTATGATGTGGAAGTCATTTCATACATATCAGATAAATGATCACAAAGACCTCTCGTCATCTTCTCTATTGCAATATTGAACAACACATTGCTAGAGAAGGAAAGAATTATGGTCACCACCCTCTTTTTGTCTAGTTTTCCCCACTCGTCATCAAACATCACAGTTGGCTTCTTTACTTTTCCTTCTAGCATTATTGCAAGGTCTTTTTGAACTAGTAAAGTATCTAGATGTAGTTTCCACATTCCAAAGTTTGGCTATAATTTTTTTTCAATTCTCCATTTATTTGCGTCTTCCCTCTTTCCACAGTTTCTCCACAATTTTCCTCATAGCTTCTTCTTGGTTTTGATACCAATTATTTAGTTTAGAGAGCGGATCAAATATTTAAATAACATCAAACAACAATATGAAAAAGAGAGACAATAAGAGAATAGACACAAGACAACAAAGTCTCTTGCAATTGATTTTGTGAGTTGATAGTCCTTAATTCCTAAGAATTTCCATAACCTTCGAATAGTGCATACTTGTTATCAATGCATCTCTCAATGAAGTTGCTTGATTCTTCCTCAAATCCTCGGTAAGAAGAGTCCCAACAACATCATCAAATTTTAATACACAATCTCTTCTTGTCAAACGCCGAGTTGCTAATAGCCATAAATCCTTCCTAGCTATCAAGTAAGGAATACAATAAAAAAAAATGGCCTTTGTGTCATCATCTAAGTTTATACTCATTGAAATTAATTAGCCATAGTAAGCATGAGTTTTCCATATTCCATATAGTTAGTAAGCACAGTGCTTTTGGACAAATTGTATAAGTTTTTGTGAATAAAGGTTTTAGATTGACTATTCATCTCTTGATGATGGAATATTGAGTACAATCTGAAATGTTGATTTACAAAAAATTACGTAGTTTATCGAGAAGCATTCTACTTATTAGCTAACCAATGTTTTAAAATTCATATAAATTCTTTGACAAAATTCCACCTTCATTCATAGATTCAAATTGTATAACTTTTTCATTAGAAAAATTTTGTTTGATGTGGAAGTCATTTCATATGTATCGAATAAACGATCCCAAAGACCTTTCCTTGTCTTCTTCATTGTAATATTGAACAACACATTGATAGAAAGGGTCCAGTTTCCCCGCTCCTTATTGAACATCACAGTTGACTTCATTGCTTTTCCTTCCAACATTATGACAAGATCTTTATGAACCATACACTTCTTCCCAAATCTTGGAAGCACCAATTTATAGGGCCAACTTTACCAAGGACTTTTGCAGTAGACTTATAACAGAAGCATGAGCACTCAAATCAACTCTTCCCAATAGGTCATTGCAATCTCTTTCTTTCTTCATGTAAAGAGACAAGCAATATCTTGAAACATTCCTTTTCAATGGGATCAAGGGTATCTTTGTTGACTCTTTCTTTTGCATATTAGTTTCATTTCATTATCGTACTTATTTTGCTCTTCTAGAACTTTTCGATGGAGAGCTGGTGGATCTGATTTATCTTGATCTTGACCGCCCTTCTGCCCATGATGTCATGAGTATTGTAATTAAGCACTGTGACAATGAATCTTACTGTAAATGCGCACCGACAGAAGATTCTTCAGATTTTACCTTATGAAGCTGCATGCCCCATTTTTCCCAACGCTTAGCTCACCAGAGACCCTTAATCTCATCACTCTCTATGCAATTTTATGATTGGGTGATAATTTCTTAGGAAGTGTATCTACGCAACTTTACAAGTCTTTAATGTGCCACTATATTGGGCTTCTAGAGTAGTGAGCACGTGCTTTATTGAATGAATTCTTTATATTTGTCTCAGGTTTTTTTTTAATGTTTGAAAGTTTATATTAGAATATTTATATTGGAAAAAGTATATGAATTTTTTTTTATAGATATTATTATTATTTCATTTAAAAAATTATTGTAAAATTTCTTATCACATCATTCTAATCATCAATTTTTTTTTGCTATTTTTGACAAGTTCAATTGTTAAATAGAGTCAAATCCAAACTAAATAAGATAGGAAAGTTGGAGATAAGTATCTTTGAAAATGTGTTTTCAACTTTGATGTTTATCCTTACATTTTGGTTTCCTTATACGAATTATTGATTTCCTCTTATAAGGGTTATTGCCACTAAATGTCTCTTTGCATAATGATTTGAAGGAATTCTCTTTTTAATACTATAAAAACATTAAATGTTTGGACTCGCATAATGTAGTCAATATTTTTTTTTAAGCATTAAATATTGGTGGCAAAGTGGTTAGGAAGATCCTACTAGGCTTATCTCTCATTGATCTTTTCTTGCTCCGAAAGGAAGTTATTCATATCAACTTGTGATTCGAAACATTGATGGTTAAAAAAAATTCTCACACAATCACTGCAAACAATATATCAACCGGTGTTTGATTCCTCATTAAGTGTGGGTGTTGGATCTTTTAAGAGAGCTTGAAGCTTTGAAGTGTATTGTAATATCTTCAATTGTTGAATAATATATTACTTTGAAGCTTGAGAAGTTGGGTTTGCTTTAAAACAATCTTTCTATGATATATTGGTGTCCCATATTCTTGTGCACTTGTTTCATTGCTTTTTTGGTATTTATTTGTGTGGCTTTTATTGTGAATCGTTGTTTAAATGTTGTGTAGATCAAACTGGTGCAGAAGCACCTTGTGCATTTTATGCCTCCAATAGGCAATATTGTAAAATTTCAATTTTCATCATGAAGTGCATGAAAAAAGGTCATGATTAGACCATTTCAAGTGTAATTGAGTCACTATTAGGTTTCTAGGAGGTCAATTAAGTCAATTTGCAAAAAAAATGTCATTTTGTTACACAAAGGCAAAAGTTGCAAAATTACAACAAGAAGTTGAAAAGTCATTTGTCAAAGGAGGAAGTCTAACGGTCATGGAAATTTGAAATTTAGTTGTAACTATCATAGAGGGTTGTAAGAGGCTTATAAAGCAATGTAAGGTCAAATCTAAAGAAGGGGGCGTCCGTTTTGTATGGTTTTGTGAAGAAAGATTTAATACATTTTTTACTATTCCATGTTTTGAGCATTCCTGTGCTACATTTTGTGAAGAAAGATTTAATACATTTCTGATTATTCCATGTTTTGAGCATTCCTGTGACTGTAGCAGTGAATTATATGACTTTGCATGATGTCATTTTGACTTGCAATTGATTGTGGATGATAGAGAATTGTATTATCTTTCATTGGCCTTTTGTTTTATTGATTTTTATTAAGTATTATGAAAGTTATGGTCATTTTAATTATTGCAATTTCTAAATTTTATGGTAACAGTCATGTTGTAGCGAATTGTATGTGCATGTACGGTCTCAAAATAAACTAAATCTTATATGGTTAGATAGAGGAGAGATTTACCTTTCATTTGGTGTAGGTTTGAGGGAATTTCACCAAGTATTGAGCATTTTATGAGGTTTTTACAAAAAATTATCAAAATCTCGTGTAAGGGTAAACATCAAGCATAAAAATTGTATAACTTCCATTCCCGCAGTGGATAAGGCCTAAATGGAGTGAAATGGTTTTTTTTAAGGTATACTCTCAGATTCCCAAGCCTTAGTTTTCAATCTTAAAGTTTGGATGGGTTTTTGTGATACCCTAGGTTAGAATTTAGTGTCTCAGACTGGTAAAATCAGTCAAAAGTTGGATTTTTGAAATATTAATTGATGCATTCATGGATGGAATGGTGTGGGGACTATTTGGGGAGGTTGTGCGAACATATTTTAACGTATTTGAAGTGTTGTTAAGGTGAATTAAGGTCAAGAGCATTGTGTTTCAATAAACCCTCCTTGAGCATGCCTAAAATGACTTAAAACAAGGGTTTTGTAAAATGTTGAAAGAATTGTCTTGTGGAACCATGGAATTGGTTGGTTTAATTCATTTAAGACCTACTACAAACTTTGGATTGCATCACAAACAGCTTGTGGTTCTCTTCTTATAGAGTTAATTGTGCAAATTATTTGCATATCTTTAATCATTTAGTTAAATGTAATACAATCATTTTTAAAAAATATTGCTTGTATAGGAGGTTGATTTTAAAGTTTATCCCCTTTCAAAATTATTTTCATTTTAATGTTGATACTAAAATATTTACTTCAAAGCATAAATCTTAGTCAAACACTATTTTTTTTTAAGATACAATAGTTAAAAATTAGAAAATGGGAGAGATACAATGGTGTGAATAACACTAATTTTTTTAAAAAGATATAATTGTTGAAAAATAGAAAATGGGGAAGATACAATGTCATGAATATTGTTAATTCAATACATGTGGAAAAGGTGTAGTTAGAGATTGTATTTTTTTTATGTTGTAAATGATGGTATCACTATCATACATGATGCTAGCATACTAGCTCACCATTAGTGTCATGACTATATAGAGCAATGTGTCACGACTATAAAGAGCAATATCATATAGATGAAACATGACTATGTCTAGCAAGACAATACTACTCACAATGTTTTATCTATTAACACATAGTGAGTTATGTGTATGGAAATGGAGGATCAAAAAGGTGGTCAAAGACGACCAATTTACAATGGTGTGAATAACACTAAATTTTTTAAAAAGATACAATTGTTAAAAATTAGAAAATGGGGAAGATACAATGTCGTGAATATTGTTAATTCAATACATGTGGAAAAGGTGTAGTTAGAGATTGTATTTTTTTTAAAGTTGTAAATGATGGTATCACTGTCATACATGATGCTAGCATACTAGCTCACCATTAGTGTCATGACTATATAGAGCAATTTGTCGCGACTATAAAGAGAAATATCATATAGATGAAACATGACTATGTCTAGCAAGACAATACTACTCACAATATTTTATCTATCAACACATAGTGAGCATGGAAATGGAGGATCAAAAAGGTGATCTTGTAAAGGAAATTCAAGATACACATGATCAAAATTAAAGATAAGTTAAGAACAAGATTAGTAATGCTCAAATTCTAATTTTTAAACATTTTTTTTAATGGTGGAGATTAAGAGGCTCAAATATGAGGAGAACAAAAGGTTGTCTTATATTTTCACCAAAAAAAAAAATCAAATGTATTCCTCTTAAAATGCCAATTTTTTAAAATTATTTTATGAACCTTTTTGGGTGGAAAGTTAACTAACATTAATATTTAGCTGCTTTTAAATTAGTACCTGATTATTATCTCATGGATTGTGGAAATGCAATGTCTATGACTAACACTATGCAATTTATGTCTAATTTTCTTGCTAATTTTGAATGAATGTGTATTTTTGTACTACTTTTTAGAGTGATGCATCTTGAAAAATATAACGTGCTTCCCCTTTGCTTTTGAGAAAACTAATCAAAAATTATTTTTTCAAATGCATATTGAATGAATTATAAAATGTCAAAAATGTTTAAGTTTAGCAAAGTGAGTACAAAATGACACCAAATAATTATGCATAGGTTTTTGGTGAAAAATGAAGAAAATGGCAAAAGAAATTGAAGATAGAAATCTTAACGTATTTGAAGAGCAAAACTAATGAAGAGCACTTTTTTTCAATGTTTTACACAAAATATGCCTTTGGATTTATCACTTCTATGTTCAACCATTTGTGTTGGTGGGTTGTATTTTTCTAAAGTAAATTATAATGTGTACACATTTTGATTGACATAAAAAGTTAGTAGTGGAGATGTTTAAGAAGATAGATTTCACAAGATACAATTGAATGGTTCCTCTTTCCTTCTTGTCCACTCTATAACCACTTTTTAAGCTATAGACCCATTGGATTTCTCAATATTTTGGCAAGAGGTAATGGCCATGGTACATTCTTCTTCACAAATTTGCAAAACCCATAATGTAAAAGCTCCCATGCTACAGCCAAGAAACCTTCAACACTTGAGAGAAAGGCATCCCTAGCTCAATAGAACAATTAGCTTTTATATCAAATGTTAGAAATCGAGGTGAAACTATACTGCTTAAAGAGTGGTTATAGAGTGATTGCACATTCAAAAATAATGTAAAAACAATGATACCATAAAAGACAATGAATTTGTGTGGGGAAACCATTTTGAAAAAAAAATCACACAAGAAAGAGGGCAAGTATATTATTACTATTCAAAGGAATGTTACAATAATACACTTCACAATAATTGTTTGACAAATCTAGTAGCATCTAGATACTTGCAATTGAACATAAAAATACTATCTCAAAGCTCCAATTTGTAGAAATTTGTGAGAAGAAAACTGAGTATGGTATCTTGAAACGGGAGACCAGAATAATCTACAAAATCCCACACCTAGCATAATGAGTAGCCAATAAACATAATAAAATAATAATTGACGTCACATAGCTCTCACATGGTCACCTAGCCCATAGCCAATCAAAATTGTAACTCCTTGAAACACCATAACTCTTTGACAACTTTGACGATTCCACAAACAACACATGCGAACATGGATGCCAACTTTATAAAACACACAAATGAAAAATATCAACATACAACCACATACAAATCAAGTTGACTCCACTCCCAAAATTAAAGCCAAAATGGAATATTTCTCTATCATGCTTTACTATCATCACCAAACATATGTCCACCTCTATGAATGCAATTACAATGTAATATAGTAATAAATAAATATTTTAGCCTATCATGTCTCCTAAACGTCCAATCCATTCCAAGGAATGTGGAGACACGTTAAAAATGTCTTAGGATTGAAACATTAATGGAACCTTACCTTAATAGGATCTAGCTATAAATAATGGCTATGAACCCTTTCTATAAGTGTGAACTCTGTGTGTGATGTGCCCTATGAAATGCCATACAAATGGATCACTAGATGCCAATATTCTTTGCTACACTCGTTGATTTGACAAACATCAAGCTTAAAGTATGCACATTAATTCTAGAATTATTATTAGTTGATTTACATGAACTAAGATGGACTTGTGTGGTTTGATAGATGATAAAAGTTATTCTCTTTATTATTTAGTTGTGAGTGCAAGTAAAATGATTGAACAATAAGTGCTTTATTGGATCCTTGGATATTTGATGATAAGAACGATGAATGTCTTTTTGTAGATAAACATAACTCCAAATTGTGAAGATTTGTGCAAAGCTAGCTAGGATATTTGATGATACAAATGAATGTCTTTTGTACATAAACATAAAATCTAATTGTGAAGATATGTGCAAAGTGTAGAATGCAGCTAGTCAACTAAATATTTGACTTTGATTTTGCAATTAAAGGGATCAAGATTGTGGTTGCAAAAATGACCTCAAACACATAAACATGACCTAGATCAAACAACTAGGTTTTATTGGCACTCGAAATGGTTTATATTGGATAAAAATTGGATTAATGATCAAAAACAAACATACAAGTCAATTAGATTGGATTTGTGTTAACATAAGGATAGGGATAAGCAATAAGGTGCAAGCAAGGCTAGGTATGCAAGCTCAACTAGGCACAAAACTCAATGGGGAAATGCAAGGAGGATGTGTTATGTGTTTTTCTGTTAGAATTTAGGCAAACCAAAGCAATAAACAATATTAAATATAAAGCAGAATAAAAGAGACAAAAATAACAAATAAAAAGAATTAGATTAGTGATCAAAATCAAACATACAAAACAATTAGGTTGGGATTGTATGGACATGAGGATAGGGATAAGCAATAAGGTGCAAGAAAGGTTATATGCAAGCTCAACTAGGCACAAAATTCAATGAGGAAATGCAAGGAGGATGTGTTTTTATGTTAGGGTTTAGGTAGACTAGAGCAAAAAACAATATTAAATATAAAGCATAACAATAGAGGCAAAAATAACAAATGACAATAACATAGAGATTTAACATAGTTCACCCAATGTGGGCTACATTCACAGAGAAATAGTCATCCACTTTATTTCTATTATCTAGCGAAAATCAAATTACAATCTGATGATATATCACATCACACGCCCACTTATTTATCAAGCCCTTTTTGTCAATTTATCAGTCGTTACATACTAACATTTTCACCATTACAACTTTTTTTAATGAAAAGACCATATAGTAAAATAAATGTGTTAGTGCATGTACCAAATCCTGAAAAAGGGGTGGCATGGGATCATGCTGCAAATTTCAATTGGCCTAAATAGAATTAAAAATAAACATGTGACCCCAAAACCAAAAACAAAAAAACATAGAACAAAAGAGCTTATAGCTCCAAAAAGGAAACAACCTTCAAGTTACTAGATTAAACATAAGAAACTAAAAGCATCAACATTAAGCTGCGAAAGACAACACAATTGGTAAGAGAAGGTTCTTGTTCATGAGAGTTATCCCACCCACCACTAACAAATCTCTACCACCATTGGCAGCCATTTCGTCTTATACTTCAAATTTTAAATATGATACTACAAAACATATTTCAACATTTGACATTAATTGATTTTCTTGCATTCACCAAAAAAGAGGACAACACAATTGTTAGGAGAAGGTTCGTGTTCTTGAGAGTTATCTCACCCATCACTAACAAGTCTTTGCCACCATTAGCAACCATTTAGTCTTCCTTAAACTTAATTTTAAATATAATACTACAAAACATATTTTAACATTACACATTAACTGATTTTCTTGACTCACCAAAAATGAGGACATTACAACTGTTAAGAAAAGGTTCTTGTTCATCCCACCCGCCACTAACAAGTCTCTACCACCATTAGCAGCCATTTCATCCCCTCAAACTTAAAATTTTAAATATAATACTACAAAAATATATTTCAACATTGGACATGAATTGATTTTCTTGCCCTCACCCAAAAAATGGTTTTCATTGCACCATTATCATTTTGTAAGTTTTTGAGGAAGATCAAACCAGGTAGGTGGTACATAAAATAGAGAACAGCTTCAAGGCTAACTTCACCAAGTTAGCATTACCACATGTGGCAATGTTGGAACCAGGGGGGTTCAAGTTTTCAGAATGAATATTTTCAATACAATGGAGAAATTCATAGAATTACGGAAGATGATGAAATTGGAAAATATGAACATGGTAGAATCTCAAGGACATATACAAATTATACAGACCTAAAACAGAGTACAAGAAACATAATTCAGAGCTTCCAGTAAATCCCTAGTTTGTGACAGATGCCTGCCACAATACCCCAAAACAAAATTTCTGCAAATATAACATAAAGAAGCAAGCCCAATCTCTCCGAATGCCATACATTGAAAAATATGTGCTTCTTGATCCAGTACACCTGTAAAGTATATCGGATTCAGTTTCTTGTTTAAATATCTTATTAACAACAAATTATTTTAGACATTTGAAGAACCAACATTTTATTTGTTTTTCTATGTTCGCAGATCATGCCCATAAGAACAAGCAATTTCACAATAAACAGTAGGCATTGTAACTGAAACATTCATCCATTATGTAAGTACTTACAAGAGTATTATTAGTGCCTTCGTAATACCATCCATTTATAAAGGCCGGGAATATGCCTTCTGCTGCAAGAACATAAATGAGCATGGAATTCATCCCCATCCATTCCAGAAATAGAAACGGTATTCTGAATCCCCAAATATCAACCTGTTAAAAAAATAAGAAGATGCTTTACGTTACATGTAATGACAACTTTAAAAAGTTTGAGATGTGTTTTAAGGATGCCCATGTATAAAATAGTTCAGTAGAAATGATTAAAAATTTCAAATTTCCTAAATGAACAAGTGCTGATATGAATAGTTTTAATTTACTTAAATCGATTGTGTATACAAATTTTTATATCAAGATTGAAAAAGAATTCCAAGGAGATGAAACATCGATGATAAAAATTTGCATACACAATCGAATCCAGAAAAAATAAGTGAATTATAGCATAGATTATGAAAATCTCATAGCATTAATAAATCGTTTTATTAAACTGGGTGCAGTTTATAGTTACCAACATTGCTCATCTCATGCTTTCATTGTTTCATCAATGGGGGTCTGAGTATTGGTCTGTTGAAATCTAATTTTCTAAGACTAATATGTAGGCTTATCTTTGGATCTCGTGGAATTCCTAGAATTTCTTGTTTTGAATCGATTATAGAAATTAGACGCAGGTGTATTTATTTACGTGAGATGCCCCAATTAAGCTTCCAAATGCAAAGCTTGAACCATTTCCGAACTTCAAAGTGGTGAAAGTATGATTTTCAAGTCTGACGCTTTTTAGGTGCCCAAATTACATACCAAAATATAGAAAGCTGAGAAGACGATTCCTCCTACCCCTGCTGTGAGGCAGACATAGCTGAAACTGTATAATTGTTTATTAAAAGGAATGGCTGCACAGACAGAAAACAATCAATATGCATTCTTTAAATCATGTGTGTAAGTTTAAAAATTAAGGTGAGTATTCTTATTTTCCCTTGTTCTCATATGCAGGTCCCAAGAACTTTAATTCACGCATGTTCATAGAGAAGTAAGACCAGGCTCCAGGACAGTGCCATTATTAACTGTGTACACTGCCACTGTATACAGGAGCATGTGAAAATATTTGAGATATAGCCTTGAAGTCACTCACCATCTGTAAAATGAAGGATAATCCCAAAAATTAACAGCGCAAATCCCATTGAGAGCCAATGCTTCAGCCTCGTAGCATGTTCCTGTATTTTAATTTTACATAGCATCAGAATAGTTGAAAATCTTGCTTCTTAACGGTGTACTAGCAGCAAAATTGGTTTTCATATAACCTTGAAATGAATCAGCACATGTCCATAATGGATGCCAATAACTGCACTCAAAATGGCCGATATAGAACTGCAAGCATCAAAAGCATTAAAAAAATGTATCAAGATTACTACTAAATTGCTAATTGGTACTGGTAGACAAGCACATTTGAACACTCTCTGTGATTCAGATAAACAATGGCATACAATGGCATCCAAGGTATAACATGAATATCGTTTTTAAAACTTTAACCCGTTTGAATCATGTTCCCAGGATTTCAAAAGTTTGCTTTGAAGTCATTTATTTGTAACAAGACATTATACTTTACTGCTTCTCAAGTTTATCATTTGTTCTCTCTAATTTTTCCGCACATCTACAGAATTCAAGACTCGCTCCCATTCAAAGTTGGGCATATTAAAGAAGGGAAAACAGAGGAAGCTCATTTTCGAGAGAACGGATCTCTGATTTTTTTATAAAATAGAGAATCAGAAGAAAACTACTCCCTATGGACTACGATTAAAGTTCCCAATTCAGATACAATATGGTATAATCCATGTGCGTTTAAAGCTCGGAGTTTTTGGATTATTAATTTTAAATAAAGGCTTTCCTATCCAGGATTGGCCTCATTGCAATATTTATTGTGGCAAGGAGAATGCAAGGCAATAGATCTGCTCTTATTATACCATTGAACGGCAGTCATATTTAGTGGTGTACACATTGTGCTGAACTCATTAAAGTGTAGGATAAGGAAAATTTGATTTTTTGGTGGTCTAAGGACTTTAGAGAGACAGATTTCATATGTTCATGGATGAGTTGAGTTTTAGAGTTTTCTGCAATTAGTTAGGCACTGTAGTTCAGGCTTATCTTCATTGCTTGCATTATCAAAGATGCAAGCTGTCTTTGCTTGGGTCAGGAACAGAGCTCTATAAGGCCCCATTTACCATACTTCATTTCAGTTTTTGAACTCATTTGATTGCAATAGAAGTTTGAAAATAATTACAAATTTAAAGCCATTGTCTTTATTTTGAATTAAGAAATTTATTCTAGTTTGCTTTTGTGATAAACCTCAAAATTCCTTCTGGTTCGAAAGGTGCAAGGCACCACTCTGGGGCATCCTCACGAAGGGGTCCTGATGCTGGCGAACTAGCTGTACAAGCCTGCACTTACAAGTCAAAATGTATTGTGTAGTTCAGATCTTAGAATTTCTAAAGACAGTTAACAGTAAGCATTCCAACCTTTCTGGTTAGTGCAATGTATAATTCACCTTAGATCTTCTCCAGGCTGGTCGCCTATACAAATGATTTATGCCCCAAACTTGCCTGTCAACATAACCTACAGCATTGCAAGCAGGACCCAAATGGCCTCTTACACCACATTTCACCTGCCATCAACAAAATCTACTTAGTCTTGACAATAATGTGTATACAGCTAAAATAAATGGAACCAAACTCTCATATATGTGCAACTCATGCCAGATAAACAAACAAATCTCAAGCTACAAAAATTTCCCAAACTTACAAGCTATATACAAATAGAATCTCATGAGATAAGTGATCAAATTCACTTACTGTAAACAACTTCCCATTGTGAGGAGAATCTTCATCATGTAATGTATAGTGCCAATCAGGAACATAAAGTCCATAAAGTGTGGCAAAATAGACTATGAAAACACATAGACCGGCAAGCCTGACAAGCCAACAATACCAAGAGTCTAAGAGAAACAAAGCATTTCAGGCCTAAGGAGAAAAAATCCCATAACTGAACAAAAGGAGATATTTGAATATAACTTTAGGGATTTGAAAAAAACATCTGCAGTGATAATTTATATTTACCATTGCCAGCTGTAGTATTTGAATATAGAAAAATGTCCAGTTGGTAGATCTACAGGTCTTGCTTTTGTTGTTGCTATTTCGATGAGAGCCACCACCAAATAAGCCAATGCTATGCGCTTTTCATGGTATAATTCATTTTTATGCCATTCAGTACAGAAATAAATAAATATATAAGCTCTGTATACCACTATAAATTCTTCAATACATATGTGCATAATGCATAGATTGTGTCAGTGGTATATAGTATATACGTTCTCAAAGAAAGAAGAACACTATCTATACCTGAAGAATACCACACCAACGAATTTGTTTCATATCTACTCCATATGAAAGATCGTCAGGAGCATGAGAATATCCTCCTGCAAGATCCCAAATCAATAATATTGTTATATAATTCAAGACAACGCTTTAAAGAAGAAACAAAGGGTACATATTTGATTGTACATACCCTGCAATACTATTCCCCAAAAGAGAAGTTTCAAAGTTCTCACAATAACCTTCTTTACTGCAGCTCCTGGGTCAGGTATTTTCTGCAAATGTAGATAAGCCAATCTGTTATGTATGAATCTCCACATTCATGCAAATAAAAGATATAATTACTTTAAGTAGGAGGTTTTCTTATGAAGACAATCTTAATGAAATGAATGATATTCATGTACACATTTCTAGGAACATCACTGTACTTCTTTTTCCCTGCTAACAATTAACTAATGACTTTTATGATTATATTCAAAGATGATCATATTTGAAACAAAGCCATGTGTATGTTTCATTGTTTTGTCTTCTAGAATTTCTTTTGTTGCAACCTTTTCTTTCATAAAATGGATGGGCTGTAGCTGAAAGGAAATAGTGCACCAAAACAATTAATTTAGATCTAAAAATAATTTTAGCAGAGAAATGATACTTTGAAAGGAATAAAGAAGAGATGAAGAGTAAATTGCAAGAGATACCTTAAAAAAATCCAGCAAGAGGAGAGTCTTGATGTAGTAACAACAATAGAAAGATTACAATAAACTTCTACAGATGAACTATAAGAAGATCTTCAACCTTCAGTTTAGGAGACAATTCAACCGCATAACATTGCAATGCAATCCTCAAAACTCTTAAGAATCCAGTTCTTGTCTCCACCTTCAAACTTGCAAAGCTAACTCACAGCCTGAGATTTTTTAATGCCATTCACCTAAGACTTGTTTATCTAGAAAAGTAGCTTACTTGAAAATACTAATTGTATCCAAAACCATGGACTAACTAACATGACAGCTTGTCAAGTGGTTCAATGAGGTGGTTCATTCTTCCAACATCCTCTTATAATTATTTCAAGATGTGCCCAAACAAGTTTGGACATTACAACTATATTAAAATAGATGACTCTATCTTAACAGTTTTGTCTTATCCTCAACCAAATTTGTCCTTATGTTTCCTTGTGATTTTGACTTTTATCACACCTAAACAATATTATTATGCAAGATGTACAACATCTTCCCAACAATCTCCCACTTTTATGCATTGCATAGGTCACTGTAATACCCATGAAATTACAAACTGGGACCTGAGAGAACCTTAGATTTTCCTACACCAAGAAAACTTATGCGCTCAAAAGAAGCACCAAAGAATTTGCAAAATTCTTTAAAGTGTCCACTTGATCAAAATCTGCCTGTCTTCTACCATGTCTTAAGCAAAATGATACTACACATCAATGTGTTTTGTCCATGTGTGAAATACAAGGTTCTTAGCACATAGAGTTTAAATGTCAATCTAAACCACATTGTTAATCATGTTTCAGGACAACATTTAAACACAATCTTCAAAGCCACACTGCCTCCTTGTAAGCATAAGTAGCTACCATGTACTCAACTTTAATAGTCAAAAGAGAAACAACTTGCCTCTTGCTCATCCAAGTAGTTGCACCACCAAACAGATTAAATGCATTGCCTCTGGTTGATTTCTTGATATCAATATCTCTAGCGTAGTTTGCATCAACAAAACCCACTTTGTCTAAGTCCTTAACAAATCAAGTCCTTCTTAGTAGTAAACTGAACACTCTAAAGTGCCATTACGATATCTAAAGACCCTTTCCACCAACATAAATTTAGTTAGAAATCCTGCTTGGGCAATATTAGGTCTTGTACAAACCATCATATACATTAGGCTTCCAATAGCACTAGCATATGGAATATGACTCCTGTTTCAATCTCAACAAGTGTCTCAGGACATTGTTTCGCTACCAACTTTGTTTCCACGTGGATAGGAACATTTGTTGACTTACTATCATGCATTTTGAAACACTAAAAAATACAGTTAACATATTTTTCATTGTTTAACCAAAGTTTCTTGTTAACCCTTTATCTCGTAGTCTCCATCCCAAGAATGAACTTGGAAGCCCCTAGATTCACATTATACTAAGATGAAAATTGAGATTTAAGCATCTTTATCATATCCATATTGTTACCGACTAACATGTTGTCAACATATAAAACAATAACAATAAACTAATTTTCAACTTTCTAAAGATGAGCATAATAATCAGATTTTCCTCTTAACAATTCCCACTTTCTAACATAGGTATCAAACTTCTAATAGCACATCCTAGCTGACTACTTCAAACAATAGAGAGAGACTTTCACAATCAACAAACTAGTTTTTCTATGTGTTTCTTAGCATAGTGCTCAAGCAAATCCATATAGATTTCCTCTTCAAGTTATTCATGCAAAAAAGTTGTCTTAATATCTATTTGCTAAGATACCGGTTCTTCCCCTTTTGGCCTAGGTCCGGGTCCCGGTTCTTGCCCGGTCTTGGTTCTCCCCGGGTTCTCCCTGGGTTCCTCCCGGGTCCTTCCCAGGTGGCCGGGTTCCCTGTGGGTCCTGCGTCCACAGGGAACCCGGCCACCTGGGAAGGACCCGGGTGGAACCCAGGTTGAACCCAGGAGGACCCGCGTGAACCCAGGCCCGTGGCTTCCCAAAAACGGGGCCCACGGGTCAAAAAAACAATAAAAAACAATAAAAAAGACTTTTTAAAATAGTTTTTTAATAATAAAACTCTAATTCGCCCCTTTATGACTTTTTAAAAAAGACTTGAAATTTGAATATTATCTTTTTTTGCAAATTATGAATATGATATTAGACTTTAGTTATTAGTTTACTAATTACATTTGCGATATATGAATATTTATTGGCATTGGCAATTATGGATTTATCATTTATGTATGGAAAGTCACATTGTATATTTTATTTTTGTATGGATTGTATATATTGAACATATATATAATATATGTGTATATATATATAATTTAAATATATATATATATATATATTCAATCTCAAGAATATATGCAGCAACAACAAATAGTAGAAATCTAATGTAAGTTAATTTTTAACTATAGAGAAAATATCGCAAAAGTCTATTCCCTCATTTGAGAATAACTTTTTGCTACCAATCTTGCCTTGTATTTTCTGATCTTGCCCTTAAAACTGAATTTTTTTCTTGAAAATCCATATGCAACCAATAGATTTTCTATCCTTAAGAACCTTCACCAAGTCCCATGTACTGTTATTCTCTAGTGCAACCATCTCTTTATCCATGGCCCTCTTCCAAGACTTCTTTTCAACAAATTCTAATGTATCCATCATTGTTCTACTCAAAAAAAAAAATCATCTAAAATCTGATGCACTATAATTATATCTTTCAAATGCTTTCCTTTGTCTGGTAACCCCTTGATCAGTGGAGTATAGGGTTTTTCTTATTCTACTTCATCTAAACTCGCATCTACTTCAACTCCATCAATAAGTACTTGCTCAGCTTCTTGTTCAGCCTCTAGTGTAGCTTCTTTGATATTTGGCTTCGTTCTCTTCATCTCTAGGTTTCTCAATAAAAGATGATCTAATCTCTTTAAAGATTTGATGCAAGAGAATTTGGCTCCACAAACAATCTTGTACCATCCAAAACTAAAATAAAAGATGGCTGAGAAGATTCTGAATTTGTGTGTGGATTTTTGGTGAATTGGCATGAACGGGTGAGTCAAAAAGGTCTAATGAATTTTTCATCTAACTCCTACAACAATTTAAAACTATGTTGCATCTTCCACAAAATTATATTTGAACTGTAGTAGCTGCTATTGTGCACTTTGGTAATCACCTCAATAGTACTTTAGCAGCAAACTTCTTGAGGCCATAACTTCTTCATCCAAACTTGAAACATGATTTTTTTTTAAATCACACAAATTTTTGAAAGAAACATGAATATGTGGGTGTAACTTATACAACAACAAATTTCACTTTAGTAGCAACTGTTGCTGCCATGGCAACAAGATTGACTTCAGCAGTAATAAAATAAAAATGATAGCTAGCTGAGGTAACATATGATGGCACTGACCTTAGAGAGACATTCGGCATTATTCCTTGATTAGATTGTGCTGTTTATGCTTCCACCTTGTCAAAATAGGTTGTGTGTTTTGAGTAGGAATTGGGGAAAATCAAGTATTGGTTTTAAATCACCCAACAAGAAGCCAAATCAATTTCAAAGGTGAGTGGTTAAAGTTAAATGATTGGAATCATTTATACAATCATCCATATGGCATTTAGAACCAAGAAAATAGAGCCAAACCTTTGCATGAGCAGTAGGTACGGACACAAATGTAATTGGGTTGTTTTTGGGCAAAAATCATGCTAAAAAATTATAAAAATCAGAAATAAACGGCCAAGAAAGAGGGAAAATTGCTGGGGCAGGTGTATGGACAAATGGAAGGTCATTTAAAACAAGAAAATCACTGGAAAAACATCAGCAAAACAAATAAATCAAGGGGCAAAGGAAAATTGAGTTCTTGAGTTGATTTTTCCCATAGAGGGGATGGCCAAGACATGTAAATTGGGTCAATTGGGAATTGAATGATGCTGGAGTATCCAAGCAGATTGGCTATACGGCTCAATCATAAAATTTAAGTTTTGGTTTTCTAGATGGTTGAGTTGAAGTTTTGGATTAATTTTGTTTCCAATCTTATTTGTTTTGAAATGTAGCAGTTTAAAATATATATATTTATTTTGCAAATGAGTTGAGCCATTATGAAGGAAAACCTTTCATCTGCCGCATAAAATGAAATAAAAAAGAAACCCGTAAAAAACTTTAATAGGGGAATACAAATAGTCTTATGCAAAAAAACATGAGAACTGGAATGGTTTTGGAGAGAGTGGGAAGTGTGAAGGTTTGCTGCAGGAAGAGATACATGTGAGGGAGAAAGAAGAAAGATGCATGTGTGGTAATGTGGCGTGGTCAATAGAAGAGGCTGCAAGCTAAAGAAGCAGATTGCTATAGCGTGGGACAGCTAGAGGAACACTGGCAACAGAGAAGTGTGGGACTGTTACAAAGGTAGGAAAAATTGATCGGTAAAGATACAATAGCAAAGAAAGTGAAGAGAACTGCATGCCAAGGAGGAGAGGTAAGGTAAAAACAAAAAGTGTGTAGCGAACAAGGTAACATCCACTCTGTGAAGAAGTGATTAAATGTTTGTATCTATTGCTCGAGTTTGGGTGTAGAGGTTGGCATCGAAGTTGGAAATACATTGGAGAACTGCAAAGATAGAAAGAGCAAGTATTGGTTGTGTTGTGGAGTGAAGTGCGAGAAGGGGATATTGGTTCCAAAGCAAGGCAAATAGAGTATAAAGGCTGGACACGAATTGCTCATCGGTATTTTAATTAAATTCATTCAAGAGACTATAACTAATTATTGGGGATCTTAATAAAACTTGAAACCTTGTTCTTGTTAAATATTGCATTGTCTTATAATTGTAATTGGATTCTGAAATTTTGCTGCAACTTATTAGTTTAAAATCACCAGTGAGTTGAGCTGCATTAATTGGTATCAGAGCCTGGTGTTATTTGTGTTGAGAGAGGACCTATAGTATCCAATATGGTATACAGATCCAATATGGTATACAGAGGATGGGGTCGAAAAGGAAGAGGATCCAGAGGCGCAAAGCCTAACTAGCAAAGGCAATTAGAGATTTGATAGCATGAATGAACTCAATGGAGACAACTCAGAGAAGTGGGGCCCATATAGAGGATGTCAGTGACGATGAGGAAGAGCAGACTGTTGCAGGAAGAGAGCAAGAAAATCAGCCAAGACTTGATCCAAGACAAAAGAGGTTCATCAAAGCTATTACCAAGATAAACTCAAAGCCCCAATTTGATCCTCCAAATTTCAAAGGTGGATTAAATGCAGAAGAATTGTTGGATTGGATTACTGAAATGGACAAATGTTTTGAGTATGACAATACAAAAGAAGATCAGAAGGTCAATTATGCACACACCAAATTGAAGGGGCACACATCCCTATGGTGGGATCACCTACAAAAAGATAGACAGTGAAGAGGGAAGTATAAAATCAAATTGTGGATCAAATGGTTACAAAATTAAGTCAAATTTTTTGCCAGTGAATTACCAAATCAATTGGTTCAGAAAACTCCAAAATTTGAAGCAAAAGGAGAGCAGTGTTGAGGAGTACGCTGAAGAATTTTACTGGTTAAGTATAAAAGCCAATCATGTAGAAGATGACACCGAACACGTTTCAAGATATTTAAATGGCTTGTGCATATCCATCCAAGATGAGATAAGTTTGATTAATATGCATAGTGTGGAGGAGGCATACCAATATGCCTTGAAAGAAGAAGAGAAACTCAATGGAAAGCAACAAAGTAACTTTCGAGGTAGAAGCAAAATTTCACATGGAAGAGAACAGTCTGGTAGTGGTAGGAGTAATCAATATGAGTAAGAGGAATAAGGCACATCAAGTGCAAGCACACGGGAAGGTAAGGGAAGAGGAGATTTCCCTAGAGGAAGAGTAGACTACTCTCGCAGAAGAGGGTCATTTGGAAGAGGTGGAGGAAGGAATTTCAGTGGTACATGTTTGCAATGTAGGGAAACAAGACATTGGGCATTTGAATGTCCACAAATCCAGCATGATGGAGGTAGAGGAAATGAGGAGAGAGTGCATGGAGCACAAGCTGAAAATGAGGAGACCACTAAGCATGGAGAAGATCCTGAAGATGGAGAATCATTGACGTTGTGAAGAGTGTTGTTGAATCCAAAAAAGGAGAAACCAAAGCCAATCCAAAGGCAGAATTTGTTTCAAACAAGGTGCAAGATGCATGGAAAATGTTGTCAAGTCATTGTGGACAGTGGTAGCACCAATAATATTGTGTCCAAGGAGATGGTGAGGAAGCTGAAATTGAAAAGAATTAAGCATCCCAGCCCCTATAGAGTTTCATGGTTGCAAAAGGAGCATCATTTGATGGTAAATGAGCAGTGTTTGGTAAGTTTTCAGATTGGCAATTACAAAGATGAGATATTGTGTGATGTGATGTCGATAGATGCATATCATTTACTTTTGGGAAGACCATGGTAATTCAATAGACAAGCTGTTCATGATGGTGAATTAAATACATACACAATAAAGAAAGATAGAAAATCTTATACTTTAATCCATTGAAGGAAAGGGAAGAAGAAATTAAAGACAAATCAAAGGTGTGTTTAATTTCCAGAAAGAAGTTTGTGAAAGACCTACAAGAGAAGGAATCATGCTTTGCAAGTACCCCAAAGTTTGCAACAGTGGAGACTACGAAGAAGGATGAAGAAAGTCAACAATTAGGTAAGGTTGAATTCCATCATTCCTCTCATAAAAATTTATTTTAAGTGACATTGTGCATATAACAAAGAAAAAGAGGATAAAAATACAACCTTGGTAGAGAGCTCGTTGGAGGACATGATCATATTGAGCAGTGCAGCTAACAGTGGGAATGACATTTCAGTGATGACAGAGGAGGTAAAGTTTAAATTTCCTAAATTTTGTATTAAAGCTGATGATGATTTGCATCTAGATGAGGTATTGAGAGTGGAAGAAGATGAGGAAATAAAACAGTGTGAAGAAGAAAAAGAAGCAAACGTAAGGGGAAAGAGGTAAATGATACTTTGCTTGAATTGGATATTGAAGCTAATGTCGATTTGTCTTATATTAAAGTGGTAGGAAGACAAAAAGATTGGAAAATTAGAAATTGTGGAATGGCGAGGGAAGATGAGAAGATGGAAATCTTTAATTTCCGTGAAATTGGTTATGCCAATTTGTGTAAAGATGAATTAGAATGGGATGAAAGAGTTTGATGAAGGGGGTCGATCAATAGATCCATGAGAGGAAGAAGTGAAGGAAAGATTTGGCAGAAGAAGATGGGGATCACTCTAGCCAAATGCTGGAAGAGAAGGAAGAAGTACTTTTCAGTGTTGGAGTTCGTTGCAGGTTGTTTTCAACTTGGAAGAGTTATTTGATCAAGCAACTCTATTTTGTGAGCTATGCTCACAAATTTTGTACCTGTGGTGTTTGATGTTGGAGCATCTGGGCAGATTGGCTATCCGGCTCAATCATAAAGTTTATGTTTTGGTTTTCTAGATGGTTGAGTTGAAGTTTTGGTTTAATTTTTGTTTCCAACCTGTGTTTTGTATTTCATCTCCAGAGTACTTTGGCACTTGTCCAATTTGTGCTCAAGGCTGAATAGATCTCTTTCAATTCTTATTTGTTTGCAAATGTAGCAATTTAATATATATATATATATATATTGAAAATGAGTCGAGCCATTATGGCTGCATTGAAGGAAAACCTTTCAGCTGTCACATAAAAGGAAATAAAAAAGAAACCCGTCAAAAACTTGAACAGGGGAAAACAAATAGTCTTGTGCAAAAAAACATGAGAAGTGGAACATGTTGTGAAGTTTTCACACATCTCCCCATTGCAAATGGTGACCATCACTTTTTCGCTTTTTAGGTAGATGTTTTGCTTCAATTGTCTTGGCTTAGCAACAAGATTAAAGTTGTCAATTAGCTAATGTCATCAAAGAATGCAAAAGGCTGTCAAATTGTAAGGAAGTCGTCCAAGGTGTGAATTTGTCTTGGTTTGAATTCGTCCTCATAAGGGTCAAATTTCCACTCTTCCCTTAAATTTGAGCTCAACGATGAAATTATTACAAGATTGATGTGAATTATGTGATGACAGATGAAAAGTCCCTATGGAAATTGATTTTCCACTCCTAAGGGTTTGACTTTGAATTGAAGAAATTGATGTTGAAAACCCATTTAGTCCCTATGGAAGTCGAATATCCACTAAGCAATAGTAAGGATTACAAAAGTCCCTTAAGAAAATCGATTTTCCACTTGGGAGATTGTATGAGTGAAGTGATTTGAACAATTTGGACAAGGAAGAAATTGAAGGATCAATAAGTCCTTATGAAATAAAACTTTCACTATGAGCAAATTCATGGGGACTAATTTGTCCCTATGAAGATCGAATTTCCCTCAAAGACAAATTTGCAAAGATGATGAGCGATTTCATAAGGACAAATATAGGGATCAAATTTGTCCCTAATACATATCAATTTTCCACTCAACCCATGAAAACCAAATTACCTATGAGAAGTCACGACAAAAATATACACATCGATTTTCCACTCCAAGCTTGAAAATCAAATTACTTGTGGCAAGTTACACCTAAAATAGGGACAAAAGTAGGGACAAAATGAGGATCAAAAGTCCCTATACAAGTCGAATCTCCACTTGAAATGAGAAGTTGCCAAGGAAAGATAAATTTTATTAGGGATTAATTTTTGTCCCTATACCTATTGATTCTCCACCATTGCATTTGGTGGAGTGAACTAAGGACTAAGCAAATTTTATAGGGACTAATTCAGTCCCCATACACATCGAATTTCCACCTTGCAATTACAATGCAAACCCTTAAGTACTACACCTTAATCGATCATGATTTAATTGAAAAATCGCATGAAAGGTAAGAGGGTCATCTTAATCACTAATAAGTGCAAAATAAATGCAACTTTTAATTATAACAAACATAAAATACTTTTTGGATTCAAGTCGGCTGGAAGTGTATGAAGATAAAGGGGTGTGATTGTTCAAGGGAAGGCCATTTATAACAAAGAAGGGAAGCACTCATTAAAAAAAACAAATTCAAACCTGCTTTCCTGAGTTCGCATTAAGGACAGACACAGCAGATCACATCAAGAAAAATTGTTTCAAAGTCGCAGCAAGGAAAGTTGTTACAAATTCAACCCAAGATAATTGTTTCAAGCTCGCTACAAGAAGTAAACAAATTCGCACAAAAAGGGAAGAAGATATTCACCACAATCAGTATAAGGAATTCAGCATTAAGAGGTGAATAATGGGAGATTAATCATCACAAGAGAAGATTCAAGTGACCTGATCACAGATCAAAGCCCTCATCGTTTATAAATAAGGATCTTCAAGACATCCTTTCAGGTCTTAGCAATCAGATTTGAGGTCAAATTTGCATATTTTAATCAATTTTCCTTGAAATTTTAATATGAAGGACAATTCCCAGATTTTTTAAGGGTTACAAAAACAATTCATAATCAAGATTTAAATGTTTTCTTTGTCTTTTTCAGGTTGGATGCAAGCAATGTGGTGTATGGAACGCGCGAGATGAAGGACTCAACAAGGTCATGCAAGGAAATGGAAGAAGATGAAAGCCCTACAAGGACATTAAGATGCACAAGATCAAAGTGAAGATGACGATTAGCTCAAGACATGAAGAGTGCTTCACCATGATGGCAAAAAAATGAAGGAAAGATAGACATGACAAAGATGAGAAAATCAAAATCAGGGCTAGTACAACAACGAAGATACCTCCTACATCATGAGGATGATCAAGCATGAACAATATGAGGGAGTTTTAGGTCAAGAGGTTGCGTTCAACACAAAGAAACGAAAAATCGCCACAAACTCGCCGGACTCAGCGAGTCCGAGTCCGAGCCATGCTCGCCGAGTCTCTGGGACTCAGACTCGGACTCGTCTAAGTCTGGCAAGCAAACTAGCCAGACTCGCCGAGTTGGCAAGTTTGGCTCAAACTCGCCAAACTCGGCGAGTCCCGAGCCCCAAACTCGGCCGGCGTGTAGCCTAAAAGAAGACCCAAAAATAATTAGTTTTGAATGCTTTTTCAAATCTGTTTTTTTTTTGTTAATTATCTCCTATCCCTAAAAGTGAACTTCATTTCATTCACTTGCAAAAATAGGAGTAAAGTGAGTTGGGAAGAAAAACAAGAGTGCATAGAAGAAAAACCAGCAAGGAGGAAGCTCAAGTTTTCTTCAATTTGTCACATTGGAGCTGCATTGTGTTTGGATTTGGTGCATCAAGAGTTGGAAAGGAAGAGTTTGCAGCTCATTTCAAGCTTGTTGTAAGAGGTAAGATTGTTTTTTTTAAGATTATTTTGTTTCTTGTATGCAAAAATTCCATTTTCTATTCATTTATTTTTAAAGTTTTACATTTTCTTCCAAAATCTTTTGTATGTTTGTATGTAGCATGTAGTTGTAGTATGTACTATGTAGGGTTGTATGTAGGGTTTGTAAATTTCTTTTTTTTTAAAGTACGGTTTGACAAACCCTACTTTAGTTTTTTTGAAAGTATGTATTAATTTTATTTTGTATTTGTAATGTTTTATTGCAGCAAACTTCACTTTATTATTTGCCTCAACTTCAAGTTTCACAAAACTCTCCTAAAATGTCTACTTCAGCTTCTAGACTCCCCATTAGAAAGGACCCTGCTTGGAAATATCATGAGGATTTTCCAAGGCAAGGAAAGGGGCAAACAAAATGTACATTTTGCAAAACAATATTCCGTGGAGGTATATATAGACTAAAATACCATATTGCTGGTGTGCATGGACATGATGCCGAACCATGCCTAAAAGCACTCCCTGAAGCCGTACGTGAATGTTATGTAATGGTTGAGGAAATTGAAAGGAAAAAGAAACAAAAGGAGGATCGAGCGGCCATTGAGAGAGAGGCAAATTTAGGAAGAGGGACACAGTTAGGTTGTGTTGGAGGCCCTTCTTCCTTACCTTCATATCGTCCCACTCAGTTTGCTACTGCTGGTGCTTCTGCTTCTACTTCTATAAGTGGTAGTGCCACCACCACTTCTCATGCTCCTAGCACTAGTAGTTGTAGTGGGAGTGTTAGCATTGGACCTAGGATTCGTAAATCTAGGTTGGATTCCTTCTTTGTGCCTCGTACTACTCCTGGGTCCCAACAGTTGCTTGAGGGCATGGGTTGGAACAAGGAGGTCCATGATGCTGCTAAAATGGCAGTTGGCAGGTTTTGGATCTATAGTAGTATTCCATTCTTTGCAGCCAGGGGAATGTTTTATAACTTTTATGTTTGATTGTTTTAATTTTTATACTTAACTTATCTCATTGAATTTTTATACTTAACTTATCTCATTGAGTTTATTTGCGACAGGTCTCCTTATTGGCAAGAAATGGTTGATGCCCTTACCATAGGCGGGGCGAGGTTCAAAGCCCCTAATGAGAGTGATTTGAGGGGACCCATTTTGTCCCAAATGGTGGATGATGTGAAGAAGGATTTAGATAAACAACGCCAGATATGGAGCACTAATGGTTGCACCATCATGACTGATGGTTGGACGGATAGGAGAAATAGAACTCTCCTTAATTTTCTTGTTTCTTCCGCAGGTGATTGATTAATTTTAGTTTCATATAGTCTTTAATTTTTTATTTTTTATCTAATGGTTTATTGAATGATCATTGGCCTAGCTTTATTTTTTTATTTCAGGGGGCACTGTTTTCATCAAGTCCATTGATGCCTCCGCCCATAGCAAGAATGCCACCTACCTGTGTGAGCAGATAGAGGAGGTGATTGATGAGGTGGGTGAGGAGAACGTGGTACAGGTGGTGACCGACAAAGCAGCAAATTATGTTGTTGCGGGTAAACTTTTGATTACAAACTAATTTTGTTTGCAAATTAATTAGTATCTTGTAGTTTGTACCTCCATTAATTACAATTTACAATACAACAAATTATGTTGTTGCAGGTAGACTATTGATGGAGAGGCACCCATCTATAGTTTGGACTCCATGTGCTGCTCATTGCATTGACCTCATGTTGGAGGATATTGGAAAAATCCCATGGGTCAAGAGATGTGTAGAAAGGGCAAGAAATGTGTGCAAATTTGTATATAATCATTCATGGGTGTTGACTCTTGTGAGACAATAAACAGAGCAGAAGGAGTTGCATCGTCTAGGAATCACAAGATTTGCCACAAACTTCCTCACATTGCAGTCCATGCTTAGGTCTAAGTCTGCCTTGAGACGTATGATTGTTGGTGAGGAGTGGTCTTCCTCATCCTATGCTACCACCCCTGCAAGGAAAGATATGGCAGACTGCATTTTTTATGAGCACGACTTTTGGGTCCCTTGTGATGAGATAGTGAAGGTAATTTTTTTATAAATTCTACAATTTAACTTCATGTTTTATAACTTATTATATGTATTCTCTTGTTTGCTCATTTTTCTAAATTACACAATATTTTCAATTTTGCAGTTTGTTAAGCCCTTGGTGGTTTTGTTGCGAGTTGCGGATGGGGATAAGCCCGCGATGGGCTATGTATATGAGGGCATGGATAGGGCGAAGGAGGGCATCAAATTCGTCTATGGAGGAGATGAGAGCAAGTATGGTCCCATTTGGGAGATCATTGATAGGAGATGGCATCATCAGCTTCATAGGCCCATCCATGCAGCAGCCTATTATCTGAATCTGGCATTCCGTTTTATCCCTTCTTTCAAGGCTGATGTGGAGGTCCTTAATAATCATGGAGACGATGGGACCTGCTGGTACTTCTCAGATAGAGCTTATTCGAGAGCTACAATTGTTCTCAGATGCACAAGGGGAGACCTTCTCTCATCCTGTCGCCAAAGACAGTAGGACAACTATGATGCTAGGTAAAAATAAATTGTAAGGCTTAATTTTAGTTTTATTGTATATTGTAACTTGTTAAATGAGTTCATGAGTGAGACTGATTTTATTTATTTTTCTCATTTCGAACTCAGATCATTGGTGGAGCTTTTTTGGCCCAACAACACCAAATATTCAGAAGTTAGCCATTCACATCTTGAGCCAACCATGCAGCGCATCAGGTTGTGAGCGCAATTGGAGTATGTTTGAGCACATACACTCCAAGAGGCGCAATAGATTATCTGTGGAGAAGATGAATGATCTCGTCTTTGTTCACTACAACCTCCGCTTGAGAATGAGAAAGAATGCATTAGTTGACATCTCTCCTATCATTCTAGATGAGGTTGATCTTGAAGCAGAGTGGGCCAATGAGAGTCAGACAGATCCTGAGATTCCTGCAGCTGACTTTAGTGATGATGACACTGATTGGATCAACCAAGTAGATATAGAGGCTGAGGTTGTAGCCATGGCAGAGGAGGAGCAGAGAGCACGAGCAAAGACGGGAAATACTGAGAGTGACACAATTCTTCCTGATGTTGGTGAGCATGGCATGGTGTCACGGGGAGCGACTATGGCTGCTGAATCATCCAGGACCTACCTTAAACGCCTTCGCAGGGGGCCAGGGAGAGAGGGTGCACGCTCCTCTGAGCCATAGGCTTGTAGTTGTATTTACCTTTGGTATTTGTATGAAACATTTGATGATCATCATATGATGACATGGATTTTTTATTCCATGAGTTTTGTAATATTGTATACATTTGACAATATTTATATATCTATGTTTGTTATTTTCTTCAGCTACAATTTGTGTTTATGCTTATGTGATTGATGTATACTTGTGTATGTAATCAAATGAGCCGAGTTTGATGATGTTATTGTGTCTTTAAGGTGTATTCAATAAAGGGTGTCTGAAACAAGTTTTAAATCTTTAAAAATCTCTAAATTTCTTGAGTTTTTCACTTTCCCGAGTCCAGCCGAGTCTGACACTGAGTCCCGAGTCCGAGTCCGATTCGGCTTTGCCGAGTTTGAACCGAGTCCGAGTCCCATTTCTTTTCAACATGAAATTAAGAACTACATCAATGTAAGAGACAATTCAAATAAGACAACATCACAAATGAAAATGAGGAGAATCAACATGGCAAGTCTTGGAGGAAGATAGTAACAAAGACAAAAGGATGCTTTAAAATCTTGAATTTCCTCTAGAAATCCAAGAATTATTGCTAGTACTCCAAGGTGAAGGACTTCAAAGTGAAAGTTTCGATGCAGAAAGGCAAGTTAATCAAGTCTACAAGGCAAGCTAAGGTGCAATCCTAGTCATCATTCATCCAATCAAAGAGGGCCCCAAGTTGAAGTGTCTAGATACAATGAACTTGATGGATCCCATAAAGCCACAAAGTTCGAGATACCTAACCTCATCTTCTGTTGGTTGACATTCAATGTAATACACATCTTCAACTCATTATAATATTCTCATTGGTCGAAAAGGAGTTATTGTAACTAACCATCCAACAAGACCGTTGTTCATTCCTTCTTTGTTAAGGTAAATTTTCTGCGAAGATTCATTCCTGACTTTGCAAAAAAGACTCGTCATATTGTGGATATGATGAAAGGAAAGTCTGCTTTCCATTGGAATTCAGAAGGAAAAACTGCATTCAATGATATCAAAGATGCAATTGCTCATGCACCTGTCTTGGTTTGTCCCAACTACACCAAGGAGTTCATCATGTATAGTTATGCTTCCGAGCATACTCTGTCGGCTATTCTGATGCAGAAAAATTCAGAAGGGATTGAATCTCCTATTGCTTTCATGAGTTGTCCTTTGAAGTCTCATGAACTCAAGTATTCCTCTATTGAGAAGAATGCCTATGCGGTTGTTAAAGCAGTTAAGAACTCCATTTTTACATCTTGAATTCTCATACTGTTGTGTTAGTTCCTGATACATTAGTCAAATCTATGTTAACACGACAGGAGTTTGGCACAAAGAGAGGAAATTGGATTGCTAAAATCCAAGAGTATAACTTGGAGATTAAGCCTACAAAGCTTGTTCGAGGAAGAGGACTCTATCAGCTGATGGCGGAAGGTATTCCAGAGGAGCAAGAATTGGATGATTCTGAACATCTTCCTAAGGTATTGTTTGTCAGTACTACTGATGAATGGTATTCTAATATAGCATTTTTCTTCACTTATGATGAATGTCCACAACATTTGTCGTTCAAGGACAAAAGAAGTATCAAGTTGAAAGCAGCGAACTTTGTATTGTGGGATACTGGTTTGTACAAAAGAGCAATTGATGGTACTTTCCTCCGTTGTGTTGACAAAGCACAACAAACCAAATTGCTGGAACCTTTCCATGACAAGGCTTGTGGTGGACATTTTTCTACACCAGTGACTGCTCACAAAATTTTGAGAGCAAAGTATTATTGGCCTACACTCTTTCAAGATGCTTTTCGGTGGGTGCGTAAGTGTGTACATTGTCAGCAGTTTGTAGGCAAACCAAAGCTTACAGCGTTACCGTTGAAGCCGGTTATTGTTGAAGAGCCTTTCCGACAATGGGGCATTGATTTCATTGGTGTGATTAATCCCTCTTCAAGTGCAGGTCATTCGTATGTCCTTACAGCTACTGATTATTTCACCAAGTGGGTGGAAGCAATACCGGTAAAGAACGCCACTTCTGAGGTAGTACGCAGATTCCTCAAGGAGAATATTATTTTCAAGTTTGGTGTTCCATTCAAAATCGTGACTGATAACGCAGCCACCTTTTCTTCCTCTAAAATTTCACAATTTTGCTTTGAATATGGTATTTTGTTAACTCATTCATCCGATTATTATCCCCAAGGTAATGGTCAGACGGAATCTAGTAATAAAAATCTGATTACTATTATTTGCAAGCTTGTGGAGGAAAATCAAAGGTCCTGGCATAAGGCTCTTTTTGATGCTTTATGGGCGGGCAGAATTACACCCAAAAGGGCTATTGGTATGTCACCATTTCAGCTTCTTTATGGGATCAATGCAGAAATACCCATCACTTTGGAACTTCCTGCCCTCAAGTTGGCTAAAGCAATTGAAGAACAAACTTATGAGAATGCTTTAGACAAAAGGATCATGTATCTTTCTCAACTGGAAGAACAAAGAACACAAGTGGTAGACCGAATTGCTTAGCATCAGCAACAAGTCAAAGTTCTTTTTGATAAGAAAGCAAAGCAAAAAGGATTCCAAGTTGGTGATCGTGTTTTGCTTTGGGATAAGCGAAGGGAACCGAAAGGTTTACATGGTAAATTTGATCACCGTGTTGCTGGAGAAGATAGTTTTATCTTGGCTTATCATGATGGTACACCGTTTGCGCTGCCTTATAATGGTCAGCATTTGAAGCATTACTTTGAATGAGGATTCGAGGTAACTTCTTGTACATAATGTCTTTTTCTTGTTTGTTTTTCGTCTTTTGTTTGTTTGTTTTTGCTTTGTTTTACTCTGTGACCCAATGGATAAAAGGAAGGCACTTTGAGTTCTAGATTCTTTTCTTTCACAATCTTGAAGGATAAATGAAAGAATTGCCCTGTCATGTCCCCTCTTTAGCTCTGTCTAGCAGAGACATGTGAGTCAGCTTATTATGGGGTCTTGTAGGTTGACAGTGATGGATAGAGACTCAGTGTGGTTATACAGTGTTTGGGACTTGGTGTTCTGGCAGCAGTTGATCAGTTTGGAGCAATTCATTATTTTTAGGAGGCAATTCCTACGTTTATGGAGGATATCCCTACTATTTAGGAGGTTATGATCATACCCAGGGTTGGGTCTCCTTTAGATTATTCCTTGGGTTCAGTTTCAGAGGATTTGGGTTTGTTTCCTAGTTTCTAGGAGCATCCCTAAATTTTTGGGATGAGATTGCCAGTGGATCCTTGATTTCCGACTTCAGTCACAGACAGGTGGCAGGTTGACTTTCTGGTTTGTGGTGTCATTTGAGCATTTTGCAGTTATTTGGGTTATATTTTTAATATTTCCTAAGTTAGCGTTTATTATTTAAATAAGGCTATGTTTATAGCCATTTTGGTTTAATAAGGGGTTTTGAGCCTCATCTGGATGCGTATCCCTTGGTGTAATAGCTTGTTGGAAAGGTCTTGGACTTTTCTAAATATTTCTCTTTTGACTCTGATCCTTTTGGTGAACGGATTTCTTTATTTTTGAAAAAGGGTCGTTTTTCTATGCACTTGGCAACTTAAAATGAGAAATATAACATTTTAACCCTAAACGCCACATTGAGTCACTTTTAGGGTTCGAGCTAAGTGAGAAGGTGTTATAAGGAAGTTGAGACCTAATTCTTGGTATCTTTTACACATTTCATCTTTGATTTGGAGAATTTGCTCTGGAGAGCAATTCAGCATCTAGGACGAAAACCCCAGGGTCTTGCCTCTCTGGGACGTAGCCCCCAGCACAGTGGTTATTTGGTTCTTGCATTCAGTTTTTAGTGCCTTAGAGTTGGTACGACATCTTTTCTGGAGGATTCAGTGAATAGAGTTAGGGTTCAGCGTGGAGATTGGGGTTTCCAGCTTGGCATCACCTAACAGCCGTACAGCTGTACTTTGCAGCCATTTCTCTTCCCACATGGAGCTATGTAAGAGCTTTGGATGTTTGCCGCAGCTTCCTTCTTGATTTCAGTATTCACTCTTCATTCAGGTTGGACTCATTGCTTATTGTAACCTTCCTGGAATTGTTTGGAATCACTATCTGGACAATTATTTGATTTAAATAAATCAGAAATCTGCTTGGTACGATTCTGATTTGGCTGTGTATGAACATTTATTTCCAGTACTCTTTTCATGTACTTGTTCTTCAATTATTACTTGCTGAAAAACTATCAAAAACACAAAAATAAACAAACCTTCTGCAACTTATGTCTATTCTCTAAAACCATCAAAGGAAACACAGGAAAATATAGTTATTAATTTAAAAACTACAGCAGATCAGCAAGGGGATCCATCAGGGATCTTTCAGTGATATCAGAGCTATCATCCTGCCAGCCTGTAGGGTTTGTGTGGAATTTTCACACTAGGGTTACATTTTATTCTATGCATCCGGGTAGAGAGGAGATACACAGGTATTATACACACAGGGTAGCTCAACAGGAGCGTGAGAGTGGAATTGAACAGGTACCCAGTATGGCGGATGAACAAAGGGGTGCTTGACAGAACCGGATTGAGGATGAAGAACGGGAGATGATGAGAACTCTCATCACTACACAACCTAGGATAGTCCAGACACTTGACAGATTACAGGAAACCTTGGCACGAATGGAGTTGGATAGACATAGGGGCAGACATGGGCGGAGAAGATCAGTTTCAATGGCAGGCAGTCAGCATAGCCATCAATCCCATTCATCAGTTGGGAGCTCCCTTCATTCCTCTAGGCGGGAACGCCGTCGTACACCTGCTACGGATAGACCTTTGCTTCCTCAGTTTGTACCAGGTGAACAACCAGCACAAGTAGATCCACCAGAGGTTGGGTTCTAGGAGTCAGTTTTGGCAACCACAGCTGAGTGGAGAGCCCTACCCCCAGAGGTTAGGGATGTTTTCCCTCTTCCCCAGTATTGTGCATAGTGTAGAGATACAGCTAGGTTCAAAGGAGATCGTGGTTATAGACCACCACAGCAGCAGAACTATGACCTCAATAGAGCTACTGGGAAGATCACATTGGCTACATATGATGGCTCTGGTGATACGAGTGCACGAGCTTGGGTGCACAAGCTGGACATATATCTATCCTTGAGGCCCATGCCTGAGCATGAGGCTATTTAGTTTGTTGTGTTGCATTTAGACGGGATTGCCTATGATTGGTGGCACCATGGATTGGTCACCCAGGATCATGCCTTGGTACATTCCTATGCCGAGTTCAGTGAACGACTCATTACACAGTTTGACCGTAAGGATACAGAGCTCTACTATAGAGAGTTGGCACATCTTAGACAGACTGGGCATGCAGAAGCTTATATTAATGAGTTCCAGCATATTGCGGTTATGGTACCTGATATGCCCCAGAGGCAGAGTGTGATGTTATTTATTGAGGGATTGCAGGATAGACTTATGGGATTGGTACGTGCTTTTTCCAGCCGACCACTCTTAAGGAGGCCATTGATGTGACATTGAGACTGGATACCGTTCCCACTTCTTATCAGGCAGATAAGAAGCCATTCAGGGACTCTCGGCCTACACAGAAGGCCAATACTTCACAGAAAAAAGGAGGGTCATCATCTAGACCCCCTTGGATGAATCAGGAGACGAGGAACGAATTGAGAAGGAAAAAATTATGCTTTTCCTGCAAGGAACCTTGGGAACCAGGACACCGTTGTATGGGTAAAGGAAAGGTTCATTTGATTGAGGTGACATCTGAGTTAGAGGATGAGGAGGTACCCAACACTGACACTGAGGATAGCATGGAGGATGTTGAGCAGGTGCAGACACAGTTGGAGTTAGATACCCCTGAGCCTTTGGCGACAGCCAAAGTAACTATGGCTACCCTCTCTAGTTATCCTAAATTTCATGCCTTTTGGTTGAAAGGTACACTGAAGGGCAAGCGGGTCATGAGCTTGGTAGACACAAGTGCCACGCATAACTTTATTGATCAGAAGTTAGTGGAGAGGCGTGGATTACAGTATGAGGAGTTTGGTGGTTTTGGAGTGAAGGTGGCAGATGGTGCAGTTTTGGGTTGTACTAAACGGATTCCACAGCTTAGTATTCAGATGGGGGATTATACTCTGACCGATGATTTTTTATGTGCTTCCATTAGAGGATTATGATGTGGTCTTGGGCATGCAGTGGTTACAGGGTATTGGGCGTTACATTATTGATCACCACCGTATGCAGTTAGAGTTCCTTTCTGGGGGGAAGAAGACTATCTTGAGGGCAGCTTCAGATGGTGGACCTAAGGAGGTGTCTTCTCGCAGGATGGAGACTATTATTAGACATAATGATGTGATTTGGGCCACACACTGTTTAGTGAAGTCCAAAACACCTACACCTCAAGATGGCAGGGTATTTCATGTTGATATTCAGCCAGTGATGGACCGTTATGGGAGAGTATTTGGTGACATACCATCTGGAGTGCCTCCAGATAGAGGTTTTGAGCATGGTATAGAGATGGAGGATGGAGCGAAGCCAATGATTACTACCCCATATCGTCATCCTAGAGCCTATAAGGATGAAATTGAGAAGACTATTCATGAGTTGTTGGATATGGGTTTCATTCGGCCTAGTTCTAGCCCCTTTGCTTCTTCTGTAGTGCTTGTTAAGAAGAAGGATGGGACTCTATGGATGTGTATAGATTACAGAGCTTTGAACAAGAAGACAATCAAGAACAGATACCCTATTCCACGCATTGATGAGTTGTTGGATGAGCTTCATGGAGCTATCTACTTCTCTAAGATTGATCTTCGTTCAGGTTACCATCAAATACGTATACGAGCAGAGGATGTACACAAGACTACCTTTCGTTGTCACTATGGGCACTATGAGTTTCTGGTAATGCCTTTTGGCCTTACCAATGCACCGGCCACTTTCTAGTCCTGTATGAACCATATCTTCAACAAGCAGTTGAGGAAGTCGGTTCTAGTGTTCTTTGACGACATATTGATTTACAGTCGTACTTGGGAGGACCATCTCAAACATGTTGAGGAGGTTCTTAGCATTATGGAGAGCCAGTCTCTATTTGCTAAGTTATCCAAATGTGAGTTTGGACTTAGGGAGGTTTTATATTTGGGCCATGTGATCAGTGCTGATGGGGTGAAGGTGCATGAGGAGAAGATTCAGGCGATTCGGGATTGGCCCCGCCCTCAAAACATTACTGTGTTGCGTGGGTTCCTTGGTTTATGTGCTTATTACAGAAGATTTGTGAGAGGTTTCTCTCAGTTGGCAGCACCTTTGACAGACCTCACAAAGAAAGGGGCGTTCAGATGGACAGAACAGGCACAGGGAGTCTTTGATAGACTCAAGGAGGTTATGAGCACTTGTCCAGTTTTGGCATTACCTGATTTCTCGCAGCCATTTGTCCTAGAGTGTGATGCTTCAGGTCTGGGCATAGGAGTTGTGTTGATGCAGAACAGACATCCCATTGCCTATGAGAGCCGGAAGCTGCGAGATAATGAGAGGTTGTACTCTACCTATGATAAGGAAATGTTGGCTATTATGCATGCTTTAGCCAAATTCAGACAGTATCTTGTTGGCAGCAAATTTGTGGTAAGAACCGACCACAACAGTTTGAAATATTTCCTAGATCAGACAGAGCTCAATGATCGACAGCAAAAATGGGTGAGCAAGATTCAGGCTTATGATTTCGATATCGAATTCATAAAGGGGACGAATAATACTGTGGCTGATGCACTCTCTAGGAAACCTTCACTTGCTGCCCTATGTTCATTGAGTGAGATTTCAGCAGATTGGAAGGCTCAACTTTTGGTTGAGTATTCCAAAAATCAGCATGCTTGTGAGGTCATGGATGGTTTGATAGTGGATGACAGATACGGTGTGGTAGATGATATTATCTATTACAAGGGCAGGGTTTATCTTGTTCCGGGTTCACAGTTGAAGGAACAAATTTTGCATGCTTTCCATGATACTCCTACGGCAGGACATCCAAGGTATGTTAAGACTTACAAAGCAATTCGAGAGAGATTCTCTTGGAAGGGTCTCAAAGATGATGTTGTGCGGCATGTCTGTGAGTGTATGACTTGTCAGCAGAACAAGTCGGAGCATACTTATCCTGCTGGGTTGTTACAGCCCTTGCCTATACCGAAACAGAAGTGGACTGGGATTTCTATGGACTTCATTACAGGTCTTCCTCGGGTGCAAGGGAAGGATTGTATCTATGTGGTCGTGGAAAGGCTAACAAAATATGCCCACTTCTTTCCCATTGCAGTTGATTTTACAACATCTCAGGTGGCTGAGCTATTTTTCAGAGAGGTGTTTAGACTCCATGGTCTTCCCAAGACCATAGTGAGTGGCAGGGACAGCAGATTCATGAGTTCCTTTTGGCAGGAACTTTTCAAGCTAGCAGGCACTGAGTTGACACCTAGTACTAGTTACCACCCTCAAACAGATGGACAGACCGAAATAGTCAATAAGTGGGTTGAGGGATATTTGCGTAATTATGTGTCAGGGCAGCAGAAGGCATGGGTACGGTGGTTGTATTTGGGCGAGTATTGTTATAATACTACGCACCATATGTCCATTGGTATGGACGCCTTTCAGAGCTCTCTACGGCTATGAGGCATTATCCTTCATTGGTATGGACAGTAGAGTTCCTTTGGCTCAGGATTGGTTACAGGAGAACCAAGATATCATGAGATTTCTCAGAGAGAATTTACAGCGTGCACAAAATCAGCAAAAGATATACGTTGATCGGCATAGGGTTGAGAGAGCATTTGAGGTGGATGACATGGTTTTCTTGCGCTTACAGCCATACCGGCAAAGCACCCTTAAAGGGGGGGGAGCTGAGAAGCTCAAACCACGTTTTTATGGACCATTAAGGGTACTCAGGCGAGTTGGAGAGGTTGCTTATGAGGTTGAGTTACCACCAGGCAGTAAAATTCATAATGTGTTTCATGTATCTTGCCTGAAAAAGGCCCTTGGACAGCATATTACAGTTTCACCCGATTTGCCTCCCATGGATGAGGAAGCTAAATTGACTTTGGTTCCTGAGGAAATTCTTGAGGTGAGAGAACGACGGTTGAGAAGCAGGGTGATTCGTGAGTATTTGGTTCGTTGGAGAGATCTTCCCATAGAGGATGCCACTTGGGAGGGTGAGGCCATTTTACAACATACAGCATTACAGTTGCTTGTGGGCAAGCATCTCCGAGAGGGGAGGACTGTCATGTCCCCTCTTTAGCTCTATCTAGCAGAGATATGTGAGTCAGCTTATTATGGGGTCTTGTAGGCTGACACTGATGGATAGAGACTCAGTGTGGTTATACAGTGTTTGGGACTTGATGTTCTGGCAGTAGTTGATCAGTTCGGAGCAATTCATTATTTTTAGGAGGCAGTTCCTACATTTATGGAGGATATCCCTACTATTTAGGAGGTTATGATCATACCCAGGGTTGGGTCTCCTTGAGATTATTCCTTGGGTTCAGTTTCAGAGGATTTGGGTTTGTTTCCTAGTTTCTAGGAGCATCCCTAGATTTTAGGGATGAGATTGCCAGTGGATCCTTGATTTCCGACTTCAATCATAGACAGGTGGCAGGTTGACTTTTTGGTTTCTGGTGTCATTTGAAAATTTTGCAGCTATTTGGGTTATATTTTTAATATTTCCTAAGTTAGCGTTTATTATTTAAATAAGGCTATGTTTATAGCCATTTTGGTTTAATAAGGGGTTTTTGGCCTCATCTGGATGCGTATCCCTTGGTGTAATAGCTCGTTGGAAAGGTCTTGGACTTTTCTAAATATTTCTCTTTTGACTCTGATCCTTTTGGTGAACGGATTTCTTTATTTTTGAAAAAGGGTCGTTTTTCTATGCACTTGGCAACTTAAAATGAGAAATATAATATTTTAACCCTAAACGCCACATTGAGCCACTTTTAGGGTTCGAGCTAACTGGGAAGGTGTTATAAGGAAGTTGAGACCTAATTCTTGGTATCTTTTACACATTTCATCTTTGATTTGGAGAATTTGCTCTGGAGAGCGATTCAGCATCTGGGACGAAAACCCCAGGGTCTTGCCTGTCTGGGACGTAGCCCCTAGCACAGCGGTTATTTGGTTCTTGCATTCAGTTTTCAATGCCTTAGAGTTGGTACGACATCTTTTCTGGAGGATTCAGTGAACAGAGTTAGGGTTCAGCGTGGAGATTGGGGTTTCAAGCTTGGCATCACCTAACAGCCGTACGGCTGTACTTTGCAGCCATTTCTCTTCCCACATGGAGCTATGTAAGAGCTTTGGATGTTTGCCGCAGCTTCCTTCTTGATTTCAGTATTCACTCTTCATTCAGGTTGGACTCATTGCTTATTGTAATCTTCCTGGAATTGTTTGGAATCACTATCTGGACAATTATTTGATTTAAATAAATCAGAAATCTGCTTGGTACGATTCTGATTTGGCTGTGTATGAACATTTATTTCCAGTACTCTTTTCATGTACTTGTTCTTCAATTATTACTTGCTGAAAAACTATCAAAAACACAAAAATAAACAAACCTTCTGCAACTTCTGTCTATTCTCTAAAACCATCAAAGGAAACACGAGAAAATATAGTTTATTAATTTAAAAACTACAACAGATCACCAAGGGGATCCATCAGGGATCTTTCATCCCCAGTCAGAGCCAGTCGTTTTCCTCATTTTTGTTTCCAAAAATGAAGGACCACTACATGAAATTTTTGTGAAAAAATGAAAAATTTTACTCTATGGCATGCTTCCCGAGGCAGAATTTTGTCGAACTCTGGGTTCGTTTTCTATGTCTTTCCTTCAATTTCGGGTTTTAAAATCCCGACTGCAGGTGGAAAAAAAATTTCAAACTGCAAGTTTTAATGATATTCATTGTTTTGGTTGTTGTAGGGAAATTTTTAGCTTATTACATGTGCACTTTTATTAAAAGATGTTACTTGCAATTTGTTTTAAATTTCCCTTTCTTGATTTTGTAATTTTTAATTGTTTTTTGGTCTTGTTTAGTTAAAATAGGGATTTTTTTGGCTCAATTACAAGTAAACTTGCAGTTTGGTCTAAAAACCCCTACTTTAATGGTTTTACATGTAATAGGGATTTTAAATCCCCATTACATATGTGCAAGCATTTCTAACTTCTTGTTGGGATTTTATTTCCCTTTTACAAGTAATTAAAACTTGCATTTCTCTCCAAAAAACCCGATTTTATGCATAAAGTGCATTTTTGACATTTTTAAAACTTGCTATTTGTCTAAAAAAGCCCGAATTTGGCTTTGTAAGTGAAAAAGTGAAAATAAAACTTGTATTTGTCATCTAAAAACCCGATTTTCACATGCAAGGGTAAAATCGAACTTGTTCTTCTCTCCAAAAAACCCGATTTTCAGTTGGAAGTGAATTTGTTGAAGTTTTCAATCGATTTTTGTGGAGATCTTCAAGGAAGGAGACGCGTTTTGGTTTCTACCCTATTCTTATGCATTTGAAACCACTTGTCACGCCATTTGGGGGTTGCATTGACTGGTTTTTCGCACTAAATCAGCAATCACGTTTTTCTTTAATGCCACATTTTGGTTGATCAAACCTCCAACAAGCTGCAATCTCCTAAATCGATTTGACCTCCTCTCACCTAGGCGTGGAGTTTGGGAGGAGTTTCGAGCTATTTAATGATGCCATTTAAGATGCATCTGGTGGCCACGTTTTTCTCCACGTGATTCCTTTGGCTGTGTTTTGTAAGGACTTGACACCATTTCTTCTTCTCCTGCTTAGGCGTTTTGCTATAACTCTCTTGGGTGTGCTCTCTCATTGGCATTTTGGCCCTCCAAATTTGGGATTGCCGCCACGTTTTTCAGTTTGGGGCATTTTTGCAAAAACGTGAAGGGTTTGGCATTGCGGATTGCTTCTATTTATTGGTTTTTCTTCTTCTTTCCAAAGATTGTTGCATTTTTGGAGAAGCATTTTCAGTTTCAAGAAAGCATTCCAGGTTCACAATCAATGTCAGATTTGCCGGCATCTCCAGTTCCAAAGAAGATGAAATATAGATATGACAAATATCAGAATGAGGTAGCACCTTCCCAGGTTTCTTCTCCTTTGGATCGCATCAGAGACATGGAAATAGGGCACGTTGATATGTCGGAATTCGTCAAAAGGGTAAAAGATCCACAGGATAATAACTTGCAACGGCTGTTGGACAGCCATATCCATCATGCATCTTCTTTCCCAGTGGCTTCCCTAGAACCTGAGTTCGTTCTTGCCTACGCCCATCATTTTGACAAAGAGTCAAGAGTCATCAGAAATGATGATGGAGAAGCTATAATCCGTCTTGATGCAGATATGATCGAGAAGGTCTTCAGAATACCTCCTGCACCTGTTTATATGGAAATCTCCAAAGAAAGTGCAGCGGAGTATTATGTGAAGAGGGAAAAAGATTGCAAGCGACACATCAATAGGTGGATCCAAGAGCCACGAGCTTCCTTCTCAAGGTGGGCGAAGTTGTACCGCTGTGATTTCAAATGGGAGATAGGAGACACCATCACTCTTCTTAGCAGGATGATGGGCCTTGAGCATTCCAATGTCTTTGAGCCATGGATGTACCAGTTCATCATGTTCATAAGGCAGTCTCATCACATTTCATGGGGAGAAGTCATCAACGATGCCTTGTGTGAACAACTTGCAGCAGTTCCTACCACCATGACCTTTTTCATGAATTCATATTTGGTATACTTGGCAGCATCACTTAGACACTTTCCAGGTCTTTCTACCAAGGGTGATCGCTCACTTATACCAGTTTGGGGGTATTATGACCAGTTGCCATTGAGATCCAGCAGACTACATTTCCGAAGAGTCCAAGATGCGTTCTTCGGATATTTCATGTCTCAGTTTGACAAAAATCTTAGGAACAAGAGAGTATCAGATGAGGCATGGGCAAGGGTGTGCGAGTATGGATGTTTGTTTCTGCAGTTTCCCACCTTCACCTATATAAGGATCGGATGCTATGGTGGTCAGCCATATATGCTTCCTAGATACCCAACTGATAAGATCATTCTTATGGAGTTGGGAAGACAGATCATGGCTGTCCATACTTTTCAGTCTCCTAGACACAAGGTTGGAATGGGGATCTCTACCACAAACCCATTGAAAATTGGTCGGTATTCCCTTGTCACATCTGTGAAGGCTAAAGCCATGGAGACTGAATTGCAGGAAATCAAGCTCAAAAGGTTTAAACCTAGAGCTGATTTTGATTATAGGGGTATGAAGGAGAAGATCAAGAAATCCTTTGTGCATGTACATCGCATTGAAAACATCTAGGTAGATCTCCGCACAGAAGCCAAAGTCCTCAAGATGGATTACTGCAGGCTCACTGTTGAGAAAATTGTTGATTTGAACTTGGCGGATATCCCACAAGGGATGATTGATGACGGGCTTATAATTGATCCTGAATACATTTCATGGAGGGTTGAGGAAGCTCCACTTCCTTTGATCCAATGGTCACACAAGGAGTGCATATCCATCCTTGACAAATTTCAGCCTATCTTGGCCAACACCAACGCATGGCTGAAAAGTAATGCTGTTAGACTTATAAAAATCAAGGTTGGTAAAGAAGATGATTCTACGGGGCCTCTTGGACAGAAGCCTGAGATTCAGATTGACAACAAGGAGGGTGCTTCATCTTCGGGCACAAGGATCAAGTTGCAAGTCAATCATGCAGTAGTGCTTCCTCCTGAGGAGACGACAGTTCGTGGGAAGGAAAAATCACGATTCCATGTTCAGGTGATCGATCTGGATAATCCTGAAGAGGGGCAGCAATTTGATGATGCTCCCAAATCTCCAGTTTCAGACTCGCCTCATGAGATCATTCCACCAGTTTCCATTGAGACGCCTCTTTCTCCTCCTGATTTGCTTGTGGATGAATCTCCTCATAATGCAATTCCCATTACAGCATATGAGCCATCTTCTGATCATCAACAAGAGTGTGTTGAAAGTTCCTGAGAATATTCCTACTTGCATCCAGTTATCAGAAATTGATACTTCCACTTCTAGTTTTGAAGAATTCATGAGGCAATCTTCATGCCCATTGGTAACTGAGCAAACTATGGTCGCTGTCCAAACAGATATTCCTCCCAAGATGACCACGGTGATTCAAACAGAAACTGCTTCTCCTTTGCCTGTGGCTGCTACTGGAGGGGAGTTGATGACTTTGCCTCCATGGCTTAGTTCTTTTACCCCAAAAAGGAAGAAGCAAGAAATCTCACCTGATGCCTTTTATTACCAACAACTGAAACAGTCCAGATCCAAAGTTGCTAAGAAGGCCAAGACTATCTCCAGAGTAACTGTTGACAGCAACAAGATGAAGGTAGCTGAAGTTGTGGAACCTATTGCAGATAAGCCACTTGAAGAAATTTCAGCTGCCGATTATAAGGTTACAAGGATAGAGTTGGGAAAACAGACGCATGAGGTCATTAAACATGATGCTCAGTTTTCTATTGCTTCATTGGTGCAAAGGTGTGATGATCTTCTAACAAAAAAAGACAAGCTAGAAGAGGAAAACCAACAGCTTATGGCAACCATTCATAAAATTACAAAACCTGTTGCTGAAGGGAGTAACTCCATAGGTTCTTCTGGTTCCCAAGAATCAATTCGTGGAGTGGAAAGGGTTGTTCAGAAGGTACAAGCACTGGATTCCTGGGTTGATCAACTTCATGATCTATGTGCACAGGTAATGAAAGACATTTTTCAAATGATGTCTAAGTTGGAGACTATTGAGGAGAAACTGGATCAGACTTCTAATACTTTCAAAAAGAATCTGGAAAGTGTTGAAGAAAGTTTGACAATCTGGCGTACCATGCCCCAACAACAGCTGAGTGTTCTACAGGAGCACGCCATCATCTCTTCCAGGGTCATGTACTTGGAATTTTAAGAACTCCTGGAAAACAAGACCCTTGTTCTTAAATCCCTCATTGAGGAGATCGGTGATGCAAAGAGATTCCGGGGTGAAGTTTTCCGAGATATTGTCTCACATTGTGGAAGGGCCTCTTGCAACATAGTAAGTCAAGATGGAGAGTTGATTCCAGAAGAAGAAGTTCTTGCTGATTTACAAATGAGGATTCATAATGAATGGAGGAGCGAACAATTCACAGTTGCTTCAATTCAGACATTGATGAAACACCAAACCTTTCTGCATGAAATCCAGTCTATCCTGGATTAAAACAATTCTGCGCTCCTCTGCTGTCACGACACTATTGTGAAGACCATGGTTGTTGCCAAGAACACCCATGAACCGAATCCAGAGGAACTACAAACGAGCATCCAGAAATTTCAAGGATTTGTCTCTTCACAAAATGCAACTTAAGTGTTTTTCAACACTTAGTTGAATTTTCCTCTTTTGTAATCTTCAGTTGTAATTTTGTTTTGACAAGTTACATGTAAAAGTATTTTTTGTAAAAAGCAAGTTACACATTACTTGCACTTTTGTAATTACATGTAAGGCAACTACAAGTTGTGTCTGATTAGGACTGTAGTTGGAATAAGTCTTAGTTAGTTGGAATAACTCTTAGTTAGTTAATGAAGTCTTAGTTAGTTATTGAATGAGTCTTGGTGGTTGGGAGAATCTCTCAAGTTAGTGAGGATCCACCCACCTTTTTCTCAAAGCTCCTCTTCTATAAATACTTGAGGGGTCTATTGTAATTTTTATCTTTTGGGAAAGCAAGCAAAAACTCTGCCAAATTTACAACAAGAAGTCTTTGAGCTTATGTATGTGAATTGAAGGTTTTGAAGAATAAAAAAGAAGGATCACTCAAGTTTTGAGTCTTTGAGCTACATGTTTGAGTTTGAATCTTTTTATTTCTTCTATGCAAAGTATTTCTAAAGGAGCTTAGTCCAATCTGATTTGAAGTCTTTGAGCTGCAAGTAGAGAAGATTAATTAAAATAGGAAAATCTCTAGAAAGAGCAGCAAGTCTTTGAGCTTGCGTCTATTCTTGAGGAAAAATTACTGTTTGATAAGAAATAGCAGCAAGTCTTTGAGCTTGCATTAGTTCTTGTCTTTGTGTTGAAAAAATAGATTATTCCAGTCTTTGAGTTGTTATCTTTTATTCATTGTAAAATTTAGTATAACAAAGAGTAGATAGGACTTCACATAATCAAGTCTTTGAGCTTGATATTGTTGTCCCGTCCCGAAGGAAGTGACGGAAGTCTTTGCGCTTTCAGGAAACTTCATTTCCTTTCTCTTATTTCACTTGAAAGTGGTCACTGTTGTTCATATTCAATCGCTATCCTTTTCTGTGAAGAGAAAAGGATATTGCCTTTCATGAAAAAAGAAGAAAGATTGTTGTCCCATCCTATTTTATTTCCAAAGTTGTAGTTAGATAGGGGGACCCTTCCCTTAATTAGGAGAGTTTTTACTCGTGTGCTGTGGTTGAAATCACAATTTTGTATATTTCCCCAAGTGTACAAAGTTTTCAACCAACAGTAATATCCCCCTTAATTTTTTTCAATTTATTTCCAGTTACAATCACAACAAGAACCCGTTAAGATTTGGAAATCAAGATACAATAATGCTGAAATTAACCCTCCACTTTTTGATCACCGAGAGCCCAATCTGGGAGGGTGAGAGAATACAATGACGAGGGGGTCATTAGATGCCAATAACTAAAAATGATTACAATCTTTAGGTGGCAAGCTAGCCCCTTTCGCTTATATAGCGGGATATTGAAAGCAATTCAATCACTTGGTAGTAAACCAACCAAGGACAAGCCAAAGAATTGAAGAATGCAATCACTCAACTGCTTGTTCAGTTGGAGGACTAGAAATGAAATTCAAATCAACTCTACCGCTTATGCAGTGGAAGGATAGTATTACAATATCCAAAAAAATAGGCGGCAAAGCCAACCTCTTCCACTTATGCAGTGGAACTTAAAGCAATAATCCAATCAGATGGTTGTTAGTACTACTAATCAGTTTACACTGCATAATATGGATTACAAACTAAGAAAAATCATTATTCCAAGATAGGCGGCATAGCCAGCCTCTTCCACTTATACAGTGGGACAAGAAAGAACAATAGGAACTGTTAATAGTACTACTACCAGCATTACAATATGAATCATAGAAGTAAAGAATGGAGAACCAACAGCTGCAAATAATAACCAAGTTTCTTCTTTCTACACCAATGAACTTACACACCCCAAAATTAACTCCCAACACCAAAAGCTCGAGGCACACCAAGAAAGCTCTTCACACAACCAGCTGCAAATTCTGATATTAACAATAACACACTGAAAATACGCAGAACAGCAAGCTACGAACACACTAAAATGCTCACAACTCTTTCCACACTTGTCAGAATCACCTCCAAACAGATGCAAATGAGAAATACAATGATGGCGATAAGGATGGAAATGAAAGACATCAACTAACAATGCCCAAACCCATGGCATGCAACCCAAAGCACTCCCAGCATTAAGCATTTACAGCAGAAAACTTCGACTTGCATAACAAAATTCAATACTCCAAGAAAACCAACGAAAACTTACAAGATGGATCGCTCATGACATAGTAAATGAATGATAAAATACCCAAAACAAGCAGACACTCGAGCAGGAAGATATGACTGAAAATCACCTACAACCACTCCAAAAACCAGCAAATTGGAAACACACCTAACACACCAAAAACTAAAAATCTCCCAATCACTTCGATCAGCAAAATCTATCTCTTGGATGAAAGATAGTCACAAATAATCAGCTAGAAACTGTCTTTCAAGTAAGAAACTGATGGTTGCTAGGAAGCTCTCAACTTCGAAGCTCAACTCTGGCACCAATTCGGCAACGCTTCGTTACAAATATTCAAGGAACCCAAAAACAAGAGCCCAACACTCTTATTTATAGACTTTGTGCCTCCAAATTCAAATTCACAATCCCTCCAAATGAATGCCAAACCCAATTGCACATTCACTTCATAGAAGCAAATATACTTTATAAAAATGACAATAAAATCATAATGTGGCATCCAAGGTAGATAAGTGAAATATATTATAAAATTAACTTATTTCTCCATAAGGCGTCCATCTTGCCTTATTAATATTTCACTTTATAAAGTATTTTCCCTCAACAATAAATCGCCCAAGGAATAGTAATATTTTATTTGGCAACAAATACATTATTCCCTCAAGTGGATGCAAGCTTTAGCCAATGCTAAAATAACACTAAGTATAAACCTTTTTTTAATGAGAATTTCCTCCAAAGGCGTCCAATCATAAGTTATAAAATTAAACTGCATTTTGGCACCCCATTATGAAGGTAAAATATTTCGCCAAATAGACAGGATTAAAATATTATTTTCTCCTTTTTCCTAAGTCGTCCATCCATAAAATAATCAAATATTAAAACCTTATGCCTAAGGTATTAGTATATTAAAAATACCTTCTCAAATACTGATTATTGTCAAATTGAGTCGGGGATTGAAATGCTGGAAATCACCAAAACTGAACTGAGTTGGAGCTTTGAACTGAACTGCTAAAAATAGTCATCTGAGTGAACACGGGATCCTGCCAAAATAATACTGTCAAAAATAGCCACTGAGTTGAGCTACAGAACCCCTACCAAAAATAGTACTTACTATAAATAGCATACTGCTAAAAATAGTAAGTGTTTCCAAAGTGATTTTTACCACATTCTGAGCAGCTACCAAACTTACTAAAAATAGTAAGTCCCGAAAAGGTCCTCAAATTGGTTTGCATGTTATACCATTGCAGAGCTCATAGAAAACCCAGAAAAACCCAGAGAACTCAACTGGTTTTGCCTCCACTTACTAAAAATAGTAAGTCAAACAAACTCCATAACTTGATATGCAAGTACCCTCACTGCGAAGCTTTCTGAAAACCCAGAAGGAATCTAGAACCCAAACTGACAAATTCCAACATGCAAGCCTTTGAAAATGCAGAAACATCCTCCCAGAGGTAGGAAACCCTAATTTATGCTTCCAACTAGCCTGCGGGTCTTCGGAATAGGCTAACAGTCCCCAAAACAAACTAGAGCGGAAAAGGGGACATTACAAAAGATATCATTGTTGATGAATGGTGTACCTAATGTTCATACTACTTGTAATTTGTTGATTGCAAATTGCAGTGTGCAATCGACTAAACTTGTGTGAAAGCTTAATTTCTATTACTTCATGCTCTTTGTTCGTGTGGTTGATGTGCATTGGTGATATGAAAATCATTCGTTTATCCTTAGGAGATTGCACTAGCTTTGTGTAGTTGTTCCTTGATGGCGAAACAAAGCTTGGTTTGGTTACACCTAATCAACAATTAGTTCCTACATTCTTAGGATTAGATTAGCTTTCTTAACCCTTAATTCCTTTTGCCATTTCTTTTTCAAGTTCAGTTAGTCTTCATGTTCCAACAACATCCGTGTACAATGTAAGTCCCCTTGTGATTCCAGCAATATCACATCAAACCAATGAGCTTATCCACATGTCAAGACTTGATATTTGGAACCTTGGAATCACCTTGTATGATCACGAAGTTTAGCATTTGAGGAGATTTGTAATGTCCCCTTCTCATTGATGACCTTCCAATGGTCCATTAGCCTATTCCTGAGACCCGTAGGCTAGGTGGAATGAAGAATGAGGGTCCAGCATTGATGAGGTGAGGACTTACTATTTTTAGTAAGTCAGGAGATGGCTATTTTGGCGATATTGCCCTACTGAGCTCTCCATGCTCTGTCACTGGGCGCGATGATCATGCTTTTCGGAGCATTAGTTTTGACTTACTATTTTTAGTAAGTGGCAGTGTGGCATAATTCTATTTCTGGCAGTGGACAGGGTCCTAATCCTGCAGCAGTTCAGTGGTCTTCCTGGCTCAGTCTCATCCTAGTTTTGTCAAAAAATCAGTACGGGAGTCATGTGATGCATTTAAATATTAATTCCTTATCCTAAGGTTTAATATTTAAATTATTTTTGATTAATTGTTACTGATTTATGGAGTTTGGGATTAATGTCCATTATTTCCTAAGTTTGGCGAAATTCATGTGTATTAAGGGATATCGAAATTATTTGAAGGAGAATCATTTTCATATTGCATCTCTAATTTCGCCAAAAGTGGTTAACGTGGGTCCATGTCTTTGGCGTGGGGTTTGACTCTTGTATATGGCGCCACGCTTGGGTACACATGAAGATGAAATATAATGCAAATGGAAGAAGTGGAATTTGCATTTGAATTTGGATGATGAGAAGTTATAAATATGAGGCTTGGGCTCCCATTTCAGGATCTTGAAAAAAATTGTAACGTTATGCTGCCGGTTTGGCGATAGAACCTAAGGCTTCGGAGTGCATCTCCCTAGTGCTTCTCAGTTTCGTACTTGAAATACGGTACCTAGTTGTGCGTTGTATTCTTCTACATTCTCAGAGCTTGCCATAGACATTTTTGGTGTTGGAGTGATTCTGGAGACTTGCTGGTTTGCCTGTGGCTGAAGTACCTTTTCATTCATATCTCTCTACTGGAGCGACAGACGATTATGGGTATCATTTCCTTCTTTCTTCCCAGCATTGGCGATAAACTTTGTGAGTTTACAGCTTGTTTGATTTAGTTTTGAATTTATTATGCTAAATCGAAATTCCTAGGTATGGCGTGGGTTTCTGCTCTTGCATTGGGATGTGTGCCAAATTTATAAGGGGTTGTTTGGGTTGTAGTTTTGATTGGTTGCTATTGTGAGTGATATATTGTGGGTTTGGGACTAGTTTGAATTGAGTCGGATGTATAATGAGGGAGTTATGAGCATTTTGGCATTTCCATAGGTTGCTGATTTGTAATTTCAGCTTGCAGATTGATTGTAACAGAAATTTATGTTCTTATTGTGGAAATCTGCATTACTCTCCTTCTCTCATCTCTATTATTGTAAGGTTAGGTGGTAGTACTACTAACCAGTTCTATTTTTGTAACTCTCATCCCACTGAATAAGTGGAAGAGGCTGGCTTGCCACCTAATATTCAGCAACTTTGTAATTTTCAGTCCTCTCACTGAATAAGTGGTCGAGTGATAGCTTGTGTAATGGTCCTCCCGCTGCATAAGCGATCGAGTTGAGGTTATTATGTAATTGCAGTCCTCCCACTCAAATATTGTGGTTGAGTGATTCGTATTTTGTGTATCTCACTTGGCTGGTTTACTGCCAAGTTTCCTTGTTCTCCCGTTGGATAAGTGGAAGGGGCTGGCTTGCCACCCAAACATTGCATTATGTTTCAGTTTTCTTAAACTAATGATCCCCTCAACACTGTATGCTCTCACCTTCCCACATTGGGCACTTGGCGATCAGAAAGTGGAAGGGTTACTTTCGAGTATGGTTTTCAGTTATGTTTTCTAACCTTAACGGGTTAATTTCTTGTTGATGTATTGCCGGCCTTAAAAATTCAAAAAAAAAAAATTATTGGGATATTACAAGATTTTGTTCAAGATAGGATAAAATACAGCATTTTATTTTGTGTATTAAATGCATAAAAAAACACATCAACAAAACAGTTTTGGAGAGAGTGGAAAGTGTGAAGGTTTTCTACAGGAAAAGATAGTTGTGAGGAAGAAAGAAGAAAGAGGCCTGTGCGGTAATGTAGTATGGTCAATAGAAGAGGCTGCGAACCAAAGGAGAAAATTGCCATAGCGTGGGACAGCTAGAGGGATGCTGGTAACAGAGCTATGTGTGAATATTCAATTTCTATTTCAATTAGGGTTAATTCCAAACCCGGGTTTGACCTAAGGCAAACCCCTATCCACAACCTCCTTTCTTTCCTCTTGTGTGCAGCTACAAGTATGCAACATAGCTGAAAGACCTCGGATAGCATCAGGAGCCTAGTATAGACCAATTATCAGAATTTGGACCTAATTTTTTGGGAACAGGGTGCCCTAGTCCTCAAAATTTTGCATCAATTTTCAGTGGTGGATTCCAGACAGCTTCAAATTCCAAATTCTCCTACACCTCAAAAAACCAAGGAGCTGGGCACCCCGGTTCTGCCAAATCAGCATCAAATTTTAGTCACAAGTGCACAATCAGATTCCCTATCCATTTTTGTGTCTGTTATAGCATTTCTAACTACCTATCAGTCATTTATAGCAATTTAAGTGTTACTTTCTTCATATTTTAGCAATAGTTTTGCATCACATCAACATATCTCCATAGTTCATTCACTTTCCATAGCAACAAAGGAATAGAAACCCTAGAAGTGTCATTTGACTCTCTTTTACAAGAGTTAGTCAAATACAATCACTCCTCTAGGTGATTTTGCATTCCAATGTTAGTATGAAAGTGGATCTTGATCTTATGTCCTAGCCGGTTCTATTTTCATACTATACAATAGCTAGATTCAACTTTGGTCCAAGTGTCAATCTGGGGGCATAAACTTGCAAAAGTTGTCATGGTTGTATGCACAAGGGCTGCAAGTAAGGAGGTGAGTGGAGATAAAGATGCATTCTAAATTCAATCAACTACCTAAGTGAAAATCATATTAGTGATTTTGTTTCGCTTCTATGATAGGGACTGCTATGGGAACTGCAGTATTTCTACGACAGAAACTGCCACAGGAATTGTAACCGGTATTGTAGCATCTCTGTGACAGGAAGAACAACGATAATAATTCTAAAAATTAGAGTCACAGCTGTAAAGTTATGAACAGCCATTAACAAGGATAATCATTAGATCTCACAATCAAACCATAAGCAATAAACAGTAAACAATATCAAAAATAATATGTTGCTGGAAATAAATGGAAATAAACATGCTACTAGAAATAAACACATTGCTTGAACATAAATAAACACAAACTATGAAAGCTACAAAAATCACCAGGCATTCCAAGAAGTGGGTGCCCTGCCTCCTCAGTCTGCCTCGTGCTGAAATGAATTTCTTGACACCAATTTAGTCACATCAAATATATTTTATTTACCAAAGGTAAGACAAATCGATTCTCCCATTTTTCTTCTCAGATAGCTCATATTTATATAGTAAATATTTGTGCAAGTTGTTTCCTATTTTCATGCCACTTTGCTATAATTTTGTGGCTCACATTTGACTGTTTTATTTGTCGAAAACAACTCACCCTAAAATGTAGGAGTTTATTTAGCTCATGTTTACAATAAAATAGAATATTGTTTTTGGCATTAGGACATATCCTCCATCAAATTAAAACTAAAGATTAATTGGTTATAACTATATAACCAAATTATTTTATGAGAAAATAATTTAATAGTCGGAATTAATTTGCTAATATATGTGCACCCACGAGTGGCAAGGTGTCTATCACAGGTGACACGAAGTCTGACACAAATGACAGGAAGTTTGACACAAGCAACAAGAAGTTTAACACCAGTGACAAGAAGGTCTACATTCTTCTCCCTCAATCAACATGCTACACGATATATTTTCTTAACATAATGGAAGCAAATATTAGTAAATACAATCGAATAATTATTATTCACTTATTTTATCTAAAAACTAAATTAAATATTACTTAATTATATTAAATCATATGCAGCGTAAAGTGGTAAAATAGTATGATAAGGTATGAAAATGGAACATGAGAATGAGTATCATGTTGTATGAAATAGGCCAAGTATGGCTCTCATCACAATACATTGAGTATAATTGCCTCCTAGAAAGACTTTACTTTCCCGGGACCAACAAGACACTGAGAATAACTGTCTCTTAGAAAGACTTTACCTCCATCATATCCTTTATACTCAAAAATCCAATCCTTGTGGAGAGTGTCGAGGTATGAAACACAAGAATCAATTAGCCATGCATACATGCTCAAAAATGCCAAGAATACAGCATTAGATTCTTCTATAGCGGTTTTGGAATTTGGATCATTTTTACCTTCTTAAAAATATTATGAATGTGGCCTTTCTCCGTTCCAGAATTTCACTTTTGGATTTTCCTAAAGACTTGGATCTACCTATTGATTTAGATCTATGATCTCCTTTCTCACTCTTGCCTTTCTCCTTCCAACAACATCTCACAATTAAACATTGATGCAAAAGCATCTATGGTGTAAGAGAAATCTTGAGTCAACAAAAATATTTTCTTTTAATGTTTTTTTTACTTTGCAGATACTTTTCTAGGGTTATAGATTTTTTGCAATAGTATCTGTCACTTACATGGCACTGTGTCTCATCATACTTGTGTCTAGCTTCATATTTGTCATCATAGGCCCAATCAAGACTTGGCAAGTTATGCGACACTACATATGAGGATATTTGATTGCAGATGAGAACACAAGTCCAGAAAACAATCCTATGTGTGCTAATCCACTTTCATGTGAGTCTAACCAGCACGTTCATGTTTCCTATCTCCCGAATTTAACAACACCAATATTGAAATGATCACTTTGTAAAAATAACTTATTTGAAATGTGTAACAAGCATTTAAAAACTTGTGCCAATTCTTAATTTTACCTACTTCATTATGAGTCCTAAGCGGTGCCATGCATAAACTAACTGAATTTGGCGACTCCTAGTTCAAGGTGAATCAATGATGGTGATTTTGCATGTTACCGGTAAACTTACTACATGAGGTGATGCCCCAAGTTTCAAGGCTGACCAATAATGTAATGTCCCCTTCTCAGTGATGTGCATTAAGTGGTCCATTGGCCTATTTTGGAGACCTGTAGGCTATTTGGAAAGGAGAATTAGAGTTTCCAACTTTTGTGGAGTTCTACACGAGTTTTTTAGGGTTTGTCAGGAGGGAATTCTCCAGTTCTGCTTATGGTTTCCTTCTAAGTTTTCCATGAACTCCAGGTTGGCATAACATGCATTTGATTCTTTGGTGAAGTGAGAACTTACTGTTTTTAGTAAGTTAGGGTTTGGCTGTTTGGATGATGCAGTTCTACTGAGCTTTCCAAGCTCTTTCTCTGGGTGCGAAGATCATGTTTTTCGGAGCAATATTTCTTTGACTTACTATTTTTAGTAAGTGGTTGTGTTGAGCATTTCTATTTTTAGCAGTCTCGAACAGGGTCCTAATTCAGCACAGTTCAGTGGTCTTCATCGCACAGCTTCATCCTTGATTTTGCTGTTGATCAGTATTGGAGTTATAAGTTATTTAATTAAATATTATTTCCTTATCCTAAGGTTTAATATTTAATTATTTTTATTACTGATTATTTGTATTGTGGGCGACTTAGGGGGAAATATTTATCTGCTTGCTATATTGTTATTTTTTCTAAGTCACTGGCGTCAAAAAGGAGGCATATTTCATGTGCTAACTTCATTTTATGTTGCAAGTCTTCACCAAGGGAAAATATCGAATTTCTTGCCTAAGAAGGGAACGCCAAACACAAGGCATGATGGAGTGAAATGCAATTTGATTTTTGAGGGGAATTTCGGTGAAGTTGAATTTGAATTTGGAGAGGGAAGGTGTTATAAATAAGAGCCTTGGGCTCTCATTTGGATCATCTTGTGAAATTGCATCATTATGCTGTCGGTTTGGTGATTGAAAATCTGAGCTTCAAAATGTGGCTTCCTAGCTAAGTCTCAATTTCGTACTTGGAAGATAGTACCTAGCTATGTTGTTGTATTTCCAATGCTGTTAGAGAGTGTTTTGCTGAGTGTGGAATGTTTTGAGTGGATTTTGGAGTGTTTTCTTGCTGTTGGTCGCAGAGTTGCTGAAACCATATTTTGCTCATACCTCTTGACCAAGTGATTCCTTCATTCTGGGTATTGGCTCTATCAAAACGTGGCATGGAGGCGATATAGTCTGCAATTTTATAGCTGTTGATTTGGAGAATTGGATATTTAGTCGCAAATCGTACCTTTCAGCTGGGCCTGTAGTATCCCTTGCTTATGTATGGAAGAATTGATGATTTTGATTCAAGGAATATTGTCCAACAAGTTACGTACAATCTACAACTAAGCACTTTACTGATTTGCAAAGTATATAGGAAACATATATCAATTTAACTACCAAGGGAACAACTCAATTTTTCATCAATACTAGAATTGACATTATGTCAAATAGATGTCATACATGCTTCAGAAATATGGGAGTTTGAAGTATACAACTGTTGCAATTAATTTCTGATCACTATTTCAGACTTTCTAAGATAGACAATGACATTCATTGATACATGAACAAAGATGTAAGTTTGCAACTGATCTCTAAATCGAACCCTGACAAGATAGTATTCCAATTAAGCACACCTGAATTGGCTGAGTACCAATTCCGAAGAGCAACCCTTCAGAGGATCTTTCACCCCCTCAGTTATGCAATCACTTGGGAGGTATCGTTCCCAATGATTCAGCTGAATACTTGTAGACCTTCAAGCTCCACAAATGCTCAAGTAGATGCACTAGAGAAAAAATAAACTTGGATGCCAAATGAGAGACCCATGGGGTCTATTTATACACATAATAGAATCTTCTAGAAGCCTCTTAGTCTTTCTAGAAGTATCCATAACTTTCTAGAAGTATCCATAATAGAATCTTCTAGAAGCCTCTTAGTCTTTCTAGAAGTATCCATGACTTTCTATAAGTATCCATAATAGAATCTTCTAGAAGCCTCATTGCACTTTTTAGATAAAAAGTTACTTCATAAAATAAAAAGTGCACCTCAATTTAAAAATATAACATCTTGGCCCCAAATAATAAAATATAATGTCTCCAAGAGCATAATGAGCCATCCATTCACCAAATAAACGCCAAAATGACTCTCTCACCACAACCATCTGCCTACGAGAGTCTGGAATAGGCAAATCCACGTAAAGTGTCATGTCATACTAAAGAGGGGACATGACAGGGCAGTACCATTCCATGGGTGCATTGGGATGTGTGTTGCTGTTTTGAGGCGACTGGACTGCAAGTTTTGTGTTCATGTTTTATCGTCCAAGTTATATCTTTCATTCGCATTTGATTTGGCGTGTTTCCGACTTCATTTGAGTGAGTCATTATCATTTTGGTGTTGCCGGTTGAGACTAGTTATGCTTGTTTGACTTTAGATCTTTGGTACACCAGTAGTAGCATGATTTGAGTTAATTTGATAGTTGTTTCTTGCTGTAATCTGCATTGGATATCATCTCTAATCTTTTCTTTCTAAATTGTATGGTTAAGTAGTAGTACTACTAACCATTTCTGATGTTTCTAGCCCACTGCATAAGTGGAAGAGGCTGGCTTAGCCACCTACTTGCTCTGTAATTCAGTTTATGTACTTTTGTCCTCCCACTGAGTAAGTGGTCGAGTGCTAGTATGTTTGTAATGATCCTCCCGCTGCATAAGCGGTCAAGTTGAGCTTTTGTTGTGTTCAGTCCTCCTGCTGAAACATTGTGGTTGAGTGATTTGTGTTTTGGAGTGTTGTTCTCTTGGCTGGTTTACCGCCAAGTTTCTTGTTTACCTGCTCGATAAGCGAAAGGGGTTGGCTTGCCACCCATTATTGTATTCAGCTTTTCAGTTGGTTTATGGTGCTAACGATCCCCAAAACACCGTATGCTCTCACCCTCCTAGATTGAGCTCTCGGTGAACAAAAGGTGGAAGGGTTCCCTTTCAGTTTTTCTGGATTATTTCTCTAACCTTAACAAGTTATTGTGTTTGCTCTGTAATTATTATTGAAAAATCAAAAAAAATCTAAGGGGTGTTTGCCCTCTCGAGTAAACGGTTAAATGCAGAAAGTAAATGCACAGAACATAATGGAAATACATTAAATAACCAGTCTCTATATTAATTCAATAGTTCATGTACATCACGTGCTTATAACATTACATTTCACACAACTATCATGATCCTACTTCGAAGAAAAGGTACACAATATATAATACCCAAAGGGGTGCGACACAACCGTCGCGACTCCAACTACCTACCCGTCGGCTAACTAACTAACCGCCGTAACTCATTATTACCGACGACAACATAAACATAATATAACAACATAACATAATGATTATTCCTGGCAACATCATCCCCCCCAAGAAAAGAAGTCGACTCCGACGACTTAATACAAAATAGAGATGAACGGCAAGAACTATTGACGCCAGTCGAGCCCGAAACTTATACACCTGCTGCGTCCTCGCTTAAAAACCCTTTCCTACTACCATCCTATGCTCAAGTGCTTCCTTTGACATCACAATCCTCCTGTGCCTAAACCAAACTTGTCTGCAAAACATGCTTTTCAGTCTCAGCCTCCACCAACTGCTACTCAAATGATACTATCTCGATAGCCACCGACGTTGCCCTCTTGGCATCCAACTCCTGGGTACGCTGAGCTAAGTCTCACGCTAGAACTGCCTCCAACTTGGTGGTCAACTCCTCCCAAGCCCTCTCTACATCCACCAAGGCAACCTCACGTCCAGCTGAGACATACTCCAAGTTCCTCAAAGCGTACCTATCCTGCCTGGTGGTGGCCACAACCCGCTAGCACAAAGGCTAGGAGACACCTCAAATCCTCCATCACACTCCCCAAAGGCTGCTAACTGAACTGAATAACTCTCTGCTGTCATACAATTGCGCGGACCTGCAATGCCTTCCCTCAAACTCTGTTTGTTCGCAACCTCCAAATCCGTCTCCCTCTATGGCTTATGGCTTCCCCGCCAATGCTTAGCTACAGGCTTCTTTCTCACAGTACGGACAACCACAACACTTCCCGTGGTATTCTATAGCTCAAAAATAAACTGGGGGTCTAGGGACAACGCCCCCAGCGGGGTCGAGGGGCAGCGCCCCAGCGGGGTCGAGAGGCAGCGCCCCTCGCGGGGTCCTGGGGCAGCGCCCCAAGTGCGCTCCCTGTCGCAATACAGGGCGAGGTCGAGGGACAGCGCCCCAGCCGCTAACACCAATTTACAACCCTCAGAACCATACGAAAGTCCATGGCGCACAGCATTTCTGTGATATTTTAAGATGCCAAAAACCCTTCTTTTCCACTCTGAATTTCCAGTGTCCTGGCTTCAAACTCCAGCGAATCATTTTAAATCTGGTCGTCGTCATTTTATTTTTTTTGTTTTTTTTTTCGGCACTGTAATGTCCCCGATGGCACCCCGGCCATACAACCTCCCTGTACGGTCAACAACAGCACTGGCACCTCTGATCATGCGGCCACCTTCCCAATCGTGCGGCCACCTTCCCGTGCGGCCTACACCCCTCCACCGTACGGCGGACCATGACGACGGAGTGGCTGTGCGGCTTTGTGTGCGATGTGTGCGGCTGTGCGGGGGTTTATGTTGGGTGTGCGGTTGACCACCGCACGATGGCATCCACCTTCGGTGGCATCCACCATCAGTGGTCCCACCACCGGTGTGACCACCTTCGGTGGTTCCATCGTACGGTGGTCCCACCGTCGGTGGTTCCACCTTCAGTGGTCCCACTGTCGATGGTTCCACCTTTGGTGGAGCCAGTGGCCTCACGTTTTTCTTCCTTTTTTTTTCCTTTCTTCCAGCCGTACAGTCATCTGCCGTATGGCCCCGTGCGGTGGTTTTTTTCACAATTTTTTTCCTGCCGTACAGTTAACTGTTTAAATGCAGAAAATAAATGCACAGAACATAATGGAAATACATTAAATAACCAGTCTCTGTATTAATTCAACAGTTCATGTACATCACGTGCTTATAACATTACATTTCACACGACTATCATGATCCTACTTCGAAGAAAAGGTACACAATATATAATACCCGAAGGGGTGCAACACAACCGTCGCGACTCCAACTACCTACCCGTCGGCTAACTAACTGACCGTCGTAACTCATTATTACCGACGACAACATAAACATAATATAACAACATAACATAATGATTATTCCCGGCAACAAGGGGGTTTATTACAAATAATCAAATTATTTAATTTTGGGGCCATTGGTCCTTATCACTCTTGCCCCTGATGGTATAATACACTTCCAGCCAATACATTATTTTTACATCTTCTATATAAAAAGAAGACCGATATCATTTGAGGACAGTCAGCTGGAAGCACAGCTGAATAATAGACCAAAGTATTGAGATCTCTTTGACCTAATTTGTAATTAAAAGGTTGATGCCTATTGTGCAACAAGCTCATGAAGCTTTTTTGTTGACTCAATAAAAGTTTTGTTCTTTGTGTATTTTTTTCTATTGCTCTATCGTGTTATGTTTTGTGTATTTCATTTTACTACATCCTTTGTCAAAGCAAGTTTTGTCTCTACAAATCCAGACTAGGCTGAGAAATTGGAAACCATTTTCCATCAACTTTTGTAGCCTTGACTGATCGCTTCGTTGTGGGATTCCTTGTAGGTGCTAAAATTCCCTATACACCAAATTTATTGATACACTTGTGTAACTTAGTTGGCAAAGTTTTATAGTCCCTAGTTGGACACTCAAACCTTGACTAAATTTGGCACCCACTACCTTCTAAAGTTTCCATTTGGAGATGATGCTGCTCATCACCATGACAAGGTTATCCCATCACTCTAGCAATGAACACAGCAGAGTAATGAATTGATCTTCTTCATCCATCTTTACATCTATCGATTATAACTGACTCACGATAATGTGGAATGTGTTTAGATGCTCTGCAACAGTCTCCATCACTCATCCACAAAGAATACAACTTGTTCCTTAGGAAAACCTTATTTACAAAAGATTTTAGTATAGTATAGGACCTAGGTTTCCCAATATCTTCCAAAGGAGGTCAGTGAGGGCTTCTCTCGAAAAATTCAAAAGGATTGAATCTAAAAAACAAAGACTAACTAGGCTCTTTCTTTCTGATCCAACACTTTCCAATTTAGTCATGACTGTAGGTTTCGAGCCAAATATTGCAACCTGTGTCTCTGTCTACAAGTAAGTCCTTCATCTTGAGCTTCCAAAACTCAAAGTTGGTGCCACTGAACTTCTTGATCTCAAATCCTCCACTAGAGCTTGCCATCGCTATGTACCTTAAAAATAGATCCTCCTATGCATCCCAATAGTTTAAATGTCAAATAAGTTCTACTCCTCTCACAGATCTAAGAAGCCAACCAAGCTTTAATACTAAATAAAGGAAATAATGCGCTTGAATGAAACAATTTCCTAATCAATTATATAAGGAAAGCAATAAAACTAATCTAGATATAAAGACATTGTTAATAGAGTAATGATACTTAGAAACAAATAATAAAGAGAAGAGAGAACACAAAATATCTTTTTTGTAACAACAGAATTTATATAAAATATATTTGAAGAGAAAGAGTAATAATGGGGAACAATACATCCATGTCACAGTATAAATAGCCCTAAAATTGAGCAAAATCATGGGCATTGATTTCTATGGCCACAGTCTCTTTGTGGGGGCAGGGCGAGGGGGTTAGTATGGTTTCTGCACTGGCCCTATGAAACATTTCAAACAGGGGATGCAGAAATAATTGGAATCTTGAATGCTAAAAAGTGGAGCCACTATCTTTTTCACAGGAAAAATTAATGCTAAAAAGTGGAGCCACTAACTTTTTCACAGGAAAAATTGAGCTGCTACCCAGAAGAAGGGGCTGGAAGTTTACAGCAGCTGTCCTATTTAAAGCTAAGGTTTTCAAATGGTAGGACCCCTGCGTAGTATATAATTTTCTCAGACTCCGTAACTTGGATGCAGAATCCTGAAGAACTGTAGGGGATAGCTAGCAATTGCGTTGTTTAGCAGATAATTGCTGCTAGTTTACCTTAACAGCAACCACAGAGATAATTACAATAGTTCTCACTCTCCTCCAAGGTACCATTGCCTGAGGAAACTATTATAGACTCAAATGTTTCACCCATTTAAACGTTGTCATTTATAACTAAATCCTAATTAAGAGATATGTCACTGAATTTAAAGCAAGCTTCTAATTTTCAGATTAAAATTTTAGTAAATCTAGACAACTTCGGACACAAATACTTCTAGGCAGCAGAAATTTGAATTCAGAAGAATCCAACAAAACAGAATTCAAGTCAACATTTATGTATACTCCTAGTCTACGGTTGAATACAGATGGACTAAAGCAAAGATATACATATACCTTGAGAGCAAGGGCTATAGCAACTCCTACAATGAAGAGGAAAAAGGGCATGACAAAGTCTGCTAAATTGCAGCCATTCCAAGGAGCATGGGTTATACGCGCGTATGCATCTCCTGCATCGTCCACTAGAATCATTATCTGCACCATATACACCACCATGTTTTAAGCTCATAATTATACATATCCGAAACGGTGTCTTCATTCTGTAACTTGGATTATTATCATATATATTTAGTATAAATACCACAATAGTAAGGCCTCTGAAAACATCCAACGTAACCACTCGTTTGGCCTTCTTCTGCACAGACTGCCCACCATCTTGTTCTGCTACTTCTTCTTTCTGTGTGGTTATCTGCTTGCCATCTTTAGGTCCCTTGCCTTCTTCCATCAGTTTTTCTTGTGCCAATTCCTTCTCCATCCTTCCACAATTACACTGTGCTTATTGGACAACTATACAACTCAGGGATGAGGATATTAATCCTTAAAATGGATAAAGTGCAGCAATCTTTTAAAACAACATCTGCGTCTTGGAATTAATCCCAAGATAAGGGCACCCACAAAGCACACAAGCACTGTTAAATCATGTTGATACCTATGATGCTACCTCCTAAACAGCAACTTTATATTGGAAATAGTTACAGGGCAAGGACTGGAAAAAGCACATAAGCAATTGTAAAACATCAAACAGAACAAGAAGAAAAATTCTAAGACGAGATTAGCAGATCATGAGGTCCATTTTTTGGATTGCAACACCTTTTATGAATGCAAGGAGAGTTAAAAAAACATCACACGATCTTACTAATACACCCCAATATCTGCTTTTGGATTGCATTAATTTTCAGTAAACAGAATCTCCTTTGTCTTACATATACATTGTAGGTCAGTGGTTCCGTGGATCATTTGAATCTCATCTAGAAATTAAAAAATATTAAAATGTAGCTATCCAAAAGGGCTGTAAGGAATATTTTACAGCAATACTTCGCTCCCAGAGTAAGAATATTTGTTTTTTCTAACTTAAGAGTAAGAAAATATATTCCCCGATGAGTGTGTTTCATCTGCATCATTGTACGAATGTTAGTTGAAGTGGCAATTCTGTGCTTGGATCAGAGAACAGTACTAAAAAAGGGTAATCTTGCATTAAAAAACTTTATATAAATAATAAATAATAATAAAAATGATAGGAAGAGAAGGACTTGAGTTTAAAATTTAGGAGGAGATTGTTTTTCATACTCTTGGATCATTAAAGATGATACAAATAAGGTATTTATTTAATATTTCTTGAAACATTAAGTATAAAAGAGTTTGATTTTATGGATCTCTACAAATATTGCAATCACATGCTGCAAATATTCTTGGATGAGACGGTCAACTTTTGCAGCCATTGTCCCTCTCGTGATGTATGGAGAATCTCACAATATAGCTTAGGGCTGCCATTCTTTTTTTTTATGATTAGATATGGTTGCGAGTAACACGTGTAGCTTCTAACGTATACCATTGATACAAATGTAAATGTAGGATTGGAATATCTAATTATCATACAAAATAGTAATGTGGTCTCTATTAAATTGAGATTTTTTTTATTGGGAAAATGTACACGTCTTATTGTTAATATCTATGTTTAAATAGAGATATGATTATGCTATAGTAAAAAATATGTTAAATGATATATTGGAAGGTACAAATTGAAAAATGTGAGAATTGAATTTAATAGTTATAATAATTTATAATATGTTGTAATAAATATAAATCATTTACTATACTAAAAAAAATAGGAAGATTATTATTTTGCTTGTGTTTAGAGGAAACAAGGATTTGTGGAAGGTTCGAGTGTTCCAATAGAATATTAGAAACAATATTATTAAGAAAACTTAAATAATATATAAAAAGACATGGTTTAGAATAATATGATATGAACAAAGAAGTAAAAAGCTTATTGTTACTGGCACTTGCGCCTATAGGAGGTTCAAGGGATACGCCGATAAGAAATTAAAGGTAAAATTTAATTGAAGATCTTTTATGTTAATGAAGTTAACGTTAGCTTTACCCAACTCGTGTATTGAACAACACAATTAGAATTCCAACCCCACTTGATTAATTGAATAATGCATCTAATAGCCCTACCGATAAATATTATAATAGTGGAGAGGGAGGAGCAATAACGACATCTACAATAACCATATTAACGATTGGGGGGGAATGTATATTTTTATTGGAGAGAGAGAGACAAGGAGAGAGAGTGTGTGTATGTGAGTGAGAAAAATATAAAGAGATAGAGATAAGGGGAGAAATAGGGAGTGTGTGAGAGAGTGAGGGAGATATCGAGATAGAGATAGAGATAGAGATAGAAAGGACTACAGATATATAAATAGATAAAGAGGGAGGGAGGGAGAGAAATATAAAGAAGATAGAGAAGTAAAGAAGTATAGAAAGAGGAAGTGAGAGGGAGAGAGAAACTCAATATTAACAAATAAAAAACTATTATAAAATTGAGTATAAATATAGTTAAATTTTTAATTAAATAAATTTTAAATATTAAAATGATTCTTAGAAAGAAAAAAAATTAAAATTATATTAAAATTGTTAAAGTTAAAATCTTAACTTTTATTTTTAAAATTACAAGTAAAACCCAACTTTAAAAAGTTCAAAAAAATATGAAGCCTCTTAGAAAGATAAAATATTTATGAATTTTGATCATGTAATTTTTTTATCCTTTTTTGATATTATACATTCTTCTAATGTTTCATGTTTTTAATGTAAAAATATTACAAAAGTCAGCTTAAATTATTTTAATCAATATTTTAAAGAATTTTTTAAAATAGATTAATTAATTATAAATATTTTTTTTAAATATAATAATAATGAAGATTTTTAAATTGATGGACTTGAAAAGCACTGAGAGGGGGGGTGAATCAGTGACACCAAAAATAAAACTACTTTAAACACTGACCGGTAGATAAACTTAACAAGTTTGTTAAACAATATGCATGTGATCCAAAATGATATAAAAGCATCCACAGCAAATAAGACATCCACCATAACACAAGTGTTTATACATGGAAAATCCAAAATAGGTAAAAACCACGGTGACATGGGACTCACAAGTTAACTATCTACAGAAATAGATAACTGACCGGTTAGGGTCTACCAAGTGCTATGCTAGGAGTGAATCCTGTTAAATATCCCAAAGCTTAGTTAAAAGTTGTACCCTATAAAAGGTAGTACCTTGTTAGGAGTAACCTTGGTAGAGGATTTCTAAATCCAAACTAATGGATCACCTTGTTAGAGGATTTGTACAATGAAGCTTGTTAGAGCTTACTCGGTTAGGGGATTTGAGTTATGTTGTAATTGTTAGAAAACAACAGGTAGTGTGATCTAGTAATAGCACAACTTGCTTGTATAGATCCTCTTCTGCACACTCAACACTTCTTTACCAACATACTCTGCAACTTAATTATTTTGTCTTTGCACATAACATATCTCCTTCGCTTCTCATGCAAAAAATAATTCATTGTGATGTCAATATATAGACATTAAGATTTCATGTCGACCTCTAGAAATCATAACACAATTTCCTAGGTGTAGTGTATCTGGTCAAACAATCATAACTCATCACAAAAATACCGCCAAATTCGTCGGTGAGGATAACTCATCACGACTAGTGATAACTCATCACATAATCAACAAGTATCAATTGGCACAACAATATCGGTTAGAGTTAGGCATATAATCCTTTTAACCTTTGATGCTCCTGTGATAATCTCCATTGGATCTTCATGTTGATGTCGAGTTATGAATCTCCACTAGTTGTCTTCATACATATACCGGTTATCACCGTGTACCAATTAGATATAAACCTTTAGTATACCGGTTGCAGTATAAACAACTTTGAAGTCACACCGATAGACAATATGAACATATGTGTGTGTATGTGTTTCATCAATGACAACATATGATGAAGTTGTTCATTTCAATCATCATCAAGCCAACAATCTCCCCCTTTGGCATTGATGGCAACACTTAGAAAATTTTACAGTAATACTGCTAAGTGTGCTTACAAAAAAAAAATTATACACATATACATATACATACAAAATTTTCAAAACACATACATATTTCTACTCCCCCTTTGACAACAATGCCAAATTGAAAAGCAAAATACATATATATATATATAGAAAATGTTTATCAAAATGTTTTACATACACAAAAACTTGAAAAACTGAATCAAGATTCATGCATTTGCAATCCTCATAAAAGTAGCATTATAGTTCCTCTTTAATTGAGATAAAGAATGTTCCCATGTCTCCAACAAGTTCTCAATGAACTCAAGTGTAGACATAATCTAAGTGTGGAACTCTTCCATGGAATCAAGTGTACAGGTTTCTGGAATAGCCAAAATGGCTTTTGCAGTCATGTAGGCTCTTTGTAGTATGTCCACTTGGGATGTGAGTTGACTCTTTAACTCCTTCAGTGACCAGAGTCTTTTTGCTTTCTCAAGATCATAGATATCTAACCTGTTGTGCAAATCATCCACAGATTTGCTAAAAGCAAAAATAGAGTCTTGAAGTGGTACATATGCATTGCATATCTTTTCTAGCTCTTGCTCAGTTTCAGTTTGTCTGTTATTGATATCAGCAAAAAATAATGAAACATTAGAAGTAGATGCAAGATATCTTCTTCCTTTTTCAATAGCTTGTCTTAATAAATCTTTATTAAACGATAGAGCCAGTTTTCCTGTATCAATCTCTTTCATAAGTTGCTCTCCATGCTTCTTCCTATAACTCTTCTCAACATATGTTTGTGTTGCTTCTTCAAGTGACTTAATTTGATCAGATGCATCAACAACCAATTGACCAAGTTTTCTAATAAGTGTTGTCAAATGCCCTGTAGTTATTTCCGGTAGCAGACTCATCAGAATATCTACAGCATTCTGAATGGTTTCTTCTTCCATTCTTTGTTCTTTAAGTCTCTTCTTGTGTGCCCTAGATTGCATGATACTTGCAATCTTCATCATTTTAGATGCACTCATATTATCAACAATTATAGGCCATGAGATTCCTAATGAGTCATCTTCATCAGTCTATTGAATGACTAATGAAGTTACCGGTTCAGAGGTTGTAACCTTAACACTGCCTCCTTTTTCTTGTTCTTTCTTTGTTTCTCGCTAAGAGATCTATGTATCAAATTTTGCATCATATTCCTTCCGAATGTTCTGTGAAACAGGTGGCAATTGGGATTTCACTAGTTATTCCTTTGTAGGTGGAATATCCACTCCTGGTTGAGTTGTCAGTTTCTCAACTGAAGTAACCTGTGAATTAGTGATTTCAAGTGGCTGCATATCAGGTGCGGTTAATTCACCAGATAAATCAATTGTATCCTGAATATCATCATCAAGTATGACTCGTTGGATAATAGTGTCATCCTTCTTCTTGACAGGATAGACCACATCAGCTTGCACAATCTCTTCCTCATCCATTTCAGGTCGATCAACAGTATCTTGCTCATTGTTAGAAGAATGTATAAGCTCTTCCATCTGTTTGATGTTGCAAGCAATCTGATGAGTCTCAGTCTCAACAATTTGCACCTTTCCACTTATTAACTTCAATCTTCTTGATTTGTAAGAAAAATGAGCTTTGTACTTATCAACCAATTCATTTAACTCATCCTTTGACAAATTAGGAAAATATTGTACAAATATATCATCTATAATTCTTTTTTCCTTCTTTACAGCTTCCTCCCATTTATTCAAAAGAATAGTATACAAGTAATTAGAGATATCTTTTTCAAGATCATGAGGTAATCTATTATAATGGCACAAATAAATGATTACCTGTTGAATAATTTGTTCCTTTTCATCTTCATTGAATGAATAAAAATGTTCTTTGACATTATCAAATATGTTTCTTCCTAATGTCTTCATTGTTCTCTCAAAGATAGTCTCAAGCTTGTAAGTTGAAATATCAATAGGCATAGGTGCCTTTGGCACATTCTTTACCGATTTGGCTGATTTATCAGTTGCCTTCATCTTCTTAGGTTCCTCCTCAGTGTCAGTGCCTTCAGATTCTTCTTGGAGAATTAGTTTTTGACCTCTCTTCTTCGATGTTGTCTCCTTTTTCATGTAAACCTTAGCAACCGGTTACTTTTTGGTTTTGACACTTCGTGTCACTCTTGTACTTTTCATCACCAGAGATGCTTACTCAACCTTCTTCTTACCTTTACTACTTATGGTAGAAACACTACTGGTTTCAGCTGTTGCAGTTTGAACTTCAACTGTATCCAATTTTGCCTTCTTTTTATCCACTAAAGATGCCAATAGGTTATTGGCATAACCGATCAATAAGTCATAGTTGACCTCATAACTCATATCTTCCATTTCTTCTTCTCTAGGCTCAATAGCCTCCATCAAACAAAAATTAGTGGTAACTGTAAAAATAATATCCTTAGCAAAGTGTTTTACCACATCCTCAGGCAATCTTACTCTCATACTCATTTTCTTCTAGAATTCATTGAAGTATTTATTCATTGCAGCAGTGAAGGTGTTCTTCACATCCTTGATATTGTTCTTAATCTGGACAAATACCGGTAGATCCTTAGGACATTCAAGATCACTGAATTTTGATAGGAAATTCTGTAAATAAAAGAATAGATCGATCAATAACTGTCCAAATTTAAACTTTTGACTGCTATCCTTTTTGATAGACTGGAGATTCAATGATAATTGGCTCCTTATGGCCTCACATAGGTCATAATCAACATTTTCATCTATCATCTTGTAAGTAGTATGCATTGCTGCAGATGGAACACTATTCAGTCTGCTAGAATAAAATACCCGGTAGCCTATAACCATAGTTGCCAACTTTACTGTTGGGTCCATGATGTTATTAACAGAAAAAACATGCCCATCAGATGTTGATCCGGTTAGAGTGTTTACTGTCTCCTTTTAAATACGCCTCAACTTAGGTACTTCACCGGTTGAATAAAAAACCACTTACAGCTTGAATATCTTCCTTGGTTATAGTATGATTCCTTTCCAAATACATGTTCTCCCCATGAACACGACTCAAAATAATTTGGATATGTTCTTCTTCAAAATCTTCAAGAAAGTAAGCTGCATTATGGAAACCTTTCTCATAAACCCTAATATATTTTGTTTGAATCTTTCCATTTTTATCGCAAAGGGATTTCAACTAAGAATATAATGACAATGATCCTAAATCCTCAATTTTGCAATCAATGTAGCTGGATAAATCTCCTTTCACTATGACACTGCTAGGAACTTGTGACAAAGCATTATAAGACAATTTTTTCTGCCTCTACAACTTCCATAGGTTCAGATGTAATCATCAATTTCTCTACTGACTTAGAAGATGCAGCCATTCCAGACACACTAGATTTCAAAGCAAGATTTTTCAAAGAAATACCTTATTTCACGTATACTGCCTCTTTTACCGGTTGAATACTCAAGTGCACACCAGCTCGATCTTCACCAACCTTCAAATCATCTTGATCACAATACAACTTTGACTAAAATCAATTAGGGTAAAGAAATAAAGTGAAAACTTGCTTTTATCCTTTTTACCTACTGCAATAAATGCTTGCCCATTAGGGTTACAAACCCTAATTACACCGCTCAAAGATACATAGATGTAAAACCGGTTGATAATCGTTTGACAAAAAGTTATCAAAATTCCATGTATTCAAATTCTCTTATTACTCATTCATTTCAAGGGGTCTGGAGGTAGATTTACCTTATGCTCCCCATAGCCTTATTGAAAAGACTTAATTCACCGGTGCATGATTCTCCACACTTGGTGAAGGAATAGTTTCTTCTCCAGGTGAATCGTCACTCTTCTTTTTCCATATTTGATTCATTTCTTCTCTAGTTTCTTCAATATTGACCTTTTGCTTGCCTTTCTGATCTTTAGAAGGGTTAACCGGTTTGTTATTCCTGCATCTATAAAATTTTGCCATGTGTTCCGATTTGTGACAATGATAGCAGGCCATACAAGATGATCTCCAAGGTCTTGTGTTATCTCTCCCAATTCTTCTTCTACAATTCATAGCCACATGACCAAAGTTGTTACAAATGGTGAAAATTCATTTGTTACCTTTTCCATCTCAAATGGACTAAACCGGTTGACATAGGGTCTTTGCCAGTTCGTGTTAACTCGATTTTCATAATTTCTCATCTAGTTGTCATTTGGTCTTGGATTCATATGTGGTACTGAATTGTTTGTTTCATATATGCATTCAACTGATCTGTGTCCATACATTTTGCAAGTAAAGAAATGACCTTCAAATTTCTTGGACACATACCTAGCATTAGTATTGTAGCTTGTATTTCCATTGGGTTTGTCTCTACAAACATTTGCAGTGTGACCAGGTTTAAGACAAACAAAGAAAAAATATGTTTGAAAACCTTCTTACCGGTAGGCTTTTTGGCCTTAGGAGTAGATTTGTTCTTATGAGTGTTGCTCTTGGTACCAGAGGATTCTCCTTTCTTAGATGTGTTAAAACCAAGTCCAGTGGTATCACCTTTCATCCTTTGTGATTGAATTTGTTCTTCCAGCAAGGTAGAGCTCATGTGGAACCTTTCCAGTTTATCATTAGCTTCGGTGAGCTGCCTGGTAAGATCTTCATTATGTTTTGACAAGTTCTCTCTCAAAGATGATGTTAATTCAAGATCTAACTGTAGGTTCTCTTTTTCTTCTCTTTATGCATTCAAATGCTCATGCATGGTGACATTTTCTCGCTTGATCTTGGCAATCTCATGATCTCTTTCCTTGATAAGATATTCAGTTGTCCTCCTAGCTTCCAGTTTCTGACTCATGCGGATAGTTAAACTTTCTAGCTCTCTCCTCAAATTTATCTTTTCACCGTTTCACTTTTCAACTTCCTCGGCTAAAGCATCAATATTGGCCTCATCTGAAGAACTATTATCAGATATTTCTAACAGTTGTTTAGTTAGCTCTCTCCTTTTGACTTGTGAAGCTTTCAGTTTGACCCTTAGGGTTTCAAGCTCATTTCTACTAGCTTCAAGCTTATATCCATCTCAAAGTAGCTCATGTCCCCCATGGTGGCTTCAAGGCTTCCTTCCAAGTGATTAGGCTTTAAAGAAGTTAGGCTCTGATACCAATTGATGGACTTGAAAAGAACTGCGAGGGGGGGTGGTGAATCAATGACACCAAAAATAAAACTACTTTAAACATTGACCAGTAGATAAACTTAACAAGTTTGTTAAACAATATGCATGTGATCCAAATTGATATAAAAGCATTCACAACAAATAAGGCATCCACCATAACACAAGTGTTTATACGTGGAAAACCCAAAATAGGTAAAAACCACGGTGAGATGGGACTCACAAGTTAACTATCTGCAGAAATAGATAACTGATCGGTTAGGGTCTACAAAGTGCTCTGCTAGGAGCGAATCCTGTTAAAGATCCCAAAGCTTAGTTAAAGGTTATACCCTATAAAAGGTAGTACCCTATTAGGAGTAACCTTGGTAGAGGATTTATGAATCCAAACTAATGGATCGCCTTGTTAGAGGATTTGTACAATGAATCTTGTTAGGGCTTACCTGATTAGGGCATTTGAGTTCTGATGTAATTGTTAGAAAACAACAGGTAGTGTGATCTAGTAATAGAACAACTTGCTTGTATAGATCATCTTCTGTGCACTCAACATTTATTTACCAACATACTCTGCAACTTAATTCTTTTGCCTTCACACATAACATACCTCCTTTGCTTCTCATGCAAAAAATAATTCATTGTGATGTCAATATAGAGACATTAAGATGTCATGTCGACCTCTAGAAATCATAACACAATTTCCTAGGTGTCGTGTATCTGGTCAAACAATCATAACTCATCACAAAAATATCGCCAAAATTCGTTGATGAGGATAACTCATCACGACTAGTGATAACTCATCACATAATCAACAAGTACCGGTTGGCACAACAATACCGGTTGGAGTTAGGCATATAATCCTTTTAACCTTTGATGCTCCTGTGATAATCTCCATTGGATCTTCATGTTGATGTCAAGTTATGAATCTCCACTAGTTGTCTTCATGCATATATCGGTTATCACCATGTACCAGTTAGATATAAACCTTTAGTATACCGATTATAGTATAAACAACTTTGAAGTCACACCGGTAGACAATATGAACATATGTGTGTGTATGTGTTTCATCAATGACAAAATATGATGAAGTTATTCTTTACAATAATCATCAAGCCAAATTTTCATATGTTCATATTGTCTACACATTATTAAATATTTTTAATTAAAGACCAAATTTTTAAATCAATCATTTGTGAAATCAAAAAAATAGATTATTTAATATTTTTTCAATCATCTAAATTGTTTTTCATTAAATATTTTTTCAAGTATCTAAATTATTTTATATAAATAAAAATTTATCTTTAAATTTTATTTTCTTGTTTTATTATGTGTAAAAATAAAATCTTAAAATAGGCCTGCTAATGGGCCTAATTAAGCTAATCCAATCTCATCAGAGAGTAAAACAGTGAAGTGGGAATGTCCGAAGGAAGGGTGGATTAAGGTGAACTTCAATGAGGCATCAAAGGGGAACCCGAGACCTTCTAGTATAGGTTTGAAGGAAAGAGACTCCATGGGTAATATTATTACAATAGGAGCAAAAAAACTAAAGGAAGGAACAAATAATCTTGCACAAGCACATGCAACATTCTAAGCAGTCTTATTGGCGAAAAAACTCAAAGTGGAAAGAATGCACTTAGAGGGAGATTTGATGGTAATAGGAAGTGTGCTTGTGTGGAATATAAACAAGTTTATTAAATCTACATGTAAGTTACTAAATACTTTCCAAGCATTCAAAGTCTCACATGTGTATCGATCAGGGAATTAAGTGGCGGACACCCTGTCCAAGTGGGTAGTGTCATTTGATGACAAGATTAATGCAATTTTTGGGGAAAAGTATGATGATTTGGGATGGAGTGAAGATTTTGGTAGTGCACCACCACTGTGAAGATTGCCATAATTTTGGAGAAAGTTTTGAAGATTGAGGGGACAGTTAGGGTAGGAGGGATTAAAGTGGAGATTTTATACCCAAGCTTAAAGGCCTTAAATAGGAATTTCCATATTCATTTTTGGCATAGACATTTTTGGAAGAGAGCGAATAGTGAGTAGTAAGGGTGGCCAGCAGTATGGAGGCAAATTTCATAGTGCTTACAGTGAAGCAACAATTGGCTTTTTTGAGCCAAATTTCAGAGAAAAGGCTAAAGGGAGTCTGTAAATTTTGGATATCATTCTTGGAGAGGAATTTATGAAAACTAAACATCAATATAGAGTGAATATTGATGGTATGATGAAAGAATAAGAATCTAGTCAACTACTGAGAGGGGGGGTGAATCAGTAGATAGAAAACTGACATAGACTTTTCACCAAACAAAAACAACCTTTCAAGTCAAACTCAGAACTGACTGGTTTAAACACTAAACTTCAAATGCAATAATACTGACAAGTTAAACCGGTTGATTGTTATAACAGACTAATTGTAAAACATCTCTAAAACTCACAAAACCTTTAAACCGAATCATTCAAATACTTTACTGACAGTAGTTAAAACATATTTTTAATTGTTGTCGGTTAACATAACATATCTAAGTGGATTTGGTAGTTAAGAAAATTAACCATAGTAAACATAACCACAAAAGCATTCACCACTTGACACAATATTTTTGACGTGGAAACCCAAATGGGAAAAACCATGGTGGGGATGAATACCCACAAGTATTCTGAACTCTTCTGAAGTTCACCTTGTTAGGAGCCTAGCCTGTTAAAGCTTTACAAAAAGTCATGTTAAGAACGGATCCTGTTAGGGACCACCCGGTTAAGGGATAGACTATAATACCCTATTAGAAGCAATACCCTGTTAGGAGTAACCTCGATAGAGGAATTTGAATCCAAGATAATGGATAACCTAGTCAGAGGATTTGAATAACACTAAGCTTGTTAGAGCTTACCCGGTTAGGGGATTTGATTGTTGTAATTGTTAGAGAACAATAGGGGTTTGTTGATCTGTTTGAATAGCACTACACTTGCTCGTTCAGATCCTTTTCATGCTCCTATCTGCCTTTACACATACTGCAGATACATCATCTAGTTTGGCAACCACACTCTCTTACTCTCAATCACAAATTGCCAACTCTACAACAAAATGATTCATTGACCTTTAAAACAAATCAATAGGTTGATAACACATCACAAACCTAAGATCTCATAAAGATTACAAACAATTCGGTTCAAGTATGACCCTTGGATTACATAATAATTATTGCACAACATTCAAGACAACCTTGACCGCTCCTTGATCACCGCTTCATTGAACTCTGTAACTCATCATGTGGTTTCCACTACATGCAATGTACTTTCTCATTCCCAAGACAAAAAAATGTTATCTCTACGTGCCAAAAACCATTTGAAACCCTTCTCATACAACATGCATATGTGTCATAATCATTACCGCTCATCATTAGATCATAAACCAATACAACCGATTCACCAAACTCCATCGGTTAGGGTTTATCATATCAACAGGTAAGGTTTATCACTTCATCTCTCCATTTCATAGCAATACCAGTTTCCTCCACAAATTCACCTACCGGTTGCAATTCCCTTTACTATCTCTTCCTACTGGTTACACAACAACATTATTACATCATCATTATTGGTTATAATTAACATCAATGACAACATAACATTTCATTAATGCAATCTTCATGCAAATGCCAACAATCTCCCCCTCTGGCATTGATGGCAATACAAGTATCAATACCCTTGATTGCTATGTTTGTGAATGGGAATCCTGGTTTACATTTTTCCATGTACTCTCCTTCAACTGAGTCAACATGTCTTAAGCTAGTAACTAGCTATAGATCTTCTCTCTGTCAATCATATAGATCATCTCCCCAATCATATAGTTCTTCTCCCCCTTTGAAAACAATGCCAAAGTGAAAGTAAAACATGCAATGTCAAACTTCATTGTTAAGCATCATCAACCTGGAACTTGATGCTCTCCATGTGGAATAACTCCGCTCTACACCAATCCTATTGTAAATTTTTGCAAGTAGCTCTGGGACTAATGTATTCTACATCATGCTCAATTGACCTCATGTAGGGGTACAACCCCTAGCTGACTTATAAGATACTCAAAAGTAGTCTTAGGCAGAGGTTTAGTAAAGATATCTGCAAGCTTCTCCTTGGTAGATACATGCTCCAATAACACATCTTTACTCTGCACTTTTTCTCTCAAGAAATGATATTTCAGCTTGTAGACACTCAAAATTGTCCAGTCTAATTAAATAAATATTATTTATTTAATTATCTAAGCCTAATTCTTCTATTAATTAAATAAATTTTTATTTATTTAATTAATTCATTTATCCTCTTCTAGCCTTATTTCTCATTTAAATAAATACATTTATTTATTTAAATTATCCTTTTCCTAAATTAAATAAATATTTTATTTATTTAATTATCCCACTTCTTCTATTAATTAAATAAATCTTTATTTATTTAATTAATTCATTAGCTTTTTCTACACATGACACATGTCATTCATCTCTTAATTCCTACACTACCTACCTCTTTCATTATTTTGGTATTTCTTTTACCTACCCTCTAATCCTAGCCGACCTCTCTTTTTACACCTCTCAATCTTATCCCTCCATTTCATATTGTGTCTTCTATTTAAGAAGATGCCTCCTTCATTGTCAAACCCTAATCACTCATGCTAATGACTAAATCTTGAAGACTTGGCTACACTACGATCCTACTTGCAACCACATTCTGTTCTTTGTTGAGCTCTTGTGCACATAAAATCTGAGAGCAAATATATCAAGAAAGATCAATGGAGATAGGAAGAATGGAGATCAAAACCCTATTGGACACGTGATGGTATAATCTTTGTGATTTCATGTGATTTGCATTGTCTTAGGTAATCTTCATATGTTATGGTGGATCTTTGTTGATTGTTAGGCTAGGGTTTTGTGGTTGGATTCATTTAGCCTTTCAATATTGTTATTATTGTTATCCATTTTCACCATACACATTTTGGCACGCCCGGTGGGACTCTTGTCCCTTTGCATTTAACCTTTTTGTTGCAGATTTTGCATTTTTGAAGTTGCAGATCGGACATTTTTCGATGACATTTTAGGTATTTCCGCGTCTGCGAGCGTTCGGATCGCGTCTCTGAGTTTCAGGAGCATCTGCGGAAGCGAAAATTGCGTCTGTGTTTACAACAAATTTTGTTTTGCAGGTCTCAGACAGGGGCGTCTGTGTTTCATAATCGCGTCTGCGTTACTTCTGATCGCGTCTGTGTCCGAGAAGGGCGTCTGGGTGTTTTGGCCGCGTCTGTGCATCACAGAACCGCGTCTGTGTCATACAGACGCGTCTGTGTCTGGTATAACAGCGTCTGTGTTTTTACTGTTTCAGAATTTTAAAATTTTCTTTGATTCGGTTTTCGGATTGCGCACCTAGGGTTTCAGATCTGGTTTATTTTTGGACTAACCCTTGCAGATCTAGCTAACCAAGTTTGTGCAGCTTGTTTTGGAAGCAAAAACGTTTTTGTTGAAGGCCCCTTTTTCACAAAGTCTTTTGGGTTTCTAAAATTTACCTAACTTGTGTGCTTGCAGGAAGGGGTGATCATTTGAAACAACCCAAACTACTAACAAGTTTTGTTGCAAGTCCTTGGCTAGGGTTGTGAAATTTTGTTGTGTGCCTTGTTTTCATAGATTAGCAAACACTTCCATTGGTGCACTAAAATTGAATCATTGTCTTTTGTGTCTTGAGCAATAGACTCTTTTTGTTTAATCTTTAGAGGGTCTGTCTTCCCGTGTGGTCATTAGGACTACTAGTGAGAAGAGAACGACCCAAGTGGTAGCAAAAGAAAAGCCATCTTCTTCCAAACCACTATAAATAAATGTATTCATGGTGAAAACTATGAATAACGTGTGCTGATTAGTTCATACCGACACTATGTCTCCCCATAAACCCGTTTGATCAAATTTATTTGATCATTTGTAGGGCGTAACCCCTACCGGCTGGGAGCCTTCTATATTTATAGAGCTGAATGTGCCGCATGTATGGCCACACGAGCGGATGCCCTTATTAGCACCTTTTTGTTTTAGAAGCCCAAATCCTTCTAGTTGTTGAGGCAGGAGGTCGGACCTCTGGTAGCGGCCCACACACATACGGTTCTTAGTAGAGATACAAAGTTCGCCATGGGGAGTTTTCATGGGGACTGATGCTTGGCTGACCCGAGAAGTGAGTGCTGAGGGTGGAGCCAGTGAGGTCAAGCATCTAAGTATTTGCTCTGAATAGCGTAGCCTCGGGGGTAAAACCCTATGTGGGATCAACAACTATTGTCTTGGCCAGCCATAAGAATTGTGCTTGTCTTATGTTAAACATTCAAACATTCAAGACCAAACAACAAAACATTGTGTCTTTTGTGTCTTCAAGTGTATGTAAAACATTTTACATCAAACAACACACTTTTGGAGTCTAAACACTTGCAAACATTGAGTCCTCATCAACATTGTGTCCTCTTGTCACGAAAAACAGTCAAACAGTCGGATTTGGTCACAACAAAACAACTTCACAGATTGGAAAAATTGCACAAAGTTTACAGAAACGCATCTGTGTCTGTTTTAACCGCGTCTGGGTCATCTAAGCGCGTCTGTGAAGGGCAGAATAGCGTCTGTGTTTTTAGCAGTGTCTGTGTCTAACAGAGAAGCGTCTGTGTCTAGAAATCGCGTCTGCAAAGTATACAGAAGCTTCTGTGTCTAGAATTGAAAATTTTTACAGTCCAGCAAACAAAGGAAATCAGTTTCGGAATACTTGAGCTTCCTAGGTTGTTTCTTCAGGTTTCATCTAGCATTCAACCTGTCCTTGGGTTTCATACAATCCATCATTGCTTCACATCTCATTTTACATTCATACTTGTCTAAACTTGAGTCAAAAAGGTCACTTGCTTGTCCTCATTATACTTTTTCAACATACTACATACAACTACACTTTGCTAAGTGGTCCCTCATCAAGGTTTCTTACCTTTGGGTCTCATTTGGTCTTACTTAGAGTCAAGGTCAGCTTACCTCATCAAGAGAAACTATCATCTCTTTGGAAGTCACACCTACTCTACTACTTACATACTTGGTCTTACACTTTGGACATTGCAAGTACACCTCAAGATTCATTTACACTCCATACAACTCTTGGTCTTCCATACTCTTTCCATTTTTCATCTAGTCTCTCACATCTTGGTCAAACACCTAGTTCATGGTTGAAACCCGTCTTCAAAAATATAGGAGACAAGCTAAAGAAGCTCAAGAGTCTGCAAACATGAGTTCTTATGAGTATGACAATGATTTATTTTTCAATCCCGAGCACACTACATTGCCGGACATGGATGTTTATAGACACAATCCCAATGTGGAAAACACAGACACTACAAAGAACAATACTACACACAATGACAATGTGGACAACTTTTCAATACAATCAGCAGATATAGAAGAATCCATAATGAATCCCCATTTCAATAGATTGGTTGAAGAGATAATGAAGAGGGATAGACAGTACTTCCTACACATGATGGCACAAAGTGGAGCTAAAATACCTCATGACTTTGACATGTCTCAACTTATGGAAAACTGCCCCTCGCAACAAACTCACTCTAACATGGATCAAAGGAGACCCAATAGTGGAGGAAATAGAGGACCGCATATGGTACCTGAATCACCATCAGCTTTGCTTCAAAAACCAGAAATCCCACATACATAGGGTCAAACATATGATACTTACCCTCGAAGACCATTATGGAAGCCTTATGCAGATAGATATGCTCAATCACGTGCTCAAGCTATGGACCAATCAAAACAAGTGGACATTCAAAGGCATGCTCAAAATTTGGACATAAGGAAACCTCATGTCAAATTTGGGGGCAACACAATAGAAAATGAAATGCCTATAGAATATGGTATACATGCACAAAATAGATATGGGGTTCCTCAACATGAAGCTATGCCAAGTGCTCCCTATATGCCGCATCAATATAGACCTCCTCCATATGAACATGTCTATGATCAGTATCATCCATACATGCAACAAGCTCCTCCTCAAATTGGTGTCTCAAACACGGGGTATGCTATAAGAAATAGATCGCCACCTAAGAATACTTTGGAGCAACAAATCAGAGATCTACAAAAGAAAATGGAGGACATGAGTACACCAAAACCAACATACACTATGAGAGACATATGTCCTTATCCATTTGATAAGAGCATCCCAATGCCTCCATTTCCTGCACACTTTGTGACGCCAAAATTTGACAAGTACAGAGGAAAGGGAGACCCCAAGGCACACATACGACAATTTTTCACAGCCTGCATTGAGGTAGCGGCAGAAGAAACATATTTGATGAGGTTGTTCCCGCAAATCTTAGGCGATCAAGCTATGGAATGGTTTTCTCAATTACCTCCTCGTATTAAGTCATGGGGTGACTTAGCAGAGGCATTTATTCAGCATTTCTCCTACAATATAGAAACAGATATCTCAGTCACTACTTTATGCAATACTAAGCAAAAGGAAGGAGAATCTTTTGCGTCATTTTTACAAAGATGGAGAAATCTAGCTAGTAGATGCTCTTGTGAGATCCCACAAAAACAAATGGTAGAAATGTTCACTCAAAATGTTAACAAGGACATTGGCTATGATCTGTTTGTCTACCTTCAAGGATGTTATTGAAAAGGGCTTAGCAACATAAAAGGTCTTAATTGAGCAAGGAGTCATTAAGATATTCAAAGAGACCAAAGATGACTTTAAAGGAAAAGACAAGCCAAGATTTTGGAATAAAAACAAGAACACAGTTAATGATGGTGTTGTTGATGCCAATACAGTGAGACCCAAGTTCATCTTTTCGGGATCAAGTTCTACAAACAATCAAGTGAATACTCAAACAACTTCTAGACCACGAAGGAAGTACACCCCATTGGGAGAACCACTTGAATCAGTCTTCAAAAAGCTTGTAACAAACAAAGTGATCACAGTTCCAGATTTTCCTCCATATGAGCCGAAGGTCAAACCAAATTGGTGGAACGATGATGAGTATTGTGAATTTCATAAGAGCAAGGGTCATAAGATAGGAAATTGTCATCGACTGAAGAACATTGTGCAAGATCTCATTGATAGAGGTGACATTGAGACTGAGGGACATTCCTCCAATCAAGAACACGAGATGTTTAAGGAACCATTCCCAAAGCATGACAAAGGAAAAGCCAAAGTCACAGATGATCAAGCCAACTATACTAGAGCACCTTACAACTATGATTCAACTATCAATCACATCTCAATGGACAATCATATCTCTACTATTACCATCAAGAACAAAAATTCTGAGAATCCTCCTCAGCGACCCAAGATTGTCCTAAGAGGTGTTGGATCTTCTTCCGAATCTACCTCTGAATGCCATGTTACAACTCGTCGAGGTAAAATTACGTTGCCAGGTGCCTCTACTAAAAATACCAATTCTTCATCAACCAAGTCTGAGTATGACCTTGTAGAACAGTTAGGGAAAACACCCGCGCTCATCTTCATCCTTGAGCTTCTATGTATATCCCCCGCTCATAAAGCTATTCTTGACAAAATCTTGAGAGATACGGCCGTTCCTACTGATCTGAACGTGGACCAGTTTCAAGCCATGGTGGGATACCTTTCCATTCCACATTCCCTTACATTCACAGAAGCCGATGACGCCTCCGTAAGTCAGCCTCATAATGCACCTTTACATGTTGAAGCCTTCATACACAAACATCGAATAAAGCGAGTCCTGATAGATGGAGGAGCAGGTCTAAACATTTGTACATTGAGCACCATTAAACAATTGGGATATTCTGATAAAGCTGTGAATTCAACAAATCAAATTACCATCAAGGCATATGACAATGAAGAGCGTTCATCCAAGGGCACAGTCACCTTACCTCTAAGAATTGGGCCAGTTACAAAGGATGTGGTTTGTCAAGTCCTAGATCTGGATCTCACATACAACATATTGCTAGGACGTCCTTGGATTCATGAAATGAAGGCAGTCCCATCCACATATCATCAATGCATTAAGTTTCCTCATAATGGAGTCGAGGTAACAGTTAACGGTGATCCTAATCCGTTCATATATTGCAATAACTTGAGATCACATACTGAGACTATCATTCCCAGTAATCGTGAGGTTGTTCCTTCTTCGGCATACATTGACCCTGAGTCATTAAAACCTTCGACATCAAAACAAGGTGAACTTAAAGGCAAATTTCAAGACAAAGGCATGGGAGAATACACTTTAAATCAGACAATGTATTTACGACAAGTCATGAGCTCTCCAAAAGAATATGGAAGGCCACATCCTAACAAGCAAATATCCATCATGATACTCAAATGGGATCCTACTACCTTTCAAAGATGGGGCGAACTAGAAGAGGAAGATTTATACAAAATGCTTTACAGAGACATTGAAGAGGACACACAAGATCAGATCAATATACCCTGTGAGAAATATGGCAAAGGCTTCAAGATTCTCCAAAGATTTGGGTATGATGGAAAAATCCCTCTTGGGTTACGCAAAGAAGGCGTCATGGAGCCCTTACAACCTGAATTGACTGTAAAAAGAGAACGCTCAAAGGGACTTGGTTTTCTGACTTCCAAGATCCATACTAAAAGGACAGAAGGGACATCACAAATCAAAATTGCCAAAGTTCGACAAGAGGATTACTATTCCACAGATTCCAATGAATGGGAATGGGGTTCAGACAAATCCTTTAGTGACTATGAGCTCATCAAGACATTCAGAGAACCAGATGAACCCACAAAAGAAGAGGAATTTTATAAAAGGTTCAGAGTTGGTCAAGAAACAACCCATAAGGATTCCGCACAGTCTTCGTTTCAAGGTCTTAGGTCGAAATCACATAGGATGAGGACACCTGTCCCGGAAGGCGCTACTAGTGATGACAATTTGGATTCGCTTGCGATCGAAACTGATGAGGAGAGTGCCATCGATGACCTCGACGATTGCCTCGATATACCCGAATATAACCACATCTTCACTCTTAGCCCTGCAAACTCCGAAAACATTAAAGGCCTTCCCCTTGTTCACCCCCAACTCATTGACTGGGATTATGAAGGACCAGCACAATTTGATACATTTCAAAATGATGAAGCTATTATTGACTATCTTGGCATACGAGATGATCTTCCCCCTGGGGACCACAAAGCAGGATACACCATAGAACTCAACAACATGGCATATTTCGGTGAGGGTGTCGGACCTTCCAGTCGCAAAAATGTGAAAATAAGAACAAAACAAGGATCTTATGGCGAAAACCACACTGTGGCACTATCTGATCCCAAAAAAGTAAAAAGAAAGGACGTATCTGAGGGTGAAAACCTCTCTGAGGCACCCAAAGATGGAAGGCTTGACATTCTCCCAGCATCATATGAGGAAAAATCATCCATGTTGGTAGAGGAGACTATCAAAATGAATATTGGTACAGAAGAGGTTCCACACAACATATTCTTGGCTCAATCATTAACAGAGTCCGAAAGATCAAAATTCATAAGCTTCTTCAAAGAACAACAAATCAACTTTGCATGGTCATACGCTGATATGCCTGGATTGGATCCGGATTTGGTAATGCATCATTTGACAGTCAAACCGAGGGCAAAGCCAGTGAAACAAAAATTAAGGAAAATGCATCCACAAGTGGCATTACTAGTCAAAGCAGAACTAGAGAAATTATTAGATGTCGGATTCATACGCCCAATTGATTATCCCGAATGGATCTCCAATTTAGTACCTGTCAGTAAACCAGATCGCAGCATCAGAATATGTACATATTTCAGAGACATCAACAAAGCTTGTCCGAAAGATGACTTCCCATTGCCAAATATCGACTTGATTGTTGATCTCACAGCAGGTCACGAAATGTTATCTTTAATGGATGGATTTTCTGGTTATAATCAAATCAGGATCACACCCGAGGATCAACACAAAACATCATTCACTTGTCCGTGGGGAACTTTCTGTTGGAATGTCATGCCCTTTGGGCTGAAAAATGCAGGTGCTACATATCAAAGAGCAATAACCACTATCTTTCATGATCTCATGCACATAACCGTGGAAGATTACGTTGATGATCTCTTGGGTAAATCAATAGACAGAGATACACATTTGGACATACTTTCAGTCATCTTTGATTGGCTGGAAAAATATAAAGTAAGATTAAACCCCAAGAAATGTGTCTTTGGAGTAACCTCCGGGAAGCTCCTAGGATTCATTGTGTCCAAAAGAGGAATCGAAGCCGATCCAGCAAAAGTCAAAGCTATCTTGGACATGCCGCCACCCAGAAATATCAGTCAACTTCGATCCTTACAAGGGAGACTCCAGTCTATACGAAGATTCATAGCACAACTTGCAGATAAGTGTAATCCTTTTCAGCACCTGCTACATAAGAGCATCAAGTTCAAATGGGATGATAACTGTCAACAAGCTTTTTAGACGCTCAAAGATTATCTTTTGAATCTGCCAGTTTTGATGCCACCAATTCCAGATCAACCTTTTCTACTATACATATCAGCTACTCCAACAGCACTGGGGGCACTCCTAGCACAACAAATAGCTGACGGCAAGGAAAAAGCAGTATACTATATCAGTCGCACATTGGTGGGATATGAGCTAAACTATACACCAATCGAGCGTGCATGTCTCGCTGTAGTCTTTGCTTCACAGAAATTACGACATTATATGCTCACTCACAAGACCAAGTTGATTGCAAGAATTGATCCATTAAAATACCTTCTCAACAAAGCTACACTTACTGGGCGACTGGCCAAATGGGTAATGATCCTGAGTGAATTCGACATCTATGTAGACAGAAAAGCAATAAAAGGACAAGCAATCACAGATCAATTGGCAGATGCTCCCATGATAGATGATGTTCCTCTAAATTCAGAATTTCTAGATGAATCCATTTTAACAATATCACATGCAAAGCCATGGCAACTGTACTTTGACGGTTCATACACACAGCATGGGGCAGGAGCTGGTATTCTCTTTATAACCCCTCAGGGCGATTCTATACCAAAATCATACCGCTTATCATTTCCTTGCACCAACAATATAGCAGAATATGAGGCATTAACAACTGGATTACGAATTGCAGTTCAGTGGAAAATCCAAGAACTTCGTGTTTTTGGGGATTCTCAACTGGTCATCCGTCAAGCAACTGATGATTACCAAACAAAAGATGAAAAATTAATGCCTTACAAGCAACTGGTAGATGATTTGAAACAGCACTTCACAAAGATAGATTTTGAGCAGATACCAAGAGAGCAGAATCACGCTGCAGATGCCATGGCTACAATTGCTTCACTAATTGACCTGCCTCAAAATGAAACCTGCTATGAGTTCCTGGTAGACAACCTGTTGGTTCCTTCATATGAGATCACTCCTACTGAAATGATATGTGTTGTTGGTCCTGAATCCCAGTTATATGGTTCCATATTCACATATCTTCGTGACAATATCTTACCTCCTGATCTATCAAACAACCAACGCCGCACTTTCATTCGCCAATCCTCTCGATATGTCATTTTAGCTGATATCCTATACCGATGAGGTCTAGATGGCACTCTTCTTAGATGTTTAGAAAGCGACAAAGCTCAGATTGCGTTACGTGAAGTGCACGAAGGGATATGTGGTCCGCATACTAGTGGTCCTACCTTGGCCAAGAAACTCATCAGAACTGGATATTACTGGCCCAATATGAAAAAAGACTCATATCAGTTTGTCAAGAAATGTAAGCAATGTCAAATTCATGGAGACCTCATACATGCACCAGCATAAGAACTACAACCACTGGCGTCTCCTTGGCCCTTTTGTCAGTGGGGACTCGATCTCATAGGCAAGATTCACCCTCCTTCTTCCAATGGCCATAAATTCATTATCACAGCCACAGAGTATTTCACAAAGTGGATTGAAGCCGTGCCTCTCACACAAGTCACTGGGAAACAAATTGCTACTTTCATCCTTAACTACATCATTTGCCGATATGGTATTCCTAATTCCATTATTACTGATAACGGGCATCCCTTCAAAAATCAGGATGTTCGTGAACTCTCTGATCGCTTCCATATTTCCCATCACTTCTCCACACCATATTACCCCCAAGGTAATGGCCAAGCTGAGGCGTCTAATAAAACAATTCTTAAAATCCTCAAAAAGACAGTCGACGACGCTGGCCATAACTGGCATATCCAACTCAATCCTGCACTTTGGGCCTACCGCACAAGTGTCCGCACACCTACAGGAGCTACACCCTACTCACTTGTCTATGGCGCTGAAGCCATCTTGCCTATTGAGGTCGAGTTACCTTCTTTACGGGTCTCTTTGCAAAACATCATCAACAATGAAGATTACAGGGTCTCTCGCTTACAAGAACTAGAACTGCTGGATGAACGGAGACAAACTGCTTTTAATCATCTCAAGGCTTACCAACAACGAATGAGTCGCAGCTACAATCACAAAGTCAAGCCTCACACATTTGAGGTAGGTGACTTAGTTCTCAGAGAAAATCCCAAGAATCAACAAGACAGAGAGAAGAAGGGCAAGTTTGAACCAAACTGGCTTGGTCCTTACATTGTTACAGCAGCCTATGGATCTGGGGCATATCAGCTCTCAACTACAGAAGGTGAACCTTTGGAGGATCCTATCAACAGCATGCACCTTCGTAGGTTCTACACATAAGCTCTCCGGAATATCCTAATTTCAAAAATACAAAAAAAAAATCAAAAAATTTCAAAAATACAAAAAAAATTTTAAAAAACAAAAAAATCGTTACTTGGTGAGAACCTAGCAAACAGGCGCCTTGTGACACAAAAAAATTTGAAAAAATCAAAAAAGTAAAGAGAAATAATTTCGTCCAACGGTGAAAACCACTTCGGTGGCGCCCTGGGCAAGTACCATGGTGAAAACTGGGTCACCAGCGCCATGTGTAGAGACATTGCTCCTCCCTCCTTCAGGATTCACTTTCATCCTTTCACATTGCACACACTCACAACCTATTCATTCACAATAAACTTACCCATTCCCATCATGGCTTGTTATTGATCTGCCCAAGATTTGTTAGCCATTCATAATAAACCTCCCTTTCCATCCCTTTCCATCCATAATAAATCAGATCCTATCTATGACTACGGCAAATCCTACGTCTAGTGATGGGTGTGGAACTAAGAACATCACATGTTTCAAGGAGTATAGTTTCTTCCAGCGTCCTTCAAGTCTATCCGTGCACAATCCGCAATAAAGCAACATTTGCATCACAGATCCGCAATAAAGTTTCGTCTTCTCCGCAATAAAGTATCAGTTTCATGGATTCAGTTAGTTTCAGATGAGACACAGCAGCAACAATGGGCTTCAACAAAATCAAATCTTTCAACAGACTCAAACAACATTATGGTTCAGTGCTATCTATCCTTTTTGTGAAAGTAAACACTGTGACAACAATCAAATATGACTTATACAAGTGACAAGGGACACTAAACTTGAGGACTACAGTGGATGTTGGTGTTGAGTCTTGGTTTTCTTTTGATTTTATTTTTTTGGTGACATGTCTTTTAGCTTTTCCAGGATGTCTTTGACTAGAGATTCTATCTCCAGGATGTCTTTGACTAGAAAGGCAAGGATAGGGTATCGTCACCTACTTGTATTTGTTGTCTATGGATTGTCTTTTAGTAATGCTATGACTTGTCCAAGGATATGAGGACACTGTGAGTCTAGTGTGAACTGGGGCATTCCTTGTTTGTAACTGACTTATCTCCATGCAAACAGGTACAATGACTTTCTGGGTCGAACATATGCCTCGATTGTCATAACCTACTTGCCATAATAAGCTCAATGATGATAACGCACAAGAAGCTCTTTCACGTTCATATCTTCTGTCTTTCATCCCCCTTTCTTGATTGACTTCCATCGTCCTTCTTGAGTCCGCGTAGCCCGCTATCGCATGACTAAGTATAATGACACACCAAAAACATTTGCATTTCATGTAGTTTGCACCTGCATTACCACATATAAGCATTTCATACATACATATAGATATCACAAATGCATCACATCCTGCACACAACACCTGTTAGCACAATTTACATTTGCATTATCATATTCATCTGCATTACATATATTCACATTTGCATCATGCATACACACATTAAACATAAAAGAACAAAAATATATTGCATTGCATCATGTACATATTTGCATCCATATCATAAGTATCACATAGAAACATACATCACATAGGTACACATGCATATAGCTGCCGCAAAAATGAATCATCTCTCATATATAATCAAATGTGTCATGATACAATGATGTCAAAAAAATCATATGGCTACAAAATCACCCACAGGTGTCTACAATACAAAAATGGTACAAATACTGATACAAGGGAGCCCTCTATGGCTATGATGAACTCCCTCCCTCAGAGCCGCCTGGCTTCGACGGAATCTGAGCCCTCGAAGGACCCACCCCAGGATCACCCTGCCTGTCTAGTGGTGGTGGAGGACCCATGACCCCACCACTCGATGCCTGTCTCCTCTGGCTCCCTCCCGTAGCCGTCGCTGTTCGCGATGGTCTATGGAAGCTCCTCGCCCGCTGATCTGCTGGCACGACATCATAATACAGGTCCCTCCAGTAGGCGATCTCCTCTCCAGCTCGCAGGACATATGCGTAGCCTGCTCCTGCGTCCTCCGCCGCCTGCCTCCCTGCCCTCAGTGCTGTCTCAGCCTCAGTGTAGCACTGAATCGCCTGATCCCTCTCCCGCTCAGTATCCCTGAGCCTGGTCCTGAGTTGGTCCCTCTCCCGCTCCAGATCCTGGATCTCATCTGCCTGGCCCTGGCAGATCTCTGAGCTCAATCAGCTCATCCTCCTCTGGATCCCCACCCTCTGCCTCTGCCTGTGGCTCTCCCTCTACGGGTGCCTGCCCCTGTACCTGCCCCTGTGCATGTCCCTGTACCTGTGCTGGTGCCTGAATGGGTACCTGTCGCGGTACATGCCTAGGTACCTGTCCCTGTCTCTGTCCCTGTGCTCTAGGACCCTGTGCTGCTGGTACCTGCAGGGGCAATCCACCACGACCCCTCACCACCTGGGCCTATCCCTCCTGTCCACCCTCCCTCCAAGGTGCCACCCTCCTCTCCCCAACTACTCCCCTCCACCTCCGTCGACCTCTGCCTCCATCACCTCCACCATCATCATCGTCATCTCCTCCTACCTCTCCCTCCAGTAGCTCCCCTGGATCTGTCAGTCGCGGGAACGGATGCTCTGCCCAATATGCGGAGTACTCTGCATCCATACCTGCATCCTCAATCTCTGGCCACATATCCCAAGGTAGGGGCACCATCTCTGCCAGCTGTGTAACTGCCTGATCGTATGACAACAATGGCCTGAACTGCGCCTGATCCCTCACTGTGCGAGCATACATACCCGAGCCTCGTGGCATCCTCTGGATCCTGCCATACTGCCTGCATACTCGGTCCACTAGCTGTCTCTCCAGTATATAGGGCGTCCGCCCAATCAAATATCTACTCCGGAAGGTGTAAGGCAGCTCCACTGCGTCATCCTCCCACTCCTCGCATCCCAGATTCGGCCTCCAGATGACGACGTCAATGTCATCTATCACTTGCCGCCAATGCTCTAACCTGCCAATCCGAGGCTGTGAAGTGATCATGTCATACAGATGCACAAAGCTCCATCCATGACCCCTGCCTCTGAAGTGTATCGACCGTGTGATAGGCAGATGCTCGTATGCCCACACCTGCAATAGTGTCACTCCACAACCCAGTCCCACTGATCCATGGTAGACAAACTGGTGAAGCTCATAATACAGGTGGGCCAACACACATGGACCCCACGCATATCTGGTGTGTTGAGTCACCAATATCTCCAGTGCTCCTCCCCAGCCCACTGCCAACCCCCGTGTCGCCCTGTCCGGACATAGGAACCCACTAATAGCTCCTCCAATCACAGCTGGCAAAGCTAACCCTGTCGCAGTCATGGTATCCCATGCCACATGTCCTGCTCTCATCTCTAGGCCGGGATCCTGGAACACCCGTCTCAAAGCCTCTCTATCTACATCGCGATCATATGGAATCAGCTCTCCATCGATCGGTATATGTAGGATCCGGTAGACATCCTCGAGGGTCACTGTCATCTCCCCCATCGGCAAATGGAATGTACATGTCTCTGAATGCCATCTCTCGGCCAGCGCAGTCAGCAAACCCATGTTTGCCCGAAACTCAGGCACATATAATACGTGTCTCAATCCCATCTCCTCAATGGTAGCTCTATCCTGAAACAACAACTCCGGTCGCAATCTCTGTGTGGACGGGAATCTCTCCCATGACTCTAACATAGGCAAATACTCCTGCAGTCAAAAACATCAATCATGTTAGTCATTGTGGCATTCACTGTTCATCACAAAATGCTACTTTTTATCTAAATGCATATGGTTATCTATCCTAGTGACACTCACTGTTCATCACAAAGTGTTGCTATTTATCCTAGTAGTGCTCCCTATTCATCACAAAGTACTACGTGTGTGACATTCCCTATTCATCACAAAGTGTTACTCACATTTTGCACTCCCTGTTCATCACAAAGTGCTGCTCATACTTTGGGTACTCCCTGTTCATCACAAAGTACTCTATCTTGGTGCTCACTGTTCATCACAAAGTGCCTTGATCTATCCTAGTCTTCCTAGAGGACCTGCTTGAGTGTATCCTCTCAGTAGCTTATCCAATCGACAGCGTATGTTCATCACAAAACTGCCGATTTGACCTAGAAAACAGAACCTTGCATTTTCTGACATATACACGCTTTTAACTCACAAACGCGTTTTTACCTCACAAACGCGCCTATAGACTGTACAAGCACGCCTAAACAACGCAAACATGCCTGTTTGACATAAACGTGCCTAAACTATTCACAAACGCGACTTTGGCACACAAACGCCCCTACAGGACGTAGACGCGCCCGCATCAAGCACAAACGCGGTTCCAGACACAGACGTGCCTGGCACCGACACAGACGCGCCTGTCGGACACAGACACGCCTGGCACCGACGCAGACACAGTTGTATGTTTTTCAATTTTTTTTGTGCCCTATTCCTAAGCGCATTTATTGCTACCTAGCATGCATTAATGACAAAATTGAATGCGTCAAAGTACGAGGAGGTTTGGTGGTACTTACCGGCTCTCTTGCCTCTGCTGGTCTCTGAAATCAGCGAACACGGTCGAATCTATGTATGAAAGCCATCGCTGCTGACTGCTGCTACTCTTTTCTCGCTCTGCACTGTGATCTCGTGAAGGTGTAGATGACAATAGGGATGTCTTTTGCCCGTGGTCTATCTTATAGCCTACCCTAGCCCTTAGCCTTCATTTCCCGAGTTAGTATTCTTCATCCTGTGACTTTGTCACTTTATCCGGTCAATCCATTCTAGCCTTTCTTTCTTATTGAGAGATTGTCTGCAATCTTTTCAAACATTTTCATCCAATCTCTCGAGGGGGCATATTATTTCCATTCTGGGGCAACTCTGTATCAGTTCATCTTATCTTCTTTGAAACAACGTGACAAGCCGCATTGTCTCAAAGAGGGGCAAAATGTAGACACTCAAAATTGTCCAGTCTAATTAAATAAATATTTTATTTATTTAATTATCTAAGCCTAATTCTTCTATTAATTAAATAAATTTTTATTTATTTAATTAATTCATTTATCCTCTTCTAGCCTTATTTCTCATTTAAATAAATACATTTATTTATTTAAATTATCCTTTTCCTAAATTAAATAAATATTTTATTTATTTAATTATCCCACTTCTTCTATTAATTAAATAAATCTTTATTTATTTAATTAATTCATTAGCTTTTTCTACACATGACACATGTCATTCATCTCTTAATTCCTACACTACCTACCTCTTTCATTATTTTGGTATTTCTTTTACCTACCCTCTAATCCTAGCCGACCTCTCTTTTTACACCTCTCAATCTTATCCCTCCATTTCATATTGTGTCTTCTATTTAAGAAGATGCCTCCTTCATTGTCAAACCCTAATCACTCATGCTAATGACTAAATCTTGAAGACTTGGCTACACTACGATCCTACTTGCAACCACATTCCGTTCTTTGTTGAGCTCTTGTGCACATAAAATCTGAGAGCAAATATATCAAGCAAGATCAATGGAGATAGGAAGAATGGAGATCAAAACCCTATTGGACATGTGATGGTATAATCTTTGTGATTTCATGTGATTTGCATTGTCTTAGGTAATCTTCATATGTTAGGGTGGATCTTTGTTGATTGTTAGGCTAGGGTTTTGTGGTTGGATTCATTTAGCCTTTCAATATTGTTATTATTGTTATCTATTTTCACCATATACACAGCTCAATATGCTTGATTTGTGCATGCAAAATAAGGTTCTTTAAGATATTTAGGGCACTGGTATTGTCACGTAAGATCTTTATCGATTCTAAAATCTTCATCTTGAATCCTTCCGGAATGTGTTTCATCCAGATAGCCTGGATACAGTTCATATACGCTACAACATACTCAGCTTCAGCAGTGGACTGGGATATACAACTCTGCTTCTTGATGCTCCATGAAACAAGTCTTCCACCAAGAAAGAATGCTCCACCGGTTGTGCTTTTCCTATCATCAATATTACCTGCCAGTCTACATCTGTATACACCTTCAAATAAAAGTTACCTGCATATGGATACCATAAACCATAGTCAATAGTACCTTTCAAATATCTAAATATCCTCTTGGTTGCTATCAAATGTGTTTCCTTTGGATTCTTCTGAAATCTGGCAACTAGACCAACTGCATGAGCTATATCTGGTATGTTGTGAACAACATAGTGCAATTTCCCTATCATTGACCTATACTCCTTTTCATCAATAGATGTGGTTGCATCTTCCTTAGATAATTTACAACCTATAACCATTGGTGTCCCAACTGGTTTATAGTCACTCATTCCAAATGTCTTCAATACCTCTTTCACATACTTAGATTGTGTGATAAAAATACCACTCTTCACCTGTTGTATTTGCAAGCCCATGAAATTTTTTATCTCTCCTACTAGAGACATTTCAAACTCACTTTTCATTTCATTTGCAAAGTCATTGCTCATATCATTATTGCCTCCAAATATGATATCATCCATAAAAACTTCACTAACCAGTATCTTATCTCCTTCAAATTTGAGATATATGTTGTTGTCTTCACTAGTTCTCTAAAAACCTATCTTCATCAAGTGTGAATTTAGCCTCTCATACCATGCTCTCGATGCTTGCTTTAAACCATATAGTGCTTAATTCAATTTGCATACCATGTCTTTTGCATCAATCAGAGCATAACCATCTGGCTGCTCAATGTATACTTCTTCTTCCAATATTCCATTTAGAAATGTTGACTTCACATCCATCTGATATACTTTGAATCCCTTATGTGCTACAAATGCAAGTAAAGTCCTGACACCTTCCAGTCTAGCAACTGGTGCACAAGTCTCACCATAGTCTTCTCCTTCTTCTTGTGCATAACCTTTGCATACCAATCTAGCTTTGTTTCGGACTACTACCCATCTTCATTCACTTTATTCTTGAATACCCACTTAGTACCTAACACATTTTTATTCACCGGTCTGGGTACTAGGGTCCATGTGTTGTTCTTCTCAATTTGATCAAGCTCCTCCTACATAGCTTTAATCCAGTGATCATCTCCAAATGCTTCCTTAGCATTTCTAGGCTCAATAGTGGATATCATGCAAGAATTCTCTCTAATTCTTCTTCTGGTTAACACTCCGACATCTTTATCTCCAATAATCTGGTCAGGATTATGATTGAGTCTCACATACCTTAGAATAATATGATCATTATCTTCAGGTTCTTCTTCTTTATTATCATCATCTTCTTCTGAATCTACCTGTTCCGGTTGAACTGGTACAACATCATTCTCTTTATCAGCTTCTGGCTTCACCAGTTCTAGTTCCAAAATCAGAATGCAAGGATCTTCATCCTTTTTCTCCACACTGGTCTCCCCTGAGACTTAAGGATACTCATCCACTCAAACATCAACACACTCAAGGATTCTCTATGTCTGGTTGTTATAACATTTGTAGGCCTTACTCTTGGTGGAGTAACCAAGAAATATGCCTTCATCACTTTTACCCTCAAACTTACTAACATAGTCACCTCTCTCAATAAAATATTTACTGCCAAATATCTTGAAATAACTAAAATTAGGTGATCTATCATACCAGTATTCATAAGGAGTTTTATGCTTACCTCTTTTTACTAATTTCTGGTTCATAGTGTAGACAGTTGTGCTGATAGCTTCTCTCCAGAAAGTTTTTGCTACTCCTCCTTGTATCAACATTATTCTAGCAGCTTCAACAACTGACCGGTTGTTCCTCTCTGCAATACCATTTTGTTGTGGTGTTCTTGGTGCAGAAAGCTGCCTTTTGATACCATTTTCTTCACAATATCTAGTGAATTCCACTGAAGAAAATTCACCACCTTGATTAGTTCTCAGACACTTTATCTTCTTACCACGCAAAGGCCCTAAATGCCTTGAACTTACCAAAAGCTTCTGACTTATCCTTCAGGAATGTGACCCACATCATTCTTGAGCAATTATCAGTGAAGATCATAAAATATCTATCACCTTGAATACTTTTAGTCCTTATGGGTCGACAGAGATTTGTATGAACCAAATCTAATAGATGTTCTGCTGAAAAATGTTTGCTCTTAAAAGTTGAGGATGTCATCTTTCCTAACTAACATTCTTTATGTGTGTGGGAAAAGCGAGTCAATGAAACTCAAAGAGTGAAAATGTAGTCTCAAAGAGGCTTGTTCACACACCCATGGGACTTCTTGGTGCAAGTTATGGAGTCATGAAGAATCACTCAACTTCCCAAGGTTGGTTCCATGGTTCTCTATCTCACAAGGTGCCTCAAGCCAATGTCTTTTCTCTCAAATCACTGAGCAAAGTGTCTTAGGGATGACAAATGCAAGAACGAGGGATGCTTATGATTGATTTAATTATGAAAATGCATCCTATCTATGCATGATTCTACAAATGCAATAAACTAGATTATAAGATGACAAGATTAGTAGCAATACTATCCTAACATGATATTCTAGTTTATGAGTTAAGCTAATGATAAAGGAAACAGTCTAAAATGCTTATTAGATTAATTCCTATTACAAAGAGAAGCTAGATGTGTTAATAAAATTGAACATAAATGAGATACTAAAGCTTGCATGGATCCTTAAAATGGAGGAATGAGAGCTCTATTTATAGTGAAAATAGGGCAATGGATGGTCAAGATCGAAGGAGTTAATCAAGGGTCAGGACTGAAAGTTGTCAATCCATGTTTTCAATTTTCACCAATAAAATGGTGACAATTGTCAACATAAGGCTAGTTGAGAGGAGAGGTAAGAAGCATTAAATGCTTGAGAAGACCTCATGGTTACCCTAGGAGGTAAGGGTTAAGGTTAGGTTAGGGTTATCCAATGGATAAAGCTTTTATCCAAGGGGTAAACTCTTGTGCAAGGGTTAAAGGGATAACCACGGTCAAAGAAATGAATGCTTGATGAGACCCCTGGGTTAGATGGAGGTTAAGTTTAGAGAGAAAGTCTCTAATCACGTAAGAGGGTTGAGTTAACCATTAATGGTTTGGAAGACTTTCAAGGTTAACTTGTTGAAGACATAAAGCCTTTAATGGTTTTCAAAGACTTGAGGGTTTGAGAAGTGACTTCCCTTTGTTTAGGGATGTGACAATATTTAGGAAATGGGTTAGGCTAATTTAGAAGTGATTAGAAGAATCTAGAAGGGGTTTAGGAGACAAGTGGGAGATGTAGGATTTTGTAAGTGGGTGGAGAAAATAGAATTCAATTAAAATAAATTAATTTATTTCAATTGTGGTTGCAATTTGGGGTAAACTATTAATTAAATGCAAATTTAATTAAAAGTAAGAAGAAGGGATTTAATTAAATAAAATGATTTATTCAATTAAATGGCATAAAGGGCTTAAGTGAATTTAACTAAATAAATTGAATAATTTACTTAATTAAATAGAAGAATGTGGGTGATTTAGTTAAATTAGTTTTAACTAAATAGAGGAATGAACATAAAATATTCATTTAGGAATATGGTCACTTTTATATGTCTACATTTTGCCCCTCTTTGAAGTGACGTGTGTGCACATGTTGATTCAAAGAAAATGATGTGTCCTCATGATTTGGTTATGATCAGTTTTTATGTCAAGATATTTATGTCGTGCCCCAGATTTGATAAACGATGCCCCAGATTTGATAAATGATGTTGATAATGCCCCCTCAGGAGATGAATCAAAAATTGTTAAAATTTGATTTGATTTTAGATAAATTTTGATAAATTCCATTGCATTGTAAAATTTTGCATATGTTGAATGTAGTAATTTGATTCATCTCTCGATATTGATGTTTGGTAGGGTTGTAGGAGACACCGCGAGCAATTTACATGTTCATCTACGGAACCCTAATTTTGATTTACCCTATAAAAGAGAAAAAGCAATTTCCTTTTGTCTTATTTGTGCTTGTTGACTTTGGAGAAAGTGATTTTTAGAGAGAAGTCAACATGCCGATTCCATATTCTTCTCATCGATTCAAGCGTGTGCGGAGGTATCGGAGGCCCGTCGCATATGGACCACCAGTAAGTCAACCCTTTTGACCCCTTTTGGATTTTTTATTTTGTCATTTTTAGTCATGTTTTCCAATTTGTCACACGGATTTGTCGGGTTAGCGCATCGAGGTCAAGAAATAGTGCATACGATAGGTTTTGTAGTGCGTAGGGTTTAATGAAATAGGGTAGCATCTGAAAAGTGTAGGGTAGCGCATCGGTAGGTTAGGGTGGCGCTTAGTTTTAAGTTAGCACACCAGAATCGTAGGGTAGCACATAGGATAGAATGGGTAGCGCATAGGTTAGACCTAGTGCATAGGGTTTCAAGGGGGTCACATGGGTGGGCATAGGTAGCGCGAAGGTATGACTTAGCACATAGGGTTAGATACGTAGCACAATAGTAAGATAAAATAGCGCATAGGGTATTTTAGCGCTTAGGATAAGTTAGGTGGCACTTTGGAAGAAAATGGTAGCGCATAGGGTGGATTGGGTAGCGCTTTGCGAGGACAGGGTAGTGCATAGTAAGCAGTTTAGCACATAAACAAGATTGTTTAGCGCATAGGGGAAAAAATTTGGTAAGGTGTGATTCGTGAATGAAGAAAAATTGGTAGGTTGATGCCAGTTCTGCCAGGATAGGGGCAAATTGTCGGTCTACGTGTCTGTTGTCATTGTTTTGATGAGTTGTCCAATATGAGTTCTGATATAACTTGATTTGATTTGTGATTTTTCAAGTTGATATAGATTTGATGTGAATTGATATGATGTGGTTTTTGATATGAATTGCGGAGCTTGAGTTGTTTTACAAGCTACATTGATGTGAAACTTGAGTTGTTTTACAAGTTGAAATAGATGTGAAACTTGAGTTGTGTTACAAGTCGATATGAAACTTGAGTTGTGTTACAAGTTGATATGATTGTGAAACTTGAGTTGTGTTACAAGTTGATATGATTTGATGAATCGATATGATGTGGAACTTGATTTAGATTTGTTCAAGGTTTTCAAGTTTTGATATGAATTTGACTTTGATATCTATGTTTTGATGAGGAAACTGATATTGGACTTGCTTTGCTTTTGGACGGGAGCACCTTGGAGTGGTTCAATCGCGTGAGCGATTTCTGAGACTGTGGTCCTTGACACCATGATTGACACAGGCTGACAGATATTATTGAGAGGTGTGGCCTAACCTTGTTGTTATATATGCCTCAATTTATTGCGAACCGGGGTTTACTGGCAGCATTAGCGGAGAGGTGGAATAGTGATACAAACACCTTTCATTTAGCGACAGGTGAGATTACAGTGGCGCCTGAGGATTGTTACCAGATTTTACGGATTCCTGTGGTTGGTGCATTGCTACCCTATGAGCAGACTGAGGAGGGTGGGACTGAGGCACTTTGCCGGATCTTGCAGGATGATACTGTTTGCAGGTATGAGATCCCCTGGCAGGAGTTCTTGGATTTGGATTATGCTCCTCTACCATCAGTTTTGGCAGGTTTCATAGGTGGTTTCTTATGTCCCAAACATAGGTCAAAGGGACTGGCAGTGGGATGGGGATTGGCTCTGGAGGATATGGTGACGTAGGGTCACCGCTTTGCATGGGGGTCAGCTATGTTGGCCCACTTATACAAGGATTTGCATCAGGTAGTATACTTGGATTATGGCAGTTTATGAGCTGGGGTTACGTTGCTACAGGTGTGGGCATGGGAGCATATTCCCGCAGCTAGGCCACTGGCAGACAGAGATAGACCTATTGGGTGTGCTTACGCATACGAATATCGAGGGTTAGTTGTCCAATGTAAGCTGGGCAAACTAGAGCACTGGAGGAGAGTGTTGGATGATATTGATACGGTCGTCTGGTGACTATATACAGGTTGCGAGGTATGGGCAGAGGATGGGATGGAGATGCCCTACGTTATATGACCAAATATTTGATAGGGTAGACACCCTTTGTGATTGAGAGGTTTCTGCATAGCCAAGTGCTGCGGCAGTATGGGTGACCGTAGGGGATTCCACAAGGAGCATATTTTTATGCTTGACGAAGACAAGATATTCCGGATTGGGGACCTACAATTGCTAGCGCGGCGGCCGTGGAGGAGTTCTTTCATTTGGCTAGCCAGATTTGGGATTATGCCCCTGAGATAGTGGATGCAGGGATGACTGACGAGTTTGCAACACTCTTTGCAGCGCGTGCAGTGGCCAGGATATTGGATTCAGCTGAGATGATTTCAGCTTTTGATGATGAGGAGGAGGTAGATGAGGGAGGTGGTGATGGAGGAGGAGGTGATGGCGGAGATGGTGGAGGAAGTGGCCGAGGAGATAGAGGGAGATTGGATCGGGGGAGGAGAGGAGATAGGGGAATACGGGTGGAGAGATTTGTGCGACGGGTCGTGATGGATAGAGGGAGAGGAGGTTTGGCTATTAGAGTTGACGGTGAGGAGAGGGTTGGTGAGGTGATAGCGGTAGTGAGAGGGTATGATGATGTTAGATGATCAGCCCAGAGGAGGAGGTCAGATGTTTTACCTCCACTTGCACTGAGGACAAGTAGAGGGATAGGGGGTACCCCTTCACAGGTACCCCTGCAGATGCGGATTTTGACACATGTGGAGGATACTCAGATTAGATCCCTGTAGTTGTCAGTGCAGCAATTGCAGACACAGTTGTTGGCACATCAACATCAGATTATTCAGCTGACCACAGAGCGTGATACTAAGATAGAGTGTTGGGGTCAAGCAGAGGAGCTTGCAGAGAGTGGCAGCAGGTGGCCCTATGAGAGACACCTTGAGAGAGATGGCTTTGAGACCCAAGGAGGTGGAGTATTACCGATGCCATTATGAGGATGTGGTGCCCAGGAAGTGTCGAGTGCAAAGTTTCACAGCATCGAGATCTAGTCGATCTCGAGAGACTGGGTCGAGGACAGAGAGCAAAGGCGTGATAGGGCCTCCTAGACATGATCCACCTGGAGATCCAGGTGCTAGGACATCTATAGCGAGACCGTCTCCTTCAGGAGATAGTCATACCTAAGAGATGTTGTCTCTATTGTATTTTTGATCATTTTGTTGTATTGGCACAAACATGACATATTTTGTTCACTGATCATTTTTTTTAAAAAAAAATTGAGATATATATGACACCATTTTCTTTGATCCTCATGTGATGTGTTGTGGATTATGCTTTCGATATGCCTTTGTTTATTCTATGATGATGCAATGCTTAGATAAATGCATGTGATGTGATTATGTGATGAATGAGATGTATGATAATGATATGTTGTGAGATGTATCTTGAAAATGAGATGTATGATAATGATATGTTGTGCGCAACTAATTGTAAAATGATATGCAACTAATTGTAAGATGATATGCAACTGATTGTAAAATGATATGCAACTAATTGTAAGATGATATGTAACTAATTGTAAAATGATATGCAACTAATTGTAAAATGATATGCAACTAATTGTAAAATGAGCATCCTCATTTTGCATTTGTCATCCCTGTATAGCCACATGCTATTTGCTTTATTTGTATGTATCATCATTGAGTGTTGATTTGTTTTTGGGATATGTTGAAAATTTATACAAGCATAATGGTATAATTGAACCATAATGGCCTGAGAAAAATTTATATGATTTTTGATTTTGCAAGATAGCACAAGCGTCAAGGTATAATTGAACCAGGACAACCTGAGTGCGGATTGCGTATAAACAGACAAGATTAAACCATTTGTATGCGTAAAGTGAAATCATATCTTCAGTGATATGTTGTGAATCATGTCGCGAGACAAGTATTTACACAGTACATATGATCGCCTCACAGACAAAAAACTAAGAAATTATTGGAGTCCCCATGACGTTCTCTAGCTTTGAAGCATTTGTTGAGAAAATTTAGAGGATCCAACAATTCAAAAAGTTCAAGTGCAAAAATAGTCAAAACTTTATGCAACATGCAACATTTGATACTTCAGAAAATCATCCATCATATTTTGTGAACCTTGTTTAAGCGATTTTTGCTTTGTGATTGTGTGAGTGTTGTTTGTTGGATATGATGTTCTGAGTTTGTGACTAGCTTTGATGGCTTGAATGTGCTGCAAGTTAATACTACCCCTACTCAAGTGTGCCTCTTAATGTGGATATGTATAGTGATTAACAAACCATGGTGAGATGCAGTGAAAGGATATGCGGATAAACTAGGATAGTGACTACGCTAAGTATGTCCTAGATGGATATTTTGATAAAAATATCGGGCAATGGCCGATAGTGCTTTACTGTTGATATAATGGTATGGATTTAGATAGAGGAGCTATCCTCTCACAATAGCGCCTATTGCTAGGTTTTCACCAGTTGCTTTTATTGTACCTTTTTATTTGCTTTTTCATGATTTTTTATTTTTATTTTTTATTTTTCTGTGCATTTAGACTACTCAAGTGTAGTATTTCTTTAGATGGATGTTGTTAGTTGGTTCGTCGAGCACATCTCCTTCTGAAGTTGTTAGTTGATAGGCGCTTAATCCATAGGCTGATATAATGACATAGGGGCCTAACCAGTTAGGTTCAAATTTCCCTTTCTTTTCCCGATCTTGCTGATTTCTAGGATTTTCTTTGAGTACTAGGTCACCAATTTTAAAAATTTGGGGAATGACCTTGTGGTTGTAGCTCCTACTCATGCGTTGCTGATATGATTTGAGATGAGTGTAGGCACATTGGCATCATTCATCCAGAAGTTCAAGCTCTTGCAGTCGGTTAACTCGATACTCTTCATCTGGGATTAAGCCTTTCAAAGAGACTCTGAGAGATGGAATTTCTACCTCCAAGGGTAAATTGCCTCTGATCCATATACCAATGAATATGGTGTAGCTCTCGTAGATGTGCGGATGCTAGTTCTGTATGCCCAAAGTGCTGGATTGAGTTGTATATGCCAATCTTTGCCTGCATCATTCACTTTTTTATTTAGGATTTTCAATATTGTCTTATTGGATGCTTCTGCCTGACCATTCCCTTGTGGGTAGTAAGGTGTAGAAAAATGATGTTGGATTTTAAATTTTTCACATAGTTCTCGTACATCTTGGTTTTTGAAAGGTCGTCCATTATCTATGATGATGGAACTTGGAATACCATATTTGAAGATCAAATAATTAAGGATAAAAGAGGCAATTTGTTTCCTATTCATTGTGGTCATGGGGACTACTTCAATCCATTTGGTAAAGTATTTTGTTGCAGTTATAATGAACTTGTGTCCATTTGAGGATGAAGGATGAATTTTGCCGACCAAGTCTAGTCCCCACTGACAAAAGGACCAGGATGTCATGAATGGCTGCAATTCTTGTGCTGGTGCATGTATAAGATTGCCATGGATTTGGCATTTAGGACACTTCTTCACAAAATGATAAGAGTCTTTTTCCATTGTTGGCCAGTAATATCCCATTCTTAGAAGCTTTTTACCAAGAGTAGTACCACTTGAATGTATGCCACAGATACCTTCATGAAGCTCATGTAAAGCGGAGTCGAATTCATTATGATCAAGGCAACGAAGAAGAGTACCATCTAGACCTTGATCGTACAAAGTATTAGCAATAAGAGTATAATGGGTGGCTTGCCGGATAAAGTTGCATTTTTTATTTCAGGACAAGTCAATGGGTAGGATATTGTTCTTAAGATAGTCATATATTGGTCCATATAATGGAGAGTCGGAACCGGTCAAGGCATAGATAACATGGGATTCAGAATGATCATAGGCTGGGGAGAACAGTTGCTCTACCAAAAACTCGTAATGACTCTGTTGCTCTGGAATTTACAGCAGTGAAGCGATAGTAGCCATGGCATCGACTGCTTTGTTGTTCAACCTTGGTATTTGCTCGAAGGTGATGTGTACAAAATATTGTTTGAAATCATCCACCATTTGTTTGTATGGTAGCAGCTTGTCATCCTTTGTCTGATAGTCATTGTTGACTTGATTGATGACCAGTTGTGAATCTTCGTAGACTTTTAATTCTGTGATCCTCCATTCTATGACCATTTTTATGCCTATAACCAATGCCTCATATTCAACAACGTTATTTGTGCATGGAAACATAAGCCTATATGATCTTGGTATAGTGTGTCCTTCAGAAGTGATGAACAGAATGCCAACACCCGAGCCATGTTGCATGTAGGATCCATGAAAATATAGGGTCCATTGTTTGGTGGAGATAGTAAGAACATCTCTGTCTGGAAATTCGATCTCCATAGTTTGTTTTCCAGGTAGTGGTGCTTCTGCCAGTTGATCTGCAATTGCTTGTCCTTTGATATCTCTTCACTTTGTGTAGTGGATATCAAATTCACTGAGAATCATGACCCATTTAGCCAATCTACCTGTAAGAGCTGCTTTACTGAGTAAATATTTGAGAGGATCAATTTTTGCAACGAGCTTAATTGTGTGAGCTAGCATGTAGTGCTGGAACTTTTGAGAGGCAAATACCACTGTTAGACAAGCCTTCTCAATGAATGTATAGTTGAGTTCATATCCGTTCAATGTCCTGCTGATGTAGTATATAGCTCGTTCCTTGCCTTGTTGATCCTCTTGTGCTAACAATGCCCCCAATGATATGTCTGTTGTTGAAATGTAGAGAATGAGTGGCTTCCTTGCTATTGGTGGTACTAGAACTAGTGGGTTCATTAGATATTGCTTGATTTGATAGAAGGATTCAACACATTTGGCTTCCCATTTGAATGGTACATTTTTATGTAGCAAATGATTGAATGGGAGAATTTTATCTGCTAGTTGAGCAATGAATCGCCTGATTGATTGGAGTCATCCTTGTAGAGACCTGAGCTGACTGATGTTCTTTGGTGGTGGCATCTCCATAATGGCTTGTACCTTTGCTGGATACACTTCAATACCCTTAGCTAAAACTATGTAGCCTAGCAACTTGCCTGATGTAACCCCGAAGACACACTTCTTAGGGTTGAGCCTGACTTGGAATTTCTCCAATTTGTCAAAAATCTTTTCTAAGATATTTAAATGATCTGCTCTGGTGAATGATTTAGCTAGTAAATCATCCACATAGTCTTCCATGAAGGTGTGCATCATGTCATGAAAGATTGTTGTCATAGCTCATTGATAAGTTGCTCCTGTATTCTTTAAGCCAAAAGGCATGACATTCCAACAGTATGTTCCCTAAGGATAGGTAAATGATGTTCTATCTTGATCTTCCGGGGCTATCTTGATTTGATTATAGCCTAAAAAACCATCCATTAGTGATAGCATTGCATGGCCTGCTATGAGGTCTACAATTATGTCGATACTTGGTAAAGGAAAGTCATCCTTTGGACAGGCGTTGTTGACATCTCCAAAATCTGTGCATATCCTGATACTGCCTTCTAGTTTTGAAACTGGCACAATGTTTAAAATCCACTCCACATAGTCTATAGGTTGAATAAATCCAACATCTAATAGTTTCTTTAGCTCATCTTTAACCATGAGTGCCACATGCGGATTCATCTTTCTCAATTTTTGCTTAACTGGCTTAGCTCCTGGAGCAATAGATAAGTGATGCATAATTAATTGTGGATCAATCCTAGGCATATCTGCGTAGGACCAAGCAAAATTGACTTGTTTTTCTTTGAAGAATTTGATATATTCTTGTTTTTCTTCCTCTGTCAAAGATTCGGCTAGGTGTATGTTTCAGATTGCCTCTATTGTACCAATGTTGATTGATTGAGTGGGCTCGATCAATATGGGTGATCGCTCGTGATAATGCTCAGGAAGAGTGTAAATTCTCCCATCGTTGGGCGCCTTAAAAAGGATTTCACCCTCAGATGCGTCCTTTATTTTTACTTTTTTGTGATCTATTTCTGCCATTGACTGGTTTTCAGCAATAGATCTTTGATTTTGTTCATTTTTGCGACTGAGAGAGTTGGCACTCCCCTGGTTGCAGACATCATTACTTTGTTAACTGGTAGAGTTTGTTTCTGGTTTAACAGTACATATGTAATGGATAATGAATTTGTCATTTGGGAAAATTGGTATGTCATGGTTTTCAGGTTCGTTCCAGTCTATGAGGTCAGGAAAGACAAGTGGTAAGGAGTCATTTGGTGGATCGAGTTCAGCTGCTGTAAGTGTCAGGATGGAGGTATCATCATGGTTGGTCTGGGTGTTAAAGAAGTTAAGGATTTCGTCGAGGTCTTCGATGGTATCATCTTCCGTATAGACTTGCTCATAATGTCGCTGCTTGTTTTCCTTGGCATCATAGATATTTTGTGGACCAAATTCAAGTGGTCTAGATTATGTGCCACGTTCTTCTTGAGAGATGGGTGTATTACTATCATTTGCACAAATATCTTCAGTAATGTTAGAACAGCTGCCCCATTCATATTCATTGGAATCAGTCTCAAAGGTATTATCCCAAATTCAAGCGGTGTTGTGGACTGGTATGTTGTAGGGTGAGAACAGGTCTTTGATGATTGATACAAGTTTGATAGTTTTCTCTGATTCTGTGTCAGATCCTGCTTCCACTCTTTGCATTTGTTCATATATTGTCTCTCCTCGGGGAGGAATGATGTTATCAGGAAGTGATTCTTCTTTGTTGGATATTGGTTCTTGAATATGATGTACTTCTATAGTAGATGTTTCTTTCTTTTGATTGATAGGCTACCTTTGATATTGCTTCTGTTCCTGATTTTCAGTTTCTTTACCTATTGTCTCAGCTGACTCAAATAGTGCCTCCTGCTAGGAATCTTCCTTGTACTTCTTCTTTGCTTTCCACTGAGGTTTTTGATATTTGCGTGGTGCCCTCTTTGGCAAAAAAGTGACTTCAAAGCCCAATCCTTTTTTGTCTTTATTGAATTGTGAAGGAAGATCCAATGGTTCTGTGACGCCTTCTTGACGCTTACCAATACGTCCTTTGCCCTTATATCCCATTTGTTGCATGATTAAGTAACCTTTTCCATACATGTGTGTTGGTATAGCCACCTCCACAGTAGTCACTCTATCTTCTTCTTCATCTTTGTATAACCAACTAAGGATGTCCTTTTCCTCTGATTCATGTGCTAGAGTGCCTACTTGGATAAATGTGCCATCAAACTTGGTGATGAGCTGGGTTGCTTGATGCATCGATGTTGTAGGTAATCCATGAGATTTAGGTGATGTTGGTAAGTTGGCCAAACACTTGGGTTCCAAAGAGTACTCTCCCATGCATTGTTCTTTGATTTTCATTTTCTTCTTGAAATCTACAGACAGTGATGTAGACTTTTCTTGCTGAGCATCTGGTCTTGAGTAGCTTTGTTTCTCTCTATTATGTGGAACCAAGTTATCTTGGGCTGCCCCCATAGCATTACAATGTTGAAATGGATTATGATCAGTTGATATAGAAACCTCCTGCCCATTGTAGGGGAACTTAACACACTGGTGATAAGTGGAGGGTACTGCTTGCATTTCATGTATCCAAGGTAGACCTAATAAGATATTGTATGTGAGTTCTATGTCTAAGACCTAGCACATAGTGTCCTTTTGTATCGGTCCCACCTGGATTGGCAACACCATTGTTCCTTTAGATGATCTTTCCTCATCATCATATGCCTTTATAGTGATCTTTTTGTGTGGATCAATAGACTCTTCAGAGAAGCCTAATGCACAGATAAGTTTTAAGGTACAAATATTAAGTCCAGATCCTCCATCTATCAATACTCTCTTAACTTGATGTTTATAGACCAAGACTTCAATATGGAGTGGAGTATTGTGTGGATGGCTCAATGAGATATTATCATGCTCAGAAAAAGTGAGGTTATGAGGCTCTATCATATGAGCCACCATGGTTTGGAATTTGTTAGCATCCAGATCTTGAGGTACATTTGTTTCTAGTAATGCTTGCTCCAATATGTCCTTGTGTTTTGGTGAAAGTTTTAACAACTCCAATATAGATATTTGAGCAGGAGTTTTGAGCAATTGACTGACTAAATCATATTGAACTTTGGGTACGGTGTTTGTTGTTGACATATGTCCCTTCAAGACATATTTTTGAGCTGTGTTTGTTACGTTGACGGATTCATGTTCACGTCTGTCTTTGATTGTGATAACATTGACTTGATTGTCCTTAGTTGATATGTGATTAATGGTGTTATTGTATATGTGATTGATACAAGCTCCACGTGTATCATTTGAGGTTGAAGCTCCATCCTTGTTGTAGTTTGGAAGAGGATTCTTGAAACCTTTGTGGTCACCATTTGGCTTGAGACCATCGACCGTTAAATCACCTCTATCAATCATGTCTTGAATAATGTTTTTCAACCTCATACAATATTTGTTTGATGACCTTTGTTGTGATGAAAATCACAAAAGTGTGAGTCATTCCACCAAGGTGGTTTGATTTGTGGTTCAAAGTTGTTGATTGCTGGTAAAGAGATAATTTTGTTTGCCAAGAGTTCTTTGAATGCTAACTCCAGTGATTGCCCTAGTGGTGTGTACATGCATTTTGGAAAGTTGTTTGCATTACCCCGTGAGTTTGGATTAGGTCCCCCTATTGGTGTTATTGTTTTGGGTATTGTTGGTGTTGTTTGTGTTGAGTTGATCTTGATTGGTATTCGGTGCATAAGTGTTAGAGCCTGGGTTAGCACCTTTGGGATTCTTTGTAGCTTGAGGATTACCTGATAATGCAAGCATGGACTGCTTTGATTTTGGATCATTTGATTCATTCCCTCCTTCATTTCCATTGTTTTTGTTTCTAGTCCAGAATCTAGATTTGCCCAAGTTGTTGTTGTTTTGGTTATTGTAATTGGATGAAATTGTTCCTTCTTTGAAAAATTTCAACATTCCTTTCTTGACACATGCCTCTTCTACTTGAATGCCATTCTCAATCAATTTAGCAAAAGATGGTATGTATTGGAGTTTGAGTCTGTAACTCATCTCATTATTCAAGTTGTCGATGAAAATTTCCATCTTTTCCTTTTTGGGTACATCACGAGGATATCTCGAAACCATATGCCGCCAACATTGAAGGAAGACCATGAATGTTTCATTGTTTTTTTGGTTTGGTGTTACAGACGTCTAACATGGTGATAGCATGTTGAATGTTATAGGAATATTGAGGTATGAATTTGTTGACTAGTTCATCAAATGATTTGATGGGAGGTGTGATTTTGGATAACCATTCCATTGTTTGCCCGTCCAAGCTTCTTGGGAATAACCTCATCAAATAGGTATCATCATGGGCAAATTCAAGACTCATCATACAAAATTATCGAACATGATCATGGGGATCGCTTTTCCCATCATATTTGTCAAATTTGGGAACGTCTGAGTTTGGAGGAAAAGGCACCATGTTCAATCCTCTATCAAACGGATAAGGACAAATTTTAGTTAATGAATATCGTACTGTTGTCCCTTGTTGCATGTCTTGCATTTGTCTTTGTAACATTTGCATTTATTGAGTGAGAGCAATCAAAGGTGCATTATTCTTCTGAGGGAAGAGTCCTTCCCTTGCATTAGTTCTAGGCTGAAATGGTGTATGGAATGGTATGTTTTGCTCCGGGATGTTCTACTCAGGGATAGTTTGCTCAGGGATATTTTGTTCAAGGTCACATGTTTCTTCCTCTCTTTGTCGTTCTTGATATTTATAATGTCAAGATCCCATTCTAAAAATGTTCGTGTCCAAATCTTCAGGAAGTTTAACTCCTTTGCTTGTGAGCATGAGCAGATATTTTTCTTTGTCATTTTCTATGAGTCTTTCCACAAGTTTTTGATACGAAGCACTTTCTTTACACTCTTGAAGGAGTTCTTCAGAAATTTTAGTGTCTTCTAGATGCTGACCCTCGAAAGGATTTGATAATCTCCAATTCATGCTGGATTCCAGTTGCATTTCGCTTTGTTTGTTTCGTTGAGAGCGAGTAACAGCGGGCATCTAGTAGAAGCTTTCTGTGACAAAAGGAATGAACGCTTCTTCAATGTTTTGCTCAGGGGTTGGTGGTTCAAATCGGGGTATGTTATAAGTGATGCACTCTTTGGGAAAGAAGGCCGAATTGATCTTTCCTCCACGATTTATTTGTTGGTTGAATGCTAATTTTTGACATAATGCTCTACTCCGCGAGGGTTATTTGTCAAATTTATTTGTTTTGTCTTGAAGATACAAGCACATATGACGAAGGAATGTTCGATGAGATTTGAAGAGTTAGCGATTGATGTATAAAAATTTATTCCATTTGGCAAGTTTCTGAGAACTGGGTTGTTGTTTCCTTAACTTAGTGTTATGATAAATACTCTTTCTTCTCATAGTATGAGGATTAGTCATGCACAAGTGATAAATGGTTTCCTTTGATGTGTTTTGGATTTTTAAGCTTGTTTTGGAAACGCAAGTTTTACTTTATCAAATGAAGGTTTAGATGCCCCCTCACGACAAAGTGTGTCAAATGATATGGAATACGAGCTTTCTCGGTATGGGAACTCGATTAGGCAACTTGGAGTTTTAAAACAAGTGTGTTTTTGGGATAGAAATCTGTTTGATTGAAGGACTTGTTTGATACCTGTGATGAGGTTTCTTGATTTTGATAGGAGAGATGTGTTATCTTGTGCCTAGTTTTCAGATTTTGGATAACTTTGTTTGACGAAGAACTTGCTTTTGGGAATAGTTTTTGATACCCTATTTTGGTTTTCTATTTGATGAAGTTCAAGCTGAGGAAGGAAAACTCCCATAATTGCTTTCAAGTTTTTCCAAAATGACCTCTGTTTTGCCCCCTGTTTTCTAGTTTTGACTATGCACTAAAACAGAGACGCAATGCGCTATAAAAACTCCTCTATGCGCTAGCGAAATGACTCCATGCGCTATGCTGGCCCTTGATACGTGCTAACTGGTTAATATTGTTAAATTTTGCTTCCGCCTTGGTTCAAAAGGTTATGCGCCAATATGGGCTGCCTATGCACTAACAGTTAAACCCTACGCACTAAAGTTTAACTTCCACGTGCTAAAGATTAACTTCCATGCGCTAAGTTGATGCCTCAACGCGCTAAACTATTTTCAAAACGTGTTAATTGCCACTGCTTATTTTTAGATTCTGGTGAAGTGCTACTGTTAAGACTTGACGTGCTAAAGAGAAGGTTTAATGAGCTAAAAGATGGTTCCTAAGCACTGAGAAGTTGCTCTTACGCACTAAACTGTCCTGACATATATTGACTTGGTTGTTTTTCTACAATTTTGGAATTTTGCCTTGAGTTTTTAGTGTTGATAGATGATTTTCTGAAGTAACAAATGAAAGCACGGCACCAAAGAGACAACCATTTTGCTTATTCTAAACAATAAGTGTATGTTCTGCGAGGATGTGTTCAAATCCCCAATATTTTAACAGGTTTAGATACAACATGCATTTCAATCAGACTCTTTATTCAAGGGTCATAAGCAATATCATAGCCCACTAGTCTCGATACTCCATTAGCTCAAACAGCCTTGTCACCCCCTAGGGGGTGCCCCTTTTTTTGCTTTTTGCCAGAAATTAACCCAAAGTGAATTGCTTCACAATTGAGTAGTTATCTTGGGGGCAGATTCTTCCCCACCCTTGCACTATGATATTGCAAATGTTTGGTTACTAACTCGGCTCAAAGTTTCTATGCTAAGGTTCGTAATCAAGCTTTAGGTTTGGTCGTCGGTGATAAACTCCCTCAAGAGGCTTCCCAACCTTTAGAACAAAGGCTTTACGTATCTCAAGGATATTGGGGGAAGGCTAATCGCTGCACGCAACCGTTGAAAAGGACTTTCATCACTTTCCACTTTTGATTATAGTGGGTTGGAACACTTGGCTTCAAAGTTGTTTCTCACTTAGGTCATTCCCTTCACACCGGCCAAAAATGGCTTTTAGAGTTTTTCAACCCCTCGGGAAGGCAGGCTTGCTAAAGGATTTATTGCTTGAATTAAAGAAAGCTTTTAAGAGTGGTTTGGCTTTTTGATCACCCAATTAAGGGGAGAGCATATACCTTCCACTTTCGAGACAAAGCACACAAGTTCCTTTTAGCCTTTCAAAGCAATGATTTTCTAATCCTATATGGAGATATTGCTCCATGAAAACATGGTGTTCTTTTTAGCTTTTCAAGGCAATGATTTTCTGATCTAAAAAGAAGAACTTGGTCAACAAAATGAACGCAATGTTTCATCAACAAAAGAAATCGATTGAAAGGGGAAGATCTTCCCTCTTTAGTTGCAAAAATAAATAAAAACTTTTGGACTTTGTGTGATTCTTTTACTTTGCTAAAACTTAAAATGGAGCCTTTTATACACCAAAGGATGGTGAAGTTCTTTTTAATCCATTTGTTTGCAAAACTTGAAAAAAAATGATTTGTTCTTTTTAAGACCCAATTTGAAAATTCTCTCCTAAAAAAGCAAGGAAAAATTATTTTGTGGTTCTATTTAAAGCCCAAACAAAAGTGAGTTCAATTTTAACAAGAATAAAAAAAAAGTTTTATATCTTAACTAACTTAACTAAGTTAGTAAAAACTTAAACTATTTATGATCCTAAAATTAAGCTCCCATCTGCAAGAAATTTGTTAAAACCCTGCAAAATACCAAGTAAAATTGTTAGAAAATCTATGGGTTTTTGTGGACTTCAACAAATCTAATTTTTACATTTGGTTACAGTTTTTAGTTTTGCCTCTGTCTGTGATGCGCTATAGAACAAACTGTACGCGCTATTGTATAGTCAAGGTGCGCTATCGAACAGACCCGATGCGCTAAGCTATTTTCCAGATGTGCTACGTTGTTATTCTTCCGCACTGAGACCTACATGAAAATGTTAGTGAGGATGATGTGCTAAGGTATGATCTACACGCGCTGGGGAATGAGTCCCACCCACCAAACAGTGAGCCAGATGCACTAAAAGATCAACCAGATGCACTAAGAGATGTTCAATGAAACTCAAAAAGTGAAAATGCGGTCTCAAAGAGGCTTTTTAACACACCCACGAGACTTCTTGGTGCAAGTTATGGAGTCATGAAGAATGACTCAACTTCCCAAGGTTGGTTCCATGGTTCTCTATCTCACAAGGTCCCTCAAGCCAATGCCTTTTCTCTCAGATCACTGAGAAAAGTGGCTTAGGGATGACAAATGCAAGAATGAGGGATGCTTATGATTGATTTAATTATGAAAATATATCCTATCTATGCATGATTCTACAAATGCAATAAACTAGATTATAAGATGACAAGATTAGTAGCAATACTATCCTAACATGATATACTAGTTTATGAGTTATGCTAATGATAAAGGAAACAGTCTAAAATGCTTATTAGATTAATTCCTATTACAAAGAGAAGCTAGATGTGTTAATAAAATTGAGCATAAATGAGATACTAAAGCTTGCATGGATCCTTAAAATGGAGGAATGATAGCTCTATTTATAGTGAAAATAGGGCAATGGCTGGTCAAGATTGAAGGAATTAGTCAAGGGTCAGGATTGAAAGTTGTCAATCCATGTTTTCAATTTTCACCAATGAAATGGTGACAATTGTCAACATAAGGCTGGTTGAGAGGAGAGGTAAGAAGCATTAAATGCTTGAGAAGACCTCATGGTTACCCTAGGAGGTAAGGGTTAAGGTTAGGTTAGGGTTATCCAATGGATAAAGCTTTTATCCAAGGGGTAAACTCTTGTGCAAGGGTTAAAGGGATAACCATGGTCAAAGCAATGAATGCTTGATGAGACCCCTGGGTTAGATGGAGGTTAAGTTTAGAGAGAAAGTCTCTAATCATGTAAGAGGGCTGAGTTAACCATTAATGGTTTGGAAGACTTTCAAGGTTAACTTGTTGAAGACATAAAGCCTTTAATGCTTTTCAAAGACTTTGAGGGTTTGAGAAGTGACTTCCCTTTGTTTAGGGATGTGACAATATTTAGGAAATGGGTTAGGCTAATTTAGAAGTGATTAGAAGAATCTAGAAGGGGTTTAGGAGACAAGTGGGAGATGTAGGATTTTGCAAGTGGGTGGAGAAAATAGAATTTAATTAAAATAAAATTTATTTATTTCAATTGTGGTTGCAATTTGGGAAATTGACTAAATTAGATTTATTCAATTTGGGGTAAACTATTAATTAAATGTAAATTTAATTAAAAGTAAGAAGAAGGGATTTAATTAAATAAAATGATTTATTCAATTAAATGGCATAAAGGGCTTAAGTGAATTTAACTAAATAAATTGAATAATTTACTTAATTAAATAGAAGAATGTGGGTGATTTAGTTAAATTAGTTTTAACTAAATAGAGGAATGAACATAAAACATTCATTTAGGAATATGGTCACTTTTATATGTCTACACTTTACATAGAGCATTAAGTGGTTTGTCCAACTAAGGCAAACCTCTTACTATCTTGGACTTGCTCACTTCGACAATGTTATCAAAATTTATATGACAAAATCTCCTATGCCAAAGCCAACTATCATCTATTTTAGCAATTAAACAGTTGTTGACTTTAGGATTTAGGTGAAATAGGTTACCTTTATTCTTCTTTCTGGTTGCAATCAGTTCACCTTTGCTCCCATAGATTTTGCACATTCCATTCTTAAATTCCAATGGATAACCTTTGTCATTGAGTTGTGCAACACTCAAAAGATTGTGCTTTAATCCTTAAACCTAGTAGACATCATTTGCACTGCTCTTTCCATTAAGAGAAATAGTTCCCTTACCTTTTACCATGTAGGGTGAGTCATTACCAAATCTCACAACTCCTCCATCAAATTCCTTCAAAGTAAGAAATTTGCTCCGATCACCGATCATGTGGTGTGAACAACCACTATCAAAATCAAATCATCAAAATTATCCACGTGAGAAACTAATGCCTTATGATCAGACGTCTCCTCTTTAATGGCTACAAAAACAATGTCTTCATTAGCATCTCCCTCAGATTCCTCATCAGTGATACCACCATCAACTGCAATGAGACAATCTCTTTTGCCTTTTCCTTTGTACTTAGTCAACTTGTCACGCTTGTGCTCATTATCACCATTAGTACAGTTAGTTGCAATGTGACAAATCTTGTTGCATGCAAAACATTTCAAAGGTAATTTACCTATGTACTTACCGGTACCTCTGGGCAACTACTTGGTCAACAATGCTTCAAGCTCAACCAAATTGTCTTCATCATCAACTTCTCTGCTAGATCTAGATTCATCGTTGTGACTATCATCTCTACTTTTCCTCATAGAAGGGTTAGAAACTGAAGCTCTAAATGCAAATTCAGATTTCCAGACACTACCATCATAACCATTTAATTCAAATGTAGTAATCTTACCAATGATAGAATCAAGAGTTACCTTAGTTTTATCAATTGACTTTAGCTCCTGAATGGCTGCAACTCGGATAGTGTAGACCGGTAGAAGGGTTCTCAACACCTTACTAATCACTGTGACATCTTCCACTTTACCACCAGCACTCTTGATCTCACCAACTATCTATTTGATCCTCTGACCATACTGTTGTATATTCTCACCTTCAGCCATCTACATGTCATCAAATTTTCCTCTTAGACTCTCTTCTTTGGCAATCTTCACATGCTCATCACCGCTATAGATATCTTCAAGTTTCTTCCATACCTCATAAGCATTCTCTAGACCATGGAAATCAACATACTTTGTATCAGACAAAGAACTGATAATAGCCTCCAATGCTTGATTGTTTTCTTGTTGCTTTTTCTTCTTATCATCAGTCATAATCCCACTAGGTGCAACATATTAAGTACCAACATGTTCCCAATATTGACTTCCTAGACTCTTCATACAGATTTTTATTCTATCACTCCATACTTTGTAGTTTTCTCTATTAAACTTTGGACCTTCTTTCTTCACCATGTTCTTCAATATATTTACCTCAAGTTGTTAGGCTTAGACCTTAGAGGACCTGAAATGCTCTAATACCAATTGATGGTATGATGAAATAATAAGGATTCGGTCAACTATTGAGAGAGGGGGGTGAATCAGTAGATAGAAAACTCACATAAACTTTTCACCAAACAAAAACAACCTCTAAAGTCAAACTTAGAATTGACTAGTTTAAACACTAAACTTCAAACGCAATAATACTGACAAGTTAAACCAGTTGACTGTTATAACAGACTAATAGTAAAACATCTTTGAAACTCACAAAACCTTTAAATTGAATCATTCAAATACTTTTCTGACAGTAGTTAAAACATATTTCAGATTGTTGCCGATTAACATAACATATCTAAGTGGATTTAGCAATTAAGAAAATTAACCATAGTAAACATAACCACAAAAGCATTCACCACTTGACACAATATTTTTGATGTGGAAGCCCAAATGGGAAAAACCATGGTGGGGATGAATACCCACAAGTATTTTGAACTCTTCTAAAGTTTGCCCTGTTAGGAGCCTAGCCTATTAAAGCTTTACAAAAAGTTCTGTTAAGAACAGATCCTGTTAGGGACCACCCGGTTAAGGGATTGACTATAATGTCTTATTAGAAGCAATACCCTGTTAGGAGTAAACTCAGTAGAGGATTTGGAATACAAGCTAATGGATCACCTGGTTAAAGGATTTGGAATCCAAGCTAATGGATCACCTGGTTAGAGGATTTGAATAACACTAAGCTTGTTAGAGCTTACCCGGTTAGGGGGCTTGACTATTGTAATTGTTAGAGAACAACAGGGGTTTGTTGATCTGTTTGAATAGCACTACACTTGCTTGTTCTGATCCTTTTCATGCTCCTATCTTCCTTTACACATACTGCAGATACATTATCTGGTTCAGAAATCACACTCTCTTACTCTCAATCACAAATTGCCAACTCTACAACAAAACAATTCATCGACCTTAAAAACAAATCAATAGGTCGGTAACACATCACAAACCTAAGATCTCATAGAGATTACAAATAAATCAGTTCAAGTATGACTGTTGTATTACATAATAATCACTACACAATATTCAAGACAATCTTGACCGCACCTTGATCACCACTTCATTGAACTCTATAACTCATCACGTGGTGTCCATTACATGCAATGTACTTGCTCATTCCCAAGACAAAAACCGTTATCTCTACATGCCAAAAATCATTTGAAACCCTTCTCATACAACATGCATACATGTCATAATCACTACCGCTCATCATTAGATCATAAACCAATACAATCGATTCACCAAATTCCATCAGTTAGGGTTTATCATATCAACAGGTAGGGTTTACCAGTTCATCTCTCCATTTCATATCAATATCTCTTTCCTCCACAAATTCACCTATCGGTTGTAGTTCCCTTTACAAGCTCTTCCTACTGGTTACACAACAACAATATTACAACATCATTACCAATTATAATTGACATCAATGACAACATAACATTTTATTAATACAATCTTCATGCAAATGCCAACAAATATTGAGAGAATGTCGATATCATATCAATGTTTTTGGCCTAGGGGTTAGAATTGGGTACCAAAGAGGGAGTGGAGTGGGTAATGAGAGTGCATTGATGAAGAATGGGTGTTTGGATTAAAATAAATGCTAGCCTCGACAATTCTGGGGAAGGTGATTAAGGATAAAGAAGGCGACTGGAGAGATGTGGGTGCTAGAGATGATGGCCTTTGGCCCTTTATAGTATGGAGTACGAAGGGCTCAAGGGAAGAACACAGAACAGAAGTGTAGGTGGGAAGGGAGTCACTTCTTGAATACCAGCACAAGATAGAGGTTCTTGCTCATATAGAGGTGGAGATAAAGAAGCAAGGTGGGTCGGAGCCAACCTTCGAGCCCAATGATTTATGGTTCAACGACGATGTGCAAATGAAGAAGGTGGAGAGAAAAGGAAAAAAAATGGTCTCTCTGGGTTGAATGCCCTTTTTGAATGTGTCCTTTTGTTTTTTGGTATAAGTTTACTATTTTTTGTGGATCTCAGGTTGCTTGGTTATTCAGGCATTAGCATGACATTTTGTAATTTTGAAAATGAACACTATCAGGTTGTTTAAAGTCCATATAGTATAAGGAGTTGGATGTGCAAGGGTCATGGTTTTTTTGTAAATGTTATAGATAGGGATAGGGATAGTAGTAGATGGTTGGTGAGAAGGCTTTATTAAAAGTATACAACTTTTATTTTATGCACTTATTATATTATATTAATAAAAAATAAACTATTTTCATTGATCGAAAAAAAAATCTAAAAACAAAAAATATCTATAAATTTGATTTTAATATATTAATGTGTAAAAAGATTAATTTATAAAAAAAATATAATATTAACCAAAATATAAATCAAAACAAATATTTTAGATTTTGTTTTTCAATTATCTAAATTATTTTATATAAATTAAAAAATAGTTTTATAATTATTTTTTAATATTTAAAATATTACTTCATAATAAAAATATAATATTAAGTACAACTTGAGTTGGCCTAGTGGTGAAGAACTTGTCCTCCTGAAAGAGAGGTCACCAGTTCAAATCCCACAAGGGGGTAAGGTTTGTAAACCTCATCGGCTTCGGCCCATTATATATATATATATATATATATATATATATATATATATATATATATATATATATATATATATATATATATATATATATATATATATATATATATATATATATATATATATATATATATATATATTGGTGCAGCCTGAGTTGGTCTAGTGGTAGAGAACTTGTGCTCTTGAAAAAGAGGTCACACTTTATCGGCTTCGGCCCATTACCTATATATATATATATATATATATATATATATATATATATATATATATATATATATATATATATATATATAAATATTCTTTAATTATTAATACAAAGTGTGTAGGGGAAAAAGTGAGACTAAGTATGGAAACCCTAATCCCACTCTCATACACACACATGGAATACGAAAGAGCCTAGGGAGGTAACACACATCAGCTACTTCTTATGAGAAAGAGAGAGTCATGGATTACCTCTTAGGTTTTCTATTCCTTTGCTCTAAATGAGAGAGGAATGGTGCAAAATACAATCTAACCTAGAATGCAAGTAAGCAAGAAAACCCTAATCTGAGAATGCAGATCAAAGAACAACTGATACATTGCTGCAAAGTACATATCAAAAGGAAAAATAAGAGTTGCACCTATGTCTAAAACTAATCAGAAATGTCCAGGACCAGGGTGCCATGCCACTATCTTGATTCTACACTTCTAGAGCTGCAACTGATAGGATGGATTATGAGGCCTACAAAGTACTGTTCTGCTAGATCTTGCTGACACAGGGTAGGACCATGGCACCACGCCACTGTCCTAGGAAGGACCAGGGTGCCACGCCCCTGTCCTTGGGGCTTTTGTTGAGATTTGCAACCCAGAACTCTCCCTGTGTGCTCTTTCGGTCCTGAAACTTCCAACGACGCTTGGATCTGAACTTGTACTTGAAGATGAAAAAGAGGGTTTGGGGTGGCTATATAGGGTTTTGCCTTAGTCAAACCCCCATGTTTGTGATTTCTACCTCCATGAATAGTCAATAATATACTGAAAATGTGTGTGCAAAAACCTTATGTGTGTGCAAGATCCTAAGAATGATTGTAAACAACCTAGAGCAACCCTAAAGAGTAAACCCTAATTGCTTCTAATTGACAAAGTAAATTCTCTAAATCCACAATACAAAGTGATCTAAAGCATGAATGTGAATCAAAATGAAGCTTATGCAAGGACATGAAAACAACATGAAACCATACCTAGCCCCAAGGGAGAGGTACAAGCCAATCGTCAGTCAGTGATCTCCTATTGTTCTTCTACATCTTCAAAAGCCCCCAATAGATAAAATGATGCTCAATGAATGTTTTATGAATGAATATTGAATGTTGTTGAAGACTTCAAAGATCTACTCTTTCACTACAAAGAAGGCTCTAATGCTCCAAAAACTTGCCCTTAGATTCTCAAAGGAAGACCCTTCAAATGAAGAAAGAGAGCTCTTAAGTATGAAACCCTAGTTCTTAATTTCATGTTTAGGCTGACCAAGGATTTAAATTTCCCACTGATATTTTGGAGTTAAGCATTATTATATCATAGGATTGTGCTCCTGAAATTTTGGGGAAAAATTCGAGGATCATGTGCATTCCCGCCACAATCCGACCAACTTTTCACCAAATTTTTGGGGCCATTAGATATGATGATATTAGAGCGCATCCCAAAGTTACAGCTGATTTTGAGATGTTTTGATATGTGAAATCGGGCCTAAACGGTCAAAATAAGACATAATTAGGGTTTATGATTAAATGATTCATTGGAGGAATAAGATGAAAAGGGGCACACTTATGGTAAAGGGCCCAATTTTATAATAAGTAAAGTGATGAAACATGACCTTAGATTTAATTTAATTAATTAATTAAATGCTTAAAGGAGAATGAGAAATGCAAGATGAAAGACACACTAAGGTGGGTGCTAACTTAAGTGTTAAATTGTACCACCCTAACAAGGCTGTACAATTTATGACACTACATTTAGCCCCCACTTTAGCTTTCATATGACACTACATGAATTTGCAAGGTAAAGTACATAAAAGTAAACGTCATTTGAAAAAGGATATATCCATAAGTTGTCGGACGAAGCCCCTAGTCGTATCTGCAGCATACAGTTAGGAACCACACCCTACAAAATGATATGTTACATCACAAAATCACCTAATGCTTACTAAGAAAGATGATGAAATTTGCAAGTAGCTATATGCCCCCCTATTTTGACTTGCTTATTGGTGAGGTGAAACAGGGTATCATGTTTACCACAACAAATTGTGATAAAGATTTTGATGAAGCTAGTTTGCAACAAGGCTTGATTACTCATCCAAGCATATTATGGAGCTATTGTGGAGCGATAGGGTGGACTCATGATTCCAACACCACCAATGGTGCGAGAATCAGAGCTTCCTAGCTCAAGATATAATAGATTGAAGACAAAATGCATAAATTAGGGTTTTAACTTAAAAACATAAAGTCAAAAAGTTCATAACACATAAATATGAAAGTGACACCTTCATTTGTCACTTTCTAACTTTTTGGTACTATTCACTATAGAGGAGCCCACATGTTAGCCATCATGCCTCGACGCTGACTTGAGCGACCTACGCAGATGGAGATCCTGCATCAGTTCGTACTCGTTAGGTGACCACTCGATAAGGTGAGTTGACCTTTTGTTGACTCCATTTGACTTTTTCATGTTTTCATAGTTTTTAGGATTGATGATGTCATCACCAAGACTAGTCTAGGCCCCCTCTTCGGGCACCTAGGGGTCCTAGGGCGCCCTAGTCCTTTTAGGGTACCATGGTCCCAAGGGGGGGGCCTAGTCCCCCTAGGGTGCCATGGTCCCTGTTCGGGGTGACTAGTGACGACACGAGATCAGGCGATGAATGTGTAGAATAGATAGCCATACATCCATGAGCATACCGCTGGTCTCACCTTTCGGAGCCTTCGAAAGAAAATCCCAAGGCTGACAGCAAGAGAGAGGGAGTTGCTACATACAGTGGGCTTGTGGGATGCAATGACTATGTTGGCCATCAGATTCCATTATGCGATGTTGATGGCGTTGATGGAGAGGTGGGATGTAGATACCTCAACATTCTTGTTACCTATGGGGGAGATGACGGTCACCCTTTAGGATGTATACTACATTTTGCGCCTTCCCATTAGGGGAGAGATCGTGAGATATCGATCCAACCGGACAGAGGAGGATTATTAGAGAGAGCTTGTATACACTATGGGGAGACTGATACTCAGTGAGACGAGGGGTCATATCATGGTCAGTTGGCTCCTACATCCTATCGACGAGGTTCCATTAGTGAGTTGACTCATGATTGTGACCCTTGCATTAGTCATGTGCCCTAATGGGCATGGCACACATGCATGGAGGACTCATCTACAACATCTGAGTGATGGAGAGATATAGGAGGGTATACTCTTGGGGTTGAAGCATGCTTGCGCATCTCTACCATGACCTTGGGGAGTATGTGTTCAGACAAGGATGCATCCTGATGACATGCACACTACTACAGGTGTGGATGTTTGAGTATATTACCTGCACTAGGCCTTCTGGAGCACCCATAGAGCTAGTTCGAGAGCAGCCTAGGGTATTCACTTATCCTCTTACCCGTGAGTGATGATTCAACAATCTCTGGCATTGGAGATTGAGCTTAGATAGATTGACAGTGGGCATGTTCATATGGAGACCCTACCTTAGGATGTACATGTGGGCAGGGATACACAGACAAATGTTCAGCATGCAAAGGAACCATCTACTAGAGGGACAGTACAACCACATAGTCATTCCCTTCTACTTTGACCAAGTTTTGTGGCAGTTCAGGTTCGAGTAGTGTGTTCCTACTGATGTGCCTGTGTACATTTGACACTCACACATGATGTCGAGCCTAGGATCCATTCCTAGTCCCACCAGTGATGAGATCGACATCACAGATTCAGACGGGTCAGATCAGGACCTAGCGACATACTATAGAGATGATTCAGGAGCACATCGGTGGTACATCACACAGTGGGGGAGAACATACCCTGGAGACATCTTCCCAGAAGACTTCCTTGGATGGAGCCCCAAACCATGGAGATAGTCAGGCGATGAAGAGGGATCTGATACATCTGAGGAGGGCTCAGATGATCAAGCTAACGACATAGGAGAGCAGGAGGCAGGCGGAGATGGAGATGATCCTGACACTAGAGAGGGAGACCAGGATTGAGATGATGAGGACGGAGAGGAGGAGGATGACAATGAGGAGGAGGACGAGGAGGACAAGGAGGAGGATGAGGATGGCGAGGAGGAGGAGGATGAGTTAGATGTAGTTCCTCATCACTTTGGGGAGGATACCATAGCCCTAGATCTATCGAGTCTCCCATTACAGGTGGAGAAGGACCCTATAAGGGGTCCTAATCCTAGTCCCCCTCGGCCCACACCCACTGTACAGAGACAGTATGAGTGCTAAGAGCCTAGTGGGTCCCTGTTTCAGGCAGTTGCTTTCCATGATCCCTATTGCCGAGATGGAGATCCAGGCAAGGTGTCCAATTATTGATTAATTTATGCACCCTACTTATTTAGATTTGATGATATAGAATTTTACTAATGAAAATTTTCTCTTCCTTGCAGCTATCGTCCGAGAGTGGAGTTCTCTAATTCAGAATGTAGTGACGGACCTTATTGTGACTGTGCACATTCCTAGTTCCTCACAGATATCGCACAAATCCCAAAGGAGTACAGGATTAAATGAGGACCTTTTCTCTCCTATTCGGATGGAGATGGAGGTCCTACGAGAGAGATTGAGACAAACAGAGCGTGACCTAGTAACATCATAGGACAGAGGCAGCCACATACTGAGGGATTATGATGGAGAGGGATTGCAGGAGCTCCTTGCAGAGTCACTCATGGTCTATATATTGATACACCCCCATGGAGCCACCCCCACAACCAAATTAGGAGGGGGCATCTAGCCACCATCCTCCCACTACTAGTCCTAGGGATAGGAAATGATCTTGATGTATAGATGTATATATTATGATACTCATGGCTATGTTATTTTAATGCTTTAAACAATGTGTGCATTGCTTTAGATTATAAGTAACATATATTGAGTGATGAACATGTATGTCTATTTTAATTTCCATGTGATTGATTTCTCAATGCTTCATGATTAAATTGATACATGTGTGATTTAATTAAATAACTAAGTATTTAATCAAATGCTACTTTGATGATGTAAAAGAAGAATGTCTTAAGCTTGAGAACTATATGACTAATGTAATTTAATTAAAACACAACATGATATAATTCTACTTAACACATACATAATTGTATAATATGCTAGCATGTATGAAATGGAAATCAATTACAATTTACATAAAAGAATCCAAGACAAACAATAAAGTAATGAAACATGCTTGTCAAGAATGAAGTAATGTGATCAAACAATATAACATTATTTAATCTCACATACTTTAATGAAGACATGCTAACATATTACCCAATTTTGAAGAAAGAAAAGATATAAAGGGAGAATAGAAAGAAGACTAGAGAGTGAGAGAGAGAGAGAGAGAGAGAGAGAGAGAGAGAGAACTGGGCATAGTATCTACGAAGGTGCATAACATTTATGGGTTCCTTGAGAGACGTACCTTCCACATCTGCTATCCTATGAGCACCTGATCCATAGACCTCGACAACAATGTATGGTCCAAGCCAATTAGGGCTGAATTTCCTTTCTCCTCGGGTAAGGCATTCACATTGTGTTGATTCTTGTAAAGGACCAAATCACCTACTTAGAAGGAACATTGAATAACATTATCATTGTAGCTCTGTTGCAATGTTTTATGATATGCTTGAATATGCTCAAGGGCATTTATACATGGTTCATCGAGCATCTCAAGTTGTTGAAGTCTTTTCTCTCTATATGAATCATCATCCATATACCCGTAAGAGACATTCTCAAAGAAGGAATTTCTAACTCCAAAGGCATAATGGCATCAACACCATAAACAAGATTATAAGGAGTACAACCCATAGCAACATGTACACTCATGTGATAGGCCCACAGAGCATAGGTTAATTAAGTATGTCAATCCTTACCATGCTTATTTACAGTCTTTCAAAGAATTTGTTCAATTATCCTATTAGAAGACTCAGCTTGACCATTTGATTGAGGATAATACGCTGTAGAAAATTTATTTTGAATATGGTATTTCTCGAGAAACTTCTTCACATCCTTATTTTTGAATGATGTTCCATTATCTGAAACTAAGGCAGAAGGTATCCCAAATCGGGAAATAATGTTCTCCAAAATGAATTGACAAATTACTTCAGCGGTAGTGGATCAAAGAGGAACAACTTCCACCCACTTCATAAAGTAATCAGTGGCAGTTATGATGAAGGTATGTCCTTGAGATGAGGGAGGAGATATTTTACCAACGAGATCTAAACCCCATGTAGAAAAGGATCAAGATGCTACTTGTGATCGAATTTCTTGGGCAGGGGCATGGATCAAATTGCTATGTTTCTGACACTCATGATGTCATTTAATAAATCCAAATGAATCCTTTTTCATGGTTTTCCAATAATATCCCATTCGGAGCAATCTCTAAACTAAGGATCTGCCCCCAAAATTCCCCCCACAAGCACTTGAATGTGCTTCCTCAAGAGCAATAGGGATTTCAACCTTGTTTAAGCATCGAAGAAGAAGACGATTGTAACTCCTCATATAAATAACACTAGAAAGGATAATGTATCTGGCAATCAATTTGTGAATCGTATCCCTAGTATTCTTATTCACAGAGTCGAGAAAGGTACCATCACTCAAATATCTCACGATATGTGAGTACCATTCATTAGAATCTATAATGCAACAATACGCCACATCACTAGGATTATTAGCAATAGTTGAGGTAGTGAGCTTGTGAATAATGAATTTAAGATCTACCAAGGGGTCCTCTAGAGACACAAGAGAGGCAACACATGCCATCACATCACCATGTCGATTATCTTTTCGAGGAACAGGCTCCATGGTATAAGAATCAAATTTTTGCAACAAGGATATAGCTAGATCTCTATATTATGATAATTTGTCTTGCTTAGCTTGATAAACTCATGTCACTTGTCTTATGATTAGCTAATAATCTCCATAAATATGTAGATGTTTCAAATTCAACGCCAAGGCTGCTTTAATTCCAGCTATAAGAGCCTCATATTCAACAATGTTGTTGGTACATAAGAAATTAAGACGATACGATAAAGGAATAGGCTTCTTTTTAGGAGAGATTAAGACCACCCCTACCCCTGATCCTATACGAAACTTAGAGCCATCAAAGTACAATTCCCAAGTCTCATCAACCTCAATGGAAAAAATGTATTCATTGAGAAAGGACTCTGGATTAGGTAGGGAGAAGGGTGAAGGAGCATCAACTAAGTGGTTAGTCAATGCTTGACCCTTTATTGCCTTTTGAGAGATAAACTTAAGGTCAAACTCGGTCAACATCATAACCCACTTAGCTAAGCGTCCAGAAAGGTCAATTGTGGAGAAAAGATGTTTAAGAGGATCAAATTTAATGATAACATGGATCTCGCCATTCAAGAGATAATGCCTCAACTTTTGAGTTGCAAAGACTAAAGCAAGGCATTGTCTCTCTATTGCAAAATATTGAACTTCATAATTGAGTAGAGTGCGACTTATGCAATAAACTGGGCATTCTCTACCATCCTTATCACATTGGGCCAATAAGGCTGCAAGAGCTTGAGGGGAAGCAGTGGTATATAGAAGGAAAATCTTAGTAGGATCAGCAGGTTGAAGAATAGGAGGATTGGCCAGATAGGTTTTTAGGTCTTCAAATGCTTGAAAATAATCCTTATTCCATTGGAAAGTGATATTCTTTTTAAGCAATTGTGTGAAGGGAAAGGTGCGATCCGCAAGTTGAGAAACAAACCTACGAATAGCTTGGATCTTTCCTTGAAAACTTATTAGTTGGGAGACATTCTTACGAGGTGGAATGTTAACAATAGCATCTATATTCTCCGTATCCACCTCAACGCCAAGATGTGAGACTATGAATCCTAATAGTTTTCCACTATCCACACCAAAAACACATTTTTGGGGATTCAAACACATGTTATACTTATAAATTCTCTCAAAGATTTGATGAAGAATCTTAACATGATCTGTACAAAGAATGAATTTGTCTAAGATTTCATCAACGTAATCTTCTAAGGTCTTATGCATAAATCATGGAAAATGAGAGTCATAGCATGCTGATAGGTTGCGCTTGCATTTTTTAATCCAAAAGGCATCACAATCCAACAAAACGTACCCCAAGGGGTAGTAAAAGCAGTTTTATATTGATCTTGAGGATTAATGAAGATTTGATTATATACTGAGAAAGCATCCATAAAGGATAATAAAGCATGCACTGCTACCAAATCCACTATCATATCGATATTCGGGAGGGAAAAGTCATACTTTACAGAGGCCTTGTTCAAATCACGAAAATCCGTACACATCCTAATCTTGTTTTCAGCTTTAGCCACAGCCACAATGTTTGAAATCCATGGGGAATAGTCAATAGGATGGATGAATCCAGCATCCAACAGTTTTTCAATTTCAGATTTAACAAGTAATGCCACTTTAGGGTGAATCTTTTGAATCTTTTGCTTCATAGGTTTAGCATCAGGAATTAGGACAATGTTATGAGTGACAACCTTAGGATCTATACCAAGCATGTCAGCATATCCAAGCAAAGATCTCAGGGAATTCATGTAACAACTCGACATATTGTTTTTTCTCTTCTTCGTCAAGACATTTCCCTATCTTGATGATTTTATCTTCAACACAAGGATCCATCTTGATATCAATGGTGTCATTTATTAGGATATTGCTTTGTTGAGGAGCATCTTTTAATTAAGGAAATTATTTATCTATCTCATCGTTATCTCTTTCTTTCCCAAAGTAAGCTTCTGCATTTAAACAATAAGGAAAATTGTAGTTATGGTGGTAATGAGGAAGGTTGTCATAAGCTCCCAATAATTGAGCTAAGGAATCGTCGGTAGAAACAACATCCAAAGAGAAGACACAAGAAAGGTCACAGTCAATATATTCTGGATATTTCAGCAAGAGAGAAGCAGAAATGACATTAACACTAATAGAAGGTCTCTTAGTGGCTTTAGTACATTTGAAAGGATCATAACCAAGCCCAAATATCACATCACGGAAGTTGTTTTCCAAGGGAACCTTAATCCCTTGTTCTTGAGCACCACATCCATTTCCATTATATCCACACCTAGCTAGGATGTGAAAACCAAGTCCATAAAGGTTAGTCATTTCCAAAGAAGAAGAAGGATTTTCAAAAAGTGAAGGATAAAAATCCTCTAGACAAGAAACTAAGGGAGATGAAGTCTGAGAAGCCACCACAAAGTTATTAATCAATGGCCCAGACAAAGTAGATTGCTTTTTAGGTTCTTCTTCTTCTTTCTTCTTTTCGACCTTAGGTTCTCTAGGGGGAATTATGTATTCCCCTACAAAAGTGGGATTGAAATCAAGGGATCCCCAATCATCTTCTGCAAGAATATTTTCAGGAGAGAGAGTGTTCTCAATCATAGAGTCAGGCTGAGAAGAATCTTCCTCAAGAACCTTGGGTCCACTTGAGGAAGTATTAGGAATAGATTCAAATATAGGAGATAGGTTTGATGAAGTGGTCACACTAATCAGAGTAGAAGCTTTAGAGGAATTATCTATGATAGTTGGGGAAGAATTGATTGAAGAGGATTTAGAACTTGATGTTTGTAAACAAGCCTAGAATCTTGTATCACCTAATAAGGTATATGTTGTATTGTTGTGAGTGAATTTGATTTGCCTATGCAATGTAGAGGGGTTAGCTTGCATGCTATGAATCCAAGGTCTCCCTAGCAACAAGTTGTATGTAAATTCTCCAGACATGACATGGATAAGAGTGGGTAAAGACCTACCTTAACAGGCAAGGTGATGATACCTAGTGAAGATTTAGCAACATTATCGAAGCCACGGGTGGTGAGATAATCGGGCCTAATAAGAGATGTATCAACATTGATATTATGCAATAAGTTAATGCTACAAACATTAAGGCCAAAACCATTGTCCACTAGTGTTCATCTTATCGCACTATCATTTATAATAACCACAATCATTAAGGGATCAAATTGTTTTTGAATTTCACTAGAGGGCAGCTCATCTTGTGTAAACACAATCTAAGCCTTAGGTGTTGTAATAGAGTGAATCAAGGAAGCCATATTATTGGATGTAACTATGGATGGGACATTCAATTTTTTCAAGGCATCTTGTAGTATTCCACGATGAGCCAAGGAATTTTGAATTAAATCCCAAAGGGATATCTTGGCAGGAGTATCTTTAAGTTGTTCAACAAGATCATATTCCTTACCAAGGGTTTGTGAAATGTGAGGTGCTTGAGGAATAATGGGTTGACGATCAGGTAGAGAAGTCAAAACAACTAGAGGAGGGTTATGTTGCCTATTGTTTCTCATGTTATAGGTATGGGCAACTGCATTATAACTCTCCTTAGTTAGTTGTCTAGAATATCTATAAGGACTCTTAGTGGGATTCTTTCCTTGAACTTTAATGATAGGTTTGTTTGGAGTGCTAAAGGAATCCTGACTATATCCATCTTGAACCATGAAAAGAGGTTGATTAGGAAGAGGTGAAGTTGGAGAAGGACAAGCACCTTGGACAACAAAAAGAGGTTTTTTTTTAATTGAAGTAAAAGCGGGTTTTGAAGGGGCCCCGAAACCCTTTACAAAGGGACCTTACAAGATAAAAGCATTAAGAAACCAGGAGGAACAAACATTAGGAAAACCAACAAAATAACTAGAAAAAACCAGCTAAAAGCCCCAAAAAACTAGCAAAAAACTAGCCAGACCCGACAAAAGAAACTAATTTATATTTTTTAGGAAATTAGCCAAGTTACTGCTAATCCCATACAAGTCTTTTATATTATCCCTAAGATTAGGGATATCCTTAACAGAAGCAGCAGCAACTTTCTTAACACTTGCTCTAGTTCTCTTTGCTGCTCCACCAGGTGTAACTTCCCCACTTCCAATCTCGATTGCATCTTCATCCATGTCGAGGTCCACCACCAGTTTGGGAGAGCTGGAGTTATCGAGGACATTCAAAATATCCTCTAGGTTCTTTGTAATTGTAGACAGGATATTCGGGATAATACCCAATAGGTTTTTCATTACCACTTTCCCTTCTTCCAGATGGTCAATCTGAGCTACCATTGCTTTAAATTTTTCCTCCATTTCCTGCTTCCATTGCTTCTGATTCCTGTCATCTTCCTTCCTTTTCTCATCCATCTATTTCCCATTTTTTTCCAAGTTCTTCAATAGTTCATATGTCCATCTGTCTTAACCCAATCTAGCCTCAATGAGCTTTTTTAAGGTTATCCAGGAATAACCCTTCTCCAGCACTTTCCTTATCCTCGCTCAAACTATCGTTAGCCATATCCTTCTTGGGTTCCTTGTTCTTTTCCCTCTCAAAATTCAAATATTTTTCCTCGTTATCCTTATCATCCAAATCCACCATAGGTTGGCTATCATTGCCTAAGCTAGCACTGTGAATTGGGCTATCATTATCAAACTCGTTATCACCTTCTTCATCCTCTGCACCCACATCCTCATCTTTCCAATTTTCCTCACCCTCTGATTCATCCATTTCCATTTCACTGCCCTCTTTTCCAGTTTCCTCTATTTCATTCTTTTCATCATGGGCTTTCATTCCAATGGCACTCTTGCTTCTTCTTTTTTTTCTAGAAGTAGCCTCCTCCTTGTTGGGTTCTCCTTCCTCCAGCTTTCTCTTTCCTTTCCTTGGAGAAACAGATAACCTCTTTTTTTCCTGCATGGCAAGGATTTTACAGTGCTCATAAATAAGCAACAGGGGCCCACAATGGAGCACCAGATTCAAGGGATTCTTGTTGTGTTTATTGAGTGATCTAGAAAGGGACCTGAAGAGATACTAGGGCAGGGAGACCCTTTTCTCATGCCTGAAGTGGTTTAATAACACAAAGTGACAAGTGTGGGCCCTGGAAAAGTGGCCCTCAACAGTTATGTATTCCATTATGGCATTCAAAACCGAGCCCCAGATTTTCTTAATATTGGAGGCTTCATAATAACCCCCTGTGGCTTTTCCGATTTTAGCCCTCTCCTTTTCCTTACACGCAAAAATATTTACCGCATTATTGGAAACTTTAAGATCTTTAAAAAAATTGAGCCCTGAGTGGGGCATACCTATCACAGTCGCGATGAGGCCCGCGTCTAATTTGAACCTCACACCATAGATTTTAAAGGACCCATTACTCCAATTTTTCAAAAAATTTGGAGACTGTGAGATTAACCCTACCTTTGTCGTAATCAACCAGCTTCTCCATGAAACTCATTAGGGATCCTTTTTCTAGCTTCACCCAAACTTTTGGCGTATCCTTCCATCTAGACGTGTTGTCTGGTTCCTCCCTCCTTAAATCACCTCCCATATTCAATTTCAGACTTTCACCTCTATTCTTCTGCAAACTCAACACTTTCTTCCCGTTGTCTCTCGAGATTTTGAAAAAGATGACCCACAAAGTGTGTGAAGTGATATTATATTTGATTGGGATTCTACCACTTTGCCAAGTAATCATTACCTTTCTATCAATGCATAAATTACTCATATCAACTATCATGATTATGGGGTCCTTCTTTCCCTGTAAATCTATCCTTTATGAGGAGCTCTTTAATACTCATATTAATGTCTTCTCCATGCCAAATTGTTTGAGATTCAGAGTTAATGCCTAGGTTCACCAGACAGTCCACCACCATATTTTTGTCTCTAAAGGCATGATCTATTATTATTTGTTTAAAACTAGCAATAATTTCCCTAGATTTCAAAATAATGTTTTCAATGGACCACGATGGCTCGGATTCCCCCTTCAAACACTTAATAATATTAAGTGAGTCTCCATCAAGCCATAATTTATCATGATTTAGGTTCTTAGCAATAATTAGAGTATTCAACACAGCTGAGGCTTCAGCAAAATGACTAGTTTGACTCCCCAAAGGACCAGCAACCGCCACTAGGCAACTTCCAACAAAATTCCTGACAATGCCCCCATAACCATCTTTACCTGGATTCCCCTTAGAAGCCCCATCAAAGTTGGCCTTTATCATCCTTGAGGTGGAAAACACCAAGCAAGACCTTCTCTACCCTTCTCCTTACTAGATTTGGTAGTGCAAAGGTTCCACTTGTCATTGAAGTCTTCTTTAGCAACTGGTCCATCTTCAATACCATTGATGCATTCAAAGATACTCTTGTAAATTTTATCCACCACCACTTCAGGGTTGGCACTTTTATCCCTAAAAATCCTAATGTTGCGCTCTTTCCAGATCTTCCAGATAACATTAGGGAAGGTAAGTTTCCAAAGCTCCACAATCTTTGGGTTGGAATTAGGGCAGTGCCATTGATGCCAAGATTCCCCAAGAGAGTTAAGAAAAACCCAACTCAGCTTCCACCTACTTAAAATAATTTTCCAAATTTCCTGTCTAAAAGTACACTGATGGAGAATATGGCAAGTAGACTCTTCTTTCCTGCAACAAAGAGAACACCTATTAAGAAAAACAAATCCTCACTTTTGAAGGTTGTCCAAAGTTAATACCTTGTTTTGGATAAAGATCCAAAAAAAGATATTAACTTTAGGAACTAACTTCTTATTCCAAACTTTAGCCCAAATAGGAATTTCTTCCACAACTTTATTTTGGATAGCCACAACCGAGGACACAAAATACTTCCCATCTAGGGTTTCCCCCCATATCAACCTATCCTCTTTGTTGTCTCTCAGAATTTTAGAAGAAAGCACAATCTCAAGAAACGTTAACCTCAGACACTGCTGGCTAAAATCAATCCATTTCCCATTTCTCTAGTAATCTTTGACCAAGCCCCATACCTGCTTTTGAACCAATCTTTCTAATCAAAAAGGATTGGAATTTCCTCCAGGGTTTTATCCCTAATCCATCTGTCTTCCCAAAATCTTATACTTCTACCATTCCCCAGATTCCACATTCTTCCAACTACAGCCCAACTTTTAGCCGATTGAACTGCATTCCATATAGCAGAACCTTCAACAATACAAGATTTATCTAAAAATTCTTCCTCAAAAGGTTGCATGTGAAGATATTTATTTCTCCAGATTAAATTCCACTCTCTTTCCTCCCCTTTCATTCTCCAAATTTGTTTAGCTAATAAGGCATTATTCATAGAGCTTATATTCCTTAAACCCAACCCCCTAGAGGCCTTAGGAGAGCAGATTTTATTCCAAGCAATAAGGGGAATTCTATTCTTGACTTCCACTCCCGACCAAAGAAACTTTTTTTGGATTCTTTCAATTGCTTCCGCAAACTTTCTAGGGATTTTAAACAAACTGAGGGCATAAACAGGCAAGTTTTGGAGAGTGGCTTTGAGCAGCGTAACCTTGCCTGCTTGACTAAGGACTTCCCCTTTCCAACCTGCCAATTTGGAGTTGAATCTGTCAACCAACTTAATCCAAAAATTATCCGCAGGCTTAATACAAAGGGGAAGCCCCAAATAAGTAGAGGGAAACTCAGCTATTTTACAACTAAGAATTCTTTCAATCCTTAATTGTCTTTGAATAGGGGTATTGATAAAGAACAAAGAGCTCTTATCCCAATTAATTTTTTGACCAGAAGCAGATTCATAAATATTCATAACATTCTTCATATTTTTAGCTTCCCTAATGGTAGCTTCCCCCATAGTGATTGAGTCATCAACAAACTGTTCATGAGTACAAGTAAAATTGGAGGAAGAAGGTTTCAGACCTTTGAGATTGCCTTCTTCCACATTTTTAAAAATAAATCTACCCAAACTTTCAGCTAAAATAGTAAACAAGATTGGGGAAATGGGATCCCTCTGTCTAAGACCTCTAGAGCTTTTGAAGAAACTTGAAGGGGATCCATTGACAAGAACAACAGAAGAGGAAGTTTCCATCAATTGAGAGCAAGTTGGATAACTTTTTCTCCAAATCCAAAGACTTTCATAATCCTTAAGAGAAACTACCAATTCACTCTATCATAAGCTTTACCAATATCTAACTTAAGAAAAAAACCCTGATTATTAGCCGTCGTTTGAGTGAATATTTTCATGAACTGAAATAATGGAATCCAGAATCTGTCTACTAGGGACAAAACCATTTTGCTGGGTAGAGATAATTCTGGGAAGAATATCCAACAGTCTAGAGGTAAGAACCTTAGACAAAATCTTGTAAACAAAGTTACAGAGACTAATAGGTCTAAACTTATTAAGAGAATCAGCTCCAGAGATCTTCGGAATTAGGACAATGAAGGTCACATTAAGTTCTTTTAGAAGCCTTCTAGAACCAAATAATTCTTTAACTCCTTTACAGATATCAGTCTCCACAATATTCCAAAAGGATTGGAAAAAGAACATAGGGAAACCATCTGGTCCAGGAGACTTATCTCCTTGAAAAGAGAACACCACCTTTTTGATTTCCTGACTAGAAGTAATTCGGGACAAATGTTTATTATCTTCCTCAGTCAAGGTAGAAGGAATAGCTTGCAACAGGAGGTTTTGGTTATTGGCGTCTAGGTTATCCATTTCTCCTAGAAGGGTGCTAAAATAATCTAGAGCTTCCTTTCTTATATCATTATCCTCCATTAAAATCACTCTATTATAGGATAACCTAGATATCCTGTTAATCGCCCTGTGCTTAAGAGCAGTTAAGTGGAAAAACTGGGTATTTTAATCACCTTCCTTCAAGTACAAGGCTCTTGATCTTTGTCTCCAGAAAGTATCTTCATTAGAAATAATGGTGTGGTATTTAGACAACAGACCATTTTCCACAGACCTCAACTCTTCAAAAAGCCCATCCGCTTGGATTTTATCTTGAACTTCTTTTATTTCAGTTTTAATTTGAATTTTACTCTTGAAGATATCCCCAAAGATCTCTTTGTTCCAAATTTTGATTTTAGCCTTTATAATATTGAGCTTTTTAGCTATTCTAAATAGAGTCGTTCCCTCAACCTCGAAACTCCACCAATCTGCAACACAAGCTTCCAGAGAAGGATGGGATGACCACACTTTTTCAAATCTAAAAGGGAAATTTCTCTTAGTAGAAAAAGAATTGGCAGTGAAAGAAATAGGGTAATGATTAGAACCAATCTTGATAACAAACGCAATGAACAACTATACTTTGATAACCACTCAAGAGAAATTAATGTTCTATCTAACTTAACTTGAATAAGATCAACTTCAATTCTTCTATTAGTCCAGGTATAGTTAATCCCTTGGAGATCCACATCCATAAGAGCTTGATCATTAATGAAATCCATAAGATGTTGTTTACCATCAAGCTGCAAGGGAAGGCCTCCCATCTTCTCTTCCTCTTTTAGCGGAGTATTGAAATCTCCCATTATTATCCAGCTTTTATCAACAAATTTAAGTTTGTCTTCAACAAGGTTTCTCCAATATTTAGCTCTCCCAGTTTTGGTATTAGGCGCATAGACATTGGTTAAAACCCAGACAAAGTTATCCTTGATATGCTCAAGCTGCACAGAGTTCCTATTAAATTCAGAAATAATTTCCTTACCTTTAATAGTTTTTTGGTTCCAAAAGATCGTTTTTCCTCCAGAGGCTCCCTCCGAACTAGATCCTATAACTCCATTATTTTTAAATATTCTAATCCTTTCCACTTTATCCTTACACATCTTAGTTTCTTGAACAAGGACCACATCTAGTTTATGATCTCTTATAATATTACGTAGCACATCCTGCTTATGAGGGGCATTCAACCCTCTTATATTCTAGGAAATTATCTTCATACTTTAACCGGGGATAGGGCTGACTCGATGGAACTCTGTGTTCCATCAGCACGGTTCCTCCAACTTTCCTGTTCCCTCTAATGTTTTAGAGAAGGTCTCCCCTACTTTTTGTTTTGGCTTCCAACATCTACCTTTTTCTTATTCTTGTTTCTAGTTGCGATACCTCCATTGGGTCCCTCCTTATTTGATTTTCCCTCTTTCGTACCAAAAATCCTAAGATTTCCTTCCAGGACTTCCATTTCCGCACTATGTGATGGGGTTTTGCATTGAAATGGCTTTGGGCTTCCATTGGTTAATAGCAACAGAGGCTCAAGATCATAAAGGTTAAAATCTTGTGCTTCATTAAAGTCTTCCTCACTTGCTTTTGTATGAGATGATGCAGACACATCATCATTCGGACTTTCCTCTACTTTCTCCCGACTAACTGGCCCTACCTCCTGGTCCTCTAGATCATTTTTATTTTTTACCTCTATTCTTTGCTCATCTTCTCTAGTACTTTCTATTTGATTATTAGAACAGACACAAGCAGGTTTTTCATTATTACTATTCACATCCTTCTTCACCTCCTTTTCTCTTACCCTTCTTAAGCGGACAATATTTTGCCCAATGGCCTGATTTTTTGCAATGAAAGCAAGCAAATGGGAGCGATTCATATTCAATCACTTGGGTCCATTTCCCTAATTTAGATATAATCTCAATAGATTGGGGCATGTCAGTCATTTGATTAACATTTACATAGATGCGAGCAAAAACTAACCTTGATTTAGCTGCAGTCATTGGGTTGATCGAGAGAAGTTCTCCAAAAGAACTCTCTATCCCATTAAAGACTTCCTCATTCCAGAATTTGAGCGGAAGGCCCAGAAGGCGAGTCCACACAGGTGCCGACACGAAAAATGACTCATCGAGAGAAAGGTTTGGAGCCCATTTCTGTAGAGCCAAAGTTGACGTGTCAAACCATGGACCTTCACATAGAGCCTTATTCATATCTTATTCAGAGTTAAAAGCAAAGAGAAAAAAACCCTTAGGGAACGCCACCACATCCACTTGACCCTTGAGAACCCATTTCCTCCTTATAAAATTCCTAACAACGTCAATGTTAGGCCTAAACCAATGAATCATCCGACTAATGTCATGGCTAAACCAGAGACAGTAAGATCTACTAGCTTATTTGGAACAGAAATAGCAACCACCCCTGTAACTGGATTGGAAATATTTTTAACTTTTGGAAGCCCTGTTTTAACCAGCGGCTTCGCTCCAAAAAGCGAAGACCATTTTTTTCCCTTACCTCTATCGTGTGGGTCCCCAGTTTTGGAATCTTTATCTTCCACCGATTTGACTGTCTCCTTGTCCTCTTCTATACCTTGGGATGCCTGGAATCCTGCCTAATTGCCAGTTCCACCCCCAAAAAGACTGCCTTCCCGAGGGAATCCACCATTCCCAGATTTGAAATTTGGGATTCCCGCTCGCCATTCTCCTTGCCACTCCGCACCCATGAGTGTTCAGATGTTAGTAGAATTACAAAAAGAGGTTTGTTATTTTCATTCACATTGATCATATTGATTAACCTTTTAGATGCATTATTCTTGTTTGAAAATTTAGGCAAAGACATAAAGTCATCAAGAGCATCATCCAATAAAGCATGATCATAGTGATTGAAAGACTTATCTTTGGACTCAAAATAACATCATAGAGGGAATCATGAGAGTCAACCATGTTGCTAGATCTAGTGGAGGAGTTGATAAGAATGTACCCATGAGAGGAATCATTCAACTTATCTTTCTCATCACCACGAAATGGTATAGTAACAAGGTTGATTATTTTTTGGCAAAATGAGGGTTTAGAATGCTTAGGGTTCAAAAAATCATCTAGAGATTCATCTATTTCATCCTTACTAAACTCATAATCAACAAAATTGCATGCATCATCAAATGCATGAACATCTTGCAAATAGAAATATGACATTCTGAAATGAAAATTGCATGAAACTTAAACAAACAATGTAAGGAAAAAAGAAAGAAACCTATCTCTCTCTTTTTTTTAATGTTTTGAAAGCAAATGAAATAAATTAGATATAGATCTAACAATGTAATGCAATTAAAATGAAATTGGGTTCACGTCAAGTTCACCAAAGATGTGTAGGGGAAAAAATGAGACTAAGTATGGAAACCCTAATCCCACTCTCATACACACTCATGGAATACAAAAGAGACTAGGGAGGTAATGCACGTTGGCTACTTCTTATGAGAAAGGGAGAGCCATGGATTACCTCTTAGGTTTTCTATTCCTTTGCTATAAATGAGAGATAGGAATGATGCAAAATGCAATCTAACCTAGAATGCAAGTAAGCAAGCAAACCCTAATCTGAGAATGTAGATCAAAGAACAACTGGTACACTGCTGCAAAGTATAGATTAGAAAGAAAAATCAAAGGTGCACCTATGTCTCAAATCTGAGTAGAAATATCTAGGACCAGGGTGTCACACCATTGTTCTGATTCTGCACTTCTAGAGCTACAACTGATAGGATGGATTATGAGGCCTGCAAAGTACTTTTCTGCTAGATCCTGCTGACAGAGGGCAGGACCATGGTACCACACCACTGTCATGGGTAGGAATAGGGCACTAGGCCCCCATCCTTGGGGCTTTTATTGAGACTGCAACCCAGAATTGTCTGTGTGTTCTCTTTCGGTCTTGATATTTCTAGCAAAGCTCAAATCCGAACCTGTACCTGAAGCTGAAAAAGAGGGTTTGGGGTGGCTATATAGGGTTTTACCTTAGTCAAACCCCTATGTTGGTGATTTACACCTCCACGAATAACCGATAATATACTGAAAATGTGTGTGTGATAACCTTGTGTATGTGCAAGATCCTAAGAATGAAAGTAAACAACCTAGAGCAACCCTAAAGAAAAAACCCTAGTTGCTTGTAATTGACAAAGTAAATGCTCTAAATACACAGTTAAAAGTGATCTAAAGCATGAATGTGAATCAAAATGAAGCTTATGCAAGGACACAAAAACAACATGAAACCATACCCAACCCCAAGGGAGAGGTACAAGCCAATCGTCAATCGGTGATCTCCTATTGTTCTCCTACATCTTCAAAAGCCCCCAATTGACAAAATGATGCTTAATGAATATTTTATGGATGAATTTTGAATATTGTTGAAGACTTCAAAGATCTACTCTTTCACTTTAAAGAAGGCTCTAATGCTCCAAAAACCTGCACTTAGATTCTCAGAGGAAGACCCCTTCAAATGAAGAAAGAGAGCTCTTAAGTATGAAACTCTAGATCTTAATTTCATGTTTAGGCTGACCTAGGATTTAAATTTCCCACTGATACGTTAAGCATTATTATATCATAGGATTGTGCTCTTGAAATTTCAGAGAAAAAGTCGAGGACCATGTGCATTCCCGCCACAGTCCGACCAAATTTTCACCAAATTTTTGGGGCCGTTAGATATGATGATATTAGAGCCCATCCCAAAGTTACATCTGATTTCGAGATATTTTGATATGTGAAATTGGGCCTAAATGGTCAAAATAAGACATAATTAGGGTTTACGATTAAATGATTCATTGGAGGAATAAGATGAAAAGGGGCGCGTTTAGGGTAAAGAGACCAATTTTATAATATGTAAAGTGACGAAACATGACCTTAGATTTAATTAAATTAATTAATTAAATGCTTAAAGGGGAATGAGAAATGCAAGATGCAAGACACACTAAGGCGGGTGCTAACCTAAGTGTGAAGTTGTACCACCTTAACAAGGGTGTACAATTTATGACACTACACAAAACTTTTGAAAATTGAGCGGTTGTTGAGTTTGAAGAATGTTGAAAACACTTTATTCCATGTTGTGTGGAAGGTAAACAATGTCGAAAAAAATGGTAACCAAATAAAAAAGGGGGATTGAAAATGGTTTAGCAATGTCTGAAAAACATTTTTGTCAGCAATTAAGTTGTTTCATGGCGTGAGACATGGGTTTTCCATATTTTGTGGACTAGCAAGTCCACTTATAAAGCCTTATGGGCTAAGTAAGAAAAATAGATTTCTAAGAGTGGAGAAGTCAAATGAAAGAATATAATGGAATGTACAACAATTCCAATGCACAAAATAAAATAATAAGAAGATATATAGAATATTTTTTTGTGTTTTAAGAATGTAATATAGAATTTAGAATGGGTGGATGAAAATCTAAGAGAAGATTATTCCTTTCAAAAAATCTATTCAAATTTGTTATCATTAATTTTTATTTCAAAATTAGCACAACGACAACTTGCATTAAGAATTAACTATCCTGAAAAGTAACAAAAAAATAGAGAGAAGGGTAAAATTGATACAAAACTCTTGTCAAAATATGTGATTCTATAGATTGTTCCATGAAAAGTATTTTGGTTTTATGGACAAGTGCAAAATATTCTTAATTCTATAAATAAAGTAGTAAAAGCTCCCTTTAATATGAGAATGCATGTGATTTATCATTGCAAAACATAGCTCACAAAAGAATATTAATGACATAAATGACCTTTCTTATATGTTGCATAATTCAAGCACCCAATGAAGGGAAACCAACCCAAACAACTCCTTTCACAAATTGATATACAATGGTAGGAGGAAAATTTGACTATAAAATTCAAAAAATTCAATGTAGTATAATAACAGTTCATTGATCATTTAAACAAATATCAATGATGCATGGTAGGCACTTAGCCCAATACTCAACAATGACTAAAAAATTACGCCTTCCTCTTCCTTATAACTATTTGCAACTGCCTTCATAGGCACTAGAGCATAGCCTAGGCATAAATCTCATAATTCACATGTATGGAGTGCCTCATTCATGTACTAGCCAAGCTTCCTCAACTTTATTTAGAGAAAATATTTTATATGTACCAAATTTTACCTTTCAAGATCCTCTCCAAGTTGTAGAGGGGACCAATGTAAATAGTTACAGGTAGCAATGAGGCATTTCCACAACCCACTCTCAAAATAGGCAGTAGCCATCAAGAGTCTTCTACTCATAATGATTGCAAAAACCACCACATAAAATGGGTAAAGTAACCACCATAGTCATAAATTCATCATAAGAATCATGGTATGTAACATCAATGTCATGGAAAAGAGGGATCATAAGAACATATTATGATCATAAAACATAGGAGTATAAAAAATAGCACAAATTGAGTGATGGATTAAATTGTGTAAACAAGACACAAGTGAAATAAAGTGGTAAACATAGAACATAAGCGAATATAAGAGTCAAATTGTGTTTTTTGGAGGATATTGGCAAAAGTTGTGGAATTTGTCTTTACACTTGCCAATTTCATTTACTTAAAAATTTCTAAGTCCTTTTAAACAAAACCATTTTATGCAATGCAAATGGATCTACTGGATGATTCTTACATAGGAGACCCCTTGGTTATGTATATGGTGAAAATGGATAACAATAATAACAAAATTGAAAGGCTAAATGAATTCAACCACAAAAACCCTAGCCTAACAACAACAAAGATCCACCATAACATATGAAGATTACCTAAGACAATGCAAATCAAATGAAATCACAAAGATTATACCATCACATGTCCAATAGGGTTTTGATCTCCATTCTTCCTATCTCTATTGATCTTGCTTGATATATTTGCTCTCAGATTTTATATGCACAAGAGCTCAACAAAGAACGGAATGTGGTTGCAAGTAGGATCATAGTGTAGTCAAGTCCTTAAGATCAACGATTAGGGTTTGATAATGAAGGAAGCATCTCCTTAAATAGAAGACACAATATGAAATGGAGGGATAAGATTGAGAGGTGTAAAAAGGAGGTCGGCTAGGATTAGAGGGTAGGTAGAAGAAATAATAAAATAATGAAAGAGATAGTTAGAGTAGGAATTAAGAGATGAATGACATGTGTCATGGGTGGAAAAGGTTAATGAATTAATTAAATAAATAAAGATTTATTTAATTAATAGAAGAAGTGGGATAATTAAATAAATAAGATATTTATTTAATTTAGGAAAAAGATAATTTAAATAAATAAATGTATTTATTTAAATGAGAAATAAGGCTAGAAGAGGATAAATGAATTAATCAAATAAATAAAGATTTATTTAATTAATAGAAGAATTAGGCTTAGATAATTAAATAAATAAAATATTTATTTAATTAGACATGACAATTTTGGGTGTCTACATTTTGCCCCTCTTTGAGATAATGCAGCTTGTCGCGTTGTTTCAAAGAAGATAAGATGAACTGATACAGAGTTGCCCCAAGATGGGAATGATATGCCCCCTCGAGAGATTGGATGAAAATGTCTGAAAAGATTGCAGACAATCTCTCGATAAGAAAGACGGTATAGAATGGACCGACTGAATAAAGTGACAGAGTCACGGGATAAAGAAGACTGACTCGGGAAATGAGGGCTAAGGCGAGGGTAGGCTATAAGATAGACCATGGGCAAAAGACATCCTCATTGTCATCCACACCTCCACGAGAACATAGTGCAGAGCGAGAAAAGAGCAGTAGCAGTCAGCAGCGATGGCTTTCGTTCATAGATTCGACCGCGTTTGCCGATTTTAGAGGCCAGCAGAGGCAGGAGAGCCGGTAAGTACCACAAAACCTCCTCATACTTCGATGCATTTATTTTTTCATTAATGCATGGTAGATAGAGAAATAAATGCACATTAGTTTAGGGGTCAAAAATATCAAAAAACGTTTAGGTGCGTTTGCATTGGTGCCAAGCACGTCTGTGTCCGCCAGGCGCGTCTGGGTTGGTGCCAGCCACGTTTGTGCTTAGAAACGCGTTTATGTCAAATGCGGACACGTTTGTGTAATGTAAGGGCGTCTGTGCCAAGAAGGCACGTCTGTGTTGCCTAGGCGCGTCTGTGCAGAGCATAGGCACGTCTGTGTCTTTCAGGCACGTCTATGTTTTTCAGGTACGTCTATGCAGTCTTTAAGCGCGTTTGTGTTGGGAAAGCGCGTTTATGTCCAAAAAATGCAAATTTTCGTCTTCTAGATCAAATTGACAGTTCTATGATGAACATACGTTGTCGATTGGATAAGCTGCTGAGAGGATACACTCAAGCAGGTCCTCTAGGGAAGACTAGGATAGATAGAGTACTTTGTGATGAACAGGGAGTACTTAAAGTATAAGCAACACTTTGTGATGAACAGGGAGTGCAAATGTGAGGAGCACTTTGTGATGAACAGGGAGTGCAAAACACGTAGTACTTTGTGATGAACAGGGAGTACCACTAGGATAGATAGCAACACTTTGTGATGAACAGTGAGTGTCACTAGGATAGATAGCAATATGCATTTAGATAAAAAATAGCATTTTGTGATAAACAGTGAATGTCACAATGACTGACTCGATTGATTTGCTTGACTGCAGGAGTATTTGCCGATGCTGGAGTCATGGGAGAGATTCTCGTTGACTCAGAGATTGCGACCTGAGTTGACACTTGGGGACCGAGCAGCGATCGAGGCGATGGGTTTGAGACATGTTCTATATGTGCCTGAGTTTTGGGCGAACATGGGACTGTTGACTGCTTTAGCCGAGAGATGGCATTCAGAGACATGTACCTTTCACTTGCCGATGGGGGAGATGACCGTCACCCTAGAGGATGTCTACAGGATACTCAGGATACCAATCGATGGGGATTTGATTCTGTACGATCGAGATGGAGACAGGGAGACACTAAGACGAGTGTTCCAGGACCCTAGATTGGAGATGAGGGCTGGGCATGTGGCTTAGGATACGATGACTGCTACAGGATTGGCGCTGCCAGCAGTGATAGGAGGAGCGATCAATGGGTTCCTGTGTCCTGATAGAGCAACACGGGGGTTGGCTGTGGGTTGGGGAGGAGCATTGGAGACACTGGTGACACAACACACTAGATATGCCTGGGGACCGTGTGTGCTGGCACACCTCTACTATGAGCTACATCAGTTCGTTTACCATGGATTAGTGGGATTGGGCTGCGGGGTGACACTCCTACAGGTGTGGGCTTATGAGCATCTGCCAGTGATGAGGCCGATACACTTCAGAGGCAGGGGACATGGACGCAGTTTTGTGCACCTGTATGATATGATCATGTCGCAGCCACGGATTGGCAGGTTGGAGCACTGGCGACGGGTGATAGATGACATAGATGTGGTCATCTGGAGGCCATACCTGGGATGCGAGGAGTGGGAGGATGATGCAGTTGAGCTTCCTTACACCTTCCGGAGCAAGTACCTGATTGGGCGGACGCCCTATGTGCTAGAGAGACAGCTTGTGGACCGGGTTTGCAGGCAGTTTGGCAGGATCCAGAGGATGTCATGGGGCTCAGGCATGTATGCACGGACAGTTACGGATCAGGCACAATTTGGGCCCCTATTGTCATATGATCAGGCTATTATGCAGCTAGTAGAGATGGTGCCCCTACCCTGGGACATGTGGCCAAAGATCGAGGATGCCGACATGGATGCCGAGTATATAGCATACTGGGCGGAGCATCCCTTCTCACGCTTGACGGATCCGGGAGAGCTATTTGAGGGAGATGATGGTGGGGATGATGATGATGGTGGAGGGGATGGGGGTAGGGGCCGACGGAGGAGGAGGGGAGCAGTTGGAGAGAGGAGGGTTGCACCTCGGAGGGAGGGTGGAGAGGAGAGACAGGCTCGAGTGGTGAGGGGTCACGGTGGATTGCCGGTACAGGTGCCAGCAGCACAGGGTCCCAGATAGGTATAGAGACAGGTATAGGGACAGGCACAGGTACAGGGACAGGGACAGGTGCCAGTACAGGCACCAGTATAGGTACAGGCACAAGGGCAGGCACCCGTACAGGGAGAGCCACAGGCAGAGGCAGAGGGGGCTGACGCAGAGGAGGATGAGCTGATAGAGCTGAGGGAGATCTACCAGGGCTAGGCAGATGAGATCTAGGAGTTGGAGAGGGAGAGGGATCAGCTCAGGAGGAGGCTCCGCGATACTGAGCGGGAGCGGGATCAGTCTATTCAGCGTTATACAGAGGCTGAGACAGCGCTGAGGGCGGGGAGATAGGCAGCGGAGGACACAGGGGCAGGATATGCTTATGTCCTGCAGGCAGGGGAGGAGATTGCCTACTAGCAGGATCTCTATTATGGTGCAGTGCCAATGGATCAGCGGGCGAGGAGCTTCCATAGACCATCGCGGACAGCGACAGCTATGGGAGGGAGCCGGAGGAGACAGGCATCGAGTGGTGGGGTTATGGGTCCTCCACCACCACCAGATAGAGGGGACAAGAGGGATGATCCTAGGGCGGGTCCTTCAGGGGCTCAGATTCTGTCGAGGCCAGGTGGCTCCGAGGGAGGGAGTTCATCGTAGCCTTAGAGGGCTCCCTATGTATCAGTTTTGTACCATTTTTTTTTGTATGATGATGTAGACACCTGCGGGTGATTGTAGCCATATGATTTTGACATCATTGTATCATGACACTATATATATATATATATATATATATATATATATATATGAGATGATTCATCTTTGCGGAAGCTATATGCATGTGTACCTATGTGATGAGATGTTTTTATGTGATGCTTATGATATGGATACAAATATGTATATGATGCAATGTAAAATATTTTTGTTCTTTTATGTTTTATATGTGTATGCATGATGCAAATGTGAATGTATGTAATGCAGATGAATATGATAATGCAAATGTAAATTGTGCTAACAGGTGTTGTGTGCAGGATGTGATGCAGTTGTGATATCTATATGTATGTATAAAATTCTTATATGTGGTAATGCAAGTGCAACTACATGAAATGCAAATGTTTTTGGTGTGTCATTATACTCAATCATGTGATAGTAGGCTACGCGGACTCAAGAAGGATGATGGAAGTCAATCAAGAAAGGGGGATGAAAGACAAAAGATATGAAATTGAAAGAGCTTCTTGTGCGTTATCATCATCGAGCTTTATTATGGCAAGTAGGTTATGACAATCAAGGCATATGTTTGACCCAGAAAGTCATTGTACCTGTTTGCATGAAGATAAGATAGTCACAAACAAGGAATGCCCTAGTTCACACTAGACTCATAGTGTCCTCATATCCTTGGACAAGTCATAGCATTACTAAGAGACAATCCACAAACAACAAATACAAATAGGTGACGATACCCCATCCTCGCCTTTCTAGTCAAAGACATCCTGGAGATAGAATCTCTAGTCAGAGACATCCTGGAAAAGCTAAAAGACATGTCACCACAAAAGATGAAATCAAAAGAAAACCAAGACTCAACACCAACATCCACTGTAGCCCTCAAGTTTAGTGTCTCTTGTCACTTGTATAAGTCTTATTTGATTGTGGTCACACTGTTTATTTTCACAAAATGGATAGATAGCACTGAACCATAATGTTGTCTAAGTCTGTTGAAAGATTTGATTTGTTGAAGCCCATTGTTGCTGCTGTGTCTCATCTGAAACTGACTGAATCCATGAAACTGATACTTTATTGCGAAGAAGATGAAACTTTATTGCGGATCTGTGATGCAAATGTTGCTTTATTGCGGATTGTGCACGAATAGACTGAAGGAAGCTAGAACAGACTGTACTCCTCGAAACATGTGATGTTCTTAGTTCCACACCCATCACTAGACATAGGATTTGTCGTAGCCACAGATAGGATTTGATTTATTATGGATGGAAAAAAAAGGAGGTTTCTTATGAACGGCGAACCAATCTTGGGTAGATCAATAACAAGCCATGATGGGAATGGGTAAGTTTATTATGGATGAATTGGTCGTGAGTGTGTGCAAAGTGAAAGGATGAAAGTGGATCCTAAAGGAGGGAGGAGCAATGTCTCTACACATGGCGCTGGTGACCCAGTTTTCACCATGGTACTTGCCTAGGGCACCACCGAAGTGGTTTTCACCGTTGGACGAAATTATTTCTCTATACTTTTTTTTCGATTTTTTTAAATTTTTTTTATTTTTTTGTATTTTTGAATTTTTTTTTATTTTTTTGTATTTTTGAATTAGGATACTCTGAAGAGCTAGGTGTAGAACCTGCAAAGGTGCATGTTGTTGATAGGATCCTCCAAAGGTTCACCTTCTGTAGTTGAGAGCTGATATGCCCCGGATCCATAAGCTGCTGTAATGATGTAAGGACCAAGCCAATTTGGTTCGAACTTGCCCTTCTTCTCTCTGTCTTGCTGATTCTTGGGGTTTTCTCTGAGAACCAAGTCACCTACCTCAAATGTACGAGGCTTGACTTTGTGATTGTAGCTGCAACTCATTCGTTGTTGGTAAGCCTTGAAATGATTAAAAGCAGTTTGTCTCCGTTCATCCAGTAGTTCAAGTTCTTGTAAGCGAGAGACCCTATAGTCTTCATCACTGATGATGTTTTGCAAAGAGACCCATAAAGAGGGTAACTCGACCTCAATAGGCAAGATGGCTTCATTTCCGTAGACAAGTGAATAGGGTGTAGCTCCTGTAGGTGTGCGAATACTTGTGCGATAGGCCCAAAGTGCAGGATTAGGTTGGATATGCCAATTACAGCCAGTGTCGTTGACTGTCTTCTTAAGGATTTTAAGAATTGTTTTATTAGATGCCTTAGCTTGGCCATTACCTTGGGGGTAATATGGTGTGGAGAAACGATGGGAAATATGGAAGCGGTCACAGAGTTCACGAACATCCCGATTTTTGAAGGGACGCCCGTTATCAGTGATAATGGAAACAGGAATACCATATCGGCAAGTGATATAGTTAAGGATGAACATAGCAATTTGTTTTCCAGTGACTTGTGTGAGAGGCACGGCTTCAATCCATTTTGTGAAATACTCTGTGGCAGTGATAATGAATTTATGACCATTAGAAGAAGGAGGGTGAATCTTGCCTATGAGATTGAGTCTCCACTAACAAAAGGGCCAAGGAGATGCAAGTGGTTGTAGTTCTTGTGTTGGCGCATGTATGAGGTCTCCATGAACTTGACATTGTTTACATTTCTTGACAAACTGATATGAGTCTTTTTTCATATTGGGCCAGTAATATCCAGTCCTGATGAGTTTCTTGGCCAAGGTAGGACCACTAGCATGTGGACCACATATCCCTTCATGTACTTCACGTAACGCAATCTGAGCTTCGTCACTTTCTAAACATCTAAGAAGAGTGTCATCTAGACCTCACCGGTATAGGATATCAGCTAAAATGACATATCAAGAGGATTGGCGAATGAAGGTGCGACGTTGGTTATTTGATAGATCAGGAGGTAGGATATTATCGTGAAGGTATGTGAAGATGGGACCATATAACTGGGACTCAGGACCGACAACACATATCCTCTCAGTAGGAGTGATCTCATATGATGGAACCAAAAGGTTATCCACCAAGAACTCATAGCAGGTCTCATTTGTAGGTAGATCAATCAGTGAAGCAATTGTAGCCATGGCATCTGCGGCACGATTATGCTCTCTTGGTATCTGCTCAAAATCTATCTTTGTGAAGTGTTGTTTCAGGTCATCCACCATTTGTTTGTAAGGCATTAATTTTTCATCTTTTGTTTGGTAATCATCAGTTGCTTGACGGATGACAAGTTAAGAATCCCCAAAAACATGAAGTTCCTGGATCTTCCACTGAACTGCAATCCGTAATCCAGTTGTTAATGCCTCATATTCCGCTATATTGTTAGTGCAAGGAAATGATAAGCGGTATGATTTTGGTATAGATTCCCCTTGAGGAGTTATAAAGAGGATGCCAGCTCCTACCCCATGCTGTGTGTATGAGCCGTCAAAGTACAGTTGCCATGGCTTTGCATGTGACATTGTTAAAATGGATTCATCTGGAAATTCTGAACTTACAGGAACATCATCAATCATGGGGGCATTTGCTAATTGATCTGTGATAGCTTGTCCTTTTATTGCTTTCCTGTCCACATACTCGATGTCGAATTCACTCAGGATCATTACCCATTTGGCTAGTCGCCCAGTAAGTGTTGCTTTATTGAGAAGGTATTTCAATGGATCTATCCTTGCAATCAACTTAGTCTTATGAGTAAGCATGTAATGTCATAATTTCTGTGAAGCAAAGACCACGGCGAGACATGCACGCTTGATTGATGTGTAGTTTAGCTCATATCCCACCAATGTGCGACTGATATAGTATACTGCCTTTTCCTTGCCCTCAGCAATTTGTTGTGCTAAGAGTGCCCCCAGTGCTGTTGGAGTAGCTGAGATGTATAATAATAGAGGCTGATCTGGAACTGGTGGCATCAAAACTGGTGGATTCAAAAGATAATCTTTGAGCGTCTAAAAAGCCTGTTGACAATTATCATCTCATTTGAATTTGATGTTTTTATGTAGCAAGTGCTGAAAAGGATTGCAATTATCTGCAAGTTGTGCTATGAATCTCCATATAGACTGAAGTCTGCCTTGTAAAGATCAAAGTTGACTAATATTTCTAGGTGGTGGCATGTCCAAGATGGCCTTGACTTTTGCTGGATCGGCTTCGATTCCTCTTTTGGATACAATGAATCCTAGGAGCTTCCTAGAGGTTACTCCAAAGACACATTTCTTAGGGTTTAATCTTACTTTGTACTTTTCTAACCGATCAAAGATGACCGACAGTATGTCCAAATGTGTATCTCTGTCTATTGATTTACCCAAGAGATCGTCAACATAATCTTCCACCGTTACATGCATGAGATCATGAAAGATAGTAGTCATGGCTCTTTGATATGTAGCACCTGCATTTTTTAGCCTAAAGGGCATGACATTCCAGCAGAAAGTTCCCCAAGGACAAGTGAATGATGTTTTGTGTTGATCCTCGGGTGTGATCCTTATTTGATTATAACCAGAAAATCCATCCATCAATGATAACATTTCATGACCTGCTGTGAGATCAACAATCAAGTCAATATTTGGTAATGGGAAGTCATCCTTTGGACAAGCTTTGTTGATGTCTCTGAAATCTATACATATTCTGATACTGCAATCTGGTTTACTGGCAGGCACTAGATTAGAGATCCATTCAGGATAATCAATTGGCCGTATGAATCTGACATCCGATAGTTTCTCAAGTTCTGCTTTGACTAGTAATGCCACTTATGGATGCATTTTTCTTAATTTCTGTTTCACTGGCTTTGCCCCCAGTTTGACTGTCAAATGATGCATTACCAAATCCGGATCTAGTCCAGGCATATCAGCGTATGACCATGCAAAGTTGATTTGTCGTTCTTTGAAGAAACTGATGAATTTTAACCTTTCGAACTCTGTCAATGATTGAGCCAGGAATATGTTGTGTGGAACCTCTTCTGTACCAATGTTTGTTTTGATAGTCTCTTCTACCAACATGGATGACTTTTCCTCATATGATGTTGGGAGAATGTCGAGCCTTCCATCTTCGGGTGCCTCAGAGAGGTTTTCGCCTTTAGATACGTCCTTTCTTTTTACTTTTTTGGGGTCAGACAGTGCCACAGTGTGGTTTTCGCCATAAGACCCTTGGTTTGTTCTTATTTTCACATTTTTATGACTGGAAGGTCCGACACCCTCACCAAAATATGCCATGTTGTTGAGTTCTATAATGTATCCTGCTTTATGGTCCCCAGGGGGAAGGTCGTCTCGTATGCCCAGATAGTCAATAACAACTTCATCATTTTCAAATGTGTCAAATTGCACTGGTCCTTCATGATCCCAGTCAATGAGTTGATGGTGAACAAGGGGAAGGCCTTTAATGTCTTCAAAGTTTGCGGGGCTAAGAGTGAAGATGCAATTATATTCGGGTATGTCAAGGTAATTATCGAGGTCATCGATGGCACTCTCCTCATCAGTTTTGATCGTGAGTGAATCCAAATTGTCATCACTAGTAGCGCATTCTGGGACAGGTGTTCTCATCCTATGTGATTTCAACCTAGAACCTTGAGACAAAGACTGTGTGGAATCCTCATGGGTTGTTTCTTGACCAACTCTAAACTTTTTATAAAACTCCTCTTCTTCTGTGGGTTCATCTAGCTCTCTAAATGTCTCGGTGAGCTCGTAATCACTGGAGGATTTGTCTGAACCCCATTCCCATTCGTTGGAGTCTGTGGAATAGCAATCCTCTTGTTGAATTTTGGCAACTTTGATTTGTAATGCTTCCTCTGTCTGTTTAGTGTGGACCTTGGAAGTCAGGAAACCAAGTCCCTTCGAGCATTCCTTTTTAAAAGTCAATTCAGGTTGTAAAGGTTCAATGATGCCTTCCTTTCGTAACCCAAGAGGGCTTTTTCCATCATACCCGAATTTTTGTAGAATCTTGAAGCCTTTGCCATATTTCTCACAGGGTATATTGATGTGATCTTGTATGTCATCTTCAATGTCTTTGTAGAGCATTTTGTATAAGTTTTCCTCTTCCAGTTCGCCCCATCTTTGAAAGGTAGTAGGGTCCCATTTGAGTACCATGATGGCTACTTGCTTGTTAGGATGTGGCCTTCCATATTCTTTTGGGGAACTCATGACTTGTCATAAGTACATGGTCTGATTTAAAGTGTATTCTCCCATGCCTTTGTCCTAAAATTTGCCTTTAAGCTCACCTTGCTTTGATGTCGAAGGTTTCAATGATTCAGGATCAATGTATGCCGAAGAAGGAACAGCTTCACGATTACTGGGAATGATGGTCTCAGTTTGTGATCTCAGGTTATTGCAATATATGAATGGATTAGGGTCACCGTTAACCATTACTTCTACTCCATTGTGAGGAAACTTAATGCATTGGTGATATGTCGATGGGACTGCCCTCATTTCATGAATCCAAGGACATCCTAGCAATATATTATAAGTGAGATTTAGATCGAGGACTTGACAAACCACATCCTTTGTAACTGGCCCAATTCTTAGAGGTAAGGTGACTGTGCCCTTGGATGAGTGTTCTTCATCATCATATGCCTTGATGGTGATTTGATTTGTTGAATTCACAGCTTTATCAGAATATCCCAATTGTTTAATTGTGCTCAATGTACAAATGTTTAGACCAGCTCCTCCATCTATCATGACTCGCTTTATTCGATGTTTGTGTACGAAGGCTTCAATGTGTAATGGTGCATTATGTGGCTGACTTACGGAGGCGTCATCGACTTTTGTGAATGTAAGGGAATGTGGAATGGACAGGTATCCCACCATGGCTTGAAACTGGTCCACGTTCAGATCAGTAGGAACGACAATGTCTCTCAAGATTTTGTCAAGAATAGCTTTATGAGGGAGGGATATGCGTAAGAGCTCAAGTATGGAGATGAGCACGGGTGTCTTCCCTAACTGTTCTACAAGGTCATACTCAGGTTTGGTTGATGAGGAAGCGGTGTTTTTATTTGAAGCACCTGGCAATGTGATTTTACCTCGATGAGTTGTAACATGACATTCAGAAGTAGGTTCGGAAGAAGATCCAACACCTTTTAGGACAATCTTGGGTCTCTGAGTAGAATTCTCAGGGGTTTTGTCCTTGATGATAATGGTAGAGACATAATTGTCCATCGAGATGTGATTGATGGTTGAATCATAGTTGTAAGACGCTCTGGTATAGTTGGTTTGATCATCTATGGCTTTAGCTTTTCCCTTGTCATGTTTTGGGAATGGCTCCTTAAACATCTCATGCTCTTGATTAGATGAGTGTCCCTCAATCTCAATGTCACCTCTATCAATGAGATCTTGTACGATGTTCTTCAGTCAATGACAATTTCCTGTCTTATGACCCTTTCTCTTATGAAATTCACAATACTCATCATCATTCCACCAATTTGGTTTGACCTTTGGTTCATATGGAGGAAAAACTGGAACTGTGATTACCTTGTTTGCCACTAGCTTTTTGAAGACTGACTCAAGTGGTTCTCCCAATGGGGTGTACTTCCTTCGTGATCTAGAAGTTGTTTGAGTATTCACTTGATTGTTTGTAGAACTTGATCCCGAAAAGATGAATTTTGGTCGCACTGTATTGGCATCAACAACACCATCATTGACTATATTCTTGTTTTTATTCCAAAATCTTGGCTTGTCTTTTCCTTTAAAGTCATCTTTGTTTTCCTTAAATATCTTAATGACTCCTTGCTCAATTAGGACCTTTTATGTTGCTAAGCCTTTTTCAATAACGTCCCTGAAGGTGGACAAAAAAGCTTTCCTTAGATCATAGCCAATGTCTTTGTTAACGTTTTGTGTGAACATCTCTACCATTTGTTTTTGTGGAATTTCACAAGAGCATCTACTAGCTAGATTCCTCCATCTTTGTAAAAATGATGCAAAAGACTCTCCCTCTTTTTGCTTGGTGTTGCACAAAGTAGTGACTGATATGTCTGTCTCTATATTGTAGGAGAAATGTTGAATAAATGCCTCTGCTAAGTCACCCCATGACTTAATACCAGGTGGGAGTTGGGAGAACCATTCCATAGCTTGATCACCTAAGCTTTGTGGGAATAATCTCATCAAATATGTCTCTTCTGCTGCTACCTCAATGCAAGCTGTGAAAAACTGTCTTATGTGTGCCTTAGGATCCCCTTTTCCTCTATACTTATCAAATTTAGGCGTCACAAAGTGTGTAGGAAATGGAGGCATTGGAATGCTTTTGTCGAATGGATAAGGACATATGTCTCTCATTGTGTATGTTGGCTTCGGTGTATTTATGTCCTCCATTTTCTTTTGTAGGTCCCTAATTTGTTGCTCCAAGTTGCTCTTAGGTGGAGATCGACTTCTTGCACCATACCCCATGCTTGAGGCACCAATTGGAGGAGGAGCTTGTTGCATATATGGATGATATTGATCATACACATGTTCATATGGAGGAGGTCTATAGTGATGTTGCATATATGGACCACTTGGTATAGATTCATGTTGAGGAACACCATATCTATTTTGTCCATGTATACCATACTCTACAGGCATGTCATGTTCTAATGTGTTGCCCCCAAATTTGACATGGGGTTTCCTTGTGTCCAAATTTTGAGTATGCCTTTGAATATCCAATTGCTTTGGTGGTTGATCCGTAGCTTGGGTATGTGATTGAGCATATCTGTCTGCATAAGACTTCCATAATGGTCTGTGAAGGTGAGTATCATATGCTTGACCATGTGTATGTGGGACCTCTGGTTTTTGAAGCAAAGATGATGGTGATTCAGGTACCATATATGGTCCTCTATTTCCTCCACTATTAGGCTTCCTTTGATCCATGTTGGAGTGAGTTTGTTGCAAAGGTCAATTTTCCATTATTTGAGACATGTCAAAATCATGAGGTATCTTGGCTCCACTTTGTGCCATCATTTGTAAGAAGTATTGTCTATCTCTCCTCATTATTTCCTCAATCAATCGATTGAAATGGGGATTCATGATGGATTCTTCCACATCTGCTAAGTGTATTCAAAAGTTGTCCATATTGTCATTGTGCGTATCATTGTTGTTTGTAGTGCCCATGTTCTCAACATTTGGAATGTTTCTATAGACATCCATGTCAGGTAATGTAGTGTGATCAGTATTGAAGAAGATATCATTGTCATACTCATAAGAACTCATGTTTGTGGACTCTTGAGCCTCTTTAGTTTCTCTCCTAGATTTTTGAAGACAGGTTTCAACCATGAACTAGATATTGACCAAGATGTGTGAGACTAGATGAAAATGGAAAAAGTATGGAAGACCAAGAATTGGATGGAATGTAAATGAATATGAGGTGTACTTGCAATGTCCAAAGTGTAAGACCAAGTATGTATGTAGTAGAGTAGGTGTGGCTTCCAAAGAGAGGATAGTTTCTCTTGATGAGGTAAGTTGACCTTGACTCTAAGTAAGACCAAATGAGACCCAAAGGTAAGAAACCTTGATGAGGGACCACTTAGCAAAGTGTTGTTGTATGTAGTGTGTTGACAAAGTATAATGAGGACAAGCAAGTGACCTTTTGACTCAAGTTTAGACAATTGTGAATGTAAAGTGAGATATGAAGCAATGATGGACTGTGTGAGACCCAAAGACAGGTTGAACACTAGATGAAACCTAGAGAAACAACCTAGGAAGCTCAAGAACTCTGAAACTGACTGTATTTGTTTGCTAGATTTGTAAAATTTTTGCAATTTTGAACACAGACGCACCTGTATGCTGCACAGACGCGGTTCCCCGACACAGACGCGGCTCTGTTCAACACAAACACGGCTCTGAGAGTTTTGCGAAATGAACTGTTAATTCTGGGGACACAGACGCGATTCTACCCTACACAGACGCGGTTAGATAGCACAGACGTGATTAAGACAGACAGAGACGCATTTCTGTAAAATTTGTGCAATTTTTTCCAATCTGTGAAGTTATTTTGTTGTGACCAAATTTGACTGTTTGACTAATTTTAGTGACAAGAGGACACAATGTTGATGAGGACTCAATGTTTGCAAGTGTCTAGACTCAAAAATGACTCCAATAAAAAGTGTGTTGTTTGATGTAAAAATGTTTTGCATACACTTGAAGACACAAAAGACACAATGTTTTGTTGTTTGGTATTGAATGTTTGAATGTTTAAAATAAGTCAAGCACAATTCTTATGGCTAGCCAAGACAATAGTTGTTGATCCCACATGGGGTTTTACCCCCGAGGCTATGCTATTCAGAGCGGATACTTAGATGCTTGACCTCACTGGCTCCACCCTTGGCACTCACTTCTCGGGTCAGCCAAGCATCAGTCCCCACGAAAACTCCCCGTGGAGAACTTTGTATCTCTACTAAGAACCGTATGTGTGTGGGCTGCTACCAGAGGTCCGACCTCCTACCCCAACATCTAGAAGGATTTGGGCTTCTAAAACAAAAAGGTGCTAGTAAGGGCATCCGCTTGTGTGGCCATACATGCGGCACTTTCAGCTCTGTAAATACAGAAGGCTCCCAGCCGATAGGGGTTACGCCCTACAACTGATCAAATAAATTTGATCAAATGGGTTTATGGGGAGACATAGTGTCGGTATGAACTAATCAGCACACGTTATTCATAGTTTTCACCATGAATACATTTGTTTATAGTGGTTCGGAAGAGGTGGGTTTTCCTCGCTACCACTTGGGTCGTTCTCTTCTCACTAGTAGTCCTAATGACCACACGGGAAGACAGGCCCTCTAAAGATTAAACAAAAAGAGCCTATTGCTCAAGACACAAAAGACAATGATTCAATTTTAGTGCACCAATTGAAGTGTTTGGTAGTCTATGAAAATAAGGCACACAATAAAAATCCAAAAATCCTTGCCAAGGACCTGCAACAAAAGGTTGTTAGTAGTTTGGATTGTTTCAAATGAGCACCCCTTCCTGCAAGCACACAAGTTAGGTAAATTTTAAACCCAAAAGACTTTGTGAAAATAGGGGCCTTCAACCAAACGTTTTGCCTTCAAGACAAGCTGCACCAATTTCGTTAGCTAGATCTGAAAATGCTAGTGCAAAATAAACCAGATCTGAAACCCTAAATGCGAAACTAGAATTGAATGAATAAACTTCAAAATTTGAAACTGCTAAACACAGACGCTGTTACCCTCGACACAGACGTGGTTCTATGACGCAAATGTGGTTTTGTGAGACACAGACGCGGCTATAAATCACAGACGCGACTTCAAGATATAAACGCAAGTTCTGAAACCTGCAAAACAAAATATTGTCGATAACACATACGCGATTTAAGTTGTCACAGACGCGCCAAAAAATCAAAAACGCGATCTGAATGTACGTAGACACGGAAATACCAAAAATGCTGTCGAAAACATCCGATCTGCAACTTCAAAAACACAAAATCTGCAACAAGGAGGTTAAATACAAAGGGACAAGAGTCCCACTGGGTGTGCCAAAATGTATATGGTGAAAATGGATAACAATAATAACAAAATTGAAAGGCTAAATGAATTCAACCACAAAAACCCTAGCCTAACAACAACAAAGATCCACCATAACATATGAAGATTACCTAAGACAATGCAAATCAAATGAAATCACAAAGATTATACCATCACATGTCCAATAGGGTTTTGATCTCCATTCTTCCTATCTCCATTGATCTTGCTTGATATATTTGCTCTCAGATTTTATATGCACAAGAGCTCAACAAAGAACAGAATGTGGTTGCAAGTAGGATCGTAGTGTAGTCAAGTCCTTAAGATCAACGATTAGGGTTTGATAATGAAGGAAACATCCCCTTAAATAGAAGACACAATATGAAATGGAGGGATAAGATTGAGAGGTGTAAAAAGGAGGTCGGCTAGGATTAGAGGGTAGGTAGAAGAAATAATAAAATAATGAAAGAGATAGTTAGAGTAGGAATTAAGAGATGAATGACATGTGTCATGGGTGGAAAAGGTTAATGAATTAATTAAATAAATAAAGATTTATTTAATTAATAGAAGAAGTGGGATAATTAAATAAATAAGATATTTATTTAATTTAGGAAAAGGATAATTTAAATAAATAAATGTATTTATTTAAATGAGAAATAAGGCTAGAAGAGGATAAATGAATTAATTAAATAAATAAAGATTTATTTAATTAATAGAAGAATTAGGCTTAGATAATTAAATAAATAAAATATTTATTTAATTAAACATGACAATTTTGGGTGTCTACAGGTTATATAACCAAGGTGATAACATAGGAGTGCATAATATTATGACAATTTTCATAATCTTATGATATGAGACAAAATGTGAAAATCTATTGTCCCACCTAAAGTGAAGAAATGATAGTGTGATGACACAACAAAAGGTGGATCACCCACCAAAGGTGGAAAAGTGCAACCATGAAAGGTGGATATGATAATGTGATAAAGGAACTAAAGGTGGAGACACCATATAAAGTGGAAATGATAGCATGATAAGTCCACCTAAACTAGAAATTCTCTAACAAATTCTATGTGGTTTCCTAAGTAATCTTAAGTGGCGTGTAATTAGGACCTAGGTGGAGAATAACCAAGGTAAAACACCTTATTTACACCAAAACCCCCCTTAAGTGAAACTTAGGGAGAATGCACACAAAACCTAACAATTAAAAATGGGTATTGGCTACTAAGACATGTTAGGTACCCATGTACAAATGCAATGCAATCTCTCACAAATGGAGAAAAGGAGAAAACCTAGTGGGAAAAAAACTCCTCCCCAAAAGAGAAATGAAAATACACAATAATCTCAATGATGAATGAGAAGAACAAAAACTCATGTAAGAAAAAAATCCCCCCATAAGAGAGAAGAAGAGGAGATCATGAAGCCCCCCCTAAATGTACAATCTCCTACAAAGATGGTCCAATGATGTTGAACAACATTCCTCTCCCTAGGAAGAAATAAAGTCAATGTTGCACTAAGAATGTCAAAGTGTGACAAAACTAGGTACCACTATTGATGAAGAACTTATGATGAATCACTCACTACAACATGATAAACATTAGGCATGAAGACGCATGTATGAGTATCAACTAGATACTCAAACTACATACATTTTCAACTAGAGACATGTACCAAGTCTTACAAGATAGTTCCTAACCTACTAAGTATAGGAGGATTACATCAAATATGTCATCAATGACAAAGTACAAAGAGGTGTGGTACTTTATATTAGTGTGTGTGCAACATAGCATATGCAAGAGAATACAACAATGACATGACAAAGATGCATATCTAGAAATTGAAGATGATGCCACCAAAAAACTGCCTTGGAGAAAATTGTTGATGGTGCCCTTTGATTGGGATGATGCAAAGAAAAATTAGGAGAAAATTCCCATCCTTGGTTGTTGGTTGGAAGAACGATCACTGCATAATATGTATGATAGGTGGAATAAAAAAACATGTTTGGCTATTGAGGTAGCCACCCAAGATCTAGAGGCCTAATGGAAAGCACAATAACAAGAAAGCATTAATGTGACAAGAATAAATTGTACTCTCATCAGTTATAACATGATAAGTCCACCTAAAGTGGAAATGATAACATGATAAGTCTACCTAAAATGAAAATGCTCTAACAACTCCTATGTGGTTCTCTAAGTAAGCTTAAGTGATATGTTACTAGGACCTAGGTGGAGAATAACCATGGTAAAACACCTTAATTGCAACAACACACACCATATATAACCTATTGGCTAATAAATGAATAATAGAGTAGAGATTAATAAAATGATAAAAGAAAATAGGAGGGTTAGAAATTGTTAAAAAAATTGCATATTTGAAATTTAGACAGTCTCCTCTATATTGGGTTTAAATTTCATTAAAAATTTCTACCACAAAGTCTTCCGACATATGTCTTAAATCACTCTTTTATAGTGGCTCAGCCCTTCAAGTTGTAGGTCAAAGAAAGTCCAAAGCTAAGGGTCAACTACCCAAGCCTCTTTCCAACCCAAAACTCACAACACAAACCAATGTTAGAATTCAACTTTTTTAAAACAGGATCTCGGTCTAGAACTAGGATCCTATTTTAAAAAAAACAAGATCTTGTTTCAAAAACAAAACGAGATATCATTTCACAAGCAATATCCCAAACAAGATCCTTTTATTTATTTATTGAAGATGATATATATTTATGAAATAATTATAAATCACATTTCAATATGTCTTTTTCCTTTCTTATAAGTTATACTTCATATATATATTGATTAGATGTTTGAGAGTGGTTTCAGATCTTTAGGAGTTATAATACAAATTCTAGGTCTTAGAACTTATAAAGTTTTTAGACTTCGTCAAATTTAAATAATCAACAAGCTTCTATCAACATTTTCTTACTCTCTCTATCTCACTCTCCTTATCTCCCTTGATCTCTAGACCTATCTCTATCTATATCACTCTTCCTTTATCCCCTCTCTACCTCTCTCTCATATCCTTAACTCTCTCTCTCTCTCTCTCTCTCTCTCTCTCTCTCTCTCTCTCTCTCTCTCTCTCTCTCTCTCTCTCTCTCTCTCTCTCTCTCTCTCTCTCTCTCTCTCTCTCTCTTCATCTCTACATCTATATCCCTCCCTCCTTCCTTCTCTCCCCCTCTCTACCTATCCATCTCCTCTCCCTCTCTCTATCCATATATCTCCCCACTCAATTTATCTTTATCTCGTATCTCCTTCCATCCCCTATACTTTTATCTAGCCTCACTCTCTACCACGTCCTCTTCTTCGCCAACTACTTGCCTCTATCTCCCCTCTAAGGTATAGGGTTGATAGTTGATTGTTTAGGTTCAAGGATATATCTCCTTGAGGGTATATGGTAATGAGATATCATTTTCTTGTAGAACATGATTGCTTTTGATGGAATTTCTAATGGTAGCCTTACTGAAATCCACCATCCTCCTCAAATTGGAATTGATTTTCCAAGGTCTTTTTCTACCCTTTAGTTCTATCATGTCATTTTGAGATTTCCTCCTTTAATTTTCTTACTTCCTAAACAACATCATTATTAAACATTAACATTCTCTTCAACTCATTTAAATTCAAGCAAAGAGGACAATATTGTTCTTAAGAGGGAGAGGGTGGGTGATGTTATTTCTTGTAAGAATAAAAGGGAAAAGAGGGGGAGGAATGTTTCTTCTCGTGAGGGTAGTCTAGAAATAAAGAATTTCTAGGAATATATCTATTGCTCTTAACAATAGGTTGGAGTTTCATGGATCAAGCATGCTTGATTAATAAAAGGATTATATATTGGTGCAAAGTGGTCACCCTAATACCTCTTTTGAATTCAAGAAAAGAGTACTTAAATGAAGATAACAAGGAAAAATTAACTAGATAACTATGGTGACAATTTCTTAATAACATGAAATGGTTAGAATAGATAGCTTGTAAGTGGCTTTATAGTGCTACATATATTACGATTTGAGACCATTACTACAACCAAAGAAACTTGAAGGTGGCCCATTGAATAGTATGGATAGCAAATAAGTATAAATACAAATCATTAACAAAAGGAAAACTAATATTAACATAGATTCTAGCAAAGGCCAAATATTTGTTATATCTCATAACAAGATCAATTTTCATTGATTGGTCACCAAAGGGTTTCATAATCCCAAGCAGTGCCTCTCTTCATAGTACTCCATGACAAGCCTAGAGAGGAACACCAAGATTGATACCATATTAATATTTTCTTTTGATGGTCAAAGTTCAAGCACCATCTTTTGAGAAAAATAGTTGACTTCCACAAGAACTAAGTACTGCCAATGATTCTCTTATACTTAAAGAGGCTTCTTGCAGGAACTTTGGAGATTACAGGCCCATCTCCTTATGTAACACTATTTATAAAATCATAACAAAGGCAATGGTAAATAGATTCAAGAGATGTCTAGACAAAATCATATCCGAGGAACAGAGTGGCTTCGTTCTTCAAAGAGAGATTATTGAGAGTATTAGTATTACTAGTGAAGTGGCCCATTCTATCCAGAAGAAGAGACAAAGTGGCATGATCATAAAACTAGGCATCAGTAAGGCCTATGATAGAGTGAATTTGAATTTCCTCTCATTGGTTCTACACAAACTTGGATTTATAGAAGGATGGATTCAAATGGTTAAGTGGTGCATATCCTCCCCTAAATACTCTATTATTGTCAACGGGTCCTTCTGTGGATTCTTTGAAGCAAGGAATGGTATTAGGTAGGACAATCCATGTGAAGGAGTATCAATATATTAAAATTTAATAAAATCTGGAAATGAATTCAGGTTACGGAGGAAACTACAATGACTCATTCCCAGTATGTAGATGATACAACATTGTTTAGGGAGGCAACTGTGCAGGAGGCACACCTTCTACAAATTGTTTGGAGGAGTCTGTGAAGCAATCAGGTCAACTGATCAACAAGGAGAAATCCACCATATACTTCTTCAACTGTAAGATATTGGAACAGAAGAAAATCATAGATATTCTAGGATTTAATATCTCCAACCTTCCTTCAAAGCATCTGGGAGCTCGTTTGCTAGTCGAGGAGTGCAGAACGGATCAATGGGAGAGCACTATCACTAATTGTAGAAATAAGATAGGGGCTTGGAAACATAAGTGGTATTGGCGGTGGTTCCCACATACATTATGTCATGCTTCAAAGTTACAAATAGGGTAGCAGGGATCATGCAGGGAATTATGAAAAAATTCCTATGGGCTGGTGTGAAGGAGGGAGAGAAGAAGAAAGTGCACCTTGTAGGATGGGACCAAGCTTGCAAATACAAAGATGAGGGAGGTATAGGGCTTTGTAGGATGTATAAACAAAAAAGCACTAGGGGCTAAATTAATTTGGAAAATCTACAAGGAGCCAGATAAATTGTAGACAAGGTTGATCAGAGAAAAATACTTGGACTCTAAGGATAAAGAGAGAATATTGACCTTGGTGAATCCAAGTGGAGGATCTGTAGTATGGAAATTCATGTGTGAATGTAGATCGATTATAACAGATCATGTTTCATGGAAGGTCGGTAATAGTAGGAAGGCCAAGATGTGGCACGATTCATGGAATGGGGAGTAAAGTATCACTAATTTGTTGGGTGATCCCGATTGGATTCAAGCACTTGAAGAAGAAGTTAGAACTCGAGTCGAATATTATGTTAAGTGTGACCCAAGGAATGTTTTTGATGGTTGGATAGACTTGGGAGATAGGATTACTTCTTAATATTGGGAGTTGGTTAGGGAGATTCTAATTAGGAGGCGAATCAAGCTTTCAGATTCAAAGGATGAGTTTTTTTGGACAATAGCAAAATCTGGGAAGTATTCCACCGAAATTAGATACTAAATTTAGAATTTACCTCTATCGAGAGGGGACTAGCTGAGACGATTGTGTTGGCACAAGTTTGTATTGCCAAAATAAGGAGCCTTCTTGTGGGTAGCTTAACATGCCAAGATTCTAACAGGGGATAGGCTTTGGAAAATAGGCATTGCATGGTGCACTAGATGTCCATCATGTAAAGTCAGGGAAGAGTCAATAGATCACATTCTTTATGCATGTGCCTACACATATGAGGTGTGGAGTTGGTTGCTGGAATCACTAGGTTGTTTTAATGTGAGATAGGAATCTCTACAAGAATTTATGACAAGTTGCCAGAATAAGGATGGTGAGCACACTTGGAGTGATATTTTGATATTTTCTCTGTCTCTACTAGTTTGCCATCTATGGAAAGAGAGGAATAGGAGGATATTTGAAGAGAAGGAGATGAGTAGTTTGGAATTGATTAATAAGATTTTGATAGCTATGTATGAAGTTGCCAATTCAAATCAGAGGGATAAGAAAAATTTATATCACAACTCGTGGGATGAGGAAATTCAGAAAAGATGGAAATATCTTATTAAACCTTCAGGGGTGATCCCAAACAAAGGGATTGTGAGAAGAAAGGAAAAATGGAAGTGCCCTTTAGAAGGGGATCATGTCCAACTCAATTTTGATGAGGCCTTAAGATGAAATGTATGTTTGGCTGGAGTAGGATGTATCATTAGAGATGGGGAAGGGAAAGTCTTATGGATGCTATCAAATAGTATCGACAGATCCCCGAATAATGAGGCAGAGATGAAAGCACTGGCCAATGGTATACTTATATGTATTAAGAAGAGACTCCTTAGAGTGGAAATCGAAGGGGATTCGCCTTTTTGTGTGGATGCTAAAAACAAGGGCCAAATTTAAAATTAGAGACTTAAGAAGTGGGTGGAAAATATTAGAAATTTGCTTTCCCAATTAGAGGTGTTTTCAATGTCACGCGTTTATAGGAAAGCGAACCATGTTGTAGATGCCTTGGTGAATATGGGAGTTTTGTAGAGTAACAAAAATTGTTCATTTCTAGGTCAGATGTGCCATATGAGTTGAAAGATTTGATAGATTATGACATTATAGATTGATAGTTCTCAGACTGGATGAGATGGGCTTCAACAAGGGAGGATGAAAGTATGAAGGCAAGGATGGAGGCGATCTGCGATTCAGATTATTTGGGTAGATCTGGCTGGATTTGATTCTATTTTTGGATAGAGAGATTGTCCTTGTGATAATTGGGTATTATTTTCTAGAAGAATCTATGTTATTTAAAGGAAGATAGAGTCCAAGTTTTGGGAGTAAAGTTGAAACGAAGATGGTTGCAAAGGTGTGCTTTGGGGTTACGTGTGTCTGCCCGAATGAAGAAGTGGATGAGAAGATCCAGAGACTCTTAATGTTGGAGGAGGAATATCTACTTCCAGCAGTGAGAAATGTCATCGGAGAGGAGTTTCTAGTGGAAGGGCACAAGCACGATGGGGAGATTCTACATAAATTTTATAGGATGGTGTATGAGGCGACAAGCTACAAAAATAAGACATCGAGGATGAAAAACAAGCTTGCTCCGGAGAAGTACAAGGCATCACTAGATGTGGCTATGTGCTTTGTGTCTCTCAACCTGGTGGAAGGGTTAGTGACAAATGTATTTGATGCCTAAGTTGTGGGAGAAGGGAAGAAGATGGCAGACGCGTTGGGGATTTTTAGAGAAGGGATTTTGGATTTCGAAAAGGTGTCTTTTGTCAGTTTCTTAAGCATCAATGAAGATCTTCTGTTTGCTGATAAGCTAGCTAGGCCAACATGCTGAGTGAAGGACTTATAGAGATCCTTTGTTGTATGTATTAGTGTTGTATAGGTAGTTGTGTGATGATGTGTTCGTATTGCAGTTTGATGTTGTATGACGTACTCTTTTTTTTATTTTCAATGAAAGGAACTACCTCCATAATGGTAGATGCTTATCTAAAAAAAACAAGTACTGCCAATGAGAATACTTCCAACATATTCCTGGAAAGATAATGAAAATAAGAAAAATACCTTAGGTAAATATCTATAATTCCATATTCCCTTTAATATCCCGTTTATTTAATGCCCAAATAAAACAACATCAATTTTTGGTCTTTACTCTATTTTTTTTCCTACCAAATGATTATTTATCTTTATAGTCAACCTCTCAACCAAAAAATATAGAATATGGGGAAAAATTTCCTCGAAATTATGTCTTTTTACATAGACATTGGTGGGTCTAAAGCACAACCTTTACCTCTTTGGGCAACCAGCCCCAACACAGCTAGATGCTATCTTGAGGAGGTCTACCTAGTAACAATGAGCTGGACTACAACAAGACCCCATAACACCCCTAAAAAAATAATTATTTTAGTAATAATCATAAAAGGGTGTATCCACCTCACATTAATGTGTCTTATCCTTCACTTGGGGATAAATTTCATGAGAAAGAACTTGACCACCTCCATTTTCCCCTCTACATTGAAGATTGTCTTACCCAAACTCATAAACCCATTTTGCATAGAAATTTTGAAACACATATCTTCTCGTGACCATCTCTACCTTCCCATGCATGTTCAATACAATAAACTAGCACCTAAATTTTAATTTTACTTATGGAGGAAGGGAGATGTATGATAAGTGAGAAGGATGGGAGATAAAGGTAATTAGTGAGGGAAGGAGTGAGAGTATGGAGGGAAGGTGGTCGAGAGAGAGGCTAGATAAAAGTGGAGGGGGGAGGAGGAAGAGTTAGGTAGAGAGGGGGAGAGGGGAGATAAAGAGAGAGTGGGGAGATTGATGGAGAGAGGAGATAGAAATAAGTAGAGAGAGGAAAGGGGAAGAGAGAGAGAGAGAGAGAGAGAGAGAGAGAGAGAGAGAGAGAGAGAGAGAGAGAGAGAGAGAGAGAGAGTGATGGGAAGTGAGTAGAGGGAGAGAAGAAAAAAAAAAAGAAAGTTAAGGATCTATGAGAGAGAGGTAGAGAGATATGTCTAGATTTTTGGAAAGAGAGGTTGAGGAATAGGTCTAGATTTTGGGAGAGAGAGAATATAGGAAGAGTGATATCGAGAGAGATAGGCCTAGAGATTGACAGATATAAAGAGAATGAGATGGAGAGAGTGAGAAGATGTTAATAGGAACCTGCTAATTATTGAAATTTGATTATCTAAAAATTTATAAGATCTTCTAAAATCTAGAATCTACATTATAACTCTTAGAAATTTGAAACCGCTCTCAAACATCTTGTCAATATATACATGATATATAACTTAAAGTATGAGAAAGGAAAAAGACATATTGAAATGTGACTTATAATTTAATCTAATGGAGGCCCTTTCTCTCCTTTATGCTATTGAAAAGGGATTCTTTTTGGGTTGGCGTAAGGTTGTTTGTAAATCTGATTCTTAAGTTTTGGTAAATTTATTGAATAATAAAAATTTTAAAGGTATTAATTAGCAACTGGCGGTGGCAACCTAGCAAATTCTTAGGTTGGGTAGATTTTTGGATTTCGTTGCCTTTGTTCACATTCTAAGAGAGTGGAATGGTGTTGTTGATTGTCTAGCCAAATAGACCTTTGATCAAGGTACTAATTGGAATATTTTTGATTGGGAGTATCTCCCTCCAGGGTTCTCTCAAAGGCTCAAGATATTGGTTGGAGAGGATTTATCGGGTTAATGAGTTTTTGATTCAGGTTTTTGTGTAGCTTTCCTTATGTTTTTGAGTTGTTATTGGTTGGTTTTTTGGTTTCTCAATTGAGTTTGGGTGTTAACCCTTTGTTTGTACTACTATTGTCTTTTATTTGAATAAATTTTTACCCCTTTGATTCAAAAAAAAGTTGGGATAGTAAGACCCTAATGGTAAAAAATAATTACTTATGATGGTGAATCCCTCACCCCTTATGAATGATTTACAAGCAATATTACAAGTAATTAAATACATGAGATTTACAATGTGTATGGGATCTTAATGCTAACATTGGACATAAAACTAAATAAAAATGAGTAAAGATACATTTTTTACCACACACAAGTTAAATATCTTACAAATTTTTGTTTCATTAGATTATGCTAAATGAAATTCAAAGGGCACACAATACAAGCAATGATGAATACTAGCTATATCATTATTATATAAAGATTTATGTTACACATGTTCGAAAGAAAGTGGGTCAAAAAAGTCACACCTCAAAGTCAAAGTGAGGCCAACCTTAAACAATAATTTCAAATACAAGAAAAAAAAGCTACTAAGTGGCAAGACCTAAGTATGAGAAGGTGGACAAGGATCACAACCATCTAGCTTTTCCTAGACATCAAGAATATCATTAGTGTAGATGCCTAAAACTTGCACACTTAATTAAATGAATTTTATTTATTTAATTATCATTTATCCATCCTATTAGTTAAACCAATGTTTAATTAATATCCCATTTTCTTCTATCTAACCATTAATTAAATACAACATTTAATAAATATCCCCTTTCTTCCATTAATTGAATAAATTCTATTTATTTAATTAAATTCCCTTTCACCATTTTAATTGAATTTACATTAAATTAAAATCCTTTCTGCAAATAAATAAATTAATATTTATTTATAAACCCTCCACTTGCATTTTCCTACAAATGGAAGTTGCTTTAATTTTCGTTGAAATAAATCTTTTTATTTTAAATGAAATTCCTATTTATCCCACTTGCATTCTCCTACATTTTCCATTAACCTCCTAATCATTCTTCTAGAAGTCCTCAAATCCCACTTAACTAGCCTAAATTCCTCCAATCATGTCGCATCCCTAAATTTGGGGGAGTAGCTTTCCAAATTTGGGGAAAGTCTTCGAAATGTGTTGAAAATTTTACCTTTTTCAACAAGTTAACTTGTTGAGTCTTCCAAACTTGTAAGGCCCTTGCAAAAGCCTTGAAGGTTATCTACCTTCCAACAAGTTAAACTCCAAATTCTTCAAAGAGCATTTAATGCCTCTTACAAGACATCACCCTAGCCCATGATGGTTGTCCCTTTGACCATCTTCCAACCTTGCTCAAGAGTTTAACTCTTGGACAATAGACTTCATCCTTGGATAATAGCTTTATTGAATGTCTTATCCTCTTAAGGTTAACCCTCAAAGCTTAATAAGCATCTAATGCTTACTTAACATCCTCTCAGGCCTCCTCATGATGACACTTGTCAACATGAGATTGGGTTGAAAATCTCACATGGATTGATAACTTTCAATCCTAACCCTTCTCAAGCCAATTCAATATTGGCCATCCATTTGACCAATTCCTCTATAAATAGAGCCCATTTATTCAACCCAAATATCTAAGTTTTATACATCTACACTATAGTCTCATAACACTAAGCATCTTACCTCTCATAGCATTTTTAGATCGTTTTGATAGCATTATAATATTAGAATAATCATGTTTTGCATATCATGTCTTAGTATATCATGCTAGTCTCATAACATATCCATATCATGTTCATGCTAGTTTAATCTCAGACCAATCTTATCATTTTGCACCATATCATAGTTTCATATCTATATCATTATGTCATCACTAGGATCTTAGTCGCATTCATTTAGATCTTAGAAACATACACTATCTCTCATTCTTTGAGTAGTCATCCCAAGATCAAGTGCTCTTCCAAGCTAAGAGCCACCTTGGAGATAGAGGACAATGAGACGTGCTCAGAGATTTTTTTTCATTTACTTGTTTATGATTGCTAACCTCTAACATAATGTTTCATTGGTGTGTTTAAGTGGTTTGTGTCTCTCTTGCAGGTACCACACTTGTTGGCATACAATTAGCATTAAGAATAGTCTCTTAACTACTAGTCACACCCTCCTAAGTTTCTTTTTCAATAGAAGATTGAGTGTCAGAAATAGAAAAATGGCTAAAACATGAAAAAAAATCACTATTTAACCATATAAATACCTTGATCATAAAAATTAGAAGATCATACATCATCTAACACTACAGACCAATCTCCTAAAAAAATCTAACATCGTGAAAAAACTAGGAAATCCAATTCCAAATACGTAAGATTTATAAATACATTTTTGGTAGGTGGGGAGTGATTCAATGAGCAATGTAGCGAGTAGACAACATGGGACAGTGAACAAGGATGGTGTGGAGCAACCAAAGGAAATATGTGAAGGTGAGTGGTAACAATGGGAGATAGCTTGTGGTTTGAGGGTTTTCTGGGGTCTTTTATGGGCTTAGTGGAGCAGTGGGTCTAGACTCATCAATTCAGCCAAAGGTTTAGCAAAAATAGGTCAGACCCACATGTTTTTCCCTCATCATTATTTATGCTCTAGGAACCCATGGTGGACCCATTAAGTTCTATTCTTTTACAAGACATGTCAAAGGTGGGCTTCAAAAGTGCATGACAATAACAAGGTAAGTCCTTATTATTTCTTTATGTCAATGATGGATTTTGCAATAACTGGGTTCCTTTTTTTATGTTCTTTGAATACATTTCAAATTCTAGCATTTGCAGCACAAACAAGCTTGACAACAATAATATAAAATTTGGCAACTAGGGTTTTGTGGGCATTTTATTGGCAACATTAAACCCAAAACACTAAATATGCCAATATGAAGAAAAAATCTCAAGACCAGAGGTAGATTTACTAATAGACTTTTCAAATTACAAACAGGATGCCCACAATGTTTTATTGGGAGACCCTGATGGAAAATGTGGGAGTGTTGGCATTTGGCATTATAACAGACAAGGAGAGATTGTTGGCATTTCAATAAGGATATTGAGAAGGTTGTTGATGATTATGGATAAAACTGATTAAGGATGTTTACTGTCTTAATATTATTATTTTGTCATTGATGTCAAGAAATTGTTTTTCTAATTCAGTATGATGTTGCCATATCTTGAGAAGTATGATTTGATGAGTATAAAGATGTCAGTAAAAGACACAGAAAGAATATGATGGATAAGGGGAGAAATAAGTTATTCAATGGGCAACTATTACCGAGTTAGACAATGATGATATCATGATGATTAGATTGTTTTGATATCCTACATATGTTATTGATTGAAAGGTTAATACTATACTATGTTACCGAGCAAAGAACCTAGTTGGTAAACCCTAAGGAACCTAGTCGGTAAACCCTAAGGTTATCGCTATCAGTTAATGAAGGCAGAATGTCTACCAAGTGAAGTTTAGTATTTACCGAGTTGCAACCGAGTAATAACAGAATTCATTAAATGATTACATGCATTATTTAATGAAGGAAGCTGATGAGCTGGAACTGATTAAATGATTGGTATGCTGTGAATGAAGTTTGTTAAAGAATCTATGGCAAAGGATAATCGACAGGAAGATCTACAGCTCAGATTGAACCGCAATACCCTAGCACAAGTTCCAAGAAATATATGTAAGTTCCAAGGTGAGGTAAAACGTTTTCAGATCTAAGGATACATTGAACCTGGTCAAACTTTGAAGATCTGATGGCTATGATTGATCATGGGAAATGTGATCAAGGAGATTAAGTGGTTGGCGAATTGTTTATAAATAGGGAACTGTTTATAAACAATGGATGCAAGCAAGTGTATGCACAGGGATGCTACATAGTGATTACCGAGCACATAAGCTTGAAGATCTGTTTTGAATAACAGAGTATAGAGCCCAGCAAATGGACAAGATTAGTTCTATGTCTATATTGTATTGAGCAAATAAGAATCTGCTTTAGCATTTTAGATGTGAAGTTGTAGATAGATTTTTATTACTGTTATTTTGTGAAGTGACAGAAAATCTCTTAACTAAGTGGACTTAGTAGTCTTATTTGTAAAACCCTCTAGCAAGGTGACATTCTGATTGAGTGTTTGAAATCCTTTAATAAGGTCACTTCTAACAAGGTGAAGATCCTAACAAATCTGAGGGAAATCCCTTAACTGGGTCACATCTAGCAATGTGTTTGTAATCTTTAACATGATTTGCTTTTAACCAAGCATACTCTAGAAGAGTATATTTCTTAGTGGGTCTGAAATCCCACAATGGTTTTTCTCTATTTGGGTTTCTATGTTAAATCTGGTGTTATGAGTGTTATGATGTTTATATACTTTTGAGTTTGCATGTTTTAGCAGTTTTGGTTATATTACTAAAGTATATGTTAACGAGGTTGAATCTGATGTTTTAATGGAAGATTAAGTTTGTATGATTCACCCCCCCCCCACTCTCATCTTATTAGCTTGGCATCTGTACTTATCTTTAAGTATCAAAACTATCAGGAGGGGGATTTTGAAGAAACATGAGAATATATCTCAGATAAACATGTTGACATCATATGCCCTGATGAATACTAAGAGTGGGGGGGGGGGGGGGGGGGGGGGGGTGAATTAGTATACCAAAAATTACTGAACTCAAACACTTAATTAGTCTAGCGGTAAACCAGTATAACAGTTTAACTAACAAACCGGTTAACACAAATGCAAACCAAACAGCAAGTAAGGCATTCACCCACAAAAGTACAATCACCATAACACAAGAGATTTTGACGTGGAAACCCAAATGGGAAAAACCATGGTGAGATGAAACTCACAAGTAACTATTTGCATAATAGCAACCAGACCGGTTAAGGTCATACAATGTTCTTTACTAGAACAGATCCTGTTAGGAATCTCAATCTCTGTTAGGAGATAAGTCCAATTAAAGACTACCTGGTGAGAGGATTTTATATCCATAGATGTGAATCACCTTGTTAGAGGATTTACAAAGGCTTTTCTAGGCCTACCTGGTTAAGGGTTTCTAACTTGTCAAAGATGTGAGTAATCAACAAGTGAATGATCTAGCAAATAACACAGTTTGCTTGGTTAGATCCATGATAGCTCATTGCTAATGCATTTTAGCATTACTTTAGTCTTCAGTAAATCCACACTCTGTTACAGTACACAGACTTGATCTTTTTTTTGTTAAGATTGCACATACAAGACCTCATCAACCACTTCAAACTCTAACAGCTACACACACATTAAAACCCTAGACATGATGTCCTTAAAAGGAATCTGATTTCATGTCGGTCCAATAGGATTACATTGCAAGTTCCTAGGTTCATTGTATCTAGACACATTTGGTAACACAACACAAAATCACTGTCAAAGTGTCGGTGGATGGTAACTCATCACAAGGATATACCGGTTGGTAACTCATCACAAGGATATACTGGTTGGTAACTCATCACAGAGTATTACCGGTTTATACAACTTTACTAATTACCGGTTGGTAACTCAGAGTAATACCGGTTTAGCAGATTACCGGTTGACAGAAATGAAGACTAGGAAAATGATAACTGCCACTTCTAGTTCCTTTGCTCCGTTCCGCTTGAGATCCTCGAACCATTTGAGGTCCTCATGCCAGTTGAGATTGGTAAACACTTTCTGCAAGACACCGATAGTCTAAAGACTATAACATAATACCGGTTTGAAACAAACACCAATTGAGCATAACTCTACATACAAAAAGTGATCTCATAGCAAGTGTGTGTCCACCAATGACAATCACAACATAATCATCAAAAATGCCAACAATGCCCCACCTTTCTCTTTGAAAGAATTGGAAACCCACGTCTGCACACAAGACAAAGTTTTAGATATAAGTGAAAAGCTTACATTTGTTAATTCTAAGCAATACAAGAGAATATTATAGTGAAGGCAAGCCAAAATAGCTAGAAGGCTAAGGTGGCTAGGGCATACCAATTTTATCATAATACTACCAAGGATAGTAAGCTTCAACCAAACAATTATCCATGAGAAGCAGCAAGAGCAAGGAAAGAAAAAAAAAAGAAATGCAAGATAATCCTGAAAATTTTGGGAAACAAGATCAAAGAGTATGCCAGCAAAATAATCAACTTAAAATACATTGAGGGAATGAAGCAACAAGAGGTGGTAATATAGAAGTTGGAAGAGGAAAGCAAGCTGGACCAATACAACCCTAAATCAACTCCTTTAACTTGGTCTTCAAATCTATGTGTTAAGGAGCTAATGGGGCTAAAGAGGAGGCAGAAAGGTTTGGAAGCATCAAAACGGTGGAAACGTAGAATATGACAAGAGATCATGGACACCAATCATAAAATTACTCAAGAGAAGAAGTTTCTTAAAGAGGAACTAGTTAAACTACAAGCCAATTTAAAAATAGGGCAATAAGAAAAAATGACCATGAAGGAAGAATTAAAACAGATTAAAAATGGATTTTTTTTAAAGCAACAGAGGAAAGAGACGTGACACACCTACAAGAGTTCCAATCAACATTAGCAAACATAGAGATGAAATAAGCTAAACTAAAGGAGCAGCTAGATGCGACAAAATCGTCAACACAAATAACAAAAGGGTCAATGGAGAGCCAAAGGGAACTCATAGAGGGGCATATTAAAGTGCAAATAGGGGAAGAAAGGCTTTGGAAGGATAGGGAAGAAAATATAATCCTAAAAGGTTTGAAGGACTATGGAGAAGGTGAGCACACCAATAGGTTAATAAAATAGTTTCTAGCAGACAAGTTGGAGTGAATAGGAAAAAGCAAATAGAAATGACAGAGTGTTAAAGGATGGTAGAAATAGGAATTTAAGAGTAACATTGAAAAGCATACAGGACAAGAACAAAATTTTGAGGAACAAAAGGTTTCTCAAAGGTACATAATTCTTCATAGATGAATATTTAACCCCCCTACAACTAGAAGACAGAAGAAAAGAATGGGAAAAAGTGGTTGCAGTGAGAAGTGTAGGTAATGAAGCATGGATATACAAAGGGAAAGCCAAGTTCAACAAAAAAACAACACATAATAAATAGGAAGGCGGCCCCCCCCAGGCACACCTCTCAGTGGTAAGATATAATTGTATAGGTTATCCTTGGAGGAGAGGGCCTGGTCTAGGGCCCATAGCTAAGGAGATGGACATAATAGTCCTCCTTGAAACACACAAGCATGAGGGTTATAGGGTTCCAACTTTTGAGAGTTACACAAATATATTGGTATGGAATGAGTTAACAAAAAGTGGAAAGGGCTATGGAGGGGTAGCAATTTTAGTAAAAGAATATTGAGAAAAAAATATAGAAATGGAAAAGGAAGACCCAAATAAGCAATACATATGGATGAAAATAGAGGTTAAAAGGCTCATAATCTATCTTGTAGCATGTTACTTTACTCCTCATAGTGCAAAATTCTATAAGAAGATGAAATTAGACAAAGAGGACCCTTATGAAGTCTTGAAAAAGGATATATTAGCATACAACCACAAGGGAGAAATCATCTTGATGGGGGACTTTAATGGTAGAACAACAAATAACCAATCTCTTTGCCTTAGTAGTGAAGAAGGAATAGGGGACAATCCTTTATGGTTAGAAGAGAAAGGAAATAAAAAATGGGAAAGAGTATCTCAAGATGAAAAAGGAGCTATCAAACAATATGGGGCAAAATTGTTGGTAGTTTGCAGCTTATATGATCTGATTATATGCAATGGTTTAAAAGTTTAGCCAAGTTCAAGGAACTTTACATTCCATGCCTATAACCATGTCAAAGCGTGGTGGATTATGTTATAAGCTCAAAGAAACTTATTCCAAGTTTCATAGGAGTAGAGGTGAAGGACTGACCCACAAAAATAAATTCAGACCATAACCCAATATATGTTAATATTAGAATGTTGAAAGATAACCCACATCAAGAGAAGATACAACAAAAAGAAAAGAAAGAGCTCACTCAAGGCATAGTCCTCTTGACACATGAAAATCAAGAAACCTTTTAAACAATGCTCAAAAAACATCTGCATGGAAAGAGCGCCAATGAGCTGTCTGGTTCAAGAAAAGAAACAATAGGAAGCATCAAGATGACTTCAATGATCCTCAAGGCACTCAATTCATGAAAAAGGTCTAGGCCTAAGAGAATTAGAAAGAATAGCTTTCTGGAAAATGCACGGTATGATGAAGAATGCAAGGCAACAAAGAAAATGGTCAAAATATGGGGCAATAACAAGGAATATGTAAAGCTAGTAAGGATGAAAAAAGAGGTTTATATGAAATCTAGAAGAAAAGAGTTGGTTTTTATTGGGAGGCACAATCCAAGAGGCATTTGGAGAGAGTTGCAACAAAGTGACACAGTCAAACAGAATAACATAACATATCTTCAGTGGTTAGAATATGCAAAGAAACTATATGAGAGAGTGCAAGATAAAGACACCCCACCAGTAATCAAATCAAGAACTAAACTCTTCTCCTCAAACAATATTAAAGAAGGAATAAAAAAAATTAAAGTAGGTAAAGCTCAAGACATAGATGGCTTACAAGCTGAATATTAAAGATGGGGCATGGAATTCCTCACACCACACATTAAAAGAATATTCAATGTGTCATTCAAAATAAATTTTGAACAAATTGGATAACTAGTGTTGTCATACCCTTGCTTAAGAGTGGCGATATCAACTATCTGTCAAATTATCATACTATAATGATCAATCCTCTTTTTGGTAAACTTTTTGGGAGCATGATAGAAAGAAGAAATAGTATTTGGGCTAAAAAAGAGGGAAAGAGAGTGAAAGGTCAAACAGGTTTTAGGTTGTTCAACATTCTACCATCGACCATTAGATCACACTCAAACACTTGATTGAAAAGGTTCGAGACAAACAAGGAGGGGAGGTCTTTTGCTGCTTTGTTGATTTTAAGAAGGCTTTTGACATGGTACCTAGAAGTAAACTATAGAGTAGAATGGAAGAATTAGGAATCCCAGTTAATTATAGAGCTACAGTTCATAGGTTATATGATGAAGTTTGGGCCAAAATCCAAACCAAATAGGGATTATCATAATGCTTTGGAAGTGAAATTAGGGTATAGTAGGGCTGCCCGTTATCTCCTACCTTATTTGGGTTATGCATTGACAAACTAGAAGAATGGATAGACAAGTTTGGCAGAGGGGGAGTTCGTTTGACCAATTGTGTAATAAAATTGCTCTTATATGTTGATGATATTATTTTGATGGAAAAATCAACACAATATTTGAAGGAACACTTGAAGGCACTATAACTATTTTTCCATGAGGTAGGGATGCAAGTGAACACTAGCAAAACTAAGGTCACGATATTTACCTTGAAGAGAAAGAAGGTTCACAGGGAATTTGTTTTTGAGGGAAGCTCATCGCAAATGGTCAATGAATATAAATGTCTTGGCCTTGACTTCCACAATAAACTCAGTTAGGAAACATGTAGAGAAAAAAGGATTCAAGGGAGATGGAAAGCCTTATACTCATTGCAAAAGAGATGTAGAAGTGTTGAGCCATGGGACTGGAAAACTAAGAAGACTCTTTTTGGCCTACTTGTGGTTCCAGTGGTTTTCTATGGTTGTGAGGTTTGGGGTAGCAACACTTCAAGAAGTAAATGGAAGCAGATAGAGGGGTAAGTGCACCAAGATGGTGAACAAAAAAGTGGCCATTATCTAAAAAAACCAAAAATGAGCATAACCTGATTGGGTTATTTGAAAAATAAAATAACCCGATTGGGTTATGGCTAGGAAAATATTAACCGTAACCCAATTGGGTTATTTATTTTTTTAAAACCCCAATCAGACTATTAATGTTTTTTTTCTAAAACATGGAGAACTTCTCAAATGTGTGCAAAAATACAACTTGGGTTCTGGTAATGGGTATATTCTAGGACTTATTCCTAGATGGGATCTCAAACATACGAAAGCAGGTGAAATATTTGATGCTTTTGTGCAAGCACAACATAATGATAATCCATGGAGGTTGTACTATGCTTTGTAGACCCATCGTAATGAGCTTGATGTAGACTAAATTAAATTAATTAAGGATAAGTATTTTACAATTTCTTTTCTTCTCTCTCATCCAATCTCGTATGACATTCAAAAGATTGAGAGTGGTGCACCTGGGATGAAGCATCATTGTCGAAAAGACAATTTCATGGTTTATAGTTTTTTCACTGGTTTTTGGGTCTTTGGAAAACAATGTAATAGCTCATAGCCAAATATGTACATATTGGCTACAATCTACAATATGGTTTTTGTCTAGCAATGTTTTAAATGAGACAATATATTGATCTTTGTTGTTTTCTGGTTTTTAACCAATCTACTGTAATTTGCAAATAGCTACAAATATTTTGTAATGGTTGGGCCGGTACTATAATTCTAGCATATGTAAATATCTTATTATATTAATATAAATATGCGGCATAGGCCTTTTACTTAAAAAATAAAAATATTAGTAACCCGATCGTGTTTTTCTAATTATAATTTTTTTTTTTGAAAAAGTGACTGGGACCTTTCTATCCGCAGCCTCCACAAAAAATGGCAAACAAGAAAGCTATAGTGCATGAAACCCAATTGCGATTTAGCCTATAAGCCAAATCAAAATGCCATGTCGTCAAAGAGGTGAGTTTACGATTCATTTAAGCATTTCTATTGTTTTCTATTTCGAATTTTGCTATAGTTTTTTAGTTTTTGATTAATTTTTTATTTTATAAATTTGATATTAGATGCTCAACAAAATAATCCCCCTCAACAAAATATGCCTCGTAATCCTTGTAATCCTTTGATAAACCCTCCCAAAACCACATAGGAGGATTTACTAGATCGACTAACACAAAATAAGGTAACCATTTACAACCTAGTGGCTAGATTGAAAGCATCAAAACACCAACACCATGCAGGCCTTTCCCAAGCCCTAGAAATAATGGTGGATAGTGTCAAAAAAGTTTTAAACAAGTCACGAAATGGGATTCATATAGAAACTCATGTCACAATTTTTATGCAAAAGGTCTCTCATATGATGCTATAAAAAATAAAGAAATAAGAAAAGCACAAATATGTGTTCTTTTCAATGATCCTCGAACCTAGGAGACTCTACCTCTTAATTCAAAGAGGTTTCCTATACATCGGTGCAATCACATGGCCATGAAAACACAATTTTGGAATAGGCGGTGGATGGTCTTTGACCAACTTCCTTGCAATAACTTTGAGGTGCCTTTATATTTTTTGAGAAAATTATATTGTGAGTTCATCTTAAATAATATCCCTAATTATTTTTATATGAGGGAGTTATAGGGTAGAGATAGAGGCTTTGCCCAAGATAGACTTGGGGCTCGATGGGTACAAAATGGCCAAAATTGGGTTCCACTAGCTATGAAACCCTTGGTGCACATGATTGTCCCTATAGCCTTGAAGTAGTCTATGAAAATGGAGACTCTTCAGGCAACTGCCACATTTACTAACACCATCATCTAGCATGGGACACAGTTATCACACCCTCTTGGCCCAAATGATGGTGCAGGAGCCCATGATGGTGAAAAATCAAACGATGGTGTTGCAGCTATACCACCTACTTCTAGCATGCCTAGTGGTCACCAGTGCATCACCTGCTACAAGGTGTTATGGGTTAGATACCATTACATGTGTAGATGGTTCGAGCTACCATGCGCGCACATGATGTGGGGCTAGTTGTGAGGTTGGTGGACCAGATGACATGACCCTCACAGATGACTTGATGCAGCAGGTCTTTCGTAGTCAAGTATGTTGATTTGAATTTATAATGTTTTATTTATTAATTACTTTACATTTTTAAATGTACATATATTTTTAATTATAGCTCAAATTAAACTAATGCAACATTGTGCATTTTGGGATGTAGCAAATTTTGGTACATAATCCATCACATCTATCACAACTCTTGCACCTATAACTTCATCAGAGGTAAATTCATGTAAAAATAAAATAAGACCTTGAACTCAAATTAATGTTTTATAATGTATATTAAATTTCTAATGTATCTTTGTGTGAGGTTTGATAGGTGTTGATTGTGGACCAACTTTCACAGGTTCGTCATGTCACCGGTACAGCCATCTCATTTGCCCTAGACAACTATACGGTATTCTTCTTTGTACACGTCTTGTTTATAGTTTGTATTGAATATGCATCTCATTTGAGTTTTGATTAGTTAACTTTATGCTAACATTATATGTTTGTGTATATTAATTATGTCTCTTTTAGGGCATGTCATATGTGGATGAGATTTATCCTTTGCAAAGGTTGTTCTTGAGGATGCCTAATCGAAAAAAGGTAATTGAGCATAATTTTAATCAAGATATAATAGTTTTAAGAGCTTACATGAGTCATTGTAGCATGACTTAGATTTTTTTTTTTCAAATAATAATGATTATGCATGCTCATCTATATTTATCGAGTCTAACATCTTTTATCTTGTACATGTACAATGACAACTAGCATCATTTATAACAATGATGAATGCACCTGATGATGCATTGGAAGAAGAGATGGAAGAGGTATTTGTTTCTCCATCTTCTCAATTTCATGATTATATGCACATGTTCATTCATTGTATTACAATCTTATCATCTTACATACGGGAAACATCGATACTTGTTTCATCAACGATGACCCCTACTAGGACAACAGGAGAACTGTAAGAGCTTTCACTACACACACACACACACACAGAGAGACATATATATATATATATATGTATATATATATATGTATATATATATATATATATATATACATATATATATATATATATACATATACATATACATATACATATACATATACATATACATATGTATATATATACATCCATATACATATATATATATGCATACATATACATGTGTGTGTGTGTGCATATATACATACATATACATATACATGTATATGTATATGTATGTATATATACATATGCACGCATGCACACACACACACACACACACACACATATATATTGGAGCTGAGGAAAAATCAACTCTACAGCTCCCAAAGATCACCTACATGTAAACCTGTCACAGAAGGAGACAAGCAAAAAAACTATGGAGGCCAGAATTCAGAGATCTAGAAAAGAGGAGTCACATTGATTGTGCAACAAGAATGCAATTCAATAATTATAGTTGTTATGAAAATACAAAGAGAGAATCCTTATAAAAGGATACTCGAAACCCTAAAGGTGAAAACCCTAAAGAATTATAAGATTCCTAAGTTTACCTTAAGCATAGAGTATAATAGACTAATAATTAAATATATAATTATTAGCTAATAAAAGATAACTCTAACATCCCCCCTTAAGATGAACTTAGGGAGTAGCTAAAAAACAACTAAGGACTAAAAAAACATGTAAAAAATGTAGGAAAGCAACAATGGGTCCCGACAACTAGGCCTTATGAGGTACCCAAGTACAATAAAATCTCTGTAAAGTGGAGAAAAAAGAGAAAACCTCGTGGGAACAAAAATCCTCTCCAAGAAGAGATGAAAGCACAAGTGAAGGACTAAGAAGCCTCCAAACAAGAGTGTTCCAGAAGATAGGAACAAAACGAAGAGAATGAAGAATACCACTAAAGCATGAAATAGTTGCAAACATTCTCGAAGATTAATTGCTTATCTGAAGAACCTCCACTGAAATAGAACATGACCAGGTAGAGAAGACTGTAATCTGCATGAGTGCCCTGAAATGACACTACTCAAATCAGATGGCAAATAAAGGCAAACAATTGAACTCAAAGATACAAATGGCATGAAACATCAAAGCCTGAAGAGTTGATCAATCGAACCAAGGAAGCATTAGAACCAACAAGACAAACCTCCCCATAATGCTGAAAAAAGGTAGAGGGACAGGTACACTGAAAAGAATGGCCAACAAGAACTGCATCATGAAGAAACAAGAACATTGAAGGTGCAAAGAAAGTACATAGTGTCATGGAAGGAACACTCACTTGACACAAATCATGAGGGTAATATCATGGAAGGAACACTCACGTGACAAAGGTAGATGACAAACAAAGGCAAACATCAACCCCCCATGACACTTTATAATAGTACATGTACAATAAGACACAAGATGTGCAAGATCCCAAGTATACAATGCAGGGTGGCACTTTATCTCAATGTGTTTGCATAAATAAAATGCTACAATGATCAGAAGAGACAAAAGAGTGGAAATGAAAAGAACAGCTAAAGATGAGACATCCTACTCAAAGAAAGAGATCCCAAGACCTAAAACATCCAAGATATTCACTAGAGTGTTGAAAAGAAAAAAACTGAATAAAATATACCTAGAGTAGAATCTAGAAATAAAACTCAGATAAATGGAAAGTAAACAGAACAAGCTTTCCAATGCTATAAGGTTTTCAAAAAACGGAGTTTGGATGCTCAAGTTATGTCTCCTGGAGTGCAAAAAAGAACCTCTAGCTTTGACAGTAAAAAACACCATCAAAAAAGCAAAATCAAAATTTCAAACCTCCAGATCTGGATAGAGCTTAGAAAGAGCTTTTCGACGATATAAGGTTTTTGAAAAAACGCCTCATATCACTAAGTTGTGGCTAAAAGAAAAAAAACCCCTCTTGTAGGGCATAAAGAGGCTTTAAAAAAAAATATGATGAAAATTTTTCTGACGCATTTGCAAGTACAACCATACGGATTTTTGTGTCTTGAAAAATGTGCCAATTAAAAATCATGCCCCAGATGCCCTTGTCACTGAAAATAGACAAATTATATATCAAAATTCATGGAATCAGCCTTTTGAATCCAAATTTGAGGTTCTTTTGGCACCAAAATGTACCAAAAAATCAACTACCCCCAGAAATGGAAAAAAACAACTGCACAAACCCCCAAATACACAGATCTGAAGAACAAGGCCCAAACTCTCTCATGAAGAGAATAGGGGCATGCAGATTTGGAGCTCTAATACTATATTGGAGTTGAGGAAAAATCAACTCTACAACGCCCAAAGATCACCTGCATGCAAACCTGTCACAGAAGGAGAGAAGCAAAAAAGCTATGGAGGCCAGAATTCAAAGATTCAGAAAAGAGGAGTCATATTGATTGTGCAACAAGAATGCAATTCAATAATTATAGTTGTTATGAAAATACAAAGATAGAATCCTTATAAAAGGATACTCGAAATCCTAAAGGTGAAAACCCTAAAGAATTGTAAGATTTTTAAATTTAGCTTAAGCATATAGTATAATAGACTAATAATTAAATAAATAATTATTAGCTAATAAAAGACAACTCTAACAACACACACACACACACATACATACATACATACATATATGTATGTATGTATATGTATATATATATACATAAATATATATACATGCATAAATATATATATGTGTGTGTGTGTGTGTGTGTGTGTGTATGTTGACTAGTATCAAGTGTATTTTAACTGGAGTAGTCCCCTTCGTGATATGAGCATAACACGGATCCTCTACCTCGCTGATTTGGTAGGACTCCTTGCGAGATTTTGCCAAGATCAAGAGGCAATGGAAAACACAAATAAGAGAGAACAAAATAGATGATAGGAATAAACTGTAGTCTATCAAGATGAAAATTCTGATCAACGGGATCATCAATCATTACATACAATGAATATGAGCCTGCTTATATAGGCAAGGCTATATGGATATGTGAGCACACAAACATGACATGTGGCTCAATAAGAAACAAGGGTAGGTAGGAAATAGGTGTGGGTAGGTAGGAGAAACAATATAATATTCCACATGAAGTGGATCACCCACTAAATGTGGAGTGTAACAACAAGATCACACCATAAGAGGTGGAAATTCTCTTACACGCACTATCCCAATGTGACACAAACACCCAAGTGTCTCATACCCAAACTACTATGAAATACATTTCCTAAGTAAACTTAAGTAAGGTGTAATAATATCCAAGATGAATAATTATTTACACCAACACCCCCCCTTAAGTGCAACTTAGGGGAATGCACTAAAGTCTACAATGAAACTAAGAAATGCAAGATGGGTCCCGGCTACGAGGCCATGTTAGGTACCCATGTAAAATGCAAATGCAATCTCCCACAAAGTGAGGGAAGAGAGAAAAACCCAATGGGAAAAAACCCTCCCCCAAAAGAGAGATGAAAACTAGATACAAAGAACTCTCGTAGAAGTATGTGAAGGACAAAACCCCATGTGAGGAAAAAGTCCCCCCCATATGAGAGAAGAAGAAGAAGAGAGACTAGGAAGCCCCCCCTCAATGTGGAATCTGCACCAATGATAGAAGCTTGATGTATGAAGAAACTTCTCCACGAACATCGAACAAAATTCCTCCCCTTAGGAAGAAACAAAACCAAAGGTGTATCCATGAAGTCTCCCCAATCATGAAGGGAAGATGTATGAAAAAAACTCATGATGAATGAAATCTCTGAAAACTGCTCAAGTGTCCCCATGTCGATGTTGAAAGATACCCCCTCCAAATGTGGTAAATTATGCCACACTGCTGAAAAAGGCACTCCAAGATCTAGTGGAGATGGATGTAGAACATGTCCCAAAGACTCACATGTCTCCTCAAAAGATAAAGAGACCTCCTCCAACTGTTGTACATAAGTATCTACAATCATGTCGACCTCAAAAGAATGATCATGTAGAGAATGAACAAGAGGGTCAGAGTGTGCCCTCGCAATAGTCGAAGAAGGATCATCTTCATCAAAGAGAAGATGGATGTCATCGATGATGTCTCCCAAATCTGCAATGTAGGATTCCACAAACAAACCTACAATGTCTATCAAGTAATCATCCCATGAATCTGAAGCTGGAAGATAATAAATATCCCGCTACACTAAATCACATAAAGGAAAAACAGTTGCACTATCCACATCATCAGGTGCAATAGATGATGTGATATCAATACGAGGATATGAAATACAAGGCTCAAGAACGGGGTCACATGTGAGAATCCCCATGTTCAAGTACCCAAAGTTCTCCTCAAAATTTGAACGATCACAAGAAGTGTGATCATCATGTGTAGAATCATCAAATGTGAAATCATCATCATCAACAAAATCTGAAAAGGAGTATAACTGAGATGCATGATCAACCACCCCAGTCACAATGATAGATCTAGTCTTCAAGTCTCTAATGAAAATTGACTCAGGTGTGAACTCCACAACTCTCTTAGTTACGCCATGTGTGATTTGATAGATGGAAAGGAGATCATTTGTCAAGTGGGGTACACACAACACATCATTGAAGGAGTTATCTCCAATGTCAATAGATCCTTTCCCAATCACATCGATGTATGTATGATTGCCCATCAAAATCTGCGGTATGGTGCAAGGCTCAAATGTAGAGAACATAGACTGCAAAGATGCCATATGATGAGAAGCCCCTATATCTAGAAGTCATCTCTCTGAATCATGACTTGTTGTAGCACAAAGAGCTTTTCCTTTTCTTATCCCAAAACAGTGAGTCTTCCCACTTGTAGAATCCATGAATGCTTTCCCCTTTCCTTTTGAACGTGAGGAAGTGGAAGTTGATGAATCATCCTTCTTGTAGACATTAGGCAAATCAATGTTATGCTTTTTGAGGATATGTGTGAGCTCATCAATCTTCTTAGAATGGAAACAACGCTCCTCATGACCAAACTTTTTACAATAGGCACAAGTAGGTCTCTCCCTCTTTGATGAGTTGTCCCTCTTGGAAGAGGATGAATCTCCTTGTTGTGGAGAGGATGATGCTTTGTCCTTAGGCTTTGATTGCCATTTCTTCTTGTTTGAGTTGTCCTTTCCTTGATTTCCTTTGTTCCCTTGATTTGCCACTAATGCTTGAGACTCAGAAGCCTTAAGAATGCCCATGCTTATCAACTTAATTTATTCCATCATCAACATTTCAGTGAAAGCATCAAATGTAGGCATTGTGTAGCTTGAACCCATTGTCATCCTATGGGTTTGGAAACTAGAAACAAATGTTGCATATTCTTGTGGAATTTTGCCCATCAAGTTAAAGATCAATTGAGAATCCTTCTTATCAATGCCACAATCTTTGAGTTATGCCCTCAACTCATTTGCCTTAATGACATAATCTTGTATAGTATCAAAGTTCTTGGGATCTAACATGGTGAGATCACTATCAATTTAATATCCCCTAATCTCATCAACTTGACCATACAAGTCTTGAAACTTTTGTCAAGCATCCTTGACTAGAGTACACTTCTCAATATGAAAAATGAGATCCTTTGATACATAATTTCTTAAGGTACCAATTTCCATGATATTTTTAGTGAGCCAATCCAAGTGACTAATTGGATCAACCTTAGGATCAGCGAGAGCAACAATAGTTCCATCAATGTAATGAGATAGTCCTTTTTCCATAAGTTTACTCCATGCATCAATTTTCGAAGTAGCATAATTATGAGGAGTTAATAGAGGAAACTTAGAAGAACCCATAGTAGCAAAAAGGAAGGAACACAAGAGCACAAAAGCACAAGAGACACTCCCCAAATTCACCTAATCAAAGTAAACCCCCCCCCCAAAAAAAAAAAAAAAAAGAAAAAAAAAATGATGATTTTGGCACTTTATATGTAGTGCATGTACAATAAGTCACTTGCAAAAAATGGCAAGGTGGACTTCTGATTTTCCTTTACAACTACCCCAATAGGTTGAGAACTACAAAGCAAAAGATCAGAAAGATAGATCTATGCAATACAAATGTCAAATTGGCCAAATAAGACCATATGATGAAAGTACAATTTCTACCCAAAATTGCTGAAAACTGATAGCAGATTATGAAAGTAGATGAAAAATTATGCACTTTAAAAAAAACGACACCTGAAAAGGAGTCCATATGAGCCCAAATGAAGCCTCCAAAGTTGTAAAAATTGAGATTTCATGATTTTCGAAAAACATGTATCCGAAAATCCGTAAACTTCTGCATCATTGTACAGATCATGAAATTCTACCCCAAAACAAAAAAAATTGCTCAAAAAAAGGAGTTTGGATGAGTGAGATATCACTATATGAAAAGTGCTTGCAAAATTATAATTTCTGGACAATTTCCTCTGCGACTTCAAACTTCAAATGCCTCTAGATTTGGCCTCCGAAGTCCAATTTGGATGAAACAAAAGGCAGAACTGACTTTCTTGGACCTCCTCAATCCAATGGTGACCTCAAATTTGACCCATCAAGCTTCAATAATAACCTGCAATAGAAAGCTCCAAAATGCAAACCCCAAATAGCATCAAATTTCTCTCAGTTGGCAAACCAATGACACTCTAATGGCTCTGATACCATGTGATATTTTGCCAAGATCAAGAGGCAATGGAAAACACAAATAAGAGAGAACAAAATAGATGATAGTAATAAACTGTATTCTATCAAGATGAAAATACTGATCAACTGGATCATCAATCATTACATACAATGAATATGAGCTTGCTTATATAGGCAAGGCTATATAGATATGTGAGCACACAAATATGACATGTGGCTCAATAAGAAACAAGGGTAGGTAGGTAGGAGAAACAATATAATATTCCACATGAGGTGGATCACCCACTAAATGTGGAGTGTAACAAAAGATCACACCATAAAAGGTGGAAATTCTCCTACACACACTATCCCAATGTGGCACAAACACCCAAGTGTCTCATACCCAAACTACTATGAAATGCATTTCCTAAGTAAACTTAAGTAAGGTGTAATAATATCCAAGATGAATAATTATTTACACCAACACTCCTAATTGTCAAAGTGGACCATCATTTTTAGAACGAATTTCAACAAAAAAACTGCAACACGAGGTAATCAACAATTCAATTGTAGCAAAAAAATAAAAATCAATCGTAGAGAAATAATAGTACAATATAGCTATTTTGATGTTATTTTGACAACTATACATTATTATTGACATAAGTAGTCTAACTTGTTGTTTGAATTGTTGTTTTGCAAGCATCTACAAAGCCACATAGTATTTCAAAGAGGTTCAATTTTGATGATCCACCACAACTATAGGATTTGTTAGATTTATGTATTGTTAGTTGTGAACATTATACATTGATCTTGAGATGGTATATATCATTTGTATTGATTTGACACTTATGTCATTTTTGTACATTTTATTGAGTTGGAACATATGCCATTTTTGTACATTTTGTTGAGTTAGCACATATGCCACATTTTTGTAAAACTTTTATTCTACATTTGGATATATATATATTTATATATAAGGTGATATTCAATCTAATTTGTTCATTGTGTGCATATCTTCACACTTTGAACAATTTATGAACATCATAAGAATTGTTAAGTTACAAACAATGTATATTCATTTCAATAAGAATGGTTATGTTTTGAACAACTTATGAACAATGTATATTCAATTATGAATGGTTGAGCTATGAAAAATTTAGCATGTAATGTATTAATAATATTAAAATTCAATGAAACTTATGAATGACAATTGATATTATGTAAATTCAAAGTGTTGAATTTTGTTGCCTTGAGCAACTTCACCAAATTTATGATCATTGAGATCAAAAGTTGTCAATAGTTGTCAATAGTTATCAAAAGTTGTCTAAATTTGTCAATAGTTGTCAAAAGCTGTCAATAGTTGCAATAAAAAGTTGCAAGATAGGGTAAATATTGTTATGTCTGTCATATCGATGAATCATCAGCATGAGCATGTTCAGGTGGGCATTTATATGCTAGGCATGGTTCTGGTTGGGTCCCCAGGTCACCTGAACGTTCAACACCCTACTGTCACAATACCATCTCTTGAGTGCCCTAAGTTCAAAAAATTATCAAACTTTGACGAGCTATTTCTTGGAATCCAGGACACATACGAATGATTTGTTTGAAACCATATGGTCATGTGAGGACCCTCTACAATAACCCATCTTGGATTTTAAAGAAACAAAGCCATTTTATTAGGGCACCAACTTTTTTGTTGATGCAAATATCGTCAGTTGCACGCAATGCAAAGTTGCAAGATAGGGTAAATCTTGTTATGTTTGTCATATCCACGAAACGTCAATGCAAGCATGTTCAGGTGGGAATTTTTATGCTAGGCATGGTCCTGGTTGGGTCCCTAGGTCACTCGAAATTTTAATGACTTATCATCGCAACGCCATCTCTTAAGTGCCCTAAGTTCAAAAAAATGTCAAACTTTGACAAACTGTTTCTTGAAATTCGAGGCACATACAAAAGATCTATTTTAACCCACAAGGTTGTGTGAGGCCCCTCTACAATAACCTATCTCATATTTTGAAGAAACAAAGCCATTTTCTTAGGGCAACAATTTTTTTGTTAATGCAAATATCGGCAATCACGTGCAATGCAAAGTTGTAAGATAGGGAAAATCTTGTTCCATTTGTCGTATCCACATACCGATAGTGCGAGCATGTCCAGGTGGGCATTTTTTATGCTAGAAATGGTCCTGGTTGGGTCCCTAGGTCGATCAAATGTTCAACATCGTATCGTTGCGGCGCCATCTCTTGAGTGCCATACCTTTCAATTTTTTTGTTAATGCAAATATTGTTAGAAGCATAAAAAATTTGCACATTGATAGGAGAATAATGCATGAATTACACATTGACAAAATAATAACACATGAATTACACATTAAAAATAATATTGTATGAATTACACATTAACAAAACTATAGTGCATGAATTTCATGCAGAATCATAGATACGAAAATTTATCACAAAATTTCATTTCTGCATTTATAATCATTTGGTCAATTATATATATATAATTTGGCCCCTAAATAGGTACAAATCAGCTCATGGCTATCTATATACAAAATTTGGCCCCTAAATAGGGACAAAACAACTCATGGTCGTCTATATACAAAATTTGGCCTCTAAATACATACAAATCAACTCATGGTCATTTATATACAAAATTTGGCCTCTAAATACATACAAATAAGCTCATGACCATCTATATACAAACTTTGGCCTCTAAATACATACAAATCAGCTCATGGTTGTCTACATATAAAATTTCGCCTCTAAATAGGTACAAATAATCTCATAGCCACCTATATAATTTTTTTTGCCAAGGATATCCACAAAATTTCCAAAATCAATCTATGCTTTTGTAGAATCAATCTAATTAACCTTGTGGATTAGCTCTAACCCTTATTATGTCGAGTATTGCCTAGTGGTCAGATTCACAAATTTTCCATAAATTCTTATTGAGCGATCTACAGTGATATTTAATCAACTGAATATTCATTGCAACAAGAAAACCTATTCAGATTTATTCATAGGGTACCTTCTAATCCATGTTCCTATTACAACAACAAACCCTATTGGGTACTCAATATCCTCTCCATCGATGATTGTGGTTGTCAATTTTTTTTGTCTCAATACAATGACACAAAAAGTAATATGTGTTTTCTTCATTGTTTTCATCAACAATAACCGCATACACATGACCTAAATTTTATTGAATGATAAATTAGTACAAAAAATAATGTAATTTGTTATAAAATAAGTTACAATCCTCCAATAAGTAAGTAATAAGGCACAATACCTGGTTGCACTATGTTAGATACATGGTCAAAATCCATGGAAATTTCAATCTGGTTCAACTATATTGGTTTGGGAATTTGATATGTATCAATAGGAACTAAAGGTATACAAGACCATTCATCAACCCGATCATTTTATTCACACTCTTCCTACAAAAAATCCATACACGATGAGAAAAAACATAGAATCTCTAGTATAAATAATTGGTGACCTTGCATATGAGCTTCTAAATGAGTGCAAGTCACTTGATCCAATAATTGTACAACAATCTACATAGTCTACAACATCAAATTCATGTATCAACCAAAAATATCTAGAAATAGTAGAATTGCCTTGATTATCTTGTCCCATTGTCGAGTTACACCATTGCACAATGGTTGTTGCATCTATTAACTTAGAACCACCTTCATACTAGTTCTTCTCTAGCAAGGGGTCTTTTTACACATGCACACGTACCATCGTGCTCTCCCTTTCTATGTCCAAGCTCACTAAAATTCCAAAAATGGTGTACACCAGTCCTCACATTCATCCTACTCAACCAATAGAAAATCCTTGCATTCTTGAATTGTGATGTGCAGTTATCCGACCATATGATGTGCTGGTTGTATCTGATATTCCTTTCCTTAAATTCTCATGATAGAGTTTAAAGCATATGATGCAGGAGCATCCCTGGTCAATGCGCAATCTTGCATCAACCAAAAACATTTCCTTCAGTTTTGTTCTTGTTTAGTTCCTTATGTAGTTTTAGTATGCTTACCGGTATGTACCGGTAGTTGCTTGTTCTTCATGGAAGATCTTGTTTGCAGTTTCCTGGTGGTTTCATGTGGTTGAATCCATATTTCTAGTTCATTTGGGTTCTTCTCCGGTCAGTTATCGCTTCTAGTTGGCTGTTTCTAGGTTCCCGGGATAATTCTTGTGCTTACCGGTTGGTTTTCCTTCATTATTGACATGATTCTTGGCATGTGGATCCATATTGGGTCTTGTCTGATGTTCTTTGGCATGTGGCCGACCTTCCTACTAAATCGCATCACTTGGTTGTTATTTTCCGGAAAGATTTCTTAAATCTTAGGGCCGATCTAATTACACATTTCATTTTCCTGCATTAGTGAATGTAATCTTTGAGGCCAACCCAAATATGTTCTGGTGGGTATAAATATGATGTTATGTAATAATTTGTAAGGGTAGAGAAAGTAGAAATTTGAATAAGGATTGAGATTTGCATGATGTGATCTAGTTGATTTTTAGAGTCTCGGTTGGGTTGTTTCTGGCTTGAAGCCTGCATGTAACTGGTTAATTACCGGATGTTCTTTGATGATAATCTAATGATTTCTGGATGATTTTCGGAAGTTCTATGACTTGAATATGATCTATTTACATGAATTTGTTATGTTTTCTTATTGTTTCCATTGTGTCTCTCTCGCTGCATAAGTTGGTTGACTCTTCTGAGGGTTTTTACCAGTTATGGCTGCATCAATTGGTATCAGAGCTGGTTATGGACCGGATGGTGGAAGGATCATTTATGAATATTGAGGCATTCCTTGAGGTGGACAAATCTTCGGTTGGAGGTGTTGAAATGTGGCGACTAATCAGCAAAGTACTGTTCACTCAACACGTATCCTTGTCGGGGTTCAGGGCTGGGCAGGGGTTTGGGGGCGAGAGCCCCCAAGAATTTTTTTTTGGGTATTTTTTTGATGAAAACCAACATTGTAATAAAACCCTAAAAAGGTCGACTTTGTTTTTGCCCTAAAAATGTATGTTATAAGCGGTTGGGATGCTTAAGACATGGTAAGGTTGATGTACTATTTTTGCTGGATAATAAGAAAGATTGGACGACTGTGTATGGTGGACGTAACCCATTCTGGGTGAACCACGTTAAATCTCTATGTTATCTATGTCCTGTTTTATTTCTTTATCTTTTGTATTTAAATCTGCATATAATTGTTAGTTCATATTTTCTTCGGATCTGCTTGAAACCCTAACAATTGGTATCAGAGCGAGGTTTTTTATAAATTGGTAGGACTCTCAGATTTGAGTGGGAGCAATGGAGGATTCCAAATTCAAGGTAGAAAAGTTTAACGGCCAGAATTATCAGTTATGGAAAATGCAGATGGAGGATTACCTGTATCAAAAGGATTTGTGGCGGCCATTCGAAGGAAAGGAAAAGAAAGCGACCATAATGTCAGATGAAGAGTGGGACATTTTAGATAGAAAGGCACTGGGATCCATTCGATTGTGCCTTGCACTGTCTGTAGCATTCAATAAAACAGAAGCAAAAATGGCTGTAGATTTGATGGTAACATTGGCTAAGTTCTTTGAGAAACCCTCGACTTCGAATAAGGTATTTCTTATGAAGCGTTTGTTTAATTTGAAAATGAGTGAGGGAGGATCTGTAGCAGAGCACTTAAATGAATTTAATACAATTACCAGTCAATTGTCTTCAGTAAAAATTACCTTTGCAGAAGAGGTTAGGGCTCTCTTGATTTTATGTTCTTTGCTAGAAAGCTGGAATAGCTTGGTTATGGTTTTAAGTAACTCTGTCTCTGGTAAAAATACTTTGGTATTTGATGATATTGTTTGTGTTATCCTAAGCGAGGAAATGCAAAGGAAAAGCACAGGTGAGACTCCAACATCATCAAGTAGTGTTCTGAATGTGGAGAATAGAGGAAGATCAAAGGAAAGAGGAAAAGGCCCTTGGAATGAGAAGTCATGAGGGAAGTCAAAGAAAGGACGCTCTCAATCTAGAGGAAAGAAAGATTGTTGGTACTGCGGAAAGCCTAGTCATCTAAAGAAAGACTGTTGGTCTTGGAAAAACAAAGAAGGAGACAAAAATGAAAATGATAGTAAGGAAGCTAATATTGCAAGTAATACTTTACAAGATGCTTTAATCTTATGTTTGGATAATATTAATGATTCCTAGGTAATAGATTCTGGGGCTTCTTTTCATGCTACACCCCATAGAAAATATTTTCTAGATTATGTTCAAGGTGATTTTGGACAGGTATATTTGGGTGATGATGAACCCTGTCAAATTGTTGGAAAAGAAAAGATAAAGATCAAGTTGTAGAATGGAAATGACTGGTTTCTATAGGAGGTAAGACATGTTCCTAACTTAAGAAGAAATTTAATTTCTACAGGGCAACTAGGTAGTGAAGGTTGCATAGTTACCTTCTCAGATAGTATCTGGAAGGTCAGTAAAGGATCATTAGTAGTAGCTAAAGGTGCGAAGGTAGGCACATTATATCTGTGTACTAGTAACACTTACTTTACCTTAGCTGCTACAGATAAAGTTACTGCAGGGACAACAACAATAGATGTTGCAAGAACAGATTCGATAATGTGGCACCATAGGCTTGGGCACATGAGTGAGAAAGGGATGAAAATCTTTCACTCCAAAAATCTATTGCCAGGACTAAAGAAGATTTATTTAGAGTTCTGTGAAAACTTTGTTTATGGCAAACAGAAAAGAGTCAAATTTCTCAAGGTTGGGAAAGAGAAGAAGAGTGAGAAGTTAGAGCTTGTGCATTCAGATGTATGGGGACCGGCTTAGGTATCATCTCTTGGTGGCTCTTGTTATTATGTTATTTTTATTGATGACTCAACTAGAAGAACATGGGTATATTTCCTAAAACAAAAATCAGATGTTTTTGAAACTTTTAAGAAATGGAAAGCTTTGGTTGAGAATGAGACAGGAAAAAAGTTGAAGTGTCTTAGATCGGATAATGGAGGTGAGTATTGCAGCAAAGCATTTGAAGATTACTGCTCCTTAAATGGGATTAGAAAGCAGAAGATAGTTCCAGGAACTCCACAGGAAAATGGTGTGTCAGAGAGAATGAATAGGACTATCATGGAACGCGCGAGGAGCATGAGATTGCATGCTGGATTGACCTTACATTTTTGGGTAGATGTTGTACATATTGCTGTCTATTTGATAAATAGAGGACCTTCAACCCCTTTGGATGGTGGTATTCCAGAGGAGGTATGGACTGGTAAAAAGGTAAATTATTCTTTTCTAAAAACCTTTGGTTGTGAAGCTTTTGTCCATGTTGATAAAGAAAACAGAACCAAGCTTGATGCTAAATCTTAGAAATGTACCTTCATTGGATATGTGATAGATGAATATGGCTACCGGTTATGGGATTTTGAAAATAAGAAAATAACTAGAAGTAGAGATGTTATATTCAATGAGAAGGTTATGTATAAAGAACAGATGCAGGAAAAGAAGCATGAACAGGACAAGCAAGAATATGTGGTGTTGGATGCGATTCCTGAAAATGAAATGCCACAGGTACCTGATGCTCAGTAACAACAGAATGTCTCACAAACTCCTGCAAGTGTTAGATGTTCTACGAGGTCAACTAGACCCCCTGAAAGATTTTCTCCTTCTTTGTATTCTATATTATTAACTGATTCTGGTGAACCAGAAGAATGTGAAGAAGCAATGCAGGTGGATGCCAAACAACAGTGGGAGCTAGGCATGAAAGAGGAGATGGACTCCTTGATGAAAAATAAGACTTGGGACTTAGTCCCTTTACCTGTAGAAAAAAGAGCCTTGCCTAACAAATGGGTTTATCGACTAAAGGAGGAGGAAGGAGGTCAGAAAAGATATAAGGTCGGACTTTTGGTAAAAGATTTTGCATAGAAAAAGGGTATAGATTATGATGAAATATTTTCTCCAGTTGTAAAAATGACTTCAATTAGAACTGTACTTAGTCTTGTGGCTGCAGATGATTTACATCTTGAACAATTAGATGTCAAAATAGATTTTCTCCATGGAGATTTGGAGGAGGAAATTTACATGTTGCAACCACAGGGATATGAGGTCAAAGGTAAGGAGAACTTGGTGTGTAGGTTGAAGAAAAGTCTGTATGGCCTAAAGCAAGCACCCTGACAATGGTATTTAAAATTTGATAGTTTCATGGTTGAACACGGTTATCATAGATGTCATTCTGATCATTATGTATATTTTAAGAGATTTGATAATGGTAGTTATATTGTCCTGTTGCTTTATGTTGATGACATGCTTGTTGTTGGGTCTAACATGCAACATATAAATGATCTTAAACAGAAATTAGCCAGGTCATTTGCTATGAAGGATTTGGGTGCAACTAAGCAAATTCTCGGTATGAGGATTACACGAGACAGGAAAAATAGAATCTTGAATTTGTCCCAAAGTGAGTATATAAAGAAGGTGTTGAAAAGATTTAACATGCAGGATGCAAAAGCAGTTAGTACACCTTTGGCTAATCATTTCAAATTGACTAAGGAGATGTACCCAAAGGCACAGGAAGAGGTTAATAAAATGTCTAACATCCCGTATTCATCAGTTGTTGGTAGTTTGATGTATGCAATGGTATGCACAAGGCCAGATATTGCACATGCAGTGGGAGTTGTGAGCAGGTTTATGAGTAATCCGGGTATGGAACATTGGAATGTTGTGAAATGGATTCTTTGGTATTTGAAAGGAACTACTACGAAGGCATTATGTTTCAAAGGATCTAATGCTGCTCTGAGTGGATTTGTTGACTCTGATCTAGCCAGTGATATTGATTCATGGAGTACTACAGGGTATGTTTTTACTATAGGGGGAACCGCAGTCAGTTGGATTTCTAGGCTACAAAAGGTTGTTGCACTTTCAACCACTGAAGCTGAGTATGTTGCTGCTACAGAAGCCAGCAAGGAGATGATTTGGTTACAATGTTTTCTGGAGGAATTGGGTCAGACACAGGAGGATCACCCATTGTATGCTGATAGCCAGAGTGCCATTCATCTTGTGAAGAAATCTGCTTTTCATTCAAGGACAAAGCACATTTAGCTTAGGTACCACTTCATCCGAATTGTTTTGGAGGAGGGTTAGTTACGGCTTGAGAAGATTCACACAAGTGAGAATCCTGCCGATATGTTCACGAAGGCAGTTCCACAAGAGAAGCTGATTTCTTCATCAGTTTCTGTTGGTCTTCTTGATTGATAATTGTGGAGTTTATACCAGTCGAGTCCTAGTGTTTTATCCAGCGGATGTTGCATGTACAGTGGTGTCATGTAGTATCAGTCTCCGAGTAGGGGATTGTTTGATGTGGAGCCTGATCAGTCTCCAAGTGGGAGATTGTTGAAATGTGGTGACTGATCAGCAAAGTACTGTACACTCAACACGTATCCTTACTAGGGTCTGGGGCTAGGCAGGGGTTCGGGGGCGACAGTCCCCGAGAAAAGCGAGGGTTTGGGGGCGGGAGCCCCCGATAAATTTTTTTTTGGGTATTTTTTTGATGAAAATCGACATTGTAATAAAACCCTAAAAAGGTCGACTTTGTTTTTGCCCTAAAAATGCATGATAAAGCGGCTGGGATGCTTAAGGCATGGTAAGGTTGATGTACTATTTTTGCTGGATAATGAGAAAGATTGGACGGCTGTGTATGGTGGATATAACCCATTCTGGGTGAACCACGTTAAATCTCTGTGTTATTTGTGTCCTATTTTATTTCTTTATCTTTTGTATTTTAATCTGCATATAATTGTTAGTTCATATTTGCTTCGGATTTGCTTGAAACCCTAACAGGAGGCAGGATGCATGTGTGTTCAATAGATCGTCGAGGGGAGGCAATTGAAACTGGTAGTCAGATCGTCGAGGGGAGGCAATTGAAACCAGTAGTCAGATCGTCAAGTTGAGGCAGTTCATCGAAGTGGAAGAAGAGATGTCGCCAAGGAGAACAAACCCCCGGAGGGTTAAGCAGATGATGAAAGACTTCAAGAATGAAGTGAGGAATGAGATTCAAAATGCTTTGATTGGTTTATGAAGAAACCCTGACTTTGAGGATGAGTATGAGGAAGTCGGTGAAGAGCTTGAGGAAGCTGAAGGACCGGAAGATGAGAGAGAGGAAAGATTCCTGAAAGCAGTTGCACAAGCAAGTAAAATGCATAAAGTCGAGGTTTCCAACTTTTCCTGAAAGTTGAACCCGGAGGATCTAATCGATTGGATCGAAGAGTTGGAGGACTACTTTGAGTTTGAGGATTTCAAGGACCCGCGGCGAGTCTGGTTGGCACAAACCAAGTTGAAAGGGCATGCTGCCTTGTGGTGGAAAGAGTTACAAAAAGACAGAGTGGATAATGGTGAATTGATGATCAGAAGAAAATTTGAATTATATATTTTTTAGTTTGTCTATACGTTAGTAATTGGCACTTCTATATGTTGGATTTTTGAATGGAATAGATTACTTTTTGGCTTGCTTCAATTCTATGCTTTCTGGTTCTTGTAAACAGAATTTACAATACCGCATGTTCTCACTCAGGTATTATCATCCAAATCCATAATTTAGATCAGTGGTATTAGAGCCATTTTCGATCACTGCAGGTGCATCTACAACTAATGAGCCGTTGTCCATACTACGCCAAACTCTTCCTTGTCTTTGTCTTCGGGAGAAGGAAATGAGGAAGCTAAGGACATTGCCATACCACTTATTCAACCTGATTTGGTTCCACATGTTGGTAAGGAGGAAGATAAGGCAGCCCAGTTCATCGATATAATTCATCATCTGCAACAACAAGTTCATGAAATTTTGGAACACACCAATAAGATGTATAAGGAGAGACATGATGAGCATCATACTCATAATTTTCAAGTCGGGGACAAGGTGTGGTTGCATATCCAGAAGGAACGATTGTAGGGTGCCAATAGGAAGCTTCGTCCTTTGCATTATGGGCCATACACCATCATCAAGCAAGTTGGTGATAATGCTTTTGAGCTTAATTTACCTCCATTTCTGGGTCTTCATCCAGTCTTCAATGTGGGACTCTTGAAGCCATATTTTCCTCCACTATTAGATGTTGTAGATGTGGCAGAAACAATCTCCACTATAGAATTGAATCCAAATGCAGCTACCCCATTCCAATGCGATCAGATTGTGGACACCATGGTGAAAACACTTAAACAACAGTAGATTTACTTATACAAAGTGGTTCAAGCAAGGCAGATTGCTCAACAAGGAAAGTGGTTTACCACAGAGCAGATTCAAGAACGTTTTCCTCATCTCATTTAAAGTGTTGATGCAATGGGGCCCATTGCTTTCCAATGGGGAAGTAATGATCAGAAGAAAATTTGAATTATTATTTTTTTAGTTTCTCTATACGTTAGTAATTTACATTTTTGAAGGCCTTCTGGCCATTATCAGGCCTTTTCAAAATCTCATCTACAACTCTTGGAGACCTTTCCAACGAGTTAAAGGGCTCATAATTTTGAGTCCCAAGCATACAGTTATGCCTAATTGAAGCTAGGATAAAATTTCATATAGTTTTTTGAAAATTTTGTAGTTTTTAGATTTTATTATGTAATGAACAAATGTGACTATTGGACTTCGATTCTCAAGAGGTTTTTGTGACCCTTGGAATCTCATGAACTTCTATATGTTGGATTTTCGAATGGAATAGATTACTTTTTGGCTTGCTTCAATTCTATGCTTTCTGGTTCTTATAAATAGAATTTACAATACCGCAGGTTCTCACTCAGGTATTGTCATCTAAATCCATAATTCGGATCAATTGAAGATCACCCGATGGAGACAAATGGTTGCAAGGTTGAAGGCCAAGTTCATACCAGGAGACTATGAACTGGAGTTGTTCAAGAAGTTACAGAACCTGAAACAGAGAAACATGACTGTGAAGGAGTATACTGAGGAATTCTACAAGGTGGTAATCAGATCTGGACATAAAGAGATGGATAGAGAAAAGGTGGTGAGGTACATCAACGGGCTTGCTTTTAACATTCAAGATGAGATGAGTATGTTGAAGATTTCAACAGTTGAAGAAACTTACCAGTATGCTTTGAAGGCTAAGGAGAAGATGAGAAGAAGACAACCGAATAAGGGAAAGGAGAAATTCAATATGAATGATAGTATGAAGAAACCGGTTGAAGAATAGGATTCAAAACCTAAGTGGAGTAAAGAACTGGGACAAAAGACACCAAGGAAGGGTAGCAGCAGTACCGGAAGAGAATTCCTTGGCAAATGCTTCAAGTGTGGAGAAACCAGACATAGATTTTATGAATGTAAGCAAGGAATGTCAAGAAGTTGTGTGGAAAGTAAAGAAATAGATGGTACCGGATCTGACTGTGCACCAGAGCAAGGAAAATCCCTTATGTTCAGAAGAAAGGATACCAGATCTACTCAGAGGAAGAGTCTTTTCTAGACGGTATGCAAAATAGGTGGTAAGTGTTGCAAGGTCATTGTAGATAGTGGAAGTACTAATAATTTAGTAACTAAGGAGATGGTTGAGAAGCTTGGGTTGAAGAGGCTTGAGCACCCTTGTCCTTATGAGGTAAGTTGGTTACTGTATACACCTAAAAATGGTCTGAAGATAATTAATTAAATAAGCAATTATTTAATTAATCCCTCCTCCCCAATTTCATTGAACTCACTAAGCAATTTTGATTAAATCTCTCTTTCATCTACTTATTAATAAATCTAAGGATTTATTAAATAGGTTCATTTCATTTCACCCCTTTAATTAATTAATTCAAATTAATTAATTCCCTCCACCAAAATCATTTCTTCCAACTCCTAATTAATTAAAACAATTCAAATTCATGAGTTGTTAAAACTAATTAGCCATTTGCCTATTAAATGAATTTATAAATTCAAAACCTAACCCATTCTACCTACCACCATGTCCCCTTTCATCCAACATCTTCTAGAACCTTTGTGACACTTCTCACTAAGTGTTCCCTTCAATCCAACTCCCTTTGCCATCCTCCTCCAATTTAACCATTGATATCTTTAGATCAATCTCAACCGTTGATTCATGCCAACTCACCCCTAGCCTTGGAAAATCCTATAAATAGACCCTATTTTGGAGAACAAATGGCCAATTTATGAATTCATGCCAATTCACGAATTTAGCCTCTTTACTAATTCATGCTCAATTTTAGCTCATTTGCATTGTTACTATAGGCATCTAGCTTATAGTTTATCAGTTTTAGCAATGTTATCATGCTCATTTCAGCTTAACTCTTAGCTTAATCATGCTAGGATAATCATAAATTCATGTAGCTTAATCGTGCTATCATGCTAGATCATGCATCTTAATCATTCAAATCCTCCATCTAAGTGTAGTCAAGTCACTGGAATTTGCATACTAAGATTTGAGAGCAAAATCCACACTCGCATTTAATAGGAGGCAATAAGTCGATTAGCTATGGTTTTATGTTTCATTGATTTAATCTACTAACCATGCTTGTAATGATTTATTGAGTGCATTGTGTTTGCAGGTACAGGTACACTTCACAGAGCACGACAGTTACAAGATGATCAGAAGATAGAGATAAAGGAGCAGTGTTTGGTGAGTTTCAATATTGGGCCTTTCAAAGATGAAGTTTTATGTGATGTTGTGTCAATGAGTGTTTGTCATGTCTTGTTGGGAAAACCTTGGCAGTATGATAGAGGAGCTATTTATGACTATAGAAGAAACCTGGTTATTATTGAAAAGGATGAGCAGAAGTTCACATTGATTTCTTTGAAGGAGAAAGAGAAAGAGGTGAAGAGACTGAGTCCTGAGAGAAGTTGCACTACTAAGAAATCGGTGATAGAGGCTATATCGAAAGGATTGATAGAACCAGTTGTAGAAGTTATACCGAAGGATTTGAAGAAAGATCTGATAGAACTAGTTGCAGAGGCTATACCAAAGGGTGACATGAGTTTGCAGAATAATTTGATGGATGAGTTTGATGAAACTGGTCGATAGAGAGCTCATGGTGACAAACTAGATGAAGTCTTGTGGCAGAAGAAATCCTAAGTTGTAGAAGAAAGAAGGCAGTGCATAGGAAGAATGTGTAGATCTAAAGCAAAGAAAGAAAAACAAAGGGAGTCAAAGGTTAGAGAAGCCGGTTGAGGCACCGGAGGAGCCAAAGCAGAGGTTGGCAGATAAAGAAGATGTTTGGATAAGGAATGAGCATGGGATCTTCATTCCAGATCCTTTTAGATGTTCATGAGTTGCCTCTCATGGAACATCTTTTTCTACCTAGGTTGTCTGATGCAAAGGCATCCCCGCTGGATGAGCGATCTTGCATCAACCAAAAACATTTCCTTCAGTTTTGTTCTTGTTTAGTTCCTTGTGTAGTTTCAGTATTTTTACCGGTATGTACTGGTAGTCGCTTTTTCTTCGTGGCAGATCTTGTTTATAGTTTCCTATCAGTTTCATGTGGTTGAATCCATATTTATAGTTCATTTGGGTTCTTCTCTGGTTAGTTATCGCTTTTGGTTGGCTGTTTTTGGGTTCTCGAGATAGTTCTTGTGCTTACTAATTGGTTTTCCTTCATTACCGACATGATTCTTGGCATGTGGATCCATCTTGGGTCTTGTCCGATGTTCTTTGGCATATGGCCAACCTTCCTGTTAAACCACGTCACTTGGTTGTTATTTTCCAGAAAGATTTCTTAAATCTTAGGGCCGACCTAATTATACGTTTCATTTTCCTACATTGGTGAATGTAATATTTGAGGTCGACCCAGATATGTTCCAATGGGTATAAATATTATGTTTATTTAATCATTTGTAAGGGCAGAGGAAGTAGAACTTTGAATAAGGATTGAGATTCACATGTTGTGATCTGGTTGATTTTTAGAGTCCCGGTTGGGTTGTTTCTGGCTTGAAGCCTACATGTAACTGGTTAATTACCAGATGTTCTTTGATGATAATCTCATGATTTCCAGATGATTTTTGGAAGTTATATGGCTTGAATATGATCTATTTACATGAATTTTTTATGTTTTCTTGCTATTTCCGTTATGTCTCTCTCGCTGCATAAGCTGGTTGACTCTTCTGAGGATTTTTACCAGTTATGGCTGCATCAACATCCTTGCACAAACTCTATTGAATGACTACAATTGTCGCTTATGTAGAAGTGATATTCTCTTGCTATCTTTCTATCTTGCTCCATGCTATCATGTGCATGCATGAATGTTGTATACAAAAAGAGTAACTTGTTGAGAGTGGCAATACTGGGATTGCACTTTATTTTGAGGTTGTACCATATAATTATCTGCAAAATCTATAATAGAGATGATAGTACCAAAAGGAAATGCATCCTTAGATATGTTGGATTTCTCATCCAACCACTATGCTCTATGTGTATGCATTATGTATCCATAAACTAGTTTCTCCTGAAAAACATAAACTTTGCTACAGGTATATCTTGACTCACCAACTCACATCGCTTCAACTCTTTTCCATCTTTAACCCCATATGTGTTTGACTTGTATTTTTCATAAGAGACTAGTTTCTTTCCAATTTCATCTGTACTCTTTAAATGTATACATCTTTGCAACTTTTGCAAACCACCACATTTAGCACATGAACCTTTCAAACACATAATCTTATAAAAGGTGCAACCATCATCTTTTTGACATAATACACTTGAAATAAAGTCTCTTGATGAATTTGGAGGTACTTGTATACTACATTCCTACAAATCATTGTTAGTGTGCAAAGTACAACATATATGATGATATATATCATAATGCTTGGAAAATTCAATATGCATTCTACAACAACATGTAGTGTGTGCATGATTTATCTTAACATAAAAGGGTTTTTCATTTCAAAAAACCTTTGAATAATTCTTATTTGAGGATGGGTTTGAATGATTTTTTTATAAAATTATGTTTGAGTCATATCCAAAAAATGTTTCGGATGTGGCTCACGATTTCTTGATCCAATTTGTCTTCTAACAACATCTCTTTGATTGGGTGAAACTCTTGTATTGTCATGCCAATTTTTTTTAATTAATTGTCTTAATGCATCAACAACAACCTTGTCTTTTAGTGGAATTCTACTCGAAAATGCCCAAAGAGAATTATTGTTGGGATCCTCAAATTTTTCACACCTCCCTAAGGTATGGTGTAGTGTTGTTCTACTTATCTTAATGAATCACTTATTTTTCTTACTAAAAGAGACTTTTTAGTTTGGTTGTTCATTATGGTCGATGCAAGAACATGTCAAGTAACAGTTGCATCTTTAGAGCATGATGTTGAACCAATTGCTTGGTACACATCAAATAGATTTCTTACTATACTTTTTTTACTATTTTTTTCATATGATCTTAAGCCAATAATTTTCATTGTCTCTCTAGAATTCAAATTTATTATCACTTCAAGAATTAATTGGCATCTTCTGGTTTGATTTAAGCTCTTAAAATAATTTTTTCATACTCTATTAGCCATTCTTGGAGAAGTGCGTTTAGAAGTTTTATTTGACATTAGCTTTAAAATATTTTCATCAATGTCAATTATATACTTTGGTTTTCTACGAACAATTCTAGGAGGTGTTAATATTGGTGCATGTTCTTGGCTTGATTAAGTACATTTGTTTGATCATTGATTAGCACTTGTTCTTGGTTTGCATTCGATTCATTTGATCCATGTAATTGAGTTGGTGTATATGAGGTACCTTCCCCTCCCAATTTTCTCATTTCACAATCTTTTCATGTACTCCCTCTACCTTTCCTTTGCTGGCTCTTGTGATTCAATGGTTCCTCACTTGTTCCTTCCCATCGTGAATATGAATTCTTATAAATAAAATCATATATGTTAGTAATTATTATACAAATTAAACAAACAAAACATTTTATAAAACTACGAATATAATTGAATTTGACAAGTAAAAGCATAAAAGAAACAAAAAAATATTGAAAAATCAAACTAATTATGCATTTCAATCATTTGGAATCATATAAAACAAAAGTAATCATACACTGTCCGAGAATGTCGCGGGTGAAGACACAGTTAGAGTGGGTCCTTCACCAAAAATTGTGTTTTTTTTTTTTCATTATGAAAACACCTATAGTGACAGAAACTTGATCAAGGTATCGACACTATAGACAAAGATAGAGGGGGAGAGTGATGCAACATCTATAGTGACAAAAACCTGATTGTGGTTTTGACACTATAGACATGACCAAAACCCGATCGGGGTTTTGACATTATAGACAAAGGGAGAGCATTGCAACATCTATAGTGACCAAAACTAGATCAGGATTTTGACACTATAGACAAAGAGAGAAAGGGAGAGTCTATAGTGACCAAAATATGATTGAGGTCTTGACACTATAGAGAGAGAGATAGAGAGGTGGAAGGGAGAGGATGGAGATAGAGGAGGGAGGGAGAGAGAGATTGGTGCAGGGGCACTTAGTAATTTTTGTTGAGTTTGTTTCTAGGATGTTGGAATCATGTTTTTAGTTTTGTAATAAGGTCAGGAGGTCATTGCGTCTGTGCTCAAATGATTGTAAGGGCCCTAAGAGTCTTTATTTGGCCAATGTTGGCTTGTGATCTCTTAAGGGTGCCAGGTACAACACTTAATAGGATAAGTTGTTTATGAGTAATGTAGGTTGGTTGATGTTGTTTTTAATATTGTTAAGGTCATATAAGTCATTTGAGAGTGACCAACTTTGAGTTTGAGAAAATTCTCTCACCTATGCAACAAATTGCAAAAGTTGCTCACAACAACTTTGCAACATTTCAGACACCAACGGTTAGTTGGTTGACACATTTGGTTATGAGCATGTGTAACTACTCTAAGGCCAGTATAAGGCTTGGAAAGGACAATGATAATATTTTGTTGAAGATATGAAACAAATAAACAATTTTTGTTTCCCATTTGTGTGTGTTCTTTCGAGTTTTTGCTTCTCTTTGCAAGTTTGTACGACCTGTACAGATCGAGAATCCCAAAACAGGGTCATGGATTGTTAGACTCGTGTCTTACCTTCATTTGGTTTTTTATTTGGAGTCTTGAAGTGCAGTAGGTTGTGAATAAATTTTATTTTGTTGCAGGCGGGTTCAAGAGCCCTAAAAACCAGGGTTTTGTTGCAGGCAGGTTCAAGAGCCCTAAAAACTAGGGTTTTGAGAGCAAAATGGCTCCAACCTAATGTTCCATGGTGGATTTCCTCTCTGAAACCTGGTGGAATGTTAGGTTGTAATGTATTTTATGTTTTCTTTTTGGTTTTGAGTAAGGGGAAGCCAAATCAAAGATTTTCCACCATACCCTAAGCTTGGCACGATGAGTTGGCAAGCATTAAGAATCATGGATAACAGGCCCTAATTGGGTGAATCCAGTAGGTAAAGGTGAAGTATGATTGGTTTGGAATTCCATATAGAGGTACAAACCTCAAACCAACATCAGTTCACAAGGGCAATCAGACTGGTGAATGAGTTTTGATCAATCCCTATTTTTAAGGCCTATGAAGGGGCAATTAGGCCTAATTCAACTAGTAAGGGTTAGATATGTTAGTGACAAAACCCACCTCCGGTTTTGAAATATTATCTGTAAACCCCAAAAGGGTGTTTGGAATGTAAAAGAGTTCATAGGGTTGTTAAGGAAGTCTAACCGGTAAATTCAGAATACTCCACTGATAGGGCTAATAAAATTAGGTCTCCGATTAGGCCTAAAAGTGTAGTTTGTTTGTAAAACACCAAACCGGTAAGTGTCAAAGCTCTTGAGTAAGGAATAGGGTCGAAAATCCTTCCAAGTTCATCCATCCTAATATGTGTAGTGTAGGGAATGAAGATCCTATGGTAGAGGGGTTGAATTCTCAGGTTGAGTGTGAAAGGGAGTGAAAAAACAAGGTCTCCTAGCCAAGAAAATGGAACTCACAAAACAACAAGTGCTTATCCTAGCCTAAGGACCTTGGGAAGGTCAGAGAGGGTAAGTACAAACCAGTGAGAGATACCTAGACAAGGTAGTACAAACTGGTGAGAGACAATCCACTCTACATCAGAAATAAAAAGAGACTAAGGTTGAGAAAGGGAGATGGAGAGAAAGAAAGAGCTCGAGAGAGAGAGACTATGGTTGAGAGAGAGAGATCATGAGAGAGGGGTTGAGAGAGAGAGAGAGAGAGAGAGAGAGAGAGAGAGAGAGAGAGAGAGAGAGTGAAGGGGGGAGAGAGAGAGAGCTCAGGAGAGGCGGAAAGGGAGGGATAGAGAGAGGGGTTGAGGAGAGAAAGAGGGAGAGAGAGAGAAAGGAACATGTGTGTGTGTGTGTGTGTGTGTGTGTGTGTGAGAGAGAGAGAGAGAGAGAGAGAGAGAGAGAGAGAGAGAGAGAGAGAGAGAGAGAGAGGGGTTGTGAGACATAGAGAGAGGGAGATATAGTGAGAGTGTGTGTGTGTGTGTGAGAGAGAGACAGAGAGAGGGAGAGAGAGAAAAATCATGAGAGAGAGAAGAAAGGTAGAGGAGGGAGAGATAGAAAGATATAGATATATATGAACATATGTACGTCTAGATATATGAATGTGTACATCTACATATATGAATATGTGCATGTCTACATATATGAAACTATATATGAATATAGTTATGTTAACATGTAAAAATATAACAGAACATATCTCGATCAGGTTTTTAATGAATAAAAAGCCTGATTAGGCTTTTAATGAATAAAAAGCATGATCAAGTTTTTTAACAAATAAAAACCCGATCAAGTTATTCAAAAAATAAAAGCCGGATCTAAAAATTAAAAGCCTAATATGGGTACAACTTGTAATTAGCCTTAGATAGCAAGGTCGAGGCTTGGGGGTTTCATTTGCCTCCTTTTTACGCGTTTTCTTCTTCAAACCTGATTTACCAACTTCCTCATCATCAGGTTTACACGTTATCAAGTGGGTATTTGTAAAATTGCCACCATAATTTCATGTCTTCTAAAATTTCTAAGCATATATTTAATTAAAAATTTGAACAACATTAACACTTTAATCTTGAATTTTTTTTTTACTAATGTCTCTAGAGTTCTGAGAGATATATGTGTACCATCTTTTCAATATCTTTTGAACTACTTGTCCAAAATTGAAACACATTATATATTATTGTTTTACACTTTAAAAACAAATAAATTTTTGATTATTTTGGTGCAAGTTATGTGACGTGCACGAACGGGTACTTGATTTTTTAGGATGCATCCATTTTGAAAAATCATTTAAAAAAATACTTAACAAAAAAATACAAAAAATACAAAACTTCTAGTGCTCACTCTTAACTCTCTTTCTACCAAAGGGTTTTTCAAAATATTTAATGCAACTATAACTTTTTTGATGCACATGTCAGATACCATTATGTTTTGTTGAAAAAAATAGGGACACTTTTGTGTGTGTGAAAGAATTGACCCCCTTAGTCTTATCCAATTTTGAAAAACTTTGAAGTTTGGAAACTAGATTTAGAGTACTACAATATTTGTTGTTTAGGTATCTTCAAATTTTGAGTGGACGAGTCTCAAATTGCTCCTCCAAGTTCAGGTTTAGCTAATTTCAGAAAAAAAGTGGCCACTTATACCCCCCCTTTTGTTCACCATCTTGGTGCGCTTACTCATAGATATTACAAAAATATTTAATCACAAGTAGCCTCAAGATTGAATCATCTATTCCATATGAGGTTGTTCCAGCGAAAGTGGGGGTTTTTCCTATTGAGGCGCGACTATGGTCTGGTTACTAAGTCATCTAAGAAGAGTAGAAAACATAGAGATACATCGTTGGCCAAAAATAGTAGTGAAAGAGAAGCTAGAGAGAAGAAGAATACATGGATGAAGCAAAACATTAAATGGATGAATAAATGAGATATTAGCATAATGGACTGCCCAAATAATAATAAGGAAATAAAAAAATATGTGCAAGGAAAGTTTAGAGAAAGCATACATGGACATAACAACTTGAGAGGAAAAATGAATATTATATCAAACATTTCAATCCCACACATGACCATACACAAAAGAGTTACATAGGAATGGATATAAAATGGAAAGCAAAAATGTTAATTGCTCAGATTAGAACCAACTCACATCAACTTAGATGTGAAACTGAGAGATGGATGATATCTAAAAAGGAGTGGGCAGACATAAAATGTAGATATTGCACCCAAAGAGTGGTGGAGACAGAATGACATTACATCATGGAATGCCCACTTAAAAGGATATCCAGATCCACTACATTGACACACTAAATGTAAACACCTTGAGCAATCTGTTTGAAGAAAAAAAAATAACAAGAGTTGCAAATTTCTTGATCAAGTTACACCGTTTAAGATTCAAAATACAGAAGGAAAGGAAAAAAGAGGTTTAACAGACACAACTCTTTGCTGACTACCCGTGGGTCCCATAAACTGTTTGACCTCGTAAATATTATTAAAAACAGGGATTCATTCATTCAAAATACTATGAACTTAAAAAACAAAATTACGAAAAAAAAAATACTTGAGAGTCCCCTCGAGAAAATAAACAACAAGAATTAACAACACCCAACTAAATTAACAAACCTCGATAGAAAATACACCAAAGTGGGCAACTTTCGGCTCAAGGAAGTCTTGTGGTCACCCATGATTTTTTTAAAAATCGATGACCGTATGACTACTAGTCAAACAGATGTAAAGGCTACATGCACGACAGTGCTGTGATATGGAAACATCTCTGGCGTAGGGCCGTCCAGGTTTTCCCATCTGGAAAATCTCGCATGTACGCTTTTGTTTTTGTTTTCTATGTGAAGGGGTTTATAAATATTTGCGATGACAGGAGATCAGCAACTGTAGGGAGGTAAAGGAGAAAATCAATGTTTTGTTTCCCTAAACGATGGATCTTGTTTCTTTGAGTGCATGATAATAGAAGCGAACACGGGAAGGATATCAGTCCAAGCAATAGGGATCGGATCTGGGAAATGGGGGCGCTAATAACAGCAGTAATAGCTATAGCAGCAGTGATAGTGGGATGGGTGGCCATAGAGTTGGCCTGCAAGCCATGTTTGGACAAAGGGAGGGAAGCCATTGACGCCTCTCTCGATCCCACTTATGATCCAGATGAGCGGCTTCTTCCTCCCACTTCTACCGCTAATGCCTGAACACTAAGGTATGCTTTTAGCCCTTTATACCAAACTTTAAATCCTTACTTTCCTTTTATCTCTCTTCATTTCATACTATTTGTTTTGTTTTGCAGGCCACAGTAATGCCATAATGGTGTTTTTTTTTTGTAAAGGTTTCTGTTTAGCCAGTCGTAAGACATCATGTTAATATTTTTTTGGGGGGTTTTTGTTGATCAAGTACATGAGATGAATCAAGTTTTTTTTTTTTGACAGAAACGATAATTGTATTTTGTGTTGGTATGAAGACAAGATCAGATCATACTCTTAAATCTTATGGACTTCACTGTTACGAATTTTGTATATCCTCATTTTATATGATCCAATATTATGCTTTTGAATAAATGGTATTCTTTAAATGACGTGGATTTGGGGAAAAGCTGTTTTTGTCGCATTTTAGGCAAATTTAAGTTATGGGGTTTCCCCATTTCGAAGAGATTGTCACACAAGTAGATCAAGAGAATTGACATATCCCATTGCACTTTGTGGCCATTGTCAGACAGAATGTGGCTTCCTTAATCGTGATTGTGAACCCACGAAAAATTTGGCCTGAAACATTGATGTATTAATCCTCTTCTGTGGCAATCTTTCTGGATGCCCTTTTCTTTAAATTCAACATTATCTTTTCTAGCTTGATTGTTTCTGGATTGGACAATTGTCCTTTTTATCAATGTTTCAGATCACATTTTTATTCTAAACTTTTTTCATCAACATTTCAGATCACATTTTATGATCCACGCTTCATGATCGACGCTTAATGATCCATCACTAGATTATAGGAAGTTAGAGAAGAAAAATACTCAGACTAGAAATTTAATATCTTATCTATCTTGATGAGAAGGATATCATCATCAGACTATAGATAGAGAAGAATATTATTCAAACTAATATTATGGACTGTAAAAATTTAGTATCTATAATTATGATCTTGATAAGATGGGTATTTAAGTTGTTACTTGGTAATGATTCCTTTCGAGAAGAATCTTCCTCAGGAACGGTATGTGAGATGGAAATATGCTTCTCATCCATCATTCTCATGGCATGCTGTTGTGGGAATATTAATTTATTTGTCATTTCTTTGAGAACAGTAGTACATGTGTTGTCGTGGCAAAACCATATGGTTTTATGCTCTCTTATCATTTGATACCCACCTCGGACAGTGCTAATTCAGGATATATGTATATTATATTTTCAAAATTTTAGTGATCAAAGACTAATTACCAGAATTAAAGACCTTTCACCCATTTTCGAGCAAGAAGACCTCTCTTCTTACTGAATAGATGCTGCTGGTTTGGTTTCAAGACTAACCTTCTCAGCTTTATTCCCTTAGTGAATTGCTGACTGAGAAAGTTCTTGGGCCGAGTTGGATAGTTCGGGAAGCTTCCTTGCCCTTCCAAAGGCTATAGGTTTCTTTAGATTTCTTCTAGTATTTTGTTGATTCTAAAACCCTAGAAACATAAAATAATATAGATTTTCTTTTTAAGTTTTTTGGCGAGATTTTCAACTCTGTATATTAACTCATCTTTTTTAGGACCAATTTCAATGATCAGCCGTTTTTGAATGGCCTTTCTCATTTGCATATTTATAGTAGTCAGATAGCAAGGAGACCTACAGAGGAAACAAGCACCTCTACGCAAAACCATGTTCGTACTAGAAAGAAGGAAGTTCCCAACACACCAACCTAGTTACCAGAGAATTGCATCCAAAAGCTCGTTCAGTGATTTGTGAAGCTTGTTTTGGTGGATGTGACGTGTTAGGTATTCGGTGAAATGATGTATCATTGTATTGTTTTAAACCTTAGCAAATGTAGCGTTCTACTCATGGACAATAAATTACCAAGCAAGTGAAGGCAACAGTTCCATGTAGAAGAATTTGCGGCAGACCATCAGTGAACAAAATTGTATTATATCAAACCAGGGTCTTTGGTGCAACCCAATTTTATCTGAAAACCCTAAGAATGAGAAATAATTTATCATTTAAAACTGAAATGAATGCAATGCTTTACATAACCAAAATAAATTGCCAAGCAAGCGAAGGCAATGATTTCATGGAGGGGACAGGTAGATTTATTTTGAGGCGGAGCATTAATGAGATCAAATCATGATACCCATTAATGTACACCCACACCAGAGCATCTTTAGTGAGGCAGTGAACAATGTTTTAATACATTGTAGTCTCTTTCACGAGAGGATTATAGCCTGCCAGGCGCAGAACATGCCATAATAAGCATTGAACTTGAATCATTTCCACCCCAAAAGACCAAACCAGGGGCTTCACATTTTACACATGCTTCTAATCACAGAATTGTCGAGAATTCAGAGCAAGAAAAGAAACACAAACTCAAATTTAAACAAACAACAGTTGCACAAAAAATAGAGACACAACACCATATTTACGTGATTCACCTTTAATGGCTACATCTACAAATGAAGAAACAGCGAAAAGAATGTGGATAACTTGAAATGATCAACTAAAGGAGTGCTTCATGTGAAATCTGTCCAAAACTTTGGCAATCTACTTTTCTTGTGACAATCTCAATTCGTGTTTCTGCCTTTCGATTTGGATCTCTTGTTGGATTTAGATCTTCTTTTGTGGTTATTTCTTCCTCTTTCTTGGGATCTCCCCCTCTTGCTGAATGCAAAAGCCTTTCTAGAAGAAGTACCTTGATGTTTTCTTCTCATGTCTTTGTTGAGAAGTGTTGCAGCTGTTGATTGTAATTAGGGAATGGCAGATTCCAATTGCCTTGGGCAACATTGGAATCCACCCAAGGGGCCAGCATCTTCTTCAACATATAGGGCTGGGCCCTCTCTCACGGCACCTCTAAAACCTCATGCTACATTCAAGGTAACGTGCTCCCATGAATAGGGCTGACCCTATGAATCATTTCGGTAAAAGAGACAAATAAATTAAAGGTTATTAATTTATCATAAGCCGACATTCCTAGATCTTGCACCATATAAATAAAGTCATCTTCACCTCATTCAAACACACAATCAATACATCCCTCATGCGAAATATACATCTGCTAATGATGCGAATTATACATCTGTTAATGGTGCGAATTATACATCTGCCTAAATGCGAAGTTTGAAGAAGGAATAATTAGAATTATCTCTGCCATCGAAGGTGCTAACATTAAGGGCAAATACCATCTTAAAGGAAGGCGAACTATTCCAGAATCAAGGCGTTAAAGTTGCAACTCAGTCTCAAGTAAAAGTGCAGATCTAGGGTATGAGCCTAAGTACTGGTTGGTGTGTTTAGGGGCAGACCTGATGCTCATGAAAGTGCAGACCTGTTGTTGATTTCATCAGCCCTAAGAGCAGACATTCAAACATCTTCAAGTACTCGAGATAAGTGTTGTAATCATTATATGAATATAATCTATAATCAGATTTGAGGATCTTTTCTAGCTGGGTTTTTCCTCCTAGGAGGTTTTCCTAGGGTAATTGTGTTTTGTTCTTATTTGTTCATTTCTATGCTATGCCTAGATCTATAAATCTCTAAAATTTACAATAAACATATTAATTAGAAACTAAATTCTGATTTCTAAGTTTTACATTAATCTGAAAGTATAAAATCAACATGGTATCAGAGCTATAGGCTAGATCAACTTTCAAATTTCAGAATTTAGTACTCCTTTATTTCCATATTGTTCTCATTCACAGGTAGGTCAATGAAGCTGAAAGTTGAAGATAAAGTTGAAGATAGGCTTGATGAAAATCTCAGTTTTGCTGCATGGAAGGTTAGAATCATGTTGGCTCTAGAGGAAGAAGATCTTCTTCACTTCATAGAAGCGAAAGAGTTAACTGAACCTACGGATGTAGCTGAGCTAAAACAATTCAAAAAGGATGCTGTCAAGGCCAAAAAACTTTTCATTGATTCAATTAAAGACTACCTAGTCACCTCCATTGCCTCATTCACTACTGCAAGGGAAATGTTCAGTCATCTACAAGGTACCTATGAAATTAACAATCTTAGTAGGGCAATTATTTTAAGACAACAACTACTTAATATCAGAATGTCAAAAGAAGATTCCGTTATTTCCTATTTTATGAGAATTTCAGAACTAAAGAATCAGCTAGGTACAATTGGACATAACATGGAAGACAAGGACCTTGTTATGATTGCCCTAAATGGTTTACCACACTCATGAGAGTTTTTTATTCAAACCATAAGTGGTAGAACCGAGTTACCTACCCTTGATCGCCTTAAGAATGATTGCATTCAAGAAGAATCACGCCTTATCTCAAGAGGGCAAACCAAAAGTCCTCATGTAGATGACCAACACATGTTTGCAGCCCAATGCAAGAAAGGTGAAAATTGGAAGAAGCATTATCCAAAGAGAAATAGAGAATTCAGACCACCTAGTTTTCAGCACTCTTGGAATAAACCAAGAGATATCTCTTGTGTTTGATGTTTCAGATGTGACAAATTTGGTCACTATGCTAAAGAATGTCAGAATGATCATACTCAAAGAGAAGCCAACTTAAATGAAGTCTCAGAACAAAATGATGACTTCTTATTCATCTATGCCCTGTCAAGTAGCATTCCCACAAACAGTAATACATGGTTGATTGACAGTGGTGCTTCCAGACACATCACAGGCTACCGTGATCATCTTTTAGACTTAGTAGAAAATGATACTAGTCTTCACGTGGTAATTGGTGATGATGCTCGATATTCGGTAAGAAGTTTTGACACTACTTTAAATTTAGACTCTGGTATTTCACTTCACTTTAGTGACATATTATTTGTTCATGGAATTAAAATAAACTTAATTTCCATTTCTGCTCTAGAAGATAAAGGTTATCAAACTGCATTTTCCGAGGGAAAAGTACTTGCTTGGCCTAAGAAATCTAGTTTTAAATCTGCTCGTGTAATTGGTAATAGATATGATAGTTTATGTAACCTCTCCACTAATCATTAATGAGGCTCCTGAATCTTGTGAGCTATGGCATAGAAGACTTGGACACTTACACTATCAAGCACTTCCCTCTCTTGAAAAGTTAGTCAAAGGTATGCCTAAACTCAGTCAAATTCATGATAATACTTGCAAAAGTTTTGCTATAGGTAAAAATGTTAAATTTATGTGGTCCTATGTTTATAACATCTCCTAGTGGATTTCTTTATTACGTAATCTTCATAGATGATTTCTCTATGAAAACTTGGTTCTACTTCCTGAAATTTAAAGAATCTGATGAAGTCTTAAGCAAATTTAAAGAGTTTAAGGCATTGACTGAAAACTCATATGGTAAAAGAATTAAATGTTTAAGATCTGACAATGGAGGTGAGTATACCTCTGGTAGTTTTTATGATTTTTGTGTTGAGTCAAGAATTAAGAGGGAGTTTTGTGTTCCATACAATTCTCAGCAAAACGGAGTTGCTGAAAGAAACAATAGAACTATTGTTGAGGTTGCAAAGGCTATGATTCATGATCAAGACTTGCAGACCTTTCTATGGGCTGAGGCTTCTAGAACAACCGTATATATTCAGAAAAGATGTCCTCACCGTGTTCTAAAGAACATGACTCCTAAAGAAGCCTTCACAGGATCCAAACCAGACATCAGTCACTTCAGAATTTTTGGAAGTCCTGTTTATGTTCATGTGCCTAAAGAAAAGTGAACCAAGTTGGAGCCCTCTGGGAAGAAAGACATGCTAGTTGGATATAGTGAATCCTCCAAGGCCTTCAGAATCTATATTCCTTGTCAAAGGTATGTTGAGGTAAGTAGGGATGTTATTTTTGAAGAAGATATTGCTTTTAAGAAATCAAAAGGTTCTTCTGTTATTAATGAAGCTAATGACAATCAAGATATGAATGTTGATACTAACCCTGAGATTCAGAGGGAGCCTGTTGAACCTCCACCTCAAGAAGAACATAATGATCCACCAGAGCCTATGAATCCCACTGACATACCTAGTGACATTGTTGTTACCAAAAAAAGGCCACTTTGGGTAAGAAACACCATTCAAGAAGCCGAAAGATTTGCTGCTCCTAGTGACACTTTTCGAGAAACCAAGAGATCTCAAGTATTCTCCAACTATGTTGCATTGATGTGCAATCTCATTGAATCTGAACCTTGCAATGTTGAAGAAGCCTTGAACCATCATTGCCTGGAAGCTTGCTATGGATGAAGAGTATCAGTCAATCATCAAGAATGATGTTTGACATATTGTGCCCAGACCCAAAAGTAAATCTATTGTTTCCTCTAAATGGTTATTTAAAATTAAACATAATGCTGATGGTAGTATTGAAAAATATAAAGCTAGATTTGTAGCTCGTGGTTTTTCTCAAAAGGAAGGCATAGATTATGAAGAAACATTTGCTCCTGTTGCTAGATATACTTCTATTAGAACTATAATAGCTATTGCTGCTGCTAGAGGTTGGAAGCTACATCAGATGGATGTTAATGTTATTTTTGTGACTCAGATCAGTAATCAGACTTTCATTATTTAATTATTTGCTAACATTATGTAAACTTTAAACAAGTAAATGAAAGAGTGAAAGCAAGTGCATAAGAGACCAACACAAATACCCTGGGAAAACTCCAAGGAGGAAAAACCCAGTACTAAAGACCCACAGGTCAGATTATGTATTCAATCTTGAATTGTACCAATACAATACTTAATTGGTCTCTTTATCCTCTTATCAGATCTGCTCCTTTTGTCATCTCAGATCTGCACTTCTAATTTCACCAAGTCTGCACCAAGTCTGCTCTTTAATGCACTCTCTAACAGAAATTAGGAACAACAAATGACGTTGACTTCCTTGAATAAATTCGCCCAGTTTACTTCTTAATTTCGCACACTTAGTAGCAGAAGAATTTCGCTGATTGCATGGAATGAATTGATTGTATGAACTTGGCAAATGATCTTTATTTATATGTGCATCTAACCTTAAGTCGACTTTAATTGAATGTATATGTTTGGCGCCAAAATTGGTTTAGTGTGGTGTGATCAATATAGGGCTGGACCTGTTTAGGGGCACACTACCCTCTTTAGGTCGAGTCTACACGTTAACCTTAAAGGGGAAGCCTAATCCAATAGGGGTTCGGATTTTGCCTTTAGGCAATCCGAACCCTATTTCCTAGTTACAAACAATACACCCTCTTAACTAGGGAAGAAGAGAATACATAATTTGAACCTTTAGAGTTCCATCTAGCACACAAGCATAGACTTACATCTTCCACCTAGCACACGAGCATATGATGGTTCTAGCACACAAGCATATAAAGTGTAATACGCAAGTGGGTCTTTACATAATTACAATTTTCCATCTAGCACACAAGCATAGAGTGAATCCTTTCATTCTTGCACACAAGCGAAGAATGAACAAAACTCTACATAGAGAATCACTGAGATTGAAACTCCCTCTCAACCAAGGTTTCATTTTCCACAATAGCAAGTCTGTCTCTGAAGTATTCAAACTTCACTCTGGATAAAGGTTTGGTAAGAATATCTGCAACCTGTTCATCTGTGCTAATATACTTTAGCTGAATGGTTCCTCTTTGCACCATATCCCGAATGAAGTGATAATGAGTTTCCACATGTTTGGACCGGTCATGGAACACAGGATTTACCTAAATTTTTATACAACTTTGATGATTATCACAATGAATAGTGGTAGGACCACTAGATTGACCAAATAATTCAACAAGAAGTTTGTGAAGCCATACTGTTTCTCTAGATGCAATAGATGTTGCAATGTACTCAGCTTCTGCAGTACTCAATGCTACCGAAGATTGCTTTCTACATGCCCAAGAGATTACTGCAGAGCCCAAGTTGAAGCAGATACTCGAAGTACTTTTCCTGTCCTTGACACTTCCTGCCCAATCTGAATCTGAATAGCTTTCCAAGAAGATTGAGGTATTAAGTGAATACTTCAGCCCATACCCAATAGAGCCTCGCAGGTATCTCAGAATGTGCTTGGCTGCAACCAGGTGAACAAGTTTAGGCAAGCTCTTGGACTTACTGAGGGCATTCACAGCATAACAGATAACTGGTCTAGTATTGACTAGATACATCTCAACTGCCTATCTGCAAAATTAGAGTTAGCTGCAGAAACACTTAACTTCTTTAAGTTAGATTCCATAGGAGTAGACATAGGTTTACAGTCCATCATTCTAAATCTTTTCAGAATATCAATAATGTACTTTCCTTGACTTAAAAAAATTCAATTGGATTTTTGCCATATTTCTAACCCTAGGAAGTAATGCATTAGACCTAAATCCTTCATTTCAAATTTTGAGGCTAATTCTTTCTTACATCTCATGATTAATTTATTTTCACCAGTGAGAAATAAATCATCCACATACAAAACTAGAATAAGCATATCATCATTATATATCTTCAAGTAAATGTTAGCATCAACATCATTCTTAATAAATCCTAAGCTTAGTAAGTACTAATCAATTCTTTCATACCAAGCATGAGGAGCCTGTTTGAGCCCATATAAAGCTTTCTTCAACCTGCAAACATGAGAATCTTTTTTATGGATTACATAACCTTCTGGTTGCTCAATATAGACTTCTTCTTCAATAACACCATTGAAAAAGGTTGTCTTAACGTCCATTTGATGTAGCTCCCAACCTTTGGCTGCAACAATAGCTATTATAGATCTAATAGAAGTATATCTAGCAACATGAGTGAAAGTTTCCTCATAATCTATTCCTTCCTTTTGAGAAAAACCACGAGTTACAAATTTAGCTTTATATTTTTTAATACTACCATCAACATTATGCTTAATTTTAAATAACCATGTAGAAAAGACAACAAACTTACCTTTGGGTCTGGGTACAATGTCCCAAACATCATTCTTGATGATAGACCCATATTCTTCATCCATGGCTAATTTCCAAGCATGATGAGTCATAGCTTCTTCGACATCGAGAGGTTCAGACTCAATGATGTTACACATTATATGAATGTAGTTGGCGTGATTTTGAGGTTTCTTGCTATCTCTGAAGGTTCCTCTGGGAGCAGCAAATCCTTCAGCATCTTGAACAGTGTTTCTAACCCAAAGTGGCCTCTTCTTGCTGACCACAATATCCTTAGGTATATCTGTAGAGTCGATGGGTTCTGCTGGATCATCTTGAACTGCCTGATCCGGGAGGTCAATGGACTCCTTCTGTATCTCAGGGTTAGTATCAACATTTGAATCTTGAATTTCAATCACAATATCATTATTATCAGATAATGAACCTTTAGATCTTTTGAATGCAATATCTTCTTCAAAAGTTACATCTCTACTTACCTCAACATACCTTTGACCTGAAATGTAGATCCTGAAGGCTTTGGAAGATTCACTATATCCCACTAAGATGCCTTTCTTTCCAAAAGGATCCAACTTGGTTCGTTTTTCTTTAGGCACATGAACATACATAGGGCACCCGAAGATCCTTAAGTGGCTGATGTCAGGTTTGATTCCTGTAAAGGCTTCTTCAGGGGTTACATTCTTTAGAGCACGATGAGGACATCTATTCTGAATGTAAACTGCTGTTTTGGATGCCTCCACCCATAAGAAAGGTTGCAGGTCTTGATCATGAATCATGGCTCTTGCAGCTTCAACAATGGTCTTGTTCTTTCTTTCAACAACTCCATTTTGCTGAGGATTGTAGGGAACACAAGTCTCCCTCTTAATTCCTGTCTCAATACAGAAATCATAAAAACTACCTGAGGTGTACTCACCTCCATTGTCAGACCTTAGACATTTAATTCGATTTCCAGTAGTATTTTCAACCAAGGCTTTGAATTCTTTAAATCTATTTAAGACTTCTTTAGACTCTTTAGATTTAAGAAAGTAAATCCATGTTTTTCTAGAGAAATCATCTATGAAGATTACATAATAAAGGAAGCTGCTAGGGGAAGCTACAGACATGGGACCACATAAATCTAAATGAATAAGTTCTAACTTTTCTTTAGCCCTACTATCACTTTTATGAAAAGGGGTCTTCACATTCTTACCCATTGCACAACCTTTACAAGCATCATCATGAGATAAACTAAGTTTAGGCATACCTTTAACCATTTTACCAAGAGTGGGAAGAACTTGAAAGTGTAGATGTCCAAGTCTTCTATGCCATAGCTCGCATGATTCAGGGGCCTCATGAACGAGAGCTTGAATTGGGTTAGCTGCAAGCTTATACAAACTATCACATCTATTTTCAATAACACGAGCAGTTTTGAAATTAGATTTCTTAGACCAAGCAAGTGCTTTCCCTTCAGAAAATGCTATTTGCAAACCCTTATCTTCTAAAGTAGAAATGGAAATAAGATTTCTTTTAATTCTAGGTACAAAAAGAATATCACAGAGTTGTAAGGAAATACCAGAATCTAGTTTTAAAAAGGTAGTACCAGAACCTTTTACCGAGTATCGAGCATCATCACCGATTGCCACATGAAGGTTAGTATCTTTTTCTATCAGATTTGAAAGATGCTCACGAAAACCTGAGATGTGTCTGGAGGCACCACTGTCAATTATCCAAGTATCACTGTCTGTAGGAACGTTGCTGGATAGAGTAGAGATAAGAAGATAGCCCTCATTTTGTTCAACAACTTCATTTAAATTGGCTTCCCTTTCCTTAGGATTATTCTGACAATCTCTAGCATAGTGACCATATTTATCACATCTGAAACAACGAATGTGGGAGCAATCTCTTGAATTCTTCCTTGGATCATAGGAGGAGGATCTAAAATCTTTGCTTCTCCTTTCTTTCTTCCAATGCCCACCTTTCCTAGAGTTAGCTGTGAGAACATGATTATCATCTTTGTGAGAGTTCTTGAGTTTTCCTCTTACCTCAATTCGAGATTCATCTTCAATGCAATTAGATTGAAGACGCTCAAAGTTGGGATGTTCAACTCTTCCACCAATGCTACGAATGAATGGTTCCCATTCATCAGGTAGACCATTTAATGCAATCATGACAAGATCTTTATCTGAAATTTGGCAATCAAGAGTACTTAGCTTGTCTTTTAGTTCATTGATCTTCATGAAGTAGGCCATGATTGAGTCTTATTCTTTCATTTTGATGTGAAGTAGCTGCTGCCTTAGAGCAAGAGCCCTGCCGAGGTTGTTGACTTCATACATCCCTTCCAAGTGTTTGATCATTTCCCTGGCAGAAGCAAATTTTGATATGACAGTGACAAGATGATTCTTGACAGATTCAATTATGATCTTCCTAGCCTTGAGAGAGTCTTTCTTGAACTGCGTCAGTTCTTCAACATCTTCAGGAGGGGACAGCCTTTCTTCTTCTACGAATTTAAGCAGTTCATTCTCTCAAGAATCAATAGAATATAGACTTTCCAAGCAGCAAAGTCAAAGGCTCCATCAAGTCTATCTTCAGCCCTCAAACCTGACATTTTAATCTGAAAACAAACAACAACTAGATACAACAAATGATTTACTGAAATCTGAAGTTAGTAACACCTTAGCTCTGATACCATGTTATTTTTGTGACTCAGATCAGTAATCAGACTTTCATTATTTAATTATTTGTTAACATTATGTAAACTATAAACAAGTAAATGAAAGAGTGAAAGCAAGTGCATAAGAGACCAACACAAATACCCTTGGAAAACTTCCAAGGAGAAAAAACCCAACACTAAGGACCCACAGGTCAGATTATGTATTCAATCTTGAATTGTACCAATACAATACTTAGCTGGTCTCTTTATCCTCTTATCAGATCTGCTCCTTTTGTCATCTCAGATCTGCACTTCTAATTTCACCAAGTCTGCACCAAGTGTGCTCTTTAATGCACTCTCTAACAGAAATTAGGAACACCAAATGACTTTGACTTCCTTGAATAAATTCGCCCAGTTCACTTCTTAATTTCGCACACTTAGTAGCAGAAGAATTTCGCTGATTGCATGGAATGAATTGATTGTATGAACTTTGCAAATGATCTTTATTTATATGTGCATCTAACCTTAAGTCGACCTTAATTGAATGTATATGTTTGGCGCCAAAATTGGTTTAGTGTGGCGTGATCAATATAGGGCTGGACCTGTTTAGGGGCACGCTACCCTCTTTAGGTCCAGTCTACACGTTAACCTTAAAGGGGAAGCCCAGCCCAATAGGGGTTCAGATGTTGCCTTTAGGCAATCCGAACCCTATTTCCTAGTTACAAACAATAGTTAAGACTACCTTCCTTAATGGTGTTATTGAGAAAGAAGTTTATATTGAACAACTTGAGGGTTATGAGATTCAAAATAGAATAACTCGTGTGTGCAGATTGAAGAAAGCCTTGTATGGCCTCAAATAGGCCCCTCATGCTTGGTATGAAAGAATTGATAAATACTTTTTAAGTTTAGGTTTTTGTAAAAATGATGCTGACTCTAACATCTACTTTAAGTTATCCAATGATGAAATGCTAATTCTAGTTCTACATGTGGATGATTTATTTCTTACTGGTAACGATGAACTTATCATTAGATGTAAGAAAGAACTAGCTTCAGAATTTGAAATGAAAGATTTAGGTCTAATGCATTATTTTCTAGGTCTAGAAGTATGGCAAAGATTTAACGAAATTTTTCTAAGTCAAGGAAAGTATACTATTGATATTTTGAAAAGATTTAGAATGATGGATTGTAAACCTATGTCTACTCCTATGGAATCTAACTTAAAGAAGTTAAGTGTTTCTGCAACTAACTCTGATTTTGTAGATCCATCGGAGTACAGGCAGTTGATTGGATCACTGATGTATCTAGTTAACACTAGACCAGACATATGCTTTGCAGTGAATGCTCTCAACCAGTTCATGAGCATGCCCAAACATGTTCATCTTGTTGCAGCCAAGCACATCCTAAGATACTTGCGAGACACAGTTGGTTATGGGTTGAAGTATCCACTTAACACTTCAATAACCTTGGAAGGTTATTCAAATGCAGATTGGGTTGGAAGCATCAAAGACAGGAAAAACACTTCCGGTATTTGTTTCAGCTTAGGATCTGCTGTGATCTCTTGGGCTTGCAGAAAATAATCCTCAGTTGCACTAAGTACTGCTGAAACTGAGTATATTGCAGCAAGCGTAGCTTTTAGAGAAGCAGTGTGGCTTCGTAAGCTTCTTGCTGGGCTATTTGGTCAGCCTTGGGATCCTACAGTTATTCATTGTGATAATCAAAGTTGTATCAAAATGTCCATCAATCCAATGTTTCATGACAAGTCAAAACATGTGGAAACTCATTATCACTTCATTCGAGATATGGTGCAAAGAGGTGCCATTCAACTGAAGTATGTCAGCACTGATGAGCAGGTTGCAAATATTCTTACCAAGCCTCTATCCAAAGTGAAGTTTGTGTACTTCAAGGATAGGCTCGGTGTTTTGGAAAATGAAACTCTGATTGAGAGGGAGTCTCAACCTCAGTGATACATTGTGTTGTATCAAACCACCCTCTGTGGGCGATGTAAGGTGGTATTGTAATCTTCTCAAGGAGAAGAGTAATTGTTAACCATCCTCTACGGGCAATGTAAGATGGTAGAAAAGATCCTCTCCACCCTCTGCGGGCAATGCAAGATGGTAGAAAAAATCCTCTCCACCCTCTGCGGGCATTGTAAGGTGGATCCAGTCTATGCCTGTGTGCGAGCTAGAAGATTATATTATGTAGTTCCATTATATGCTTGTGTGCAAAATGGAAGACTACAATATTTTGATTATGTAATCCATTCTTTGCTTGTGTGCAAGATGGAAGATTATGGTTATGTTTCTCCTCCCTAATTAAGAGGGAGTGTTGATTGTAATTAGGGAATGGTAGATTCCAATTGCCTTGGGCAACATTGGAATCCGCCCAAGGGGCCAGCCCCTTCTTCAACGTATAGGGCTGGGTCCTCTCTCACGACACCCCTAAAACCTCACACTACATTCAAGGTAACGTGCTCCCATGAATAGGGCTGACCCTATGAAACATTTCGATAAAAAAGACATAAATAAATTAAAGGTTATTAATTTATCATAAGCCGACATTCCTAGATCTTGCACCATATAAATAAAGTCATCTTCACCTCATTCAAACACACAATCAATACATCCCTCATGCGAAATATACATCTGCTAATGATGCGAATTATACATCTGCTAATGGTGCGAATTATACATCTACCTAAATGCGAAGTTTGAAGAAGGAATAATCAGAATTATCTCTGCCATCGAAGGTGCTAACATTAAGGGCAAATACCATCTTAAAGGAAGGCGAACTATTCCAGAATCAAGGCGCTAAAGTTGCAGCCCAGTTTCAAGTAAAAGTGCAGATCTAGGGTATGAGCCTAAGTACTGGTTGGTGTGTTTAAGGGGCAGACCTGATGCTCATGAAAGTGCAGACTTCTTGTTGATTTCATCAGCCCTAAGGGCAGACATTCAGACATCTTAAAGTACTTGAGATAAGTGTTGTAATCATTATATGAATATAATCCATAATTGGATCTGAGGGTCTTTTTTGGCTGAATTTTTTCTCCTAAGAGGTTTTTCCAGGGTAATTGTTTTTTATTCTTATTTGTTCATTTCTATGCTATGCCTAGATCTAGAAATCTCTAAAATTTACAATAAACAAATTAATTAGAAACTAAATTCTGATTTCTAAGTTTTACATTAATCTGAAGTATAAAATCAACAGCAGCAACATCATCAAACTTCATCATGCCTTACTTTTTATCAGATCCTTTTCTTCCGGATACCGAGTTACTAATTGTCACAATAACTCCTTCCCAACTATGAGGAAGAGAACACAAAAGCAAGATGCCTCTGGTTTCTTCTTCAAAATTAATATCAACAGAAATTAATTAGCCGATCAAGGCATTAAATTCATTCAGGTGTCTGGAAATATTGCTACCTTCTGTCATCTTCAAATTGAGCAATTTCTTCATTAAGAAAACTCTATTAGCTATGGTAGCCCTCTCATACATGTTGCACAATCGATTGCAAATGCCTTTTGCTGTCTTCTCCGATGCAACATTAAACAAAACTTTGCTGGAAAGAGAGAGGATAATAGTTGCAGCAGCCTTCTTGTCCAAAACATCCCAATCCTCATCGGACATTTTTTCAGGCTTCTTCTACTTTCCTTCTAATGCAATTGAGAGATTTTTTGAACTAGGAGAGCTTGTAGTCGTAGCTTCCATATTCCGAAATTCTGACCAGAGAATTTTTCAATTCTCCATTTATTTGCCTCTTCCATCTCTTCTCAATTTCTCCAAATTTTTCCCCACAGCTTTTCCTTGGCTCAGCTGTGAGTTGTTGAGAATTCAGAGCAAGAAAAGAAATACAAACTCAGATTTACGAACAACAGCTGCATAAAAAATAGACATACAATACCGTATTTATAGGATTCAGCTTTAATGGCCACATCCACAAGAAAATCAAGGGAATCTCTGTTTTTATTATCTTAGCTACAGCAGCTCACAAGTTCCATTCTCATTTCAGTATATATAAAAGTCATCGAAGTGTCCAAAACAAATGAAGAGACGGCTAAAAGAATTTGAAGAGACAGAAGAAGAGAAACAGTCCAAGACCGTTGGACTTCACATTCAACAAAAATAAATTAAATAATAGTACTTGTTAATGTGACGGACCAATTTAAAATGGTAGCAGAATTTTTTCCCCTGCAAATGACATAAATCCTAAACATTGAAGGCAGTAATTCAAATTGGCTTCTTCAGTGAGGCACTTAGCCTCATGATTTATTGCATAGCCTAAGTGCGGATTTTAAGCTTACCTAGCGTATAGCATGTCTCTATCAATGACAATGTCGTTCTCTAAATTATACCTCCCTGGCACAAAAAATAGTAACCCTTCCCATGACAGGCGTGAGCACTTAGTATTCCTTGAGATTCTAAGCCCTACAAAACCTCATTTATACAAAGAGCTGAGAAGTTCAGCCACATTCTTTACCCATAAATACTGTCAGCTAAGGAAAAAAAAAGTAATGTCGAAGGAGCGATTTTTCCTCGTTTCTCTGTCACTTTCCGTACTGGATCAATGGGCAGTGCCCTTCGTAAATTTGAGGGGTTGCCGTTGCTGGGTGGAGAAACGTCATTCGGTGTCAGAGCTAACTATGCGGTAGCAGATAGCGAACCGTTTCATCTTTCTGGGATGCCCATTCATAATATGCATCTTTGAGATAGATTACTTACACATTCATTCATATCTGCCCAGAGGTTTTTATGTACATTACTTTCAGATAAGTAGTATTATGATTTTAGTTGGACATCTTTTAACACAGTTTTAGCAAATGAATGTTTTCTGCATTGCAGAGTTGAAGAAAATGCGGAGAAGCTAAATCAGTGTGTTATCAGAGCAGGAAGCATAAGCGTAGGTGATTTTAAGGCTGTGGGAGTTGAATTTGTTTGGTATGAAATGAAGATTCGATTGTAGCTCATTTATTGGATCAATAGAGCAAATAGTAAGCGCAGTTTGTTAACCATAAAAGAATACGAAACAAATGAACTGGTGTGTGAATAATTCCACAAGACTAAACGAGTGGTTTGATGTGGAACGATGTTGTTGCAGATTATGACGACAGTGCACAATGAATTGGTTTTTTGGTAGGTGTGATAGTCGATGGTAATGTGAATGAATTGAAATTTGAATGTGATCACGTATTGAGTTGGATAATGTACAACTCACTAGCTTGCAAACCTAATTATTAATGACAGAAAATTTGAAATATGGTCTATGTACTTCTAAAAAAATTGTTTATTATGTTGCATTACAGCACGCTGTTTGACCATACACCTGTAATTACAAATCAAGCACTAATAGAACTAATTTGTAGTAACTTAGGAATTACAAAATAATTCAAACACTTAGGAATTGCTACAGAAATAATTTATGGAGATTTATATTTCTGTAGCTATTGGAAGTGCTTACAAAACAGTTGGACCATAACTTAAATGAATTACAAAATAATTCAAGCACTAATTTGCATATGTAGGGGAAATGAACATATTTTATAATTCATATGTACAATCAATAATTGAAATTAGATCTTAAATTAATCAAGTTGAAATTTGATGAATATGAAGTAGAGGGTTAAAAATGGTTTAGTTCTACTTATATTATGTTGTAGATTGCCCTCAATAAATGGGATTTGAAATTATTTGTTAGATCAACGATGCTCTAATTGTCAGAGGCCTACTTAGTAATGGCACTTAGCTCACTCTTGTGCTTATGCCTGTAGAATAGGCTTGGGATGCTTTACCTTGGCATGGATCTGTCCTATGTTGCTCTACTCTATGGTGTGCTTGTGTACATGCAAGTGTGAATATAGAAGACTTTGTCTATGCTTATATATGGAGGAAATCAATTATCACAACAATAAGGAAAGGAGTTAGAGCATGTTATTGATGATACATCTTCAAATGGTGTTTTGTAATACCATCAGTATTTTTATTTTGTTATCCATTCCGAATGACTTGGCTTGGGTATGATATTGCAGCTCAAGTGCTTGCTAATTTTATGCAGGCATAAGTTCGTATCATAAGTGCATAGAGCATGGAGAGCATGATAATCAAGTTCGAGTAGGGTAACTGGATTTGGTCTTTGAAAATTAATGAATAGAATTTGAAAATAATGTTTAGAATTTAAATGGTAATTACATTGGAGTAAATGGATGATAACTAACTTTAGTTTTGTAATGATGATGAGAATGTCAATTCAGAAATTCAAAAGCTTATGTCAAAGAGGTGATTGGATGCAAAACTTATAAATTTATCCATTGGAGATTGTGATCATTTCACATGTAGTCTTAAAATTATAATTGTTGAGGTAAATTATATCTCTTAAAATTTGACCAATACTACTGTCTTTATTACCTTTTCAATAAATTCAATAAGCTGGATTTTAAATATTAATCTAAAACATCTTTACAATAAAAATGCCTAGAAGTCTCTGCTTAAGAGAGTATGGCTCAAGTTCAATATTAGAATTGAACTTTTTTCCATTTTTAAGTTAACTTTACAAATATCATTTATTACATCCAAAAATTTTGAATCATGAATAATATTTCAAATAATTTTATAGAATGTAAAATAAGACTGGAGAAAGAAATATGACAAAATAATAATAATAATAGAATATTCTTAATATTTAATTTATTTATTTGAATTAAAAATTAAAATTAAAGATTACTTTTAAATGAATGTGTAGAAAAAAATTAATTCTATTCATCACTTAATGAGTAAAGGAGCTCTATAATGAATGGTTCATAAGGCACAACACTTGTTGAAGGTTTTGCAAATGGGGTTGCAAATTGAATGGGTTTAACCTTGGAAGAAACTCCGTTGTTAAGTGCATTCAAGTTGGAGTAGTACTGGGATGGGTGACCTTTCAAAAAGGACCAATGCTTCACCTATGTGAGCATCACCTAGATGCAATGAGTGCTAATTGTACCATTCATTCTCATGAGAGATAGGTTCTTTGAACCACCATTCATGAATTACACAATCGAATCTTGATAGCAATATCATAATTAATTTTATTGATAAAAGCATTAACTATATGGTAAACTAATAATTTTATTTAATAATTAACACTTTTAAGTCCACCAATATGAAACATTTCTATAATTCAAAATAAAAGATCAAGTGCACCATAATTTTTTTTCAAAAATTTGAGTTGTGACATCAAAATCCTCACATCTATGGGTCATTTTTACTTGATCATGGCTTGACACTAACATTTCACGTAAATAACATTATGTGGAAATTCACCATGTGGCTTTTAATAAAGTTTGCAATATCTCCCACGAAAAAATACTTGATATCACCTTTGATCATACGAAAGGGTCTCCCATTAGCTCACCACTACCCCAATTCACAATGAACTTTTGACAATCTACAATACAATGATAGAGATCATTTGGAAATGGTAAATAGAAGCCAATAACAATCTACCAAATTTTTTATTAATTAATTTCTAAGCACGTTTTTATCCTCAACCTTTAGAATGCAAATTAACAAGGACAAAAGATGATTCCTGATTCATAGAGAACAAAGATTTCAATTACTTGTTAAGGTCAGCCCCCTACATTATAGTTCCAGGGAGAGTTTTGGTTGTATGTTACAATTTAGGTTAAGTAGACCTTTCTAATCCTTTCTTTCAGTCAATTGATGTGGTTATAGTAAATGAAAAATTAGAATGATTTCTTTCGAGATGTTCAAAATGCAACACCTTGGTTTATTGGTCATCAACATGTGTGATTGTTTAGAAAAGGCCAAGTTCATTTAAAGAGGAAAAACAAGTTTAAAAATTAAGTCCAAATCTAAAATAGTAAACAAGTCATAAACAAAGTTGGTTTATCCTTTCCAAATTCTCTTCTCACTAGTTAAAAGTAAAGAATTAAAATGCTCCTAAGCTATGCTAATCTCTCTCTAGATATATGGACAAATGAGTGTGGATTGAAAAGAATAACCTCCAAAAATCTAGCTCCTACTCCTCTTCAACCATTTATGATTGAGAAGGCTTTTCTTTCATCTCATTCATAATATCCTTCTATGTCACCTAAATGGATCAAGAAAATAATGAGGAGAATACAAAAATTCCTTAATTAATGATCTTGATAATTTCTCAACCAACTTACATTAAATTAAAATTTGGTTGTGAAACAAAGTGTTAAGAATAAAAGGGTATCTTCCTAATTAATTAAGTTATTTTTCACACTAAATACTTAATTATATTTAAGGCATTTTTTTTTTCAAGTTATATGATAAGAACACATGTCATGATCTATTTTTATCTTCACCTAAGGTTTCATTTAAGGTTGTTTTAAACTTTTTTTCTTATTATAAGGATTCAATATTGTATTATTCATTCAATGCATTGTATCACACATTCATAACGATTCATGCTTTTTTGGATCAATAGTCTTGTGTGCATGTACTATTCAGCCAGATGAAATAAACTAAAGCAATATTAACCTACTCTACTCATAATGCAAACAACACTCAATCTAAGCATAAGAGTTAGCAAACATTGATAAAGCATGAAATATTTCACCAAATTAACCCTTTTGCACTAAGAAATGTTTGTTGGATGTGAGTGCTTGTGCCAATAACATAAGGTTGAATTCAAGATCATGTATTAATGAAAATGGTTTGGGTTGAGACCACCTTATAGATTTTTGGCTCAAGGAATGGATGAATAGGATCAAAAGGTGACATTAATGATTCACATTGGTTGAGAACCATGGAGAAATGAGTGGAGGAGACAAAGAGAGAGGGATTAAGGGGAGAATCAATAGTATAGATTCTCCTTGGAATTATGGGGAGAAACAATATTGGAGATGTCACATGAGCATGATTTGAAAGGGGGTTTAATAAGGATTAGGTTGTGCGTGATTTGAAAGGGGTTTTAAGTAGAATTAGTGGGCGATTAAGGGATTAAGTGGATTAGCACATTTAATAAAAATAGTGAAGAAAATAGAAAATTAAATAAATAGAATTTTTATTTAATTTTTCAAAATGGATGAGAGAGTTAGGTAAATAAATAATTGGATCTGTTTACCTAAGACAGAGTATAGGTGGAAGATGATTTAATGATTTATATTAGAGATAGGTGTGGTGAAAAGTGATGAATGTTGAAGTTATTAATAAAATATTATTTAATTAATAAGTGGATGGAAATAGGATAATTAACTAAATAATAAGGGTTATATTCAATCAATTATAAAATAAATAGTCAAGTAATGATAATGTGTCAATTTTAGATGTCTACATTTTGTCTCTCTTTCAAGTGATATTATGAAGTAGCACCATTTCAAAGAAAATTAAAATATAGCACTTGGAAGAAAATGGTTAACTTAGAAAATGTGCTTCTAGGGATTGATGCACCTAGGAGATCTAGGTATGCATGCATCACATGGGTTACACATTCTTGGGGTTCACTTATGTATTGTGTGTAACACTATGATAAATATGTAATGTGGGTTTTCACATTTTAAAATATTTAAATTTAGAAAGACTGTGTACAAAAAAGTAAATGAGGGGTGTACACTCGAGCAAAATATGAATGAATATTATACATAAAAGGTAACCGCCAAACCTCAAAATATACTTTACGAACTTAAACACAACACAATAAAGGAATACAAATGAATCAACAAAATAACATGAAATCATTAAACAATTAAACCCATGTTGACTCCAATGCCCTTGGCCTCCATTGTTCTCCTTCTTATGGGGATAACGACTCTCAAAGTTGCACTTCACAAAACCTGCAATATGTAAATACAAGAATTACGAAGATAATGGTTATTGAAAAAGGAGGATTGATGTTCAATTTATAGATTTTAAAAGGTTTGATTAAATGACTAAGATTGATTTGAAGATAGGACTGATCAACTATTGAGATTCAATGCGATGAGTTGGTGACAAACAATTACTCATTCTGACTGACTTTGATTGAGAGAATAACTCACATGACTGACTAGTCAAGAGATTTGATTGAGAGTGAAACTAAATTGACTAAGTAGTTAGAAAAAGATTTTGAAAAAAAGGGGAAGTGACTGACTAGTTAGAAAAAGTGATTGAAGAGTCACTAGATAGAACTAAGCGTCAGTGTTAGTAATTTCCACATGTGATGTAGGAAATTTAGGATGAAATGTCATTTAGATTGAATTTGGGTTTTTGAAAATGTCAAATGAAATTGGAACTAGAGGGAAATGAGTTTGAATTGAAACAAGAGAGAAAATAGATTTATTCGAAATGAGAGTTAAATGAATTTAAACAAATTTAGGAATTTATTTAATTTGAGAGGACATCATTAGATAATTAAATAATTAAATATATATATATATATATATATATATATATATATATATATATATATATATATATATATATATATATATATATATATATATATATATATATATATATATATAATTATGGGAAAATAGAAATTGAATATAATTAAACGATAGAGATCATTTAATTAGAGTGAATAATTGAGATAATAAAATTATTTAAAATTAATTTAGAGGCAAAATGGTTAATTGATTGAATGATTATGAGAGAAATTTGAATAATTAATTTGAAATAGAAGGGGAATAATAATTCAGAAGAATGAAGTCAGGTTAAATTAAATAATTAAAATTATTTAATTAAGAGAGAAGAATAATTAGTGACATTGATATTTGTAGGTGTAGGACAATTTTAAGTGTCTACAAGGGGTGAAATGGTTTTGTAAGCTCGTGGTATTAGTCACATGTTTTGTGTAATACCACTTGGTGGTTTTGTGCAAGACTATTTCTATAAAAGCAAGCACATGAATAGTTGTTTAAAGTTGGAAAGTTTAGGGTTTACTTGTTAGAGAATCTCTTGTAGGTTGCACATGTGAGGTTTTGAAGCATGGATTGGGATGTATGGTTATCATATTTTCTTATACACATGGAGTACATGTAGAGGGCTTGGTTCTTTAAGGGTATTCGTCGAGACTCTGCAAATGTACTGTAATATTTGTTAATGAAATAATACATGAGGATGGATGATTTTGGAGGTTAGGTTTTTCCCTCTTAAGGGTTTTCCAAAGGTATATATTTTTTTATCTTTTATGGCATGTTTGTCTATTCTTTTGGATGTGGATTTTGAATACTTGTTTGCATGAGTTTCTTTCTTTAGGTTATGTGGAAATAGTCTTATATGCCGGTAAATTTCCTTTATTTAAGAAGAAAAATAATGTCGCAGAAGCCCTTCAGTGTAAAGGTATCTTCTATAAAAACTTTGGTTCAAGAATTCAATGGAAAAAGACTTAGTACTATAGATAATATTTCCTTTCCGAATCAAATTGGTTTAACTTTTTTGGCCATAAGTATACATTTCTTTTCAAGCCTCATTGTTTGAGCTATGGAAACTTGTTATTGATAGAATTTAAAAGAAAATCCTAGTCATTGGATTAGTAAACCCTTTTCTATGGTTGGTAAATTCCAAATCTATTAAATTTTTTTTGGCTTCCATGCATATATATTACTCTTCTTGTTGTCTTTCTTCCAAGGCTTCATATTTGAGAATTAAAAAATTACTTAAAGATTTTCTCTATGCTTCTAGTGAAGGGCATCAAGCCCTCCATTATGTAGCCTAAGATGTCTAATGTTTGGCTTCTAAATCTAAAGGTTTATGCTTGCTTTCTATTTATAGACAGAGCATTTCCTTGTGTCCTAAATGGATTATCAAACATCAGAGAGAAAGATTAGAAGGTTCTCATTAGGCATTGTATTAGTTCTTAAGAGTCTTTAGGTCATTTGGCTTGGAAGGATCTAGATCTTGGTGTTCTTCTTATCATGAGGGAATGTATCAAGATTTAAGGAACATTTGTTATCAAGAGTATTTGGAAAGCCTATGAAGATCCCTGGCTTCATTGGGTGGGAAATAACTTTTGCAATGTCCTTTTGATCAATCAACAATCTATAGAGAGGTCGCCAATTCTCTCTTGTCAAGACCACATGTGTCAAGGCCAAAGTTTTTTGGATCCATGAATTGAAATTTTTTAAGAGAGGTATGCACATGATACCTAATTTCATCAATAAAGCCATCACAAATTTTATTTCTTGGCCTAACCTAAAATTAAAATTCAAGCTTCCTAACCAAGACCAAGAGAATTTTAACCCAAAATCCCGATAAATTTGGGGTTAGCTCTCTTAAACCTTGGTGGAAGGATTAGAAAAGGTATTTTTATACACCTTTTCACAACTATAGGCTTCACAAAGTCTATTTGTGGTTGTCCCCCCATTTTACTATGGTGTACTAGCCAATCATTGGTGGTAGCTATTTAGTCATCTATAGGTATTTGACATCATCAATTCTAGTGTATTTGGTTGGCAATTCTGAAGCCTAAGTTTGCTCACTTTTCCTTGTGCATTCTTTATTAAGGCCTTCCTTTAGGTGGAAAATTTTGGCTCATTATGGGTATTTATAGTCCCCGATGCCTATTTTGTGGACATATGGAGAAACTCAAGTGCCTTTTTGAGTTTTGCCCCAAAGCTCTAGTCTTGAAATCAAAGCCATGATTTTTCTCGACCATTTAGACCTACTTCTTTTTCTTAGCATATGGTTTTTCTTGAAGATTGACCTTATCTCCCACTCAAGTATACCTATATTTGGCATGCTTTTAGAGTAAAAATTATCTCCAGTGTTAAGAAAGATAGAAATGCAACTCTTTTATCTAGTTGTTCTATCGATTCTTATTTTTGTTTGTACACTAAAGTCATGATTCACTCTAACGTGCTTAAGAAAATTCAAGTGCAAGCTAGTAAATTTGCACTTGAAGTTGCTTATCTTTAGGAGTCGATGAATCATTGAGGGAATGCCCCTCGTACTATTGCTAGATTTTTATTGGCTCCTTCTCTTTTTCAAGGGTATTGGTGTTGGCAAAGCCAATTTACCAAGGGTGATAGTCTCTCCCACTCCCATAGCTCTTGTGACTCCTAGTCTCTAATTTCTAGAGATAATATTATTTGTGGTGGATGGAACCAACCTTCCAAGTTGTTGTTCGCTTGTTCTCACATGTGTGGAGGTGCTTTTACTTGGCTTGACTCTAGCAAGTTCCTTGCCTAGAGTTAGTCATTCCTTCAATTTGTGCTCAACAACCCTTGGATGATACTCCTAAAAAAGTAGGTGCTCTCTTTGGTTGGGACTTGATTGATGATTCTATCTCTAGAGATGGTCACGGCAATCCTAAATGATAAGAACCCTCCTATTATTGCTTTAGATACTTCAGATTTTTTTGTGCTTGACCTTATTTGTTTATCTTTGTTTTGGACTTGGTCTAATTAGACTTTGCGAATGTGCCTTTTTATCACCCTCCCTTTTTTTAAAATATTACACTGTTACTCTCTATAATATAATGTTAAATAAGAAATATTAATTAAAATAAGATATATAAGATTAAGCCTTTAGAGGTCATTAAGATTTATGAATGCCTATTAACTAGTTTAATTCACAATAATAATAAATATATTTAGATATATTTAATAAATTGAAATCTAAACTTAAATATTAGATTTTATATTTTTTAAAGACACCTAAATGAATGATTCTCGTAAATATAAAGAAATGCTCTCAATCATTAAATGAATGACTCGTTTAAGTATAACCAAAAAAAAATTAAAAAAATGTTAATCCTGCCTTCCAAAACTTTATTTAAGGTGATTAAGTAGACTTCAAATATAACATCACAATGTCTCTGCCTTTACTGATTAAAAAATATAACATCACAAAATATATTTCAAACATTCCACATATATATTTCCTTGCACTCAGGATTTTTATTGATTTTCTTTGCACAATCACACTTTTGTGAGATATCAGCCATAAGGCTAACTTCACCTAGTTATCATTACCAAATTTCACGGGGAAGAGACGCAGTGAATTCAACTTTTCAGAATGAAATCTTTTCAATATAAGAGATCAGTTCATAGAATTACAAAATGGGAACATAGTAAAATCTCAAGGACATGGACAAATTATACAGACCAAAGACAAAGTATAAGAAAAATAACTTAGAGCTTCCAGTAAATCCCCAGTTTGTGACAAATGCCTGCCACGATACCCCAAAACAGAATCTCTGCAAAGATAACATATAGAAGCATCCCCAATCTCTGCGAATGCCATACATTGAAAAATATGTGCTTTTGGATCCAGTACACCTGTAAATGTGTTCAGTAGATCAGCTTCAGTTTCTTGTTTAAATTTCTTAGTAACAACTACTTATATCAGACATTTGAAGAACCATTTTATTTGTTTTTCCGTGTTTACAGATCATGCCCGTAGGAACAAGCGATTTCACAATAAATAGTAGCCATTGTACCTGAAACGCATTTATCCATTATGCAAGTACTTACAAGAGTATTATTAGTGCCGTCGTAATACCAGCCATTTATAAAGGCCGCGAATATGCCTTGTGCTGCGAGGACAAAGATGAGCATGGCGTTCATCCCCATCCATTCCAGAAATAGAAACGGCATTCTGAATCCCCAAATATCAATCTGTAAAAAATAGAAGATGCTCAAGGTTAAATGTTTGAGGCTTGCTTAATGTGTTTTAATGATGTCCATGTGAAAAATGGTTCAGAGTAGAAATCATCAAAGATTTCAGATCTCCTAATTGAACAAATGTTGAAATAATCCTTTTAAGCTGGGTCCACCTTATAGTTACCAACATTTTGTGCTACATTTTTTTTTATCAAATTGCCCTAAACATGTGTCCTCAAGAAAGATGTCAACAGTCTATAAATGATAAAAAACATGCAGAGCTCTTATGGCTAGATTTTATATAAACGAAAAAAAACACACATTTTGCTCAAGGCTAATCTCATGCTTTCATCGTTTCTTCAATGGATATCTGATTATTTGATCTGTTGAAATTTAATTTTCCAAGACTGTAATTTATAACCTTCCATTTGGATCTCTTGAACCTCCTCGAAGTTCTCATTTTGGATCGATTAATTAATTTAGGCTACAGCAAAATTCGGGCAAGAAGCCATATATTAAGCTTACAAATGCAATTTTCATGTCATTTCTGAACATACAAGAAATGAAAATATTATTTTCAGGTCTGATACTTTGTAGGTGCCCAAGTTACATACCAAAATATAGAAAGCTGAGAATACAATTCCTCCTGCCCCTGCTGTGAAGCAAACATAGCTGAAACTGTATAATTGTTTATTTAATGGAATAGCTGCACAGACAGAAAACAGTCAATATGCATCCTTTAATTGTGCGTGCAAATCTACAAAGTAAGCCAAAACCTTATGTATATTATACGTGAGTAGTCCTATTTGCCCTTATTCTCACATACAGGTCCCGAGAACTAGAATTCAGACATGTTCATACTTCATAGACAAGTCAGACTAGCGTCTAGGACAGTGCCACTATATATAGAAGCGTGTAAGAAATTTTGAGATATGGAACTTTTCACTCACCATCTATAAAATGAAGGATAATCCCAATAATTAACAGTCCAAATCCCATTGAAAGCCAATGCTTTAGCCTCGTAGCATGTTCCTGTATATTAAATTTACATAGCATGTCAGACCAGTGCAAGATCTTGTTTCTTAACGTTGTATTTGCAGGAAAATTGTTTTTCACATAACCTTGAAATGAATCAGCACGTGTCCGTAATGGATGCCAATGACTGCACTCAAAATGGCTGATATAGAACTGCGAGCATCAAAAGCATAAAAAAAGTAGTATTAAGATTATTACTAAATTGCTCATTAGTAGACAAGCACGTTTGAACATTCTGTGTTATTCAGATAAACAATAGGCATCTAATGTATAACTGAATACTATGTTTAGTAACTTTGATCCGTTTTCATCGTATTCCCAAGCTTTTAAAAGTTTTGGTTTGAAGTCATTTATTTGTTATAAGAGATTATACTTCCTGCTTCTAAAATTCATCTCTTGTTCTTTAAGAATGCCAGATTCGCCCCCATTCAAAGTTGTGCATATTGGGACAGGGAAAACAGAGGAAGCTCATTTTCCAGAAAACGGATCACTGATTTTCTCTATAACATAGAGAATCAGAAGAACATTACTCCCTATCAGGTACGATTAGAATTTACATTTAGATGGACTTATACCATATGGTAAAATCTATGTGCATTTAAAGCTCGGAGTTCATGGATTATTGATTTTATATAAAGGCTGTCCTAGCCAAGGCAGTTATAAATCAGAACATTATAGTGTTTTCCATGTATCTTTTCTTGTTACATTATTGATAGACAGTCATATTTAGTGAGATGCACATTGTGCTGAGCTCATTAGCTATTAAGATTTGTTATTTAGTCTTACAAGGACTTTACAAAGACAGATTTTCATATGTTCTTGGATGAGTTGAGCTTTAGACTTTTCTCCAATGATTTAAGCACTGAAATTAAGGCTTAGCTCTATTGCTTTAATTATAAAAAATGCTGTCTTTGCTTGGATCAGGAACAGTAGATAAATAAGATCCAATTTCCCATTCTTCAAACTCATTTAATTGCAATAGATGTCTTAAAATAAGTACTAGTTAAAAGCCATTCCCTTTACTTCAATTTAAAAAAGTAATTCTAGATTGCTTTTGTGAAAAACCTCAAGAGTCCTTCTGGTTCGAAGGGTGCAAGGCACCACTCTGGAGCATCCTCACGAAGGGGTCCGTCTTCAGGGGAGCTAGCTGTACAAGCCTGCACTCACAATTCAAAATGTTTGTGTAGTTTAGATCGTAGCATTTCCAAACAATAATCAACAGTAACCATTCCAACCTTTCTGATTCGTGCAATGTATAATATACCTTAGCTCTTCTCCAGACTGGTCCGTCATACAAATGATTTATACCCCAAACTTGCCTATCGACATAACCCACAGCATTGCAAGCAGGACCCAAATGGCCTCTCATACCACATTTTACCTACCATCAACAAAACCATACTTATGCTTGTCAATCATGTGTATACAGCTAAAATTGAAGGAACATACATGCAACTCACACCAGAGAAACAAACAAATCTCAGGCGACAAATTTTCCAAACTAGCAACCTACATGCAAACAGAATCCCTTGAGATAAATGATTAAATTTGCTTACTGTAAACTTTCCATTTTGAGGAGAATGTTTCTCGTGTAACACATAGTGCCAATCAGGAACATAAAGTCCATATAATGTGGAAAAATAGACTATGAAAACGCATAGGCCAGCAAACCTGACAAGCCAATAAAACCGATAGTCAATAGGAATAAAGCATTTCAGGCCTAAACCAAACGAAATCCCTGAACCAAACAAAATGAGATCTGTGAATATAAATTAAGGGGTTTGCTAAAAACGTCTGCACTCTGCAGTGATAATTTAGTTTATATTTACCATTGCCAACCGTAGTATTTGAATATAGAAAAACGTCCTGGTGGTAGATCTACAGGTCTTGCTTTTGTAGTTGCTATCTCTATTAGAGCCACCACCAAATAAGCCAATGCTATGCGCTGCTTATAATATAATCATGTTTATGCTATTCAGTATAGAAATATATAAATATATGAATACTGTATAACAGTATAAATTCTTCAATAGATCTGTGAATAGTGCATAAATTATGTTAGAAGTGGTATATATGTTCTAAATGAAAGAAAAACATAATTTTTACCTGCAGAATACCGCACCAACGAATCTGTTTCATATCTACTCCATATGAGAGATCATCAGGAGCATGAGAGTATCCTCCTGCAAGATCAAAGTTAACAAATAATTATATACTTCAAGAAAAAATTCATGTACATAATTAATGGTACATACCTTGCAATACTAATCCCCAAAAGAGAAGTTTCAAAGTTCTCACAATAACCTTCTTTACTGCAGCTCCTCCGTTGGGTATTTTCTGCAAATATAGGTAAGCCAAACTGTTATGCATGAAGCGTCTCATGCATGCATATGAAAGATGTCATTACTTTAAGTAAGAGGATTTCTTATGAAGGCAATCTTAATGAAATACATCACGTACGTCGTACACACAATTCTGGGAACATCACTGTACCTATCCATTCCTCTGCTAACAATTGACTAATAACTTTTATTTTCACTGAAAAGATCATCATATTTGCAACAAAGCCATGTCTATTTTTCATTGTTCTACCTTCTATAATTTCTTTGTTCCAATCCCATCCATTCATAAAATGGATGGGCTGTAGTAGCATGTCTATTTGTTCTTTATCATGGACTTTGTATAATTACAGGATTGTTGGCACATAAACTTTTAGAATTAAGCTGTCTGGCTTCTTATTTCAGGTCTGGTAGTATTTAGAAAAATTGGAAATCATACAACTGTTAATGGCTTGTTATTGCTGAAGCTGCTTCCAAATTGTTTTGTCTTAAAATCAGCACCCTTATTTTACTGTTATTAATATCAAAAACACTCGTGATACATAAAACCAATTAATCTTTGTTAAAAAACTTAATCTGTCAAAATAATGAAAACTATAAACATTCTATTTTCAAGTTTAAATATAGGCCTGAACCCTTTTTGTAACAATTTTTTTAATAGGGAAATCTATTTGGAGAGAGTATTGACGGGGAACAATACCTTCATATAGATATATCACTGTATACATATTTTTTTTAATAGGGAAATCTATTTGGAGAGAGTAGTGACGGGGAACAATACCTTCATATAGATATATCACTGTATAAATAGCGTGGGCACTGGGTTCTATGACCACCTTCCCATGGAGGGGCTACTACAATTTCTGGCCCTGTGAAATGGTTAAAACAGGGGACCTAAAAATAATTGGAACCATGAATGCAAAAAGTGAAGACACTATCTTTTTCAAACGAAAAATTAATCCGCTGCCGAGAAGAAGGGGCTGGAAGTTTACAGCAGCTGCCCTATTTTAAGCCAAGTTCTTCAAATAGTAGGGCCTCTGCGTAGTATATAGTTTTCTAAGAAATCTATAATTCATTGTTTTGGATGCAGCATACTAAAGAACTGTAGCAATAGCTGGCAATTTCATTGTTTAACAGACAATTGCTCCAAGTTTACCTTAACAGAAAGCACAGAGATAAATGCAATAGTTCTGATTCTCCTCGAAGGTATCATTGCCCGAGAAAATTATTATAGCCTTCAAAGTTTTACAGATTTTAACATTGTCTTATATAACTAAATCCTAGACAGGAGATATGTCACTGAGTTTAGATCAAGCTTCTAATTTTTAAAATAGAATTAAAGTAAATATACACAACTTCGGAGACAAATACTTCTAGGCAGTTGAATTCAGAAGAAAAAATCATATAAACAAATGATACGAACAGATTGGGTACATCAAAGAAACACAAACTCCTAGTCTCCGACCGAAAACAGGTGGAACAAAGCAAAGATGTTCATATACCTTGAGAGCAAGTGCTATAGCAACTCCTACAATGAAGAGAAAAAAGGGCATGACAAAATCTGCCAAATTACAACCATTCCAAGGAGCATGGTCTATACGTTCGTATGCACCTCCTGCATCGTCCACTAGAATCATTATCTGCACCATAGACAACATCATGTTTTAAATTCATAATTATACATATCAAATACATTGTTTTTAATCTTTAACTTGGATTACACCATATAAATTTACTAGAAATACCGCAATAGTAAGGCCTCTAAACACATCCAAAGTAGCCACTCGCTTGGTCTTCATCTGCACAGGCTGCCCGCCATCTTGTACTGCTTCTTCTACTTTCTGTGTAATCATCCGCTTTTCATCTTTCTCATCAACTTCTTTAAGAGCCATGCCTTCTTCCATCATTTTTTCCTGTGTCAATTCCTTCTCCATCCTTACACAACTATACTGTTAGTTATGGTGCTAGCTTCTACAACAGCAACTTTATACTGGAATTTATTTCAGGGCAACGACTATAAAAGGCACACAAGCACTGTTAAATCATGCTGTTAGCTATGGTGCTAGGTTCTACAACAGCAACTTTATACTGGAAATAATTTCAGGGCAAGGACTATAAAAAACTCACAAGCACTGTTAAATCATGCTGTTAGCTATGGTGATAACTTCTAGAACAGCAACTTTATATTGGAAATAATTTCAGGGCAAGGACTGTAAAAAGAACATAAGCACACTAACACTTCAGACAGAATCAAGAAAAAAGGTGCTAACATGAGATTAGCAGATCATAAGGTCTGGTTTTAGTATTACAACACTTTTTATAAGTGATTAGAAGGCACCGAGATTTCAAAGTACATAAGCATACTAATTCATGGAAAAAAAATTCCTGCAACACAAGGCTAACACACCCCAAAGACTGCTTTTGGATTGCAAAACTTGTCAGTAGATAAAGGTTCCTTTATCTTGCATTAATACAATGTAGATGAACTGGGTTCGTAGATGCCTTGCATTTCATGTATAATTTAAACAAATAAAAGTTAAATATAAGTATCCAGAAGGACGGTAAAGAATATTTTACAGAGACCACCTAGCTTGTGCAGTAAGAAGATTTGTATTTTCTAAATTTTGGATTAAGAATATAGATGCCCTGATTAACGCGTTCTCTCTACGTTATTGTACGAAGGTTAGTCCATATGGCAATTCTGAGAACACGTCAATTTAGTGCCCCACATAAGCAAACTGGCTATAATGCTTGGATCCTCTCCTTTGTCACCCAAGCTGGCAATAATGCTTGGATTCATTCGTTTGTCATTTAATTAGATAATTGTTAAAATATTAAGGTTTATATTATAATAAAGTGATTTAAGTAATTTTATGATATCTATTATTAATTTTATTAGTGTAAGGACAGTAAGTTAAATTATGATATTGTTATCATGAGAGATGGGTTCTTGTGAACCACTACTCATGAATCATGGCTTGACTGAAAAAAAAACTACATAATTGAATGAATTCTGATAGCAATATTATAATTTATTGGTGTAGTTAGTGGTCTTTAATAGATATTAGGTTTCCACAATTCATGTTGTTATAATTGATCTTTTAATTTTGTCCGTGTGTTCTTTTTTCTCCCATCAACGTTTTCAATCTCCCTATAATGAATCATAGAGTATGATTGATTTGAAACATTGATGAGAAAAAAAAAGAACACACTCAAAACTAGAAGCTCAAATCGTAGTGGTCTAATTTAAGGTAGTTTGAAAATTTATTTTGGAATTTTTTTCTAAAAGTTCTATTGTAATGCAAAGAAGACAACTTGATATTTCAATTATTATTTTTATGTTTATTTTTTACTATCATGGTTTAGATTTTCTACAAATCTCTATGTTCTTGATTTTCATTATGGTATTAGAATCAATGGTTAAAACAAATGTGGTCAAACCTAGATTGTTGTTTAAAATTTGGGGAGGAGGTAATTGAGGAACTCCATAAGTAAAGATGCTGGAAATATTCAACTTTATATTATAAGAAGTATAATTAATTTGTAAAGTTGTTTTTAAATGAATTTATAAAACTTATATTATAATACAAAAGAAACAATATTCAACTTCATATTATAAGAAGTATAATTAATTTGTAAAATTGTTTTTAAATGAATTTATAAAACTTATACTATAATACAAAAGAAACAATATTCAACTTTATATTATAAGAAGTATAATTAATTTGTAAAATTGTTTTTAAATGAATTTATAAAACTTATATTAGAATACAAAAGAAACAACTTAATATTTTAATTACTTCTATATTTATTTTTTTACTATCGTAATACAAATTTTCTAAAAACCTTGAAAAACTTGCATTGGAAGATTTGAAAAATATAATAAAAATGCTGGGAAGAAAAGGACTTGAATTAAAATTTTTGGGTCACATTGTTTTCACAGTTTTGGAGCATTATAGTTGGCAACATTGAATTTATCGCTGTGTTTGTCCAAATGTTGATGATCAATATACTTGGATGAGTCAACCTGGCGGATATTTCAGTCTCGTGATGTAACAATAGGTCTCACAATACAAGCTTTGCCTGCTTAATTTATATTTTTATATAATTGAAGCTGGATGTGAGTAATATTCCATGATTTCTAACGTATTTTGATGAAAATTTAGCAGTAAGGTATTTTTTACTAATATAAACTTAGCAATTGAATATACATTTGTCTTTATGTCGCAAAAGTATATGCGGCCTAGGGTCATTATCTTGGTTATAACAATAACAACTAGCTGGATCTAAATAATAGAGTTGAGATAAAAAATAAGGAAGTCGGAAGTTTTTGGTTTATGGTTGGATGTAATAGGGCAACTCATATATTATTATATTTATATTATACAATATATATCGTTACATATGTAATATCTCAACTTTCACATTAAGATATTAGTGGATAATAGTCGAGTTTTATTATTATTACATTTATAATGTTTTAATGGGTTTTTATTGTAATAGTTATAAGTATAGATGTTATCAAGCATGCTTCCACACTACAATGTTATCAAATGGAAAAATAGTGACCCATATCTTTGGTGACACTACTGAACAAGCACGACTTCATAACATTTACAAACATCAATACAAAATAACAACAATACATACAATTTCTATGATTGATACATGAACAATGAAAAGCCAAAATACAATCTTAAAACTACAATATAATAGACTGTTGCAACCAAGAGCATAAATAGTATCTTTGAACAATATATGAACAATGAACAACCAAAATACAGTCTCAAAGTTGCAATATAACAGACTATTGCAACTAAATGCATGAACAATAGATCAGTTGAGCATAAAGCAACAATATTTTACACAATAAAGGCCTAAGACCCTAAGCTACACAGATCTTCTGACTTCTCAGTAGCTTATCTATTTGGCATTTGATGCATTGAATTTGAAGGTCCATCTTCAAGCTCTTCCTTGAATCCTCTTGCAATTGAGAGAAGATAGAAGCAAGACAATAAAATGTGTTTGAGTAAAGTTTTAAAAATCCAGATGATCGTGGTTATTAAAAGGCTTCCTTACAATGGACTCTCCATAAATGCAATTAAATAGTCCAACAAACCCCTTCACCAATAACATTACTATGCAGCCCAATACCAAGTAATACTTATTTCCAATTAAGATTATGACCAAATATAGCTGACAAATAGTGAAAAATAGAGGTCCATAATTTTTGAACAAATTGGCATCTCCAAAAAGCATGCCTCATATCTTCATGTTTTTAACAAAAAGGACAATAAATGGGTTGAATCATAATACACTTCAACTTACCACCAATAGGCAACTTGCAATGTAATATTTTCCACACCATTAATGTGTTAGAGTTAATTCTTGATTTCCAGATTTGAGTAGAGTTTTGCCCAGAAAAAATTTCACTAAATTTACAATTCCATTTGATGTTCAGATGAGATTTCATGGGCAGAGTAGGAAGCAACAACAAATATATCTTTTTAAAGGGGAAAGACTTGAGAAAGGATAAGAAGATAACAATAGCCAATCTTTAAAAAACGCTGCATTGAATTGGAGTACACAGTTTCATCGATAAATCTAGCAACACCAAAGATTCCACAAAGATAATAAATGATTTGCATTTGTTATTCGAATTAAATTGTGATTTAACAAGATGCCATAGTAACCAGTTCAACGTATTAAAATCCCAAATATCTTCGACTTTTTTTATGTCATTTTTGTAAAGAAAACATGATTATTTTGCAAAGCATAAGGCCAAAGGCTGCCTATGATACCAAATATGTTTGATCCACCAAGTGGAGAAGCTAAAACCATGTTGAAGAGAGGCATCTAGATCCATCTTAAAAGATGGCAAATATTTTGCCAAGCCTTCCAAATAGATTGAAGGGAAGGTGAGGCCTTAATAGAGAAGAAAGGAGCATGAAGTATTTTATTTAACCAACCCACAACCTTCCATTTTTCTTTAACTGAAGCAAGGTTAATTCTATTTCGGAAAAGGATTTTCCAAGGTTCTTTCCCTTTGATATTTTTGATAATCCATTTAACAACTAAGAAAACCCCTTGGGTTTTTGGATCTAATAGCTCCAATCCTCCCTTACACTTAGGTTGAATGCAATGAGTCCACGAAGTGGCTATAAATCCCATGTTGTCATCTCATTTAGTCCATAAAAATCGTTGAATGATTCATCTAAGTCCCCATATCCTTTGTTGGAAGGCATCTAGCAGGATGAGTAATAAATATGTGTGGCAAAAAAAAAAATGTTAGCAACTTGGATTCTTCCAGCTGATAAAGTATCATGTAATAGTACTTTTCCCCTATGATTAATTAAGTATTTGCAGCCGATTAAATAAATCAAATATTAAGTTAAACCTAATGTAATTAACCTTTTACTTAAGGTAAATAATTTAAAAGAAAGGTATGTACATCAATAATCAATAATAAAACATTGAGATAATAATTTGTAGCAATGAAATATTAGGGCAATGACAATATGAAATTGATTAATACATATCTGTAAATCACGGAGATGTTGCTTTCCTGCACGCAGAGGATTAGTTATAGGTATAGGGTTTCCAGGCAAGGGAGAACTCCAGGAGGACACGGTTCTTACACAGAACCCCACATGCCTTCACGACATGAAATAAACACGGTTCTTACACATAACCCCACATGCCTTCATAGAACCCCACATGCCTTCACGACATGAAATAAACACTGTTCTTACACAAAACCCCACATGCCTTCACGACATGAAATAAACACGGTTCTTACACAGAACCCCACATGCCTTCACGGTATGAAATAAACATAGCCCTGGCCAGGACACTCCCGAGTGTACGTTGTACCCCGAGTTGGACACACACTGTATGCCCCTTCTCTAATGCCCAATGCCCAACCACCAAACCTTGAACTATCCCCTCTCTTGTGCTCCTTTCAATTATTCCTTCTCTGTATTATTCTCCGTGTATTCCCTCCATACCTCCAATATCTATTAATTTAAATAATACCAAGGGTGGTTACAAAAGTCACACCCTTTCATTATAATAATATTTTTTAATTACTTTGATTTATATATTCCTTTATTACAAATTCTTTCATGGGAAAAAGTCTCATAACATTTACTCCCCCTATAATTTAGCTATTGTCCTCAATAGCAAGAGATACATCTGCATCACAGCTCAAAGAAAACACATAATTAATAATTGAAGAAATAGATATTGAACATATTTGTTCTTCATAATATTGCTAGTTTTTTTTTTTTTTACTTCATCTATATATATTTTTCCTTCTTTAAATCCATAGATATTCTTCTATTCTAGCTAAATTAACAAGTATTTACAAGGGAGTCACTTTACCAATCAAAATTATGACAATAAAACATATATCTCTTCTATCAAAAATTTATAGTTCAATGAATTGCTTTTATTCCATTTGTTTAAGGTCATATATTTCAACTTCATCAATTTTATCTCATATGACTCATTCTTTTAACATATACATTTTAATAAATTTGTATGTAACTTAGAATTTATAAACTTTAATGTCTTAACATAACATTTAACTAGTGAATGGCATGCACATCCTATACTATGTATTGGCTCATCATTGAATATTTTATAATCTATATATTCAAAATGTAGTCAAAGTTGATAATCATGCATTCCGGACTACATGAGTATCCTCCTTTACTATAAATCTAGTATAAATGTAAACTTTTCAAGTAATTCTCTTATAAAATACAAGACACGTACAATTTTATTGGGTTGATCAAGTCCAATAACACGGTACGGTAGGTAAAAATAATACTACAAATATATTACTAGCATCTTAAAAGAAAACACATAATACATTATGAACACCCACAAGACATTTTATAGAAAATATTTGTAATGTTTCTTTTGTTTAAGTAACTAAGGTATTTGAATTTTGATTAAATGATACTAATCTAGTCAAATATAAAAAATTAAAAGTTTTTCCTCCAATAAAGTTTAACATGTCCTCATGTTTGCTCCTACAATGTTTTTAACTCATTTAAATATTTTATTTTATTTTATTTTATTCATTTTTGGATGTCAAATTGATCTTGGGAACTATGAAATATGGCCCTATAATGTAGCTTTTGTTAAACAAATATAAATGTTGGTTTGGAATAAACATATTAAGCATAACAAAACCACTTAAAATGGACAAAAAACAAACAAACAAACAAAATAAAATAGTATGAGTATACAATCCCCTATATTTACTAATGATTTGAAATCAAACCAATTTGTACAAAAGACAATGAGTTCTGAAATTTGTTCTTGCATCTCTCTTTATAAAGTTTGATTCAGTAATTTAACTCTTCTCTTGAGGTTTGGCAATTCTATAGTGAAATATTTTATTTTTGTTTTGTCAATTCTACCGATTTGAAAACATTCCCTCAAAATCACAATAGCACTGGCCAAAGTGGCTATAAGAACATTATATAAATTGTAGAATTATATATATATATATATATATATATATATATATATATATATATATATAGTTCTATTTATTTATTATTTATTTATGTGATGCATTTGTAAGAAGGCTATTTACAATGATATATATATTTCCAAATTTTGAATACAAGAAAATATCGATTATCTTAACATCACTATATAAATTGTGCCAAGCTTTCTTTGTTCTGAATGACATCTAACCTTAGTAGAGGCTATAGCTTTATTTATCAATAAGCCAAGAGTTAATTTGTTGTCTATTTGTTAATTCAATTTTGACTAGCCCTCATTCCATAGGCTCGCTGAGGATCCAAGTCAACCCTAATATTGTGCTGGAGAGAATTAATGCGGTCCTCAATAGATCGCAATGTATTTACCATAAACAAATTCCAAGCGCCTTAGGTTTAGCATCCCAAAACACAAACTATACATTGTTGATGGCACACGATATCCCGATGCTTAAGGAAAGGACAATATTTCATACAGGAGCATTTTATTTTAATTGAATGCTATGGTTTTCAATTTCTCTTCAATTTATCTATTGTTTTTAACCTATATGTTTGACACTGAAGATGGATCTCATTTCCATATGCAAATGCTTTGGGAAATTATTGTTTGCATTGAAATCTTTATTGTGAAAATATGCTATATGGAGATTTCAAAGGTTTGGGTGATCTTTGCACACTAAATACTTATGAATAACTGAGGTAATATTTATAGGATTTAGGGTAATAACCCTAATACAGTGGGGATCATATATGAAGTAAATTTATTAGTGATATAAAGCAAAAATTAATCAATTGACAAAAAATTATGGCAAAGTTAAATATGCAAGATCATTGTTTTCTGAATCACTTGTTTATAACAACGAAGAAATCCTCATAAGAGAATCTAATGTAATTTTCAAGTTGAGGCTCTTATTAATTTATTTTTTATTATGTGAGAAGTTACAATCAATTTACCATTCAAATAAAATTTTGCAGATTTCAATTTCAATTTTTTTTTTTTCAAGATTAAATTTATCACATGGTTATAGGTAAAATTTTCAAGATAAATTAACCCTATCATTTATTTATTCTTATTATTTGGTTTTATGGATCGATTTGGCTCTGATACCAAATTGTAATGGTACTTTTCCCCTATGATTAATTAAGTATATGCAGCCGATTAAATAAATCAAATATTAAGTTAAACCTATTGTAATTAACCTTTTACTTAAGGTAAATAATTTAAAAGAAAGGTATGTACATCAATAATCAATAATAAAACATTGAGATAATAATTTGCAACAATGAAATATTAGGGCAATGACAATATGAAATTGATTAATACATATCTGTAAATCACGGAGATGCTACTTTTCTGCACGCAGAGGATTAGTTATAGGTATAGGGTTTCCAGGCAAGGGAGCACTCCTGGAGGACACGGTTCTTACACAGAACCCCACATGCCTTCACAGAACCCCACATGCCTTCACAACATGAAATAAAAACGGTTCTTACACAGAACCCCACATGCCTTCACGACATGAAATAAACACGATTCTTACACAGAACCCCACATGCCTTCACGACATGAAATAAACACGATTCTTACACAGAACCTCACATGCCTTCACGGCATGAAATAAACACAGCCCTGACCAGGACACTCCCGGGTGTACGTTGTACCCCGAGTTGGACACACACTGTATGCCCCTTCTCCAATGCCCAATGCCCAATGCCCAACCACCAGATCTTTAACTATCCCCTCTCTTGTGCTCCTTTCAATTAATCCTTCTCTGTATTATTCTCTGTGTATTCCCTCCATACCTCCAATATCTATTAATTTAAATAATACCAAGGGTGGTTACAAAAGTCACACCCTTTCATTATAATAATATTTTTTAATTACTTTGATTTATATATTCCTTTATTACAAATTCTTTCACGGGAAAAAGTCTCATAACATTTAACTAATGATAGAGAATAAGTTTAAACTTTTAAACATATTCTTTTGACCTAAATGACATAGAAAATGAATTTTTACAATAAAAGTAATTCTCAAAAAAATATGGGATGACCCCACAATGTAGCAGTTAGCTGTGAGCCTCCTACATGGGAGGTCTTGGGTTTGAGTCTACTCGACTAGTTCTTAGCTCCAGGGAAAAGATAAAAAATACCGCTTCCACTGTGACTTATAAAAAAAAAGTTCTCAAAAAAGTTATAAGAGTTTGGCAGCATTTTAAATTTGTATTATTTAAATCCCAAAATAAAACTTAACAATAACAAATAAATTAAAACAGTCATTTTAATCATTGCATTTCAAATTTATATTATTTAAATCCCCAAATAAATTAAAACAATCATTTTAATCACCTAAATGAAGGTAAAAAATCTTTCCTTATATTATAAAGCATTAAAAAGGATTAGAAACCATTACCAAAATCAATACCTTAACTTTTCAAACAATAGGAGTCCAAGGGTTTGAATCCACTTAATTATGTTGATTGGCTCTTATTGTTTCATTATCTTGTGTTATAGAAGAAGATAAGGATAAAGATAAAGATAAAGATTATGATAGGCGGGACTCTCCCATGGACACTTCAAACCCCATTGATGTATGGGGAAAGCCAAATGATCAAAGGTCCTCCTCCTCCCCCTTCTACTATTGTTATAACCATCTAGTGGCATTATATTTAAATTCATGTTTTATGGTATGGTGGTGCAGGAGCACCTAGTTGAGCAAAACTCTCCTTTTTGAGTAATTTGTGATTTCATGTTTGTAATGTCTTGTGTCAAGTTTATAATGTTTTTTTAGGTTGTTGTGTGTCATTTTTAGTGGTTTTGATCTCATTTTGGGTTCAGGAGGTCAAGTTTTGCCTTTCAGGCTTTGAGTTGACAATTTTTGGCAAAAATGTGCAAAATTGCCAAAAAGGTCTTCTAATGCTTTCCAAAGAATTGAAACATGTTTGATAAGTGTTTTAAAGCATGTCTAAGTTGTCTAGACAAGTTGATAAGGTTACATTGTCAAAAATGTCTTTTGGAGCAGGAAATGTTGTCATTTGGGCTTGTAAAAGTTGTCATTTTTTTACTTTTCTTGCAAAATGAAGTTGTGAAAGCCTCATGTCCATAATGGGCATGATAAATAACTTGTTTGACTATAAAAAGACCTATCTTTTCCTTGAATAAGGTTGGTGATTGTATGAGCAAGAGATTCCTAATAAAAATCATGAAATTTTGGCTTTATTCACTATTTTTTGCTTCTTTGGAGTAACAGTCTGTATTGTAGCTTTGCTAGTCCGTACTGTACCTTTGGAAAGTGTTCATAGTAGTTTTAAAATTCTCTCCAAGTGATTGTAGTACTGGTTTCCTTTGGCATTTGTTTGTATGAAATTATTTTACTTCTGTGTGCTCACTGCCCTGTCCAGGGTTTGAAGTTCCAAAATGCCACCACTTGACTGATCCATGTCTAGGATCCCACAAAATGGATTTAGTCAAGTTGGAACTCATGTATATAATGTACATATGCTTTAATTTATGCAAAAATTATGTTTGGAAGGAGGACTTGAGTGAATACTAGGCAAGTATTGATTACTTGGCTAGTAACATGTTCAAAAACTCAAGATTTGCACCCAAAAGTAATTTGGAGTGAACAAATGTACGAGGCAGAGGTCTGGACATATGGAAAAGGGTGTTGAAGATTACCTTGGTTTTTTAGAGTAGCTTGTTCCTATTAAACATTCTCACTTTGTAAACAAAACAGTGAGTTCACTGTTTTTGTGAATTGTATTTGTCAAATGCTCATGGAATGCTTCAAAAGCATCATCCAAGCCTTGTAACTGAGAAGGAAATGTAATAGGAATATTCTCTAGTGTTTTGCAGACCTCATTGAGGTATATTTCCAATTCAAACTCTTCATTATGCAGGTCCAAAGAGGTGGCAACAGCTGACTGGTAAAAGGCAGCCTTTTGACAGTGACAGTGGTATTCCACTTCCTTTCTTGGATGTGTGCCAAGTGTTTGGCATTATGTTTGTAGGGTAGTAATAGGGGAAGGTTTTATTTGGTGTGGAAGAAGTCCTAAGCCAGTTTGGAGGCTTGATTAGTGGAGTTGGGAAGTTTTCTCTATGTTCTTTGGTCTAAAGCCTACCAAACCCTACAATTATGCCACAAATAGTGGACAGTCCCCATTTTGCACTAACAGTGGCCTAAACCATGAAAATACACTAGAATATACCTTAAAAATATCGTCCAAATCAAGGTTGTTGGAGGAGAGACCCTTCATAGAGCAAGACAAGAAAAAAAGTGTCAATTACCCCTCCACGGGCTAGTAGCCTTTTGACTGCATAACACACACTTTACAAGAACTCGATTGCAAGGATGACTTTGGGTCTTAAGAAAATTCATGAGATCTTCCCAAAAAAATGAAATAAGAAACATATAGGCCCTTGGGCAGTGTGTAGTCTCTTTTTGAGGTTTTGACCCTTGGTTGGTGTATTGAGCAAGCCAAGTCTATGGGCCTAAAACTAAGTTTGGTTGTCAAACTTGAACAAAACCTTGCTGCCCCTACATGTCCATGTTGAAGACTCCTGATGCACTTTGAAACAGAGGGTTGAATGCCAAAAGAACAGGGTTTGAGAATTTGTAGATGGGTATAGTGAGAAATTGGAGTAGGTTTGAGCATGGGTGTGAGCTATCACCAAAAAGGGAGGTTGTTGGTGAAGACTTGTAGAGAGACCTGACTATTGCAACTAATCTTGATATTGGCCAACATAAGGAGTACACATAAACAATACTTTTGTTTCCTTTTGTAACTTCTTGACCAAAATTGGCCTTTTGAGCACTTACCTAGCAATCTCCCTATCATAGTGGTATCAGAGCCAACGAAAGATTCAGGAGAAAAGGAACATTAGGAAAACATGGTGACTAATGCTGAATTAGCCAAGAAGGTTGAAGACCAAGAAGAGGAAAATAGGGCACTCAGAGAAAGATTAGATCAACTAGAAATGAAACTAGATGAAGTAGAAGTCAAAACTGAAGAAGTCCATGATAAGGTTGGAGATCAAGGTAAAATGATGGCAATAGAGGATGAGGTCCCCATGTCTGACCCTGTCATTGAGTAAGAACCATTCTTGAAAACCTTGAGAGCTATGAGTGGTAAAACCTTAGAGGGAGTGGCTCTTTTCAGTGGGAAGATGGATCCGGATGCTCTTATAGAGTGGATTGAAGGTCTAGAAAACCATTTTGAATGTGATGGAGTAACAAAAGCACAAAAGGTTAAGGTAGCAAAATCAAGGCTGAGAGGGGCAGCCTTAACTTGGTGGAAGTTCATCCAAGAGGAAAGGGTGAAAGAAGGTAAGCAACCGCTAGCCACCTGGAAAGCAATGGTAGCCAAAATAAAAGAAAGCTACCTTCCTAAAGACTATGAAGTACAACTTCACAGGAAAAGACAAAATTTGAGACAAAAAGACCTAGATGTCAGTAGCTACACTGAGGAGTTTCAAAAAATGTGCATGAGTTCCAGAGTAGTAGAGGATGAGAGTGTAAAAGTGGCAGGGTACTTGAATGGGTTAAGATAGAACATCCAGGAAGAGATGAGCTTGTTATGCCCACAACAGTACACAAGTGTTATCAACTAGCACTTAAGGTGGAAGAGAAAGGTAGAGAAAACAAGAACAAAATAACAGAGGAAGAGGTAGGGGAAGAGATGGTAGAGGCCATATAGACAGTTTTGGGGGAAGGAGCATAGATCAACGATCCCAAGGAGAGTCTAAACTTCTAGAGCAAAGTGGGGATTCTTAGAGCAAACCCAACTATAGGGGTAGGGGATCAAGCAACCCGAGTAGGGGTAGATCTAATGGACCAAGGAGAGGGTCCTACTTCTAAACCATGAAGTGATATAACTATCAAAAGTTGGGCCACCCTGCCTATAGATACCCAGAGAATCCTAGTTCATCCTATGGTGGTGAAAAGAGGGTAAACTATGTTCAGGAAGATGGAGGTAATACCAAAACTTCAGCATTGAACCACCTAGCTTCAGAAGATGGTGATAGTTTAATGATCAAGAGAGTGTTAATGAAGAAGCCACACGGTACAGAGGTCTCACAAAGAAGAGCATTGTTCAGGATTAAGTGTAAAATCATGGGAAAGGTGTGTAAGGTTATCATAGACTCAGGGTCCACAGATAACATCATATCAGAGGAAGCAGTGAGTAAATTGAAACTACCTAGGATACAACACAAGGAGCCATACAAAGTCACATGGTTAAATAAGGGACAACATGTGTTGGTAAATGAGCAAGCTTGGGTAGATTTCCACATAGGTGGATACATAGATAGGATCCTATGTGACAATCTTCCTATGGATGCTTGCCACCTACTGTTGGGTAGACCATGGCAGTTTGACCAAAAAGCACAACATGATGGGGAAAGAAACTCCTACTCATTTCAGAAAGATGGAGTAACCTATCAGATTCAATCCCTCAATGAAGAAGGAGAGAGCAGCAATAAAGTGTCTAACATCTTGTTAGTAAATGAGAAAGAATTCATAAAAACACTAGAAGAAGGTGAAGGAGTGGGATTTGCACTCATAGTGAAACCCAAGGAAGTAAAGGTAGAAAAGAAAGTTGAGATACCATATGAGGTGCAGCAAATCCTTGATAACTTCAAAGCAATAATCAGTGATGGTGCACTTACAACTTTACCACCTCCTAGAGCCATTAGCCATCAAATTGATTTCATACCTGGAGCCTCTTTACCAAATAAGGCAGCCTATAAGATGACCCCTGAACAAAATGAAGAGGTAGCAAGACAAATACAAGAACTCTTAGACCAAGGGCTGATTAGGAAAAGCATTAGTCCTTGTGCAGTACCTACAGTGGTGGCATCTAAGAAGGGTGGAACATGGAGACTTTGTACAGATTCTAGAGCCATAAACAAGATCACCATCAGATACAGATTTCCCATACCCAGGATAGAGGATTTGATGGATTGTTTGGGGGGTGCACAGTATTTCAGTAAGATTGACTTGAAGAGTGGTTACTGTATGCTGAAAATGTGGTATCAGCTTGCAATAAGAGGAAACATCTCAAACACACACATGAAACATTGCATTAGAGGTTAGAAATCCAAACAAAACAAAGTTAAATGAATCTAAACTCTTTAAATCATTCCATGTTCCTCTATCTCCAAGGATCTTCAAGATTCAAGGTGGCTCTCAGCTTGGAAGAGCACTTGATTCTTTAAGATGACAACTTAAAGAACGAGATTTAAATGATTCTAAGATCTAAATGCAATGCAACCAAGATCCTAGTGATGATTTAGATATGAAACTAGATGATGATAGGATGCAAGATATTGATATGAAGCTTGAACTAGTATGAAAATGATACTAAGATGAAGCTAACATGATATGAGATTAACATGATATATCTAAGATTATAATGCTATCAAAATGATCTAACATGCTATTCTATCAAAGAGAGATAATATGATTAATCTTATGAGACCAGAAGTTTGATGCACAAAGACTTGACTGTTTGAAGAAGGAATGGGCTCTATTTATAGGGAAAATAGGGCAATGGATGGTCAAGATTGAATAATCTTATCAAGGGTCAGGACTGAAAGTTAATCAATCCATGTTTACAATTCTCACCAATTAAATGGTGACAATTGTCAACATAAGACTGCTTGAGAGGAGAAGTAAGAAGCATTAAATGCTTGAGAAAACCTCATGGTTACCTTAGAAGGTAAGGGTTAAGGTTAGGTTAGGGTTATCCAATGGATAAAGCTTTTATCCAAGGGGTAAACTCTTGTGCAAAGGTTAAAGGGATAACCATGGTCAAAGCAATGAATGCTTGATGAGACCCGTGGGTTGGATGGAGGTTAAGTTAGTCAAAAAGTCTCTAACCATGCCACTAAGGGTTAGTTAACCATTAATGGTTTGAAGACTTTGGGGACAAATTTGTAAGAGTCCTTCTAAATTTGGGGGTATTCAACAAGTTAGCTTGTTGAAGGCATAAAGGCTTTAATGCCTTTTGAAGACTTTACTCCAAAATTGAGAAGTGACCTCCTCAAATTTAGGGAAAAGGGATAATGGATGAGTTTAGGTTAATTGATTAGGATTAGATTGATTCTAGAAGAAATTAGGAATAGGGTTAGGATGCAAGTGGGAGATGTAGGAAAATGCAAGTGGATGAGGAAAATAGAATTTAATTAAAGTAAAATTAATTTATTTCAATTGTGGTTGCAAATTTGCATTTGTAGGATTTTGCAAGTGGGGGGATTTTAATTAAATGTAAATTTAATTAAATGGGTTAGAAGGGGGATTTAATTAAATCTGAATTTAATTAAATGGCTTAGATAGAAGAATGGTATATTAACTAAATCTTAATTTAATTAATTAGAAGATTTAAGAATAATTAAATGAATAAAATTCACTTAATTCATTGTGCAACTTTTATGTATCTACAGTTACCATCAGATAAGAATCAAAGAGGATGATGAATGGAAGACAACTTTCAAAACGAATGAGGGTCTTTATGAGTGGCTTGTCATGCCATTTGGACTCTCTAATGCTCCCAGCACATTCATGAGACTCATGAATGAAGTTTCACATGATTTCATTGGCAAGTTTGTTATTGTGTATTTAGATGATATTCTTATTTTTAGTAAGACTAAGGAAGAGCATTTGAAGCATTTAGTTATTGTTTTGAGACAGTTATCTGATGAACAACTAACCATTAATCTAGAAAAATGTGATTTCTTGAAGCAAGAATTGGTCTATCTTGGTTTTGTTGTATCAAGAGGCAATCTGAAAATAGATCAATCTAAAGTTGCAGCAATAACCAATTGGCCAACTCCTAAGACAGCCAGTGATGTAAGAAGCTTCCATGGTTTGGCACAATTTTACAGAAAATTCATTAGGGGATTCAGTGAGATTTGTGCTCCAATGTTAGACACCATCAATGGGGGTGTAAAGGTGAAATTTCAGTGGACAGATGCAGCCAATAAGGGGTTTGTATTATTGAAAACTAAAGTAGCTACTCAGCCAGTGCTCATTTTACCTAGCTTTGATAAGCTTTTTACTATTGAATGTGATGCTAGTAATATTGTTGTAGGAGTTGTTTTAAGTCAGGAAAATAGACCAGTTGCATTCTTTAGTGAGAAGTTGAATGATGCCAAGAAAAAGTATTCTTCCTATGATTTAGAACTTTATGCATTAGTACAGACAATTAGGAAATGGAGACACTATCTTCTTCCTAAAGAGTTTGTTGTATACACAGATAATCAGGCACTAAGTTTCTTGAACTCACATGATAAACTGAATCATAGGCATGTTAAATGGGTAGAATACTTGCAAGCTTACACTTTTACTCTTAAGCATAAGAAGGGTCAATTGAATAAAGTAGCAGATGCTTTGAGTAGAAGGTTGTTAACTATTCATGAGATTCAAATTCAGAGCATTGGTATTGATAGTTTTAAAGAGATGTATCCTACTGATGATGATTTTGCTGAAGCTTATAAAGTTTGTCAAGATTTTGAGAATAATTTCCATGGTGCATATGCTGATTTCACATTGCAGGATAGTTTGTTATTCAGGGGTGGACAGTTGTGTGTTCCAAAAGGTTCTATGAGAGAGAACCTCATTCAAGAGAAGCACAATGGGTGCTTAAGTGGACATTTTGGTCTCAACAAGACCTTAGAGTTGGTTCAAAGGTTCTATTATTGGCCTAAGATACAAAGAGGCATTAGGAGGTATGTTGAGCAGTGTTTGGTATGCCAGAAAGCAAAAGGTAATTCCTCTAATGCTGGTTTATATCAGCCTCTTCCCATTCCACATAGGCCTTGGGATTGCATTAGTATGGATTTTGTGGTAGGATTACCTAGAACTCAAGCAGGATTTGATAGCATCTTTGTAGTAGTTGATAGATTTGGCAAAATGGCTCATTTTATTCGTTGAAAGACAACACATGATGCAAGTCATATTGCTTACTTATTTTTCAAAGAAGTTGTTAGAATACATGGTTTGCCTACTAGCATTGTTTCAAATAGGGATGTTAAGTTTCTTGGTCATTTCTGGAAAACATTGTGGAAGAGATTGGGTATTGATCTCTCTTTTGGTTCAGCTTATCATCCACAAACTGATGGCCAAAATGAAGTTGTGAACAGGTCTCTTGGAAACATGCTTAGGTGCTTGACAAAGGAATATGGGCAGAGTTGGGATCAGCTCATTCATCAAGCAGAATATGCCTACAATGATAGTGTCTACCGGTCTACAAGTAAAAGCCCTTTTGAATTTGTTTATGGTATGCATCCAAGGGGTATAATGGAGTTGAGGGATATCACTAACTTGCAGCATAAGAGTGGAATAGCAGATGACATGGCTCAATCCATGAAGGAGGTTCATGAGCAAGTGATAAAGGCTCTTCAAGACACCTCCCAAAAAGTTAAAGTAAGAGTGGATGCTACAAAGAGAGATGTTCAGTTTTCCATAGGTGATTATGTGATCGTTCATTTGAACAAGGAAAGGCTACAGAAGAGAGTTCCAAGAAAACTTCAGATGAGGAGAATAGGCCCTTGCAAAATATTGGCTATGTATGGGTCTAATGCTTACAAATTTGATTTGCCTACTGATGTTTCTTTGTCTCCCATTTTTAATGTTGCAGATTTGATTGCTTTCAGAGGGTAGCCACCTAAGGAGATTCAAAGAGTTTTAGATGTTGCACAATCCCTTTCTAATCTATCTCTCCCTTCTCTTTCTTTTCCCCAAGCAGAACAGGTTCTAGACTCCAAGATTCTCAAAAAGACAAGGAATCACACCTACATGGAGCATCTAATAAAATGGAAGGACAAGCCTATCTCAGAGGCCACATGGATACCTGAAGCTGACTTTCAGAAGTTTGACATCTCTTCTTCTTTGCTGCCTCAAGGAGTCACATGACTTCTTTGTTTTTGGGGGAGTATGGTGCATGAGCACCTAGTTGAGCAAAACTCTCCTTTTTGAGTAATTTGTGATTTCATGTTTGTAATGTCTTGTGTCAAGTTTATAATTTTGTTTTAGGTTATTGTGTGTCATTTTTAGTGGTTTTGATCTCATTTTGGGTTCAAGAGGTCAAGTTTTGCCTTTCAGGCTTTGAGTTGACAATTTTTGGCAAAAATGTGCAAAATTGCCAAAAGGGTCTTCTAATGCTTTCCAAAGCATTGAAACATGTTTGATAAGTGTTTTTAAGAATGTCTAAGTTGTCTAGACAAGTTGATAAGGTTAGATTGTCAAAAATGTCTTTTGGAGCAAGAAATGTTGTCATTTGGGCTTGTAAAAGTTGTGATTTCATGTTTGTAATGGCTTGTGTCAAGTTTATAATGTTTTTTTAGGTTTTTGTGTGTCATGTTTAGTGGTTTTGATCTCATTTTGGGTTCAAGAGGTCAAGTTTTGCCTTTCAGGCTTTGAGTTGACAATTTTTGGCAAAAATGTGCAAAATTGCCAAAAAGGTCTTCTAATGCCTTCCAAAGCATTGAAAAATGTTTGATAAGTGTTTTCAAGAATTTATAAGTTGTCTAGACAAGTTTATAAGTTTAGATTGTCAAAAATGTCTATTGGAGCAAGAAATGTTGTCATTTGGGCTTGTAAAAGTTGTCATTTTTTTACTTTTCTTGCAAAATGAAGTTGTGGAAGCCTCATGTCCGTAATGGGCTTGATAACTAACTTTTTGGACTATAAAAAGACCTCTCTTTTCCTTGAAGAAGGTTGGTGATTGTATGAGCAAGAGATTCCTAATAAAAATCATGAAATTTTGGCTTTATTCACTGTTTTTTGCTTCTTTGGAGTAACAGTCCATACTGTACCTTTGGAAAGTGTTCATAGTAGTTGTACAATTCTCTCCAAGTGATTGTAGTACTGGTTTCCTTTGGCATTTGTTTGTACAAAATTATTTTACTTCTGTGTGCTCACTGCCTTGTCAAGGGTTTGAAGTTCCAAAATGCCACCACTTGACTGATCCATGTCTAGGATCCCACAAAATGGATTTAGTCAAGTTGGCACTCATGTATATAATGTACATATGCTTTAATTTATGCAAAAATTATGTTTGGAAGGAGGACTTGAGTGAATACTAGGCAAGTATTGATTACTTGGCTAGTAACATGTTCAAAAACTCAAGATTTGCACCCAAAAGTAATTTGGAGTGAACAAATGTACAAGGCAGAGGTCTGGACATATGGCCAAGGGTGTTGAAGATTACCTTGGTTTTTTAGAGTAGCTTGTTCCTATTAAACATTCTCACTTTGTAAACAAAACAGTGAGTTCACTGTTTTTGTGAATTGTATTTGTCAAATGCTCATGGAATGCTTCAAAAGCATCATCCAAGCCTTGTAAATGAGAAGGAAATGTAATAGGAATATTCTCTAGTGTTTTGAAGACCTCATTGAGGTATATTTCCAATTCAAACTCTTCATTATGCAGGTCCAAAGAGGTGGCACCAGCTGACTGGTAAAGGGCAGCCTTTTGACAGTGACAGTGGTATTCCACTTCCTTTCTTGGATGTGTGCCAAGTGTTTGGCATTATGTTTGTAGGGCAGTAACAGGGGAAGGTTTTATTTGGTGTGGAAAAAGTCCTAAGCTAGTTTGGAGGCTTGATTAGTGGAGTTGGGAAGATTTCTCTATGTTCTTTGGTCTAAACCCTACCAAACCCTACAATTATGCCACAAATAGTGGACAGTCCCCATTTTGCACTAACAATGGCCTAAACCATGAAAATACACTAGATTATACCTTAAAAATACCATCCAAATCAATTTTTTTGGAGGAGAGACCCATCGTAGAGCAGGACAAGCAAAAAAGTGTCAATTACCCCTCCACGGGCTAGTAGCCTTTTGACTGCATAACACACACTTTACAAGAAATCGATTGCAAGGAGGACTTTGGGTCTTAAGAAAATTCATGAGATCTTCCCAAAAAAATGAAATAAGAAACATATAGGCCCTTGGGTAGTGTGTAGTCCCTTTTTGAGGTTTTGACCCTTGGTTGGTGTATTGAGCAAGCCAAGTCTATGGGCCTAAAACTAAGTTTGGTTGTCAAACTTGAACAAAACCTTGCTGCCCCTACATGTCCATGTTGAAGACTCCTAATGCACTTTGAAACAAAGGGTTGAATGCCAAAAGAACAGGGTTTGAGAATTTGTAGATGGGTGGAGTGAGAAATTAGAGTAGGTTTGAGCATGGGTGTGAGCTATCACCAAAAAGGGAGGTTGTTGGTGAAGACTTGTAGAGAGACCTGACTATTGCAACTAATCTTGATATTGGCCAACATAAGGAGTAGACATAAACAATACTTTTGTTTCTTTTTGTAACTTCTTGACCAAAATTGGCCTTTTGAGCACTTACCTAGCAATCTCCCTATCATATGGGCTATAGCCCCATGTGCTCTAGAGATATCATTTTATATCCACCCACTTTTTTTGTGAATATGTGTAATATTAGTTTATAAATGATAATTTAGAAAATCTACCATCAAAAGAGGAAGCCTCTAAAACTCTACTTTAGATGAGTGTAGAGTGTAAACAAAAAAGGAGAAAAGAAAAAGCACAAAGGAAAGTTTCTATGCAAGTAATAGACGAGTAAGACACACCAACGGCTACTTCCCTTCCAGAGCTAGTTGCACCATTGGTAGATGAAGACCAACTTTACAGTGGCTTTTTTCACAAGGAGGTACTAAACATGACCATACAAAAATATACCAACGTGGTGGTACCCAGTAAGCTCATTACAGAAAGAGCCCTAACCCAATACATGGTAGCATCTAGCTACACAATGTTGGATAATCTAGTAGACCACCTTCCAAACTCCATGGCTACAACATTAATGATAAGAAGGGAAAAAATAGTAAAACGAGAGGAAAAGATAAGGGATATTTCCCTTGGGGAGATAGTTCTACTGCCACCTCTCTATAGAAGCAAAGTATTGAGGAAATTCAAACAAAAGAACTATGGTTGAAGTAGAGTTTGAATAGAATGATGATGGAGAAGCCATGCATAAATAAAAATGTGAAAGTAGAGATCAAGGAAGCTACTATTAAATCCTACCAGAAAAATGACAAGGAATAAGCAAAATATAGTCACTTCTTCTAAATCAACATTGGAGACATCTTCTCTTCTTTTGCATTTAGATACACATTCATCTTTCACAACATCACTAATGCAGTCTATCAAATATTTCTTAGCTCAACAAAGGTAGATTCACCCATTTGCCTCATCATAATTGTTCCAACTCCCACTAATACACTCTTAGGTAGACATCGACAACATTTCACCCTGGGCACAAATTTAAATTAGCAGAAATACTATTTCAAATTGCGAGAAAGGATATTTTCAAGCAACATGTTGACAGTTCTGACCAATTAGAAGATATTGTAAATTATATTCAAAGTAACTTTTCTTAGCTACAAGGGGACTCCTCTCAACCTTTGATAGTGCAATGAAAATATTGGTAGATGGGGTATTCAAAGACACACAACTATACAATAAGAAGTTATGTGGCAACAAATCTAGATTGAATTGCAAAATACAAGGATTGATGAGGAAATGAAAAAGTGTGCCACTACATACTATATCAAATTAGCATACATACTATATCAAATTGTGAGAAAGGATATTTTGAAGCAACATGTGGACAGTTCCGACCAACTAAAAGATATTGTAAATTATATTCAAAGTAACTTTTCTTAGCTACAAGTGGACTCCTCCTAACCCCTGATAGTGCAATGAAAATATCGATAGATGGGGTCTTCAAAGACACACAACTATACAATAAGACTGTGTGGCAACAAATCTAGGTTAAACTGCAAAAAACAAAGATTGATGAGGAAAGAAAAAAGTGTGCCCCTACTCATTCCACTTTGGTATCTCACATTAGCTTCTACTAAAGAACACAAAGGGTGAAATCAATGCCTTGTATGAATTTTATTTACAATGGCCAATAATTAAAACTCCTATCAAGGATCAAATGGATCAACTTAAGGTGTAGATACTTCAGAGGGCTATTAAATATAATTCTCATTAGGATATAGATGGCCAATCCTAGGTGGAAGTTGAAGCTTTGCATATACAGTTCCAACAACTCTAAGATCAATGGAATAAATCAAGGCATAAATTTCACCAACTCAAGGAAGTAGTAAGTTTGCAATTGGCATCACTAGAGTACTTTAGAAGGCCTAGAATTTAGCTCAAAAGATCCAAATCCCTATTACCCTTTTAGAGGCAAAGTGCATACTTATATAGATTCAGGTGTAAAGTCAACAACTGCAACAAACCAAAATATAACATGACAACAATTTTGCTAATCTGAAGGAGATCTACAAGGATATTCTTCCTTTGCAATAGAGTTGACTTGAAGACTATCCAAAATTTTGAAAGGGGCATGATGTTGGCAAGAAAGGAGAAAGTCCCTACACAGTTGAAGGAAAACATATCACACTTTACCATAAAGTGCTTGCAGAATTTGAGAGTGAAAAGACATCATCTAGAATAGGGATAGAATAGATGGGTCATACCCCATCCATATATATATAATATATTAAATGTAAGCATATGGATGAGTATGTATAGAAGTATAGGAAAGAGAAGAAATATATATAGAAGATAAAACTTGGATAAATTTCTATGATGTAATAGGAGATATAAGGACGAAATAATTGTACTTGATTTATCCTTGGTAATAACAATATACCAAATTTTTATCTATTTTATGTTATGTTATACATTTTCATGTTTCTAAGCTAACTAGTTAGTGCTTTGTCTAAATTAACTCCTTGCTCCCTTTGAGTATGGGGTATAAATACAACATACAAAAATTATTTGGGGCTCAAGACTTTGGTTTGTGTTTCCCATTTTTCTTGCTAACAACACTCTCAAAATTGTAATCTCCTTGCAAGCGATCAATTTGTAACTCCCCTTCTCCTCCAAGCACTGTGCACGAAAGATAGTGCCAAGCTGAAATGAGGCATTTTAAATTTTCAAAATGGAGCATAATATAACAATAAAGAGACCACTAACATTCTTAGGCATTAATTTTTAATCCCTTCAAATAATTGTTTAAACTTCAAATTGGAGAGCCTTCACATTCATCTCATTTAAAATATAGGAGTCAATAGTTTTCCCAAGTTCAAAAATTTAATATTAATGTGCTAGATGTGTGCAAAGGCATACATAGAAGCCTTGTCTACAAAAAAGATTGACCATTACGAAAAAATAAAAATTAAAAATTAAAGCAATTTTTTTGTGTGATATAGGATTGCTGGAGAATTTGGATGCTCCTACATCAAAAAGAGAGAAAAATATAGAAATAAGTGATGAAATATGGAAGAATCAATTGTTATTGATGCTTGAATTGTTTGATATTGTATACCACATACAAAATGTACATGTGATGTATTGCTTATATAGTCAAGGTTGATAGGTAGGATTAGACAAATTGTAACGTGTGTCTTAATCCTATGTTATGAGAGAACTAACTTAAACAATTTTCAAATATCCTAGGACTCAAGAATTAAATGTCAAAATATAAGATAGTGTCTAATTGACAACTAATACTTCTAGAAAGATTCCTAGGACCTAAGTAAACTTAACATGTGAATAGGACCAATTGGTAAACTAGATACGTAAAATACTTTATTCACACCAACAAATATTCCCTTAGGAAAACCCCATCTCATTCTTTCCTCCAAAAATATTCCAACACCCTAACCTATCCAATGTCCATCCACCATCATTATCCAATTTTTCACATAAATCATTATCCATCCACCATCATTATCTATTTTTTCACATAAATCATTATCCATCTATCATCTAACATGTTCTCAATCTAACCTTTATAAGCATTGCAACAACCACCATGGTCCATAGTAGTAATTATTTAGTAAGGGATACTATCCATAGCCATGGATTCAAATTGATTCCTTCATCCATATCCTTATCCATGTATGATAAATCCAAGACCATCCATCCCATCCTAAATCGAAAAAGCATAATTTGAAAAAAAATTCAAATATTTAAAAAAAAAGGTAAAAAGAAATATATCATCTAATGGTGAAAACCATTCTTATGGTGCCTTGGGAAAGTACCATGATGGAAACATATTTAGCATATGATGTGTATAAATCTCACATCCACTATCTTCCAACACTAGGGGTAACCTTCTTCCATCCTATCTATCAATGAATTACATCCCCATACAACCCTATCTTATCCTATCACAACAAATCGATTCAATATTTTTAATGACAAGGGCATCATATCCAAAAATTCTTTAAAGAATAAACATCTTATTTTCTCTATACCATTCATCCCTCTTGTACCTTTATGTAATGTTTTCCTATTCTCAAACATTTAAAAATGATTACAAACAATTACCAAATTTAATACCTTTATTTTTTTCATAAAGTAGGAGTCTACATTTTTTAAGAATCCTTAATCAAAAGAAGGATCCAGACCACTCCAAAGAACAAGTAATAATCCTTCCACAATCTCCAATTATATAAACAAAGTCTTGGAAAAAAATCACAAGCTCCCCAATCTCTATTTTAGTTTCTTTAAAAAAAAATGTACAAAAACTAATAAAATATAATAATGCAACATAGAAACTCTTTTTTTTTTTTTCTCATAAATCAATTTCTATATCCTAAATACTCATTTGAATATTTTCATATATGCAAATATAATTTTTTTCCCAAAAAGATATATATTATATAAAGTGACCCTCAAAACTTGATATAACAAATCACTTTGACTTTAACAATAATGTAAAAATAAAAATTTTGAACTCCTTTTAACTCAATCATTTCAATTTCAAGTGTCTCCCTTATTTTTCTATGAGCATTTAATCATTTCACATGATTATTAATACAACATCAATGACAAGGAAATGACATCCATATATAACTTTAATTAAAGACATAGAATTTCATGTACACTTTACTAATTTAACACAACAATGATCTTGAATCATAACAATCAAATAAGGATAATTGGTTAAATACATTGCATGTCTTATTACTCCATATAGATTAAGATAGATTTAAAGCCAAGCAAACTATTTTTCCAACTTTAAATTCACCATTGGTTCAATCCTATGAATACACACAATTAAAATATCACACATACCTACATGATAAATATAATCAAAGCACAATATATAATAACCAATGTGATTATAAATTAAATTAAGTATATACATCTCACATCTCAATATTATTCTATATATAATCAAATCACTATATTAAAACAAAAATAAAGATAATGATGAACTTAAAAGAGTCATCCTATAAAGCAAGACTATAAAATGCAAGACTATAAACAAGTAATTATTCCATTTTCGATTGGTACTAAGTTGAGATTAGACATGTGTCTTGATTCTGATGAAGGTATTGATGATATGTCTAATTTTCCTTATGCTGGTGTTGTTGGTAGTTTAATGTATGCAATGGTTTGTACTAGAACAAATATAGCCCAAGCAGTGGGAGTTCTAAGCAGGTTTATGTGTACCCTAGGTAAAGAGCATTGGAATTTTTTTTTAAATTGTATTAAGATACTTGTGAGGTACTTCTGATTATTGTTTGGTTTATCATGAACTGATGATGTAGATAAGTCATTCCAAAAATATAGGGTTTTGTTGATGCACATTAGCTAGGTAACTTTGATAGTTGAAGGTCCACTAGTGGTTGTGTGCTTACTTTGTTTGGAGGTGTAGTGAGTTGAATGAGTAAAAGATAGCCTACAATTGCATTTTATTCCTTCAATAAATCATTAAATCATAAACCCTAATTATGTCTTATTTTGACCTTTAAGGCCCGATTTCGCATGTCAAAACATCTCAAAATCAGCTGTAACTTTGGGATTCACTCTAATATCATCATATCTAATGACCTTGAAAATTTGGTGAAAAGATGGTCAGACCGTGCGTAAGTTATGCACGGTCCCTGACATTTTTCTCGAAACTTCGGGAGCATAATTCTATGATATTATAATGATTAACCCCAAGAAATTGGTGGAAAATTCAAATCCTAGGTCATCCTAAAGACGAAATTAAGATCTAGGGTTTCATACATAAGAGCTCTCTTTCTTCATTTGAAGGCCAATAAGTTTTTGGCTAAGTTTTCTAGTGATCACAAGGAGCCTTCTATGCAGTGAATGAGTAGGTCTTTTGGAGTCTTCAACAACATTCAACAACATCTATCAAGTATTCATAAAGCATTCTTTCCTCAATTGGGGGCTTTTGAAGACGTAGGAAAGCAATAGGAGATCACCGACTGAAGATTGGCTTGTACCCCTCCCATTGGGTTGGGTATGATTTCATGTTATTTTCATGTCTTTGTATGAGCTTCATTACATCATTTTGCATATTTACATTTATGCTTTAGATCACTTAGCACTATTGATTTAGAGTATTTACTTTGTCAATTACAAGCATTTAGGGTTTACTCTTTAAAGCATAGGGTTACTCTAGATTGTTTGCATTCATCATTTTAGGGTCTTGCACACACACAAGATTCCTGCACACACTATTTTACTATACAAATCTACTATTTGTTGAGGTGGAAATCACCAAAATAGGGGTTTGACTAAGGAAAAACCCCATATAGCCTCCCAAAACCCTATTTTTAGTTACATGTGCAGGTACAGGATCCAATCGTCGTTGCACATTTCAGGTCCGACAAAGCACATAGACATAGTCCTGAGGATCAAACTTGAGAAAAAACCAATGGGATAGGGGCATGGTGCCTTGGTCCTGCCCAGGACAGGGGCATGGTGCCCTTGTCCTCCTAGTTTCAGGTGGATTTTGGTAGAACAACAATTCAGAACCTTCTGATTCTAGTCTGTCAGTTGCAGCTCCTTGTTTACAGAATTAGGACAGGGGCGTGGCACCCATGTCCTGGACATTCTAGCTTAGATTTATGGTGCAAGTGCACCTCTGAACTCACTTCCTAATCTGTACTTTTCAGCTGCACATCAATTAGTTTCAGTTCTGCATTTTTCAAATTAGGGTTGCTTGTGTATACTTGCATTCTAGGTTGATCATTCAAATATGCACTTTGCATCACTTCTACTCTTCATTTATAGCAAACAAATAGAAACCCTAAGAGTTAATCCTTGGCTCTCTCTTCCTCACAAGAAGTAGCCAAAGTGTGTTACCTCCCTAGGCTCTTTCGTATTCCACAGTGTGTACATGAGAGTGGGATTAGGACTTGTTTGCTTAGTCTCACTTTTTCCCCTAAACATTGTGGTGAACCCGACGTAAATCTAATCTTATTTTCATTGCATTTCATTTTTAGATCTAGATTTAGTATCTTTCATTTTCTTTATAAACATAAAATTCCAAGAAAAAAAGTGAAAAAATTCAAGAAAAAGAAAAAAAAAAGATTTCCTCTATTTGCTTGCATTGTGTGTTTAAATTTCATTCAATTTCCATTTCAAAATGTCAGATTTTTTATTTGCAAGATGTTCATAATTTGATGATGTATGCAATTATGTTGATTATGAGTTTAGTAAGGACAAATTAAATGAAGCTCTAGATGAATTTTTGAATCCCTAAGCCTTCTAAACCCTCATTTTGCCAAAAATTAATCGACCTTGTTGCTATGCCATTTCGTGGTGATAAGAAAGATAAGTTGAATGATTCCTCTCATGGGTACATTCCTATCAACTCCTCCACTAAATCTAGCAACATGGTTGTCTACAACAATCCCCTCTATGAGGAGATGTCTCATTTGAATCAAAAGATAAACCTTCCAACCGATATGACCTTGCCTTTTTAGATGATGCTCTTGATGACTTTGTGTCTTTGTCCAAATATTCAAACAAAAACAATACATCTAAAAGATTAATTAACATCATAAATGTGAATGAACATAGCAAGCCTCTTTTTGTAGTCCAAGGTGTCTATCCTTCTTCAACTTCACAACTTCCCAATCAACCCCTTTTCACTATTCAAGGTGAATATAGTCATGATTCCTTTAGTACTCCTAACAAACCTATCAATACTGTGCAAGGAGGAAATCCCACTAAGAGTCCTTATAGTTATGCTAAACAACTAACTAAGGAGAGTTATCATGCAGTTCCCCACACCTATAACACAAGAAACAATAGGCAACCTAATCCTCCTCCAGTTATCCCGACTTCCCTTCCTAATCCTCAACCTATTCTTCCTCAAGCACCTTGCATTTCACAAACTCTTGGTAAAGAATATGATTTTATTGAACAACTCAAAGCTACCCCTGCCAAGATATCCCTTTGGGATTTGATTTAAACTTCTTCAGCTCATCATGGAATGTTACAAGATGCCTTGAAAACTTTGAATGTCCTACTTGCAATGACATCCAATAATATGGCTTCCTTGATTGACTCTATACATCTCCTAAGGCTCAAATTATGTTTCCACAAGATGAGTTACCGGATAGTGAAATCCAACATCAATATGATCCTTTAATGATTGTGATTATCATAAACAATAGTACAATAAGATTAACGCTAGTGGATAATGGCTTTGGCCTTAATGTTTGTAGCATTAACTACTTGTATAAAATTAATGTTGATACATCTCTCATTAAGCCCGATTCTCTTACTATCTAAGGCTTCAATAATATTGCTAAATCATCATAAGGTATCATTACCTTGCCTATTAAAGTAGGTCTATTACTTTATCTACACCTATTCATATCATGCCTAGAAATTTGACATATAACCTATTATTAGGGAGACCTTGGATTCAAAGCATGCAATTTGTCCCCTCTACATTGCATAGGCAAGTTAAATTCATTTACAACAATAAGACATATACCTTGCTAGGTGATACCAATATCCAAGCTTGTTTAAAAACATCAACATCCAAATCCTCTTCAATTGGTTCTTCCCCAACTATCTTAGATGATTCTTCCAAAACCTCTCCTCCTACTAGTGTGTCTATTCCCTCAAGTATACCTCCTACCTCTAGTTCATCTCCCATTGATTCCTCAAATGGTCCTTCTCTTTCAAATGAACCTAAGGTTCCTTAAAAAAAGCCTTCTCAACTTGATTCTACCACTGAATATGTCTTCTCTCTTGAAAAGATTCTTGCAGAAGATGATTGGGGATCCCTTGACTTTAATCCTACTTTAATAGGAGAATAAAAAATTCCCCCTAGAGAATGCAAGGTTGAAAAGAAGAAGAAGAAGAAGAAGAAGAACCTAAAAAGCAGCCCACTTTATCCAAGCCATTGAGTAATAACTTTGTGGCGGCTTCTCAAACTTCATCTCCCCTTGTTTCCGACTTAGAGAATTTTGATCCCTTACTTCATGAAAAACCCCCTTCTCTTTCAAAAATGGCTAACCTTTATGGTCTTGGTTTTCACGTCCTAGCTAGGTGTGGATATAATGGTAATGGTTGCTATGCCCAAGAACAAGGGATAAAAGTTCCCTTGGAAAATAACTTTCGTGATACAACATTTGGGTTTGGCTATGATCCTTTAAGCGAACTAAAGCTTCCAAGAGACCATCTATTATTGTTAATGTTATCTCTACTTCTCTCTCAATAAAATATCCAGAGTATATTGACTGCAACTCTTCTAGTGTCTTCACTTTGGATGTTTTTCCTACTGATGATTCCTTAGTTGAATTCCTAGGAGCCTATGACAACCTTCCTTGTTATCACCATAATCATGGATTTCCCTATTGTTTAAATACAAGAGCCTACTTTGGGAAAGAAAGAAATAACGATGAGATAGTTAAAGAATTCCCTCAATTGAAAAAAACTCCTCAACAAAGCAATATCCTCATAAGTGACACTATTGATTTCAGAATGGATCCTTCTATTGAAGACAAAGTCATTAAGATAGGAAAATGTTTGGATGAAGAAGAACAAAAACAATATTCTGAATTATTACATGAATTCTCTAAAATCTTTGCCTGGATATATTCTGATATGCCTAGCATTGACCCTATGATTGTCACTCATAACATTGTCTTAGTTCCTAATGCTAAACCTGTGAAACAAAAGATTCAAAAAATGAAACACAAAATAGCTTTGCTTGTTAAGGCTGAGATTGAAAAGTTATTGGATGCCAGAATCATTCGTCCTATTGATTATTCCCCATGGATTTCAAACATTGTGGTCGTGGCTAAATCTGATAACACGATTAGGATGTGTATGGGTTTTTGTGATCTCAATACAGCTTCTTTGAAGGATGACTTCCCTCTCCCAAATATCGATCTGATAGTGGATTTTATAGCAGGCCATGCTTTGTTATCCTTCATGGATGGTTTCTCAGGATATAATCAAATCTTCATTAATGCTCAAGATCAATTCAAAATTGCTTTCGCCACCCCTTGGGGCACGTTTTGTTGGGTTATGATGCCTTTTGGATTAAAAAATGCAAGCGCTACCTATCAACGTGCTATGACCCTCATCTTGCATTATTACATGCATAAAATCTTAGAAAATTACATTGATGACATCTTAGCTAAATCCATTCTTCGCATAGATCATTTTAAGATCCTTCATCAAGTCTTTGAAATAATTTGTAAGTACAATATGCACTTGAATCCCCGAAAGTATGTTTTTTCGTGTGGATAGTGAAAAACTATTAGGATTCATAGTCTCGCATCGTGGAATTGAGGTGGTTACAAAGAATATAGTTGGTATTGTTAACATGCCACCTCCTAAAAATGCTTCCCAACTAAAAATTTTACAAGAAAAGATTCAAGCTATTCATAGGTTTGTTTCCCAACTTGCGGATTGTACCCTTCCCTTCACCCAATTACTTAAAAAGAATATCACCTTTCAATGGAATGAGGATTGTCGTCAAGCATTTGAAGACTTAAAAAACATATTTAGCCAATCCTCCCATTCTTCAACCCGCTGACCCTTCCAAACATTTTCTTCTATATAGAGTTGCTTCCCTTCATGCTCTTACAACATTATTGGCACAATGTGATAAGGATGGTAGAGAATGTCTAGTTTATTATAGAAGTCGCACTTTACTCGATTACGAAGTCCGATATTCTGCAATAGAAAGACAATGTCTTGCTTTAGTCTTCGCAACCCAAAAATTAAGGCATTATCTTTTGAATGCTGAAGTTCATATTATCATTAAATTTGATCCTCTAAAGCATATTTTCTCCAAAACTGACCTTTCAGGATGCTTAGCCAAGCGGGTTATGATGTTGACCGAGTTTGACCTTATGTTTGTTTCAGAGAAGGCAATAAAAAGCCAAGCGTTGATCGACCACTTAGTCGAGACTCCTTCACCTTTCTTCCTACCTAACCAAGAGTCTTTTCCCAATGAATTCATTCTCTCTGCTGAGGTTGATAAAACTTGGGAATTATATTTTGATGGCTCTAGATGCCATACAGGATCGGGGGCAGGTGTTGTCTTAATCTCTCCTAAAAAGAAACCTATCCCTTTATCATATCACCTTAATTTCTTGTGTACCAATAACATTGTTGAATATGAGGTTCTTATAGCTGGAATTAAAGCAACCTTAGCATTAAATGTGAAACATCTGCATCTCTATGGATTTTCTCAATTAATCATAAGACAAGTGACAAGAATTTACCAATCTAAGCAAGATAAATTATCACAATATAAAGATTTAGCTATATCCTTGTTGCAAAAGTTTGATTCTTATACCATGGAGCCCGTTCCTCGAAAAGATAATTGACATGCTGATGCAATGGCATATGTGGCCTCTCTTGTGCCTTTAGACGACCCCTTGGTAGATCTCAAATTTATTACTCACAACCTCACTACCCCAGCTATTGTAGACAATCCTAGTGATGTGGCATATTTTTGCGCTATAGATTCTGATGAATGGTACTCGCATATCATGAGATATTTGAGTGATGGTATCTTTCCTAACTCTACAAACAAGAATACCAAGGCTAGGATTCGTAAGTTGGCCGCTAGATGCATTATCCTTTTTAATGTTCTTTATAGAAGGGGTTATAATGGTCTCCTCCTTCGATGTCTAAACAAATCTGAAATCCCTATTGCTCTTGAGGAAGCACATTCAGATGCTTGTGGGGGGCATTTTGGGGGCAGATCCTTAGTTCAAAGGTTGCTTTGAATGGGATATTATTGGCAAACCATGGAAAAGGACTCCTTTGCATTTGTTAAGAAATGTCATCAGTGTCAACAACATAGCAATTTGATCCATGCGCCCGCCCAAGAACTTGGATCTCAAACAACGTCTTGGCCCTTTTCTACATGGGGTTTGGATCTCATTGGTAAAATATCTCCTCCCTCATCTCAAGGACATAGTTTCATCATAACCTCTATTGATTACTTTATGAAGTGGGTAGAAGCAATTGTTTACCCTTGTGCCCCTTATTTTTTGGGGGGAATGATGTTGGTGGCAATATTGTACAAGAATAAAACTAGTTAATTAAGTTGTATTTGTCTTTGTTAGTTTGGTAATCGAGGAATGGTAGTTACGGGTGTGACGATTGGCCCTCGCACCCCCTCGGTACCTTTATATACCTTGGAAGGTAACTTGTACAAACACACATGATTATGAATGGAATAGCATCTCTTATTTTTATCTGATATCTATGGCATTATTATTTTGCATTGAGTGTTCTATTTGTATGTTCTAAATTGTTCACCCAGAGGGTAAACATTTGGCGTCGTTACCAAAATTTAGCCAGAGTACGAGAGTATACTACATGGCACATGGATAATGGGACAACCATTGGCCGAAGGGATGAGCAGTAACGAAGAACCTGAATAACTATTCAACGGAGAACTAGCACTCACAAAGGATTTTTCCTGCATCCTCCAGGTGGCGATTGAAACACATGTACGAAGGGAAGCCACCACCGAGGATGTTCCAGAGGATGTTGTGTGGAGTGCGCTTGGTGTAAGCCCGACGATAAATCGGTTGATGATAAATTTGCCCAGCCTTCTGGCACAGGCATTTTTGGCTCTCCAAAGCCACAGGGAAGAGACCTATCAGGAGAACCGATGCCAGCAAATCCTACAGGAGTTTCATGAGAGCCAGGAGGAGCACAATGAAACCGACCGAGGGATGAATAATCCGTGAATGTGTATGGGCAGATAAGAATAAAACAAGAACACCCCCACTGTAGTGACATACATTGTATACCAAGGATTAATTAATAAAAGTGTTATTTTCAATATGATGCCTTGTTCTATTGCATAAAGAGAATTTAGAATTAATGCCCAATCTGCTAAATAAAGACAAAAATAAGAAGGAATACATTGGGGACTCTGAAGCCACCCAACAAGAATTAATTCTTGAGCAAAAAGTAGAACGAAGAAGAAGATTTAAGAGGATCACCGAGGAAGGAAGCGACGGAAATGGCAGCAATGACTCTGGCGAGGGCCAGGTTTCCACACTAATAGAAACCACCAGGAAACATTTGGGGGACCTTTCCCTAACATTGGAGGAGATCGGTGACGGGAGTACGGTAGAGCCATACACACCATACAGAGGTGTTGAGACCAGGAGGGAAGACAAGAAAGAGACCGAGGATAGAGAGTCTGAAGATACTAGTGCGACCGAAGGTATCGAGAGGACACAAGGTCACGGTAGTAGAAGCAATCTGTTCGGGATAGGCTCATCAAACCCTAGTAGTCAGAGCAGCTTGGTGGGACCCAACAGACCAAATCTCAGCGGAGTACCTTTGGGAGGACAAGTGCATGTAGGAGGAGTTCCTGGAGGGTTAAATTCGAGTTCTGGAGGGCAGATCAGGCCGCCGTCAAGAAACGTAATGGTGAATCAGCAAATATTACCGAAGTTCACCGGAGAAGGGAAAGAAGACCCTATACGACATTGTCATACATGTGAGACAATCTGGTCAGCCAATGGCCTGGTCGATAGGGCCGAATGGGTCGTGCAATTTCCCGCCACCGTATGAGGAGTAGCCATCGATTGGTATTCGGATGTTGACAAAACCCAACTGACAACTTGGGATGCATTGGACAAAGCCTTCGAAAAGGAGTTTCGACTCTTATGAGATGATAATGAAATTGTAGCAGAAATCCTGAGCACCAAGCAAGGGAAAAGTAAGACCATCCATGCATATAGCCAACGCCTCAAGGAATTGTTGGCGAGAATAGATAATCAACCCGGAGATGGGTTAAAGAAAAGATGGTTCGTGGAGGGGCTAAAATCATTGCTTAGAAGAAAAATGAAAATTGTACTCCCCACATCCTATGACGATACCTATAACCGGGCAATGGACCTGGAGAGTGAAGGGAAGACATCTAGGGAAAAGAAAGACAAATCCTCTGAAGAAGAGGACTCCTCCGACGAAAGTAGCAGCGATGAGGGGTTGAGTAAAAAGGTGCAAGCCTTTCAAAAATATATGCACCACATGATGAAGGAATTCAAGAGCATGAAGGGAAGCACCAACAAAAATGAGGAAGTATGGTGTGCAGAATGTAAGGAGGAAGGTCACACAAAAGGCTCTTGTCCAAAAAAGGCCTTCTATGATATTTGCCAAGTGTTTGGACATTCTACCAAAGAATGCCCCTACAACATGAAGACATGCGGGAACCAAGTGCTCTTCACCTAGGAGTAGCCGTCAGCAACAACAGGCACATCGCAGCCCCAGGCCAACACCACGACATCATCGAGCGGTTACAAAGGTAACCGAAGGGGAGGATGAGGCAACAATAATAATAGCAATAATCAGAGTTGAATGTAGTATGATGCCAAGGGATGACCGATGATTCAGTGTTGGGCATACAACCAGTAGGGACACTTTGCACAGGACTGCCAGAAAGAGGAGGTATCACAACACTTGTGCAGGTGGTGTGGTCCTAGAGACCACGATGAGACAAATTGCCCCAAGCAAGGGGTTAACTTCCTCAACATTGAGAAGACTAGTGAGAAAGAAGTACTGGCGATCACCCATGCTAAGACCAAAAAGGCCACTTATCCGGACCCCTGTACGGAGAAGGAGAGATTACGGGAGGCAAAAGCCAATATTGAGCGGGAGATGACAACCGAATGACGGAACAACGAGGTGGTGAGTACATCATCCCGTACGGAAGCCGAAAATAACATAATTGGGAAAATACTGTAGATGGAAGTGCCTATAAGGGTAAAGGACCTTCTAGAGATAATGCCACAGTTGAGAACTGCCATTTTTAGTTCCATACAAACCACTGCGTAGGCACATTTGCGTGTAGCACGGGCGAAAGTTCCGATCAGCCCCTCAGCTGACCCAATGTTGTTGGCCTTAAACAGTGGTCAACATCTTGCTGTAGTAGAGATGGGAATTCTTGAGGCTATCCTCAAAGACACCATCGTGGATGGAGGTTTGGGGGTGAATGTATTGCTAAAGGATACATGGAAGAAGCTCGGGAAGACAACACTATGGCCACCCATGTTCAACTTGGTAGGTGCAGACCAACACAACATCAAGCCACTCGACACCCTGATGGCCCAGCCGGTGACAATCGGCACACAACCCTTCCTACTAGATTTTGTGGTAATCCCACTCAAGAAGAAGGGGTACGATGCCATCTTAGGGAAAGGGTGGCTGGTTACAGCAAAGATGAACCATGATTGGAAGAAGAACACCCTTTCCATGGAGAAAGGGGGGTGGAAGTACACCATTGATACGAGGACCCAGGTTGTCGGTGAGGAACTTACGTCAGCTGACTTGGATTCAGAGGATTCAAACAGATGGGAGTGGGAATCCTATGAAGGTAAAGATGAGAGGGAACCAAACGAGGAAGGAGTGCTTGAACTTGGTGGATGTTCAGAAGATGACACTTCCTCATTGAATGGACTCTTCCACTAGCAAATGGAAGACTATAAAGTGTTTCACCCAGCTTGTCACATGCTACAAATTGAGGATGAGCCAGGCGAGAAGGAGGAGTTTCCGCCAGAATACACAAAGTACAAGGAGGGAGACGCCAAAGTAAATGATGTTCCGACATACGAATTTTTGAAGGATAGGCCAATACGGTATGAATACCCCACTGTGAAGGAGACAAACTTGGGAGATACTGCCAATCCCCGAAATATCTGGGTAGGCGACTATTGGAGCCTAGTGTTGAAGGCTGCAGCATTCAAAATCTTCCTGGAATACAAGGACGTATTCGCGTGGTCCTACAAGGATCTGAAGGGGGTCCTGCTAGAAATGTGTGTCCATCAGATACCATTGGTCCCAGGAGCCCCACTAGTATGGAAGAGGTCGTACTGAATGAATAAAAACTATGTTGTCAAGGTGAACAAGGAGATCAAACTGATGCTAGAGGTCGGCATCATATTTCGGGTGGAGATAAGTGAGTGGGTCTTGTCGATTGTGATTTCACTAAAGAAGGAGGCCAACCAGATCCACATCTACGTGGATTTTTGGTGCCTCAACGTAGTCACCATCTGGGGCTTGTTTCCCATACCCTTCACAGACAGTATCCTGGAGGAGGTGGCTAGCCATGAAATGTACTCATTTCTCGACGGCTTCTCAGGATACAACTAGATTTTGATAGTTGAGGAGGACAAGTTGAAGACCATCTTTGTGGTGGAAGATGGAGTCTATGCATACAAACGGATGCCATTTGAGTTGTGCAATGCTCCCGCAACTTTCCAGAGGATATTCCTTCACATCTTTGACAAGATGTTAGTGGGAAATTTTAAAGCGTTTTTGGATGACTGGTCGATTTTCAGTAGCGAAGACGCTCACTTGGTGGTGCTAAGAGAGTGCATGGAGCGATGCCAAAGGGCCAAGATCACCTTAAGTCAATGAAATGTTGGTTTATGGTACCACAAGGGAAGTTGTTGGGCCATATCGTTTGTAAAGCTGGACTGAAAACTGACCTGGATAAGGTACGGGTAATTGTGGAAATGGAGTCGCCCATTGATGTGATAGGAGTCAAGTCCTTTTTGGGACACATTGGATATTACCGGAAGTTCATCAAGAACTTTGGCCAACTTTCATTTCCACTCGACAAACTAACTTGAAAGGGTGAACCATACATATGGGAATCAGCACAAGAGGAAGCATTCCAAGAACTCAAGACGAGACTGGTGGCAGCACCCATTCTGGCCTATCCAAACTGGGACCAAGAATTCCACGTACACGTGGACGCATCAAACTATGCCATTCGGGCTATGCTAGCTCAGGATGGGGCACACGGGCTGGATCACCCCATCTATTTTGCGAGTAGGTTGATATCGAAAGCCGAGAAGAACTACAGTACCACCGAGAGGGAGGCCCTCAGAATGGTCTATGCCGTACAAAATTTTTGACACTACTTGCTGGCGACACCCTTCACCTTCTATGTGGACCATTAGGCCTTGATGTACCTGGTAAACAGACTCATCATCCAAGGCAGGATAAGCAGGTGGCTACTGCTACTTCAGGAGTTCACGTTCACAATAATTGTACGGCCAGACAAAAGCCATGTCATTGCTAACCAATTATCCCGAATCAGGTCAGGAGAGCCGCCAGAGGGGCTAAATGATGACTTTCTAGATGCCCACCTATTCAAGATCGTAGTACTACCACCATGGTATACTACCATTGGGGAATATCTCTCCACCTTTGTATTCCCCCAAGGCATGCAACCGGGAGAACAAAGAAAACTTCTGTTGAGAAGCCGCATGTTCCAATTGATTAATGGTTTATTATATAAAATGGGGCCCAACGAGGTGTTACGTCAGTGTCTGATGGAGGAAGAGGTGCCAAGCGTCATGAGGGAGGCACATGAGGGGCTCGCGGGAGGCCATAAGGGACCAGACACTACGACAAGAAAGGTGTTGCTAACAGGCCTCTGGTGGCCCACATTGTATAATGGTGTGAGAGAATGGGTAGTAGGTTGTGATACCTCTCAGAGAGCGGGGAGGCCGCTAAAAAGGGATTTCATGACTCTCAACCCTTCGCATGCTCAAGAACTATTCGAGCGCTGGGGGCTGGATTTTATTGGGCCACTCAAGGTGAGTCGCAATAGGAGGTGTCGCTACATTGTGGTAGCCATAGAATATTTAACCAAGTGGGTTGAACCACGAGCCCTACCTGACAACTCGGTCGTAAGTACAACAAGATTCATCTATGAGCAAATTATTACACGGAATGGGATCCCTATGCAGTTGATGAGCGACAGGGGTGGACATTTTGTGAACCATGTTATTAAACTCCTTACTACAGAATTCAATATTTTCCATTCATTGTCTAGCCCCTATTACCCGCGAGCCAATGGGTAGGCCAAGGCTACAAACAAGATCCTCATGGGCGTAATCTACAAGTCGTGCGGTGTCGAGGGAGAAGACTGGGAAGAAAAATTACCTTCGGTCTTGTGGGCCTACCGCACAACCTACAAGGTGACCAGCAGCCAGACTCCGTTCCAACTCATGTACGAGCAGGAAGTTGTTGTGCCAGCGAAATTCATGGTGCCAAGCCTTCGCATTGCAGTGGAGAACAGACTCGGGGATATGGAGATCCTGAGGGAGAGATTGTATGCCTTGAGCAAGATGGATGAAAAAAGAATGATGGCACAATGGGCCACATAAGCAGCCCAACAAAGACGGAAGGTCTAGCACGACAAGCATCTTAGGCGAATGAACTTTACTCTAGGGCAATTAGTGTTGAAATTCAATAAGAGGAATGAAATCAAACCAGGAAAATTTAAAGTACCATGGCTAGGCCCCTTCAAGGTACGCGAGGTCAATGCCAACGGGGCGATTAAGTTGTGGACGCTCGACGGGAAGGAGATGTCAGACGTCGTCAATGGGTCGAAATTAAAACAGTACCACGAACAGAGATGAGCGATCGATCCCGAATCCTCCCAAAGAAATAATCTTTTAAAAAAAATTAAAAAAATCTGTACGACAGGTGATCGTATGCCCCTCCCCCAAAAAAATTATTAAAAAAAAATAGTGCGTCGTACGGTGGCACTCGTCGTACGGTGGGACCAAGTGTCCACCATGCGGTGGTACGATGTGCCCACGATGCGGTAAAGCCTGTGTGCCCACCGTACGGTGGCACCGCATGGCCACTGTGTAGTGGCATCACGTGTCCATCGTGTAGTGGCACGGTGTGTCCATCGTGCGGTGGCACCGCATGCCCACCGTGCGGGGGCACCGCATTCCCACCATGTGGTGGAGCCCGCATGCCCACCGTGTGGTGGCATCACGTGTCCACCATCCGGTGGAGCCCACATGCCCATTGTGCGGTGGGGCAAATACCCCGCATGCCATATATACCCCGCGGCGCTCAAATAGAAAAGAAAACCAAAATTAAATTGCAGACCCCGCCAACATCAGTTCCTCTTCGATCTACTACCACCAAAGTAATCTATCAATTTATCTTAGATAACATCATTTCCCGATTTGGAATACCTTTCAGTTTGGTTTTGGATAATGGAACATCATTAAAAACAAAGACGTGAAAAAATTTCTCGAGAAATATCGTATTCAACATCAATTTTCTACACCCTACTATCCTCAATCAAATGGTCAAGCTGAATCTTCAAATAAATAAAAATTGAACAAATTCTTCGTAAGACTATGAACAAGCATGGTAAGGATTCGCACACTCAGTTAAGCTACGCTCTTTGGGCTTACCGAACGAGCGCACTCATTGCTACATGTTCTACTCCTTATAATCTTGTTTATGGTGTTGATGCTATTATGCCTTTGGAGTTAGAAATTCCATCTTTAAGAGTTTCTCTTAAGGGTATAATGGATGATGATTCCTATAGAGAACAAAGGCTCCAACAACTTGAGTTGCTTGACGAATAGCGCATAAACTCTCTTGATCATATTCAATCATATCATAAAACTCTACAATGAAGTTAAAATGATAAAGTCATTCAACATTCCTTCTCAATAGGTGCTTTAGTACTTTATGAGAATCAACGCAATGTGAATGCCTTACCCAAGGAAAAAGGAAAATTCAGTCCTAATTGGCTTGGACCATACATCGTTGTCAAAATCTATGGATTAGGTGCTTACAAGATAGAAGATGTGGAAGGTACACCTCTCAAAGAACCTATAAACTCTATGCACCTTCATAGATACTATGCCTAATCTCTCTCTCTTTCTCTCTCTCTCTCTCTCTTTCTCTCTTTCTAGCTTATTCTCTCTCCCTGTGCCTTTTCTTTCTTCAAATTGGATAATATGTTAGCATATCTTTATTAAAGTATGTAGTATTAAATGATATCGTATTGTTTAGTCTACATTGCTTCATTCTTGACAAGTATGTTTCTTCACTTTATGGTTTGCCTTAGATTCATTTATGTAAATTATAATAGATTTACATTTTATATGTGCTAGCATGTTATACAATTTCTTATGTGTTAAGTAGGATTATACCATGTTGTGTTTAATTAGAGTTAATTAAATCACATTAGTCATATAGTTCTTAAACTTAACCCATTTTTTTCTACATCACCAAGGTAGTATTTAATTAAATATTTAGCTATTTAATTAAATCGCGCACATGTATCAATTTAATCATGAAGCATTGAGAAATCAATCACATGGAAATTAAAATAGACATACATGTTCATTACCAAATATGTTACTTTTAATCAAAGCAATGCATATATTGTTTCAAGAATTAAAATAACATGTTTGAGATAAAAGCATAAGCATATATATATATATATATATATATATATATATATATATATATATATTGATAAGTGTAACAACATAGACATCAATATATATCAAAAGGTGACCCTAACTACAAAATAATCATCTCCTATCTCTAGGGCTAGTAGCTGGAGGCTGGTGATTGCATGTCCCCTCCTGACTTGGCTGTGGGGGTGGACCCATGGGTGTGTATCGTGATGAAGAACATGAGTGACTCTGCAAGGAGCTCTTGCACTCCCTATCCATCATGATCCCGCGATACATGCTTGCCTTTGCCTATGTCGTTGCTAGATCACGCTCTATCCACTGCAATCTCTCTAGCAAACTATTCTCCCTCTCTCGCCTAACCTCTATCTCCACCCGAAAGGGGGTGAACAAGTCCTCTTACCACCCAACACTCCTCTGAGGTCTATGTATTATCTATGAGGTGCTAGAAATGTGTGTGGTGGTGATGATATCTATCATTGTATTCTAGATGAGGTAGCGCCACTCCTGAACGCCAACTGTAGAGATGAGAAAAAAAAAATTCATCAGTAACATCCTATATCATCAAATTCAAATAATTAAATGTATAAATTAAGCAATCATACAACACCTTACCTATATCTCCCTTCCACCAGTAGGGGTCATGAAAAGAGGTTGCCTGTGACTGGGAACCATTGGGCTCTTTGCGCTCATAATGTCTTTGTACGATAGGTGTGGGATGGTGGGGACTAGAATCAGGACCCCTTATAGGGTCCTTCTTTCTTCGAGATGGTATGATCAGTAGATCTAGGGCTATGGTTTCATCTCCAGAGTGATGTGGAACTACATCTGACTCGTCCTTGTCATCCTCATCATCCTCCTCCTCATCATCTTCATCTTGATCTCCCTCTCCTACATCAGGATCATCTCCATCTCCACCAACATCCTACTATCCTGCATCATCCTATTGATCATCTGTGTCTGCCTCACCTAGGTCCTCAGATGTATCAGAATCATCCTTGCCACCCGCATGTATCCATGGTCCAGGGTTCCCTCTAGGGAAGTCTATAGGAAAAATGGCTCTAGGGTATACCCTACCCCACTATGTGATGTACCATCAGTGTGCACCCACATTATCATTATAGTCAGCTGCAACATATCGGTCTGACCCATCTAAATATATCATATCAATCTCGTCACTAGTAGGCCTCGGCATAACTCTTGGACTAGGGGTCACTCATGAGTGTTGGATATAAATGAGCATGTATGTAGGGACACACTACTCAAACCCAAACTATTGCCGAAATCGATCAAAGTAGAATGGGACTACAATGTGGCTATGTTGTCCCTCCAAAAGATGATTTCTCTACATAAAAACCAACTACCTACGCATAGCTCCCCATATGTGCATCCTGAGGTAGGGCCTCCATGTGATCACATCCGCTGTCAATCTATCAAAGGTCACTCTCCAATAAAGTAAGTCTCCAAACCGCCACTCACGGGTAAGGGGATACTCAAACACCCTAGGTTGCTCTGGAACCAAATCAATGGGAACCCCAACTGGTCTAGCATGTGATGTGCTCGAGTATCCATACCTGTAGAAGTGTGCATGTCATCAAGCTGCATCCTTGTCGAAACACGTAGTCTCCTAGGTTATGATAGAGGTGTGATAGGATGCTCTGCCCCTAGGAGAATACCCTCCTATCTCTCTCTATCACTCTCACCGCATTAGTTAGACCTCCATGCATATGTGAGCCACGCCCATTAGGGCACACAACTAATGCTATGGTAGCTATCATAAGCCATCTCACTAATGCTACCTCGCTTGTGGGGTATAGAAGCCAACTGATCATGATGCAACCTCTCATCTCACTGGGCATCTGTCTCCCAACACAATATATATGCTCCCTCCTGTAGCTGGTAGCAGTGTGATCAAATCAATACCTCACTGTCTCTCCTCTGATAGGTAGACAGAGTATACGGGACACGTCCTCTAAGGCGACTGTCATCTCTCCCACCGGTAGGAGAAAGGTAGAAGTATTTGCATCCCATCTCTCCATCAATGCCATCAACATCGCGGGATGGAACTTGATGGAGGGCATGATCATCACATACCATAACCCTACTGTGTGTAGTAGATCTCTATCCTCTGGCAAAAGCCTCGAAATCTGATTCTGAAGGCTATGAAATGTGTGGCTAGCAGTATGCTCTCGCATGTATGGTAGTACCTACAAAATGAAACAGTCCAATCATCAGTAATCGCTCATCAATCATCACCATCTAATAAAAAACATCATTCTATCTACTCCTAACATCAACTGCCTGATCTCATGCAACCCTTAGTCATCCCAAGCAGGGACTAGGGCACCCTAGGAGGACCAAGGCACCCCTCTTGGATCATGACGCCTTGGGAGGACTAGGGTGCCCTATGGAGACCATGGTGACCAGATAGGGGGCATGTGCATAATTAGGGACGGTGACATCATCATTCTAAAAGTCAAAATCAAGAAAAAAGTCAATGGAAGATCAACTCACCTCGTCGAGTGGACTATTGGTCAGCATGACCTAGCGCAGGATCTCCATCCACGTAGGTCACTCGGGTTGATGTCGAGGCATGATAGTTGTCATGTGGGCTCCTATGCAATGAATAGTGCAAAAAGTAAAAAAGTGACAAATAAAGGTGTCGCTTTCATACTTGTGAGGTATGCGCTTTTACACTTTTTCTTATTTTAAGTTAAAAACCCTAATTTAGCTCTTTTCACTTAATCTATCATAACTTGAGCTAGGGAGCTCTGATTTTTGCACCGTTAGCAGTGTTGGCATCGCGAAGTCGCTCTCTTACTCCATATTTATTCCATAAAGTGCTTTGATATACAATTGAGCCTTATTGTGAATATTTCTCATCAAGGTGTTTATCACAATTCGTTGTGGTAAACATGATACCCTGTTTCACCTCACTAGTAAGCAAGCTGAAACAGGGGGGCATATAGCTACCCACAAATTTCATCACCTTCCTTAGTAAGCATTAGGTGAATTTGTGATCTAACATGTGGTTTTGTAGGGTGCAATTCCTAACTGTGTACTGTAGATACCCCTGGGGGCTTCATCCAACAACTTATGGATATATCATTTTTCAAATAATGTTTACTTTTTTGTACTTTAGCTTGCATATCCATGTAGTGTCATATGATCGCTAAAGTGGGGGCTAAATGTAGCATCGTAAATTGTACACCCTTGCTAGGGTGGTACAATTCCATGCTTGGTTTAGCACCCACCTTAGTGTGTTTTGCATCTTGCATTTCTAATTCCCTTTAAGCATTTAATTCATTAATTTAATTAAATCTAAATTCATATTTCATCACTTCATACATTATAAGTTGGGCCCTGTTACTTTAAGTGTGCCCCTTTTATTTTATTTCTCCAATATATCATTAAATCATAAACCCTAATTATGTCTTATTTCAACCTTTAAGGTCCGATTTTGCATGTTAAAACATCTCAAAATCAGCTGTAACTTTGGGATTCACTCTAATATCATCATATCTAACGACCCTGGAAATTTGGTGAAAAGTTGGTCGGACCGTGTGTAAGTTATGCATGGTCCCCAACATTTTTCCCCAAATTTTGGGAGCATAATTCTATGATATTATAATGCTTAACCCCCAAGAAATTGGTGGAAATTTCAAATCTTAGGTCAACCTAAAGATGAAATTAAGATCTAGGGTTTCATACATAAGACCTCTCTTTCTTCATTTGAAGGCCAAGAAGTTTTTGGCTAAGTTTTCTAGTGATCACAAGGAGCCTTCTATGCAGTGAAAGAGCGGGTCTTTTGGAGTCTTCAACAAAATTCAACAACATCTATCAAGCATTTATCAAGTATTCTTTCATCAATTGGTGGCTTTTGAAGATGTAGGAAAGCAATAGGAGATCACCGACTAAAGATTGGCTTGTACCCCTCCCTTGGGATTGGGTATTGATTTCATGTATTTGTATGAGCTTCATTACATCAATTTGCATATTTACATTTATGATTTAGATCACTTAGCATCATTGATTTATAGCATTTACTTTGTCAATTACAAGCATTCAGGGTTTACTCTTTAAAGCATAGGGTTACTCTAGATTGTTTGAATTCATCATTTTAGGGTCTTGCACACACACAAGATTCCTACACACACTATTTTACTATACAAATCGGCTATTTGTTGAGGTGAAAATCACCAAAACAAGGGTTTGACTAAGGAAAAACTGTGATATTTTGCCAAGATCAAGAGCTCAATGAAATGTACAAAATAGAGACAAAATATAGGACAAGAATAAACTGTATTCTCATCAATAGATAAAAATCAAATAGTTGTTCATACAATGAATATGAGCCTGCATATATAGGCAAGGCTATATGGATATGTGAGCACACAAACATGACATGTGGCTCAATAAGAAACAAGGGTAGGTAGGAAATACGTGTGGTAGGTAGGAGAAATAAGAAAATATTCCACATGAGGTGGATCACCCACCGAAGGTGGAATTATCACTCCACAATAAGTGGATATGCTAGAGTAGTAATAAGATCACACCATAAAAGGTGTAAATTCTCCTACACACACTATTCCAATGTGGCACAAACACCCAAGTGTCTCATACCCAAAATACTATGAAATGCATTATCCTAAGTAAACTTAAGTGTAATTATATCCAAGATGAATAATTAATTACACCAACAAAAACCCCATAGAGCCACCCAAAACCCTATTTTTAGTTACAGGTGCAGGTACAGGATTTGATCATCGCTGCAAATTTCAGGTCTGATAGAGCACACAGAAACAGTCCCGAGTATCAAACTTGAGCATAAATCACTGGGACAAGGGCATGGCGCCCTAGTCATGCCTAGGACAGGGGTGTGGCACCTTGGTCCTCCTAGTTTTAGGTGTATTTTGGCAGAACTACAATTCGAAACCTTCAAATTTCAGTCTATCAGTTGCAGCTTCCTGTTTGCAGAATTAGGACAGGGGCGTGGCACCCCTGTCTTGGAAATTTTGGCTCAGATTTCTGGTGTATGTGCACCTCTGAACTCACTTCCTAATCTATAATTTTTAGCTACACATCAGTTAGTTTCAGTTCTACATTTTCAGATTAGGGTTGCTTGTGTATACTTGCATTCTAGGTTGATCATTCAAATCTACACTTTGCATCACTTCTACTCCTCATTTACAGCAAAGGAATAGAAACCATAAGAGGTAATCTTTGGCTCTCTCTTCCTCACAAGAAGTAGCCAAAGTGTGTTACCTCCCTAGGCTCTTTCGTATTCCACAATGTGTACATGAGAGTGGGATTAGGACTTGTTTGCTTAGTCTCACTTTTCTCCCTACACAACATCTTGATAGGAATACAGTTTATTCTTGTCATATTTTATCTCTCTTGTCATTGTGATATCTTTTGGTCTCTTTGATCTTGGTTTATTCAAGCATAATATCACAAATAATTTATAAAATAGTTTCAAAGTAGTATGACTCTTTTTGTTATTGTGTCTTTGAATTTCTACCATACGGTGAACTCACAATGTTGGTTCCCACTTTTTGGTACATCCTGATTTTTGCCAAAATCATACATTTTTTAGAAAATTTAATGATTTAAGCTTTAAGAGGTCCCATTTTAAGTAATTAGTTAAAGAGAGTTCGATCAAAGGCTCTTAGATCAAAATTTCTTGGATATAACCTCTCTACTTCTAAACCATACTTGCAATGGAGTCTCCTTTGCATCTATCAAATCCTAATAAAAAACCAAATTTACATTAGTTTTTTGGGGGTCAAATGAATTCATTTAGAATTTTTTGTTTTAAGTATTTAGTCCTTATTATAAGCTTTCCAAATAGTATAATTTTTAATTTATTTAATTTCATTAATATATTTTTATTTTATTTCTTGTGAATGTAGGTTTTGCACTAAACATGATCTTCTCTGTTCAATGCATTGTGAAAAATAGTATAAACTAATTAAAAAAAACTATAAAATATCTATGCACTAGGTATTGATGTCTTCTTTCTAACAAAAAGGATAAAATTTAATTTTGATATATATAGAACAAGTTATGTGTTCAAACGTACACCTATATCTAAATTATAATTAGTCAAACTTCAAAACTTAATAAAATGAAAAATATTCAATGTATCACTATCAAACCAACTGCATGCTTTGGTTAATGATGTTACAAACCAAAATTTAAAAGAATTTAGTTTTTTATCATTTATAGAAGAAAATTTATACGTTTCGGGATGCACGTCACTCTTAAAAAAAGTTGTTTGCTGTAAAAAACTACTATTGAGGGAGATGGAAAAATCAATAAAATTTTATTCAAAAAAACATGAAAAAATATATTTAGAATCTAGAAACAAGAAGTTACAAATCACTAGTCTACATCATCTTCAAATTCCTAACGGTTTAAAAGTTATAGGTGTCGAAATGTAAAGGTTTTTTTTCAAAATGTTTATCTAAGTATCAAAGTTGGTCAAAAAGTGGGAACCAGTATTTTGAGTTCACCCTATAACTGTTGGCATTTTTTATGATTGATGTTGTGATTGTCATTGATGGACACACACTTGCTTTGAGATCACTTTTATATGTATGAGCTCAACCGGCAATTGTTTCCAACCGGTATGATGCATTATAGTCTTTAGACTATCGGTGTTTTGCAGAATGTGTTTACCGATCTGAAGCGGTATTTTGACCCCAAGCAGTTCGAGGATCTCAAGCAGCAGAACACATATTTCCTAGTCTTCATTTTTGTCAAACCGGCAACCGGTATTTTGTATGAACCGGTAATACTCTGTGATGAGTTACCAACTGACATTTTGTGATAAATTACCATCCATCGATTGTTTGACGGTGTTGACACTTCAACGGTTCTTTTTGTGTCGTGTTACAAAATATGTCTAGATGCATTGAACCTAGGAAATTGAAATGTAATCCTATTGGACCGACATGAAATCAGATTCCTTTATAAGGACATCATGTCTAGGGTTTTAGGTTGTTGCTAGGGTTCAAGGTGGTTGATGAGTTAGAGAGAGTGTGAATGTGTAGAAGACTGAAGTAATGCCGGAATGCATTAGGAACGAGCTATCAAGGATCTAACCAAGCAATCTGTGCTATTAGCTAGATCACTCACTTGTTGATTACTCACATCTTCGACAAGTCTAAAGCCCTTAACCGGGTAGGCCCAAAAGCCTTTTGTAAATCCTCTAACAAGGTGGTTCACATCTGTGGATCCAAAATCCTCTAGCAAGGTAGTCTTTAATCGAACTTGTCTCCTAACAGAGATTGAGATTCCTAACAAGATCTGTTCTGATAAAGAACATTGTATGACCTTAACCGGTCTGGTTCCTATTCTGCAGGTAGTTACTTGTGAGTTCCATCTCACCGTGGTTTTTCCCATTTGGGTTTCCACGTTAAAATCTCTTGTGTTATGGTGTTTGTGCTTCTGTGGGTGAATGCATTATTAGCTATTTGGTTTGCATATGTGCTAACCGGTTTGTCTGCTAAACTGTTTTGCCGGTTTACTGGTAGTCTAGTAAAGTATTTAAGTACATTGATTTTTGGTATACTAATTCACCCCCCCCTCTTAGTATTCATCAATTGGTATCAGAGCCTACCTTTCTATAAGTTTAACCACTTGGAAAGAGATATGGGGGAATATGCATTGAGGGAACTTACTCATCGGCTCACTTAGTCTGAGCAAGCCTATGATGATCTTATGGTCAAATATAAGGCATCTCAAGCAAAAAGGAGAGAACATGTTGAAAAGTTGATGGAGCTATCTGAAAATAGTTCTTCTAATAAAGCGGACATGGAAGCCCTGATCCAAGAAGTAGAAAAGTTGAATGAATCCAATTCCAACCTGAGAAAAGAATTGGAAGGACTAACTATTCAAATGTGCCAAGAGCTTGAGAACCGAAGGAAAGCTGAAGATTTGGTCAAAGACAAAGATCATGAAAACTCCAAGCTGAAGCAAGAGATCAGTGCCCTAACTGCTCAACTCCATGCAAGCATAGTGGAAAAGGAAGACATACAAGGAGAACTGAACATTGCCATCTCTGAGAATGAAAACCTAATGGAAACAAATGCTGCTATTTCCAAAGAACTCTCTGAGTCAAAGGAAATACTTGCTAAGTTCAACAAGAGTACTGTTAAGCTAGAGCAAAAGCTTGAATATGCCAAACCTGTCAAGAATACTGATGGACTTGGTTATTCTGGTCACGAGGAAGGTGAGACCTCTGGTACAAATGTTGGAGCATCGAAGAAACAACCGAGATCAAAGGATAAAGGTAAGCAAAAGTTTAAACCTATTTGCTTTAACTGTCTTAAAGAAGGACATACTGCCAATGTGTGTAGGAGTAAGGCTTACAATAATTTTCCTTTTTTTCTAAATGATAAGCCTAGATCCTATAGATTCAATGGTAACTATTATGCATGCAACAAGTTTAGGCATAGAGCATCTGAATGCAGGTCTGTTATGAACAACGCTGGAAGATATCCTCAAAGGACTCAAGGACTTGGTCCGGAACCTTTTGTGAACCGGAATCACAACTGGTTTAATACCTTTAATCATCAGTCAAGAAGCGGTGGCTATCAAGCAGCAACCAGATGGAGAGCAAACTATTTGATCTGTCATGGTCATGGTCACACAGCTGCAACATGCAGGAGGAAGAACGGTAACATGAATAATGGACCTTGGAGAGCACCTGGAATGGTCTGCTATCATTGCAACAAACTAGGTCACATTGCTATATTCTGCAGAACAAGAAAGAACATATCAGATGACATACTGGTCACTCCAGAAGGAAAGATTGATATTAACACTGTTTAAGTGGATATGAACAAAACCTGAAAGAAGAAACCAGCAGTGTTGCAAGAAGAACTAGTTTTTGCACCTAGTGTGGAAATAAAAGCTTAGGGGGAGCAAATGGTGAAACACTACGAACCCCCCGGTTTACACTGATAAAAGACCTTAACCGGTATGTCATACCTGTCATTTGGCAGAAGATCGGAAATGGTAACAGGCAAATTAGGGTTTACACCCTAATGGTGGAGCATTTATTACGGTAGGTGAGGAATATGTTTAAAAGGAATTTTCAAATCATTTCTCACTATCATTTTTAGAGCAAAGAAGTTTTTCAAGTGCAGAGTGAAGAAAAAGTGATTTGTGTTGCGATTCAAAGAAATCTCGAAACCCTGAAGAAGATTCAAAAGCAAATATCAAATGGTCAAAAGAAGAACTCAAAGTGGTGATTTTTGCAACTGACGAAGTGGAAGGCGAAGTGGAATTTGCAAGCCCTAAATTCTCGATTTCTAAAAGGTATTTCTCAAGTTTTATGTTTTGTCATGGCTTCTGCATCTCATGATAGTTCTAGTGCAACTATCGATTCTATGGATTTCATACAAAGAAAGTCGAAATATAATGTCGTGTCTTAAGTACTGGTTGGTGTTATAGTAGAAGAAGGGATTTTTGATTACATAGACTACAAGATCAAAGACCTAGGGTCTCTTGTGATCCATTCTCAGCTAGGTCTATTTTGTGGGAAGGATAAAAAGATCAAACCGGAGTATAGCATCTTAGAGAAGAAGAAGCTTCGCAATGCGGTTTACTTCCTAGAGGATTTCACAAATGACCACATTCGGATCATTCTGAGCAGAGTTCATGGTGACAAGATGTATCTTGAGAGAACACATGATATCACACCACAAGCTATTCAGGTCATCACCGGTTTCTGCAATACAGGGGAAGTGCCAACCCTAAGGAAAGTCAGCAAGGCTAAAATGTCCAAGCTCACCGATTCAATGAACGACTCACGTGGCATGACCTTCAACTCAATCAAGGATGATCTGGTCAAGTATGCCTACATGGTGATAGGCTACCAGACATTCTCTGCCAGTAGAATTAATTCTGTCTCTACTGCAACGGTAAATGCCGCTTACCGGATGATCAAAGAAGATGCATCGTTTGATCTGTGCACCTGTATGCAAAGACAACTTATGTTGAATCTTAAGTCAATCAAATAGGACAATGCACTGAGATTCAAGTTCGGACAACTACTGGTAGGGTTATTCTTCTACTTCCAAGGTTATTTCCCAGGAGTTGGAGATATTCAGTGGTCTGCCGACCAACCGGTTACCAAGCAGATCAAAGAGAGCCTGCAAGCAGTTGGAACCGGTTACCATGATGTTCTGAACAAGTACTTTGATGAGTTCAAAAGCAAGATGAGTCTAAGGATGAGGATATCCAACGACATTGTCAAGAAATATGAAGAGGATATCTTCTTTATCATCAAAGTGGATGAATGCATAATGGAGGCTGTTGAGCCCAGACAGGAAGAAGTAGAGCCTATGGGCTATGAGGTGTTCTATGATATGTTGGACGGGTATGCTTCTACCCTAATCGCCTCATGCCTTGATCCTAAGGCAAAGAGAACCGGTACCTATCTAGAAAGGGTTGCACTAGTTGTAGAACCTCCTGAAAAGAAAGGAAAGGCAGTGCCTTTGGCATCGGCACCAGTTACTGTAGCCAGTCCCAAAGTGACCAGGCGGTCACCTGCAAAGAAGAAACCGGAAGTGGCACCTGCCAAAGTCTTTGAGAGGAAGAGGAAGACAAGGAATAACTCACCGGACTCAAAAGAAACTGTGTCTGAAGAAAAACCCAAGAAGACAAGACAAACAAAGAAAAAGACAAAGAATGAACTGGCATCATCTGCACTGGTAAATATTGACATTTCTTCCTACAAACCTTTGACACATTGTCAAAAACTATCAAAAAGAAGGATGAAGAGGAGAAGAGGAAAAAGGAAGAGGAGAAGAAGAAGAAGGATGAAGAGGAGAAGAGAAAAAAGGAAGAGGAGAAGAAGAAGAAGGATGAAGAGGAGAAGAGAAAGAAAAAAGAGGTAAAGATGAAGGATGAAGAGGAGAAGAGGAAAAAGGAAGAGGAGAAGAAGAAGAAGGATGAAGAAGAAAAGAAGCGGAAAGATGAAGAAAAGAAAAAGGAAGAGGAGAAGAAGCAACAGGAAGAGGAGCAGAAGAAAAAGGATGAAGAAGAAGAGAAGCAGAGGAAAGAAGAGAAAAGGAAAACAGAAGGAGAGGAAAAGAAAAAAACAGAAGAGGAAAAGTTAAGAGCTACAGAGAAAGAAGAAGCGGCAAAAAGCACTTAGATGGAGACTCCAAAGGCAACCGGTAGTCAAGCCAAACTGGCTGACCTCACCAGTCCTATTGACCTCTAGTCTGCAAATGAAATGGAGCTACTATAGAGCATTAAGGTTGCTCAAGAACGCCTTGAAGTGTTAAGGAGGAAGAAGGAGCAAGATGTGATCCAAGTTGCGATGGACACTCTTACTAGTTTGTTACCTGACACAAACCTCCCCAATACTGATTCATCATTGGCACAATCGAAGCTCCTATGCACCGTAGTGGATGATCAAGTGTAGAGCCTAGAAGAGGTAGTAGAGGCAAATGCCAAGAAAGAGCATCAAAAGGCTCTCAACATTTCCCTGGTAAAGAAGCTAAATGAGCTCCGGTCGATCTGCAAAAAGCACAAAAAGACATAAGGAATGCTCTAGATGAGGGGCATCTACTACTGAGTAAGATTTGCCAACCCCATCACTTCTGTGATGATGTTCTTGTACAGAAGCAAAAGCTACAAACTGACTTGTAGTTATATATGAGCACCTTCAAGCCGCCATATGACTCTTTTATAGTTTATGGGCAAACCGTTCACCGGTTTCATATCCAGTCTGCCAAAATAGAGTTGGAAATCAGCAACCGGATTTGAGATTTGTGGGAACTCCAACTAGTTCTACTCCCATGCCTGCATATACTTCAGAAATGTTATCTCAATCTGGATGCCTTAACGGTGACTCAAGAGATGAGCACTATTGACGCCATGGAAGAGCAGGTCTCCTAGATGCAGATAGAGAAAGAAGTGGCTACCTCCCTACTTGAGTCCTGGTCCTTATCTATGAAACAATTTTTGCAGGACTTCAAATAAGTTTTTGACAAGTTTTATTCTTTATTGTCATAAACTCTTATTCTTTTAATACTAATGAAACAGGGGTTGGTCTGTAATATTTTGTTGTCATTGTTGGCAAAGGGGGAGAAGTATAAATTTTGAATGTTTTGATGTATACTTTCATGTTATTTCTATTAAGAAGTAGTATACATTGTATTTTCTGCAAAAGGGATAGTGTATATGCCTAGGGGGAGTAATTTTGATTATGGCATATTTTTGTTGTAAAACACTTAGATGTCAAAATTTTCCTAAGTGTTGCCATCAATGCCAAAGGGGGATATTGTTGGTATTTTTGATGATTGATGTTGTGATTGTCATTGATGGACACACACTTGCTTTGAGATCAATTTTATATGTATGATCTCAACCGGCAATTGTTTCCAACCGGTATGATGCATAATTATAGTCTTTAGACTATCGGTGTTTTGTAGAATGTGTTTACCGATCTGAAGTGGTATGTTGACCCCAAGCGGTTTGAGAATCTCAAGTGGTACGAAGGATCAAAGCGGCAGAACACATATTTCCCAGTCTTCATTTTTGTCAAACCGACAACCGGTATTTTGTATGAATCGGTAATACTCTGTGATGAGTTACCAATAAACATTTTGTGATGAGTTAACATCCATCGATTGTTTGACGATGCCGACACTTCAACGGTGCTTTTTGTGTCGTGTTACAGAATACGTCTAGATGCATTGAACCTAGGAAATTGAAATGTAATCCTATTGGACCGACATGAAATCAGATTCCTTTATAAGGACATCATGTCTAGGGTTTTAGGTTGTTGCTAGAGTTCAAGGTGGTTGATGAGTTAGAGAGAGTGTGAATGTGTAGAAGACTGTAGTAATGCCAGAATGCATTAGGAACGAGCTATCAAGGATCTAACCAAGCAATCTGTGCTATTAGCTATATCACTCACTTGTTGATTACTCACATCTTCGACAAGTCTGAAGCCCTTAACCGGGTAGGCCCAAAAGCCTTTTGTAAATCCTCTAACAAGGTGGTTCACATCTATGGATCCAAAATCCTCTAGCAAGGTAGTCTTTAATCGGACTTGTCATATAATGTTCTGGTAAAGAACATTGTATGACCTTAATCGGTCTGACCTTAACCGGTTTGGTTCCTATTCTACAGATAGTTACTTGTGAGTTCCATCTCACCGTGGTTTTTCCCATTTGGGTTTCCACGTCAAAATCTCTTGTGTTATGGTGTTTGTGCTTCTGTGGGTGAATGCATTATTAGCTATTTGGTTTGCATATGTGCTAACCGGTTTGTCTGCTAAACTGTTTTGCCGGTTTACTGGTAGTCTAGTAAAGTGTTTAAGTACATTAATTTTTGGTATACTAATTCACCCCCCCCTTAGTATTCATCAATAAGAATCTTCAATTTATCATCTAATAGACCGGTTTTCTATTTTAGAAAAAATATTATGCACTTAAGACCACCTTGGTCCTCCATTTCCATGCATTTACCCACCTAAGTAATCTTTTAGTATAAAAGTGGGCCTATTAATTAATAGTTAGGTAATTATCTTTTTACTCTAGTTCATTGATATGGTGGTGAGAGATCATGTTTTAGTTATTTGATTGAGAGTTCATATGTACACAAGTGATTTTAGATTGAAGACAATTTGTAAACACCTAAAAACGTCCTCAATTAAATAAATATTTTAATTTATTTAGTCAATTCATTAGCCTTTTCTTTCTTAAAAATTAGATAAATATTTATTATTTATTTAATTTTTCTTAATCCTATATTTTCCCTCTATCAATTCAATAAATGCTCCCATTTATTTAATTAATTCATTATCTTCTTCTTTCTGATCCTATCCCTTCAACTTGTTCACGTGGATCATAATTAAATTCATAGTCATGTGACAAGTGTCTTTAAATTCCTTTTCATTTCTCAAATGTCCACAATCATTGAACCAAATAGTCAACCCACCTCTTAATCTCATCCCTTCATCTCGTTTGCACCTCATAATCCTATTGATTGTCCCTTAACCTCTTAATCATGGCCATTCATCTTTTAACCTCTCAATCTATGCCCTTGATTCTCTTGGAGACTTATATTATGCCAAAATCTCTCTAGATATTTCATCATCATCATCATCACCTTGCTTGCATCATCAATCAACCACACTCCCTTTCTTTATGTCATCTTCTCCTAGTGCTTAATGTTGGGAGAAAATACATAATATTCACAAGATCTTGAAGAATAAAAGAACAATGGAGTCAAGCTTGTCATTTGTATGAGGTACAATGTTGTTTCATTTTGTTTACATGCATTTTATTTAGGGCTCCATTGGTTTTGTTGAATGATCGTGTAGATCCTAAGCCAATGATTGGGCTATTTAGGAGTTCACTATCCATATCACTTTTAGCTTACAATCCACTTACCCTACAAAGGTGAACATCCTTGAGAACAAGTGCAACCATCCACCTACATGAACTCATCCAAAAGACCTCCATATCATTCCTATTCACCCATGAATTCCAATGCTTTTGGAAGTAGTTTGGATGCCAAGAATAAAATCCATATGTCAAAAAATCCACATACATCCAAAGATCACCATGTCCCATCCAAGAGACGTGTAAAAACAAAGAAAAAATTGGTCCAAAAGAAAAAAGAAATATCCAAAAGGCCACAAAGGCCCATTAATGAAAAAGGAAAATAAATAAACATGTAGATTCCTAAATTTCTCATAGAAGCAATGCATTCCAAAGAACCACAAAGGAAAGAAAATAGAAACTTATGTGGATTCCCAAGTTGCTCATAGGAGAATTTTATCCTATAGAAAAATCGAAATTGGCATCCAAGCTTGCTATCCTAGATTTTTCCTCTACTCTTACATCTAAACATATCCCACCTTTCAAATCTATTTTTGGTCCCTATTTCCCAAAATCCACTATCTTACATACTTCATCATCTCCCTCATCCATTTTGGGTCCTTGTGTTCCAAAATCTACATCCACTTCTCTATCAAAATCTCAAAATCCAAAATCCATTTCTTCTATATTTCTCCACCACCCTTCAAGATGTGTGATAATGTTGATCTTGCCAACTGTTGGAGTAATTAGGACATTTATCTAATTCTTTAAATTAATTAGGTCCTTTGATGACTTTTTTCACTTAAGCTAAAACTTAGGTGCTTTTTTATATCTAGAGTTATGCTTTTATAGCTTTAGTTCACTTAGTAATACTCTAGTTTAGTTGTAGATGAGATTTATTTAGCTCCTCTTTAATTTTATTTATTTCTCCTAATTTTAGGATTAGGGCATCTCTTGCTCTCTATAAAAGAAAGTCATTCATTCATTGTAACTATCCAATTTTACTACAAGTTAATCTAATTATCAAATTCCTCTTTTCATCAATTCTCTCTCAAGGTTGCATAACATCAATCTTGACTTCTTCTCTTTTGTGTGATAGGTATTTTTCTTGTAGATGAATCTTGGCTCATGTGGTTGTATCATCAACTTCTACACCAATATTTTCATCCACTCCTACACAAGTCTTCCAATGTTGTATCTATTATTTGATACCTATTTTCTATCCGTCCATCCCTCTCATCAAATCCTTAGCATAAATACATAAATACTTACCACACTCCATCTTACCATCCATTTCATCTCCCTTTACCATCACCCTATCAATGTCTTTAAGCATACATTAAATAGCCATTTTCCATTGCAACACATCTTTTGGGGATACTATCCAAAGAATGATACACTTGAGTCCTTCCTCCATCTCCTATCATGCTTCCATTATCCTCTTAAAGGGTCAAAAAAATTAAAAGAAAAGGAAAAAAATGAAAAAAATAAAAAATAAAAAATAAATATAAAAATAAGTAAAGAGAAATAATATATCCAATGGTGAAAACCAACTCTTGTGGCACCCTGAACAAGTACCATGATGAAAACTTGGCAAACATGAGTCATGTGTAATGCATTACCCTCTCGCTTTCTTCACTTGGGGGTATGTTTCATCCATGCTATTGTATCCACCAAATCCTCCATTTTTCCTCATCCTCCATTATCCCTCATTCACTTTATATACATCCATATTCCCTTTTCCACCTTTGATCTTAACAAGGTTAAGGATCTCCATAAGCATCATGTATCCTGTCTACTTCACCTTATTCATGCCCTTCAATCCATATGCATTATCTTATCCATTTCCTACTTCCATCATTCATTATTACCTTTGATCTTGCTTATCCTATCTTTATCCTATCTCCATACTATCCACATCCATCCCTTGATCTTGATCAAAACTAAGGACATAAAATGAAAAATATGTTCTTGGAAACTGATGCTCTGCAAAATGAAGGAATGTTAGAAAAATGTGTGGTGAGGCAACACACTCATGAAAAACACAAGAAACAAAGAGTTGTTAGTGTTAATCAATCGAAGATTACTCTAAACAGGCATACCAAGAGAGACACTAAAAACGCAATAGAGCATTTAACTATGAAAATAAATGCAATAAGGCATCTCAAAATGCCTTCCGCCATGCTTGTATCTCCTCCTCCCTTGTTCCTCTCCTCTCCAAGTTCCAATGAGTGTAGCTCTCAACACCTTTTTGCACTATGGATGTCTTATGGAGATTTAAGATTGAAATGCTTCAACTATGCTATGCAAGTGTAAAACAAACTAATTAGACATGCTATGAAATGAACTAAGATTTTATTTTAGTCCAAAATGACAATATATTAGTGATTTATGCTAAAATGCTCTTCTCTAAAATTGGCTATAAGTTAAATGCGTACAAGTTTTCAGGATCTAGATTATGAAGAAATGAGCTCTATTTATAGGTAAAATGGAGTAATGGATGGCTGAGATTGAGTAATCTCAACAAGGGTAAGGATTGAATGGTTTAAGATCCATGTGAGGGCTTTCAACCCAATCCCAAGATGACAAGTGTCAACATGAGATGGGTTGAGAGGAGAGGGAAGAAGCATTAAATGCTTGACATGACCTGAGGGTTAACTTGGGAGGTAGGGTTAATGTTGAGTTGAGTGAATAAATTTATTATTCAAAGAATAATGCTTTTATCCAATGGATAAACTCTTGTGCAAGAGTTAGTGAGGATAACCATGGTCAAAACAATAAATGCTTGAGGAGACATATGGGTTACATGAGGGTTGAGTTAGGGGTCAAAGTCCCTAACCATGGGTGCAAGTGGATTTAACCATAAATGGTTATGTAAGAGCCATTAATGGTCATGTAAGAGCCATTAGTGGTTTGGAAGACTTTAGAGGTTAAATTGTTGAACACATAAATCATTTAATGCTTTTCAAAGACTTTGGAACTTTGAGAAGTGACTTCAAGTTGCTTAGGAATGTGACAATAATTAGGGGATGGATTAGGCTAATTAGGAATGGTTAGAAAGTGGTTAGAAGAGTCTAGAAGGGTATTTTAGGATTGCAAGTGGATTTGGTGGGTGAGGGAAAATAGGATTTAAATTAAAATAAAATTAATTTATTTCAACTTGTGGTTGCAACTTGCATTTGTAGGAGAATGCAAGTGGGGGGGAGTTAAATGATTTAAATAAATGTTTTAATTATTTATTTTAAAGAGGAAAGGGGATTAAATTTAAATAAATAAGATTTATTCATTTAATTGATTGTGAATTTGGTTTAATGAATTAATGAAAATAAATTGAATAATTTATTTAATTAATAGGAGAATGTTTGAATAGGAATTAATTAAATGTTGATTTAATTAACTATTGGCTAGTGGGTTTTTAATCAAATAAATAACAAATATTCATTTAATTAAAATGGACAGATTTATGTGACTAAATTTGCCCCTCTTTGAGACGGTGCGGTTTATCGCATCGTTTCAAAGAAAGAAAAATAGGCGAGAAGAAATATGCCCCATAAATGTTAATTTAATGGGTGGTATGCCCCCTCGAGAGATGGGTCGAATTTTTTTGAAAAATCGGGCGATCTCTCGAAAAAGAATGAGAAGTGGAGGGGAGGGAAGAATAGAAGAAATTAGCAATAATGGTGAAAAAATGGAAGAAATCAGAGTGAATACGGAGAAGCAGCAAGCCAGTGAGTACCCATAGGTCATGTAGGAGATTTTGTGCAAATGCGGTGTTTGTGCTTTTGATTGATGCTATACAATTGATCAAAATTGGTTGGACAATCTGGTGCAATTGGTGAAATTGCCCCGGTCTAGTCAAAGCATGATAGTTGCTGTCAGTTGTTTGCTTGGACAAGATAAAGTCTGAGTAAGTGAATCAAAGTGACCTGTTGGTGGCTTAGACAATTGATGTAATTGCCCGATGAAGTCAAGGTATATGAAGCAAAATACTCGTTCAAATTTAGACAATTGATGTAATTATCCATTGTGATTGTGTTGGATTGGTTGATCAATTGATAGGGTGTGCGTGGGATGTATGGTTGTGGTGAATCATAGCAGCCCCGTTGAGACTAGGCAATTGATGATAAATGTCTGATGTAGTCTAGGTTTTCCATGATCGATTACCTGTTGAGACCCGAAGATACTTGATCAGAATATCTATTGATAGTCTAGGTGTGTGTGAGTCGATGTGCCTATGTAGACAGAGTAACTTGCTTGGCTTATAGGATGATCGAGGATGGGAAGCGCAACCCCTCCTATTAAAGATGAATGGTGATGAACGTAGCTTGATTGAGTTGGTGGGAACCAATGAAGGGATTATGATGATGTTGATGATCAAGATAGGGAGGGGGAGAGGGGGGGTTCAATTTTAGATAGAAGATATGGAGGACCTAGGAACCATTCCTATGGAAGAAGATCAAAAAAATAGAGTATGCATCCATTATGATTACTATGTATGAATGATATGTAGCTATTATGAATGTATGGATGGATGGAATGCAACGAAATGCAGTATATACAGATGAGATGGAATGATGATCCATAGTGCTTTATTTTTCATGAATGAGCATGGTAGTATCAATCTTGGACGAGGCAGGTGGAACCAAGTTTGGAGCATTGTACCTGTAAGCAAGCAACATAGATAAAGAATATGGACCCTCCATAATGGTTCAAGCTCATATGGTCGAGGTATACGTTGTAGTCAACAAGCCATAGTGATCCATGACTGTATTTTGCATAAGATCACGTAGCTTAGTGAACTTCCCACGTAGACACCATTAGTACATGTCCCAAAACTTCATTGGAATAATTCGCAGAAGATACACAAACAATGCTTAGGAACCATCCTGGCTACTCTAATCACTTGTGGATATCTTGGAGTAGTGTAGGAACCTGATATAAATAAATAACGTATCAAAATGACCAAGTACTTGATAGTTTAAATAGAATTTTTTTGTCAAAGAAAATGTTATCATGTCTTTGTTTTGGTAAGGATGCATCCTTGTTAAGACAGTTGTGCGTACCTGTGTTGATTGTTTGGTTGATTTGATAAGTGATCATCATTTGAGTAGTTCAAAAATGTTTGTTTTATGTCTGTGTCGATGTGTACGTACAATGCGTTGCCATGTTTTTGGTTGATTGTTGATGTTTTATGATGTTTTGGATTTTTGTGATTTGTTTTGAATGTTTTTGGATTTTGTGAGATAGTTTTGAATGTTTTTGGATTTTGTGAGACAGTTTTGAATGTTTTTGGATTTTGTGAGATAGTTTTGAATGAAGAATTCAATGAATCATAAGTAATGTAGAATCCACTTCCATCAATAGGTTAAGGGCATTGCCCCCAGTTTAGACATGACTATGAAAAAGCGGGATGCAAGACGCATGAAGTACTATCCTTTATTTCAGATCAATAACAAGCCATGGTTTAACTGATGGATGAGCGGATGTAATGAATGTGATTGCAACAAGTCTGAAAGACAATGGAGCCATAGCCTTTACGAGTGGCACCTATTTGCTAGGTTTTCACCATCACACTTACCCAAGGTGCCACTGGAGTGTTCGTTCACCATTTGGATGCATGATTTTTCTTAACTATTTTGATTTTTTTGTATTTTCTTAAGGACATTTATCTAAATGTTTTTGTTGTTTTTCCGATATGTATTGGAGCCTGATGCTCTGTACAACTTATGTATGGAACCGTTTGTGATGCATGATGTTGATTGGATCTGCTAGCGGTTCCCCTTCTGAAGTAGCCAATTGATATGCCCCAGACCCAAATACAGTAGTGATAACATATGGACCCAGCCAATTAGATTCAAACTTTCCCTGATGTTCTTTGTTTGGTTGGTTACGAGAATTCTCTCTGAGAACAAGATCACCCACCTCAAATGCACGAGGTCTAACTCAATGATTATAGCTTCTACTCATGCGCTGTTGATAGGCCTTGAGGTGGTTGTATGAAGCTTGTCATCTTTCATCAAGTAGCTCCAAGTCTTGAAGACGAGAGACTCGATATGCTTCATCATCTATCAGATTATGCAAGGAAACCCGTAGACATGGAATCTCAACCTCAATAGGAATAAAAGCTTCTGCACCATAGAACAGAGAGTAGGGAGTTACGCCTGTAGGGCTTCGAATGCTAGTTCGATATGCCCATAGTGCTAGATTTAATTGAACATGTCAATCACAACCAGCATCATTGAATGTCTTCTTGAGGATTCTCAGTATGTTTTTATTCGATGCTTTGGCCTGACCATTTCCTTGTGGGTAATAGGGAGTGGAAAAGTAGTGTTGGATGTTGGTGCAGGAGCACCCTTCTAAGGTCTTCCTCTATTTTGATTTTTGTTGGAATTTTCCTTCTTTAAGAAGCCATGTAAATGTAATAAGAGCCAAGAGCTCATTGGTCTTGTTTAGGTCCTAGTTTAGGTCCTAGGTTCACAAGTCTAGGTTGAGTTTTTTTTATGGAGTAGAGGGTATATGTGCCATTGATGAGTTTGGGGTCTTTTTAGCATGGTTGTGTCCATAGGATAGCCCAATGTAGGCCCAAAAGTAAAGAAAAGCAACTTTGCAAAAGTTGCTCAAAAGTTGCAAAAAGTTGCATGACAACTTTTCAAAGTTGTCATGCAACTTTTCCACCTAATAGGTAATAACCTTAGCTTGGCATGGAGAACCCTAACTTTGGCACATAAACTGAGGCAAAGACATTATATATTGTTGCAAACCCTAAAATGATGGGTTGGATGTCAGATTGTACGGCCCAAGGGAAAAGACCTTGACTGTGACTGTGTTTTTGTTGCCAGTCGGCACAAATGGAGCATTAACAAATTGATAATGGAATTTTTTGCAAACTAAACGGTGTTGAGAGTCTTGAATTGTGTTTATACTTTCATTTTGAGCACTTAGGTTAGGTTTATTGTGCAGGTTTTGTGTGTTTTGTAAATATTTTGTGAAGTTACTCTTTCACTATCCAGTTTTGGACTGTTTTGTGTAAATGGGTTGACACCTCCTATCCCCATTGTGGAAACACCATGAAACCATGGGGAATAGGAGTGAAGACCCTGTACAGTACCTCAGAGGAAGTAGGGCCCCTGAAGATGCAGGAAAGCCTTTCAAATACCCACTCCTAGGCGAGATTGGACAGTGCCCGACTAGGAAGGGTTGAGGTTGCAGAGGTCCATGAGAGCAAGGTAGGACAAGGAAGGAGGCACCCTTTGGAGGAGTTGTAGAGGGGTGTGTGGAGAACCATTGGTGAGAAGGAGGAGCTTCCACCAATCCAGATAAGGTGGTAAAGACAACAAACCATCACTGTGACCCTGGCAGGCCTAAAAACCCTCATAAAAACCCTCAAAAACCCCTAAATTCACCTAGGGCAGTGTATGGACACTTGGAGGCCCAAAACTAGGAAAATATTTGAGCCTTTGCCAAATTAATAGTAGTCCCTTTGGGAAGTTTCACAAGTTTGAGCATTGTTTGCAAGAGGGAGCCCTAAAAGTCCGGAATGGAGGCCTAATTGGGCACATTCCTTGTAGCCCTATTTTGTAGGAAAGAAGCAAAATAGTGAGATCAGTAACAAATAGGAAGGTCAAAACCTCTTGAGGGTGCATGAATGGATGGAAAACTATGTCAAAGACCTATCCTATCCTTGCTAGGACCTAAGAAGGTGTAGGAGGAGCTAAACCCTTATTAGCCCATGTGAGGGTTTTGAAGCTTGTGAGTAGGTGTGACCTTGGGAGAAGTATCACAGGTTGTTGGTGGGTGGATTGGGCAAGGTCAGGGGATTCCTCAAGCAAGGGAAGTCCTAGAGGCCCTAGGGTGTAGTTGGAACACCTGGTGATCCAAGGAAAGGATCAAGGAGCATAGACTAGGCTAGTCTATCCCATATCCATTTCCATCAGATGTGAAACTTCTCACAGAGCTCACGGACGTCCTGATTCTTGAATGAGAGTCCATTATCTGTGATGATGGACATGGGTACACCATACTGATAGATGATATAATTAAGGATGAATGAGGCGATCTGCTTGCTGGTGACTTGGGTAAGTGGAACAACTTCAATCCACTTTGTGAAGTATTTGGTGGTGGTAATGATGAATTTGTGGTCGTTAAATGAAGATGGATGAATTTTACCCACAAGGTCAAGTCCCCATTGACAAAAGGGCCATGGTGTTGTGATGGGTTGCAATTCCTATGTTGGTGCATGTATCAAGTCTCCATGAACTTGGCATTTCTTGCATTTTGTGACAAAATAGTAGGAGTCTTTTTCCATGGACGACCAATAGTATCCAGCGCGCATGATTTTCTTGGCTAAGGAAGGACCGCTTGCGTGAGTCCCATAAATTCCTTCATGTAATTCTTCCAAGGCATTTGTTATCTCATCCTGTTCCAAACATCGAAGGACAGTACCATCAAGACTACATTGGTATAGGGTTTCAGCAATGATGGTATATCGAGCGGTTTGGCGAATGAAGGTTTTGCGTTGGTTATTCGATTGGTTAGGAGGAAGTGTGTGGTCGCGTAGATAGGTGTAGAAATTACCATACCATGGGGATTCAGAACCGACAAGGAGACATATCATCTCGGTTTCAAGGATATCATAAGCGGGAATCCAAAGCTGTTCTACCAAGAACTCATAGCGTGTTGAATTCTATGGAAGATCTAGGAGAGATGTGATGGTAGCCATAGCGTCAGCAGCTCGATTCTGATCTCTGGGTATTTGCTCAAAGTTGATAGTCATAAATGATATCTTTAAATTGTCCACCATTTGCTTGTACGACATGGGTTTATCATCCTTGACCTTATATGTGTCTGTGACTTGTCAGATGACCAGTTGAGAGTCGCTATATACCTATAGCTCTTTTAACTTCCATTGCACGACAAGTTGGAGTCCTATGATCAAGGCCTCATACTCAACTATGTTGTTTGTGCATGAAAAAGTTAGCCTGTAAGACTTTGGGATGCTATCACCTTGAGGTTTGATAAATAGAATGCCTTCCCCCGAGCCATGCCTAGTGTATGAACCATCAAAGTATAGTTTCCATGGTTGTGTCACTGTGATCATGAATATCTCTTCATCTGGAAAATTGGAAATAAGAGGATGATCACCTATAATAGGTGCATTGACCAACTGATCTGCAATAACATGCCCCTTGATAGCCTTACAGTTCACATACACGATGTCAAATTCACTTAGAATCATCACCCATTTGGCCAAGCGGCCTGTCAATGCTACTTTGCTGAGTAGGTACTTTAGTGGATCAATCTTTGCAATGAGTTGTACTTTATGTGTTAACAGGTAGTGCCTCAGTTTAGTGGCTACTAAGATTACTGCTACGCAAGTTCGCTCAATAGGCGTGTAATTGATTTCATAGCTGACCACTGTACGAGAGATGTAGTAAACAACACACTCTTTCCCTTCTGCATTATGTTGTGCTAGTAGTACACCCAATCTCGTATTAGTTGCTGAAATATAGAGCAATAGAGGCCTACTTGGATTTGGTGGGATCAACAATGGTGTATTCATGAGATAGTCCTTAAGCATCTAGAATGCTTGCTGGTATCTAGCATCCTATTGAAAGCGGATTTTTTTGTGTAACAGGTGTGTAAAGGGGTGACATGTATCTTCCAGTTGTACAATGAATCTTCAGATGGATTGAAGTTGCCCTTGTAATGTCCTTAGCTGATTGATGTTCTTTGGAGGTGGCATGTCCATGATTGCTTTGACCTTTGCTGGGTCGACCTCAATGCCTTTGCTTGAGACAATGTATCCTAGATGCTTCCCTGAGGTTACTCCTAAGACACATTTCTTTGGATTGAGTTGAACATGATATTGTTCTAGTCTGTCAAAGATTTTATCTAATATGGCAAGATGACCTTCTCTTGTTAACGATTTTGCCAGTAAGTCATCGACATAATACTCCATTATGGTATGCATCATATCATGAAAAATGGTGGTCATTGCTCTTTGATAGGTCACCCCTGCATTCTTTAGACCAAAAGGAATTACATTCCAACAATATGTTCCCCATGGACATGTGAAGGCAGTTTTATGTTCATCCTCCAGAGCGATCTTTATCTGGTTATACCTTGAAAATTCATCCATAAGAGAAAGCATGGCATGTCCTGCTATTAGGTCCATGATCATGTCAATGTTTGGTAGGGGGGAGTCATCCTTAAGACATGCCTTGTTTAGATCTCTCAAGTCAGTACAGATACAGATGCCCCCATTTGGTTTTCCAATAGGTACAATATTGGATATCCAATCTGCATAATCAATTGGTCTAATAAAACCAACATCCATGAGTTTCTTAAGTTATGCTTTGAATAGTACTGCAATCTGGGGGTGCATCTTGTGAAGCTTCTGTTTGACAGGCTTAGCTCCTTCTGCTACGATGAGGTGATGCATGACTAAATCGGGATCAAGACCCACCATGTTTGCATATGACAATGCAAAGTTGATCTGACACTTCTGGAAGAATTCTACAAACTTAGGTTGTTCCTCTAGAGTTAAAAGAGATGCCAGACGTATGAGGTGAGGAGTTTCAGGAGTCCTCATGTTGAATTATTTTGTTTCCTCGATAAGGATCATTGATCATTCCTGATGTGTACTAGAAGGGAGGATGTCAAACCTCTCATCCTCGGGCCCCTCAGAGAGGTTTTCAGTAAAATATCCATGTTTTATTGTTATATTTTTGCAACTGAAAGGTTTGGCATCTGCCCCAAAGTATGTTGCGCTATTAAGTTCAATGGCGAATCCAGCTTTGTGATCCCCGCTTGGTATGTTATCCCGTAGTTCCAAAAATTCAATGATTGCCTCATCGTTTTAGAATTGGTCAAGGCATGGGGGATTAGGTTGGTTCCATTCGATGAGTTCGGGATGGATAATGGGCATTACCTCATCGATCAAGTTAAGTTCATAAGATGTGTTAGTGAGGGTCAAGACGTTGTGGTGAAGGTCATTGATGGTACTCTCCCTGTCAGAATCAGACATAGGATGTGATGTAGGGTCTGTGGAAGGTGTTTCCAGTTCAGGAACCCAAGAGGTTTTTATCTGTGCTTCTCCGTAAACAGGGATTTCTTTGCGAGGTGGAGGTGGTGATGCATCTTCCTCATCTGAAGTATTGAGTTGTATGGAATCAAATTCCCACTCATGTGAGTCGATCTCTGAGTCGCTTTCCAATATCTGATTACTATACCAAACCAGGACATCCTTTGAGTTAAACATGACAGGTATAATTGGTTGATGTACCTTTAGAGATGGAATGGTTGGTGCTATGGGGAGGATTATTGGGATCAGTGAATCTGATACTAGGAGTATCGGCCTTGTTGGATATGTTGCTTATGATGGAATTGTCAGTGTTGTCGATACTGCTGGGTGTTTTGATACTGCTAATGGTGTTGTTGATGCGGTTGTTGTTGTTGATGGAGTTGTTGGTTTGATTGTTGGGATGATTGGTGTTGTGGATGATATTGTTGGTATTTTTAGCCTCAATGGGGCAGTTGGTACGGTGCTTGGTGCTGCTGATATAATCAAAGGTGACCTCTTTAGTGTTTTAGGCTGATATAGAGGTTTGTTGGGTTTCCCTTTGAATCTGAGTTTAGGAAGAGTCTCTTTTTGAAAGCCTAAACCAGTGTTATCTTTAGGCTTTAATTCAGGTTGCAATGGTTCATGTCGTCCTTTCTTGCAAGGTCCCAAAGCACTCTAACCATCATAGCCCATTCTTTGCATAATGAGAAGGCCTTTACCATATTGATCTGTGGGAAGCTTATCATATGGGGTTTCTGTGATGATAGGGTCTTTATAGATCCATTCTGCTAAGTCTTCATCTCTGGTCTCCTCTTCCTGACTCTTTCCAAGGATAAAAGGCATTAAAGTGCATGCCGGTTTGGCCAGTGATGCTTGAAGTAACCTTTGAGGCTCACCATGAGTTCTAGGGGAAGTTGGTAGTTTCCCAACACAAAAGAGTTGGCTTAGATTGTACTCCCCAGGACCTTCCTCTGCCATTTTCATCTTTAGCTTTTCTTGCTTGGGTATAGTGGTGTTTGAACTGGAAAGAGAGTCTGGGCTTACATATGATGTGGATGGGATAACTTATTTGTTGTTGGGAATGATAATCTTTGGCTGATGGTTGATATTATTACAATATGCAAATGGGTTTGCATCGCCCAAGATTGTAATTTCTACACTGTTATGAGGGAACTTGATACACTGGTGATAGGTAGATGGAACGGCTTGCATGGCTTGTATCCAAGGTCTTCCTAACAAAAAATTATACGGCAGAGGAAGGTCCAGAATTTGACATATGATGTGCTTCACCACTGGGCCTACTCGGATTGGTAACACAACTGCTCCTTTTGATGAACGCTCAACATCATTATTAGCTTTTATTGTTATCTTTTTGCAGGGATCCACTGATTCAACTTCTTATCCCAATGTTGTGACCAATTGTAGTGTACAAATATTTAGGCCTACTCCATTATCAATCAAGACTCGCTTGATCCTGTGTTGGTTGATAAATCCTTCAATATGGAGTGAGGTGTTATGAGGTTGTTGGAAGGATGTATTGTCACTTTCCAAGAAAGTGAGACATGGTGATGACCTCAGACTACCAACCATGGCTTGAAATTGATCTGTGTTTAGATTGGCAGGGACTGATGCCTCTTGGAGAGCTTGATCCAAGATTGTTTTATGAGATGGGGATAGGTGCAACAACTCTAAGATGGATATAAGTGTAGGCATTTTATCTAATTGTTCCACAAGGTTGTACTACTTTGGGATGGAGATGGTGCCTTGTGGAGCTGCTTTAATGGTGATCTTGCTACGACGCATAACAACATTGCAAGTAGAGCTTGGATTTTTGATGGTAATGGTTGCAATTTGTTCATCGACATCATATAGGTGATTCGCAGTGTAATCATAAGCGGCTCACGTATAATCATCGGTATCTGTGTTTCGTCCTGACGTGGAAGGACCTCTTTGATCTTGTGATGGAAGTGGATTTTCAAACATAAGATGATCATTATTTATGGTTTTTGGGTCATGTCCTTCAATTTCAATCTCTCCTCGGTCAATAAGATCCTGAACAAGATCTTTCAATCTATGACAATTACTTGTTTTATGCCCTTTCCCTTGATGGAATTCACAATGTTCATCATCCCTCCACCATGGAGGTTTGACCTGAGGTTCGTAATTAGACTTTTTGTGTAAGGTCACTAGATTTGACGAGACCAATTGACGTAACACTATTTCAATAGGTTCCCCTAAGGGAGTGTATGTATGTTTTGGTTTATAATTCTACTTTCTTTGCCTTGGTTCCTCTTGCGGTACATTGCATCCTTGATTTGGTGGGGGAGGAACCGTGTTGTTCTTAAGAGGGGGGTTTTGCCCCACAAATTGGACCACATGTTGTGCACTCTTGATAGTCCTTGCATCTACAAACCGTCATTAATGATGTTTTTGGTTTTATTCCAAAATTTAGGTTTATCACTGTTAAAGCGCGGGTGAGGGGCATCTTTTGGTTCATTGTATATTTTGATAAGCCCCTTTTTTATGAGGGCCCTTTCACATTTTAAACCTTGTGTGATCATGTCATTAAAAGACTTTGTGCCTTTCATGTCTAAATGAAATTCCATTTCTTTGTTCAAGTTGGAAATAAATATTTCTACTAGCTCTCTTTCAGGTAGCTGAAGGGAACATCTGGTAGACATTATAGAAGTTGAGAAAATACAACACCACAGGAGCCCAAATAATCTCTACAAGCTGAAAAACCTGTTACAAGGAGAAGCAAGGAAGCAAATCACAGAAGGAAAGAATACACAGGAAAAATATGCTCTAAAAGATGAGATCTCAATAATCTCCAAAATGTATTGTCAATAATAATCCTTCTTCATACAATGAAAAGAAAGAACTTAACCTTTAATAGGTCAAGAAACCCTAAAAGGGAAAACCTAGGTTTGCACATAATAATTAATTATATGCACCTAAAGTTAGCTTAAGTGTAAAAGAGATAAAGGGAACTTAAATAATTAAACAAATAATGTTTAATTAATCAAGTAAATACCCGAATACTCTAACACCCCCCCTTAAGATAGACTTAGGGAGAAGCTAAAACCTAGAATAGCTACTGAAAGCAATAAAGATGGGTCCCGACAACAAGGCCTGATCAGGTACCCAAATACAATGAAATCTCTATGAACTGGAGAAATAGAGAAAACCTCGTGGGAACAAAACTCTACTCCAAAAAGAGATGAAAAAGAATATCACTGAAGCATGAAGAACCTGCAAACTCTGTCGAAGAATAACTGCTGATCTGAAGAACATCCATTGAACTAGAACATGACCAGGTAGAGAAGACTGTAATCTGCATGAGTGCCCTCAAATGACACTACTCAAATCAGGAGGCAAACAAGGCAAAAGCAACTGAAATCGAAGATACAGATGGCATGAGAAACCAAAGCCTGAAGAGCTGATCAATCGAACCACGGAAGCAGTAGAACCAACAGGATAAACCTCCCCATAATGCGGAAGTGGGAGAGGGATAGGAACACTGAAAAGGACAACCAAAAACAACTGCATGACGAAGAACCAAGAACATCAAAGGTGCTGAGACACATCATCATGAGGCGAATGTCGCGGAAGGAACACTCACTAGACAAAGGAAGATGGTAAACAAAAGGCAAACATCAACCCCCTCATGGCACTTGATCAATAGTGCATGTACAACAAGACACAAAATATGCAAGATTCCAAGCAAACAATGCATGATGGCACTTTATCTCAGCGCGTTTGCATAAATACAAGCTACAATGATAAGAAGACTGGAAAAATAAACGTGAGCCAAAATAGAGACACCCTACTCAGAGAAGAGATCCCAGGACCTGAAACAACCACGATATCCACCAGAGTGCTGAAAAGCAAAAAACTAAATAAAATATGCATGGAGTAGAATCTGGAAATAAAACTCAGATGGCTGGAAAGTACACAGCACACGCTTTCCAAAAATATAAAATTTTTGAAAAATGGAGGTCGGATGCTCATTCTATGGCTCCCGGAGTGCAAAAAATAGACCTCACTTTGACTGGAAAAAACCATAGTCAAATAGAAAAATTGGAAAAAATTACCAATACCATGAGGTTGGCCTTGGAACCAGCTTTCCGACACCTATTCATTTTCTAAAAAATGACTCCGTATGCCCAAGATAGAGCCAAAAAAACAAACCCCCCTTGAAAAATGCCAAAAAAGAGGTTTGGTGGCTTGTTTGGGCGGAGGAGGCTAGGGAGTGGCGCTCCGGTGGTGGAGAGGAGCTCTGGTGGCAGCCTGGGCAGAGCGACGCTCACATGCGGAGCAGTGGCCACTTGGGTGGCGGGCCGGGAAGCTGAGCGGCGGCTGGCGGCGGGGAGGCGCTGCACTGCGGCTGGGTGGCGCGGCGGCTGCGCGTTCGGGTGGAGCGAGGGCCGCTGGGGCGGTCGACCAGAGAGGTGGCCGTAGAAAGGAGCTACGACAGGGCGCAGGCGGCGAGCACGGGCGGCGGCCGAGAGCGGAGCGGGAGGGCTGCTGGGTGGCCGCCGGGGAACGCAGGGAGGCTGATGGGGGGGTCGGGAGCCGACAGGTCGCCGGAAACCGGTGGAGGGACCAAAGGGCCGGCGGCGGGGGGCCGTGGAGCTGTACGGGCCTGCGTGAAGGAAGGGTACCGTGGGGACCCCCCCCCCCCAAAAAAAAAAAAAAAAAAAAAAATTGTAAAAAACAATTTTTTTAAAAAAAAACCTTGCTTTTCACCTTTTGCTTTTTTTAAGAATTTTTTTTAAAAGCAAATTTCGCCCTGCATGCCGTAAAAAGGCAAAATACTTTTTTTTTCAAATTTTTTTTCTCGATCTGCATGCCAGGACCGTACGGCTTGGATCTGAGAAAAAAAATTCTCCCAGAGGTTCAGGAACCAAAATAGGTCGAATTTTATATGACCATAGAGGTTTTTGGGCCTTCTGAGTACGATGGTGAGGTCTGTTTAGGCCCAAAGTGCTCAGAAAAAAGGTGAAACCCTAGGTACATAAAAAATTCCTGAAACCCCAGATCTGCTTCCAAAGCAAAAATTCTTAAAACAAGAACAGGCTGCTGTAGATCTGAAGCTCTAATACCATATATAAGTTGAGAAAATACAACACCACAGGAGCCCAAATAATCTCTGCAAGCTGAAAAATCTGTTACAAGGAGAAGCAAGGAAGCAAATCACAGAAGGAAAGAATACATAGGAAAAATATGCTCCAAAAGATGAGAGCTCAATAATCTCCAAAATTTATTGTCAATAATAATCCTTCTTCATACAATGAAATGAAAGAACTTAACCTTTAATAGGTCAAGAAACCCTAAAAGGGAAAACCTAGGTTTGCACATAATAATTAATTAAAATAATTAATTATATGCACCTAAAGTTAGCTTAAGTGTAAAAGAGATAAAGGGAATTTAAATAATTAAACAAATAATGTTTAATTAATCAAGTAAATACCCGAATACTCTAACAGACATTTGTCGCGATCGTTGCAGGAAAGTTAAAAATAGCCCCCCTAGTTTTTGCTTGGTGTTACACAGGTCTGCCATAGTGACATCGCGCTCTATGTTATGGGAATAATGTGCAATGAATTTCTGGACCATTTCTTCAAACGTCCTAATGCCGCCTGTTAGTCAGGAAAACCATTGCGTGGTTGTCCCTGCCAAACTCTGAGGAAAGAGACGCATTAGGTATGTGTCTTCATATGCCACTTCTAGGCAAGCTGAATGAAATTCTCTAACATGATCTTGAGGGTCTCCTTTTCCCTGATACTTTTCGAACTTAGGTGTTTCAAACCCTCATGGAAAAGGTGGCATGTGTAGATTCCTATCAAAGGGATAGGGACAAATATCATTAAGTGAAACCTGGTTTGTTTTCACACCACTATGGAGTTGTTGGGCGAGATGCTCGACTTGTTGCCTCAACATGTCAATGTCATTTGGAGGAGGAGGAGGTGGGGGATTTCCTTGATGAAGGTTGTATCTGATGTTATCTTGACCTCTTCCATCCTCATTATGACTTTGATGTTATGATCCTTGCCGTAATTGTGTTGTATCAAAATCAGAGGGTAGTTTGGCTCCCTCTTGGGCAAGTCTTAAAAAATGAGCATCCGCATTGTTTCTGAGGATCTCATCAAAAAGTTGATTGAAGAGGGGGTTGTGTTGTGCCCTTTCGATTGCTTCAGGAGTGGGAGTATGAGGATTTTCATCATTTGCGTTTCCTCCAAGAGCTTCTTGGATTTCATTGAGATTTTCCTCTTCTTCCTCTTCGATTTCTTGTTGTCTAGTCCTTGATCTGGTTTGAGCCGTTTTGTTTGAAGGTTTTTGTTGAAGTTTGATGAAAATGACGATGAGTTGATGATGAAATGAGAGATAAATGTTTGGTGAAGTTTTTAGCATATTGATCTCTAGCACTAAAGGTTTGATGTTACCAAAGTCCTTCTATGAATTGCTTGTTGTGTTTGTTGACAATGTTTGATATGATAAGGTTTAGAGAGGCCTGAGATGTGTTACAGACCCAACTACCTAGGAATGAGAGGATGCACTCATACTAGTTTTAACTTGCATGGAAATGCCTCTTAGGATGAGCTTATCCTAGATGTAGAGACACTCTAAAAGTGATGTGTTTGTTTTTTATTCAAGTAATATCGAAAAAAAGGAACTTAGGACAAAACCTTTTTATGTTTTGAGATTTTTTGAAATGGATTGATGATGTATGAATGTGAAAGTGGATGGAATTTTTAAACTTCAATAAAAACTATGTGTTACAAATGGGAAAAATTCTTCCTCTTCTCTTTCGGGGGTTGGTGGTTCTTCCTGAGTTATGTTATATGTGATGCAATGATCTGGAAAGAAAGCATGATTGATTTTGCCTCCCTTGTTTTATGATAGCTCAAAGCTCTATATTGAGTAAAAGCTCTGTGGTTTAAAGACTCTTGATCAAATTCATTAGATTTTCCATGAAGATATAGACACATGTGACGCAAGAAGGTTCTATGTGAGACAAAGATTTGTCTATTGAGATAGAACAATCTCCTTCTTTTGATGAAAGCCTTTGAGCTCAATGGTCTTTTCTTCAAATTAATATATTGATGAAGATTCTTCCTTCTCAAAATGTGAAGGATGGTCATATAGTTTTGATACCTTTGTTTGTCTCTTTGGTTTTTGCTTGTTTTGCCAAAAGGTTGTTTGTGAAAATTTTATGTTGGATGAATACTTATTTTGGAATAGGTTTTTGATTTTTCTTTGACAAGAAAACAAAGCAAGCACACAAACACAAGAATGTTGCCTCAAAAGGCGCAAATAATTGTGGGTCTAAATCAACCCAATCTTTGAACCTTTTGACCCTTTTACACAATGTTTTTGAGTATGTTTTTCCAAAAAGCCTGAAGTCGGCTCAGTTTATCACTGGTCTTGACACAAAATGAAGACACTTCAAACACTTTTTATCCCTAAAGTCAAATGGCCAGTTGCGATAATTTCAGCCCACATCTTGATATTTCTTCGACTTTGGTACTACATACCTTATTAATCCTGCCGTGGTAGGTAAGGATGTGATATACCAAGTCTTGCACGAGCATAACAAATAGAGGATCCTTATAATGGGGGAGTCACCACTTTTATCAAGCTACAAGTAGCCTTTCAAAAAGCTATGTTTCTACTCAAGGAAATATGTATGGTGAGTATCTTGGGAGAAAAACCATCTATGCTCTTGCACTGAACTTCTCACAAATATCCTCAATCAATAGAATGGGTGGGCTTCTACATAAAAAGGTGTTTAGTAATTTTCAATGTTTTTGGACATAAGTTCATTCTGCAGTGACTCACTTAAGAGCCTTGTAACTTGTGGTGGGGCCCATTGGTCCTTTCGGCAAGTTACACTGTAGGAACATCTATACCCAAGGCTACAACTTTCATCACACCTGATTTCTATAGCGGCTCGAAGGATTTACCGCACGAGGTCGTTCCCAAGAGTGATGTGTCTCTTGGCAGGCCTCTCTTAAAAAGATAAACTTTGAGTGTTACTAACACTTTTCTCTTGCACCTAGGACCATGAAAGCCAAGGGAGAGGATATTGTGTATTAGAAATAGGACCACTCGACAAACTTTTTTCACAAGTGTGCCAATCACTGAAATCACTTGTTCTTTTTAACCAAGTTTATAGCAATGTGATCTAACTATTTGGAGATGTTGCTCAACAATCATGGTGTTCTTTTTAACTTTCAAGGCAAAATATTTTGTGTAATATAGGAATTTGAAATCCTGGTCAACTGAATTGAAACACGTTTGCTTGAAGTAAATCGCTCTTGGAAACAAGAAAACTTTTGACAAGTTAAGTGTTCTTTTTACCTTTGCAAAAAGGGAAGTGTTGATTGTGGATTTTAACTTTGATGGAAGAAATAAAATTTGTTTTGTCTTGTTTTAACACTCAAAATAAAAATGAATCCTAACTTGCAAAGAAAGCAAATTTGTTGGATTTGTGTTTGTCGTTCTTTTTATTTTGCACAATGAGGTTCCTTTTAAGCCCAATCTGAAAAGGTGTGATAAATGAAGTGTGAAGTTAATGCTTCAAGCCCAAAAGAGAAAGTGAATTTATTTTATTCCAACTTTGAAAAACAAAGTGAAAGAAAGAAATTCAAATGCTTTCTAATCTAACTCCTTCAATCCTACACAAACAATCAAACAGTTAGTCAAAAATAAAAATAAAATGAGGTATGGGTGAGCTTCCACAAGCCTAAGTTTTGATTTTCGGTTACAAAATAAAATAAATTACAACTCTTTGTTACAATAGCGCTAGTATGTGTAAACACAGAAGTGCTATTTAACGCGAAAGTGCTAAGTTACTAATGGATGCGCTAAAATAAGTACAAATGCGCTATACTGAGAACAAAAGCGCTAAAAGACTATGTCGGACATAATCAAATTCTGTCAAACAAAGTGCGTGAATGCGCTACTGTAAATACAAAAGCACTAATCTACAGTTAATAGCGCTATTTCCTAGACAATAGCACTATTCTGGTGAACAAAAGTGCTAAAACGTGTTCAAAAGCGCAAAAGCGCAACTTGTGTGACAATTTAAACAAGAAAAAGTAGTTTTTGTGGAAATCTTTGTGTTGGATTCACGTCAGGTTCACCAAATGATGCTCTACAAAATGAAAGAATGTTAGAAAAACCTGTGGTGAGGCAACACACACACGAAAAACACAAGAAACAAAGAGTTGTTAGCGTTAATCAACCAAAGATTATTCTAAACAGGCATACCAAGAAAGACACTAAAAACACAATAGAGCATTTAACTATGAAAATAAATGCAACAAGGCATCTCAAAATGCTTTCCACCATGCTTGTATCTCCTCCTCCCTTGTTCCTCTCCTCTCCAAGTTCCAAATGAGTGTAGCTCTCAGCAACTTTTTGCACTATGGATGTCTTATGGAGATTTAAGATTGAAATGCTTCAACTATGCTATGCAAGTGTAAAACAAACTAATTAGACATGCTATGAAATGAACTAAGATTTTATTTTAGTCCAAAATGACAATATATTAGTGATTTATGCTAAAATGCTCTTCTCTAAAATTGGCTATAAGTTAAATGCGTACAAGTTTTCAGGATCTAGATTATGAAGAAATGAACTCTATTTATAGGTAAAATGGAGTAATGGATGGCTGAGATTGAGTAATCTCAACAAGGGTGAGGATTGAATGGTTTAAGATCCATGTGAGGGCTTTCAACCCAATCCCAAGATGACAAGTGTCAACATGAGATGGGTTGAGAGGAGAGGGAAGAAGCATTAAATGCTTGACATGACCTGAGGGTTAACTTGGGAGGTAGGGTTAATGTTGAGTTGAGTGAATAAATTTATTATTCAAAGAATAATGCTTTTATCCAATGGATAAACTCTTGTGCAAGAGTTAGTGAGGATAACCATGGTCAAAGTAATAAATGCTTGAGGAGACATATGGGTTACATGAAGGTTGAGTTAGGGGTCAAAGTCCCTAACCATGGGTGCAAGTGGATTTAACCATAAATGGTTATATAAGAGATATTAATGGTCATGTAAGAGCCATTAGTGATTTGGAAGACTTTAGAGGTTAAATTGTTGAACACATAAAGCATTTAATGCTTTTCAAAGACTTTGGAACTTTGAGAAGTGACTTCAAGTTGCTTAGGAATGTGACAATAATTAGGGGATGGATTAGGCTAATTAGGAATGGTTAGAAAGTGGTTAGAAGAGTCTAGAAGGGGATTTTAGGATTGCAAGTGGATTTGGTGGGTGAGGGAAAATATGATTTAAATTAAAATAAAATTAATTTATTTCAACTTGTGGTTGCAACTTGCATTTGTAGGAGATTGCAAGTGGGGGCGAGTTAAATGATTTAAATAAACGTTTTAATTATTTATTTTAAAGAGGAAAGGGGATTAAATTTAAATAAATAGGATTTATTCATTTAATTGATTGTGAATTTGGTTTAATGAATGAATTAAAATAAATTGAATAATTTATTTAATTAATAGGAGAATGTTTGAATAGGAATTAATTAAATGTTGATTTAATTAACTATTGGCTAGTGGTTTTTTAATCAAATAAATAACAAATATTCATTTAATTAAAATGGACAAATTTATGTGACTACAAAAACCTTTCAACATGCCCACTCCTATGGACCACACGCCATTCAATGCACCTTGCCATGACTTTACATTGTCATATCCAATTCCTTGGCTTCGATAAAAATGCTATCACATTGCAGGATTGTCCTTGAAAATCAAATTGGTTCTACTTGCATTATAAGTTACCTCCATTCTTAATTTATCCATTTCCATCCCATCAATTCATTCATCCACTCATAATGTTTTATATCTCACTAGACACTAGGGGCAAATAGATAGATATTGCTTGATCATTATCATACTAGAAAAAACAATTAACTTTGGCAAGATGATCTAAATGGCTATTGATTTGTTCGGTCTAGTGAGTCTTATCTTTTAATTAATTTGATCTTAATGACATGTTTCCTATGCTACTCAAGGATGTACTAGACTAGAGGAGCTATGATGATGTGTGATAATTTATTTTTCGTGTTTATGGATTGTTCCTTTAGTAATTCCATGCCTTGTCCAAATACATGATTGTCTACGATCATCGAGGACCTATGAGTCTAGTGTGAATGAGAACATTCCTTCTTGTTTGAAAGTGTCTTCAATCATTGCAAATGGTGTGCAAGTCATCTAGGTTTTTTCATATCTAGATGTTTGCATTTGCTTTCCATAATAAGCCCCATGGTGACATAGCACTAAAGTCAGCACAAGATTCCATCACTATCATCCTTTCTATCTCCTTCAGTGACTCTCACCCCCACAACTACTTCTATGATCATCAATTTAACATCTCATTATCCTCCCATTTCATTCATCATCATCTATTTTCATTTTCGTCTAGCCTTATCCCACGTCTTTCCTTTCAAGAGCACAAATGTGTTATCCTAACCCACCTATCCTCTCAAGGGGGCATCATCCTACTAACTCGTTATCCTTCCCCATCCTTCCCATTACTGGGGTATCATGCTTCTAGTCCTTGTTCCTTTCCTACTCACCATGTTTTAATCTTCTTTGAAACAATGCGATAAACTACTGCATTATCTCAAAGAAGGGCAAAACATAGACACCTAAAAATGTCCTCACTTAATTAAATAATATTAATTAATTATTTAATTATTTTACCATTATTTCTTCTATTAATTAAATAAATATTTATTATTTATTTAATTTTCTTAATCCCACTATTTTACTCTATTATTTAAATAAATGCTCCCATTTATTTAATTAATTCATCACCTTCTTCTTTCTAATCCTAGCCCTCCAACTTGTTACATGGATCATAATTAAATTTTGTAGTTATGTAACAAGTGTCTTATTCATCTTCATTCATTTTGTCCTTTAACAAAAGTCCATATTCATTGAACCAAGAAGTCAACCCATCTCTTATTCTTAGCCCTTCATTCAAATTAACCTCTTAATCTAATTCACTCTCTTCCACCTCTTAATCTTATCTCTTCATATAATTTGTACCTCATAATCCTATTGATTCTCCCTTAACCTCTTAATGAAGGTCATTCATATTTTATCCTCTTAATCTAAGCCCTTATTTGTCTAAGATTTTTCTAGAAAAGAGGCTTTTTATTCTCATTTTCATGCTCCACAACCTGAGTCTACATCTAGTACGCCAAAATTTCTCTCAAGCTTTCATCATCATCGTCATTGGCACCACCACCACCACCACCACCACCGCCATCGTCATCGTCATCGTCATCTTGCTCAAGTATCATTTATCAATCCCACTCCATTTCTTTATGTTATCTTGTGCTACTACTTAATGCTATGAGCAAATACATCATATTTACAATATCTTGAAGGATAGGAGAATATTGGAGTCAAGCTTGACATTTGTATGAGGTATAATGTTATTTCGTTTTGTTTACATGCATTTGATTTAGAGCTCCATTGGTGTTGTTGAATGATCTCGTAGATCCTAGGCTAGTGGTTGGGCTATTTAAGAGTTTACAAGAGGTTCAAAATTCAACATACACACAAATAAATAATGAAGAAAGTGTGTTTCTTTGTAATATTGTTTGAAGAATATAATACATAATTGACCTCTCTTCTTGGTCGAGTTTTTTTCCATAAGGATTTCTCCATGTAAATATTATGTAATGTGTTACTATGTCATTTATTGATTTTCTTTGTTAAATTTATTAATGGTATTTTATAATTAAACACACTTAATTGAATGGTGATTCATAAATAAACGTACTTAATTTTGTATTTTCATACCATTCTAGTTTACCTTTTATTCACAACATTTTCATCTTTGGATCATGTTTCACATTCTTTTGCACAAAGTTTTGGATTGTCACTTTCATGATTTAGGCTTATAACTTTTGATTTGACTGTGGCACCTTCTATTATCGATGGGAACACACTTGAGATAAGTTTAGAGATATCATATATCTTGATCTTTCTTTCCTCGTATTCCTTTTAGGAATGAGACTTGATATCCTGCATACTTCTTTGGTCTTGTTTCTTCTTAAGGGAAAACAAATTGTTCAATATTGATGCACCATTTTCAACATTCAAAGTTGAACATCTACTATTAGTGCAAGACTCTACTTGAAGGGTAAGTGCATGGTCTCTTTTCATCCTTTACTAAGGAAGGTTTGTCCTACAAAATTTCTTGTTCTTATCTTTTGGGAGTTTCTATTGTTGTACATGAATACCTAATCAACCCTAGTTTTTGGGAGCCATTTCATATTTCACATTTCTCCTAAGTTGTACTTAGGAGGTGTTGATGTAATTATTTAATTGCATCTTATTATTCAAATTTATTTAGGTAACTTATTTTTATTACTTAAATAGGTTAGGATAAATGAGTGCATATCATTTATTTCTTTCATGAGATTCTACTTTTTTCTTTATCCTCTTAGATTTATATATTAGTTAAATCAATCATTATTTTTTCATTTTCTCCTCTTCCTCGTCCTTAATAGATTTGGAATCTTGAGATTATGTATTGTAACTCTTTCCTTTCATTGAATAAATAATTTTATATTAATATATCTACACTTGTAATATTATATTTTAACTAATATTTATATTCTTATCATCTATATGTTTGCATCTAACTTCTTTGTTTAACTTTTCATTAAATCCTAACCTAAATATCCTTATCGATTATATTTACTTTGTAATCAATTTGATAATATATTAATTAAAAAATAATTTATATTTATATATTTACAAGTTATTAAATTAACTGAATTCTAAAATTAAATTTTTAGACTATTTTTTAAATATTACTTTAATAATAATGTAAAAATTAAAATATTATATTCTTCGAAACAATTCTAAGAGATTCAAAGAAAATAAAAATTAAATCTAATTTTTATTTTGAAAACGAACATTGTTAACAAGAAAAAAAATATCAAAAGTATTCTTTCATTCATTCCGTACCCATCGCTTATGACTTTTACCGAACTTGTGATGCTCTGCCCGTTTGACTTTTTGGCGCAGCTGATGTTCAAAATGTTTTGCTTTTATTTTAAATTTAAGTTTCCAATTTCCGTATAAAAACATATTTATTTAAACCATCAGATACCGCTTTGACAGTGCGGTACAATATTTTCTTTGAAAACCGAACCCAGACTGCTCCAAAGTTTACGATTATCGGTGGAATCTCCCACTACTCATTTTGGTTTTCTTCAATGAAGTGAAGGTGCCTACCCTGCAATGGCCTACGTGTTGATCAGAAATGAAGAGGAAGAAATAATTGAAAGTGCTGATAGAACTAACTCTTCCACGGTTGAAAATCGTTCGTCCGAAAATGAAGGTCAATCGCTTAAGGGGGGAGCCGTGCTCACAGACGTTAAGCAGAGACTTAAATCGCTCGACGTTTTCCGGGGCTTAACAGTAGCTGTATGATCTAAAATTCTACTACCCATTTTTTTTTCGAATTGTACATTTTGAATATTTACTTGAGATCGAGCTAGGGTTTTTATGCTTTGCGATCATAGTATTTGAAACAAATTCAGTCAAAATGATTCTGATAGATGTCGAGGAAAATTTATTTTAGTTTAACGTTTTAGAGCAATTGGCAATAGTGATTCTCTCTGAGTACTGAAACCGGAATTCGTTGTGGTCCTGAAATTGGACTTTATACTGCGAAATTCATTGTTTTCTAAAAGACACTTTCATTAAAGACAATAATTATACATAGCTTTCTAACCAAGTGAGTACATTATTTGGCAATTTCAACCCAGCAAAGGGAAATTTGCTGCCCTTCACTTGTACTATGAAGTCTGAAATATTGCTCAAGCAGAGGCAACTAATGATCAAGTTTCTCAGCATATACTTCACCTTCATATGGTCGAATTTGAATCTTGGCTTCTGCTTAAAATAGAGATTGATTTCGAGGTACTAGGCTGGTATAGGGTTTTTACTCATGGTTATTAGGCTGCTATTTTCTCAGCCCCTCTTTTGCTTTGGAATGTTTCACAGAAACAATTAGAAAAATAAGAACAGCAGAAAGAAATTGGAACAGAAGAAAGAACAAACTATCTATCTATCTAATTAATCACTCAGATTAGTATATTTATATTTTCAACAAACACAACTGAAATTCCTATAAAACTGCAACATACACTGACAGCTAACTGGAGCTGTTCAACAGTCACAGAGGCTTGGTGATAGCAGACTAATGCTCTTTATTGACATGTACATAGCATATGTGTAATTCAGTTATGAGATATAATCTTTAACACCCCCATAATGAATAACTAAATTTTGATGGGCTCTTAACAAAATTGGAAAATAAATTGACTAGCAACATAAACCTAAACAATAATTATGTAGAAGTTCTTTGAAAACAGTTCTCAGACCAGTATGATTTCTTCAAGATGCTCCCCAACTGCAGATATCGTCACTTAGCTATCATCCAAGTTCCCAACATCATTGAACACCATTTGCACATGAAGTGTCTCATCACTCTCATACAGGTATGATGTTGAACTTCCAGATTTCGCATCTCCCGTAAACTATTGGATACCAATCCTCACATGTATGTCTCATAACCTCAATGCGATATAGTTTCTCCGATCAACAAACACTTTAGACTATTGAGCAACTAACTATCTTCTACTGCATCCTTCCCTGTCTTCAAAGTGATTGCCTCTTCAAAATAAGATAAGGGCTTCATCTTCAATGAAATCATCACCACCATCAATATCTGGTGGTTCTTCAACACTGGTTAACATTCTCTCAGCTCTTATGCTTGTAGTACGCTATTCAACAACAGGCTTCTTTTTTGAAAGGAAGCAAAGTTGCGGAAAACGCTTCCTAACACTAATCTAGTGGGGGAGATAGTGCAAATTTCTTTACAAATCTTCTATTATAGGATAAGAAACACATCTAGAAGGAGATAACAAACATGCATAAAGATATACCATAATGAACACATGATATACATGGGAAAAACCCCTTCGGGAGAAAAACCGCCCAATCCAAAAGTATAGTACTTTGTATTTCTAGTAAGCTCAACAATTACAATACAATATCAGCACTTAGCTTCTTCAACATGAGTATACAATCAACAACCCACAATCTAGATTAATTCCAGCAGCATAACACTTCACTTGCAAAACACAACATACATAATGCTATCCAAGACAACCTTTATATAGAGAAATACAACAAAGGAGGAAGCTTCTAGATGAGGACAAAAGAGGGGTCTGTTGAAAAACACTTGGCACATTTTCCAATCACCTTTAAGCATGCAAATGACTCATGTACATCTCCTTTGATTCCTCATTCAAACCTCCAAATTTGGGCGCCCAAAATTTGCTATATTTAGGTATGACTTGCTATTACACATCTTATAACTGTCATAAAAAAAATCATGACTGACAGCACTTATAGCTACAAGAGGATCCATCATTATTGACTAATAATAGTTGATTCTCTTATAGCTTGTCATTGCCCAACTTGGGTGCTTACCTGCCCCATGCAAAAGTGTCTCGTGACAATTGTCCATTTTGTCATAAAACTGTCATAAGTTGTCATAGGTAGGTGTGACATAATAGTTGTTATATATTCTGTCATAAACTTGTCATTACATGACACATAGCACATTCTTACCACAAAATCCAAGATCCTTTAAGTGGGACACCTACTTTCTCATGTGAGGACAAAAACTCTGTCACCTTCTTAGTAGGATGACAAGTCAACATGCGAACTCCCACAAGATGACGAAATAGCATGTTCAAAAAAAATTGTCTACTAGGCTCATAATATTAAATCAAATATTTAATAAATAAATACAATTAACAATGTTAGGACGTATAGAGGTTGAGACACTTTAATCCCAACATTCTCCCACTTGTCGAAGACCTTTCAAGAAGCTATCAATCAACTGCAGGGGGCCGAGAGACCCATAGAATTGGAACACCATCTGAAATTCTCTGCGGGCACAGGTTTTGTCAATGCATTTGCAACATTCGTTAAAATGCCAACTTCTTCAATTTTACCTTCCCATCTTCTACCATATCTCAAACAAAATGAAACTGAATGTCTATGTGCTTTTAACTGGCATAGAAAGTCGGATTCTTTGAAATATCCTTGGCCAAGACTACAGACTTTTGTCTCCAGAACTTCACCAATAACACATTCAGTCTTGAACAATTTTTCTAGATCGCAAAATTAAATTGAATATAATTCAAATAGTAATTACATATAGAGAAATTCATAGAATTGGGTATTGTTGATGTGTTTTTTATGCACATGTGAACATAGAATAAAATACCAAGGTATCTTATCCTCTCTTGAACAAAGTTATTCGAATGTTGAAGATTTGCCTAAGGATCAGTCGAAATAACTCCAAGGTTTTGATATGTAGGGTCTCTACGTGTGGATAAGCTTATTTTGGTCTGATGTGATTATGCTGGAATCACAAGGGGACTTACATTCGAATGCCTGAGCGTCTGATTTGCTGGAACTCAAGTCCTATCTACTCACCTAGAAGAATAAAAAAATAGCAAAAGGTGTAGGGTTTAGAGAGTCTAATCTAAGACCTAGAATGCAAGAAGATGGATGAATGACTAGTTGGAGTCCTACTGGGCTAGGTCTTACCATCAAACTGAACAATTCGACACTAGCTCAGTGCAATCTTCTAAGGGAATTTTGAAGATGTTCAAATCGTTACACCATCAGACACTGATCACCACTCAAGTTAATGCATCAACAATAGACGCATAACAATTCGAAATTAAGCTCATTCAATGCTAGTTGACCACGCAGGGCGCCCTTACAATTAGTAAGAGGCTAGTGGTATGGACTAGGTGGATTCGACACGAGTGCTTTCAACAATTTTTCTCCATTCAATCTAATTATCTACCATCTGATATGAAGATTCAACAAGAAACCATGCACATTGCAAAGGGACAACATATTTCACCATATCTTCAATGAAAATGGAATCTTTTACAATTAAGGCAACAATTTCTTGCCTTCTCCTACTCTACACTCTAACTTCTATTCTATTCACTATTAATCATTAGCTATTCTAACCTCTATGAACTAACTATTCTACTGGCTATTCATCAACTATTAACCTTTACAAATGAAGAGCCCGAGCTTGATATAGAGAGCTCTTTACATTTCAATGGCTCTGATTGATTTACAATCAATGGCTAGGATTACAAGATGAAAACCCTAATTAGGGTTTGTTACAACAAACTCCCTTTGCCAATGAGAAAATTACATTTCATGAGCGTGGACCAATAGGAAACCGGGTTAGGTGCCTCGAAGTTTGTGCCACCACTGGTGAGTCAGGTAAATTGAATCTGGACATGCTGATGTGGAGCCTTTTGATTGGAGGAACAGTGACTGGGATGCCACTGTAAAGTTATTTCAATTTTAATTAAAGAACAAGTTATGAACTATGAATGCTATATATGGATATGAGGAATTATGTCAATGTCTAATAATTCTGATTTTTATCTGCAGGTCTGAAGGAGAGAGATCATTTAATATTTTCTATGTCTTCTCCAAATGAATTCAATTGGCATATATATCATTTAGGCAACTGGTCAATTGGTGTATTGACCGGTCATGCCTTTTAGGCATGACCGATCAATGCACCCATTGATCGGTGCCTTTACAATTATACCATTAACACAATGCTGATTATCGGTTCAAAAACCCCCGATAGCATATTGTAATATCATAATATAATGACTGATCAATTTAATGAATCAGTTCATATAAACACCGATGATTCAAAGTGCACGATGAATATAATCCAACCGGTGCATTTGTTAACCAATGTTAATGCCAAATGAAGCGGTGTATTCATTAAACCCGATAACAAATATGCTCGACATAATTAAGCCCGATAATCATATGCAATATAAATCAGACATGAAGCATGTAGATAAATAACAGAACAAGGAAGGTTAGGAAGATCTTATCTTGCATAAGCTACCATGCATTAACACTCCCTCTTAGCTTTGGAAGATAGATAAGGCAACCTGCATCACATTTCCTTTTCATAACTAAGATAATGTCAGTCAGCAAAAATCATTTATACATGAGAAGTACCATCAAGACATATGATACAAAATAGAAGAACATTACTTGAGCATGTGACATTAAGTATTATTTTAACATGTGATAAAAGTAAGAGAATCATCACCTGATCATGTGAGAAATCACCAAAACGTGTGATCTGTAAGATTCATCAAGATATCACCTAACACATGATATCAGTATTGCCTAACACGCAATACTTAAGGATAAGTCTATGAAAAAGGTTAGTTTCTCATCATATCCAAGTTGTGATAAGTGCAATAACATTTATAAATGTTTATCACAACATAGTCATGGCACATCCATGACTTACCAGAGATCCAACATGATCAATGGTTGAGATATCACCTACACGTGATATCAGTATTGCCTAACACGCAATACAAGGATAACCATATGAGAAGTGCTTAAGTTCTCATCATATCCAAGTTGTGATAATGCAATAACATTTGTACAAATGTTGTATCACAACATAGTCATGGCACATCCATGACTTACCAGTGATCCAACATGATTACTGGTTTGACTATCATAAGATCGTCACCTTATGATGTCTACATACAAGTGTTCAGTATCTGAGAGATCGTCACCTCTTAGATATGAACACAGGTGGCAAGAAGCCAAGAGATAGTCCAAACATGACAAAGAAGTTTACACCTTAAACATCTTAAATATATGTAAGTATAGATTACAAAGCAGATTACCTTTCTATCATACCTAAACCCTTTCTGAAGTGATCAACCTTCACTCTGGAAAGTGGTTTGGTTAGAATATCTGCAGTCTGATCTCCTGTACACACATATTCTAACTTTATCACATTCCTGTCAACCATATCTCGTACATAGTGATATGGAATCTCAATATGTTTGGACCTGTCATGAAATACTGGATTTACAGAGAGTTTTATACAGCTTTGATTATCACACTGAATGACTGTAGGTTTCATAGGTTCTCCAAATAATCCCACGAGCAATTTCCTTAGCCATACTGCTTCTCGGGCAGCCATTGAAGCTGCAATATATTCAGCCTCTGTGGAACTCTGAGCTACTGAAGATTGTTTTCTGCTGATCCAGGATATCATGGCTGACCCTAAACTGAAGCAGCACCCTGAAGTGCTCTTTCTGTCAGTCACACTGCCAGCCCAATCTGAATCTGTAAATCCATGTAGATCTATGTCAACCTTTTCATATTTAAGACCAAGCTTTAGGGTACCTTGTAGATATCTCATTATATGCTTTACTGCAACCAGGTGTATCTCCTTAGGTTCACACATGAACTGACTTAAGGCATTAACAGCATAGCAGATATCTGGCCTTGTATTTACTAGATACATCAGGGACCCAATCATCTGCCTGTATTGAGTGGGGTCAGTAGGTCTTGATTCTGCTGCTGCTTCTTTAAGTTTATGGAAGTTGGTTTCCATAGGAGAGGTCATGGGTCTGCAGTTTAGCATTCCAAATCTTGTCAATATGTCCAAGGTGTACTTCCCTTGGTTCAGTACAATATTATCAAAATTCTGCCATACTTCCAATCCTAGGAAGTAATGAAGAAGCCCCAAGCCTTTCATATCAAATTCTGTGGATAGATCTTTCTTGCATTGATCTATTAGGTGATCATCTCCTGTAATTAATAAGTCATCAACATATAAAATTAATATTAACATATCACCTTTATTTCTTTTGAGGTAGAGATTAGGATCTGCATCATTCTTAGAGAAACCCAGCTTTGAGAGATAGGTGTCAATTCTTTCATACCAAACTCTGGGAGCCTGTTTGAGCCCATAAAGAGCTTTCTTGAGTCTACACACATGAGACTTTGCATCATGAATTTCAAACCCTTCAGGTTGCTCTAAGTAGACTTCTTCCATGATCTCGCCATTTAGGAATGCTGTCTTAACATCCATCTGATGTACCTTCCACCCCTTTGCTGCTGCAATGGCTAGGACAACTCTTACTGATGTGTCCCTGGCAACAGGTGCAAATGTTTCTTCGTAATCTATTCCTTCCTTCTGTGAGAACCCTCTAGCTACAAATCTGGCCTTGTGTTTTTCAATACTGCCATCTGCAGCATGCTTGATTTTAAACAACCATTTAGAAGACACGACAGACTTCTTGGTTGGCCTAGGAACAATCTCCCAAACATCATTCTTCATAATGGACTGATATTCTTCAGTCATGGCATCTATCCATACTTGATGTTTGAGTGCATCTGAAACATTGTTAGGTTCAGCTTTAGAGAGATCATTCATAAGTGCAACATAGTTGATGAATTTATTAGGCCTCTTGCTTTCCCTGAAGGTTCCTGAAGGAGCAGCGAACTTCTGAGCTTTTGCTATACTTTTGGTGGCCCATAGTGGTCTTTTCTTGCGATTATCTATAGGTGGGTCTTGTGTTTCACTTAAAGTTTCCTCAAAATACTCTCTCTGAAGCTCAGGAGTAGGTTCTTCTTCAGGTTCTATTGTATTTTGGGCCCTTTTGAAGGCTAAATCTTCTTCGAAGATTACATCCCTACCGAGTTCAATATTTCTCTGCCCTTGTACATAGATTCTGTAGGCTTTAGAAGTTTCATTGTATCCTACAAGTATTCCCCTTTTTCCAGAGGGTTCTAGTTTTAGTCTTTTCTCTTTAGGTACATGAATATAGACTGGACACCCAAATATCCTAAGATGGCTGATATCTGGTTTTGTCTTGGTAAAGACTTCCTCAGGAGTTTTATCTTCAAGGTGTGAATGAGGACATCTATTTTGTATGTACACAGCAGTGTTAGTTGCTTCTGCCCAAAGGTTCAAGTTTAGATTTTGATCTAGTATCATAGCTTTGGCAGCTTCTACTATGGTCCTATATTTCCTTTCAGCTACTCCATTTTGTTGTGGATTATAAGGTATTGTCAACTCCCTCTTAATCCCAGAATTTTTACAAAAGTTTTTAAATAGTCCTGATGTGTATTCCCCCCCATTGTCAGTTCTTAAGGTTTTAATTTTGTTTTCAGAGAGATTTTCTGTTAATGTTTTAAACTCTTTAAACCTACTTAGGATCTCTTCTGATTCTTTACATTTCAGAAAGTAGATCCACGTCTTCCTAGAGTAGTCATCAACAAAAATTACATAGTACAAAAATCGCCCTAGCGAGGGTACGGACATAGGTCCACATACATCAGAATGAATTAACTCCAAAACTTTGCTAGTTTTCCTAATACTATTCTGAAATGCATTTTTGGTATTTTTACCTAAGGCACACCCTTTGCATGCCTTTGAATGATATTGCTTCAACTTAGGTAGACCTGTGACAAGGTTTCCCATGGTTGACAAAGCTCTATAATTCAGATGGCCTAATCTCCTGTGCCATACTTCATTTGCATTAGTTGCTTCATGGATCAATGCTAGATTGGGCTCTGTACATAGCTCATACAAATAGCCTTGTCTTCGACCAATGACCTTAGCGTCTTTGATGGAGGATCTCTTTGGCCAAGCCAACACCTTGTTTTCCATGAAGGTCACTCTGTATCCTTGATCTTCTAGTGCTGATATGGAGATTAGATTTCTTTTGATGCCTGGAACATATAGTACTTCTTCAAGTCGTAGTGACATGTCTGTCTTCAGTTTGATGGTGCAGGTTCCAATTCCTCTGACTGGATGTGAAGAATCGTCTCCGATGGTTACTTCCTCATCATCTTTCTCTATCATGGAGTCTAGTATTTCTCTAAAGCCGGTGATGTGTCTGGATGAACCATTGTCGATCACCCATGAGTGAGATTTGTTTGAAGCATGGCTTGTAAGTGCTGAGTAGAGGACATAGTTCTCGGAGTCATTTTCTCTTCTAGATTTCCTCACTTTTGCAAATGTGGCTTGCTTCCCTTTCTCCGGACAGTTTGCAACATAGTGTCCGAATTTGTCACACCTATAACATTGAACATGTGATAGGTCTTTCTTAGAAGTGTTCTTGCCTTGTTTAGCTTTTCTTTTCCTGAATTGCTTCTTTTTGTACTTCTTATTGATGTTTGTATTTAGGACTTGCAAGTCTTCATCTATATTCTTCTGTTTTATTCCTACCTTGTTCAATATGGATTCTTCTTGTAGACAGTCATCTCTTAGTCTTTCAAACTTAGGATATTTGGACCTAGCACTGATGCCTTGGACGAATGGGTTCCATCCACTAGGCAATCCATCTAGAGCAATGAGTGTTAACTCTTTGCTTTGGATGTCGTATCCAAGGGAAGCTAGGTCATCTCTTAGGCTTGATATCCTCATGAAGTAGGAGTTAATTGTCTCCCCTTTGTTCATACTGATATGGTTGATCTCTCGTTTTAATGCCAGAGTACGACTTGCATTTGATATCTCAAATGTCCTTTCAAGTGCCTTGAACATTTTATAAGCCGTCTCCTGCTTTCTAATGATGGGCATTATATTATTTCTTACCCCATCCACTATTATTTTAATAGCCTTATCATTTCCCTCGATCCATGTGGATTTCTTGGTTTCATCTTCTGGTTGTGCACTTTCAGTTTGGACATATGAATCAACTTTGTTTTCTCTTAAAATCATTTTGATTCTAAACTTCCAAGCTGAAAAATCTTCGCTACCTCCGAGTCTATCTTCGAATCTGATAGCGTTGGCCATTATGGAAATGTGATGTAGTTTGTAACTTAGTCCTTGAATTTTATCAAAATTGAATAGCCTTAGGTTCGATTACCTTGGCTCTGATACCATGTAAAGTTATTTCAATTTTAATTAAAGAACAAGTTATGAACTATGAATGCTATATATGGATATGAGGAATTATGTCAATGTCTAATAATTCTGATTTTTATCTGCAGGTCTGAAGGAGAGAGATCATTTAATATTTTCTATGTCTTCTCCAAATGAATTCAATTGGCATATATATCATTTAGGCAACCGGTCAATTGGTGTATTGACCGGTCATGCCTTTTAGGCATGACCGATCAATGCACCCATTGATCGGTGCCTTTACAATTATACCATTAACACAATGCTGATTATCGGTTCAAAAACCCCCGATAGCATATTGTAATATCATAATATAATGACTGATCAATTTAATGAATCGGTTCATATAAACACCGATGATTCAAAGTGCACGATGAATATAATCCAACCGGTGCATTTGTTAACCAATGTTAATGCCGAATGAAGCGGTGTATTCATTAAACCCGATAACAAATATGCTCGATATAATTAAGCCCGATAATCATATGCAATATAAATCAGACATGAAGCATGTAGATAAATAACAGAACAAGGAAGGTTAGGAAGATCTTATCTTGCATAAGCTACCATGCATTAACAACCACCTTGTCCTACGTTCGTGCCTGATCAAGGAATGTTGAGCAATATTTCTTGATACTCAATATGATGATGATGAGAAGCTAATTTTGATTAACTCTTCTGAAACTATCTGCTTCTTGAACATACCCTTGCACTGACCTTGGTTGATCCTCCTTCGTCCTCGATGTGCTTGATGAATAGTGTACCTTTCCTTGGCTCTCCTATGCTTGATGAGGCTTCTTCACGGTCAAGTCATTTCTTCTTCTCTGCCATCTTGTGATTTCTTCATGTGATAGGATGAGGTCCTTCAAGATGGTCAACTCCAATGCTTGCAATTCCTTGAACACTTGAAATCCTTCAACTTGGAAGTACTTTAAGTCCTCTCTCACGCATTTGAAGTGTCCTTGATGATGATGAAACTTGAAGAGGTCGAGCTTGTCCTGGCCTAATCTTTCTCCATCTTGATTTTGTTGATCTGCAAAACAAACAAAAGATGATTAAGTATACCTAATATATTCATTCTAACATAGCATTTCTTACCTTAAATCATCAACAAGAAGGCATTAGGATTAATTTCCCTCTGGACCCTCTCCAAGGATAGGACCTATAATGAAATTTCGCTCCGGACCCTCTCCAAGGACAGGACCTATAATGAAATTTGCTCTGGATCTCTCCAAGGACAGGCCCTATAATGAAGTTCGCTCTGGATCCTTTGTTAGGGTCAGGAGCGAAATTGACATTTTGCTTGATTTTCCTTCATAAAACTCAAATTTCTCATTCTTTTCTCATCAAAAAACAAGTCTTTCACCTCCAAAAATGCTTAAGAATAGGTTTCGCTCAAGGGCCTAGGCAAAACAAAAGACCTCCTAGGAATTTCGCTCTGGACCCTCAGGAAGGGTCAGGAGGGAAATTGGCATTTTTGGACAAATTCTTCACACTTTGAGACCACAACTCACTCAAATGCATGCCTGGGGACGCCTCTAAGTTCAATCAACCTCCATCGACATTAGGCTTGAGACAAAATTGAGAGAAAAAGGAGGTTTCAAGAGAATTCGCTCTGGACCCTTTGGAAGGGTCAAGAGCTTAAGTGAAATTCGCTCTGGACCCTTTGGAAGGGTCAGGAGCGAAATTTGCCATTTAGTCTTAATTCCATCATTTTCTTTGCTCCAATCCACCTTGCAAGGCAAGTATACATCAATCTACCCTCAACTACGCCATAGGAACAAAGATCTTCATCTCAAACAAGGAGCAAAATAGAGGTTTAGGAAATTTCACTCTGGACCCTTTGGAAGGGTCAGGAGCGAATTTGCCTTTTGACACCATTCATCTTCCATTGATCCTTTCTTTGCCTTGAATTTAACTTTATGAAACCTCCTTCTATCATCATCAAGTCAACTCGCTATCAAAACAAGGCTCTTTTAGTGCATTAGGCAAAATAGAGAGTCTTTCTAGGAATTTCGCTCTAGACCCTTTGGAAGGGTCAGGAGCGAAATTTGCATTTCTAGACTCTGTCCACACCTAGGACTAGTCTTTTCACCCTTACCTTATCAAGATCAAGTCAATTCGCCTTCAAAAACTCTTGGGAATGAATTAGTTCAAAGGTTTGAGCAAAGTATAATGCTTTATGAAGAAATTTGCTCTGGACCCTTTGGAAGGGTCAGCAGCGAATTTGCTCTTCTAGGCTCAATTCACATCCTTTTTCACTTAACTTTGTCTTAAACTTGATCTTTGATCCTTTTCTCTCCATGATCTTGCAAATTTGCCCTTACTTTTGCTCAGAATGACAAACATTCAATGACTTTGGTGAAGAATTAGATCTTTTAGGGAATTTCGCTCTGGACCCTCTGGAAGGGTCAGGAGCTTAGATAAATTTCGCTCTAGACCCTTTGGAAGGGTCAGGAGCGAAATTTGCAATTATGCGCAAATTCTTGACCTTTTTCACTTCACTTTGTTGTACGCATCAACTCTCTCTCAATAACACCCTAGGGACAAGGTTTATAATGCAAATTAGGACCAAGAAGAGAGATCCAAGGAAATTTGCTTTGGACCCTTTGGAAGGGTCAAGAGCGAAATTCATATTTTCACTCAATTTATCCTTCATTTTACTTATGTTTTGACCTTGGTCCATGCTAGGAAGGCATCCTAACGGCTTACTTTGCTTAAATTTGGGATCGAAAGGCAACTATTGACAAGTTCGCTTGTGTACCTCTAGAAGGTACAAACCCCTCTAGGAATTTCACTCTGGACCCTTTGGAAGGGTCAGGAGCGAAATTTCTCTTTTTGGCACAAATTCCTCATAGAATATCATCTCACTTGGTTGCAACTCACTCACAAGGCCTTAGCATTCTCACTCAAACCATGGGAAGAAGGTTCATGATCCAAACTGGGGAGCAAGAGAGGATTCTAAGGAAATTTGGTCCTGTCCCTTTGGAAGGGTCAGGAGCGAATTCGGCAATAATGCTCAAATTCATGACCCTTCCTCCAAAATTTCAAGTCTAAGTTTGTCCAAAGGCATCCAAAAGGTTAACACAAGCCGATTTCCTCCTAATCTGCTCCTTAAAGCGAAGGTTTTGTCCAAAATAGGAGTCAAAAGGGAGCTAAGGAGGATTTCGCTCTAATTCCTTTTCAACTCTCAAGTTTTTAGGTCTAGGCTTGGTCGTTAGGCATTTCCTAAGGATAAATAGGTCAATTTTATACCAATCAATGCCTAGAGTACAAGGACATCATTCATCAACTGGACCAATCTCAAACCCTCAAAGGGAAGAATCCTTGAGAACACCTGCTCACATACCTCCATTCACTTCCTTAACTCAGTGACATAGGTCTCAAAAGGCAAGACTCCTAACATGATACAAAGACTTCCTCAAATTCAATCAAGACTCGACCTTCGAAGCAAGACCTAGGCCTAACCAAGAGGAATCTTTCAAGTTTTCAATAGAGACCTTGACCTGGACCATCTACTTACCCATTTGAGCCTAAGCAAACCATCTTATCCTAATGATCTCTCTGGCAACTTCCCAATGCAAAGATTAATAGCCAAGAACCCAAAAGACCAAGAAAACTAACCCTAGAAAGCAAAAAGCAGGGGTCCCCATTTGCAATGGGGTGATGTGTGAATACGTCACAACATCTAGCGCCACCTCAAATAAATGTTCCCAAACATTTCAGAGATAAAGACCCAATCAACACTTAGAACCTCCAGAAGATTCAATCCAACTTATCAGGCGACTAGAAAATGCACTCAAAGTGGAAGGAGAATCGTTAACCAGATCAAGACACTTAGTCTTTGATTATCCACGTGTGTGCAAGTGTATTCATTCCTCTCGACAAGACGACTATGACCTTCTGTTCCCCTGTGATTGGCTACGTAGTGTATCTAAACTTCATAAGCATCCTGGATAGAGCCTCGTTGCCAGTCAGACGTCTATAGTCCCGACGAGGTTATCGCTGCAATCTCACGAATATTGCTCCATTGCCAGTCGGGCATCCATAGCCCCGATGGAGTTACTCGCATGTTCCCATTAGTCATTTTGATATTTCATTTCATTTCATTTTCTTTTGATTTTTCTCTTTCATTTTCTCATTTTTCTCTTTTGATATTGCTTTTTCGTTTCGTCAATTCCTTTGGCTTGTAAGTAGTGAAGCTTACTAGGGCTTGAGGATTGCGGTGGCATTGAAGCCAAATTTTAGATTTTTCACTGATCACAACTTTGCCTGAAAACCATAATGACTCGGAGTTGTATTAATGTGTAAAGATATAGTAATCAAAAGATGTCAGCATCAAGACACAAAGTGATTGCCTTCCAAGTCAAGTACAAGTCCTGATCAGATGATAAAGCTGAATAGGAATAACCTCGGATTCAAAAGCACCTCATGAATAGATATCTAAGAAATGAGTCTAACATAAGATCCAAAATGTCGCCAGTGTGTGAGCAAACAACACAGACGCCTTTCTCACAAATGGAGGCTCCCACTCAGGACACCTAAACTAAACAAACCGACCGACAGACTGACCCAAAGCAAGCTAAACTAAAGTAAACCAAAAGCCAACGAAAGAAAGCAAGCAACTAGCTACCTGAGCCACTCAAGATCACGAGTCAAATGACTCAAGGCAAATTAATAACAAGGCTCAAAAGACCTCTACTCTAAAACACACGAAAGGAAAACCTACCCTAAAACTATATACAAGACTCTTAGACTTGACACGATTCCAAGAAGCGAAGTATGTACATGACTTTACATGATTTCTCAGATTGTTCAACATGAGCGTGGCAAAGGTGATGGTTCTCAATCGAGCAAATTCATCCTTAAATACAGAAAAGCAAGCTCTCACCATGCATCTCTCATACTCAAGCAAGTCTTCACTTAAAATGATCAACTGAGGTAATTCGTTAGGTCCATGATCTATCCAAATACAAGTTGTTTTCCCATAACCCCCATAATCAAAGTCGTAATAACTTTCAAAGCTAGGATTAAGGAAAGAGGCAACTTGGCATATTTCAGGCTTAGATGGAAATGCTTGCTCGAATGGAAGTATTTGCTCGTAATTCAATGCATTGTCGGAAGCTAGATCATCAGCTGTTTCAAGAGGTCGCCATTGGTGATGTACCATTCCACGAGCATTCGCAATATGTTGATCCTCACTTGCAAGCTCTCTTTTGAATAAGCTTAGCGCCCCTTCAAATAGTTCAACTTTCTTTACTCTCATAGCGACATCTTGCATAAACCATGCACCTTCATGAAATTTTGTGAGCATATCTTCAAAAACCAGGGACTCGAGTGATTGAGCTTCAAACATCTCCTTTAGTTGATCAAATATAATCTCTGGTGGCATTTCATCTTCAAGCATGGTCTCGGGAGGTGGGAGCTGATGATGAATCACATCACTCACCATATCTTGTTTGCCTTGAAATTTTTTTGGCAGTGATTCCATTTGTACTTCTTCCATGAGATCTTTTAGTGCCCCCTCAAATAATATGGCGGTTGAAAGATCCCCGATGGATCTCTTTTACCAATCTGCTGTAATTTTTATTTATTTAAATTGATTTTTCCTGCTTATTAATATTTTCTTTCAGAAATAGACAGAAGTTGCAGAAGGGTTGAATTCTTTTTGTATTTTGATGATTTTTCAACAAGTAAATAATGAAGTACAAGTACATGAACAAAGTACTGAAAATGAAGTTCATATACAGCCAAAACAAATTCGATTCAAGGCAGATTTCTGAATATAAAATCAAATATTTGACCAGATGAAGATTTCCAATAATTTCAGGAAGATTACAATCAGGAATAATTCCAACCTGGATGCTAAAAGAGTAACATAACTAGGAATGAAGTTGTGGCAAGATTCCAGCCCTCCAAGTACTGCACGTGGGAAGGAAAGTGGCTGCCAGGTACAGCCGTACGGCTGCCAAGTACACCCAACTGGTTAGAAACCCCAAACCCCACGCTGAACTCTGTCAGAATTGCTGAACCTCCAGAAAGAATGCCGTACAATCTCCAAGATGCTAATAGCTGCAAACAAATCCAAACCACTGTATTGGGGGCTACGTCCCAAACAGGCAAGGCATTGGGGTTGGCGTCCCAGATGCTGAAAAGCTCTTCCAGAGCCAAATCTCAAATCCAAGATGTAAAATGTGTAAAAAATAATAAGAATTAGGTCTCAACTTCCTTATAACACCTTCCCACTAAGCTCAAACCCTAAAAGTGACTCAATGGGGCGTTTAGGGTTAAAATGTTATATTTCTCATTTTAAGTTGTCAAGTGCATAGAAAATGACCTTTTTTCAAATATAAAGAAATCCGTTCACCGAAAGGATCTGAGTCAAAAGAGAAATATTTAGAAAAGTCCAAGACCTTTCCAACGAGCTATCACACCAAGGGATACGCATCCAGATGAGGCCAAAAACCCCTTATCACTCCAAAATGGCTATAAACATAGCCTTATTTAAATAATTAAACGCTAACTTAAGAAATATTTAAATATATTAAAAATATATCCCAAATAGCTGTAGAAGGCTCAAATGACTCCAAAAACCTGAAACGGAATTTGCCACCTGTCTGTGACTGAAGTCGGAAATCATGGATCAACTGGCAGTCTCATCCCTAAAATCTAGGGATGCTCCTAGAAACTAGGAAACACACCCAAATCTCCTGAAACTGAAACCATCTAAAAGGTCATGAATAACCTCACGACTGGCAACTGTCACGACCTCCTAAAATTTAGGGATACCCCCTAAAATCTAGGAACTGCTCCAAACTGGCTCCAAACTGCCTGTAAAGCCAAAATCCAATCACTATATGCACTGAATGAGTCCCAATCAACCTCTGCTAGCCTACGAGACTCCAATGATAGGCCAACTCCTTCGTCTCCGATGTCCACTCTAGAAAGGGGACATGACAAGCCTCCCCTCTCGGAGTTGCTTGCCCACAAGCAACTGAAACACCAATCCTCCACCATCCCAAATAAGATGTAAACAAATCATTGCATGTAACTGCTGCTCATCTCTGATATAAACAACATGCAATGCCCCGGTTTGGAATGGCTCCTCAAAATGCTGAAGCACCTGTGCTGTCAAATCAACACTGTCTGGGTCCCAGAGCGAAGCATAGCTCCCGCTGAATACCTCAAGTGAGCAATGGAAAACTATATCATCTCCATAGATCAAATATCCATAAATGCCAAGACCACTAGTGTGTCTGTGATCACCAACATGCATAACATCTGTCATAATATCCAATGAATGCCAATCCATGGAAGGCCCTCTGTGATCTGACCCCATCTGACACAAGTGACACACAACTGCCACACACTGCTGCTGATGTGCCGGAAGATCTAATGCCAACTCACTAGACAATATATAATACTGACTAAAATCATCACTGTCCAAGCTGGCATCTAAAAATATGTAATCACCAACTAGCAATGAAACAATCACCCTGTCTAGAGAATCAGGTGAAATTGCCACATCAACTGGCTCAAAGTACTCACTAGGAGTAACATCACATAACTCATCCACGCCAGCTATCTGATGACAATCAACCTGAGGATCAACTGTCGTCCCACTCTGCTCGATAAACTGAGATGGATAGTGGGTAAACTCCAGGTCCATCCTCGTGATATTCCGAACATACCGTCCAAGTGTCAACAACCATTGTACACCCACGACTACATCTATACATTTGAAGTGAAGCAACCCATGTAGGATCCACGAAAGGAAGGTACTACACATGTCTATACCATGATCCCACACAAACCACCTGTAGGACATAAACTGCTCCTGCTGCTCTCCTCTGATATAAGTGCCATATAATCTTAATATCTGGAGCAACATACTATAATCCTTATAAGACGCTGTATCAAATGAATCAACACCTGGATCCCAAATAAAACTAAATCCACATCCATCTGTCATGAAGAGACAATGATAGTAAGAGGCATCCTCGATACCGTGTCTCTCTATAGCCACTGTGAAACCATAAATACCACCAATCTTCAATGTTGAAATGGACCCATCAATAAGACAATTTCCAACAAGCAAAGTGTGATGGAAACCTCTCCAAAACCTTTGATCAGCAGCTGCAACTTGCCCAATTTCTCCACAAGTTAGTATGTCTTCATTGGAGGATGCCAAATAAATATATTGTTTAGCCATGCACCAAATATAGTCTCTTACACGCTGATCTTCATAGCCCACTATCACATCTAAGAAAACTGAGTCACCAATTAATAAGTACATCGCTGCCCTATCATATGAAAGAGGTGACAAGTCCACAAATGAATAGTAGATGTTTTTGTTCTGCAACATGGATAAACCTTCAGTGGCTGGTCCACTATGAATGCCACCTAACAACTCATAAACTTCACACCTAGTCTTCCCAACTTGAATGTTCTCAATGCAAGGTTTCAAATTTGACTCATTAGATGAAGGAAAATTGCTGATCAAACTCAGAAAATCAAACTGATTTCTATTTCCATTCAATATATCTTTGCTGTCCTTTTCTTCCCTTGGAAGAAATAAAGATCTAATGGATGATTCTCTTTGTATCCTTGCGTCATCTAACCGATTGTGACGCTCTTTGACTCTTTGGAGGTGGTGTCTTGCTTGGGCAGCAAGCGTTTTTGCTTGGGCAGCTCTATGTAACCAATCTTCGTTCAACTTTTGGCAATGTTTTATATCAGCTGCCCCAAAGTACACAAAATCAGACTTATGGTGAGTTGTATTATTTGCATCAGCATAACCCATGCTTGTACCATAAGCACCCACAAATGTAGAATGCAAATCTCTATTCTCTTCATGACCAAAGGCTGTCATATCTTGAGGAAGATAAGTTACATCACTGCTGTTATGGACTTCAGAATTATGATCATACTGTAGTGACAAATCTTTGGATTCACTACACACCATTAAATTTCGACTTTCCTCATGGTCTTCCCAATTGAGAAGAGGAAGTAGTGTGACAAATGAATCCAAACTTACGCTGTCCATTTCAACCTCATGTTCTTCATCAATTGCTGATTCAAAATCAGTCTTTGGGCAATCTGAAAACTCATCAAACCTCTCATGAATGTCTTGTGTATTGCTTGAAGTTACAAACTCTTCCTTCACATCTTCCACCAAAAATGATGGGACAGCGTTGTAACCAACCAAAGAGGCACCAATTGGATCTACATGTCTCTCAAAATCTTCAAATAGTTTCCTACCAATCTCACTGGTAAACATCATATCTGCTCCTCTTCCTTTGCTTCCCTTGCTCTCAATTGACTCTTGTTTTGTTCTTGGTTGATGACGTGGACTTGAAAACATCAAGTCATCTTCAACTGGTACACCCATGAATTGTGTGAAGGAAGGTGGTCACGTATCTTTTTAGGAAGAGAGCAATACTTATCATAGTTGTTCATAACTATATCATTGAATGTCTTGGCAGGAGACCTTCTCCTTGTACTTGTTGAAGGAGTTGTACCCTTAGACTGTCTGGAACTCCTTGAAGGTGTTTGTTCAAATTCTTTTCCTGCTTGTTTATTTCTAAACAACCCTGTCATGATGTCCAATTTGATTTTCAACCAAACTAAACTCAAATCTGAATTAGAACTCTTGATCTTCACCCAACAGGCTGGCAAGATCAAAGCTCTGATACCACTGAAAGATCCCCGATGAATCTCTTTTACCAATCTGCTGTAATTTTTATTTATTTAAATTGATTTTTCCTGCTTATTAATATTTTCTTTCAGAAATAGACAGAAGTTGCAGAAGGGTTGAATTCTTTTTGTATTTTGATGATTTTTCAACAAGTAAATAATGAAGTACAAGTACATGAACAAAGTACTGAAAATGAAGTTCATATACAGCCAAAACAAATTCGATTCAAGGCAGATTTCTGAATATAAAATCAAATATTTGACCAGATGAAGATTTCCAATAATTTCAGGAAGATTACAATCAGGAATAATTCCAACCTGGATGCTGAAAGAGTAACATAACTAGGAATGAAGTTGTGGCAAGATTCCAGCCCTCCAAGTACTGCACGTGGGAAGGAAAGTGGCTGCCAGGTACAGCCGTACGGCTGCCAAGTACACCCAACTGGTTAGAAACCCCAAACCCCACGCTGAACTCTGTCAGAATTGCTGAACCTCCAGAAAGAATGCCGTACAATCTCCAAGATGCTAATAGCTGCAAACAAATCCAAACCACTGTATTGGGGGCTACGTCCCAAACAGGCAAGGCATTGGGGTTGGCGTCCCAGATGCTGAAAAGCTCTTCCAGAGCCAAATCTCAAATCCAAGATGTAAAATGTGTAAAAAATAATAAGAATTAGGTCTCAACTTCCTTATAACACCTCCCCACTAAGCTCAAACCCTAAAAGTGACTCAATGGGGCGTTTAGGGTTAAAATGTTATATTTCTCATTTTAAGTTGTCAAGTGCATAGAAAATGACCTTTTTTCAAATATAAAGAAATCCGTTCACCGAAAGGATCTGAGTCAAAAGAGAAATATTTAGAAAAGTCCAAGACCTTTCCAACGAGCTATCACACCAAGGGATACGCATCCAGATGAGGCCAAAAACCCCTTATCACTCCAAAATGGCTATAAACATAGCCTTATTTAAATAATTAAACGCTAACTTAAGAAATATTTAAATATATTAAAAATATATCCCAAATAGCTGTAGAAGGCTCAAATGACTCCAAAAACCTGAAACGGAATTTGCCACCTGTCTGTGACTGAAGTCGGAAATCATGGATCAACTGGCAGTCTCATCCCTAAAATCTAGGGATGCTCCTAGAAACTAGGAAACACACCCAAATCTCCTGAAACTGAAACCATCTAAAAGGTCATGAATAACCTCACGACTGGCAACTGTCACGACCTCCTAAAATTTAGGGATACCCCCTAAAATCTAGGAACTGCTCCAAACTGGCTCCAAACTGCCTGTAAAGCCAAAATCCAATCACTATATGCATTGAATGAGTCCCAATCAACCTCTGCTAGCCTACGAGACTCCAATGATAGGCCAACTCCTCTGTCTTCGATGTCCACTCTAGAAAGGGGACATGACAGCGGTGATGAAATCTTTAAGCGCCCCCTCGATTTGTTCTTTATACCTGGGCTCACTTATGATGATTTGTAGCTCTTCATTCAATACGTCAACTTGATTGCCCTCTTTAAGGATGCTACTTGAAACTTCTTGCAATTCATTCTCAATAATCTCCATTTGTAGTATGAATGAAAATTCTTCAAGGAATGAATCATCTTCTTCTTTGATTGCTTGCTCAACACTTGGATCTTCCTTTATCACTACTTGAGCATTCTTAACTGCTTCTTCAACTTTCGTTTCATGGCATTCTTCTTCGGGTGCAAGGCATGGTGAGCTACTTATTGCAATACATTGATCATTAGGTGAACTTGTATCATCAACTTGCAACTGCCATCTTTCACTTTCAGGCGGTGTAGTAATATCTTGTTCATATGTTCTTTTGAATTCATCTGCGAGATGTGTACTCCACGATCTGTTCACGATGCACTCTTCTTTGGATAAGGCTGGCATTCCAAACTGATATCTGACTTGGTTGATGGCCATCTCACACAATGAGCAAGTAAATTCAGAATGAGGTGCGTTATGAATCCTACACTATAATGGTAGTAATATGCCTTCTAAATGCATTTCACCATTCAAAATAAGCTGACTCTCGATCATCCACCAAAAGCTCGTAAGAGGATCTTTTCTCTCTGGGACATTGAAGCTGCCTTCTTCTTCTTCTGGTCTAGGAACATCCCAAAAGAAGATCTTTCCCTGCGCTACCGATTCCATCCTTGATAAGTATTTCAAGCAATGCATTTCATCATGTTTATCTGTCTCATGAATTCGACACTGCCCTGGCCTTGCAAACTCGGACAATCGGCGTGGATAAAGCTGTTCATTCAATCTCCACCAAAGTTGAAGAAAATCAACTTGTTGCTCACCATGAGACTGTTGTTGCTCCATTTTGAAATCTTACTTTTTTTGATTTTTGATTTTTTTTGGATTTTCTACTTTTCACATTTTTTGGATTTTTTGGTTTTCTACTTTTTTTTTGATTTTCTGGAATAAGAGAGATCCTGAATATCTCATATTCAACTTGAAAGCTCAACTGATTCCAACTACGCAAAGTGCTTCCTTTCTTCGCAAGTGTAATCAAAGGGTGACTCCCACCATCAACTGCTTCATTCATGTATCCACAATCATGCCTTCCTTGTGCTTTAATTCTGTCAGGCATTGAGAAAAGGCTCTCCATTGATCTTCCTTGGATTCAAGAGTTCGCATTCGCTCTCCTTTCTTCTGCTTTAATTCTGTTGAGAGCGAGAGGAGGGTAAAAAGCTCTGGATAACTCCTCTAAATATGACTTAATATAATCTGGATTTTAGGTGTTTAGGCATTCATCGCGATCAGGCCCTCCTAGCACCAATTCTGTCGAGCATGGGAGGAGGGTGAAAAGAGTCTTTAAGATTACTCGCGCAAACATGAATTGATAGAATTTGAATTCTAGCTATTTAGGCATTCATTGTGATCATGGCCTCCCTCTAACACCAATTTTGTTGAGTGCGGGAGGAGGGTGAAAAAAAGTATTTAAGATTACTCCTGCAAACATGAATTGATAGAATCTGAAGTCTAGCTGTTTAGGCATTCATTGCGATCATGCCCTCCCTCTAGCGCCAATTCTGTTGATGTGTTTTTTATGCACATGCGAACACAGAATAAAATACCAAGGTATCTTATCCTCTCTTGAACAAAGTTATTCGAATGCTGAAGATTTGCCTAAGGATCAGTCGAAATAACTCCAAGATTCTGATATGTAGGGTCTCTATGTGTGGATAATCTCAATTTGGTTTGATGTGATTATGCTAGAATCACGTGGGGACTTACATTCGAATGCCTGAGCATCTGATTTGCTAGAACTCAAGTCCTATCTACTCACTCGGAAGAATAAAGAAATAGCAAAAGGTGTAGGGTTTAGAGAGTCTAATCTAAGACCTAGAATGCAAGAAGATGGATGAGTGACTAGTTGGAGTCCTACTGGGCTAGGTCTCACCATCAAACTGAACAATTCGACACCAGCTCAGTGCAATCTTCTAAGGGAATTGAGAGCAAAAGGAGGTTTCAAGAGAATTCGCTTTGGACCCTTTGGAAGGGTCAGGAGCTTAAGTGAAATTCGCTCTGGACCCTTTGGAAGGGTCAAGAGCGAAATTTGCCATTTAGTCTTAATTCCATCATTTCCTTTGCTCCAATCCACCTTGCAAGGCAAGTATACATCAATCTTCCCTCAACTACGCCATAGGAACAAAGATCTTGGTCTCAAACAAGGAACAAAATAGAGGTTTAGGAAATTTCGCTCTGGACCCTTTGGAAGGGTCAGGAGCGAATTTGCCTTTTGACACCATTCATCTTCCATTGATCCTTTCTTTGCCTTGAATTTAACTTTATGAAACCTCCTTCTATCATCATCAAGTCAACTCGCTATCAAAACAAGGCTCTTTTAGTGCATTAGGCAAAATAGAGAGTCTTTCTAGGAATTTCGCTCTAGACCCTTTGGAAGGGTCAGGAGCAAAATTTGCATTTCTAGACTCTATCCACACCTAGGACTAGTCTTTTCACCCTTACCTTATCAAGATCAAGTCAATTCGCCTTCAAAAACTCTTGGGAATGAATTAGTTCAAAGGTTTGAGCAAAGTATAATGCTTTATGAAGAAATTTGCTCTGGACCCTTTGGAAGGGTCAGCAGCGAATTTGCTCTTCTAGGCTCAATTCACATCCTTTTTCACTTAACTTTGTCTTAAACTTGATCTTTGATCCTTTTCTCTCCATGATCTTGCAAATTTGCCCTTACTTTTGCTCAGAATGACAAATATTCAATGACTTTGGTGAAGAATTAGATCTTTTAGGGAATTTCGCTTTGGACCCTCTGGAAGGGTCAGGAGCTTAGATAAATTTCGCTCTGGACCCTTTGGAAGGGTCAGTAGCGAAATTTGCAATTATGCCCAAATTCTTGACCTTCTTCACTTCACTTTGTTGTATGCATCAACTCTCTCTCAATAACGCCCTAGGGACAAGGTTTATAATGCAAATGAGGACCAAGAAGAGAGATCCAAGGAAATTCGCTCTGGACCCTTTGGAAGGGTCAGGAGCAAAATTCATATTTTCACTCAATTTATCCTTCATTTTAGTTATGTTTTGACCTTGGTCCTTGCTAGGAAGGCATCCTAAGGGCTTACTTTGCTCAAATTTGGGATCAAAAGGCAACTATTGACAAGTTTGCTTGTGTACGTCTAGAAGGTACATACTCCTCTAGGAATTTCGCTTTGGACCATTTGGAAGGGTCAGGAGTGAAATTTCTCTTTTTGGCACAAATTCCTTAGAGCACATCATCTCACTTGGTTGCAACTCACTCACAAGTCCTTAGCATTCTCACTCAAACCATGGGAAGAAGGCTCATGATCCAAACTGGGGAGCAAGAGAGGATTCTAAGGAAATTCGGTCCTGTCCCTTTGGAAGGGTCAGGAGCGAATTTGGCAATGATGCTCAAATTCATGACCCTTACTCCAATTTTTCAAGTCTAAGTTTGTCCAAAGGCATCCAAAAGGTTAACACAAGCCGATTTCCTCCCATTCCATGCCTTAAAGCGAAGGTTTTGTCCAAAATAGGAGTCAAAAGGGAGCTAAGGAGGATTTTGCTCAAATTCCTATTCAACTCTCAAGTTTTCAAGTCTCGGCTTGGTTGTTAGGCGTTTCCTAAGGATAAATAGGTCAATTTTATACCAATCAATGGCTAGAGTACAAGGACATCATTCATCAACTGGACCAATCACAAACCCTCAAAGGGAAGAATCCTTGAGAACACTTGCTCACATACCTCCATTCACTTCCTTAACTCAATGGCATAGGTCTCAAAAGGCAAGACTCCTAACATGATACAATGACTTCCTCAAACATAATCAAGACTCGACCTTCGAAGCAAGACCCAGGCCTAACCAAGAGGAAGCTTTCAACAAAGACCGTGACCTGGACCACCTACTGACTCATTTGAGCCTAAGCAGACCATCTTATCCTAATGATCTCTCTGGCAACTTCCCAATGCAAAGATTAATAGCCCAGAACCCAAAAGACCAAGAAAACTAACCCTAGAAAGCAAAAAGCAGGGGTCCCCATTTGCAATGGGGCGATGTGTGAATACGTCACAACAGGTATCAATGTCTTCGAATTTATTATCAGATTATTTCAGAATTACAACTTAGACACTCGATTTGCATTTCTTACAATTCTATTACTAGTAATAGCTGAATCTTTCTCAAAACCAATAACAACAAACCAAAGCTTGTCTCCTTTCTAGAGATATGTTTTGGCGTTGGAAGTCACCAAAACAAAGAAGAGTGTCAATCTTTCCGAATAGCAGAAGTAGTTGAATGAAGCCAGATACAATAGTAATCTCCTATAATTAAAGATTCAAACTAGTCCAAGATGAGGCCCCCACAATCCCTTAACACAACAGACAAAGCTTCTAAAGCAATCCCACCAATAGGAAACCACTGAATATTTGATGAGAGATGAGACCTATGCTATCGAGGGATAGAACATGTAATGCCGGGTAAAGGAGTCCCAGGCTTAATAACCTCACGCCACGATGCAACTGTTCTCGCTATGTATCGTCCTACAGATGTGTCTGTGCTCCAACACTTAGCAAACAAAATTCCAAGCATTAGAAAGACTAATCACTAAACCAAAGAAAGGTTGGTGATTCCGATTTATTACTATTCGCTTTCAAAGCTTCAAATGGAATATATCAAGCTGTCAGCTAGCACAACTATAGCTTGCCAATATTACTGGCAATATATAACTATATTTTGGGAAATAAATATTTGGAGCGATAGACAAATGCTTTCTTCCTTTTGTCAAATAGTCCGCACCTAATAATAATGACAACTTCAATCAAGCTCGGGCTTTATATAATTAATCACTAAAAATCACTAGACATAAAAAAGATCAATCACCAGGCATATAATAATGAGTACCATGGCTATGGCAGATATAAAAGATTTCAATTGCCAAACTATAGAGAAAATATACCAAAACAAGAATTGGGCCCCACTTATAATGATATACCAAAGTTCTAAAAAGCAATATATTCAAATGCGTATATTCAACCCGTAGAGACTTATAAATTTTTAATATAATAACCTTATCTTCTGATAGGAAATAAATAAATACAACTTTATTTCTGAAATGATTTTGAACCTTATAAATTTGTCTCCAAAGGAGACTTCACAAATTTGGCCCAGCTGCGAACTTCGTTGCGAATCCACCCCTTTGAAAGAAGTAGGTTTTCGTCCAATCCTTTTTACTCTTGAAGGTTTTCGTCTCCAGAGATATCAAATTGTTTATCAATTCCAAAGCATGCTCAACTTCTCCCAGCCAACCTCCTTATAAAGAGCTCCAAGAAACATCTAGAAGATTAGTCTGACTTGAATATTGGAAAACTTTATTTAATAAAGTGACATAATCATATTTTATTATTTAATAAAATTAATAAATATTAAGTCATCATTTGAATATTACTTTAATTTTTTTGACAACTTAATAAAAATCAATTTAATTAATTGTCACTTAAAATTGGGGACACTACATTCTTTGCTAAGCAAATGGTAGTTTGACTGTCACAACAAATGGTAATCAATCCTGCATCAAACCCAATATCTAAACATAATTGTCTAAGCCAAATGGCTTCCTTACAAGCATGAGTAGTTGCCATATACTTTTCCTTTGTCGTGGACAAAGTGACTATAGCTTGCTGCTTACTCATCCAACTAATAGCACCACTGAACATAGTAAAGACATAACCATTGGTGGATCTTTTGCTGTCAATGTCACTTGCTCATTTTGAATCTACGCATCCATGGATACTCACAAAATGCCGAGGTCTAGTAAGATAACCATTTAAAACACAAGGAATTCTTGGAAGTACCCCTCAAATATCTTCAATTAACCTCCTATTAACTATTAACTATTAGCCATATATCGACTTAGGACTTCTATTGCTTAGGTAATGTCTGGTCTAATACAGACCATAACATACATAAGATTGCCAACAACACTCACATATGGTACATTTGTCATGTTCTCCACCTCAACAGGAGATTTTGGACAATCCTCCACAAATAACTTTATTCTTAGTGCAAAAGGAACTATCATGGATCTACAAGCTGTCATGTTGAATTTCTCCAACAAGGAATTCACATACTTACTCTAGCTTAACCAAAGCTTTCCGTTAGCTCTATCTCTTTTGATCTTCATTCCTAGAGTGTACCTAATTGCACCTAGATCTTTCGTTTTGAATTGTGCTGACTATTGAAACTTCAAGTTAGAAATCAAATATCCATTCTTGAATAGTAACATATCATCCACTTATAATGCAATAATGAGAATGCAATCATTATTAGTTTTGAAGTAAACACAATGATTAGATTTAGACCTCTAAAATCCCAAACTCAACACATAGGTACCAAAAGTCCTAGGAGACTATTTCAGACCATACAAAGACTTTAACAATTTGCAAACTAGATTTTCTTTACCTTTTACCATGAAATGCTCTGGCTATGTGTTGTGTTTTTTAGGCACAATCAAACACTGAATAAAATACCAAGGTATCTTATCCTCTCTTGAACAAAGTCTCAAATGCTATGCTTCGCGATCAAGTGAGACAACTCCAAGGTTCCTAATATGTCGGGTCACAACGGGTGGATAAGCACAGTTGGTCGTTGTGATTGCTCATATCACAAGGGGACTTACGTTGTACATGAATGCTTGAATAATATTGGAACTTGATCATCTGATATTGCAATCTTGTGATGCTTTCTTTCATAAACTAACTTGAATTGAAAAAAAGGACAAAAGGGAAAGGGTTGAGGAATTCTATTCTAAGGTCTAAAATGCAAGAAAAGGGTGAATGCTCCACCACCTTGCCATGCATTGACTCAGCCGCCACTTGGTCAAACGGTCGCCACCAGTAAATGTGCCATCATGCCGCCATGCATTCAATAGATTCTCGACATGCAAGTGGACCCCACCATCATAGGAACTTCTATAATTTTCCGTGTTGTGCTTCATTAATATAGAATATTCTCTTTGCATGTCGCCAACTCATCCTTCACAAGAATCTTTCCATTCCAAGCCCACAAAAGACATTTTGGTAGATTTTCTTGCCTTGGAAGAATTTTAGCAAATTTATCTACTCTTGCACATCTGGAATTCTTGGAGAGAGAAAATTATTGAAGACAGAATTTTGTCGTTAAGGAAAATTTTCATTCAGATTTCGTCTTGAAGGAAGATTTTCTTGACCACTAACCATTTTCCATGCTTAAAGGTTTTTTTTTTGTTTTGAGCTTTGGAGAGAAAATCTTCTTACTTAGCCAATTTTCCTTGTGCCTTGAAATTCTTCACCTTGGACACATTTCTTCCCTGAGGAAGGAATTTCTTCAATCCTTAACCAAATTTCACATTTTCCAAGAATTTTGTCCCGAAGGAAGGAATTTCCAACACTTAGTCAATTTTTCACTTTCCAGGAATTTTGTCTTGAAGGAAGGAATTTCCAACACTTAGTCAGTTTTTCACTTTCCTGAAATTTCTTCTTCTTGGGCGCAATTCCTCCGAGAGGAAGGAATTTTTTGAATTTTGAACTTTTCTTCCCGAACCTTGATTTTTATGTCCTACTTCCAACCTTGGGCACATTTTGGAACTGGAGAAGAAATTTTGGAAATTTGTTCCTTGAGGAAGGAATTTTTGTGTTCTTTGAATTCATCATGTCCGAAGGGAGCTTTTTGACCAATTCTTCACATCTATTTTTTAGGATTTTTTTCCATTATTAACTCCGGGATTTAGGAGAGAGAAAATTCTCTCCATTGACCAATTTTGTCATTGCCTCGAAATTTGGGTGAATTTTCATGCCTCAAAGAGGATTTTTTGAAATTTTTCCTAGGGGAATTTCCTTTTTTCCTTGCCTTGGAATTTCTATCTTCAATCCATCCTTGGGCATGGAATTCTAATGCTATGGAAGAATTCATCTTTGGAAGAAAAATTCCTTATCTTTGTCCAGCTCTCTGATGCATACTTGGGCGCTAATTCACCCCAATGGAGGAATTCTGGAATCGTTAACTTTTCCTTCTATACCTCATCCTAGCGCTCCCCTTCAAACTTGGGCACTGAAACTAACTTGTGGAGGATTTTTGACAATCATTGACTTTTCACTAACACCCTCCATTCGGTGCCTAAGCACCCGACTGGGCGGAATTTCCATGCAGTGGAGGAAAAAGTGGCGTGGAGGAAAAATTCCTCCACATCATCATTCTAGCGCTCCTCTATCAGCTTGGGCGCTAATTTGGTGTGGTCATGGAATTTTGGGGGTGGAGGAAAATTCCTTCACCACCCCATTCTAGTGCCCATTTCTCCTTTTGAGCGCCAAATGCACTATGCCAAGGAATTTTGTCATGGAGGAATAATCCTCCATGACCTCATTTTAATGCCCCTTCCTAATTTGCATGTTGCCTTGTTAGGATGAAGGATTCTTATGATTTCCTCTCCTGCTTAGCCATTTTTTGATCAACCGCCGGATTGGGATGCCATATTTGAAATTGAAGTGGATTTTTGCTTTGCCAAACTTAGAAGATTTTTCAGTGCTTTCCACTTCTGGAATGATTTCCACACAGCCATTTTCGATCAGTAGCTTGCTTTTTCAAATTTTTCGGATTTAGAAATGTTCAAGAATGCTCAATCTTTAGTGCTAGGAGCCCTGCCCGTTGATGAACCTGCCAAGAATAGGCTTACTATAAATAGTAAGTACTTCAAAATGTTAAGATTAGGGCAAAACAGGATGAGACGACACTAAAAATAGAAACTGCTAAAACTAGTAAGTTTGATTTTTGACAAAATAAAGACAATTCGGGAGGCAATGAAATCCCTAAAAAATAGGAACTTTCTAAAAATAGAAAGTTGCTTAGAATTTGCTCAAATTTCACTGATGGGTTCCCTGGAGGGCTCTGATTCCAATGCAATGTTTAGTTTTTCCAAAATCCTAAAGGAAAGGCCTCAAATCCAAGTCTGAAGGGTGAAACCCTAAAATGGACAAAACGAGTTCCAGACTTAGCCAAATTTGCTCGAATGACTTGCAAACTTGATCAAATTGACCCCAAAACACTTGCAAACTTAGGAGACCGAAAAGATTGCCGCGAAAAGACCCAACAAACCAAAACCAAAAGACTAAGAGGAGCTAAAAAGTAGGAGGTCCCCTTTGCAATGGGGCGATGTGTGAAAACGTCACAACACTACCTTGCAACATAATTTCGTAGGTAGCCTTTAATCCATTTATTCACTATCTCTATCTGACCATTGGTTTGATGGTAGCTCATGCTCGATGTCAACTCTGTACCTATTAATTGGAACAATTCTTGCTAAAATAATATTGAGAAACTTGCTGTCTCGATCAATAACAATAGTTTTGGGAAGCCCATGCAACCTAAAGAGCTCTTTGAAGAATAATTCTGCTACCTGAGGTGCTGTGAAGTTTGTAGGTATAGCAAAAAAATGTGCATATTTAGTTAATCTATCAACAACCACAAATATGCAATTTCTTCCCTGAACTCGTGGGAGTCCTGTAATAAAATCCATGGATATTTCTTCCCACTTCTGTTCAGGTATCGACAATGGTTATAGAAGACCAACAAGGAATATATGTTCTGACTTGTTCTGCTAACAAATCAGGAACTCTCTAACATACTGCAACACATCATCCTTTATTCCCTCCCAAGTGAATCTCTCTCGAATCTGTTGGTACGTTTTGAAGAAAATTGGATGTCTTGCTAGAGGTATATCATGCATCGCCCTCATAATCTTGACCTTCAACTTCGACCCAGGTACAAGGTATATCTTGTTCTTATAATAAATGATATCGTCAACAACAAAATACCTGTCATCGTGCTCCTGTTTGTCAATCAAATCACAAGCAGTGTCATTTTTTGTACACTCAACCACTAATTGAGATTTCCAATCAGCTTAAATCTCAGTGAGAACAGAGTGTTGGTTTTCTGGACAATGCATCTACAACAATATTTTTCTTCCCCTTAATATACTCCACATCGAATCATAAGCCTAAATCTTGCTCACCCATTGCTGTTGCCGTTCATCCAAATCTATTTGTTCCAAAAAATACTTAAGATTGTTTGATTAGTCGTGACCACAAATTTAGTCCCCACTAAATACTGTCTGAACTTAGCTAGCGCATGCATAATTCCTAGCATCTCCTTATCATATGATGAGTATAGTCTTTCAATGTCCCTTAGTTTTCTGCTCTCGTATGCAATCAGATGTCGATTTTGGATCAGAACTGCACCTATCCCCTTACCCGATGCATTGCACTCCAAGACAAATGATTGTGTAAAATCAGGTAGCGCCAATACTGGATATGAGCTCATGAATTCCTTATGCTCGTCGACTGTCACCCGCGTCTCATTAGACCAATGAAATGCACCCCTTTTTGTGAGGTCTGTAAGTGGTGATGCCAATTGCGAGAAGCCCTTCAAAAACCTTCTGTAATAACAACATAAGCCCAAGAAACTTCTCAACTCTGAAATATTCTTAGGTGGTGGCCAAGCTAGAATAGCCTGAATCTTCTCTTGGTGTACCTTAAGACCATCAGCTCCAATCACATGACCAAGGTAAAGAATTTCCGTCATTCTGAACTCACATTTAAAAGCCTTCACATATAGTGATTGAGCCTCCATAATACCCAACACCACATCCAAATGCTGAAGATGGTCATTCCAGGACTTATTGTATATCAGTATGTCATCAAAGAAAACTAGTACAAACTTACGCAACTGATCCCGAAAGGTGTGGTTCATACAAGACTGGAATGTCGCCGGTGCATTGGTGAGTCCAAATGGTATGATTAAGAACTCAAAGTGTCCATAGTGATAGTGAAAAACGATCTTGTGTATGTCTTCTTGCCAAACTCGTATTTGGTGATTACTGGAACAAAGATAAATCTTAGAAAAATACATGGCCCCGTGCAACTCATTAACTCGTTGATCTTCGGAATGGGGTACCTGTTCTTAATGGTCTTCCCTTTCAGGACTCTATAATCTATGCACTCACGCATAGTGCCATCCTTCTTTTAAACCAAAACAACTGATGAAGCAAAGGGATTGGAACTCGGCTGGATGTGTCCCATGCTCAGTAACTTTTTGATTTTTTTCTCAATCTCTTCTTTAAAATGGTGTGGGTGTCGGTAGAGTGTAGTGATAACTAGTTTAGCGCCCTCTCAAGCTCTATGACATGCTCAAATCCACGTTCAGGTGGTCTCCCCGGGGGAATTTCCCCAAACACCACACTATGCTTATTCAACACTATTTGGATATTAGCATGATATAGTGATTACCACACTATGATGGTAATCTTCTTACCATCCATCATAAATTCATGTTGTATCCGGCGAAAGTTTTGAACAAATCGCTCAAGTGAGTCTAACAACTGGAGTCCCAAGATGACATCTATGGTGCTTTGTGGAGTTTCTTTGGTTGTAGTATCTTCCAAGTTTACCTGCAGTGGCTGATCCTCATGATCGCTATCGTCCCCAATACTAGCCCCTTGCTCTTCTTGCTCTTCATCATTAGATATGACCTCAATCAAATGGGCCTTTCCTTTTCCAAGACAAAGGTTTCGCGGGTCCCATGGTTCCTCAGAAGAAAAGCATAGCTTTTTCCTTGTTAGTTCATTCCTAGACTCTTGATCACCCTTTGGTGGTGTAAACTTCTGCTGATTAAAGCCCTTTTTATTTGGTTTTGCAGGTGCTGAAACTTTTCTTTTGTGGCAGAAAAGAAGGTTTAGTTTCAAGGTCTAGAGGTAATCCAATAGCATGATGCAAAGTATTAGGCTTATGTGCCTTAACCAATCCCCTTAATCCGTCACTCAACCCTTCCAGAAACAGCATGGTGACCCTCTTTTCTAACATATTTGGAACCATCATTGGAATCTTCTGGAACTCATTGATGTATGATTCTACATGTCCCACTTGCTTGAGTTGAGCTAGATCCCTATAGTAGACCTCTATGTCTTTTCTGTCAAATCGAGTAATCAGCTTGTTTACAAATTTCTCATAGGAATGTACCATGGCATGATCTTGTGACACTAATTCATGGTGCCACCAGTCATAAGCTACTCCTTCCAGATGCATTGTAGCAAACTGTATAGCTTTATCCTCCTCCATGGTTTTAAGTGACAAGAATGTGTCTAGTTTATGCACCCATGATTTGGCCCTTGTCTTTCCGCTCCTATCGAACGTCGGTAGAGGAACCTTATTTAATGCTTCCTTATACAATAAACTTTGCATCAACAAATGTAAATGTACATTTACCGGAATTCCTTGCATAAAGTAGATACTGATGCTAAAAGCCTAAAACAAACCCATCAAATCAGTAGTTTTATAATAGTGTTATTACCTCTGAGTGGCTTCTCACCTTACAAAAAATGGGTAAATATGCAAATTCTCTTCCACCATGGGAGAAATTCTGAGGCTTATGAGAATACCTGTAGATGCCCAACAATGTGTGACTGTCAGATGAAGATCAGTTTGGTAATCTGTCGCAACCATGAAATACATGCCTATGACAATTCAACATATATTCTACAAGAGTTGGCACATCTGCTATGGCTTATTCTGTATACCACAATCAGCAATTTACAAACATGCTACATACACACTAAAAATAGTATCTCATCAATGTGATGCCAAAATAAAAGCTACCAGTACTCTGTGTTGGCGACATTATTGTATACGAAAATACGACTAGTTAATTATGTGTAATTGTTTTGGTTAGTTGGCAACCGAGGGGTGGCAGTTGCGGTGCGACGGTTGGCGCTCGCACCCCCTCCATATCTTTATATACTTCAGAATGTAACTTGCAACACACTTATTAGGAATGGAATAACATCTCTTGTACTTGTCTGATATCTATGGTGTTATTATTCTGTATTACGTGCTTTATGGTTTAAGTTATTCACCCGAGAGGGCAAACATTTGGCGCCGCTGCCTAGACGTACTCGGGAACGGAAGACGCGGATGGCGCACAGACACGATGGGCCTACCCGTTGGTGAAATAAACCCAGAGGCCGACGACGCGCGAACAAAACTTTACATAGGAGAAGACACGGCAACGAGAGAATTTTCAATTTTGCTCCAGGTAGCCATCCAGACCTACGTCCGACGAGAGGCGGTGGAGGCGGAAATCCCACCAAGTGTCGTGTGGACAGCCCTGGAGGTTAGCCTGACAGTAAACCGGTTGATGAACCACCTCCCCCGGTTGCTTGCACAGGCATTGCTGGCACAACAGGCTCGCTTGGAGGAGATTGCCCAGGAAGAGCGACGCTAACAAATCCTTCAACACTACGAAGAAAGCAGCCGACGGGAAGCGGAACGGGATGGTGCCAGGCCAGGAAGGAATTGAACCTTGAACTTTTTATATTCAAATAAAAGTGTCATTGACACGAGTTGTATTTGAGGAAATGAATTAATAAAGAAGTGTTTTGATTTATGTATTGTGAGTTATGGAAATGTGCGACAACTAATGCCCAACCTATTGAATAAAGATAGAAATAAAAAAGCAGAAACGGACGAGTGGGAGGCCGCGCAGAGGGCCTTGATTCTAGAGCAGCAAGTAGAACGTAGACGGAGGTTGAGGCAACGTGCCGAAGGACGACCTGCCGAAGGGTGGCTCGAGGGGAACCAAGGAGGTGTCACGGAGGGTGCAGAAGCCGACGGAAATTTCTACGCGTCGCCAGAGCATCGTAGGACGTGGAGCCACGAAGAGTTTCTGGAAGAAACAAGGTTACGGCGAAACCTAGTCGAGGAGACTCGGGATCAGTTTAGAAACTTATCCCTTACACCACGGAGTGAAGATCACCAACGGGAACCAGGAGTGGGCGCAGGTGAGAGTGAAGGGGAGGGCAACCGTACAGGTGTAGGTGCCACACACGACAGGCAAAACACCATAACTCCAGTCGCCCAGGCATGACACACCACCGGTGCCGCCGGAGGAAGCAGCGCAGGGCCACAGACACAGGCATAGCCACCCCCAAGAAGACGACCTGGGATGGCGAGTAAACAAAAATTGCCAAAGTTCACAGGGGATGGCAAGGAAGACCCCTTACGGCACTGCCGTACATGTGAAACCATTTGGTCCGCCAACGGAGTGACAGACCAGGATGATTGGGTACAGCAGTTCCCAGCTATGTTACGTGGAGTTGCCATAGATTGGTACTCGGATGTGGACAAGCAAAAAGTGGCCACGTGGGCCAATCTACAGAAGGAATTCACGGAGGAGTTTCGGTTGCTCCGTGATGACAATGAAATTGTAACGGAGATATACAGTACCAAACAAGGTACCAAGGAGACAGTACGGGCATACAGCAGGAGGCTGAAGGAATTGTTGGGTAAAATGGAAAGCCAACCAGCAGAGGGATTGAAAAAACGATGGTTCGTTGAAGGATTGAAATCCTCCCTATGAAAAAAGATGAAAATTGTACCCCCGACGTCATATGACGACGCCTATAATAGGGTGATGGACCTAGAGAGTGAATACAAAACATCAAAGAAGAAGAAAAGTAATAAATACTCATCTGACGATGATGAAGACTGATGGGGAAAGTAGCAGCGGTGGCGAATCGAGTAAAAAGGTGCACGCTCTCCAAAAGGACATGGAACGAATGCTGAAAGAATTCAAAGCCATGAAGGGGAGTACAAGTAAGACTGAAGAAAACGACGTGTGGTGTACCGACTGTAGGAGTGACGGACACACCAAGGGGTCCTGCCCCAAGAAGGCTTTCTGCGACATTTGTTAGATTGCGGGACATTTGACAAAGGAATGTCCCTACAATATGAAAACCAGGAGCCAACAAGTTCTCTTCACGCAAGAGCAGCCGACTGTGGGAACTTTGCAAACTGCCAACAATAGTGCATCATTCTGCGGATACCGGAACAATTGGCGAGGGGGGAAGACCAATAATAATAATAGGAGCCGGATCCAATATGATGCAAAGGGATGGCCAATGATCCAGTGCCGAGCTTGCAATCAATGGGGCCACTTTGCCAGGGAATGCACCTCAGAAGAAACTCCACAAAAGCTATGCAAATGGTGTGGGCCTGGAGACCACGATGATGCAACTTGCCCAAAGTCTGGAGTGAACCTGCTCAACATTGACAGGACAGAGGAACGGGTATTGGCAATCACACAGTCACAGGTAAAGAAGGCCACATACCCGGACCCCCGCAAGGAGAAGTAGCGGGCGCTGGAGGCAAAGGTTGAAGTAGCGAAGGAAATGTTGGCACAAGGGAACACCCAGGAAGCGGCAAGCACTTTCCGCTCTGAGGCCGAGGAAAATATCCTGAAGCAAATGCTGCAGATTGAAGTACCTTGCAAGATGAAGGACCTGTTGTGCGTTGCACACGCTCCCTGTCGCCAACAGGGTCCCCCTTCTTGTTTTGAGCTTTCCGTCTTTGCCCTGTTGAGTTTCGCACAGAGTTTCTCGCGTCTTTTCGAGCGAGTTCACGACTGATCTGTAAAGTGACGATGTCAGAGAAATGAGCCAATGAATCCTCCGGGCTAGTCTAGCTCTCGGGCGTGAGCACCAAGAGTTTGTTTGAAGTTTTGAAAATTGCCTTGGGTAGGCGTAAGGTAGTAGGAATTGGCGAAGCCCACCAAGCAAGAGCAGTGCGCCTAAAGGTCGCATGAGGACCAAAGTCGCTGTTTCTTCGCATAAAGAGCTATGAAGCAGGCTGCATAAGGTTTGTCGCCACGATGTTTATAAGATTTGAATGAGAGATGATTTTCGCTTGCTGATGAACGATCGAATTGCCTGGCCAAAATGCCTTAGAATTCTGAAGCCTCCTAAATCCAAATTTGTGGAATCTGGCAAAAGGCTAGTCTGAGGTCCGACGTTTCGCGCAAGTTTTCAAAATTGCCTAAGGGGCAAATTTCGGACCCAGAGGCCCAAAGGGGTTAGAATTTCACTAAGTTAAACTTGCCAAAATCGCCTAGGGGGCCGAATTTCGGACCCTGGGGCGAAAATTTCAAAGTCTGATGCTTCCCATTTGGTCCGAAAATAATGTAAAAAGCCTTTAAGTGTTGCAAAAGATGGTTCCAGGTCCGAAAATCGCTAAAAAATGTCCAAGTTCGGACCCTGGGATGAAGGCTGGAGGGTGTAAAATGCAAAGTATTCCCAAGCGGCCCCCAGGCCCCGAAAACGCCTTAAAACCCCTATTTTCAGACCCTAGCTCCGAAATTTGAAAATGGCAAACGTAAAAGGTCGTGCGAGTAATAGCGTCCAGGTTCGAAGTTCGACAAAAGTGCTTCCACCTCCGAAATTCGCCTTTAGTCTTCATTTTTCGGACCCTGGGGGACAAATGGAGAGTGTAAAATTTGAAAAGGGACACACTGGGTCCGAAATTTGCCAAAAGTGCTCCCAACTCCGAAAATCACTAAACAATCTCAAATTCGGACCCCAGGGACGAAAGTTGAGAGAGTAAAAAGCGTTAAATTTTGTGAAAGGACCCTTTAGGTCTGAAATCCGCCTTAGACATACATTTTCGGACCCTTGGGATTAAAATGAAAACGCGAAATGTTTCAAAAGGGCCTTGAGGTCCGAAAAGCACTTAGAGCCTATTTTCGGACCCTAGCTCCGAAATGTGAGATAATGGAAAAATCGCAAAAGATGCTTTGAGGTCTGAAAATCATCTGAAATCTTGAAGTCCTCATTTTCAGACCTGGGAGCAAAAATTAGAAAAAGTGAAAGTGTTACAACTTGCAAAAGAAAACGCCCCAAGGTCTGAAGTTTTTATTTGCGAAATAGGGCGAATGCTCCGAAGTATTCCCAATCGCGGAAAGAGTTTAATTCATTCAAACCCTCCGAAGTTTTTTGCTCGCAAAACGCTTGGATGCTCCAAAGATTGCAAAACGCCCCAAGGTCCGAAGTTCCGGGCGAGGCATTGAACTCCAGAAGTCGTGAAAATTGCGAAGGACGACATAGTTAAAAAGGTTGGCATAGCTTGCGAATTCATTCAAATCCTCCGAAGTTTTACTGGCAAACACTGCGAGTCCTTCGAAGTTTTTTCCAAATCGCCAAAACCCTTCCTTTGGGTAGCGAAAGCATCTAACATAAACGGCGAGTATAGCGTTGAGCTCCGAAGTTCGAAGGAGCGAAGAGCTGCATATAGCGTTGAGGTTCGAAGGTGGTGCGGACGGCAATATGCCGTTCGGGCTCCGAAGTTTGTTTAAAAATCACGAAATACACTTCACAACCCCCATAGCCTCAGCAGGTTAAAAAAATCGCGAACCCTCCAGCTCGCAGAGGACGTTCAAGCTCTGAAGTTTGAAGGGGCGAAAGCATGCGAATAAGGGCGCTCAGGTCCGAAGTTTTGAAAAGTTGCGAAGCGTGCTAAGTGCTCCGAAAATCTCCAGCTCGCCTAAAACCCCAAAGACCTCTGAAATTCGCCAACGGGTTGAAAATCTCCAAGTTTGCAAGAGACGTTGAAGCTCCGAAGTTCATGCAGGCTGGGTAAAACCAAGTTTAAATTTCAAAAACCTCCAAATTCGTCAAAGAATCCAAAGTTGGAGAGAAAACGCAGTTCAAAATTTGAAAAACTTTCCAAGGTCCGAAAATAAGAAGGTAAAACGCTGCATCAACTCCTCCCGATCATTTAAATTCAGATTGCCAATTACCCAGGGTAAAACCATTTAAAAATGATAAATTCTCTTTCGTCGAACAATCGCGAAAATTTAAATCAAAGAGATAACCGTTGGAATTCAAACTTTGCAGGATCGTCCGTCCATTTCACGCGGCAAGGTCGGGTAATCTCTCGCCATCCGCTCCCATCAGGTAAGTACGCTTTGTCGCGTATGATCATTTGAAAAATGCTTAAATCGAATAGACAAATGCGTGAAATTTGATCACAATGCTTGAATTCTTGAAATCTGCATCTCTTTTTCGTAAACGTTGTTCAAAGCACTTGAAATTTAGAATTCACTCCCAAGGTTTAGCCAGAAATTGCATCTCTTTTCAAACTTAGGAAAATTTCCATGCTTTGCCTCTGTTGAAAATTAATCCAAAATCCAGAAATGATAAGTATAAATGCGCAATCAAAAATCTTCATGAATATGCTATTGTTAAAATTGATCAAGCTGTTAGCTAGAAATATTGCTCCATGTCCAAACTAAACTTTAAATTAATCCCGGCATGCTGGAACATTTTGCTATCTAACCCGCATTACTTTTCTTGTATCACCTCGTAATCCACGTCCGGCTGTGCAAGATAAATGCCTAAATCGACGGTGGAATCATCAAAAACGCTCGCTGCAGCCGAAACCTCACGAGCATCCAAATCAGATATCCCGCGTAAGGTTGAAAGGATGAAGTATCAATATCAGAGGGGAGGATTGAGGGAGTCGAAGGTTTAGAGCGTTTGGGACAACATTGGTGATACTGACCTTGGCCATATCGATATTCAGGACTTCAGGAATCGGGTCTTCTCACCCAATGCATATGGTAGGCCTAGGCAGATGGTGGAAAGTGGCATTGCCCAAGCGGCGGGTTTTCCTCCAGCAATACAGAACTATGAATTAGTAGTGGAGGCTGCCCGGCATTATGAACCAAATTCGAGACTAGTGCTCCTGGAGAATATGACTATCGCCAACTTCTCCCCTGAGGCTATTGGTGATGCATTTGACATCCCCTTTCCAAACAATCCCACAGCTACAACCATAGACGAAGCACAAGGGGCATATGATATGAATCCGGCTTGATGCAAGGCACTAATCAACGAAGAATGGTTCAAGGAGAAAAGGCCTTCAAGCGCCAGAATTGTGAAAAAGACCCCCAGGAGTGATTTTCATAATGAACATGAGGATATGGTCACCTTACTCAGCCGAGTCATGGGACTTCCTAAATCCAGCAACTTTGAAGAGTGGATGTTCTATTTTACAAACCAGGTCTTCGCCGGAAAGTCTAAGTTTGACTGGGCCCACATCATAAGCGATAACATCCACACTCAGCTGATTGAGCTCGAAACGAAGAAGTACTTCACCATGACCTCTTATTTGGTCTATATGTTCGCCAAGAACCAGCCACTGCCAGGATTGATAATGAAAGGTGAAATCGGGAATGGGCCCGGTCAGGTGAAAGTCTATGATTGTTACCCGCAGCTGCACTACCAAGATATAGCTCAGAGGGAAAAGAACAGCCCGGCTTATGCGGTTGGTCAGTATGAACATGTCAATGACGCCTTCACAATGCGCCTGGTCAGGCTAATGCAGGGAGGGTTACACATAAGGCTCTCAGAGCAAGCTACTACTTTAGTACAGAGGTATGGAGCCTGGTTCATTCAGTTCCCAAGGTTTTCCTACATCCGAATAGCTGGCTTTGATGGTGCTCCCCTCCGACTTCCACGGTATCCAACCGACAAAGTGATTCTTATGGAGGTTGCAAGGCAGTCACGCCCGACCTACATCTTACTCCGAGAAAGAAAGCAGGCTGGATTCACATTTCCTATGATCATAGGCAACCATGATGTCCACTTGAAGACCCCTACCCTAGCAGAGGAGTCCCTTGCAGAGCTAGCCTCTTATGGCCTACAGGACCATTTTCCAAGAAAATACTTCGATCATGATAATCTGGCAAAAAGAGCCTATGGTCGAAGGTACAGAGCAAAGGAGTCAGTTGAAGACTATTGGAAGAATTGCTCTGATGACTACGAGGTCAGGCGACGGGAATATTCTAGGCTGAGTGTGCAGCAGATGCGACTCTTTGAATACCGTCGGGTCCTAGATCAGCTCACAGACTCAGGGAATTGCCTCCAAGTCCGAGAATTTGAAGCAGTAAGGCATCTCTTGCTAGGCGTTGATTGGTCCTAGGACCCAATCACAGATTTCGAGATAGTCAAGGCAGCCCCAGCAAGGTACACAGATCAGTGGTTACATCAGCAGATCGAGAGGCTAATCCATGAGGGAGTCCAGTTCACTTACCATTTAATGGGCAGCCTCGATTCTCAGTCTTCAGAAGATGAAGGAACATCTAGTGCACCCCGGGAAGGAACTGAGAAACCAGAGAAAAGAAAGAAGGCTAAGGCTTGCAGAGGGACTCGAACGTCCAAAAGAACAAGAAGGGAAAAGATTCCTATAAAGAGGCCGGAGGTCACTTCATCTTCAAATGATCCCAGTTCGTTCGACGATGCTGTAGAATTGGATTGTATACCTGCTCTGCCTTCCCAGAGTGACATCGATGCATTTGAAGCCAATGATCCTCCTACGCCTGATGTGCTAGACACTGAGCTAAGAGCCCTCGAGTTGACCGAACTGGGTAACCAAATAGAAGAAGGAGAAATTCCATCCACCTAGGGGGTCAAAGTGAATGAACCTACTCAACAGAGCCGTCACGAGTTGCTACTCCACCATACAGCCAAAGATGACTCCACCGTCGAGGGAGAACAAAGGATAGACGAGACTCATGAGCTCGAGAGAGTTGAAGAACGACCTTCACATGAAGATGTTAGGCAGTTGTTCAACGAAATAGGGGAGAATTCAGCTGCAAGCAAAGAGCTTCACACCTCTTTCGTTCCTCCGGTGGTAGGGCAGCTGCGAATCTGTGGTCAGTCGGTTGAGAACGTTAGAGAACAGAATGCTGACTTGACCTTATCATCAACTCAAACAGTGCCTCAAGAGTGGCTGATTGCCAGAGCCTAGCGCAAGGCTGCCACCAAACCACCCATTGATCTAGAGGATATCTTCTCGCGTATAGATCAAGCAAAAGCTAAGGGGAAGAAGAAGCCCAGGGCATATTCTAGAGTGACCAGAGACGAACAAAGGAACCATACTCTTCATATTGCCACCCCGCCCGTAGACAAGCCAGCAGATCAGATAACACTGGCAGATTATAGCATCACAACCGTCCCCATCGGACGAGCTACCAAAGAGCAAGAAAAAGAAGAATTTAAGGATTCAGTGCAGAATATACTCAGGCAGCTCGAAGAGATCACAGCGGAAAAGGACATGTATCGGGCCCGTGCTGAGCAAGCCAAAGGATACATCGATCAACTCCTAAGGCCATTGCACAATCCCTCCGAATCCCATATTCCCCCGACAGCATTGGCGCAAAGGACCACAACTGAATTTGAAGGAGTACGGGACACCGCAAAGGCCATCAAGGAATGGATCTAGGACATCAAGAAAAAGGGAGAGCAGATCCTTAAGGAAGTAAAAGAAATGGCCCTCCATCGGGAGCTCACTCTAGTCAAGTTATTGGAGGTAAAGAAGGAATCCCTTCATATGCACGAAGTGGCAGCCACTACCCTTCCCCTCATGAGAGCTCTTTTCTGGACACACGCACAAATTCCCACATTGTCTGCCATCTTGGATCCCCACAGCATCAGTGTTCTCAAGGGGTGGTACTGGACCATCACCATGAAGAATGACACCAAAGAATTTATTGACAAAGAAATTGATGCATTTGAAGCAATTCTGGGAAACATGCAAGAACTAGGTAAGACCATCCTCCAATCAATGGTTTCGGGATGGATAAACGACTTGTCCTATAATGCAATCCAGCCGGACTGGGAAGAAAGATTGGGGACGAATAAGATTTCCTATTCCGCTAAGGACTTGAGTTTTGCTGGTCAGTTCCATTCAGACATATTATGCTTTGAGCGTAATCGCTCCAGCTGGAAGGACGGTTTAAAACACGTGGACCAGTATCTCGAGGGCATGCAATACAAAATTCGCCATCCTCCCATGCCTCCATTTAGTCTGCTCTTCCAGTTGTGTATAAAGTTCCAGGAATACGTTCGTGAGGAACGGGCAGCAGGTCGTGATTTATGGCGGGAATACCTGCATGGCGAGGATCAATTTTGTAGAAATGGAATGTGAGACCGAAATAGAGAAAGTAATTTCTCAAAAGTGCTTTTTTCCCTCCAAATCTTAAAAGTGCACTTTTGCACAAAAAGGTGATAGTTGACTTTTGGTCAACAAATGTAAAGCTTTATTTGATGCATCTTTTTGGATTATTTCAAATTGTTGTAATTATCCTTTTTCGGGTAGTTATTGCCCATTTTAGGGTGGTTGTTGATATTTGCCTCCCATTTATGGGTATGAGCAGCCATGCTTTATGGATGAATCTGGGCCACTTGTTTAGATTAAATCCAGGCCATTCATCCTTTTTTGAAGCCTATTTAAGGGACTGGTTTTCCCTCTTTTTGTAAGAAGTTCTTGGATTGTTGCGAAAGCTCTGGAGAAATTTACAGGAATTAATGCAAAGAATTAAGACTGTTTTCAAGTTTCCTTGTGAGTGCATGGTCTCCTTCTTCACTTAACTTAGAAATCTTTCAGTTATGTCTATTTATTTTACATAGCATTTTTAATCAAGCATCTGATAGAATCTTTGCAGTCCACACCATTAGGGAATGGCTGATTGCCTTTCTCTCCGCATGGTTAATCTGGACCTTTTCATGCTTAGTTCGGTTATCAAATACATACTATGAATGTAGAAGTTCTAATATCGTACTTGATAATATGAAAATCTAGTTTCTCCTTTGAAGATTGCACTGGATTTATGCAAACATTGTGCCTAAGTAGCTGGTGATGTTTAATCTAGTTTCCTGGAGGTATCTGTTTGCTTGACTGAATTTGCTATCTTAGTTAGAATTTACAGTTCATGTCTCTCTCTCCCTCTCTATCCTTCCCTCCTTTTTCCCTTTTTTTTATTCAAAAAATCTTCAATCCTATCAAAAACAGTATCAAATTAACCGAAATCATCCGATAGAAAGATCGTAAAAGTTCTAGGGAACTTATCTATAAGTTGCCAGTTAAACGTAAGTCCCCCTTGTGTTTCCAGCATAAACACATCAAGCCACTGAAAAAGCCCGCAGTCAAGACCTGACAAAAGAAACCTTGAGGTAGTCTCCTTTGATCACACTTAGAAAACAACATTAGAGACTCCCTTATCTCAAGAGAGAGTAGGATAATCAGTTGGCTATTCTATTCTGCGTTGGCCGTATGGAGTTTGCAGCAATGCGATTCCAGACACGTCAACAGGACCTCGTGGAAACGATGCCGCAATTACGTACGACACTCCTACGTACAGTGCAAGTAACTCCGCACAGTCAGGCGACCCGAAATACGGATGTTTTCGGCGGAACACCTACAGACCCATTGGTTCTGACACTATACAGTGGCCAACACCCGACGGTGGTAGAAATGGGAATACTTGGCACCATTTTGACTGACACTATTGTCGACGGCGGGTCCGGAGTGAATGTGCTTCCGGAAGAAACCTGGAAGCAGCTTGGCAAGCCGACACTATGGCCGTCAACCTTCAACTTACTGGGAGTGGATCAACATGGTATCAAACCCCTTGGAACGCTCATGGCGCAACAAGTGACCATCGGGACACAACCATTCGTCCTCGACTTCGTGGTGATTCCGCTCGCCAAGAAAGGATACGACGCCATTCTGGGCAGAGGGTGGTTGGTGGCAGCCAGAGTGAATCACAACTGGAAGCGTAACACGTTGTCAATGGAGAAAGCCGGGCGAAAATTTATTATCGACCTGAAAACACAACTTGTGAGTGAAGAACTCGCATCAAAATCGGAATCAGACGGCGAGGGCGGAGTTGACGGAGGAAAGTATAGAAGGGAACCGAACGAGGAAGGCGTCCTGGGAATCCAAGGATGTTTCGAGGACGAGACCGATTCCCTTAATGGGCTCTTCCACTGGCAAATGGAGGACTACGAGCTGCTGTATGGGTGCAACATGTTGCAGGTTGACGAGGAGCTGGACGAGAACGAATTTCCGCCAGCGTACGGGGAATACACTGAAGGGGATGCCCCTGTCAACGAAGTACCAACGCACAGGTTTGACATGACGAAACCAATCCGGTACGAAGAGTCCGTAAAACCTACAAACCTCGGCACGAAAGCAGAGCCAAGGAACATCCTAGTTGGCGACGACTGGAATCCAGTCGTGAAAGCCGCCGCGTTTAAAATATTCATGGAATACAAGGATGTATTCGCTTGGACGTATAAAGACCTTAAAGGGGTGCTGCTAGAACTGTGCGTACACCAAATTTCACTCGTACCTGGGGCCGTACCTGTACGGAAGAGGCCGTATAGAATGAATAAAAACTATGCGGCGAGAGTGAATGATGAAATTGAATGTATGCTTGAAGCCGGGATTATTTTTAAAGTGCAGACCAATGAGTGGGTGTCGCCCATAGTGATATCCCTTAAAAAGGAGGCAAACCAGATCCGAATCTGCGTGGATTTTAGATGCCTTAACGTGGTCACCATAAAAGACCCGTTTCCAATACCATTTACGGATAGCATCTTGGAGGAAGTGGCCGGTCATGAAATTAATTCATTTATGGATGGATTTTCTGGGTATAACCAGATATCCATTGCCGAAGAGGACAAATTAAAAACCACCTTCATAGTGGAGGATGGCGTGTACGCGTATAATCGAATGCCGTTCGGATTATGCAACGCGCCAGCAACATTTCAACGGATAATCCTTCACATATTTGAAAAGATATCAGTAGGGAACTTCAGGGCGTTCCTTGACGACTGGTCCATCTACAGTAACCAAGATGCACATCTAGCCGCACTTGGCGAATGCATGGAGAGATGCAGGCGAGCCCGCCTAGCACTCAACCCCAAAAAATGCAGATTCATGGTGCCTCAAGGGAAGCTGTTAGGACACATAGTGTGTAAGGCTGGACTCAAGACTGACCCAGACAAGATTCGGGTGATAGTGGAAATGGAGGCATCGACAGATGTCACGGGAGTCAAATCCTTCCTAGGACACATAGGGTATTACAGGTGATTTATCAAAAAGTTTGCTCGAGTATCCTGCCCTCTGGACAAGCTGACAAGGAAAGGTGAACGGTACACATGGGGGACGGCTCAGGAAGAGGCTTTCCAAGAACTGAAGTCACGGTTGGTGGGTGCGCCAATCCTTAACATATCCTGACTGGGACAAAGAGTTCCACGTACACGTTGACGCATCCAATTTTGCCATAGGGGCCACACTGGCGCAGGTTGGCGATCACGGGCTAGATCACCCGGTCTACTTTGCAAGCAGACTCCTGTCGAAGGCAGAGAAAAATTATAGCACCACAGAAAGGGAAGCCCTCGGGATGGTGTACTCTGTCCAGAAATTTCGACATTACTTGTTGGCCACCCCATTCACATTTTATGTGGACCACCAGGCGTTAATGTACCTGGTAAACAAGCCAATTATCCAAGGACAAATCAGCCGATGGCTGCTATTGCTGCAGGAATTTACATTCAACATTATTGTAAGACCCAGGAAGAGCAATGTGATAGCTGACCAGCTATCGAGAATCCAGTCAAGAGAACTAGCTGAAGGAGTGAATGAAGATTTTCCAGACGCTCACTTATTTTGCATCGCGGTCCTCCCCGCCTGGTCGGCAAGCGTGGGGGAATATTTGTCGACATCATGGTTTCCGAGGGAGATGCCACCAGGAGAAAGAAGGAAACTGGTACTGAGGAGCAAGACATTCCAACTCATTAATGGCCTCTTGTACAAAATGGGACCCGACCAGATCCTACGGCGATGCGTCCTAGAAGAGGAAGTTCAGGGCGTCCTAAGGGAAGCACATGAAGGGCCCACAGGTGGACACATGGGGCCCGACACCACGGCCAGGAAAGTTCTGTTGGCAGGACTGTGGTGGCCGACACTACATAATGATGCCAGAGAGTGGGTGATGAGCTGTGACACATGCCAACGGGTCGGATAGCCATTGAAGAGGGATTTTATGCCCCTCAACCCATCGAATGCCCAGGAACTGTTTGACAGATGGGGATTGGATTTCATCGGACCATTAAAACCAAGTAGAGCCCGACAGTGCAGATACATTGTAGTGGCAACAAAATACTTGACCAATTGGGTTGAGGCACGGGCCTTGCCGGACAACTCTGCGGTCAATACAACAAAATTCATCTATGAACACATCATTACGCGGTATGGGATTCCAATCCAACTGATGAGTGACAGAGGACGACATTTTGTAAATCATATAATCCGATTGCTAACAATGGAGTTCAAAATCTTCCACTCCTTATCAAGCCCCTACTATCCGCGGGCGAACGGGCAGGCCGAGGCGACCAATAAAATAATCGTGTCGGTGATTTATAAGTCTTGCGGAGTGGAGAAGGATGACTAGGAGGAGCGCCTACCGTCGGTACTTTGGGCATACCGAACAACTTACAAGGTAACTACTGGGCAGACTCCCTTCCAGCTAATGTATGAACAAGAAGCCGTGGTGCCAATTGAATTCATGGTGCCGAGTCTCCGAATCGCCATTGATAATCGACTTGGCGACATGGAAAGCCTGAGAGAGAGACTGTACGCTTTGAACAAATTGGATGAACGAAGGATGATGGCTCAGTGGGTGACAGAGACAACCTAGTAAAGACGGAAGGTTTGGCACGACAAGCATCTTTGGCGAATGAAGTTTACTCCTGGGTAGTTGGTGTTGAAATTCAATGGAAGGAACAAAATCAAACCTGGGAAATTCAAAGTGCGATGGCTAGGGCCCTTCAAGGTACGTGAGGTCAATACCAATGGGGTGATTAAGTTGTGGATGCTGGACGGGAAGGAGGTGCTAGATGCCGTCAATGGATCGAAATTAAAAGTTTATCACGAACGAAGGGAACCTGGACCTTCCAGTCAGGATGTTTGTCAATTTACTGAAAAATGAAAAAAAAAAAAACGACGTATGGTTCGTACGACAACCGTACCGTACGAAAAAATGACGCACGGTTCGTACGACAACCGTACCGTACGAAGAAAAAAAAGAAGAAGAAGAAAGAAAGAAAAGTGGGGCCACCGTACCGTGGAACCACCGTGCGGTGGTCACACCGACGGTGGGGCCACTGGCGGTGGATGCCACCGTGCGGTGGTCACCCGCACACCGCACAAATAAAATCCCCCCCTGCGCAACATTAAAAACAAAGAAACAAAAAAAAAAAGAAAGGCGCAGCCTGCTCACGCCGCACACGCTCGCACAGCCCCGCGCAGCGCCGCACAATGCTGCACAACCTGGAACAGTGCCGCACCACGTAGAGGAAGAAACAGAGGCTAACGGAAAAACAAAATAATAACCCCCGCAAGCACACCACGCAACCCACGCAAAGGGAGCAAAAAAAAGAAAAAGGAGGAGAAGGAACGCACGAAGGTAGCCCAGTCTGCACAGCAACAGCCATACGGAACAAAGAAGGTCGTTATGAAGGTGTCCAACGACCGTACGATTTTTAACGAGAAATCAGTTATACCAGAGATTAATGGATTCAGCAGGGAAACGAAGTTGGAAAAAACAGCTGCAGGCTTCCTCCAGTAGCAGCCAGAGGGATAGCAATATCAGGGTTTTAGCGTCAGGCGTACGTGTTGCAGGCAACACCATGGATGCCAGCGCTTGACAGAAGCAAAAGCAGAAAGCACCACAGGCTACCATAAGTACGAAAAATATATTAACACCCCAAAATATTAGCTTTGAAGGCTTGAATGGGTCGGAATGCCAGAAATGGTGGCAGGACATTCCCGACAATGATTTGGTGAAGCAAAACCTCCGTAAGGCGGAAGTGGAGTGGGCTATTCGGATGCTCGTATTTCCTATCCGTGAGTATGAGGGTACCCTACGGTTCATGGTAGACACCTTCGATAGGCACACATGCACCAGCACTTTCAAATACCTCGGGAGGGATGTTACCATATCCTTCAAAGTGGGGGACTTCACGAGGGTATTCGGCATTCCAGGCAGATAGGGCAAGAAAATAGAATTGAAGGCTAAAAAGATGAAGCGGGAAGAGGAGCGGTGGATTAAATTAATCTCCAGGAACTTGACGACAGCAGAGTTGGACAGCGTGGCTAATGCCACGAAGGGTTGAGGAATCCGTAAGACTTTTGTTGCAGAGGGCCACTGGCTATGCATTATGGATGTCATCAAGAGCAGATTGATAGGGTCGGGTTGGGCGTCGGACATCGCCCTCCCTCAGATTATGCTTATGAACGGGTTGATGAATGGCATCGTGTATGATTGGGCCGCGTTACTCGCAGAGCGCATGTATGAGTTTTTGATGTTGCAACATTGCACATTTTATATACCACACTACGCTATAGGGTTGTTCCTGGAGGCCACGCGGGAAGTAGTGCCCGAGGAAGAGTTGGAGGTACGGCCACAGGGACCGTTGGCAGCAAGTGAGCCTCCAATAATGCATTGGAGGCACTTGGACATTGGGCACTCTTCCGCGAAGCGGAAATGGGCGGTAGATACGGCCTCGGCTTCAGGGGAGCCTGACAGCGGGAGGGATTCCAGTAGCACAGAGGAATCAGGAGCAGAAGAGGAGGATGATAGCAGCAGGGCAACGGAGGAGCGGGTCCTGTTTGCCCCACCCCTGCTACCGATGGGCACGCCGTTGCCATCATCTAGAGTAGGCGGCACCTTTATTCCGGCCTTCGGACAGAGCCGCACGCCAGTTACACTTGGCCCCCTTCAGCAACGGGTAGCACCACCGAGGCCAACCACGGCAGCACTTACAGAGGACATGGTAGAGTCAGGGACGGAGGAGTCACCGCATTGGGTAGTAGTCACCGAGGAGCAGGGGCTGAGGGAGGTAGTGGATACAGAGCCGCAGGTACGGTTGGACGTTGTGGGGACCGAGGCCGTGGTGACTGTTTCGGCGTCTTTGTTGGAGGAGCCGATGACAACGAACCATCCCCCGGTCGTAGAGATGTGTGCCGACTCGTCAGTCGTGGCTATGCAGAGCTGGCTCACACAGCAGTTTCAGATGACATTGGCACAACCGGAGGGAGCTGTTGTATTCTCACCGTATCGAGAGACTAGAGTGGAGGTAGTCGACTTGGACGACTCATCAGGCGAGGCACATGGACTCGTAGTTGGGAACGAGGCAGGGGAGGTCGCCTCTGCTGGGCAGGCGCCAGGGGATGGTACACCTTCGGTGGCGGAGGAGGTACCTTCACAGCAGGATGTGGTTGTGTCCGTTCCACCAAAGACTTCACAGCCTTCGGTGCAGACGGGGGAAGATATTGAGACCTATCTAGCTGACATGGCTGACATGGTGACGAGGGGTAGGCGGGTGGTGGCCGTTGCCCAGACGCAAGCATTGCAACAGGTGGTGGTGGAGCTAGAGCAGGTCGTACAGTTTATGCGGGTGGGCTGCCCGACAACCTTTGCTATCTGCTTTGAGTCTCAAGGTTGGTCGACTACTGAGACAGAGGAGATGCTCCAAGCTTGGAGGCCTCGTCAGCCCGTTGTGGAGAGTCAGGTGACGACAGTTGTCCGCGAGATCGAGTAGGTCTACCGGGATGCCTATTGTACATTGAGGCGTACACAACAGGAGTCTGCGGTCTGCGAGGCTGCGTGAGTAGCATTGGAGATGGAGGTTGCCAGTCAATAGGCCTCATGGGCAGCCGAGAGGGCGTAGTTGTTGGCACAGCTAGAGGTGGCCCGTGCAAAGACGACTGAGAATCGGGCAGAGAAGGCCGAGGTAGAGATTCGTCTGGCAGCTGAGCAGAGTGTGAGGAGCCACGTGCAGCAGGAGTTGGATGCCGTCAGTACCGAGAGGAGTATATTGCAGACTCGGTTAGTTTGTGTGATAGAGGCAGCGGATACAAAAGAGGAGTTGTTGGAAGTCGCACACATGGTGAAGACAGCTTTGGAGAAAGTATTGGTGGCAGAGCGGGATGTGACTGTATGCACTCAGCAGGTGTATGAGCTCCACGCTCGCTTGGCGGCCCAAACACCGACATCTCAGCCTTCTGCTTCAGCGATGCTTCCTCAGCCCCCTCCCTAGTTTTTCTGATATGTATATTGTATAGGTTGCATGATCTCCATTTTTGTTGTAAGTCGCTTGGAGACGACTTTTCTTTGGGGGGGGATGATGTTGGCGGCATTATTGTATACGAAAATACGAGTAGTTAATTATGTGTAATTGTTTTGGTTAGTTGGCAACCGAGGGGTGGCAGTTGCGGCGCGACAGTTGGCGCTCGCACCCCCTTTGTATCTTTATTTACTTCAAAATGTAACTTGCAACACACTTATTAGGAATGGAATAACATCTCTTATACTTGTTTGATATCTATGGCGTTATTATTCTGTATTATGTGCTTTATGGTTTAAGTTATTCACCTGAGAGGGCAAACACTCTGATGCTGCAATGAGATAATACATCCATCGTTGTGAAGCTCCAAAATGCATTCCTACAATGATGACATTGGTTCCAAAATTTTTATACTTGCTTAGAGAAATGAGTAACAACTATTATTACCTCGATGATGCTGAGACATACCTCCTTGATATGAACTAGTGTTGTGAGAGAGAAAAAGGGGGAAATAGGCACACATTGAAATATCTGTACATGCTTATATTTTAATTTTTATGTAAGGCATGACAAAATTGCAAACATTAATATTCTCTGTCTTTCATTAAGCCTTATTTCTAAACATTTTCTAATACTCTCCTTAATGACTCAATCAATGACCACAGATTGTCTCAAAATTTTACATATCTATCAATCCCAAGTAATTTAGTCATTAGATCTGTAGACTGCTCCTAAATGACCAGAATGAAGATAGATATGCTTACTATCAGTCAGATTTAGTGATGATAAACCTCAATGTGCTTGATTTTGCATTATATACTGGGTTCTTCATTTACTTCAAAACAATCTGGTTATTGCTGTATAAGGGTTTGGTAGGACTAGATCCAATTGTGTGTCATTTAGTATTTGTTTCAACAATATGGCGTCACAACTTGCACTAATGGTCACTTAGATATATTAATGTGAATATGATGATGTTTTTTTTTCTTCTCTTTTATCTTAAATTTGTTATATCTTGGATGAATCTATTGATCATATTTCTCAATACAATGTTGTCCCTTCCTTTTCTTTTAATTCAATATGAGCTCAAAAAGTGTTTAAATATCTTAATGACCAATTCCATGGGAAAAGTTAAGACAATTGAATGAATATGAGTTCTATTATACTTGGCATTGTTTTTTAGACAAGTTCTGATTCTGATTGAGTACATGCAGCTTATGATACTTGTTGATGATGCTGGAGGTGCATTACCTGCTATAAATCATTCCCCTTGGGATGGTGTAACACTTGCAGATTTTGTCATGCCATTTTTTCTGTTCATTGTTGGTGTTGCCCTTGGGCTGGTGTACAAGGTATTTAAAGTCATCTTATTTATTGCTCCCTTCTTCATTTTTTTGGTAAATGTTCGAGTACTTTATATTAAATTATGCAGAATTCACATCAAATGCAAGTCAACTCTTTACAGAACAAAATGACGAGCTGTCCATAAGCCAACGCATATATTTTAATTTTTAACACTATGCAGAAATATCAGCTTACATAATAGAACAAGTAAAATAAAATCTTTAAAGTCCTCCTTCTCTATGTACAGCCTAGACTTGTCAGCCTTGAAACTAATTGCATTTAAATCCTGTTATGTGATATTAAGGATTTGGGGAAATTCTCTCTTCTAAGAGTGGTAATTCCTGCAAGAAAAATCGATTCCATTAGCTGAAATCTGCAATGTTTCTCTCTACTCCTGCCACATTTGCTGCACAAAATGATATATTTGGATGTTATAGGTTGTTGATAGACCTTGAGTTGAGGTAGAGCTTCCAGCATGAGAAGCTTGGTGTTTGTTATGTTTTGCTTTTTCCTGTATGGCTTCTTGCACCAAGCTCTTAAGAGGACCATAAGACAAAATCTTCAAAACATTACCAAGATGAAGCTGTTAATATGTTTCTTGTCAACGTTTGGATGCTTTCTTCTTGCTTCTTGATATAATTATTGAATTGGACAATACATGCCCCATAGCCCCAAATCGGATGGATACTTCCCTCTAGGTTAATGATGGCTCTGATAGAGCATCAGAAACTCTTTGATTCTCCTAAAACCAATTTATTTTGCTCATGATGTTTCAAATAAGTATCAGTGTAAATCAAACATACAGTTTCATCAGTCAACTGGAAACAATCTGCAATAGGGCTCTAAATAAGTATTTCTCTCCTTGTGATGAAACTGTGGGTAATGCAGGTGGCAGTTGTTTAATTGCTGGTTTTGGCAACAACAAAAGTGGGGCTTGTCGCTGCCGGTTAACATAGGGGGTGGTTTTGTAACCACCAAGATGATTATGTAACCATTAGTCTACTTAAAATGGTGGTTTTTCTTTATTAGGTTGTATGGGCACAGTAACAATCTAGTGTTGACATCTCTTGAATTCTGGAATGATTGGTAGTCTTTTAGGTGTACAAAAGGACACTATCTAGGTGACATACAAGTCTTCAATTGCGGACATGAGTGGTACATGAATGTGATGAGATTTTAAAAGTGACCAAAAGTTATGAGTTGATTTTAGAATGTAGGGAAAAGGAATAGGGAGCTGATTGTATGAGCAAATAATTTTATTTATTAAAACTACACCACCAATACAATCAATTGTAATATGAGATAAGATTAGCAATTCATATCGAGAATGGTTGTATGATAATGTTACAATTGATGCTTTAGTTGATAGGTAGTGTCCAATTACAGAGTATCACATGGAGGACCTTGTATAAATCAATGCCTTATCCCTTACATGGAAGTACTATTTGAAGGACAAAAAGTTGTTGGTTAGCCTATGACTATTGAGTTCATTATTTATAACAAAATGATAACTTACCAAGGTTGCCAGGAGACCGGTACCGGTATCGGTACATCTATTTTTGAAAAAGAGGAGATTGGGGTGCTTGGATATGCCATGGTTTTTAATATAATTTAATAATTTTTTAAAATTTTTTTAACAGTAAAACTTCAAATACTAGTATCTCAAAATTAGAATCACATATATTGTTAATTTCCAAGTTTTCAATATGTCTCCGGTACGGGTCGGAGATGGTTCTCCCTGCAACTATGTAACTTACGCTACCTTAGCCAACATTTGAAATAGTAAACTAAGCTGGCATCACACATAATGACATAAAATTGCCTACATGTGTTCCTCCAAAAGGAAAAATCGGAGTCCCATCTGACAAAAGGTATGAATAAAAGAGAGACTATCAAAGAACAGCCAGTGAGGAAGACATTCCCGGAGGTAGATCAGCAGCTAATCATGAAGAAGATATCTCTGTAGGTTGCAACGGCTTGAATGGAACCTTAAGTTTAAGTAGGTTGCAACTGTTTGAATGCAGCCTTAAGTGTGTACCTCTTTTGTATGCTGCTTTAGGTGACATGCTGCAATGATTTCTTTTTTTTGGACATTTTAACCATATGGACAGCTTCCTGAAGCTTTCCCTGTACATGGCCCCTCTCTGCTACAATCTTTGTCACCTTGATCTTTAACTGAGTCACTTCAGTCTTGGATTCAGTAAGCTTAGCAGCAGCCTTGGAAAGATGAATTTGTAAATGTACTTATGTCTGTAAGAACCCTGCTGGTTCTAACTCTCCTGAAATACTATTGTTGTTGTGTTTTTGGGTTTTCAAGGTTTTTGAACAATTTTAAAGCATAAAATAATACGTGCCAGGCAAGAATTGCACATAAAACCAAATAGAAATAAAATTGAGAGCAACTGCAACTCTATTATGAATAAGATAACTACTACAATAAATCCGACTGCTAATTGCATACCCGTGGGTCCTTAGCTTATTTTAAATGAAGAAATTTGGTGTTTGCCAGCCAAAACTGGGAAACTGACAAAAAAGGTCATACAAGTCCAGGAAATGATTTTCCTTTTTCTTTCCTGTCATGGTCGGAAAATCCGACCTTGACAAGGAATTTTCCTTGTCTTGGTATCACATTCCTTAGAATTTTTTCTCATTTTCTGTACTTAGCATTTGCCTCATTTCACTTTTCCTAACAACTTTCGTTGATGACAAATTTGACGAAATTTTGTACTTTTGACAACATTGACCACTTCATGCTTTGTCGAGTGAACTTTGCGAATTTCCTCATGATCTTGCTCTACATTTTCAATCTTGAAGGTCGCCCATCCATGGATGCCGGACTTAGACTTCCAATTAGAGATTACCCTTGGTCTTGAATTTGAACAACTTCCATTTTCATTGCCTGGAGCAATTGCACATTTGAAATCTCAAAACAAGGAATTTTCCTAGTCTAGACAGTGGATTGCACATTCAATTCCTTTCCGGGACCTAGAATTTTTGACTCAACTTACCTATTCTTGACTTTAGACTTAGTGAATTTCTTCACTCGATCTATCCAATTCTAAGGATAAGGTGTTGCACTCTAAGTCACTTCAAGGACGGATCAACACACTCCTTCCTGAATGAACCAAACATAAACCCTTCCTAAGAGGTAGGAGACAACTATTTCCAAGCTATGCAAACTAAGCTAAAACACCTAGGGTAACAAGCGGAAAATGGGGGTCCCCATTCGAAATGGGGCAATGTGTGAAAATGTCACAACAGGATCCTTATTCTACTTCTTACCTTTGCCACTTGAAACCTTTGGGTTAGGATCTTTTGCAAGAAGAGCCTGTGACCTTGGAGGCTTCAATGTGCCCATGTGTGCCAACTTTGTTTGTTCCCTTGTAAGATGAGCTGCAAAATCATCAAGAGAAGGCATTTTGTGTGCACTTCCTAAGGTATCTATAGTAGCATAAAATGTAGAAGCAAACACTAAATAATGAGGACCTAGCTTAGAGAGAATCAACTATTCATGCTCTTTAGTGACCCCACAATTAGATAACTGCAATCTAAGAGAGTCAAGGCTAGTGAAGAAGTCCTAAATATTGTCAAAATCTCTAGGATTAAGATTCATTAGCTCATTCTCCAACTTAAATTTCCTCATCTTATCTGGCTTACCAAAGAGACTCTCTAAAGTAGTCCAAATTTCATTAGGAGTTTTACAAGATACAACATGATATCTAAGATCACGACAAATGGACATAATGAGAGTACCAAGAGCTTCATCTCTTCTATCAAACCATTTCCTCTTTTTTGCAGCACTTGTGGGTTTTCTCAATTTCAATAACAAAATCTCCATTTCAAATCTCCACTCATGATAGTAATATGGAGTGAGAAGTACAACTTTTGGCAAATCCATGATAAAATTAAAGAACACAATAGTAGAACAACAAATTATTACCTACACTACAAGCAATTAATCCCTTCATATGTGTAATGGGCACCCTAGAATGCCCAAAAACTAAACCAACTGCTGATAGGAATTTAGTCAAACAGTTTGCATCCAACTCCTTATTTCTCTGTTTAATGTTTAAACCTCTTATGGCTTCGGAAATGAAATGTTTGTTTGTTTTTAAGTCTTTGCATAGATTTGAAATCACATAACATGAACTAGAAAGAAATTACAATAATATGCAACATGAAGATTGAACTACTGCTGAAATGATATTATTTCCATAATTAATAAAATCAAATACATAGCATATTTTTCAACTCACTAAATACTCCAGCATTTTTGACATAATATTCCAGCAATGACTTCCCATCTTGCTGCTACAGTAGCGTGAATAGTGCCGCGCTACAGTAGCGTGAATAGTGCTGCGCTACAGTGCTGCTACAGTATTAATTAGTCTTCAATCAATCCAATATCTTCATAAAATCATCCCTTTAGAATGGCATAAGCATTGGTCAAGAAGTGGAGAAGGTATGAGCAAAACACCAAATCTGCCTGTAGCTGGAGATGCACCCAATCTGCCTGTTAATGAAGTTGATAGCAATGGATTCCAAAGGCCAAACCCCAAGGGAATGACGTCAATTTCTTCTCATATTCAACATGCTGAATGAAGCCACAAAAGCTTCCTTTTATTCTTTTTCCAAGGGTCGACCCAACTCACTTGAGCAATGTGGGATAAAAGATGTGCAATATAAAACATATTAAAATATTCACTTATGTCTCCCTTGGGTGCCCCTTTGATTTGCACACATTCCCATAAAATAAATATTAAAGTAACACTTTAATATTTTACAATTAAATTAAATGTTACTTTAATAACACTTCAGGCATTAAAATATATTAGCAATCGGACTCCGAATGGCGTGAGTGATAGCTTGTCGGAAAGTTCTCGCCGAGGAGTATCGAATCCAATCACCAAAACTAGTCTCCGTTGTGTCCTGCTGACTTACTAAAAATAGTAAGTATGCTTGAAACTAAGTAAATCAACTCCGTTTTGGCCCAAACTGGAAATGACTTGGCCAAAACACTCCAGGATCCCCTTAAACCCTTCGTTAGCCCCCGGGACCATGTAGAGCTAGGCTAACGCGCATACACTTGGTCAACTGCTAAAGTGGGGACATTAAAATATGAAATAAATTGACACCTTTTTTGCAAATTTACAACAATGTATCCAAAAGTACCAATTTAGCTTCAAAATGAATTTCTGGAAACAAATCTGTAAAAAGTGCATGAACAAAACATTAGTGCTCTTGAATACCTTCTTGATGCCACTTGAACCATGAAAATCGGAGTTCAGTGCAGAAAGCTATGAGTTCGGAGGTGCAAAAACAAGATTTGACTTCAACGTGGAAAAATTGGCATCTTCAACAAATATTTTGAAACATACCTTTACCATTGTGAAGTTGAGAGAGCTAGCTTTACAACAATATCTCGTTTGCAAAAAAATACTTCCATATGAAAAAGTTACATCAATTTGAAAAAAAGGCCTATTTTAGGCACCTAGGGTAAAACTGGTCCCCTTGGGTTTGGAACTTGGTCACCTGCGTGGCCTCAATTTGCGTTGGAGCAAAATGTTTTTAGTGCTACCCACCTGGGTGGCGGTGGATCTAGGTAGAGGAACCTAGTAAAGAGCAAAGCAACAAGGTAAAGGGGTTAGTGGCAAGGTGCTTACGCGCCAATGTAAAGGTGCTAAGCACCTACCCCAATACGCAGGCCCCAACACACTGCAGACCAACCAAACATTGTCGCTGCGCCTACAAGGAAATCGGTGACGCCACAACACCCCCAAGACCAAAATAACTTCCACAAGAGAGAATGGAAAGAATAGCTTGCTTCAACAATGCAATATTGATTTAATATAATAATGGACACGAAAATGTACATGAGAGGCCTTGCTTATAAAGGCAAGGTGAGAAGAAGGATCAGGCAAGATGTTGACACGTCGTAATCCTATGCAATGAGACAACTGTAGTGTTGACTTAGGTAACTAAAAGTAGTTTTAAAGTCATTGTCATGAGATAAGATAAGATCATGTGACGACTAACTAATCTTCTAGAAGGACACCTAGGACCTAAGTAAACTTAAGTCATATGAACAAGTCCCCTTCTAGGAACTAACAAAAACACTAGGTACAAGAGCTTACTAGGTCCAAAACCTTATTCATACCAACACATTTATCATTTGATCTACTAATTAATTGCAGTTATTTTGATGATGGAATGTTTAAATAAAGCTCTAAAATTTATTATTATTGATTATAGTTAGTGTACAGTTTAGTTACACAGTTCAACATTTATTTTTGTTTTTCTATAATCATAAAATACAATCTTTTTTCTGCATATGTTTCCAAGATTCCCAATTGAGGACATTACAACCTCAAATCTTAACTATCACATCTCAAGTTGCTAGCTAGCTTGGGAGTATAATTAGTGAGAATGTAGAAATTGATTCAACAAGATGGTATACATTTGTTATTGTTAAAACTTTACACTTCCAAATAATTGATATGTTACTCGTGTTATATTATCTGAGGATCAAGTTTCTTTGTGTCATGTATCTTCTTAGCTGATATCAATGACTGATAATATATCTTACATTTCTTTCTAAATTCACAGAAAGTAACAAATAAGGTTGTTGCTACACAAAAGGCCATTTTAAGGGCTATCAAGCTTTTTCTTTTGGGTGTCATACTACAAGGTATTTTTCTTGACTATAGTGTTTAGTTTCTATTTTATACAAATATATATACCTTTCAAATATTTATTTTTGGTTTCTATTCTCTTTCTATATTGTTTGTTCCTTTCATTGTTTTCACTCCATTTTGTTCATTTTCATAAACAAAATTGAAAAATGAAAAAATTATACATTCATATCTGCATTTTAGCTGCAAAAATCTAATGTATTGTAAAAAAGTGCATGCAGTTAGAATGGTTTTAGATAGTTGAGGAGAAGTTTTGAACAAAGAGAAGCATATGAAGAATGTTATCATCATTCTCATCTCACAAGAATGATAATGTATTACCCATGAGTTTTCAAGAGGATAATATATAGTCACATACAATTGAAAGAAACCCCTTTTATGTTTTCAAGGGGATAATATAGTGCCATGAGTTCAAAGAGTTCTAAAAAAAGGTCAAACACCTCATAAGCCCAAGAGATGATTATCACAATCCTTTTCTTAGCAACTAATATGCTACTTTGTTTTATGTGTATTGTGTTTATCCATGGTCAAACATGTCGCTTGTGCTATTTTTTTGACGGTTAGAGGGTTTCAATCTTTCTTGATGATTTAAAAAAAAATCGTGGGTTCCTTACAATGAGCGCCTAGGGTTTTGGTGTGTTTTCTGATTGTTTTTGGTGTGGTGTTTTTTTGTTTGGCTCCACCTAGGGTTTTTGGCAAAAAGGAAGGGTTCTTTGTTGGCAAGTTTTTGAATGATTTTTTTCCAAAAATATCGTGGTGGGTTTTTTGCATGATTTTTTCCCAAAAATTGTGGTGGGATTTTTTCATGATTTTTTCCTAAAAATTGTGGAGGGTTTTTGCATGATTTTTTCCCAAAAATCGTGGTGGATTTTTTCATGATTTTGCTATTTCCAAAAATTGAAGGTTTTTGCCATTTTTTTTCAGAAAATTGTGTGTGATTTCAGCATCGCATAGAGGGTTTGACTATTTTTTCACAAAATCGTGATACTGTCTTACAATAGTTTTTTTTTTGACAATTTTGGACAAAATCGTAGGTTTCAGTTTCTTTTGTTATTTTTTTGTCAACAAAAATTGAAGTTTTTTTAGAAGCTAATCATGGTTTCCGTAACTCTAGATAACGGGAGGGACGTCTTCATTACCAACATCATGTTGGAAGGTACTTAGGGTTTCAACGATAAGAACTATAATACCTGGAAGCAGAGGGTGCTCACTATTTTTGTGTACCAGTGTCTTGATCAGATTGTTCTAGGTAACACTACTCGTCCCATAGCTATGGGTAAAGACCAAGGCCAAGACAAGTTTGATGAACGCAATTGGGAAGTAGTTATGTTACTTAAGTTATTTGTCATTGATGAGATGCTTCCATAAGTGCCATCAGGCAAAATTGCGAAAGAGATTTGGAGTCACCAAAAGGATTTGCATAAGACGTCAGATAAAATCAAAGCTTTCTTCCTTAAGAATTGTTAGTGTAGGTTTTTTGTTTCTTAGATAGGTTATTTATTTTCCTATAGTCCTAGGTTTTTCCTACACTTTAATTAAGCTTGCTTAGGTTAATAAAGCATGTTTACTTAAGACAAGTGGGTATTGAGGTGTCACCATGCTATGAGGAGGTGCATTTACTATGTTTAGACCATCATGGTGGTCTCTCCTCATTGGACAGTATTGCCACTTCCACCCCTCATTTGAGTCTATATAAACATGCTACCTTGCTTATATTTTCATATAGTTAGAGATAGTAATTTGATGCTATTTTGCCTTGGAGCACTTCACATCAGTTTTTCTCTCGGTATCACTGTTATGTTGTTTATTTTATTTGCATTTACACTTTATTTGATCTATCTCTTTCAATTCAATTTTGGGTTGTAATCTGTTTCTCAGATTTTAACATGGTATTAGAGCTTGTTTTGGAAGATTAGATCTTTGTAGTGATCTTATAAAACTCTGTTGTTTTTTCTCTTGTGTTGCGTACTAGGGCAGCCACGTAGCTAGGGACAATATGGCCTAACCTAGTGTTGACGTGTATTTTGTACACAATCATACACAGAATAAAATACCAATAGGCATCTTATCCTCTCTTGAGAAAATAGTCTCTAACTGCTGAAGATTCGCGTAAAGGATCAGTTAGGTAGACTCCAAGGTTCTTTTAGTAGGGTCTCTACGTGTGGACAAGCTTTTTAGTGGTATGATGTGATTTGCTGTTTCCTCCAAGGGGTCTTACGCATTCTAAAGCTCGAAGATTTTACTAAACTAAAAGGAACTTTCAAAAAAAAGCAAAAGATAGGGTTCAAAGAGGTCTAGTCTAGCCTAACCCTATGAATGACTTAGTATGGACGAGATTTGGCAAGACTCAACCAACTTCAATTTTGCCATAAGATAACAACTTAATTGAAATTAGTGCGATCTTCTAAGGTAATATAATGGTATTCAATGCATCAAAGATCAAGGACACTACTACGAAGGTACATATCCAAGACACAATGATAATTGAAGATTAAGGACTCCAAGTGTTCTCCAGTCGACCACACAAGGCGTTCCTACAATCAGCAAGAAGCTAGTGGTTTGGATTACGAATCCTACCAAATATCAAATCTCACACTTAGTCCTTCAAATTAACAAACTACTTCGATTGAGCACGATTCAAGTGTATCAAACAACCATGAAGATAACTCAAGAAATTTGCAACAAAACACCATAACTTCAATATTTTATTGATTTCCAAATCATCATATACAACAATTGCTTGAATTTCTCTCTTCAAGACTCAATCTTGCTACAAAATAAAATTGCTTCTAACTCTAATCTCTCTTACATCAACTATTGACTCTTACTCTATTGACTCTCTATTACACTATTAACTATTACCAAATGAAATGAAAAATGGGGGTATATATAGCATCCCCAGTTACAATGAAAGGTCCAGATTGAAAGTAAATCAATGGACAAGATCATGACACCTAAACCCTAATTAGGGTTTGTTACAAATGACCTCCTTTTTACTGAACAATATTAAATACATAGCCAAATATTAAATTTGGCACAAAAACCTAGGAGGTATCAACCAATGAGAAATAAGATGTCATGTCATCTGTAACAACCTTTCATCTAGAATCTTATTCCCTTTCCAATTCTCTTTCTTAGCATATGCAATGAATTTTGTCACGATTCCTTCGATTTCTGTGATTGGAATCTCGGGAAGATTCTTGATACTCTCTTCTAAGTGGATGATCTGATCGAATGCATCTAGAAGAGCTGCGTCCCAAGTAGGTTCAAGTTCCTTCGTTCTATCAATCAGGAGCATGGTGGCATACATCTGATCATACTGTTCATCTGTAACATCTGCGTCCTTGCGAAAGATGATCTTGATTCTATCCTCAAATTCTTGCATATCCACATCTGTCTCGACCTCGATCCTTCTGCCAAGAATGGTACGAAGTAGCTCAAATACTCTGTCCTGGATCGGATTGATCACCTCCTCAACTTGACCACATCTAACACTGATGTCCTCGAAGAGAACACTCTTTATATGGAGTAAGGTTGACCACTGAAATAAACTGTGAGAATCACCTTCGAAGATCCTCTCCTGCGCTAAAATTCTTCTGGATGTATGTCTTATTACTTTCAAGACAGGGATGATAACGTCCTTGGTATGGGCAAATGCAGCTACTGTTACCATCAATCTGTGGATTATCTCAAGAACTTGGATAGCCTGATGAATAATCTTCGTCATCCTTGTAACAAACTCTATGGCCACTGTATGAGATCTATCCATCCAACTACATGTACGTTGGACCAGGTTCCTGAATCTTTCTGCTTCATTGATCGATTGAAGGGGCAATGCCTGCACTGGTGATCTAACTGGATCCTGACGTCCCAAAGGTTCATTGATGTGACTGAAATATGTCCTCCATGCACCGACCTCTCTCTCAAGCTTTCTATTCTTTTCCACTTCTTCTCTAAGCTTGTCCTTCAATGCCTCAAATGTGTCGGTGGCATCATCTAAAGTCTGCTCTGCTGTGGATGGTCCTAACTCAAAAGTCTGTACATCATATTCCTCTGCTAGGATCTCACCCTCATATTTGTCTGCTGCCGGTGTAGCTATCTGCAGTTTTCTGGATCCAGTCTCATCTCGAATCATCTTGGACATCTTGGTAGCCTTCTTCTTTTCTGTTATTTCATGTGAGCGTCCAACAAGGCTCTCTAAATCAATTGCATTGTCCTCGTCCTCTACTACGATCACCTTAGTCAATCTTTCCTTCAACCAATCTGGGATATTCGATCTTGTCTCTTGAACTTGAATCTCTTTATGCACTATTTCTTCTTCTCTGGGAGGAGATGTCATTTCATTGTCTTCTTTGTCTTCATCCAACTCATAGTCTTGGAGAGATCCATCTGACGAAACATGCTGTGCCTGTCCTTCCTCCTGTCTGTCATTCTGTACCATAGACTCCATGGATTCTTCTACTTGAATTGTTCTATTCTCTGATCTAGAAGAAGTACCTGGTGTTTGATCTTTGTTGGCACCTTGCTTTTTCTTGGAAGACTCTTTCTTTTCTGATCTTTCCTTTCTCTTCGAACCTCTCGGATGGAGATTGCCCTCACTGGCACATCGAAGGCTACGTTCACCTGAATTCCTAGGATTAGGATTGCCTTCACTCACACTTGCTCCACCTTCGGCTGGTTTCTCTTCCAAAGTAAAAGACATAGCTATGCCTTGTTCTCTCAACTTCTGATGCTGAACGTCTACCCATCTGCGAGTACAAGACAAGACTGGTGCCATCAAAGCATCCAAATCCACGACCTCGGGCTCATTCCAATTCAAACTTATTGTTTTGCTTTCTCTATCATAGGAAGACTGGATGTGCCTGCCATTGTCCTGAGCTTGGTCGGCCACTCTGTAAATCCTGCATTTCCTGATGAAATCCAAAGGCAATCTAGAATGTATCTTTCGTTTCACTTCAAGATCATCTAGGAGGTTCATCATAAAATCCTCAATCTGATGCTCATGTCTAAATCTTCTACCGACCGTCTCCTCTAAATGTCCATGCGGATCAAAGCTATTTCTCCAAGCAAAAGATGAAAAAGAATACAAGGCTAACTCCTTCTCTGCGTCATCCATGGCTAAGACATTAGGACATACCTCAACTGAATCACCCAAATAATAGGTACCTGAACTCCATTCTGATGTCTGTGTCTGAATGCCTTCACATATGCTGCCAACTGCCTTGTTACCTCAAGTAACACAATTCTGTCTGTCGGATACCTCGGCAACATGTATGGAGGTAAAGGACATCCATGCACTCTAATGTAAGTGAATTTGGGAAACTAAATGAACCAAGCACCGTACCTCTTGATGAATTCCTGGGCATCCTGAGATAATCTGTTGTGAATCCCCCCTTGCAACGTCCTTGTGATGTTCATCGTGAAAGTATCATCAACTAACTTGTAGTTTTTCCCTGGCGGATGATGTAAGTAGGCATAGGATTCACAAGCTCTGACCTCGCCGGGTCCTCTTCCAATCACTCCTCTGTGAGGTAGTCCTGCGTACTCAACACTCCTGATCAAAGTATAGATGACGTATGAACTCATGTGGAAAGACTTAGTAGCCCTGAGTTTCCTCAACTGTACGTCTAAGCAATGGCTAATTATCCTAGCCCAATGTATCGTACCCTTTCCTTGAACAATCACCTGGATGAAGTAAAACATCCACTTCTCAAAATAGAAGGCATGAGGTGCTCCTGTAACTCGGTTGAGCATAGTAATCAAATCTCTGTATTCCTCTTGGAAATCAATCCGGTGCGGTGTGTTCGGTACCTTGCTTAGACGGGGACGACTCTTGAGTAGCCAGTTCTTGTTGATTATGCTTAGGCAAGCATCTGGATCATCATCGTACACTGATCTGGCTCCTTCAATGCTCTTATATATCATGTCCCTGTGCTTTGGAAGATGGAAAGCTTCACTTATAGCTTCCTCTGAAAGGTACGCCAAAGTGTTTCCCTCATTGGACACGATCGTTTTGGACTGTGGATTATAGTGTCGGGCACATTCGATCATCAACTCGTGGCACTGAATAGCTGGAGGAAAACCGGCCGCCTTAACGATGCCACTCTCTATTATTCTCCGGGCGACAGGTGATGGCTTGCCAATGTAAGGGACCTCTCGAAACTTCTTCGTGCTGAAGTTCCCCAAGTTGGTATCTCCATTGTTGCTCCACTTCCACACGATCTTGGTCTCCACTTCTTCGGTCCTCTGATCTTCTTTCATGAGAGCTGAGCGACTGGTGGATGCTCCCGCCTTCGGGGTCGCCATACCTACACAACATTTCATTATGAGAACTAGATTTTGCAATGAATAACATAGATTAGAGAGAGAATCTTTTTAGTAAACATCATGATAAGTCTCTAGAGTTATCAATTCCTAAAAAAAAACAACGATGATTGAGCTAAGAGATTCAAAATTCAAAACCTCAAAAATTAAAATATGACGATGAATAAATAAAGCAATAAAATCAAATCGCCATACCTCAATAGAGAGCTAACTCTAGAATGCAAAAAGACAAAATTCGCCTAGGCAAAACTGAGGTATAAATGGTCTTCAACGTTATCTCCTCAAGAAATCAACTTCGCCACCTTTGTCTTCAATGTGATCTTCAAATATCGCCTTTAACGTGGTCTTCAACTCTTAGCAAATTCGCTCAAATGAAGGTCTTTAAATATCGCACCACCCTTGATGTATTAGCGCCTCCTTGGATAATAGTTCGCACCTTCGGATTTGAATAGAAATTCGCACTCCACACTTGAAATATGCCTCGCACTTCCTTCTTTCTCCTCAAGATCGCATGTAGAAGGCTAAAAATGATTATGTGAAAGTGATTATTTTCACCCTCCATATATAGCGCTTGCATTGCATTCATCCCTCAAGGCTGACTTGGAAAATAAAACCATTTTTAAATGATTTTCAATAAAATAACAAGGCCGACTTCCAGTTATAGCGCTCCATTCGATTTTAATAATTAATTAATAATTAATTAAATGCCTTTCGTTTTTAAATTATCAATTTCGATTTTTAAATAAAGGCAAAATAATTAATAAATGATCAACGCCATATTAAATGCTAATTTAAATAGGATTTTCAATTTTATCGAACTTAGCATTTAAGGAAAATTTGAAATGTTTATTTGGCGCCAAAATTATGAAAATGAAAGGGACGTACCTCATCGCTCTGGTCCCTTGGAGAGGGACAGGAGCGATCCATCATTTTGTCATGTTTCTTGCAATTTTAACGTTCATCTCCTTCCTTTCCACGTTCAATATCGATCATTTTGATGGGTCTTTTGAATTTGATTGCCTTGCATGTGCGCATAAGTGCCTTTGGGTGTTCATCGCCCTGGTCCTTGTCCAAAGGACAGGAGCGATCTCCATGTTTTCACGTTCAATATGCATCTTTGATCCTCGATCTTTCATTGTGAAGCGAATATCATCTTTGCTCGTTTCTTCTACGCTTGTTCCATTTGTTTTCATGAAGTGTTTGGACATTTAGAGGGATCATCGCCCTTGTCCCTTGGAGAGGGACAGGAGCGATCCATGTCTTTCTCCATAATCTTGGCAATTTCTAACTTCAATCTTCGTTGTGATGTCCTCCAAACGCCGTCCTTTACCATGCCCATCCTTGCCTTGCCTCGACTTTGAAGGAATATGAGTGTTTTTGATGGGATCGCCTTGGTCCTTGTCCAAAGGACAGGAGCGATGTGAGCTTTTAGTATGTTTGACGATGTTTGGACGTTCAAGACTCTTGCATGTGATCTTCAAAGAACGCCTCGAACCATGTATGACCTTATGAAGTCTTGACTTAGCACGCATTTGAAACAAAATGGAGAGTCCAAGGCAAATCGCCCTAGTCCCTTGGAGAGGGACAGGAGCGATATGGTCCCTATGTTCATTTTGGTGATTATTTTACGTTCAAAATCCTCATGCATCACCTTCCTATCATACCATGGACCCTCTAAGACCTTGCAAAACTTTGACTTTACGTAAATCTTGCATGAAATGACCAATATATCCAACATCGCTCTGGTCCCTTCCTGAGGGACAGGAGCGAAGTTCATCATTATGTGCTTGTTCTTGTTTTTACCAACTTGCAATCATCTTCATTACGTGAAATGATGTCCTTTCGACCCTCTTGGTTGCTCGAAACTTGTTTGCCTTTTGAAATTTACGCCATTATAGAGATATCGCTCTGGTCCCTTCCCAAGGGACAGGAGCGATCTGGGTCTTAGAGTGTAAATCTCTTCATTGTGATGACCCTTAAGTGCTTGTGCTCGATGAAGATGTCTTGAAATGTTCTTGCTACCCTTCGTCTTGACTTAGATCGATTTCAAACTTGAGTGAAAAGCAACATAACCATTATATCGCCCTGGTCCCTTGGAGAGGGACAGGAGCGATCCATCTCTTGTGGCCTTCATTTCATTTTGTCAGGTTCCAAATTTATATTCAACGGACTCGTCATGCTCTACTCCATTCATCCATGCCTTGACATCGTCCGCAACTTGGCAAGAAAATTAATTATAACAAAAATCGCTCTGGTCCCTTCCTGAGGGACAGGAGCGAACTGGGCATTCTGGACCCTTGTGGACGTTTTAAAATCTTCAATTTGTATTCAATGAGTTCATCTCACGCTCTTCCTTGCCTTTGGACGTAAACTTGTCTTGATTTTTGCCTGGATTTTGCTCAATGAAGGACATCGCTCTGGTCCTTGGGAGAGGGACGGGAGCTATAAGGTACTTCGCCCTGGTCCCTTCCTGAGGGACAGGAGTGAACTTTGCATTCTGGACCATTCTCCTTCATTTTTGCATCTCAAATTATATTCATTTGGTAAAGCATCTCCCCTTGGACGTCCTCAAATCATCAAGTCAACGAAATCTCGCAAGGACAAGGCAAAATTTGATTTGTAGCTCCGGTCCTTCACTGAGGGACAGGAGCGATTTTCCTCCTGGAGGCGTTTCGGTGCTCATGACAATCTTCAATTTATATTCAATGGAAAGATCTCGCCGTTCTCCATCACTTCCAATTTGAAATTCGTCTTGACTCTGCAGGAATGGTGAGATATTTGGAAGAGAGCTCCCGTCCTTTACTGAGGGACAGGAGCGATTTTGCTCCTACAGGCCAAAATAACATGATTTTCCACATTTTATCACTTCACACGGCGAAAACAAATCATTTCCAATGCCTAGGATCAAAATAAAAAAAGTCAAAATTTGGTCAAAAATATTCAATCGGACAAAAATTCACATTTCTCTCTCAACACTTAGACAAATTTAAGCTCTGCATCAACATTCCAATTGAACATTAGACCATTCTGGCGAATTCATTGCATTCAAAATTTGCATCCTAGAAAAGGAAGCTCAAAAGCTCTCAAAAACGACTGGATTTTGGCCTGAAAAGACAAAAATAAAAACCCTAAGGCTTGACCCTAAATCCAGACAACTAACTGACTAACAAAATCCTAAAAACGAAAGCGAAAACGAACGAAAAACGAGCAAAAAGAGGGGGTCCCCATTTGCGATGGGGCGATGTGTGAAATGGTCACAACACCTAGGTTTTCAGATAAGAGTGGAATCAAACATTGAGTGAAAGGGAAAGAGAAAGGAAGCATCCTTACAACCATGGAAAACAAACTTGAGTAAAATCAAGTGTTTTAGTTGTTATGTGTTTGAGCATTATGCATCATAGTGTCTAGACTCTAGACAATAAGAACTAGGGAAAGCAACGACAAAAGAAGGTGAAAGTTTTTGTAAAAACTCAAATGGACTAGTTTGTTGCCAAGTTTTAGAGGAAGTTCTCAACAATTTCTTGTTTTTCGAGCAATGCTTGGTATGTCAACAGTGGAGCTTCTAGGCATATGACATTAGCTGAGGAATACTTTAGCATTTCTAGGAAACATAATTCTAGAGTTTAGATTGAACTGGTGATGATGCCAAGTATTCAATAAAAGGAATTGGTACTATTCCTTTTCAACTTTAGTCAGGTGTCTATTTGGAGGTTGATGAATTTTTGTTTGCTTCTAGTCTTAGGAAGAATTTGATTTCAATTTTGGTAATGAAGGAAAGAGGCATTGTAGTTAAATTCAAGGATTAGTAAGCTCTTGTTAGGCTTAAGTGATCTAGCCAAATTACAACACAGGCAATAGGGGTTAGAGAAGAATATCTTTATTGGTTACAAGGTGAATTGCTTCTAAACTTCTAGCAACATTGGTAAGTAACACTAATGATTAGCAACTTGAAGGAAGCTATAGAACAAGAAGTTTGGTAGGATGCCATGGTGGAGTACACCTTTATCACAACAATTGATGAATGGGACATTGTGTCAAGACTGGAAGGGAAGTCAGTTGTGCATTCCATGTGGCTCTATAAGATCAAGCGTGTTGTAGATGGCAACATTAAAAAGTACAAAGTGAGGTTTGTGGTGAGAGGGTTCTTGCAAAAGGAGGGAGTGGACTAGGTGGAGGGTTTTGTTCTAGTCATTAAATACACTTCCGTTAGAACAACTTTGTCTTTAGTTTCAATCATGGGTTGGAAAGTACATCAGATGGATGTTAAGACAACTTTTCTTAATGATCTCATCAAAGAAGTGTATATAGAGAAACCTCAAGGCTTTGAGGTAAATGAGAAGGAATCCCATGTTTGTAGCTTAGGAAAGCCTTGTATGGACTCAAATAGGCACCCAGGGCATGATATTCGAGGACAAACAATTATTTGCTAAGTATGGACTTCAACAAAAGTGAAGCGGATTCTAATTTTGATTACATAGTTGTGATCAATCTACTTATTTTGATCTTATAAGTAGATGATTTATTCATTGTAGATGTAGAGCAGGTCATTGTAGGTTGCAAATAGATTTATTTGTTAAGTTTGAGATGGATGTCGGCTTGATGTATTACTTTTTGCCTAGGTTGCCAGTTCGGGTTTGAAGAACCGGTACGGCAAAATTTTGAAAAGGGGTTTGGGTTCGTTAGTACAAAAACATGTAATTTATATATATATGCAGCCTATAAGCATGAATTAAGATTAGCATGTCACATAGCATCATATAAACAACAAAACCAACATAAACTTGTAATCATAGCATCATGATCATACCATAACAACATCATATACATCAAGTTTAATATCAAAATGATAAAATATTCAAGTATCATTGTTTCAACTTTCAACAATTTAAAGTTTGACCATCAAATGGATTCTCTAATTCGTCATCTTCATTCTCCTCCTCCTCACCATTGACATTGACATTAGATGAATCAATGCCAATGCCAATGACACTTGCACTTGCACTTTAAGTTTGCTCGCTATCTGAGTCATCAAATGCAACAAGCTGAGAAGTGAATTTATCCAAATCAGTATGTTTTGGCTCCATATCCCACATCTTCGTTTCCCCTTGCTTGTAGTCATGTTGCTTGTGTGAAATGAGCCAAGTTAATGTTTTAAAACTCACTTTTAGGGTCATTTTAATTTTTTATGTGGTGCAATTCAAAAAAAATTAAATTTTGCAAAAAAAAAATCCATTTTTTTGCTGTCAGACCCTTGGGTTTGACTTGGGTCCTCTTGGGTTTGACTGGGGTCCTCTTGGGTTTGACTTGGGTCCTCTTGGGTTTGACTTGGGTCCTCTTGGGTTCGCCCTGGTTCAAACCAGGCCTGTGAACTACGAACCTTGTTCGAACCACAGGCGAACTGGACTCGAACCCCGAACCAGGACTGTGCCGGACCAGTACCAGGGGTCTAGGGGGCCGAACCCGGTAACTCAGCTTTTTGGGGTTAGAGGTTTGGTAGAGACTAGGAAAGATTTTCCTTAGGCAGGGTAAGTATGTAGTTGAGATCCTGAAGCAATTTCAAATGGAGGATTGCAAACCTTAGCAAAATTGTAACACAAACGAGCAACTAGTCAACAACAAAACTGCATCAAATGACCTTGGAATGCTTGCAACTTAATATAATGATAGGAATTGATTTTTGCATCAAATATGACTCTTATGACAATCATTACAACATCATGGAACAACAACAAACCTTATAGTAAATTGGCAACACAAACAACAATTCTGACTTGCAAACACACGTAAAACCAAACTAGCTGAATTGCATCACTGCTTGAAGCTCTATTGTAACCTTTGAATGAAATCACCCTCATGTATCAAAGGGATTTTGTCATCTAATACTTGCAACCAATGGGTTTTCGTTCACTAATTGCAATCTCCTATGGGTTTTCATCTACATAAGTAACTTGAACACAGAGTGCTCCAACAGATAAATTGACATAAGATGAGAGGATTTCCCAATGGAAATGATAATATTTTATGTGTTGCAATCCAAATTTGGGCACCAAAAATCCCATTCCTTATTTCAAAGGGGTAAAAATTAAAATAATTCTTCAAAATTGTCGGCGTAATCCTAAATGGGCACCTAGGTCCAACATTTAAAAATTGCAAGCTACATAACAAGTTCAGCCCTAATGCCTTCAAGAAAGAAATCATCTAATTTGAATTGAGCAATTTATCCAAGAAATTAAATTAGTTAAAAAAGAGATTTGACATCAAAATTTGAATGAAAGATACATGTTAGTTTCCATGCAACTATGAGTTATATCAATTGTGGAGGTTTCTTTGTATGTTTTTTTAAGTATTGAAAAATAGGTTATGAGGTGTAATTATCTATGCATGCTTCCATTTTTCATTTTTCACTTTGGCAGTTTGAATTTCAATGATTTGTGTGATTAATTCAATGTTTGCAAAGCATTAAGTAATTAGTCATCATGATTGTAAATTTTAACACTTTTGGTCCTTAAAAGCTCAATAACTCAATAGATGTGGGAACATTTCCCTCACAATGTCTTCAGGATACCACCATATCTTTCTTGGTTATTGACGCTGGAAATCGACTCACCAAGTGTCTTGTATTCCCCTTATTTTCAATGTGTTTGTGTAGTTTAAATTGATCTTAGCTTTATGTTTATTTGCACTAACCGATGCCTACTTTAGATGAACACCATAAGTGTGATAATCATTGTAGGGTTCACTTTCAATCAAAAAACTATAAAAACTTCTTTCCTTGAGCTGAAATGTAGAACTGGTTGTGCCTTAGCTTGAGAAACAAAATGATAGATTGTGTTTTATGTTTGTTTGCATTACATACTTAAAGACATATTTTGAGTTTTTAATTTTATTTATTGTTATTGGTGGGTGTTGATGTTTTTTTTTGCACAAAACACTTCAGAATAAAGTACCAAGGTAATTTACCCTCTCTTGAACAAAATCACCTCAGATGCTAAGAATGAGATCAACTAAAATGATTCCAAGGTTTCTACATGTCAGGTCTTGACGAGTGGGTAAGTTCAGTGGTTGATGTGAATTGCTGTGTTTCACTTTGGGGACTTACGCAAATGTTTGGATTATCATGAATGATGCGGAATAGGTGTGCTGACAACTTAAGATTTATCAATAAGGCTCTGGATTTACTTCTTACAAAAAAAGGGGGAAAAAGAATAGGGTTCAGGAAATCTATTCTAAAACTAGGAATGTAGGAAATGATGAATGGATCTAGTGGAATCAAACCAGGCAAGGTCTCACAATCAGGTATTGACACAAGCTTAGTGCAATCATCTAAGGTATACTTAATGATTTTCAGACTATCACCATCAAACGAAGACACCATCCAAGTTGATGCTTGTCAACGGATGCATAATAGTTGAAGTTATACTTACTCAAACTCCAGTTGACCACACAAGGCGCACTTACCAACGGCAAGAGGCTAGTGGTATGGATTAAGGATTCCGCACAAATGAATTCAACAAATCTTTCACTCAATCTAACATACATGAAAATAAATTCTAATCTAACTTGGAGGAATTGAGAACCATGAATGCAAATGCAACACTTGAAGAGCAAAATCACCAACAATTGAACAATGATTAGGATTCAAATAGCTGTAGCATATACCAACAATTCTACAAAAACTCTCTCTTACAAATGAGAGACAAAGGGGCATATATAGAGTCTCTTACAAAATGGATGGCCCATATTGATCTAAGATCAACGGCTGAGATCATGCCAACAAAACCCTAGAATTGCCCTAATTAGGGTTACATCAAAAATGGCGCCACCAACATATGGCCCAATGAAAAGATACCTAGTCATCATATAGGGAATCTTCTAGAAGATTCCTCCCTGCATCTCTCTCTCTCTCCTAGCATACTCCAAGAATCTAGCCAATACTGAATCTAACTCCATGGAAATGCTAGGCAAGGTATCCTGCTGTAAATCGATCACATCTAATGAATCCGAGCAAGCATTCAAAGTGTTCTCCCATTCAGGCATGAGCTTCTACGAATTATGAACATGAATCAACAAAGAGACCAAGTCATCTATTTGACTCTTGTTCAAAGAGTCCAACTGGCAAAAATACATAAATTTCATCTTGCCTCTTAATTCGGCTAAGTGTAAACCACTAGCATCACTAACATCAACACCCAATAATTCCTCAATCGAGGCAAGGATTTTCATCTGAATGTCCTGAATTAATCCTTCTATCTCCATACAACTCGATTGGGCGTTCTCATAAGCTGATTTCTTCAAAGCTAGTGCACAATACCAGCCATGGAAATTATATGTCTCCACTGTGCACAATGTTCTTGCTAACCAAGGTGGAATTAGGAACCTTCTTCAATGCCAGGAGGCGTGGAATAGTCTTCTCTTGGATAGGCCGGAATTCTTCCCAAACTCCCTCCAAATACTGGATTCTGAAATGCAAGTGTTGTTGTCTTATCATATGCTTGGACAAACTGAGTAAGGAAATCATCTGCCTGTTTTCTTGTGCTTTCAATCCATTTTTCCACCTCTGAGTGTGTACCTCTCACTACCTCGCAGTGTGAATGTATTCCATGGTCAACTGCAATAGGGGAAATAAGGGTGGGATCTCCACATCTTGTCCCTGCAATATACTCTCTGAGTCTAATATTTTCTTCTTTGTACCTTTCATTCTCCGCAATCGCTGTGTCTAACTTTGCATTGATTGCTTGGAGGTTGTCAGCAATCTCCTGGAATTCCTGCCCTGCGGATGGATGACCAAGGGCGACTGAAGTGATCTGGAAATCCATGGGAGTAGCGGTGTCTGCTGTCACGCCGGCTCTAGGAATAGCAATTTGCGCAATCCGCATTCCTGTCTCATCTCTAGCTATGTGCGACAAAATCTCCGCTCTCTTGGGCTCCTTCTTAGCACTCCTAGCTAGGTAGTCATCAATATCATCAATAGGCTGTACCTCTATCATTTGTTTACTTTTCTCCATGCTTCTCCTCAGCCATTCAAGAATAGCTGCCATTTCCATACCATCATCAAGACATACTTCTCGATCCAGTCCTTTCAATGCCGAGATAACGTCCTCATTATCATCAGGATTATCCTTAGTCCAATCATATACTTCATTTCCCAAGCTAACTTCCAAAAGGACAGTAGGGGATTCCGGCTGATCATTATTCTCATCAGGAGGTGCAGATGTTGCTGTGGCATGGAACTCCTGAATATTCTCTGGTAGTATCACTGTGTTGGAACACTGCTGAGTCTCCTTATTCTGTTCTATTACTTCAATCACTTCGATTGATGAGACACTGGGAGGGGTTGAAGGAATGATAAGTGGAGGAATGATAGTCTTCTGTTTCTTCTTCACATCCTCAATCTTCTTCCCTCTAGCCTTGACTTCTTCAGGTATGTTCTTCCTTCTCTTGGGAGCTTGACTCTCTTCATCTGCATGAATCCTAACATCACTAACAGTCCTATGATCATCCTCGGAAGTAGACTCTTCCGACTTCATCCTTTCATAAGTGAAGGGAGCACCCATGTCAACTAATTTATTCATCTGCATATCTACCCATGTGCGGGAGAAATTCAAGACTTCTCTCATCAATACATTCAGGTTAGTGGAAAATCCGATCCCTGTCTGGATAAAAATCCGGACAAAAATCCTTACAAAAATGCTCAGGGGAAAATCGATCCTTGTCTGGATAAAAATCAGGACAAAAGTCCTCACTTAGTTGTCACAAAAATCCTGGTGGAAAATCGACCCAGGCATGGAATTATCCTTGCACTCCAGTCCGCACTCCTGGTGGAAAATTAATGGCAGTCTGGATAAATTCTGACACTTAGCCAAATTTTATCATTTCCAGGGGAAAATCGCTCTAGGTGTGGACAAACAGTGGGGGAAATTAGTGGCCAGTATGGATTCCAGGGGAAACCCATGTGTAGTATGGATTTTGAGTGGGGGAATGGGTTGGGTAGTCTGGAATGTGAGGGGAAAATCACCTCTAGCATGGATTTTGACCCTTTAACCCTTGGAATATGAATTTCCCTTAGGATTTTATCATTTTAACCACTCAAAATCACTCAGCGACTTTAAATTTGACTGGACTTATACTAATTTTCCAAAAATATGAGCGAAATGCTAGGAAAATATTGGAATAAAGTGCGAAACCAACTTAAATATTACCTTAAGAGCGAGAAAACGACTCCAAAAGGTCTGTGAATACCTTGGCACTTTAAAATCACTGATGTGCGTGTTTAAAAACACGTTAACGTTCAATAGGTCTAACACTTAGCAAAACTTAGGATCATTAAAAATATCATCTTTTGCAACTTGATCCTAACACTTCAAAAAAACCCTAGACGGCACTAGGCATGATCAAAACTCCGAGACTCGGGCACGGGAAACGCAAAATTGCCCACTAAGTAGCTAAAACCCTAACCTAACAACACAGGAAGCTGGAAAAGAGGGGGTCCCCGTTAGCAATGGGGCGATGTGTGAAAAGGTCACAACAATGGGCCATCCTAAAAAATATTGTACATATTATAAATAGCAAGTACATAATTTTTAGATTATGTTAGTTTTTGTTAAAGGGAACTACCCCTTCTAATTTAAAGTGTTGTTCTACCTGAAACAAAAAAGTTTCGAAGTAATTGCATGATTATTATTAAAAGAATGAAATGTACATATGGCAATTACAAGCACGATGTTTCCTTATGTAATTGACCTAATATTACATGTAAAATACATTACTGACCATTAAATAAGATATAATAATATTATTCTAATACCCTCCCTTAATGTCCAATTTGTCAACTACACCAAATTGCCCCCTAAATTTTACAAACTTTTCTAGGCTCAGAGACTTGGTGAGGATGTCTGTAGTCTGATCCTCAGTTGGAAGATATTGCAATTGAACTGATCTGTCTTCAACAAGCTATCTGATGAAATGACAATGAAGTTCAAAATGCTTGGTTCTTTCATGGAAGACTGGACATTTGGCCTGTTTGAGCTCCCCTTGATTGTCATAGTAGAGGGGTGAAGAACTTGCTTGAGACATTTGCATGTCCGAAAGAATTCTTCGAAGCCAAACTGCCTCACAAGCTGCTTTAACAATTCCTTGATATTCTGCTTCGGTCAAGGAAAGAGCTACCACTTGCTGCTTCTTGTTGGTTCATGTGAAGCTGAAAGTTAGTTTTGTTGTTCATTTTCTGCCTATTCCCAGCTGGGCGATATTTCTTGGCAGCCATTGGAGCAAGTTTTTGAGAGTAATTTTCAGATTTGGGAGGTGGCGCCACTTCTCCAAGTGGGGCAATTTTATTTGGGAGATCATTCTTCCCCATTTTTGGTGCATTTCCTTCATAGTTGTGGGCTGCCATTGTTGCTCCTTGCTGTTATAATTTTCAGACCTGAGTTTCTCCATTGCTGAAGATTATTTGGACTCCATTGTTGGCTGGGAACACATTTTCAGAATTATTCTTCATTGCCCAGCTCCTCCACAATAAGGCAATTTTGCTTGGAGGTGATTTGGTGAAGTTTTTGGAGCATTTTCAGATCTTATAGTCGCTGTTGCAGGTCTAAGACACCATTACTATGTGTTGTCCTCAGAAAATTCTTCATTTCCAGCCACTTGCCAACTTGGGAAATTTCACTTTTGCATCATCCTTATAAGTTTTTTGGGCATTTGGTGGAGATTCCATTGCTGATCTAAGTCTGAAACTTCACTTTCAGATTTGTCTTCAGACCTAGATATTCATTTCCAGCCCTTTGTTTGTGCCCAAATTTGACAAACTTCACTTTGGGAAGGTGAAATCCATCAAATACATGTGTTTCCTATGAGTGCGACAAGTTTAAATGACTGATTTATTGAAGTTGCAGGTTATCTTCAGACATTGAGTAGCCATTGTTGGACCTTTGAAGGGCGTCTTCAGACTTTAAGAACTGAAAATCAGACTTTTCCACACCTGTTGGTTGAAAATTTTGTACACTTGGGGAAATATACAAAATTGTGGTTTCAACTACAGCACACGAGTAAAAACTCTCCTAATTAAGGGAAGGCTCCCCCTATCTAACTACAACTTGGAAATTAAAATTGGATGGGACAGCAATCTTTCTTCTTTTTTTTTTTTTTTTTTCAAGAAAGACAATATCCTTTTTCTCTTCACAGAAAAGGATAGCGATTGAATAACAGCAGTAACCACTTTCAAGTAAAATGAGAGAAAGGAAGTGAAGTTTCCTGAAAGCTCAAAGACTCCCGTCACTTCCTTCGGGACGGGACAGCAATATCAAGCTCAAAGACTTGACTATTGGAAGTCCTATCTACCCTTTGCTATACTAAATTTTACAACGAATAAAAGATAACAGCTCAAAGACTGAAATAATCTATTCTTTTAACACAAAGACAAGAATTAATGCAAGCTCAAAGACTTGCTGCTATTTCTTATCAAACAGTAATTTTCCTCAAGAATAGACGCAAGCTCAAAGACTTGCTGCTCCTTCTAGAGATTTTCCTATTTTAATTAATCTTCTCTACTTGCAGCTCAAAGACTTCAAATCAGATTGGACTAAGCTCCTTTAGAAACGCTTGGCATAGAAGAAATAAAAGATTCAAACTCAAACATGTAGCTCAAAGACTCAAAACTTGAGTAGTCCTTCTTTATTATTTCTTCAAAAACTTTCAATCCACATACATAAGCTCAAAGACTTCTTGCTGTAAATTTGGCAGAGTTTTTGCTTGCTTTCCCAAAAGATATATTTACAATGGACTTCTCAAGTATTTATAGAAGAGGAGCCTTGAGAAAAAGGTGGGAGGATCATAACTAACTTGAGAGATTCTCTCAACCACCAAGACTCCTTCAATAAATAACTGAGACTTCATTAATTAACTAAGAGTCACTCTAACTAACTAAGACTTATTCCAACTACAGTCCTAATCGGACATAACTTGTAGTTGCCTTACATGTAATTACAAAAGTACAAGTAATGTGTAACTTGTATTTTACAAAAATTACTTTTACATGTAACTTGTCAAAATGAAATTACAACTAAAGATTACGAAAGAGAGAAAATTCAACTAAGTGTTGAAAAACACTTAGGTTGCCTTTTGTGAAGACATGAATCCTTGAAATTTCCGGATGCTCGCTTGTAGTTCCTCGGGATTCGGTTCATGAGTGTTCTTAGCAACTACCATAGTCTTCACAATAGTGTCGTGACAGCGGAGGAGCGCGGAATTGTCTCTATCCAGGATGGACTGGATCTCATGCAAAAAGGCTTGATGTTTCATCAATGCTTGAATTGAAACTGCCGAGAATTGTTCACTCCTCCATTCACCATGAATCCTCATCTGTAAGTCCGCAAGAACTTCTTCTTCTGGAATTAGCTCTCCATCCTGACTTACTATATTGCAAGAGGCCCTTTCACAATGTGAGACAATACCTTGATAAACTTCATTCCGGAATCTCCTTGCATCACTGATTTCTTCGATGAGGGACTTAAGAACAAGGGTTTTGTTTTCCATGAGTTCCTCATATTCCAAGTACATGACCCTGGAAGAGATGATGGTGTGCTCCTGCAAAATACTCAGCTGTTGTTGGGGCATGGTACGCCAGATTGCCAGACTTTTCTCAACACTTTCCAGATTCTTTTTGAAAGTGTTAGAAGTCTGATCCAATTTCTCCTCAATGGTTTTCAGCTTAGACATTATTTGAAAAATGTCTTTTATTACTTGCACGCATTGATCATGAAGGTGATCAATCCAGGAATCCAGTGCTTGTACTTTTTGAGCAGCCCTTTTTACTCCACGAATCGATTCTTGGGAACCGGAAGAACCTATGGAGTTACTCCCTTCAGCAGCAGGTTTTGTGATTTTGTTGATGGCTGCCATGAGCTGTCGGTTTTCTTCTTCTAGCTTGTCTTTCTTTGCAAGAAGATCGTCACACCTTTGCACTAGTGAAGCAACAGAAAACTGAGCATCATGTTTAATGACTTCATGTGTTTGCTTGCCCAATTCTACCCTTGTAACCTTATAATCAGCAGCTGACATTTCATCAAGTGGTTTATCTGCAATAGGTTCCACAATTTCAGCTACTTTCGTCTTGTTGCTATCAACAGTTACCCTGGAAATAGTCTTCGCCTTCTTAGCAACTTTGGATCTGGACTGTTTGAGTTGGTGGTAGTCGAAGGCATCAGGTGAGATCTCTTGCTTCTTTCTTTTCGGGGTGAAAGAACTAAGCCATGGAGGCAAAGTCATCAACTCACTTCCTGTAACAGCTGTAGGCAAAGGAGAAGCAGTTTCTGTTTGAATCACTGTGGTCACCCTGGGAGGAATATCTGTTTGAATAGCGACTATGTTTTGCTCAGTTACCTACGGACATGAAGATTGCCTCATGAATTCTTCAAAACCAGAAGTGGAAGTATCAATTTCTGATAACTGAATGCAAGTGGGATTATCTTCAGGAACTTCCAACACACTTTCTCGTTGTTGCTCAGGAGAAGGCCCGTATGCTGAAATGGGAACTGCATTCTGGGGAGACTCATCAATGAGCAAATCAGGGGGAGAAAGAGGCGTCTCAATAGAAACTGGAGGAATGACCTCATGAGGCGTGTCTGAAACTGGAGACTTAGGCGCATCATCAGATTGCTGCCCCTCTTCTGGATTATCCAGATCGATCACCCGAACATGGAACCGTGATTTCTCCTTCCCACGAGTAGTTGTCTCCTCAGGAGGAAGCACTACTGCACGACTAACTCGTAACTTGATCCTTGTACTTGAAGATGAAGCACCCTCCTTATTATCAATCTGAATCTCAGACTTTCGTCCAAGAGGCCCTGTAGAATCATCTTCTTTACCAACCTTGATTTTGATAAGTCTAACAGCATTGCTTTTCAACCATGCGTTAGTGTTGGCCAAGATAGGCTGAAATCTGTCAAGAATGGAGACGCACTCTTTATGTGACCATTGGATCAAAGGAAGTGGAGCTTCCTCAACCCTCCGTGAAGTGTATTCAGGATCAAGTATACGCCCATCATCAATCATCCCTTGTGGGATATCTGCCAAGTTCAAGTCAACAATTTGCTCAACAGTGAGCCTGCAGTAATCCATCTTGAGGACTTCAGCTTCTGTGCGGAGATCTGCCCAGATGTCTTCAATGCGATGAACATGTACAAAGGATTTTTTGATCTTTTCCTTCATACCTCTATAATCAAAATCAGCTCTAGGTTTGAACCTCTTAAGCTTGATTTCCTGCAATTCAACCTCCATGGCCTTAGCCTTCACAGATGTGACAAGGGAGTATCGACCAATTTTCAACGGATTTGTGCTGGAGATCCCCATTCCAACCTTGTGTCTAGCAGACTGAAGAGTATGAACAGCCATAATCTGTCTACCCAATTCCATAAGAATTATCCTATCGGTCGGGTATCTTGGTAGCATGTATGGTTGTCCATCATAGCACCCAATCCTCATGTAGGTGAAGGTGGGAAATTGCAGGAATAAGCACCCATACTCAGATACCTTGACCCATGCCTCATCTGATACTCGCTTATTTCTGAGATCCATGTCAAACTGACACATAAAATATCCAAAGAATGCGTCTTGGACTCTTCTAAAATGTAGTCTGCTAGGTTTCAAAGGCAGCTGGTCATAATATTCCCAAACTGGTATGAGAGAGCGATCACCCTTGGTAGAAAGACCTGGAAAGTGTCTAAGTGATGCTGCTAAATATACCAAATAAGAATTCATAAAGAAGGTCATAGTGGTAGGAACCGCTGCAAGTTGTTCGCACAAAGCATCGCTGATGATTTCACCCCATGAAATGTGATGCGACTGCCGTATGAACATGATGAATTGATACATCCATGGCTCAAAGACATTAGAGTGCTCAAGGCCTAACATTCTGCTGAGAAGAGTGATGGTGTCTCCTATCTCCCACTTGAAATCACAACGGTACAACTTTGCCCATCTTGAGAAGGAAGGACGTGGCTCATGAATCCACCTATTGATGTGGCGCTTGCAATCTTTTTCTCTTTTCACATAATACTCTGCTGCACTTTCTTTGGTGATTTCCATGTAAACAGGTGCAGGAGGTATTTTGAAGACCTTCTCAATTGTATCCGCATCAAGACGAATTATGGCTTCACCATCATCATTTTTTATGACTCTTGACTCTTTGTCAAAATGATGGGCGCATGCAAGAACAAATTCAGGTTCTAGGGCAGCCACTGGGAAAGAAGACGCATGATGGATATGGCTGTCCAACAGCCGCTGCAAGTTGTTATCCTGTGGATCTTCTACCCTGTGAATGAATTCTGCCATATCAACATGCCCTATTTTTGTGTCCCTGATGCGATCCAATGGCGAGGAGACCTGGGAAGGTGTAACCTCATTCTGGTATTTATCATATTTGTATTTCATTTTCTTTGGAGTTGGCGATGCCGGCAAATCTGACATTGATTGCGAACCTGGAATGCTGTGATGAAGACTTAAAAGGGTTAAGGCTACATCATAAACAGCTGCAAATATCATTCTTTCTTTTTTCAAATGGGTAAAACTTCGATCTCTGAATTTCACGGTTTTGTGAGAAGAAGAGAGAAGACATGTAGAAATGGGAAAATCTTGACTTTGACCAATTTCGGATCTTGGGGGAATTTTCGCAAGTATACAAGTTGGAAAGTACATACATGCAATCGGGATTTTAAAACCCGAATACAAGTATACTTGTAAATTCGAAAATGGAGAAACGGATGAAAAATGGGATTTTGACTTGCGGGAAATGATGGAAATGGAAAGTGCGGATATGGGGAACGTGAATGGATAGAAATGGGAATATCCGGGATAGTCATTTTCATGAAAATGGGAAGATCTTTTCAACATGTAATCCGGTTTTCAAAACACGAATTTGCAAGAGAGGTATTTCACATTTTTCAAGCTTGGAAATTTAACCAAAAATGATTAAATTTCTCAACCGTAAGGGAAGAACAACAATTTCCAGCGAACTTGTAATCGAGATTAAAAATCCCGAATACTAGCTAAGATGGAATTTTGAGAAGAATAATGCAATTTAACAATTGCATTTCAAAGGGAAGATTTGTTTCATGAAAACTAATTTTAAGGGAAGAACAACACATGTGAAGAATGCAATTAATAACAAAAAAAGAAGAAAACATGAAAATAAAAAGAAGAGAAGAAAGGAAGAACATACCTTGATTGGAAAATCAAAATGCTTCTCCAACAATGCAATACTTCTTGAGATGAAGAAGCAAAACTGAACTTTTAAACCCTTATCACGTTTTTGTGAAAATGCCCCCAAAAATGGTAGCAATCTTAAACTTGCAAGAGTAAAATGCCAATGAAAGTGTTCATTTCAAGTTTGTTGCAGCAAAACGATCAAGGTATTTGCTAAAGCAATAATACCAAAGGTGTTTGAAGAGGTATCAATGCCAAAAAACGCAGCCAAGAGAGTCACGTTTTTGTGAAAAAAACGTGGCATTCATTACACATTCAATGCACCATTAAATGGTGCGAACCTGCTCTTACCCTCCACGCCTTAGGAAGAAAGGCCAAAACGATTTAGGAGTGTGGGCAACATTGAAGATTTAACCGCTCAAATCGTGGCATTCATGAGGCACGTTAAAAAAAAACGCAGTTGCTGTTCCTTAGGGTAAAAACCAGCGGATTTGTCTTTGAAATGGCATGATAGATGTCAAAAAATGCAAGAAGATAGGATGCAAACTCAAAACGCCCCCATCATCCAACGATTCATCCACGAATTTCGCCTTGAAAAAGTCCAAAATCGCTTCATTCTTGCATTTCGGGTTTTGAAAAATGAATGACAAGTTCGATTTTCTTCAAAGGAAGCAAATCGGGTTTTAAACATAAAATGACAAGTTCGATTTTCTCCTTTTTCCTTTTCATGCTCAAAATCGGGTTTTAAATATAAAACAACAAGTTTAAAATTTCACTTTTTCACTCATTAAGCCAAAATCGGGTTTTTTTGGACAAATGACAAGTTTAAAAATTGTCAAAAATGAACTTTATGCTAAAATCGGGTTTTAAAAGACAAACTGCAAGTTTAAAAATACTTGTAAGGGGGAAATAAAATCCCTACAACAAGTATTAAACACTTGCACACATGTAATGGGGATTTAAAATCCCTATTACATGTAAAACCCATTAAAGTAGGGGTTTTTTGGACAAACTGCAAGTTTACTTGCAGTTGGGCTAAAAAACCCCTATTTTAACTAAAAATGACCAAAAAACAACAAAAAGATAAAAACATTAAATGGGAAACTAAAAATAAATTACAAGTGACATATTTGAAATAAAAAAATGCACATGTAAGTGATCAAAAATTCCCCTACAAAGACCACAACAATGAATATCATTAAAACTTGCATTTTGAAGAAAATTCTCCACCTGCAGTCTGGGTTTTAAAACCCGAAATTGAAGGAAAGGCATGGCAAACGAACCCAGAATTGGACGAAATTTGAAACGTAGTTCGAGAATGGACTGAGGATTAAGCTAGTCCAAGGATTAGTCAAAATTTCGCCTCGGGAAGCGTGTCATAGAGTAATAATTTTCATTTTTCATAAAAATAGCATCGTAGTGGTCCTTCATTTTTGGAAACAAAAATGAGGACAACAACACCCTTTTCCAAGCATTTTTAGAATTGTGGTATACTTCTGAGCACTAATTTTGATATTTTTTTGAGTATACCAGGTCATCTTCAGACTGAAACTTCAATTCGAGCCACATAGTTGTGCCCAGATGTGACCATTTCTGAGTTTTGAGGGGCAAAATAATTCAAATGCAAGCATGCGACAGGGTTGTGACTACTTCCAGCAATTGATATTCATCATTTTCAATGTCTTCAGACTTTTTTGAGCCATTTTCAGACTTTCAGAGGGTGTATTCAGACTTAGAATAAAAAAATCAGACTTCAATACACCATTTTTTGAGTATTTTCAGACATTGGAGGGCGTATTTAGACTCAGTCCTCAGAAAATCAGACTTTTATAACAACTTTGATATAAAAAATGTCACTTTCTGAGTGTTTTCAGACCTTCAAGTGATATTTCCAGACCTGGGAATATAATTTTGGGCCCCAAATACTTAATTTTCTGAGTTTACAAGGGTGTCTTCAGACTTATTTATTGCAATCAGACTTATCCTAAGTCTGAAAATCAGGTTTTCTTGAGGAGAATTTTCCAGATTTCAATCCGGACATTCACATTTTCAGAATTGGTGTTACAGTTTCCTAAGATTACCTATCACAAGTTGGGACAAATTGTCAAGAACAAAGTCCTGATGGTGTCTGGATTTCCACTCCATCGAATGGTGATCAAATCAACACAAAATTTTCAAGGACATTGAGTTCGGATAGGGATTGGATTTCCACTTGAGGACAAAATTACAATGGGATAAATCAATTCAAATGAAGATCAATAACAAAGTTATCGAGATTGGCATCAAATTTCCACCTAGTGAAGGAATGGGCAAGGATAATGTAGATGTTTCGAGGACTGATCCGTCCCTATGCAGATGGATTTCCCACCTAGGTTGAAATAAGTTTTATCATACTGGTGTTTGATATAATACTTATTTGTTTTGCAGGACTGCTACGAGGAAGGGAAGCATGATGATCAGGGATTCAGGTGAAGGAGGATGCACACAATGCGGAACTACATCAAGGAATTTCAATATCAAAGAACACCAAGGAAACATTTCAAGATTCCAAGATTGGGAAAATTTTCCAAACATAAGGGAGAAACAATTCATGGAATTCCCTAACATAAGAATGAAATGCAAAGTATCACAAGGAATCCCAAGCATCACGAGGAATGTTCAAGGCGAATTGATTAAGTGTACAAGGCAGGTCGAGGTGGCATCCCAGTCACCATCCATTCAATCAAGGGGGACCAAGTCAGCATTCATTCAAAGAGGGAATAAGTGACACATGGCACTATATGAAATATCATTTATCTTACTTACCCTCATTTCTAATTGGCCAATTTAATGGTGGTTGTAACAAACCCTAATTAGGGTTTTATCTTGTAATCTTGGCCTTTGATCTTGAATCAATCTAAGCTATTCATTTCTTTTCAGGATCTATTACCACAATGCCTCTCATTTGTAAGCGAGAGATTTTTGAGAATTGTTGGTAGATGCTGCAAATTTGAATATAAAATCATTGTTCGAATTGATGGTAATTTTTGTTTTAGTGTTGTCTTGCATTCAATGTTCTCAATTCTTCCAAATTAGATAAGAATTTGCTTTCAATGTTTGTTAGATTGAATGAAAGATTTGTTGAATGTATTTGTGTAGAATCTATTTATCCATACCACTAACCTCTTGCTGATTGTAAATGTGCCCTGCGTGGTCAACTAGAAGTTTATGCAAGCTTGACTTCGAATATTATATGTCCATTGTTATGCATCAACTTGGATGGTATCAATGTTTGATGGTAGTAATTTGAAAATCTATGAAATACAACTTAGATGATTGCACTAAGCTTGTGTCAAAATCTGTTCGACTTGATGGTGAGACCTTGTCTAGTTTGATTCCACTAAATTTGTTCATCACTTCTTACATTCTAGGTTTTAGAATAGAATTCCTGAACCCTATTCCCTTTTGTCCTTTTTTAAAAATTCTTGTTAGAATTGAATCCAGAGCTTCATTGCTAAATCCTAAGTCATCGACATACCCATCCTAATCCATGATAAGAATGAGCATTCATGTACAACCTAAGTCCCCTTGTGATTCTAGCATTATCACATCAAACCATTGAATTTATCCACACGTCAAGACCTGACATTTCATAACCTTGGAGTTGTCTCATTTGATCACGAGGCATAGCATTTGAGAGACTTTGTTCAAGAGAGGATAAGATACCTTGGTATTTTATTCTGTGTTCGCATGTGCGTAAAAAACACATCAACATTGCCGTACAAAATGCCAGAGTCAGAAGTGGCCTTCACATATCTCAACACATGCTTCACTGCAACCCAATGTTCAGAGGTAGGGGCTGTCATGAAGCGAGAGAGGTTATAATCCACCACTAGTGAATCTGATTTGGCTAACAACTTCAACCCTTTCTCCATAGGTGTAGAGGCTGGTTTGCAATCCTGCATCCAAAACTTATCAAGCAGACTCCTAGCATACTTCGATTGAGAGATAAAGATACTACCATCTGTCTACAAAACCTCAACACCTAAACAATAATGCAGAAGTCCCAAGTCTATCATGTCAAAGGACTGGCACAAACTCTGTTTGATTTGCTTAACTAGAAGTGTTGAACTACCAGTGATAATTAGATCATCAACATAGATGACAAGCAAAAGAATATCACCACCAATAGTTTTGACATATAGATTGGAATTGGAAGGACTCCTTTGAAAGCCTTGATCATTGAGGTACTTATCAGTTTTTATGTACTAAGCCCAAGGAGCCTATTTCAAAATTTTTATGTACCAAGCCCGAGGAGACTGTTTCAGGCCATAGAGTGCTTTCACCAATCTGCATACCTGGTGTTCTTTACTGGCAACCTTGAATCCTAGAGGCTACGTCATATAGACTTCTTCCCGCAACTCACCATTGAGGAATGCACTCTTGACATCCATTTGATGGACTTTCCAACCAAACTGGGCTGACATGGCAAGGACAAGTTGAATCGTACTCATTTTGGCTGTAGCAGCAAAAGTCTCCTCATAGTCAATGCTCTCTTTTTGTGAGAACCCCCCAGCAACTAATTGTGACTTGTACTTATCAAGGGTTCCATCAGCCTTATACTTAACTTTATACACCCATTTGCAGCCAATGGGCTTCTTTCCAGGTGTAAGATCAGAGAGGACCCAAGTGTTGTTCTTCAGAAGACTATGATGTTCAGCTTCCATAGCATGTTCCCACTTAGGTATACCTTTAGCCTCTGAATATGTTTGAGGCTCATAAACACTGTGAATGTTGGCAATGAGAACAAAATTAACTAAATGCTACTATTTGCTCTTGTTTCTAGACGATCTACCCCCAATGAGCTCATCATCATGAAGATCACCAATGGTTTGGGCCCACCACTTAAGCCAGAGAGTAGATGTATGTAATGTCCCTACTAGTTATAGATCACTTTCCTGCAAAACAGACTGTTAGAATGCAACAAAATATATATTTACTAATTTAAATTGCAATTAAACTTCAATTGCTTAATTAAACAAATCTTACTCCTTAAGTAATAAAAAGGATACGGGTGAAGTATTGGGATATGTCCTTAGGTCGGGTGTAATGACCGTCTTCCCGTGAAGTGCTATCCCGAAACTCCTCTTGGAATCAATTATGGTTCCAAGCCTTACTAGGGTAGTGTTGTGACCATTTCACACATCGCCCCATTGAAAATGGGGACCCCCTCTTTTTGCTCGCCTTCGCTTCGTTTTTTTTTTAGGATTTTGTTAGTCAGTCAGTTGTCTGGATTTAGGGTCAACCCTTAGGGTTTTAATTTCTGTCTTTTCAGGCCAAAATCCAGTCGTTTTGAGAGTTTTTTGAGCTTCCTTTTCGAAGGATGCTAATTTTGAATGCAATGAATTCGCCAGAATGGTCTAATTTTCAATTGGAATGTTGATGCAAAGCTTAAATTTGTCTAAGTGTTGGAGATGAAATGTGAATTTTTGTCCGATTGAATATTTTTGACCAAATTTTGACTTTTTTGATTTTGATCCTAGGCATTGGAAATGATTTGTTTTCGCCGTGTGAAGTGATAAAATGTGTAAAATCATGATATTTTGGCCTGTAGGAGCAAAATCGCTCCTATCCCTCTGTGAAGGACGGGAGCTCATTTTCAAATATCTCACTGTCCCTGCAGAGTCAAGATGAATTTCGAGTTGGAAGTAATGGAGAAAGGCGAGATCTTTCCATTGAATATAGATTGAAGATTTTCATGAGCACAGAAATGCCTCCAGGAGCAAAATCGCTCCTGTCCCTCAGTGAAGGACCGGAGCTACAAATCCAACTTTGCTTTGTCCTTGCGGGATTTCGACGACTTGACGATTTGAAGAGGTCCAAAGGAAGATGTTTTATCAGATGAATATAATTTGAAGTGCAAATATGAAGAAGAATGGTCCAGAATGCTAAAATCGCTCCTGTCCCTCAGGAAGGGACCAGGGCGAAGTACATTATAGCTCCCGTCCCTCTCCCAGGGACCAGAGCGATACTCTTCATTGGGCAAAATCCAGGCCAAGATCAAGTCAAGTTCATGTTTGGTGGCAAGGAAGACGGTGAAATGAACCCAGTGAATATAAATTGAATATTTTAAAATGTCAACAAGGGTCCCAAAATGCCTAGTTCGCTCCTGTCCCTCAGGAAGGGACCAGAGCGATTTTTGTTATAAATGATTTTTCTTGCCAAGTTTCAATTGATCCCAAGGCATGAATGAATGGAAGGACGCATTACGAACCCGTTGAATATAAATTTGGAAGCTAGCAAAGTGAAATGAAGACCACAAGAGCAAGTTCGCTCCTGTCCCTCTCCAAGGGACCAGGGCGATACAGTGAGTATGTTGCCTTTCCCTCAAGTTTAAGACCGATCCAAGACAAGGAACAAGGTGGCAGGAACGTCTTAAGACATTTTTAATCAAACACAACCATCAAGGTCGTCACGTTGGAAGGATTTGCGCTCTAAGACCCCAGATCGCTCCTGTCCCATGGGAAGGGACCAGAGCGATATTTCCATTAAGGAATAGATTTCAAGAGACAAGCAAATATCAAGCTACCACAAGGATCGAAAGGACGTCATTACACGCGTTGAAAATAATTGTAAGTTGAAATAAACAAGAACAAGCTCACAATGATGAATTTCGCTCCTGTCCCTCAGGAAGGGACTAGAGCAATGTTGAGTATATTGATCAATTCATGCAAGAATTACGTTGAGTCAAGGCTTCACAAGGTTGTAAAGGGTTCAAGATGTCTTTTGAGGATGATATGCAAAAGTTTTGAACGTCCAAACGTTATCAATCAAGCTAAGGAGTCCATATCGCTCCTGTCCTTTGGACAAGGACCAAAGCGATTTCATCAAAAACACTCATACTCCTTCAAAGTCAAGGCAAGGCGAGGATGGACGAGGTAAAGAACGTAATTTTGAAGGCAATAAACAATGAACCAAGGTTAAACGTTACCAACTTGAGCTCAAAACGGAGAAAAAAACATGGATCGCTCCAGTCCCTCTCCAAGGGACAAGGGCGATGATCCTTATAACATCAAAGGTACCTTGCAAAAGCAAGTGGGACGTGCGTGGAATAGACAAGCAATGATGTTATTCGCCTTGCAGTGGAAGTTCGAAGATCAAAGATGCAAGATGAACGTGAAAACATGGAGATCGCTCCTGTCCCTCTCCAAGGGACTAGGGCGATGTTAGCCAAAACACATGATATCCTTTGAAAATCACGTTAAGACAAAGACGCACAAGGTTTTAAATGGCATTTGGAGGATGATACAAGGAAAGGTTCGTATCAAAATGGAGAATTTCAAGCGAAAACCTTAGGATCGCTCCTGTTCCTCTCCAAGGGACAAGGGCGATGATGCATCTAAAGACACTCATGCACACATGCAAGGCAATCTAATTCGAAGAACCCAACAAGATGATCGATTTGGAACGTGGAAATGAAGGAGTTGAACGTTGAAAACGCAAGAATCATGACAAAAATGGTGAATCGCTCCTGTCCCTCTCCAAGGGACTAGGGCGATGAGGTACGTCCACTTCATTTTCAAAATTTTGGCGCCAAATTAACCTCTTTGAATTCATTTTAAATGCTAAGATCGATAAAATTGAAAATCCTATTTAATTAGCATTTAATTCTTGCGCTTAGCATTTATTAATTATTTTGCCTTGATCTAAAAATCGAAATTTATTAATTAAAAATGAAAGGCATTTAATTAATTAATGAATTAAATAATTAAAAATCGAATAAGAGCGCTCATGCATGTAAGTCGGCCTTGTTATTTTATTTAAAAATCGTTTGAAATTGCTTTATTTTATCAAGTCGGCCTTGAGGGTGAATTGTGATGTGAGCGCTATATAAGGGGGGTAAAAACTATCATTTCTACATCATTATTTTACCTTTCTACATGCGAATTGAGGAAGACGAAGGAAAGTGCGAAGTGTGTTTGAGGTGGTGCGAATTTCCATTTATCCAAGGTGGCGTTAGTAATCAAAGGTGGTGCGATAGCTCTTCATTTGAGCGAATTTGCTAAGATTTGAAGACCACGTTAAAGGTGAACTTGAAGATCACATTGAAGACAAAGGTGGCGAAATTGATTTCTTGAGGAGATAACGTTAAAGATCATTCATACCTCAATTTGGCCTAAGCGAATTTTGTCTTTTTGCATTCTAGAGTTAGCTCTCTATTGAGGTATGGCGATTTGATTTTTATTGCTTTATTTATTCATCGTCATATTTTAAGTTTTGAAATTTTGAATTTTGAATTTCTTAGCTCAATCTTTCATTTTTTTAGGAAATGATAACTCTAAAGACTTATCATGAGGTTTCCTAAAAACTTTATCTCTCTAATCAACGTTATTCATTGCAAAATATAGTTCTCATAATGAAATGTTGTGTAGGTATGGCGACCCCGAAGGCGGGAGCATCCACCAGTCGCTCAGCTCTCATGAAAGAAGATCAGAAGACCGAAGAAGTGGAGACCAAGATCGTGTCGAAGTGGAGCAACATTGGAGATACAAACTTGGGGAACTTTAGCACGAAGAAGTTTCGAGAGGTCCCCTACATTGGCAAGCCATCACCTGTCGCCCGGAGAATAATAGAGAGTGGCATCATTAAGGCGGCCGATTTTCCTCCAGCTATTCAGTGCCACGAGTTGATGATCGAATGTGCCCGACACTATAATCCACAGTCCAAAACGATCGTGTCCAATGAGGGAAACACTTTGGCGTACCTTTCAGAGGAAGCTATAAGTGAAGCTTTCCATCTTCCAGAGCACAAGGACATGATATACAAGAGCATAGAAGGAGCCAGGTCAATGTACGATGATGATCCAGATGCTTGCTTAAGCATAATTAACAAGAACTGGCTACTCAAGAGTCGTCCCCGTCTAAGCAAGATCCCGAACACACCGCATAGGATTGATTTCCAGGAGGAGTACAGAGATTTGATTACCATGCTCAACCGAGTTACAGGAGCACCTCATGCCTTCTATTTTGAGAAGTGGATGTTTTACTTCATCCAAGTGATTGTTCAGGGTAAAGGTACGATACATTGGGCTAGGATGATTAGCCATTGCTTAGACGTACAGTTGAGGAGACTCAGGGCTACTAAGTCCTTCCACATGAGTTCATACGTCATCTATGCTTTGATCAGGATTGTTGAGTACGCAGGACTACCTCACAGAGGAATGATTGGAAGAGGACCCGGCGAGGTCAGAGCTTGTGATTCCTATGCCTACTTGCATCATCCGCCAGGGAAAAACTACAAGTTAGTTAATGATACCTTCACGATGAACATCACAAGGACGTTGCAAGGTGGGATTCACAACAGATTATCTCAGGATGCCCAGGAATTCATCAAGAGGTACGGTGCTTGGTTCATTCAGTTTCCCAAATTCACTTACATTAGAGTGCATGGATGTCCTTTACCTCCATACATGTTGCCGAGGTATCCGACAGACAGAATTGTGTTACTTGAAGTAACAAGACAGTTGGCAGCATATGCAAAGGCATTCAGGCACAGACATCAGAATGGAGTCCAAGTACCTATTATTTTGGGTAATTCAATTGAGGTATGTCCTAATGTTTTAGCCATGGATGATGCAGAGAAGGAGTTAGCCTTGTATTCTCTTTCATCTTTTGCTTGGAGAAATAGCTTTGATCCACATGGACATTTAGAGGAGACAGTCGGCAGAAGATTTAGACATGAGTACCAGATTGAAGATTTTATGATGAACCTCCTAGATGATCTTGAGGTGAAACGGAAAATGCATTCTAGATTACCTTTGGATTTCATCAGGAAATGCAGGATTTACAGAGTGGCTGACCAAGCTCAGGACAATGGCAGACATATCCAGTCTTCCTATGATAGAGAAAGCAAAACAATAAGGTTGGATTGGAATGAGCCCGAGGTCGTGGATTTAGATGCTTTGATGGCACCAGTCTTGTCTTGTACTCGCAGATGGGTAGACGTTCAGCATCAGAAGTTGAGAGAACAAGGCATAGCTATGTCTTTCACTTTGGAAGAGAAATCAGCCGAAGGTGGAGCTAGTGTGAGTGAAGGCAATCCTAATCCTAGGAATTCAGGTGAAGGTAACCTTCGATGTGCCAGTGAGGGCAATCTCCATCCAAGAGGTTCGAAGAGAAAAGAAAGGTCAGAAAAGAAAGAGTCTTCCAAGAAAAAGCAAGGTGCCAACAAAGATCAAACACCAGGTACTTCTTCTAGACCAGAGAATAGAACAATTCAAGTGGAAGAATCCATGGAGTCTATGGTACAGAATGACAGGCAGGAGGAAGGACAGGCACAGCATGTTTCGTCAGATGGATCTCTCCAAGACTATGAGTTAGAAGAAGATAATGAAATGACATCTCCTGCCAGAGAAGAAGAAATAGTGCATAAAGAGATTCAAGTTCAAGAGACAAGATCGAATATCCCAGATTGGTTGAAGGAAAGATTGACTAAGGTGATCGTAGTAGAGGACGAGGATAATGCAATCGATTTAGAGAGCCTTGTTGGACGTTCACATGAAGTAACAGAGAAGAGAAAGGCTACCAAGATGTCCAAGATGATTCGAGATGAGACTGGATCTAGGAAATTGCAGATAGCTACACCGGCAGCAGACAAATATGAAGGTGAGATCCTAGCAGAAGAATATGATATACAGACTTTTGAGTTAGGACCACCTACAGCAGAGCAGACTTTAGATGATGCTACCGATTCATTTGAGGCATTGAAAGACAAGCTCAGAGAAGAAATGGAGAAGAACAGAAAGCTTGAGAGAGAGGTCGGTGCATGGAGGACATATTTCAGTCACATCAATGAACCTTTGGGACGTCAGGATCCAGTTAGATCACCAGTGCAGGCATTGCCACTTCAATCAATCAATGAGGCAGAAAGATTCAGGAACATGGTCCAACGTACAAGTAATTGGATGGATAGGTCTCACACAGTGGCTATAGAGTTTGTTACAAGGATGATGAAGATCATTCATCAGGCTATCCAAGTTCTTGAGATAATCCACAAATTGATGACAACAGTTGCTGCATTTGCCCATACCAAGGACGTTGTCATTCCTGTCTTGAGAGTTATAAGACACACATCAAGAAGAATTTTAGCGCAGGAGAAGATCTTGGAGGGTGATTCTCACAGTTTGTTCCAGTGGTCAACCTTACTCCATATGAAGAATGTTTTCTTCGAAGACATCAGTGTTAGATGTGGCCAACTTGAGGAAGTGATCAATCCGATCCAGGACAGAGTATTTGAGGTACTTCGTACCATTCTTGGCAGAAGGATCGAGGTCGAGACAGATGTGGATATGCAGGAATTTGAGGATAGAATCAAGATCATCTTTCGCAAGGACGCAGATGTTACAGATGAGCAGTATTATCAGATGTTTGCCACCATGCTCCTGATTGATAGAACGAAGGAACTTGAACCTTCATGGGACGCGGCTCTTCTAGATGCATTCGATCAGGTTATCCACTTAGAGGAGAGTATGAAGAATCTTCCCGAGATTCCAATCACAGAAATCGAAGGAATCGTGACAAAATTCATTGCATATGCTAAGAAAGAGAATTGGAAAGGGAATAAGATTCTAGATGAAAGGTTGTTATAGATGACATGACATCTTATTTCTCATTGGTTGATACCTCCTAGGTTTTTGTGCCGAATTTAGTATTTGGCTATGTATTTAATATTGTTCAGTAAAAAGGAGGTCATTTGTAACAAACCCTAATTAGGGTTTAGGTGTCATGATCTTGTCCGTTGATTTACTTTCAATCTGGACCTTTCATTGTAACTGGGGATGCTATTTATACCCCCATTTTTCATTTCATTGAGTAATAGTGTAATAGAGGAATAGAGTAATAGTCAATAGTTGATGTAAGAAAGATTAGAGTTAGAAGCAATTTTATTTTGTAGCAAGATTGAGTTTTGAAGAGAGAAATTCGAGCAATTGTTGGACATGATGACTTGGAAATCAATAAAATATTGAAGTTATGGTGTTTTGTTGCAAATTTCTTGAGTTATCTTCATGGTTGTTTGATCTACTTGAATCGTGCTCAATCAAAGTAGTTTGTTAAATTTGAAGGACAAAGTGTGAGATTTGATATTTGGTAGGATTCGTAATCCAAACCACTAGCTTCTTGCTGATTGTAGGAACGCCTTGCGTGGTCGACTGGAGAATACTTTGAGTCCCTTAATCTTCAATCATTATTGTATCTTGGATATGTACCTTCGTAGTAGTGTCCTTGATCTTTGATGTATGAGTTTCATTTTATTACCTTAGAAGATCGCACTAATTTCAATTGAGTTGTTATCTTATGGCAAAATTGAAGTTGGTTGAATCTTGCCAAGTCTCGTCCATACTAAGTCATTCATAGGGTTAGGCTAGATTAGACCTCTTTTAAACCCTACTCCTTTTGCTATTTTTGAAAGTTTCTTTAGTTTAGAAAATCTTTGAACTTTTGGAATACGTAAGGCCCCTTGGAGGAAACAGCAAATCACATCATACCACTAAAAGCTTGTCCACACGTAGAGACCCTACTAAAAGAACCTTGGAGTCTACCTAACTGATCCTTTACGCGAATCTTCAGCAGTTAGAGACTATTTTCTCAAGAGAGGATAAGATGCCTATTGGTATTTTATTCTGTGTATGATTGTGTATAAAATACACGTCAACAGGTAGTCGATAGATAATTCGATTCTCGTCTTGGATGTAGTATCTTACATCCAAGCCTACCAAGGAAGATCGTCATATGATCAATTCCTGCCTTGGATGATACATCTTACCATCCAAGTCTATTAGAGAGGACCGGCAAGATCCGTCCCGTCTTGGGTGAGGCTTCCTACACCCAAGCCTTTTATATATATGCATATGAACACTCAGTATATACTGCCTACCAGGGATTATCATAATCCCGAATTAGGCTAAGGGATTATTCCCATTAGTCTCCATAACATAGCCAAATTATTGTCATCCATTAACACCCAACATAAGGCATTTCATAACAATTTGCATTTCCATTATCATTTAAATTATAATTTATGTCTGTCTTTACATACTTCTTTATTCCTATTATTGATTCCACATGAACAAGTACATTGCAGATATATACATATATATATATATGTGTGTGTGTGTAATAGTGTATACACACATGTACACACACACACACACACATATATAAAACGATATTATAATAACAATATAATTCTTTCAAAGAGATTGGTTACATACTACATATGATCTTATAAGTTAGTCTTCAGTCTGGTGTATTGATTTTATATTTAAATTATCTGATTTATTCCATTGTCTTCGTATAATTCCCTTCTTATATCAAATTCAGTTCTATTATTGAAAACCATCCATTATATTCATAATAATATGTATATTTATAATTTACGCTTTTGTAAATATATAAACATAATCTTATTGATATTATGTCAAGTATGTATATATGTATGTATGTATATATATATTATTATTTTCTGATTTGAATATAAATAAATTAATAAATTAAATTATATTATCAAATATTTATATATTACCTATTAAATAAATTATTAATACCCATTGCCTGAAAGCACTATCTATATATATAATGAGTGTGATGGCAGACAGATCAGACATGCATCAGATTTTTCCTGCCACTGCATATGAAATTGAGAATGATTGTCACACATATTGCAATCAATATTAATATTAGTGTTATTACAGCCTTCGGTATTTTGTAATATTCCTTCCTGTTCTATCCTCTCCTCCGTTCCTTTTTCCATTAAATGATTTATAGCTTACAAATCGAATAGTCACCTCGTTTGGTTTTTCTTGAAAGATCACTAAACATATCCCTTCATTATGGATAGGTTACATTATTTAGTTATGCATAACCTTATGTTTCTTTAACGATTCTTTGATTGATGGAATCAAAACTTGTTCATGATTTGATACGGGTTTCTTATTATCACTTTATCAATAATCGATAATATTGATCGGTATGGTTATTGATCATTGACATGGTATGTCAATGGAAGTTGATCATCTTATTCCACGGAAGGTTATTGATTTCATGTTTCTTACTTGATGTCTATACCGATCTGTATATAATGCTTGATGTCTTCTTTTAGTGGAGTCTGTTAGGAGATATCTTTGTTTTAATTGATTTAGGTTGCAATCCGTGACTGGCAGCTCTGTAATGTCCGCTGAATACTTTGTCATTATTATTCTCATAGGAAAGTCGCTGCCTTTCAACCTTGCTACCAACCACATCCCTGAGTTCGTTTGCTTTCTAAGTATGTTGGCTTATACATTGATACTATTCTATTTAGTCATTGTTTATGTAATATATTGTTATTATGGATTAATTATGTCTTTCATAAGTATATAAATTATATATTTATTATTTTAAACATATAAATTGTGTTTACAATTAAGAATATAAAAAGTATGTTTATAATTAAATAGAATAATATTAATTTATCTTTATTTGAATATTCGAATAATATTATTAGTAATAAATATTAATTAAATAATAATATTTAATAAATAAATAAATTTTAAATAATAAATAAATTTTAAATAATCGTTCATTGGTAATTATTCTATTAAATAATAATAATTAGTGTTTCATTATGCTATATATAATGATCATGTAGGGGACATGACAGTCCGCTTTTCCCGAAATTGCTTGTCCTCAAGCAATTGACAATTTTCTCGAATTAAGTCATCTCCTTATAAACACATGGTATGCATATGTATATGAACACAAAGCATACATGAAGTATACACACAATACATGTAAGCTAATGAGGCATGACATCTGAATACTTTGAAGCATGAGACATTAAAGGTATGTAAGACATAGATGGCATGAAGTAATACATGAAGTCATTTAAACACGTGTAAGACTTGAAGTATAGATGGGAGTCTTGGAGTATGGACATAAGTAATGCATGTAGCAATAATACACGTAAAATCTGAAGCGTTCATGTCATATGGATGTTCAAAGCATGTATATGAAAAACATTTAGAGTAAACATTCTATGCACAAACCCAACACATCGAGCATACACACGATCACACATACAAGAACACATAAGGTGTAAACCAGAAGCATATAAGGCAAGAAGAATCTACATAAAACATAGAGTATACACATTAATACACACAAGGTGGGAAGCACAGTGAATACGATTAGGGTATGTAACAAGTAAAATATGTATAAAACATGAATCATGTAGGTGCAAAAGTAGGAGTTCACATAAGTTATGAGGCACATAAAGTATGAAGCATACATGTAGCACATAAATACAAGGCATTAAGCACATACACAAATAGACTTTAAAGAAGGAAGCATATACATAGGTACATAGAACATGAAGCATGGCAAGGTATGAAACTTGTATGAATATACGTATGGCATGAGCCATACACTTGTGAATACCCGCTAGGTAGGGAACATATATGAAGAATAAATTTAGTAATCATAAAAATTCGCAAGGTAGAAAGCATACACTTGTAAGGAACGAAATATTTATTTGGAAAGTGCGCTCATATTGAAAAGCAATGTTGTAGTTTAGTCCCACAGGATGGCAGGATTATGCTCTGATACCACTGTAATGTCCCTACTAGTTATTTCCTGCAAAACAGATTGATAGAATGCAACAAAATATATATTTACTAATCTAAATTGTAATTAAACTTCAATTACTTAATTAAACAAATCTTACTCCTTAAGTAATAAAAAGGATACGGGTGAAGTATTGGGATATGTCCTTAGGTCGGGTGTAATGACCGTCTTCACGTGAAGTGCTATCCCCAAACTCCTCTTGGAATCAATTATGGTTCCAAGCCTTACTAGGGTAGTCAATAGATAATTCGATTCCCGTCTTGGATGTAGCATCTTACATCCAAGCCTACCAAGGAAGATCGTCATATGATCAATTCCTGCCTTGGATGATACATCTTACCATCCAAGTCTACCAGAGAGGACCGGCAAGATCCGTCCCGTCTTGGGTGAGGCTTCCTACACCCAAGCCTTTTATATATATGCATATGAACACTCAGTATATACTGCCTACCAGGGATTATCATAATCCCGAATTAGGCTAAGGGATTATTCCCATTAGTCTCCATAACATAGCCAAATTATTGTCATGCATTAACACCCAACATGAGGCATTTCATAACAATTTACATTTCCATTATCATTTAAATTATAATTTATGTCTGTCTTTACATACTTCTTTATTCCTATTATTGATTCCACATGAACAAGTACATTGCAGATATATACATATATATATATGTGTGTAATAGTGTATACACACATGTACACACACACACACACACACACACACACACACACACACATATAAATCGATATTATAATAACAATATAATTCTTTTAGAGAGATTGGTTACATACTACATATGATCTTATAGGTTAGTCTTCAGTTTGGTGTATTGATTTTATATTTAAATTATCTGATGTATTCCATTGTCTTCATATAATTCCCTTCTTATATCATATTCAGTTCTATTATTGAAAACCATCCATTATATTCATAATAATATGTATATTTATAATTTATGCTTTTGTAAACATATAAACATAATCTTATTGATATTATGTCAAGTATGTATGTATATATATATATATATATATTATTATTTTCTGATTTGAATATAAATAAATTAATAAATTAAATTATATTATCAAATATTTATATATTACCTATTATATAAATTATTAATACCCATTGCCTGAAAACACTATCTATATATATAATGAGTGAGAGGGCAGACAGATCTGACATGCATCAGATCTGGTCTGCCACTGCATATGAAATTGAGAATGATTGTCACACGTATTGCAGTCAATATTAATATTAGTGTTATTACAGCCTTCAATATTTTGTAATATTCCTTCTCGTTCTATCCTCCCCTCCGTTCCTTTTTCCATTAAATGATTTATAGCTTACAAATCGATTAGTCACCTCGTTTGGTTTTTCTTGAAAGATCACTACACGTATCCCTTCATTATGGATAGGTTACATTATTTAGTTATGCATAACCTTATGTTTCTTTAACGATTCTTTGATTGATGGAATCAAAACTTGTTCATGATTTGATACGGGTTTCTTATTATCACTTTGTCAATAATCGATAATATTGATCGGTATGGTTATTGATCACTGGCATGGTATTTCAATGGAAATCGATCATCTTATTCCACGGAAGGTTATTGATTTCATGTTTCTTACTTGATGTCTATACCGATCTGTATATAATGCTTGATGTCTTCTTTTAGCGGAGTCTATTAGGAGATATCTTTGTTTTAATTGATTTAGGTTGCAATCTGTGACTGGCAGCTCTGTAATGTCCGCTGAATACTTTGTCATTATTATTCTCATAGGAAAGTCACTGCATTTCAACCTTGCTACCATCCACATCCCTGAGTTCGTTTGCTTTCTAAGGATGTTGGCTTATACATTGATACTATTCTATTTAGTCATTGTTTATGTAATATATTGTTATTATGGATTAATTATGTCTTTCATAAGTATATAAATTATATATTTATTATTTTAAACATATAAATTGTGTTTACAATTAAGAATATAAAAAGTATGTTTATAATTAAATAGAATAATATTAATTTATCTTTATTTGAATATTCGAATAATATTATTAGTAATAAATATTAATTAAATAATAATATTTAATAAATAAATAAATTTTAAATAATCATTCATTGGTAATTATTCTATTAAATAATAATAATTAGTGTTTCATTATGCTATATATTATTATCATGTAGGGGACATGACAATGTACCAACATCTAAAAGAGTTTGATCAACATCACCAAGAATGTTAAGAACAAAGTCATCAAGATGCTAATCAATATTTTCTTGAGGAAAGTCAGTTAGTGCAACTACGTGTTTGGGAGACCTTGCACTAGAAGTGACATGTACCAAGCCTAGAACAATTGTATCCCTCCAATCAGATGTGGACCTAACACATGACATACACCTAAATTGTTAGCCTTCAGAGGCTGATCCTTAGGGCTCAAAACAAGAGAAGAGAGCTGAGAAGGCCCTCGTTCTTCATCAAAAATAACATCCTGACTGAATATGAGACGATCAGTGTCTATATCTGTAATGTCCCTACTAGTTAGAGATCATTGTCCTGCAAAACAATCTGTTAGAATGCAACAGATATATATATATGTAACTAATCTATTTTGCAATTGAACTTCAATTATTTAATTAAAGCTAATCTCAATTCTTATTTAATAAAAAGGATATGAGTGCAGTATTGGGACATGTCCTTAGGCGGCTGTGAGGCTCGCCTTCTTGGAACCCATCTTGGTTCCAAGCCATACCAGGAAATCGAAGGATAATTCGATTCTTGTCTTGGATGTGACATCTTACATCCAAGCCTACCAAGGAAGACCATCATATATGATCAATTCCTTGCCTTGGGTGATGCATCTCATCATCCAAGTCTACTAGAGAGGACCGGCCAGATCCGTCTCTTCTTGGATGACTTTCGTCACCCAAGCCATAACATATATGCATATAGATACTCAGTATATATTGCCTACCAGGGATTATCATAATCCCTGCATTAGGCTAAGGGAATTTCCTCCCAATAGCCTCCATCATATAGCCACATTATTCATATTACATTCTACAATTCGTTATCATTTTTCATTCTATAATCTACATTTACATATTCCTTAATTCTCTTTATTGATCCTAGATATATATAAGTATTCTGCGTACATACCTATATTCATTGCTACATACACATAGGATAACATTCAGTAACATATATTTAGAAATATTCATTAACATATATTCAGAAATATTCATTAATATTATGTGTGTGTGTGGCAGACACGTCCACACACATATATACTCTGTGACCCGTAAACACCTTGTAATGTCCCCTAATGGAACCCTCTAATATTTTGTCCTAGAATCACAATTTTAATAAATAGTGATTACAATAGAGAGACACTACAGTCAAATTAGCTTGGTTTGGAACCTGAATGTGAGTCCCAAACAATACAATAATAGAGGCCTTTGTCTTTCCTCATTTCCTTATTCCATTATTTCTCCTCTTAAATCTATTGTAAACTAAATCACTGACTTCTCACAAGTCTGTCATAAACTTTTCATATAAATATGAAACAAGTTCTTCACTTATTCTATAGTTTGTTCTTTTATTACTGATTTTTGGTGTATTAGTATTAGCTATTTATTAATTACTTATTATATGATTTATTATATATTATGGCAGAGTGGTTTCCAGAAAATTATTATAATAACTATAATTAATAATTATTATACTATTGTTAACATTTATATAATTATTGAAATTCTATGTAAGAACATCATCATGCTCCCCTCCCCTTTCAATCTGCTCTTCATTCCCCCCTTTCAATTTGTTCAATCTATCTGAAAAATAATTTCAGAATTACTTCCCTTCCTTCCCCTCCACACCACTCCATTACATGCCACTTTATATCTTTCATATGTCCTTTTACAAGAATTGCGTCTCCTAAGAAAGACGTGACTTTTGATATATATTTGTTTTAATAAACAAATTACATTATTTAAAAGTGAATTGCAACTCCTATTTTATAATACAGTTTGCACAAAAGTTAGTTTTTTATAAATAAAAACATTATCCCATTCTATTTGAGAATCACATCTCTTCATTAACCCTTGCTTGGTGAAGGATAATATCACACCTTTTTAGTGAGTCGCTGTCTTTAATGAATTGCTGCCTTTAATTAATTGTTTGTTTAGAACATCATTTTGTCTTCCTTTTAACATCAAAACACATTATTCATTTTGAATCGCAGTTTTCATATGTGGTGTTTGGTCAAAGATCTACGTTTGAACAAGTCATTAAGACTTGTATTAGTTTATTAGTAAGACGTCGTTTCTAATCAGCCACCTTTACCAAGTCTAAAAATGGTGTGAGGTCAAAATAGAACATACTGTAAACTGTAAACATGCTGTCATTATGTAGGATGCTGACTGTAAACTGTGCATGTTGTAATATAATATTAATGTTTATAACATAATATTAATTTATTTTTATTTGAGTATTTCAATAATATTATTAGTAATAAATATTAATATATATTAATTAAGTAGTAACATTTAATAAACAAATAAATTTCAAATAATCATTCATTGGTAATTATTATATTAATAAATAATAATAATAATTGATCTATTTAGGATACGTATAACGATCATGGAGGGGACATGACAATATCACTCAGCCGATAAGTTTTGTGATTATCACTGTGCCTAGTAAACATGAGTTTTTGACTCTTCTAATCTAGCTTGTGTAGTTAGAATTTGGGATCCAGACATGCAAAAGTGTAACGCCCCACCAAGGACCCCAGAGGATCTAACCCAACTAACTTAACTAAGAAGAGAATTTTTTTTTTGAAACATCTTAATGTATTTACTAATGCAATGCTCTTATCAAGGGTAACATTATGAACTCAATTGCACAAGTGGAAGAAATAAAAAAACAAACCATCCTCTAAGATTCCTCAATAATGCTACTAAACAACCCATAAAACATAAAAGAAATTAAATCTAATCTTAGTTATCACTTGATCCATTCATGAGCATTTACAAGAAAGCTAATAGAATTAAACCATCTATACACATCTAATTTTACCGAATTAAGAAACTGAATAGCTTTCAATTAACTTCTAAGACTAAATTCAATTTAATCACAATGCCAAAAGTTCCTACAACATACATGATAATGAACAATGAACATATATGCATTTCAAATTACATAGGATCATTATTTCAATTTACAAACATAGGTTGTACCAAATCATATCACCTAAATCACATTACATTTACATCACGACTACAACAAAGTTGCATCATTTGCCTAGAAGGCATGCACATGATACAATTACATTTGATATAAACCTAGCTACAATATGAAAGATGAATGAATTCTTCACCTAACCTACTACGCTGACCAAAACCAAGAGAAGCAACTGGAGAATGAACGAAGCCAATCCATGTGCACGTACAAGTTCAAAATCCCCGATGGAAGAAGGCAACTACCTCCCAACCATGTGGACCCCAAAGGACCACTTCCCGTGCTAGGAGATAGACATATGGCCCACAAACACACAAACATAGGATAAACAATACACGGTCGTAACTCACTTCCATAGGGTAAGGCCAAACAACCAAGGTACACAAAGATGAAACTCATAACAGGAATACTCCAGAGGCTCACAAATAAAACACATGGGTAGGACACTAGTGCTCACAAGGGGAGAGTGTCATCAAATAGCTTGATATGGGTTATCCCGATAGGTCTCCATAGGCTCCAGCCCCCATCTTGGGTTATCCTAGTAGCCTCTCCCGACCCCTGGCCCCCGTACAAGTCTCATGCGGAACCAACATGCCTTTCAAGAGGACAAGGTAGTTGATCTTGCCATTCCAGGCCTTCCCACCTCATCTTGAGCCTAAACGAGCACTCAAGCCATGAATGGGTCATACATTATCTTGATTAATGTGATTAACTACCCAACCCCCTAATTCATTATTAAGGTTATCACTTATTAAGCAACTCCCCTAATGGGTTATCCTGGCAATCACTTAGGATCTCGACCCCCATGGAGAGCCACTCTCCCTTATGACATCATGCCTACCTAAACTAAATTTAAAGCATAAGATGAAACATGAATCGCCATCAAATGAACAATATAATATGATTCCATTAAGTCTCATGACAAAGATCTGAACATCATAACATCCATATAACATTATAATCATCATCTCAACATAGGAGCACACAGGGCTCAAACCAACACTGGAATACATAGAGATAACACCATAAGATAATCAAGCAACCATGTACATCCACAAATCAATCCACTTCAGATAAATCTGATCCAAATATGACTGACAAACAGAGCATAAACCTCATACCCAACCTTTGGAGCCCCCAGGTGACACCCAAACCGATGAATAGAGACAAACAACAAGTATGAGACTCAAACTGGGATGTCCCCAAAAGTATTAAGGATTTATTTCAGATCCTAATAATCCCCCAAAAATATATTAATGATTCATTGCAAAACTGAAAATCGATTTACAATTAATCTTGCTAAATCAATCGAAAACAACAAAACTAATCAACTAGACTTGCACAAAAGAACACCAAATTGAATGTAATCTTGTAGGACATCATGGAAATGTATTTTCTGATATTTAACAGCAAATTAGAAGGTCTGAAACATGACTTTACATAACAGAAAATGATGTATATTTTATTTCCAAAATCTCTACCCAATCCACAAAACCATGATAAAACTACACTACCCGATTCACCCAAATCACCACAAATTGATTCTATTTGAATAACAAATGAGAACAACCACATATAAATGAGATTAAAACCATAGTAAGAGCAACATAATTCTGAAGCATATCAGCAATCCCCTTCACAAAAAAAAAAAATCCATACAAGTATACTTGAAGATCACTAAAACAACACAGATTTCTAAAAAAAAACATCCTCTAAATCTCAAGGAATGGGAATGCATTCAAAGCCCTCTTACCCAATATTTGCCCAGAAATAAAATAAATTCAAATAACAGCAAAAGAATTGAAAACAACATTTTTTTCTTTTCAAAACAATAACATAATCATTCTTCTACATAATGGGGTTTCTAGATCAAAATTCCAAAAACAGGACTGAAAACTAGGGCTGCCTTTGGGCTCTAAAAACAATTATCAAACCATATCAAAATAAAATTGTGGAAAATATCCATTTGAGAGAGATGAATCCCCTTTCCAAAAATGTAATCAATTCATCCCTATGATCAAAATTGAATTAACACGAGGAAAACTCAAAAAAAGTTCAGAAAAACAATCTAAAGAACACAACTATTTGCATTATTTGAACACTCAACAAACAATGAATGCAAATAACTTTCAGAATAGAACAAAAACATAGAAAGTACAGAGAATGCAATCTTTTCAAATTTTAGAAACATTTTAAACCATATAGTAGAAAGTGGCATTCAAATCCAACTTGGAAAGTATAGAAAGTGTAGAAGAAAGGTAGAAGAAAATCTTATAAAATCAACTCCTCAAGATCTACACTTCCAATCCAAGTAATAGTAGCAAACCAACACTAATCCACAGTAGCAATAAACTCCAGAAAATCACATTCAAACTCTCACAAAAGTTTCACCAAAAACTCTCACAAAAGAAACCTTCAATTTAATGCAAATATTGCTCTCCAATGCCACACCCAAATTTTTTTTTCCAGCCTGCATTCCAAAATTCTCAAGCATCTCCACACAGCAAAAAAAAATGATATTTTTCCAAAACCAAACCCCCAAAAAGCATAAAAAAGAAAAATCCCATTCTAGAAATTTTCCAGAATAAAAGGTTTCCTCCACCGTTCCATTTTTTCGAGAATGCAAGTTTACTTTTTCTTTTAATTAATTACTCCAACTAAAGTTTTTTATTTCATTAATTATCCACATCATGTATTTAATCATTTAATTAATTCACCCTCCAAATTATAACTTAATTCATTAATGATTTAAGCTTGTGTTTTAATTTAATTATTTAGAATATTAATATAATTTCATTAATTAATTAATAAGGTAAGATTATTCAAATCCATATATATATATAATTTATACACATAAATATATGTATATAAATTAAATTATCACAAACTTAAATAAAACCTTATGATAAATGTTTATAATTAAAATCTACCAAAAACAATATGATAGATTAAACCCATACGCAACCCAAATGCATACTCACACGCAACATAACAAGGTCATCGGATTTTGCCTACGTGGCATTCCGATTAGGTAAGCACAAGACATGAACATTTCTCTAATACTGAGCAAGGGCTAAGGGTTTGAATAACGGGCCATTATGCTATCTCCCGCAACTTCCATCAAGATCGTGTAAGCACGCTCAGACTTGTGAAACCAGGTGGAGTCGATGCCTCGTACCTACAACTCTGCATCACAGAGAAAAGCATATATACAAATAATATACATATACCTAACGATTACATGCACACTGATGAAGGGGAATTGTGACATCTCGTGTCTCTTCGAAATGAGTCACAAAATATCATCCCGTCGCACCGCAGTCAGAATCGAACACATAGAATGTAATCCAACGCATGATGCATCTCATAAGATAAACAAATATGTTAGTACATGGGTTAGTACACATAGATCATATATAACATCTAATTATCCATAATAATGAGCATAATCAAAATTCATTGCATCATAAACACAGATCATGGCTAAACATCAATTCTATCCTCAAAGCAAAGCCTCATAAATAATTCACTCATCCCCTCTCAAGGGATGGATTAGGGAGGGGCACTACAAAAAGAGCCAAATACATTTAGGTGACTAATTTTGGGCTTCCTGCCAGACCAGGCTTCTTTTGGAATCTTCTTTATAACGGCCTTTGTGGGAGACCAGTTTAGAAGATAGACAACAGTGTAGGTTGCTTCTGCCCAAAATTTCTTTGGAACATTTCTATGTTCCATCATAGACCGAACCATCTTAGTTATTGTGTGGTTTCTTTGCTCAACAACACCCTTTTGTTGAGGGGTGTCAGGTGTAGTAAGCTGACGCTTAATGCCATGTTTTGCACAGAAGTCTGAGAAAGCAGAAGAACAAAATTCCCCCCATTATTTGACCTAAGAGTGATTATTTGTTGACCAAACTCTTTTTCTACTAAGGCCTTAAATTGCTAAAACATGCTAAACACCTCTTATTTTTGTTTAAGAAAATACACCCACATTTTGCGATTAAAATCATCAACAAATAACAGAAAATACTTGGACCCAGTAACTGAGGGAGTTTTCATCGGACCACAAATGTCAGCATGAACCAATTGCAATACCTTAGAAGCAGACCAAGAATCAACATCCGTGAGTGGAGTTCGATGCTGGTTTCCAACTTGACAAGCTCCACAAACTCCCTAATTCTGAGTTTGAATATCAAGTAAGCCATGAACCAGGTCCTCCCGAACAAGTTGAGAGAGATAGTGTATGTTCATATGGCCATACCGCTGATGGCAAAGATTGCTAATTGAAGAACTTTTTATTGCCATGGCGTGCTCCTGAGAATCACTAGTGTCAACAAGTCTATAAAGACCATGATCCTCAATACCCACAACAACTGTAGCACGAGTCTCCTGTTGGTTGAAAATTTTGTACACTTGGGGAAATATACAAAATTGTGGTTTCAACCACAGCACATGAGTAAAAACTCTCCTAATTAAGGGAAGGCTCCCCCTATCTAACTAAAACTGAAATAAAAACAGGATGGTACAACAGTCTTCCTTCTTTCTTCAAGAAAGACAATATCCTTTTCTCTTCACAACAAAGGATAGCGATTGAATATGAACAACAGTAACTACTTTCAAGTGAAATGAGAGAAAGGAAATGAAGTTTCCTGAAAGCGCAAAGACTTCTGTCACTTCCTTCGGGACGGGACAACAATATTAAGCTCAAAGACTTGACTTTTGGAAGTCCTATCTACCCTTTGCTATACTAAATTTTACAATGAATAAAAGACAACAGCTCAAAGACTGGAATAATTTATTCTTTTAGCACAAAGACAAGAAATAATGCAAACTCAAAGACTTGCTGCTATTTCTTATCAAACAGTAATTTTTCCTCAAGAATAGACGCAAGCTCAAAGACTTGCTGCTCCTTCTAGAGATTTCCTATTTTAATTAATCTTCTCTACTTGCAGCTCAAAGACTTCAAATCAGATCGGACTAAGCTCCTTTAGAAACGCTTTGCATGGAATAAATAAAAAGAATCAAACTCAAACTTGTAGCTCAAAGACTCAAAACTTGAGTAATCCTTCTTTATTATTCTCCAAAACCTTCAATTCACATACATAAGCTCAAAGACTTCTTGCTGTAAATTTGGCAGAGTTTTTGCTTGCTTTCCCAAAAGATATCAATTACAATGAACCCTCTCTTCTATTTATAGGAGAGGAGCCTTGAGAAAAAGGTGGGAGGATCCTAACTAACTTGAGAGATTCTCTCAACCACCAAGACTCATTCAATAACTAACTGAGACTTCAATAACTACATAAGACTTATTCCAACTACAGTCCTAATTGGACACAACTTGTAGTTGCCTTATATGTAATTACAAAAGTGCAAGTAATGTGTAACTTGCGTTTACAAAAATGCTTTTTACTAGTAAACTTGCTGAAAGGGAAACTACAATTCTGAAATTACAATTTTGAATTTTACAATTAAGTGTTAAAAACACTTAAGTTGCACCTCTTGAAGATATGAACAATTCGAACTTTTGAATAACTTTTTGCAATTCATCAGGATCTGGTTCATGAGTGTTCATAGCCACCACCCTAGTCTTTATGATGACATCATGGCATTGGCATAGCGTGGAATTGCCCTTTTCCAATGCTGACTGGATTTCCTGCAACTCAGTTTGATACTTAATCAATATTTGAATGGAAGCGACTGAGAATTGCTCATTTCTCCATTCATCATGAATCTTGAGTTGCAGATTTGCAAGAACTTCTTCCTCAGACAGCAACTCATCATTCTGATTTAAAATGTCGCAGGATGCCTTTTTACAACGGGAGGTAACATCTTGAAAGACTGCTTCACGCAACTTTAAGGTCTCATCAATTTCTTCAATGAGTGATTTGAGAACAAGAGATTTGTTCTCCAGAAGTTCCTCATATTCAATGTACATGACCTTGGAAGGAATTACGTCATGCACCTGAAGAACGCCCAACTGATGTTGAGGCATCTTTCGCCAAGAAACTAAATTTCCCTCAACCTTCTCCAAATTTAGTTTGAAAGCACCCAAGATTTGATTCAACTTATCTTCAATGATCTCCAATTTAACCATTGTTTCAAATACCTGTCTTATGACTTGTGAACATAAGTCATGCAGTTGAGCAACCCAGGTGTCTAAGGCTTGAACCTTTTGGGCGGCTCTCTTGATACCTTGGATTGGTTCACTGACCCTGGAGGAAATAGGTACTTGGCCTTCTCCACTTGAAGGTTGAGTAATACTTCGGATGGCTGCCATGAGTCTTTGATTCTCTACTTCCAATTGATCTTTCTTGGTCAACACCTCATCATACCGTTGTACCAATGTAGCCACTGTTTGTTGAGCATCATGCTTGACAACCTCATGAGTCTGCTTACCCAACTGCACTTTGGTGATCCGATAATCAGCTGCTTGCATTTCTTCAACTGGTTTATCTGATATTGGTTCAGTAATTTCTGCCACTCTCATTTGATTTTCATTAATGGTTACCCTTGAAACTGTCTTTGCCCTCTTAATAGCTTTAGGTTTTTCTTGTTTCATGTTGGTAGTCAAAGGGATCAGGTGAGATCACCTGCTTCTTCCTCTTTGTAGTGAAGGAACTAAGCCATGGAGGTAAAGCCATTAACTCTGATTCTGGGATAGAGGGAGAAGCAGTTTCTGTTTGAATAACTGTGGTGACCTTGGGAGAAGTATCCGTCTTGATAGCCACCATAGTTTGCTGAGTGATGACAGGATGTGATGAAGATGTTATGAACTCATCAAAACAGGTCATAGAAGTATCAATATCAGACACAGGTACATATGAAGGATCTTCCGAAAAGATATTCAACAAATTTTCTTGAGAATGACCTTGAGATGGTTCTGCTGCTGAAAGTGGAAGGACGTTCTGCGGAGATTCTGAAACTGAAGGGGTAGATTGAGAGCTCACATCTATCACAGGAGGAAACATGGGTACCTCAATAGGAAGTGAAGAAAGAGAATTATGTGGGGACTCTGTAGAAAGCGACTGAGGAGCATTATCAGATTGAGTTTCTTCCTCTGAAGCTTCAGGATCAATCACATGAATTTCCAACTGTGGCTTCTCCTTGCCTTGCACTGTTATTTCCTGAGGAGGAAGCACCATTGCACGGCTGACTCGCAATTTAATCCTCGTACTAGAAGAGGATGCACCTTCTTTATTGTCTAGTTGAATTTCAGACTTCCGCCCAAGAGGACCTGTAGAATCATCTTCTTTCCCAACCTTAATCTTAATGAGCTTGACACCATTATTCTTAAGCCAGATATTGGTATTGGTAAGAACTGACTGAAACCTATCCAAGATAGAAGTGCCTTCCTTATGGGACCAGTGGATAGAAGGAAGTGGAGCCTCATCAACATTCTGATTGACAAACTCAGGATCAAGAACGTTGCCATCATCAATCATACCTTGTGGCACGTTCACGAGGTTTAGATCTACAATTTGTTCTGCAGTGAGTCGACAGTAATCCATCTTGCGAATCTCCTTTTCGGTACGGAGATCAACCCAGATATCTTCTATCCTATGTACATGGACGAAGGTCTTCTTGATCTTCTCCTTCATGCCTCGGTAATCGAAATCAGCTCTAGGTTTGAATCTTTTGAGTCTAATTTCCTGCAACTCGGTCTCCATAGCCCTAGCCTTGATTGAAGTCATTAGAGAATATTGACCAATCTTCAATGGGTTGTTGGAAGAAATACCCATGCCAACCTTGTGCTTAACTGACTGATGTGTATGCACAGCCATGATCTGCCTTCCCAATTCCATGAGAATAATCTTATCTGTTGGGTATCGTGGGAGCATGTAAGGCTGCCTGCCATAGCATCCAACTCTCATGTAGGTAAATGTTGGAAACTGGAGAAACAAACAACCATATTCTTTCACCTTTTCCCATGCTTCATCTGAGACTCTTTTGTTCTTCAGGTTCTTGTCAATTCGACACAAATAATGACCAAAGAAAGCATCCTGAACCCTTCTGAAATGAGATCTACTTGATCTTAGAGGCAACTGATCATAGTATTCCCAAACTGGTACAAGCATGCGGTCACCCTTGGTGGAAAGACCTGGGAAATGTCTAAGTGACGCAGCAATATACACGAGATATGAATTCATGTAGAAGGTGAAGGTAGTAGAGACGATTGCAAGTTGTTCACACAAAGCATCACTGATGTCTCACCCCAACAGATGTGCTGAGACTGCCTTATTAACATAATAAATTGGTACATCCAAGGTTCAAAAACATTGGAATGCTCCAATCCCATCATACGACTCAGAAGAGTAATAGTATCACCAATCTCATTCTTGAAATCAGATCGATATAACTTTGCCCATCTGGTAAGCGTAGTGCGAGGTTCATGAATCCATTTGTTGATATGACGCTTACAGTCCTTCTCCCTTTTGGCAAAGTATTCAGCTGCACTTTGCTTGGAGATCTCTATATAAATGGTTTCAGAAGGTATTTTGAAAACCCTCTCTATAGCTTCTGCATCCAGGCGAATGATCACTTCTCCATCATCATTTTTAATAACTCGTGTCTCTTTATCAAAATGACGAGCACATGCTAGAACAAATTCTGGTTCTAGGGCAGCAACTGGAAAGGATGCGGCATGATGGATATGGCTGTCCAACAACCGTTGCATGTCCCCCTCCTTTGGATCTTCAATCCTTTGTATGAATTCGGACATGTCAACATGCCCTATCTCAGTATCCTTGATATGATCAAGGGAGGAGGAAATCTGTGACTGCGGAACTTCATTTTGGTATTTATCATACCTGTATTTCATCTTTTTTGGAGTGGGAGATGATGATACATCTGTCATCTGGAAACAACTGGGAATGCTGCAATGTAAATCCAAGAGTATCAAGGCAACATCAAAGTCAGTATCTTTAGACATTTTCACTCCTCCAAATGGGAAAGTTAAACTTTCGTACTTTGGCTTTGTGAGAGGAAATATAAGAGGTGGAACAATAAGCTTTTGACTTATTTCGGGTTTTGAAACATGTTTTGCAAGTACACAAGAGGGAAGTACAAACGTGCAATCAGGTTTTAAATTCCGAATGCAATTATACTTGCAAAACACGAAGCATGAATAAATGGAAGGAGAATGAGTTTTCAGTTTGGAAGTTGGGAAGAACACATTTGCAATTGGTTTTCTAAATCCAAATGCAAACTTATTTACAAACTGAAAATCGAAGGAATGGACGAAAAAAAAAAAAGGTATTTAGGCATGCGGGAAATGACGAAGATGATAAGTACGGATAAGAGAATTGGAAGCGGATAGGTAAAAATGAATTTCGCGAAGATCCCTTGGAACTTTGTCATGCCAAAATGGGAAGAACTTTCAACTTGCAATCCGGATTTTCAAATCCTGAAATTGGGAAGAACTTGATTTTTTCGTCATTGAAACTTGATTTTTGGACTAAAGAAGGTTAAGTCTTTGTCCAAAAAGGGAAGAACACATTTTGAGGTAGAACTTTTCACACTTGCAAATTTCTTTGCAAATTAGGAAGATTGCAAATTGGGAAGAACACATTGGGAAGAACACATCTTTCTTGTTTTGAAACTTGATCTTTTGGATCAAAGAAGGTTAAGTCTTTGTCCAAAAAGGGAAGAACACAAATTTTCCTCTTACTTGCAATCGGGTTTTAAAAACCCGAATGCAAGTAAAGGAGAATTGCAAAGGGGAAGAACAACTTTACTTTACAAATTTCTTTGTAAAATGGGGAATTTCCTCTCATAAACCCAATATGAACATGAACAAAACTAAAACTAAACAAGAAAATGCAAGGAAAGAAATAAGAAAGAAATACAAAAAATAAAAATTACCTTGCAAGGTTGAGAAGAAATCCAAACTTGGAGAATCAACCCAACATGGAAGATGATTCCCTTTAAATAGAATTTACACAAAGGAAGAAACTTAGCCACGCATGGTGACCAAAGAAAAACTGATTTGCTATAAAAATGCCATGAAAAATGCCAAGGAAGTAGTTCGAAACTGATTTGATTCATCATTAAATGCAAGACAAAGCAAAAACGATTTAGGATTGAAAGCATACCTTAAATGAGAAAGGCGCGAAATCTTGCAAAAAACGTGACTGGTTTTTAGGGCCTTTTTGGCAAATCCGAAACCAAAAATGCACATAAAATAGCTTGAATGAAGTTTAGAATCCAATGTTTCTATTGAAGAGCCAAAAACGCCTTGGAAATAGGTGGATTCCAACCCTTAAACCATAACCAAACGCATAAATGCGTGATTCAAACAAAAACGCTTCAAGAGGACAAATGGCGAAGAACGAATTGGATAAATGCGTAGAAAAAGGGTTTGAATCCTTCAAAGTTGCAGCAAATCTACACTTGGAAGGAATCCCTATATTTCCTCCAAAAAATTCAAACCCAAATCAACTTGCAAAGGCATGGAAGAAATTTCGGGTTTTAGGAACAAAACAACAAGTTTTCAAAATGTTCATATTTTTGCCTCTAAGGCAAATTTCGGGTTTTAGAAAAGGAATTACAAGTAAAATTACTTGTAATAGGGAAATATAATTCCCTTTACAAGTGATTTTACTTAAAACATGCAAAGGGGTTTTAAAACCCCCATTACAAGTTTTTATAAAAACTTGCAATTAGAGAAAAATTCCCCTACAAGCCTAAAAGCTTCAAGGGGGTTTTGAAAAACAAATTATCAGTTACTAGTGATTATTGAAAAATTCCCCTACATTGAAGCAAAAACATAGCAAACGGACTCTAAATGCGACGAAATTCGAAACGTAGCTTGGGGATGGATCAACGATCGATCCAGTCCAAGGATGGGGCGAATTTTTGCCTCGAGAAGCGTGCCATAGAGTAAATTTTTTCATTTTTTAACAAAAATTTCTATATGATAGTCCAATTTTTGAAATCAAAAATTGAGGACAACATCTCCCATTCAAGAATGTTGCATTTGTGTGAACTGAACACCACCTCAAGCTAGGGAGAGTGTCTCATAATCTAACTGACAGAGAGTAGGTTAAATGCCATGCAGGGAACATAGTATACATTGAGGAGAATTAAATTCCTCCCACCAAACTGAATCGGCACGTTGCCTTTTCCGACAACGGTATTCTCTTCCCCTCCAAAGATCACAGAATCAGTGAAAGGCTGATATTCTATGAACTAGTCACGTAGATGAGTGAAGTGTCGAGAAGCACCTAAATCAACATACTAGGCAGAGGACTTCACATGATCTGCAAGTCTTTTAGCCATAAAGGCATAAAAGGCAGATTCCTTCTGTTCAGTGTGCTCGACAACATTCACTTTTGGCTGAGACCCTCCCTGCTGCTTTTGTTCAAAAGCCAAGCGTGATCGACAATCCTTCTTCATGTGACCATATTTGTGGCAATAATTGCATTGAATGTTCTTCTTCAAGCCTTCTGATGACGGAGCAGAGTTTTTCTGCTGAGAAGATTGAGATTTGCCTTTATCCTTGTGAAAGGATTAGGCTGTGAAATCTTGTTATATGGAGGATGAACTGGCACCACTGCCGAACTGTTGTTTCCATCGATCTTGCTGCAGAAGTTTGTTGCACAACTCTGGAACTTTAAGTCAACATTAGTTGAATTAATATTGAGCGTTTCAATAAAGTTCTCATAAGACTTTGGTAGACTTTTTAGAGTGATGACTACCATGTCTTCTTCCTACATCTTCCGGCCGATCACTTCCAACTGATTACGGATGTCCTTGATTTTTGTGAGATGCTCCTGCAGAGACATCTTTTCAGGCATCATGATGGAGAACAATTGGTTCTTTAGAAAGAATGCACGACTCTTGTTTGATGTTTCATGGAGATTCTTCAGATGAGTCCAGATCTTTGTAGCTGTCTTGTCGGACAGCACTTGCGGTAGTTGATCATTTGTAATAGAGAGTTTTATAAGCATCATAGCTTCCCGATTGCATTCATCAAATTTGTCCTGGTCTTGTCCAGTTGTTGTAGGACAAGTTTCCGTACCCAGAACAAGTGTATCAAGAGGACGATGTTCAAATATGGTCATCATTCACTGCTTCTAGGTGTTGTAGTTGTGCCCGTTGAATTGTTGACTGCCTTCAAACATAATATTGGTCAAAGATGCCATCTTACACGCTTTTCGAGGCATGAAAAACAAGGTACACAAAAGAGGCACAATGAAATTGGTAGGAAACAGTTAAAACTGAATGCATGAAATTTGAGGCACGAGTCCCAATGCACTAAAGATGACAACATTGTGGCACAAATTTCAAGGAACGAATAACAGACCCAAAACCGTGACATGGAAACCAAATTTTTTTTGTAAGTATAAAACCCTAGCCGCAGGTTATAGATTGTCTGAAAAATTGTAGTAGAAAATATATAAAAAAATATAGTTTTGTTTTTCGAAACCGTAGCAGCGTTGCAGATTTCTTAGCTCCAACTGATGCCGAACAGAGGTTGAGACCCTACGAGCTCCGGATTTGTAGTAGAAAACAGACCCGAGTTACAGAGGGTTGGATTTAACCCTAGCCACAAGTAAGGGAACCTAGAAAACGCGAAATACAGTCGCAGATTTTGAAGCACAAAAACTCAGACACAAAACCCTTGCATGTGGAAAAAAAAATCTGCCTAGTCGTGGCCAAGATGCCAAAAAAATGGCATGCACGTATACAAAAAATCCGTCGAATTTAGGACGCAAGCCATGAGAAAACAAAGGGTGAGTTCGTGTGAAATAGAATAGAGAGGCAATCACGAGCAGTGGAAGAGATAACCGTTTTGCGCGCGCAAAAAGAAAACACAGGTTTCGACGCCGAACACAGAGAAAAATGTGGGTCGCAGATTGTTGCGAAATCAATGTAGAGACAAGGCGTGGGAAGACAAAAATTCCCACATGATTTTTAAAATTGTGAATTATAGAATAATAAGGTGCTGAAAAATCCTGCTCTAAAATCTCACATGAAATTTTTCACGAATTACAGATTCTTAAAAATTCGCCGAAGATTTTTTATGGCTTTGATACCATGAAACAAAAAGTGTCGAAGTAATTGCATGATTATTATTAAAGGAATGAAATGTACATATATCAATTACAGGCATGATTTTTACTTAATGAAACAATCGTCAAAATTAGAAACAATCTACTTGAGCTAATATTACATGTAAAATACATTATTGACCATAAAATAAGATATATTAATATTATTCTAATACTACCACATATTTGTTCTGTTTTGTATCCCACTAAAAGTTGTGAATTAAAACTTTAACACGTTATTAAATATTTCAGTGTACAAGTCATTATAAACACTAATACCTTATGTGTGAATTTACATTCATAATCATGGGCTTTCCGTGGAATTTCTTGGCATGCTTATTTATTAGTTAGGGGGAACTAAACCAGTTGTAACTTACATTGTGTAAGTTAATCATGTTATTTGACAAAATTAATGTACAAGTTATTAAAAACGTTGGTACCTTATGTGTAAACCTATAATATGTTGTCTACATATTATGTCTAATAATCTTGATTTCTTTCCTCCCTAAGATATAACTTATATCATAGAAGTTGTTTTATCAAATCTTTAAAGTTATAGGAAAAATTGCGCTTTGATGGGAGTGTGTTGAATGATTTAATCCACTTAAATATATATTTTATGGTTTACAATGTCTCGCAATTTTGTTAGATATTATGTACTTATTGCAGGGATAAAAATCTCTTTTTATCTGGTTTTCATAGTTCTTTTAGCTGAGCTTTAAAGCTTTCATGATTATGTTAAAATCAACTCAGTAAAATCTAGGAAACATTGTTTTTCAATTTCATGCTGGGGAAAATGGTTAAAATTTCTGCCATCTTAGAGAGTGAACTGATGGATATTAGTTCCGTGAGGGGCATAACCTGTACCTCTATATCAAACTTTTTGATAGTAATTATTTTGGTGTTTGTTTTTGGTTATTAGGTGGCTACTTTCATGGACTAAATAATCTGACTTATGGAGTTGACTTGGAACATATACGATGGCTTGGTATACTACAGGTATATTAGTACCTTTTTATTGAAATAGAAGGTTATCATTATATTTCCTTGCAAACTTTTAAACTTCTGATTCATCCTATTTGCACTACTCAAGTCATTAGATGTGCTCAATCTATTTTCTTTGTGCAGTGATCTGTTATTAGTTGAAATATACTGTAACTAATTCATCAATGTGAATCTTCATCTTTCCAATTAAGAATTTAGTTGAGATATTTGATATTATATGGCTAATTAAGCCTGATTACTTATTAACAGCCATTAGCAAGAGATATGACCTATCACATTGATGAGACATATCCTATGGAAAGTCTCCCTACTCATTCATTCCTGTCTATCTATTCTTATATTTTTATTTTATATTCAACCTATAAATATTCTATATTTATCATCTATGTGCCTAGTAGCTATTTGACAAATGATTTTGGAGCTAATTTCCTTTTAACGTATAGCTTGCAAAATTGTTCTTGTTTATATGTGGTTTGACCAAATTTTAATTTTGTGACTGAAAATTACTTTTCTGGCTGTGGTTAGATTTTTGGTCTTTCACCAATTGGTTTGAATAATATAAATAAAAAAATTGAATAAAACATATAATTCTAAAAACTAAGAAAAATCTATTAAAAATCAAAGAATATCCTATCCAAATTAATTTCCAGCCTATCACCATTGCTGAAGTTAGTGTAGGGTGGTTTTCAGCTTTTACATGCCAAAATTTTGAGAAGTGGAATTCAGTTAGGCACCCATGACATGATGCTTCTATTGATCATATTGATAATTTTAAGTGTGGATCAATAATACTTTCCATAAGCAGTTATATATGTACAAGTTTTTGGGAGTTTCCTTTGTTTTTTTCAGCTTATTTATTGCTGTTTGGGAAGAAAATCAAGCAAATTATGACTGTTACAGCCACCTTTCAGTCCACAAACAATCTGATCTGAATTATATTTCAAGTGGAAAAGATCGCAGCCTCATGGTAAGAGTCCGTGAAATTCAAGGTAAACATTATAATACCAGTTTAGAAGATGTGAGTATAAGTGAAGGCTTGCAATGGTGACATTTCCTTGGAAAGTATATTGACTTGAAATTCAAACTGAAGGGAATTTGTATGATTGTTGGATATCTTGATAGGATAATGCAGGATGATAGATTTGCAAGTTTCAATTGTATTAAAGTGGAGCAGCTGGTTCAAGGTGGAGCATTCATAAGATTCATTTGGGATCCTAGTATTTGCATATACGTTCAGATTGCTTGGGGACAAGCAATCTGTAGGAAGGGAGGACTGTAATGTCCCCTTTCATTGTGTAGCTGCAAGTGCCCCTTTTAGCCCATTTATTTCCCGTAGGCTAATTTCAGGCTTTGATAGAGAATAAGTTAATTAATTAATAAATGTTTCCAATAAAGTAAATTTTTGGATGACTTGATTTTAATTAATTTAATAAAGTGACTTAAGTGATTTCAAATGTAAATATTATAATGTCACTTTATAAAAGTGCTATAATGATATATTTGAGCAGGAAATTAAAAGAACCTTTGGGAAAGTTCTATTGTGAAATTATAAAGGAGATTTGAAAGCTCATTTGCACATGCTAATTTTTATTCTTTATTGTGAAGTTTTGAAGCTTTTATGAGAGCAAACCCTAGGACAAAAACTCTCGGGTTCCTTATTGGTTTATTTGATGAATATCCATTTCAGCCAATTGTGGTGGCTTCACAGAGGATTCATAGGTGCATCTATTGGATTGGATTTTGAAGTTTTGGTGTGAAAAATATATCTACTTTGTAGGTCAAAGTTTTGATAATTTTTCAAAGAATTGTAGGCAAACAGAAAATTATCGTTTTCTCTGATTTGGATAAAGATTTATAATTTTGATTGTGTTTCAGAAGTCATTCAAGATTAATACTAGGAGTGTAAATTGGGATGCCTTTGTAAGGAGGTTTGTTGGGTCAATATGCCAAATGTTAGGCATGAGTTTAGACATGGCTGGGTGTGAATAATGAAGCTTTCTGAGCATCAATATCACATTGCTAGGCACGATAGTTTGGGCAGATATAAGGCAATTGGATAGTGTTATGCTGGCCACTGATCTTAATTATGGTTGGTGTGGGATTTGAGGATACTATCAGCAGTTTTGGTTGAGGATGTCGTAACCTGGAGATATACCTACAGCTGACACAAACTTTGAAGGATTCCAAGCGATGTCTAAGTAACAACAGTTCCAAGGTATGATCATTTGCTTTGTGTAAGAGTTTAGAGACAAAAATATAAATTTATTTCTGTATTCTATTTGTTAAACAACACTTTGCATTGTGCAATATTCATATTTTCTTTTTTCTCAAGTGCAATAAACGTGTGACAACTATTTGATGAAATACTTCTATAATCAATGAATGTGAATGGGTTCAAATGATGAATTCATATTCCAAATCTTCCTATAAAACTTCCCCAGTAACAGCAAACAAAAACACTATATACATTAGTGCTTACAAACTGTTCGAAAAAATGTTTACCCATTTAAACATTGGGAAATTTGCAAAATAATTGGTTTAGAAATTGGTTCAGACCATTACATCTTTCAACACTAGGCAAAGGGTTTTATGATTTTTGTCAAAAATAAATATTATGACTACATGCTTATGCCATTTAGTTAAAAATATAGACCGAGTAGGGCAAGTACACATGAGTTTGAATCAGAGAAACGGGACTCACCCGGACTCGCCCAGACTCGGCGAGTCCGAGCCCGAGTCTGGATCGCCAGACTCGCCGAGTTGGCGAGTTTGGCCCAAACTCGCCAAACTCGGCGAGTCCCGAGCCTCGGACTCGGCCAGCGTCTACCAAACAAAAAACACAAAAAAAAATTAATATGCAATGTTTTTTGAAGTCTGTTTTTTAATGTTAATTGTCTTCTAGCCCTAAAAGTGACTTTCATTTCATTCACTTGCGAAAAAAGGAAGAGTAAAGTGAGTTGGGAAGAAAAACAAGGGTGCATAGAAGAAAAACCAGCAAGGAGGAAGCTCAAGTTTTCTTCAATTTGTCACATTGGAGCTGCATTGTGTTTCGATTTGGTGCATCAAGAGTTGGATAGGAAGACTTTGTAGCTCGTTTCAAGCTTGTTGTAAGAGGTACGGTTGTTTTTTTGAAGATTAGTTTGTTTCTTGTATGCAAAAATTCCATTTTGTATCCATTTATTTTGAAAGTTTTACATCTTCTTTCAAAATCTTTTGTATGTGTGTATGTAGCATGTAGTATGTAGTTGTAGTGTTGTACTATGTAAGGTTTGTAAATTTCTTTTTTTTAAAGTAGGGTTTGACAAACCCCACTTTATTTTTTTTGAATGTATGTAATATGTATTAATTTTATTTTGTATTTGTAATGTTTTATTGCAGCAAACTTCACTTTATTATTTCAATTTGCCTCAACTTCAAGTTTCACAAAACTATCCTAAAATGTGTACTTCAGCTTCTAGACCCCCCATTAGAAAGGACCCTGCTTGGAAATATCATGAGGATTTTCCAGGGCAAGGGAAGGGGCAAACAAAATGTATGTTTTGCAAAACAATATTCCATGGAGGTATATATAGGCTGAAATACCATATTGCTGGTGTGCGTGGACATGATGCCGAACCATGCCTAAAAGCAGTCCCTGAGAACGTACGTGATTGTTATGTAATGGTTGAGGAGGTTGAAAGAAAAAAGAAACAAAAGGAGGATCGAGCGGCCATTCAGAGAGAGACAGTTTTAGGAAGAGGGACACAGTTAGGTTGTGTTGGAGGCCCTTCTTCCTTACCTCCATATCGTTCCATTCAGTTTGCTACTGCTGGTGCTTCCGTTTCTACTTCTGCTTCTATAAGTGGCAGTGCCACCGCCACTTCTCATGCTCCTACTACTAGTAGTTGTAGTGGGAATGTTACCATTGGACCTAGGATTCGTAAATCTAGGTTGGATTCCTTCTTTGTGCCTCGCACTACTCCTGGGTCCCAACCGTCACTTGAGGGCATGGGTTGGAACAAGGAGGTCCATGATGCTGCTAAAATGGCAATTGGCAGGTTTTGGAGCTACAGCTGTATTCCATTCTTTGTAGCCAGGTGAATGTTTTACTAACTTTTATGTTTGATAACTTTGATTGTTTTAATTTTTATACTTAACTTATCTCATTGAATTTTTATACTTAACTTATCTCATTGAGTTTCTTTGCGACAGGTCTCCTTATTGGCAACAAATGGTTGATGCCATTACCATATGCGGGGCGGGGTTCAAAGCCCCTAGTGAGAGTGATTTGAGGGGACCCATTTTGTCTCAAATGGTGGATGATGTGAAAAAGGATTTAGATGAACAACGCCACATATGGAGCACTAAAGGTTGCACCATCATGACTGATGGTTGGACGGATAGGAGAAATAGAACTCTCCTTAATTTTCTTGTTTCTTCTACAGGTGATTGATTAATTTTAGTTTCATATAGTCTTTAATTTTTTATTTTTTATCTAATGGTTTATTGAATGATCATTGACCTAGCTTTATTTTTTTATTTCAGGGGGCACCGTTTTCATCAAGTCCATTGATGCCTCCGCCCATTGGAAGAATGCCACCTACCTATGTGAGCAGATAGAGGAGGTGATTGAAGATGTGGGTGAGGAGAACGTGGTACAGGTGGTGACCGACAATGCAGCAAATTATGTTGCTGGGGGTAAACTTTTGATTACAAACTAATTTTGTTTGCAAATTAATTACTATCTTGTAGTTTGTACCTCCATTAATTACAATTTACAATGCAACAAATTATGTTGCTGCAGGTAGACTATTGATGGAGAGGCACCCATCTATAGTTTGGACTCCATGTGCTGCTCATTGCATTGACCTCATGTTGGAGGATATTGGAAAAATCCCATGGGTCAAGAGATGTGTAGAAAGGGCAAGAAATGTGTGCAAATTTGTATATAATCATTCATGGGTGTTGGCTCTTATGAGACAATACACAGAGCAGAAGGAGTTAGCTCGTCCAAGAATCACAAGATTTGCCACAAACTTCCTCACATTGCAGTCCATGCTTAGGTCTAAGTCTGCCTTGAGACTTATGATTGTTGGTGAGGAGTGGTCTTCCTCATCCTATGCTACCACCCCTGCAGGGATAGAGATGGCAGACTGCATTTTTGATGAGCAAGGCTTTTGGGTCCCTTGTGATGAGATAGTGAAGGTAATTTTTTTATAAATTCTACAATTTAACGTCATGTTTTATAACTTATTATATGTATTCTCTTATTTGCTCATTTTTCTAAATTACACAATATTTTCAATTTTGTAGTTTGTTAAGCCCTTGGTGGTTTTGTTGCGAGTTGCAGATGGAGATAAGCCCGCAATGGGCTATATATATGAGGGCATGGATAGGGCGAAGGAGGCCATCAGATTCGTCTATGGAGGAGATGAGAGCAAGTATGGTCCCATTTGGGAGATCATTGATAGGAGATGGCATCATCAGCTTCATAGGCCCATCCATGCGGCAGCCTATCATCTGAATCCGGCATTCCGTTTATCCCTTCTTTCAAGGCTGATGTGGAGGTCCTTAATGGGCTATATGCAATCATGGAGAAGATGGGACCTGCTGGTACTTCTCAGATAGACCTTTTTCGAGAACTACAGATGCTCTTAGATGCACAAGGGGAGACCTTCTCTCGTCCTGTCGCCAAAGACGGTAGGACAACTATGATGCCAGGTAAAAATAAATTGTTAGGCTTAATTTTAGTTTTAATCAATACTATATTGTAACTTGTTAAATGAGTTCATGAGTGAGATTGATTTTATTTATTTTTCTCATTTCAAACTCAGATCATTGGTGGAATTTTTTTTGGCCCAGAGACACCAAATATTCAGAAGTTGGCCATTCGCATCTTGAGCCAACCATGCAGCGCATTAGGTTGTGAGTGCAATTGGAGTATGTTTGAGCACATACACTCCAAGAGGCACAATAGATTATCTGTGGAGAAGATGAATGATCTCGTCTTTGTTCACTACAACCACCGCCTGAGAATGAGAAAGAATGCAATAGTTCACATGTCTCCTATAATTCTAGATGAGGTTGATCTTGAAGCAGAGTGGGCCAATGAGAATCAGACAGCTCCTGGGACTCCTACAACTGTATTTAGTGATGATGACATTGATTGGATTGACCAGGTAGATATAGAGGCTGAGGCTGTAGCCATGGCAGAGGAGGAGCAGAGAGCACGAGCAGAGACAGGAAATACGAAGACTCAGAGTGACACAGTTGTTCCTGATGTTGGCGAGCATGACACAGCTGTTCCTGATGTTGGTGAGCATGGCATGGTGTCACGGGGAGCGACTATGGGAAATACGAAGACTCAGAGTGACACAGTTGTTCCTGATGTTGGCGAGCATGACACAGCTGTTCCTGATGTTGGTGAGCATGGCATGGTGTCACGGGGAGCGACTATGGCTGCTGAATCATCCAGGACCTACTTTAAATGCCTTCGCAGGGGGCCAGGGCGAGAGGGTGCAGTTGCACGGCCCTCTGAGCCATAGGCTTGTACACTTGTAGTTGTATTTAGTATTTACTATTTACCTTTGGTATTTGTATGAAACATTTGATGATGATGATATGATGGCATGGATTTTTTATTCCATGAGTTTTGTAATATTGTATACATTTGACAATATTTATATATCTATGTTTGTTATTTTCTTCAGCTACAATTTACGTTTATGCTTATGTGATTGATGTATACTTGTGTATGTAATCAAATGAGCTGAGTTTGATGATGTTTTTGTGTCTTTAAGGTGTATTCAATAAAGGGGGTCTGAAACTAGTTTTAAATCTTTAAAAATCTCTAAATTTTTTGAGTTTTTCACTTTCCCGAGTCCAGCCGAGTTTGGAGCCGAGTCTGACGCTGAGTCAGCCTTGCCAAGTCCGGGCCGAGTCCGAGTCCCGTTTCTTTGGTTTGAGTAGACTAACACATAAACATAAATGCTATGGTTAAATTAAATCTAGGACTTAGTACAAAGCCATGGGCTACACCTTTGAGGTCACCTACAATAGAAAGCTTAGAAATTTGCTCGAGTAATTTATCCTTTTGCACAAATAACTATACATCTCAATTAACATTTATAAGTAGGATAGGTGTAATAAATGTTGTTGAGTGAAAAACAAATTTAGGATAACCATAACATTGAAAAGTCAATAAATAGCAATTTGAGAAAGTACCATTGATTAAGTTGTGTAAGGAGACATTTATACTGGTTAGGAAACTACTGCATGAGAGTAAATTAATAAACTGACTGGAATTCTGCTCACTTCTCCTACTTGCACAACATTCAAATTTTGCTACAAATTATCTCATTGACTACTAATATTACAACATGTGACTACTAGTTAAATTGACAATCAAAATCATAATTAGCATCCCTTAAAAACTTGCATCTCTTGCATGAAGAGACATAAGATCTAGCAGTGCCCAACTCCAAGCTATAAATAATAGGCACTAAAAATAGAGGAAAACTAAAAACAGTGCAAGCTTTGGCCAAAAATAACAAGACACTACGTGTAATAGACTTTTGGAGATTTTGATGAAGCGTTCCCTTGTTTTGACGAAGTTTGGTGAACTTGACAAATACTTTGAAACTATAAAATTTTGACAATCTTCTTGATGATCCAAATCTTTGTTTGATTTTGCATTAAACCCTTTTTACATTGCCATTGCAATTTGGATATGATGATAATAGCTTGCTATGACATTGCCAATGAATGCAATGTCCCCTTTTTATGTGACCTTAGAATAATTAAATGATTAAAATTAAGTTGTCGAAAATAAGTAAAATTAATGATGACTAATTTTAATTATCTAAAAGGTCATAAAAATAATTTTTAATTAAATATTGAATAGTCCTAAGCTTTTCGATATTACTCGTATTTGTTGGTGTGTTGTTTAGGAGACCTTTAACACAAAATAAAACACTCAGTATTCTATCCTCTCTTGAACAAAGAAACCTCATATGCTATACGATTTGATCAAATGAGATGGCTCCAAGGTTTACAATGCAAACAATTGACTTTAAGTTCTGGATAGACTCGGTGATGTATGGTGTGATATTGTTGGAATCATAAGGGACTTACATTTATGAACACAACTGGAACATGGAATCTATACTTACTAACTTGGAAAATAAAGACAAAAGGAGATAAGGGTTAAGAAAGTCTGCTAATCCTAAGAATGTAAGAAATGATCGTTGACTTGGTGCGACCAAACCAAGCTTTGCTTCACCATGAGGAAACAACTACACAAAGATGGTGCAATCTCCCAAGGATAAGTGAATGATTTTTATATCACTTATGCACACCAACATTACAAACAATGAGCATATAGCAATTGAAGTTAAGGTTTTAAATAAGTTCGATCTAACCACACTCTACAACTTGCAATCAGCAAATTCCAAGTGGTATGAACAAGGTTTCACCATTCATCAACAATAAAATCTTCCATTCATCTAGCACATCTAAAACTATGAGGAATAGAGACCATGCAATATGTTGGAATAGCACACAACATCCACCATAGCTTCAATGAAAATAGCATGTTTATTACAACAAGTCTTGGCAAAAATCTCCTTTCCTCCTACTCTACTCGAGCTATCAACTGCTACTAACTATTTGGCTTTTAACTATTAACCTTTACAAATGAGAGGTTTGAGCCTTATATAGATGTCACAAATACAAGTGAATGGCTTTGATTGATTTGAAACCAACGGCCAAGATTACATGACAAAACCCTAATTAGGGTTATAACTAACTTCATTCGACCAATGATAAAATTACAATTCTTAGGACACATGTCCATCCTTAAATGCTGACAAATGAGTGATGAGGCTAGGTATGTTGAACAAACTTCGATGCAATGCCATGTGTCACTTGCTCCTTTAGATGAATCAGGTTCAATGTATTTGGACAAGTTGATCTAGAGTCTCTTAATTTGTTGATAATAAATATGTTGCCACCTCAGCCTGCCCCGTTGATCATCACAAAGAAGTGTTTGTGGTTGAGCAATATCTCTTGATACTCAACATTATCTAGTTGCTCAGAGTTATGATGATGGGGGCATATTCCCAAAGTGTATCATCTAGATGATCAAGTCAACTTTCTAACTTTGCTTAACTCTTCTGAAACTATGTAACTTGATCACATTTGCATTTCAATCCTATAACTTGGGAATCTACCTCCTTGTAATGTATTTCACTTTGAACATCCTACCTCCTCCTGATAGTCCTTGGTCTTGAAATGCGAACATGCGCCTGATATAGCATATGCTTGATGATGTTTGTCTTTGACTTTGTTATACTTAGGCTTGATCTTCTTGTATGTGATGCCTCTAACCATGATCTTCTTGTAGCTTTGACTTGAACTCCTTGCTTCGATGTTTGGGGGCAGCTTCATGTTGCGATGCACCTTAGCCGAGATTACATCATTGTACTGACCACTATTCTTGGATTTCCAAAGGAAATTCAAGATTATCTTATGTTTTCAACCTCATCATTATGCCTTGAATACCTTTATGTTTATAAGGTGATCTCCACGATGTGGCGATGTTCTCCATCTTGATGAATTTCAACCTTTAAACTGTCCTTACATTGATGAGCTCCTCATGATGTTGTTCATTCTTGAATGTTGATTAGCCCTTGAGTGTAGACCTTCATCTTTCATCATATCATGGGTCTTGAAGCTGTTGATCAGCCACCATCTTGAATGTTTTCTCCACCCTCACATCAAAACCTGAAAAGAAACAAAAAGATTTAACATTATAGACTATCAATTGAACATAAACAAAATCAACATCTCCCCAAAAACCTATTCTTTCTAAAAATATCATTGGGAAATCAAAGAAATACAAAATACTTAGTCAGATTTCACCCTTCTTAGGACTGATTTTCTACTGGTCTGCTCCCTAAAATGGTATTTGTGTTGATGTCAAATGAAGGTCCACTGTCCACCTTTATACGCTTCCTTACCCCTCTCATTGTGCATCCTTCCTCTCTTAGCTGACTAGGGTTAAAAATCAATTGTTTTGACCTTGCTGAGCAGGTTTAAATGAGTCAAGTGCACAACCCTAGGGGAGCGCATTTCATGTAGATGATAGCATAAGACCAAGGTCGGCTGACGCTTATTTGTTTTTGTTAATGCATGGTAGCTTATGCAAGATAAGATCTTCCTAACCTTCCTTGTTCTGTTATTTATCTACATGCTTCATGTCTGATTTATATTGCATATGATTATCGGATTGTACAAACATTACTTATCATTATGCTATCGGGCTAACAACCCGATAGCATATTAATGTCAATTGTTAATTGGCATTAATATGCTATTGGGGTGTTAACCCGATAGCATATTAAATGCTATAAGTTATTGGGTTAAATTCGCCGATACATACTTGCTATTGGGTGCATAAACATTGGCACCGATTCACATCTGTTATCGGGCTTAATTATATCGGGCATATTTGTTATCGGGTTTAATGAATACACCGCTTCATTTGGCATTAACATTGGTTAACAAATGCACCGGCTGGATTATATACATCGTGCACTTTGAATCATCGGTGTTTATATGAACCGATTCATTAAATTGATCAGTCATTATATTATGATATTACAATATGCTATCGGGGGTTTTTGAACCGATAATCAGCATTGTGTTAATGGTATAATTGTAAAGGCACCGATCAATGGGTGCATTGATCGGTCATGCCTAAAAGCATGACCGGTCAATACACCAATTGACCGGTTGCCTAAATGATATATATGCCAATTGAATTCATTTGGAGAAGATATAGAAAATATTAAATGATCTCTCTCCTTCAGACCTGCAGATAAAAATCAGAATTATTAGACATTGACATAATTCCTCATATCCATATATAGCATTCATAGTTCATAACTTGTTCTTTAATTAAAATTGAAATAACTTCACAGTTTTGTCCTCCCTTTCATCAAGCTGGCTAGAGCAAGAAACATTGTTAAGACAGATATATATGCATGTTAGAACACCTAATCCCCAATACAATTTAAACACTACACTCAGATTTAACTATTTCTGCTCTTCCATATGCGAGTTAGGGTTTGATTTTCCTGACTTTTAAGTTTGTCTTAGGTCTAATTTCTGAGTTCTTCAAGTCTGATTTAAGTGTGTTGTTGGACACAATGGATCACTGAGAGGGGGGTGAATCAGTGATTTAAACACTTCTTTCCTAATCAGGGATATACAAACTGTCCTTACATTGATGAGCTCCTCATGATATACAAGGAAAACCCAATGTGGAAAAAACCTCAGTGAGAATAGCTGTTGGAGATCTTCTGCTCCAATCCAACCTCACAATGAAAATGACCTGATTACAATTTTAGGGCACCAACCCAAGGAGCACCAACCCTTGATTTATGAGCACCGACTCAAAGGAGCACCAACCCTTGAACAATTTATAGGCTACAACCTAAAGGAATTATAACCCTTGCACTAAGCACCTACTTAGTGAAGACAATATGAAGATTCAAATACACAAATTAATTCCTTGTTACAAATGAAGTTTCGCAACCCTTCAATACTCTGCTCTACCGGTTTCAATCTTACCGCTCTGTGAAAACTCCACACACCCTGCAACAATGCCTTTATGCAGATTCTTACTCTTCTAAAAACTTCTCTCCCTCTGACTGTTGGATTCACTTCACACTTAACCACACTTAAATGCCTTCTTGATCAATCACACCTCACTGGTTAGCTTAATGGTTAGACTTGCAATGGTTTACCGGTTCCTTTGTCTCTGCTGGTTAAACCCTCTCACCGGTTCGCCTGCTAACTCACTCTGAAACTTTCTTAGAATAAATTCTAAGGAAGATAATCTTTTTCCTTGCTCAGACTCTCTTACCTCTCCTTTTTCACATCAAGCATCAATGATTTCTGTCATGAGCTCACATATTTATCATCTAAGGTTCCCGCCAAAAACTGCATTCAAACAGTGCCGTGTTAGGTTTTGCCTTCACCAACTCGATCCATATTGGATTTGATTCGATCTGCTTGTCTAGTGAGATGATCTTCATGTCATCGATCAGCCCCACCAATGCCTCGCATTCCAATGTGTGTTTTCTAAAATTGGAGGTTTGCACCATCTTTTTGGCTTTTCTCTGTCATACGCCATTAATGGCTCAGTTGTTTCCTTCAGCAAATGGGTACGAAGATCAAATCTTCTTGCAGGATGAGTTCAATCGCATGCTAGCTTGTCTTCCTCGAGCCACGATCTTCTGGCATCCTCCATGACTTGTGGGTTCTTCATAAAAGTCGACCTGCTTGCTGACTGTTACGTCGATGCACACTTCACCAACCTATGCTTTGTCACCACTTGGCTTCCAGCTGTCATTTTTGTCGACATCCACCTCTGCTTGGTTTGCTATGTCGGTTTGACATTCTTCGTTGACCAAGATTGACTACTGGTTCAATTTACCTTGTCGGTATGACCAACAAACTGAACAATCACTCTTACCGACAACACATCCTCCTGACAATTCATCTTGCCTTTTGGTATGTCTTCATGCCATTCTTTTTGTTCTGCTCACCGGGTGTTGTTGTGATTCATTTAACATTCCGCCTCTTCATCACAAACAAACAGCCAGCCTTCATACCGATTTATGCCTTACCGGTAAGCTTTCTTTACCGACAGATAATACAATTCATGTGTACCAGTAACCTTCCTTCTGTCTGCTTACTCACATATGGATTGACATCATATGTCTTACTTTTAATACCGGTCACCACTTCTTACACACCGGTGACTATGCCAAACTAGTTGACATCAATGACAACTTAATGCCAATAATGCCAACAGTCTCCACCCCTGTAAGACTGATTTTCTATCTGATTTGACTGATTTTTTCCTCCTTGAGGTTGATTTTTGCTTCTAGGTCTGATTTGCTGACTGCAAACCCAATTTTCTATGTTTTAGGTGGGCACATTTCAAGGGGTGGCTTGCATGGCAGGTTCAAGGTATTGTCTTGCACAAAACATAGCGGGGTGCAAGGGTTTAGTTGCACAGATCAATACAAGGGCGGGATTCTGATGTTGCTTTGCTCAAGGTATCTTGGTTGAGTGGATTTTGAAGGTTCTCTAGCACAGAGGAAAGGCAGAGCACTTATGACAACGTTGTATGCACAATCTGACCTATCTTGGTGATCTGGATGCTCCTTTTAACACACCTCATCTTTACACTAGGGTGAATTCTAAGGGATGCCTTGGACGGAATTTGAGGTCTGCTCCGCATTGAACATTACCCTATCAAGATTTTGTGATATCTAATGGTAGACTTGGAGGCCTCAACAACACTTTTTCTAAGTTGAATGGTGCACTTAGGGGTGGAGTCTTACAATTCTTTAACTTAGTGCAAAGCTTCCTCAAGACATTGGCAGATTTCAAGGGGTCCCCTGCACAAATGAGTGTGCATGGCGAAATTTAGGAGGTGCTTTGCATAACTTCCCCCTTGATGAGCGCATATAGGTGTGGCCTTTACACAAAATTTAGACTTTCTTTTGATAAGCTTGATTGCACAATATGCAATGGCGGAATTTAGGAGTGCATTTCAATGGTTCTCTTGCACAAACTTAAACCCATGACCTGAGCGTATATAGAGACCTTGTTTGCAGAAGTAGAGAGCAGGTTTAAGGGGTTGACATGCACAATTTGATGCAATGGTGGGATTCAGGGGTTATGTTGCACAAAGCATGCCTTAAAAAGCAAAGAAAGTACTTAAACCATTTTAAAAGTTTCTCTTACTTGGGCGCAAATAGACCCCTTTCTACCATAGTGGATTTGGAGGGGTGGCCTACATAATAACCTTGCCTTAGAGTGCATACGATATGTATGTATGAACTTGAGACCCCCCAAGGTAGGGGGCATCCTAAGGGCGTGCTTGCACGAGTTTGTACAAGTCAGGAAGGGGTTAGTCTCTGACTTAGACAGATTTTCATCTTTCCTCATCCCCTTCATGGGTGCAAATCTAGCCCTCAAATGACCACATGAGGTAGGGCTTGACACCAATTCACAACTTACCCCCCTAAACCTTGCATTAATTTATATGTGCCGGGAGGGGATTGAATTTTACTAAGGCAAATTTTGACACTTTTCCTGCCTAGGTCCTACGCAATATGGTCCTGCAACTCATGACCTTAGGTGATGTGAACTACAAGCAACTTACCATTCCTTACCCTACCATCAACTCTTAATGACATCTTGCACTCTGACAACCTTTGACATCGTAGCAACTTACTTCAATCTCAACATTCACACAACATACCTCTCACTCACTAGCAAGGGCCAAAAATTATGACTATTGCCAAGCTAAGATGACTAACAAAACACCTAAGCGAAGCGAAAAGTGGGGGTCCCAATTTGCAATGGGGCAATGTGTGAAAACGTGACAATAGTATTTAATTAATTTAGTGCTAAACCATGGTTGTTTAGTAACATGACTTATTTTATGTCAACAATAACTTATAAGAGGTTCACTTTATTAGCGAGAAAATGGAATAAAAGAAATATTGTAATGTCCCCATTTTTTGAGGAGAATTGATTAATTAATTTAATTAGTTAAGTTGTCCAAATAATAATTATTTTTCATGGATAGCTTAATTAATTATTTTAATTAATAATATTAAGTTAATTATTTATAAAGTTATCAAATAAATTAAAATTAAAAGATGACTGTATGTTTAATTCATTTAATAAAGTGACTAATTAAATATTATTTCCATAAAGTCACTTCTAGAAGCTTCTGGATGTTGGGGTTAAAAAGTGTAATGTCCCCTTCTCGTTGATGTCCTTCCAGTGGTTCATTAGCCTATTCCTGAGACCCGTAGGCTAGTTGGAATGAAGAATGAGGGTCAAGCATTGATGAGGCGAGAACTTACTATTTTTAGTAAGTCAGGGGTTGGCCATTTTGGTGATACTGTCCTACTGAGCTCTCCATGCTCTGTCACTGGGCGCGAAGATCTTGCTTTTCGGAGTAGTAGTTCATGACTTACTATCTTGGCAGTGGACAGGGTCCTGATCCTGCAGTAGTTCAGTGGTCTTCCTGGCTCAGCTTCATCCTAGTTTTGACAATAATCAGTATTGGAGTCATAAGTGACATAATTAAATATTATTTCCTTATCCTAAGGTTTAATATTTAATTAATTTGATTAGTTTTACTACTGATTTATTGGCTTTGGAAATGGCGCATAATATCTCCTAAGTGCTAGGCAAATTTTATGTCTAGAAGGGGACGTCAAATTGTTAATGGAGATATTATTTTATTTCACCTCAAGTGTTTGCTACGTAAAATCGTGGTCCTTGCTGTTTGGCGTGAGGTTTGACTTGAGGAATGGCGCCATCATTGGGGTCCACGTGAGAGTAATGAAATGCAAATGGGAAAGTTGAATTTGAAGCATTTGCATTTGAATTTGGTGATGTTGAGGTTATAAATAAGAGCCTTGGGCTCCCATTCTTATCATCTTGAAAATTTGCATTGTTATGCTACTGGACTAGCGTCAAAACTTTGAGGCTTCGGAGTGCGGCTCCCCAGTGCTTCCCAGTTTCGTACTTGAAATATAGTACCTAGCTGTGTGCTGTAATCCACCATACTCTCAGTGCGTATCTTAGTCCTTTTTGGTGTCTGGAGCGATTTTGGAATTTGCTGGTTTGCTTATGGCTGAAGTACATTTTGATCATACCTCTCTGCTTGAGTGACTGACCGTTATGGGTATTGGCTCATTCATCCTTCCTATCACTAGTAATTTACATTGTAAGTTTGTGGTACCTTTGGTTGAGCATTGAATTTATTAGATAAAATCGAAATTCCTTAGCAAGGCACAGGGTTTTGAAGTGCATTGGGATGCGTGCAAAATAAATAAGGGAGTTATGATAGCTTGTCTTTGGTTGGTTTTCATCGTTGCTAGCCTAGTGTTGGTTTGGGACTGATTTTGGGTGTTTTGGATAAGTATTGAGAGAGTTGTGAACATTTTAGTGATTCCATAGGCTGTTGGTTTTGCAATTCCAGCCTGCAGAAATTTCATGTTCTTATTTGGATATTCAGCATTACTCTCTTCTTACATTATCTTTATAATTGTAAGCTTAAGTAGTAGTACTACTAACCAATTCTGATTTGTAACTCTCACCCTGCTGAAAAGTGGAAGAGGCTAGCTTGCCGCCTATTGTCAAGTAAATTGTAATTCAGTCCTCCCACTGCATAAGTGGTCGAGTGATGTCTGAGTGTAATGGTCCTCCCGATGCATAAGCGGTTGAGTTGAGATTGTTTTGTAATTTCAGTCCTCTCGCTGAAATATTGCGGTTGAGTGATTTGTGCCTTTGTGTGTCTCTCTTGGCTGGTTCACCGCCAAGTTTCTTGGATTTCCACTGGATAAGCCGAAGGGGCTGGCTTGCCGCCCAAGCATTGTATTGTTTCCAATTATTTGAAGCTAACGATCCCTTCAACACTGTATGCTCTCACCTTCTCACATTGGGCACTTGGTGACCAGAAAGTGGAAGGGTTGCTTTTTCCAACATGTTTTCAGTTTATGCTTTCTAACCTTAACGGGTTATCTCTTTGTGGATGACTATTATTGGCCAAAAAAAATAAAAAAAATAACTTGGATATTACAAAAAGTATTTAAGGAGATCAAGATGAAGCTTCAAAGCAGATTTGGATTATGGATTTGATGAACTGTTTGATGGTTTGCATTAGTTGAATCTCTGAGGATGCAAACCTTCAGCAGATTGATGGAAGGGCTGGACGAAACCCTAGTTCTTCTTCTTGGGAGTGGACTCGCAACGGAATCTACATCAACACCTAATTTGTGAAGTCTTCTTTCGAAGACAAATTTGCAGTTGAAAATTTTTTTTTTGCCATTTTTCGTTGATGAAAACTGATATTGTAATAAAACCCTAAAAAGGCCGACTTTGTTTGTTGCCCTAAAAACGCATGTTATAAGTGGCTGGGATGCTTAAGGCATTGTAAGGTTGATGTATTGTTTTTGCTGGATAATAAGAAAGATTGGACGACTGTGTATGGTGGACGTAACCCATTCTGGGTGAACCACGTTAAATCTCTGTGTTATTTGTGTCCTGTTTTATTTCTTTATCTTTTTGTATTTAAATCTGCATATAATTGTTAGTTCATATTTGCTTCGGATCTGCTTGAAACCCTAACAATTGGTATCAGAGCGAGGTTTTCTGTAAATTGGCACAACTTTCAGATTTGAGTGGGAGCAATGGAGGATTCCAAATTCAAGGTCGAAAAGTTTAACGGCTAGAATTATCAGTTATGGAAAATGCAGATGGAGGATTACCTGTATCAAAAGGATTTGTGGCGGCCATTGGAAGGAAAGGAAAAGAAAGCAACCACAATGTCAGATGAAGAGTGGGACATTTTAGATAGAAAGGCATTGGGATCCATTTGATTGTGCCTTGCGTCTTCTGTAGCATTCAATATAACAGAAGCAAAAACGGCTGTAGATTTGATGGCAACATTGGCTAAGTTGTATGAGAAACCCTCGGCTTCAAATAAGGTATTTCTTATGAAGTGTTTGTTTAATTTGAAAATGAGTGAGGGAGGATCTGTAGCGGAGCACTTAAATGAATTTAATACAATTACCAGTCAATTGTCTTCAGTAAAAATTACCTTTGCAGAAGAGGTTAGGGCTTTCTTGATTTTATGTTCTTTGCCAGAAAGCTGGAATAGCTTGGTTATGGCTGTAAGTAACTCTATCTCTGGTAAAAATACTTTGGTATTTGATGATATTGTTGGTGTTATCCTAAGCGAGGAAATGCGAAGGAAAAGCACAGGTGAGACTCCAACATCATCGGGTAGTGTTTTGAATGTGGAGAACAGAGGAAGATCAAAGGAAAGAGGAAAAGGCCCTGGGAATGAAAAGTCACGAGGGAAGTCAAAGAAAGGACGCTCTCAATCTAGAGGAAAGAAAGATTGCTAGTACTGCGGAAAGCCTAGCCATCTAAAGAAAGACTGTTGGTCTCAAAAAAACAAAGAAGGAGACAAAAATGAAAATGACAGTAAGGAAGTTAATATTGCAAGTAATACTTTACAAGATGCTTTAATCTTATGTTTGGATAATGTTAATGATTCCTGGGTAATAGATTCTGGGGCTTCATTTCATGCTACACCCCATAGAAAATATTTTCTAGATTATGTTCAAGGTGATTTTGGATAGGTATATTTGGGTGATGATGAGCCCTGTCAAATTGTTGGAAAAGGAAAGATAAAGATCAAGTTGCAGAATGGTAATGACTGGTTTCTGCAGGAGGTAACACATGTTCCTAATTTAAGAAGAAATTTAATTTCTGCAGGGCAACTAGGTAGTGAAGGTTGCATAGTTACCTTCTCAGACAGTATGTGGAAGGTCACTAAAGGATCATTAGTAGTAGCTAAAGGTGCGAAGGTAGGCACATTATATCTGTGTACTGGTAACACTTACTCTACCTTAGCTGCTACAGATAAAGTTACTGCAGGGACAACAACAATAAATGTTGCAAGAACAGATTCGATAATGTTGCACCATAGGCTTGGGCACATGAGTGAGAAAGGGATGAAAACCCTTCACTCCAAAAATCTATTGCTAGGACTAAAGAAGATTTATTTAGAGTTCTGTGAAAACTGTGTTTATGGTAAACAGAAAAGAGTCAGATTTCTCAAGGTTGGGAAAGAGAAGAAGAGTGAGAAGTTAGAGCTTGTACATTCAGATGTATGGGGACCGGCTCAGGTATCATCTCTTGGTGGCTCTTGTTATTATGTTATTTTTATTGATGACTCAACCAGAAAAACATGGGTATATTTCCTAAAAGAAAAATCAGATGTTTTTGAAACTTTTAAGAAATGGAAAGCTTTGGTTGAGAATGAGACAGGAAAAAAGTTGAAGTGTCTCAGATCGGATAATGGAGGTGAGTATTGCAGCAAAGCATTTGAAGATTACTGCTCCTTAAATGGGATTCGAAAGCAGAAGACAGTTCCAGGAACTCCACAGGAAAATGGTGTGTCAGAGAGAATGAATAGGACTATCATGGAATGCGCGAGGAGCATGAGATTGCATGCTGGATTGCTCTTACATTTTTGGGTAGATGTTGTACATACTGCTGTCTATTTGATAAATAGAGGACCTCCAACCCCTTTGGATGGTGGTATTCCAGAGGAGGCATGGACTGGTAAAAAGGTAAATTATTCTTTTCTAAAAACTTTTGGTTGCGAAGCTTTTGTCCATGTTGATAAAAAAAACAGAACCAAGCTTGATGCTAAATCTCAGAAATGTACCTTCATTGGATATGGGATAGATGAATATGGCTATCGGTTATGGGATTTTGAAAATAAGAAAATAATTAGAAGTAGAGATGTTATATTCAATGAGAAGGTTATGTATAAAGAACAGATGTAGGAAAAGAAGCATGAACAGGACAAACAAGAATATGTGGTGTTGGATGAGATTCTTGAAAATGAAATGCCACAGGTACCTGATGCTCAGCAACAACAGATTGTCCCACAAACTCTTGCAAGTGTTAGACGTTCTACGAGGACAAGAAGACCCCTTGAAAGATTTTCTCCTTCTTTGTATTCTATTTTATTAACGGATTCTGGTGAACCAGAAGAATATGAAGAAACAATGCAGGTAGATGCCAAACAACAGTGGGAGCTAGGCATGAAAGAGGAGATGGACTCCTTGATGAAAAATAAGACTTGGGACTTGGTCCCTTTACCTGCAGAAAAAAGAGCCTTGCCTAACAAATGGGTTTATCGGCTGAAGGAGGAGGAAGGAGGTCAGAAAAGATATAAGGCCAGACTTGTGGTAAAAGGTTTTGCATAGAAAAAGGGTATAGATTATGATGAAATATTTTCTCTAGTTGTAAAAATGACTTCAATTAGAACTGTTCTTAGCTTTGTGGCTGCAGATGATTTACATCTTGAACAATTAGATGTCAAAACAGCTTTTCTCCATGGAGATTTGGAGGAGGAAATTTACATGTTGCAACCACAGGGATATGAGGTCAAAGGTAAGGAGAACTTGGTGTGCAGGTTGAAGAAAAGTCTGTATGGCCTAAAGCAAGCACCCGGACAATGGTATTTAAAATTTGATAGTTTCATGGCTGAACAGGGTTATCATAGATGTCATTCTGATAATTGTGTATATTTTAAGAGATTTGATAATAGCAGTTATATTATCCTGTTGCTTTATGTTGATGACATGTTTGTTGCTGGGTCTAACATGCAACATATAAATGATCTTAAACAGAAATTAGCCAGGTCATTTGCTATGAAAGATTTGGGTGCAGCTAAGCAAATTCTCGATATGAGGATTACACGGGACAGGAAAAATAGAACCTTGAATTTGTCCCAAAGTGAGTATATAAAGAAGGTGTTGAAAAGATTTAACATGCAGGATGCAAAAGCAGTTAGTACACCTTTGGCTAGTCATTTCAAATTGACTAAGGAGATGTGCCCAAAGGCACAGAAATAGATTAATAAAATGTCTAACATCCCGTATTCATCAGCTGTTGGCAGTCTGATGTATGCAATGGTATGCACAAGGCCAGATATTGCACATGCAGTGGGAGTTGTGAGCAGGTTTATGAGTAATCCGGGTATGGAACATTGGAATGCTGTGAAATGGATTCTTCGGTATTTGAAAGGAACTACTATGAAGGCATTATGTTTCAAAGGATCTAATGCTGCTCTAAGTGGATTTGTTGACTCTGATCTGGCGGGTGATATTGATTCACGGAGGAGTACTACAGGGTATGTTTTTACTATAGGGGGAATTGCAGTCAGTTGGATTTCTAGGCTGCAAAAGGTTGTTGCACTTTCAACCATTGAAGCTGAGTATGTTGCTGCTACAGAAGCCAGCAAGGAGATGATTTGGTTGCAATGTTTTCTGGAGGAATTGGGTCAGACACAAGAGGATAGCCCATTGTATACTGATAGCCAGAGTGCCATTCATTTTGCGAAGAACTCTGCTTTTCATTCAAGGACAAAGCACATTCAGCTCAGGTACCACTTCATCCAGACTGTTTTTGTGGAGGGTCAGTTACGGCTTGAGAAGATTCACACAAGTGAGAATCCTGTCGATATGTTCACAAAGGCAGTTCCACAGGAGAAGCTGATTTCTTCATCAGTTTCTGTTGGTCTTCTTGATTGATAATTGTGGAATTTATACCAGTCGAGTCCTAGTGTTTTATCCAGCGGATGTTGCATGTATAGTGGTGTCGTGTAGTATCAGTCTCCAAGTGGGAGATTGTTCGGTGTGGAGCCTGATCAGTCTCCAAGTGGGAGATTGTTCGGTGTGGAGCCTGATCAGTCTCCAAGTGGGAGATTGTTGAAATGTGGCGACTGATCAGCAAAGTACTGTACACTCAGCACGTATCCTCGCCGGGGTCCGGGGTCGGGCTGGGCCGGGCCGGGCCGGGCCCTGAGTAGGGGTTCGGGGGCGGGAGCCCTCGAGAAATTTTTTTTGCTGTTTTTCGTTGATGAAAACCGACATTGTAATAAAACCCTAAAAAGGCCGACTTTGTTTGTTGCCCTAAAAACGCATGTTATAAGCGGCTAGGATGCTTAAGGCATTGTAAGGTTGATGTACTGTTTTTGCTGGATAATAAGAAAGATTGGATGACTGTGTATGGTGGACGTAACCCATTCTGAGTGAACCACGTTAAATCTCTGTGTTATTTGTGTCCTATTTTATTTCTTTATCTTTTTGTATTTAAATCTGCATATAATTGTTAGTTCATATTTGCTTCGGATCTGCTTGAAACCTTAACACATCAGACCCTCCTCCACCATGATTTTGCTCATAGGCCATTGGGAATACATCACTTCAAGGGTTTGAGAACATCGATATTATTGGTGAAGTAAAGCGATTCACTTGGAAGCATTTTAGAGGTGATTTGAAGGGGATATCAGTCAAATTAGGACTGAGAACAAGTTCGTACCAGACCCCTATTATCCACGATTTTGCTTCTACCTCAATGTTTGGGCATTGTAACCATCATATGACTACAGCGCTCTTTTTGGGAAGGGTCAACAATGATGTTTGGTGATTGAAAGGTGACCAATCTGCTGTCAATTAATAGTTACGATTCTCCAGACCAGCATCAGGGGCGATTTTGGAGATAATTTGATTTGGCACAGTGGCTTCAGATCTCATGATATTGCTTGCTTCTTCATTCTCCTACCTAGGCGATTTCCTCCAGGTTCTTTTTGGCATTGTCTTCAATGATTTTTGTTGATTGAATATGTATGTAGTCATGGCAGCTTATGTACTCAGAAAATACAGAAACTAGTCAAGAGTCTAGCCATTGTGTTGACATATTGTAATCATACTATTGTCATTGTTAAGGAGGAATAAGGTTGCTTTCAGCTCTTATTGTGTGTCATCATTGATTGCATGCCGTATGTTTGATAAGATGCCTATTGAGCTGTAGGAGTTCTTTACATCTTATGTGTATCATGAATATGTATTAGAAGAGTCAGATAGTTATTAAGCCATATGCTGATAATTTAGACAAGTATGAGACCATTTGTAAACATCTTTGATGCTGCTAACAGACTGCAAACTAAGACCAGCAAACTGAGACCTTGTTAGCCAATTGTTTGACGATATTCCTTATGTTGATAATACACCATTTCTATACTCTTCAAGCAAGGGATATTTCAAATATTCTAAAGTCACTTATGACAAGTTTAATATTTAAAATTGATTTTTATAATTTATATTCTGGAAAGTTCCAAGAGGGCTTTATAAGGAGATTTGAGAGCTCATTTCCATTCATCTTGGTTATGATATTTCTTTCAGAAAATTTTGGAGATCTTATTTTACAAGTTCACCATGCCCTAGGATGAAAACCCTTGGGTATTTTGGGTTGTTTGGATGAAAACTCACTTAGCCTTTGAGCTGAATTCTGTTGTGCCGATTGCACACCCCACCCCATCTTTGACAGGGGACCCCCTCTCTTTCTGCCCTCGCATAAGAGAGAAATGTAAGATTCTGCAGTTCAGAGCCATAGTGAATTTTGACCCTTCAATCCCAAAGCAAAATTTGCGAATTTCATGCAAAAGTCCGAGTTTTCAAAGGCAAAGAATTCACATTTTACAAAGAAAAGCTAAGAAATAGGGGAGGGCGTGAATGAAAAGTTCAATTATTTTTATTTGCAAGAATATCTTAAAAGCAAACTTGCCCTCGTCGTAGGTTCTGAGAGAAAAGAACAAAATCGTGATTCTCAAATCGCCTTCAAATCCGAAATAAACCTCTTCATGGTGCGATAAAATGAAAATCGCGTAGTCACCCTAGAATGCCTAACAGAATACCAAGATCATGAACAAGGGGGTCGATTGCAAGTAAAAGGTTTGAAGGTTTTGGTGAATTTGCCAACTTCGCATTTTTTGCAAGAGATCCGAAAAAACCTAAAAATCACACATTCTATACCAAATGGCCGAAGTTTGCAGTTAAACCAAAAAGGGCGAGCAAATAATTAGGTTCGGCTTTTGTTTTTAAAAGAAAATTGCAAGGCAAGATTCGCTCATTTGGTCCAAAAAAACTGAATTCGCTGGGTGAAGGGTGGACAAGCAAAACTTTTGCATTTTCATCTAAAATCGTGAATTCATCATAACCAAGGGTGGGATAAAAGAGTTCAGCAATTTCGAGTTTTTTTTTTTTAGGGAAGAAATGAAAGTCTTGATTGAGCCCGAATTTCATCTATTAAAGGGGCATTGAAAAGTTCGATAACAAGGGCATGAAAATCGCATACTCACCCTAAGAAGTCCGAATTTTAACTCAAGCTTAAAAGGGGTGTTTCAAAGTTCAAAAAATTTGCAACCAAAATAGTTCACTCAATATGCCCCAAAAGCCCGATTTTACCAGAAGAAAAGGGCGTTTAAGAGAAACTCACACTCCTTGTTAATTTTGCAAAGGGCAAGAAGTTTGCACATTTAGGCTAAAAAGCCGGGTTTTCAGCTAGACGGCTTAGGGTGTAAATAAAACTCGGCGACTCCATAAGTTTTGAGAGAAAACAAACAAAATCGCTTTTCAAGTCAAAAGCAAAATGTTCGCTCATATCAACTAAAATAACCAAGTTCATTTGAGGAAGGGGATCGAAAATTTTAAAGTTAAGACTGTTGGGACTCACAAAATTTTGATGAATTTGGGAGGCCCATTTCTAATGTTTGCATCTGCTATCAAAGGACCACCTAATGGGTCAGCTCGATAGGCATTCATTTCAAAGAAGGAAAAAATAAAACCCAGTTTGCATCCTCCCCTCGCGCAAAAATTCCAAGTAAATGCAATTGGTTGGTATATTGCCTGTGCCCTTGCGTGGTTCTTGAAGAGGCTTAGAAACCTTCAGGCAAAAGCAAATGGTAGGAGTCGCGTGACCGAAGAAAGGACTCAAAGGTTTTTCAAGCAAAGGCCCAGGCGTAGACCATTTATCCCACATTGGCCGCGTGGAGGAAATTTATCGCATTTAAAAGCAAGGCCGCATATATCCTTAGTGTCAAAGCTTACGAGCTTTTGGCAAAGAGTAGTTCAGCGTTGGTGGGCCCCCCGCATGCGTGCGCGTCTCAAAGCGGCCAAATTTTGTAGTAAAAGGGCAAATTAACAGGCGAGCAGGTTGCAGACGATCGGACGACCATCGCTATACCACTATGCGAAAGTGCTCGACTGTTAATCACCGCGACTTGGCGACTGGCGAGGTGGCAAACAGGTGGCGCCTAGATGGTGGCCAAGTGGATGCGCAGACAAACCAAAGGGTGACTTATCGAACAGACCGTGGCTTCGATGGATCTCTAAAAGGTTTCACCGAAGGCTCAGTTCCATCGACATAGGTGCATCGAAGAAATCCAAACTGGTCTCTCGGATAAAAAAGGGTGTCGATGAAACTGCAGGTTTGATGGGACATGTGAACGGCTGTAATGTCCCCATTTTGCGAGCATCAGAGTTTGTAAGAATTAGCCTATCATTTGACCCTCGTAGGCTAATAATTATTGATAGAGGGCCTCGTGTGGCAATTACTTGGTGATTAGAGACATTACTCTTCTGCTGGATTCAGGTTTTGGCCTTTGCACAGGTTTTTTTGACTCAGATTGGCACACTTACTATTTATAGTAAGTTACTATTTTGGGAGAGTCAGGGTTCCTATTAATAGAAAGACACCTGAGCAGAGCTTATTGGCAGTGTCGACCTTGATTGGGCCTTTGCAGCTATTTCTAGACTCAGTTCCACATACTTACTATTTATAGTAAGTCACTATTCAGGGTTTCTATTTTTAGACAGGCATCCAATCACATGGAGAACAGGGAGAGTCGACTCCTGGCTCAGACGGCTTAGCAATCAGACAAGTACATCAAGAGATATTAAAGTTTAAGTGACTTAAGTGATTTATTTAATATTTTAATATTATTATAAAGTTCTAAAGTAACTTCATAATAATAAAGTCACTTTAATATAATAAAGTGCGTTAAGTGAATAATTTAATGTGGGAATAAATCTTTTATCCCACATTGGCCAGGAAGGTGTTTGAGCTCTCTTAAGGAAAGAATAAAAGGAAAGGCAGGAGTTCATTCTCGGCAATCCAGTTGATGAATAGTATTTTGATTGTGGAGCCTAGGGCTTTCGCAATTTTCTTCTTTGATCATAGGAAACGAAAACTTCCTATTGATAGCAATTTTGAAGGTGTGAAATAACACCTGAATTATTGCAGTTGTGGGAAAGAATACTTCAGTTCTTTCATTTGTGCAAATTGATGAAGTTTTTCTACAAGGGTTTGAAGTTTATTGTTGGAGAACATTTATAATTGGTTGTGAATCATCCTTCTTTGGCACATGGAGTTATATCATTCTTGTTGGGAGAGATTATCAACAAATTATTTAAGGTTTTAAGAGCAGATTGCAAGTTTGTTCTTGCTGCTACAGTGCCATGAACAGTGCGCTACAGTGCCGTGAACAATGCGCATGAACAGTGCCGTGAATAGTGCGCTACAGTGCCGTGAACAGTGCGCTACAGTGCCGTGAATAGTGCGCTACAGTAGTTTGAGTTCTATAGAAGGGGATTTAGAAAGGTTGAACAGCTATATATATTTGACAAGGGATTTGCATATGAGGAGAATCAAACCAATATATCAAGGCAGCCATTGAAATACCAGGTTTTCTATCTATGGTCATTGTATTAGAAAATCATTACTTCATTGCCTCATTTTCTATTATGATTATATCATGAAATATTTGGAGGTTGCATATGTTTAATGGAGATATAATTTGCATATTCCACATTCATGGTAACATTCAACATTGATCAGCCATTTAGCTTTCATGCCAATTGTTTGCTTAAATGTCTAATGGCTGTAGGTGTACTTTGGGATGCATGACAAGTGTTTGTCTTAATGTCAACTAGCTGTACTAGTTAATTTCAGTCATTACATATGTGTGGAAAGGTCTAAAACAGCTAGTATATCATTTCTATAACAACTTTGCATTGTTAGAAGCTTTCCATAACTTCATTTGCAGCCTACAAAACCAAAGAAGACAAAGAAAGAATTCACTACAGCGGCTTCAAACATTGTATGCCAAATGTTTGACAATATTCCTTGGTGTTCAAATAAGCAAAAACAGGGTCAGATTAGCTAAGGGATATTACAACGGCTCGCCGAGGGAGGTAGTTTGGCCGAAAGAATGATATCCAATAGAACCAAAGGCGACGTGGTGGTCCGGGTAGATCAGGTGGTGCCCAGGCGGATCTCAGAATGAACCAGTGGCTGACACGTAGCAGAAGGGAGCAGATCAGCCAAGGTAAAGGTCGGGCAAATCAAGCAGGATTGGATGGTGATGCGAAAGATCCAACGGCGGTCGCTATACCGAGATAGAAAGATGCTCGCCAGCTATCCCCCGCGACTTGGCGACAAAGCACAGGCGGAAATGGTGAGCGGCTCAGGTGTTAAGGATTGAGTAGGTTGAAAGCAGATCAACGACCGTCGCTATACCGCAAGATGAAGGTGCTCGCTGGTTATCCCCTGCGACATAGCGATTGGCGAGGTGGCAGTTGAGGTGGTTGTCCAGGTGGGCTCAGGACGAATCGGGATGTGCCACATGGCAGAGTAGAAGAATAACCAAGGCGGGCCCAAGTCCGGTGGCAGGTCCAAGTGGCGAGTAGGTGGATCCAAAGGCGAACGAGGAAGTGACACGTGGCGGGCCCACTAGAAGAGAGAGTAGTCCAGGCAAATTAACGGGTGGGCAAGTCAAGGAAGATCTGACGGTCGGATGGATGATCCGACGGTGGTCGCTATGTCGCAATGGAAAGTAGCTTGATGGCTATCAGCGCGACTTGGCGATCAAGTGGTGGGACCTGACAGGAGAGCGATTCAGAGGAGAAATAAAGAACGCCCAGGTTAGAGGGTAGGTTCAGCCTTGCTCAGGTGGCAGGACAAGTGGCGCACAGAGGGACTCACGAGCCAATCCAGAGGTGACATGTGGCAAAGATCTGTGCGGGAAATTCAAAGTTTAAAATATAGTTTCAGACTATAGTGAAAAAGAGAAATTAATGACTGAGCTCATTTGAGAGATTGATGGCTGAGGGATTATTTTTGCCCAAAAATATAAGTATTATATATCGATGGAAAGCTCTAACAATGAGGAATCCAATTCTGCAGTCAAGTGTAACCCATGACAAGTATTTTGGGGCAGTTACCTCGGGATCTCAGAATTTATCTTTCAGTCAGAAAGATAAGATTTTCTGCAGGCCAAGTGTGCGGGCGGTTAATGCAGAAGATTTGGCAGTTTCCATTGTCAGAGATGAAATCCGATCTTTTCTCTTCCTATTTGTTCTGAGTTTCTTCTCATTGTAAAGGTTCCATATTTTTGTGAGCAAGGCTCCTTAATCTTGGTTTCCAATTCTGAGTTTTTTCCAAGTTTGTAATACAATGTCCTTTTTCAAGTAATGGAATATATTTTCTAGCCGTAAGTGTTTCTTGTTGCAGATTTATATGTACGTAAGGCATGCATAAATTCACACAAAGTTGTCTCTGAATGTATATTTCTTTGTTACAAATTAAATCCTCAAGGAGGCTGGAGTTTGTCAATCTCAAGGAGATTGTTGTGATTGTTTGCAGGCATTCTTCAAGGAAGAATTTAAACTCTGTAATCAATCATAGATAATGGGATATATTTTCAAGATTTGATGATTTTGTGAGTGAGTTGAGTAATGCATTTTTGTAAGGCATTAATGCAGGGATATTTAATGATGAAGGTAGATTTGCAATGGAGGTTTTCATTTACAGTTTGATGTATGACTCCTTGCCCTTGGATAAGGCACTGGTCTTGCAGATTCTGGGGGTTCTCAAAGATTTAAAAAAAATCAAATATCCATTTACTTTTATGTTTGTAGGTTTAGTTTGTTCCACCTACCTCATGCTCCAAAATAGTTGAGATGTCAATGTAGATCTAGCCCATCTGCAGTAACCTCCTTGTTGTTGAGCCTTTTGAGATTCATTTGCTTTTGTTGATGCCATATGTTTGTGATTGGTTGTATTTTATGCATCAAAGGGTGTCCCCCCTAGGTCTAGCAGAACCTGAAGTGTAGGAGGATCATTAGGATCCTATGTTATGTTGTCCAAGCCCTGAAGCATTTCATTGATTGAGACTGGCTATTTCATAGATAGTTTGCAGGTGAACTTGGTTTGCTCATTTTTGAGAACAACAAAGACATTTAACAATTTCCTTCACAAAAGCTAAGTTTTTGAAAGAGAGGTCAAGTTTAAAATCTCGCATTTGTACTCACAAGGCCGAGTTCGCAAATTATAAAGGGGGTCGATTTATTATCGTTTTGCCTAAAAAACCCGAGTTTTGGCCTTGTGTGATTTAAAACATTGCTTTCATTCGTCCTCACAAGGTCGAGTTTGCTTCCACAAAGGACATTTAAAAGTTGTTAAGTATCTTTCAACACTTATTTGTTAAATTAATTTAATTTTTTTCGAAGTGATTAATTCAAGTCGGAATTGATTGTTTGCAGATCGATGTCGCTGAAAAGAGCTAAGGTGACAACCTGAAGTGCAAATTGAAGATAGGATCGCGATTGACGCCGAGAAGCGAAGATGCAAGATCAAAACGACACTCCCAAAGCACTGCCAATAAAGAACGCACCATAGAGCTAAAACAATAACGGGGAAACACACCACTGAACCACAAGTTGAAGTCCACCCTCAAGATTGAAGACATAAGAACATACAAAATGCTACCAGTGTGTGCATTATGAGAAATACACAGCTGGAATTAATTCCAGAAAATTAGTGTCTGTAAATTGAATAATTTTAATGTAAACTACTTGTGGGCCCCTTTCAATGCATTTAAAACAAGGGGTACATAGGTCAGTTATGCCTCAGCTACCTGATTGACCGAATTAATACCAAACAGTTGTAGGTGGTTGAGAATATGGTTGGGAGGACAACTAAAAAGATACTAGGCATGGGCTAAAGCTGCTTCTAGAAGATCGATTAGGGCCCTTGGATGCAGTCAATCCTGGCCTTTGATTCAAATTGTAAACTTTATAAAAGGTAGGTGCCTCTCTCTTGTAAAGGGTTGGATGTTAGAAGGTTAGATTTTAGTAGTGAGTTAGATTTTTAGGAGATAGGAGTTAGATGTAGTTTTCAGATTAGAAATAGAGTAGAACTGCTGTATGAAATTGTTGCAATGACAACCAAAATCAATATATGAACATTGAATCTAGTGTTTGTTATTTTGCTTTTATTCTATTTGCTTGGTTTCCTTCAGTTTGTTAAGTCGAGTTTAGTGATTTGAATGGCAAAGTGTGGGGGGTATTTGATGCATTTCAAGTTCATACCATTGGGGACATGCTGATTGTAGGTCACCGTGTATGGTTAGTCTGAACCCAAAACTGTGCTTAGTTCAACTGTAGGTATTCATCTTAGGCTACGCCAGAATTTGGTGCCTAAATGAGTACCTCCAGTCTGAAAATCCTTCATCCCTTTGGAGCTTGCACCGTTCTTGTCGAGTTGTGAGGGTGTCTCTAGCGAAACAAGAATTGGTTTATTGAAATTTGTCTACCCGCTGCATTAACTGTTATTGTCATTGTCCTTAGGATTCCTAAACCCTTCCCTTTTGCTTTTATTTTCCCCAGCTTGAGAATCGCAACATCGTTGGATGCAGACCAGCTTGTTGTAAACGTAAGTCCCCTTGTGTTTCCAGCAAAACACATCAAACTATTGAGCTATCCCGCAGTCAAGACCTGACATTTGACATTTGGAACCTTGAGTGTCCCTTTTGATCATTTAAAACAGCATCAGAGATTCTTTTATTCAAGAGAGGATAGGGTACTCAGCATTCTATTCTGCGTTGACCGGGGAGAGTTGGTAATCCGACTTTAGCCACGCCAACAAATTCATCCCAAAATTCACAATTGGACTTAATTGAGCAATTTGTGTTGCCAAGAATAATCATTATATTATGTTGTCATATTATGTTTATGTTATCATCGGTAATAATGAGTTATGACAGTCAGTTAGTCGTCCCGAAGGGCAGTTGGACGTGACGGTTGGTCGCACCCCTTTGGGTATTATATATTGCATACCTTCCCTTCAAAGTAGCATCATGATAGTTGTATCTGGGTTTAATGTTACAAGCACTTGATATACATGGACTGTTGAATTAATACAGAAACTGGTTCTTTAATATATTTCCATTATGTTCTGTGCATTTGCTTTCTGCGTTTAATCGTTTACCGTATGTGGCAAACATTTGGCGCCGTTGCCTAGACATACTCGAGAAAGGACGAAGCGGATGGCGTACAGACACGATGGGCCTACCCATTGGTGAGATTAACCTAGAGGCCGACGACGCGCAAACAGAGCTCTACGACGAAGAAGACACTGTTACGAGGGAATTCTCAATCCTGCTTCAGGTGGCAATCGAGACCTACGTCCGAAGGGAGGCCACGAAGGCTAACGTCCCAACAAGTGCAGTGTGGACCGCACTGGAGGTTAGCCCCGCAGCGAATCGGTTGATGAACCACCTCCCCCGATTGCTTACACAGGCATCACTGGCACAACGAACTCGCCTGGAGGAGATTGCCCGTGAGGAGCGACGCCAACAAGTCCTCCAATAGTAGGAAGAAAACAGCCGTCGTTGGGAAGCGGACTGTGATGGCACGAGGCCAAGGGGAAATTGAACACTGAACCTCCAGGAGGAATAAAGAACATTCTATACTATAATAATGGTGTCGTACTGTTGACACAAATTGTATCCGACGGGATGAATTAATAAAGAAGTGTTCTATTTTCATGTGTTGTTGCTATTTATGGGGATGTACGGGAATTAATGCCCAACCTATTAAACAAAGATAGAAATAAGAAAGCACAAACGGAGGAGTGGGAGGCCGCATAGAGGGCCTTGATTCTGAAACAACAAGTAGAATGTAGACGGAGGCTGAGGCAACTTGCTGAAGGACGACCTGCCGAAGGGTTGCCCGAAGGGAACCAAGGAGGTGTCATGGAGGGTGTAGAAGCCGAGGAAAATTTCTTCGCGTCACCAGAACACCGTAGGGTGAGAAGCCACAAAGAGTTTTTGGAGGAAACAAGGCTACGAAGGAATCTGGTCGAAGAGACCCGGGATCAGTTTAGGAACTTATCCCTTACGCCGCGAAGTGAGGACCACCAAAGGGAGCCAGCAGCAGGCACGGGTGAGAACGGAGGTGAGGGCAACAAAATTTGAAGGAGTATGGGACACTGCAAGGGCCGTCAAGGAATGGATACAAGGCATCAGAAAAAGGGGGGAACGAATCCTTTTGGAAGTGAAGGAAATGGCTCGCCACCGAGAAACCACTTTGGTTAAGTTATTAGAGGTAAAGAGGGAATCCCTCCACATCCAGGAAGTGGCTGCCACTACTCTTCCCCTCATGAACGCTCTTTTCTGGACCCATGCACAGATTCCTACATTACCCACCATCCTAGATCCTCATAACATCAGCACTCTTAAGGAATGGTACTGGACTATCAACATGAAGAATGATGCAAAGGAAATCATTGATAGAGAACACAATGCATGCGAGGTAATTCTGAAAACCATGCAGGAACTTGGCAAGATAATCCTTCGATCAATGGTTTCGGGATGGGTAAATGACCAATCCGATGAAGTGATACTGCCAGACTGGGAGGGAAGATTGGGAACAAATAAGATCACTCATTCCATTAAGGACCTAGGCTTCGCCGATCAATTCCACTCGGACATGTTGTGCTTTGAGCGTTATTGTTCCAGTTGGCAAGATGGTCTAAAGTAGGTAGACCAATACCTCGAAGGCATGCAATATAAAATTCGCCATCCTCCTATGCCTCCATTTAGTCTGCTTATCAAATTATGTATCAGGTTCCAGGAGTATGTTCGTGAGGAACGTGCAGCAGGTCGAGACCTCTGGCGGGAATATTTGCTTGAAGAAAGTCAATTTTTGATAAAAGGATTTGAAACTGGAAAAGAAAAAGTGTTTTCCTAAAAATGCACTTTTTTCCTTTTTAAATTTTGAAAAGTGCACTTTTGGCCAAAAGGGTCATATTTGACTTTCAAGTCAACTAAAATGTAAAACTTTATGAATGCACCTTTTTGGATAATTTTGGATAAGTTTTAATTATCCTTTTTGGGTAGTTATTACTCATTTTGGGGTGGTTGTTGATATTTGCCTCCCATTTATGGGTATGGGCAGCCATGCTTTATGGATGAATCTGGGCCACTTGTTTAGATTAGATCTGGGCCATTCATCCAATTTTGGAGCCTATTTAAAGGGGACTGGTTTCCCTTATTTTGTAAGAAGTTCTTGGATTGTTGCAAAAGCTCTGGCGAAATTTACACAGGATTAATGCAAAGTTAAGGCTGTTTTCTTTTCATTGTGAGTGCATGGTCTCCTTCTTGACCATTTAAATTATTTTGTTATGTCTTTCATTTTTCTGTAGCATTTTCAAACAAACATCCGACAGAATCTTCGCAGTTCACATCATTGGGGAATGGCTGATTGCCTTTCTCTCTGCATGGTTAATCTGAACCTTTTATATGCTTAAGTTCGGTTATTGAATACTCACTATGAATGTAAAAGCTCTAATGTTGTAGTTGATAACATGAAAATCTTATTTTCCTTTGAAGATTGCACTAGATTTATGTAAACATTGCGCTCAAGTAGCTGGTGATGCTTAGTCTAGTTATTTGGAGGTGTTCGTCTGTTTGCTGAAACTGCTATCTTAGTTAGAATTTACATTTCATGTATCTCTCTCTCCCTATCCTTCCCTCCTTTTTCCTTTTTTTTTAATCAAGAAATCCCGTAGTCCCATTGAAAGCAGTATCAAGTCAACTGAAATCATTTGATAAGAAAGATCATCAAGATTCCAGAGAACTCATCTATCAATCGCCTATCTCACCGTAAGTCCCCCTTGTGTTTCCAGCATAAACACATCAAACCACTAAGAAATCCCGCAGTCAAGACCTGACAAACGAAACCTTGAGGTTATCCCCTTTGATCAAACGTAAAAAAACCAGCACTAGGGATTTCCTTATCTCAAGAGAGGATAGGATACTCAGCTGGTTATTCTATTCTGTGTTGGCCGTATGGAGTTTGCAGCAATGTGATTCCAGACACGTCAACAGAACGTCACTGGGGTAAAGTCCTTCCTTGGTCATATAGGGTACTACAGGAGGTTCATCAAGAACTTCGCTGAGGTGTCCCACCCGTTGGATAGTTTGACACGGAAAGGGTAGCCATACATCTGGACAAAGCCACAGAGCAATGCATTTGAAGAGTTGAAGACGAGATTGATGGGAGCACCCATATTGGCATACCCGAACTGGGATAAGGAATTCCACGTTCACGTGGATGCCTCAAATTATGCCATCGGGGCTACATTAGCCCAGGTAGGAGGACACGGGTTGGACCATCCCGTTTGTTTTGCGAGCAGGTTGCTCTCGAAGGCTGAAAAGAACTACAGTACCACGGAACGCGAAGCCCTCGGCATGGTCTATGCCGTATTGAAATTCCATCATTACCTACTCGCGACACCATTCACATTTTACGTAGACCACTAGGCACTCATGTACTTGGTAAATAAGCCTATTATCCAAGGGAGGATAAGCCGTTGGCTATTGCTACTACAGGAGTTTACATTTACAATTGTGGTAAGACCGGGGCGAAGCCATGTCATAGCCGATCAGCTGACCCGGATTAAGTCGGGGGAACCTCCGGAGGGAGTAAACGATGATTTCCCGGATGTGCACTTGTTCCAAATAGCCGTACTCTGTTCGTGGTACAAGAAGATTGGAGAGTACCCGTCGACGTCCCGATTTCCGGAGGATATGCTCCCACGGGAACGAAGAAAGCTAGTACTAAGGAGCAGGACCTTTTCACTGATCAATGGCTTACTCTACAAAATGGGGCCAGACCAAGTACTAAGGCGTTGTGTCATGTTGGAAGAAGTCCCCAGTGTATTAAGGGAGGCACACGAAGGACCCGCAGGTGGACATATGGGCCTAGACACTACAGCCTGCAAGGTGCTTCTGGCAGGACTGTGGTGGCCAACCGTACATAATGACGCCAGGGAGTGGGTCGTGGGGTGCGACACTTGCCAACGGGCGGGCAAACCTTTGAAGCGGGACTTCATGCTCCTCAACCCTTCGCACGCACAGGAACTCTTCGAACGATGGGGACTCGACTTTGTAGGGCCTCTTAAGGCTAGCCACACACGATAGTGCCGTTACATTGTGGTCGCGACATAATACTTGACTAAGTGGGTAGAGGCGAGGGCTCTTCCGGATAACTTCGCAGTAAGCACGGCTAAATTTATCTATGAACAAATCATTACGCGATATGGCATACCTATTCAGCTGACCAGTGACCGAGGGGGCCACTTTGTGAACCATGTCATACGGCTGTTGACCACAGAGTTAAAAATTTTCCACTCATTTTCGAGCCCGTACTACCCACGTGCGAATGGGCAGGCCGAGGCCACGAATAAAATATTGGTTTCGGTAATCTACAAGTCCTGCAGAGTAGAAAAGGAAGACTGGGAAGAGAAGTTACCCTCCGTATTATGGGCCTACAGAATGACTTACAAGGTGACCACCGGTCAAACTCCATTTCAACTGTACGGTCAGGAAGTTGTGGTGCCTATCGAATTTATGGTACCAAGCCTCCGAATAGCAATTGAAAATAGACTCGGAGACATGGAAAGCCTGCGGGAGAGGATTTACAACTTGAACAAACTAGACGAGCATCGAATGGTGGCGTAGTGGGCCACGGAGGCCACACAAGCCATAAGAAAAGTATGGCACGACAAGCATTTAAAACGGGTAAAATTCACCCCAGGACAGCTGGTTTTGAAATACAACGGGAAAAACGAGATCAAACTAGGGAAGTTTAAGGTGAGATGGCTAGGACCCTTCCAAATTCGCGAAGTCGAGGCCAACAGGTCCATCCGGTTGACAACGTTGGACGGAAAACAGGTGCCCGAGGCTATGAACGGCTCCAAATTGAAACTGTACCGCGAATGACAGCTGCACCAGCGGCCTTTGGGACAAAAAAAATAAAAATAAAAAAAATATATATATATATATATATAAAATTATATATATTTAAAAAAAAAAAAAAGAGGCCACGGTGGGACCACCGAACGGTGGAACCATCGTGCGGTGGCAACACCGTGCAGTGGAAACCACCGCATGAAGACACCGCCAATAGCATAAAGAGACGTCACCAACAGTCGACAGAAACACACGACGCCCGCAAAGAAACCGACGTAGCACAAAAACGACGCCGCTCAAACACGCCGCCCAGCAAAAAAAATAAGCAACCTGCATAAATAAGAAGCAGGACACACAGCGCAAACACCGTCGCCCAGCAGCAGCACACAAAGCCACGCATAGCCGTAGGCCCTCGGCAAAGAGAAAGGAGACAAACTACCCGCAACCATTGCCACAGAGAAGGGGAAGTGGCGTAACGGTTTTACGAGTAGCCATATCTCAGCTGGCAGATTAAGGAGGCAACCTACAGGGAATGCATTCAGCGGGCAAACGGCATTGGCGAGCAAAGTTGTAGACAGACATGGACAAGACCACGAGGGTTTTACCATCGGGAGTTCGAGTTGCAGGAGGCACCGATACAAGCACTAGTGCCAACAAACAGAAACACAGGCCGAAGATAGCCACAGCCATAGCCACAGGAAAGGTTACCGCCGACACTATTGTGTTCGAGGGTGTGAATGGAGCCGAGTGCTGCAAGTGGTGGCAGGAGAATGCTGCTGATCACGAAGTGAAAAAAAAATTACAGCGAGTAGGAGTTCATTGGGCTATCTAGATGCCGGTTTTTCCCATAAAGAAATTCGAGGTATCGCTGCGATTGATGGTCGACGTGTTTGACGCCACCTCCAAAACGAGCACGTTTGACTACGGCAACCATAGGCTAAGGCTTTCCTTCACAGCAACAGATTTTACGAGGGTATTTGGCATACCAGGCCACAATGGGAAGAAAGTGGAGTTGAAGGCTAAGAAAATGAATAAGGACACGAAGGAACACTGGGTGAAGATGGCCTCCCACAACCTTACACCGATTGAACTGGCCTCTGTGACCAATGCCACAAAAAATAGGGGAATGAAGAAGTCGTTTGTAGCCGAAGGGCCGTGGCGCTGTATCATGGATGTCGTGAAGAGCCGACTTACCGGGTCCAGCCGAGCATCAGATATCGCCCTACCTCAGATTATTTGGATGAATGGACTTATGAATGGGGTGCAGTACGACTGGGCTACAGTACTTGCAGACAGGATGTGTGAGTTCATGACTCTACACCACCGCACCTTTTACATGCCGCACTATGCCATTGGGTTGTTTCTGGAGGCTATGCGTTCCCAGCTGCCAGAGGACGAAGTAGACATCAAATTGGAAGGTAGTCTGGCACCAGGGGAGCCACCCATCTTCTATTGGTGACATATGGATGTAGGGCTCACACCTACGGCAGGGCAGAAGAGGCGAAGGCCGGATGTGTTCGAATCTGACAACTTTGACAGTAGGTGGGAAGAGACCTCAAAAGCCTTGAGTGACTTAGATGGAGATAGTGGGGCAAGCTTAGTCGAGGCTGAACCAGCATCCACACCCCCACCCCAAGTCTTGTTCGCCACACCCATGCTGACCGCCTCAGTGCAGTTGAGTCCGTCTACGAGTGGCTTTGCGTCCATTCCGACCTTCGGGGAGCGGAGGCCACCGGTAGTAATGGGGATGTCATCAGGAACAGAGGAAGGGAGGACAGAGATAGTTCCGTCAGAAGAAGTAGGTGAATCCAGGCCACAGGGAAAGTGCAGGGGCACGGTCAAGTAGTGACAGGAGCAATAGGCGGGGGGATACTACACCCCCTCGAGGAGGACAGTTGGTTGAGCAGGGAGTTCGAGATTACACCCATGTCGCCTAGGCCAGTTACTACCATTTCTCCCTCACGGGATACCCCCGTGCATGGTGACCCTCAGGAGGACTTAGATGCAGAGGTTGTGGACTTAGATAGCGAAGGTTCTCCTAGGGATGTGACACACTCGATGGAGGTGCAGGGCAGGGAGTTGGCACTGGAGCAAATAGCTGAGGTCCATGTGGACAGCCAGCGGAGCAGAGTAGAGAGCCACACGGAGAGCAGGCAACCAGGCCGGGTAGACGTGGAGGCGTACCTCCAAGATATGGTGGGTCGAGGGAAGACTTACTTTCAGGAACTAGTATAGACTTATCTGTAGGAGGAGGTCCGCCGAGGGCAGGAGGTGATTGCTTCCCTTCAGTTAGAGGGCCTCAACAACACCATTCAGGAGTTGGAGCGGCTGCTCAGGTTTATGCGGGAGGGTTGTCCGCAGGCATTTGCTGCCTGTTTTGAGAGAGGTGGATGGCCAGAAACTGAGACGACAGAGATGTTGGCCGCATGGGCAGTGAGCACGCCACTAGTGGACAGTAGAGTGGAGTCTCTCGGGAGGCAGATTGAGCAAACCTTCAAGGAAGTGTATCATACTCTTCGCCGGACGGAGTCCATATCTGCAGGACATCTGACTGTGAGGGCGGCCGCGGAGAGAGCTCGGGAGGAGTTGGCCACCCAAGTTGACGCCGTGTAGAGAGACTTGGACCGCCGGGAGGTGGCATGGGAAGCTGAGAGGGCTCAGTTTGCTGCCGAGAAAGCACGGTTAGCTGCAGAGTTGGAGGACGCAAGGGCAGCACAGGCACCCTGACCACTAGTTTGGTACATGCACGAGAGACGGTGGATGCCAAGGAAGGAAAACTCCTGGAAATTGCTCGGATGGTTAAGTCTGCAATTGAGCATAGGAAGGTTGTTGAGCGGGACCTATAGGTGTGGACACAGCAGGTGCATGATCTGCGCGCACGACTGACACCAGCATCATCATCAGCCCTGCCACCTGCTGCTTAAGGGACGCCCCCTCCACCCCCTTCTTCTATACCTTGATTCTGTTTAGTGTATGCACATCATCTTTGTTTTTGTATTAAGTTGTCCGGAGACGACTTCTTTTCTTGGGGGGGATGATGTTGCCGGGAATAATCATTATATTATGTTGTCATATTATGTTTATGTTATCGTCGGTAATAATGAGTTACAGCAGTCAGTTAGTTAGTCGTCCCGAAGGGCAGTTGGACGTGACGGTCGGTCGCACCCCTTCGGGTATTATATATTGCATACCTTTCCTTCAAAGTAGCATCATGATAGTCATATCTGGGTTTAATGTTACAAGCACTTGATATACATGGACTGTTGAATTAATACAGAAACTGGTTCTTTAATATATTTCCATTATGTTCTGTGCATTTGCTTTCCGCGTTTAATTGTTTACCGTATGTGGCAAACAATTTGGAGTTTGGATTGTCATCATTCTTATCTATAGTTGGAAATAGGATGGTTTCATTGCCAAAATGTTTGAAGTCTTCTAAAGAAAAGACAAATTTTCAGAATTTTGAGGTTTGGGAAATTTTTAGTTTGGATGCCAAATATGTTTATGTATTGATTTTACAATTAGAAGACATTAAGAAGGGTTTCATCTCTGCAGCAAATTGTCGGTGATATGAAGGAATTTAGTGATAACAATTGATGGCACAAATAGAGTAATTTGAAGAATTATATAATTCTGATTTCTATGACAACATTGTGACTCCTTTAAAAATGATTTGAGAAAACAACAGCTATTGAAGTAATTGCAGATTTTGGGTGAGTTGCTGGGCAAACATTGCAATGAATTGAGGATATTTACTATCACAAATTCAGACGCCATTCCTGTGAGCAGATCAGACCTTTGAGGAGAGTTATCTCAGTCTTGTTTAGACACCATAAAAGCTGCAGTCTAGCGAATCAGAAGCTGGAAGATTTGAAGAGTTGGTGTTTTATTAGAACATCCATAATAGGGTTGATTCATGATTGAATTGTCACCTCCAAATAAAGATATCAATAGCGAGTGATTTTTCAAGAAATTCTGGGTGGTTTTGATGGCATATTATTTTCAGATTTGTGGCGAATTAATGCAGGTCTGCAGATATCTATTATGACAGAGATAGAGCTACAGGCACATCCCAATATCTACAGCATGAATGTGTACAGGTCAGAATTTTAGGCATTCAGATTTCATGCAGAAGATCATATAGTGCTGTTAGGGACTCTTCAATGACTGCTATGTCAAAATTTTGTGCTCACAAATTTATTTTAACTTAAATTCTATAATGTAGTTGCAACTAGTTGGACAGCATGTTTGAAAAATAATCTACAGGCAAGTCTGAATGTTTTATTACAAATTGTTGTGGTTCCACCAAAAAGAATCAATTAATAAGAAGTTATTTTGCATATTGAGTCACATTGGTATTTGTATGCATTCCGAGTATTTCAACACATGTAAAAGCCCTGATAATAAGCAAATCAGACATCTTATGCACACTGTTTGACTAAATTCCCACAAAAAGGAGCAAAAATTGTTAGGAAACCACTAGGAATTTTACAATTAAAAACCTCTTTTCTATACTTTTCCCCTTTGAATGTTATTTAAAATTGATCTCTTCCTTAGACAACTCTAAATAGGTACTACATTTGATACGGGATTCTCAAGAGTGATATTTTGGGATCACCTTATTATAAATAGGAGACTTGCTTTCTTTGGAGGTATGCTTCTCTTTGTAATTTCATTTGAGTTTTTTACCTTTACAAGGTGCCTTGTAATTCCAAGTTTGCCTGTCTTTAGGTTGCTTATGAGAGGTGCCTGTTATTGTCATTAGTTAGTTAACTAATGCAGATTGTGATTCTCCTTCTTGAAGAGTGATTATGTAGAAGACTATTACTTGTTCATGCGATCTGTAGTGTCTCCTCATGGACAGCGATAAGGTGTGAGACGAATTATGCCTTGGACTGATCTTTTTCATCCCTTCCATTGACATCGATCCTACATTGCTAGCTAATGAAAACTTCCTTGGCCTGCTGTAATGTCCTCACTTTTCCATTGATCACTCACGAGCATAGATTTTCATTTTCGTGTTAGCCATCTCCGCAGGCAAGTTCAGTGGTTAGGAGATGATTGGCTAACCAAGGGGGACTTATACTTAGTCACTTTTTGGCCTTGGTGAGCTTAAATTATATAGACTTTATAATAACTCATTATAAAGTTAACTCATTAGAAAAAAATAAACTTCATAAAGTAACTTTATAAAAGGGGAATTAAAAGGTTAATGTTAAATCATAAGTTATTTTCCCCCCTTGCACGCCTACCTAGGCATAAAATTAATATTAGTAAAAGAGGGCCATTTTGGAATGAGAAAGCAAAACCTCAAGGTGGGCGTGGGGTCTTGAGGAGAAGATTCCAATGGAATCTTAGAATATCACCTTAGGGTTGGCGCCCAAGCTTGGAGAGGCATATAGCAACCCGTGAGATATCATTTTTGGCATTATTGGATTCATTTTTACATTCTTTTCAGCATTGGGAAGCTCTGCAACAGCAAGCCAAGGTTGGATTTCAGGTTGGGAACGAAATCTCTCAATCTTCTACAGTGTTTGGACGAAAACCCACTCACTTGCAGCATTGAAGGATCCTCTTTCAGGCCATTTAGGGCCAAGATTTGGAGGAAATATCATATTTACAGAAGGACTGAGATATCTTAAGAAGATCTGAGTAGTTTGGAAGACATTTCCCGCAACTTAAGTGCTAATTATTGCTGGTTGTACCATCCTTTCAAGGCCTATGAGTTCAAATAAATTATTTAGATGGTTTTAGCAGCACAATTTGTTCTAGAATTCATTGTTGATGAATAACTCCAGCGAATCCAAGTGTTTTTTAGTAGAATTAGAACATGTGTGGTCTACATGAGCATTTCATTGAGGAAAATTGTTAGAATTTGGGAATCTAGCTTGGTGACCCTAAAGGATTTGCAACGTACATTCATAATTTGTTTTTGGTAATTATTATTGAGGCAAATAAAACTCATTGGTGCCATTGGTGGCAAATAAAAGCACATGTATTGGCCAATTCAGCAGTTCAAGCAATAAAACCACTCCTACCAGACTTGCGTTGGACACCTGGTATGCTAGTTTGGCCTTGAATGTTAGAATTTGTTCATTCTTTGAATTTATTAATTGCTGCAAATAAATCAGAATTCTGAATTTTAGTTTCAGTCAATTATTAGTTTGTATTTTGCATTTCTATATCATTTTGCATCATCCATTGAACAAGCAAAAAACCTCAAAAATAAAAAAAATAAACCAAAACTCATCAAAAAAAAAAAACCCAAAATACATTTGTTGGTCAAAGATTTCAAGTCAAACCAAAACCATCAGATTGGGCCGAATTCCTAGTTGGCATATTTCACCTGCCACGCCTTTGGACCATACAATACTCTTTTACTTGTTTTGTATTAGAAATTGGATAGGTTCATTGTAAGACCATTCTTCAAATTGTGATGGGAAGCTCCTTAAGACCTAAGTGAACCTAAAACCGACCCTAAACAAAAACTATAGATAGAGTTAACATGTATGCACATTGTACATAATTACTTTGGGAGGGAGGGGTATAAGGAGTTCACATAAATGGAAAAGATGAAAGTGTAAGCCTGTGGAATTATTCTTGCGATTGGATTACTAGCATTGAAAATCATCTTTAAATTGGATGGCTTGGTGTCTTGATGATTCCTACCCTATTGATTACAACCTTTGTATTCATTATTACTTTAATTGCAGCTGTTTCAATAGATAGTGATGGCATTCATGAACTTGTGTCCGGTTCTCTTCTTCATGGAAACAATATTATTTCTAGTGCTATTATTCCTATCTTTGCAGCCATTTGTTTGCATTCCTATCCCATTTGAGAAGCAAATTTTGTTGATGAATGGATATACAGTGATGGCCCCTATGAACTAATTGTTCTAGAATTTGTACTTGGTGTAGCTTTCTGTATGGGTCATGACTGGGAGCTTAGCTTTCATAGATATACATTCTTGGATTCTTGTTGAGTACTCAGCTCCAGTAGCAGCAGTTAATATTGTTTTCTTGATTCACCCTATTGGTCATGGAGGCTTCTCTGCTAGTATGCCTCTAAGAATTTTTGGTCCTTTCACTTTCATGATAGTATTCTAGGCTGAATACAATATTCTTATGCAACCATATCATGTGTTAGGTGTAGCTGGTGTATTTGGTGGCTCTCTATTTAGTGCTATGTATGGGTCCTTGGTTGAGTTTGATCAAGGAAACTATCAAAAATGAGTTTGCTAATCCAAATTACAAATTTGGTTAAGAGGAGAAAACCTACAATATTGTAGCTGTTTATGGTTATTTCAGCCGACTGATTTTCCAATATATCAGTTTCAACAACTCTTGTTCTGTACATTTCTTTTTAGCTACTTGGCTAGTAGTATTTGGTTTAATGCTCCAGACATCAGCACTATTGATTTCAACTTAAGTTGATTCAATTTCAACCAATTTAAGTGCCTATGTTTTTGACCTGGATACATGCTTTTGACTGTCAACAGCCAAGCTTTGCAAACAATTTTTTTTTAGATATTAAGGAAAGCAAACTATTTAGGCACGAACAAATACAACAACTTCCTACTAGATAAAGTTGAGAGGAGTATTCCACCGCAACAAATTTTTGAAGGAATAACAATACACAATTTCAAGAAGTAAGCAGTAAAACTGTGTTTAAAGTACAATTTAGATAGATTGGTCTTATCAATACAATGCTTGACAAAATGCAATATACCTTCAATTTGCTTGATGAAATTACAATTACGATAACACAATAACTTCAATTAAATGATGATTGCTGCAGCGCAAAACCAATTTCAACTATCATTAAGAGTTTGTTTGCTCAAAGCACTCATTTAAAGGTTACAAAATATAGCTTTTAGGGGTTTAAGAAATTTTAATTATCCTTAAAATTACCACTTTATAGTGAACCTATCCACAGCTATAGGAAAAGCAGAATGGAAGCAATTTTAAAGCATGTTGTACCCATACAAAATTTTAGTATTGTTGGCATATGGACACTCCAATGAGACATTGTGTGTGATTGAAGGTTTTGTCATTGATGGCAACCTTGCAATCCTATGGCACCGGCAAGACATTATACCGGCAAAGAATTACTCAGGCAACCTTGCAATCCTAAGGCACCGGCAAGACATTATACCAGCAAAGCTTTACTCAAACACAACAGTGCTCCGGCATCAACAAAATCAATCTACACCGGCACCGGCACAGAAGATGTACACCGGCACAGAAGGAAATATGTATACCGGCATAGAGGCCAACAGGATTTCTGATATGTAATATTTTGTTTATCATTGTAAGCCGACTTGGCAAATTGTAAAATGACTCTTGTATATAAAAGAGATCATTGTAGGCATTTGTAGGATATGGAGAGAATGTAATAAAAAAAAAATTATAAGGCAGACCTAATGTGCGAAATATAGGTCAAGGGTATATGTAAAGAACAGAGCAAGAACCGGTACTGAATCTGGCATTGAAGATGCTATTGTAAAGCAGTACAGAATATTGGATTTGTGTAAATCCTCATTGTAAGTCAGTGTGACTTCTTATTGAGTAGTGAGCTCTAGGCAGTTGGCCTTCCTGCATGTGCAGGCCCCTATTGTAAGTAATATTCTCTTATTGGCCAGTAAGTGAATATTGTGGGTCACAAATCCCACCGAGGTTTTTCCCACACCGGGTTTCCTCGTTAAACATCTTGTGTTATGGTGTTCTTTTCATGTGGATGCTTTTGATTCTATTATTTGCATTAATTCTTGCATATCGGTATACTGTTACTTTATATTCTGCATATTCAGTTTTAAGAAAATTTCATTACCGGACAGATATTGATTCACCCCCCCCTCTCAGTATCTGTGGGAACCCTAACAATTGGTATCAGAGCCTGGTCCTCTATTTTCAGAAGCCTAACAGCTTGAGGAAGATCTCGACACCGGTAAAGATGGAAAATCTGATGAAGCAACTTGAAGGAGCTCTTACTGACTATGATGCAGAGAAGTTGAAAAATATCAAATTAGAAGATGATTTAAAAGCAGCTCAGGACATTATTCAGGCACTTCAAGAAAATCTTACTGTTACAAGAAACAAGAGAAGAGAACTTTGTGAAAAATTGCAAAATGAAAATGATGAAAAGGAATCACTAAATGATATGATAAGCAAATTGAAACAAGAGATCATGACAACAAAAAATGAAATGCAGGATATCACTATGAGATTCTGCAAAGAGATTGAGGACAGAAAGAAGAATGAAGAAGAATTGACCAGAAGACTAAGTGATGCAGCAAATGAGAACACAAGACTTAGCTATGAAAATGACATGTTGAAGACAGATCTGATGCACACTCAAAATGACTCGAATGAACTAATGAGACAAAAAGAGATCTTGGAAAGGGAATTGGAAACTGCAAATCAACACAAAGAAAAATTCAAGAAAAGCTCAGAAGAACTTGGTACCTTATTGAAGAATCAAAAACCCAAAGGTGACACTTCTAGAGTTGGATTTGAAGTTGGAGAAAGCTCCAGTACTGCAAATACCCAGGATCAAAGCAAACCGGTAAGACCCTCTATTACTTACAAATTCAATGGAAAATGCTTTAACTGTAATAAATATGGTCATAGGGCAAATGAATGTAGATCTAGGAATTATCAGAACATCAATCCTCCCATCGGTCAATGCACCAAATGCAACAAAATTGGTCATAACTCTGAAAATTGCAGAATGAATGTAAGATGTTATGTTTGTGGAAGATTTGTTCATTTATCAAATAAATGCAGAACACAAACCGGCATAGGTTATGGGAAAGCTATTCAGAAAAATAATGTAACTTGTTATGCATGTAACAAGATTGGTCATATTGCTAAATTCTGTAGAAGTAAAGGTACACCGGTAGATAACAAAAGTACTAGCTTGAAAGGTAAAGAAAAGGTTGAAGAGGTTAAGCAAGAATTTTCAAAGCAATGGATTAGAAAAGGTGATCTAAATTTTGGGGTTACACCTCCACCGGTAGAACCAACAAATGCTTCACCGGCAGGACAATATGATGCTCCACCGACAGGACAGAGCAATGCTCCACTGGCAGGATGTTCTTCATCAAATTGAAGAAAATTATCTTGAGGGTTTGGCAATTTAATGACACATGTGCTATTATTCCCTCGGTTAGAGAAAAGAAGTTGAAAATCCTTCATTACCGGCAAATAAAGTTGAGTTAATACATTGCCGACAAACAATTAATGTGGTAGGTAGCAGAAAAGACTTTATAAAATAAGGTTTTTGGCTCCATTTCATTTCACAATGAATTCAAACTTTCAGAGAGTGCGAAGATTTCCGAGCTAAGGCATTCCGAGCAAAGAGGCAAAGCACTTCAGCAATCAATCCATCCAAAGGCAGAAAAAGGTATTTATCATCATGGCATCCTCCTCTGCACCTGAATTCATAGCAAACCCTACAGTAGTCGAGGTTATAAAACGACCTAGGCTCGTGTTTGAGCTAGTTTCCGAGGTAGCTAAGAAAGATGACAACACAGGTGCTTTTTCTCAAATTCCAAAGGGTGTTGTTTATGCAGAAGACCCTAGAATGTATATTCATTGCAACATAGAGGAATTAGGTGATGAAGAAATCAAAAACATGTATAAATCTGTTATATGTGACAATGCCGGAAATGTGAAACCTGAACATAAGATTGTTGAAACCCTAGGATTCATTGAAATCCTCTGCATTCCTGAATTTCCCAAGGAAGTGCTTAGGATAGTTCTTAGCAGGGTACATGGCTCATTCTTTTGGCTTGACTCAGTGCATAAAATTACAAAGGTAGCTGTGAAAGCAGTAACAGGGTTACCTTCTATCGGTACCAGACCCGACAAAACCAAGAAGGTCTCCAATGACCTAGTAATGAAATTAACTGGTGCAACATCCGACAAAAGATCATTGAGGGTTAATGATGTGACCGATACAAATGTGAGATTTATTAGCATGATTCTAGGTTACAAAGCAACTCATGCAAATAGGCTTAACTCTGTTTCCAGTTTATGCATAAAAAGTGCTTATGACATGGTTAAGGACAATGTAAAAATTGATATCTGTGAATGGTTAAAAGATGAGTTAATTGACAATTTGGCAAAAATCAAGAAGGATAAGAAAGGAACTTTTAGATTTGGAAATTTGCTTGTATGCTTAATGCTACATATAACCAAACAGGCTCCCGATATAGGCAACAAGGATTTTGGATTTGACATACCAGTAGGAAAACAATTGTCTGACTTGTTCAACAACATGGGTGAAAACAGAGAAAAGAATATCAATGAGTATTTTCAAGCACTAAAGGTCAAAATGAATAAAATAATCAGACTATCACAGGAAATTGTCAACAAATACAAGGATGACATATGTTTTGTAATCAAAAAGGATGAGATCTGGATGGAAGTAGTCATCCCAAGAACAATCTGGGTTACAAAGATGGGGTATGAAACAGATGACCACATAGTGGAAACTTATGCCAAAGCACTTCTGGAAGCCCCCAATGAACCAAAGGAAGAAGTATTTGGTAGTGCTGAGACCATCGAAAGCCAAATTCAATCTAAATAGAGAGTAAAGAAAGTTGAGGCATGTGTGAGGAAAGGAACCAGGCAAGCAAAAGCCATAAAAGATGATATATTAAAGAAAACCGGCATAACAGAAGAAGAGTTGGCAGCCAAACAGCCTGAAACTCATCTATCATCGGTAGATACCTCCTCAGAAGGAGATATGCCAGCAACCTTCAAAAGAGTTGTTAGGAAAAGAGACCCCTCACCGGTATCCACTCCTTCACCTAGAAGGACAAGACAGAAGCAACAAGCTGTGAGGTCTCCAGTCAAGAAAGCCACACCTAAGAAAAAGCTGACCCCCAAAAAGAAGAAGAAGACAAGCACTGACTTGACCCCTTTTGACATATTACTGAATGAGATCACAGAGGAAGGTAAATTGAAAAACATAGGGAAAATCTATGTCACCCTATCAGATGATGAGAAAGGACAAGTCGAGGAAAGTGTTATATTACACATGGACATGTACAAAAAGTTTTTGATGCAAGTCCTAAATGAAATTCCTGATGAATTATATAAAAGACTTGAGGCCAGAAGGCAAGGAATAGTTGAGTTGGATAAGAAAATTAAAATAGAAAAATTACTTGCAGTATACCCGGTCAACTCACGTAAGGAAATTGATGATTTGATAGCTCAGGCCAACCAGACAGTTTTTTCCATTGCACACCGGCAAATATCACTGATGGCAGGTAGAGTTACAGAGGTTTCAGAGGAAATGGAAAATGGTTGGGATATATTCTTGGTTGAAAAAGAAAAACAAGAAGAATATAGGAATCCCAAGCCCATTCTGGTATATCAAAAGGACAAAGGGAAAGGTAAAGTTGGTGGACCACCAAGTATCAAGATTAGAGACAACTTACCCCCACCTCCTTTAAATACTCCACCGGTAAAAACAACAACTGCAGAAGATCAACCGGCAATTGAGAGTATGGACACAGAGGATAATAATCCTAATTCTGAAGTCCTATATATTGTGGATGTTGATACACAAAAAATCAACATAATGGTAGATAAGGATACCACAGATAAATTTGATAACAAAGAGCAACCGGCAACAGGAAACCAAGAGCAACCGGCAGCAGATTCAGAGAAAAAGGTGGAATCTGGAACACAAACAGAGCAACCAACAGAGATAAAGGCTCCAAAACAGATGCCACCGGTAAGAAATGATGCAGGAAAAACTGTGCTTAAAGAGATGGAGACACAAACAGACCTACCAGAGGTCAATACTAGCATGGTCACTTCCACCGGCACTTAGTTTACTGGGTCACCATCAAATGTAACAGAGGTATTGCTCGAATCTATCAAGAAAATAACTGATTATAGCTCACAAGCCTATAAAGCAATAGATGATTCAATTCCAGTTTTGAAATCAACAGAGATTCTTTAGGCCTGTTGGATACACTTTGTAAATACATTTCTGGAAATTTTGAGCAAACAAAGGTAGAAACTGTAAAGGAAAGTGTGGAAAAAGAGAAACAAAAATTCTTTGAAGAAGGAATAAAGAAGTGTAACAGGGAATTTGACACACTTCTACCGGAACTGTGCAATTTATTGAAAGGTACAAAACTCTGTACAAAGATACCTGTAAGATAAACTTTTTGACCACGGATGTAGACAAAAAGATAAGCAAGGTACAGGAAGAGATCAATAAACTTGCTGATAATTTTGTTAACTCACCCAATACATTATCAGTTTTTGAGGAAAAGATAACAAATTTTGAGGAAGAATTGCTCAAATTTGAAAGAGAAAAAGAGAAAATAATAAACAAGGCAAAATTTTTGAGATCTAAACTAAGTCCAAGATTGGACTATTTAGCATCTCTACGTAAGAAAATCTCAGAGGCACTAACACAGGGTAGCAAAACACCGGTAGAGCACTTGCAACATCTCACCGGTACAGTATACAGAACTGAGATAGCAATAAAGGAGAGCAAGAAGTTTATGGATGGCATAAACTTAATTTTGGGAGATATTCTTCAGATAATAACTACCCAACTAAAAGGTTGAGGTTACGAATTGGTACAACTACAAAATCTACTAACCTTTGTCATTGATGCCAAAGGGGGAGTAGTAGATGAGAAAATTCAAAACACAGGGATCACATGCTCAGGGGAAGCTCTCACATTTTTGGTAAACATTTTTGGTAACATTTTTGGATACTTTTTGAAATTTCTCATGAGTGTTGCCATCAATGCCAAAGGGGGAGATTGTTGGCATATGGACACTCCAATGAGACATTGTGTGTGATTGAAGGTTTTGTCATTGATGGCAACCTTGCAATCCTATGGCACCGGCAAGACATTATACCGGCAAAGAATTACTCAGGCAACCTTGCAATCCTAAGGCACCGGCAAGACATTATACCAGCAAAGCTTTACTCCAACACAACAGTGCTCCGGCATCAACAAAATCAATCTACACCGGCACCGGCACAGAAGGAAATATGTATACCGGCACAGAGGCCGACAGGATTTCTGATATGTAATATTTTGTTTATCATTGTAAGCCGACTTGGCAAATTGTAAAATGACTCTTGTATATAAAAGAGATCATTGTAGGCATTTGTAGGATATGGAGAGAATGTAATAAAAAATAAATTATAAGGCAGACCTAATGTGCGAAATGTAGGTCAAGGGTATATGTAAAGAACAGAGCAAGAACCGGTACTGAATTTGGCATTGAAGATGCTATTGTAAAGCAATACAAAATATTGGATTTGCGTAAATCCTCATTGTAAGTCAGTGTGACTTCTTATTGAGCAGTGAGCTCTAGGCAGTTGGCCTTCCTGCATGTGCAGGCCCCTATTGTAAGTAATATTCTCTTATTGGCCAGTAAGTGAATATTGTGGGTCACAAATCCCACTGAGGTTTTTCCCACACCGGGTTTCCTCGTTAAACATCTTGTGTTATGGTGTTCTTTTCATGTGGATGCTTTTGATTCTATTATTTGCATTAATTCTTGCATACCGGTATACTGTTACTTTATATTCTGCATATTCAGTTTTAAGAAAATTTCATTACCGGACAGATACTGATTCACCCCCCCTCTCAGTATCCGTGGGAACCCTAACAAGTATTATGTCATGTTTTGAAGATAAAACCACGTCTTTCCATCCATTCAAACCTTCATATTTCAATGTTTTAATATGTTGGTTTATGTTGTTTTGTAGTCTTCTTCTATGTCTTAATGTAGACAAAATGCAATGTATTTGTGGACGCTTTCGCTAATTCAAGGACAAAGAGATGTTTCAATAAGTTACCAGCTCTTGAAAGTGCCTGTGCTGCAGGTTTTATTCATTAAAGACAACAGAATGGATGTGAAGACCCCAAGTCCACTTTCCCTGTGATTCTCAATGTTTGCTTGAACTATTGATTGTTTGTTTTCTGATTTTTCTGAGTTTTATAAAGTTTTGGGGTTTCTTGCCATAAAAAGCAATGCATATAATGACATAGGAACTTCTGAAAATTAAAATCTAAATTGATAATATAGTAATAAGGGCAGAAACCATTTATTGTCTCTTATTCATTAATTTTGAAACATCTACATTCACATGCATATCAGGTTGATGATCAGATTTCTTCTCTATAATCTCCAGGCAAAAAGCAACTTCAAAATGATTGATATCCTCTAGAATTAATGGAATTTCTTCGTGCTTTTGATACTAGAGATTCCCCCTATGCTGGCCGCCTCTCTTCCTGAGTTTCTTTGAATTTTTGGTGGATTCCTTACTGAAAATTGTTCCCTACATACAATTCGCCACTTGCTGCAAATGAAGACTGAGAAAACCTAGCTGTACAGCCTTTGTAATAGATGTTAATAATCTGCCCAATAGCTGCTCTAATTCAGCTCTCCAATCTGAGCATTAAACTTCTTCAAATCTGCCTGACACCCTTATAAATTTTCACAAATTTAGCACAATTAGAACCTCTGAATGAAGTTCTCTTGTATGCCGCATTCAATGGATATTTCACCACCTCAATTGGCTGCAACATTGAAGAATTATCACTCTCCAATGGTTGGCTGAAGATAGAAACCCTTGGCTTCTTCTCGTAGAGAAAATTCATGAATAAAATGCACAATAGAATGAATGTTCAATTCCCAAGGCAAAGTGTTTAACTCTCCAAGAAGAGTTCGATTTTCCTCAGAAAGCACATTAAATGCTCATAAAATGTTATAACATTTCATTTTAATAATTATTACTTCTCCGCCTTGGGTTTGGCACCATTAATTAATTATATATTTGGCCCCCTTTTAATGATGGCTAGACCCTCAAGTTATAACATTAAGTTATAACTAAATAATATCTCCTTTTAATAAATAATATCATTTAGGCCATTTAAACATTAATAACTCCTTTAATATTCATTATTTTTCAATCCCATCTCAACCAGAGGGTCAATAACTGCATCCACTGTGCATCTGACTACCTTACTAAAAATAGTAAGGGTCCCTCTCTATCAACCACTGACTTACTATAAATAGTAAGTATGTAGAACTGAGTCAAACGAAGGCCAAATTGAACCAAACAAAAAGCAATCATGACAACTTCTGACCTCCAGAATGTGAATAAGCCTCCTGCACTGCCAACTGGGACCTTCTAACCATCATTCTTAGCCTACGAGGGCCAATAATAAGCTAATCCATGAACAAGCTAAAAAGGGGACATTACAATGGATTTTTAATTCAGCATTTCCATGTCATGTCCCCTTTCTAGAGTGGACATCGGAGACGGAGGAGTTGGCCTATCATTGGAGTCTCGTAGGCTAGCAGAGGTTGATTGGGACTCATTCAGTGCATATAGTGATTGGATTTTGGCTTTACAGGCAGTTTGGAGCCAGTTTGGAGCAGTTCCTAGATTTTAGGGGGTATCCCTAAATTTTAGGAGGTCGTGACAGTTGCCAGTCGTGAGGTTATTCATGACCTTTTAGATGGTTTCAGTTTCAAAGAGATTGGGCTTGTTTCCTAAATTTTAGGAACATCCCTAGATTTTAGGGATGAGACTACCAGTGAATCCTTGATTTCCGACTTCAGTCACAGACAGGTGACAGGATGATTTTAGGGTTTGTAATGTCAGTTGGGCATTTTGTGGCTATTTGGGTTATATTTTTAATATTTCCTAAGTTAGCGTTTAATAATTAAATAAGGCTAAGTTGTTAGCCATTTTGGAGTAATAAGGGGATTTTTGGTCTCATCTAGATGCGCATCCTATTGTGTGATAGCTCGTTGGAAAGATCTTGAAATTCTTTAAATCTTTCTCTTTGGTCTCAGGGCAATTCAGTGAGCGGATTTCTGTCTATGGGGAAAAAGGTCATTTTCTAGTAACATGACCACTTTAAAATAAGAAATTATAACATTTCCACTAGACCACGCCACTTGGAGACAATTAGGGTTCGATTTGCAATTGAGAGGGGTTATAAGGGGATAGGAGCTTCATTCTATGATTATCTTTTACACATTTTACATCTTGGATTTGAGATTTGGCTCTGGAAGAGCTTTTCAGCATCTGGGACGCCAACCCCAATGCCTTGCCTGTTTGGGACGTAGCCCCCAATACAGTGGTTTGGATTTGTTTGCAGCTATTAGCATCTTGGAGATTGTACGGCATTCTTTCTGGAGGTTCAGCAATTCTGACAGAGTTCAGCGTGGGGTTTGGGGTTTCTAACCAGTTGGGTGTACTTGGCAGCCGTACGGCTGTACCTGGCAGCCACTTTCCTTCCCACGTGCAGCACTTGGAGGGCTGGAATCTTGCCACAACTTCATTCCTAGTTATGTTACTCTTTCAGCATCCAGGTTGGAATTATTCCTGATTGTAATCTTCCTGAAATTATTGGAAATCTTCATCTGGTCAAATATTTGATTTTATATTCAGAAATCTGCCTTGAATCGAATTTGTTTTGGCTGTATATGAACTTCATTTTCAATACTTTGTTCACGTACTTGTACTTCATTATTTACTTGTTGAAAAATCATCAAAATACAAAAAGAATTCAACCCTTCTGCAACTTCTGTCTATTTCTGAAAGAAAATATTAATAAGCAGGAAAAATCAATTTAAATAAATAAAAATTACAGCAGATTGGTAAAAGAGATCCATCAGGGATCTTTCAGTGGTATCAGAGCTTTGATCTTGCCAGCCTGTTGGGTGAAGATCAAGAGTTCTAATTCAGATTTGAGTTTAGTTTGGTTGAAAATCAAATTGGACATCATGACAGGGTTGTTTAGAAATAAACAAGCAGGAAAAGAATTTGAACAAACACCTTCAAGGAGTTCCAGACAGTCTAAGGGTACAACTCCTTCAACAAGTACAAGGAGAAGGTCTCCTGCCAAGACATTCAATGATATAGTTATGAACAACTATGATAAGTATTGCTCTCTTCCTAAAAAGATACGTGACCACCTTTCCTTCACACAATTCATGGGTGTACCAGTTGAAGATGACTTGATGTTTTCAAGTCCACGTCATCAACCAAGAACAAAACAAGAGTCAATTGAGAGCAAGGGAAGCAAAGGAAGAGGAGCAGATATGATGTTTACCAGTGAGATTGGTAGGAAACTATTTGAAGATTTTGAGAGACATGTAGATCCAATTGGTGCCTCTTTGGTTGGTTACAACGCTGTCCCATCATTTTTGGTGGAAGATGTGAAGGAAGAGTTTGTAACTTCAAGCAATACACAAGACATTCATGAGAGGTTTGATGAGTTTTCAGATTGCCCAAAGACTGATTTTGAATCAGCAATTGATGAAGAACATGAGGTTGAAATGGACAGCATAAGTTTGGATTCATTTGTCACACTACTTCCTCTTCTCAATTGGGAAGACCATGAGGAAAGTCGAAATTTAATGGTGTGTAGTGAATCCAAAGATTTGTCACCACAGTATGATCATAATTCTGAAGTCCATAACAGCAGTGACATAACTTATCTCCCTCAAGATATGACAGCCTTTGGTCATGAAGAGAATAGAGATTTGCATTCTACATTTGCGGGTGCTTATGGTACAAGCATGGGTTATGCTGATGCAAATAATACAACTCACCATAAGTCTGATTTTGTGTACTTTGGGGCAGCTGATATAAAACATTGCCAAAAGTTGAACGAAGATTGGTTACATAGAGCTGCCCAAGCAAAAACGCTTGCTGCCCAAGCAAGACACCACCTCCAAAGAGTCAAAGAGCGTCACAATCGGTTAGATGATGCAAGGATACAAAGAGAATCATCCATTAGATCTTTATTTCTTCCAAGGGAAGAAAAGGACAGCGAAGATATATTGAATGGAAATAGAAATCAGTTTGATTTTCTGAGTTTGATCAGCAATTTTCCTTCATCTAATGAGTCAAATTTGAAACCTTGCATTGAGAACATTCAAGTTGGGAAGACTAGGTGTGAAGTTTATGAGTTGTTAGGTGGCATTCATAGTGGACCAGCCACTGAAGGTTTATCCATGTTGCAGAACAAAAACATCTACTATTCATTTGTGGACTTGTCACCTCTTTCATATGATAGGGCAGCGATGTACTTATTAATTGGTGACTCAGTTTTCTTAGATGTGATAGTGAGCTATGAAGATCAGCGTGTAAGAGACTATATTTGGTGCATGGCTAAACAATATATTTATTTGGCATCCTCCAATGAAGACATACTAACTTGTGGAGAAATTGGGCAAGTTGCAGCCGCTGATCAAAGGTTTTGGAAAGGTTTCCATCACACTTTGCTTGTTGGAAATTGTCTTATTGATGGGTCCATTTCAACATTGAAGATTGGTGGTATTTATGGTTTCACAGTGGCTATAGAGAGACACGGTATCGACGATGCCTCTTACTATCATTGTCTCTTCATGACAGATGGATGTGGATTTAGTTTTATTTGGGATCCAGGTGTTGATTCATTTGATACAGCGTCTTATAGGGATTATAGTATGTTGCTCCAGATATTAAGATTATATGGCACTTATATCAGAGGAGAGCAGCAGGAGCAGTTTATGTCCTACAGGTGGTTTGTGTGGGATCATGGTATAGACATGTGTAGTACCTTCCTTTCATGGATCCTACATGGGTTGCTTCACTTCAGATGTATAGATGTAGTCGTGGGTGTACAATGGTTGTTGACACTTGGACGGTATGTTCGGAATATCACGAGGATGGAGCTGGAGTTTACCCACTATCCATCTCAGTTTTTCGAGCAGAGTGGGACGACAGTTGATCCACAAGTTGATTGTCATCAGATAGCTGGCGTGGATGAGTTATGTGATGTTACTCCTAGTGAGTACTTTGAGCCAGTTGATGTGGCAATTTCACCTGATTCTCTAGGCAGGAGGCAATTATGAAACTGACAGTCCCTGCAGGAGGCAATTATGAAACAGTCAATTCCCTTGAAAGGCTGGTTTCATGACCATTGTGGCAGATTTGAAACTGCTGCATGCACAAAGGGGCAGTGTTGTTTTGATACACGAATTACAGACTTTGAAACAAACAATTCGACTTTTCTCATTCCAATTCCACTTCTATGTCGTAGTGCACGAGAGGGGCATTCTAACATCTATATATAGGAATGAGGAGGTTAGGTTGGATCATCAGAGGCTTGTGTGAGTGTTGCAGTGATTAAAGTTAGGGTAACTCAGCGACAGAAATTATTTGGAGCTTGATACCAAGCAATTGGAGCAGCTATTAGTTGTATCTATTCTCCATACTCATTCTTTGGTGATTAATAACATCTATATAGACGTGCAATTGCCTGTACAATCTGGTTTTTCCCCTCCTTGCAGTTTTCGAGGAAAATCTGAGTTTAATGTGGTGAACTCTCTTATTTTATGCAACTTATTTTTCTGATTTTGCACAACACTCCATCCTCTATGACTGTCAATTTGTTCAAGAAAGTAGGACAGTAGTTCTTTCTGATGTCATAAGTAATTTCTACAAGCACATTTCCAGAATTTGCTCTGTGCTTTTGAAAAAAAACTATTTTCCGAGACTTATCAGCAGTCATTCACTTGTCTATACATCACTAGTTCATAGCTCATTATTTTATGGTTTTCTGTCTCTTCTTATACGTAATCAGTTTTCTGACAATTGCTATTTTGATTGTGATGGATGGTTATCTTTAAGTTATCAGTTCTCTTGTAATCTTCAGCTGTATTTCTAAATTGACCACTCTGTATCAGCCAATTTATAATTTCGTGTAGCTGGTCTGATTTTTTTAATTTTTATCTGGAAACAGAAAAGCTAGTAACATAATTGTTTTCTAAGATTCAAGATGAATTAAAAAGATTAATGAGCATCAAGTTTTCTTGTGATGTTTTTGCTTCATCTGTTTTTCCTTTATTGTGAATTTCTCTTCATCTCATTTTTGAAAAAAGTGTTATCATATATTAAGCATTTTTTAATGTTACCATTTCTTGTTTTGCAGAGGATTTCCATTGGGTACTTTCTAGCAGCAATGTGTGAAATTTGGATGACATGCAACTGTCCGGTAGACTCATTTCTGGGATTTGTGAAGAAATACTACCTCCAATGGTTGGCTATCATTACATATTTAAAACAAAAACAATTCAGTGATGTTAGAGAAAGAAAGCAGTGCATTTATAATAACAAATGAAATGAGAAAGAAAAAATAGAATAGCATGCATTATAACTACTTCATTTCCTTGATCAATATTAGCTAACATGCATTACAATTCATTCATTTCCAAAATAATTATTTTTCCTGTTCCTGTTTTCTAGGTTACATTATTAATTTTTACTTTATAAGCAGGGAAACACCCAAAACTTGTTTTCCATTTCAAAGGTGTAAACAAGTTGGATGTTAAACGGATGCCATACTAAAGTTTTCAAATTCTATAGAATGTGAATGATTTCTTTATCACTGTGTTCCACTATATGATTAATTCATGGGGTAAGCTTGATACTATACGTAAACCTTAATTTTTGTGTTGCTAGGAGATGCATCTCCGACCCTCTGGAACATGTGATGAAGACCGAGACATGTCTCCAGTACCAGAGACCTTGCCTGAGACGTCTCTGGTCGCAGTAGACTTTCAACTGCCTAAAACTTAAAAAGTTAAATGCATTGGGAAGCTGGAAAATAAACACAGGAGGGAAAATAGGAGCCAACATAGGGCAAGAGAAAACATGAGCCAACAAGGCCACAAGCATTTGCCATTTCGCTATTTGCAGTTCGATGCAACACTCAAAAGATATTCATCTTTTCTATATTCTTGCTGTTGTTCTTTTAGTTCATTTATGCTGAGTTTGCGGTATATGTAATAGGGGTGAATTCTACTAGATCCTTGGGAGTCGGAAGTTTGGTTGTGATAATACATTTTCTTTCTTCATTCTTGAGGGTATTTCTATATTCACTTTATAATACATTTTCTTTCTTCATTCTTGAGAGTATATCTATATTCATTGTGATAATACATTTTCCTTCTTCATTCTTGAGAGTATGTCTACATTCATATTCTCATATATATAATCTCACAGAATAAAAAAAAGATTTGCCTATTGAAAGATTGAACCTGTTCATTTGGGTCCTTGCTTTCAATTTTGTTATACACTTTGTCAAATTTGATTGATTCCTATGAAGTTTCCTTTGCTTTTGACAGATGTTTTGGTTCTAGATGAACTCTTTGCTCCGTTTATCCTATAGATCTGGATTGCTGTTGGGTGTTCGATACTTCCTTTTTCTCTTAAATGTTTTTCATTGCCTATTTAGTATTTGAGCATACCCTTGCCAAAGGATTTTCAGTGTTGACAGTTCAATGTCATTATATTTTCTATTAATTATTACATTATATTAAAAAATGGCGTCTCCAAGTACACCATCTGCTATTCTCAAAAATAGACATATGGTACCAGCACCAATCTCCTGTACCAGTACCAATATCGATCTCTTAGCAACCTAGCTTAAGTGTTATATCTTAGATATATAACACATACTATGCAGATTTAGGTCTTACTAAATATTGTCTGTTTGTTGTGTTAGCAATTTATACACCTTTGCACCAAATTGAAGAATCACATTATGTACATTAATCATTCCAATGACAATAATATTGGAGAATTGTTATGGTTTTAATTTTTCTTCTTCAAGACAACACAAAATGAAATAGTGTGTGAACTAAATCTTCTCTTCAAATTATAAAGGGAAGCTCCTTGAGAATTGAACTAATCCTAAACACTAAGCTGTGGACAAAATATACTATTATTAACACTATATACAATATTTTCTAGTGCTTTTATGATAATGAAACAATGGAATACTTTTTAACTATCTTTTGACTTTGGGCATGAACACAGGATTATTGATAGCTTGTCTCACAAGTGAGATTTTATAGATTTTAAGAATGAAAGGAATTGATTATAAATGCAATAACACCTTCCCATTGGCTAAAAGTAGAAACTAGCAAGCTGATGTACAACAAGATTTAGAAGGAATAATTAACCTAACATATAGACAACACATGATCCCAAGAGCTACGCTGCATACAAAGATACAACCTTGGTAGGAAAATAACCTTAATAAACATCATAACACTATTCTCCACTTCCAATTCAATCAATGGAATTACAAACACGGTAATAACATATACATGAAAACCAACTTGAACAATATTTTCACCAGCATAAACATAGCATCAACTATTAGTATTAAATTCTGTGCTCCAAGCACTTTTTAGAAGGTTATAAAGGCTCAAATTTTGGGATTTAGGGTAATCATTAGTTTATCCAAAAAATCTTTGTCTTTGCAAAATGGTTAAAGCCAACAAAAAAAGGGAAAGAAGACACCTTAAAGCATAAAACTACCCTAAATAGAATAAAATAAAAGTAATCTAAAATGACTCCAAAACAGGTTATCAACATCCTGTCTAGAAATAGGACTTTTAAAAAGCAATTGCTAAAAGCAGTAGCATCTAAAATAGCAGTTTTGTAGGAAAATCCTCTTATTCATTTCAACGGTTCTTTGCTATAAAACATGGAAGATCTTTTGAAGAATCTTGAAACCCTAACGACCAATCAATTGGTGACTTTACCAAACACGAAAATCCTTATAAATCTGAACTGCCATAAAAAACCCTAGGGTTTAACCAAGAAATCTACAACAAAACTTAGATGGCCAGGAAAATCATCGAATTTAGATTTCCATATAACATGGAAGATCCTTTGAAGAATTTGAAAACCCTAATGACCAATCAATTGGTGACTTTACCAACCACAAAAATCCTTATAAATCTGAACTGCCATAAAAAATCCTAGGGTTTAACCAAGAAATCTACAACAAAACTTAGATGGCCAGGAAAATCATCGAATTTAGATTTCCATATAAGCAAAAGCCTAACATTGAGAAGCTTCACATAACCTTTGTGGTAGGTTTGCAATATCTCGCAACCTTATGAAACTTTCAATAAGAAGCCCTTTTTGTACATGCTTAGTTGTGGTCGTCGCTCAAATTGTTTGACTAAAGCTGACCAAATACTTTTTTATATGCAACAATCACTATTAATTTGTCTATATTACTTATAAACAATGAACAATAAAGCAGCGAACTTCTATCTAAAAAGACTAAGTTACCGATTCAGGTATGGGTAGGGATACGGAATCGGGTATGGAATCATGGAATCGGCAAAAAAAAATTCCTTGGGTACGGGTACGGGTACGTCCATACACACACACAGACATACATATATTATATATATGTTCAAACATCAAAATTATAAAATATAATTATATAAACTATCACTACCATTATTGATTACTACAATGATACAATCCATACAAATACACAATGTAACTTTCCCATACATAAATGATAAATGACAAATTCATTATTGCCAATAAATATTCATATATCGTAAATACTAAATGTAATATCATATTCATAATTTGCAAAAAAGATAATATAAATATTCATAATTTGTAATATCTATATGCAACAAATCAATAGATGGATCCAGTGAAACATTTGAAGAGGAATTCAATGTTAAAAGTTTTGTAGAGGTGTAAGGTCATAGGGAAGACAATCCTTATGCCATGACATGGCATAGAAACTTCCTAAACATCAATTATGAAAGGGATCATTAATGGTCACTCAATATAATAATAATCACCTTGATATCCTCATTAGTAAACTCTCCTTTGTTTTGAATGTTGTCTTCCAAACATCTTTAGGATGGATGAGAACTAATTTCAAGTTGATCTTCGTGAAATCTTCTGGTCCTTAGAGCCAGTAAGAACACCATCAATGCATGTTAGTGGATTCTTATTTTTCACCTTTATCTTTGAGTCTACCATGGACGTGTGTCGATATGCCAAGATGAGGGCTTTGGTGCTATGTTGTCTAGCATTGATTTGCAGTTCTCACTACATGACAAAAGTGAGATTGCAGAGCATCATAGCTTTGCTTGCATACCTTGTACCATCATATACTATGTCTCTGTGCTTCCTATTACATGTAGGTGTGTATGCTTGCAATGGAGAGATAAAGATAACATGTTATCTTTCACATTTAATCTCAATGATTGGATAGTGGATCTTTTGGGGATAAATGAATGTATTTCAATATTTAATGTAATCAACACGAAAGAAAATAGAATATGGTCAACCTCTCAATTGATTAAGTGTATTTTTATTGTTCAAAGAGACATGAAGTGTTTATTGCTACCAGGTTCTTCCTTTTCGCATATTGTATTTTTGTCACGAGTTTGTCACTTTATCAAATTGCATTATAGTGCTTATTACCATGATGCTTTTATGAGCAATTTTATCTGAGAAAAAATTGCCGAATACTCCTATATCATTTTCTAATTACAAAAGTAAATAAAACATAATGATTTAACATGTAGTCTTTTATGATATGGATGTGAGAATGGACAAGAAATACGGTTGCTAGCAAGGATGCATGCTTTTTTAGTTTCTCAATACATTGAATTAAATTTATTTGCTTCTCTCTCCACTGTTAAAGAGTGTAATTACTTTCATAAATTATTGAAGTTTCCTGGTATTCTTCAGTCATGCAAGATGATACTGCATCTATTTTCTTTAGTAAAGAAAGTGTTTTCTAGCCAATGTTTTGTTATATTTAGAGCCAAATCACCCAACTCAAAGTTTCTGTTGAGCGTTGATTCAGATTCTGACATTAGATATATTTTGTGTAGGGTGTTTGCAGCCGTACTATCAACTGCTTACTTGGGATGTTTGTATGGTCTATATGTGCCAGATTGGGAATTTGAATTACCAATGATAAATTTCTATGGAACTCCGTCAAATGCTGGTTCTGAAATGGCTATGGTGAGTTTTTCTTCTCCTTCTATACACTTGAGTATGATTGGAGTGTTGGGAACTAGAATTACCAATGATAAATTTCTATCGAACTCCATCATATGCTGCTTTTGAAATGGCTATGGGGAGTTTTGCTTCTCATTCTATACACTTGAGAGTATGAGTGGAGTCTATATTATCGCATATCCATTCTTAATATTTTTTCTCTTTCTTGCTCGTTAAATAGTAAAACTTATTGTATGATGAATTGTCAAATACCATGGAACTTTATATATAGTTAATGATATAGGCTGAGTTTATTCTATATTGCATGGGGCTGTGTCATGATCTAAGAAGAAAAATATATAACAATTCCATTGAAGAGATGGAACACAAGATGTGGTTTTTAAAGGAAAAGGCTCTCATTTATTGCTTCATGGTAGCTTCTCTTGGTACTCAAAGACTTAGGCTTTGGGCTAGGAGGCCAGCCGGATCTATTGACATAATAATGATGCCAAAGGGCCATTTCATGGAAATATTCTCTTGAAAACTGAAAAGGATCAAGCTTTTCAAAAGGCTTCATGTTCATGAAAAATCAGGCCTCTTCATGAAATTGTACTTCTATCTTCTGGACTATTGAAGATAGATCAAGTTTGGTTCCATTGGTGAATTAGGCCCATTAGATAACTCTACCTCTTGCAAAATTCTTCTTTGAGAAAAATAGGCAATAACACAATTTCACAAAGTATTACATTACAAATTTAAAACTAATCAAGCATCTAGGAACTATACATTAAGCCAAATTGTGTGTCAACATTGTAATGTCCCCTTCCTAGCCAGCCTCGGTAATCAGGATTAGTCTATCATCAGGTCCTCGTAGACTAATGGAATGGATAGCGGATCTATGATTGAGTAGATTCTCTTGTTCAAGACAGCATAATCGAGTTGATCAGGGGGTAATAGAGCATTATTTTATGATATTGCCAAAAGGTTGTTAAGTTAAATTAATATTTAAATTAAATAATCGACATCAAAATTGAGCTTTATGATACAAGTCACCTAATATCTTAGAAAGAGAGTATGGATGCCTTAGGAGAGAGAAAGTGGAGTTCAGAACATTTTGAGGTTATTTGTAATATTGCAAAAGATATTAAAAAGTGATTGTAAAAGCTAGATTTATAAAGTTATGAAAATGACTATATAATGAAGTCACTTTCCTTGGACACCACTCCAAGTGGAGTTGGAAATTATAAAAAATAAGTGACTTAAGTGGGTGCCCTTTGAGGATAAAGAAAAAGATATTAATGAGACATTAGAAATTAAATAAAACTCAAATTAATATCATAAAGGGGGCACTTGGGAAAGAAACCCTAAATAGGGCGTATGGTTTTGGAGTGTGATAAAAAGGCACCTTGGAAATCATTTTGGTCATGTTATGTTGGTTATTATTTCACTTTTGCCTCTTGAGAGGAGCTTAGCTGAATACTATGGTTTGGAGCAGCTTGTGTGGACGGAACCCTTCACAAGTCATCACACCTGCAGTTGTGGAAGATCTTCTTAGGGTGTGTGTGGAAACTCTACATTTGGGGTTTGATTTGGGCACAAAAAAAATCAGTTTTGAAGAAGTATTTGTTGGCTATTGCTGAAGAGAGGTGCCTTCTTGCCTGGCTGACCCCTCTTGGACAACATTGGAGCTCATAGAAGTTATTATAACTGCTGTTCAGCATTGGCATTGACCAGTTTCATTATTTGCAGTGGGAAAGGGCAGATTTGATAACTGATTTCAAGGAATAGAGGGGGTTTTGTGGAGTATTTTCTTAGTAAGCTGCTTACTTGTCTAGCCGACCCCTTTCTTGGCCAATATTTTGGGCTACAGTAGCTATTTTGATGCTTTCCAGTCTTGGGTTACAAGGTTCTTCCATCAACAGAACTTTGTAAAAGTATTACACCATACTTCTGAGGGTTTGACTGATCACAACAGAAAATCAGAATCAGATCAGACCGAATCAGTTCTTGCATAGTAAAGTGTTTCTAGGGTCAAGCGCCTAGTTTCTTGAAGACACACTTCTACACTTTTGGGCACCTAAAACAAACTTTACATTTGGGAATAGTTTTGGAGTGGAAAGGACAGATTTGTAGCTTCTGTAACTCATTTGCTGAATGACCTATGTGGCTGCCACCTTCCAAATCAGACCTGCAAACAGCTCTTCCCGTTCATTCTTCGTCAAAGTTTCAGTAAACAACTTATGGGTATGGCTAACTGACTTGTAAAATCATATTACAGAACCAGGGTCCATTTCATACAGCAGATTTGTATTTTCAGATTTATAAATAAATCTGGAGACTTCCTTTCTTACGTTGCAAGTTTTATTGATTTTCAGAACTGATATTTGAAGGCAATATTTATTTTAAGTATATATATATATATATATATATATATATATAATATCTCAAACATTGAAAAATACAAACAAAAAACCATTCTGCAACTTCTGTCTAGCTCTGAAAGATCACACAAAAAAGAAGAAACTTAATACTTTTAATTATAAAGAACAAGACAGGTTGCTACAGTTTAGTTGTGGGTGTTCCATAGTAGGGTGGGACATTACAAACATAGACTTGGGAAAACCCTTCTTAGATAGAATACTGCTGGAAATGGGTATTCCATAGATTATGAGTGCATTCCTTTTTGCTGCTAGATCTGTTATGAAAACTATCATTTTGCTATGGTTTGCTCCAACCCAACTATGCTAGGAATGGCCCACAAAATCACAATAGGCAAGGGGAAGGACTTATTAACATATTAATTTTTATATTTGGGTGCAAGACAAAATGAAATGATGTGCAAGGATAAACCTCTCCTCAAATTGGAAGGGGAAGCTCCATGTAGTAGAAAATAAAACAGAAACCCTACAACCTAAAAACATGACCTCTAGGTTCTTACCTATATACAATTTAACTCTTGGGGGTTTGAATATCAATCACAAATAAATGAAAGAAATTACTGTCTTTTTTTTTTTCGTGTAAGGACACAAAGCAATTAAGCACTATGCTCAAAATGACAAATTTTTATGTCTTTTCTAGAAAGCAAATATCCTAAATAACTATTAGATTCTCACTCTTTCTAGCTAAAAGAGATAAAATTGTGAGTACTACACAAGGATTGAATTGATTTGAGCAAAATATGCACAATTTGCTAAAAGTAATTATGGAGTTGTGTACGATACCACAATCACCAACTTTATAGCAAAATACATTACAAAGTCTGCAGATTCAACAAAATAATTCTATCTTCAAACAACAGTTTTAGCAGCAAGTAGGCATAAAATTCCTATTGAAAATCTATGTGCAAATGACAATTATTTTTGAGAGTTTACAAAACTTGCATGAAAAACAATAAAAAAATAAACTCACACTTATATGTTAAAATATAGTTTGCTTTCACACAAAGCAATCTTATTATACAATTTCACCCACAAAAACCAAACTCGAAATCATACTGTTAGGACTCAGACTTGGCAAATTAAAAAAATGTCATAATTACACACACAAAAAGAATGCAATCAATGCAAACCCTTTTTCGTGATTTCCAAGAGAAGTAAGTTGGGTTATGTGATTTTTCTATTGTTTGCCATACAATTTTCTATGTTATAATTTAGTTTAGAGTTATGAGACTTACCAATACTTGCTTGGACTCGGTGAGTCCTGAGTTGAGTCACCCTTGACAAGTCTTGGGGGCTTGGACTCGAACTCGGCCAAGTTTGGGTGAGACTCATCGAGTCTTGCAGAGTCTTGCGGGCTTGCCAGACTCACCAAGTCCTTGCGAGTCCCATCTCCTGGCCTCGGCTAGACTCAATTTTTTTAATTCTCAAAGTTTAAATGCTCTTTGGTTTATGACATGCCCCCATAATATACATGATAAATGACATGATTTAGCTCCCCATCTTTGTCTTCAAGTCAGTTTCATTCTCTTCATTAGAATATATACATGAAATATAATATTTAGGTATATTTCATGTATATATTGGCAGGATGTTTGAGAGTGGTTTTAGATCTCTAGGAGTTATAATGCAAATTCTAGGTTTTAGAAGATCTTATAAATTTTCAGACTTAGTCAAGTTGCAGTAATCAGTAGGCTCCTATCAGCATTCTTTCACTCTCTCTATCACACTCACTTCATCTACCCTAAACTCTAGACCTATCTCTCTCTCCCTATCACTCTTCCTCTATCTCCTCTCTCTGCCTCTCTCTATCTCACTTTCTCGTCTCTCCCCCAAGATCTAAGTCTATCTCTCTACCTCTCTCTCTCACCCTCAAACCCCCGTGAGGGGTGCTACTCTCAACTTCGTTTTGGTGTTGCCCCCAAACTCACATCAAACTATAATTTTAAGCAAGTAATAGGCCAATGATGAATCATAATTATAAAATTCTACATTAATAGATATCCGTTTTTGCAAGTCTCTGCATAATCATCTTTAAAAAATGATTATGGCCTGTACATCATCTATGACCTACCTTAGATGCCTTCGTAGGAAGGATGCAAGCTCCTCTAAGCCATAGACATCTAGTTATTGTTTTGATATTTTTTTGGAGCATTTGATGACATGGATTTTATATTCCATGAGTTTTGTATACATTTGACAATATTTATATTTCTAAGTGTGTTATTTCCTTCAACTACAATTTGCGTTTATACTTATGTGATCAATGTATACTTGTGTATGTGATCAAATTAGCTTCTATTTGATGATGTTATTGTGTTTTTAAGGTTTATTTGATAAAGGTTGCATGAAACAAGTTTTAAATACTTAAAAATCTCTTAATTTCTTGGGTTTTCCACTTGTTGAGTTCGTAGTCTCAAGTCAAGTTATCCTTGTCAAGCCCGTATCGACTTTGAGTCTCATAACTATGATTTAGTATTGTAAAGTCTGAACAAAATATCTTGGATTTAAAGAGCATATACATCTATTGGTAATTTCCTTTATTGGGTAATTGGTGTATTTAAATTTGCCAATTATGCATTTACTTCTTGATAAAAGATCAATGATTCCAATTTTTTTCCTTTTAGGTTAAATGTGGTGTGAGGGGAAGCCTTGAGCCGGCTTGTAATGCTGTCCGCATGATTGACTATTATGTTCTTGGTGTGAAGCATTTATATCAAAATCCCATGTACAAACGAACAAAGGTAACATAAATTTATATCATTTTTTCTTTGTTGGTATTTAATGTAATGATTATTACCATATTTTTTGGCACAATGTAGGAATGCAGTGTTAAATCTCCCGATTATGGTCCATCTCCAGAAAATGCACCTATTTGGTGTCAAGCTCCTTTTGACCCAGAGGGGCTATTAAGGTTTGACATAATTCCTTATATTATTTTTAATAGCACAAACTATCATGTATATTTGTAGTTATGATATTTTAATAAATTATCCCAAATGAAGCATGCAAGTTAATAAGTTTGATGACAAAGTTTGCTTGTAGGATCTTGTTGTGACCTTTTTTCACACATCACCCCATTGAAGATGGGGACCCTCTCCTTTCTTGCTTTCTAGGGTTTTTGTTAGTGCCTCGTGGCCTTCCGCTTCAGTACTGCTCATTTCTGTCAAGTTTTGAACGCTTTTAAGGATTGAAAGTCAGTTTTTGCAAGCCAGGTGATAACAGAGTCTAGACACCTTCAAAGTGCCTAGAAAGGCCAAAGGACGAAGAGCGCAATTGATTTGAACAAATTCGGACAACTTTTTCTTTTTTGCTTTTTCCTATTTATTAGGAAGTTTCGTTTTTGGCATTTTTAGCTCAATCCCCAGTATGGCTATTTTTTGAAAGTTTTCCCTATATTTTAGGGATGTCTGCTTTTTGCTTTTCGAACTGGGGACCTAGGGTTTGCATTGGTACCATCGACTTGCATCGATCGCAATCAAAGATTTTTAAGTTTTGACCCAAAAAGCTAAGTTCGTACATTTTAGGGGTCATGACGCTTTGGATGGCTTACCTGAGTATGGATTTCAAATGTCATTCTGATCTGGCGAAAATTGATGAAGTTATCAAATTTTGAAGTTTTTTTTCAAGTATTTCTCTAAGTCTGGCTAATCAATGTTTGATGGTGAATGTATGTCAGGAGCTCTTCAAAGTCCACCCAAAAGGATGAGTGAAGATGCCTAACTTCACAAAGTCCGTCCTAGCATTGGAGTACAAGTCATCCAAAGTCCGCCCAAGGGGAGGTGTAAGTGGTGCCTAAGACTCAAAGTCTGCCCAAGTAAGTGTTGTGAACTCCAAAGCCCGCCTTGAAGTATGGTCATGGTCTCCAAAAAGTCCGCCCAAGGTACAAAGGCAATGGTCATGTTCTCCAAAGTCCGCCATGAATAGTTAAGGTCTGAAGAAGTGAGAAAGTCCGCCTAGGTTGCAAGTAAAAGGTGCTCAAGATTAGAAAAGTCCACCCAAGGAACAAGTGTAATGGTACTTCAAGCTCCAAAAGTCCGCCCCATGATGAAGGTGAGATAAGAAGTAAGCAAAGCAAACAAAGTCCGCTTTGAGGAAGGTTTGAAGACCAAGAGTCCAATGTCCGCACTCCAACTTATGGGAGCAACACTCAAAAAGTCTGCCTTCCTCCTAGGAGATAAGACGAGTAAAGTCTGCCCTACTCTTAATGACAAAATGGCATGAGTCAAGAAGTCCACCCAAGGTGATGGAGAGGGAGTCCAAAGAAGTCCGCCTTGTCAAAGTTGAAGGGGTTTGGAGAAAGTAAGCAAAGTGGCGTGAACATGAAAAGGTCCGCCCTGTGGAGATGAAATCCAATAAAAGTCCGCCTTATAGATGATGGGGATGGTGCAAGGATGATATGAAAAGTCCGCCATCCAGGGTTCCTAGAAAGTCCGCCCTAGGTGGAAAACACATGAGATGCACACATCAAGTAAAGTCCGCCTTATGAAGAAAAAGGTCCCCAAGTATGATAAACTCCGCCCAAAGTGATCAATGATGAGACAAACTCAACAAAGTCCGCCTTGATGGAGGTCAAAATAAGTCAAAGATTGCCGACTAAGTTTGAAAATTGGAATATTCCGAGTGATGTCAGCAAGATCTTGAACTGAGAAATGAAAATAGAAAGTTTCTTGAGAGATGAATCTTGCAGATTGAGTTGATTTTGAAACTGGAATTCAAAATAGAAAGTTGCATTCAAAGGAATTCGAACTCAAGGATGATGACATTGTAGCTCAAATTAAATTAGAAACTTTCTCCATGAGTATCTAAGACTGAAATCAAAATGGAAACAGATTTTGGAGAGGATCTGCGTATTTCTAATTATGAAATTCGACTTCATTACAAATAAGACATTCTTTCCTTCATTCTTCACACAAGAGTTTGAACTTTCAAGTGTTGAGAGCAAAGTTAAGAGACATGCTTGCAGGTAGAAGGGCATTCGAAGAATATTTCTGCAGATTGAATGTATTTTGGAGAAGTTAAGAGCATTAAGTATCATCTCCAACCTTATTCTCTCACAACATACACATATTTTGGAGATAAACCATGGATAGGAGGCAGGTCTATCGAAGTTTCTGAGTTTTTTTTATAAGTTCTTTCTATCTTCTTGTCTTTTTCTTCTCATCCTATCGAAGGTGAAGTTGGTTTTGAAGGCGGATTTATTAGGTTTTCTGAGTTTTCTAAATTCATTGGAAGAGATTTTAGTAGATTTGTCCAAATTTTCAATAAGAAAGATCATGTTGGACTGAATATTTACACTTTCTTTCTTACTTCCCGCCTCTCAAAACAAGATTGGATGAAATTAATGTTATTGCAAACCTGATTTTTTGGATTAAAATCAGAATTTAGAGTATGGAGTTCTATTATTATTATCGAGATTCCTACATGTAAAAACTCCATTTTAATGACTAAGTATTAAAAATGAAGTAAAAAACTTCAACCACTTGGTCATTTAAAACCTCTAATTTTTGAAATTCTGATTTCTAACTTAGGCTTAATGTGTTTTCGCAGATTTCAGTCGCGATGAAGTTTCAGGTAGACAAGGACGCTCCTCCTGAATCAAGGATGAACTCGAAATGGAAGAATGTTAGTGATACAAACCTCAGACATATCAATCTCAAGGAGTTTAAGAAAAGGATCTTCGGCTTGGATAACCTTGTGCCTACTATGACCATGCGTAAGATGATGAAAAGTGGCATCGTACATGTTGCTAGATTTCTCCCTACTATGCAGTGCACGGAGTTGGTAGTTGAGTGTGCTAGGCACTATAACCGTGACGACAAAGATATTGTAGCACCAGATGGAAGAGTGTTGGCTAATATCAGTGATGAAGCCATAAGGGAAGCATTTAGAATCCCAGAATATCATAATTTTGTATATGTGACCAAGGATGAGGCCAATCAAATGTACCAAGACCACATGGAGGAACACGAGGCCACCATCAATCATTCATGGCTAGATAAACCAAGAAAGGGGGCCTCTAAGCTATCAAAGAAAAACTTGGTGAGGGCATATTTCAAAGAAGACATTGGAGACATGATTGTCCTTTTGAACCGAATAATGGGTAATCCCCAAGGCGCTCCATTTGAGCCTTGGATGTATTATTTCATTAATGAGATAATGAATGGAGTCAAGATGATTGACTGGGCTCAGATAATAAGCAACAACTTAGACAGCCAACTGAAAAATTTGGAGGGAGATAAAATCTTCTATATGAGCTCGTATTTGTTCTATTCCCTAGCTAGAACTTATAGATACAGAGGCCTTACCTGTAGAGGAGAGGTGGGAAACAAGGAAAATTAGTTTCCTGTTTACGATTGTTACCCCCAGCTGCACATGGAAGAGAACTTGCATTTCAAGAAGGTGAATGAAGCATTTCTAATGCATATCACACGAACACTGCAAGGTGGACTACATCAGAGACTCTGTTGTCCTCATTTTTGTTTCCAAAAATGAAGGACCACTACGGTGAAATTTTTATTAAATAATGAAAAAATTTACTCTATGGCACGCTTCCTGAGGCAGAATTTCGACTAATCCTTGGACTGGCTTAATCCTCAGTTCATTCTCGAACTACGTTTCGAATTTCGTCCAATTTTGGGTTCGTTTGCTATGCCTTTCCTTCAATTTCGGGTTTTAAAACCTAGACTGCAGGTGGAGAATTTTCTTCAAACTGCAAGTTTTAATGATATTCATTGTTTTGGTCTTTGTAGGGGAATTTTTGACCAATTACATGTGCACTTTTATTTTAAATATGTCACTTGTAAATTATTTTAAGTTTCCCCTTTGATGTTTTTATCTTTTTATTGTTTTTTGGTCATTTTTAGTTAAAATAGGGATTTTTTGGCTCAACTGCAAGTAAACTTGCAGTTTGTTTCAAAAAACCCCTACTTTAATGGTTTTTACATGTAATAGGGATTTTAAATCCCCATTACATATGTGCAAGTGTTTCTAACTTCTTGTAGGGATTTTATTTTCCTTTTACAAGTATTTTTAAACTTGCAGTTTGCTCTAAAAAACCCGATTTTGGCTTGGTAAGTGAAAAAGTGAATTTTTAAACTTGCCATTTGTCTTAAAAAACCTGATTTTGGCATGTAAGTGGAAAAAGTGAAAATAAAACTTGTTATTTTCTCTCTAAAACCCGATTTGCTTCATTTTGGGCAATTCGAACTTGTCATGTGTCTTCTAAAACCCGATTTGCATGGAAAATGGATTTGTCGAAGATGTCAAAGCGATTTTTTTGTGGAGATTTGCTGGAGATGCAAGGTGTTTAGGATTCTATCCTATTCTCATGCTTTCACAAACACATTTTTTGCCATTTAGAGTTTATTGTTGCTGGTTTTTGGTGCCAAATCAGCAAAACGTGGTTCTTTTAACCCACATTTTGGACGTTTTTTACTCCTTAAATTTGCACACTCCTAAATCGTTTTGCCCTTTCCTACTTAGGCATGGAGGGTGAGAGGATTTTCGCACCATTTAATGATGCTGTTGGAGTTTATAATGGTGGCCACGTGATTCCCTTTGGCCACGTTTTCAACCTTTGGCAACGTTTTCAAACATTTGGCATCATTGCTTCTTCTTCTACCTTAGGCGTTTTGCTCTAATAAACTTGGATGCACACTCTCATTGGCATTTTGGTCCTCCAAGTTTAAGATTGCTGCTATATTTGGGGCATTTTTACAAAAAACGTGATAAGGGTTTGACATTCCGGATTGCTCCTTTTCACCGGTTTTGCTTCTTCATTTCGAGAATTGTTGCATTATTGGAGAAGCATTTTGCATTTTTAAGAAAGGTATGTTCTCTTTCCTTTCTTCCCTTCATTTTATTATTTTCTTGTTTTCTTTATTTTTCGTTATTAGTTACATTTTTGGCATGTGATGTTCTTCCCCTAGAAATTGGTTTTTGTGAAAGAAATCTTCCCCTTAATATGCAATTGTTGAATTGCATTGTTCTTCCCAAAATTCCCTCCTAACTTGTATTCGGGATTTTTAATCTCGATTACAAGTTCGCTGGAAATTCTTGTTCTTCCCCTACGTTTAAGGAACTTAATCATTTTTGGTTAAAATTCCAAGTTGGAAATTATGAAATACCCCTCCTTTGCAAATTCGGGTTTTAAAAACCGGATTACATGTTGAAGAGTTCTTCCCATTTTCATAAAAATGACTTTCCCGGATATTCCCGTTTCTATCCATTCACGTTCCCCATATCCGTACTTTCCATTTCCATCATTTCCCGCAAGTCAAAATCTCATTTTTCGTCCATTTCTCCATTTTCGAATTTACAAGTGTACTTGTATTCGGGTTTTAAAACCTCGATTGCATGTATGTCCTTTCCAACTTGTATACTTGCGAAAATTCTCCCAAGATCCGAAATTGGTCAAAGTCAAGATTTTCCCATTTCTACATATCTCCCCTCTTCCTCTCACAAAACCGTGAAATTCAGAAATCAAAGTTTTACCCATTTGAAGAAGGAAGAATGATATTTGCAGTTGACTATGATGTTGCCTTAACTCTTTTAAGTCTTCATCACAGCATTCCAGGTTCACAATCAATGTCAGATTTGCCGGCATCTCCAACTCCAAAGAAAATGAAATACAAATATGACAAATACCAGAATGAGGTTGCACCTTCCCAGGTTTCTTCTCCTTTGGATCGCATCATGGACACGGAAATAGGGCACGTTGATATGGCAGAATTCATCAACAGGGTAGAAGATCCACAGGATAACAACTTGCAGCGGTTGTTGGACAGCCATATCCATCATGCATCTTCCTTCCCAGTGGCTGCCCTAGAACCTGAGTTCGTTCTTGCATGCGCCCATCATTTTGACAAAGAGTCAAGAGTCATTAAAAATGATGATGGTGAAGCTATAATTCGTCTTGATGTGGATACAATCGAGAAGGTCTTCAAAATACCTCCTGCCCCTGTTTATATGGAAATCACCAAAGAAAGTGTAGCAGAGTATTATGTGAAAAGGGAAAAAGATTGCAAGTGACACATCAATAGGTGGATCCAAGAGCCGCGTCCTTCCTTCTCAAGATGGGCAAAGTTGTACCCTTGTGATTTCAAGTGGGAGATAGGAGACACCATCACTCTTCTCAGCAGGATGTTAGGCCTTGAGCACTCCAATGTCTTTGAGCCATGGATGTATCAATTCATTATGTTCATATGGCAGTCGCATCACATTTCATGGGGTGAAATCATCAGTGATGCTTTGTGCGAACAACTTGCAGCAGTTCCTACCACTATGACCTTCTTCATGAATTCTTATTTGGTATATTTAGCAGCGTCACTTAGACACTTTCCAGGTCTTTCTACCAAGGGTGATCGCTCGCTTATACCAGTTTGGGAATATTATGACCAGTTGCCATTGAAACCTAGCAGACTGCATTTCAGAAGAGTCCAAGATGCATTCTTCAGATATTTCATGTGTCAGTTTGATTTGGATCTCAGAATCAAAAGAGTATCAGATGAGGCATGGGTCAAGGTGTCTGAGTATGGGTGTTTGTTCCTACAATTTCCCACCTTCACCTATATGAGGATTGGATGCTATGATGGTCAGCCATACATGCTTCCAAGATACCCAACCGATAAGATAATTCTTATGGAGTTGGGAAGACAGATCATGGCTGTTTATACTTTTCAGTCTGCTAGACACAAGGTTGGAATGGGGATCTCTAGCACAAACCCATTGAAAATTGGTCGATACTCCCTTGTCACATCTATGAAGGCTAAGGCCATGGAGGCTAAATTGCAGGAAATCAAGCTTAAGAGGTTCAAACCTAGAGCTGATTTTGATTATAGAGGTATGAAGGAGAAGATCAAGAAATCCTTTGTGCATGTTCATCGCATTAAAGACATCTGGGTAGATCTCTGCACGGAAGCCGAAGTTCTCAAGATGGATTACTGCAGGCTCACTGTTGAGCAAATTGTTGACTTGAACTTGGCGGATATCCCACAAGGGATGATCGATGACGGGCATATACTTGATCTTGAATACACTTCACGAAGGGTTGAGGAAGCTCCACTTCGTTTGATCCAATGGTCACACAAGGAGTGCGTCTCCATCCTTGACAGGTTTCAGCCTATCTTGGCCAACACTAACGCATGGCTGAAAAGTAATGCTGTTAGACTTATCAAAATCAAGGTTGGTAAAGAAGATGATTCTATAGGGGCTCTTGGACGGAAGTCTGAGATTTAGTTTGATAACAAGGAGGGTGCTTCATCTTCGGCCACAAGGATCAAGTTATGAGTTAGTTGTGCGGTAGTGCTTCCTCCTGAAGTGATGACTACTCGTGGGAAGGAGAAATCACGGTTCCATGTTCGGGTGATCGATTTGGATAATCCAGAAGAGGGGCAGCAATCTGACGATGTGCCTAAGTCTCCAGTTTCAGACTCGCCTCACGAGGTCATTCCTGCAGTTTCCATTGAAACGCCTCTTTCTCCTCCTGATTTGCTCGTAGATGAGTGTTGAAAGTTCCTGAAGATAATCCCACTTGCATTCAGTTATCAGAAATTGATACTTCCACTTCTGGTTTTGAAGAATTCATGAGGCAATCTTCATGTCCATTGGTAACTGAGCAAACTGTGGTCGCTATTCAAACAGATATTCCTCCCAGGGTGACCACAGTAATTCAAACAGAAACTGCTTCTCCTTTGCCTACGACTGCTACTAGAAGTGAGTTGATGACTTTGCCTCCATGGCTTAGTTCTTTCACTTCGAAAAGGAAGAAGCAAGAGATCTCACCTGATGCCTTTGACTACCAGCAACTCAAACAGTCCAGATCCAAAGTTGCTAAGAAGGCAAAAACTATCTCTAGGGTAACTGTTGATAGCAACAAGATGAAAGTAATTGAAATTGTGGAACCTATTGCAGATAAACCACTTGATGAAATGTCAGTTGCTGATTATAAGGTTACAAGGGTAGAATTGGGCAAGCAAACACATGAGGTCATTAAACATGATGCTCAGTTTTCTCTTGCTTCACTAGTGCAAAGGTGTGACGATCTTCTTGCAAAGAAAGACAAGCTAGAAGAAGAAAACCGACAGCTCATGACAGCCATTCATAAAATCACAAAACCTGCTGCTGAAGGGTGTAACTCCATAGGTTCTTCTGGTTCCCAAGAATCGATTCGTGGAGTGGAAAGGGCTGCTTAGAAAGTACAAGCACTGGATTCCTGGGTTGATCAGCTTCATGATCAATGTGTACAAGTGGTAAAAGACAGTTTTCAAATAATGTCTAAGTTGGAGAGCATTGAGGAGAAACTGGATCAGACTTCTGACACTTTCAAAAAGAATTTGGAAAGTGTTGACAAAAGTCTGGCAATTTGGCGTACCATGCCCCAAAAACAGCTGAGTATTTTGCAGGAGCACGCCATCATCTCTTCCAGGGTCATGTACTTGGAATTTGAAGAACTCATGGAAAACAAGACCCTTGTTCTTAAATCCCTCATTGAGGAGATCAGTGATGCAAGGAGATTCCGGGATGAAGTCTATCGAGGTATTGTCTCACATTGTGAAAGGACCTCTTGCAATATAGTAAGTCAGGATGGAGAGCTAATTCCAGAAGAAGAGGTTCTTGCTGATTTATAGATGAGGATTCATAATGAATAGAGGAGCGAACAATTCTCGGCAGCTTCAATTCAAACATTGATGAAACACCAAGCCTTTTTGCATGAGATCCAGTCTATCCTGGATAAAGACAATTCTGCGCTCCCCCGCTGTCACGACACTATTGTGAAGACTATGGTTGTTGCTAAGAACACCCATGAACCGAATCCCGAGGAACTATAAGCGAGCATCCAGAAATTTCAAGGATTCGTGTCTTGACAAAATGCAACTTAAGTGTTTTTCAACACTTAGTTGAATTTTCCCTCTTTTGTAATCTTTAGTTGTAATTTTGTTTTGACAAGTTACATGTAAAAGTAATTTTTGTAAAATGCAAGTTACACATTACTTGCACTTTTGTAATTACATGTAAGGCAACTACAAGTTGTGTCCGATTAGGACTGTAGTTGGAATAAGTCTTAGTTAGTTAGAGTAACTCTTAGTTAGTTAATGAAGTCTCAGTTATTTATTGAATGAGTCTTGGTGGTTGAGAGAATCTCTCAAGTTAGTTAGGATTCTCCCACCTTTTTCTCAAGGCTCCTCTTCTATAAATACTTGAGAGGTCCATTGTAAATATATCTTTTGGGAAAGCAAGCAAAAACTTTGCCAAATTTACAGCAAGAAGTCTTTGAGCTTATGTATGTGAATTGAAGGTTTTGAAGAATAAGAAAGAAGGATTACTCAAGTTTTGAGTCTTTGAGCTACATGTTTGAGTTTGAATCTTTTTATTTCTTCTATGCAAAGTGTTTCTAAAGGAGCTTAGTTCAATCTGATTTGAAGTCTTTGAGCTGAAAGTAGAGAAGATTAATTAAAATAGGAAACTCTCTTGAAGGAGCAGCAAGTCTTTGAGCTTGCGTCTATTCTCTAGGAAAAATTACTGTTTGATAAGAAATAGCAGCAAGTCTTTGAGCTTGCATTAGTTCTTGTCTTTGTGTTAAAAGAATAGATTATTTCAGTCTTTGAGCTGTTATCTTTTATTCATTGTAAAATTTAGTATAGCAAAGGTAGATAGGACTTCCAATAGTCAAGTCTTTGAGCTTGATATTGCTGTCCTGTCCCGAAGGAAGTGACGGAAGTCTTTGCGCTTTCAGGAAATTTCATTTCCTTTCTCTTATTTCACTTGAAAGTGGTTACTGTTGTTATTCAATAGCTATCCTTTTCTGTGAAGAGAAAAGGATATTGTCTTTCTTGAAAAAAGAAGAAAGATTGTTGTTCCATCCCATTTTATTTTCCAAGTTGTAGTTAGATAGGGGAGCCTTCCCTTAATTAGGAGAGTTTTTACTCGTGTGCTGTGGTTGAAACCACAATTTTGTATATTTCCCCAAGTGTACAAAATTTTCAACCAACAGTTTTTTGGCGACTCTGCTAGGGACACAGACGCATTCGGAAGCCTCACGCTTTCGTTTGAAGACTAGTGTCCTGCTGTTTTTGAAAGAAGAGCTTGGAAATTCTTTCATTTCTTTAAGCTGGAAAGTTTGCGCGTTTACGTTCGCCGGAAGAAAGGTGAATATTCAGAAGAAATATCTGCTGCTGAAAGAGCTAGATCCTTTTTACTCACTAGTACATCTTCCCTATCACGAACCACAAGTTATCCTCCGTCAAGAAAGAAAAAATCTATCCCAAGTGAAAATTCCTCCTTTTTCAAACCACTGATACCTTCATTACCTAATATGGCTAATCCACCTCCGTTTCCTCCTCTCGGTCCGTGGGGAGTAGCTTTTGGTCCTTTGGCATTAACCCCACCTCTTCATCCTCTTCCACAAGGTTCACGCAAAAATCTTCCCAAATTTTATGGCGATGGAAAGCAACACCCAGATGAACATGTCAAGTCTTTTTATATGGCATGTGGTGTTCTTGGGGTTGAACATCAAGATGTTGCTGTTCGGTTGTTTATAGAGACTCTTCAAGGTATTGCAGCCGATTGGTTTTTCAATCTTACTGCTGGTTCAATTGTTTCGTGGAACTCATTGAGAGACAAGTTCGAGGAACATTTCAAGCCTGCAGAAGATGAGCATGCCTTGTTGGCCTAGTTGACACAAATGAAGAAGTATACGCATGAAGGCATGCATGAATTCATTGCTAAATTTAACAAATTAGCAAATAGAATTCCTGTTAATTCTAAGCCTACTCCTGAGAACCTCAAGTGTTTTTTCATCAACACTCAGTTGCCCGAGGTCAGTTTCTTCTTAAGACGAGCATCTCCTGCTGATTTAGAAGTTGCTCAATCAATGGCTACTGAAATTGAAGACGATTTGATCTTAGCCGGTAAGATCAAGAAGGATTCTAATTGGTCCAAAGGAGGTTCGCATATGGATGGTTCATTTTCTGGTTCTACCGATCCTATGGTACAGAAATTGGCAAATGAACTTCTTGCTTTAAAGAAGCAAGTATCTCAGAATTCCTACCCCGCACCGTACAAGGATATCCCAAGAAGGACATATCCTAATACTGCTTCCAGTTATGCTGCCAAAAATCAACCCAAGTTGCCTCCCCCTCCGGAGAGACTTGCGCTTGAGCCACCTCCTTCAAAGGCAGCAGTTGGTATTATGAGGCTGATCAAAATGAGTCTTCTTATTTTGATTATCAGTCCGACGAAGTCGCTCTTCCTCAACAAGAAGAAGAAGAAGTGACTAGCGACTCTACTATATGTTACATGCACTATGATGACTCTGTTGCGACCGATAGGGCTTATAGACAAGCATTTGCTGTAACGACAAGATCCCAGACCCGGTTGGCCCAACAAGAAGAAGCTGCAAAGATTGCAAGTGATTTACAACCACCTGTTGTTATTGCTAAAAGAGGAACACCACTACCTTATATTCCAAAGGATGCAGCGAAAATCCAAGTAAGTAGCAAAAGTCCTCCTCTTGCTTCATCTGTTGATCCCAAGCCCAGTATGCCCAACCCCAAACCATTATCGAACAATATTAATCCCTTTTTAGCTGGTTCATTTCAAGCCTTTGATATTATTGACCATGCTAGGAAGACTAAGATTCAAATGTCCGAAGTTGAGTATTTACAAGCTAATCCCGATCAATTTGATAGATTAGCTGATTTTGTTAAAAGTAAGGAAACTCGTCCTATACTTGAAAACCCTATCCCACAAGAACCCAAGAATTTGCCCAATCATTTGGTGACCGTTCCATCTACTACCCAAGGAAAGATAAAACCTTTTTACATTTCCTTGTTAATCAATGGTTTTCAATTGAGCAATTGTGTCTTGGATTTTGGTGCTTCTGATAATGTCATGATTGCAAAAGTTGCTCAAGCTTTGGGGCTGACCTTGACCAAAACTTTTGGTCATTGTTATTCCATGGAGAACAAGCAAGTGCCCCTTATTGGGCAAATCAAGGACGTGCAATTTGCATTTGCTGCTTTTCCGGATAATAAAATAAAGATGACTGTCTTGGTGGTTGACGTTCCTGCATCATACGGAATGTTACTTGGCCGTAATTTTTGTAAAGATGTTGGAGGTGAACTCAACATGGATATGACGGAAGCAAGAATACCTGTCAAAGGTGTTGTGCAAAAGTTAATTCCTGAAAGAGAAACCAAGTACACGGTTGTCAAGTCTAATGACCCTCATGCTCAGATTCTTTTTGAATCTTCGGTTTTTGGGAATTATTACCTCCATATAGATGAAATTTCAGAATTTGCTGAAGTTTATCCTTCTAGCAGCTCCGATATTTCATTACTTTCAGCAAATGAAAAGTTTGTTGATGCTGATCAAGACCAAGCATCAGAAGATGGGTCATCCAGTTCATATGTTATGGTTGAAGAAGTCACATCTTCATTTGCTGATGAAAGTATTCCATCACCTCCTCGATAAGAAGAGCTTCATTCTTCGTCTATTCAAGAGGAAAGTTCATCCTCTCCTATGGAAGAAGATGACAACTTTTCTTTTCACAATGCGCTCATCTCGGATGAAGGCAGCTCTAATCATTCCAATGAAAACAACAGTTCAAATGATGTATGGACTCTTGAATTTGATGGCAGCTGCGCTACGAATGGATCCGGAGCTGGTGTAGTTCTTATATCTCCCAAGGGAGAGATCTTCCCTTACTCTTTCAAGTTGCAATTTGCTAATACCAACAACACGGCTGAATATGAGTCGCTTTTGTTAGGGATGAGTGTTGCATTGAAAAGAGGAATCAGAAACCTTCATGCCCAAGGTGATGCAGAATTAATTGTTTGTCAAGTGAGAAACATATATCAAACTAAGAATGACAGACTCAAGCATTACCGCAACTTGGTATGGGAGAATATTGAAGATTTCGATTCTTTCAATATCTCAGTTGTTCCTCGTGAATACAATGATAGAGCTGATTCTCTTGCTATTTCAGCTACTTCATTAATTCCTCATCTTGACTTTGGTCAAGATAAATATATCATTGAGATAATCTGTAGACCTAGTGTACCTGATAATTGGGATCATTGGCAGATCTTCAATGATGATAAGCAGATCAATAATTTCTTGCAAGCTGAGGATGGTTTCAACAACCTGTATTTTGAAGGAAGTAATTCTCCTTCTTTGTCATCAGATTCGGTGTCTGATACATCATCTGAATCAGATAAAAATATCCTTTAGCTGAAAGGAAATAAAATTCCCAAGGGGTTGGTTTCTCTTGAAAAACTTTTCGATCAACATGATCGTTATATCAAGAGACGACAACAAGAAAGTACTGATTCTCCTATGGGATATGAGAAATATAATATTGGATCTGACGGAGATCCAAAGTTTGTCAATATTGGCAATAACTGCACTTCAGATGAGAGAGATCAGTTTATTCAGCTTTTGCGCCAATACCATGATGTCTTGGCATACTCATATGATGATCTAAAGTCCTTCCAACCTAAGGAAGTGCAGCATGACATTCCTCTCAAGCTTGGCGCAGAACCTTTCAGACAAAAGCAACGCCAGTATAATCCGAAGATTTCGGGTACCATTCTTTCTGAAGTTAAAAAAATGCTTGATGCTCAGATTATCTTTCCAAAGAAACGGGACTCGGACTCGGCTCGGACTCGGCAAGGCCGACTCAGGACTCGGACTCGGACTCGGCGTCAGACTCGGTTCCAGACTCGGCTCCAGACTCCGCTGGACTCGGGAAAGTGAAAAACTCAAGAAATTTAGAGATTTTTAAAGATTTAAAACTTGTTTCAGACACCCTTTATTGAATACACCTTAAAGACACAAAAACATCATTAAACTCGGCTCATTTGATTACATACACAAGTATACATTAATCACTTAAGCATAAACGCAAATTGTAGCTGAAGAAAATAACAAACATAGATATATAAATATTGTCAAATGTATACAATATTACAAAACTCATGGAATAAAAAATCCATGTCATCATATGATCATCATCAAATGTTTCATACAAATACCAAAGGTAAATAGTAAATACTAAATACGACTACAAGTGTACAAGCCTATGGCTCAGAGGGTCGTGCACCCTCTCACCCTGGCCCCCTGCGAAGGCATTTAAAGTAGGTCCTGGATGATTTAGCAGCCATAGTCGCTTCCCGTGACACCATGCCATGCTCACCAACATTAGGAACGGCTGTGTCATGCTCACCAACATCAGGAACAGCTGTGTCACTCTGAGTCTCAGTATTTCCTGTCTCTGCTCCTCCTCTGCCATGGCTACAGCCTCAACCTCTATATCTACCTGGTCAATCCAATCAATGTCATCATCACTAAATACGGCTGTAGGAGTCCCAGGAGCTGTCTGATTCTCATTGGCCCACTCTGCTTCAAGATCAACCTCATCTAGAATGATAGGAGACATGTCAACTGTTGCATTCTTTCTCATTCTCAGGTGGAGGTTGTAGTGAACAAAGACGAGATCATTCATCTTCTCCACAGATAATCTATTGCGCCTCTTGGAGTGTATGTGCTCAAACATACTCCAATTGCGCTCACAACCTGATGCGCTGCATGGTTGGCTCAAGATACGAATGGCCAACTTCTGAATATTTGGTGTCTCTGGGCCAAAAAAGTTCCACCAATGATCTGAGTTTGAAATGAGAAAAATAAATAAAATCAGTCTCACTCATGAACTCATTTAACAAGTTACAATATAGTATTGAATAAAACTAAAATTAAGCCTAACAATTTATTTTTACTTGGCATCATAGTTGTCCTACCGTCTTTGGCGACAGGACGAGAGAAGGTCTCCCCTTGTGCATCTAAGAACATCTGTAGCTCTCGAAAAAGGTCTATCTAAGAAGTACCAGCAGGTCCCATCTTCTCCATGATTGCATATAGCCCATTAAGGACCTCCGCATCAGCCTTGAAAGAAGGGATAAAACGGAATGCCGGATTCAGATAATAGGCTGCCGCATGGATGGGCCTATGAAACTGATGATGCCATCTCCTATCAATGATCTCCCAAATGGGACCATACTTGCTCTCATCTCCTCCATAGACGAATCTGATGGCCTCCTTCGCCCTATCCATGCCCTCATATATATAGCCCATTGCGGGCTTATCTCCATCCGCAACTCGCAACAAAACCACCAAGGGCTTAACAAACTGCAAAATTGAAAATATTGTGTAATTTAGAAAAATGAGCAAATAAGAGAATACATATAATAAGTTATAAAACATGAAGTTAAATTGTAGAATTTATTAAAAAATTACCTTCACTATCTCATCACAAGGAACCCGAAAGCCTTGCTCATCAAAAATGCAGTCTGCCATCTCTATCCCTGCAGGGGTGGTAGCATAGGATGAGGAAGACCACTCCTCACCAACAATCATATGTCTCAAGGAAGACTTAGACCTAAGCATGGACTGCAATGTGAGGAAGTTTGTGGCAAATCTTGTGATTCCTAGACGATGCAACTCCTTCTGCTCTGTGTATTGTCTCATAAGAGCCAACACCCATGAATGATTATATACAAATTTGCAGACATTTCTTGCCCTTTCTACACATCTCTTGACCCATGGGATTTTTCCAATATCCTCCAACATGAGGTCAATGCCATGAGCAACACATGGAGTCCAAACTACAGATGGGTGCCTCTCCATCAATAGTCTACCTGCAGCAACATAATTTGTTGCATTGTAAATTGTAATTAATGGAGGTACAAACTACAAGATAGTAATTAATTTGCAAACAAAATTAGTTTGTAATCAAAAGTTTACCCGCAACAACATAATTTGTTGCATTGTCGGTCACCACCTGTACCACGTTCTCCTCACCCACATTTTCAATCACCTCCTCTATCTGCTCACATAGGTAGGTGGCATTCTTGCAATGGGCAGAGGCATCAATGGACTTGATGAAAACGGTGCCCCCTCAAAAATAAAATAATAAAGCTAGGTCAATGATCATTCAATAAACCATTAGATAAAAAATAAAAAATTAAAGACTATATGAAACTAAAATTAATCAATCACCTGGGGAAGAAACAAGAAAATTAAGGAGAGTTCTATTTCTCCTATCCATCCAACCATCAGTCATGATGGTGCAACCTTTAGTGCTCCATATGTGGCGTTGTTCATCTAAATCCTTCATCCACCATTTGAGACAAAATGGGTCCCCTCAAATCACTCTCACTAGGGGCTTGGAACCCCGCCCCGCATATGGCAATGGCATCAACCATTTGTTGCCAATAAGGAGACCTGTCGCAAAGAAACTCAATGAGATAAGTTAAGTATAAAAATTCAATGAGATAAGTTAAGTATAAAAATTAAAACAATCAAAGTTATCAAACATAAAAGTTAGTAAAACATTTACCTGGCTACAAAGAATGGAATACAGCTGTAGCTCCAAAACCTGCCAATTGCCATTTTAGCAGCATCATGGACCTCCTTGTTCCAACCCATGCCCTCAAGCGAGGGTTGGGACCCAGGAGTAGTGCGAGGCACAAAGAAGGAATCCAACCTAGATTTACGAATGCTAGGTCCAATGGTAACATTCCCACTACAACTACTAGTGGTAGGAGCATGAGAAGTGGCAGTGGCACTGCCACTTATAGAAGCAGAAGCAGAAACGGAAGCACCAGTAGTAGCAAACTGAGTGGGACAATATGGAGGTAAGGAAGAAGGGCCTCCAACACAACGTAACTGTGTCCCTCTTCCTAAAACTGTCTCTCCCAATGGCCGCTCGATCCTCCTTCTGTTTCTTTTTTCTTTCAATCTCCTCAACCATTACATAACAATCACGTATGGCCTCAGAGACTGCTTTTAGGCATGGTTCGGCATCATGTCCACGCACACCAACAATATGGTATTTCAGCCTATATATACCTCCATGGAATATTGTTTTGCAAAACATACATTTTATTTGCCCCTTTCCTTGCCCTGGAAAATCCTCATGATATTTCCAAGCAGGGTCCTTTCTCATGGGGGGTCTAGAAGCTGAAGTAGACATTTTAGGATAGTTTTGTGAAACTTGAAGTTGAGGCAAATAATAAAGTGAAGTTTGCTGCAATAAAACATTACAAATACAAAATAAAATTAATACATACATTCAAAAAAACTAAAGTAGGGTTTGTAAATTTTTTTTTTTTTAAATTGTAGGGTTTGTCAAACCCTACAATTTAAAAAAAATAAATTTACAAACCCTACATACAACCCTACATAGTACAACTACATACACATTACAAACATATAAAAGATCTTGCATACAAGAAAATGTAAAACTTTCAAAATAAATGAATAGAAAATGGAATTTTTGCATACAAGAAACAAAATAATGTTCAAAAAAACAATCTTACCTCTTACAACAAGCTTGAAATGAGCTGCAAACTCTTCCTATCCAACTCTTGATGCACCAAATCGAAACACAATGCAGCTCCAATGTGACAAATTGAAGAAAACTTGAGCTTCCTCCTTTCTGGTTTTTGTTCTATGCACCCTTGTTTTTCTTCCCAACTCACTTTACTCTTCCTTTTTTTGCAAGTGAATGAAATGAAAGTCACTTTTAGGGCTAGAAGACAATTAACATTAAAAAACGGATTTAAAAAAACTTTCCAAAATAATTTTTTTTTGCGTTTTAACTTATGCCAACGCCGGCCGAGTCCAGGGCTCGGGACTCGCCGAGTTTGGGCCAAACTCGCCAACTCGGCGAGACTCGCCAGATTCGGACTCGGACTCGCCGAGTCTGGGCGATTTCGGGCGAGTCCCGTTTCTCTGTATCTTTTCCATCCCTCATTCAACATGGTTGGCGAATATAGTACCGGTGCGTAAGAAGAATGGAGAAATACGTATCTGTGTTGATTTCAGAAATCTTAATCAGCTATCACTCAAGGACAATTATCCATTGCTAATCATGGATCAAGTCTTACAAACGGTGACAGGCTCCGATATGCTATCTATGCTAGATGGATTTTCGGGATACAATCAGATTGAGGTTAGCAAACCTGATCAACACAAGACTGCATTCACTACTCCATGGGGTACATTTGCATACCGCAGAATGCCTTTCAGTTTGATCAATGCAGGAGCTACTTTCCAGCGAGCTATGGACTTGGCTTTCTGTGGTATTGTGGGAAGGTATATTGTAGTATATCTAGATGATCTTACTGTTTTTTCTAAAGATTGTGAGAATCATCTTTTTCATCTACAAGATGTACTTGAAAGATGTCGCAAGCATGGCATCTCTCTTAATCCCAAGAAGTTAGTTTTTGGGGTGACGGAGGGAAAACTTCTTGGTCACATTGTTTCCAAGGAGGGTATAAAAGTTGATCCTGAGAGGGTTAAATCTATTCAGAATCTCCCTTTGCCATCCAACAAGACTGCTGTTCATTCCTTTTTTGGTAAGGTTAATTTTCTGCGAAGATTCATTCCTGACTTTGCGGAGAAGACTCATCATATTGTGGACATGATGAAAGGAAAGTTTTCTTTCCATTGGAATTCTGAAGGAAGAGCGGCATTCAATGAAATCAAAGATGCAATTGCTCATGCACCCGTGTTGGTTTGTCCCAACTACACCAAGGAGTTCATTATGTATAGTTATGCTTCCGAGCATACTCTATCAGCTATTTTGATGCAGAAAAATTCAGAAGGAATTGAATCTCCTATCGCTTTCATGAGTTGTCCTTTGAAGTCCCATGAACTCAAGTATTCCTTTATTGAGAAGAATGCCTATGCAGTGGTTAAAGCAGTTAAGAACTTCCGTTTTTACATCTTGAATTCTCATACCGTTGTGTTAGTTTCTGATACATCAGTCAAATCTATCTTAACACAACAGGAGTTTGGCACAAAGAGAGGAAATTGGATTGCAAAAATCCAAGAGTATGACTTGGAGATCAAGCCTACAAAGCTTGTTCGAGGAAGAGGACTCTGTCAGCTGATGGCGGAAGGTATTCCGGAGGAGCGAGAATTGGATGATTCGGAAGATCTTCCCAAGGTGTTGTTTGTTAGTACTACTGATGAATGGTACTCTAATATAGCATTTTTCTTGACCTATGGCGAATGTCCACAACATTTGACATTCAAGGAAAAAAGAAGTATCAAGTTGAAAGCTGCAAACTTCATATTATGGGATACTGGTTTGTACAAAAAAGCCATCGACGGTACTTTCCTCCGTTGTGTTGACAAAGCGCAATGTAATGTCCCCTTTTCAGACTTGCAATAATTTAGTCCTGAGACATCAATTTCAAATTAAAATGAGAATGGTAATATATTAATAAACATAACTGTTACCTATTTTTCGCTCTTGGCTGAAAAATAGGTTGAGAGATGCTAGCATGAACAAAGGAAAGCTAGTGTTTACTAATCCTCTTTATTTTTTTTGTGTTTAAAGATGGTGTTTCTAAGTACTTCTAGTCTGTAACAACAAAGAGAGAAACATCTCATTGCAAAAGAGAAGTATTTTATTCATATTCAAACATGCGTCCCACACAAAGAGCCGTGGGACTAGCTACGTGCATCCAGTGCAGAAAGGAAATATACATATATGTATGCACAAGTACAAAGGAAAAAATGAGGAAAGGCATGTCAAGAATGGAACCAGTCATTGCCTGAATGACTGGAACAGCTGAGGTACGCTCGTCGTCGCCTTTGTCTTGCTGCTCCACCCTGGTCCGTTGATGCTTTCCTTCTGATATCTACAAAAAGTTGAAACAAACAATGTGTTAGAACATTTTGTTCTAAGCAATAGCTGGCTGCATTTCTGACATATGTACTAATGCACGCATATATATATATGATCCCTACATGCATCAAATGCATATAACTCGCATCACAAAGGAATCTCGAAAAAAAAAAAAAAAAAATCAGATCAAAGGGAAGTCACCATACATATGCATTTTTTGTTAACATGTTTGTTTCATGTGCAGGAAAAGGTAAAAGGACAGCTTGCTGGTCATAAAGTTCACTGAGATGAGTGGAGATGAATGCGGCTCCCACAAGGGTTGAGCCCAGCTCATGTGAGGAATGGCAAGGTTTCATACAATCAAATCATGTCAGGGCTGGTGATAAAAGGAAGAAGAGTAACAAAAACGCAAGTATGCAATCACATTATCAGCCAATATGCATGATGAGACTTCTTTTTTTTTAACGTGAATAAGATGTGCAAATATCTACAAATGATCAACAAGACGACATTTTCTGCATCAAGCCTAAAAGATTTTTTATGATAAGCTGGAAAAGGCGTGATTGATCAGACATTTCAACAAATTCAAGTCAGCTGCGTCCTTGGAAATAATATTCAGATTTTAAGAGAATAAGGTTTAAATGGCAGCTACAGTTTTCATAAAATATCTATTTTTTTTAATGCACAGCATTGAATGGCAGATGACAAAAGGATGGTTTCTAGTGTTTGTTTTTCACCATTTTCAGTCCAAACAGTCATTCAAAGATGCACACAGCAGTAAAGTTATCAAAGGAGTACACAGTGGTCATGTTTCAGACAAGGATGTGCTTGAATCAGCTGGAACAAGCGATCCCTATGTGGTCATGCAAATTGGTGATTGTGTTGTGAAGAGCAAAACTGTATGGGCGACAAAAGAGCTGTGAAAGATCCATCCACAAAATATTTGCAGATTGCAGTTTGGGATGCAAATCTTGTCCCCCCACACAAACGCATGGGAAATGTAGGCATAAAGTTGGAACCACTGTGTAATGGAAACAAGCACGAGATTCAGGTGGAACTGGAAGGAATAGGCGGTGGAGGTCTGATCTATTTAAAGATCAACTATAAAGATTTTGAAAAAAAATAAATGCAGCAAAAGAGTGGATGGAAAATACCTTTTCTTTCAGATATTCAATTGGCTAAAGGCTTAGAATCTGCTTTGAAAACAGTTTTTGGAACTGAAAATGTTAAGGTTCGTGATTCTGTACTGTCTTCTTTTGGAAAAATGGAACCACTTCTTGACATTGGTAAATTTGAAAAGAGTCCAAATTTGGAGGGGAACTTGCAGAACACGCAGTCCTTTGAAAGCATGTCAACTGAATCATTCCTTAATGGCAAGGCTGAGATACATAATGAATATGAAATAGAAACAGGCGACACTTTCTTGCAATCAGTTGGAGATGCAGGGTTTTCAGATCAAAATGAATCTTCTAAAGGGAAAAGTAGTCCTGGTAATAAAGGAGCAATGAAACTGACTGATAGCAGTATGAGCTCAGAAGTTTGATTTTTGGAAAATTTTGTCAGATAATATCAATCAAGCAGTTGAAAGAGCTGAGATAAACAAAGTTGGTTTTCCTTTTATTGAGAATGTTGATGGTTTTGAAAAGTGGCAAACATTTGAGGAGCATATTGGAGTTCTACAGGAAAATTCTTTTAAGGCATCAGGCCTCTTAGAACATATTAGTACAACCAAGGACATGACAGATTGTCTCTGGTACACAATCAGCATAAATGTTGACAAAGATGAGCCATTTTTTTTTAGAGTGATAAACTTCCTATTCTTGGCATTGTATCTCAAGGTTATGCTGTGCTGTAATTCATCAACAACATTCTTGCTGGAAGGGCTCGTGGAAATGTAACAACACCAAGGTTTAAGCTTGAGCAGCCTGTTTGCTTGCACCCGGGGAAAAATGATATCGCTCTATTAAGCATGACTGTTGGATTGCCGAATTCTGGGCCACTTTATGAGCGGAAGGTTGCAGGGATCACAGAAGTTACAATTCAAGGCTTCCGAGATGGTGCTCGAGATTTGTCAAAAGAACTATGGACTTATCAGGTTGGCTTAGGTGGAGAAAAATTGGAACTTTATACTGAAAGTGGTTCAAAGGAATGTGAATTGGTCATTCACATCACAACCCCCTTCTAATCAACCTATGACCTGGTACAAGACAAGAATGCATGGACCACGTGAAAATGAACCTGTTGCTTTGGATTGAAGTTGGTATAGATATTTTGGTTCAGCAACTTTCTTGTAGAGAGACAGATGTGCAAAGAGCTGCTGTAGAGGAAATTCGATTACTTGCAAAGAGAAATTCAAATAACAGGATTTTAATTGCGGAGGCGGGAGCTATTCCACACTTGGTGAAGTTGTTATCATCAACTGATGCGAAGTTTCAGGGGCATGCCGTGACTGCACTTCTAAATTTATCTATTCATAGTAGTAACAAAGGATTGGATTGGTCAGTCAGGAACCAGTATTTTTTGCAACTAGTATAATTGAAAATATTTTGTATGGTAAGGACAATGCAAGCATGGGGGAGATTAAAGAGGCTGCAAAGGCTGCTAATGTTCACTCCTTTATAGAAAATCTACCCAATGGCCACAATACCCAGGTGGGTGAGAGAGGAGCACAACTTTCTGGAGGGCAGAAGCAACGAGTAGCTATTGCTAGAGAAATGCTGAAGAGTCTGAAAATTTTACTTTTGGATGAGGCAACAAATACTGCATGAAATCAGAACCAGAACAGAAAATGCAAAAAAAATCAAGGGATAGAAGGAGGGGTTTCAAACATATATTTTTTTATGTTTATCTATTTCTTCAACTTTTTCGAAATATTCAGGTAAAATGGAAAAACGCAACAGTTCGAAGTATTATTCTCATAATTATGATAAAGAGGGGAAGGATAATCCTGCAGTACCAAGGATAGTAGCTTACAGAAAGTGCAACAAATCACATAAATGGATTTTTTACAAATAGAAGCAAATGCCGAGCAAGTTCGAATGCCATGAAATATTTCAGAAAAACACAGAGAGAAAAGCCATGCATATTTCATAGAAAAGCATTTTTCCTTCCAGAATCGGTAAGGGATAGCGAACCTGTGCAGAATAACAGATGCAAGGTGAAAGGATCGCGCCCAGCAAGGAAGCCAAGCTTCGAACACCCAAAAAATGCTCAGAAACGCAACAGATTTCCACAGCGGCTCCATAAAATGAGCCCGAAACTAGCAAAAATGCAATCAAAGAGCAGGCCGTAAGGAGAAACAGAGGCCCAGCAATCATTTCAGCACCCAGAACAGTGAAGAGACCAAGATTTTTCTTCCTTCCACGCCCAGTTCGAACCCTAGCGGCGCCTAGAAGGATGCAGAGCGAAGTTTCCAGAAGTTTTGCATATCAAAAGTGAAGGGGCGAAATGAGCTTTTAGGGTTATTTTTTCCCCTAAAATATCTTCGAAAAATCATCTCTATTTTCCTTCACATTCTTTTCCTTTCTTATGCCACGCAATATGCATGGAGGCAGCATGGTAGAGTTCACCATGTCTCCTAAGTGATTTTTATCACTTTAAAATTTTGTAAAAATCTTTTGCTTCCTAAGTGATCTTGTATCACTTAGCGCCCCCCCCCCTTGTAAATTTCTTAGATAGCTATACCTTTTAAAACTCAAAAAATACGCCCTCAAAGAGATGTAAACAATTGTTGTTTTTTAAAGTTTTTCTTTTTAAAAAAAATTTATTATTATTTGATCAAACATAGGTTTGATTTTATTTTTATATTATATTTAAAAAATTAATAAAATATAATAAAAAGATTTTATTTATTAAAGTGTAAATCAACACTTTTATTAAATATATTTTTTATTACATTTTATTATTTAATAAATAAAAATAATAAAATTGTCTTATTAAAGTGATTTATTTATTTGTCACTTTAAATAAAACGATTCTATTATCTTTATATTATTAATACCTTTAAATATAAATGAAAATAAAGTCAAACAAATGTCTGACCAGATAATAATAATTTTTTTTTAAAAATCACTTTATTAGATATTTTGTTTGGAGATCAGGGAGGGATATTTTTTGCATTTATGAGGGCTTGCAGGCCTGTTAGAGACATTTCAGGGTCTTTTATGTTGCATTTATGAGGTTTTATGGTTGCAGAATGGATGACTTAGCCTTTTGGCTTAGGTTTATCCCTTTTTAGATATTTTTGAGGCCCAAAAAGTAGGTTTTTTGAGTTTGCTCGACCTAAAATGAGGAGGTGGAGTCTTCTTGATAACTTTGAAAAAAGGCATATATACTGGGAGCCTTCATTTTTGTAAGGGTTCTGATTCATTCATCTGGGAGCAGACTGTAATTTTTTTTTTAGTTCTCTCTGCAAGAAGGGATGTTTTTGTAACACATTTTCAGGAGTTATAAAGCTTGGTGATACCTGTTTGGCAAGGATAATAGCTTGGTTTGCTTCTCTACTTCTCATCTTTCTCTGTTACTGCATCTTCAGGGTTAGTCAGTTCTTTGGTGGTTGGCTTTTGCCCCCCTTAAAATTTACATTTCCTTTTGATGCCTTATGCAGAAACATATATACTACTTGCAGGTCATAAGCTGTGTTTTAATGATTAATAGTCTTAGGTTGTGAAAAAGATTTTTCCCTCTTAGGACTGTGATTATTCAGCCTGCTTATGAAGCATTGATGCAAGGGTCATGGGTTGTTGGTTAGTGTAAAAAAGGGTTTATTATCACTGTTGTACTGTGTGTCCTTTGCTTAGTTAGATTTCAAAAATACCATCTGGTGTAATCACCTTAGATTCAAATTTTAGTTTTACATTTTCTCCTCCTTACTCTTTTCCCTGAAGAAATTATTAGTTTAGGTGCAGAATCTGAAAAGAACCAGCTTACTCTGGAGGTTCACTCCATTTTTTAGGCAACCCACAGGCCTAGGAGGGTTCCCATGTGTCACAAGCCTGCTGAGTTGATAGCTTAGCAAACAGGGGTGCAGGTTCAAGTGATAACAGTTTTTGGCACGCCCGGTGGGACTGAGAGCATAATTTTTCAGCCCTTATAAGATGTTTTATGGTGCTGTTTGGTGTGTACAGCAGTAATTTTAGTCTTTCAGAGACATTCTTACAACATACCTGGCGACTCTGATTTCTGGTTTAGTAAAGCCAGTGCACTTTTGCTTATGAGAAGGATACAAACCAGGAGTAATTCTTTATCCTTCGAATTTTTGCAGTTATCCCCTCCTAGAAGAAGAGGGAGGGTAGTTGAGAAACAGAAAGAGAACCGTGTTTATTCCAGGAGAGCCAAGTCTACTCCCCCTGCTGTTAGGGCTCATACTGTGTCACAAATAATCCCAGTAATCATGATTCCAGCAGGCAGAAATCAGCCATTTGTTGCATTTAACCAGGGCAGCCCACTGAATTTAACACAACATGATGATATTCCAGTGGCTGCTTTGAAAAGCTTACCATATTTTCATGGTGAAGATCAAATTACCCCAGCTGAACACATAAAAGATGTTGCAAACTTATGCGCTGTTCACCATGTGACAGAGGAGAATGTTGCAGTCAGATTGCTTGCAGCATCTTTCAAGGGTAAAGCCTTGCAATGGTTCAGAGGCCTTCCTATTAATTCTATTGCGACATGGGACCAGTTGGGTGACCAATTATGCAGTTTCTTCGAGGACAAATCAAACCATTTGTCGCTAATGGAACAGCTGTCAACAATAAAGAGGGCTCCCCACGAAGTCATGTCAGATTTCAGCCACCGTTTCCAGAAAACTTGGGATAGAATCCCGCAAACGGTAAGACCCACAGTTGACCACGCCTTCTTATACTATTTAAGAGCTTTGAATAGTGATATCTCAGTGATGGTGCAATCAATGGGAGGCACTTCATTGCCTCAGGCCTATTCTATAGCCATTAGAGCAGAGAACAGCCTTATACAGGCTGGTAAAATTGCCCCAAGACCGGCTCTGCCAATTTTTCCTACCATCCAGCCACCGATAGCAATGCAAATACCTCCTATAGCTATCATCCCAACTGCACCAGCCTTACCAGCACCAAGTTCTCAGTCTGTTAGACCAGAGAATAACTTTTCGGCACACTCAAGTGAGTTATAGGAGATCAAGGGACTGCTGCAAACATTTGGCAGCGAAATAGTAAACTTGAAGAGGCAGCAAAATCAAGGTTTCAGGCCTTACCAGCCTCCATTCCAGTCTAATTATCAGCAAAATCAGTCAAACAGACCACCTTATCAGCCAAATAATCAAGGCCCAAGACAAGCCTACGTGCCAAGGCCTTATCAAGCTTATAGCCCCAATGCTGCCAGCTCTTCAAAGGAGCTCATGCCCATTCAAAACAATTTGGCACAGGACTTTGACTGGTGTTTTCCCTGCAATTTGCCCCATAACCAAAGCACTTGTGCAAATGGGGTGATTAACCAGGCCTTGATGGTCCAAAATAATTCAAGTGGGCAATTGGATACGCCCCATGAAGATTCTATCCAGCAGCAAGGGGATCAGCAACCTGAGATAGCTCTTCTAAATTGGCAAGGAGGAGAATTTTGTGGGATTAACCAAGCTGATCCAGCAGCTTTGGTCTATACAAGGTCCAAGAAGAGAGCCATAGAAGGAGGGCAGCAATTAGATAATAATCAAACCTTGATACATCAGCTGCCGAACTTGGATCGGAATGCTGCTGTCCCATCAACCACTGAAAATGTCAGGCAATCGCCAACAAGTCAGCCCTTGGTAGGCAAGAAGCAACCTAATCCATCAGTCCAAACAGCTGCTGCTCAAGGTGAAGTTGCTGCCCCTAAAATGCAAGCAAAGTCAAGTGCGTCTTTCAATATTCTTGATCATATGAAGAAAGCAAGCGTATCCATGACTATGTGGGATTCCTTGTGTATCCCCGGCCAAAGAGACTTACTCCAATCAGCCTTGTCAAATTTAGATATACTTGAAGAACTTAAGGAAGATAAACCCAAGGCTGTGTTGACCAATGCTACTACAAATGATAAAGAGAAAGAAGCTTCAAAGGTTAAACCCCCACCCTTTTATGTGTCCTTAATCATTGGAAATCAATTAGTACATAACTGCATGATAGACTCGGGTGCTAGCAGTTCGGTCATGCCCAAGCAGATTGTAGATAGGTTGGGGATCAAATACGAGCCTTTAGAAAAAGGAGTTGTCCAATTAGACGGGACTGCTGTTAGCACAGTAGGAGTTATTAAAAACCTGAGTTTAACCCTTCATGCTTGCCCAAATTTCTCTATTCCACAAGATATTTACATTATAGAATTGCCTCCTTATTTCGCTATATGCTTATCAAGAGATTTTACTGCAAAAATAGGAGGTTACTTATCTTCAGATTGGTCCCATATGCTGTTTAGGACCAGGTATGGCACAAAAGTCACTGTAAGGTCGGAACCTATAGCCAAGGATCATATAGAACCTTACAATCCGCCCCCCCTTAATGCCAATTTGATCGCAAGTGAATACGAGGAGGAATCTGCAGTTCAAGAAGGCAATACATCTACAGAAAGTATACCTGATATCCTTCTTGATGAGTGGGCAGCTCAGACCCACACTGCTGTTTCATGTGAACAACATGAAGAGACTGATTTTGGTGTTTTTGTGATACTTGAGGCTGATCCTTTCATGCCTGATATAGAAAAAAATCCAGAACAGCACGGTAATCAGCAAGATTGTGAGCTGTGGGAGCTTTTTTTTGATGGCTCAAGGAACAAAGTTGGTACCGGTGGTGGATGCATGCTTGTTTCCCCAAGAGGTGAGAGATACTATTCAGCTTTCAAATTTTGTTTCAGCTGTACTAATAATGTTGCTGAATACGAGGCTCTTATCCACGGTTTGGAATGGGCAAGACAGAGAGGCATTAACTGTCTGAAAGTTTCTGGGGACAGCGAGTTAGTTGCTAATCAGGTAAGGAATATTTGTCTTACAAAGAATGATTTGCTTAAGTCTTATAAGCATAGGGTGTGGGACCTCTTAGAAGGATTTGATGCCTTCAATCTGATATCCATACCCAGAAATCAGAATAAGTGTGCTGACAGATTAGCAGCCATAGGGGCAGAATTTGATATTCCCAAGGAAATTGGTAGCAATGGTAGTCATCAGCATGTGAAGATTGTTATTAGGCATGCTGTACCAGATAATGATATACATTGGCAGGTTTTTGAAAGTGACCAGCAGATTGTGAATTTCCTAAGAGAGGAAGCTGAGTTCTCTCATACTAACCAAAAGAAACTACAACACCAGTATGGTGACCAGATCATCCAGCTGAAAGGTAATAAGTTACCCAAGGGATTGGTCTCCTTGGAATCCATCTTCAATTCTGACGACCAAGTTAGGAAAGAAAGGTCCAGCATTCAGATTGATCAGAGCCACTATGAAGAGGTTGAGATTTCAAGAGGTAGGCTTCTTAAACTTGGCAAATTTCATACCAAAGGAAAAGAAGAAGCTTTTATATCCCTCTGTCAAGAATTTAATGATATATTTGCTTGGCAATATTCTGATTTGAGGGGATTTGACCCTGAGCTTGCACAACATACAATAGAACTCGAGCCTAATTCCAAACCAGTGAGACAAAACAGAGGCCAATAAATCCCAAATTGGAGCCCCTGATGAAAAGGGAATCAGACAAGCTGATTGAGAGTGCCATAGTTTTTCCCATCAAACATACTTCGTGGGTTTCAAACTTAGTTCCGGTAAGGAAGAGGAACGGTGAAATCAGGCTCTGTGTGGATTTTAGAGACCTTAATCGAGCCTCACTGAAAGACCATTATCCTTTACCTTCTATGGAGCAGATTTTGCAAGTAGTTTCAGGTTCTGAGATGTTTTCTCTGTTAGATGGTTTTTCCGGTTATAACCAGATTTTAGTCAAAGAGGAGGACCAGTTCAAGACAGCTTTTACTACTAAATGGGGCACTATGGCCTATAAGAAGATGCCTTTTGGGTTGTCCAATGCAGGGGCAACTTTCCAGCGTGCCATGGATATGGCGTTTCAAGGTTTGATGTATAAAATAGTGCTGGTCTATCTAGATGATATCACAGTGTTCTCAAAAGAAGCAAAGGATCATCTAGACCATTTGAGGCTGATCTTCGAAAGATGCAGACAGTTTGGGATATCTCTTAATCCAAAAAAGTGTATATTTGCTGTCCATGAGGGCAAATTGCTTGGGTACGTGGTATCCAAGCACGGTATTACCATTGATCCTGAGAGGATAAGTGCCATCTTGGCCCTTCCTTTACCAGCTCATAAGAAAGGTCTGCAGAGCTTCATAGGGAGAATTAATTTTGTCAGGAGATTTATCCCTGATATTGCAGATTTGCTAAACCCTTTAACTGCTATGTTGAGAAAGAATGTGTCTTATAGCTGGACCAAGGAGGGCAAGAGAAGTTTTCAGCTGATTAAAGAAGCGTTAGCCGCTGCCCCTACACTTCTAAATCCTAATTTTTCTAAGGATTTCACTTTGTATGCCTATGGGAATGTAGATTCTATCTCAGCTATGCTGGTACAACAGAACGATGAAGGCTCGGAACATCCATTAGCCTTCTTCAGTCAAGCATTGAAGGACTACGAGCTAAGGTACACTTTTGTGGAAAAACATGTGCTGGCTGTTATCAGGAGTTTGAAGAAATTCAAACACATGCTATCTAACAATAGCATTAATTTAATGGTTGCTCACCCAAGCGTAAAGGAGTTTCTATTGAGTAGGGATCTCAATGACAAGAGGGCTGGTTGGGTAACCAAGGTCATGGAGTATGACGTCAAAATTCAGGTTACCAAGCTGGTCAGAGGCAAAGGCTTATGCGAACAGCTTGCTGATGGCATTTCTAGTTCGCTAAAGTATGAACAGGAAGCTGTTCTAACACTGCAAGGTGACGAGCAAGCAGAGGTTGGGACTCCTACTGCTGATTGGGTGCAGGAAATGACTCATTTTCTGCAAACTGGTGAGTGTCCTGAGTTGCTGGACAGAGCTAAAAGAAGGTATTTCAGACTGCAGTCTGTACCTTATGCACTCCTTAATGGCATCTTGTTTCGTAAAGATTTTAATGGTGTGTTGCTGAGATGCGTTGGGCCTGACCAAATAAGTAAGCTGCTGCATGATTTTCATGAGGGATCACCTGGGGGCCATTTTTCACTGAGAGCAACAGCTCTTAAGGTGATGAAGGGTGGCTATTATTGGCCCACATTATTCAGAGATGCACACGTATGGGTCAGAAAGTGCAAAGAATGTGCCATGTTTGCTGGCAAGATGGGATTGGCAGCTTTGCCTTTGCAGCCAATTCAGGTGGAACAACCTTTCATGAGGTGGGGTTTGGACTTTATTGGAGTGATAAACCCTGCATCCAGCGTTGGCCATAAGTGGATACTTACAGCCACTGACTACTTCACCAAGTGGACTGAAGCAGTGGCACTTAAAGAGGCAAACGAGACCGTTGTCCTAAATTTCTACGAAGATCTGGTTGCCAGATTTGGGGTACCGGAGTCCATAATTTCAGATAATGGGCTCGCTTTTGTTGGTCTTAAAATCTCCGATTGGGCTGTCAAGAAAGGGATCTACCTAAATACGTCTTCCAACTATTATCCACAAGGCAATGGCCAAGCAGAGTCGACTAATAAAAATCTGATTAGGATCATTAAGAGGACTATGGAAGGCAACCAACGGGTTTGGCATACTCAGTTAAAATCAGCCTTATGGGCTGATAGGATCACCCCAAAAAGGTCCACAGGACAATCACCTTTTATGCTGGTCTACGGTAAGGAAGCAAGGCTTCCAATTTCATCCGAGCTTCCAACACTAGACCTGGCAAATCAGTTGGACTCACTGGAGGAGGGCCCCCTTACAGTAAGATTAGCTCAATTGTTTGAGCTAGAAGAGACTAGGAAGGACGCTTTGAATAAGATAGAGCAGCATCAGGCTCGGATGAAGCGATCATTTGACAGAAGAGCGTCTCCAAGAAGCTTCCAGGAAGGAGATGTGGTGCTGAAATGGGACACCCTTCGGATTATTTACGTCGCCAGGGTTTGGGGCGTCTCCCTTCCAATATTCTCTGTATTCCGGCAGGTACACCTCTGTTGGTTGCTCTGGTTCCTCTACTTCAAGCCTGTAGCTTTGGAACATTTTGTAATCCTCCATTTGCCAATGGAAGAGCCCATTAAATGAGCATACCTCATCTTCAGAACATCCCTCCAATTCGGGCACCCCTTCACTGTTCAGCTCCATCGCGTTCTTGCCCTTGCTTTCATCGGGACCCCCTTCCCCTTTATTAAAGTCCTCTGAGTCTGAGTCGGAAGAGGCGAGCTCTTCGCCAACATCTTGGGTGTGTAGGTCAATGGTATATTTCCGCCCTCCCTTCTCCATGGAAAGTGTATTTTTCTTCCAGTTGTGGTTTACCCTCGCATTGATCAACCACGCTCTCCCCAGGATGGCGTCATAGCCTTTCTTCTTCGAGGGAATAACCATGAAATCTAACAAGAATGGTTGCGTACCAATTGTCACTTGCTGGGCCATCAACAGGCCGAGTGGCTTAATGCCGTGTTGGTCCGCTCCCACCAGGTTGAGTGTGGGTGGCCACAGGGTGGGCTTCCCCAGCCGCTTCCATGTTTCTTCTAGTAGTACATTCACCCCAGATCCCCCGTCCACAATGGTGTCCTTCAGAATGGTCCCACGGATACCCATTTCTACCACAGCTGGGTGTCTACCACTGCTCAAGGCTAGTAACATCGGTTCAGTCAAAGGGTTGACGGAAACCTCCACCTGTGGTGTACTCTTTGAAGCAGTGGCGGGAACCCGTACCTGTGGTGCACTCGACGATGCGGTGGCGGGAACCCGTACCTGTGGTGCACTCGACGCTGCAGTGCTTTGCACATTGGTGAGGATGGCAGTCCTCAATTGTGGCATAGAGTCGAGAAGGTCTTTTACCTTTATCGGCACCTCCATCTGCAAGATTTGCCCAATGATGTTATTTTCCGCTTCCGTACGGGATGATGTACTCGCCACCTCGTTGTCCTGTCGTTCGGTCGTCATCTCACGTTCAATATTGGCCTTTGCCTCTCGTAATCTCTCCTTCTCCGTACGGGGGTCGAGATAAGTGGCTTTTTTCATTTGGGCACGGGTGATCGCCAGTACTTCTTTCTCACCAGTCTTCTCAGCCTTCTCAATGTTGAGGAGATTAACCCCTGCCTGCGGGCAATTTGCGTCCTCATGGTCGCTTGGCCCACACCAACGGCAGAGGTGCTGAGGGGTGGTGTTGTGACCATTTCACACATCGCCCCATCGCAAATGGGGACCCCCTCTTTTTGCTTGTTTTTGTTCGTTTTCGCTTTCGTTTTTAGGGTTTTGTTAGTTAGTTAGTTGTCTGGATTTAGGGCCAAGCCTTAGGGTTTTAAATTTTGCCTTTTCAAGCCAAAATCCAGTCGCTTTTGAGAGCTTTTTGAGCTTCTTTCCTAGAAGCAAATTTTTGAATGCAATGAATTCGCCAAAATGGTCTAATTTTCAATTGGAATGTTCATGCAGAGCTTAAACTTGTCTAAAGGATGACCGTCAATGTGAATTTTTGTCTGATTGAATATTTTGACCAAATTTTGACTTTTTTGAAGTTTGATCTTGGGCATTGGAATTGATTTGTTTTCGCCTCGTGAAGTGTTAAAATGTGAAAAATCTTGTTATTTTGGCCTGTAGGAGCAAAATCGCTCCTGTCCCTCAGTGAAGGACGGGAGCTCAATTTCAAATATCTCATTGTCCTTGCAGAGCCCAGACAAATTTTACGTTTGAAGTGATGAAGAACGACGAGATCTTTTCATTGAATATAAATTGAAGATTTTCATGAGCACAGAAAGGTCTCCAGAAGGAAAATCGCTCCTGTCCCTCAGTGAAGGACCGGAGCTACAATTCAAATTTCGCCATGCCCATGCAAGATTTTGATAGCTCAGCAACTGGAGGACGTCCGAAGGAAGATACTTTGCCAAATGAATATAATTTGAGATGCAAAAAATGGAGAAAATGACCTATATTGACTAAATCGCTCCTGTCCCTCTCCAAGGGACCAGGGCGAGGTACCTTGTAGCTCTCGTCCCTCTCCCAGGGACCAGAGCGATTCCCTCCATTTTGCAAAAACCAGACAAGGGTCAAGACAAGTTTACGTTCAAAAACGAAGGAGAACATGGGATGAACGCATTGAATATAAATTGAAGATTTTTGGGACGTCCATAACAGTGCTAAATGCCTAGTTCGCTCCTGTCCCTCAGGAAGGGACCAGAGCGATTTTTGATATAATTGCTCTTCTTGCAAAGTTACAAATGATGTCAAGGCATGAACGAATGGAGGGAAGAAGGACGAATCCGTTGAATATAAACTTAGAGCATGGCAAAGTAAGATGAAAGCCACAGGGGAAAAATCGCTCCTGTCCCTCTCCAAGGGACCAGGGCGATACAAGGGTGAAGATACGTCCCTCTCAAGTTCAAGGTCGTCCCTCCAAGGTTCAAGACCGATCCAAGCCAGGACAAAAGATGGCGAGGACATTTCAAGGCATTTACATCAGGCGCAAACGTTACAAAGGTCATCACATGGAAGGATTTGTACTCTAAAGACCTAGATCGCTCCTGTCCTTTGGTAAGGGACCAGAGCGATATCTACATAATGGCGTAGATTTCAAAAGGCGAACAAAGTTTCGAGCAACCAAGAAGGTCGAAAGGACGTCATTTCACGCAATGAAGTTGATTGCAAGTTGGTACAAACAAGAACAAGCATATAATGATGAACTTCGCTCCTGTCCCTCAGGAAGGGACCAGGGCGATGTTAGATGCATTGCCCATTTTATGCAAAATTTACGTAAGGACAAAACATTGCAATGTTCTGGAGGGTCCATGGTATGACAACAAGGTGATAAATAAGAGTTTTGAACGTCCAAACATCGCCAAATGGTGTAAAGGCCCCACATCGCTCCTGTCCTTTGGACAAGGACCAGGGCGATCCTATCAAAAGCGCTCATATTCCTCCAAAATCGAAACAAGGCGAGGTTAAGCAAGACAAAGGACGGCGTTTGGAAAACATCACAATGAAGGATCGAAGGTCAAAATGCATATTGAACGTGAAAAAATCAAGATCGCTCCTGTCCTTTGGACAAGGACCAAGGCGATGCTATTAAAACACTCCCGTCCCTTCAAAGATCAAAGCGAAGCAAGGTTAGGTAAGGTGAAGGACGACGTTTGAAGGACATTACCATGAAGATCGAAGTACAAAGTTGACAAGGCCAAGGAAAACATGTGGATCGCTCCTGTCCCTCTTCAAGGGACAAGGGCGATGATCCTTATAACATCGAAGGTACCTTGCAAAAGCAAGTGGAAATAAGCGCAAAGGACACAAGCAATGATATTTCGAAGGTCAAAGATGCGAGATGGACATGAAAACAAGAAGATCGCTCCAGTCCTTTGGACAAGGACCAGGGCGATATGCACTTAAAGGACACCCATATGCGCACACAAGGCGATCAAATTCGAAGGACCATCAAGGTGATCGATTTTTAACGTGGAGATGAAGGAGTTGGACGTAAGAAATGCAAGAATCATGCCAAAGATAGTGAATCGCTCCTGTCCCTCTCCAAGGGACCAGAGCGATGAGGTACGTCCCTTCGTTTTCCAATTTTGGCGCCAAACAAACAAATTTAAATTTCCTTAAATGCTAAATCGATTAAAAAATTGAAAATCCATTTTTATTTAGCATTTAATATGGCGTTATCTTTTATTAATTATATTTTGCCTTTATTAAAAATCGAAATTCTCATTTAAAAAAACGCAAGGCATTAATAATTAATTATTTAATTAATATAAAAATCGGTTGAAGCGCCCAATTAGGCAAGTCGGCCTTGTTATTTTATTGCAAATCATTTAAAAAATGGTTTTATTTGTCAAAGTCGGCCTAAGAGGTGAAAGGGTATGAGCGCTATTTATAAGGGGAGTGAAACGTTCATTTTTACATAATCATTTTTACCTTCCTTCATGCGAATCAAGAAGAGGCGAATATAGTGCGAAGTGTGTTCAAAGGTGGTGCGATTTCAAACCAAAGGTGGCGCTAGTATCATCTTGTGTGGAGTGCGAATTGCGTTGAAGGCCAAAGGTGGTGCGAATTTCATTCATCCAAGGGTGGCGCGTAGTTATCAAAAGGTGGTGCGAATTTGAAGACCACACCAAGGGCGAACTTGGAGATCCATCTAAGACCACACCAAGGGCGAATTTGGAGATCATTTAAGACCACGTCTAAGGCATTACTTGAAGATCACGTTCTCTCCAGAGGTGGCGAAGTCAATTTTGAGGGGATCATATTGAAGATTATCTTATACCTCAAATTTTGCCTAGGCAAATTTTGTTTTTGCATTCTAGAGTTAGCTCTCTATCGAGGTATGGCGATTTAATTATTATTGTTTTATTCATTCATCGTCATATTTCAAATTTTGAAATTTTGATTCTTTAAATCTCTTAGCTCAATCGTTGTATTTTAGGAAATGATAACTCTAGGGACTTATCATGAGGTTTCCTAAAATCTATCTCTCTTATTTACGTTATTTATTGCAAAATCTATTTCTTATAGTGAAATGTTGTGTAGGTATGGCGACCCCAAAGGCGGGAGCATCCACCAGTCGCTCGGCCCTCATGAAAGAAGATCAGAAGACCGAAGAAGTGGAGACCAAGATCGTGTCCAAGTGGAGCAACATTGGAGATACAAACTTGGGGAACTTTAACACGAAGAAGTTCCGAGAGGTCCCTTACATCGGCAAGCCATCACCTGTCGCCCGGAGAATAATAGAAAGTGGCATCATTAAGGCAGCCGGTTTTCCTCCAGCCATTCAGTGTCACGAGTTGATGATCGAGTGTGCCCGTCATTACAATCCACAGTCCAGGACCATTGTGTCCAATGAGGGAAATATTTTGGCGTACCTTTCAGAGGAGGCCATCAGTGAAGCCTTCCATCTTCCAGAGCACAGGGACATGATATACAAGAGCATTGAAGGAGCCAGATCAGTGTACGATGATGATCCAGATGCTTGTCTAAGCATAATCAACAAGAACTGGCTACTCAAGAGTCGTCCCCGTCTGAGCAAAGTACCGAACACACCGCACAGGATTGATTTCCAAGAGGAGTATAGAGATTTGATCACCATGCTCAACAGAGTCACAGGAGCACCTCATGCCTTCTATTTTGAGAAATGGATGTTTTATTTCATCCAGGTGATTGTTCAAGGGAAGGGTACAATACATTGGGCTAGGATAATTAGCCATTGCTTAGACGTACAGTTGAGAAGACTCAGGGCCACTAAGTCCTTCCACATGAGTTCATATGTCATCTATGCCTTAATCAGGAGCGTTGAGTACGCAGGACTACCTCACAGAGGAGTGATTGGAAGAGGACCCGGTGAGGTCAGAGTTTGTGAATCCTATACCCACTTGCATCATCCACCAGGGAAGAACTACAAGTTAATCAATGATACTTTCACGATGAATATCACCAGGACGTTGCAAGGAGGGATTCACAACAGATTATCTCAGGATGCCCAGGAGTTAATCAAGAGGTACGGTGCTTGGTTCATTCAGTTTCCTAAGTTCACTTACATTAGAGTGTATGGATGTCCTTTACCTCCATACATGTTGCCAAGATACCCGACAGACAGGATTGTGTTACTTGAAGTAACAAGGCAGTTGGCAGCATATGTGAAGGCATTCAGACACAGACATCAGAATGGAGTTCAGGTACCTATTATTTTGGGTAATTCAGTTGAGGTATGTCCCAATGTCTCAGCCATGGATGATGCAGAGAGGGAATTAGCCTTGTATCCTTTTTCATCTTTTGCTTGGAGGAATAGTTTTGATCCTCATGGACATTTAGAGGAGACAGTCGGTAGAAGATTTAGACATGAGTACCAGATTGAAGATTTTATGATGAATCTCCTAGATGATCTCGAAGTGAAACGTAAGATACATTCTAGATTGCCTCTGGATTTCATCAGGAAATGTAAGATTTACAGAGTAGCCGACCAAGCTCAGGACAACGGCAGGCACATCCAATCTTCATATGATAGAGAAAGCAAGACAATAAGTTTGAATTGGAATGAGCCCGAGGCCGTGGATTTAGATGAATTGATGGCACCAGTCTTGTCTTGTACTCGCAGATGGGTAGATGTTCAGCACCAGAAGTTGAGAGAACAAGGCATAGCCATGTCTTTTACTTTGGAAGAGAAACCAGCCGAAGGTGGAGCCAGTGTTAGTGAAGGCAATCCTAATCCTAGGAATTCAGGTGAAGGTAACCTTCGATGTGCCAGTGAGGGCAATCTCCATTCGAGAGGTTCAAAGAGAAAGGAAAGATCAGAAAAGAAAGAACCTTCCAAGAAAAAGCAAGGTGCCAACAAAGATCAGACACCAGGTATTTCTTCCAGGCCAGAAGATAAAACAGTTCGAGTGGAAGAATCCATGGAATCGATGGTACAGAATGACAGGCAGGAGGAAGAACAGGCACAGCATGTTTCATCCGATGGATCTCTCCAAGACTATGATTTAGAAGAAGATAATGAAGTAACATCTCCTCCCAGACAAGAAGAAGTAGTACACAAAGAAATTCAAGTTCAAGAGACAAGATCAAATATCCCAGATTGGTTGAAGGAAAGATTGACTAAGGTGATCGTAATTGAGGACGAAGACAGTGCAATCGATCTAGAGAGCCTTGTTGGACGTTCACATATGACAACAGAGAAGAAGAAGGCTACAAAGATGTCCAAGATGATTCGAGATGAGACTGGATCTAGAAAACTGCAGATAGCTACACCGGCAGCAGACAAATATGAGGGTGAGATCCTAGCGGAGGACTATCATATACAGACTATTGAGTTAGGACCATCCACAGCAGAGCAGACTTTAGATGATGCCACCGACACATTTGAGGCATTGAAGGATAAGTTCAGAGAAGAAGTAGAAAAGAATAGAAAGCTTGAGAAAGAGGTCGGTGCATGGAGAACATATTTCAGTCACATCAATGAACCTTTGGGACGTCAGGATCCAGTTAGATCACCATTGCAGGCATTGCCCCTTCAATCAATCAATGAAGCGGAAAGATTCAGGAATATGGTCCAGCGTACATGTAATTGGATGGATAGATCTCACACGGTGGCCATTGAGTTTATTACAAGGATGTCGAAGATCACCCACCAGGCTATCCAAGTCCTTGAGATAATCCACAGACTGATGGCAACAGTAGCTGCATTTGCCCACACCAAGGACGTTGTCATTCCTGTCTTGAAAGTTATAAGACATACATCCAGAAGAATTTTAGCACAAGAGAAGATCTTGGAAGGCGATTCTCACAGTTTGTTTCAGTGGTCAACCTTACTCCATATAAAGAGTGTTCTCTTTGAGGACATCAGTGTTAGATGTGGTCAAGTTGAGGAGGTGATCAATCCGATCCAGGACAGAGTATTTGAGGTACTTCGTACCATTCTTGGCAGAAGGATCGAGGTCGAGACAGATGTGGATTTACAAGAATTTGAAGATAGAATCAAGATCATCTTTCGCAAGGACGCAGATGTTACAGATGAGCAGTATGATCAGATGTATGCCACCATGCTCCTAATTGATAGAACTAAGGAACTTGAACCTACCTGGGACACAGCTCTTCTAGATGCATTTGATCAGGTTATCCACTTAGAAGAGAGTATCAAGAATCTTCCCGAGATTCCAAGCACAGAAATCGAAGGAATTGTGACAAAATTCATTGCATATGCTAAAAAAGAAAATTGGAAGGGGAATAAGATTCTAGATGAAAGGTTGTTACAGATGACATGACATCTTAATTCTCATTGGCTGATACCTCCTAGATTTTTGTGCCAAATTTAATATTTGGCTATGTATTTAATATTGTTCAGTAAAAAGGAGGTCATTTGTAACAAACCCTAATTAGGGTTTAGGTGTCATGATCTTGTCCATCGATTTACTTTCAATCTGGACCTTTCATTGTAATTGGGGATGCTATTTATACCCCCATTTTTCATTTCATTTGTATCAGAATAGTCAATAGAGAAATAGAGAATAGAGTTGTAAGCAATTTTTATGTTGTAGCAAGATTGAGTCTTGAAGAGAGAAGTTCAAGCAATTGTTGTATATGATGACTTGGAAATCAATAAAATATTGAAGTTATGGTGTTTTGTTGCAAGTTTCTTGAGTTATCTTCATGGTTGTTGGATGTACTTGAATCACGCTCAATCAAAGTAGTTTGTTTGAAAGACTAAGTGTGAGATTTGATATTTGGTAGGATTCGCAATCCAAACCACTAGCTTCTTGCTGATTGTAGGAACGCCTTGCGTGGTCGACTGGAAAACATTTTGAGTCCTTAACCTTCAAGCATTTTCGCATCTAGGATATGTACCTTCGTAGTAGTGTCCTTGACCTTTGATGCATTGAACACCATTATTACCTTAGAAGATCGCACTAATTTCAATTGAGTTGTTATCTTATGGCAAAATTGAAGTTAGTTGAGTCTTGCCAAATCTCATTCATGCTAAGTCGTTCATAGGATTAGACTAGATTAGACCTCTCAAACCCTGTCCTTTTTCCTTTTTTTTGAAAGTTCCTTTTAGATTAGTAAAACCTTCGAACTATTGAATCCGTAAGAAGCCTTGAAGGAAACAGCAAATCACATCATACCACTAAAAAGCTTGTCCACACGTGGAGACCCCACTAAAAGAACCTTGGAGTCCACCTAACTGATCCTTTTTTGCAGATCTTCAGCAGTTAGAGACTATTTTCTCAAGAGAGGATAAGATGCCTAATGGTATTTTATTCTGTGTATGATTGTGTACAAAATACACGTCAACAGGTGGCTTCCTTCGTGCAATCACGGGCGAAGTGCCCCCACTGATTACAGGCCCTACATTGGATAATTGGCCGGCCCTTGGCGTCATACTGGATACGGCTTCCGTTATTGTTATTGTTGTTATTCCTTCCGCCGCCGCGTCTGTTGTCCCGATATCCTCCAGATGATGCCGTTCTGTTAGTATGTTGACCCGTACCCGCTGGTGCGGATGTTGTGGCTTGCTCCGTGAACAGCACCTGGTTCATTTGCGTACCTCGGGTTTTCATGTTGTATGGGCACTCCTTGGTGGAGTGTCCCATCACTTGGCAAATCTCACAGAATGCCTTCTTTTGGCAAGTACCCTTTGTGTGCCCTTCCTCTTTGCACTCAGTGCACCATATGTCCCCTTCGTTCCGACCAGTGCTTCTCATTAGTTTGAATTCTTTTCTCATTCGCTCCATGTCTTTCTGGAGCGCTTGCACCCGTTTGCTAGCCTCGTCATCGCTGCTGCTTTCCTGTGAAGAGTCATCATCCTTGGATGAGGGTTTATTACTTTTCTTCTTCTTTGATGTTTTGTGTTCGCTCTCCAGGTCCATCGCCCTATTATAAGCGTCGTCATATGACGTCGGGGGTACAATTTTCATCTTCCTCCGTAGGGAGGATTTCAACCCTTCAACGAACCATCGTTTCTTCAATCCATCTGCGGGTTGGCTTTCCATTTTACCCAAGAGTTCTTTTAGCCTCCGACTGTATGCCCGTACTGTCTCCCTGGTACCTTGTTTGGTACTGTATATCTCCGTTACAATTTCATTGTCATCACGGAGCAACCGAAACTCCCCCATGAATTCCTTCTGTAGATTGGCCCACGTGGCCACTTTTTGCTTGTCCACATCGGAGTACCAATCTATGGCAACTCCTCGTAACGTGGCTGGGAACTGCTGTACCCAGTCATCCTGGTCTGTTACTCTGTTGGTGGACCAAATGGTTTCACTGTACGGCAGTGCCGTAAGGGGTCTTCCTTGCCCTCCCTTGTGAACTTTGGCAATTTTTGTTTACTCGCCATCCCACCGCTGGGTCTCGCTCCTCTAATTCCTTGTGTGCTTGTACTTGGCGATCCTCCGCCTCCTGCAACTGAACCTCCACTCGTGGGTCCTCCGGAAAAAGTTGCTGACACCGAACCAAACAAATTGCCTCCCGTACGGTACCCTTGTGCTCCCTCGGCACCTTCGGTCGTACCGTCACCTTCCGTTGTCTCCCTCCGGTTGTCCTCTCAAATGGACAAATTCTTTAGCAAGTCTTTGGTAGCGTTGATCAGGTTTAGACTTCGCCTTGTTTGTTCCACCAACTCTTCGCGGCTTCTTACCCTACGGTGGTATTCTGGCGAACTGTAGAGTTCTCCTTCGGCACCCTCCGTGACTCCTTCTGGCAGCCCTACAACAGTGTAGACAGTGTAGTTCTCTCCGTCTATCTCTGCCTCCTCAACCTCCGTGACACCTCTTGGGTTCCCTTCGGGCAACCCCTCGGCCGGTCGTCCCTCGGCAAGCTGCCTTAGCCTACGCCTTCGTTCTATCTGTTGTCTGAGATTCAACGCGGTTTGTGCCACTTCCCATTCGTCACTCTGTATCTTTTTATTTTTGTCCTTATTTAGTCTATTGGGCATAAGTCACTTCCATACACAGCAAACACACGCCATGTACACAAAAAAACTTTTATTATTTTTATTTTTATTTTGCCTTTCGGCCACAATTTATATCAGCAATGTGTCGAGATTATTACAAGGTTCAATTTCCTCCTGGCCTGGCGCCATCTCGTTCCGTTTCACGTCGGCTGTTCTCTTCGTAGCGTTGCAAGATTTGTTGTTGTCGCTCTTCCTGGGCAATCTCCTCCAGGCGGGCCTGTTGTGCCAACGATGCCTGTGCAAGCAACCGGGGGAGGTGGTTCATTAACCGGTTTACTGCCGGGCTAACCTCCAGTGCTGTCCACACGGCACTTGGTGGGATTTCTGCCTTCGCTGCTTCTCGTCGAACGTATGTCTGAATGGCTACCTGGAGCAAAATCGAAAATTCTCGCGTTGTCGTGTCCTCTCCTGTGTACAGTTCTGTCCGCGCGTCGTCGGCCTCCGGGTTTACCTCACCAACGGGTAGGCCCATTATGTCTGTGCGCCATCCGTGTCTTCTGTTCCCGAGTTCGTCTAGGCAACGGTGCCAAATGTTTGCCCTCTCGGGTAAACGGTTAAATGCAGAAAGTAAATGCACAGAACATAATGGAAATATATTAAATAACCAGTCTCTATATTAATTCAACAGTCCATGTACAATAAGTGCTTATAACATTACATCTGACACGACTAACATGATCCTACTTCGAAGAAAAGGTACACAATATATAATACCCGAAGGGGTGCGACACAACCGTCGCAACTCCAACTACCTACCCGTCGGCTAACTAACTGACCGCCGTAACTCATTATTACCGACGACAACATAAACATAATATAACAACATAACATAATGATTATTCCCGTCAACAGTAATCAATTTAAAACTTGACACAATAGCTATATGACATTTGTTTTGTGTACTTAAACTTGAAAGTTAATGTTAAATACTAAGTTACCGGTTCCGGTTCGGATTCGGGTTCGGATTCGGGTATGGATTCGCGGATTCGGCCAAAAAAAAATAAATTTGGGTACGGGTACGGGTTCGTCCGTACATATATATATATATATATTTTAATTTTTTTTAATATATATATATATATGTTCAAACTTCAAACATCAAAATTATATATGTAAAAATAAGATTAAAAAAATTGTTTTTTTATTGTTTTTAATTGCTTTCTAACCCGTGGGCCCCGTTTTTGGGAACCCACGAGCTTGGGTTCACCCGGGTCCTCCTGGGTTCACCCTGGGTCCCACCCGGGTCCTGCCCAGGCGGCTGGGTTCCCTGTGGGTCCTGCCATGCAGGACCCACAGGGAACCCAGCCGCCTGGGCAGGACCCGGGTGGGACCCAGAGCGAACCAGGCTGGGACCAGGACCGGGCACGGACCAGGACCACGACCCAGCCAAAATAGGCAAGAACCGGTATCAGAGATAGTAAACTTTATCACTATTCTTGTTTTGAAAGTTATACATTTTCAGATTTTCTATAACTTATTAAATTATATTAAAAAAAATTGGCATCTCCAAGTACCTGTTAACGTGTCTGAAATCGCATTGCTACGACTTCATCCAGCCAACGCAGAATAGAATGTACTCGTTGAGTATCCTATCCTCTCTTGAGATAAGGAAATCCCTAATGCTATTTCTTTGATCAATGGGGACGACCTCAAGGTTTCAGTTGTCAGGTCTTGACTATAGGATAGCTCAACGGTCGATGTGATTTGTTGGGAGCACAAGGGATCTTACGTTTTGCAACAAGCTGGTCTACTAAGATTCTCGGACTGCGAAATAAAATCAAAAGGGGAGGGATAGGAGATCTAAAACTAACAAGACTGGTATGCGGGTAGACGGATTGAACATAACCAATCACTGCTTGGCTAGAATATCTCACAACCTTGCAGGAACGGTGCAATCTTCAAGGGACTTGGAAGATTTTCAGACTGCAAACGCACGGCTAAGCACCCAATTCTGGCCCAGCCTACACAGACACCTGCAATTGAACTAAGCACAATTAAAGGCTCAAGTTAACCATACAAAAGGATACGCAATCAGTAGATCCTCAATGGTATGAGCCTGAATCTATCAAATACCTGCACACCCAAAACAGAAAGATCTATCTAAAATGCTGAAAGAAACCATGCAAACAAGATGAAAGCAAGACAATAAACACCAAATCAATGTTTATATATTGATTTCAGCTGCCTATTACAACAATTTCTGCAACATCTCTATGCTACTGCTAAGGTCTAACCTATTCTAAATCTAAAATCTAACTACAAAATTCTAACCAACTGTCTAACTATCTAACCCTTTACAAAAGAAAGGCCTCTACCTTTTATAGAATTTACAATATTGAATCAGAGGCTAGGATGGATTGCATCCAAGGGTCCTGATTTGCCTTCCAGAAACTGGCAGCTTTAACCCATGCCAATTCAACTCTCAGTCATCCAACCAACCATAATTCCAACTACCTACAACTGTTTTGGCATTATTGAGTCTATCTAGTAGTTGGACATAACTATCCACAATTGACCTATTTCCCCTTTCAAAATATCTGAGTGGGGCTTACAGGCAGTTTTTATAATAAAACAGTTTCAATTTTTAAAACTGAATTCCTGGAATTAAATCCAACTGTGCATCCTTTTGAGTTTACACATTTTGGTAGCATTTTGGATGTTCTTTGGTCTTTGGTTTTGGTGGTGGACTTTAGCTTGTCGTTCAGTGGCACGCTTCCCAATGTTTCATCGCTTTGATCCTGCACTGCATCTTTTCTCCTCCAACTTCCAGTGCTTGGCCTTGTCATTTCAGGCTTTCTTCTGGTTCCCTGTGATGATGTCCTGCAAACAATCAATCTCTTTTTAATAAATCAATTTGAAAAATTAAAATTAATTTAAAAAATACGGCGTCTGGCCCAAAAAGCTCTTTGTGAGATGTATCTTGAAAATGCTTCTCCTCAAACGTGAACTCCGACCGCCTTTATCTTGATGGTGCTTGGGCGATCTGAATCCATTAAAGCTTCTTCACTTACTGGCAAAATAGTGATTTTGCCCTATTGTTCAATTTCGGCCTACAAGTTGGTTTTGAAAATATCTAAGTTTTAACGCCCCTTTCTTCATTGGCATTTTCGGGCTAAAAGCCAATTTTGAGAGCTCTTAGTGATTTCGGGAAAACTGGAGGTTTTGAGATTTACCTTTTACGTTTTAAACTCCCTTCTGGCAATTTCGGGTTCAACAGGCGAAATTCAAGTTTTATTTAAACTCACAATGTTTGCCCACTTAATTTTCGGGTTGGGAGGCTACTTTGAAATGTTACAAAATTAAAACGTCTTGCCTCTGTTTTCATTTTACCTTTGTTCGCCGAAATTCGGGCCACATGGATATTTTAAAAAGTTTCATTAAGTTGGATGTCTAGCATGGGCCCTGAAATTCGGCCCTTTTGCAAGCTTTTCTCTTTTAACGTTTTACCTTTGTGTTTGGCGAAATTCGGCCCCCCTTTCGAGTTTTCAAACTTTCAATTTTTTGACATTTTGCCTTTGTTCGCCGAATTTCGGCCTGAAATCGCTCTTTTGAAACTTTAGTTTTTTTTACACATTTTTCGGCTATAAAACCTATTTCGCGTGATTCTCCCTCTCATTTAACGAATTCGATTGCCTGTCAATTTCGGCTAAAAAGCCTCTTTTGCAAGCTTCCAAAAGTCAAAACTTTCCTTCCATTGCCATTTTTGGCCTAAGTGGCCATTTTGCAATGTTAAAGTTAGTAAAATCGCCCTTGAGTTGTGCGATATTCACCCTCCTGCCGAATTTCGGGGTGAAGAGACCTTTGAAAAGCGTTTTAAAGCTTCACGTTTTAACCCCTCTTGATAATTTTCGGGTTAAAAGGACAAAATACAACCTTTGCGATTTATAAAAAATGACGCTTTACTCCATTTTCGAGCAAAACGGACCTTTTGCAAGGTTAATGTTTAGCGTTTAAAAGTTGTGACCTGCGATTTTCACTTGCCTGCCCAATTTCGGGCCCATAGCATAAAATACAAACTTTTTAAAATGCCCTCCATACATTTCGCGATTTTCGGGCTAGCAGGGCCTCATGAAAAGTTATATAAAAAATGCCTTTGTCACGACCTGCATTTTCAGGCCAAAGGAATTATTTTGCAAAATTCGCGTTTTACGTTTTCTATTATTTGCGGGCTGGGAGATGAAAATGCAAACTTTAAAGTCTAACGCCCCTTCACACGATTTCGTCTTTTGCCATTTCGGCTCTTTTGAAGAGTTTGCAAGATAAAAGAATGGTTTTCGAAAGTTATACCATTTTCAAGCGATTTGGATCTTCTGGGCAAACTTCGGTCCAAATGAAACATTTTTCAAATCTCTAAGCCTTTCGTCTTGTGAAGCCATTTTGCGATATTCTATTTTCGGGATTCTGAGCCATTTTGCAAACTTCGGCTTGAAAGGTATTTTTGAGATTTTGAAGTTTCGGCCCATCGAATCGTTTTGTAAGCTAATGACATTCTCGGCGTTTAAGATGAATTTGGGAGTTTGAAGTTCGCAATATGGCTTTAGGGGCCGAATTCGGTTTTAGCGGCACTTGACCCTTCATATCCCCTTCCTCTTCCGCAAGGACAAACAGGCACAAACTGGGGATCCTTGTCCAAGACGGGGATGGGTGTGCAATTCGCACAACAAATGGCGACTCGGCTGGGAAATGTTCCTAAACATTTCAAGGATGACTATCTGGATCGAACCCCAGAATCTCCAGTATATACCCCACAAAACAACCCAAATGACAAAAGACGGATTTAGAACAAAAATGAGGTCGCAAACTGAAACGAGTCACCAACCTTGGAAAAATCAAGTGTGTGCAGTGAAGTTCATTCAAGCCTAAAGAAGGTTGAGATATCATTGTTTAGTTAATGCAAGCTACATAGAGCGACTCTAACTGCAAAAGCAACCTGGATAGAGCCCCGCTGCCAGCAAGTGTCTATAGCCCCGATGGAGTTATCGCCTGTAAGCTCATAGAGATTGCTTTGTTTCCGATAAATTTTCTTTTGAATACCGACAGAGGTGTCTGCATTCCCAAAGCCAAGCAATTTGATATTTCTCTGCTTTTTAATTTATTTTCTTTTGATTTTTTCTCTTTTATTTCCACTTTTTCACCTTGGCTGGTAAGCAGTGAAGCTTACGTGGGATTGAGCGTTACAGTGGTCGCTGAAATAGAGCTTCAGATTTTTTACTTGCAATGACCTCCCTTTGATAAAACGACAGACTTAAGCGATTTTAAGCGTTTAAAAGGGCAGTGATCGCAACGTTGGTGACAAAATGCAGTAAGCAACTAAATTTTTAGAATGACTAAGCCTTAAACCAAATGAGATGACTACGAGGGCAACCGTCAATTAGGTGCTCTACCAAAGTCGGCATCTAAGAAATGAGCCGGAAAAACTTTCTGACTTTGTACACCAATGCTGGGAAAAGCAAACAAACCCCTTACAAAAACTAACAGGGAGACAACCCCTTCAGAAAGGACACCTACGCTACAGAAAAGTAAGCGAAACTGAAGCGAAAAAAACAAGGAAACTAAACTAAAAACAGAAAACAAAAACCTAAACTAACTATGCACAAGAAGAAACCGACTGTACAAGAGGTGGACTATATGGATGCGTTCCCGACCCGGGGTGATTTCTCAGTACGTGCAGCAGTAACAGGGCAGCGGGAATGGTTCTTAGTTTGGCCTGATTGTCTTTATATTTTGAAAAGAAAATTTTCAATTGGCCACTCTCAGGTTTAACTAGGGCATCGGGCAAAATTATTAATTGAGGGAGTTCATTAGGTCCGTGGTTAATCCATTTACAAGTTGCTTTCCCAGAATATTCAAATTGAATTGAAAATTTTCAGAATTAACAGCAGGAGGGAAAGAAACAACCTGGCAAGTTTCTGAGTCATGCAGAGTATTGTACGGTGGGTTGTGCGGCGAGAAGGCTTCAACAATTGTATCAGGAGGTCGCCATTGTTGGTGCAGCATCTCAATAGCGTCTGGTGTATGCACATCAGCATCACATTCCACATTAGGTTGCGTAGGCTGAAAATCAGTCTTGAAACCGAACTCGAACTCAGGAAAGAGGGGTGCATCGTCTATCGATACATCTTCGGGTTGTATGAACAATGCGGCCTTATGCACTTCTATCAGCGCGTCCTCAAACAACAGGGACTCTTTGATTGATTGGTCCTCAAAAACGTCCTCGACAGACTTTCGGATTGCATCATCCACTGGTGAGGCTATCACAAACTGCTCTTCGGTGTCGAATTGATCTATGGAGCTCATTGGATCATTCTCAGAAACATCCTCCTCAACCCTGTCCTCATCAGTTGCAGGGATAATAAATTCATTTGTTGCCTTGGTCTAATTGACTGATTCATCTTGCTCAGCACTTGATAGCTCCATCTTAACATCGTCAGAAGGTGTGGTACTGTATTGATTTTGTGATCTTTTGTATTCATCTGCAGCGAGGTAGGCACTCCACACTTTGTTGGCGATGCTCTCATCTGGTTCTTCCGGCAGTCCAAGCTGGGCTTTAAGTTGACTGACTGCCTCCATGCATAGCGAGCAAGTGAATTCTGATTGTGTGCAATTTTTTTAATCAACGTTTCGGATCACACTTTGTGATCCATCATCAAGATGAATGAGAGCACACGAAGCAAAATATGAGAAGATAAATTGCAAAGTTGATGAGAAGAATATAAGGAGTTTTATAGCAGATTAATGTGAAGAATTTGTGATTACTTTATGGCAGATGTATGATCAGGTTATAACTGATATAATGAGAAGACTAAATCAGATTTTCAAGTGGAGTTTGTAATCACTGTATGGCAGATTTATTAAGTTTTATGAGGAGAATGTGATGAGTTTTGTGGCAGATTTATTGTCACCATCAAGGATGAAAAAATCATTTAAAAATCGGCAAAATCGCGATTTATTGGGAGTAAATTTGTCAGACGATTTAATCTTCTTAAAAATCGCGGCCGATTTTTTTGTAAAAATCATGATCTTTGAAGATAATAAATCGCGATAAAATTGTGGACAAAAGGGGAAAAAACCGGGTCTCAAAAAGCGATATCATTTTTTATTTATTTTAACCCTAAAAAGCGAGTTCGTTTTTTACGCACAGGGGCTATTTCAATTTTTCCTAAGCGCACGAGTCTTCACCCGATAGCCAACGACATCCTAAATGCACGAGTCTTCACCTGACAGCCGACGGCATTTGTGGACTGAATCTGGATTCGATGGGAGGTTGCACAGCTAAGAGTAGAAGACTCTTCTTTATTTAAGTGTTTCAACTTTCACGTAAATAAGCCACCAGTAAAATGAAGCTGCCATAGATAATAGGGTATTGAAATCTGATGTGGAAGCACTGAGAGCAAAGGTTTCCAACATAATGTTTAATTTATTTCTGCCATGTCGTTTTAGACTTCATTTCTAATCAATTTTTTATTTTTTATTTATTTTAATCTAGCATTGATATCAGACCTCAGTGGCAATTTAATCTTTTTGACGTTTAAGTATAATCTTTGATGCCTATAAACTTATAAAGCCATGCATTTATTTCTTTTTAAAGAATATTTTAAAAATTTATATATTTTCAAATGTTCAATAAATTTGTTGATTTTTTCTCGATTTTTTGCCGAGTCCCGATTTTTAAAAAAATTTGGCCAAAAAGATTTATTGTCAATTAAGAGTTTTTCATCTTTGATCACCATAATAGCAGATTTAAAGAAGAGAGTTATAGCTCTTCAGAAGACAATTTGAATGAGGGTTTGGTGCCTCTGGTGGGAAAGTTCAAACTGATAGAATGAGGGGTTGGTGCCTCTAGTAGGTTGAACTTATGATTTGTATGAGATTATTATATAAGCGAGTAATTTGATGTGGTTTTCTCCTATAAGGGTTTCCACATATATCTTGTGTTCTATTTGTGTTAAATGATTGTTTGATTTTATGTGAATGACAATATGCAATGGATATACTTGTGAGATTAAGTTATATGCTTATGATATTAAATTGAAAAAGTAAAAGTTTGTTGTTATTGTTAAAATTATAGCATCGACAGATAAAGAATCAACAATGAAATATATCAGTTTACCACCTCACTATTAATTATCATGATTGAATAAAGAATGCTTTTGATCTGCATGAATTAATATCATATTGATTTCATTATCAATCGAGTAATGATCGATCAACATTGCTTACATTGTATATACGTTGAATACCTTTCTTATCGTTATATTAAACATATGTTAGTGACTACTTAACTAATAGCAAGTGACCGTTCATAAAACGGTATTCATAATATTGTTTAAGTGCCATCGATGAGGAGGCACGTCTTGAGTGGACATGCCTCCACTTTGTGGAGACATGTCCACTCAAGACATGCCCCCCCGATACAAGTATATATGCAGACCCGATAAGGCAATATTGAGCAATTAAAATCGAACATTCTCAGCCTTGTTTGGACCTGCAAAACACAGTCTTCATTAGAATCATAAATCACATATATTCAGAAATATTAATTTCAATCTATCAACTATCAAATCTGAGAGGAGTACGATCTGCATTTACAGTTATACCAATTCACTGCCCTGCCATCCCTCTCAGTATAACCGTGTGCTCTTCATGCTCTTCACTTTATATGTTCTAAGTACTTGACGGCCTTGTAAGCTCACCTATTGTTTTCAAATAATCAATGCTGCCTGTACAGATATAACATACATTAGAAATAAGCATGCATATATTGAATGTATTGTTCCTGTTTGACAAACTTAAGAACAGGAAATCAATGATCTGATATTATTGATTATCTTAGATACTTTTTCTTTTTGAGTTAGAATACGTTTCCCATAATACTAGGTTCAATCACCAAATTAATGCAGGCCACCAATAATCTGAAGCTTACCAAATTTAGAATGTTGTCTCAACGTGGTTAGAGCCTAATTCAATTGTTTGAGTTTCTACTGTTGGGTGAGCATATAAACAGTTTATATTAAGTGAAGAACATTACAAATGAAACATCTTAAGCAAAATTGGTGATCTGAGATAACAAGGAAAGCATAATATTTCACTACGTAGGAGCATTACAAAGATATCACAGAAAAATAGTTTTATCATTTGTTTTAATTTTATTTTTGGGTCACCTTTATAGATGAGTTACAAAGTTAATTTGTGCATTTTTGTTGTTTTTCATTTGCAGCACAATTATGGCTTCAGTAACGTGTTTTATTGGACTGAATTTTGGGCATATCCTGGTGAATTTTAAGGTATGATAAGAAGACTGCTTTGTGCATTTTTATGAAGAAAACCGCTATCTATTAGTATTTTTCATAAGGGACTTGTAAACTGCATATTCATAATGAATCTAGGAAACTTATTAGGATTTGATTCCAAAAAGCTTTTGTGGTTTTTCTAGACAGTTCTTTCTAGAATCATTCTCAACATTGTGTAGAAGTTGGAATATGAATACAGGGGTATATAATACAGATTGTTTTTGAATTTTGTACAGCTTAAGAAGGCTTTCTTTGGCATGCACCCTTTTCCATATGGCAACAAAACCCTCATTTGTTTCTGAGTTTAAAATACCAAGTTATTAGCAGATTGCCAAGAATACATATTCTTATAGTATGGTATCTTAGACCATGTTTTGTTTTTTCCTTGTTATTCACAGGGCCAATGGGAGAGACTTTATCTATGGACAATCTCTTCCTTTGTACTTATATTGATTGGAATATTTCTAGAGATGCTGGGTAAGTTCCTGACAATTAAAAATATAATACCATCACGTACATAAATGAAAGGATTAAAAATGAAGTAGCATTGGGATAATACTTGATCCATTTCAATTAGATTGATCAGGAAGTTGATATTTATATTGTCTAATTGACAGGAATGCCTTTAAACAAACCCCTCTATACATTCAGTTACATGTGTGTCACATCGGGTACAGCAGGTTTTCTCTTTGCTGCAATATATTTGTTTGTAAGTTTACAAATATCCTCAAGATTCTGGTAGCTTAATTTGTTAATTATTTGTATTAACATCAAATTGCAAAGCAAAATATGAACAGAAAGAATAGAATGTACTCAGAGTCAAGTAACTTTGAATTTGCAAATTTGAAATTGTTTCATGTTTGCATCCTTTGTGCCTGCACATCAATATTAATGTTTACAATGCATTGCCACGAGAAAGAAATATTAATAAGAGGAGCAGCAAGGAGATAATTAAGACTCAAATTTTGATAATACATCCAACACATTATGAAAATCGGAGGTAGCAACTGTAAAAACCCAAGCCAAAATTCCATGCCAAATTTTCACCCTTTTACCCAAGTTTACTGAATAAGCAATTTGTCAAACAGTTTGTATGCATATGTTTTGAAGACATTTGTGTTTGAAGTGATTGGATGATGGCCTTTGTGATTTTGTATCAATTTCATTGCACCATATTTAAAACTTGAAACACCAAATCAATTTTCAATGTTTATTCTAACAATAAAGATTACACTTGCTGTTCTTAGCAGCAGCATACAAGAAATGGCAATTACAAATCTAATCCCATTCAATCAGTTCATTCATTATTTGATGGAGACCTTTTCATTCTAAAAGTTGATGCCGACAATCTGAAATGTGTTGGTGTTGGAAATAAGCCACACCCGGACCGACAATGGACTGGTCCAAGAGGGGCCAGAAGCTCAGTGGTAGAGCACTCCAGCAGCGTATGGAAGGTCCTAGGTTCGATTCCCATCAGGTCCGAGTCTCAACATGGTATCAAAGCTAAGGTTGTCTCAATTATGATCAGACTTTGTAGCAGCGCTCCTACTTCACATTCTTCACACCATTTCCAGCATTCAAGATGGTGTATGGTCTGAAAGTTGAGGACAGACTTGAAGGAGCATTGAATTTCACCTCATGGAAATTCAGAATCCTTGTCACCCTAGAAGAAAATGATCTTTTGGAGTTTGTGCAATGAAAGGAGCAATCTGAACCTAAAGATCAAGATGAGAAGCTTCAGTTCAAGATGAATGCAATCAAAGCCAAGAAGATCCTTATTGACTCAGTGAAAGATCCTCTTGTTCCCATCATCTCGAAGATGTCTTCAGCCAGAGACATGTTCAAGACATTGGAGGGGATGTATGAGATCAACAACACAAGTAGTGTTGATGATATAGCGTCGGTAGAAATCCTACAAGCCGACTCAGCAAGATCAAATGTGTGAATGGCCTATTGGCCTTACAAATTTGATGAATCTATCAACTTATATTAATCCTTTAATATCTTTATTAAGTCACATATGCATTATCAGTTTTAATGATTAAACATACATCATCGAGTTTGACTTATCGGATTTGTTTCAAAGGGGCCGACTTTTGGTTAAAGTCCGCCACCCCTCATTTGAAAGCATGCAATGCTTCATGAAGGTCGTGCCTCCTTGATGAGAGCCGACTCTTGGATATCTCTTTTCGACAAATATATATGGACATGGTCTTCCCTCTTTGATATAGAGATCAGACAGAAAGTTCGATCATAATCAGGCAGATCAAATTCATGTACAAGTAGATCAATTGATGGTGAGAAATATATGTAGTGTGCTCGGGGGTGACGATAAGAGCTTATCGTCTATGGTTGGGAAGGCAACAGATCTGATGTTTGCCTGTGGTTAACGAGCACTACCATAAAATCAACATGGTATCAGAGCCAGGTCCAGGCTAGGAGCCCCAAGCACACGAGAGGTGTGGCTTAAGGGGGAGTGTTGGTGCTGGAAATAAGCCATACCTAGACCGACAATGGACTGGTCCAAGAGGGGCCAGTAGCTCAGTGGTAGAGCACTCCAACAGCGTATGGAAGGTCCTAGGTTCAAGTCCTTGCTGGTCCATGTCTCAACAAAATGTATCCAATTAGCAAGTGAGTTGTTCACAGACCTGTGCCAACCATAGAAACTTCATGCCAAACTCCAATGAACTTCCCAAACTGTTGCTAGGACCTCAGTAATCCTCATGCTTTCGAGCTAGGACCAAGCGGCCCGCATTTATGACACTCAATGCCACCTTTAAGGCTATTTTGAAGGGCCAAAAGTGCCACGACCTGCACTTCTCCCACACACCAGCACCATATAACCCTTTTTGCTCAACCAAGGAAGATTAATACGACCACAATCAGTCATGGTCTCCAATGCCAGCAATGACATGTTACATGTCCAGCCATAGAAATAGATCCACATTGTTAGTAGCCTAAGTGGATTGAATTATAAGTATACAAAGCACTGAGATCTGAATTACAACACCATGGCATAATAGAACACAATCATGGAACCAACAACACACAATACAGTATGTGGAAATATATCAAATGTAACATAGATGTATATCATATTAATCTCCACCAGAACGTACCTCCAAATGTGCTACAAGCTTACATATAAAGAGTTTGGGGTTGGCGAGGCCATCAATCGTCAAACAACCAACTACTCCGTAGTTATAACTTAATACTATTGTTTTATTTTAATACATTCCAAAAAGTCTAATTTACTAATTTTCCTGCTTACATCATTCCCCCCCAAAACATGTCATCTTCCAGACGACACAAAACAAGAGCAGAGATAAAAAACTACCTACTAGGATGGATAAGAGGGCGTCCCTGTTCCTGACGTGGCACGCTCTCGGAAGGTCCTCAAATCTCTTTGAGCCGCGAGTTGTTTCCCCCGAGTTGCTTTAAGGAGCCTGAGTGCATCCATTCGATCCTTTTCGGAGGTAGCCAATTCTTGCTCCTTCCTGGTCCTCATGGTCCTTGTGCCAATTCTTGTTCCAAAGCCTCTATTCTTTTCTTCAGTGCAACCTCCCTATCCATTGATAAGGTGTGTTCTTCTGCCACTTTGCCAACTCTCCAAGTCATCCTTTCCAGCTGCAAAAATGTTGTGCAGAAGATCTACTCCATGGTGGTGAGGGCATCCATCACCCTCTGATCCCCTGTGTGCTCCCTAAGGATCTGTGGCACACCCCAATCTGCTATCATTTCCAGAGTCTCCCTTTCCGGCCAGCCCTGGGCTCTAAGGCGCTCAGAGAATTCTCTTCCACATCCTTCCCTCATAAATGTCAATAGGGCTTCAGCTGCCCTCACTACCATGTCCATAGCTGACCCCCGAGGGTGATCTATCATCCTCTGCGTGGTCATTCTCATTACTTCTAGCCCTGAAAGGAAATGCTGAGCAGCGATCTCAAACCCCATAGCACCCTTCTTACAGGAAGAAGTATTGTGCTCCTTTTCCCTTTCTCCCGTTTCCACTAGGCTTTCCCCTTGTTGGCCGAACCCTAACGATGGTAATGGTGGCGGGATTTCTATGTCCATCTGAAACCTTGCGAGCAAACTGTCTGCTTCGGCTTCCATGTCCTTCTCCTCTGTACCCTTCCCCATGTCTCATGTTTCTGGCTCTTCTCTAACGAGATGCGTTTCTTGTTCTGTGTTCCCTCCATCCATAGTTGTAGGAGAGTCAGTTATTGGTGTCACTACCAATGCGACGACTCTAGCAGCCTCCACACCCCTTGGTGTGTTTATATGAAGGGTGTGGGCCCTATACTTTGTCTCCTTAAGTCTATTAACTGAGATGAGGTCCCTACGACCCCTGGCACCAAGTGTGTCATGGTGGGAATCTGTGCTGGTTTGAAAAGTACCTTTTTCTTTACTCCCCATCCTGGAACGGCTGGTATGCCCCCCATATGGTTTCCTAACTCTACTTGCGGTAGATCTCCTACGTGCCCCCCTTCCTATGCCATGCCCATTGGTTCCAATGTTGCAACTTCTGGGCCTGCCCTATCCTCCTTATCACCTTCTAATCCGTGCATAGTGTGGCCTTATTCATACGAAACTCCCCTTCGTCTTCATCAGATGAAGATAAGATATATGTCTCTTCTTCCCCCATCTCTTCCTCTTTCTCAAAGTTGTCATCTTCCTCCCATCCATCCTCCATGCTCCCTGTAGGTTCTTGCCTTGCTTTCTTCCTGGGTGTCTCCGTGGGTACTACTGTAAAAGTGTCCAGGTGTAGCCAATAGTACATGGCTGGCTTGTAAGGGTACACCCGATTCGAGGCCACAAAAACCCCTGTGCTCTAGTGCCACCTAAGTACTCAATGCTTCCAAGAAGAGGGAAATGATATGATGTGGCATATACAGTGTTTTATGTTTCAGGAGCATAGCCTCCTTTACCCGACTGGAAAGGACCCGACCCCAATTATATATTTTGCCATTGTTCAGGCCGTACATGAGGCGTAGCATCTATATGGCAACATCTGATGTTCGGCTTGCTGCGGTTAGCTTGCTCTTCAAGATGTTCACAACGCATCTCCATTCTGGTGAGGTGATGTAGGACTTTTTCAAGCCTCTTCTATTATTATTTTGCCACAAACCGTCCCATTGCTCTTCTATTAGCGTATTACCACAAATGTGCTTCAATAGCCACTTCTTCTCTTCTATAGACATTCTGGCTGATGTTTTCTTTGTTGAATCCCCATTACTTGGAACTCCGAAAACTTTTTTGAACTCCTTGGGTGCATAAGAAATGACCACCGTTTGTCCCAAATAGTCAATTACTCATCGATACTTGTCTTGCTCATATCCATGGACCATAGCTCACAATATGGGCTCAAATTCTTTTAGATTGAAGATAGGCATGAAAATAATTTTGTCAACCTCTGCTCTTCTTAATGAAATCTTCAGGGGGTGATCTTCTTCACTGCTTTCCCACCACCTTCTGCACTCCGTTCTAGTAACTCCTTCAAATGTCAGGTTCTCGACAGTCACTTGTTCTTGAAGACTTTTCTTGCTGGTATCTGGGGTGGCCATGGTCGTTCTACCTACCTGTTTACTGGAGTTACGGGCTTTGTAGCTTATGTCGTAACTTCCCGTTCTAGGGTTGTCGTGACTCTCTTTCGCCATGTTGTGCCTTGTTGGCGTACACTTCTTTTCTATTGTGCGAATGTTGTGGTGGACCCCTTCGCGGCTGTTGGAACAGACACCTTCACCGCTGCCTAAGCTTACCCCTTCACCGCGTACGCATACGCCTTCGCAGTCACCTTGTATGCGGGTTGTGCTTCCGCTGCGACTTCGGCTGTGTACGTCGTGGCTGTGGCCATGTACGCCTACGTCGGTCCCGTCGTGGTGTACGTTGTGGCTGTGGCCATGTACGCCTACGCTGGTCCCTTCGTGGTGCACATCGTGGCCGTGGCCGTGTACGCCTACGCCGGTCCCGTAGTGGTGCACGCCGTGGCCCCAACTTAGGCCGCCATGTATGTCGTGGCGAAGGCATACGACCTGGCTTTGTGCTGCGTAAGGCGTACGCTTCCTCCCGACTTGCACTCCCCGCTCGATCCACACGCCTCCTCTTCCTTGCGTACTCTGCATACAACCACTCTTCACCCGCCAGTTACTCACGCCGCTTTGCCTTCGTTTGTTGTCAACTCCCTCGTCGTGCAACCTTCTTCCGCTTCGCCCCCTCCCTTCATGCGCCTTGCTTGCCCTCCTACGCCCTTCCTCTGTTTGATGCGTACGCCATATAATTTTCGACGAATATAATTTTCCCTTAAGATGCACTTTTTCGGCGAATATAATTTTCCCTTTAATATTTTTCCTTATTTTGACTTGCAAGCCTTTTTCCCTTATTATTCTTTGTAATTTTTCCATCATTTGCTCCTTTTTGAATTTTCCTTGTATTTTTCTTTTCATTCTTAGCTTTTTAATTCTCATTTTCTTGCTACTAGTTTTCACTTCTCGATTTTTCTTTTGTCCCTCAATCCGTTCTATTGTCTCGTCACTTTCCAACAGGTTGATAGCCATAGGATTTCTTTCTCTGTACTAGATCCTTGATAGGATTGTCGTCTAGGTATGATAATTTGATAGCTCCATTCGTCCCTACCTCCCTTCTTTTATAGGGTCCTAGCCATCGGACTCGAAACTTCCCCGATCGAAGTTCATTGCGGCCATTGTACTTGAGCACCAACTGTCTCGGTGAGAATTCCATCTGTCGCAGATGCTTGTCATGCCAAAATTTCCTTCTTCTCTGGGCTACTTCCATGGCCCATTGTGCCATTGTCCTACGTTCCTCCATTTGAATTAATGTAGCCAACCGTTCCCTTAGGCTCTCTTCGTCTCCTAACCGGTTCAGGACCGCTATTCTCAAGCTTGGTACAGTATACTCCGTTGGCATCACAGCTTCTTGCCCATACATGAGTTGAAATGGAGTATGCCCCGTAGTGGCTTTGTAAGTAGTACGATAGGCCCACAACACAGTACCCAACCTTTCCTCCCAATCCCCTTGTTCTACTCCGCAAGTCTTGTATAGAATGGATACCAATACTTTGTTTGTTGACTCTGCTTGCCCATTCGCCCTTGGGTAGTACAGATTTGACAGCGTGTGAAAAATTTTGAATTCTATTGTCATGGTGCGTATCACCTGATTCACAAAATGTACGCCCCTATCACTGGTGATTTGTATGGGTATTCTGAACCGAGTTACGATCTGTTCATATAGAAACTTGGCAGTACTGAGTGTCGTGTTGTTTGGGAGAGCTCTGGCCTCGGCCCATTTTGTAAGGTATTCTGTAGCTATGACTATGTATCGGCATCTGTGCACATTGCTTGTCCTAAGTGGCCCTGCAAAATCTAGCCCCCATGTCTCGAACAACTCTTGCGGTTGGGATGGAAAAAGAGGCATAAAATCTCGTTTGAGTGGCTTACCTGCCCTTTGGCAAGTGTCACAACTTGACACCCATTCGCGCGCATTTTTATAGAGTGTAGGCCACCACAACCCTGCTAGCAATATTTTTCTTGCCGTAGCATCTGGGCCCATATTCCCTCTCGCTAGTCCTTCATGTGATTCCCTAAGAACCCAAGAATTTCTTCCTCCAAGACACACCTTCGTAGTATCCCATCAGGGCCCATTTTGTACAAAAGCCCATGGATCAATTGGAACGTCGTGCTTTTCAGTGCCAGCTTCCTTCTTTCACTTGGGGGCATCTCCTTCGGGAATGTTGCACTGGAGAGATATTGTCCAAGCTTCTCATACCAAGATGGTAAGACTGCTATTTGGAACAAGTGGCCATCTAGAAAATCCTCATTCACTCCCCCTTCTGCTTGTTCTCCTGATTTTATTCTTGACAAGTGATCAGCCATTACATGGCTTTTTCTTGGTCGTACCACAATGTTGAAGGTAAATTCTTGAAGTAAGATTAGCCATCGGTTTACTCTCCCTTGGATGACCGATTTATTAACCAGGTACATGAGTGCCTGGTGATCCACGAAGAAGGTAAAGGGTGTGGCTAGGAGGTAGTGACGGAATTTCTGTACTGCGTACACCATCCCTAAGGCCTCTCGTTCTGTGGTGCTATAGTTTCTTTCTGCTTTTGACAATAGGCAGCTGGCAAAGTATATAGGGTCATCCAAGCCCGTGGCTCCTGCCTGTGCTAAAGTGGCGCCAATGGCAAAGTTGGAGGCATCTACATGCACATGAAATTTATTGTCCCAATTTGGGTATATTAGGATGGGTGCACTTACAAATCTGGATTTGAGTTCCCTGAAGGCTTCTTCTTGCTCTCTGTGCCATACAAATGGCTCCCCCTTCCTCCTGAGTTTTTCCAGCGAAAGAGAGACCTCAACAAATCCCTTAATGAATCGCCGATAGTACCCCACATGGCCAAGGAAGGATTTTAGTCCTGTAACATCCATTGGGTTTTCCAATTCAATGATGACTCTTACCTTATCTGGGTCGGTCTTCAACCCTGCTTTGCAGACTATATGGCCAAGTAACCTTCCTTGTGGAACGAAAAACCGACATTTCTTTGGATTGAGGGCAAGTCGTGCTCGACGGCACCTTTCCATGCACTCCCCCAATAGTTTCAAATGATCCTTCTTCTCGCTGTATACTAACCAATCATCAAGGAATGCTTTAAAATTTCCAGTTGCCATCTTGTCGAAGATATGCAGTATGATCCTCTTGAATATGGCTGGGGTGTTGCATAGTCCAAATGGCATCTGGTTGTACGCGTAAACTCCATCCTCCACAATAAATGTGGTTTTCAGCTTGTCTTCTTTTGCTATGCTGATCAGGTTGTAGCTCGAAAAGCCATCCATGAAGGAATAAATTTCGTGCCCCACCACTTCCTCTAGTATACTATCAGTGAAAGGTATCGGGAACGGATCCTTGATAGTTACAACATTGTGTGGGAGAAAAAGTGACACTAAGCAAACATGCCCTAATCTCACGTTCAACCACACACTTGTGGAATACGAAAGAGCCTAGAGGTATCACACAATTGGCTACTTCTTCTTGTGAAAGAGAGAGCCACGGGCTACCTATTAGGATTTCTATTCCTTTGTTGTAATTGAAAGATAAAATGATGCAAGTTCAATTCCTAACCCCAAAATGCAAGTATGAACTAATGACAAGATTGCAGAATTGAACTTAAACAATGGAAAGCTATAAATACAAGGATAAGACAAGAATGCAAATGCGTACCCGGAGTTAAAATCTGACTGAAAATGTTCGGGACGGGGGCGCGAGCGCCACTGTCCTGATTCTGCCTCGGAAACTACTCCGGAAACTGCTGTTTTGCACTCTGGAAAAGCTGTCAAAAATGCTGAAAATGCTGTCTGTCAGGAGGACCAGGGCGCCCAGCGCCCCTGTCCTGGCAGGACCAGGGCGCCCCACGCCCCTGTCCTGGTCTTTTGCTCTGAGATTTGGTGTGGAGTGCTATCTTGACCTGCTTTTCCCGGATCTGTCACCTGCGACGTCGTCCGAGTCCCGAAACCTGCACTTATATCTGAAAAGGGTATGGGCGGCTATATAGGGTTTTGCCTTAGTCAAACCCCCGCTTCGGTGATTTCCACCTCCACGAATAGCCAAGTTGTATTGTAAAATGTATTGTGTGTGCAGACCTAGTGTGTGTGCAAGGTCCTTAAATGCAAGAAAGCAAACTAGAGCAACCTAGAAAGTAAACCCTAATTGCTTGTAAATGATAATGTAAATGCTCTAAATCAAGATGCAAAGTGATCTAAAGCATGAATAAAGGATATATTGAAGCTTATGCAAAGACATGAAAACAACATGAAATCATACCCAACCCTTAAGCAAGGATTACAAGCCAATCTTCAGTCGGTAATCTCCTATTGTTCTTCAATGTCTCCCAAGCCCTAAATGAATGAAATTGATGAATGCTTGATGGATGGATGTTGAATGTTATTGAAGTCTTCAAAGATCTGCTCTTTCGCTGCATATGAGGTTTCTGAAAACCAAAAATCGGCTCCTTTCAAATGAAGAAAGAGAGCTCTTATGTATGCAACCCTAGGTCGTAATTTCGACTTTAGGCCGACCTAGAGATTGAATTTCTCACCAATTTCTTGGGGTTAAGCTTTATTTTATGATTGGATCGCGCTCCTAAAATTTCGGGAAAAATGTCCGGGACCATGTTGCACTCCGAGCGCCATGGTCCCGACAACTTTTCACCAAATTTTCAGGACTGTCAGATATGATGATTTTAGAGAGAATCCCGAAGTTACAGCTGATTTTGAGATGTTTTGACCCCCGAAATCAAGCCGCCAAGTTCAAAATAGGACCTAATTAGGGTTTTTGATTAAATGATGTATTGGAAGAATAAAATGAAAGGGGCACACTTTAATGAAAGGGCCCAACTTTATGATGTGGAGAATGGTGAAATAGGACCTTAGACCTAATTAATTTGATTAATTAAGTGCTAAAGGAGAAATGCAATGCAAAATGTAAAATGCACCAAGGCGGGTGCTAAACTAGGTGTGAAATTGTACCACCCTAGCAAGTGCGTACAATTTACGACGCTACAAACATTTAAACATTTGAAGTCTACATCGATACGGATCTAATTCCCTTCTTTCTTGAGCGAAATCACAATTGGTGAGACCCATTCACTGGTTTGTACCCGGAATATGATTCCGGCCTCTTAACATCTTTTCTATTTCCTCTTGCACCTTCGCCACATAATTCTTGTTCATGCGGTAGGGGCATTTCCATACCGGCCTGGCCCCTGGTATTAATGGTATGCGATGTACGCATAGTTCTAGAGGTACCGCTTTCAAATCCTTATATGTCCAAGCAAACACATCTTTATATTCGAGGAATATTTTAAATGCTGCTGCCTTCAGTATGGGGTCCTGTTGATGTGTATTTTGTACACTATCAAACACAGAATAAAATACCCAAGGGTACCTTATCCTCTCTTGAATAAAGTCGCTAACTGCTGAAGATATCGCAAGAAGGATCTGTTAGGATGACTCCAATGTTCTTTTTAGTAGGGTCTCTACGTGTGGATAAGCACCAGTGGTCGTTGTGATTGCTGTGTCATCAAGGGGCCTTACGTTGCCGAAGATTTTGCTAAACTAAACAAGCCTTTTCAAAAAATAACAAAAGGATAGGGTTGCAAGAGGTCTAATCTAGTCTAACCCTAAGAATGACTTGATGTGGACAAGACTTGGTGAGATTCAACCAACTTCAATATTGCCATAAATTAACAACTCAATTGAAATTGATGCGATCTTCTAAGGTAACAAATGACTTTTCAATACATCAAAGATCAAAGACACTACCACGAAGGTACATATCCAAGATACAACAATGATTGAAGGTTTGAGTGATTCCAATATCTCCAGTCGACCACGCAAGGCGTTCCTACAATCAGCAAGAAGCTAGTGGTTTGGAAAGCGAATCCTACCAAAGATCAAGTCCAACACTTTGTCCTTCGAATTAACACACTACCTTGATTGAGAGTGATTCAAGAAAAATGAACAACCATGAAGATAACCAAGAGAATTGCAACAAAACACCATAACTTCAATATTTTATTGATCTCAAAACCATCATGTACAACAATTGTTTGAACTCCTTTCTCAAAACTCAATCTTGCTACAAAAGTAAATTGCTTCTAAACTCTAATCTCTCTAATACATCAATAATTTCTAACTCTCTGATTTTCTAGTTCTAGTTTCTCATGATAAAATGAAATGAAATGAGGGTATAAATAGCATCCTCAATTACAATGAACGGTCCAAATCAAAAAGCAGATCAACGGTCAAGATCATGACACCTAAACCCTAATTAGGGTTTGTTACAAATAGCCTCCTTTTTACTGAACAATATTAAATGCATAGCCAAATATTAAATTTGGCACAAAAACCTAGGAGACATAGACCAATGACAATTAAGATGCCATGTCATCTATAACAACCTTTCATCTAGAATCTTATTCCCTTTCCAATGCTCCTTTTTAGCATATGCAATGAATCTTGATACGATTCCTTCGATCTCAACAATTGGAATCTCGGGAAGATTCTTCATTCTTTCTTCCAAGTGGATGACCTGATCAAATGCCTCGAGAAGAGCAGTGTCCCATCCAGGTTCAAGTTCCCTAGTCCTTTCAATCAGGAGCATGGTAGCAAACATCTGGTCCTGTTGCTCATCTGTGATATTAGCGTCCTTGCAAAAGATGACCTTGATTCTATCCTCTAATTCCTGCAAATCCACATCTGTCTCAACTTCGATCCTCCTGTCAAGAATAGTACGCAGTACCTCAAATACTTTGTCCTGGATTGGGTTGATCACCTCCTCAACATGGCTACATCTAGTATTGATGTCCTCGAAGAGAACTTCCTTCATCTGGAGTAAGGTTGACCACTGAAGTAAACTGTGAGGTCCTCCATCCATGATCTTTTCCTACGCTAAGACCTTCCTCGATGTTTGTCTGATTACTCGCAAGACAGGAATGATAACCTCTTTGGTATGAGCAAAAGCAGCTACTGTTATCATCAAATTGTGGATAATCTCAAGAACCTGGATAACCCTATGAATGGTCTTCATCATCCTTGTTGCAAATTCTATGGCAACTGTATGAGATTTGTCCATCCAAGTACTCATACGCTGGACCATACTCCTGAATCTCTCTGCCTCACCAATTGATTGAAGGGGAAGTGCCTGCACAAGTGATCTTGCTGGATCCTGACGTCCCAAAGGCTGATTGAGATGGCTGAAATATGTTCTCCATGCACCAACTTCTCTCTCAAGCTTTCTATTTTTCTCCATTTCTTCCCTAAGCTTATCTTTCAACACCTCAAACGAATCGGTGGCGTCATCTAGTGTCTGCTCGGCTGTGAGTGGACCAAGCTCAAATGTCTCTACATCATATTCTTCTGCTAGGATCTCACCTTCATACTTGTCCACTGCCGGTGTAGCTATCTGTAACTTTCTGGATCCAGTCTCATCCCTAATCATCTTGGACATCTTGGTAGCCTTCTTCTTCTCTGTCACTTCCTGAGAATGTCCAACAAGGCTCTCTAAATCAATCACATTGTCTTCGTCCTCGATCACAATCACCTTCGTTAATCTTTCCTTCAACCAATCTGGAATAGCCGATCTTGTCTCTTTAACCTGTATCTCCTTATGCAATGCTTCTTCTTCTCTAGGAGGAGATGTTACCTCGTCATTGTTCTTGTCTTCATGTAACTCATAATCTTGGAGAGATCCACTTGGTGACCCTCGAGGTGCCTGTCCTTCTTTATCATTCTGTACCATTGACTCCATAGACTCTTCTACTTCAAGTGCCCTCTTCTCTTGTCGAGAAGATGTGCCGGATGAGCGATCTCGGTTGGCCCCTTGCTTCTTCTTGGAAGATTCTTTCTTCTCAGGTCTCTCTTTTCTCTTCGAGCCTCTTGGATGGAGATCGCCTTCACTTGCGCTTCGAAGGTTGCCTTCACTTGTATTTCTGGGATTAGGATTACCTTCGCTTACACTAGCTCCACCTTCGGCTGGTTTCTTTTCCAAAGTGAAAGTCATAGCTATGCCTTGCTCTCTCAACTTCTGATGCTGCACATCAACCCATCTGCGAGTACAAGACAAGACTGGAGCCATCAAAGCATCTAGATCCACGACCTCGGGCTCATTCCAATCTAACCTTACTGATTTGCTTTCTCGGTCATAGGATGACTGGAGATGTCTGCCACTGTCCTGAGCTTGGTTGGCCACTCTGTAAATCTTGCATTTCCTGATGAAATCCAAAGGCAATCTAGAATGCATCTTTCTTTTCACTTCAAGATCGTCTAGGAGATTCATCATAAAATCTTCTATCTGAAACTCATGCTTAAATTTTCTACCGACTGTCTCCTCTATATATCCATGTGGATCAAAGCGTTCTCTCAAAGCAAAGAATGAAAAAGAATACAAAGCTAACTCCTTCTCTGCGTCATCCATGGCTAAAGCATTAGGACATACCTCAACTGAATTGCCTAAGATGATAGGTACAGGAACTCCATTTCCATGTCTGTGTCTGAATGCCTTCGCATAAGCTGCCAACTGTCTTGTTACCTCAAGTAACACTATTCTGTCTGTCGGATATCTCGGCAACATGTATGGAGGTGAAGGACATCCATGAACTCTGATATAAGTAAACTTCGGAAATTGGATAAACCAAGCACCGTACCTCTTTACTAGTTCCTGTGCATCCTGAGATAATCTATTGTGGATCCCGCCTTGCAACGTCCTTGTGATGTTCATCGTGAAGGTATCGTTAACTAACTTGTAGTTGTTTCCTGGCGGATGATGCAAGTGAACGTAGGAATCACAAACTCTGACCTCACCGGGTCCTCTTCCAATCACTCCTCTATGAGGTAGTCCTGCATACTCAAAACTCCTGATCAAGGCATATATGACGTATGAACTCATGTGGAAGGACTTGGTAGCCTTGAGTCTCCTCAACTGTACGTCCAAGCAAGGGCTAATCATTCTAGCCCAATGAATTGTTCCTTTTCCCTGAACTATCACCTGGATGAAGTAGAACATCCACTTCTCAAAGTAGAAGGCCTGAGAGGCTCCTGTGACTCGGTTGAGCATTGTAATCAAATCTCTATACTCCTCCTGGAAATCAATCCTATGCGGTGTGTTCGGTATCTTGCTCAGGCGAGGACGACTCTTGAGTAACCAGTTCTTGTTAATGATGCTTAAGCAAGCATCTGGATCATCTTCGTACATTGACCTGGCTCCTTCTATGCTCTTGTAGACCATATCCCTGTGCTCTAGAAGATGGAAAGCCTCACTTATAGCTTCCTCTGAAAGATACGCCAAAGTGTTTCCTTCCTTGGACACGATCGTTCTGGATTGAGGATCATAATGACGAGCACACTCGATCATCAACTCATGGCACTGTACTGCTGGAGGGAAGCCGGCCGCCTTGATGATATCACTCTCAATTATCCTCCTGGCGACAGGTGATGGCTTGCCAATGTAAGGGACCTCTCGAAACTTCTTCGTACTGAAGTTGCCCAAGTTGGTATCTCCAATGTTGCTCCACTTAGACACGATCTTGGTCTCCACTTCTTCGGTCTTTTGATCTTCCTTCATGAGAGCTGGACGACTGGTGGATGCTCCCGCCTTCAGGGTCGCCATACCTACACAACATTTCATAATAAGAAACTAGATTTTGCAATGTATAACTATAGATTAGAGATTAAATTTAGGAAACTTCATGATAAGTCCTTGAGTTATCATTTCCTAAATTCGATCGAGCTACTGAAATTCAAAATTTCAAAATTCAAAATTGAAGGCAATGACGATCAAAATTTAAAACAAAACAAGACTTCGCCATACCTCACTTGAGAGCTAACTGTAAAATGCAAAATAAAGAGAATCGCCTAGGCAAAAATCGATGCTTGAAAGATTTCAACGTGATCTCTCTTCAAATGAACGTCCACTTAGCAATTCGCCACCTTTGGGGGGAGTCTTTGACATGGTCTTTGGCAAATTCGCTTATCTCAAACTCGCACCACTTCCTTTGCTAAATTCGCTCCTTGCTTGGAATGGAAATTCGCTCCACTTTGAACACAATTCGCACCTCTCCAAATCGCATGTGAAGGATGTTTGAATAATGATTTGAAAATGAAATAAACACCCCCCCTTTATAGACGCTTACCCTTACAACTACCTCAAGGCCGACTTGGTAAAAACAAAGATAATTAAAAACAATTTTAATAAAAACCAATGGCCGACTTTTGTAAATATTTAAATCCAAGCGCTCCAATTTGATTTTTTATTTAAAATAATAAGTAATTCATTTAATGCCTTTGCAATTAATTAATTCGATTTTTAAAGGCAAAAAATAATTAATTAAATGTCCATGCGCAATTTTTTAAATGCTATTTTATTTAATTGAATTTTTTTAAATTTATCGATTTTAGCATTTAATAAAATTCAAAAAATGTGTTTTAGCACCAAAACTGGAAAGGTGGAAAGATACAAACCATATCGCTCTGGTCCCTGAGAGAGGGACAGGAGCGAATTGTCATTTTAGCTTGGATTCTTGCCTTCGACGTTTAAAATCACCATCTCCACGTTGAAACTGGCATTTTTGCTAGGAAACTTCGAGTTTGATCAACTTGATTTTGTGGATGAGTGCCTCCTGAGGTTGATATCGCCCTGGTCCCTAGGTGAGGGACAGGAGCGAACTTTGTGTTTTCTCCTTGATCTTTGCTTCTTCAATCACCAATCTTCATCATGTGGCAAGCAATGACGTTATCCCTTCACTCCACGCTTGCTTTTCTTGGCTTTTACGAGGCGCATTTGACGTTTGAATGGTTTTCGCCCTGGTCCCTTGGTGAGGGACAGGAGCGAACCTTGTGCTCTAGCTCAAATTTGCTATCTTTCAACCTTGGCTTCTCGTTCATCACCTTCCAAATGACGTCCTTGATCTTGTGCACCCTTGATTTGTCATGATTTTGAAGGAAAATGAGTGTTTTAATGAAAATCGCCCTGGTCCTTGCCTGAAGGACAGGAGCGAACTTAGCCTTTTGGTTCAATTTGATCACCTTTTAACGTTTAACTTCCTCGTATATCATCTTCTCAAGACACCTTAGACTTTGTGCAACCTTGTACGTCCTTGACTTAGCGTGACTTTTGAAGGTTTTGGCTAATGTAATGAATATCGCCCTGGTCCCTGACTGAGGGACAGGAGCGATTCTTGGTGTCTTGAGCTCATCCTTGTTCTTGTCAACCTGCAATCGCCTTCACGATGTAGAATGAGGTCTTTTGATCCTTATTAAACTCTTGAAATGTGATCAACATTCAAAATTTAAGCCTCCATGGAGATTTCGCTCTGGTCCCTGACTGAGGGACAGGAGCGAATTTGGGCATTTGGTGCAAATCGTTCATCATATTAACTTGTAATTGTCTTCAAAGTGCAAAACGATGTTCTTTACTCCCTTTCAAACATTTAAAATGTGAATGGCAACTTAAATTTGGCCTCATTTGAACATTTCGCTCTGGTCCCTGACTGAGGGACAGGAGCGAACTTGGGCATTTTAGTGCAAATCCTTCATCTTTGTCAATCTTTGTAACTCCGTTCTTCGTCGAGACACCTCAAAACGTCCTTGCCACCTTGTATCCTGACTTGGAATGACCTCAAACTTGGAAGAGAGGCAACATAACTAACATTTCGCCCTGGTCCCTGGCTGAAGGACAGGAGCGAATTTGCACTTGTAGGCTTCATCACACTTTGCTAACTTCAAAAATTATCTTCAATGGATTCGACGTGCACCCTTTCACCTATTCTTGACATGAAATTCGTTCTAACTTGGTGAAAAATTGACCTAAGGCAAAAATCGCTCTGGTCCCTGACTGAGGGACAGGAGCGCCTAGGCCAATATAGAGTTCATCAGGCGTCTTGCAATCTTCAATTTGTCTTCAATAAGTTCGTTACACCTTCTTTGTTTGCCTCAAACTCAAAACTTACTTGATCTTTGCCCGAATTTTGCCCTATGAGGAATTTCGCTCTGGTCCCTGGGAGAGGGACGGGAGCTACCACTGAATTTCGCCCTGGTCCCTGACTGAGGGACAGGAGCGAATTAGCTTCCAGGTCCAATTTTCTTCACGAAGGCACTTCCAAATTATATTCAACTGATGAAACATATCTCCTTTGATCTCCTCAAATCGTCAAATTGTTCAAATCCTGCAAGGACAAGGCAATGTTTGATTTTGAGCTCCGGTCCTCCACTGAGGGACAGGAGCGATTTTTGCTCCTGGCACATTTCCATGCCTGTGAAATTCTTCAAATTATATTCAACGGAAAGATCATGCCTCCCTTTATCATTTCCAGTCAAAAATTTGTCTTGATCCTGCAGAGACAGTAAGATTTTGAAAAACAAGCTCTGGTCCTTCACTGAGGGACAGGAGCGATTTTGCTCCTACAGGCCAAAATATCATGATTTCAAGGGTCTAATCACTTCACACGGCAAAAACAAGTCATTTCCAATGCCCGGGATCAATCATCAAAATTTTCAAAATTTGGTCAAATTACTCAATCGGACAAAAATCCAAAATCCCATCATTCACACTTAGACAAATTTGGACTCTGCATTCAAAATTCCGACTGAAACTAGACCAACTCACTTAGCCTCTGGCGAATTCACTTTATTCAAAATTGCATTCCACGAGAGGAAGCTCAAAAGCTCAAAATTGGACTGGACTCTGGCCTGAAAACACAGTAACGGGAACCCTAAGGCTTGACCCTGGTCCAGACAACTAACAAACTAAACCAAAACCCTAAAAAGCAAAGCAAAAGGCGAGCAAAAATGAGCAAAAAGAGAGGGTCCCCATTTTAATGGGGCGATGTGTGAAATGGTCACAACAGGTCCCAATCATCCCCCACTAGTATTACTTTTGGGTCCTTTTCTTCCCCAAGGTTGGCTTGCCATACCTTTGGTTCCACATATTGTACGACCTCATTTTCTCCAAATTGATGAGCCGGGGCCCCATCTACCCGTGCCTCCCCTTCCTGGTACGCGGCAAATTGTGGCGGGTAGGTATTGTCTTCCTTGATCTCAAGGATCTCCAACACATTGAACTCTGGGTGGAAGATTTCGTAATCCTCCATCTGCCAGTGGAATAGCCCATTGATAGAACTTGTCTCGTCCTCTGAGCTATTCCCTAAGCGGAGTATTTCCTCTTCGTCAGGTTCCATCTCACCATCCTCCCTCGGTGCATCTTTCTCAGACCCAGAGTCTGAAGCCACTTCCTGACTCACTACTTGGTTCTGTAGATCAATGATTTATTGTTTCCCTTCACTTTCGATTGAGAGAGTGTTTTTCTTCCACTTGTGATCTACTTTGGCCATGATGAGCCATCCTCTTCCCAAGAGTGCATCATATCCCTTCCTTTCTAAAGATATAACCATAAAATCCAGAAAGAATTGTTGGGTTCCAATGGTTACCTTTTGTCCCATGAGTGTGCCAATTGGTTTTATTCCATGTTGGTCTGCTCCTACCAGGTGGAATGCGGGTGGCCACAGTGTTGGTTTCCCCAAGGCCTTCCATGTCTCCTCCGGTAACACATTTACTGCTGATCCTCCATCCACGCCTACTGTCATCAACATGGGGTCAGCGGCCTCCTTTGAATGGTTCCTTTCTTCTACTTCCTCCTTGTCGCCTGGTGTCTTTTCCTCCTTTCTGGTCCCCTCCACCTAGGTTATGGCTATCCGTAGCTGTGGCAGTGTCTGCAACAAGTCCGCTACTCGGACCGGCACGGTGGTTTGTAGCAGCTGCTTCATTATGGTTGCTTCAAAGGCGGCTCGTATGGTGTTGGTGGGTTTGTTGGATACTATCATCCGTCGTACCTCACTCATTTCCCATTCTACTTCCTTTTGTGCCTCCTTCAGTCTTTCCTTTTTTGTACCCGGGTCAGGGTACGTTAGTTTCCTTGTATGAGATCAGGTAATGGCCAGTACTTCTGGTTCTGGCCGAGCTACCTCTAGCATGTTCACGCCCTTCTGTCTTGGGCACTCCGCATCCTCGTGGTTGCTTGGCCCACACCATTTGCAGAGTAGCCCTCCTCCTTGTCCAACACCACTCTGGCAGTCACGTGCAAAATGTCCCCATTCGTTGCACCTTCGGCATTGTATCATTGGTCTGCCTTTTGCATCATATTGGATGCGACCGCGTGGTGTATTATTATTGCTATTGTTGTTACTCCCCCTTCAACTATTCCTATAGCCGCCTGGTGAGGCGTCTGAGTTTGTGTTCTTTGAAGGTGTAGTTGGTGGTGTTGCCTGCTCTTGCGTGTAGAGTACCTGGGCGCTCCTTGCCCTCAGGTTGTAGGGGCATTCTTTAATGGAATGTCCCAACACGTGACAGATATCACAGAAGGCTTTCTTCGGGCAATTGGTTTTTGTGTGCCCTTCTAGTTTGCACTCTGTGCACCAGAGTTCCATGCCCTCCCTACTTTCTTCATTCTGAGTCCGCATTTGCCGCATCATTCGCCTCATCCTTCCGGAGTGCTTGTATCGTCCTAGACTCCTCCTCACTTTCTCCATCACTACTATCTTCATCACTTGTGCGCTTCTTACCCTTTAACGTCTTGCTCTCGCTTTCAATGTCCATGGCTCTATTGTACGCGTCCATGAAAGTAGATGGGGGTACTACCTTCATCTTTCTTCGCAGGGATGGGTTCAATCCCTCGATGAACCATCGCTTCTTCAGACCGTCGGCTAGGGTATTGTCCATTTTTCCAATCAATTCTTTCAGCTTGCGGTAGTAGGACCTTATCGTCTCACTCTTGCCCTGTTTGGCATTGTATATTTCTGCTATGATCTTGTCATCGTCAAGAAGTAATCGAAACTCCTCCTGGAATGCCTTAGTAAGATTTTTCCAAGTATCCTTTGCAGTAGTGGGCAGGTCCGTGTACCAGTCAATGGAAATCCTACAGAGGGTGGCTGGGAATGCTTTCAGCCAGTAGTCCTCATCATCCTCGCCATTGGCCTGCCATATGGTGATGCAAGTTTTATAGTGACGGGTGGGATTCTCTGATCCTACTCCATTGAATCTGGGGAGTTTCTGCTTTTCAGGGTTATATGCCATCTTTCTCGTACTCCCTGGGTTACTCTAGGGATTGTTGAATGACTCGGTTGGTGCGGTTGTTTGCTCCCAATTATCACTACTCGCTATTTCCTGTGGGCTGTTGTGACTCATGTCCCACTCTTGTGTATGTTGCTCAGAACCTTCTGTCGGGCTCCCTCCTTCTTCAACTATCCGATAGATTTTCAAGCGCCTCTCCAGTTGCTCCTGGATGCGCATGGATCTCCTCACTATGTCTTCTTGGCTCCCTTCTTGCTCCTCTTAGGACTGTCGTCTTCAATCTTTGTTGAGTGTGTTTGGCATTAATTATTGGAACTACGGGGGTTGCGCCGCCATGTTGAGTCCCTCTGCTCTTCTTCCCTTCGATTCCTTTCTTTGTACTATTGGAGCACTTGCTGCCTATGTTGCTCCCTTCGTACGGTTTCTCGTTCCTCGTCAAGTTCCACGAGTACACGTGCCAACAACCGTGGAAGAATACCCAGGAGATCATGTACCGCCTGGTTCACGTTGAGTTTCGCCCGTACCGTACCAATCGAGACAGCGCTCAGTTCCGCTTCTCGCTGTACGTACCGGTCCACAGAAACGTCCCACGCGTGAATCAGGTCTTGTGTCAACTGATCCTCCCTGGTTACTTCAGTATTATCCTCTACGTCACTGTCTGTTACCAGGATGCTTTGGTCGAACGGACAACCCATTATGCTTCCATCCCGCCAGCCTTCCCTCCTGAGACCTCCGAATTCGACTTAGGCAACGGTGCCAAAATGTTAGTAGCCTAAGTGGATTGAATTATAAGTATACAGAGCACTGAGATCCGAATTACAACACCATGGCATAATAGAACACAGTCATGGAACCAACAACACACAATACAGTATGCGGAAATATATCAAATGTAACACAGATGTATATCATATTAATCTCCACCAGAACGTACCTCCAAATGTGCTACAAGCTTACATATAAAGAGTTTGTGGTTGGCTAGGCCATCAACCGTCAGACAACCAACTACTCCATAGTTATAACTTAATACTATTGTTTTATTTTAATACATTCCAAAAAGTCTAATTTACTAATTTTCCCACTTACACACCTGCCTCAAATAATCTCCACACCCCACCAAGAAGTATGACGCCCAGCAATAGGTGGATTGTCTTCACAAAATTGCCTTAAAGTCTGCCATAAACATATACGCCATTGTGCAAATCTTTCCTATGATGTCCAAATTCATTTCTGCAATTTCTTCAATTCACACAAACATTCCAATAATTTCTCTTGCCTACAAAACCTCAAAAACTAAATCGTCTATCGTGAAATCTCCACAGGAAACCTGTGTGATTCCACCTGCAATCAGTTAGTGTAGATGTCTCACTATCGAAACTGATTCCCTTAGGTTTTTCTCCAACAAGAAGCTCCAAACTCTACAACAGAAAAAATAAGCAAGCATGAGAAAATGAGCTCTTAAATCCTTTTTTAATATTTTCTCATGGAACTTTTCCGAAGGGACATTATAATTTTCTGCTTGAAATATTTCATTAAAGCACCTTTATAAAGTGACTTTTAATATTTTCCCTTTTAAATTGCTTAAGTCACTTTATAAAATTAGTTGAAGTAAAGTCACCCCTAAGATTTGCTTTATTGGACAACTTTATTTAATTAATTAAATTATTCCTTGATATTGCCCGAAATTAGCCTATGGGAATAAAATAGGCTTCATGGGTCATTTCCGACTACTCCTCGGAAGGGGACATTACAACAACTGCCCCTTCGATACCACCAATTTGCATACATTTGTAGACAATGTTAGTGAGATGATTTTCTCTACCACCTCTCAGCACCTCCGAGTCGCTGCATATACCTGTGTGCATACAAACAAAAGTGACTTGAAAGTCAAGGACTGCCCAAGTGTAATACCCCCTTTTGAGATTTTTTTAGAAAATTTTGTTTTTAATGTATTTTTCTAATTTTTGATGCAGAATACAAAGTGGAACAGCCAACCAAATACAAAAAAATGGCTGGAAACTAAATATTAAACCCCCAAATGCTGATATACACTTCAAATGACAATTTTGGATCAAATCTCATAAATTATAATTGCTGGTATAAACCCTAAATTGCTCAAATACATTCAGATCTGAATTGTAAAAGTTATGACCAAAGAAGCATAGATCGGGAAAAATCGCCAAAATTGTGATTGATCGCGAGATGATAGAATTCCCAACTTTTACCCTTGAAGAATACAATTTTTTATTAAACCCATTGACTGCTGTTTTTGACTGATTTTCCCTGATTTTCAAGTTTGGTCACATATTTTTGAGTTTAGTATTTATGGTTTTGAATTTAATCACAGTTTTTTTGAGTTTAATGCATTAAAACTGGGAGTTTTCCACCATCTTCTACTTTAACGTGGTTTCCAAGCTGTTCCGACATTTTGAAACTTTGCTACATTTTTCTTAGAAAAGAAGGCAGACAAGAAAGCAATCACTTGGTTTTGGCTTCTATTATGTCAAGTTGATATGAACAAAATGGTACAAGTCAATTGCACAGAGTTTGACTATTCTTTATGATAGTGTGTAGAAAATGTATGGATACATAAATGAAAACCAATGAAGCATAATGTGTAATCCCTTGTATTGGGTCAAACTATTCATTTGGATATGCAAGTACAACCCAGTTGGTTTGCCATTATATACTATAGAATTGGTAACTGAAAATTTGGACTATATATAACTTTAAACCTCCAATCTTAGGTAACAATCATTTGATTATCCACCAGTTTATAATTATTATACTCCTCCATATTACCGAATTCTATCTCTTATCATAAAATTTCAGGGATAGAGAATTACAATAGGGGGATGCTAAATTGCAGTGTTCCAGAGGGACATGTCCTCCCACCAAAATCCCCACATTTTTTGGGATAGGGTTGTCCCTAGGATGTGGGGACTTGAAGGGGATGTCTCCCCATCATCCCACCACCATCATTCAAGACTCGGGAACGTTTCTAGGATGTCCCCTCAAGGAGGGGACATATCTAAGACACCCCCTAGTTTGAGGACGACTTGGGGACTCGAAGATGCCCAGGGGACTCCAAGGAGTCTCCCAATTGTCCCAAAGACTTCAAGGCATCCCTCATATTATTTTTTAAATATAGAAGTGTTTTCGATTTGTATGCCACAAACCCTAACCCTATAGTCTATAGGATGCACCAAAACCCTAAGCACTCACCAAAAAAATTATAAATAGGCATCTAACTTCTAAGCCTCATTTCAAATCACTCCGAAGTTTCAAAATCAATAAGGAGCTGGTGTTGCAAAAAATAAGTGATAAATTGTGAAAATGACATTCAGCACGAAGGTTTGTGTGGTTTTGAAGGCCTGAATTTGTGCTTGGTGGCAAAATCTCGGCCCCTCAACCTCGCCCTATATCGCAATGGTTATGACAACATCTAAAATTGATGGTGGGTCACGATACTAGGCAGGGTTGAGGGGTCTATTGGGCATATTGTCAATGTCAAAGTTGAGAAGATTAATTGTCACTATTGTCAAAGCAAATGGACAAGATTGTCATTGATGTCAAAGGGAAATTAATGTCACGATAATTTAATAGGTGACATGTGGGTGTTGCTATTTAAAATATGTCGATACAAATTCTAAAGTTGAGAAACAAGAATACATTGATCATATTCAAGATATTCTACATTGGATGGGATGGAAGTCTTTCAAGAAAACCTATTGTAGTGACTACTTTCAAGAGTTATATGATTTGGCAATAGAATTGGTAAAGCATGGTCATGCATATAGGAGCTTCAGATAGAGTCATTCAAGAAGATAAAGAGCTACAAATTTGTGATGTCCCTTCTCACAAGCTAATACAAAGAGAAGTTATATTAATTATTTAATATTATTGCTTTGAATGAAATTTATTAAAATAATATTAAATAATTAAATTAATGTGACTTTAGGACAAATTAATTAAAGTCACATATAAATCATAACCATGCGGGAAACTGTTGAAACAAATTATCATTATAATAACAATTTCGGGATTGGTGTAATATATGCGGTGAATAATGTTTTGTATTGATTTGAGAATTGTCTCTGATTTGTATTCTCAAGATTGGTGCCAAGAAAGCCATTTTTGATAGTAGAAGATCTATCCTAGGTGATCCGGGAAGGATCAATCAGATTCTTCGTGGAGTTCAATGCATCGTTACATAAGAATTAGTGAAGATTTCTTGGAAGGCCCATTGCACACTTCAGAGCATCACGGTGAAATGAAGGTATTTATCATTTATGCAAGTCTGGCTATAATTGTAGTTGTTTCTGATTTATGCCCTGAACGTATACTTCAGAGGAAATAAGGAGCAATGGAATATTATTGAAAACACAGCAATAGAGACACAAAAGATCTATTTTATTATTATTTGAAAACTATTTCAATACATGTAATTACAAAACAGGAGGATAAATCCTCAGAGGCTGCAACACATTACAGCTTACAGAGTTTTCTGGAAAATACCCTTTACTCACAATCCAAATTTTCCAACTCAAAACTCAACTCCCAAAAACTAACCCACAAGTTTCCTAAATAGCCTTCCCCAGGTTTGGACCCAAAATTACAATTTAAAAATTAAAATTTTGCGGTCTAGCGCCAAAACATACGGTTTGAATTTTGAAATTGAGCCAAATTTAAAAACTGGAAACTTCCCGAAAAATTGCCCAACTTTCGACAGCCATAACTTTTGATCCGAGAATCAAATTGACGTGCCGTTTGAACTGTCGAAAAGCTCTTTGAGTGAAGAATATGGTAAGAGTCTGCTATGCCGATTCTCATCATTTTTGGGGCCGTTCGAGGCCGTTTAATGCCTCAAACCTGACTCGGAAGAATTTTAATCAGATTTTCGGGAAATTGAAACTTGAATAACTTTCAAATCATTAATGATTTTAACCTGATTTTTTTGCCAAAGTGCTTATTTTTTCATTCTAAAGCTTCCCGCAAATTTTGGGCTCCATCCACCTTCAAATTAAAACTTTCTAAAAATAGCAGGTTGGCTAGAAAAAGAGGCAACAGTTTTGAAATTTGGAATCTCTTATTTGCCCAAATGGGCATCCAAAAATGCAAAAATGTTACAAAAAACTAACAAAAAGGAAATATTTTTGGGTGATGCAGGATTGCCCATACACCACCGGATGCTCCTACATCAATTATGGACTTTCAGAACTTTGCCTAACAACATCCATGAGGATGGAAGTTCCTATTTTAGTTATTTACTATACACAAAATAAAGTGATCTGTTTTGTCTCGTTTGGAAGTCTTGATAGGCATATATACATCTCCAGCAATGATAATATTATAAGGTAGAATATGGAGGAGCATCGACATGAATTATAAATTATTGTTGTGGTGGCAGTACTGCTCAAACCATCATTGGAATTCAGGAATTCATTCTTTATTTGGGCTGATGGTTTTTTTTTACTCTGTGAAGCATCAATAACAAATTGGACACTATTGATTGAAAATTTCGTACACTTGGGGGAAATATACAAAATTGTGGTTTCAACCATAGCACACGAGTAAAAACTCTCCTAATTAAGGGATGGAACAGCAATCTTTCTTTTTTCTTCAAGAAAGACAATATCCTTTTCTCTTCACAGAAAAGGATAGCGATTGAAAACGAACAGCAGTAACTACTTTCAAGTGAAATGAGAGAAAGGAAATGAAGTTTCCTGAAAGCGCAAAGACTTCCGTCACTTCCTCCGGGACGGGACAGCAATATCAAGCTCAAAGACTTGACTATTGGAAGTCCTATCTACCCTTTGCTATACTAAATTTTACAACGAATAAAAGATAACAGCTCAAAGACTGAAATAATCTATTCTTTTAACACAAAGACAAGAACTGATGCAAGCTCAAAGACTAGCTGCTATTTCTTATCAAACAGTAATTTTTCCTCAAGAATAGACGCAAGCTCAAAGACTTGCTGCTGTTTCAAGAGGGTTTCCTATTTTAATTAATCTTCTCTACTTGCAGCTCAAAGACTTCAAATCAGATTGGACTAAGCTCCTTTAGAAACACTTTGCATAGAAGAAATAAAAAGATTCAAACTCAAACATGTAGCTCAAAGACTCAAAACTTGAGTAATCCTTCTTTCTTATTCTTCAAAACCTTCAATTCACATACATAAGCTCAAAGACTTCTTGCTGTAAATTTGGCAGAGTTTTTGCTTGCTTTCCAAAAGATATATTTACAATGGACCTCTCAAGTATTTATAGAAGAGGAGTCTTGAGAAAAAGGTGGGAGGATCCTAACTAACTTGAGAGATTCTCTCAACCACCAAGACTCATTCAATAAATAACTGAGACTTCATTAATTAACTAAGAGTTACTCTAACTAACTAAGACTTATTCCAACTACAGTCCTAATCGGACACAACTCGTGGTTGCCTTACATGTAATTACAAAAGTACAAGTAATGTGTAACTTGTATTTTACAAAAATTACTTTTACATGTAACTTGTCAAAACGAAATTACAACTAAAGATTACAAAAGAGGGAAAATTCAACTAAGTGTTGAAAAACACTTAAGTTGTCTTTTGTGAAGACACGAATCCTTGAAATTTTCTGATGCTCACTTGTAGTTCCTCGGGATTCGGTTCATGGGTGTTCTTAGCAACAACCATAGTCTTTACAATAGTGTCGTGACAACGAAGGAGCGCGGAATTGTCTTTATCCAGGGTAGATTGGATCTCATGCAAAAAGGCTTGGTGTTTCATCAATACTTGAATTGAAGCTGCCGAGAATTGTTCGCTCCTCCATTCACCATGAATTCTCATCTGTAAATCAGCAAGAACCTCTTCTTCTGGAATCAGCTCTCCATCCTGACTTACTATATTGCAAGAGGCCCTTTCACAATGTGAGACAATACCTCGATAGACTTCATCCCGGAATCTCCTTGCATCACTGATCTCCTCAATGAGGGATTTAAGAACAAGGGTTTTGTTTTCCATGAGTTCCTCAAATTCCAAGTACATGACCCTGGAAGAGATGATGGCATGCTCCTGCAAAATACTCAGTTGTTGTTGGGACATGGTACGCCAGATTGCCAGACTTTTCTCAACACTTTCTAGATTCTTTTTGAAAGTGTTAGAAGTCTGATCCAGTTTCTCCTCAATGGTTTCCAACTTAGACATTATTTGAAAAATGTCTTTTACCACTTGCACACATTGATCATGAAGCTGATCAACCCAGGAATCCAGTGCTTGTACTTTCTGAGCAGCTCTTTCCACTCCATGAATCGATTCTTGGGAACCAGAAGAACCTATAGAGTTACTCCCTTCAGCAGCAGGTTTTGTGATTTTATGGATGGCTGCCATGAGCTGTCGGTTTTCTTCTTCTAGCTTGTCTTTCTTTGCAAGAAGATCGTCACACCTTTGCACTAGTGAAGCAACAGAAAACTGAGCATCATGTTTAATGACCTCATGTGTTTGCTTGCCTAATTCTACCCTTGTAACCTTATAATCAGCAGCTGACATTTCATCAAGTGGTTTATCTGTTATAGGTTCCACAATTTCAGCTACTTTCATCTTCTTGCTATCAACAGTTACCCTAGAGATAGTCTTCGCCTTCTTAGCAACTTTGGATCTGGACTGTTTGAGTTGCTAGTAGTCAAAGGCATCAGGTGAGATCTCTTGCTTCTTTCTTTTCGGGGTGAAAGAACTAAGCCATGGAGGCAAAGTCATCAACTCACTTCCAGTAGCGGCCGTAGGCAAAGGAGAAGCAGTTTTTGTTTGAATTACCGTAGTCACCCTGGGAGGAATATCTGTTTGGATAGCGACCACGGTTTGCTCAGTTACCAATGGGCATGAAGATTGTCTCATGAATTCTTCAAAACCAGAAGTGGAAGTATCAATTTCTGATAACTGAATGCAAGTGGGATTATCTTCAGGAACTTTCAACACACTTTCTCGTTGTTGATCAGGAGAAGGCTCGTATGCTGAAATGGGAACTGCATTCTGAGGAGACTCATCAATGAGCAGATCAGGAGGAGAAAGAGGCGTCTCAATGGAAACTGGAGGAATGACCTCATGAGGCGTGTCTGAAACTGGAGACTTAGGTGCATCATCAGATTTCTGCCCCTCTTCTGGATTATCCAGATCGATCACCTGAACATGGAACCATGATTTCTCCTTCCCACGAGTAGTCGTCTCCTCAGGAAGAAGCACTACTGCACGACTAACTCGTAACTTGATCCTTGTGCCTGAAGATGAAGCACCCTCCTTATTATCAATCTGAATCTCAGACTTCCGTCCGAGAGGCCCTGTAGAATCATCTTCTTTACCAACCTTGATTTTGATAAGTCTAACAGCATTACTTTTCAGCCATGCGTTAGTGTTGGCCAAGATAGGCTGAAATCTGTCAAGGATGGAGATGCACTCCTTGTGTGACCATTGGATCAAAGGAAGTGGAGCTTCCTCAACCCTTCGTGAAATGTATTCAGGATCAAGTATATGCCCGTCATCGATCATCCCTTGTGGGATATCCGCCAAGTTCAAGTCAACAATTTGCTCAACAGTGAGCCTGCAGTAATCCATCTTCAGAACTTCGACTTCCGTGCGGAGATCTACCCAGATGTCTTCAATGCGATGAACATGCACAAAGGATTTCTTGATCTTCTCCTTCATACCTCTATAATCAAAATCAGCTCTAGGTTTGAACCTCTTAAGCTTGATTTCCTGCAATTCACCCTCCATGGCCTTAGCCTTCACAGATGTGACAAGGGAGTGTTGACCAATTTTCAATGGATTTGTGCTGGAGATCCCCATCCCAACCTTGTGTCTAGCAGACTGAAGAGTATGAACAACCATAATCTGTCTTCCCAACTCCATAAGAATTATCTTATCGGTTGGGTATCTTGGAAGCATGTATGGCTGTCCATCATAGCACCCAATCCTTATGTAGGTGAAGGTGGGAAATTGCAGGAATAAACACCCATACTCAGACACCTTGACCCATGCCTCATCTGATACTCTTTTATTTCTGAGATCCATGTCAAACTGACACATGAAATATCCAAAGAATGCATCTTGGACTCTTCTGAAATGCAGTCTGCTAGGTTTCAAAGGCAACTGGTCATAATATTCCCAAACTGGTATAAGCGAGCGATCACCCTTGGTAGAAAGACTTGGAAAGTGTCTAAGTGACGCTGCTAAATATACCAAATAAGAATTCATGAAGAAGGTCATAGTGGTAGGAACTGCTGCAAGTTGTTCACACAAAGCATCGCTGATGATTTCACCCCATGAAATGTGATGCGACTGCCGTATGAACATGATGAATTGATACATCCATGGCTCAAAGACATTGGAGTGCTCAAGGCCCAACATTCTGCTGAGAAGAGTGATGGTTTCTCCTATCTCCCACTTGAAATCACAACGGTACAACTTTGCCCATCTTGAGAAGGAAGGACGTGGCTCTTGAATCCACCTATTGATGTGTCGCTTGCAATCTTTTTCCCTTTTCACATAATACTCTGCTGCACTTTCTTTGGTGATTTCCATATAAATAGGTGCAGGAGGTATTTTGAAGACCTTCTCGATTGTATCCGCATCAAGACGAATTATAGCTTCACCATCATTATTTTTTATGACTCTCGACTCTTTGTCAAAATGATGGGCGCATGCGAGAACAAATTCAGGTTCTAGGGCAGCCACTGGGAAAGAAGATGCATGATGGATATGGCTGTCCAACAGCCGCTGCAAGTTGTTATCCTATGGATCTTCTACCCTGTGAATGAATTCTGCCATATCAACGTGCCCTATTTCTATGTCCCTGATGCGATCCAATGGAGAAGATACCTGGGAAGGTGTAACCTCATTCTGGTATTTGTCATATTTGTATTTCATTTTCTTTGGAGTAGGCGATGCCGGCAAATCTGACATTGATTGTGAACCTGGAATGCTGTGATGAAGACTTAAAAGAGTTAAAGGCCACATCATAATCAGCTGCAAATATCATTCTTTCTTTTTCAAATGGGTAAAACTTTGATCTCTGAATTTCAAGGTTTTGTGAGAGGAAGAGGGGAGATATGTAGAAATGGGAAAATCTTGACTTTGACCAATTTCGGATCTTGGGAGAATTTTCGCAAGTATACAAGTTGGAAAGTACATACATGCAATCGGGGTTTTAAAACCCGAATACAAGTACACTTGTAAATTCGAAAATGGAGAAATGGACGAAAAATGGGATTTTGACTTGCAGGAAATGATGGAAATGGAAAGTACGGATATGGGGAACGCGAATGGATAGAAACGGGAATATCCGGGAAAGTCATTTTCATGAAAATGGGAAGATCTTTTTAACATGTAATCCGGTTTTTAAAACCCGAATTTGCAAGGGAGGGGTATTTCACACTTTTCAAGCTTGGAATTTTAACCAAAAATGATTAAAATTCTTAACCGTAGGGGAAGAACAAGAATTTCCAGCGAACTTGTAATCGAGATTAAAAATCCCGAATACAAGTTTAAGATGGATTTTTAGGAAGAACAATGCGATTCAACAATTGCATTTCAAAGGGGAAGATTTCTTTCATGAAAACCAATTTTTAGGGGAAGAACATCACATGCCAAAAATGCAACTAATAACGAAAAATGAAGAAAACAAGAAAATAATAAAAAGAAGAGAAGAAAGGAAGAACATACCTTTATTAAAAATGCAAAATGTTTCTCCAACAATGCAATACTTCTTTGAGATGAAGAAGCAAAACCGGACTATCAAACCCTTAACACGTTTTTTGTAAAAATGCCCCAAATATGGCAGCAATCTTAAACTTGGAGGAGCAAAATGCCAATAAAAGTGTGCATTTCAAGTTTATTGGAGCAAAACGCCTTAGGCATTTGTTGGAGCAATGACGCCAAAGGTTTTTGTTGGAGGTAATGACGCCAAAGTTTTAAAAACGCGGCCAAAGAGAATCACGTTTTTGCAAAAAACGTGGTATTCAATGCACCATTAATGGATCATTAAATGTCTTGAAACCTATCCCATACTCCACGCCTAGGTGGGAGAGGGCAAAACGCCTTAGGAGATTGCAGGTTTATGGAGTGAAAAACGCCCAAAATGTGGATTGGATAAACCACGTTTTTGCTGATTTAGCTCCAAAAACCAGTAATAACAAACTCTAAATGGCGAAAAGTGTGTTTGAAAATGCTTGAGAATAGGATAGAATCCTAAACGCCTTGCATCTCTAGCAAATCTCCCCAAAAAATCGCTTTGACATCTTCAACAAATCCATTTTCCTTGCAAATCGGGTTTTAGGAGACAAACAACAAGTTCGATTTACCCAAAAACATGCAAATCGGGTTTTAAGGAGAAAATGACAAGTTTTATTTTCACTTTTTCCATTTACAAGCCAAAATCGGGTTTTAAAATACAAATGACAAGTTTAATTTATCACTTTTTCACTCATCAAGCCAAAATCGGGTTTTTTTTGGACAAATGCAAGTTTAAAATTTTCAAAAATGCACTTTTATGTCAAAATCGGGTTTTAAAAGACAAACTGCAAGTTTAAAAATACTTGTAAAAGGGAAATAAAATCCCTACAACAAGTTAAAAACACTTGCACATATGTAATGGGGATTTAAAATCCCTATTACATGCGAAAACCATTAAAGTAGGGGTTTTTTGAACAAACTGCAAGTTTACTTGCAGTTGAGCCAAAAAACCCCTATTTTAACTAAAAATGACCAAAAAACAATAAAAGATAAAAACATTTAAAGGGGAAACTTAAAATAAATTACAAGTGACATATTTGAAACAAAAGTGCACATGTAATTGATCAAAAATTCCCCTACAAAGACCATAACAATGAATATCATTAACACTTGCAGTTTGAAGAAAATTCTCCACTTGCAGTCTGGGTTTTAAAACCCAAAATTGAAGGAAAGGCATAGCAAACGAACCCAGAATTGGACGAAATTCGAAACGTAGTTCGAGAATGGACTGAGGATCAAGCCAGTCCAAGGATTAGTCGAAATTCTGCCTCGGGAAGCGTGCCATAGAGTAAAAATTTCAATTTTTTCATAAAAATTTCACTGTAGTGGTCCTTCATTTTTGAAAACAAAAATGAGGACAACAGACACACAAGGTGATATTTATAGTGGCCGGATACACTCTATTATACAACGTTAATAATCGGGAACAGTTCGTGGCTATGTACTGTATTGGAAATGCATGGTGGTGATGTTTAGAGTGGCTCCACGTGTGGAGGTAATCCACAAAAGTTTGTCTCTAAGCACAACAGCCTGACTGATTTTCCTTACAATGACTACAATAGTTCCAAGTATCAACGGATGATATTCTCCTACTATCAAGACATTTATATCAAGCTGATACATGTGTGCCAAAACGCAAACAAAGGAATAAATGAATTGACAGAAGCATCTTATTTTCTATGCTATGGAGCGTGAATATTAATTGTTGGGTTTTCATATCCAGCTTATCTCTGGTTGCTGTGCGGGAATCCAAGCTGTAGCCTGATTAATATTATTGTGCTTATTTGTTGTTTGCTTCATTCATGGTTGCTGAACAGAATAGTAAAGGTACAATTAACATACATAGCTTTAGGAATCAACTGTGTGAATTTTTTGGCTCGATGTTTCAGATCAAACTCCATAATCCATCATCGGGATTAAGAAAGCAAAACAAGAGAAAAAAGAATAGAATGAATTGTTAGCAGAAAAGGCCAGATAAAAGGAGAGGGTGGGGTACGTGGACCAAGGCAAGTAAAGAAAGGATGGGTGTAGGGGGCTAGGATAAAAACAAAAGAATATTAGAAAATTATTAATAAATAATTATATATATTAATTAATAATTAATATATGATCCAGTCCATCAACTCCTCTGCATTCAAATTTCCACTAAAGTTTTGAACATCAAATTTGGTTCCTTTTCCAATTCTTGAAAGTGCAACCAATAAAGGATCATTTGCAACTGCTGCTGCTCCATTCGTCCACCACTTGACTAATTAGAAGTTTTAGAAGATTCATCTTCTTCTTAACTCTTAGTTTCTCTCCTTTTTTGTTCAATACGACTGTGTAGCTCTTCTTCTATTGTTTCAACCTGCCTTCTCTTGGCTCTAAAATCATCTCCATGAATAATATCAGGAGTGTTGCTGCCTCCACCTCTACCTCTACCACACGGGGCTCCTCTTGGAAGCATTTTTCTCAATACCCACAACTCACAGTCCTGGTGCAAACTCCCTCCAATTCTGCAAATCTATTTACACACTTAGGATTACCCGCTCTGATACCATTAATGCAAGAGGGTAAACACACAAACCCTCTCTCACATACAACTCCTCAAATGCAATTGAAATGCTATGAAACAAAAATGAAAATCTATAAATTAAAACTCTATATCTTCATTCAACATCTTCAAAAATGAGACTATGTATCTACAACTCTCCAAATACATAAGATTGTAGCCTATGGGCTGATGAATTCAGTCCCAAATCTGATGTAAAACTATTCTATAACAGCCAACAACAATAAGGAAGAATTACAGAAAAATCTACTTCAAAATGGTCTTCTTTCTCTATGAAACTCACTCCTCCAACCTGCAAATCTTCAAATGAAACTTGCTGCACTCTACAATGGTTGCTGTAATACAATCACAATAACATGAAAAACATAATTTTGAACCTCCTCTCCAAAAAGCTACGCCGAATTCCTCCGACTCCAATTTATTGTCCATGACCCAAACTGAAAGTTGCAAATATTAAACTCTAAAAGAGTATTTTAGTAACTCCCAAGAAGGTACACCATACCCAGGAAAAGCATCAAATTGCTTTTAGAGAATGGATTAAATTCCCCAAAAGGAATTTTCAAACTCCACTCCCAAAATTGCCAAAATTGAATGCCAACTGGACTCCCACTACTCACAAATAGGAGTTCAATGAGTTGTCATAAAGCAATAAAGCAATAACTCTCCAAAACCCACGCCAAGATGGGTATTTTTGAATTTCAAACTTCTAAATTAGCTCCTACACTATCTCCTACATCAAAAATGCTGCAACATTAATAGGTGGCCAAATATTAAATGAATAATTGGCCTAAATGTTACAGTTTATTCTCCTACAACATAAATTACCCAACCTTAGAAAAACAAAAGTTTATATATTCTCTTTTTGGCTGATGAGGATTGCTTTTCATTATGGATGCTGCTGCAGCAGTTTGCCATCTTGGCAATAAAACAATTCCACTTGCATTCAACCAATTTGGCTTGATTGGAATTCGCATTCACTATCAAGTAGTTTGGCTTGATTGATTCTATGACTTTGCTTATATTATAACTTGGTTGGCTAGCCACCAATATTTTGCTTGTAATTACATTGTCCTCATTCTTGTCTTTGTATACTCTCACCTTCACCACATTGAAAACTTAGTGATCAGAAATATCTAGAATTTGAGTTGAATGCAAAAAAAAAAATTGTGGATTTGAGCTAACACCTTGTTGGGGTCACTACAAAATCTCAGAGTGCTTTAAAGTGGGGTGCATGTGTAAAATTAGCATGCATTATGGTGTTTTTATGTATTTAACTCAAACATATTTTATCAAAGTCCTTAGAATCTTGCATCTAAGGTGTTTGGAGGCTAGGGTGCAATACTAATCAGTGCATTATAGGTTATTTAGATTTCATCAGATATTTCAGAATTAAGGCTAAAACAGAGTCCATAATTGGTTGTTTTCTGGTATGTTATTCTAAATTCTAACATCTTTTCATCTGTTTCTTTTTACAGTCTAGTAGATTAGGATTAGATTAGAATCAATTTTATTCAAGATTTGGAGGAATTTATCAACTTAGCATATCTAACGTACTGGATGCATAAATTGTCAAGCTTGATATTTGATCACCACATGCCCCTTGAATAAATAAATAGACCACTAGGCTGCTCCAACATTGCCATGACTTCGCACTCAGGACCTTGGAGTTGATTGATTACCTAGATCAATTAGAGTTTTAGAAGTAGAGTAATCTTCATTTTATTTGTCTTGCATGTGTCACAAGGACCACTAATAGTTCTCCTTAAAAGAAGCTAGGTTAAAATATAGTGATCTCAGTAAGGGGTATATGATATTTTCCTTATAACCAAAAGCTGGTGACATTTGTAATCCCTTCCTTTATTATCATCAGGTCTTAACTTCTAGCTGTTAATTCTAGGTTCTACCTGGACTATATCGTTAGATATCATTGCTGAATGCATCCAATTAATGATCTATCTCTTTTGACTGGGAGATGCAATCAATTGTTCTCATAAGCATGCTGTCTATTACAGAGATCTATAAGAGAAAAACACTTTTTCCCTCTATACTAATTAGGTCTGCACTAAAATTCCTCATCAGGTTCAGTTTTAAATGGCGGGATTGTTAACATCTATATATTATGGATTGAAACACATTAAACCCTATACGTATTCATAATGCTTCAGTCTACTTGATGCCCAAATTTTACCAATCATTCCATTATAACAAGCAGCACCTTGTCATGTTCTCTTCTGCTACTGTTTCACACAGGGAGAAGGATTTCGAAATAGGTTCTCTATTTCTTTGTTGATACTCGGACCCCACAACTAAGGACTCTCCTCATGAAGACTTAATGAAGAGTGATTTATATCATTCCATGTTTATAATGCATGCAACAATTTATACATGGTGCCCCGCTGGTTTAAGGTGTAGCAACTCAAACTTCAAAGATAAAGTACTGGAGTAAGGTGTCCCAAACAATAATGCATGCCAATCAGGAAGAGTAGCACCATGACACTGCAATTCTAATACATGAAAATAAATACTGCTGCATCGCATAATAATTCCTCACTTTCTAGAGTGCTTCTTAGTAGGTCTAATGTGGCCTTACTAGAGTATGTCTTTTTTCTTGCATGAATACTATGCAATAACTCCACTTCAAACATCACATGGCTCCAGTCTGCACTAAACACTCTGTACATCCTGTTCAACATTTCTAGACTCTGGCCTCAATAAATCTTCATGTAGCCCTAGATAATTAATTTTCAAGTTTGTGTATTTAATTTGTCAAATAGTGACTCACCATTCTTATACACTTGTTCTCTGGTCCCAAACATTTAGGCCCAAAACATTGCTCACAATTTACAAAAGCCCATGTACATGATATGATTTTGAGGATAACTTGTGACAAAATATGTTGCATTTACTTTTGAACCTCAGGGAACTCTTCACAGCATATTAATTAATGATGAAGGCTTTTTTAACATCTTTGAGTTTGAGTCAACTTTGGGTTCATTTATTATTGCACTATTAATCTCCATATGGCCTTCTGCAATTGTGTTGTAAATTTAAAATATTAACAAATCATACTGGATATATTATCTGTCTTTATACAATTTTATACATATGTTCAAATTCCATTGATTAGTAATTGGTTGTAACCTTAAGTAATGAGTATCCATAAACTGAGACAATTTATACTCATAATTTACATTTTCTGCAAGAGATTATCTATCAAAATATCTATTTATAGTCTTGCTATAAATGACTTTGTTCTGTAGGTTGACGTGTATGGGTACAGGCGTCCAACAGTGTTACTAGAGTGGATGGGATTGAATGCCCTTATTATATATGCACTTGCTGCATGCGATTTGTTTGCTGCAGCCATTCAAGGATTTTATTGGAGTTTACCGAAGAACAACATTGTAAGTATCTATATATCACCAATTTAATTTTAGGAACTGCTTTACTATCACTCAAAATGATATATAGGAAAGGCAAATATGATAATTAAAATTTTATTACTATTCTCAGGTGTTGCAAAATTCAATGTGCTGAAAAACATAACTTTTCAGCATTATGAGTCTCCCACAAGAGTCTCCACAACTTTTTCTATAGAAACATACCAACACAAGGATTTCCACCTTTTTTCTAGAGAAATATGCCTTCTGGAAGGTAAGGAAATTTCTCATTTCTGTGAGAGGCCAGAGGTGTTATGACTTCCATAAGCAAAAGATGGTGGAAAAAGCCATAGAAATCCAGAAGGTATATTTTGTATGGAGAAAGTGTTTAAAACACTAATGGGAGATAAGTGGTGTATGCATAATGGAGTTCACAACATGATAGAATGCGTAAATATTTAATATTTCTCAATATCATATGATTGAACTACTACAGGCACTATCCCACACTTACAATTGTGCCTTGCAATAGGCTGGTAAGTGACCCTTCTGTAGGGGTGATTTTGGTAGTTTCAAACCTTATAGTTCATTATCCTCAAATTCGAGGAGGATGCTACTGAACTTTCTTTGTGCATGACCTTCTGTTTCATTTTTGACCTGCATAGGCCAAAGTACCATTTAGACAGTTTTTACCTCTCTCCCATCTAATTGTTTTCTGTATGTACTGAATCATGAAATTTAGATGTCCTTACCCTTCTTACATATGGGTAATAGTATATATTAGTCTTGATTGTTCACTCTCTTGTTCTTGCTAATACAAATGATAGGGCTTATCGAATGTTTTTTTTCAGAAGTCCTAATTTTCTCAATTCATAATATAGAAAATGTTTGAAGTGTTAATTGAACAGGTTTATCAGACCCCTTTACACCTTGTGCATTCTTGCAAAGATTGCAAATGGGTTATGATTGCCTAACCTATCTCAAAGCCTTTTTTCTTCCATTTGTCTATTAGGTTGGTTAGACTTTCTTACTCCTCTTACACCCATTTAAAGTGTGTAAAGAACTTCCCCTGCATCATGCCTTGCAAAAATGTTCTCCTTTGTGAATCTTCAAATTGGTTGTGTTGACATGGCTAAAATCGTATCACTACAACTCTATCCGGCCAACGCAGAATAGAATTTACTCGCTGAGTATCCTATCCTCTCAGGTTTTAGTTGATCAAAGGGGACAACCTCAAGGTTCCAAATGTCAGGTCATGACTGTGGGATAGCTCAACGGTTGATGTGTTTTGCTAGAAACACAAGGGGCCTTACGTTTACAGCAAGCTAGTCTGCATTATAAGATTGTGAAATAAAAGCAAAAGGGAAGGGTTAAGAGATCTAAAAATTAACAAGACTGGTGTGCGAGTAGATGGATTCGACATAACCAATCCCTGCTTGGCCAAAATAACTCACAACCTCACAAGAACGGTGCAATCTTCAAGGGAGACTTAGAAGATTTTCAGACTGCAGGTGCATGTCTAAACACCCAATTCTGGCACAGCTCAGACGGACACCTGCAATTGAGCTAAGCATAATTTTAAAGGCTCGGACTAACCATACATAGGGATACACAATCAGCATATCCCCAATGGTATGAACCCGAATCCATCAAATACCTACACACCAGAAACGATCTATCTAAACCTGCTGAAGGAAACCATGCAAACAAAAGAAAACCAAGATGATAAACACCAAATCAGTGTCCATATATTGATTTCAACTGCCATTGCAACAATTTCTGCAGCAGTCCTACTCTATTCCTAACTACTAATGAAAGATCCCCAACTAAAATCTGATCTGATTTTGCTGATTGTTTCAAAACATAATCTTTGACCAGCGATAAGGATGATCGAATTTTGTTTGGTTTTTGAATTGTTTCTATTTTTTTGTGTTTTTTTATGCCTTGTATGGAAATGTATGCAAGAAATACTATGAAAGGATTGATTGATATAGAGTTTTATATTCTGAGAATTTTTAACAGCAACTATAAAGCAAATTTTGGAAGCTTCATTAACTAGAGAGAACAAAGTTGCATACCAGGTGGTCCCACGCCTAGCTTGGAATGAGGGTTTTACTGATAATTTGCAAAAATAATAGCTTCCAATGCAATTCAACTCCTCCAATGAGGTTTATTCACCATAATAATAATTATCTAAAACAAATTGATGATCAGACAGGAGATCTGAAGCTTATTCCAAAAACTTGCCAGGAGACTCCACCCAAATTGCTTCCAAATCCCTTCTAATTTGCTGATTGCTTTCAAATGTGCTGAGATTTGTCCAAATTGATTGCCAAATTATCTTAGCTATGCCCTGACAATTATTCTCCCAACAATTACTACTTCAAAAACCCTCCCAATTATTTATTTGAATCTCCAGGCAGCTATGGATGGTACGGCTGACCAAAAATGCTACAAATCTGCTGGAAAGTGCCAACAAACTGCCCAGATCTAAGTATTAACCTCTGAAATTGTAGAATAATCACACATACCCTCTGAAAATGGTCCTCTAGACCTGGTTTGAAGGTTTCCTTGAGTGCTGACTTGATAGCAATAGCTGGGGTTTTGTCCAACCTGCCCAAAATTGAAGGATTTCGTCTCCAATTTGGTCTCCAAACCTGCTGTACCTGCTATGGCAGCAAATTGCAGAGCAAAATAATAAAATCTCCAAAAACGTAATGCCAAAAAATTCCACGTACAAGTCCTTATGTCTCCCAATTGCCCTAGTTTGAACCCTCATAGCATCTTTTGAGATCCCAATGGAATCTTTAATTCCTCCAAGGGTACGTACAACATGAGGGGTCCATTAGATATCAAAGTGGGGCCACTTTTTAATAATTTGATGCTTAGGAATATGTGCCATGGGGTATTTTTCATAAAGTGTTATTAAAACACCTTTAAGTTAACTTTTTTTCTTTTAGAAAAAGTATCTTTAAGAACTTTATATTATAAAGTTACTTTTATTAAAAATTTCTATTAATGAAAAAAAGTAACTTATAACCTTTTGTAAGCTTTTATAAGCTTTATTGAATAATTTCCCACCAAGCTCTAAAATTGGCTAAGTACTCCTCCTGGTGGACCAAACATCTCCTAACCCCATCATTTGTCTGCGGAGATGACTAATAGGCAAATCTAGGATTCTTGAGATATCACTAGAAAAATGGGGACATTACAACTAAATTCCAACCTTCTACAAAAACTCTAACCTGTTCTAACTGTCTAACTCTAAAAATCTAACCCTTTACAATGAGAGGCATCCTGCTTTTTATAGATTTTACAATTCTGAATTAGAGGCTAGGATTGAGTGCATCCAACAGTCCTGATCTGCCTTCTAGAACTTGGCAGCTTTGACCCATGCCCATTCAATCCTCAGTTATCCCCCCAACCACTATCTCAACTACCGACCACTATTTGACATCAAATCGGGTCAATATGGTAGTTGGAAATAACTATCTTGTGTTCCTTTGTTTTAAAATATCTTGAACAGGGCCCACAAGCAGTTTTTTACTTTAAACAATTCAGTTTTGCAAACTGATTTTCTGGAATTTCTTCCAGCTGTGTAATTCTAAGTTTGCACATTTTGAATGCTCGTGTGTTTGTCTTTGGTCTTGAGGGTGGACTTCCACTTGTCGTTAAGGTGATGACTCGCTTCCCCGTACTTCGTCTCATGCTCTGTGGTGCATTCTTCATTGGCAGCACTTGGGGTTGTCGCCTTGGTCCTATGCTCCTGCATTTTCGCTTCCCGGCATTGTAGATCTACAAACAATCAATTTCAACCCGGATTAATCATTTTGAAAATTTAAATAAATTAATTTAAGAAATATTAAATTTTAGTCGATGTTGGGCTTTGTTCGGCGAGGATGAAAGATGTTTGCTTTAAAAACAATATAAGTTCCCTCCTTTGCAAGATTAGGGTTTTAAGGTTAAAACGCGAGATTTAAACCCTTAAGTTGAAATGCTACCTTCACTTGTGACGAAAATTGGCCACTTTGGCTTTAAATGCGAGATTTAAACCCTTTGATAGAAAGTGTCCACCTTTAAATGAAATTCGGATGAACTTTTATGTTTGCAAAATTTTAACTTTAAAACATCTCCCTTTAATTTCACTTGCAATTACTTGGGTGTCTAAGGGCGAAATTCGGCCCTTTGAAATAAAATGCAATACTTTGTTATCTTTTCGCCCTTTCACCTTTGATTAGTGAAATTCGGTTCCTTTTAGATACATTGCGATTTTGGACATTTCACTTCATTTTCGGCCTATGGACTCATTTCACGAGATTTTAGTCCTTGAATGACTTTTTCGGGCAAATGGAGTGTTTTGCGCGATTTTGAGGTTTTGGAGTTTTCAGCCTATGAGGGGATTTTGGCGAACTTAGACCTCTTTCATCATTTTCGGCTTATTGACTTAAAATGCAAACCTTAACTCGGAACTTTCACCTAAAATGCGCGAGTTTTGCTTTATATTTTAAATGCCTCCCTTAAGAAATTCGGCCATTTTACAAGCTTTGCACTCATTCAACTCGCAAAACTCGGGTTATTTGAAAGCGATTTTTTTTTCATCTCTTGCATTCTAGTGGGAGGTGCCGAATTTTTTACTCCTCTTTACAAACTTTGACCCTTACTTTTGCGCGATCTTATTTGAGAGATTCTTTTCGGCTATTTGAAACCTTTTGCACGATTTTGTTTGAGTCCACTTTTCGACTATTTGAACCGATCTATGCGATTTTTTTATTTTCTCATTTTCAGTCATTTTGCTTATTGCGTGAACATTTCTCTCTTTGATTTTCAGCCTGTGAGGTTGAAATATGCAAACTTTAGTCTTCAAATTTCGGCTAATTGAGCCTTAATGTGCGATTTTACCTTGCCTTTTGATTTTTTCGTTTTACCCTGCAAACTCGCGATTTTCAGGAGAAAGTGTGGTTTCGCGCGACTTAGGGTTCATTTCAAATGCCTAGCTTATTCAAAGTTTGGGATTCTAAGAGATTTGGAGCGATCTTTGCTTCTGCGAAAACATTGGCCAGGGTTAACGTCGGATTTTTTAAGCAAATGCCCGAGTTTCATTTTTGGGCTTTGTGAGCATTTCATGTTTGCACATTAAAACGCCTAACTTCTGCTACATTGGACACACCTTTCGATTTCGGGAATTTTGATGAAAATGCCCGAATTTGCTCTGCTCGACCAAGCAAACACGGGTTTCTGAAAAAATCCGGACTCCTTGAATGGAATGGGCGAAATAGGCTTTGTGAATCCTTTAGTCGCCCCTTTTCATCGTTCTTTCTCTCCTACACGGGCAGGCAGACAAAACTAAAAGAAAACGGGGGCCCTGTGAAGCAGGGCGGGGTGTGCATAACACACAACAGGTTGGACCTTTTATGGCACTTGCAATTGTGTAACTTGACTGACCTTTTATCTAAGGTATTTCTAACATAAGTAACTAGGTTAAGTGGATATTCTAGCACCACTAATGCTTGTAAAGGAACACACCTCAAATATTTGACTTAAAGAGAAAAAATTAACTTTTCTTTGTGCCCCGTCAGGTTAAGTAGACCCCTTCCTACTTCCTACAAACCTACAAAAAGTACGGGGATCCCCATAAACCCAAACTCCCCAAATGAAATCCTTGACAAGTCATTTCAAGTTCTTATTGAGATTTTCAAAGCACTAATAGTTAAATTAGGAGAACTTCATTTTTTTCCCCTTACACTTGTGTTGGTTGAAAATTTTGTACACTAGGGAGAAATATACAAAATTGTGGTTTCAACCACAGCACACGAGTAAAAACTCTCCTAATTAAGGGAAGGCTCCCCCTATCTAACTAAAGCTGAAATAAAAACAGGATGGGACAGCAGTCTTCCTTCTTTCTTCAAGAAAGACAATATCCTTTTCTCTTCACAGAAAAGGATAGCGATTGAAAATGAACAGCAGTAACTACTTTCAAGTGAAATGAGAGAAAGGAAATGAAGTTTCCTGAAATCGCAAAGACTTCCGTCACTTCCTTCGGGACGGGACAGCAATATCAAGCTCAAAGACTTGACTATTGGAAGTCCTATCTACCCTTTGCTTTACTAAATTTTACAACGAATAAAAGACAACAGCTCAAAGACTGGAATAATTTATTCTTTTAACACAAAGACAAGAACTAATGCAAGCTCAAAGACTTGCTGCTATTTCTTATCAAACAGTAATTTTTCCTCAAGAATAGACGCAAGCTCAAAGACTTGCTGCTCCTTCTAGAGATTTTCCTATTTTAATTAATCTTCTCTACTTGCAGCTCAAAGACTTCAAATCAGATTGGACTAAGCTCCTTTAGAAACACTTTGCATAGAAGAAATAAAAAGATTCAAACTCAAACATGTAGCTCAAAGACTCAAAACTTGAGTAATCCTTCTTTCTTATTCTTCAAAACCTTCAATTCACATACATAAGCTCAAAGACTTCTTGTTGTAAATTTGGCAGAGTTTTTGCTTGCTTTCCAAAAGATGATAATTACAATGGACCTCTCAAGTATTTATAGAAGAGGAGCCTTGAGAAAAAGGTGGGAGGATCCTAACTAACTTGAGAGATTCTCTCAACCACCAAGACTCATTCAATAAATAACTGAGACTTCATTAACTAACTAAGAGTTACTCTAACTAACTAAGACTTATTCCAACTACAGTCCTAATCGGACACAACTTGTAGTTGCCTTACATGTAATTACAAAAGTGCAAGTAATGTGTAACTTGCATTTTACAAAAAAAACTTTTACATGTAACTTGTCAAAACAAAAATACAACTAAAGATTACAAAAGAGAGAAAATCCAACTAAGTGTTGAAAAACACTTAAGTTGTATTTTATGAAGACACGAATCCTTGAAATTTCCGGATGCTCGCTTGTAGTTCCTCGAGATTCGGTTCATAGGTGTTCTTGGCAACAACCATAGTCTTCACAATAGTGTCGTGACAGCGGAGGAGCGTGGAATTGTCTTTATCCGGGATAGACTGGATCTCATGCAAAAAGGCTTGGTGTTTCATCAATGCTTGAATTGACACTGTCGAGAATTGTTCGCTCCTCCATTCATTATGAATCTTCATCTATAAATCAGCAAGAACCTCTTCTTCTGGAATCAGCTCTCCATCCTGACTTACTACATTGCAAGAGGCCCTTTCACATTGTGAGACAATACCTTGATAAACTTCATCCCGGAATCTCCTTGCATCACTGATCTCCTCAATGAGGGATTTAAGAACAAGGGTCTTGTTTTCCATGAGTTCTTCGAATTCCAAGTACATAACCTTGGAAGAGATGATGGCGTGCTCCTGCAAAATACTCAGCTGTTGTTGGGGCATGGTACACCAGATTGCCAGACTTTTCTCAACACTTTCCAGATTCTTTTTGAAAGTGTTAGAAGTCTGATCCAGTTTCTCCTCAATGGTTTCCAACTTAGACATTATTTGAAAAATGTCTTTTACCACTTGTACACATTGATCATGAAGCTGATCAACCCAGGAATCCAGTGCTTGTACTTTCTAAGCAGCCCTTTCCACTCCACGAATCGATTCTTGGGAACTAGAAGAACCTATGGAGTTACTCCCTTCAGCAGCAGGTTTTGTGATTTTATGAATGGCTGCCATAAGCTGTCAGTTTTCCTCTTCTAGCTTGTCTTTCTTCGCAAGAAGATCGTCACACCTTTGCACCAATGAAGCAACAGAAAACTGAGCATCATGTTTAATGACCTCATGTGTTTGCTTGCCCAATTCTACCCTTGTAACCTTATAATCAGCAGCTGACATTTCATCAAGTGGTTTATCTACAATAGGTTCCACAATTTTAGCTACTTTCATCTTCTTGCTATCAACAGTTACCCTAGAGATAGTCTTTGCTTTCTTAGCAACTTTGGATCTGGACTGTTTGAGTTGCTAGTAGTCAAAGGCATCAGGTGAAATCTCTTGCTTCTTCCTTTTCGGGGTGAAAGAGCTAAGCCATGGAGGCAAAGTCATCAACTCACTTCCAGTAGCAGCCGTAGGCGAAGGAGAAGCAGTTTTTGTTTGAATTACCGTGGTCACCCTAGGAGGAATATCTGTTTGGATAGCGACCACGGTTTGCGCAGTTACCAATGGACATGAAGATTGCCTCATGAATTCTTCAAAACCAGAAGTGGAAGTATCAATTTCTGATAACTGAATGCAAGTGGGATTATCTTCAGGAACTTTCAACACACTTTCTTGTCACCGATTAGGAGAAGGCTCATATGCTGAAATGGGAACTGCATTCTGAGGAGACTCATCTATGAGCAAATTAGGAGGTGAAAGAGGTGTCTCAATGGAAACTGGAGGAATGACCTTGTGAGGCGAGTCTGAAACTAGAGACCTAGGAGCATCGTCAGATTGCTGCTCCTCTTCTGGATTATCCAGATCGATCACCTGAACATGGAATCGTGATTTCTCCTTCCCACGAATAGTCGTCTCCTCAGGAGGAAGCACTACTACACGACTGACTCGTAACTTGATCCTTGTGCTCGAAGATGAAGCACCCTCCTTGTTATCAATCTGAATCTCAGACTTCCGTCCAAGAGGCCCCGTAGAATCATCTTCTTTACCAACCTTGATTTTGATAAGTCTAACATCATTACTTTTCAGCCATGTGTTAGTGTTGGCCAAGATAGGCTGAAATCTGTCAAGGATGGAGACGCACTCCTTGTGTGACCATTGGATCGAAGGAAGTGGAGCTTCCTCAACCCTTCGTGAAGTGTATTCAGGATCAAGTATATGCCCGTCATCGATCATCCCTTGTGGGATATCCGCCAAGTTCAAGTCAACAATTTGCTCAACAGTGAGCCTGCAGTAATCCATCTTCAGAACTTCGGCTTCCGTGCGGAGATCTACCCAGATGTCTTCAATGCGATGAACATGTACAAAGGATTTCTTGATCTTCTCCTTCATACCTCTATAATCAAAATCAGCTCTAGGTTTGAACCTCTTAAGCTTGATTTCTTGCAATTCAGCCTCCATGGCCTTAGCCTTCACAGATGTGACGAGGGAGTATCGACCAATTTTTAATGGGTTAGTGGTTGAGATCCCCATTCCAACCTTGTGTCTAGCAGACTGAAAAGTATGAACAGCCATGATCTGTCTTCCCAACTCCATAAGAATTATCTTATCGGTTGGATATTTTGGAAGCATGTATGGCTGACCATCATAGCATCCAATCCTCATATAAGTGAAGGTGGGAAATTGCAGGAACAAACACCCATACTCAGACACCTTGACCCATGCCTCATTTGATACTCTTTTGTTCCTGAGATCCATGTCAAACTGACACATGAAATATCCGAAGAATGCATCTTGGACTCTTCTGAAATGCAGTTTGCTGGGTTTCAATGGCAACTGGTCATAATATTCCCAAACTGGTATAAGCGAGCGATCACCCTTGGTAGAAAGACCTGGAAAGTGTCTAAGTGATGCTGCTAAATATACCAAATAAGAATTCATGAAGAAGGTCATAGTGGTAGGAACTGTTGCAAGTTGTTCGCACAAGGCATCGCTGATGATTTCACCCCATGAAATGTGATGTGACTGCCGTATGAACATAATGAATTGATACATCCATGGCTCAAAGACATTGGAGTGCTCAAGGCCCATCATCCTGCTGAGAAGAGTGATGGTGTCTCCTATCTCCCACTTGAAATCACAACGGTACAACTTGGCCCATCTTGACAAGGAAGGACGTGGCTCTTGGATCCACCTATTGATGTGTCGCTTGCAATCTTTTTCCCTTTTCACATAATACTCTGCTGCACTTTCTTTGGTGATTTCCATATAAACAGGTGCAGGAGGTATTTTGAAGACCTTCTCGATTGTATCCACATCAAGACGAATTATAGCTTCACCATCATCATTTTTGATGACTCTTAATTCCTTGTCAAAATGATGGGCGCATGCAAGAACAAACTCAGGTTCTAGGGCAGCCACTGGGAAAGAAGATGCATGATGGATATGGCTGTCCAACAGCCGCTGCAAGTTGTTATCCTGTGGATCTTCTACCCTGTTGATGAATTCTGCCATATCAACATGACCTATCTCCGTGTCCCTAATGCAATCCAAAGGAGAAGAAACCTGGGAAGGTGCAACCTCATTCTGATATTTGTCATATTTGTTCATTTTCTTTGGAGTTGGAGATGCCGGCAAATCTTACATTGATTGTGAACCTGGAATGCTGTGATGAAGACTTAAAAGAGTTAAGGCAACATCATAGTCAGCTACAAATATCATTCTTCCTTCTTCAAATTGGTAAAACTTTGATTTCTGAATTTCACGGTTTTGAGAGAGGAAGAGGGAAAATATGTAGAAATGGGAAAACCTTGACTTTGACCAATTTCGGATCTTGGGAGAACTTTCGCAAGTATACAAGTTGGAAAGGACATACATGCAATCGAGGTTTTAAAACCCGAATACAAGTACACTTGTAAATTCGAAAATGGAGAAATGGACGGAAAATGAGATTTTGACTTGCGGGAAATGATGGAAATGGAAAGTACGGATATGGGGAACATGAATGGATAGAAATGGGAATATCCGGGAAAGTCATTTTCATGAAAATGGGAAGAACTCTTTAACATGTAATCCAGTTTTTAAAACCCGAATTTGCAAGGGAGGGGTATTTCACACTTTCCAACTTGGAATTTTAACCAAAAATGATTAAATTCCTTAACCGTAGGGGAAGAACATAAAATTTTCAGCGAACTTGTAATCGAGATTAAAAATCCCGAATACAAGTAGAGAGGAAATTTTGAGAAAAACAATGCAATTCAACAATTGCATACCAAGGGGAGGAACAAAAATTTCCTTTCACAAAAACCAATTTTTGGGGAAAGAACAACACATGCCAAAAATGCAACTAATAACGAAAAATAAAGAAAACAAGAAAATAATAAAATGAAGGGAAGAAAGGAAAGAGAACATACCTTTCTTAAAAATGCAAATGCTTCTCCAATAATGCAACAATTCTTGGAATGAAGAAGCAAAACCGGTAAAAAGGAGCAATCCGGAAATTCAAACCCTTATCCCGTTTTTTGCAAAAGTGCCCCAAACTGATAAATGTAGCAGCAATCCCAATCTTGGAGGACCAAAATGCCAATGAGAGAGTGCATCCAAGTGGATTAGAGCAAAACGCCTAAGGAGGAAGAAGAAGGAATGATGCCAAATGTTGAAAAACGCAGCCAAAGGGAATCACGTGAAAAACATGGCCACCATTTCAAACTCCAACGGCATCATTAAATGGCTCGAAAATCCTCCCACCCTCCACGCCTAGGTAGGAAAGGGCAAAACGATTTAGGAGAGTGGAGTAAAAACGCCCAAAAAGCGGATTGAAAGAACCACGTTTTTGCTGATTTGGCACCAAAAACCAGCAACAATAAACTCTAAATTGCGAAAAAAGTGTTTGTGAAAGCATGAAAATAGGATAGAATCCTAAACGCCTTGCATCTCCAGCAAATCTCCCCAAAAAATCGCTTTGACATCTTCAATAAATCCATTTTCCATGCAAATCGGGTTTTAGAAGACAAATGACAAGTTCGAATTGCCCAAAATGAAGCAAATCGGGTTTTAGAGAGAAAATAACAAGTTTTATTTTCACTTTTTCCACTTACATGCCAAAATCGGGTTTTTTAAGACAAATGACAAGTTTTATTTTTTACTTTTTTACTTATCAAGTCAAAATCAGGTTTTTTTGGACAAATAACAATTTTAAAATTGTCAAAAATGCACTTGTAAGGCAAAATCGGGGTTTTTTAACCAAACTGCAAGTTTAAAATACTTGTAAAACGGAAATAAAATCCCTATAACAAGTTAGAAACACTTGCACATATGTAATGGGGATTAAAAATTCCTATTACATGTGAAAACCATTAAAGTAGGGGTTTTTTGACCAAACTGCAAGTTTAAAATACTTGTAAAAGGGAAATAAAATCCCTATAACAAGTTAGAAACACTTGCACATATGCAATGGGGATTTAAAATCTCTATTACATGTGAAAACCATTAAAGTAGGGGTTTTTTGACCAAACTGCAAGTTTAAAATACTTGTAAAAGGGAAATAAAATCCCTATAACAAGTTAGAAACACTTGCACATATGTAATGGGGATTTAAAATCCCTATTACATGTGAAAACTGCAAGTTTACTTGCAGTTGAGCCAAAAAATCCCTATTTTAACTAAAAATGACCAAAAAACAATAAAAAGATAAAAACATCAAAGGGGAAACTTAAAATAGATTACAAGTAACATATTTGAAATAAAAGTGCACATGTAATTGGTCAAAAATTCCCCTACAAAGACCAAAACAATGAATATCATTAAAACTTGCAGTTTGAAGAAAATTCTCCACCTGCAGTCGGGGTTTTAAAACCCGAAATTGAAGGAAAGGCATAGCAAACGAACCCAGAATTGGACGAAATTCAAAACGTAGTTCGAGAATGGACTGAGGATTAAGCCAGTCCAAGGATTAGTCGAAATTCTGCCTCGGGAAGCGTGCCATAGAGTAAAATTTTTCATTTTTCATAAAAATTTCAACATAGTGGTCCTTCATTTTTGGAAACAAAAATGAGGACAACAACTTGTGCAAAAGTGTAATGACCTCTACGAAGTTCAATTGAATTCCAAAAGCAAAAAGTGAACAAAGGTTTTTATTTCGATTATATCAATGCCTCAACTTGCCTCCCATCTTGCCTCTATACTCACTCAACTATTTGTTTTCCATCAATCATGTTCATGCATTCCATTCAAAAAAATTGGAACATTTAATGATAAATCTTCAGTTCTATTTGTGCAAACAAGCAAGAATGGAAGTTGAGCAAGTTTATTTGGTTTGTGTATTTTGTTTACATAGCGAGGTAAATGTGTTTGCCTTCGTGTTTCAAAGTTGTTTGATGGTCAAATTTATGGTTCAGGGTTGCTTTCTTAAGTTCATCAGTTTATTCTGGTGGTCAAAAAAGAAATAAATAAATTTAGGAATTTAAGAAAACCCATAGTTTTGCTAGTGTTTGCCTTGGGTACTACTAAGTGCACCTTGGTTTGGCTAGGTAACCTAGGTCTTATTTGCAAGAACTTGTTGGTATCCACGAAATAACTTGGACCAGGTACACACTAGACCCAAATCTGGGTCATTTTTTTAGCAATTGGTAATGCATCTCAATCATATAATTCTTAGAGAAAATCCATTCTATAATCAAAACCCATCAAAATCCATGAAAGAATTTTCAATCTTGATGAAAGGAAATCTGATTAAATCTATTCAATTTAATAAGAAATCCATTGAATAAGCAGTTGAATCCTGATAAAACATCATAAGAACTCCATTGACACTTTAGTCAAAGGGTCAGTTAGTCTTGAGTATTACTGAATATTCAGTTACTTCAGTCAAAGAGTCTTGAGTATTACTGAATATTAGCTGCTGAGGTTGAGGCAGGCAATACAGGTTACTAAAAATGCTGATTTTTTATTCAAGTGGAGTACAAGAGTATATTGCAATGACACCCTTGAGAAAGAAGCAGTAATGAAATATTTGGATTATTATTAATATATGGCTTGAAGAAGGAAAAGACTGCCAAAAACTCCTATCGAGACTGATCAAGCGAGTGGGTCCCAACAAAGTGAAAAAAATGTGGACAAGTTATGAAGGGTGACCACTTTGTAAAATGGGATCTTGTGGTTCATATTTATTCATCTAGCAAATTTAAAACTGTAATATTCTAATATCATTTGGGGAGGTGGTGTAAATAGTTAGAGGTAATTTGTAAATACCCAAAGAATTCCCAAAAATTAAAAAAATATAAATTATAAATAGTAAAGCTTGTAACATGAAGGAGTGTTTTTCATTCAATTTTGTAAATAGTTGTGTATGATGAAATCTTGTGTTCAAACAGAGGACTATAAGTCAATTGCGTAGTGTTGGATCTACTCTCAATTTTCCCTATCTAATGATATATAGATTTTTTTCTTAACATGCAATTGAATGTTTTGAAAAATCAAAATTTTGTTGCTTCTATATTGCATGTGAATCTTATCTCTGAATTTATTTATATGAGCATGCAAATTTCTTCTCTTTTTTTTATCAATTCAAGACTGTTTAAGGGGACTGCACCCTTGTATTAAAATCAAGGAAATATAAACATTACAGAGTTCATCAAAGAAATCAGAGTGTCTGGTAATACCCCTTAACCTGAAACCTACTGTCTACAGCCTACAACCAGCTCCATATTAACAAATGGGGATTGACATTCTACAACAGTTACTATTATTAAGCCCCTTACAGGTTCAAAATTGAGCTCAAATTGCATTATGTATATGCCAAAAAACAAAACCTTTCACCCCACTTGTCATGTTTGTCCCAACAGTCCTCTTGGTCTTCCTAGATTTCCATGGGTAGTCTAGTCCGTACGCACTGTGGTTTTCATCCATCGTTTCCTCGTCCTCTTTCAGCTCTGACCCATCCACTGCCGCCCAATCCATGACACCACTCAAATCTGCCAAGTTCTTCTCCTTAATGTATTCCTGCAACCATCCCAGTCCTTCCAGTACAAGATCCAACTGCAATAACACTCATACAAACTTGGACTGCCCTCAAATGCACAGTTACAACCCAAAAGATGGAAAGAACCTCTTCTACAAGTCACAGGAAGATTGTTGTAGTTTCCTCTTCAGTTAGAGAAAAAATTGGAAGAGGCCAGGCATCCCCAGAAGCTCCAGTCATACCCATTTCTCCTCTTCTTGACTCTGCCTGCAAAAACTGACTGTAAGTGACAGATTCAACCATGGTCAAACATGTTGCCTGCAAGTCTGTTTGTTGCTGACAGATTTGACTGCAGTTGAATCTGCCGGTATGGCACTCTGACAGCTGTTGGGAAGAGCCCTTAGGCGTCTGGATTACCCATGTGGCTTCTCTTCAATTAGTTTTTACTATTTTCTCCTATGAACTCTGTATTTTTCTAATCTCTTTCAAAATAAGTTTCATCTTCATGCATCATACCAAAGATGAAAAACTCTTACTTGGCAATAACTCTTTTGGCCCAAAATTTTTGAAAACTCAGGACTCGGCAAAAAATCAAGAAAAAATTGGCAAAAACTCGGCAAATTTATCAAACATTTGAAAATATATAATTCTTAAAATATTCTTGAAAAACACACATACACTAAATTTGTAGAACATATTACTGTTTTCCATCATATATAAATCAAAGTTTGAGTAAATACATCATATACCAAAAATTAAGTGCAACCTCTAAATGAATGTAATGTCCCCTTTTTAGCTCATTCCTGTACTTGATGGTTTAGCCTATTATTTTGGCCCTCGTAGGCTAATGCAAATGGATAGAGGGTCTCTGTGGCAGAAACTTGTTAAGTTAATGGTTTCATTCTTCTCCAGAGTTCAGTGGGGGTTAGGCTTCGCCTTTGCAGAGGTTTCAGGGTTCAGTTGTCCACACTTACTATTTATAGTAAGTCATCCAGTCATAGCTGCTATTTATTGCAGAGCACCTGAATGGGGTTGTTATTGGCAGTGTCAATTCCAGTTTCAGTTGGCATGGAGAAATAAGGAGAAATGCCTAAGTTATAATGTTTAATTATTATTAAAGGTGACTTTAATAATAATTAATGGTTTAAGTTATAAAATAATGTTATATTTGCACTTTAAGTTGAGGGTCAAGTTATCATTAAAAGGGGGCCATATAATTAATTAATTATGGGTGCCAACTTCAAGGAAATATTAAAAGATTTCCTAAGTGCAAATGATATAAGATTTAATATGTTTTAAATGTGCTTTTTGAGGGAAATCGCACTTCTTGAAGAGAATATTATAAATTTACCTCAAGAAGGTCAAATTAGGCATTCATTGAGCAATTGTTAATTCTTAATTCATGAACTGTGAAGAAGCCGTGGGTTTCTGCAGTCTACACCGAAGGTCTTTGGGAACGGAAACTCCCATTGATACACATAACTGAGGAAGTGAAATATCCACTGAAGGGTTGCAGCAAATCGGAGGAGATAATATAGGCCCTTCATTGTTACAAATTTAGTGGCCAAGTGCCAATTTGTGGAAGAAATAATAAGCAGATTATTGGAGGCATTGATGGCACAAAATATTCATTTTCACTGGGGAGAAAATCATGGGTTTGAGAAACACACTGACAGTCATCAATTCCCATATCAGACTTCATCTATTTGCAGATTGGGAGCATAATATTCATCGATTACTCTTGCTACCTTGGGCACTGCCTTCCTAAGGTTTAGGCGATCATGTTTGATGCATAATAGAAGGCATAAAGGCTGCAAATTATTCATTGTATGAAGCTTCAGGTCTGAAACAGGGGCGGCTACCTTTGTGCAACAATCTGGCATCAAGGAGTCCTCATTGCATGAGTTAAGGTTGCCAACTCTTCATCAATTGAGGAGGCTTCATAGACAGGTTCTTTCAGTCACTTCATGCATTGTAGTGTTATTTCCTGAGCAATCAATTGTTATATCAGACCTTAAGGGGGGCTGCTGTAGATGATCATTTTATATCAGACTTGTGTAGCATTGGGAAATCATTGTAAGGCCAATAGTCTTGGCTGCTCATATCAATACCAGCATTGTAATTGAATTGCACCTCAATAATGGAGGGACAAGTTGCATGGTAACTGTTTGATGTAATGTTCATATTGTAAAAGTATTGTAATTTCCAATTTAATGGACAAGTTATATGCAGGATGGTGTCCTTTTATGTTATATTATGACTATGACACTAATATTGTTATCTGTCTTTTACTGCAGGTAAGGAGGATGAACATGTATCGATTTCAAATGTCATCTCCTTTAATTTGAATGAAGTATAAGTAGTAAGATGGCCACGATCAAGTGGCACCTTGATCGAACATGTCTTTTTAGACATGTCCGACCAAGATGTCACTTGGTCGTGACTCTTACAACCATCAACCAATTCATAACTAACTGATGCTATAAACATACCCGATAATGAATCGGTATTATTGTTTAATGGTAACAGTGCTTAAACATACCCAATAATGAATCGGTATCATTGTTTAATGGTAACAGTGCTTATAAACATACCCGATATAGAATCGGTATCATTTGTTAATTGTAACAGATCTAAAACATACCCGATAATGAATCGGTATCAAAGCATATGATAATGGATCAATATAACATAAACAATAACAATAGCTGTTAGCATTATATGCTATCGGGGTATTATAACGTAAACAATAACAATAGCTGTTAGCATTATATGCTATTGGGTTAATACCCCGATAGCATATTAATGCCGATATGAATCGACATTAATATGCTATCGGGTTAATGGCCCGATAGCATTTAGATTGACGCTTAATATAGTTAAGTAGGTCGTCAATCTAATCCATCATTATCCAATATCAATATCATAATGATGACCAATGTTATAGTCTGATAAACATAAAGCATGAATGAGTAAACTAATAACAGAATAGAGGAGATTAATGAGTTAGGAGAGTCTTATCTTGCAGAAGCTACTAATGCATTAACACTCCCTCTTAGCTTTTGAAAGATAAAGTAACCTGCATCACATTTCTTTTCCAAAAATCTCAGTCTCCAAGAATATATATCATCTATACATATGATATGAAGTACCATCAGAACATAGGATACAAATATAAAACATTACTCTAAGTATGTGACATAGAGTATCACCCAACCATGTGATATAAAAGATTCATCATTTTATTATGACAAGATATCACCTAAACACGTGATATCAGTATTGCCTAAACACGCAATACTGAGGATAAACATATGACGATGGTTAAATTCTCATCTTATCCCGGTTGTGATATGTGCACAAACATTTTATTCAAATGTTTTATCACAACGCCATCATGGCACATCCATGACATACCAGAGATCCAACATGATAACTAGTTTGAGAATCATAAGATCGTCATCTTATGATGTCTACATACAAGAGTTCATAATCTGAGAGATTGTCACCTCTTAGATATGAACACAGGGGGTAAAAACCCAGAATGTCTCAACATGACAAAAGAAGTTTACATTTTCAACATCTTATTTACAAAGCAGATTACCTTTCTATCATACCTAAACCCTTTCTGAAGTGATCAACCTTCACTCTGGAAAGTGGTTTGGTCAGAATATCTACAGTCTAATCTCCCATACTAACATATTCTAATTTGATCACATTTTTGTCTACCATGTCTCGTACATAATTGTATGGGATCTCAATATGTTTGGATCTATCATGGAACACTGGATTCACTAAAAGCTTTATGCAACTTTGATTGTCGCAATGGATGATAGTAGGTTTCATCGGATTACCAAACAATCCCACAAGCAACTTCCTAAGCCATATTGCTTCTCGGGCAGCCATGGAGGCTGCAATGTATTCGGCCTCGGTGGAACTTTGCGCTACAAAAGACTGCTTTCTGCTGATCCAAGATATCATGGCTGATCCTAAACTGAAGCAGCACCCAGAGGTGCTTTTCCGGTCAGTCACACTTCCAGCCCAATCTGAATCTGTGAATCCGTGTAGATTAAGATCAATTTTCTCATACTTGAGACCAAGATTTAAGGTGCCTTGTAAATATCTCATAATGTGTTTTACTGCTACCAGGTGTATCTCCTTTAGCTCACACATAAACTGACTCAAGGCATTTACTGCATAGCAGATATCTGGTCTTGTATTTACCAGATACATAAGAGACCCAATCATTTGCCTGTATAGAGTGGGGTCAGTAGAAGGTGATTCAGCTGTTGCTTCTTTAAGTTTATGAAGATTGGTTTCCATTGGAGCGGTCATAGGTCTGCAGTTTAGCATTCCAAATCTCTTCAGGATGTCTAATGTATACTTGCCTTGGTTTAGAACAATGTTATCAGAATTCTGCCATACTTCCAACCCTAGGAAATAATGAAGGAATCCCAAGTCCTTCATATCAAATTCTTTGGATAGTTCTTTCTTGCATTGATCTATAAGGTGATCTTCTCTTGTGATTAATAAGTCATCAACATATAAAATCATTATTAGCATATCACCTTTATTCTGTTTGTAGTAGAGATTAGGATCTGCATCATTTTTAGAGAAGCCTAGTTTTGATAGATATGTGTCAATTCTTTCATACCAGGCCATGGGAGCCTGTTTGAGCCCATATAGAGCTTTCTTAAGTTTACACACATGAGATTCTGCATGATGGATCTCAAACCCTTCAGGTTTCTCTAGGTATACTTCTTCAGATATCTCTCCATTAAGAAAAGTTGTCTTTACATCCATTTGATGTACCTTCCATCCCTTTGCTGCTGCAATAGCTAGTACAGTCCTTACTGAAGTACATTTGGCTACAGGAGCAAATGTTTCTTCATAGTCTATTCCTTCCTTTTGAGAAAATCCTCTGGCCACAAATCTTGCCTTATACTTTTCAATGCTGCCATCTGCTGCATGTTTGATCTTGAAAAGCCATTTAGAAGAAACAACAGATTTCTTAGTTGGCCTAGGAACGATTTCCCATACATCATTTTTCATTATGGATTGATACTCTTCAGACATAGCATCCTTCCATACTTGATGTTTAAGGGCATCTGTTACATTGTCAAGTTCGTTTTTAGATAGATCATTCATAAGAGCAACATAGCTAATAAATTTATTAGGTCTTTTGCTTTCTCTGAAGGTTCCAAAAGGAGTAGCAAACCTCTGAGCTTCTTCTACTATTTTGGTGGCCCATAGGGGTCTTTTCTTGAGATTTCTTGGTGAGTGTTCATTTTCATTTTCAGTTTCATCTAGATTCTCCCTCTGAAACTTAGGGGTAGGATTTTCATCTAAGTTAAAGGTAGGTGCATAGATTTCAGGTTCTATGAAGTTCTGAGCTCTTTTGAAAGCCAGGTCCTCTTCAAAGATTACAGCCCTACTTAGTTCAATATTTCTTTGACCAGGTACATAGATTCTATAGGCTTTGGAGGTTTCACTATATCCTACAAGCAATCCTCTTTTTCCAGAAGGTTCTAGTTTTAATCTCTTTTCTGTAGGTATATGGATATAGACAGGACATCCAAATATCCTAAGGTGGCTAATATCAAGCTTAGTCTTAGTGAATACTTCCTCAGGAGTTTTGTCCTCAAGATGGGAGTGAGGGCATCTGTTATGTATATATACAGCGGTGCTGGATGCTTCAGCCTAGAGATTTGTGTTAAGGTTTTGATCTAGGATCATGGCCTTGGCAGCTTCAACTATAGTCCTATTTTTCCTTTCTGCTACCCCATTTTGTTGGGGGTTATAAGGTATAGTGAGCTCCCTCTTAATCCCATTATCTCTACAAAATTCTTTAAATGAATCTGATGTTTATTCTCCCCCATTGTCGGTTCTTAGGGTTTTAACTTTGTTTCCTGAGTGGTTTTCAGTTAGTGATTTAAATTCTTTAAACCTAGAGAGGATCTCTTCTGATTCTTTACTTTTCAGAAAGTAGATCCAATTCTTCCTAGAGTAGTCATCAACAAATATTACATAATACAAGAATCCCCCTAGAGAGGATACGGACATAGGTCCGCATACATCAGAATGAACTAATTCTAGAATTTAACTAGTTTTCTTAGTACTATTTTGGAATGCACCTTTGGTATTTTTACCTAGGGCACATCCTTTGCATGCTCCTGAATGATCTCGCTTTAACTTGGGTAGACCTGTGACAAGGTTTCCCATTGAAGATAAAGCCCTAAAATTCAGATGGCCTAATCTTCTATGCCAAACTTCATTTGCATTAGTGACTTCATGGATTAGGGCTAGATTGGGTTCCATGCACAGCTCATACAGATAGCCCCATCTCTATCCAATGGTCTTTGCCTTCTTGATGGAGGAGTTCCTTGGCCAAGCCAATACTCTGTTGTCCATGAATGTTACTCTGTATCCGTTATCTTCCAGTGCCGATATAGAGACTAGATTTCTTTTGATGCCGGGGACATATAATCCTCTGACTAGATGTGTGGAGTCATCTCCGATGGTTACGTCCTCATCACTCTCCTCTGTCATGGAATCCAGTACTTCTCTAAACCCAGTGATGTGCCTAGATGAACCACTGTCAGTCACCCATGAGTTGATTTTGTTAGAAGCTTGACTTGTGAGTGTTGAGTAGAATACGTATTTCCCGGAGTCATCTTCCCCTTTAGTCTTTCCTACTTTGACAAATGTGGCATGTTTCTTGGTTCTTTTCGGGCATTTTGCAACAAAGTGTCCGAACTGATCACACCTGTAACATTGAATGTGAGATAAGTCCTTCTTTGAAGTATTCTTGCCTTGACAACCTTTTCTCTTTCTAAACTGCCTTTTCTTGTTTTGCTTGGTGGAATTGGTGTTTAGAACTTGTAGGTCTTCATCTATATTCTTGTGTTTCATTCCCATCTTGTTCAATCTTGATTCTTCTTGGAGACAATCATCCCTTAATCTTTCAAACTTGGGATATTTGGACCTTGTACTGATGTCTTGGGCGAATGTGCTCCATCCACTAGACAACCCATCTAAAGCAATGAGTGTTAACTCTTTGCTTTGGATCTCGTAGTCCAGAGTTGCAAGTTCATCTTTTAGAACTGATATCCGCATAAAGTAGGCGTTGATTGTCTCCCCTTTGTTCATGGTGATATGATTTATTTCTCGTTTTAATGCTAGAGTTCGACTTGCATTTGATATCTCAAATGTGCTTTCAAGAGCTTTGAACATTTTATAGGTTGTCTGATGTTTTCTTATGATGGGCATTATGTTGTTTCTCACCCCATCAACTATTATTTTTATTGCCTTTTCATTTCCCTCAATCCATGCTGTTTTGTCAGGTTCATTTTCGGGTTGATCATTTTTAGTTTGAACGAACGAATCCACTTTGTTCTCCTTTAGGATCATTTGAATTCTGAATTTCTAGGCTGAAAAATCATCGCCACCTCCGAGTCTGTCTTTGAATCTGATAGCACTGGCCATTTGAAGAAATGTGATGTATTATAAACTTGTTCTTAAATTTGTTTCACGAAATTAAATAGCCTCAAGTTCGATCAACTTGGCTCTGATACCATGTAAAAGTATTGTAATTTCCAATTTAATGGACAAGTTATATGCAGGATGGTGTCCTTTTATTTTATATTATGACTATGACACTAATATTGTTATCTGCCTTTTACTGCAGGTAAGGAGGATGAACATGTATCAATTTCAAATGTCATCTCCTTTAATTTGAATGAAGTATAAGTAGTAAGATGGCCACGATCAAGTGGCACCTTGATCGGACATGTCTTTTTAGACATGTCCGACCAAGATGTCACTTGGTCGTGACTCTTACAACCATCAACCGATTCATAACTAATTGATGCTATAAACATACCCGATAATGAATCGGTATCATTGTTTAATGGTAACAGTGCTTATAAACATACCCGATAATGAATCGGTATCATTTGTTAATTGTAACAGATCTAAAACATACCCGATAATGAATCGGTATCAAAGCATATGATAATGGATCAATATAACGTAAACAATAACAATAGCTGTTAGCATTATATGCTATCGGGTTAATACCCCGATAGCATATTAATGCCGATATGAATCGACATTAATATGCTATCGGGTTAATGGCCCGATAGCATTTAGATTGACGCTTAACATAGTTAAGCAGGTCGTCAATCTAATCCATCATTATCCAATATCAATATCATAATTATGACCAATGTTATAGTCTGATAAACATAAAGCATGAATGAGTAAACTAATAACAGAATAGAGGAGATTAATGAGTTAGGAGAGTCTTATCTTGCAGAAGCTACTGATGCATTAACACATATTGATATGCTTCAAGTTGCATTCTAGTCCACACACCAAGTGTTTGTCATAATTCCCAATTGCTGTAAGTGCATGTTGGTTAACTAGGATGCATGGAAAGTGTTTGACAATATGCCAACTAGCTGTACAAGTTAATTTCAGTCACTTATATGCATGTGAAAGGTCAAGAACGGTTAGCACATCATTTCTATTACATTAATAATCCACCTTGTATCATTAGAAGCATTCAAAAAAATATCATTTGCAGCATACAAACTCATAGCAAGGTAAACCAAAGCCCTAATCAGCAAGATCAGACATTGTGTGCAAAGTGTTTGACGATATTCCTTGAGCCTCTAATCAGCAAATTTGGATCAGAATTAACAAGGGATATTACAATGAACTTGAGTTCAGTACATATTATAGAGGATTTGCATTCCTTTAATCTCCTTTCTGTAGAATTAAAGTTCTCGTCGACTTCACATCTTCAATAAAATAAATACTTTGTAGTTTGTTCAATAGCTGGCATTGGCATGTGCACACAAAGCCTTTCAAATTTTCAGTTCATCTCATACACATTGATGAACTTTGTCAGCCTTCACAACATACCTTCAACGTCAAGAACATAGTTCAAGAAGCTTAAGACTTCCACATGAAACTACCATATCATGCAAAAACACCATATTGAAGTTTTCCTCACACATACACCCAAAGGATTCACATTCTTCCCACAGAGATGCCACATCCCTTGAAGGCACCTATTTTTAACTACTTGTAGATAGGTATACAGTTACACTAATTGATTCGCAAATGGCAAGGTGCAAGGTTATGTAATCAATTGCATGATAGTAATCAGTAAAAGAATACCTGACAAATCATTACTGCAGATTTATTTGAGTTTTTCTCCCGATTTTTTGTGGTTTTTTTCAATAAATTGTCCCTTTTTCCCAAAAAAATGGCCCAAGATTTTTTTGCAGATTAAATCGTTGCCATAAATGACTCGCGAAAAACCAGAAGTTAAATGATTTTTTGCAGATTTTTTCATTTATGCATCATACACAAGGAATGAGTTAGAAAATGACTTCAATGAGATTGCTGGTCCTTGAAGTCAATGACTGATGCATTTTTTTTATCTCTAAGACATGTTGGCATACTTGTACAGGTGCTGCTAGTGGATTCACTATCCATGGCTAGTTAGGGATGATATGCTAGATAATTTAGGACTGCACATGCTTTGCATTGCATGGTTCTATTTATTTACTGTATTTTAGCATTCATCTAGAGAATCCTGAGTTGAATTCATGTGCAGGTGAATGCTGTTGAGCTGCTGATCCAAGGAATACTCCACTCTAAAAGGTGGGGTAAGCTAGTGTATGTGTTTTTTGAGATTTTCTTCTGGTCTCTTATTGCAGGCTTACTACACATTAAAGGAATCTATATAAAGTTGTAATATAAATAATGTTATGATAAATCATATTTGTATCATCTTTATCACATTATATTTTTGTTCTCCTTAGAATGGTAGAATGGACACGATCTGCATTTAAAATATGTTACAAGGTTTTCTGTTGTAGCTGCTTGTAATGTGTACCCCAGAATTTTTTTTTTCTTTTGAAAATGAATTTTGCCATTCAAGGTTACTTGCCAAAACAACTGAAAATGCTTGCTGATATGTTCTGATCTGATGTTTTTTTATTTGTTTTAAAGCTTATACATAGTATTGGAAAATACATTAAAACATTCCAAACTTACTATATTCATAGTAAATGATATTACAATGCAATACAAACATAAAACAAAACAAACTACCTCTGAACTGCAGTCGGAAAGTTCATCACAGATCTGTTACAAGTCATGATTTGATGCTCATTCATCATCAGCAATACATAATGCCTTTCCTTGACAGAAATTAGACCTCTAAATGCAGCAACAGGTCAAAGAAGCCTTACCAAACATAGAAAAACCCCTTCAAACTGTTTAAACTTATATGACGGCACTTTGACAAGAGAGTTTCACTTATTAGGGACTGATAAATGCTCAGAAAACCTCCAGATGAGTCTGCTGTAGCTGATTGGCTGCTATCTACCACTGGGACGACTAGCTAGTCCTTCAAAAACCCATGCTATCTCCTGTACCAGTCCAAACACCTCAGGAAGAATGTCTTGCAACTCTCAAATCTCACCCATAAACTCATGGCACCAAACTTGAAGTTACTGTTGGGTTTAAGGTGTCTCAACCTTTGAAAGTCCTGAGAGTCCTAGCATTTATTTAATTGTTTTAATTTAATCCCACGTTGCTGATTTTATTCATTATATCCTAACAGTTATGTTACTAATTTGCTGTCACTTTGTGGGGCCCATTTGAGTGTTGGCTTTCTATATGGTTAGTGCGGAGCACAAAATTGTGCCACTTGTCACTTGAGCACTCATGTTGGGCAAAGGATTTGTAAATTTCCTAGGAGAAGTGCCTAGATGCCGTGTGTCACGTGGTTGTTGGGATAACTCTTGTCGGGATATGGAAACTGCTAAGTCAGGACTTGCGGGTTTAGAGGAGTTAATATAGCAGTTTACATTTATGGTGAGTTCATTTTAGCAGGTAGCTTTCCGCATGTTGGATGCCCAAGTATGGATTTGGGAAGTTTCTATGTAATGGGTGTTGTTGTATATGGAAGGTTACCATTATGGAAGGGTAGGTGTTAGTGGTTAAGAAAGTTCTATTTGCAACGTGTCATGAACATGGAAAGTTGTTTGGACACCACTTGTCTATCTAAGTGTGGGAGATGGTTTTAGAAACCATGGGCACTTACTTTTCATGTATTGGGCTCTATAAGTATGTTAGTGCCTTAGTTGTTTTGTATGAGAAAAATTTATTATTTTTGAGACTTCGTTATGTTGCTGAAGTCCCTCCAAAGATCTTTATGATTGTAACTACACCTGAAGATCATTAACTCTAATTATTGTATTGTAATTCGTATTACTGATAATACAATTGATATCTACTTGGTGTGTGGTTTTTACGTTGTAAGGGTTTTCCCATGCAAATCTGTGTGTTAATGGTTTTATGTGTTTATGTATTCTGAAACTACTTTGCCTTTGTGCATCCACATCTATAACTGTTTATTTTTTTGTAAGAAATTTTTGCATTCTCTCCTATAAGTTTTTTGCATTAGGTAGGTTGTTTCTACACTCTGTTCCTTTCAGTTACCCAAACTTGTATGGCCTGCCTAAGGGGCGATTCCTCTTTGAAAATTCGAAATCACCGAAAACCCTTCAAATTACATATGGAGATTGCTTGCCCAATTAAGGAAAGTGCATTGAATCAATATCTTGAAGCAAATGAGCAATACCCAGGAAATATGAACCAAAATATAGGTTAGCATGTGGTTGGAAGTGTGGCCTAGTCTAGAAATCGACCCAAAACTTGCAAGTGTGTCAAAATCACTAAATATCACCAATCACACCAAGACCTAGAAGTCGAAATCAAAATACCATATAAATCTTCATCCTTGCAAAACTTGAATCACCAAACTCAAGGGAATCAAGCATATTCTCTAAATGAAAAAACAATGAATTAGTTAGGGTGGGCTTTCACCATCGAAACCAAACAAATTGCAAAAGGTTTTGATCCTCAACAAATCAGAAAGAACTCCAAAGCTTAATCCAACAACATCTTTGTATGTGTGAAAATCAAAATGAAGAAATTAGAGCCCAAGCTCTAACATATAGAGCTTGGAGGGAAAAATTAGGGCATTTCAAATATCTGAATATTTTATTCCCTCGAAGAGGCCTCCATAAAACCTTTTATTAAAAACAATTTTTGTCCTCCACAACCTAGGTGTCCAACTTGGGGACATGACTTAATGAAATATTTAACACTTAAATATTAAAAAGACACTTTTAAAACACTTATTGAAATATTTAAATATTTCCATTGCCTTACAAAAAATTTGTCGAGGCATCGAAAAAGAAACCAATTTGCACCTAAGCAGAACTAAAGCTGAAGTGAATGCCAAGTGCCCAAAATAGCACTTAAAATAGCATATATTAAAAATAGCACTACTGTCGAAAACCACTAAAACTAAAAACCCGATCTCTCCACAAAACAATGAGTTAACCATCACAAATAGCCTATGGGAACTTGGGAATATGCTAACGGAAAGCAAAGCTAACTACATGCTAGAAGGGGACATTATACTGCTCAATTTTTCTTTCTATGCTTGAATAGGGGTGGTACTATTGCCACCTTCTATGGTCCTTAATACAGCCTTGTAGTTTACTTACTCAAAAAAATTATCATATCAATCTCTCCAACATAAAAGCATGTAGGGATGATGATAATGCATTTATTGCCTCTAGAATATTTAGGTGTTAACCAAGTGGACTTTGAAGTTAACATGAGGCCTCACTAGATGAGGTCAATTTTATTTCGTTGACTTAGTGATGATAACATAGTTTATTCCTCTAATATAGCTCTATCTAAAATCTACAAGATATGAACCTTTTTATTTGAAATTTTTGTAGATGCATAGACAAAGTTGAACGTGTATGCATGTTAAAGGTCAACTTTAAACGTTAACAAAGTTATGTTCACTTGTATACAATGTGACTTCACTATGTGGACAGTCTTTATTATCTACAAAAATGTCAGTGCAATCATGTGAAAAGAAAGGCTTGCCCTAATGGTTATATGTTTGGTATGCTTGGCATGTATTTTATATTTCTACACATGAATATAAACCAATATACAACTTTTTACGATGTAACTATTGTCATTTGTTTTGGTTATTGGCTAACCTTGACAACAATAATCAAGTTGCCAAATCATAACACTTTTAAGAACCAATATCATGAAATCTGATGATTAATTTGAGAGGGAGTTTCATACTATTTTCCATTCAAAAAAAGTCCAAGACATAAGCTTGTGCTTCAAACTTTTCCATGAATAAGTAGAATTTATTCTAGCAAACAAAATGTCCAATGAACAATGCTTGTCCCAAACCTATTTATATTTCAGTTGTAGACATAGTTCCAGAGAGTTTCTTGATGGGGGAATGGGGGGGTGGGTTTTGGGGACAAGTGGACCAAGGGCCTAAGTTAGGGGACAATGGGGGGACGATGGGTAGGGGGGTGACACAAATACATATAGTACTTGAAAAATTAGTTATAAAAAGATGTGTAAGGAATTGTAATGTCATTATAAATTATATGAATATATAAAAATTAAATATTAATTTATAATTAATCATTTTTATATATCAATTATATTATATATAATCAAATATATAAATTAAATACTATAATATCAAAATCATCCTATTCAATTTCACATCATATACACCTTCCTTTAGTTAAATGTAAGACAATAATTCATACTCCTTTAACATTGCTGATTTTCCAAGCATATTTGATTTCTAGACCATTGGGTTCGGCTTTTCACCCGAACAAATGGGCCACATGTAGACGTCTATTTGATGCACTAGCATTCCACAAAAACCCACAGTCATACTGACTATTGAGACATTACACTTGCTACACTTCAATAGTGTAACTCCTCTACCAACCTGCATTGTCATCGAGAATCCTTCCAACCCTACTATTGTGGCTTTTGAAACCTTCCTTTTGCCTCTAACACTCTTTTTTTGAACTCCATTCTTGGATTCTTTCATTTTGAACAACATTATCACTTGGCTCTCTAAGTGTACATGCCATTGTGCAACTCTTTCATTCTCTCACACACAATAGTGCTAGAAAACTATATTGTTGCTACATCAAAGATCATCTTATACAACCTTTGAAGGTCATTGCTACTTCTTTGTGGTATTTGCATGAGGGCATCTTTGTTTTGCAAACTGCTTGCTTTCTTTTGTGGACTGGTAACCATCATTTTTGAAGCTTCCTTAGCATATTGTCTTTTTAATTTCGATAGCATTAATGTCTCATTGTATTTTTGTTATCAATCTATTTGTTTTGGTTGTCCTTGGAGGTGGAAATACCAAAACAGGGGTTTGACTACAACAAGCCCCTATATAGCCACCCCCAACAATTTTTTTGGTCTTTTGTGTGTAGGCATTGAAGAGTTGTCTGGTAAAGGTTCGTGAGGTTGTCCAATGCTATTAGCGATTTCTCTCCTTTTTCTTTGTCATTTCGTAGTTCAATATGATTTAATACATTCCTTTCCATTTATTGTATGTTAAATCTATTATTTGGTTACATTTAGTACTTTATGAACTTTAGGTTCTATGTAAATTATTTTGTTGTCTTTCTATAGACAATCTTTACTTTTTTGTCTGTAAAAGATTGGACAACTTGCCATGCTCTTGTCTACACACCACACAAATGTCCTAGACAGAGAGCTAACCAAACTATCTAAGAGACACTATGTAGTCTATATTGTTTTGTTCTTGAAGTCTTGAGAATTTAATTTAACTTTGTGTTTACTAAAACCTAGATTTTGTTAATTAATTAGATAAACTTGAAGGTCGTGTGTACCTCTAGATTTATCTAAGTGTGGGATTAGAACCTAAGCTCTCAAAGGATTGATTATCTCTCATAGTAATTCACTTTTCCATTCTCTACATCTTTGTGAACCTGATGTCAAGACAACCTTTATAAATGAAAAGTTATTAAAAACAAACAATCTTTTAAATAGAGAACTTTTTTCACAAATTTTCTTCTCTTATTCCCTGAGGCTTGCTAGATCGTACATTGTGATAGCTTTCTATGAGTTTCACGACCTAGTCTACTACTTCCAAGAGTGTAGTCATACGTTTTTGAAATATGAACACTTTTGAGATAAGGCACACTCACAGTCTTCCCAAACCAAGACCAATTGTTTCAGGTGATCCAAATTTTGTGAATTTTAAGGCTAACAATTTAAATTCTCAACCAAACGCTCCTCAAGATCTCCTCCTAGAGAATATGATGTTCATTTTAGGGTTCCCTTTGAGAAGGTTTAGTCTTTGGATGAAAATCCAAGGGACTTTAAGGATTTCCTTAAGATTTTTTGTACACTCAGGTGGCCCATGTCATCAAACTTCTGAGAGCCTTACTAATGTCAAATTATAGCATTTCCTACTTTAATACCATGTTGGTGAAACCACCTCCCAGTAATAACAATATGCAAATAAAAAACCTTAGCAAATGCAAGAGAAGCAAAGCTATTTCACCAATGAGTGGTGATGAATTGAGATTTTGAAATATGTACAAATGCCCTGTATATATATAGTAGACGTTTTATGAGGTAAAGTCTAACTGACATGTAACTACAAGTATCAAATATTAAATGCACTATGCAATATTAAATACTATGCACCTAAATGCAACTAATATCTAATAAAATATTATGTCAATTGCCTAAGTGAAACTTAAGCATATGTAAATGATAAATCCTCATTGGCTCCAATAGTTTACATGTTTTGAACCTAAGGGTCTTTAGAAAAAGATTTGTTGTCGAGGCTTTGTAAGGCATTGAGTATAAGAGGGTAAGCACAAGAATCTACAAATGTTTTAGTTCATGAAACATTTCAAATTACCTTGAGTGTTTGATGCAAGAGTATCCATGGTGGAAAGGAGATTCAAATTCGAATTTGGCATATTCTTCCTCAAATTTAGAATATTAGTTTTGTTGTGGGAAATATGAGTTACAACTTGTGACGACTCACAAATTCACTCCAAAAATATAGTTGTTCAAATGGGCGCCTAAGAATGAGTTATTGGGCAATTTCTATTTCAAGGCCTTGTTAAATGGATTTGATGGCAAAGTGGATTGATTTCATAGCAAGTTTGGTGGTGAAGTTGAGAAAGCATCCAGAAGCTTTGATGGCAATTTTTAAGTTGGGAAGATGCCCTTCGCTTGTTTGGGAGTGACATTTGGGAAGGTTACTAAATAAGAGTTTTGTTAACTATGGTGGTTAAAATGAAAGTTTCAATATTCATTTGGGGATTTCCCATTTCAGTTTTTTGGGAAGTTTGAGGAGAAGAAGAAATTTGTCTTTGAATAAATCATAGGTTTGTAGATGGAAAAGAAGAAGAAAAATAAACTGCAGATTTCAGGATGCATGAGGGAAAGAAGTGTTTTGGCTTGTAATTTCTTCTAGTTATTGTGATTGATTTAATCATTTTTTTATCTAATTATGGAGTGTTATTTGAAGCCTATAAGGTTGCTATGCAATGTATTTGCAGATTTACTATGTAATTTGTTCATTTCTTGAACATTTGGATAAGATTAATGAGAAGTCGTTTGCTGATTTTTTGCATTACTTGCATATTTGAGTTGCATTTTGTATGTGCTTTGCATTAGGAGAATACCTATATCAGATTTTACGTGAAAACAACAAGGATTTGCATGTGTGGTTCTAAGTTGGGATTTTCAACCCTACATCAGAATGCCAAGATCTAGCCTTCCGTATCCTTAAAGTGGGTTTGCCAATTATGAGAGAGGAAGACTATCAATGGCCTTTTGCAAGTAACATAACATTGATTCGAGCCACTCACACCACGATTGGATAATTAAGGTCGTAGGAAACCGCCACATATCTACAAATGTTAAATGTGTCAATGCCTTCATGATGATTTAGAAACCTCCAAAAAAAACCTTACAATTCAACAAATTTGACCAAACAAAGCAACATGCCAAATAGGCCCAACTTTCTTTTTTTGCGAATAAGGCAATATGATGCCAAAATAATTTGCAAAAGAAAAATTCACAACCAAATTAGTATAATTGCAAGGGGTTGGGTAGCCCTTGTTTAATTTTTTTAATCCCTTTTGAACAAAAGTTTCAACCCAAAAAGTGAAATGGGTAGATGGGTAGATTAGTAGAGAGCGATTTCAACCTTTAGCTAAAATAATCATTATTTTTTTAAATCTTTTGTCCATACAAATTTGTACAATGACAAAATTTATCGAAAAAGACGAAATGAAAGGTATTGTTCATTTCCCGAGCCTTCTAGATGCAATGGTGATGTCCATTTAGCTCCACGGCTTTCTGGTGATAGGGCTATGTGAGGGATTCACCTTAATGCAAGAAGGAACATGTCGGTATGAGTCTAATACCATATTGGAATTAGCCAAGATCAAAAAGCACAAATTAATAACCTTCCACAAGTGAATAATAAAGCACAATAGTATGTCTATCATATATGAATTAAGAGTGTATAATACAATTATCAACCTTGTATAAATAGGCAAAGATGAGGAGGTGAGAAGGTAGGAATCAAGCTCTAACTACCCCTCCAAAGGTGCAACACTTGTGAGGTCACTTGACAAATGTGTGAGTGAGTGGCAAGTATGCATGCAATAGGTGTTGCAAGTGATGAGGAAACATGCCTCAATGTTATGAGGTGAGACAAAAGTATGAAGAAGCCATAGTAAACTTAAGCTAAGCGTGAATAGGTCAAACCTAGAAAGGTGATGTCCTAACTAGATCTATAATGACACTATTTATACTAACAATTATGTTATATAATATGGATGCCAAGCAATTACAATACATATACTATTATTACAAGTTTATAAAGGTAGGTACCTAACACTATGCATCTCTTATTGCACCAAGAGACATTCTATAGGGCAACGAAGATGGATTATTTTATTTAATTATGGGTCCACTTATTATAACTATTTAAGAATTGTCAATAAAATTATAAAATAATGTCAGGTTCTCAAAAATTCGATATAAACCAATCTAATAGCTCTTGGGTGATTCTAGAGGTTTTGCCATTTATCTTCTCGAATTGAACTAAAGTTACCTAGTATTATTCATCAAATAGTAGAAAGTCTATGAATAAAATAACTGTTTATTTATTATATAATTTCATTTATTTCTGCTTGGTAATGAATTAACTTATTACATTGAGAGACATTATAATAAAAATTGTGGGTTATTTTGTTTACTTATGCATCCACTAAGTTATTAGAACTACTTAAGAACTATTAACATGTGATTAAAATAATATCAAGTTTTCAATGTTGGATTTAAACTAATCTAACAATTCTCGATTGATTCCAAAGAAATCCATTTGCAATGTGTAGCTTTCATCATTCTCGTTTTGAATTAAACTCCAACCATCATCATCATTTACAAAATAGTAGAAAGTTTCAAGAGTACGACCCATATAAAATGATGAATAAGATGTATATTACTTTTTATTAAGTAAAAAGATAGAATATACTATTCGCAAAAAAGGAATGGATGGTGGAAAGGCACACCATCAAAGTATAGGCAACATAAAGTACGGACAACAAATAAATTTGAACAAAGGGCATAGCCTAATAAAAAATAAGCATAGAACAAGTCACTAATCAACAAGAGTGACATTGGTAGGAGGGCAATCATATTCATCAATTCTACCCCATATCTCAAGCATCATCATCAATAGGTTCTCGTCTAGTAAGAGCACCCTCCTCTTAATCTTCTATATGTTTTCTAGAACAATTAGTGGAAATTGTTAGTTCCAAGTGAGGAAACTTGTCAAAATTTGGCTAGCCAAGAACACCACACTTGGATAAGTAGATGCAAAAGGTCTCTAATAGGATTGAGACCACCCACATGCAGCATAATTCTTAGAATGTTGTCGATGACATCCTTGAGATTAGGATCAATGATATATGTAGTCACATAAATTTGTCCACTTAATTAAATGAATATTTACTACTTATTTGATTATTTAACCTTCAATAATCAGTTAATTAAATTAATATTTAATTAATTCATCCTCAACCCCTTCTCCTCTTAATTAAATAAATTATTCAATTTTTTTAAATTAATTCATTAACGAATTAACCTATTAGAAGGGCTTAGGGGAAGCGAAAACTTTTTTTGGCGAAGCTCTGCAACCAAGGGCACACACGAACGGTCCTTGGCTACAGGTCGGCTCTCTGCCCGGGGGCTCCCAGACCTAGTGGGAGGCCCCCGCATTAACTCTGCTCGTGGCTCCATTAATGGAGAAAGAAATAGACGGCGATGGGATTAATACCCACAAGGCATCCACTAACGGCAGAAAAACCTTCAGTCAAGTCGTTCAAGGGCTCCACACGACCTTTCCAGACGAGGCGAGGTTCGAACCAGAGGCGACCCAAGATGCAGCAGCAGCCCAAAATCGCGAAGAAGGTGAGGTTGCCTCGGCCCCAAGAGTCATCATTAAACCTAATTCCTCTATGACTGAATGTATTTCTAAAGACATTGCTAGACTTAGGGATTCTGCGATTTTTCTAGTAGCCCTAGATGTAGATAAAATACCATCTAGACAATATCTTAATAAATGGTTTCAAGATTCTTGGTGTATTAAATTGGGAATTCAGTTTTCATTCTGTAGAATGTTACAAAAAGGCTTATTTCTTATTTTCTTTCATGATAAAGAAATGCAGAGGAAGGTTGTAGATAAACAATTTTGGAATGTAGGTAATGCCTGTTTTAGGGCCATTCCTTGGACCCCTCTTGCATGTAACGAGGAAATAATGGCACTCTCCAACCCTAAATGGGTAGTTATTAAAAATGTCCCCCCATTTTTGTGGAAATCTATATCTAAAATCACGGAACCGCTTGGAAAAGTCATTAAAATTGACTCCTCAGCTACTCTACTACCGCATATGGATGCAAGGGTACTCATTGCCTTCAACCCTGGAGTAACTTTCCCCCTCTGGAATTGACATTTGTATTGAAAACCGGCTCTTCTCATGCCCCCTAGAATATTTAGGAGGGATTAATGCATGCCATAGATGTAGAAGTGGCCGCTACCTTAAAAATTGCCCACTGATGGTGAAGAAAAATGGTACCTCCTTCAAGAAGACCTCCAGTAGAATCCACCTTCACCCGGACCCGAGGGAGAAAAAAAAAATGAACCTAATTCCTCTATATCCCCTCCTCTAGACCCATCTTCCCTACCCAGGGTTGCTGAATCAATACCCGCATCTAATCCTACTCCCCCTATTTCCCAACCACAAACCCACCCCTGCCCCTCCAGCAATCCTCCCTCAATTGCCGAATCTATACTTAAGTACCAGTCGGCATTAAAAGAAGCTACTGTAGCTGCTAGTGAACCTGAATCAGTGGAACTAGATAATAGCAATTTCTCCAATAATTTGGGTGGACCCAGGAAGCAAAATGCTCAGCAAATTGTCCTTGACAAATTGAAAATGGTTGCAGAACAAAGGAAACAACTGGAACTTACATTAATTAACCAAAAGAAGGAGATTGATTCATGTACCATACCCTTCCTCCAAGAGTTGATCGGAGGGGAAGATGGTGGTACTCATATTACCACCAGGGCCACCGAGATGGTCAACCACTCCCCTCATAAACCTAAAGATAATATAAATGACCCCTCTGGAGATATGAACACCCCTCATATTGAAAATACACCATTGGAGTCAAAAGATGGAGGGGATACAGGACCCCCTGAAATGACCTCTAGTAGCACTGATGGGGAGATGGGGCCTACCACTTCTCCTTCTGACCAACCCCTAGAGAAAGGGCATGGTAATGAACCTAGGTTGCATTTGGAAGAAACTGTGACTAGCAATAATGAAAAGGAGACTTCATTTTCCCCTAACCCTAGAACCTTTGAGGTTGGAGCCAATGATGGGGGAGAAGAGCTAGCTGGTAATAAAACAAAGGAAAAAGGGAGGAAAAGATCTCCTAAGGTAAGTAAAGACAATACAGCTAGGAAGGAGTCCTTGGGACCTGAACAACTCTCTGAACTTAGGAAGAAGAGAGGTAGACCACTATCAACTGTGGCCTTTGATGCCAGCCATCTGTCTAAACCTGAGGAATGGCCCAAATGCTTTGAAGGGTTTAAATCCCTCGGGGACAATACTGAAGCAACCTCTTAATGATGAAAACCATCTCATGGAACATCAGGGGATTAGAGGCCCCTGATAGGAAATATGTGGTCAAAAGATTTCTAAATATGCACAAGGAAATTGACTGCCTTATGCTCCAAGAACTAAAATCAGTAGGATTCTCTCTAGAAATTGGGTTAAAATCCATCTAGAGAGACGCCACCCCCTTCTTCACCAATCACCCTAAAGGAAAGGGTGGAGCTGCAATATTGTTAAATCCTAAATGGACGAATAAAGTTATCAAATGGGGACAATCCCCTTGTGATAGGGCAGTCTGGGTAATCATACAGAATGAAGGTACTACATTTGGTCTCTGCTCAATCTATGCATCTAATGACTATCGAGAAAGGGGGGAGATGTGGGAATGGATTGCTAAATTAGATGACATCCCCTGGCTCTTGGGAGGTGACTTTAACATGGTAATCAATGCTCAAGATAAACAAGGAGGGAACAAGGTGGAATGGAGAGGTGTAGAGAGAATTCACTGGGAGATGATGGTTAACAAAATGAGATTGACAGACCCAATAGCAAGTAAAAAAGAGGAGCACAAGTCAATTTGGTACACTTGGTGCAACCACCAACAGTACAATAAGAGGGTCTATTGCAAACTAGATAGGTTCTACTTCAACAAGGATTTTTTTGAAATTATTAAAAAAGAGGATGGTCTTCAATATGCTGGCATACCGTATACACTATTTGATCATCACCCCATTATGATTGGGTTAAAGGTAACTAATTCCAAATCGGCCCTACCTAACCCTAGTTCAAATTTTAGAATGAACACTAGCCTGCTAAAAGATGGTGATCTAAAATGTGCAATGTACCTGGTCAGAATGTTTAACAAACATGGAAACAGTCAATTGACAAACATTGATAGATGGAATCAAAATATCACAACCTGGACCTCACTTTGTCAGGTGGTAGGCAAAAAGAAAGCTAAAGATGCTAGAGCATCTGAGGTGCAATTGCACAGTGCATTACAATTGGCAGAATCCGAACTTCAAGAGGATCCAAAAAATGTATCACTCACCAGTCAACTAATCAAGGCCAAAAATGACCTTAGAAGGCTCCAAAACCAGAGAATCAAAGGATGGAGAAGAAGGGCTAAACTAAACTGGCTAGATACTGGGGATCGGGGATCTAAGTTTTTCTTCTAGATGCTCAAAATGAAACAAGCAAGAGAGAAAATAGACACCATATGGGAAGAGAATAAGAACCTCTCTGAGCCCAATGAGATTCTAGAGTGCTTTGCTCAATTTTACAAGAAGTTATTCTCTGCAGAACCAGCTAAGGAAGAGCAGGAAAATGCAAGGAAAATAGTTATGTCTTTAGTCCCCAAACTCCTTGAGGAAGAAGATAGCAGGATGCTTGAAAGAACTATCTCTAAAGAAGAAATTAAAGAAGCTATAGTGGCCCTCAATAATGACAAATCTCTTGGTCCTGATGGATTCCCAGTAGAATTTTACAAAGATAATATTGAGTGGATTGTGGATGATCTGCATGTTCTATGCTCTGAGGCTATTCACAATGGGTCCCTGGGAGAAAATATAAACCAAGGCCTTATTAAGCTCATTCCTAAAGAGGGTGACAGAACCCTGGTTAAAAACTAGAGACCCATTACACTGTTAAATGTGTCATACAAGATCTTAGCGAAATTCACAGCAAGCAGATTAGAAAAAATCTTACCAAAGATTATTAGCTCTACACAAACAGGATTTGTCAAAGGACGGTATATACTAGAGAAGTTAATCACATGTTGGGAATCACTTCATTGGGCAAAAGAGTCAGGGCAGAATGGGGCTATGTTACTCATAGACTTCGAGAAAGCTTATGACAGAATAGAATGGGAATATATTATACAGATGCTCGAGTCGCTAGGATTCCCCCCTGGGTTCTGTAAACTGGTAAAAACCCTATTATGTGATGCTAATGCCGTTGTAGAAGTTAATGGAATGAGATCCCCCGAATTTGCACTAACCAGATCTATCAAGCAAGGATGCCCCCTAGCCCCACCCCTTTTTGTCCTAGCTGTTGATGCAATGTTCTACTTACTTAAAGACTCCTCTGTCACTCCTCCTGTCGGGGGCATTTCACTACCGAACAAAAAGGAAATCTGTAATGTCCAATTTGTTGATGATACTGCAATATTAATTAAACTTGATGAAGAAAACCTTGTTGCTCTGCTGAAAAATATAGAGCTACTCTGCCTAGCCTCTGGAAGCAAGATAGCTATGCACAAATCCAACCTACTTGGCTGGGATGAAAGCCCCCCGAACTGGCTCTCAAAATTCTCTCTCAACTGGCTGGGCCCTTCTCATATTGTTAAATATCTAGGCATCCCATTCTCTGTCCTCCCAAATCTAAAAGAAATGTGGGACTAGGTAAGGAATAAGATAGAAAAGAAGCTCTCTAAATGGAATAGGAACTATCTGTCTTTAGCTAGAAGATTTCAGGTCTGTCAAAAGATCTTGGCATCATATAACATATACTTCTCTTTTGCCTGGCTCTTCAAAAACTACCAATTTAATAATATCCAAAAACAGATAAGGGATTTCCTTTGGTCTGATGGAAAAGGTACCAGGAAGCAACATGCAGTGAAATGGGAGTGGTGTACTATGCATAAACTCTATGGTGGGATGGGTCTAAAAGATCTCAAATTACAAGGTATTGCCCTCGCATCCAAATGGATCCTCAAAGCCATGGATGGAGATGAGCCATGGAAAGTCCTAATAAGGAACAATATTTCATCCTCAATTCCTAAGAAAGCCAAGAAATGGAAGGATCTCCCTATGATAGACCTTCTTCTTGGACAGATAGAGGTAGCCCCAGCTGGGTCAGAGGTCTTTAAGTCCCTATGGAAAGCTTGGGAGCAGGTGAAACACTTGGTGCAAATCAATGCAAATGGAAATAGATAGGGGCAGATTACCAATGACAGATCTATATGGTGGAATCTAATTCATAATGGGAAACCATTGGCAACTCTGCACTAAAGTGGCACAATATGGGAATTAAGTATTTTGACCAGATTCTGGAGAATGGCCAATTGAGAACATGGGAGGACCTGAAGATTACCTTCTCTATCCCGCTGTCCCAGAGCAGAACATATATCATCTTGAAATCAACGTTAGCCACTTCTCTTCCCCCACCTCACCCTTCTCTCCCTCACTCTTCCATCTCTACACTCTGTTGGGTTGATGGCACACCTCTCCCCTCCCTTAAAGCCAAATGCATATATGCGTCTCTCACTAAGGCAGATGTCATTTTTCTTCACCTGGACAGATGCTGGGAACTAAAATGGGAACCAAAGGAGTGGAAAGATAGGTTAGGTAAATTCTGGGGGTCTCAAAATAAACCAAAAATCAATTCTTTGGCTGGAGATTGTTGTTAAATAAACTCCCCATTAAAGACAAGGAGGGTAACTTCCTGAACTGCAAAATTTGTAAAGTACCAAAATCTGTAAAACACATCTTTTTTGAATGTCACTTTGCAAAAGAAATTTGGAAATTGTTCGGTCTTAATCTGGAAACTAATGGTATTGAAATCATAAATGTTGTTTTAGGCTACATTAAGGGTTGTAGGAAAACTGCAAGTATCTTCTGGTCCTGTTTATCTTTAGAAATTCTTTGGCTCATTTGGAAATACCGTAATGATGATGTCTTTAATGACAGCACCAGGCACCTCACTAAGTCTCTTAGGAGACTCATTTTTTATACTGTTTCAATCCAGGTCATTGTGGTTATAAAGTTAGGCTCAAAAAAGTTTGATAGATGGATAAAGGAGGGTGCCACCACCGTTTACATCAGGGAGCTATCCCATGGCTTCACATGGGAGAGAGATGAACCAAGAAAGGCAGCATTTGAGAAAACACTCATGGCCTTCATGAGACAGATGGACCGTAGACACCTACACATGGAGATTTCCCGGGAGGAAGCTGACTTTCTTCATGAGCACACCTCACATCCCCACAAGCAGGATATACTTGATGGACGCAAGGAAGTATGGCAGGATGGAAACATGGGTTGGGTGGCCTAGATCCCACCAGTTGGAGACAACCTTGACCTAGATTCTGAAATCTCCCTTTCATAGTCCTTTAGAACTCTATTTTTTGGTCCTTTTGCTCATATAATTATGATGTAATTAGTGTAAACATCTTTCCATAAGTGGAGGTTCTCGTGAAACTCTATATTTTTTGTGCATGCATCCTTCTACGATGCCTTGATGTACTCGTGAAACTCAGACATTCCTGATGACATGTAATGGCTATTTGATATCTAATCAAAAAATAATAATTCATTAAGCCACACTCAAAATCAATTAAATGAATAAATCATGTTTATTTAATTCAACCCCCTTTCCTCTTTTAAATAAATAATTAAAACATTTATTTAAATCCATAAACTACCCCTCCCCCACTTGCATTCTCCTACAAATGCAAGTTGCAACCATAATTGATATAAATTAATTTTTTTTTTTTTAAATCATATTTTCCCTCACCCACCAAACCCACTTGCAATCCTAAATCCACTTCTAGACTCTTCTAATCACTTTCTAAAATCTTCTAACCACTCATAATTAGCCTAATCCATCTCCTAAATATTGTCACATTCCTAAGCAACTTGAAGTCACTTCTCAAAACCTCCAAAGTCTTTGAAAAGCATTTAATGTTTTATGTGTTCAACAAGCTAACCCCTAAAGTCTTCCAAACCACTAATGGCTCTTACATGACCATTAATGGCTCTTACATAACCATTTATGGTTAATTCCACTTGCCCACATGGTTAGAGGCTTAACCTCTAACTCAACCTCCATATAACCCATGTGTCTCCTCAAGCATTCATTGTTTTGACCATGGTTATTCCCACTAACTCTTGCACAAGAGTTTGTCCATTGGATAAAGGCATTATTCATTGGATAAAGGCTTTATTCATTCAACCCAACTTAAACCTTAACTCCTAAGGTAACCCTCAAGTCATCTCAAGCATTTAATGTTTCTTCCATCTCCTCTCAAGCCATCTCATGTTGACATTTGTCATTCTGGGATTGGATTGAAAGCCCTCACATGGATCATAAACCCATCAATCCTAACCCTTGTTGAGATTACTCAATCTCAACCATCCATTTCTCCATTTTTCCTACAAATAGAGCTCATTTCTTCATAATCTAAATCCAGAAATCTTGCATGCATCTAAGTTATAGTGAATTTAGGAGAGCATTTTAGCATAATCTACATTTGTCTTTTTGGCTAAAATTAACATTAGTTAATTAAATAACATCTCATATTTAGCTTGTTTTACACTTACATTGGCATAATTAATCATTTTCAATCTTGAATCTCCATAAGACATCTAGAATAGTGCAAAAAGCTACTGAGAGCTACACTCATTTGGAACTTGGAGAGGAGAGGAACAAGGGAGGAGCAGCTACAAGCATGTTGGAGGGCATTTGGGGATGTTTCATTGCATTCCTTCGTTTTGTTAAGCTTTATATTTTATGTTTGGTATCTCTCTTGATATGCTTGCTTAAGATAGTCTTTCATTTATGATTTCTGACACTAACACTAACGTTTGAATTGCTCCTTGTGTTTGTGTGTATTCCTAACATCCTTTTTGCAGAGCATCATTTGGTGAACTCGACGTGAATCAAACATGCAACTTTCTGATCGATTTGATAAAGTACTATTTTTTTATGTTTTAATTGACACATAGGTCGCGCCTTAGCGCTATTGAACACGCTCTAGCACCTTCAAAAGTTGGTGATTTAGCGTTATTGTTCACCAAAATAGCGCTATTGTCTTCCAAATGGCGCTATTGTCCTTATAGCACTATTGACCATTAAATAGCATTATTGTACCTAGTTTTAGTGTTTTTGCGCTCTTTGTTTGACAAAGTCTTTTAGCGCATTTATCTTTCTTGTAGCGTGTTTGTATTTAGTTTAGCGCTTCTGTCATTAATATAGTGCTTTCGTGTTAAATAGCGCTTATGTTTTCACACGGAGTGGCGCTATTGTAATAGAGAGTTGTAAAATCCTTTTTGTAACCGAAAAATCAAAAACATTTAGGCTTGTAGAAGCCCACCAAAAATCCCTTTTCAACTGACTGATTGCTTTTTTGTGCAGGTTTTTCACTAACCCTATTGCAAGATTTTTTAAGAGTTAGATTAGGAAGCAAAATTGTTTTTTACTAATTTTGTATTTTAAAGTTGGGTTTAAAATGAATTCACGTTCTATTTTTGCTTAAAAGAATTAACTTCACATTTCCTATTGGGTCCTAAAATGAATCACAAGTTTTAAATTTGGGTTTAAAAGGAATCTCACTTGTCAAAATAAAGAGAACCACAAACTCAAACCCAACAAATTTGTTTTTCTTGCAAGTTAGGAATCATTTCATTTTGGGTTTAAAACAAGACAAAACAAACTTTTATTTTTTGCATCAAGCTAAAATTCACAATCAACACTTCATTTGTGCAAGTTAAAAAGAACCCCCAATTTGTCAAAGTTTTTGTTTTCAAAACGACTTTACTTCAAGCAAACGTGCTTCAAATTCAGTTGACCAGGATTTCAAGTTCCTAGATAAACAACATTTTGCCTTGAAGTTAAAAAAGAACACCATGATTGTTGGAGCAACATCTCCAAATAGCTTTTAGATCACATTGCTATAAATTGGTTAAAAAGAACAAGTGTTTTTAGTGTTTGGCACACTTGTCCAAAGTTTTGTAGAGTGGTCTTACTTCTAACACACACTATCCTCTCCCTTGGCTTTCGTGGTCCTAGGTGCAAGAGAAAAGTGTTAGTAACATTCAAGGTTTTATCTTTTTAAGAGAGGCCTACCAAGAAACACATCACTCTTGGGAATGACCTCGCACGATAAATCCTTTGAGCCGCTATAAAAATCAGGTGTGAGCTAAAGTTGTAGCCTTGGGTATAGTTGTTCCTACAGTGTAACTTGTCGAAAGGACATATGGGCCCCACCATAAATTACAGGGCTCTTAAGTGAGTCACTGCAGAATGAACTTGTGTCCAAAAACATCGAACATTACTAGACACCTTTTTATATAAAAGCCCACCTGTTCTATTGATTGAGGATATTTGTGAGAAGTTCAATGCAAGAGCATAGATGGTTTTGCTCCCAAGATACTCACCATACATATTTCCTTGTGCAGAAACAGGGTTTTTTGAAAAGCTACTTGTAGCTTGATAAAAGTGGCTCCCCCATCATAGGGATCATCTATCTGGTATGCTCATGCAAGACTTAGTATATCACATCCTTACCTGCTACGGCGGGATTCATAAGGTATGTAGTACCAAAGTTGAAGAAATATTAAGATGTGGGTTGAAATTATCGCAAATGGCCATTTGACCTTAGGGATAAAGTGTGTTTGAAGTGTCTTTGTTTTGTGTCAGACCAGTGATAAATTGAGCTGACTTCATGCTTTTGGAAAAACATACAAAAAAATTTGAAAAGGGGTCAAAAAGTTCACAGATTTGGTTGATTTAGACCCACACCTATTTGTGCCTTTTGAGGCAAAATTATTGTGTTTGTGTGTTTGCTCTATTTTCTTGTCAAAATAAATTCAAGACCAATTCAAACCAAGTATTCATCCAACACAATTTTTCATCAAATATTTGACCAACAAACCAACATCAAACAAAGTGCAAACAAGATATCAAATTATATGACCATCCTTCGAATCTTGAGAAAAAGTAATCTTCATCAACGTGTCAATTTGAAGAGAAGACCATTGAGTTCAAAGGCTTTTATCAAAAGAAGGAATTTTTTCTGTCTCAATAGACAAATTTTTGTCTCACACAAAGCCTTCTTGCGTCATATGCGTCTATATCTTCAAGGAAAATCCAACGAGTTCGATAAAGAGCCTTTGAACAACAAAGCTTTTACTCAGTAAAGAGCTTTGATTTATCACAAAAACAAATGAGGCAAATCAACCCCGCTTTCTTTCCAAACATCTACATTACATATAACATAACTCGAGAAGAACCACCAACCCCTGAGCGAGAAGAGGAAGAAGAAGTCTCATTTGTGACACAAAGTTTTTATTGAGGTCCATATTCTATCCACTCTCACATTCATACATCATCAATCCATTCAACTCTCAAAACATAAAAAGGTCTTGTCCTAAGTTCTTTTTAGATATTGCTTAAATCAAAACAACACATCACTTTTTAGAGTGTCTCTACATCTAAGTTAAATCATCCTAAGAGGCATTTCTATGCAGGTTAAAACTAGTCTATGAGTGCATCCTCTCATTACTAGGTAGCTTGATTTGTAACACATCTCAAACCTTGCTATACCTTATCACATCAACATTGTTGACAACACAAAGAGCAATTCACAAAGAACTTTGGTAAACATCCAGCCTTCAGTGTTAGAGATCCATCTTCTAAACACTTCACAAAATATTTATCTCTCATTCCATCACCAACTCATAATCACTTTCACCAAACTTCAAAAACAACTTTCAAACAAAATGGCTCACACGAGATTGAAAGCTAGACAACTAGAGATCGAAGAAGAGGAGGACGAAAATCTCAATGACTTTCAAGAAGCCATTGGAGGAGGTCCAAATGATGAAGATCCTAGTACCCCAACTCCTGAAGCAATAGAAAGAGCACAACAACCCCAGATTCAATCGACTTTTCGATGAAATCCTTAAAAACAACGCAGATGCTCATTTTTTGAGACTTGCTCAAGAGGGTGCTAAACTACCCTCTGATTTTGATACTGCTCAAATACAGCAAATATCATAAAACCATAGTCATAATGAGGGTGGAAGAGGTAGAAATTACTTCCGATATGACCTTAATCAAGGAAACCCCCCGCCTCCTCCTCCTAACGAAATAGACATGTTGAGGCAACAAGTCGAGAATCTCACTCAACAACTCCACAGTGGTGTGAAGACTTCCCGATTTTCACTTAATGATATTTGTTTGTATCCCTTTGATAGGAACCTACATATGCCACCTTTTCCACAAGGGTTTGAAACACCTAAGTTTGAAAAGTATCAGGGAAAAGGAGACCCTAGAGATCATGTTCGGGAATTTCACTCAACTTGCCTCGAAGTGGCATATGAAGACACATATCTAATGCACCTCTTTCCTCAGAGTTTGGGGGGAACAACCATGCAATGGTTTTCTCGATTACCAGGCAGCATTAAGACATTCGAGGAACTAGTCCAAAAGCTCATCATGCATTATTCACACAATATAGAACGCGATGTTACCATGGCAGATCTGTGCAATACCAAGCAAAAGTCAAGGGAGTTGTTTTCAGCTTTGCTACAATGGTGGAGGCAACTGTCTAGCAGACGTTCTCTTCATCTGCCTAAACGAGAGCTAGTGGAAATATTTATTTCCAACTTAAACGATGAAATGGAATTTCATCTAGACATGAAGGGCCCAGAGTCTTTTGAAGACATGATCACCCAGGGATTAAAATGTGAACGTGCCCTTATCAAAATATACAATGAACCAAAAGATGGCCCTCGCCCGTGTTTTAACAGTGATAAACCGAACTTCTGGAATAAAAACAAGAACATCGTCAATGGCGGGGTCGTAGATGCAATGACCATAAAAAGTGCACAACCTATGGTCATATTTGCAGAGCAAAATCCCCCTCCTAAAAACAACACCATTGCTCCTCCACAAAACCAAGGTCGCAATGCACCACAAGAGGAACCAAGACAACGACAACAAAACTATAAACCAAAACGTACATACACACCCTTAGGGGAACCCATCGAAACGGTATTGCATCAATTGGTCTCTTCAAATCTGGTGACCTTACCAAAGACATCTAACTATGAACCTCAAGTCAAACCTCCGTGGTGGAGAGATAATGAACATTGTGAATTCCACCAAGGGAAAGGGCATAAAACGAGTAACTGCCATTTACTGAAAGATCTTGTTCAAGATCTTATTAACCGAGGAGAAATTGAAATCGAAGGACACGAGCCAAAAACCTCAAATGATGATCATCTCATGTTCAAGAATCCGCTTCCATCACATGATCAAAGGGGTCCTTCCACCTCAGGGCAAAACACAGATACAACTAATTATACACGAGTTGCCTATAATTATACTGTGAATCACCTCTATGACGTCGATGAACAAATTGCAACCCTTGTTTGCCCTCTCGGGTAAACGGTTAAATGCAGAAAGTAAATGCACAGAACATAATGGAAAAATATATAAAATAACCAGCCTCTGTATTAATTCCACAGTCCATGTACAATAAGTGCTTATAACATTACATCTGACACGACTAACATGATCCTACTTCGAAGAAAAGGTACACAATATATAATACCCGAAGGGGTGCGACACAACCGTCGCGACTCCAACTACCTACCCGTCGGCTAACTAACTGACCGCCGTAACTCATTATTACCGACGACAACATAAACATAATATAACAACACAACATAATGATTATTCCTGGCAACATCATCCCCCCCAAGAAAAGAAGTCGACTCCGATGACTTAATACAAAATAGAGATGAACGGCAGGAACTATTGACGCCAGTCGGGCCCGGATCTTATACACTTGCTGCGTCCTCGCCTGAAAACCCTTTTCTGCTACCATCCGATGCTCAAGTGCGGATTTCACCAATATTGCTTCCTTTGCCATCACAGTCCTCCTGTGCTTAACCCAAACTTGTATGCAAAACACGTTTTTCAGTCTTAGGTTCCACCAACTGCTACTCAAATGATACTGTCTCCCTAGCCAATTTGTCCTCGATAGCCACCCGTGCTGCTCTCCCGGCATCCAACTCCTGTGTACGCTGAACTAAGTCTCACACGACTATTGCCCCCAACCTGGTGGTCGGCTCCTCCCGAGCCCTCTTTGCATCCACCACAGCAACCTCACGTCCAGCCGAGACATACTCCGAGTTCCTCAAAGCGTACGAGTCATGCTTGGAGGTGGCCACAATCCGCTGGCACAAATGCTAGGAGACACCTCAAATCCTCCATCACACTCCCCAAAGGCCAAAAACTGAAGTGAATAACTCCCTAGTGTCATACAACTGTGCGGACCTGCAATGCCTTCCCTCAAACTCTGTTTGTTCCCAACCTCCAAATCCGTCTCCCTCTACGGCTTATGGCTTCCCCACCAATGCTTAGCTGCAGGCTTCTTTCTCACAATACGGACAACCACAACACTTCCCGTGGTCTTCCGTAGCTCAAAATAAATTGGGGGTCTGGGGGCAGCGCCCCTCGCGGGGTCTGGGGCAGCACCCCCGCGGGGTCCTGGGGCAGCGCCCCAGGTGCACTCCCTATCGCAGTACAGGGCGGGGTCGAGGGGCAGCGCCCCCGCCACCAACACCAATTTACAACCTTCAGAACGCCACGAAAGTCCATGGCGCGCATCATTTCTGTGATATTTTATGATGTCAAAACCCTTCTTCTACACTCCAATATTTTCAATGTCTAGGCTCCAGATGTCATCGAATCATTTTTCAATCCGTCGTCGTTTTTTTTTTTTTTTGGCACTGTAATGTCCCCAATGGTACCCCGGCCATACAACCTCCCTGTATGATCAACAACAGCACTAGCACCTCCAATCGTGCGGCCACCTTCCCGTGCGGTCGACACCCTTCTTATCGTACGGACACACCTCCGGTCAACAACAGCACTGGCACCTCCAATCGTACGGCTGCTTGGTCTACCTGTGGCAGTCGTTTTGCCCTTACGTGGCTGTGTGGATTGTGCGGGCTTGGTCTCTTTTTTTCTTTTTCCTTTTGCGGCTGCTGCGCGTTGGTGTGCGTAACCCTTGCTGTGCGTGTTGATCGGGTCGTGCGGTGCGTCTTCCTCCTCCTTTATCCCTTGCTGTGCGGCGGTATTCGGTGTTGTGCGGTGGTCGGGCTGTGCGGTGTGCGGTGCGGGGTTCATGTCTCGGCAACAACCTTCGGTGGCTCCCACCGCACGGTGTGACCGCCGCACGATGGTGTCACCGTCGGTGGTGCCACCGCACGGTGGTGTCACCATCGGTGGTTCCACCGCACGGTGGTGTCACCGTCGGTGGTTCCACCGTCCACCGCACGGTGGTGTCACCTTGGTCCCACCATACAGTGGCCATTTTCCCTTTTTCTTTCTTTTTCTTTTTTTTTTTTTTTTGACCGCACGGTCGCTGTTGTACGGTCGTGCGATTTTTTTCAAATTTTTTTATTTTAATAAATTTTTGATCGTACGATCGTCTGTCATACAACCGTACGTTTCTTTCTTTCTTTCTTCCAACCGTACGGTCATCTGTCGTACGGCCCCGTACGGTGGTGTTTTTTTCCCTTCTCTTCTTTTTTTTTTTTTTTTTAAAGTTGTCTAGAGAGTCTTCGGCTCGAGTCCCCTGTCTCTGGGATCGCTCTTCATCCTTCTTGGTTTTCCTCACCCAAGAGTCGCCTGTTGTGGTCCTGTGCCTCTTGAGTCACCTGCCTGGCCTCTCGAGTCCCCCTCCATCCTCTCGAGTCCCTCTTCGGGCTCTCGGGTGTCCATCCGACCTCTCGGGTCCCCTGCGCGCTTCGCATGGCAGGGTTTCAATTTGGGCCCGTTGGTGGCAAGTCTATTTTCAATGGCCATCGGGAGACCTGGAACCACAAATTCTATAGGGAGCACGGTCTCCTTCCCGTACATAAGAAGAAGAAGAAGGATAATAAAGATTTTGAAGACTGCGGTCTTCCGCACAGGGTTCCAATCGTTGCCAACACTCTTCGGATTATCTACGTCGCCAGGGTTTGGGGCATCTCCCTTCCAATATTCTTTGTATTCCGGTAGGTACACCTCTGTTGGTTGCTCTGGTTCCTCTACTTCGAGCCTATAGCTTTGGAACATTTCATAATCCTCCATTTGCCAGTGGAAGAGCCCGTTAAGTGAGCATACCTCATCTTCAGAACATCCCTCCAATTCGAGCACCCCTTCACTGTTCGGCTCCATCGCGTTCTTGCCCTTGCTTTCATCGGGACCCCCTTCCCCTTTATTAGAGTCCTCTGAGTCCGAGTCGGAAGAGGCAAACTCTTCACCAACATCTTGGGTGTGTAGGTCAATGGTATATTTCCGCCCTCCCTTCTCCATGGAAAGTGTATTTTTCTTCTAGTTGTGGTTTACCCTCGCGTTGATTAACCACGCTCTCCCCAGGATGGCGTCATAGCCTTTCTTCTTCGAGGGAATAACCACGAAATCTAACAAGAATGGTTGTGTACCAATTGTCACTTGCTAGGCCATCAACAGCCCGAGTGGCTTAATGTCGTGTTGGTCCGCTCCCACCAGGTTGAATGTGGGTGGCCATAGGGTGGGCTTCCCCAGCTACTTCCATGTTTCTTCTGGTAGTACATTCACCCCAGATCCCCCGTCCACAATGGTGTCCTTCAGAATGGTCCCACGGATACCCATTTCTACCATAGTTGGGTGTCTACTACTGCTCATGGCTAGTAACATCGGGTCAGTCGAAGGGCTAACGGAAACCTCCACCTGTGGTGTACTCGACGATGCGGTGGCGGGAACCCGTACCTGTGGTGCACTCGACGATGCGGTGGCGGGAACCCCTACCTGTGGTGCACTCGACGATGCGGTGCTTTGCACATTGGTGAGGATGGCAGTCCTTAATTGTGGCATAGAGTCTAGAAGGTCTTTTACCTTTATCGACACCTCCATCTGCAAGATTTGCCCAATGATATTATTTTCCGCTTCCGTACAGAATGATGTACTCGCCACCTCGTTGTCCCGTCGTTCGGTCGTCATCTCACGTTCAATATTGGCCTTTGCCTCTCGTAATCTCTCCTTCTCCGTACGGGGGTCGGGATAAGTGGCTTTTTTTGTCTGGGCGCGAGCGATCGCCAGTACTTCTTTCTCACCAGTCTTCTCAGCCTTCTCAATGTTGAGGAGATTAACCCCTGCCTGCGGGCAATTTGCGTCCTCATGGTCGCCTGGCCCACACCAACGATAGAGGTGCTGAGGGGTGGCTTCCTTCGTGCAATCACGAGCGAAGTGCCCCCACTGATTACAGGCCCTACATTGGATAATTGGTCGGCCCTTGGCGTCATACTAGATACGGCTTCCGTTATTGTTATTGTTGCTATTCCTTCCGCCGCCGTGTCTGTTGTCCCGGTATCCTCCAGATGATGCCGTTGTGTTAGTATGTTGGCCGGTACCCGCTAGTGCGGATGTTGTGGCCTGCTCCGTGAACAGCACCTGGTTCATTTGCGTACCTCGGGTTTTCATGTTGTATGGGCACTCTTTGGTGGAGTGTCCCATCACTTGGCAAATCTCGCAGAATGCCTTCTTTTGGCAAGTACCCTTTGTGTGCCCTTCCTCTTTGCACTCAGTGCACCATATGTCCCCTTCGTTCCGACCAGTGCTTCTCATTATTTTGAATTCCTTTCTCATTCGCTCCATGTCTTTCTGGAGCGCTTGCACCCGTTTGCCAGCCTCGTCGTCGCTGCTGCTTTCCTGTGAAGAGTCATTATCCTCGGATGAGGATTTATTACTTTTCTTCTTCTTTGATGTTTTGTGTTCGCTCTCCAGGTCCATCGCCCTATTATAAGCGTTGTCATATGACGTCGGGGGTACAATTTTCATCTTCCTCCGTAGGGAGGATTTCAACCCTTCAACGAACCATCGTTTCTTCAATCCATCTGCGGGTTGGCTTTCCATTTTACCCAAGAGTTCTTTCAGCCTTCGACAGTATGCCCGTACTGTCTCCCTGGTACCTTGTTTGGTACTGTATATCTCTGTTACAATTTCATTGTCATCACGGAGCAACCAAAACTCCCCCGTGAATTCCTTCTGTAGATTGGCCCACGTGGCCACTTTTTGCTTGTCCACATCGGAGCACCAATCTATGGCAACTCCTCGTAACGTGGTTGGGAACTGCTATACCTAGTCATCCTGGTCTGTTACTCCGTTGGCGAACCAAATGGTTTCACATGTACGGCAGTGCCGTAAGGGGTCTTCCTTGCCCTCCCCTGTGAACTTTGGCAATTTTTGTTTACTCGCCATCCCACCGCTGGGTCTCACTCCTCTAATTCCTTGTGTGCTTGTACCTAGTGATCCTCTGCCTCCTGCAACTGAACCTCCACTAGTGGGTCCTCCGGAAAAAGTTGCTGACACCAAACCAAACAAATTGCCTCCCGTACGGTACCCTTGTGCTCCCTCGACACCTTTGGTCGTACTGTCACCTTCCGTTGTCTCCCTCCGGTTGTCTTCTAAAATGGACAAATTCTTTAGCAAGTCTCTGGTAGCGTCGATCAGGTTTAGACTTCGCCTTGTTTGTTCCACCAACTCTTCGCGGCTTCTTACCCTACGGTGGTATTCTGGCGAACTGTAGAGTTCTCCTTCGGCACCCTCCTTGACTCCTTCTGGCAGCCCTACAACAGTGTAGACAGTGTAGTTCTCTCCATCTATCTCTGCCTCCTCAACCTCCGTGACACCTCCTAGGTTCCCTTCGGGCAACCCCTTGGTCGGTTGTCCCTCGGCAAGCTGCCTTAGCCTACGCCTTCGTTCTATCTGTTGTCTGAGATTCAACACGGTTTGTGCCACTTCCCATTCGTCACTCTGTATCTTTTTATTTTTGTCCTTATTTAGTCTATTGGGCATAAGTCACTTCCATACATAGCAAACACACGCCATGTACACAAAAAAACTTTTATTATTTTTATTTTTATTTTGCCTTTCGGCCACAATTTATATCAGCAGTGTGTTGGGATTATTACAAGGTTCAATTTCCTCCTGGCCTGGCACCATCTCGTTCTGTTTCCCGTCGGCTATTCTCTTCGTAGCGTTGCAGGATTTGTTGTCGTCGCTCTTCCTAGGCAATCTCCTCCAGGCGGGCCTGTTGTGCCAGCGATGCCTGTGCAAGCAACCGGGGGAGGTGGTTCATCAACCGGTTTACTGCCAGGCTAACCTCCAGTGCTGTCCACACGGCACTTGGTGGGATTTCTGCCTCCGCCGCTTCTCGTCGAACGTATGTCTGAATGGCTACCTGGAGCAAAATTGAAAATTCTCGCGTTGTCGTGTCTTCTCCTGTGTACAGTTCTGTTCGGGCGTCGTCGGCCTCCGGGTTTACTTCACCAATGGGTAGGCCCATTATGTCTGTGCGCCATCTGTGTCTTCCGTTCCCGAGTTCGTCTAGGCAGCGGCGCCAAATGTTTGCCCTCTCGGGTAAACGGTTAAATGCAGAAAGTAAATGCACAGAACATAATGGAAAAATATATAAAATAACCAGCCTCTGTATTAATTCCATGGTCCATGTACAATAAGTGCTTATAACATTACATCTGACACGACTAACATGATCCTACTTCGAAGAAAAGGTACACAATATAATACCCGAAGGGGTGCGACACAATCGTCGCGACTCCAACTACCTACCCGTCGGCTAACTAACTGACCGCCATAACTCATTATTACCGACAACAACATAAACATAATATAACAACATAACATAATGATTATTCCCAGCAACAACCCTCACCATCAAAGATCCGAACCTTGCCTGCAATGTTGTTACGCGTCATAGCAAGATCACTATTAAAGCAGCTCCACAAGGAACAACATCCATCCCCAAGCAGTATAACCTTCTGGAACCATTGGACAAAACACCCGCACTCATTTCCATACTAGAGCTTTTATGCCTATCTCCCTCCCACAAAAATATCTTGGACCAAGCTCTCCAAGAAGCGTCCGTCCCTACCAATATTAATACAAATCAATTTCAAGATATGGTCGGTAATCTGAGGTCATCACCATGTCTCACTTTCTCTGAAAGCGACAATACATCCTTCCAACAACCTGATAACGCCTCACTCCATAATGAAGGATTTGTAAACCAACACAGGATCAAGCGAGTCTTGATTGACAATGGTGTCGGTCTGAATATATGTACATTACAGTTGGTTATAGCATTGGGATATGCAATAGAATCAGTGGACCCCCACAAAAAGATAACCATAAAATCCTATGATGATGCAGAGCGTTCTTCAAAAGGAGTTGTTGTGTTACCTATCAAAGTGGGCCCAGTGGTGAAGCACATCATCTGTCAAGTTCTGGACGTTCCTCTGCCATATAATCTCTTGTTAGAAAGACCTTGGATACATGCCATGCAAGTCATTCCATCCACCTATCATCAGTGTATCAAGTTTCCCCATAACGGTGTAGAAATCACAATCTTGGGCGATGCAAATCCATTTGCATATTGTAACAATATTAACCATCAACCAAAGATCATCGTTCCTAACAACAGAGAAGCTATTTCGTCCACATCATATGTTAGTCCAACCTCTCTTTCTAGTTCAATCACCCCTATACCAAAGCAAGAGAAGTTGAAAATGAAAATGGCTGAGGAAGGTCCTGGGGAATATAATCTAAGCCAACTCTTTTGTGTTGGGCAATTACCCACTTCTCCTAGAACTTATGGCAAGCATCAAAGATTACTTCAACCACCACTGGTCAAGCAAGCATGCACTTTGGCACGATTCATCCCCGGAAAAAGTCAGGAAGAGGAGACCAGAGATGAGGACCTAGTAGAATGGATCTACAAAGACCCTATCAAATACATCCCACAGGCTAAAGTACCTGTAGTCACATAAATCTGTCCACTTAATTAAATGAATATTTAGTATTTATTTGATTTTTTTTGTATTAAGCATCATATAAACATGAGTTACAAAAATTGAGAGTTTGGGCTGAGAACCTTTCAGCCGACTAAAGAGTTAACACCTAAGATCAGGAGCTATATCAGATAATAGCTCAGTCCATGATATACAATGATTTACATAGGAGCTGAAATTACAAAATTATATACAAAATGATAGTCTTGATAAAGCATCTCGGGGAGTACAGCTAATTGAACACAAAGGAGGAATCAGAGTCGTTGTTGTCGCCCACAGGGGGGAGCCAAGCTATTTATTTGATTATTTAACCATCAATGAATAATTAATTAAATTAATATTTAATTAATTCATCTTAACCCTCTTCTCCTATTAATTAAATAAATTATTCTTTTTATTTGATTTAATTCACTTAACCAAATTCAGACCATTAATTAAATAAATAAATCATATTTGTTTAATTAAATCTTCTCTCACATTTATTTAAATCCCCCAAAATCCCACCTCTCACATTTAAATAAATTAACATTTAATTAAATCACCTTTATCCTCCACCCACTTGCATTTTCCTACAAATGCAAGTTGCACAACTATTTTAAGTAAATTATTTATTTAAAATCCTATTTATCCTCACCCACTTGAAACCTTTAATGGTTTCCCTTAAAGTCTTCAAACTTATGGCTTCCTTCTAGAGTCTTCTCAAGCCTTTAATGGTTTCCCTTAAAGTCTTCAAACTCAATGGCTTCCTTCTAGAGTCTTCTTAAGCCTTTAATGGTTTTCTCTTAAAGTCTTCAAACTTAATGGCTTATTTCTAGAGTCTTCTTAAACCTTTAATGGTTTCCCTCAAAGTCTTCAAGCATTTAAATGTTTTATCTTCCTTTTTCTCATATAAATAAATTAAGATTTATTTAAATAAATCCAAAATCCACATTCACATTTAAATAAATTAATATTTATTTAAATATCTATCCAAATGCAAATTACACCATTTAATTGAAATAAATGGTTTTATTTCAATTGAAAATCCCAAAATTCCTCCCACTTGCATTCTCCTACAAAATCCACTTGCATGCCTAATTCCCTTCTAGATTCTTCTAACTCCTTCTAATTAGCCTAATCCTATCCTAATCATTGTCACATTCCTAAATAAAAGGAAGTCACTTCTCAAAAACCTCCAAAATCTTCAATAACCATTAAAGGCTTTATGTCTTCAAATGGTTAACCTCTAAAGTCTTCCAAACCATTAAAGGCTCTTACATAACCATTTATGGTTAACTCACCTTTTACCTTTGGTTAGAGACTTTCCTCTAACTTAACCATCATTTTGACTCATGGGTCTCTTCAAAGCATTTATTTATTTGACTAAAATAACCATTTAACCCTTGCACATTCATTTATCCCTTGAATAAAAGGAATATCCATTAACCTAACCCTAACCCAACCCCCTAGGATAACCATCATGTCCCCTCAATCATTTAATGCTCCTTATCTCTCTTCTCAAGCCTCCTCATGGTGACACTTGTCATCATGGGATTGGGTTGAAAGTCTCACATGGATTGAATATCTTTCAATCCTAACCCTTGTTAAGATTGTGCAATCTTAACCCTTCATTTCCCCATTTCTTCTATAAATAGAACCCTTCTCCTTAAGCAAAGAAGGAAGCATTAAAGTATTGTTGTTATACTGGTATTAGCATAGAGCTTTTTCATAGCATCACTATCTACACTTGCATAGCATTTGTTTATCATATTCAACCATCTTGAATCTCCATATGGCATCCATGGCTAGTGCTAAAAGCTAAGAGCTACACTCATGTGGAACTTGGAGAGGAGAGGAGCAAGGGAGAAGCAACTATGAGCATCTTGATTAGCATTTGGAGGAGTATAGTTTATCTATTCTATGTTTGTATGCTTTCTATTTCATGCTTAATATCTCTCTTGATATGCTTGTTTAGGATAATTTTTTGATGCTAACACTAACGTTTGTTTCTTGTGTTCTTGTGTGTGTTGCCATCAAACAGATTTTCTAATCCTTTTTGCAGAGCATCATTTGGTGAACCTGACATGAATCAAAGAGCAACCATTTTCAAGACTACTAACTTTTGAATGTTTTAATTGACACACAGGTCATGCTCTTGCGCTTTTGTTCTCAGTTTAGCGCCTTCGCAAATTGATACTTTAGCGCTATTGTCTATATTGTTGCTCTTTCGTGTTAAATAGCGCTTCTGTTTTCACACGGAGTAGAGCTATTGTAACAGAGAGTTGTAAGAAAATTCCATGTAACCGAAAACCAAAATTTTTAGGCTTGTAGAAGCCCACCAAAACATGCGGATTTGTCTAACTAATTATCTTTTGTGCAGGTTTTAACTAACCCCTACAATATGATTTTTTTGTTTTTTAACAATTTTAGCTTAGGAAATAAATTTGTTCATATTGCTAACTTTGTCTTTCAAGTTAGGATAAAATAAATTCATTTTCCTTTTGGGTTAAAATCAACTACACTTTCATTTGGAGTTTTAAAAAGAACCACATCTTTCGTTTGGAGCTCTAAATAAGAATCACACTTGTTCAAAGTTAAAAAGAATCACAAAAACAAACACACAAAATTATTTTTTTGCAAAGTTAGGAAACAAATTATTTTGGTGCTTAAAATCAACAAGGCAAATTTTATTTCTTGCATCAAACTAAAATTCACAATCAACACTTCATTTTATGCAAGTTAAAAAGAATCCTTAATTTGTCAAAAAATTTCTCAAATCAATTTACTTCAAGCAAAACGTGCTCTTAATTCAGTTGACCAGGATTTCCAATTCCTAGATTACAACACATTTTGTCATTGAAGGATAAAAAGAACACCATGACTGTTGGAGCAACATCTCCAAATAGTTAGATCACATTGCAAATGATGAGTTAAAAAGAACAAGTATCTTTTGTGTTTGGCACACTTGTGCAAAGTTTGTCGAGTGGTCCTACTTCTAACACACACTATCCTCTCCCTTGGTTTTCGTGGTCCTAGGTGCAAGAGAAAAGTGTTAGTAACACTCAAAGTTTATATTTTTAAGAGAGGTCTGCCAAGAGACACATCACTCTTGGGAACGACCTCGCGCGGTAAATCCTTCAAGCCGCTATAGAAATCAGGTGTGAGTGAAAGCTGTAGCCTTGGGTATAGTTATTCCTACAATGTAACTTTTTGAAAGGACAAATGGGTCCCACCACAAGGCTCTTAAGTGAGTCACTGCAGAATGAACTTATATCCAAAACATCAAAAAATACTAAACATCTTTAAGTAGTAGCCCACCCATTCTATTGATTGAGGATATTTGTGATAAATTCAGTGCAAGAGCATAGAAGGTTTTGCTCCCAAGACACTCACCTTACATATTTCCTTGAGTAGAAACATAGCTTTTTGAAAGGTTAATTGTAGCCCGATAAAAGTGGTGACTCCCCCATCATAGGGATCATCTATTTGTTATGCTCGTGCAAGACTTAGTATATCACATCCTTACCTGCCACGACGGGATTCATAAGGTATGTAGTACCAAAGTCGAAGAAATATCAAGATGTGGGATGAACTTATCACAACTGGCCATTTGACCTTAGGGATAAAGAGTGTTTGAAGTGTTTTCGTTTTGAGTCAAGACCAGTGCAAATTGAGCCGACTTCAGGCTTTAGAAAACACCTTAAAAACATTTAAAGGAAAGGGTCATAAAAAGTCCAAGGATTGGGTTGATCTAGACCCATACTTATTTGTGCCTTTTTGAGGCAACATTCTTGTGTTTATGTGCTTGCTTTGTTTTCTTGTCAAAAGAAAAATCAAAAATCAATTCCAAAACAAGTATTCATCCAACACAAACATTTTTCAAAAACCAACAAAGGATCAAAATCAAACAGCAAAAATATCAAACTATATGACCATTCTTCACATCTTGAGAAAGAAGAATCTTCATCAACACATCAACTTGAAGACAAGACCATTGAGCTCAAAGGCTCTTATCAAAAGGAGGAAATTCTTCTATCTTAATAGACAAATCTTTGTCTCTAATAGAGCTTTTCTGCGTCACATGCGTCTCTATCTTCAAGGGAAATCAAACGAGTTTGATCAAGAGTCATTAAACCACCGAGCTTTTATGCAATATCGCACTTTGAGTTATCACAAGAACAAAGGAGGTAAGATCAACCTTGACTTCTTTCCAGACATTTGCATCACATATAACGTAGTTCAGGAAGAACCACCAACTCCCGAAAGAGAAGAAGAAGAATTTGTCCCCTATGTGACACAGAGTTTTTATTGAAGCTAGCATCTCATCCATTCTCACATTCACATTATCAATCCGTTTCAACTCTCAAAACATTAAGAGGTTCTTGTCCTAAGTTCTATTTCAATATTGCTTGAATCAAACACAAATACATCACTTTTTAGAGTGTCTCGACATCTAGGATAAACTCATCCTAAGAGGCATTTCTACGTAGGTTAAACCTAGTCTTTGAGTAAATCCTCTCATTACTAGGTAGTTGAATCTGTAACACATCTCAGATCCCTCTGAACCTTATCACACCAAACTTTGTCAATCAAACATAACAAGCAAATCAAGAAAGAACTTTGGTAACATCTACCTTTAGTGCTAGAGATCCATATGCAAAACACCCCACCAAACATAAATCTCTCATTTCATCAACAACTCATCATCATTTTCACCCAACTTCAAAAAAAACTTGTAAACAAAATGGCTCAAACCAGATCTAGAACAAGACGAATAGAAATTGAAGAAGAAGAGGAAGACAATATCAATGAATTCCAAGAAGCCTTGGGAGAAAACGTAAATGACGAAAATCCAAGTACTCCTACTCCTGCGGCAATAGAAAGGGCACAACACAACCCTCTCTTTAATCGACTGTTTGATGAAATACTCAGGAGCAATGCTGATGCTCACTTTTTAAGACTTGCTCAAGAAGGAGCCAAACTACCCTCTGACTTTGATGTTGCACAACTAAGGCAAGCATCAGAACGACAAAGTCGCAATGAGGAAGAAAGAGGTCGAGATCCCATCAGATACAACCTTCATCAAGGTAATCCCCCTCCTCCTCCTCCAAATGAAATAGAAATGTTGCGGCAACAAGTTGAGAATCTCGCCCAACAACTTCATAGTGGTGTGAAAACTAATCAGTTTTCACTTAATGACATTTGTCCCTATCCCTTTGATAGGAATCTTCATATGCCACCTTTTCCGCGAGGGTTTGAAACACCCAAGTTTGAAAAGTATGAAGGAAAAGGAGATCCTCGTGATCATGTTAGAGAATTCCATTTAGCTTGCCTCGAAGTGGCATACGAGGATACATACCTAATGCGACTTTTTCCCCAAAGCTTGGGAGGAACAATCACATCATGGTTTTCCCGATTACCAGGTGGCATTAGGACATTTGAAGAACTCATCCAGAAATTTCTGGCACATTACTCACACAACATTGAACATGATATCACAATGGTTGATCTATGTAACACTAAACAAAAACCAGGTGAGCTATTTTCAGTCTTTCTGCAACAGTGGCGTCAAATGTCCAACAGACATTCTCTTCAGTTACCTAAACAAGATCTAGTGGAAATATTTATTTCCAACTTAAACAAAGAAATGGAATTTCACTTAGACGTGAAAGACACAGACTCTTTCAATGACATGATCACCAAAGGCTTAAAATGTGAGCGGGCTCTCATCAAAAAATGGCTTATCAAAATATATAATGAACCAAAGGATGGCCCTCGCCCACGCTTCAATAGTGACAAGCCTAAATTCTGGAACAAAAACAAAAACATCGTCAACGACGGGGTTGTGGATGCAAGAACTATCAAAAGTGCACAACCTATAGTTCGATTTCCAAGACAGAATCCCCCACCTAAGACTAACACAGTTGCTCCTCCAAATCAAGGCCACATCACATCTCAAAATGAACCCAGACAACGTCAACAAAAACTAAAGCGAACATACACTCCCTTAGGGGAACCCATCGAAACAGTGTTACGACAATTGGTTTCTCAAAATCTGGTAACCTTACCCAAAACATCAAATTATGAACCTCAAGTCAAACCTTCATGGTGGAGGGATACTGAACATTGCGATTTCAATCAAGGGAAAGGACATAAGACAAGCAATTGTCACAGATTGAAAGATCTTATTCAGGATCTTATTGACCGAGGTGAAATTGAAATCGAAGGACATGACCCAAAGACAACAAACAATGATCATCTCATGTTTAAAAATCCACTTCCATCACAAGATCAAAGGGGTCCTTCCACTTCAAGGCGAAACACAGATACCACTGATTATACGCAAGCCGCGTATAATTACACTGTGAATCACCTATATGATGCCAATGAACAAATTGCAACTATTACCATAAAAAATCTCAGCTCCACTTGCAATGTTGTTACACGTCGCGGCAAGATTGCCATAAAAGCAGCTCCACAAGGGACCCCATCTATCCCAAAGCAGTATAACCTTGTGGAACAGTTAGACAAAACACCCGCACTAATATCTATCTTAGAGCTATTGCGCCTATCTCCATCCCATAAAACAATCTTGGATCAAGCTCTCCAAGAGGCGTCAGTCCTTGCAAACCTAAATACAAATCAGTTCCAAGCCATGGTTGGAAATCTAAGATCATCACCTTGTCTCACTTTCTTTGAAAGTGACAACTCATCCTTCCAGCAACCTCACAATGCCTCACTCCACATTGAAGGGTTTATCAACCAACATAGGAACAAGCGAGTCTTGATCAATAATGGAGTAGGCTTGAATATCTGTACACTACAATTAGTTACAGCTTTGGGATATGCAATTGAATCGGTGGATCCCCGCAAGAAGATCACAATCAAAGCTTATGATGATGCAGAGCGTTCATCCAAATGAGCTGTTGTACTACCAATCCGAGTGGGCCCTGTGGTGAAACACATCATCTGTCAAGTCCTGGACCTTCCTCTGCCATACAATTTGTTGTTGGGAAGACCTTGGATACACGTCATGCAAGCCGTTCCATCCACTTACCATCAGTGTATCAAGTTCCCGCATAATGGTGTAGAAATTATAATCATGGGCGATGCAAACCCCTTTGCATATTGTCATAATATAAGTCATCAACCAGAGATTACTGTTCCCAACAATAGAGAAGCCATCTCATCCACATCATACGTAAGTCCAGCCTCTCTTTCCAGTTCAAACACCACTATACCCAAGCAAGAGAAGCTCAAGATGAAAATAGCAGAGGAAGGTCCTAGGGAATACAATCTCAGCCAACTCTTTTGTGTTGGACAAATGCCCACTTCTCCTAGAACACATGGAAAACTTCAACAGGTACTTCAATCACCACTGGTCAAACCAGCATGTACTTTGACATCTTTAATCCTTGGAAAGAGTCAAGAAGAGGAAACCAAAGATGAGGACTTAGCAAAATGTATCTATAAAGATCCTATCACCATGAACATCGCACAAGCTAAGCTTCCCACAGATCAATATGGAAAGGGCCTTCTCATTATGCAAAGGATGGGTTATGATGGTCAGAGTGCTTTGGGACCTTACAAGCAATGACGACATGAGCCTTTGCAACCGGAATTAAAGCCTAAGGATAACACAGGACTAGGCTTTCAAAAGGAGATCCTGCCTAAGCTCCGATTCAAAGGGAAACCTAACAAACCTCTATATCAACCTACTACAAAGAGGCCACCTTTGATCATATCAGCAGCACCGCACACCATCACAACTGCCCCACTGAGGCTAAAAATCCTAGCAAGATCATCCCTAACACCCATCATTCCACCAATCAAACCAGCAACCCTATCAACAGCAGCAATAACATCAAAAGCACCATTAGCAGTAGCAACTATATCAGAATTCCCAGCGATATCAACAACACTGGCAATTCCAGCAAAAGCAGCAGAGTCAGCAACACCGATGCTCCCCATATCGGATTCACTGATCCCCATAATCCTTCCTGTAGCACCGATCATTTCATCTACAATGGTACATCAGCCGATCACACCTGTAGTGTTTAACTCGAAAGATATCCCAATATGGTATAGCAATCGGATACTGGAAAGCGACTCAGAGACCGACTCGCATGAGTGGGAGTTTGATTCAGTACATTTGAATACTTCAGATGAGGAAGACACATCACCCCTTCCACCTCACAAAGACATCTTTGTTTATGGAGAAGCGCAGATTAAAACCTCTTGGGTTCCTGAACTGGAAACATCTTCCATAGACCCTACGTCACATCCTGCACCCGATTCTGACAGGGAGAGTACCATCAACGACCTTGACCACAATGTCTTAACCCTCATTGACACATCTAACGAACTTAACCTAATCGATGAGGTAATGCCCATTATCCATCCTCAACTCATCTAATGGAACCAACCTAATCCCCCATGCCTTGACCACTTCCAAAATGATGAGGTGATCTTTGACTTTTTGGAATTATGGGATAACATACCAAGCAGGGATCACAAAGCTGGACTTTCCATAGAACTTAATAGCGCAGCATACTTTGGGGCGGATGCCAAACCTTTCAGCTGCAAAAATATAACAATAAAACATGGATCTTCCAGTGAAAACCACACTGTGGCACTGTTTGATCCCATAAAAGTAAAAATAAAGAGTATATCCAATGGTGAAAACCTCTCTGAGGTGCCTGAGGATGAAAGGTTTGACATCCTCCCCTCTAGTACACAGCAGGAACGATCAACGATTCTCATCGAGGAAACAAAAGAATACAACGTGGGGACTCCTGAAACTCCTCACCACATACATCTAGCATCTCTTTTGACTTCAAAGGAACAGCCCAAGTTTGTTGAATTCTTCCAGAAATGCCAGATCAACTTTGCATGGTCATATGCAAACATACCTGGTCTTGATCTGGATTTAGTCATGCATCACCTCACCGTAGCAGAAGGAGCCAAGCCTGTTAAACAGAAGCTTCGCAAGATGCATCCCCAGATCGCAATACTAGTCAAAACAGAACTTAAGAAACTCCTAGATGTTAGTTTCATTCGACCAATTGATTATGCAGATTAGATATCCAACATTGTGCCCGTTGGCAAACCAAATGGGGGCATCCGTATCTGTCCTGACTTCAGAGATCTGAACAAAGCATGTCCTAAAGATGACTTCCCCCTACCAAACATCGACATAATAGTGGACCTAACAGCAGGACATGCCATGCTTTCTCTCATGGATGGATTTTCAGGATACAATCAGATAAAGATCACACCAAAGGATCAACATAAGACGGCCTTCACCTGTCCATGGGGAACATACTGCTGGAATGTAATGCCTTTTGGTCTAAAGAATGCAGGAGCGACCTATCAACGAGCAATGACCACTATCTTTCATGACATGATGCATACCATAATGGAAGATTATGTTGATGACTTATTGGCAAAATCACTAACAAGAGAAGGTCATCTAGAAATATTAGAGAAAATCTTTGATAGACTGGAACAATATCATGTTCGACTCAACCCAAACAAATGTGTCTTTGGAGTAACCTCAAGGAAACTTCTAGGATACATTGTCTCAAGTAAAGGTATTGAGGTTGATCCTGCAAAGGTCAAAGCAATCATGGACATGCCACCTCCAAAGAACGTCAGTCAACTAAGGACATTACAAGGGCGGCTACAATTCATCCGAAGATTCATTGCACAGCTAGCAGATAAGTGTTACCCATTTACACACCCACTACACAAAAACATCCGCTTTCAATGGGATACCAGATGCTTAAAGACTATCTCATGAATACACCATTGTTGATCCCACTAGATCCGAGCAGACCTCTGTTACTCTATATTTCAGCAACTAATACAGCATTGGGAGTGCTACTGGCTTAACACAATGCAGAAGGGAAAGAGTGTGCTATTTACTACATCTCTCACACACTGGTTGGCTATGAATTCAATTATACACCTATTGAGCAAGCTTCCCTAGCAGTAATCTTGGTAGCCACTAAATTGAGGCACTATTTGTTAACACACAAGGTACAACTCATTGCAAAGATCAATCCACTCAAGTACTTACTCAGTAAAGCCACGTTGACTGGCAGCTTGGCCAAATGGGTGATGATTCTAAGTGAATTTCACATCAAGTATGTGGACCGTAAGGCTATTAAGGGTCAAGTTATTGCAGATCAGTTGGTCGATGCACCACTCATAGGCGATCATCCCCTCATTTCCAATTTTCCAGATGAAGAGATATTCATGATCACGACATCACAACCATGGAAACTATACTTTGATGGTTCATACACTAGGCATGGCTTAGGGGCAGGCATTTTGTTTATCACACCTCAAGGTGACAGTATCCCGAAGTCTTACAGGCTTAATTTCCATGCACAAACAACATAGTTGAATATGAGGCCTTGATCACAGGACTCAAGCTAGCCATACAATGGAAGTTACAAGAACTACAAGTGTATGGCGACTCCCAATTGGTCATTCGACAAGCAATTGATGAATATCAGACAAAGGATGACAAACTCATGTCGTACAAACAAATGGTGGACAAATTAAAGGCATCATTCACTACTATCACCTTTGAACAGATACCCAGAGATCAGAATCGAGCTGCTGACGCTATGGCTACCATTGCATCTCTCCTAGATCTTCCACAGAATTCAACACACTACGAGTTCTTGGTAGAATAGCTTTGGATCCCTACTTATGATATCCCCGAATCCGAGATGATATGTCGCCTTATCGGTTCCGAATCCCCATGGTACGGTGACTTATATACCTACCTCTGTGATCACACACTTCCTCCTAACCAATCAAATAACCAACGTAAAACCTTCATTCACCAAACTGCTCGATATATCATTATTGCTAAAACCCTATACCGACGCAGTCTTGATAGTACTCTCCTTCGATGTCTAGAACATGATGAGATAACAAAGGCCTTGGAAGAAGTACATGAAGGAATTTGTGGAACTCACGCAAGCAGTCCATCACTAGCCAAGAAACTCCTGCGCACTGGATACTATTGGCCATCCATGGACAAAGACTCCTACTACTTTGTCAGAAAATACAAGAAATTCCAAGTTCATGGAGACCTAATACATGCACCCACACAGGAATTGCAACCAATCACAACACCATGGCCCTTTTATCAATGGGGACTTGACCTTGTGGGTAAAATCTATCCATCTTCATCCAACGACCACGAATTCATTATTACCACCACTGAATACTTCACAAAGTGGATCGAAGTTGTTCCACTTACCCAAGTCACCGGCAAGTAGATCGCCTCATTCATCCTCAATTACATCATCTGCCAGTATGGTGTACCCATGTCCATCATCATAGATAACGGTCTTCCATTCAAGAATAAAGATGTCTGTGAACTCTGTGAGAAGTTTCACATCCAACACCGCTTTTCCACTCCCTGTTACCCACAAGGCAATGGTCAGGCCGAAGCATCAAATAAGAACATATTGAGAATCCTCAAGAAGACGGTCAATAATGTCAGTCGTGATTGGCATGTTCAATTAAATCCAGCACTATGGGCGTATCGAACTAGTATTCAAACTGCTACGGGCGCAACTCCTTACTCACTAGTCTATGGTGCAGAAGCCATCCTTCCCATCGAGGTTGAGATACCATCTCTATGGGTTTCCTTGCATAATCTGATAGATGATGAAGCATACAGAGTATCACATCTTCAAGAATTGGAACTACTTTATGAGAAATGACAAGCTGCATACAACCACCTCAAAGCCTATCAGCAGCGCATGAGCAGAAGCTATAATCATCGAGTTCGACCTCGTACATTTGAGGTAGGTGATCTTGTTCTCCGAGAAAATCCTCGCAACCAACCAAACAGAGAACATCAGGGAAAGTTTGAATCAAACTGGCTGGGTCCATATGTTATCACTGTTGTATTTGTGTCTAGGGCATATCAGTTGGCTACTTCTGAAGGAGAACCGCTAGCAGATCCAATCAACATTATGCACCTCAAACGGTTTTATACCTAAAAGTTGTACAGAAAAACACCAAAAACATTCAGATAAATGTCCTGAAGAAAATACAAAAAAAAAATCAAAATAGTAAAGAGAAAAATCATGCATCCAAACGGTGAACAAACCACTCCGGTGGCACCTTGGGTAAGTGCGATGGTGAAAACCTGGCAAACAGGCGCCACTCATAAAGGCTATGGCTTCATTGTCTTTCAGACTTGTTGTGATCACATTCACTACATTCACTCATCCATCCATCCAAACCATGGCTCGTTATTGATCTGCAATTAAGGATAGTACTTCATGCGTCTTGCATCCCGCTTTTTCAGAGTCATGCCTAAAACTGGGGGCAATACCCTTAACCTATTTGATGGAAGTGGATTCCGCATTACTTGTGATTCATTGATTCTTCATTCAAAACTATCTCACAAAATCCAAAAACATTCAAAACTATCTCACAAAATCCAAAAATATTCAAAACTGTCTCTCCAAATACCAAAAACTTTGGAAAATTATCTCACAAAATACCAAAAACATTCAAAACAATCATCAAAATACCAAAAAAAACATTGAAAAACTATCTCACAAAACCCAAAAACCTCAGAAATCATCAAACAAACAAAAACATGGCAACGCTTTGTATATACGAATTTTTCAAAGCAGATACCACACAAACATGGTGAAATAATCAAACGATGACCACTTATCCAATCAACCAAACAATCAACATCAAACACGCAAACTGTCTAAACAAGGATGCATCCTTCCTTACCAAAACAAAGACAAAATGACATTTTATTTCACAAGAAAATTTTGTTTAAGCTATCAAAATACTTGATTGATTTGTAGGTTATTCATTCATTTATATATATCAGGTTCCTACGCTACTCCGGGATATCCACAAGTGATTAAGAGTAGCCGAGATGGTTCCTGCAGCATTGTTTGTATGTCTTCTGCAAATTATTCCGATGAAATTTTGGGGCATGTACTAATGGTGTCTACGTGGGAAGTTCACTAAGTTACGTGATCTTATGCAAAAATACAGTCATAGATCACTACGACTTGCTGACTACAATGTATACCTCGACCATATGAGCATGAACCATTATCGAGGATCCATATTCTTTATTCTTTATATATGTTGTTTGCTTACAGGTACAATGCTCCATCTTTGGTTCCTACTGCCTCCTCCACGCTCGATAATGATTTATCTCTTACTACAGTATGAACTTGTCTCAGGATATGATCGGCAAAAGATCAAGGAGGACGTTCCAAGTCATGCATGAAAGGAGATCATCCTTGTCTGTTCTACAAGCAATACTCAAGTCAACTTGATCCATTATATCAAGTTGCTTGTATTAACTTGCTATATCAAAATCCATGAAAGGAATAATCAGGTCATCTTGAATCATTATGTCAAGTTGCTTGTATTTTTCTTATAACATTTTAAAGCTCAATGATGAAAATAAATCACTATGGATTGTCATTCCATCTCATCTATATATATTGCATTCTATTGCATTCCATCCATCCATACATTCATAATAGCTACGTATCATTCATACATAGTAATGACTTCCATAGGAATGCATCATAGGTCCTCCATTTCTTCTATCTAACATCAAACCCCCCCCCCAACACTCCCCATCTTGGTAATCAGCATCACATACCCTACATCATCTCCCATCAACCCAATCAAGCCAATTTCTCTATCTACACAAGCACATCGACTCACACACACCTAGACTATCAACAAATACTTTGATCAAGTATCTTCGGGTCTCAACATGTAATCGATTATGGCAAACCTAGACTACAACAGGCATTTATCATAATGACCTAGTCTCAACGGGGCTCCTATGATTCACCACAACCATCCATCACACGCACACATTATCAATTGATCAACCAATCAAACACAATCATAACGGACAATTACATCAATTGTCTAAGTCTCAATGAGTATTTTGCTTCATATACCTTGACTTTATCGGGCAATTACATCAATTGTCTAAGTCACATCAGGTCACTTTGATTCACTTACTCAGACTTTATCTTGTCCAAGCAAACAACTGGCATCAATTGTCATGCTTTGACTCGACTGGGGCAATTAAACCGATTGCACCAGATTGTCGAACCAATTTTGATCAATTGTACAGTATCAATCAAAAACACAACACCACATTTGCACCGTATCTCCTGCATAACCTATGGGTACTCACTGGCTTGTCATTTCTCCGTATTCACTTTGTTTTCTTCCATTCTTTCACCGTTATTGCTAATTTATTTTATTCTACCTCCCCTCCACTTCTCGTTCTTTTTCGAGAGATTGCCCGATTCTTCAAAAAAAAAATCGACCCATCTCTCAAGGGGGCATACCACCCACTAAATTAACAATTATGGGGCATATTTCTTCACACCTATTTTTCTTTCTTTGAAACGATGCGATAAAACCGCACCGTCTCAAAGAGGGGCAAATGTAGTCACATAAATCTGTCCACTTAATTAAATGAATATTTAGTATTTATTTGATTATTTAACCATCAATCAATAATTAATTAAATTAATATTTAATTAATTCATCTTAACCCTCTTCTCCTATTAATTAAATAAATTATTTGATTTATTTGATTTAATTCACTTAACCAAATTCAGACCATTAATTAAATAAATAAATCATATTTGTTTAATTAAATCTTCTCTCACATTTAAATAAATTAATATTTATTTAAATCCCCCAAAATCCCACCTCTCACATTTAAATAAATTAACATTTATTTAAATCATCTTTATCCTCCACCCACTTGCATTTTCCTACAAATGCAAGTTGCACAACAATTTTAAGAAAATTATTTATTTAAAATCCTATTTATCCTCACCCACTTGAAACATTTAATGGTTTCCCTTAAAGTCTTCAAACTTAATGGCTTCCTTCTAGAGTCTTCTCAAGTCTTTAATGGTTTCCCTTAAAGTCTTCAAACTCAATGGCTTCCTTCTAGAGTCTTCTTAAGCCTTTAATGGTTTTCCCTTAAAGTCTTCAAACTTAATGGCTTATTTCTAGAGTCTTCTTAAGCCTTTAATGGTTTCCCTCAAAGTCTTCAAGCATTTAAATGTTTTATCTTCCTTTTTCTCATATGAATAAATTAAGATTTATTTAAATAAATCCAAAATTCACATTCACATTTATATTAATTTAAATTTAATTAATATCTATCCAAATGCAAATTACACCATTTAATTGAAATAAATGATTTTATTTCAATTGAAAATCCCAAAATTCCTCCCACTTGCATTCTCCTACAAAATCCACTTGCATGCCTAATTCCCTTCTAGATTCTTCTAACTCCTCTAATTAGCCTAATCCTATCCTAATCATTGTCACATTTCCAAATAAAAAGAAGTCACTTCTCAAAAACCTCCAAAGTCTTCAATAACCATTAAAGGCTTTATGTCTTCAAATGGTTAACCTCTAAAGTCTTCCAAACCATTAAAGACTCTTACATAACCATTTATGGTTAACTCACCTTTTATCTTTGGTTAGAGACTTTCCTCTAACTTAACCATCCTTTTGACTCATGGGTCTCTTCAAAGCATTTATTTCTTTGACTAAGGTAACCATTTAACCCTTGCACATTCATTTATCACTTGGATAAAAGGAATATCCATTAACCTAACCCTAACCCAACCCCCTAGGGTAACCATCATGTCCCCTCAAGCATTTAATGCTCCTTATCTCTCCTCTCAAGCCTCCTCATGGTGACACTTGTCAACATGGGATTGGGTTGAAAGTCTCACATGGATTGAATATCTTTCAATCCTAACCCTTGTTAAGATTTCTCAATCTTAACCCTTCATTTCCCCATTTCTTCTATAAATATAACCCTTCTCCTCAAGCAAAGAAGGAAGCATTAAAGTATTGTTGTTATACTGGTATTAGCATAGAGTTTTTTCATAGCATCACTATCTACACTTGCATAGCATTTGTTTATCATATTCAATCATCTTGAATCTCCATATGGCATCCATGGCTAGTGCTAAAAGCTAAGAGCTACACTCATGTGGGACTTGGAAAGGGGAGAAACAAGGGAGAAGCATCATGGAAGCATCTTAGGGAGGCTCTTCTCCTTTCTTTTGTTTTGTTAAACTTCTTTCATGCTTTTTTTGAAATCTCTTTTGATATGTTTGGAATGGTTTTTAGTTCTTTGTTTTGGTTTTATGGTTGAAACTAACTTATTAACATTGAACTTTGTTGTTGCCTTGCACCCATTTCCATGACATCACTACCCACAGACAAATATGGCAAAGACCTTACTATCATGCAAAGAATGGGCTATGATGGCCAGAGTGCTTTGAGACCTTGCAAGCAAGGACGACACGAGCCCTTACAACCAGAGTTAAAACCCAAAGATAACACTGGATTAGGTTTTCAAAAGGAATCTCTTCCTAAGCTCAAATTCAAAGGGAAACCCAACATACCTCTATACTAGCCTAATACCCTAAAGAGGCCACCCTTTATTATATCAACAACACCAAGAACAACACCAACTGCCCCAACAAGGTTGATAATTCCATCAGTGGCATCCACAGCACCACTCACACTGCTAAAAATACCTACAAAACCCATAATCCCACTAGCAGCACCATTAATATTACCCACAACACTGATAATCCTACCTCCAATCATCCCACCAATCAAACCAACAACCCCATCAGTAGCACCATTAGCAGTATTTGTACCCCCAGCAGCATTGACAAAACTGGTAAACCCATCAACAACATCAATGGCACCCACAGTACCAGGAATTCCATCACCAACAATACATCAGTCGATCACAACTACAGTGTTCAACTCAAAAGATATCCTGGTTTGGTATAGTAATCGAATACTAGAAAGCAACTCAGAGACTGACTCACATGAGTGGGAATTTGATTCTGTACATCTCAATACTTTAGATGAGGAAGACACATCACCACCTCCACCTCGCAAAGAAATCCCTGTTTATGGAGAGGCATAGATTAAAACCTCTTGGGTTCCTGAACTGGAAGCACCTTCCACAAACCCTACATCACATCCTACGCCTGATTTCGACAGGGAGAGTACCATCAATGACCTTCACTACAATGTATTAAACCTCACTGATGCATCTCATGAACTTAACCTGATCGATGAGGTAATGCCCATTATCCATCTTGAACTCATCGAATGGAACCAACCTAATCCCCCATGCCTTGACCAATTCCAAAACGATGAGGCGATCATTGACTTTTTGCAACTACGGGATAACATACCAAGCGGGGATCATAAAGTTGGATTCGCCATCGAATTTAATAGCGCAACATACTTTGGGGTGGATGCCAAACCTTTCAGCTGCAAAAACATCACAATAAAACATGGATCTTCCAGTGAAAACCACACAATGGCACTTGCTGATCCCAAAAAAGTAAAAATAAAGAGTGTATCTGACAGTGAAAACCTCTTTGAGGCGCCTGAGGATGAAAGGTTTGACATCCTCCCCTCTAGTACAAATCAAGAACGATCAACGATCCTCGTCGAGGAAACAAAATAATTCAATGTGGGGACCCCTAAGACTCCTCAGCAAATACATCTGGCATCTCTTTTAACTCTAGAGGAACAACCTAAATTTGTAGAATTCTTCCAGAAGCGTCAGATCAACTTCGCATGGTCATATGCTAACATTCTCGGTCTTGATCCAGATTTGGTCATGCATCACCTCAATGTAGCAAAAGGGGCTAAACCTGTCAAACAGAAGCTTCGCAAGATGCACCCCCAAATTGTTGTACTAGTCAAAATAGAACTTAAGAAACTCTTGGATGTTGGTTTTATTAGACCAATTGATTATGCAAAGTGGATCTCCAATATAGTACCTGTTGGTAAACCAAATGGGGGCATCCGTATCTATACATATTTCAGAGATCTAAACAAGGCATGTCCTAAGGATGACTTCCCCCTACCAAACATTGACATGATCGTGGACCTAACAGCAGGACATGCCATGCTTTCTCTTATGGATGGTTTTTCAGGGTACAACCAGATAAAGATTGTGCCAGAAGATCAACATAAAACTGTCTTCACATGTCCATGGGGAACATACTGTTGGAATGTGATGCCTTTTGGTCTAAAGAATGCAGGGGCAACCTATCAAAGAGCTATGACAACCATCTTTCATGATATGATGCATACCATAATGGAGGATTATGTTGATGACTTACTGGCAAAATCATTAAAAAGAGAAGGTCATCTTGCCATATTAGATAAAATCTTTGACAGACTAGAGCAATATCATGTACGACTTAATCCCAAGAAATGTGTCTTTGGAGTAACCTCAGGGAAGCTTCTAGGGTACATTGTCTCAAGCAAAGGCATTGAGGTTGATCCAGAAAAAGTCAAAGCAATCATGGGCATGCCACCTCTGAAGAACATCACTCAGTTAAGGACATTACAAGGGCACCTACAATCAATTCGGAGATGCATTGCACAACTGGCAGACAAGTGTCATCCCTTCACGCATCTGTTACACAAAAACATTCGCTTTCAATGGGATGCCAGATGCCAGCAAGCATTCCAGATGCTTAAGGACTATCTCATGAATATACGTTGTTGATCCCACCAGATCCAGGTAGACCTCTCTTGCTATATATCTTAGCTACAACCATAGCATTAGAAGTATTGTTGGCACAACACAATGCAGAAGGGAAAGAGTGTGTTGTATGCTATATCTCTCGCACACTAGTCGGCTATGAACTCAATTACACACCTATTGAGTGAGCTTGCCTAGCAGTCATCTTAGCAGCTACCAAATTAAGGCACTACATGTTGACGCATAAGGTAGAACTCATTGCAAAGATCAATCCACTAAAGTACCTACTCAACAAAGCGGCATTGACAAGCCGCTTGGCCAAATGGGTGATGATTTTGAGTGAATTAGACATTGAGTATGTGGACCGTAAGGCTATCAAGGGCCAAGCTATTACAGATCAGTTGGTCGATGCACTGCTAAAAGAAGATCATCCTCTTGTTTCTAACTTCCCAGATGAAGAGATCTTCATGATCACAACAGCACAACCTTGGAAGTTATACTTTGATGGCTCATATACTAGACATGGCTCAAGGGCAGGCATTCTGTTTATCACACCTCAAGGTGACAGCATCCCAAAGTCTTACAGGCTAAATTTTCCATGTACAAACAACATACCAAAATATGAGGCCTTGATCACAGGACTCAGACTAGCCATACAATGGAAACTAAAAGAGCTACAGGTATATAGCGACTCCCAACTCATCATCCGACAAGTCACAGATGAATATTAGACCAAGGATGATAAGTGTATGTCGTACAAGAAAATGATGGATAGTTTAAAAGCATCATTTACAACTATCACCTCTGAGCAGATACCTAGAGATCATAATCAAGCTGCTGACACCATGGCCACAATTGTATCTCTCCTAGATCTTTCACAAAATTCAACACGCAACGAGTTCTTGGTAGAACATCTTTGGATTCCCACTTATGATATCCTCGAATCTGAGATGATATGTCACCTTACCAATTCTGATTCCCCATGGTACGGTGAGTTATACACCTACCTACGCAATCACACACTTCCTCCTAACCAATCGAATAACCAACACAAAACCTTCATTCGACAAATCGCTTGATACACCATCATCACTGAAACCCTATATCGACGCAGTCTTGATGGTACTCTCCTTCGATGGTTGGAATAGGATGAGACAACAAAGGCCTTGGAAGAGGTACATGAAGGAATTTGTGGGACTCACTCAAGCTGTCCTTCACTATCCAAGATAATAATGCGAGCAAGATACTATTGGCCATCCATGGAAAAAGACTCCTACAATTTTGTCAGAAAATGCAAGAAGTGCCAAGTTCAGGGAGACCTAATACATGCACCAGCACAGGAATTGCAACCAATCACAACACCATGCCCCTTTTGTCAATGGGGACTTGGCCTTGTGGGTAAAATCCATCCATCTTCATCCAACGGCCACAAATTTATCATTACCGCCACTAAATACTTCACAAAGTGGATCGAAGCCGTTCCACTTACCCAAGTCACCGGCAAGTAGATCGCCTCATTCATCCTTAATTACATCATCTACCGGTATGGTGTACCCATGTCCATCATCACAGATAACGGGCTTCCTTTCAAAAATCAGGATGTTTGTGAGCTCTGTGAGAAGTTTCACATCCAACACCGCTTTTTCACTCCCTATTACTCACAAGGCAACAAGGCAATGGTCAGGCCAAAGCATCGAACAAAAACATATTGAGAATCCTCAAGAAGACAGTCAATGATGCTGGTCGTGATTGGCACGTTCAATTAAATCTAGCACTATGGGCGTATCGAACTAGCATTCAAACCCCTACAGGTGCAACTCCCTACTCACTGGTCTATGGAGAAGAAGTCATCCTTCCTATTGAGGTTGAGATACCATCTCTATGGGTTTCCTTGCACAATCTAATAGATGATGAAGCATACTAAGTCTCTTGTCTTCGAGACTTGGAACTACTTGATGAAAGGCGACAAGCTGCATACAACCACCTCAAGGCCTATCAGCAGCGCATGAGCAAAAGCTATAATCATTGGGTTAAACCTCCTACATTTGAGGTAGGTGATCTTTTTCTCAGGGAGAACCCTCGTAACCAACCAAACAAAGAACATCAAGGCAAGTTTGAATCAAACTGGCTGGGTCCATATGTTATCACTGTTGTATTTGGGTCCGGGGCATACCAGTTGGCCACTTCAGAAGGGGAACTGCTAGAATATCCGATCAACAACATGCACCTCAAAGGGTTTTATACATAAGCTGTACAGAGCATCAGGCTCCAATACATAGCAGAAAAACACCAAAAACATTCAGAAAAATATCCTGAAGAAAATACAAAAAAAAAATCAAAAAATAGTAAAGAGAAAAATCATGCATCCAAATGGTGAACAACCACTCTGGTGGCACCTTGGGTAAGTGTGATGGTGAAAACCTGGCAAACAGGCACCACTTGTAAAGGCTATGGCTCCATTGTCTTTCAGACTTGTTGCACTCACATTTATTGCATCCATTCATCCATCAATCAAACCATGGCTTGTTATTGATCTGCAATCAGGGATAGTACTTCATGCGTCCTGCATCCTGCTTTTCATAGTAATATCTAAACTGGGAGCAATGTTCTTAACCTATTGATAGAAGTAGATTCTACATTACTTGTGATTCATTGAGTTCTTCATTCAAAATTGTCTCACAAAATCCAAAAACATTCAAAAACACTCACAAAATCCAAAAACATTCAAAAACACTCACAAAATCAAAAAAACATTCCAAAACACTCGCAAAATCCAAAAACATCATAAGACATTGAAAACCAATCAAAAACATGGCAACGCATAATAAACCTTTGTACATACGCATCACAACAGACATCAAACAAACATTTTGAGCTACTCAAACGATGATCTCTTATCAAATCAACCAAACAATCAACACAAGTACACACAACTGTCTTAACAAGGATGCATCCTTCCTTACCAACACAAAGACATGATAACATTTTCTTTGACAAGAAAATTTTGTTTAAGCTATCAAGTACTTGGTCGGTTTGTTAGTTATTTATTCATTTATATTGGGTTCTTACGCCACTCCGGGATATCCACAAGTGATGAGAGTAGTCGGGATGGTTCCTAAGTATCGTTTTGTTTTATTGTTTGTGATTTGTTCCAATAAAGTTATGGGGCAGGTACTAATGGTGTCTACGTGGGAAGTTCACTAAACTACATGATCATATGCAAAAATCTAGTCATGGATCACTATGGATTAGTGACTACAGCATATACCTCGACCATCTGCACATGAACCAAAATGGAGGGTCCATATTCTTTATCTATACTGCTTGCTTACAGGTAGAATGCTCCAAACTTGGTTCCTACTACCTCGTCCAAGATTGATACTACCATGCTCAATGATGAAAAATAAAGCACTATGGATCATCATTCCATCCCATCTGTTTATATTGCATTTTGTTACACATCACCCATCCATTTGATCGTTCATTATTCATATTTATGGTTTGAATGCAAGTGTAAACAAGTTAAAATACGAGAGGTTATTTAATATGAATTGGTCTTGGACACAATCATGACGGAGTTCTCTGATACATCATCATTGCATCATGCAATTTCTCACCAACTTGCATTCATATATCATGAACTCATGGCATTATCATTCCATTACATTTAGTTGCATTTAAATGCATGTAGTTCATTATCATTTACTTGCATATAGATTTATTACATCCATTTAGATATTCATTTAAGTGCATCTAATATCATTTAGTTGCATTCATTATCATTCACTTACATTATCATCATTGCATCATTTCATCATTGCATTAAGGGCCTTTAGATTCATTTGGATAAATTTCCAATCATTTCATTTTACTTTCATTGTTAGACATAAACGTATATTCATTTAAATTCATTTAGTTGCATTCATTTGCATTTATTTATCTATTAGTCAAGTACATTCATCTATCCATCCAGTGTATTCTTATACTCATTCATTTCATTCTCATCTTAAAGTTTCATCTGGATTCATTAAGATGTGTCTATTTTCTTTTTAATTGCATTAAGGTGCAGTTACTCATTTTCCATTAGATATATTTCCTTTATTATCTTGCATTTAAAATCATGATCATATGTTTAGATTCATTTTCACATTCTCGATCATTTCCATCATTTAGTTGATTACTTACATACATGTTAGAAATCATTTAAACATGCATTTATTCCTTAAAAAGCACATTCTAATCATTAGTTGCATTCATCTAGAAACATGCATTCCATATGCATTAACATTTGTTCATCCATTTACAACACATTCATCTCAAAAAATAAATAAATACATTCATCTAGATTCATATTAAACACATGCATCATTTACTCATATCATCAGATCGTCATTATTATTCATTATCTTAACATACATCATTATCATTACATCATATGCATAGCAAAATACGAAATCATCCATAAAATATACACATGTTACCTGCATACACATATTCACATTATCCATCTGGTAACCTGCATACACATGTTAGCACATCATCCATAATACATGCATATAAAATCATCTCATCGATATATGCATCTAGCAAGTAAAAACATCTCATGCATATAAAGCATAACTCATAATCATCCTCAAACATAAACACATACATAACATCACATACATCTCATATCCTCACCAAAAATGAGATCTCATCGTATATCATCATATCGCATCATACAAAATACATGTATCAGAGTCCAATTATGTCTACAAAAATCGGCTACCAAAGAGCCATCCAAGTCACGATCCAACATAACAAATTTAATAAGTACATAAAAATCTCTCTCAAATAGCACTCTGGCTAGATGTTGCACCACCATCACCCCCTGCTCCACCACTACCCCCTGCACCACCCGCACTATCTCGTCGTGGAGGACCCATCACACCACCATTGCTCTGCATCCTCTGAGACCGCTCTGATCTCGCCCGACACATCTGCGAATAACTCAGTGCCCGCTGACTGGATGGCACCACCTGCTCATATAAACCCCGCCAATAGTCAACCTCTCCACCCGCCCGTCGTAGCTCCCTCGCCAATGAATCGGTTGATGGACCTTGTCCCTGTACTCCCTCCAAGACCCAAACTCTCTTCTGTAGCTGGATCACCCTGTCAACCGCATCATCCCACTCTCGCCTCACTACTGTCAACTTTGACTCTCATGCAAAAAGTTGGACATCTCTAGCTGCAACCTCTGACTCCATATCCTCCAGCTCTTCCTGGGTCATTGTCAAATGAGTCTACAAATATACTATCATATGCTCCCATAGGTCTCTCCCTCCCATCTCCATAGGATCCTCTCCTCCACATGTAGCTCCCTCTCCCATCTCCATAGGCACCTCTCCCTCCCCAATATCCCTACCTCCTACTCTGGTTGCTCCCTGTATCAAAGGACCCTGTGACAGTCGTAACGATTACCTGCCTCTCCCTCTCCTCTGCAACCATCCTCCCCCACCACCTCCACCTCCAAATCCACCACGACCCCCAAAACCCCCACGCCCACCACCTCCACCTCCTCCTACTCCACCATAACCTCCTCCTCCCCAACCACCACCTCCTCCTCCACCAGCACCTCCATCTCCTCCTCCTCTCCTCCTCTGTCATTGTCTCTTGTCATCCTCAAAGGATGGTATCGGCTCAGCTGGATCTAAAATGCATGGAATAGGATGTGCAGTACGATACTGCATGTACTCCTCTGTCACCCCTGCATCCACAATCTCCGGCCTCATATGCCATGGTCTCGCCTATAAGGTCTAGAAATCGGCTCGGGCCTGATCATACAGTAACACTAGGCCCCACTGAAATCTCTCCCATACTGCCCATGCATACTCCCTTGATCCCTTCAACAACCCCTACCTTCGTCCAAACTGTCTCATCACTCTACTTGGTACTTGTCTCTCTACATTGTAGGTTGTCCTACTAATCAAAAAACATGTCATAAATACATACGGCAAGGCCTCTGCATCATCCTCCCAGCGCTCACACTCAATATATGGCCTCCATATCACTGTATCCAAATCATCCAATGCCCGTCGCCACCACTCCAACTTCCCCAAGTGGGGTTGACTCATCATACCTCCATACATGTACACAGGGTTGATCTGCCGCCCTAAATCTCACACAAACCGGTCATGTCACTGGCAGGTGCTCCCACACCCAGATGTATAGCAAGGTAATCCCGACCCCTAGAGAACTAGTCTCTCAGTATACAACCTCATGCAGCTCCCTATACAAGTGTGAAAGCACGCATGGTCCCCATGCATAGCGAGTCCCATCAGTCACCATGTGCTCAATGACCTGGCCCCAACCCACAGCCAATCCATGTGATCGTCAATCGGGGCAAAGCAAGCCCCCGGCAATGCTTGATAACACAGCTGGTAGTGGCTCATATAAGGCAACTATCTCCTCCCATGTGATCAAGCCATCTTGAATATATACGTCCTCTACAAACATACGTTGCACAGTTGTTGTCCCCAAACCTTGGTCATAAGTCACCAACTCCCCTTGGATCGGGATGTGTAGTATCTGCCACATATCCTCCAGTGTCACAGACATCTCTCCCATAGCCAGATGGAAGGTGTAGGTCTCGCTATGCCAGCGCTCAGCTAATGTCATCAATAGTCTGCGATTTGTCTGAATCACAGGCATATGCATCATGTCATACAAGTCGGTCGCTACGACACAATCGATCTCGGCCTCCATCAACTACTCTCGCAGCTGCTGTGTCGCCGAATGTCGCTCCTGCATCTGTAGAATGGGAAGATTCTCCTACACATACACACATCAACGTCATGATCATTTGTTTTGTTTCAAACTTTCTTAAGTTTAAACCTAGACTATCAACAGATACTTTGATCAAGTATCTTCGGGTCTCAACAGGTAAGCGATCATGGCAAACCTAGACAACAACAAGCATTTATCATAATGACCTAGTCTCAACAAGGCTGCTATGATTCAAAACAACTCATCCATCCATCCACCCAACACAGGCATTCGAACATTGAGGCATTTTTATCACAATACGCACTATTCAACTAAACAATCGCGCTACAATTTGTGTATAAAAGCGTTAAAACAACAATAGCGCTACAACATGTATCCAACAACGCTACAACTAGGACACGCATGCGCTAAAATGTCAGAAGCACTAAAACCACTAACCAATTGCTCTATTACCTGGCAATAGCGCTAACACTATGCTACAACTGTGCTATACTAGCGACTGCACTATTTCTATACACTGAATGCGCAACACAGCACGACCGCGTTAAAACTACCACCCAATAGCGCCATTGCGGAACAAAAGTGATATTTTAGGCGACAAAAGCACTAAAACATAGTTTTAACGCTATTGTCTTGTTTGGACTTTGACGCTTGCAAAAACACATTAAATATGCACAAAACTTAAAATTCACAATTTGCGTACCACTGGTCCGTAGTCATCTGGCCACTGGAATCAACGGATCCGCTCTAGCTGATGATCTGCTATAGGTACAGGCATGATGATTATTGCTCGCTCCTTCACAAAAGGTCACTATCAGAGCTCAGAGCTACAAGGGAGATAGGTGCAAATGAGGTTGTTTTACCCCGTCCCCTCCATATATACCCTCGAGCCCTAACCCAATTTCACCCCGCTCATCGTCGTGTTCCCCGTGAACTTCCAACGTCTCTCATTTCTCTGTTTTAACTCCGATTTCTTCCATTCTTTCACTGTTATTGCTAATTTGTTCTATTCTACCTCCCCTCCACTTTTTGTCCTTTTTCGAAAGATCGCCCGATTTTTCGAAAAAAATCCGGCCCCTCTCGAGGAAGCATACCACCCATTAAATTAACATTTATGGGGCATTTTCTTCACACCTATCCTTCTTTCTTTGAAACGACGCAATAAACTGCACCGTCTCAAAGAGGGGCAAATGTAATCACATAAATCTGTCCACTTAATTAAATGAATATTTACTACTTATTTGATTATTTAACCTTCGATAATCAATTAATTAAGTTAATATTTAATTAATTCATCCTCAACCCTTTCTCCTATTAATTAAATAAATTACTCAATTTATTTAAATTAATTCATCAAGCCACACTCAAAATCAATTAAATGAATAAATCATGTTTATTTAATTCAACCCCCTTTCCTCTTTTAAATAAATAATTAAAACATTTATTTAAATCCCTAAACTACACCCCCTCCCCCCGCCACTTGCATTCTCCTACAAATGCAAGTTCCTACTACAATTGAAATAAATTAATTTTATTTTTTTTAAATCCTATTTTCCCTCACCCACCAAACCCACTTGCAATCCTAAATCCCCTTCTAGACTCTTCTAACCACTTTCTAAATTCTTCTAACCACTCCTAATTAGCCTAATCCATCTCCTAAATATTGTCACATTCCTAAGCAACTTGAAGTCACTTCTCAAAGCCTCCAAAGTCTTTGAAAAATATTTAATGCTTTATGTGTTCAACAAGCTAACCCCTAAAGTCTTCCAAACCACTAATGGCTCTTACATGACCATTAATGGCTCTTACATAACTATTTCTGGTTAATTCCACTTGCCCAAATGGTTAGAGGCTTAACCTCTAACTCATCCTCCATGTAAGCCATGTGTCTCCTCAAGCATTCATTGCTTTGACCATGGTTATTCCCACTAACTCTTGCACAAGAGCTTATCCATTGGATAAAGGTATTATTTATTGGATAAAGGCTTTATTCATTCAACCCAACTTAAACCTTAACTCCTAAGGTAACCCTCAAGTCATCTCAAACATTTAATGTTTCTTCCATCTCCTCTCAAGTCATCCCATGTTGACATTTGTCATCCTAGGATTGGATTGAAATCTCACACATAGATCATAAACCCATCAATCCTAACCCTTGTTGAGATTACTCAATCTCAACCATCCATTGCTCCATTTTTCCTATAAATAGAGCTCATTTCTTCATAATCTAGATCCAGAAATCTTGCATGCATCTAAGTTATAGTGAATTTAGGAGAGCATTTTAGCATAATCTACATTGTCTTATGGCTAAAATTAACATTGGTTAATTAAATAACATCTCATATTTAGCTTGTTTTACACTTGCATTGACATAATTAATCATTTTCAATCTTGAATATCCATAAGACATCTAGAATAGTGCAAAAAGCTATTGAGAGCTACACTCATTTGGAACTTGGAGAGGAGAGGAACAAGGGAGGAGCAGCTACAAGCATGTTGGAGGGCATTTGGGGATGTTTCATTGCATTCCTTCATTTTGTTAAGCTTTCCATTTTATGTTTGGTATATCTCTTGATATGCTTGCTTAGGGTAGTCTTTCATTTATGATTTCTGACACTAACACTAACGTTTGATTTTCTCCTTGCGTTTGTGTGTCTTCCTAACATCCTTTTTGCAAAGCATCAATATCATTTTAAAATTTAACCATAACCATGCCTACACCCTCACAGTGGGGAAGAAGCAAGGGTTGGGACTCTCGAAAACATGCAGGGAGAATTCCCTAGTGGTCAAGAAGCTCCTATAGATGTGTAACTTCCAAAGAAATTTTGTGAACTCACATCTAGCTCTACATAATCACATTAGATAAAATCATGCCTTTAGCATATAAAGAGAAGCGATTATTAGCTAACCAATTAAAAAAGAGATAGATTTATAGCTTTCTAAATACTTAAGAGAATTTTGGCGCTAAAAGCATGCCAAGTCTAGAAAACTTTTAATGGGAGGAAAGGTTAATTCCTAACAACACCATATGCCATGTGTAAGGGTCATGCCAAAAAGGCTTGAAAAATCATGTATACAATTCCAATATTCTTGGGCTCTGGAATAGAACTAGAAAAGATGCTTAAGAGAGTCCAATTTTCCATGAAAGGGATAATAGGGGTTGAGAACTTGGTGTAGGAGTACACGGGCTAATCAGCAATCAGCACCACCAAAAACATGTTTCAATTTTCTCAATTTCGATTTGTGTTTCTTTAGTTTTGTTTTGGTTTTGGCATCTCTCTCTCTTTCAATGCATATTTTTAGTTCCAATTCACAATAGGATGATTTCATACCACAAATTTTTATTCCTTTAAAAGATATTTTCAAGTGTATGTTTTTCCAATTAGTGACTTGAGTTTATTCTGGAACAACTTGCCATGCTTCTTGTGCTTCAGCTATATAAGGGAACACTGTGATGCAATGCAAAGAGTTGTTTCTCTAAGTGCTTTAAGACAGTCATGTGATACCTTTACCTTGCAATGGTAATAGGACAACAATCTCTCCAATACTAAGGCAATAAAACTTACTAACGTCATCCCAAAGGATATGCACAAAATGGATTTATAATTGGTAGTTAAAAATCCAAATTCCACATCCTCCCTACATGTGTGGAATGGCAAGAATGTTTGATGAGTACCAAAAATTGATTTGGTAGGTCTTAAAAAATACTCCAATTAATTCAACTAACAATATAACTTTATGACATTAACACTCGTTTCCATTACATGCATGAATGGGAGAGAATGAAGAGTCACAAGGTCGTTGGGTTGTTGTGCTTGCAGGTTTGATCAAGTGAATTGTGGGGATGAGGTCCCCCGTTTGTGGCCTCACCAGTTCATAGCTCCAAGCCAAAAGCATTTCACGTGGAGTCGAAGGGCGTGTCGTGCCAACGTCACCGATCACATTAAAAATTTTACTAGGCATAGTTTTTTTTTTTAAAGCATGTTCTTGAAACAGACTAGAGGGGAAGTTGATCAGTTAGGGATCCGTTGAATTACAGAAGGTGAAAAAAAAATGACAAAAACATCATTTGGCTTCCAATGAAGGAAAAACGGCTAAGTATCATGCATCGATGAAGATAAACAAATTGCAAATTATAAAGGGGAGGTCGCTGCCAATAGAAAGGGTTGTGGGAATGATCAAAAGTGTGTGGCTACAACCAAGAAGAATAAACAGCCCATGGAGAAGAGGCCTACATAACAAGCTATTGATCAAGGGCAACATGACCACGTATTAAGGATAAGTGCCAAAGAGGGCCAAAGTGTGGTTTGTGCAGGAAGAGGAATGCAAGGACATATGCGTAGAACATATCATAAGAATGCAAGTTGCACTAAAGAGAGGAGGGTGTGTGAGAGAGTTGTTTGTCTATGAAAGGCCAATAGAATGCACATGTTGTGAATTGTGTATTTGCAGATAAAAATGATAAAATTATGCTTCTTGTTGCAAACTAGTAGCAAAGAGTCTTTGCAAATATTATTTGTCTTTGAGTTTTGTGTTTGGGGTGTAATTTTTATTACATCAAATGGTATCAAAGCTAGAGATTATGAGTGCATAAGTAGAGTGTCGAACATGAGGCAACCCGTGTTAGGATTTGCGGGTGAAGAGTGGAGTTGTGTAAATATATCATCGGTTGTGAGGAAGTTCGCACTTAACAACATGAAGCAATTGTGGAGAGCTCAAAAGGATCATTGAAGGTGTGTGAAATCCTGATCGGTTGAGAGATTGAAGCCACGATGTTTCTCAAATTGTAGAGTGGAAGATTGCAACAGAGATGATGAGTCCGAAGAAGAGGACGAGGTGGGTCATTAATAGGCCCATGTTGATTTCATTCTTAGAGCGATATTAGGAAGAGAGCTATGGGATTTGAAGATGCCCGTTGAGAAATGATAGTTGTGGTCAGAAGAAGAAATATGTCATAGCAGCCCATACGAATGAAGAGTAAAGAAAGGAGGAAATGGTCACTATGGACCATCAGTTTGTGAACAAAAGCTAAGAATGTGATGGAGGAGAAAATAACTTGCAAGTTGAGGTAGATCAGAAGGAAGAGATTGATGAGGACTTGGTATTTGATCAAGGACCAGAAGAGAATGGTGCATTACTTGGAGAGGAGATTGAGAAAATTGAAGAGTTGCTTAGTGCAGCAATGGAGAAAATTCAGCAGTGGATGTTGAAGAGGATAAAGAAGATGTGAGTACAGCAATTGAATGCAAAGAGGTTGCAGATGCTAAAGATGAGCATGAAGTGTATGTTTGAGCAGTAGAAGAGCATGAGGTAAAATCTAAAAATGTTTTCTTCAGTTTGTCTTTATTTGCAAGGTTGAAAGTAAGGGGAATGCAATTGCAAATTTGCATGAGTGGAGTGTTTATGTATAGAGTGTGTTGTACGACATTGGTGGAGGTGGTCGGTTTGTGGTTGGTCAAAACCCACAAAAGCAAAGAAGAGTGGTGAGAATCTTTGGCAAAGGAGGATAGTCTATAATACACAAGAGTCCATGAGAAGGAAGAGAAGAGAGAGCTATTGGTGGAGGAGGTCAGACTACGGTGGACATGAGTCCATGAGGAGGAAGAAGAGAAGAGAGTACAATTGGTGGAGGAGGTCAACAAGTGTCCTAGCTAAGTGTTGGAAGAAGCGAAGGGAGACGAATTTTGATGTACCTATGAGGTTGCACCGGATCAGGAGACTTCTCAAGAAGAACAGATTCAAATGCCCCCTTTGAAGATCAATGTAGATGACACTAAGGTGCAAAATGTACTAGAAGAGCATGAGTAGCAGAATGAACAAGAAAAGGGTGATAATCCTTCTCTTGAAAAGGCTCAACAAGAAGAATAGATCAATGTTGGAATAGGGAAGGGTTCAAGGAAAACAAAAGACTTGTCTTCTTCACCCATTGATTGTATCAGAGAATTCTTGGTACAACAAAAGCATATTCAACCTACAATTACTTTGCAATTGCTGCAGCTACCTACTTTTGGAGGTCCAGTTGATTTGTCCAACATTTCAACCCTCCATAAGTTATAATTGGGAGACATTCTTTGTTCCTTTGCAAGGTAAGAGAACTTGCAACAAGTGGAAGGAGTTAAAGTGATGAAAGAAGTCTTGAAGATCATGCAAGAGAGTGTTCCAAAATAAAAAAGGGATACGTCTCAACCTCCTCAATAGCAATTAAGGTTTCTGCTTAATGCTTTCAAATATCAATCATCTTAATTGGGGAAGCAGATGAAACAAAAGGCATTGGAACAGGTGAATGCCAAGAGATTAGCAGATGCTTCAAGTAGATGTGCTAAGGCACATAACTCTTTATTAGAAGACATTAAGGTTGTTCAAAAATGTTTGGAGAATGCCACTATACTTTATCAATTTTGTTTAAAGTGGCCAATATCTACTGAAGATATTAAGGGTTGGATTGACTCCATTGAGTTGCAATTAACCTAGGAAGCCGATAATTATGACCCCATGAAGGATAAGGATGGTGTCATCAGGACACAAATTAAGGATCTTCACTCTCAACTAAAACAACTTGTGGACCATAAGGAGAACTTCAAAGGGGAAACTTGCAAAATAAGGGAAGTAATGAACTTAAGGTTAGCCTATTTTACCAACTCCTTGACACAAGAAGAGAGTTTTGTATAGAAAATGAGGCTACCAAACTCTATCGAGGAAGCAGAGGACCTATACATCCAGTTTGAATGAAAATCACATCTTTTGGTCTCTGCAAAGAACAACTAGGATATATTTTTTCCCCAACCAAAGGTATTATACAAACATATTTCACCCTAAATAAGTATAAGGATTGTTGTAAGGTAAGACAATTTTGTCTTTGTATAGACTTGCAGAGGTTTGCAATACCATTTTTGGTTTTTGGTCAAGGCATTATGTACATAGCATCATTTTTTGGGGGGTGTCCTCATCTCAGGGGAGTGGATTTAGTAAAGAGAAGTGCATGCATGATGTTGGTTGTTGCAAGCAAGAGACCTTATGCCCCTTTCCATTGGTGTCAAAGGGCAAGAGAAAGAGAGAGTGAGAGAGAGGGATGGAACATCTGATATAGGGTGTTGTGATCAATGACAAAGGGGGAGATTGTTGAAATATGTGTAATATTTTGTCATTGATGTCAACATATTTGTATAGAAATGGATTGGTCTAGTTGAAGAGACATAAATAGTTTAGGACCATCATGATTGAGAGATCGATGGATTAACATAGATAAAGACATGTGATCAATATGTTTGAGGACAAGCAACGCAATCCAGATGAATCAACATGGTTGGGATGCAGTCCAGAATACCAATACAATATGATGATATTAGTAATGTTGTTTGAATGGGTCAGCATGATTAAGAAGTGGTTTGGATGTCTAAAGTAGTATGTTTGATAATAGTATGACAGTCTAGGAGACCAAGCAGTTGTTACCATAACATAATATAGTCCAGAAGCTTTGTAAGTATCAGTTGCATCTTTTGAGTACTTTGAATATCTTGATAAGTGCAATCATATGGGATGGTTTATGTAAGTGTCAAGGTATCAAGTGAATTTAAGTAAAGGGTGTATCTTGATTCTTCACTTGTATTGTTGAGAAAAGTTGTCTAAGGCATAAACAAAATATCTCCCTAAGACAGATTCTTAGTATTTTGGTCTACATTCGTTTGCATTGCAAGATATGGTCCTACAATTCTGGTGTTAAGATTGTCAGTCACCAAGGAGGTTATTTCCAATTTTTCGTGTCATAACATCTTCTACAATAAAAGTTAGGATTGATTGATCTCCCAAGTTGCAATAAATTGGAGTGAAGTGTCTCAAAAGCTTACCAGGATGCTTTGCATTCCTTTGAATTGATAGATATGACTGTGCAGATTTGAGGACATGTTCAATAAGGTTTAAAGGTTAATCCATGTAGGTTTCAAATGAAATGGTGTACCACAATGCAATATTCCAAGTATTGAAGTGTTACAATCAATCAAGTGTTAATTCTTGTAACATCGGTCGTACCATTTCCGATACATGAATTATATATATGTTAACATAAGTAGTATACACGTTAACTATAAACTATAAATAAATATCAAATTGTGAGTGCCACCGGTCACACCGCGTCATTGTTATCGGGCTGGGAATATTATCGATTACACCCATTAATGTTTACGTGCTGGGTTAAACAAATTGCGATATGTTTGTTAATGTGCTGAGTGGTATGTAGGGAGAGATGTGTCTTCCCATGTGGGAAGACATATCTCTTCCCTACATACCCTCTCATTCACTTAGATATATAACATGCATACAATGGGGAGGAAGACAATACCAAATATTAATAAGTGTTGTGGTTCCTTCATTCACACAACTACAATTCAAACTTAAATTCCAGACTACATCTTTATCTTTTCTATCCTCTTGATCACAGAATTTATATAAACTTAACATGGTATCAGAGCTAAGTTAAGGAAGATCAAATTAAATTTTGTAAAGATCAGATAGACATTCGATCGGCTCTTAGTAGATCACATTCCTATAATCCAAATGGCAACCGAAGTTAGGTTTGAAGATCGACTAGATGAAGCATCAAATTTTGTATCTTCGAAATTTAGGATCATGCTTGTTTTGAAAGAAAATAAAATTGACTTCCATGTCAAAAGTGAAATTCCTGAACCCTCTGATGATACAGAGAAAATTTAGTGGAGCAAGGACAGTGAGAAGGCTCTTAAGATAATTGTGGATTGAGTGAGAGACCACATTGTGCCAGTTATTTCTAAATATGAGACGGCCTTTCAGATGTTCAAAGCCCTAGCTGACATTTATGAAATCAACAACACTAGTAGGGCTCTCACCTTGAAGAATCAACTACACCATCTAAAGATGAATAAAGGAGAGACAGTTACATCCTATTTCTTGAGGATCATTGAGCTTAGGGATCAACTATCCACTATTGGACATCTATTAGACAACAAAGAACTTGATATGATGGCCCTAAATAAACTTCCTACCTCATGGGAATCGTTCATTCAAGGAATCAGTGCTCGTTCTAAATTTCCTAAGTTTGATAGATTGAAAACCAATTGTATTCAAGAGGAATCTTGGCTTGTCGCAAAAGGAATAAAACAAAACAATGGAAATGAGGGAATTCAAGTTCTAAACTCGAATTCCCACAAGAAAGGAAAGAAGAAGAACTTTAAGAGAAAAAGGGACAACGACTCAAATGGAAAGAGGTCTTCAAAGAAGAAGAGAGACATTTCTAAAGTACAATGTTTCAAATGTGACCAATATGGACACTATGCAATGAAGTGTCCAGATAGGATCAAGCAACAGGCTTCAATGGTAGAAGTTAAGAAAGGGAGTGATTCCGAGAGACTAGTCTTCTACTCAACACTCTCTAGTCAAGTCACCTCCAGTTCCAACACATGGGTGATTAATAGTGGAGCGTCTCGACACACCACTCAATTTCATGAGCACCTAGATACACTTGTGGAAAATTAAAATGAAGAAGTGACAATTGGTGATGACCCAAATAATCCAATTATGGGAATAGGAACCTGCAATATCAACCTAAAGTCAAGCATATCCCTGCAGCTGACTGGAGCTCTATTTGTACCTAGTATAAAGAGAAACCTTGTCTCAGTTTCTGCACTTGAAGATAAGGGTTACAGATTAACCTTTATGGAAGGAAAGGTACTTTCTTGGCCAAAGAACTCCACCATCAAGAAAGCCCACACCATTGGAGTAAGACAAGGGAGCCTCTACAAACTTTGCACCACTCCACCTCAAGCCTTGATTCATGAGACTCCAGATTCGAATGAACTTTGGCACAAAAGATTAGGGCACCTTCATTTCCATGCCCTACCTAAAATAGAGAAGATGGTGATTGGCTTACCCAAGCTAAGTCAGAGTTCTGAAGGAGCATGCAAGGGGTGTGCGTTGGGAAAGAATACTAAAGGGTCTTTCAATTCTAGCAACAGTAAATCCAAAAATGTATTAGAATTAGTTCATTCTGATCTATGTGGACCCATGTTTGTACCCTCCTTAGGAGGATTTTTATATTATGTAATATTTGTAGATGATTATTCTAGGAAGACCTGGACATATTTTCTGAGGTACAAAGAGTGAAGAAATCCTTTCTAAATTTAAGGAATTCAAAGCTCTTGCAGAAAACATGATAAGTAAGAAAATCATAACCTTAAGAACATACAATGAGGGGAATACACTTCTGATATGTTTAAAGATTATTGTATAAATGTTGGGATTAAGAGGGAGTTAATTGTACCTTATAACCCACAACAAAATGGGGTAGCTAAAAGAAAGAATAGGACTATAGTAGAAGTTGCTAGGGCTATGTTGACCAAAATATAGAAATCTCATTTTGGGTTGAAGCATCTAGGACAGCTGTGTACATTCAAAATAGATGTCCTTATTCTCTTCTTGATAATAAAACCCCTGAAGAAGCCTTTACTGGAAACAAACCTGACATAAGTCATCTCCGGATCTTTGGGTGTCCAGTCTATATTCATGTCCCCAAAGAAAAGTGACCAAAGTTAGAACCTTCAGGAAAGAAAGGGGTATTTGCTGGGTACAGTGAAACCTCTAAGGCATACAGAGTATACATACCTGATCAAAGGTAAATTGAACTAAGCAGAGATGTCATCTTTGAAGAAGACATAGAATTCAGGAGGTCCAAAAGCTCTAATGAATTAGAACACCAAGATCCTCCTACAAGCATGGATGAGGATTCCACCCCTGAGATTCAGAGGGAGACCCCTGAAAACATTGAGCATGAAGCTCAAAACTTACCTTTAGAAGAACATTATCCCAAAACTAGGAAGAGACCACTTTGGGCTAAAAAGATGCTTCAAGAAGCTGAAAATTATGCTGCTCCAAAGGGGACCTTCAAAGAAAGTAAGAGACCTAACCTATTTTCCAGTTATACTACCTTGATGAGTGAGATCATTGATGCAGAACCTTCCTATGTTGGAGATGCTCTCAAGCATCAAGTTTGGAAACATGCTATGTCAGAAGAGTATCAGTCAATTTTGAAAAATGATGTCTGGGATATTATGCCTAGGCCTAAAAGCAAATCTGTGGTATCTTCTAAATGGCTCTTCAAAATCAAACATGCAGCAGATGGCAGCATTGAGAAACATAAAGCAAGGTTTGTTGCCAGAGGTTTCTCACAAAAAGAAGGTATTGACTATGAAGAGACATTTGCTCTTGTTGCCAAATACACTTCTATCCAAGCAGTTTTGGCTATTGCAGCATCTAAAGGATGGAAATTCCATCAAATGGATGTTAAGACTGCTTTTCTGAATGGTAAGATTGAAGAAGAAGTTTATTTGGAGCAACCTTAAGGTTTTGTGATTCATAAGGCCGAATCACATGTTTGCAGATTAAAGAAAGCTCTATATGGACTAAAACAAGGCCCCAAAGCATGGTATGAAAGAATTGATCACTATATCTTGGAATTAGGGTTTTCCAAGAATGAAGCATATCCAAATCTCTACTACAAGGTAATCAATGGTGAATTATTAATTCTTATTCTTTATGTTGATGATCTACTAATCACAGGAGAGGATAATTGTATTTCTCAATGTAAGAAAGAATTAGCCTCTGAGTTTGATATGAAAGATTTAGGAATTCGTCACTACTTCCTTGGATTGGAAGTTTGGCAGCAGGCAGATGGTATAATCCTTAATCAAGGAAAATACACCATTGATATACTCAAGAGATTTGGAATGATGGATTGTAGATCCATGACCACACCTATGGAGACAAATCTACACAAGCTAAAGGAAGCAGCTGCAGAATCAGAGTTTGTAGATCCTACCCTCTATAGACAGATTATTGGATCTCTGATGTATTTGGTAAACACAAGACCTGATATATGTTATGTTGTTAATGCACTAAGTCAGTTCATGTGTGAACCTAGGGAAATACATCTTGTTGCTGCAAAACATATTCTGAGATATCTTTGAGGAACTATTGGTTTGGTCTGAAATATAAACATGTAGACCTTGACCTACATAGATTCACTGATTCTGATTGGGCTGGAAGCGTAGTTGACAGGAAAAGCACATCAGGATGTTGCTTCAGTTTAGGATTTGGAATGATCTCATGGATATGTAGAAAACAGTCTTCAATTGCTCAGAGTTCTACAGAAGTTGAATACATTGCAGCTTCCATGGGAGCAAGAGAAGTAGTATGGCTCAGTAAATTGCTTGTAGGACTGTTTGGTCAGCCCTTAAATCCTACTGTCATCTAATGTGACAAGCAGAGTTGCATCAAGCTTTCAATGAATCTAGTATTTCATGACAGGTCTAAACACATTGAGATTCCTTATCACTATGTTTGATATATGGTGGTAAGGAATGTGATTCGACTGAATTATATTAGTAAAGGTGATCAGATTGCAGGCATTCTTACCAAGCCTCTCTCCAGGATCAAGATTGAACACTTTAGAGATAAACTTGGTATGGTTGAAAATGTTATTTAATTTTGAGATAGAGTCTCATTTATTCTGATATACTAATATATTTGAAGATGTTTAATGTGTAAACTCTTTTATTTGTCATGTGTGTGACTCCATATCTTCATGGGCCCTCTATGAATATTATTGAAGGGTGACGACTTTTCAATAATGAACACTTGTTTCAAATTGACATTGTAAGGTAACTATTTTACAACTATCAATTTATCTATCTTGATGGATATCATGTGACTTGATATCTGTGGACATGTCCTAATAGTATATATATCTCTAAGACATTATGGTATATATCAATTGGTCGATATCATTAAATAAACCATAATTATGATAGAGCTATTCATGGTGAATATTATGAACATAATATTCGTGGGCATGTCATGAATCATTATCAGTATGGTAGGCATCATGTGACTTGATGCCAGTGCACATACCTTACTTGATAACTATGAGTTATGGTAAGTATCATGACACTTGATATTCATTGTTGAACCATATCTCTGAATATCACTATGGTGTGATATCTCTTCTCTTCACAATCAATGGATGAATTGTGATGTTTTATCTAACATGAAATGTATCCTCCCTAGTTAAGAGGGAGTGTTCATTCTTGTAACATTGGTCGTACCATTTTTGATACATGAATTAAATATATGTTAAAATAAGTAGTATACACGTTAACTATAAACTATAAATAAATATCAAATTGTGAGTGCCACCGGTCACACCCTGTCATTCTTATCGGGCTAGGAATATTATCGGTTACACCCATTAATGTTTACGCGCTGGGTTAAACAAATCGCGATATGTTTGCTAATATGCTGAGTGGTACATAGGGAGAGATGTGTCTTCCCATGTGGGAAGACATATCTCTTCCCTACGTACCCTCTCATTCACTTAGATATATAGCATGCATACGATAGGAAGGAAGACAATACCGAAAATTAATAAGTGTTGTGCTTCCTTCATTCACACAAATGCAGTTCAAATTTAAATTCCAGACTACATTTTTATCTTTTCTATCCTCTTGATCACAGAATTTATATAAACTTAACAAGATTTTTAGTCACCAAGGAGGTTATTTCCAAGTTTTCATGTCATAACATCTTCTATAATAAAAGTTAGGATTGATTGTTCTCCCAAATTGCACTAAAATGGAGTGAAGTGTCTCAAAAGCTTACCAGAATGCTTTGCTTTCCTTTGAATTGATAGATATGATTGTGCAGATTTGAGGACATGTTCAATAAGGTTTAAAGGTTAATCCATGTAGGTTTCAAATGAAATGGTGTACCACAATGCAATATTCCAAGTATTGAAGTGTTACAATCAACCAAGTATGCTCTATTTTCATTAGTTCAATGTGTTTCTCTACTTGTGTCAGCACATAATGATCATATACTTCAGAAGAAGGTTGTAGGGATGTTGTGCATAGACTACATTGCTCATTTCTTGATTGATATGGTGTTCTTGGTCTCCCCTTAGTGGCACAAAGGTGTACAATTGATATTTTTGGTGAAGTTGTTGTTCTTGGGCCGATAGTCTTGTTTCCTTTACTTGCAGTTTGATCCTGATCAATTCTTTTTTGCTTTGGAGGATGTGTTGTAATGTTTTTTGGCCCGGTTATGCTTTGGGTTCATCTGTAACTCATTTTATTTCATGATGCATGTGTTTGACGCCAACTAGTAGAGCGTTACATGCTTTTGATTAAAAGTTATCTTGTAGCCGACCTGGTTGGAGTTTGGAGATATTGCAGAGGATATATATAGAAGATAAAATCATTTTGTGATGTGTATTAACTTAGTTAGATGGAGCAAGTGTGCAAAAAAGGAACTGCAACATCTACATATGATAGATGCATTTATATAGCAGTTCAACTTCATTTTAATGACATATTGTATATAGGGAGAAGTGATCTTCCTATTGCATTGCCATAAAACATTTTTTCAAGGATTAGTTGTTTCCTTGGGCTGCAACCCTAAAGCAATGTTGTAATACTTGTTCATATAGTGTGAGGTAACTCTTGTCATGGTTTTTCCCTTATTAGGTTTTCCACGTAAAAAAATTGGTGTCCTTGTGTGGAATGTTCTGTTGCATGCTTTGCTTTTGATTCTTCTTTTTGGCAAATATGATTTGATGTGTAACTTGCAAATGCAATTGTTTAAGTTTAATTAAATATTGATTCACCTTATTCTGGTGTGTTCAACAAGAAGCGGAAGAAGAAAATCAAACTTGGTGAAGGGATTGATAAAGGTAAATTTAAGGAGAATTTGCATGCTTATGTTGAGAAGGGGGAGAAGATAATAAAACCTAGTGAGGGGGCTAAGAAAGATAATAAATACAAATAAAGAGAAAATTGGGGATACAAGAAAAAATCTGCATATTAAAAACACCCATGATGATCAAGGCCCTTCCCCTCATGATCTCTCTGAAGAGTTTAACTTCCTACATTCCAACAAGGAAGATATTTACAATGTTTTGGGTTTGGAAAGGGAGGGGGTTGTGGGTCAATTTAAGCTAACTAAATAGTTTTTTCTTGAATTAAACCAAATCAATGTTAAATTGTGTTCCCTCTAGAATAAAATTTATGCCAATGAAGGCAATGAGGATTCTTCCAGGAACAAAGTAGAGAACAAGAAGATGTTATATATTCTAGAAGACGTGGCTAAAGGTGTTAGGTTGATGAAGAATGAATATGAGGTTCGTATCAAGGGGTTGTAAAACAAAATTCAGCAGGTTTATCAAAATCTGGAAAAGGTAGTTAAGGTGAACCAAACCACTATTGAAATAGTGTTGAAGGGATTTGTATCCTTACAATTAAACTAAATAATTTGAAAGAAAAGGGTTTTGTGGGGGTGCTTAAGACTGATAACAAAGTTGGTGATGTTTTGGTTAAAGGTAAACGTGGTCTTCCCTTGGCTGAGTAGGGTTTGAGTGCTCACACTCGTAGTCATGCCAAAAAACCTTTGATGTTAAAAAGGAGTTGTTGGATATTGTCAACCTTCATAATTGTTTCTATCAACAAGATCTCAAAGGAGCAAAGACTCGCTTTGCTAAGTCTCTCTCAGTTTTTTAGTTGTTTGTTTTGTCCCTTTTTGTTGTTATGTTTTGTGTTGGTTTTTAGATGGTTTGTTGTGGATATCTTTTTAGCAGTGTTTCTTTGTAAAGGGTTTCAAGTCCCTTCAAAACCTATTTACCTTTAATCAAAAATGCACTTTAAATTTGTAATCCATCTCCAAAGAGTAGATTTCTCAATCACACCATTTTAGACATAAACATAATAAAGTTAAATTTATTATTATTAACGTTGAAAGGACCCTATAGCACTCAATTGGTGAGGTCACATCCTTAATCAATTAAGTGTGATGCCAGTTAGGAGAGAGAGGTGATAACACCAACATGTCTTATTTCATGTTTGCCACATAAGAAATTAATAGAAGGCTAGATAACATGGCATGTTTTTGATAAATAAAGAAGCGATAACAAGGGCGCTGACCCTTTACAAAGCTAACAAGCTAATTGAAATAAACAGACCAAGTAGGGGTGTAAACCCCAAACAAACAAAGTTAGACAGACCAAACAAACCCACCTATCAAACCATAAACAAACCAACCCAACTCAAGAGTGGGGAGAATCCATAACTTGACGAAGGGGGGGCTGGGGAAGGGGGGTAGATTTTCCTTTCCACCTGCGACAAACAACCGTCTAGGCAACACTATCATTAGGAATATTCAAAGACAAATTAGGCAGGGGAGACCCCACAGAGACACTGCCAGACTGCTACAGCAGAACACCAGCAGACTGTTGCTGCAGAAACACAGTAGACTGTTGTTGTAGAAACACATCAGACTATTGTTGAAGAAGAACAAAATTTCTAGGAGAAGAGCAAAGCTGAGGATCAGAAGCAACAGATGTAGGAGCCAAGGGGACAGAAGAGTCTACAACAGTAGTAACCTCAGCAAAGGCATCAACAGCAGTAAGGAGCACCTCATCTCAAGAGGATTCAACCGAAATAGAGTTAGAAGCATTAATTGCCAAGTGATCTTCAGTAGCATCCTTCCACCAAGTAGCAAAGCCTCTGCGGCGAGAGAGAGAAGGAGAGTAGTTTGAAGCTAAGTGGCCTGTTGAGAAGCACCTTCGACAGCAAAAGGGGAGGCCCTCATAATCCAATGGTTGAGCCCATGGCTTATCCCCAACCATAAGACATCCCTGGGGAGGGTCAGAGATATATCAACATCAATTAATGGGCGAGCAAAGGTAGAGTGATACATGGAGGTCGTGGCATCGTCAACCTTCAAGAAACTGCCAATGGAGTTACCGATGGCCTCAAAGCAAGAAGGCTCCCAAAAATAGAGGGGGAGATTGGGGAGGCAAACCCAAACTGGACGAATAGATAGAGATTCAGTAAGGGGGTTGAAGGAAGAAGCATGTTGTAGATAGTAATAAATTAAAAAAAAACTTTTGTAAAAACATTTATTCAAACCTAGAAAGAATTGTTGAGTTTCATAAATGGAATACTTCCATAAGAGGTTAACCAAACCTCAAACATTATATGAGACATAATTCATGAACAAGTGTCACATCCAACTCATCTAGAGTTGAGTAATTATTCTAAAGAAATACTTCCTATAAATTAAAGGTTCCTATCTAAATGGAAGGTTGGATAGGGCGTCAATTATTTGGCACGTATTCTCCTTCCATCCACCCCAACAAGTTGTGAGACCTTTGTAGAATTGAGGGTGGGAAATTTTGTTGTGCAACGGTGGATTTTTAAAAGATATAATTGAAGTAGTTAATGACACTCAAAATATTTTACCTCACTAGATGTCTCCTCATGGGAGGAATCAACACCCTTCCCCATGTTTGGAGGTTTGAAATTATATTTTGATATTTTGAGGATGAAATTATAGAGCTTCAGGTTGGTTTGGTTGAGGGGCCATTATAACCAAGATTCTTGGCTTTTGTGAAACCCTATTATAGACCACCCTTTCTCAGTTTTTGTAGGAGGTAGAGACCCAAAATTGTTTAAGAGACATTGTAATATGGGAGTTATATATGGAAAATTCTATGACATGTGAGAGCATGATTATAGGGGATTTGTATTGGAATATTGACCAACATAATGATAATTCATAAGACATTTTGCATTCATGGCAATCTAGCTCATCAAATATTGAAAAAGACCAAAGAGATCCATTCATTGACTCCTTATCAATAGTCACTTTTCACTTAGGTGATTTATTCTTATATTTTGGTGATTAGACATTAGTCGTGCATATCTCAATATAATGTTTTGTTAGTTCCCCCCCCCCCCCCCCCCCCCCGCAATTTTTCTCTTTTAAGTATTCATACTCGTAGGTTCCCTTTTGTGCCTTTACTTTCGTCGGGTCATTTGTTTTCCCTCGTACTTGAACCGTTGAACTTTTTGCCAAAAAGTTCAAATGGTTCAAGGTTCAAAGCGCATTTAAAAAGAAAAGAAGTCATTTGTGGTCTTTGTTGTCATGTGAACAAGTGCGCTTTTGTTTGTGGTCTTTGAAGTTTTGAACCTGTTGAACCAAATATCTAGTGGTTCAAAAGGTTCAAGGTTCAAAATGCCTTTTGTGAGTCGCAGCAATGTATCGTTATTTAACGAGCGTGGGTCCATATGTTTTAAGTTGATATGAGGCCTTGAACCTTGAACCAAATCTCAAGCAGTTCAAAAGGTTCAAGGTTCATGTTTAATAGTCCTTATTGTTGCTCATTCCCGGTGTTGTTGTGTGTGTTGCTCGCTCACTGTTATATCTCTTAAATGAACTTGAACCATTGAACTTTTTGTCAAAAGGTTCAATTGGTTCAAGGTTAATGGGTTCATTTCAAAATTAACTCTAAGGTTTTTTGGTGAAAATAAAAGCGGCGGGACAAGAAGGAATATTCCCTTTTTCCGCAATTTAAAATTCTAAGTATGGAAAGCAATCATGAGTGTATCGAGCTACTTGTGCAGAAGTGTCTAATAATTAAGGTGGTGTCAGATTTTTGTCATTTCACCGTTACTTCACACACTTGGGTAAATCATGATGAAGTGTGTGTGTGGCTTTATAGATATTTTCTCGTCTGATTGAAGGAAATGTGTGTGAATTTATTTCCATATTTGAGAAGGTTGCAGTTGCCATTCTTGAGCAAATTAGAGGCACCGAAGGTAAAACCAGCTCTGTTCTCCGGAAGAATTTCCAGTTTTCATGGTGGTAACGGGTAAGTTTAGTTGATTCCTCCTAAGTTGTGTTTCTTTAAGTTCTGAGGATTATAGAAAAGGAAAAATCTCTGAATTGTTGGGGTAGGATACTGCCTTGTTTTTAGAATTTCTTGGTTAAGAGTATAGATAGGCAGTATGAGGCCAATGCTGCCAAAGCTTGGCCGGACCTCATGTCTAGTGAATTTTGCCAGAATTAGAAAACACCTCCTTGGTTCATGTAGATTTAGGGGATTTTCTAGAAAGAACTAAGAACCCTCAGACCGGTTCATTAATGGAGAAAATAGTTAAAAGTGGTCTTGTGGAGGCTGTTGTGTTCCTGCTTGTAGCACCGTGTCCAAATTTAGTGATGGCTTGCATGAACAGATATGACTCAAAGAACAGATGTATCAGAACTAGCGATGGTGAGGTGCTAGTCAGTATTAATAGAGAAACAGTAATGGCAGCAATGGGTATTCCGCACAAAGATGAGTATGAGGACTGGACTATTGGGAATTCATATGCCTATTTCTCAGAAAAGAAGAGCAAGTACAGGAGTGTAATTGCTAAGAATTGGCTCTTGAAGATTCAGAAAGGAGGATCACGATACCCAAGTCCTTGACCAGAGAGCACTTCATCTCAGAGGTGCGGTACATTGTTATTCTTTTGAGCAGAGTAAAGGGGAACTCACATTCCTTCTACTGGGAGGATTGGATGTACTTTTTCATCCAGGTGGTTCTATTCGGTGACAGATATCTAGATTGGTCTTAGGTAATCGCAGAGAGATTTCACGAAGGATTGAGCAATTTTGTGGGGATGTCAGGGTTTTATATTTCTTCCTACCTTTTCTACATTTTCGCTTGCACAAGGGATTGGCCTAGACTACCTAATGAACCCTGGATTGATGGAATGAGGGTATATAAGTATTACCCCCTGTTACAGCAACAGAGACATGTCGAGCAGATTGACAAGTGGAATGGAGTCTTTGCGGGAAGACTTTCCTTTGAGCTCCAGGGTGATGCAAACAGGAGGATGTCTGTTGAAGCTATGGAATTTGTGAGTATATATGGAAGTTTCTTTATTCAATTTCCTCGGTTTACTTACATACGGGTAGGTGGCTTTGAGGGCCAACCATTCAAGTTGCCCAGGTACGCTTTTGACAGCTACATGTTTATAGAGGTGAGCAGGCAGTTGGCCCACATTGATAAAAGATTAGGAGAAAAAAGCGAGTCTGGAGTTGTATTCCCAGTTGAACTCAGATATTATAGTTGTAAGACTGTATCAAACGCCTTGAACCTGGAACTAGAGTTCAAAAATATGAACCTGTAGCCATATGTGGCAAGGCAAAAGTTTGATAGCAGGGGTTATGCAATGGAGAACCTAAATGTAGATAGTCATTTTTGTCATGAACCTCAAATAGAGGATTATTGGGAGAACTGCAGTGATGAGTATTAAGTAAGAAAGAGACTGTGGTCCAGATTCACTTTGTAGCAGATAACTACCATGAGGCTTCCAATTAATATATCTGGAGTATCAAAAGAGATAGGGGAGGATGTTTTAGATCCTGAGTTTGATACAGAGGTTAAAGGAAAACCGATTCCATAAATAGATTGGAACAAAAAGGAAGATGACAGTATCCAAACTAGGACTTTCAATGTTGTGAGGAGAACCGAGAGATGGTTAAGGAACTAAAAGTTTAAGGAGGGACTTCACATGTCCTCACATGAACCAAGAATTGATTCACACATTGTGGTTCAATCCCCCATTTCTTCCACTAATGAAGTTGTTGATATTGCAGGTATTTCAAGGTCCATTGTAGAGAAAATTCAACCTAGGAGGTCAAAGAGGTCACCATCTGGTCTCACAGTTGCTTGAGTAACTCAGTCTAGGAGTAAAAAGAAGAGTAGGGAGCTCATCCTGAAACAGGTTGTCATAAACTTGGACCCCAGTGAGGAGCTTGAACAAACAATGGATCCATAGGATCAAGATGAGCCCGAGATGCAGGAAATGGACACAAATAAGGAAGAGGAAATTCAACAAGATCCTATGAACACCCTGGTAATTGTCACTTCACCAAATGCATAGACAACTCCACCACCTAAGGAACCTGCAAACGCACCAAGATGGTTGGAAGCTGCTATTGGAAAGAAACGAAGTGTGGTGCCGGTCACAATTCTGATGGAGGAAACGGTTAGCAGATGTTTGGGGAAGGCATCGAAGCCAAAGAAACTCAAAACACAAGCAATGCTTGATGTAGATGAAACAACAGGTCACTGGACGGCCGAAGTGGCCAAACCAAGTCCAGGAAGAGATGCAAACAAGGCTACGAAGGAGGATTTTACTGTTGAAAAGATAGATTTGGGGATTGCTTCAACGGTCGTAGATGTTAAGCATTTAGAATCCTCCACGAAGAGGATAATTTCAAGAACGTGGAAAGATGAGAAGGACAAAAGAGAACTGAAGCAAGTTGTTACCCAGATGGTTGAGTACATCAATGATGTCCACAATCCAGACCCCCAACCATTGTCACAAATACTGGTGTCATTCGACCCTAAATCTCCAGCCAACCAGAAAATGCTAGATCGGCTTCAAAGGAACAGGGAGGTGACAAAGATGTTCAGTAAATGGTTGGACCTTATTATACAACGGGGTTCAGCTTATATTACTAATTTGCTAAAAGTTTATAAAGATGCTAAAACCGTGAGCAAGGAGCTAGAATTGGAAACGGTCGCCTGGGAAAAAGAAAGGATTAAGTGGGTAGCAGTCCTTGCACAGATGAATGATGTTCATAAATATGGAGTGATGAAATTCCTAGCTGAAAAACCAGTGGAGAACTTGGATGATAATGTGTTGTACATGTCAAAGAAAAATGTGGAATGGCGCAATTCGATCATCAAGCAAGGTCATGAAGAATCCACTAAGTTGCTCAAAGGATTGACCGACTTGATCGATACGATGCAGAAACATCTCAAGTGTATTGATATCCAACTCATGAAGGAGGGCGCCAAGACAATTGAAGAGGCCACGGACATGACCAAGATTTTTCAGGAGAGGATCCAGTTCATTCAGATGATGAAATCCTTGACCATGGATGACTTCTCAAATGTGGCAAGGATTGAATCGATGCTCATTGTCTGCTCAGACCATTTAGAGGTTCACAAGGCGAAAGTTGCACAGGTAAACATGGACAAAGAGGTGTGGAAGAAGAGAATCCTACACATTGGTCTGCCTTACTTCCAAGTCATCCTGAACTTCTCGGCAGCACACCTGGAGTGGTGTTGTCCTACGGCAAAGCAGGACAGATCCGTAACCTCCTCTACCACGGTGGAAGCCTAGCTGATCCGAAGATGAAATGTCAGCCTCCTACTGGTTGTTTATTTAGTTTTCTTTTATGTTGTTTCAAACGGTTTCTTTCACTTCGATGAAAGTAAATGTAATTTGATTATGTAAAAACTATGGGCCTGGTGGCTATTTAAGCTGAAAAGCTTGTCTTTGTAGGGGTTCCAAAAACTATGATTTTTAGGAGTAGCAGATAATATTTTGGTTCGCATATGAATTGTTTGGAAATACAATAGCTGATTATCAATGAAATGCAATGTTATGCCATCTTTGAATCTGTGTGTTTGAAGACATATAATCTTTCTTGTGAAAGTTGTTATGGGTATGATATAATTTTGTGATCAGTTATCTTTGTATTTTTCTTCAGTTCATGGTTATCATTAGTTATTAGAAGACTCATATTGTATTGATTTGCTTGATCCCCCTTGCCCTGTGAGGCATGAGAGAGTATCGGTCAGCCATCAGTATTTGCTGAGTCTCTGTTTTGTTTTGGATTTATTCAGTGAGTATGTTTGTAAATCAAAGTCTGTGAACTCCCTCTAAATGTTCTTTCAGAAAATTTCCTATGTTTACAGTTTTGAAGGCGTTAATTTGTGTTGATGAATGAATGTTGAAGCCTTTCAATGTTTTCTGGTAAAAAGTATTATCATATCATTTGTATAATAAATTCATTGCAAATCATATGAGGAGCTACCCTCTAATGCAGAGGTTGAATTTTTATTAATTCATTCAACTGTTGGTAGTTTGTTTCCTTTTAAAGGGTGAGACAAAGTCATATTTTGTTTAAAGAAGATAATTGTAAAGATTTCAAGAAAGGGACAAATCTGTTAACCAACACATTTTCACAAATTCAATGCTCATATTTCAATCTATTGAAATGGTCTATATTCATCAACATAGGTATGTCTACCATTGAATCTTTTTAAAGGAATACTAATGTGTATTATAATAATTAAGCAATTGTCTCAGATTGATGAGACATGGGTGAGACCTTCGGAGGGGTGGTGGAAGATCAATTTCGATGGGGCGTCAAAAGGTAATCCTTGACCTTCTGGTGCAGGATTCATTGTCAGAGATTGGACAGGGGATGTGAAGGCTTTAGGTGCCCAAAAACTCAACCCAAGTACTAATAATACTGCAAAAGCTTCAGCTGCATTGATTGCAGTCAAATTGTGTAGGAAGATAGGTGTAAGAAAATTGCATTTGGAGGGGGATTCTTTGATTATTCAAGTTATAATGAAGGGCTCAATTGATGCTTGGCATCTTCAAAATTCAATCCTAAGTATTAGTTAAACAACTTTGAAGACTTCTGAGTAAGTCATGTCAGAAGGTTGGGAAATGTGGAGGCAAACATTCTTTCAAAGTGGGCATTACCATTTAATGAGATACGAGAGTTAAGATTCGAGGACCTAAGGCACATTAATTTTGAGGAGTTTTAATTTTTTAAATTCTTTTGGGAATTCTATTAAAGATTGAGTTTGATTTGGTGTTGCTCTTCGAGTACAGATTACGTAATGAGAGTGTTTTGTTTGGTGGCGGATTTTTATGATTGACAGGCTCATTTATGATGGAGAGAGAGTCGGAAGATGATGAATTAAATGGGCGGACATTCTTTTTTTTCTTTGTCCAATTTCAGGTGTATTTTGTGGTGTTAATGTGAGTCTGTTAAATTTACAGGTGAGAAGGTATTGTGCAGGTTTGAGAAGGGTGGTGGTTTGTAGGGTGGTGAAATGGAGGCAAATTTCACCCTACGAAAGCGGAAACAATTGTGCCCCTTTTATGGGGAGCTCACTGCAAGAAGAGTTCGAAGCTTTTTCAAGATTTGGGATGAACATCTTCTGCCATGCATCTTCCTGATTGCGGGTAAGGCTTTTGAGGGTATTAAATGCCACTATAAAATAAGGATAGATGTATATTCATTGCTTATGGCGTGGGGACTGGAGGTTGGTGATGACACTGGTACAGTTAGATGGGTAATGGAGGCACTGGTACCGGGAGATTACTTGGGTAAAATGGAGTCTTTTCTGGAATGGGCGGTACCAGGAGAGGGATTTAATGTAGGTGAAGGAGTGGAGCAGTAAGGACAGGGGAGAAAGGCAGTTTTAATCCCCTTTGTTCATTGGGCGCGAGGTCAATGCAAATTTCATCACAAGGAAGAGGCATGGCATGGTTGAGAAGCCTTGAAGCTCCTGTTGCAGATTAAAGAGCTGGAAGAGATTATTGAAAGAGCCAAGGCTAAGGCAGAGGGTGCGGGGAGGAGGATTTTGCATCCACGGAAACCGAGGGCAATTTCCAGCACGGGTAGCGAGGCATCTTCTTCGAAGATGTAATTTCTATTTTTGAAGTATGTTGTTGTTTTGGACTCTTAGTGTTTTCTATTGATAGTGTCGATGTCCGACATTTAGTTTTTCTGTTACGACAGTTATACTGTATAGTGGGGGTAGTTCTTAGTATGATGTGTGCAGTTTTTTGTAGTTGTTATCATTAATGTTTTGAATTTTCAGGTGGGGTATTTTCATATGGACACAAATGTTGGGTTGGATGGATGTTTTGATGAACTCAAGACTCTTGTACTCTATTTTGAATATTAATAAAAATATCAATATTACCGAGCAAAAAAAATATAATTAAGCAATTGGTATAAAAAAATGTGTCAAAATAGTACAATTGGTAGAGTTTGTAAGTCTTTTTTTATAGTGAATCTTATGGCTAAGTGATGTGATATAATGATCTTAGATTGTCAATAGATCAAACTACCTCTAGTGCCTCAACCATCAATTGAGACCATTTATTTTGATGAGAATAAATTAGGCTCATTAATGAACAAGTAATATCTTATGCATGTGATATGTCAAGTTGGCATGATTTCGTTGATTTTGGTGGATGTTTGCAGTTAGGTGAAGTGAACCACAAGCACCTTATACATCTACCAATCAGTCAAAACCATTGATCTTTGAAACAACTTTATATGGACAATTGATGTTTATTAATGTTTTAAGTAAAAATTAAAGACGTCAAGAATGTTTATCAAATGGTTCATATCAAACCATATGGCATGATTTGATGAACATTGGTAGATGTGTGCACTTTAATAGATCATACCATTGGCACTTTAGCTGTGAGTCACAATTATTAATTTTTATATTATTTTAACATGAGTTGTTGATTATGATTAATGGTTAAGGAAATATCAAAGGTACAGAATAGTAAGATCGGTCGTGGGTGGTGTGTCCACATGGCATATCTAATTAATCTTGGTGTATTGGTATATCATAATTCGTAGATCTTTAGTAATTTTCCAAATTCATTGATCTTGGGGGCAACTAAATCTAGACCATTTATTTGACAACAAAGCTAAAAGTATCAATGGTTGAGCTTATTGTAATAAGATTAACTGGTTGACATGGAAAGATGTGGATTGATTTGGCATGCTTCAGAAAAAATTTAGGCTTAAAGTGGGTCAAATCAACTAGAACCTTGCAAATATTTTAATTTATTACTATCATTAATCTTGAAGGAAAATAAATCTTAGACCATTCTTCAATATACCAAAATAATGAATTAAAATAATTAAAGTCAATTATAGAATAAAGAGGGTACATGTGATGTTTTGATTATATCTAAAGGTCAATAAATTTTATCATAAGCATATGGGTAATTTGGGTCCATGGAGGTAATCTCTCATTCTTCAGTCTTCTAGTCAAATGAACAAGCCATCAATTCAGCATAAGGTCAAGACAAGTCAAGAAAAGTTGAACTTATTGAGTAATACATCAAGCAACTGTAGCAAAAATAGATAGCATTATTCGATTAACTTGAATGGATGTTTCTACTTAAGTAGATAGTTTCATCTGTTGGCATGATTGGCAAGTGAAGAAGAGTTGTTGTTGGCATTAATGTCAACTAGGTCAAGTGCATTGTCAAAGGGGGCGTTAGATGCTAATGAAGATAGTCAGCACATTCATGACAATGTTAGTATGTGATTGGTCAAAATATGTCAACTATGATAGAGATCTATGTAATAGAGATTATGTGTTCTTGAAGGAAAAACATGATATGTTGTGAATTACTTTATGTGGTTGATGAATTCCAAAATGCATTGATTGTATTTGAGAACTATTCTATTGAACTTCTAATATTGAGGGAGTAGTGAAGGATTAATTTCTCAGAGTTTTTGTAGCTTGAACTTTATATCTCATCAACAGTGTGACAAGAGTAGGTGACTAAGAAGTTCAGTCATGTCTGCTTGGCGAAAGGAACTTCAATAAAGATAGAGAACAGTGACAAGAACTTGACACTTGGCGATAGGAGCTTTGTGCTCAACGACATAAGACTCAAGGGATATAATACATGCATATCATTAACTCGAATGATCTTTAAAAGATATATCTAAGATCATGATTACGTCTGGTGTTTAATCTTTCATAAGAATGGCCATGATGATCATGTTTTGAATACCAATAGTCATTTGGGTTTGATAAGTAAGCAAAGAAGTTGGAAGACTATGTCGACTAATCATATTTGGTGTGTTGGACAAGCCACATGTTGATAGCTAAATGTAATGTGTTTTCATTAGTAGAGCTAACATCGATGCATCAAGATGTTTTAATGTGTAAAGGAAGTTTGTGGTGGAATTGTAGAGTTAGTTGGAAACTAACCGTTTTGAGATACAATGGACTTGATGATAAAAAGAAAATATAAAATAGTGTTTTGGTGTGTTGTATTAGTTGGAATGTTAATACAATAAGAGTAAAAGGACAAATTCTTTGTATCAATCTGTAGTGGTTTTGTAAGAGTATCTGCATAGATGTATTAACCAGAAGTGAACAAGATATATGTGTGAAGAACAATGGAATATCATGTGATGTTGTAAGGTGCAGATTCGGTACATGTTAAGAGGATAGATATATAAAGAGATTTCATTGTGTATAATGAAGAAGTATGTTTGTTGATAAGAAGGAAAATATAATAGATCTTATGAAGCTCTGATATGTTGGTCATATGAGAAGAATCGCTCTGAGACTGTAAAGTTTCTATATGAAATGTTTTTGTCGATGGCATCTGAAAAGGCATTAATATAGTCAAGGATTGAACTTTTGTTGTGCAAGGAAGGTAATTGTCCTAAAGGAACAGATTTATATCAGGTTGCAAATTAAAGAGGTGTAATCAATGTTATGTAGTGAAACAGAGTTACCCTCTGTAAATGTTTTTGATTTCTTGTAAAGGGGTTGGTGCTCCTTGGAGTTGGTACTCCTAAATTTGTGAGGAGTTGGTGCTCCTAAGGTTGGTGCCCTGAATCTGTAAGGAGTTGGTACTCCTAGAGTTGGTGCTTTGAATGTAACCAATAACGTTTCCAATGAGGCATAAATTGTATCCAATGAGGTTACCAGTGAGGCTTAATGAAGTTTATCTACAGAGTGATATTTTTCTCTTCAAGGGTTTTCCACTCATATATGTGTTATGTGATGTGCATATTTAATTCTTTGTTGTGTGGATTGATATTGTTGGTGTAAATAATTATTCATCATGGATATTATTACACTATACTTAAGTTTACTTAGGTACATGCATTTAATAGAAGTTTGGGTATGAGACACTTGGGTGTTTGTGCCACATTGGGATAGTGTGTGTAGGAGAATTTCCACCTTTTATGGTGTTGATCTTATTTTGTTGTTACACTCCACATTCGGTGGGTCATCCACCTCTTGTGGAATATTTTATTGTTTCTCCTAGCTACCCACACCTATTTCCTACCTACCCTTGTTTCTAATTGAGTCACATGTCATGTTTGTGTGCTCACATATCTATAAGTCTTGCCTATATAAGCAAGCTCATCTACATTGTTTGTACAGACAATCATTGAACATCTTGTGATGATCCAGTTGATCGGTATTTTCATCTGGATAGAATATGGTTTATTCCTATCATACATTTTGTTCTCTCTTATTTGTGCTTTCCATTGCCTCTTGATCTTGGAAAAATATCACATGGTATCAGAGCTGGTAAAAATATCACATGGTATCAGAGCCATTAGAGTGTCATTGGTTTGCCAATTGAGAGAAATTTGATGCTATTTGGGGTTGCGTATTTTGGAGCTTTCTATTGCAGGTTATTATTGAAGCTTGATAGGTCAAATCTAAGGTTACCATTGGATTGAGGTGGTCCAAGAAAGTCAATTTTGCCTTTTGTTTTATCCAAATCAGACTTCGAAGGCCAAATCTAGAGGCATTTGAAGTTTGAAGCTGCAACGGAAATTTTCTAGAAATTATAATTTTGCAGGCAATTTTCAAATAGCAATATCTCACATCCGGACTCCTTTTTTTGAGATTTTTTTTTTGTGTTGGGGTAGAATTTTGTGATCTGTATAGTGATGCAAGATTTTTCTGATTTTCGGATACAGTTTTTTCAGAAATCGTGAAATCCCGATTTTTACAACTTTGTAGGTTTCATTTGGGCTCATATGGACTCCTTTTCAGGTGTCGTTTTTTTGAGTGCATAATTTTTTGTCTACTTTCATAATCTGCCATTAGTTTGCAGTGATTTTGAGTAGAAATTGTACTTTCAGTATTTGGTCATTTTTTAGCCTATTTGGTACTTGTATTTTGCTTGGATCTCAGTTTAGATCACTAGCAGTATTTGTTGAAGTCTCTTATATCTCATTTTGAGAAGTTGTAAAATTGAAATCAGAAGTCCACTTTTCCATTATTTGCAAGTGCCAACATGATCTTTTTATGGCGGTCAGTTGTTCATTTATATCTCTTGGTGAAATTCCATTCGGAGGCATATTTTTTTGCAGTATTCTACAGGGCTTCTTTGTTGGTGGCATCATTTTCATGTTTCCACATTTGAATATTTTATCATGATGTGTGATCTTTCTTGATCAATATTGTACTCATACTATCATAAAGTGTCACACCTCTTTGTATCTTGTCTTTGATGACTATTTGATGTAATTCTCTTGTACCCGTAGATTAAGAATATCTTGTGAGACTTGGTGCATGGCTCCAGTTGAGACTTAGATTGTACACATTTGTGCATGGCTCCTGTGAGACTTAGATTGTACCAGTATTTTTTGTCATTTACAAGTATCCAGATGATGCTCAAAGCAGGTTGTCTCCATGTTTGATTTTCATTTTTGTTGCAGCGAGTGATTCATCGTCATCGACTTGGTACCTAGTTTTGTCACACTTTGACATTATTGGTGCAACATTGTCTCTCTTTCTTCCTTATGGGGAGCTATTTTGGTCATCATCATTAGACCATCCTTGCAAGAGATTCAACATTGAGGGGGGGCTTCATGGTCTCTTCTTCTCTCTTATGGGGGGACATATTGCGTTCTTATCATTCCTCATTGAGAGCATTGTGTATTTTCATCATCTCTCTTTTGGGGGAGGGTTTTTTCCCATTAGGTTTTTCTCTCTTTCCCCGATTTGTGAGAGATTTCATTGCATTGGTTTGCATGCATTTGCATTTGTACATGGGTACCTAACATGGCCTAGTAGTCAGGACCCATCTTGCATTGCTTAGTTGCATTGTAGACTTTAGTGCATTCCCCTAAGTTGCACTTAAGGGGGGGTGTTGATGTAAATAATTATTCATCATGGATATTATTACACTATACTTAAGTTTACTTAGGTACATGCATTTAATAGTAGTTTGGGTATGAGACACTTGGGTGTTTGTGCCACATTGGGATAATGTGTGTAGGAGAATTTCCACCTTTTATGGTTTTGATCTTGTTACTACTTTATTATATCCACTTATTGTGGAGTGATAATTCCACCTTCGATGGGTGATCCACCTCATGTGGAATATTTTATTGTTTCTACTAGCTACCCACACCTATTTCCTACCTACCCTTGTTTCTTATTGAGCCACATGTCATGTTTGTGTGCTCACATATCCATAAGCCTTGCCTATATAAGCAAGCTCATCTACATTGTTTGTACGGGCAATTATTGAACATCATGTGATGATCCAGTTGATTAGTATTTTCACCTTGATAGAATACAGTTTATTCCTATCATACATTTTGTTCTCTCTTATTTGTGTTTTCCATTGCCTCTTGATCTTGGCAAAATCTCACAGATATTGTGCTTTAAACATATATATGTTTTAGTCATTGGTTTATGTCTTTGTTGGATAAAAGTATTAAGTTTTATAGATCGTTGAATCACCGCACAACCCCCCCCCCCCCCCCCCCCCTCTCAGTGGTCTTGGGTATTCCAACAATTGATATCAAAGCCAATGCCTTCATAGAAGTCTAACCAACATAGGTTGATCTTGGAAAAGGAATACCATGGGCAAGAAATTAGAAATAAAACTGCTTCTAAAAAGGTGAAAGGTATGCCTAAAAAGAAAGAGTTGTATTATACAAAAGATGATGAGTTTTCTAATGGTCTTGATTATAAAGAACATCATACAAAAATATTTGATGAATCTTTGTTCATGGAGATTGGTAATGAACATCAGAATGATCAAGAAACTGATGTAGAAGAAGGGGTCGTTGATCTTGAAGCAAAATTTGTTGCTGCCTTAGTTGAGGTCAAGAATCTTAGGCAGGAGAATCAGAAACTCAAGATACAATTTCAAGAAATCATTAAATCCAATGCTTTGTTGATTGAAAGTCTTAATGAATCTAAAAAGATAAATGAATTTTTGAAAGTTAAAGTTGTAGAAAGAAAAAAGGGTTGAAGAAGTGATAATTCAGTTAAGTGTTAAGGAAGAGAGTTGCAAAAAACTAGAAGTTGAGGTTGTCTCTCTAAATAGAAACTTAGAAGAAACTAATGACAAAGAATTTTTAAAAGATAGACTTAAGGAATCAAACAAATTAAGTAACAGTCTGAAAACAAAGATTGAAGAGAGCAAGAGGATAGAAGAAGTGGTAAAATCTGAGTTGGAGATCAAAACAAATGAATGCCAAAAACTTGAAGGAGAAATAGTCACTCTATGAAAAGATCTTGAAAATGTCAAGATTCAGTTAGAAAAGAATCAAAATTTTGAACAGAGCACACACAAGTTAAATGAGATGTTAAGTAACAAAATGCATTCCAAGGATCCTACTGGTTTAGGATATGAGATAGGGAAAGGCTCTACAGTTGGAGATATGCCAAGAAGTAAGATAGAATTTGTGGTTGCAAAAATAGATGAAAAAGAATAGAGTTCTAAGGTTAGAGAAACTCCAAAGGAGAAGATAGCTTTGAGTTATCATACTAATGCTACTAACACAAAAGACAAGAAGAAACCAGAAGATAAACTTGTTGTTAATAAACATCTCAAGGACGTCTTCAGAGGAAGAAGTAGAGTCAACATGTCCACAAGATCTTCACCTACTTGGCAAAATCAATCATTAAGGTACAATTATTCCTTTCTTGGTTATTGTTATTTGTGTAATGGTTATGGTCACAAGGTTGCAACTTGTAGATTTTTTGATATGAGATGGTTTGAGTTTGCAAGTAGAAAATATTTTGTGCCAAAACAAAATATGGATCAAACATGTTACAATGGGCAAAAATTTGGTCATAAGGTTGCAGATTGTAGAATAATCTCTAGAAGGTCTACAAACTTTGTCAAAGGAAGTATGCTTTTAAGGGACATGAATATAAGGTGTTATAAATGTAACAATTTTGGACATAGAGCATACTATAGTACCCCTCATCAATTAGCCTCTCTTGTATGTTTTGATTTACTTCAGTGACTGTTCTGTGGAACATTTTTGTATTTTGATTCGCATATTATGTGATGTTATTTCATGCTTTATCTGGAGTTATGGAGTATGATTTTATGCAGTATCTCAATGCTTATGGTTGATGTTATTTTATGGATCATTATCATGGACTGACACTTTTCCCTTCTATTGCGATGCGTTATTTATATGTTGTGTGTTTGCAAGTGTATTGGGATGCGAGGGGATGATTTTCCTTCACTCACTCCGGTGGGACAGGGAATGTCACGATTCTCCTTCATCGGTGTGTGTGTCATGTCTGTATTTATATATATTGGTCTATATGCACGTGTGGTTCTTTGGTGCAGGACATTGTAGGTACTAGTACCAGGTAGGTACGGGGTATTGACTCCACCTGGTTTCGCAGGTCTGAGCATGCCTTATATATCCGATGGGAGTGGAGGAGATAGTTGTTGTACCCTAGCTTGACCGCAGTTACACTCGTGTGAGTGTTGTCAGTCAGTTGTGTTTCCCCGTTTGGCTGTTATGCGTGTAATGGTGCCTTGGTTTGGCCATTTGAGAGTCATCATTTGATCTGTCTTGGTTTTTGCGTGTTTCCGTTTATTTAAATGGATGATGTTATCTTGTGTTGGCGTAATCATTTAATTAATATGCTATGTGATTATTGATTTATTTAAATTGATGAATTGCTAGATTAAATGGTTGAATGGCTTAATTTATTGTGTAAAGTTGCATTAATATTTTTGTGAAATAAATAAATTGCCTAGCCATTTAAAAAAGGTTAAATGCTTATGCTGAAGGAAGTATTTAGAGAAAAAGAAATAAAGAAAACCTTTCCTTTGTATTTTTCCATTTGGCCTTTTAATTTAATCTATTGAAGAATTATTATTTTTGGGAAAGAAATAAATCTGATTGTCTTTTAGTTTTAAAATATTTAAATTTGATTGGATGAAAAACTTTAACCTAGAAGCTTGGGTTAAAAGATATTTTGGGTATCCATTCTGGGCATTCACGGCAGGAGAAGAGAATTTTTGGAGAGAAAATTCTGGAAATCTTCCTGGAAGAGCTAGAGATTCGACCTGGATTGTAAGACTGGTGTTTCTTCATTCCCTTGCTTACCTTTGCTTCACGTTGGAGGTTCCCTTCTTGTTTTGAATTTGTTTTGCAATTTTCAGTTTGCTCCTGTGTATAGAAAATTATTTAATCTGCCTGTAGATTCTTTTTAGAATGTTGAAATGGAAGAAAGATTGTCTGATTTAGTTGATAGTGTGATGCTATAAGCATATGGTTGCATTCAGGAAAGGAATTTGTTCATTTCTTCTCTGTTGTGTGTTATTTGTTCATAGCAAGCAATTTCTTGATTTACCTCTTCTTTGGAAAGAAAGAATTTTAGATTGGGCTTGTTGGGTGCATCCTTGTTTCTATTATATCATGATTTGGCTAGCTATTCTTTCCAGTGTGTCTATTTCACCATTTACCTTGCTGGTAAACTCTCCCTTGAAATTTTGGAAATTGGTACTGTATGTGTGTGCCCGTGAAATAATTCTAGAAATGGAATGTTCGAAGTGGTAAGTGTTACCGGTTCGAAGTGGTAAGTGTTACCGGTTGGTAGTGGTAAGTGTTACCGGTTGGTAGTGGTAGTGTTACCGGTTCGAAGTGGTAAGTGTTACTGGTTGGTAGCGGCAGTGTTACTAGTGGTAGCAGCACTACCGGTAGGTGGTGTATGTTGCCCCGGTATTAGCACAACTGCGGGTTAGTTTGACCCCCGCTTGTTTTTTAGCCCTCACCGATCTCCAAACCGGTTTGTGTTAAGAAATTAAATTTTATAAATGGAATGTTTAAAGTGGTATTGCGTGATGTAATGTGATTTTCATGTGATTTTTGTTATGTGGTTAATAAACTTATCAATGAAAATTAAGGTATGAATTAGAGATTCAAATGGGTAGATTTGGAATATTGATTTGGAAATTGATTAGATATGACTACTAGAAAGGAGTGTTTTATTTAATTTTCAATCAATGATGTTGCAAGTGTTTATGATGTTGATATTTTCAAAGATTGTCTGAGTGTGGATTTGATGTATTTAGTTGTCCTTGCAAGTGTTTATTGTGATATTTTGGTCTGTGGTTCAATCATCCTGTGGTGGTGTAATTGGTACCTTTGACCAAGTGATATATGTTGGCTCCGTTGTCTTAACCATGTAGTGTCTTTGCCTTATGGTTAGTCAAGAGTCAGTATGTCCTTGTTTGACCACCTATTTCTGATAGTGGTGTTATGGTTGTCTGCTTCGCCATAGGGTCCTCGGGGAGTGACCTTGTCCATTTAGTGTCCTTTGAGAGAGTGGCTTTCGAGCAGGTTACCCCTGCAAAAGTCAGATAATAACTGGTAATCTAATGAACTGATTAGGTGGGTAGTATCATAACATTAATAAGATAAAGTACCTCGCACGTAGGTGAGTGCTTGTATTGAGGCTCATAATGTAGTGAGAAGGCCTGGAATGGCAAACCGACCACCTTGTCTTCATGAAAGGCTGGAAGGGTCCGCATGAGACTTAGTTGGAGTCAGAGGTCCAAGAGAGGTTACCAGAACAAAGATCCGGGACCTATGAGAGCCTACCAAGGTAACCATCAAGCTATGCGATGACACTCTCTCTTTAGTTTCACTTGTGTGTGTGATGTCAAGTCACTTGTGTTTTTGTGATGTTGAGTCACCTGGATTCTTGTGGAGTCTTATTGTGTTGTCATGGAGTCGTATTGTTTTGTCGACCATGTCATGTGTATTCTTGTTTGAGGGTCCTCAGCTATCTCCTAACATGGTGGGGTGATTCCATTTGGGAATTACATGGTCGGGTGGTAGTGCCACTTCCCATTGGATGTTCGGATTTGTGCCTTCATGCAAGGATTGGCTTCGCAGGTGTTCCTGTGGTTCGTGATTCATGCTTCATCTCATGTTTTGAAGATTATTGGTATTGGTAGACCTATGTGGTCATTGTATCATTGTAATATTGATCTTATGTAACCTTGTAATTGGATGAGATATATCCTTTATGTTTATTGAGAAGCTATGTATTGGAAGAGCAATGTAATCCTATGTTTGGATGTTTTTATCAATTTCCTTGATGATGTTAGTAAATGCTTATTGAAGTGGAAATTATGGTGTATCCTTTCAATCTTTCTATGATGAATCTTTATTTGCTTATGGCTTCTTGTGATCATTGAGTTAATGATGCATATGTGGATTTATGATTTTGTGGAATTCATTCTTGAAGTTAATTCCTCGTTGGCAACCCTTAAGGAATTCTGGTGTATGTCTTCCACTTGTGTTATCGTGCATGTTGTGTAAATGCACTTATGATGTTTATACTTAAAAAAAAAAATTGTTTCACCCTTTGTTGTGGGTTTTCCTTCGAGGTTCCTAGCGGGGCATTACACATACTCTTGTAGTAGTGGTTTTGAAGACCGCGTAGAAATCACAAGAAGAAGATGGATACCCTATTCAAGAAGAAGAAAGAATCTATGAAAGTTTGGAGAAAAAGGAATCGGCAAGAGAAGGAAGAACCTATGCTTGTGCATAATGCACAAGAGGCATCAATGAGAGCATAAAGAATGTTATGCAATTAGGGGGAGTACAAAGCACTTATTTTTCATTCCTAAATTGAGTGACAAGTTTTGAAGACATGATATTTATGTCATTGGAATAGCTGAGATAGACATCATCACTATCATAAATGGAATAGTAGTGAGCTCATTATATCATTTACTTTAAGAGTTTCCTATGTGATGTATTGGTGGGCATTGTAAAGGAAATGTAGAAAATAGTGAATAAAATCAAACTATTATAAAATTAGTGGCAGTCAATGGAAGATGTTATAGTAGTAAGCTAGATGACATAACTAACAATATTGATGTTGTTGATTTTGCAGAGATTGCTTGAAGTACTAACACTAGTGTGGGATGGTATGAAAGGGTAATGGTACTAAACATGTGTCTCAAACAATCAATGGAGAAGATCAGAATGGTGTGAAACACAAGGAGCAGACATATGATGTTGTTGTCTTAAGAGTAAAGGTAAGAATGTCAACAACAAAAGAGAAGATATCACAAAGCAGTGGCTTCAAAAAAACATGTAGTCACAGTTATCAAAGAATAATTACTATTATCAGTCAACAATTGTGATACGTCAAGAAGCAATCATATATTATGAAGGATTGACAGTAATTGCTATAATTAAATACATATTTTTTAAGATAGTGTGATGAGCATATGTCATAGCAATTATCAACAAAAGTGAACTCAGTGATCAAAAAGATCAATATGTCAACGAACAGTGAAGATGAGTGTGTCAAGAAGATGTCAAGAGAGTAATATTGAAGTTGAGGAACAATAACAATGAAGATGAAATGGTATGTAACATTGATCAAAGTGCCAATGAGAAACAATGATATATAAGAATGTCAAAGCAATGATAAGAAATATTGAATCATGTGTTTATAATGAGAGAACCACAATTAATATGGATGGAGAACATATTAGTGACAATGAGTAGAAAGTTTGGTCAATAAGGCTCGGGTCTTCTCAAACTGAGGCAAATTTCATCTCTAGATCTGTGTTAGAGCAACATTAATGCATGAATAAATGCAATTAAGGGATGTCAATAAGAAACTGTGATATATAAGATAATGATGGTTGATTAGAATGGAGTGATTGACATGTCATTGGATTCAACTTACAAAGCATAAAGATGATAGTGTGGTTTAATTGACAAGTTGCAAGAAGAAGTTGTACTACAATAGTTTGGTGGATATGTATATATGATGCTACAGAATCTGTGTGCCATAGTATTTACATGTGCAGCATATGACACGAAGATCAGGAAATTGCAGAAGTTTTCAGACATTGCCTATCAGAAATTTTGATTGATGTTTAGCATATTTGATTAAAAAAAGGGACTGAAATTTGCATTGTAGATGTTGCAAGTACAATTAAACATAAAGTGTTTTGTTGAAGATGTTGCATTAAGGGTTTAATATGTGTTGTGTGTAGTTGGCATTCTGTGTGCTATTTTTGTTGCAGAGATGAAGTTGTAGGAGGTTTGCGAGTATAGCATATGTTTAGAGATTTTGCTATGCATGTGTTCAGATGTCTTGATTTTATATGTTTCAATGTTCAAGTGCAAAATACAGTCAGATTAAAGAATGCTAGTGCAATATAGTTTTAGTGCACAGAGTTGAAATGTCTCTATTGTAATACTAAGATTACAATACAATGATTGCAGGTGATGATGTTACAGATGTGTTATAGTTGCATGTGCATATTTATGCAAACAGTAGTGCAAAAAGGGTGTAACAGTACAGGCATACTAGTGCAGAGACAGAATGTATAGTTGAGATCATGACAATTATTGTAAACCAAGTGGTATTTGATAGGGGGAGTGACTTGAAACATTCATAGTTGCTTGTGTATTGTTGATCTCACAGAATGTTGCTATTCTAACTGGAGCAGTGTTGAAGTTAGATGGTGTATTGTTCCACTTGATGACATCTTCAAGTTTGCAAAGTTTTCTAGCTTTTACCCTTTGGGCATTGATGTCAAAGGGGGAGAATAACGTGGAAGATTGGACAGGTGAAGTTACATGTTGCCATCAATGCCAAAGGGGGATATTGTTGGCATGATTGACAAGTGAAGAAGAGTTGTCGTTGGTATTGATGTCAACTAGGTCAAGTGCATTGTCAAAGGGGGGAGTTAGATGCTAATGAAGATAGTCGGCACATTCATGACAATGTTAGTATGTGAGTGGTTAAAATATGTCAACTGTGATAGAGATCTATGTAATAGAGATGATGTTTTCTTGAAGGAAAACCATGATATGTTGTGAATTACTTTATGTGGTTGATGAATGCCAAAATTCATTGATTGTATCTAAGAACTATTCTAATGGACTTCTAATATTGAGGGAGTAGTGAAGGATTAATTGCTTAGAGTTTTTGCAGGTTGAACTTTATATCCCATCAATAGTGTGATAGGAGCATGTGACTAAGAAGTTCGATCATGTCTACTTGGTGACAAGAACTTCAATAAAGATAGAGAACAATGACAGGAACTAGACAATTGGTGATATGAGCTTTGTGCTCAGCGACAAAAGACTCAAGGGATATAATATGTGCATTTCATTAACTCGAATTATCTTTAAAAGATATATCTAAGATCATGATTACATTTGGTGTTTAATCTTTCATAATCATGGACATGATTAGATTTTGAATACCAACAATTAGTTGGGTTTGATAGGTAAGGAGAGAAGCTGGAAGACTATGTCGACTAATCATATTTGGTGTGTTGGACAAGCCACATGTTGACAGTTGAATGTAATGTGTTGTCATTAGTAAACCTATCTTCGATACATCAAGATGTTTCTATGTTGAAAGGAGGTTTGCGATGGAACTGTAGAGTCAATTCGAAATAACCGTTTTGAGATACAACGGACTTGATGATGAAAAAAATAAAATAGTGTTCTAGTGTATTGTATTGGCTGGAATGATAATGCAATAAGAATATAAGGACGGAATCTTTGTATCAATTTGTAGTCATTTTGTAAGAGTATGTGCACAGATGTATTAATGTTCAAGAAGTGAACAAGATATCTATGTAAAGAACAATAGAAGATCATGTGATGTTGTAAGGTTTAGATTCAATACATGTTAAGAGGATAGACATATAAAGAGATATCACTGCATATAATGAAGATTATGTTTGTTGATAAGAAGGAAAATACAACAAATCTTATGAAGCTCTTAGATGTTGGTCATATGAGAAGAATTAGTCTGAACTCATAAAAAAACAAGGCAGATTGTAAAGTTTTTGTGTCAAGTGTTTATATAGAAGGCATCTGAAAAGGCATTAAGATAGTCAAGGATTGAACTTTTGTTGTGCAGGGAAGGTAATTGTCCTAAAGGAACAGATTTATATCAAGTTGCAAATAAAGGAGGTGTGATCAATGTTATGTAGTGAAACAATGTAACCCTCTCTAAATGTTTTTGATTTCTTGTAAAGGGGTTGATGCTCCTAAATTTGTGAGGGGTCGGTGCTCTTAGGGTTGTTTCCCTAAATGTGTAAGGGGTAGGTGCTCCTAGAGTTAGTGCTCTGAATGTAACTAGCTGGGTTGCCAATGAGGTATAAATTGTAACCAATAAGGTTGCCAATGAGGCTTAATGAGTTTTATCTACAAAGTGGGTTTCTTTACACTTCAAGGGTTTTCCACTCACATATTTGTGTTATGTGATGTGCATATTTAATTCGTTGTTTTGTGGATTAATATGTGTTATTATGTTGTCAAGTTTCGTGCTTTAAACAGATATATGTTTTAGTCATTGGTTTATGTATTTATTGGATAAAAGAATTAAGTTTTATAGATCACTAATTCACACCCCCCCCCCCACCTCTTAGTGGTCTTGGGTAATGCCAACATCATCTAGCATTTTATAATTCTACCAGTCCATCAATATTGTTGATCTTCAAAATAGATTCATATTGATTGTTGATCTTGATCAAAGCTTAACAAGATAAAATGACATGGTCCAAGGTATAAATGAAGGACATGTGGAATTTCATAATTGTTGCTTACCAGTTGAAAAATCATGATGAGGAAATTTATAGGTGTTTACTTCTATAAGAATGCATAAATTAATGCAACATGGGATCTAAAGGGAAAGGTATTAGTGTGCGACTTATATATAATCTGTGTTCTTTGCATTGAAGTATGGTGTGATGATATTAATTTGGATACATGTCTTATCCTTATTAATATATTTATTTTGACATAATAATATACCATGCTTCTTTGAAATTTACAAATATATTCATGCCGTAGATATTAAAGATAAATAAATCTCAACCATCAATTATGGATGGCATTCAACATCTTAAGCTATAATCATTGGGATATATAATCAAAGTGTTCCTACATGTGACCTAATGTGGTTAATGTGTGGATTAGTGGATTAGAAAGGCACTCATATTTGTAATCCATAGATTTACCAAGGTTGTTGACCTTAAAAGGTGATTAATCGTGGTTATTGATTAAAGGAAATTTACAACTAGTTATCTAGTCGGACATGGTTTTTAAAAGAGAAACATAGTGGTTATTAAGGGATTAAATAGGGTGTCATTGAATAATTTGTGTGACTTTTCAAGCTTTACTATTGTACAAGATCAAATTAAAGCTAGGAATTATCTTAGTGACAAAATGTGTCTTTGTAGTGAGTTACATGGTTGCAATCATATTTTGAAGACTCTTACATAAAAATTAAACAAGGAAAAGGAATTATTAACTTATTAGGAAAGGGGGATATGGAATTAAAGCAAGTGGAATTTAACAAATTGATTAGTTTGACTAAAAAGTGTTCTCGTTACAAATTTAGCTTTGAAAATGGATTTAGGCATCTATTATATTTGTAATTGTTCTTCCATAGTTTATTGCAACATTATTTTACCAACAAGATAACCAAATGCATGACATATAATGCAAGTGAGCAAGTGTTAATTTTCCTATTGAGGTGAAATTTTCCATCTTATTATTAAATAAGGTTGTCTCTCTTGGTAGTTTTCATCTTTTTCTCCCTTAATTTTCTTAGTAATTGCTCTATCCAAAACATATTTTAAACTGTTAAGCAAAGTATGTTTAATTTGAGTATTATTCTTAAAAAAATAAAATTTTCTTTTGAAAATCAATTCAAGATAGTTTGTCTCACATATAATTATCTACTATCAATATAATATTTTAGAGAATTTGACACCTCTCTCAAGTTATGTTCATTATTCTAGTGATGTATCACTCTTCTATTATAGAAAGTGTACACTTATTGACATATTATGGATTAATAAAGGGAAAATAAGGATATATATGGGAAGCAAGAGTTATTTTTTTTAGAGGTCATAAATCTCTTGAGTAAAATAGTGATTTACATCAAAATTTTGTGGTAAATTTATGATCACAGTTTGCTACATATGGATGAATACATTAGTATATAGTAAGGAATGATCATTTTTTTTTAATGATTGACTTATTTATTATAATTGATAGTGTCTAAACCTCAAATTTTCTTTTAAAGGTACGAATAAGTATTATTCTAAAATTTGTTAACATTTTGGCTTGTCTTTTGCAAGACAACTCAAGCGAAAACGGTTGGTGAGATTAAACCTCTCTTCAAATTATGAGGGGACGCTCCCCGAAAACTAAACTAACCATAAACACTAGACTATAGGCAAATTCCACAATTATTAATATTATGCACAAAATCTATGGGGGCATTGAAAAGTAAAATTAACTAAATGTATTTGCCCTATTATTTTGGCCTTAGATATGAGTACAAGAGAGATCGACTTCTCTCATAAAAGAGATTATATTTTAAGACTTGTAATCAAATTAATCAATTAAACTAGAAACAAAATGTACTCATATCATGTCCCTTTTATCCAAAATAGTAAGTTGGGGTAATAGAACAATTTGCAAAAAATTATTAATTTAATATATTATTTATTTTGATGCAAATCACATTTCTCAAAAAAAAATACTAAATTAATTTCCTATTATGGTGGTGGTGGTTTTCGGAAGTTTCTTTGGCATTTGGTGGCCTTGTAACAGTTATGGCAACTCATTGATTGCTTATGGTAGTTCTTTATGACAGTTCCCAAAAACTATTATTTCTATTTCATGCAAGTTTTCTCCATGTCAAGTAGTGGGATTTGGGTGCCCAGTTCAAATCTGAATTTCATATATTAAGAAATTTGGGCATTTTGGAGGGCATTCAAAAATTGATTTTCAAATTGAGCTTTGGTTTGTTCTTTAGTGGTTGATAAACCAATGGAGAAGGATATTGTAGAATGGGATGTTTGAAGGTTTCCAGGTGATCTAAGACAAGAGTCAAGGATTACCACAGAATAATCTTGGTCAAGGTTATCTTGTGTTGATTTGTGAAGGATTTCTTCATTTTTGAGTGTGTAAATGTTGCAGAAGTTCATGGCATCTTAGAGGCCATGGGTTTGTTGTAATTTGGTTGTATTTTTTATATATTTATCATATAAGACTTTATTGTGAAGTTTGACAAGTTTCCTTGAAAATTGGTTAAGCTAGTTGTGTGTTTTGGAACTAGTTTGGCTATCTACTTTGTATGAAGTTTGTGGTAAGCAAAATAAGATGTTTGCATTAGATTATTGCATAAATGATGATGTATTTATTTGATATAAATCTATATATTTCATTTCATTTCAATAAATTAATTTCTTTTGAATTTTTTGTGTGAATGATGATCTTTTAGTTAGCGAGTTTGACTGTTTTTGTTAACTCTCAAATTCAAAATAAAGAAATCTTTAAACAATTAATTTTAGATCTGATATTTTTTTACAATAGATACTAAAGATGTATCACGGCCTTGATTTTTCAAACCTAAGGGTTTACACAATCTCGTGAATACTCAGTGAAAAGGAAATTAGATATTGCCAACTTGCAGGGTCCTACAATGTTGACCATGGGAGGTTTCTTCAAATCTATTTTCCAAGTTTGGACAATGATATTATAGTGTTTCTCACTAGTTTGATGAATATTTAATGAAACCTATAGATTTCAAGGCAACCCATACATATTATAAGCTTGTAGAGCTTGCAAGAAAAGTTATGCTTCCAGGAGGGGTTATCAAAAAAAATTAGGAGTACCTTTTAGTGAATGGATTTGCAATACTATTTGATGAATACTTAATGAGAAGGGAAAAAGAAGAAGATCATTTGAAGAGAGTTGTAGAAACCAAGGAACAAAAGGAACAAATTAAAGGGTCATCTTTGAGCCAATCAAGGGTGAAGAGCAAAAAATTTGTATCCAACAGGTTGAAGGTAAAGACATGTTAATTGGAAAAGTTTCTTCAATAATTTATAATGAGTTTTCACATCAAGAAAAAGTTATCTTTGATGAAGTCAACAAAAAATCATCATTATATGTTGAATGTGAAGCCTCAAAAATTGAGGAAGTTGTTCCAATGGACTCTAATGGTGATAAAGGAATGCCCATTAAGATTGTAGGTGGTGAAAAGAAGGATACCATTGTACAAAAGTGGAATAAATTTGTCATTTAAGGTGAAGAAAGAGAACCTTTATTTGTAAAAGATATTTTGATTTCTAATGATTGTATGTGGCAACAAAATGTCAGTATATACCATAGAGAAAAGTATTCACTTGTTTAAAGTGGAGAGTTCAAGATAAAGAAAAATTAACCAAATCATGTACATGATGAGCCATTGATTGATCTATAGAGTAGCATTTTGGATGGATATTCTTTTCAAAGAAACAATATGTTTAGCCCTTATTCATGGGTTTTGGATCACAAAAATGAAGTTGTTGAGAAATATCCTTTGGCAAATGAGGATCAGATTCCTTCTAACAACCAAAGGTATGAAAATATTTCAAATTTGTAACTTCCTTCAAAAGAAAATTCTTGTCATTTTGGAGAGAATGCAAATAGGTAGATCATTCTCCAAAGTGTTCTTATATATGGGATCTAGGTGATAGAGTAAGGGACACAATTGGCAATATGGGGCATGAAAATTCTCCGTTTCAAATTCAAGGTTATTCTTACATACAAGATCTTGTACTACAAATAAGGATTTTTCAAAATGGAATGCTAATAAATACCTCATTATTGAATATTGAGCTATGTTGAAAGAAAGCACAGTCACTGGAGTTTGGCAAGAGCAAGTATCTAAGATAGAATAATGTTTTGATGCACGAGCATCCGGTGGTGTAAGGGCAATCCTACATCACCCAAAAATATTTCCTTTTCTATTTAGTTTTCTTTTAATGTTTTTGTAGTTTTAGATACCCATTTGGACGAATAAGAGATCCCAACTATCTGAATTGACAAGTTGCTTTTTCTAGCCGACTACCAAAAATAGCAGGTTTTATTTAAAGGTAGATGGAGCTCGAATTTTGCGGGAAGCTTAAGGAAGGAAAAATAAGAACTTTGGCGAAAGAATCAGACTAAAATCATTAATGGTTTGAAAGTTATTCAAGTTTCAGTTTCTCAAAAAATCGAAAACAATTCTTCCAAGTCAGATTTGAGGCATTTAACGGCCCCGAAGGGCCCTAAAAACGGTGGGAATCGGCAAAGAGAATTCTTGGTATATTCTTCGCTCAAAGAGATTTCTGACGCTTCAAACGGATCGTCAATCTGATTCCCAAATCAAAAGTTATGGCTGTCGGAAGTTGGACAATTTTTCTAAAAGTTTCAATTTTCAAATTTGGCTATATTTTCATATTTCCAATTTCATGTTTTGGAATTTGTCCGCCAATTGGTGATTTCTAAATTGTAATTCCAGCTCCAAAATGGTGGAAGGCTATTTAGGACTCATTTGAGGAAACTTGTAATAGTTTTTGGAGTTGAGTTTTTGGGAGTTAGTTTTGGGTTGGGAAGTAGCATTGTAATGGTTTTCCAGAAAACTCTGTAAGCTATTGTATTGCAGCCTGTGAGGATTGATTCCTCTTATATGTAATTGCATGTATTAAATATAATTTTCAGATAATAAAATATAGATTTTCGGTGTCTCTTTTGTTGAGTTGTTTTGTTCTTCGGGTTGTGCCCTCATCAGGTTTGAAAGGTAACAATTTCATTTTAATGCATCTTGAGGTTTCATGTAGTGACTTTTCAATTCACAAAAGGAGTTATGGAGATTTTTATTCTAAGTTGGATAATGGATCAAATCTGATTATGGATGTATTATGGTTGATTTCTTTTGTTGAGTTATTTCAAATTTATAAATCCAAAGAGTTAAAGTTTGCTCTTGAAGAGAGATATGTCATTGTTGAGTTTGTTGCAATCTTGTGCGCCTACATACAAATTGATATGATCAAGTTCATGGGTATTATTGTTTGTTGTATAATGGGAATCCCTATCACGGGAAAGAATATTTTACAATTTATGACTACTTGTGGAGATTTTTCAGCCCTCGCCTTTCTATTCAACCATTTCACTAGAGACACATCAAGGATTGCTACTCACGTTTGCAAATTTTGTGATTGTTTTAGCATAGGTACATTGTTGGCTTTGATGAATTCAATTTTGGATAGCCATGTCAGAAAGGTTGAATATATAGTAACAAGTTTTTCAATGGTAAAGAATATGCAAGCTATGTTATTCTCTACTAACCCTCATTCTATGATTCCACTACTTCCAAATTAACAAAGGATGGCCCTTATATCTATTTGCAAGGACCATAGAAGGCTCAAGTTCTTGCCTCAAAAATTAACTTGCCAATTGAATGCGAACTAGGTAGTATATTTTGGGTTGGTCTATGTTGAAAATATTATTTTTTTCAAGGCTTGGATAGATTTTTTGGAGCTTTTGGAAATAGTTTCAAGTGTATACCAACAACATGATCTACCAACCATATCACCAACATAGAGCATTGACTTCACTTACTTGACCCAACTCATCTATATTTAGAGCAGACAAAAGAATGCAAGACAATTTGTTTCAAAAGGAATTGATAAGAGATGAAAACTCAAGAAATTTGATGGAACGAAGTTCAAATTTTTGAAAAAGGTTTTCTCAAGGGAGTACATTATCTTCCATTAGAGTAAGTTGTTTGCAATGATATTGCCCAGAGTGTCATAGAATGAATGATCATGTTGTATCATTACTTTACTACCATATCTTGGATATCATAGATCAGTCCATGAGGGTAGAAATGTCTTCTCACAAGTTGAGGTTAATTATGAGCCCACTATTGAGTATTTTACTAATGTGTCTTTCAACAATATGGGGACCAAAGTAGTATTGTCTCCAAAATGTGTACTTGTTTTTTTATTATTAAAGTAGTGTTAACTAGGGCGTTGACCCTTAACATAGCCAAGACTATTAATTTAAAAAAAACAATAGACAAGGGTGTTGACCCTTATAAAAAACACAACCCAAAGGCAGTAAAGGAAACAACAAAACAGGGATAGATGAAAAAACCTATCAAACTTGCAACAACCCAAAACCCAGCTCAAAGATGTGGAGAATCATCTGAGCCAAGGCAAATTTGGGGGAGGGGGGAATATTTTCCCTTCTGCCTACGACGAACCATAGTCCAGGCAATTCTATCAAGACCATCCAAAGAAGGATTGGGTAGGGAGGGCCCCATAGAGTTGCAATCAGCATTATGAGGGTTGTACTTGTTATGAGGGTTGTATGGGCTATTTTTATAGTCCATTATGTTGCCCAAATTAGATTTTTATCATTATCAAATGCCTCAAGGGTTTTATGGTGCAAATTGTCCAATGACAATGGTAGAGTCTTAATACATTTTGTGACTTACAAGATCATAAGAGAGATTAGCTAGGGAGTGATTCAAGGAGGGAGGTAACAAGAACGATAATGAATTTTCTAACATGGGAACTATCATATTGGAAATTTTGTTGCGTGATCAGTATGTGCTAGTGGATGGATTCAAAGAGTGCACAAACTTCCATCAAAATGAACTATTATTTGCAAATTCAATATTCAAATTTGGGTGAAGCATTTTTTTCAGTTACATGACATTAATTATTGATTCTCAACTATATTGTTTCCATTTTAGATTTGGCCTTGAATTCATATTTAACATCCTTCAAGTTGAAGCAAAGTTTGAAACAATTGGTATGGTTTCTTGCAGGGTGTATCTCGACAACTCAAAGGTAAAAGAAGCAATTGTTTCTTAGTTATGTAATTACTATTGTGAAAGATGCATTTACCATTATGAAAGATCTTTGGCTTGTTTCTTCAGTAGCTAATAAACCAATGGAGAAGGAAACTGTAGAATGGGATTTTTGAAGGTTTCTAGGTGATCTAAAGCTGGGATTCAAAGGATTATCAAGTGATCTAAAACGGGAGTCAAGGATTAACGTAGAATAATCTCATTCAGAGGTTATCTTTGTGTTGATCTGTTAAGGATTTCTTTAGTTTTGAGTTTGTAATTGTTGCAGAATTTTAGAAGTTGTGAGTTTGTTGTAATTTGTTTGCATTTTGCAAATATTTATCAAATAAGACTTTATTGTGAAGTTCAAAAAATTTCCCTTAAAACAGTTAAGCTAGTTGTGTTTTGGAACTAGTTTGGCTCTTTGTTTTGTATGAAGTTTGTTGTAAATGAAATAAGAAGTTTGTGATTGGTTATTATAAAAGTAATGATGTATTTTTTTAATATAAATCTACATGTTTCATTTCATTTTAGTAAATTAAGTTCTTTTGAAGTTTTGATGTGAATTTTTATCTTTCAGTTAGCTAGTTTGAATGTTCCTTTAACTCTCAAATTCAAAATAAAGAAATCTTTAAAGAGTTAATTTTAGATCTGATATTTTATTTGACAAGGGACATTACGACTTTCCCAATAGCTAAAATCAACACTAGTAAGTTCACATACACAAAAAATAGTTAAATTATTTTTGCTACACAAACAAATTATAATTTGAAGCATTCCTACATACAAAAATATAACTAAGATGAATAATTGCAAGTACGAAGCTTAACACTATTATTCATTTTTTAGTTTAATTAATAAAATTTAAACACTAGTCACATATAAAACTCATATTCAACACTTCAATGAAAGCATAACATAACTATCATTTTGAAATAGTATGCACAAATCACTTATTTACAAGCTTACAAAATGGTATCTTGGGAATATTAGGATAGTCATAAAATAATCCCTCAAATCAAGTGTTTAGAGCTTGCCTACTAAAAATAATTGAAAATTTTGGAAAGTAAGAACTTGATAGCGTAAAACTAATGTAAACAACTCTTTGGGTAAAATCACACTAAAACAACCTTAATAAAAGCTCTTTACTATCCACCCAAAAATTGGACCTCACTAAAAGAGGATTAGCTGAAAATAGCCAATATATAAGTTCCTTTCATTGGTTATGATGCAATACTTATTCAGCCATGATAAATCCTTCAAAAAAAAACTTAAAATGTTGGAAATTCATCATCTCGTTGATGGCAACCTCCACATGATGACTTTGGAGCACTTTAAATGAAGAGGGAAGGAAATGTCATCTTCTATGTATTTACTCTTCAAACCCTTGTTACCTTATGTTAAATCTAAGAAATTGATGTTATGAAAGCCTAGGACATTCGATTTGATTTCAAACCTTGGCAGCTTGAATTTATTAAATACCCTCCTTTTTCTAAGTTTTCAACTCCAAACCCTAACCACTTGAATCAAATCTACAATTAAGAAGCCTAGGGCATTTGATGATATTGTTGTCCTTTTAACATTTGGGATGACAAATAACTACCGTGAATCACTACTACGAATCCTAGGAAACAAGTTGCAAAGTATCAATTGTCTTGATAACAAATTGCCCTAAATTCCTACACAGATCCCACTTGTTTAAACTATTTGTTTAAAACCCTATGCATCAAAAATTCATGACAAAGAAGCACGCAAACCCTTAATGTCTTGAATAAATCAATTATTTGTACATTTGAGAACAAAGAATTTTTTTATAAACCATGTTGATTTGGACAAATTGTCATTTTTTATAATGAAAACAATGAATTTTGTTATAAACCATGTCAAACTAACAAAAAGTGGAGATGTTTGTTGAAAAAACCCCAAAAGTATCATATAAGATGTTTGCATCTAATCTTTAGAGAACCATAAGTGCTTGAGAATGGAGTGAAGACAACCTTATTGTCAACTTGTGCCCTTGAGAACCTACCATTTGGCCTTTGGTAGCAACACAAAAGTGTGCCCTTTATGACCCTTAATCACTCTGAACACATGGCTAATTATCACGAAAGAACTTTTCATGGAAGTATCCACCACTCTTTTTCTTAGCTATAACTTGAAAAGTACTCACTTGAGTCATATCCATCACTTCTCAATATTCATCGTTTTGACAAATTTTGCAAAAGCAACTTGCTTGAATCATCTGATACTTTCCATTAGTCATTTTAACTAATTCACAAAAAAGACTCGCTTGAATTGTCTCCATGAATTTTCAATAATCATTTTGAAATTTTGACAACAACAGCTTACTTGAGTCATGTCTACCACTTTTTCATGGCTTACACAAATTTTAACTATTTTGCATGCCCAAGCCTTCTCAAGTGTTTAGCGAAGTATATTTCATTGGCTATGTAATTATAATGAGTAAGACCTACAAGCAAGACATACAAGAACATGGGAGACAAATTCCATAAACAACTATTTTGCATATTATTGCAGATTATTGTAGCAATTGGTCTACCCCAGCAAAATATCGAAGCACGTATATAACTTTGTGTTTCAGTCTTATATAGTCCATGTGCCACAATAGATATGAATTTTGTCAATTCTTAGAAGTTATAATTTACCTATGGGACAGAGCCCATCAACTTAAATCATATAGAACTTAAAAGCCTAAAATATTTAGTAGGTTGAACTGTTGGCTCCTTTTTCAAGTTATTACAAATACATGTATCAATTGCTTAAGACAATAACAAGTGTCATTGTTGGATAATTGTCATTGATGTCATAGAGTAAATCGAAGGCAAATTTAATGGAGGATAGATTGTGCCAAATTTATCGCACCATTTTTGAGACTTCATTGAACAAGGAAGGAGGTAATTTAAATATTAAATTGAACAAATAATTATACATGGGTCAACACATGTTTGGAGCAAATTGAAATAAAATAAAATGTTGCTAAGGGCCAACCCTTAAGCTTTTGGCACCCTATCTCAAAGTTTTAAAATTGTAAAATAATATTTTATTGTTGTGGTCGACCCCCTTATTGGGATGCCCTCTTGGATTTTTCATTTGAAAAATGAATTTAATTTAGAGGAGCTGACCCCTATTGCAACAACCAAGATTGGTGTCTCTTGCTGAATTGGTACTCAATTGTGGTTATTGGTGTCTCTATTGGGTTGGTGCCTACAAATCATCTAAAGGGGATTGGCATCTCCTATGAGTTGATGCCTACAAAAAATTGTAAGTTTCTAATAAAAATAATATTTTGTCATGGTTTTTGACTTACCTGATTACTACATCTTGCATATGTTACTTCTATAAATGATTACTATTGTGAATGATTAAGTTTTGAAGCATTGTTGTTGTAGTTAATTAAGTTATGAGAAGTAAAAAACTCTTGTTATACTAATTCATCCACTACCTCTACTAAAAGACCTTCAATCATATCCAACTTACCCTCAAAACTTATAATAATTTTTACTTCTATAAATGATTACTATTGTGAATGATTAAGTTTTGAAGCATTGTTGTTGTAGTTAATTAAGTTATGAGAAGTAAAAGACTCTTGTTATACTAATTCATCCACTACCTCTACTAAATGATCTTCAATCATATCCTACAAATTTATAAGCTAAACTCAAGCTCATTTTTTAAGCCATTACAAATTCATGTATAATAATTTGTAACTAATTTACACATTTTAAACAACTCAACAATGAAATCTACTTGAGTGTACACCCTAAGATTATACAATTTAGTGGGACTGTTATTCAGCTCTATAATTATGTCAATTTTTATTGTAATACAAGCTCTATTGAAATAAAAATATTGACCTTAATTGTCAATAAAATGTATTGTCCATTACATTATAAAACTATAAATATAAATATATTGAGAGAGGTAGATTGGTAGAATTGGGATAACATCATATTTAGAGATGTCATACTCTTACATACTATAATTTATATAATTTATTTGGATATTACCCAAAAATTCCATTATAGATGTGCTTATAATTTAGAGATGTTATTCTATAACTTATTTAGATATTACATAAAAATCTCATCATAAATATGTTTATAAATTAAAAATGTTATACTTTGTGTCCTATAATTTACTTAAATATTCTTAAAAAATCCATTATAAATATACTTATAATTTAAAGATTATACCCTTGCATCCTTCAATTTATTTAGACATTACCCAAACATTTTGAATGCTAGTGCACAAATGAAACTCTGGGCCATTTAATGATAACCATGTAAAAAACCTATGTAGCTCTCCTTCAGTACAATGCTAGTATGATTTTTTTCCTAGTATAATAAAAATACATGTTACTAAATACCACTGATAATTACATGTTATAGCTAAACCCCATTGGTGTTATAATACTGAACCCTGTCATCCTTCTGCAATACTCGTTATTACATGATTTTGCGTAGAAGCATCAAAATTGATGGTATCGTTTACAACCATCTCACTATTTCGAAAACTGAAACGTAGGATGCTCTCATAACTGGTAGTAATATTTTTTGGACCACCTTCTTCCCCTAGCTCGTGTTATATTAACAAAATTTGAGATGATATTTTGAACCATGTCAATCATATTGCAAGTCTTGTGCTATAACAAGCTCTTGCATTGACTTGTCTGCCATTCCAAGCATTGAAGTCACTTTCAACATGTGCTCACATGTATTGCCTCGCAAAGCCCACTTGCAGTCACAAACATACAAATTAGGGCCAAATTTTGACACAAGATACTGGACTGGAGAGTCATTTTGGCTTCTAGTTCTCACCCAATATGCATTAGCCAAATTCTCATGAGGAGCACAATCTTCGTCAGGTATCTGCCTAGATTTCTCAAGCAATGTCTCGTGCCCCTTTTCAAGCTTGTAGTTTGTACACAGCCCTGATTGTTTCAACCAGTCTTTGTTCTTGTAGTATGGTTCCATCCGCTTCAATAGAGTGAAGATGAGCCAATCTGTTCTGCAAGAATATTTCTTTGTGCGATCAACAAGGACTCGTCTCTTTATAAAGGAATGATATAATTTAATGGCTGCACTGGTTTCTTGGTTCGCATGAGGAAAGTCACGAAAACAATAGGCCCACATGCCTGGAAAATACATAGCAATATTATAAACATCAATTAGCAGAACAACCAAAATTAGTGTGTTTTAAAATTGTACACCAAATACTAAATACGGAAAAATGCTTACCAATTCTATTATCATCGACCCAATATCTCGTGAAGTATTGCAAAAACTCTTTCTCTTCCTGAAATTCCTCATAAATTTCTTTGATTGCCCAAAACATAGATTGTGAATCATTAATAGCATGCAAAATATTACCCAGTTTTTCAAAAATTCTCCTGGAACTTTCTTTTCTCTTTACATATCTTCGAACATTTTCTAGCCATGCACGACGAACATGCCAGGTGCACAGGAGATTTCGGCAGCCAAATACAGACCTGAGCAATGAAACCAGAAATTAACTAGACCAAAATCTGTAAATGCAAATTAGATGTGACCTCTAAGTAAACAATTGAAGACAGTTCATATTACCGTATAGCTTCAGTCTCGGGAGCTAAATCATCAGACATAAAGGCATTCACCTTCCAATCTGGCCTATGCCTTCTGCCAATATCATGGAGCACTTGCAACCATGAGGTGATATCAGCTGTTGAATTGCGAGATGTGACTACCCAAGCTACAGGGACTCCATTCTCATGAGAGTCAAAAGCAAGCAAGGTGTACAACTGATACTGCAATCAAATGCCAAGTCAGAAATTGTAAATGTTTAAGGTGTAATACAATAGCACATTTTAAAAATATTTCAGTTTACCTCGTGCTTGTTAGTGATAGAAGTTGAGGCCATTGAAATCAAACTGTTATGAGAATAATTAAGCATTGCCTCGAGCATCCAGGGTGTCTGAATACCCATAACAAATGGGACATCTTCATCACAAGATTTTTGGTAGAAGAAAAAAGATTGTCTTTCTTGTTGATACCACAAATCCACGCTCAGTGTGTCTTGATCGTGAAGTTGGGATGTCGTCTTTGTTACTCGGTTATAGATATTAGCAACATCACGTCTGAATAAATGACCATTTCTTCCACGTGGAACGCCACCGAACAGATCTTTTAGGTATTGCTCTTCACAAATGATGTCAACTGGCACTCTCTTTGCACACAGTCCTTCAATTATTGGGACAACATCCTTTGAAAGGCGTGGAGCATATAGCAACCTTTTTTCCCCTGACGGGTCTTTCGTCCCATGACAAGGGATTTTATTTACATCTTCATGGCTAAAATCATTGTAAAAAATAATAGCAACATCTGGCTTTTCACACATCACCTTCACTTTGAAATGGCACTGGCAACCCCTCCTCACAGCCTGCCTCCTTTTCCTTATTGGGGGCTCTGGGGCACCTCTCTTGTCCTCTGGCCCATAGCTACACCAGTAGCTGCAATAACCAACAGAGCATTAGTTAAATAACATAAAAACTAATTAGTAGATATTTCATAGTTAAACCACAACTCACACTTCATATGTCTTTGTTGAAGACACTCTCAGAGATGTTGATGTGTAAATTGTATGCTTCTTGCGTACAAAGGTGCATAGTGCATCAGGGTTACTTTCCTCTCCTCTAATAAAGTCTTTAAGCCTAATGTATGGTATAGCTCCGACAAGATCGAAACTCCCATCATTGCGACTGATTTTTGTCCAAGACAAATCCATGCGGGAGAATGTTTGTGTGTCCATTAAATGTTGCACTTCGACATCTAAAATGCTCTTCCATTTAATCTTTTGACCCATTTTGTATATATCCTTGAGACTCCCCTGCAAAACGACAGATATAAGAAATAGAATAACAGATCAGCTACTTTTAAATTTTAAATCTAAGATTTCTAGGGATCGACATTTCACTACGGCAAAGTCAGAAGACATGTAATTGGCAACTACTAGACAATCTGTCATAACCCGGCTATAACACAATAATCATCGAATAAATTCAGAAAATTGTCCTATTCCATAAGACTTCACAATTTTCTAAGTAACAGCCTGCTAAGAATTCGATCCATTAATCAGCATACTGGTAAATAACGTCTTCCTGGGAGGGGAGGAACGAGCAAAGGAATGCAAGAAGACTTCGAATTGGCATGATAACTAAAGCAAGACTTTGATAGCCCTCATGTAATCGGCGATTTGTTAAGGAGAATAACTAAATCAAATTAACAAGACAAGCGATGGCACGGCGAAGTGTGAAAGGACACAGCTTTGGGAACGGTTGTGTACTTAGACGAGGACACGACTCTTCATTCCAATTGAAGAGGTATATGAGGCAAGTCGATATGGATATTCAAGGCATCAGAAAAAGACAAGCAAGCTAATCGATCCAAGCAGAATATCTGATTTCAGAATTAATCAAGGGAAAGTTTAGCAGACTTGGATAGGTGCTTGGTATGATGCATAATGCATTGAACACTTGTTGATTTGTTATCATGTCTTCAACGTAGTGATATTTAGGAATGATAAGTTTTATATATATTTAGGAATGATAAGTTTTATATATATATATACACATATATTATATTAAGGATTTCTTTAATACTTTATCCAACGAACCATCCCACTATGGAGGGGTGAACGAAATATCATGTAAGGAGGCAGCAGCACTGAGTCCCATCAAGTACGCCAACCCCAGGTGGGGCCATGGGGTTGGCGCCATGAGGCCGAATGACTGGGTGTTCATTTTGTGCTCTTGGGCTTGATGGGAAGGGATAGGCTCAAGGCACCTTATATGATTTTCCGAGGGACTCCATAGTGTGGATTGGTTGTTAGGGAAGTCTTAATTGAATCCCACATACACAATATGTAATTTGCAATGGTGATATAAGGATTAGGATTCTCTTTATTATATTATTAATTATATGTTTTCCAATCTCTCATGAACATTAGAAATGATAACTTACTTGTTTCCAGGATCTAAATCAAGATTAAATTGATTAAAGTGGGCAATTGTGCATTTCTAAATATACTTCATTCTTTATCTATTGAATTTGTGATTCTAGGGCAAAATATAGGAAGATCCTATTTGGGGACATTACAATTGGTATCAGAGCCTCATTCCTGCCATTCTATGAAAGATAGTTGATGCAACTTAGCCAAAGGGCTCAAAGGGCCTTGGAAATAGAAAAGAAGAAACTTGCATCTGCCAATAGCCCTACACAAATAACAAAATGGGTGAACAAATGGGGAATGAATTGAGGACCTTCATAAAGCAAACTCAAACTCTCATCGAGCAAAATGAAAGAACGACACAACTACTTATCCAAGCCATCCAAAATATGAACAATAATCTACAACCAAACCAAACCAATGGGAGGGATGCCAACTCTAACCATTCAAGAGTATCCACCCCTAGGCCAACAAGACCTTCCTTCATACCAAAGGAAGAACACATAATAGGGGAGGCTAAGGCGCAAAATGCCCCTAGTAGGGAAAGAGGTCAACCCAACAAGGATTTGAAACAAAAGGTAAGTAAAATGACCCTTCCCAATTTTGATGGATCTGGAAAGGTCACAGCACATTCATGGCTCCAAAAGATGGACACCTACCTCTCACTTAATCCCATGACGGAAGAAGATGCCATAAAATTTGCCATACTCCACTTGAAAGGAACAGCCCATGATTGGTGGCATTATGACCTTGTTACCCAAGGCCACCAATACATAACAAGTTATGATGAATTCACTCAAAAACTTATCCAAAGGTTTGATCAAAAACACCCCGAATGGTACTTTAAAGAGCTAACACAAATAAAGCAACATGGAACCATAGAAGAGTATGCCACTAAATTCCAAAAACTTTCCATTATGGTACCAGAGGTGTCTCAAAGTAGACTTGCATACCTATTTATCGAGGGATTAAAAGAAACTATTCAAGGCTTGGTAAGTGCCCTCGATCCTACATCACTTGAGGATGCAATCCAAAAGGCACTAAAATTAGACATCACACCTACAAAGGACAAATACCATAAACCTTCTAACATTCGTACCAAACCTTTTTACAAAAAAGACGAACAACAAAAACCTTATCCCCCTCTATCTTACAAAGAAAGAAAGGAGTGCTTTAAAAAAGGACTACGTTTCACATGCAAGGAAAAACAGGAACATGGGCATGTTTGTAATCAAGAAAAACTACAAAGACGACGGGACGACCTAAAAGGGAAAGGTTTGTGCTTCAAATGCAAGAAAGAATGGGGGCCAGGACACATATGCGGAAAGGAAAGTCAAGCACGTAATATCGAAGCGTTGTTCGACAAAGAACTATGGAAGGAAGAAGAAAATCCTAGCAAAAAAAGACGAGGCGAAGAAGAGGAAGGGCATGGAACCCTGGCCGCCATCTCACAAGCATCCAAACATCACCTTTTTCGAATTAAGAGTATGCTAAAGGGACAGAAGGTAATCGCCCTTGTGGGTAGTGGGGCAACCCACAATTTTATCGACGAGAATTTAGTTGCAAAAACGAAATTGGAAACCAAGAATTTTAACGGCTTTACCAGAGCCTTGGCTAATGGAATCACTGCCCCATGTACTAAAAAAATCCCACAACTAAGTATCACCTTGGGGAAACATCCAATCAAAGAAGATTTCTATGTGGTTAAGTTGAAAGATACGGATATAATTCTGGGTACCCCATGGTTGCACTCTTTAGGACGCTGCATCCTAGACTTCCAAAAATTGGAAATTCGTTTTGAACATAATGGGCAAGAAGTAATTTTGCGAGGGCTATCCGATGGATCCTCGGGAGTGGCTCTAATGTCTCCATCTTTGACATAGAAAGTAACAAGCAATGTACAGTTGTGTGATCAAGGGTGGCAGCCTTGATAAGAAAAGTTGAGTGGTTAAGAGCAGAAAATAATGAAGTGTACATAGTATTATATAGTTGACAAGGCATAAAGAGTTGCAAGCATCCAAGTAAAGCATAGAGAATAAGATAAAGTAGTGAAGGCAAGAAGTTTGATATGCTATCTTACACAAGGAGTGAAGGTTTTAAGAGCATACTGAAGCTATAATCATCTGATCTAGTAAGGTATATGAAGAGACTTGATAATGATAAACAATCAGCAAAGAGAAGGATTGAACAATTAATGATCCTATGAGGCACGAAAATGACTGAACAATGATTATGTGTAATCGATGACAAACAGAGAATTAGATTATGTAATAGTAATTAACAAAGGATGCAAGGTGAGAAGATATAATAATGTTATTAGAGGGAGTCGATAATAATTAGTCATCAGCAGGCTCCAATTAATGAGAAAGCTAATCGATCACATATGAAAGGAGGCGATGAATATTAAAGAATTGGGTTGCAGTGATTAGCATTCAAGCAAGAGTATTGATTTAAAAAATGTTTATCACTATTAATTTATGATACTTATAATAAATGCGTAAATTATTATAAATGTGTTTAACTGTTGATCATTCATTTGGCAGAGTCTTGCAGATCCTCCCTACAGAGTTGCTTGTTGTTTATTCTGCTTATTGTAATTTCAATGCCAAAAGAAAGGACACCTCTCAAATTTTACTTGAATATTGTTTAAAGTTGGTTTGGTTTCAAATTTTAGCCTGGTAAATGTTCAGGGTTAAAATTTTGGATATTTCGAAGAAATTGGTTTTCTGTTTCAAGTGATACATAATAATGTCTTGAGTATAATGGACAAACATGTCTGCAATATCATATCAAAAAAAAATTGTTTTTTAAATTTCAAACCACTTTGAGTACTGCATGTAGTCAGGTAAATAGAAAGCATGGATGCATATGAAAATGAATTCAATATGTGAACGTATATGAAAAGATTTCTGAAACTAATTATGCAAACATAACTAGGATCTTCCATGCAGAAGAGACTAATCGTAAACATGGTGAATTGCTGAGTTTAACGAATTTTTCCCTCATAAAATCGCCTTTTTTTATAATAAATTGAAGTAACATTCTTTTATCAAAAATTCATTGCATAATCATAAAAAGATCACGATAAAAACACTGAAATCATGTGTCACAAGTCGTGTAGTGAGTTCGAACATTTTTTACTTTGGCCAATGATTTTTTGGTCAGACTAGGGTTTTACATGCATTTCCCAACGACCAGCGACTCCAGTGCAAACATTTTCTGTGGATTTCGTTTGTAATGCGTTTGCCGTCTAATTTTCCATCGTGATTTCCAATCATTTTATGTGCTCTAATTTACTTGTGGGGAGGTGGCTGCAATCAAACAACAAATCAGTTGCCATTTTAATAAACAACAAATTATTTGAGGAGAATACAAGCTTGTGCACGGTAAGTTTCGTTTTGGCTTTGTATGATATTGTTGACAGGAAGACAGGCGTAGAATTTCAGACCACAATTTGTTCACCCTATAAATTTTTATTACGTATTTTATTCATATAAACTTATAGAAATCAATCTTATTAATTAATTAACTTATTTAATCAGTATACATCTTAATACATTTATTTAAAAGAGGTCAAGAGATATAGTCTTGAGCTCTCTATCATCTTGATGATGGTTCATGGAGTGTGATCCAAAATTTCGATGCTAAAAATACAAACACAATTGAATCCAGAAATAACAGTGAGAAGATATAGTCTTGTTTTATGTCTGGTGTTTTATAAATGTTTAGATATATATAAAAAATTATATTTATGTAAAATTATAAATTAATTTTTGAAATAGAAGTAGAAGTAAGAAATTTGTTTTGGTTCAATTTTTTAAAAATTAAAATACTTAAAATAATTTTTTGAAATAAAAGTAGAAATAAGAAATTTATTTTGGTTTAATTTATTTAAAATTTGAGTATAATTTTTATAATTTATTAGTAAATTTTGTTTTTATATATAGTTAAATAATTAAAATTAAAATGTATCTATTCATAATGAATAAAATAGTTTAAGTAAAATAAAATCTCTAAATAAATAAAATAAATAAAATAGTTTGAAACTCTCCACAGTATTTATAGACATATGTATCTTTAAAATAATTTTTTATTAAAATAAGCATTGCCAAAAACATCCACAATCTTTGATGCATTTATTAATATTTGGCAAGGCAAAAATGGAAGGGGAAAGAGAGCTAGGGATTGTTTGTTGTGTTTCATTCTTATTTAAATATTTTAAAAACTAATCTAATGACCATTTCTTTTGTAAATTTAAATGTTTTCTAATTAATTAATTTAATATATTGATATTAATGATATATTTTTTATAATATTCTTAATAAATATATATATATAATTAATATTATTCATATCTATGGTTCTAAATTCATACACGTTCTTATATGAGGATTACCAGCTTATTTTTTATTGTTTGTTTAAAATCATTTTATCTTTTTTGGAAACTTCTAGTAATGTTCATCAATATTCATTTTTTTTATGTGCCATTGAATAAATTTCATGTGAAATATAATTGTGGAATTTAAATTTGTTTAGGGTTTCATGGACTTGAAATGCTTTGTTTGTAGGTATCTTATCTATATCTAATATTATAATTAAAAGCTGTTATGATTTTATTATATTAATATTGTATAATTATTCATTAAAAAAAAAAAAAATTGACAACATTCAATAGCTTTAAATTGGGCTTGGTGGCAGGGACTCTACCCCTCAACCCTACCTTGTATCATGATAGGGAGCATGTCAACCTCAAACCCTACGAGGGCTGCTACCCCTTGACCCTGCTAAAGGCATTACCCCTAATCCCTCATGAGGAGCACCACCCCTCAAAGCATTACACTCAAAGCCTTCGATTGTGGAAACCTTTTAACATTATTATGCTAAGGATTCCCACATAGACCCCTGATTTCATTCTTATTTTCTCTATATCTCTATACAATTAAAATGCTTTCAAATTAAAAAAATGGTAGGTTTTTCTCCTTTTTTCTAAGTTTTTTTTAGCTTTTTGATAGTACGATTCTTTCCCCATTTTATACTTTTGTTTTGCCAATTTTCTCCCCAAAAGATTGTTGTTGCTATAGGGCATCCCCAGAACAGCTTGGTGCTCCCAGAATAGAGGATGTTACCCTTGCTAGGGATGGCCCTATTTTTTAAAATTTCTGGAATGGCGGGAGGGTCTTTTATCCCTGTCTCGTTTCAGGAAATGCCTGAAAAACAGAGGGCCACGTACCCAAGGTACACTTAAAAAAAAAAATTTACCCAACATCTTACAGACCCCATTTGACATGTTGAGTAACAATAATTTTGAATGAAATTTATTACATTGTTTTAAGGAAATATTTGCTTAAGTTGTCAAGTTTTGCTGAGTTGCTGAGTCCAAGTCGAAATTGGGTCTACTGAGTTTTGGTGAGGCACAAGTTTCCAAACTAGATTGTAATAATGACACGAATGCATAAGCAAAACAATTGTGTGAGAACAAGGACACCATAGACAACACCCACAAAGTAGAGGTTGACAAAGTAACTGAAGTGGCGAAAAATGACCATGCAACAACATTGTAAGTGACAAACCATATGAACACTTAAATGTGTTCAGAAAGCAAGATGAACAAAAAGACATCATAAGTTTAAATTATTACCACAGAGAGTTTGGATGAGACAAATCATGCCAAGTTCAAAGTACTGTTTGTCAATTTAGGGTTATTCAGAATTATGTATAGAAAGCATGGGCATGGGCATGAGCATGGTCAGTTTAAACAAGAACCGGCACTGCCAACAGTCATACACTTAAAACTTACATGAGCAATATATAGCCAAATGATGATATAGAATATAGATGACGCCATATAAATATTCTGGAAGATAAACATATAATTCAAAACAAACAATGATGAAGAAAGTAGGAAAGTTTTTGCACGAGGAGCGTAAAAGAAATTCAGTTGCCATACTAAGTCATAACTAGGAGCAATATTTGCCAGATTTTAAGCAATTGCAACCTGTTCGTTCCATTGCATTAATAATTAAAAGAGAGGCATCTGATGCCAGTCACATAGCTAGGTTTATTGTATCTACTTCTAGTGAGCCTCAATATGCGACTATTTTGAATCAGGGAAAATGACGTTTTCTAGCATATTTTGGTGGTTGGAAATTTCTAATAATAGTAAACGTTCAAACTTCAAGGATCACAAATGAGCCATCAATAAAAGAGAATTTCACCTGTATAAAGGGATATTATCATATGAATGTTCTCTAGTACTTTAAATGTTGGAAATATGTTATGATACAGCTACTTGCATGCATAAGCACAATTGCAAACATACTATGAAACAGATACATTGCCAGAAAAGGCTATCACAATGTCCACCTTGGAATCATGTTAATTTCCTCTTCAACTGCTGATATATTTACCTCTGTGGGTGCTTTTTGGATTAATTAATGACAAACTTGTTTATGGACCATACATAAATTCACTTGAAACTTTGAAAACATGTAGCTTGCTTTGCTCCATTGACAATCACTCATCAAAGACACTTTACATATATAGTATTTCACAACCAATAATACCCTCGCTAGCATCCCAATTCAGCTCTGTAAAGAATTTTATTCATGTATTGGTTGTATTGGTAGAGGACATGCAGTTTGTCTTCCCTTAAAGTTTTGTTATAGTTATCTTGCAGCCTAACATGAAAATGCCCGTTACAGAAAAATTAGTGAGACAAACTACCAGGTAAAGTCTGATTTGTCAATGCATAATTAATTAGGTCGACAATCTGCAAAGCTTCTTTCAAGATCATGCATACTAAACGGCATCTTATCACATGATGAATACAAATTGTGTTTCAAATGGAATACGAATTGCAGCCTAACATGAAAATGCCTGTTACAGAAAAATTAGTGAGACAAATTACTAGGTAAAGTGTGATTTGTCAATGCATAATTAATTAGGTCGACGATCTGCAAAGCTTCTTTCAAGATCATGCATACTAAACGTCATCTTATCACATGATGAATACAAATTGTGTTTCAAATGGAATACAAATTTCTGTTTTTCATCATTGAAAAGGGAGTGCAATAATTGTAACGTATATATCCCAATAAAATAAACCAGATAAAATCTTTAATCTGGAATGTGTGTTGGAAAATTTGTTTAAAATATGACAAATTTTGGTAAAGTGAGGTCTTCTGTGGCCAATGTCAACACATACCTGCCAAAAGATTGAACCCTAGTTGGTAGATATTTGGTGACGAGAGATCATTTGGAAGACTTTATTCCCTGCAAAAGAATTCACAGTTAGTAGATATTTATAATCATTCTAAAACATCAGTAAAAATACATCAAAACTACAGCTACATAGTAATACTTCTGTATCTGTTTTGACTTTTATATACGATTTTTAAGTAGATTTTTGAAAAAATAGCTCCCATCTGAGAGGACGTTCTGTTGTTACATGTTTTCCATATCAAAACTAAAAAGAAAACAGATACCAACCAGGAAATGTTAGGTCATAAAAAACAAATTAAATACAAAAACTAATTGGTAAACATTATAGACATAATAGTGCCCAAATGGCATGTATTACAATGATAATTTTTGGTCTATAACTTGATACCCAAACACACAAAATTACACCAATCCAATGCATAAATACATAATACAGAGTGGGGTAGTGCATGACTGCATGCAACAAGCACATTTAAAGATATGTGTATCAAGACTTAAGACTGCCTTGTGAGAAACAATCAGATTATTCCGAGAGTTTTCATTTAAATGTGACTTTTGCCAGTATTTCATTATTAAAGATATATGTATCAAGACTAAGACTGCCTTATGAGAAACAATTACATTAATCTGAGATGTGTTTTCATTTAAATGTGATTTTTGCAAAGTACTTCATTAGCTTGCTGATTATCTCTTTTGAATAAGATTTTGACGTGAACCTTACATTGCCCTTTATTCTGAACTTGTAAGATTCCACAAGACTGACTGCCTCTTCGTCTATCTCTTTGGAACATGAGCTTACTCACTGTCAAATTGAACACATTTCATTAAAAGCATACATAGTGATTTAGAGTGTTCTTTCTATGCAGCTCTTATTCTTTCAGTAAGAGGCTATGTATCTGAATTAATATTGAAAGCAGTGAAGCTGGTATTTAGAAATATTGCTCCAATAGTACATCTCAAGACATGCAGCGGTGTGCCATCTCAAAAACCCCATCAGAATTTTTTATATTCTTGTTAAAGAAATCATGTAAGTTCTAACTAAAAAGTGTTTGAAAATCTGGAGTTCCCTGACTACGATAACATATCATTTGAATTATAGATCATTTAGTCAAACTTCTGTAATCACAGATTACCCAAAAAACACATAAATACTTTTAAAAAACACAATCAGAAAAACGCTACATGTGTTTAACTCAGAGCTTTTAAAACAAGAATTGTCTCGCTCGTTTAAAATTACCACTTTACTCTATAGCAGCATTCTCACTCTTATTCATTTTTAGAGCTTTTTGCAAGCATTTGTGGTAAGGATTTCCTTTTTACGTCTACATTCAGATTTGAAGAGTCATGCAATTTTTTTCTTCTACATTCTTGTTTTGCATCTTTCTCCATTCTTCTACCTACATCTTTTTAATTTTATTTATCTGTCTTTTCCGCATTCTTTCTTATTCTTTTTACGCGAAAGCTTTGAAATAAGAGAGAAGACACTTCAAAAAAATGGGAAAATGAAGAGAAATACATTTTTCCCTCTTTTTTCTCTTGTTCGATTATCTTTCCTCTTTTTTAAATCCACAAATGTCAAGTTTCCAATTGTTTTCCTTTCTCTTTTATTTTCAATTTTCTTAAAAAAAAATTCAAAATCTCTAAAATATTTGTTAACCCTAGTATTTTTCCCCTCTATCTCTAACATACTGACAACTTGTCATAATATTGATACCCCAAAGATAAGACCTGAATTGGAGGCATGACAGTCTCGGTGGTAGAAAATGGAAGATGGCTTGCAATTATTACAAAACTAAGCTTACTAAAGAAGACGTTAATTGTCTAAAATTCCACATTGCCCTTACACTTTAGGACATTCCATTTTGTACACAAGACCTCCGCCCTGCTGGAATCTGTGAGAGATGCAAGCTCAATTAGAGAGATTTGAAGAAAGGAAAGAGGCAAAAGAAAAGAGAAGGTCATCTTTCACTTCTAACCTTCATCTATTCCCATTTCTTCTCTCTAGCTATCTCATCCTGATGATGGATCATGGAGTATGATCTGAAACATTGATGATGAAAAATGTTCACATGGGCAAATCCAAGAATATATTAAGCTTATTTATCATGGACTGTGGAAATTTCATGTCTTTAATTTTCCCTTCACATTTGCACAATAGTGTTAAGCCTAGAAATCATGGATCAAGATTGGAATCATACATTTTTCACCTTGGTTCTCCCTGTGCCCAACCATTAAATGAGATCATAAGGTCTCAAAGACAAGCATGAAGCAATAGCGAAAGTGATTGAGGATTTTTAGTTTTACTGTACAATCCCATTCTATGTGGCCACGTAAGCTTTTATATTTTAGAATATAATCTTTTATTTATTCAAGGCTCTTAATTTCTAAAAGTGAATGTTGTTTTATTTTAGAATAGTTTATTTTTTAATTTTGGATTCTTTAGTGGATACAACCTTTGTACTCATATGAAATTTTTTGCATAGAGTCAAATTTTCAAGTTAAATGAAAGTCATATCTTGTCTAGTGCTCACCATTAGATCATTGTCTATCATGGTCATGAATATCATATTTTCAGGCTCTAAACATCTTTGCATTGCTAATTGAAGGTGGTTTCCAAACACATCAGACAATGCAAAGGTCAGAGCTTGGGCATGAGAGAGGAAAGCCAAAAGCTAACACATGAAATAGGACATACAATGCTTTGGGTGCTTCATAATGGAAATGAGCAAAGTTTGTCAAAATGCAAAGTGACCAAAATGACCCCAGACATGCACCATAATGGGTTTTGCCCAAAAACCTTCAAATATACTTGTACTTATCCAAAAAGTGACCTGAGCATACACCATAATGAGTTTTGCCCAAATGATGCTCTCACACACACCATTATCAATCTTGCCCAAAAAGTTTGAAATCAAAAATTATCCAAAAAGCACCCCAGTAGTACGCCATAAAGGGGTTTGGATGCAAAATTTAAATGACAAAGCACTGATCAAGGACACCCAAGGCACATGCCATTAGCAGCATTGGACAAAATTTCAAAAGCAAAAACAAAGAGCTCTTTTCACATATAGCGCACACCTCGCAGGCTTTTGAACAAGGTTTGAGCCATCAAAAAAAGGTCATCAAAGCACATGTCACAACAGGTCTTGAGAAGAGTTTTTGGGTGCCAAAAGGGGGCAAGGAACACTTCAAAAAACAATTGATAAAGGGATTTGAATTAATCAGAATCCAAACCAGGAGGTTAGATCAGTGGTCCGTGATTGAGGGAAGGAAAAACAAAATAAGTTCAAAGTTATAAATAGTTGAGTGTTTTATCTTCAGATAGGCGCTTTGGCATTTTGATAAGTCATCTCATTGCTTTTGGGTAAAGATTGAGTGTTACTGTTTGCTATTCAAGGCACCTTTGGAGCTTGATTGTCATCACAATAGATGTTCAGCAAAATTTCATGTATTTTCAGCAGGTTTCAGCAACAAGTTAACCTCGTTTACCACCATTTCCAAATAGTTAAAGCAGCTTGAGTAAATTTCCAATCATCAAAGAGAATCTACAGCAGATTTTCATAATTGGCCACCTAAGATTTATAACAGATTTTCAGCAAACTTTGTAATTAGAGTAAATGCAATTGTAACATTCCGTTAGTAACCAGCTATTTTGTAAGTACTTGTCACCTTGGGCAGTTACCATTATTAGTTGTAGCGTATCCAATGGCCTTGTTTTAAACAACAACCATTGATCCCCCCTTTTAATTGAACTCTCATAGACAAGGAATATGTCAGATCCTTGGTCTACATCTATGTAAAGAACTTCATATATAGTGCTTGGACTGTTATAGATCTGTTACCCAATCTTGTATGTATTGTTTTTTATGTTTATTTACGCGATTGTTAAGTCTTATCAGATAATGGAGTAAACAAACAAACTTATGAATCCTGATCACTCAAACATCAATAAACAATGCATTTCCAGAGCCTAGGTTCTATTGTCTGATTTTCATCACAAATGAGTGTTATATTTTCCTCATACCTAGGGTTTCGAAAACTGAATTTGCAGATTTGTTAGAACAGCTAGGATTTGAGGTAATTTTTCATCAAGGAAAAGGTTATCATGATGTATCATTTCCAAATAATTAAAGCTCCATCCACTTCAATATAGATTTATTTGAATGTCAAAGGCACTGAGCTATGGCACCTGCATTTGCAAGAGGTAAATTTAGAGGATAACATCATAAGGGGCAACAAGATTTCCATTAAAGAGGGTTTCTTTTCCTATCTGTCCAAAGTCAAGAATTTGTTACCATTTCCACCAAGCACTATGACCCTATAAACCAAGAAATCGAACTTGAAAAATTTGAAGTTGATTCCATAAAAATTGCTTTCAATATGTTGTCGATTGAAGAAACACAAAACATAAACCTTGAGGAATGTGAAGGAATATGGAACCGGAGCCTTCAAGGTTCCATAAAACAACTTGGAAAACATTGGTTGAAGGAAGCTAAGAGAATGAAATGTTTGCCACAATTGATAAGGAGGAATGAGTTCAAAATCACCCAATGGGTGGTGACAAATGTTCCAACAATTGATGCTATTGGATTAGCAATCTTCCTTTGTGTTTCATAGGGGCAGCTTTCTCGTATGATAGAGATTTAAGGTTTTCAAGAGTATACTCTTAACCGGAAAACAAAAAAGCAACTAAACTAAAACAGAAATGGAAAAGTTAACTTAAAATGTGGAATAAGAAAAGGGATAAACACAAGATGGATCTATCTCCCCCTCCCCAGCAGCTACCTCCGGGTGGGAGGGATTAGTTATTGGGAAGCGGCCCCAACAAATATTATTGCTGCGGGAGGCAGGGAAGGCAGTGGGTGGGATAAGCTGCCATGGCCATCCCAACCTCCGGTGCTTATTGCAGTGCCTATTGCCCCAAGCCAATGATCGGATAACAAGAATGGCGCCCCAATCCGCGTTAGAGTAGTTTGGAGTGTAGGGGATAGATTCATTCCCCAGGCAAGATTATTTAACTGAAAAGAACACAAGTAGGGTAATAAATGGAATACAATCTAACATAAGAAAGCCACATCCATATAGGGTTCAATGAATCACATATCAAATAACAACCTATTATTTCATCCTAGATCCAACAAAATAAACACGTATATGCGAAAGGAAGTTACTTGTTTTCTTCCCAAGGGAAAATGGTATTTCCAAAATGTAATGATATTTTAGAAAAGATTAAACAATGCCATAAAAAATTTACATGGAATTATAAAGGAAGTCATATGAATGTTAGATAAGGCAAGTTTGATACAAATCACGATAAACAATGAAGCAAAATAAGTTGCTACAAGTAGACTACTAACAGGGAGACACATCTCCTTTCTCCTTGTTCTACTCATTGCCTACGTCTTTTATTTAAAGGTTTTTAAGAATACTAACAGAGAGATGCACATCTTCTTTCTCCTTGCTTTACTCATTCCCTACATCTTTTATTTAAAGGTCTTTAAGAACTTTCTTCAATCAAACCAATTGTAGAGCATGGTATCAATATTTGGATTTAAATCTACAACCATGTTTAAACCCTCAACTTATGAGAAAAACACAAAGAAGTTACTTTGTTAGTGTAACTTTCTTTGGTATCATTTTCATCACATCACAATTTTCTCTTCAGTCAAAGGGTATTTTTAAATTAGAGTTTAAAGTGGAGTGATCTCAATCTTCATACTTTAGGATCAATGGCATAGTTGTTGTTGTAAAGTGTGTCTTTGATGAGAAGGATTTTGGCTTTCAAAAGAAATCGTAAAGGTGAATTTTTTTTCCATTTCTCTTTTGCTTGTTTTATTAGTTTTAATGTTCCTTTTATTTGTTTAAGTTCTCTTTGTAAACTTGTTTATGTAATTCTATTAACAAGCCATAATGCCTTTACTTAGCCTACTCAAAGACCTCAATAGATTATGTACAACAGATCAGCGGGCATAAGGCCAACAGGGTCATTAGAGGCATCTATGATACTATTTTACAGATACCATCTCATTTAAAAAGTCCAACATTGGCAATGGCACTATCAAATATAAGCCATTACATGCTGCAAGCAATTTTCTAGCTACAATATTCCAATTCCATTCAATTTTCAAGGTCAATGAAAATGTTTAGAGTGGGCTCTACATGGTCATAGCACAAATGGAAACGGATCCTGAAGTGAGAACAATCTCTAATATTACGATATTCAGATTTGCACAAAGAACCCATCTTTGCTCCAAATATCTACAAGACAAATTAAATGACATTGTCGTTAGATAAACATTATTTAATTTCATAAGTACATATATCAAATTTGTGATGTTAATGTTGAACTTGAGTTCTGTCTTATTTTTTTCATTTAAGTGAAAGTTGTCTTTCTCATTTCAAAAAAATGGTGGCAGAGGTCTTTTGTTAAGGTGTCTAACATTATGAGAATCGTTATATGTCTTTTGAACCAACCATTCAATGTATAGGATACAAACAAGATCAGAATGTTTCCACAACTCATGGGCTCCAATTTATCACCCATTACATGGGAGGAGATTGATTCACAATCAAAGCTGATCACTATGGTTAAGGATCCTGTAATTATAAAGGAAGAATGCAAATAGGTTGTTTAGATTGACCTTGAAGTGCAGACGGTAGCAATGGCAAAGTAAAGAGAACAAAAAGATCCAATGGATATTGTTGGCACACATGCATATAGCATGGCTACAACGGCATCAATTAACTATTCAAAATACTATAGAGAATTAATCATGAAATTACTACTCATGCTCCAATGCTAAAGCGGACTCTGTTGACGTTACATAGAAGTTGCCTTTCAATGAAGGCCAATGGTGCCATGAAGAGGTGGAAAGGTTCTTGGCTAGTTATAATTTCTAAGCTATGATAACGATTGTAGAAGTGTAAAGGGAGAGAGAACAACTCCCAGAAAAAGCAAATGTCAAATTTATTGTCCATGTTTTGGGTTCCAAGCATTTGATCATATATTATTTAGTCCACATAAAGGTCAGATAGCTCTTGCAAGCATCGAGAATTTAGACAAAACTGTTAAGATGCCACTGAAAAGGATTATAGATCATTCTGAACATAGTAGCAAAAATATTGATAAACCACAGCTCATGCATTCCAATGATCCAATTCAGATCTGATCACCAGTTTTTCTTGTAATCACTGGCACAAATCGCAAGGCAATTAAATCAGTGCTGTCTATTTTCCCATAAAACACTCAATTTTTCAATCCAAACACCTCATTTTTAAAGTGTTGAATTCGATTTTTGCAAAGTAGATTTGGCCTTTGCTTAAGTAACTAGACATTGGATTGAAAAAGGCAAACTCAAGGACACTTATTCCTCAGTGAGTGTTTGTTCCATTCTTATTTGCCATTCTACAACCTTCACGCCCACGCTTTTTGAAGGATTTGGAGCTTCATTGAAAGCAAAAAAACTATGACAATTGGCATTCACCATGAAGATCCCTCTAGCCTCAAAGGCCGTAATTCAAACTTGGGGACGAGGGCTCCATCACTCAGCCCAATCATTTTGCACTGTATCACAAGAAGAAATGCAACAGGGGTGCTGCCCCAGACCATCAGTAGGTGCAACACCCAGTTCTCCACTCTGGTTTCCAAAACCAAAATATTTATATATATATGTGAATCTTTCAGCATTTTTTTTATTTCCCCAGTTTTTCTAGATTAAGTGAATCACATTTATAGTTTTGATTTGCCGAATCAATCCCGATCACTATTAAAACTACTACGATTCTGAATACCTCCTACGTACATGAATGTCACCAGCCGGATTGTTAAATATATTATTTGTCCTTCCTTGATTGGCTTCATTTTGGAAACTAGAATAAAGGGTTTCAGCATTACACATCCATAATTATTGAAAAATGAGTTATAAACAAAAAAAATTAGATAATCAGCGTTTTGGACCACACATTCTAGTCCATCATCAGACTAGAGGTCCTCGTCTAAAAAACTCACTCTATCTGGTGGTACCATCGAGGCCCCACCTGGCATCTTGGTCCATCATCATAAGGAATGAGCTAGTTGGAATAAAGATTAAAGTTCCTTATCAAGATGACTCTGTTAGAGGTGCAAAATGGTAACAGCTCAGTGTCACCGTACATCATGCACTTCTAAAAGAGTTAACAATATAAGGTCCTCTGATCTGTGTTCCGGATTTGTCAGGTTCGTCATTGTTCCCGACAATGGCCACCAATGTTTAGCCCAAAATGTCATTATTATCCAAAGCTTTCCAGAAACTATAACATGCTCTCTAGAGTACTCTCTGCTCTCCAAAATAAATTGCTTCAAATCCACAGATTTTGCGCGTACAATTTGCGAAAATACAGCTGGTTAGAATTTGAAGGCAGAAAATGTATTATTACGCTATTGGTTGTTCTCAATTAATTTTCGAGCATTAAAAACTATCCATTCAAAATGCTCAAAAAATTAACAATATCCATCGAGTCTTTGGGGTTTTTAAAAACTTTATTTACTCAGGAACACAGAAGATGCACAATCAGTATTGACACTTCTTGTAAAGCCTTTAAAAACATAATATTTCATATTTTGAATGAAAAATCAAGTTACTTTAACCCCCATTTCAAAACCCTCAAAAGACCATTTTATTTCATAAATTTAGCAAAAGTCTGTTCTTTTTTAATCAACTTTTGAATCCACAGATCGAGAACCTCAAACGACCATTTTCATCGTTGATTTTCATGAAAAGTTGAGTATGTTTCTATAATTTTTTCCCGAATCCACGTAGCAAATCTATGTAAGAAACTGAATTCTTGTAGGAAACAATATTGATAATGTCACTAGAAGAGAGATTTATACACTCACAGGGCCAAAGCATGTTCTTAGTCATATATAATCTGTTAGTCCACCATCATTTTCCTACACAGTGGAAACCTTTGATGAAAAGTCCAGCTATGAAGCGAAACCGTGCGGACAGGATAAGATTTTATAACTATACGTTAGGGTTAGGACTGGTGTAGGATAAATGCAGACGCAGCCGTTGGATGATTTGGATCAACGGTTTTAGCTACTGAGCTTGAAAACCGTCGAATAGAGCCACATGACGTTCACGATGACATGCTTTTTTCTCATCATCTTCAAATTGAATTTAAATCTGTTTCGTCTTTTCGACTTTATGGTGGGCTTTGGGATGCCATTTTTTTCATTTTAATTGTGGATTTGTAGAGTACCCTAAAGGTTAATTTCGCTTTTAGGGAGAGAATTTTAGATTAGAATTTTAATAGATGATGTGACACGTCATTATTAGGGATAAATTTAGATTTGAATTTTGATAGATGATGTGGCACATCATTATTTTTTAATTGAGTATTTTTTTAAATAAGTATGTGTTGGTAAACAGATTTGTCTTTCGCACTTTATTTAATTTGAATACCCTTAAGACCAAGGAATGAAAGACAAATTTTACCAAACAATTGGAAAATCATTGTATTGATTAACCTCTTATTTAAGGTACAGCTCCTTTTAGCAAATATTCAATCAACTTCTAGTTACACACAACAAATATTATACTTTTCACCAGAAAGCATAGAAAAGGTTATTGCATTCACAAGTCGACACCAAATGAACACAAGCATTGATTTATATATAACTCTTTATATGAAGCCGATAGACTTCACATGTACACTAAAACAAAATGAAAAGCTTATAAGGTGAATCCCGCTGGTAATTTTTTGCGCACATAGAAAGCTATAACAGATCTTTACTTGAAATAGATTCTCACATAAATCAAATTTCAGACATCAAACACACAGATTCGAAGTCAAAGATAATTGTTACTCGATTTTCATTCATAGATGATTATCAACCTTCCATACACAGAATTTTTCAGCAAAATTCAAGATATCGTTTTTCAAAAACTTAGTGAACCCCAATAAAGTCATTACAAAACATATAAATAGGTCGCCAGACCAATAGTTTGAACCAAAGATAAAATTAACTTGAAAGAGTTAATGAGAAACTACCCCAACTACATAATTGAAACTAGAAACAAACGGCTAGACTCGCTAGCAGACAACTGCTAGCAGTGCTAGTCATGTCGTTGATTATGTTTCCATTGGATTGCTCGGGTCATTGGTTTGAATGGACACCGTAACCACCTTTGCCACACTCCACTCTCGATGCACCTTCGAGAACTCTTGAATTACTGTAACGTGCGGCAGCTGATGTGTATTACTCTCTGCTTCCAGAGTTCTTTCTTCCTCTTTACCATCTGTACTTTGTCCCTGTGTGAATCCAAGTGATCCAAACAAACCATGAGCATCGATTCTACTTTGGAAATCCTCGTAAAATCTTCCATAGCCAAGGATTTCTCCACTTTAATTTGTTTAATGTGGCTGCTGAATTGATTGATCATCTTTGCAGTATTTTCCAAAGTCTGGTTATCTTCCTTAAGCAATTGAACATCCACGCAGCGCAAATCCTTTTGCATAATTGTTCTTAAGGTTGTTAGTTCACCTCACAGATTGGCGGATTCGTTATGACCTTGTTCAATGATTTGGTTGCGCCACTCTATGCTTTCCCTACATATAAACATTATGTCCTCATTCAGCCCTGGCACTTGTCTTTCTACAAGAAAGTTCATCAAGCCACGTAGCGCTGGATATCTCGCATTTGCTTTGAAATCACCGCCCATTTAGTCTTTTCTTTTTACCACGAGATTAAATCGGCATCCAGTTCCTTGGTAACCTCATTAGCATCCTTGAAAATCTGAACTAAATCTGATATGTAATTGGTTCCTTGATGCACGATCGAGGTGAGTCATTTAGAGAAAATCTCTGCGATCATTTTCATTCGTTGAACCTCATCAAAGAACTTCTGATTCCTTGGGGATTTTGAACTAAAGGGGACCGAGCTCTAAGACAACGGCAATGGACTGTTTTGCAGGGCATGAATGTATTGGGCCATTTGCATTAAATTCTGCTTCAACTCAACCTTGTCCTTCTCATCCTTCCAGGTGCGGGAGATGATCCGTTTAGTAGAAGTCTCCAAATGTTTTACATCAACTGATGTGGTTCCGACCCCCAAATCAACCTGCTCAATGGTATAATCTGCCTCTGAAGCAGTGGCGGCATCCTTATCAGATGTAGGTTTGGCAATGACTGCAGTCCAGTGCTTTGTGTCTTCATCAAAACCAATCATTGTCTCCATTTTTAACCGCTTTGGCTTCGTGGATCTTCCCAAGCATTTACTTACAGCATCTTCCATCGACACCGAAATAGGAACCGCATTTCTTTTCCTGGTAATTGAGTCATTTAACCATTTAGGATCTGGTGTCAGTTGCTTAGATTGCATAGCTCTTGAAGGTGGTTGTGTAGCATTGTCTGCATTGGACCGGATATCAAGCACATGTGAATCTTAAGCAGTAGCATCTGAGTTAGTTAAGACCTTATCAGCATCCGAAACAGGGGTTGCCATATCGCACTGTACTTCCTCAGCGTCCAAATCGAGAATGAGATGAGTGGCAGGTGGCTAAAAGTTCTTCTTGTGCCTTGACCTGGTAACCCGACCACCAATAGAAAGTGCAGGTTCAGTGTCAAGTTTCTCTTCTTTAATCTTAGTCTGCCTTTTTCCTGCAACAGAAACAGGGATGTTAGTTAAAATAGAAGTTTTGCTTGCGGCCTTCCTCTTTCCATTTTTGTTTCTTGAACTGGTTGCTCTTGCTGGATGAAATCGGCAACTCCTAAGCCAATTTTCAGTTCTGCGAATTACGTTGAAAGTGCATGTCTGAATGCTATCTTCCATCTTTTTACTCTAGTCAACTTCAAGGAGAGGTTCATTATGTACTCGTTTCATAAACTCTGAATCGAATGCATCTTCATTATCAGTGTTGACACCTGAAGTATCCATTGGCAATTTCATGTCATGAATTTGTTTCAAAGTTAACCTGGACCAACTCCTCTTTCTCACTTCAAACTCATCTAGGCAATCTTCCCAATAATCCTCCAATTGGCCAATACATGTTGATTAGGCACTATCTTCTTCACATATTGGGCGATAAAACCTTTACTATCAAAGTTATCCCTTTTCACAAAGGTTTTCAAGTGAAATCTCTTAAACTCTAGCTCAAGATTTAGTGCATCAGAGACAGACCTACAACTGTAATGGCCTAAATCGGTGGGAAAAATTCCACTTGTGTCGGTATCTTCACCATAATCCTTCGCGACATAGGCTAGTTGCCTAGAAACTTCAATCAGGATACAGGAGTCTGAAACATACATGGGTAGCCTAAAGGGTTCACCTTTAAAACCTCCAACCCTTATGTAAGTGAAGTGATTAAATTGTGTAAAGAAACTACCATAGATTTTAACTAGTTCAACCGCTTTTGCAGACATTCTCCTATGCAAGTTATCCTGTAATTCAAAGGTCAACCTCCCAGTAAAAATGTCTTTCTAGCGAAGATAATCATCAACATGTCCTTTTAAAGTCAAATGGGGGTGATACTCATAAATTTTAATACCTTGAACCCATTTAGCATGGAATAATCCAGACCATTCACTCACACGGGCTAGCATATATAACAGGTATGAAGACATATAGAAATTCGGCATCCCAAGATAATTGCTCAAACCCTCACGCAATCTTTCTGCAATAATGAACCAATTTTTATCTAGAGTTACCTGAATGAAGAAATACATCCAGTCTTCCCAATAGAAGGAGTGTGAATTCCCCTCAACTCTGCTCAACAATATTACCAAATCTCTAATCGCAGGAATCAAATGCTCACGGGTTAAGGATCTTGGTAGCCTTGAACCCCCTTTTTGAAACTTCAAAAGTCAATTTCGCGTAATGACAGTTCTGTAATACTGCCTTTTCTTAGAATAAATTCCATAAGATTTTCCAATTGTCCAATCTTCATAGGGTTCCTGATGTGGGATAACCAAGGCAGCCATTACTATTTGTCTATCAATGGACAACAAAACTTCACCATTATTTTTCCTTATGCATCTGTTGACTTTATCATAGTGGTTCATGCATTCTAAAACCAATTCAGGGCAAGGAGCAGCTGTGGGAAATGCAGCTGCTTCTAATAAACCACTCTGCACAATATCTCTCATCATAGGATCAGTGGCTAGGTTCTGTACTCTTTCTAGGAAATCATCTAAATCTAGTTGCACTAAAGTTGTATCACTCAACTCTGGTAAGGAACTTACAACGGAAGAAGAGTTCACTAATTTAGGCAGAATGGGCCTCATGTCTAGCTCGTGATTTTCTCCAATTAACCCAAACAAAGAAGAAAAGGGAAACGGAAACAAACAGCTAACAAAATATCTAGAGCTTTTCTAAAACAAACTGCAACAATTAGGAAAGTTGTTTGAACATACCTTCCTCTGTCATCTGCAAACCCCCGTCGTAGTCAATTTCTTCCCGCTCCACAAACTCTTCTTAACACTTAACCAAAAAAATAAATGATAATCTCGACATGACAGCTACCCAATTTAAAAGCTGAGAAAAACTTACCCATGATTACTAGGAACTGTCCCCATTACTCTTCTCTCATGCGACCTTACTCTGAAATGATCGCGTTCGAGCATGCATTAAATGCCAAGTCACTTCGTATCTGACAATGCGGATCCCCACACCACACTTGCTATAAATGACATATTTCAAATCATTAAAGAAAGAATATTCCTCTTCTCTGCCACCGTTAACCTATCTTAAAATCTGCACCGCCACCTCATGCCAAGTCACATGATCTCCATGAAGCTTAAACGTCGAACTCTGAATCTTGAGAAACAAAACTGGCGTAAAACATAAAATTGATAAATCTTGAACTTTGAACCTTGAACCAAAAAGGTTCAAGTTCACGATTCAAAGAATGTGAAACACCGACAAGGACTAGGAAAGACTTAAAACCGCGCGGGAGGAAAAACTTTTAATACAACGCTCGTTGAACTTTGAACCTTGAACCAACAAGGTTCAAGTTCAAGGTTCAAGTTCAACATAGTGAAACTTAAAGAAAATAGCCAAGACTGAAGTACATGGGGAATTCTAAGCAAATGACTCAAAACGGACCAGATGGGGGAGTAACTCAAACAAGGAGACATATAGAATGGAAATTTTTATATGTGCCGCCAACAATGGTTCTGCATGGGGGTTGGAACTGTAAAGTACCAAGCAAGGAAACCTCAGAATCTCTGGCTTCGCAAAATGACTTAAAACAAAGGCTCGACTCACAACAAAACTGACACACCTATACTAACACAACATAATTGTATGTACAAACTAACAGGGGATGCCTGTTTACAATTGATACAATTTTAAGTCTTGCCCATTGTAGGATAGGGGTAACTCAAAGCCATCCTAGTAAGCAAGTTTAAAAGAATTGGGGCCCCTTACTTCATAAATTACATAAGGTCCTTTCCACAGTGACTCAAATTTGCCATGAGCGCCTTTCGACTCTCTCTTTTTATCCCATAATAACACCAGATCACCTTTCATGAACTTTCTAGGCCTTGCCTTCTGATCAAAAATCTTTTTAACCCTCATCTAATGTTTCGTAATCCTATCAACCAACTTTTCCCTCTCTTCCTCAATTTTGGTTAAGTACATAACTCTTTTTTCAAAGGAACTCTGAAAAAATGCATCTTCTACTACAATCTGCAACCCGGAACCCGCTAACTCTAAGGGAAGAGATATTTGAGCCCCAATGCCATATACTAACTCAAAAGGCGACATCCCTATGGCTCGTTTTGGTGAAGTTCGATCTGCCCACAAGGCTTCATGCAACTTTTTGTGCCAGTCTCTGAAATTTTCATTAACCAACTTCCTCATGATATTAATCAAGTTTTTGTTACTTGATTCTGCTTGGCCATTACCCTATGGGTAATAATCAGAAGCGTGTGCCAAATAAATTCCATGATCATAGCAAAATAAAATTAACTCAGATGAAGAGAAATTTGATGCATTATCTGTGACTATTTTCTGAGGAACCCCAAACCTGACAAGAATATTGTCCTTAAGGAACGTACACACAATCTCTGTAGTGGTCTTTTTCATAGGGATAGCTTCCACCCACTTAGTGAAATAATCAGTTGTTGTTAATATGTGAGTGTGTCCAGCACTGGAAATTGGGTTCAGAGGACCAATAAAATGTAACCCCCATTGTTTAAAGGGCTCTTCAATTACTACAGGTCTTAAGGGCAAGGCAGCCAGCTGGGGTTTTCCTGTGAACAATTTGCACTTCTCACACTTCGCCACTCATGCATACGCATCTCTGAACATTCCTGGCCAATAGTAACAGTTTCTCAAGGTTTTATATGTAGTAACTGTAAAAGAAAAATGACCACCGCACGCCTCATCATGAAACGTTTTCAGTAAAGCCTCTTGATGCGGTTTATCTACACACCTGAGAAAAGTACCATCCAAGCCTTTCTTGTATAATATGTCATCAAAAATAACGTACTTTGTAGCTTTCAACTTCAAATTATGTTTCTCCCTAGGAGAGAGATGACTTGGACAGTCTCCATAAGTGAGATAATAGGCAACATCGGTGAACCAGGAATCCTAATGACTCACAAATAGGGTTAAGGGTAGAGTTTCCTCCTCTTCAAACTTATTCTCCACCATTAGTTTACAAAGGCCTTGTCCTCTGACCAGCTTAGTGGGCTTGATATCCAAATTGAACTCCTGAATTTTAGAGACCCAAGATACTCTATTGTTGATACCAACATCTTGCTGAGTTAAAATACTTTTCACTGCAGAGTTTGGAACAAATACAGTTGAATGTAAATGAAGTATATAGTACCTGGATTGTTTCATGGCTTTCACTACTGTATAAACCTGCTTTTCTGTCTGTGAGTATTTTAACTCATGCTTCTTCAGAGGTACGCTCATGAAGGAGATTGGAACTTCCTCATTATCTTCACCCTTCTGCACCAAAACTCCAGACATAGTATGCTCTAATGCATAGCAATAAATACTAAAATCTTTACTAAAATCCGGGTTAACCAAAGTAGGTGCATGCGCAATTTCTCTCTTTATTTCCTCAAAAGCCCTTTTACCTTCCTCATTCCACTTAAAAGCTACCTTCTCACTCATCATATTTACAATATATTTAGTAGTCTCAGCAAAATCAGGAATAAAACGCCTTAGAAAGTTCACCTGTCCAAAGAAGGACCTCACTCCATTTTTGTTGGAAGGAAGACTGAGCTATTGTATTGATTTTACCCTTTGTGGATCTACCTTCACTCCCTCTTGAGAAACAATATGTCCCAGAAGTTTTCCTTCTGTGACACCAAAAACTGACTTTTTAGGATTTAATGATACTCCATGTTCTCTGCATCTCACCAATACCTTCCTCAAATCTCGCACATGATGTTTCCTCTTCTTGGAGAAAACTATCAAATCATCTAAATACACCATAATGATCTTGTCCCTCAAATACCCAAAGGAAAGGTCCATCGCTCTTTGAAAGGTCGCCCCTGCATTAATCAATCCAAATGACATTCTATTATATGCAAAGGTGCCCCAAGGAGTTATAAAGGTTGTCTTGTGTTGGTCTTGCTCTGAGACACTAATTTGGTTATATCCAGAGAAGCCATCCAACATGGACATCATCCCTGATCCTGAAACAGTTTGTAAAATATGGTCCATCGTTGGCAGGGGATAATTATCCTTCAGGCTTGCTTAGTTTAAGTTTCTGAAATCAACACAGATTCGTATTTCACCATTTTTCTTCCTAACAGGGATGATATTAGCAATCCAGGTGGAATGATGTAAAGGATAAATAATTCAGGCTTTCAACATCTTGTCAACCTCATGGAATATCGCCTCTGCTACTTGTGGATTAAAGTTCCTCAACTTCTGCCGGAAAGGATTGACACCTGGTTTCAAAGGAATGTGATGTTGGAAATTACCATCCCTGAAATTCTTTAAATCATCGTAGAACCACGCAAATACATCTTTGAACTCAACCAACAAGTTGATGAATCTTCTTTTTTCCTCTTCAGAACAGAACAACATTTTCCCAAATTAACAAATTTAGGATCCTCCTTAGTACCAATGTTAATTTGCTCATACTCACCAGAATTTTGAATTGCAAGAGCCTCTTTCTCCCCTTGCTTAACATACCCATCTTTCCTATCAAAAAGACGTTCAAGAGAAACTAAACCCTTCGGGATTTTATTTCCTTTCAACTGTAACATTCCATCATGCAATTCCTCCGGTGTATTGGGAGAAAACTCTTTACAGCTCACCTTTGATCCTTCATAAAACAAAGATGTAAAAACCTCAGCACAGTGTAAAAAGTTTTGAATCTGTCTATAATTTTCAAACACTTGCCAAGATTCAAAATTGTCAGGCATGCAGGGTCTATAAACTAGCTCCACCCTGTAGGTATCAGCTGTGAAATCTAGATGAGGCACTAATAAAGCTGCAGATACCGCCAGAGAATTCGCCTTTGAGTTAAACTCCCTTGGTACCGCTTCAATTGAGAAAGCATCAAATGCTTTGATCTCATCCCATATACGATTCCTGTAATGTTTCAATCTCTCATTTATAACAACAAATAAACCTCTCACTTGTTTTACAATAAGTTCAACATCACCTCTAACTTTCAACATTTTGATATGCAATCTCCTCGCTTCAGCAAGACCCAATAACAAAGCTTCGTATTCGGCCGTATTATTCATGTTTTGGAAATCCAATTTGAAAGCATAAGGAATAACTTTTCCTTGAGGAGGTATTAATACAACCTCGGCACCTGAACCAGAAGATGAACAACTCCCATCAAATTCTATAGACCAAAGTTCATCCGACATGCCTGAATCTATAGCCTCTTTCTCCCCTTGAGGATCAGTTGATATCATATAATTTCCAAAACCACAATCTTGATACAAAATCTGAGCTTTCGGATCATCTGAGGGAAAGACTGTGTATTTAGCTTTTGTTTCAAGGTGCAAAATAACTCTCTGTTTTCCAACTGTGATCATTGCCTGAGACCAATCCATTCTAATTTCCCCTCCCACATCTTTACAGAAGGTGCGACTCAACAACATGCCATAACTAGAGGGGATGTCAGCCACTAGAATTGTCAACTTGATTCTTTTGCCAGGGTGTGCTACTAAAGCGACCTATGCATCCTTAATCTGCCCTAATAAAGGAACCTGCTTGGAATCCATGGAGTAACATTTGCCAAAAGTCTTTGTTAAGGTTAGACCTAAAGATTTTGCTACAGCGGAGGGCATGACATTGTCTGATGCTCCTGAATCTATTATACAATTTCTCAATTTATGCCCATTAATATACAAAGACACATAGAAAGGTTCTAGCTTATTTTCAAAATTAGGTTCAATCAATTTGGCTTGTTGAGGAATAGTTTTTTATGACACTTTAGGGAGTACTAAAGCAGGACTAACATTTTTGTGTGCTAAAGAATTACCATTCACCGGCATTTGGGTTTCACTTGCTAAGGCATGAGCATCGTTTCCCTTGACAAAATCAACTAGTCTATCTAACTCCTTAGGGTTCAATTTCAGATACTCAGCCGAAGTGATCTGGACACATGATGACTTGCAAAATTCAATGATATCAAAAGGATTATTAAATGAATCAGAACTTGAAGACGCAACTTCTTGAACAACTTTTGAAACACCTCCATGATGATTCAAAATTTCCTTTTCTTTTACAGAGCTATGAATAGGTGTTAAAACATCTCGAGACTTCAAATTTTGTTGAGTTCTAGTAAGGATTGTATATGAGGAATCTTCCAAAGAGACCAACATGTTTCCTCCCCTTTCTGAGTCAGAGACATATTCCATATAGTGAATTTCAAAGTCGCTAGGTATACTTTGGGAACCTCCTTCATCAACTTCTAAGATTGTTTCTCCTTTACTGATCATTTGAGAAAAATGAACCATCTCTGGACATGAAGAACCATCATGTTCATCAGTTAAATGAAACACACATGAGTTTGTCTTAGGAGGTGGCAATTCAATAGCAAGTCTTTGTTGTGTAGGAGGCAATTGTAATTGTCTTCCTCCATTTCCCCCTTGTTGATTGGGATATCTTCTAAGAATGTCCTGGTAAGGTTAAGAATATGAAGCACTTGTTTTAGGAGCCTATCTTTTTAGGGCAATTACATCATTCATTAATCGTTGAATCGCAGGATCTGAAGAAGTAGAAGCATTTGCAACCTGAGAAGTAGGAGTTTGCACTTCTCTTTTCCACTTGCCTGCCATGATTAAATCATCTTCTAGACTTACAGCTGAATCTTTCATATCATCAAGAGTTTGTAAGCGCTCACGCCTCATCAAGAAACTTATTTCTGCAGGCATGGAGTTCATGAAGAAACACTTCATGTTTTCAGCGGAGGGTTTTTGTGCGGTTGGAATTTTATGGCAAAGTTTATTGAAACGAGCAACAAAGTCCCTCATAGGCTCTGTTATTTCCTTCTTTAATTGAGCCAGCTGAGCGATAAGCGAATTCTCATCCTTAGTCAATTTGAATCTGGCTTCAAAACTATCTGTTAAACCTTGCCAATTTGTAATAGTTCCATCAGGCAAATGATAGAACCAATCAGCGGCTACGTCAGTAAGAGTTTGAACAAATAACCTCACTGCCACATCCTCATGTTGAATTGCCAACACTCCACATGCAACTTTGAAAGCATTTAAGTGTTCAGTAGTGGTTGCTTTGCCATCTCCACTAAACTTAGGCAAATGTTCTTTCGCTCCATTAGGAAGGTTATGGGTTGCCCCCAAAGCTAAAGGTCTGATTGCGACACCCCAAGGATTGTTGGCCATTGCTCTAGTAGGATTCAAAGGGGTAAGGTTAATAACAAGTGGAGGTACAACACCATGTAAAGTTAAGGCTTGACAGATAGGTGAAGCGGTTGTTCTTGGTGGATATACGAGTCTACTTCTATCCCTTCTAGGTGTAACTTGAGAAACAAAACCGAGGTCTAAAAGTTCCTGGAAGGTGTGATGAACAATTCCCTCCCTTCGTTGTGACCGGGTATAAGGCTTGGACTCCAGTGTGAAAAGTGTAATCACATAAATCTGTCCATTTTAATTAAATAAATATTTGCTATTTATTTGATTAAAAATTCACTAGCCATCAGTTAATTAAATTAATATTTAATTAATTCATCTTCAAAACATTCTCCTATTAATTAAATAAATTATTCAATTTATTTTAATTAATTCATTAAACCAAATTCACAATCAATTAAATGAATAAATCTTATTTATTTAATTTAATCCCATTTCTTCTTTTAAATAAATAATTAAAAACATTTATTTAAATCATTTCCCCCCCCCACTTGCATTTTCCTGAAAATGTAAGTTGCAACCACAAGTTGAAATAAATTAATTTTATTTTAATTAAAATCTTATTTTCCCTCACCCACAAAGTCCACTTGCACTCCTAAACCCCCTTCTAGATTCTTCTAACCTCTTCGTAATTAGCCTAATTCATCCCCTAATTATTGTCACATTCCTAAGCAACTTGGAGTCACTTCTCAAAGACTTCAAAGTCTTTGAAAAGCATTAAATGCTTTGTGTGTTCAACAAATTAACCTCTAAAGTCTTCCAAACCACTTATGGCTCTTACATGACCATTTATGGTTAACCCCTAACTCAACCCTCATGTGACTCATGTGTCTCCTCAAACATTTATTTCTTTGACCATGGTTATCCCTTTAACCTTTGCACAAGAGTTTATCCATTGGATAAAAGCTTTATTCTTTGAATAAAGAATTTATTCACTCAACCCAACCTTGACCTTAACTCCCAAGTTAACTCTCAGGTCATGTCAAGCATTTAATGCTTATTCCCTCTCCTCTCAACCTATCTCATATTGAAACTTGTCATCCTGGGATTGGGTTGAAAGCCCTCACATGGATTGAATATCATTCAATCCTAACCCTTGTCGAGATTACTCAATCTCAACCATCCATTGCTCCATTTTTCCTATAAATAGAGCTCATTTCTTCATAATCCAGATCCTGAAAACTTGTATGCATCTAAGTTATAGAGAATTTTATTGAGCATTTAACATATTTTAGTCATATTCACTCTTTTGGTTAACTCATCTTTCTTTGGTTATTAAGATTGCACTTGCATACTTTTCATAATCATCTACAATCTTGAACCTCCATAAGGCATCCATAGTGCAAAAAGCTGTAGAGAACTACACTAATTTAGAACTTGGAGAGGAGAGAAACAAGGGAGAAGGAGCTAAGAGCATGGTAGAAGGTATTTGGAGATGCCTTGTTGTATTTGCTTCCATAGTTAAATATTTCATCATGTTTTTAGTGTCTCTTTTGGTATGCCTGCTTAGACTTGTTTTTGGTTGATTAACACTAACATTTGTCTTTGTTTCTTGTGTTTTTGTGTGTTATACGACCACAGGCTTTTGTCTAACATTGTCCATTTTGTAGAGCATCATTTGGTGAACCCGACGTGAATCCAACAACATTTTTTTTTAACAAACTAACTTTTTGACTATTTTGCTTGACACACAGGTTGCGCTTTAGTGCTATTGAAATTTGATCTTTTAGCCAATAGCGCTATTGTCTCAAATTTAGCGTTATTGCCCATGTTATAGCGCTTTTGATTATTAAGTAGCACGTTTGTCCATAGTTTAGCGCATTTGTATTGTTGTCTAAGTCTTGTTCTTTAGCACTTTTGTCTATATTTTCGCGCGTTTGTGTTAAGTAGTGCTTCTGTTTTTACACTGAGTGGCGCTATTGTAACAGAACATTGTAAAAAAGGCCATGTAACTAATAAAATAATTTTTCTTAGACTTGTGGAAGCCTACCATAGGTTCGGATTTTACTAACTTTTCATTTCATGTGCAGGTTTTAAAACTAACTCCTTTTTTTTGCTTAAAATAAAAAACACTTCATTTGGTGCTCTAAAAATCACAACACAATTTTGTTTACTTGCAATTTAGGAAACAAATCTTCATTTGGTGCTCTAAAAATCACAACACAATTTTGTTTACTTGCAAGTTAGGAAACAAATCTCTATTTGGGTGCTTAAAACAAGACAAGGCAAAATCTCATTTCTTGCATCAAATTTAAGAAAATTCACAATCAACACTTCAATTTTTGTCCAAATAAAAAGAACAATCAACTTGTCTTATTTTGCAAAATGATTTACTTCATGCATACGTATTTCAATTTCAGTTGACCAGGATTTCAAATTCCTAGTTTACTCAAACATATTGCCTTTGAAGTTAAAAAGAACATCATGGTTGTTGGAGCAACATCTCCAATTAGATAGAACATCATTGCAATGACAAGTTAAAAAGAACAAGTGTATTTTGTGTTTGGCACACTTGTGCAAAAGAGTTTGTCGAGTGGTCCTACTTCTAACACACACTATCCTCTCCCTTGGCTTTTGTGGTCCTAGGTGCATGAGAAAAGTGTTAGTAACACTCAAATTTTATCTTTTTAAGAGAGGCCTTTCAAGAGATACATCACTCTTGGGAACGACCTCGCGTGGTAAATCCTTTGAGCTGCTATAGAAATCAGGTGAGAGTAAAAGTTGTAGCCTTGGGTATATTTGTTCCTACAATGTAACTTGCCAAAAGGACAAATGGGCCCCACCACAAGTTACAAGGCTCTTAAGTGAGTCACTGCAGAATGAACTTATGTCCAAAAACATCCAAAATTACTAAACACCTTTAAGTAGTAGCCCACCCATTCTATTGATTGAGGATATTTGTGAGAAGTTCAGTGCAAGAGCATAGACGGTTTTGCTCCCAAGATACTCGCCATACATATTTCCTTGAGTAGAAACATAGCTTTTTGAAAGGTTACTTGTAGCCCGATAAAAGTGGTGACTCCCCCATCATAGGGTTCATCTATTTGTTATGCTCATGCAAGACTTAGTATATCACATCCTTACCTGCCAGGATAGGATTCATAAGGTATGTAGTACCAAAGTTGAAGAAATATCAAGATGTGGGCTGAAATTATCGCAACTGGCCATTTGACCTTAGGGATAAAGAGTGTTTGAAGTGTTTTTGTTTTTGAGTCAAGACCAGTGCAAATTGAGTCGACTTCGGGCTTTGGAAACATCTAAAATACATTTGAAGGAAAGGGTCATAAAAAAGTTCAAAAGATTGGGTTAATCTAGACCCATACTTACTTGTGCCTTTTGAGGAAACATTCTTGTGTTTGTGTTCTTGCTTTGTTTTCTTGTCAAAGAAACATCATAAACCCAAATCAAAACAAGTATTCATCCAACACAACATTTTCAAAAACACAAAAGATAAAAAACAAAGAGCAAAAATCAAAAGTATCAAACTATATGACCATTCTTCACATCTTGAGAAAGAAGAATCTTCATCAACACATCAACTTGAAGAAAAAACCATTAAGCTCGAAGGATTTTATCAAAAGGAGGAAATTCTTCTATCTTAATAGACAAATCTTTGTCTCTTATAGAACCTTCTTATGTCACATGCGTCTTTACCTTCAAGGGAAATCAAATGAGTTTGATCAAGAATCATTAAACCACAGAGCTTTTACTCAATATAGAGCTTTGAGTTATCATCAAAATAAGGGAGGCAAGATCAATCCTACCTTCTTTCCAGATATTTGTATCACACATAACTCGGCTAGGGAAGAACCACCAGCCCCTTAACAAGAAGAGGAAGAGTTTATTCCTTTTGTAACACAAAGTTTCTATTGAAGTTCACATCTCATCCATTATCATATTCACATCTCATCAAATCTATTCCAACTCTCAAAACATCAAAAGGTTTTTGTCCTAAGTCTATTTCAATATTGCTTGAATCAAACACAATACATTACTTTTAGAGTGTCTCTACATCTAGGATAACTCATCCTAAGAGGCATTTCTACACAGGTTAAAACTAGTCTCTGAATGTATCCTTTCATTACTAGGTAGTTGAGTCTGTAATACATCTCATATTTCTCTACACCTTATCACATCAAACTTTGTCAATCCAACACAACAAGTAATTCAAGAAAGAACTTTGGTAACATCTACCTTTAGTGCTAGGGATCTGTATGCAAAGCACTTCACCAAACATCAATCTTTCATTTCATCACCAACTCATCATCATTTTCATCAAACTTCAACAAAAACTTGTAAACAAAATGGCTCATACTAGGTCTAGGTCTAGACAACAAGAAATTGAAGAGGAAGAGGAGGAAAATATCAATGAATTCCAAGAAGCCCTTGGAGGAAATGTAAATGATGACAATCCAAGTACTCCTACTCTTGCAGCAATAGAAAGGGCACAACACAACCCTCTCCTTAATAGAATTTTTGACGAAATACTCAGGAGCAATGCCGATGCTCACTTTTTAAGACTTGCTCAAGAGGGGGCTAAACTACCCTCTGACTTTGATGTTGCACAACTAAGGCAAGCATCAGAATGCCAAAGTTGCAATGAGGATGAAAGAGGTCGAGATCACATCAGATATAACCTTCATCAAGGTAATCCCCCACCTCCTCCTCCTCCAAATGAAATATACATGTTGCGGTAGCAAGTAAAAAATCTCACCCAACAACTTCATAGTGGTGTAAAAACCAATCAATTTTCACTCAATGATATTTGTCTCTATCCCTTTGATAGGAATCTTCATATGCCACCTTTCCGCAAGGGTTTGAAACACCCAAGTTTGAAAAGTACTGAGGAAAAGGAGATCCTCGTGATCATGTTAGAGAATTCCATTCAACTTGCCTCGAAGTGGCATACGAGGATACATACCTAATGCGACTTTTTCCCCAAAGCTTGGGAGGAACAACCACATCATGGTTTTCCCAATTACTAGGTGACATTAGGACATTTGAAGAACTCATCCAGAAATTCCTGGCACATTACTCACACAATATTGAACGTGATTTCACCATTGCTGATCTATGTAACACTAAACAAAAACCAGGTGAGCTATTTTCAATCTTTCTGCAACGATGGTATCAAATGTCTAGCAAACATTCTCTTCAGTTACCTGAACAAGAACTAGTGGAAATATTTATTTCCAACTTAAATGACGAAATGGAATTTCACCTAGATGTAAAAGACACAAACTCTTTCAATGACATGATCACCAAAGGCTTAAAATGTGAATGAGCTCTCATTAAAAAAGGGCTTATCAAAATATATAATGAACCAAAGGATGGCCCTCACCCACGCTTCAATAGTGACAAGCCTAACTTCTGGAACAAAAACAAAAACATCGTCAATGACGGGGTTGTGGATGCAAGAACTATCAAAAGTGCACAACCTGTGGTTCGATTTGCAAGACAGAACCCCCCACCCAAGAATAACACAGTTGCTCCTCCAAATCAAGGACGCAATACATCTCAAGAAGAACCCAGACAGCGCCAACAAAATTTTAAACCAAAACGAACATACACTCCCTTAGGGGAACCCATCAAAACAGTGTTACGTCAGTTGGTTTCTCAAAATCTAGTTACCTTACCCAGAACATCAAATTATGAAACTCAAGTCAAACCTTCATGGTGGAGGGATACTGAACATTGCGATTTCCATCAAGGGAAAGGGCATAAGACAAGAAATTGTCACAGATTGAAAGATCTTATTCAGGATCTTATTGACTGAGGTGAAATTGAAATCGAAAGACATGACCCAAAGACAACAAACAATGATCATCTCATGTTTAAAAATCCACTTTGATCACAAGATCAAAGGGGTCCTTCCACTTCAGGGAGAAACACAGATACCACTGATTACATGCAAGCCGCATATAATTACACTGTGAATCACCTATATGATGCCAGTGAATGGATTGCAACTATTACCATAAAAAATCCCAGCTCCACTTGCAATTTTGTTACACGTCGCGGAAAGATTGCCATAAAAGAAGCCCCACAAGGCACCCCATCTATCCCAAAGCAGTATAACCTTGTGGAACAGTTAGACAAAATGCCCGCACTGATATCTATCTTAGAGCTATTGCGCCTATCTCCTTCCCATAAAACAATCTTGGATCAAGCTCTCCAAGAGGCGTCAGTCCCTACAAACCTAAATACAGATCAGTTCCAAACCATGGTTGGAAATCTAAGGTCATCACCTTGTCTCACTTTCTCTGAAAGTGACAACTCATCCTTCCAGCAACCTCACAACGCCTCACTCCACATTGAAGGGTTTACCAACCAACATAGGATCAAGCGAGTCTTGATCGATAATGGAGCAGGCCTAAATATCTGTACGCTACAATTAGTCACAGCTTTGGGATATGCAATTGAATCAGTGGATCCCCGCAAGAAGATCACAATCAAAGCCTATGATGATGCAGAGCGTTCATCTAAAGGAGTTGTTGTGCTACCAATCCGAGTGGGCCATGTGGTGAAACACATCATCTGTCAAGTTCTGGACCTTCCTATACCATACAATTTATTGTTAGGAAGACCTTGGATACACGCCATGCAAGTCGTTCCATCCACTTACCATCAGTGTATCAAGTTCCTGCATAATGGTGTAGAAATCACAATCCTGGGCGATGCAAACCCCTTTGCATATTGTCACAATATCAGTCATCAACCAGAGATTACCATTCCCAACAACATAGAAGCCATCTCATCCACATCATACGTAAGTACAACCTCTCTTTCCTATTCAAACACCACTATACCCAAGCAAGAGAAGCTCAAGATGAAAATAGCAGAGGAAGGTCCCGGGGAGTACAATTTGAGTCAACTCTTTTGTGTTGGACAAGTGCCTACTTCTCCTAGAACTCATGGTAAACCTCAACGGTTACTTCAAACACCACTGGTCAAGCCACCATGCAATTTGACGCCATTCATCCTTGGAAAGAGTCAACAAAGAAGAAACCAGAGATGAGGACTTAGCAGAATGGATCTATAAAGACCCAATCACCGCGGACATCTCACAAGCTAAGCTTCCCACAGATCAGTATGGCAAAGGCCTTCTCATTATGCAAAGAATGGGTTATGATGGTCAGAGTGCTTTGGGACCTTGCAAGCAAGGAAGACATGAACCTCTATAGCCAAAATTAAAGCCCATAGATAACATAGGCTTAGGCTTTCAAAAGGAGATCCTTCCTAAACTCAAATTCAAAGAAAAATCAAGAAAACATCTATATCAACCTATTACAAAGAGGTCACCTTTGGTTATATCAGCAGCACCATGCACCACACCAACTGTCCCATTAAGGCTAAAATCCCAGCAAAACCATCTACAACACCCATCATCCCACCAATCAAACCAGCAATCCCATCAACTACAATAACTGCATCAACAACACCACTGGCACTATCAGAACCCCCAATAGTATCGACAACACCGACAATTCTAGCAGAAGCAATAGAGTCAACACTACCAATACTCCCCATATCGGATTCATTGATCCCCATAATCCTTCCTGCAGCACCAATCATTTCATCTACAAAGGTACGTCAATCGATCACACTTGCAATGTTTAACTCAAAGGATATCCCAGTATGGTATAGTAATCAGATACTGGAAAGCGACTCAGAGACCGACTCGCATGAGTGGGAATTTGATTCTGTCTAGCTTAATACTTCAGATGAGGAAGACACATCACTACCTCCACCTCACAAAGACATCCCTGCTTACGGAGAATCACAGATAAAGACCTCTTGGGTTCCTAAGCTGGAAACTTCTTCCACAGACCCTACGTCACATCCTATGCCTGATTTTGACAAGGAGAGTACCATCAACGACCTTCACCACAACGTCTTAACCCTCACTGACACATCTAACGAACTTAACCTAATCGATGAGGTGATGCCCATTATCCATCCTAAACTCATTGAATGGAACCAACCTAATCCCCCATGTCTTGACCATTTCCAAAACGATGAGGCAATCATTGACTTTTTGGAACTACGGGATAACATACCAAGCGAGGATCACAAAGCTGGATTCGCCATAGCACTTAATAGCGCAACATACTTTGGGGTGGATGCCAAACCTTTCAGCTGCAAAAATATAACAATAAAACATGGATCTTCCAGTGAAAACCACATTGTGGCACTGTTTGATCCCACCAAAGTAAAAAGAAAGAGTGTATCCAATGGTGAAAGCATCTTTGAGGCGTCGGAGGATGAAAGGTTTGACATTATCCCTTCTAGTATACAACAGGAACAATAAACAATTCTCATCGAGGAAACAAAAGAATACAACGTGGGGACTCCTGAAACACTTCACCACATACATCTGGCATCTCTTTTAACTACAGAGGAACAACCTAAGTTTGTTGAATTCTTCCAGAAGCGCTAGATTAACTTTGCATGGTCATATGCAGACATGCCTAGGCTTGATCCTGATTTAGTCATGCATCACCTCACCATAGCAGAAGGAGCCAAACCTGTCAAGAAGAAGCTTCGCAAGATGCATCCTCAGATTGCAGTACTAGTCAAAGCAGAACTTAAGAAACTCCTAGATGTTTGTTTTATTAGACCAATTGATTATACAGATTGGATATCCAATATTGTGCCTGTCAGCAAGCCAAATGGGGGCATCCGTATCTGTGCTGACTTCAAAGATCTGAACAAAGCATGTCCTAAAGATGACTTCCCCATACCAAACATCGACATAATAGTGGACCTAACAACAGGACATGCCATGCTTTCACTCATGGATGGCTTTTCAGGGTACAATCAGATAAAGATCGCACTAGAGGATCAACATAAGACGACCTTTACATGTCTATGGGGCACATACTGTTGGAATGTAATGCCTTTTGGTTTAAAGAATGCATGATCGACCTATCAAAGAGCAATGACCACCATCTTTCATGACATGATGCATACCATAATGGAAGATTATGTTGATGACTTATTGGCAAAATCACTAACAAGAGAAGGTCATCTAGAAATATTAGAGAAAATCTTTGATAGACTAGAACAATATCATGTTTGACTCAACCCAAAGAAATGTGTCTTTGGAGTAACCTCAGGGAAGCTTCTAGGATACATTATCTCAAGCAAAGGCATTGAGGTCGACCCAACAAAGGTCAAAGCAATCATGGACATGCCACCACCAAAGAACATCAGTCAGCTAAGGACATTATAAGGGCGCCTACAATCAATCCGAAGATTCATTGCACAATTGGTAGATAAGTGTCACCCCTTTACACACCTGTTACACAAGAACATCCACTTTCAATGGGATACTAGATGCCAACAAGCATTCTAGATGCTTAAATATTATCTCATGAATACACCATTGTTGATCCCACCAGATCCGAGTAAGCCTCTACTACTCTACATATCAGCAACAAATATAGCATTGGGTGTACTATTGACACAACACAATGCAGAAGGGAAAGAGTGTGTTGTTTACTACATCTCTTGCACACTGGTTGGCTATGAACTCAATTACATACCTATTGAGCAAGCTTGCCTAGCAGTAATCTTGGCAGCTACTAAACTAAGGCACTATCTGTTGACACATAAAGTACAACTAATTGCAAAAATCGATCCACTCAAGTACTTACTCAGCAAACCGCATTGATAGGCCGCTTAGCCAAATGGGTGATGATTCTAATTGAATTTGACATCGAGTATGTGGACCGTAAGGCTATTAAGGGTCAAGTTATCGCAGATTAGTTGGCTGATGCACCACTCATAGGCGATCATCCTCTCATTTCCAATTTTCCAGATGAAGAGATATTTATGATCACAGTAGCACAACCATGGAAACTATACTTTGATGGTTCATACACTAGGCATGGCTCGGGGGCAGGCATTTTGTTTATCACACCTCAAGGTGACAACATCCCGAAGTCCTATAGGCTCACATTTCCATGCACGAACAACATAGCAGAGTATGAGGCCTTGATCACAAGACTCAGACTAGCCATACAATGGAAATTAAAGAGCTACAAATATATGGCGACTCCCAACTGGTCATTCGATAAGCAACAGATGAATATCAGACCAAGGATGACAAAATCATGTCATACAAACAAATGGTGGACAAATTAAAGGCATCATTCACTACTATCACCTTTAAGCAAATACCCAGAGATCAGAATCGAGCTGCTGACACTATGGCTACCATTGCATCTCTCTTAGATCTTCTGCAGAATTCAACATGCTACAAGTTCTTGGTCGAACAACTATGGATTCCCGCTTATGATATCCCTGAATCTGAGATGATATGTCACCTTGTCGGTTCCGAATCGCCATGGTATGGTGAGTTCTACACCTACCTCCGCGATCACACACTTCCTCCTAACTAATTGAATAACCAACATAAAACCTTCATTCGCCAAACCGCTTGATATACCATTATTGCTGAAACCCTATACCAATGCAGTCTTGATGGTACTCTCCTTCGATGTCTGGAACAAGATGAGAGAACAAAGGCCTTGGAAGAGGTACAAGAAGGAATTTGTGGAACTCATGCAAGCGGTCCATCACTAGCCAAGAAACTCATGCGCACTGGATACTATTGGCCATCCATGGAAAAAGACTCCTACTATTTTGTCAGAAAATGCAATAAATGTCAAGTTCATGGAGATCTGATACATGCACCAGCATAGGAACTCCAACCAATCACAACACCATGGCCTTTTTGCCAATGGGGACTTGACCTTGTGGGTAAAATCCATCCATCTTCATCCAACGGCCATAAGTTCATCATCACCACTACCGAATACTTCACAAAGTGGATCGAAGTTGTTCCACTTACCCAAGTCACCGGCAAGCAGATTGCCTCATTCATCCTTAATTACATCATCTGCCGGTATGGTGTACCCATGTCCATCATCACAGATAATAGTCTTCCTTTCAAAAATCAAGATGTCTGTGAGCTCTATGAGAAGTTTCATATCCAACATCGTTTTTCCACTCCCTATTACCCATAAGGAAATGGTCAGGCCCAAGCATTAAAAAAGAACATATTAAGAATCCTCAAGAAGATAGTCAATGATGCCAACCGTGATTGGCATGTTCAATTGAATCCAGCACTATGGGCATACCGAACTGGTAGAGTATTCGAGTATTTACTTGATTAATTAAACATTATTTGTTTAATTATTTAAGTTCCCTTTATCTCTTTTACACTTAAGCTAACTTTAGGTGCATATAATTAATTATTTTAATTAATTATTATGTGCAAACTTAGGTTTTCCCTTTTAGGGTTTCTTGACCTATTAAAGGTTGAGTTCTTTCTTTTCATTGTATGATGAAGAAGGATTATTATTGACAATACATTTTGGAGCATATTTTTCCTGTGTATTCTTTCCTTCTATGATTTGCTTCATTGCTTCTCCTTGTAACAGGTTTTTCAGCTTGCAGAGATTATTTGGGCTCCTGTGGTGTTGTATTTTTTTCCAATTTTGTTGTTTGATTGTGTTTTTTTGCAGTCAAAGTGAGGTCTTTTTTTGCACTCCAGGAGATGTAGAATGAGCATCCGACCTCCGTTTTTCGAAAACTTTATATTTTCGGAAAGCTTGTGCTATATACTTTCCAGAAATATGAGTTTTTTTCCAGATTTTGCTCCATGCATATTTTATTCAGTTTTTTGCTTTTCAGCACTCTGGTGGATATCGTGGTTGTTTCAGGTCCTGGGATCTCTTTTCTGAGTAGGGTGTCTCTGTTTTGATTCTCGTTTCTATTTCCAGTCTTCTTATCATTGTAGCATTGTATATATGCAAACGCACTGAGATAAAGTGCCATCATGCATTGTTTACTTGGAATCTTGCATATCTTGTGTCTTGTTGTACATGCACTGTTGATCAAGTGCCATGAGGGGGTTGATGTTTGCCTGTTGTTTACCATCTTCCTTTGTCAAGTGAGTGTTCCTTCCACGAAATTTGCCTCATGATGATGTGTCTCAACACCTTTGATGTTCTTGGTTCTTCGTCATGCAGTTGTTTTTGGCTGTCCTTTTCAGTGTTCCTGTCCCTCTCCCACTTCTGCAGTATGGGGAGGTTTATCCTGTTGGTTCTACTGCTTCCATGGTTCGATTGATCAGCTCTTCAGGCTTTGGTTTCTTATGCCATCTGTATCTTCGATTTTAGTTGTTTTGCCTTGTTTTCCTCCTGATTCAAGTAGTGTCATTTGAGGGCACTCATGCAGATTACAGTCTTCTCTACTTGGTCATGTTCTAGTTCAGTGGATGTTCTTCAGATCAACAGTTATTCTTTGACAGAATTTGCAGGTTCTTCATGCTTCAGTGGTGTTCTTTTTATCTCTTTTTGGAGTAGAGTTTTGTTCCCACGTGGTTTTCTCTATTTCTCAGTTCATAGAGATTTCATTGTATTTGGGTACCTGATCAGGCCTTGTTGCCGGGACCCATCTTTATTGCTTTCATTAGCTGTTCTAGGTTTTAGCTTCTCCCTAAGTCTAGCTTAAGAGGGGGTGTTAGAGTATTCAGGTATTTACTTGATTAATTAAACATTATTTGTTTAATTATTTAAGTTCCCTTTATCTCTTTTACACTTAAGATAACTTTAGGTGCATATAATTAATTATTTTAATTAATTATTATGTGCAAACCTAGGTTTTCCCTTTTAGGGTTTCTTGACCTATTAAAGGTTGAGTTCTTTCTTTTCATTATATGATGAAGAAGGATTATTATTGACAATACATTTTGGAGCATATTTTTCTTGTGTATTCTTTCCTTCTATGATTTGCTTCATTGCTTCTCCTTGTAACAGGTTTTTCAGCTTGCAGAGATTATTTGGGCTCCTGTGGTGTTGTATTTTCTCAACTCCTATACGAACTAGCATTCGAACCCCTACAGGCATAACTCCCTACTCACTAGTCTACGGTGCATAAGCTATCTTACCTATTGAGGTTGAGATACCATCACTACGGGTTTCCTTGCATAATCTCATAGATGATGAAGCATACAAAGTATCACGTCTCCAAGATTTAGAGCTACTTGATGAGAAACGACAAGCTACATACAATCACCTCAAAGCCTATCAGCAACACATGAGTAGAAGCTACAATCACCGAGTTAGACCTTGACCATTTGAGGTAGGTGATCTTGTTCTTCGAGAGAATCCTCGTAACCAACCAAACAGAGAACATCAGGGAAAGTTTGAATCAAATTGGCTGGGTCCATATGTTATCACTGCTGTATTTGGGTCCGAGGCATATCAGTTGGCTACTTCAGAAGGAGAACCGCTAGCAGATCCGATCAACAACATGCACCTCAAACGGTTTTATACCTAAGCTACACAGAGCATCAGGCTCCCATACATATAAGGAAAAACACCAAAAACATTCAGATAAATGTCCTGAAGAAAATACAAAAAAATCAAAATAGTAAAGAAAAATCATGCATCCAAACGGTGAACAACCACTCTGGTGGCACCTTGGGTAAGTATGATGGTGAAAACCTGGCAAATAGGTACCACTCATAAAGGCTATGGCTCCATTGTCTTTCAGACTTGTTACGATCACATTCATTTCATTCACTCATCCATCCGTCCAAACCATGGCTTGTTATTAATTTGCAATCAAGGATAGTCCTTCATGCGTCTTACATCCTGCTTTTTCATAGCGACATCTAACTGGGGGCAATGCCCTTAACCTATTGATGGAAGTGGATTCTACATTACTTGTGATTCATTGAGTTCTTCATTCGAAAAACAATCATCAAAATACCAAAAATATTGGAAAACTATCTCACAAAATCCAAAAACATTTTGAAAACATCAAAAACAATAAAAAACATGGCAATAGCTTGTACATACGTTTTTTAAAGCAGATACCAAACAAACATGGTGAAATAATCAAACGATGACCACTTATCCTATCAACCAAATCAATCAACATCAAAACGCTCAAACTGTCTAAACAAGGATGCATCCTTCCTTACCAAAACAAAGACAAGATCACATTTTCTTTGACAAGAAAATTTTGTTTAAGCTATCAAGTACTTGGTTGATTTGTGGGTTATTTATTCATTTATATCAGGTTCCTACGCTACTCCAGGATATCCACAAGTGATTAGAGTGGTCGGGATGGTTCCTACACATTGTTTGTATGTCTTCTGCGAATTATTCTGATGAAGTTCTGGGGCATGTACTAATGGTGTCTACGTGGGAAGTTCACTAAGCTACGTGATCATATAAAAAATACATTCATGGATCACTAAGCCTTGCTGACTACAGTGTATACCTCGACCATATGAGCATGAACCATTATCGAGGGTCCATATTCTTTATTCTTTATTTATGTTGTTTGTTTGCAGGTACAATGCTCCATCCTTGGTTCCTATTGCCTCATCTAAGTTCGATATTATCATGCTCAATGATGAAAATAAAAGCACTATGGATCGTCATTCCATCTCATCTGTTTATATTGCATTCTGTTGCATATAGCCCATCCATTTACTCATTCATTATTCATATGCATAGTTTTGTATGTAAGTGTGAACAAAGTTAAGATATGAAGTTATGTGAAAATTGAGTTGGTCTTGGATACAATCACGACAGAGTACTCTGATACATCATCAGTGCATCATGCAGAGTCTGCACAACCTTGCATTCATCTATCATGATCATATCTTCATCATTACATTTAGTTGCATTTGCATCGAGTGCATTTCATATCATTTAGTTGCATTTAACTACATATAGTTCATTATCATTTATTGGCATTAGTCTCATTATATCATTTCATCATTGTTTAATCATGACATTTAGGTTCATTTATATATTGCCCTTGTTTGCATTAACTATCGTTATTAGCCATTACTACGCATTCATTTAGTGTCAGTTACCGATCATCATTTATCATCATTTAAACACGTGTACCATGCATTTGTTTAGATTCCCATAGTTGCATAAATTTATTTATCTATCCATGAGTTAAGTGCATTCATTTATCCATTTAGTATATTCTTATACTCATTCATTTCATTTCATTTAGGATTTATTACAAAATGCATTCATTCTCCTTTTTTATTGCATTAAGGTGCAGTTATTTGTTACCCATGAGTTGCATTAGCATTACATTATCATTTCACTTCATCATATTTATCGCTATTTAGAAATCATAACAAAACCATTTGTTTCCACATAGGTTTATACATTATCCATATGCATTCATTTAGAAATCATCATTTAAACATTTGTACTTTACATTTGTTTATCCATATTACATTCATCTAAAAACCATCTAGATGCATTTACATAAACAAATCATTCATTCGACACATTACATTAACATCATTGCATATCATTATCTCATCATCGCATCAACATAAAGTACAAGATACTATCTATACCATCATAATCATCATTTAAATATGCATACATCAACATCATGGCTTTACATGCATGAAGCATTTCATCAACACATCATGCACATATATAAACCTGTATCCACATATTAGCATCCCATTCATAAAACATGCATGTAGACATCATGTAGGAATAAATCATCATGAAACATGCATAAACATAAGATCATCATATAGCAAGTACAAGTATCCATCTAAGCAAAATAATAAGATCATCATATCATCAACATGCATATCATCACAAAAACATATGGGATCTCCTCATATATCATCTCATATCACCAAAAACATACATGTATCATAGTACAATGAAGTCCAAAATATCGGCTACCAAGAGCCATCCAACACACAGTCCAAAATGACAATATGATAACATACTGTAGCGTCCTAAAATTGTGACACTTGCAATTTCGATTGCATTTGGGTCTTCACGATGGCGACGCAACACTGAACCTGAATGGAGACCCCGAAACTTGTCCACGACACTAAAAACTGCATTTTCAAGCACCCTGGCCTGAACCTCCTTTGCACCCTGCTGTCCCGGGAGGTGGGACCAGAGCGCCCAGCGCCCTGGTCCCTGGCCCTATTTTGGGCCCGGTCTCCTATGGGACTTCGGGTCTTTTTAGTTTGCAAATTGGAAATTATCTTTCCTGGTCGGCCTAAGGTCGGGAAAATCAGTCTTTTAACCCTAATTGGCAAGTATATAAACTACATTTTCCTCTCCCATTTAAGGAAGGAGGTCATATGTGTACAAGCGTGGAAACTATACTCAAGCATTCAAGCATTCCTTCAAGCAATTGATCATTTCAAGTCTCCATTCAAGGCTAAGTGTTGCATTCAAGACAAGGATTCAACCATTGAAGAGGAGATCACTTACAACATACTACTACAACATACAACATACAACATCTATACCTTCGCACATAAGGATACAAACATCCTTACAACAAGGTATTAGTACTTGTTTTACATTACAAACATTTACATTTACAGCATTGCTCATTTCTTGGTTAATTCCAAAACCGGGGTTTGACCTAAAGGCAAACCCCTAATCCCTAACCCCCCAATCGTCTTCGCTTTTCTGTGTATAGGTTGCAGGTACGCGGCTGAAATTGAAGATCTGGAATCCTTGTGCAGAGACGAACAGATCCCCCTTCGTTTCGCGGATTTTTCGGAGGACCGTGGCGCTCGGGCGCCATCGTCCTGGCAACTTTCGCTCAAATTTGCAGGACAATGCTGTATCGACATTTTACTACTAATTCCAGGTCCGCAGCTTCATACTGTATTCCTATCTCAGTTTATAAGCGAATCTTTCTCACTTTCTATGCATTCCTAGCTTAATTCTTCAATGCACATTCTTTACAAAAGAGGGTAGCCTTGCTGTCATAACCCTTGAAACTCATTTAGCATCCAATCTTGCATTGCGTGGGATTGGATCTTGTGGGTTTCAACCCCTCTTTTGAATGTAAAGTCTCTCCCCTAAGTGAAAACCATCAACCCTAGTGAATCTCCCTTCTCTCTCCTTGGAGTTGGAAGAGGGGAGAGCAACTAGGGTTCGATCGCGATTTTCTGCTTTACACATACATAAATGCTCTCTCAAATGCCACTTTGACCAGATGTTGCACCACCATCACCACCTACTCCCCCACTAGCCCCCTGCACCACCTAATCTATCTCTCCGTGGAGGACCCATCACACCACCACTGCTTTGCATCCTCCGAGACCGCTATGATCTCGCCCACCGCATCTGTGAATAGCTCAGTACTCATTGACTAGCTGGCACCCCCTGCTCATATAACCCCCGCTAATAATCTATCTCCCCCTATGCTTGTTGCATCTCCCTCATTGCATCCCCTGTAGGACCCTGTGCTCCTACTCCTTCTCCCACCCGTACCCTCTCCTGCAACGCCGCAAATCTCTCCACGACCTAATCTCTCTCCTGTAGCACTACAGTCAGCTCTGACTCTCGTGCAAATAGCTGCACATCTCTAGCAGCCACCTCTGCCTCCATATCCTCTAGTCGAGTCTGCAAAAATAGTATCATATGGTCTCGCAGATCTCCACTTGTAGCTCCCTCCCTTGTATCCATAAGTGCCTCTCCAATGGCTCCCTCCCCTGTATCCATAGGTGCCTGTCCCTCACCTGCATCCCTGCCACCTAATATCATACCTCCCTGCATCAAAGGTCCCTAAGATAGCTGCAAAGGCTACCCACCTCTCCCTCTCAACTGTAATCATCCACCACCCCCACCTCCACCTCCACCTCCCCCAAAACCTCCACCCCCTCCTCCTCCTCCTCCATCACCACCTCCTCCATCCCCACCACCACCATCCCATCTCCCTTGTCCACCTACTACTCTGCAATCTCCTCTCCTCCTCCGTCTCTATCCCCTTTCCTCATCAAAATCTGGAATCGGCTCTGCCGGATCTGATATCCGAGGAATCAGATGTGCCGCAATGTACTGCGTGTACTCCTCTGACACCCCAGCATCTACCATCCCCGACGTCATATGCCATGGTCTCGCCTGTAGTGTGCAGAACTCTGCCAATGCTTGATCATACAGTAACACTGGGCCCCATAAGTACCTCTCTCATACTACTCGTGCATACTCTCCCGAACCACTAGGCAATCCCTGCTGCCGCCCAAACTGTCTCAATACTCTGCCAGGAAGCTGTCTCTCTACATTGTAGGTTGTCCTACCAATGATGTATCATGTCATAAACACATACGACAATGCCTCTGCATCGTCCTCCCACGACTCACACTCAATATACGGCCTCTAGATCACTATATCCAGATCATCTAGTGCCCGCTGCCACCACTCTAACTTCCCCAGGTGGGGTTGACTCATCATCCCTCCATACATGTATACATACGGCTGGTCCACTGCTCGGAATCTCAGACTAACTAGTCGGGTAACCGGTAAGTGCTCCCACGCCCAAATATGCAAAAACGTGATGCCCACTCCCAATCAGTCCATCCCTCAGTATGATACCTCATGTAACTCCTGATATAAGTGCAATAGCACGCACGGTCCCCATGCAAACCGGGTCCCCTATGTAATCATTTGCTCGATCACCTGACCCCAACCAATGACAAGTCCATGCGATCGTCGATCTAGACATAGTAGTCCCCCAACAATCCCTAATAGCACTGCTGGTAATGGCTCATATAAGGCTGCTATATCCTCCCAGGCTATCGATCCGTCATCAATGAAGACATCCTCATCAAAAATCTATACATTGTTGTTGTCCCCCAAGCTCGGTCATAGCTCACCAGCTCTCCTCGAATAGGAATGTGCAGGATGCACCATACATCCTCCAGTGTCACTGTCATCTCCCCCTGCGCTAAGTGAAACATGCATGTCTCACTATGCCATCACTCTGCCAATGTTGTGATCAACCCGCGATTCGTTTGAATCATAGGCATATACATAACATCATACAAGCTTGTTGCTGCAATGCAATCTACCTCGACCTCTGTCAATTGATCATGCAACACCTATGTGGCGGGATGCCTCTTGCACATCTGTAAGATGCAAAGATCCTCCTACACACGTGCATCAACCATCATCATCGGTTGTTTTGTTTCAAACTTTCTTAAGTTTAAACCTATACTATCAACATAGACTTTGATCAAGTATCTTCAGGTCTCAACAGGTAAGCAATCATGGCACACCTAGACTACAACAAACATTTATCCTAATGACCTAAGTCTCATCAGGGCTGCTATGGTTCAAAACAACTCTCACCTCACATCTCCATCCATCCATCATTGGCATCAGGAGATTCTTTTTCAAACACACTTGGGCATCTATTTTCCTACACAACAACACTAATACTATCACAAAAGCACTAAATCAACTATGCAATAGCGCTAAACCAACAATAGCGCTACGTTGACTATGCAATAGCGCCACCTCACAACAACAACGCTCAATCAATTACTCAATAGCGCTAAATAAACAAAAGTGCTAAAGCAGATATACAATAGCGCTAGCCTTGACAAAAGCGCTAAAACCACTATGCAATAGCGGCACAATAAAGCTAATTTAGTTGACAACAACGCCAAAACATCGTTTTAGCGCTATTGTGTTGACTCAACTTGGACTAAGAAAAAAACACACCAAAAATGCATGAAATTCAAAATTTCAAATTCACATACCGCTGGTCTGTAGTCGTCTGGCCACAGGAATCGACGAACTCGCTCTAAACGGTGCTCTGCTATGGGAACCGACATCCCGACTGCTCCTTGCTCTTCCAAAAGGTCACTCCCAGAGCTCAATTTTCACTATGGGCGCGAATGCAAATAAACTTGTTTTCACCCCTTCCTCCCCATATATACCCTTCGTTGTAACCCTAATTTTCCCCCACTCACCGCCGTAGTCCCCGTGAACTTCCCGAGCCTCCTATTTCTTCATTTTATCTCCATTTCTTCTATTTTTCATTAGTATTGCTAAAATCTTCTCTTCTACCACCCCGCCAATTTTCATTCTTTTTCGAGAGATCGCCCGATTTTTCAAAATTTTCGGCCCATCTCTCGAAGGGGCATACCACCCATTAAATTAACATTTTGTGGGGCATATCTCTTCGCACCTATTTTTCTTTCTTTGGAATGACGCGATAAACCACACCGTCTCAAAGAGGGGCAAATGTAGTCACATAAATCTGTCCATTTTAATTAAATAAATATTTGCTATTTATTTGATTAAAAATCCACTAGTCATCAGTTAATTAAATTAATATTTAATTAATTCATCTTCAAAACATTCTCTTATTAATTAAATAAATTATTGAATTTATTTTAATTAATTCATTAAACTAAAATCACAATCAATTAAATGAATAAATCTTATTTATTTAATTTAATCCCCTTTCTTCTTTTAAATAAATAATTAAAAACATTTATTTAAATCATTCTCCCCCCCCCACTTGCATTTTTCTACAAATGCAAGTTGCAACCACAAGTTGAAATAAATTAATTTTATTTTAATTAAAATCCTATTTTCCCTCACCCACAAAATCCACTTGCACTCGTAAACCCCCTTCTAGATTCTTCTAACCCCTTCCTAATTAGCCTAATCCATCCCCTAATTATTGTCACATTCCTAAGCAACTTGGAGTCACTTCTCAAAGACTTCAAAGTCTTTGAAAATCATTAAATGCTTTGTGTGTTCAACAAATTAACCTCTAAAGTCTTCCAAATCACATATGGCTCTTACATGACCATTTATAGTTAACCCCTAACTCAACCCTCATGTGACTCGTGTCTCCTCAAACATTTATTGCTTTGACCATGGTTATCCCTTTAACCTTTGCACAAGAGTTTATCCATTGGATAAAAGCTTTATTCTTTGAATAAAGAATTTATTCACTCAACCCAACCTTGACCTTAACTCCCAAGTTAACTCTCAGGTCATGTCAAGCATTTAATGCTTATTCCCTCTCCTCTCAACCTATCTCATATTGACACTTGTCATCTTGGGATTTGGTTGAAATCCCTCACATGGATTGAATATCATTCAATCCTGGCCCTTGTTGAGATTACTCAATCTCAACCATCCATTGCTCCATTTTTCCTATAAATAGAGCTCATTTCTTCATAATCCAGATCCTGAAAACTTGTATGCATCTAAGTTATAGAGAATTTTAGAGAGAATTTAGCATATTTTAGTCATATTCACTCTTTTGGTTAACTCATCTTTCTTTGGTTATTAAGCTTGCATTTGCATACTTTTCATAATCATCTACAATCTTGAACCTCCATAAGGCATCCATAGTGCAAAAAGCTGCAGAGAGCTACACTAATTTGGAACTTGGAGAGGAGAGGAACAAGGGAGAAGTAGCTAAGAGCATGGTAGAAGGTATTTGGAGATGCCTTGTTGTATTTGCTTCCATCGTTAAATATTTCATCATGTTTTTAGTGTCTCTTTTGGTATGCCTGCTTAGACTTGTTTTTGGTTGATTAACACTAACGCTTGTTTTTGTTTCTTGTGTTTTTGTGTGTTATACGACCACAGGATTTTGTCTAAAATTATCCATTTTGCAGAGCATCAAAAAGTAATCAAGGTAACAAGCGTCTGGGATTTTGTTGTTGGTTATCAAGAATTTGAATAAAGAAAAGTATAGGAACGATTACCCTCTCAAAAACCAACATAGGATGATCTACTTGTCTTTCTATTTTGTTGAGGAATGCACTTATTCTGTCGTACTCAGCTCAACTTCTTCTATGTCTCCAAGCTAGAGTATCTAACTCATAGATGATGTTACTTTGCTCTTCTTGCACCCAATTTAAATTTGGTTGTAAAATAGGTGTGAACCCTTCGTGACGCAACACCATTTATAAAGAACAAAGCATCACTATAACGATGACTTTTGTTAAAACCAATTTTCTCATTCTCCCCAGCAGAGTTGCCAATATTCAATCAACTTCTAGTTACACACAACCAATATTATACTTTTCACCAGAAAGCATAGAAAAGGTTATTGCATTCACAAGTCAACACCAACTGAACACAAGCATTGATTTATATATAACTCTTTATATGAAGCTGACAGACTTCACATGTACACTAAAACAAAATGAAAAGCTTATAAGGTGAATCCCATTGGTAATATTTTGCGCACATAGAAAGCTATAATAAATCTTTACTTGAAACAAATTCTCATAGAAATCAAATTTCAGACATCAAACACACAGATTCGAAGTCAAAGATAACTGTTACTCGATTTTCATTCATAGATGATTATCAACCTTCCATACACAAAAGTTTTCAGCAAAATTCAAGAGATTGTTTTTCAAAAACTTAGTGAACCCCAATAAAGTCATTACAAAACATATAAATAGGTCGCTAGACCAATAGTTTGAACCAAAGATAAAATTATCTCGAAAGAGTTAATGAGAAACTACCCTAACTGCATAATTGAAACTAAAAACAAACGGCTAAACTCGCTGGCAGACAACTGCCAGCTGTGCTCGTCATGTCGTCGATTCCGTTTCCATTGGATTTCCCAGGTCATTGGTTTGAATGGACACCATAACCGCCTTTGCCGCACTCCACTCTTGATGCACCTTCAAAAACTCCTGAATTACTGTAACGTGTAGCAGGCTGATGTGTATTACTCTCTGCTTCCAGAGTTCTTTCTTCCTCTTTACCATCTGTACTTTGTCCCTGTGTGAATCCAAGTGATCCAGACAAACCGTGAGCATCGATTCCACTTTGGAAATCCTCGTAAAATCTTCCACAACCAAGGATTTCTCCACTTTAATTTGTTTAATGTGGCTGCTGAATTGATTGATAATCTCTACAGTATTTTCCAAAGTCTGGTTATCTTCCTTAAGCAATTGAACGTCCACGCATCACAAATCCTTTTACATAGTTGTTCTTAAGGCTGTTAGTTCACCTCGTAGATTGGCGGATTCGCTACGACCTTGTTCAATGATTTGGTTGCGCCACTCTATGCTTTCCCTACATATAAACATTATGTCCTCATTCAGCCCTGGCACTTGTCTTTCGGCAAGAAAGTTCATCAAGCCATAGCACTGGATATCTTGCATTTGCTTTGAAATCACCACCCATTTAGTCTTTTCTTTTTGCCATGAGATTAAATCGACATCCAGATCCTTGGTAGCATCATTAGCATCCTTGAAAATCTGAACTAAATCTGATATGTAATTGGTTCCTTAATGCACGATCGAGGTGAGCCATTCAGAGAAAATCTCTACGATCATTTTGTTAAATTTAACCTCATCAAATAACTTCTGATTCCCTGGGGATTTTGAACTAAAGGGGACCGAGCTCTAAGACAATGACAATGGACTGTTCTGCAGGGCATGAATGTATTGGGCCATTTGCATTAAATTCTGCTTCAACTCAACCTTGTCCTTCTCATCCTTCCAGGTGCGGGAGATGATTCGTTTAGTAGAAGTCTCCAAATGTTTTACATCAACTGATGTGGTTCCGACCCCCAAATCAACCTGCTCAATGGTATAATCTGCCTCTGAAGCAGTGGCGGCATCCTTATCAGATGTAGGTTTGGCAATGACTGCAGTCCAGTGCTTTGTGTCTTCATCAAAACCAATCATTGTCTCCATTTTTAACCGCTTTGGCTTCGTGGATCTTCCCAAGCATTTACTTACAACATCTTCCATCGACACCGAAATAGGAACCGCATTTCTTTTCCTGGTAATTGAGTCATTTAACCATTTAGGATCCGGTGTCAGTTGCTTAGATTGCATAGCTCTTGAAGGTGGTTGTGTAGCATTGTCTGCATTGGACCGGATATCAAGCACATGTGAATCTTAAGCAGTAGCATCTGAGTTAGTTAAGACCTTATCAGCATCCGAAACAGGGGTTGCCATATCGCACTGTACTTCCTCAGCGTCCAAATCGAGAATGAGATGAGTGGCAGGTGGCTAAAAGTTCTTCTTGTGCCTTGACCTGGTAACCCGACCACCAATAGAAAGTGCAGGTTCAGTGTCAAGTTTCTCTTCTTTAATCTTAGTCTGCCTTTTTCCTGCAACAGAAACAGGGATGTTAGTTAAAATAGAAGTTTTGCTTGCGGCCTTCCTCTTTCCATTTTTGTTTCTTGAACTGGTTGCTCTTGCTGGATGAAATCGGCAACTCCTAAGCCAATTTTCTGTTCTGCGAATTACGTTGAAAGTGCATGTCTGAATGCTATCTTCCATCTTTTTACTCCAGTCAACTTCAGAGAAAGGTTCATTATGTACTCGTTTCTTAAACTCTGAATCCAGTACATCTTCATTATCAGTAGTGACACCTGAAGTATCCATTGGCAATTTCATGTCATGAATCTGTTTCAAAGTTAACCTGGACCAACTCCTCTTTCTCACTTCAAACTCATATGGGCAATCTTCCCAATAATCCTCCAACTGGACAGTACATGTTGATTAGGCACTATCTTCTTCACATATTGGGTGATAAAACCTCTACTATCAAAGTTATCCCTTTTCACAAAGGTTTTCAAATGAAATCTCTTAAACTCTAGCTCAAGATTTAGTGCATCGGAGACAAACCTACAACTGTAATGGACTAAATTGATGGGAAAAATTCCACTTGTGTCAGTATCTTCACCATAATCCTTCACGACATAGGTTAGCTGCCTGGAAACTTCAATCGGGATACAGGAGTCTGAAACATACTTGGGTAGCCTAAAGGGTTCACCTTTAAAACCTCTAACCCTTATGTAAGTGAAGTGATTAAATTGTGTAAAGAAACTGCCATAGATTTTAACTAGTTCAACCGCTTTTGCAGACATTCTCTTATGCAAGTTATCCCGTAATTCAAAGGTCAACCTCCCAGCAAAAATGTCATTCCAGCGAAGATAATCATCAACATGTCCTTTTAAAGTCAAATGGGGGTGATACTCATAAATTTTAATACCTTGAACCCTTTTAGCATGGAATAATCCAGACCATTCCCTCATACAGGCTAGTATATATAACAGGTATGAAGACATATAGAAATTCGGCATCCCAAGATAATTGCTCAAACCCTCAGACAATCTTTCTGCAATAACATTTCCCCAGTCAATGAACCAAATTTTATCTAGAGTTACCTAAATGAAGAAATACATCCAGTCTCCCCAATAGAAGGAGTGTGAATTCCCCTTGACTCTGCTCAACAATATTACCAAATCTCTAATCGCAGGAATCAAATGCTCACGGGTTAAGGGTCTTGGTAGCCTTGAACCCACTTTTTGAAACTTCAAAAGCCAATTTCGCGCAATGACAGTTCTGTAATATTGCCTTTTCTTAGAATAAATTCCATAAGATTTTCCAATTGTCCAATCTTCATAGGGTTCCCGATGTGGGATACCCATGGCAGCCATTACTGTTTGTCTATCAATGGACAACAAAACTTCACCATTATTTTTCCTTATGCATCTGTTGACTTTATCATAGTGGTTCATGCATCCTAAAACCAATTCAGGGCAAGGAGCAGCTGTGGGAAATGCGACTGCTTCTAATAAACCGCTCTGCGCAATATCTCTCATCATAGGATCAGCGGCTGGGTTCCGTACTCTTTCTAGGAAATCATCTAAATCTAGTTGCACTAAAACTGTATCACCCAGCTCTGGTAAGGAGCTTACAAGGGAAGAAGAGTTCACTAATTTAGGCAGAATGGGCCTCATGTCTAGCTCGTGATTTTCTCCAATTAACCCAGACAAAGAAGAAAAGGGAAACGGAAACAAACAGCTAACAAAATATCCAGAGCTTTTCTAAAACAAACTGCAACAATTAGGAAAGTTGTTTGAACATACCTTCCTCTGTCATCTGCGAACCCCTGTTGCAGTCAATTTCTTTCCGCTCCACAAACTCTTCTTAACACTTAACCAAAAAAAAAATGATAATCTTGACATGACAACTACCCAATTTAAAAGCCGAGAAAAACTTACCCATGATTACTACGAACTGTCCCCATTACTCTTCTCTCGTGCAACCTTACTCTGAAATGATCGCGTTCGAGCATGCATTAAATGCCAAGTCACTTCATATCTGACAATGCGGATCCCCACACCACACTTGCTATAAATGACAGATTTCAAATCATTAAAGAAAGAATATTCTTCTTCTTTGCCGCTGGTTATCATATCTGAAAATTCACACCGCCATCTCATGCCAAGTCACATGACCTCCATGAAGCTTAAACATCAAACTCTGAATCTTGAGAAACAAAACCGGTGTAAAAAATAAACTTGATAAATCTTGAACTTTGAACCTTGAACCAAAAAGGTTCAAGTTCACGGTTCAAAGAATGTGATACACCGACAAGGACTAGGAAAGACTTAAAACCGCGCGGGAGGAAAAGCTTTTAATACAATGCCCGTTGAACTTTGAACCTTGAACCAACAAGGTTCAAGTTCAAGGTTCAAGTTCAACACAATGAAACTTAAGGAAAACAACCAAGACTGAACTACATGGGGAATTCTAAGCAAATGACTCGACCGACAGACCAGATGGGGGCGTAACTCAAACAAGGAGACATATAGAATATAAATTTTTATATGTGCCACCAACAGTATGTTAACACTTGGATTAATAGTGTAAATGTTATTCAATTTTCAATTCAAGATGCAAGTTATATTCAAGATTATCTTTTCTTACAAGCATGTGTTATATCTTCAACATAATAAATCTAATTATTGTCTTGTATGTTGCATATGAAAAGAGCATTTATTGATTTCAATGTCCTTCTCACAAATGTCGATTGATATATATATATATATATATATATATATATATATATATATATATATATATATATATATATATATATATATATATATATATATATATATATATATATATATATATATATATATATATATATATATATATATATATGCAAGGAGGTTCAAGCAATACCTTGAGCAGTCATTACTTGATCACACCTTTTCATTTATCATTGTATTTACCAATCGATGTATAAAACTTAACAAATCACCTGATACTAATCGACGTGTATACCATAAGCAAGACAATCGATACTAATCGGTATGTATTTAATTATAATTGAACCTGATAACAATCGATCTTGACATAGTTAATATGTTTAACCGATATTAATCGGTGTGCATACGATTCAATGTAAACTGATACCAATCGGTATTCTGTGCTATCAGATTTACAACCGATAATTATCGGTAGTTAAGCATCGATCAAAATTTGCAAGGTTGAATATATATAAATCAAAGAATAATCATCAAATGAAGGAACAATAACTTGAAGTCTTTATCATAGTCTATCGATAAGATAGATGATTGAATGAGACACTTCATTTATCTCTCATTCAATCATTTATCTTACCAAGGCTATCATGCATTAACACTCCCTCTTAGCTAGGTAAGATAAATGAAAGACAACATATCAAGCATCACAATTCCAATGATGGTTAGTATTCCTTACATAATCTGACTCTTCAGAGAATCATATCACCTAATCACATGACATGAAATATCACCTAAACACGTGATACAAACGTTCATCACATCAACTTGTGATGACAGGATATCACCTAAGCACATGATATCAGTATTGCCTAAACATGCAATACTTAAGGATAAACATATGAGGATGATTAAATTCTCATCTTATCCAAGTTGTGGTATGTACACTAACATTTTTTACAAATGTTTTACCACAACACAGTCATGGAACATCCATGACATACCAGAGATCCAACATGATAACTGGTTTGAACATCATAAGATCACCACCTTATAATGTCTACATACAAGTGTTCATTATCTTGAGAGATCGTCACCTCTTAGATATGAACCCAGGGGATAATGTCCTAACATGACAAAAATGTTTACACATTAAACATCTTATTGATATGTAAATACATATTACAAAGCAAATTACCTTTCTATCATACCTAAACCTTTTCTAAAGTGATCAACCTTCACTCTGGAAAGAGGTTTGGTCAGAATATCTGCAGTCTGATCACCTGTACAAACATATTCTAATTGGATCATATTCTTGTCTACCATATCTCGCACATAGTGGTATGGAATCTCAATATGCTTGGATCTGTCGTGGAACACTGGATTTACTGAAAGTTTTATGTAGCTCTGATTGTCACAATGTATGATAGTAGGTTGCATAGGCTCTCCAAACAATCCCACAAGCAACTTCCTAAGCAATACTGCCTCTCGGGCAACCATGGAAGTTGCAATGTATTCGGCTTCGGTGGAACTCTGAGCTATAGAAGACTGCTTTCTGCTGATCCAGGATATCATGGTTGAACCTAAACTGAAGCAACACCCTGAAGTGCTTTTCCTGTCAGTCATACTTTTAGCCCAATTTGAGTCTGTAAATCCATGTAGGTCTAGATCAACTTTCTCATATTTGAGACCAAGGTTTAGAGTACCTTGTAAGTATCTCATAATGTGTTTTACTGCAATTAGATGGATCTCCTTAGGCTCACACATAAACTGACTTAAGGTGTTAACTGCATAACATATATTTGGTCTTGTATTTACAAGATACATCAGGGACCCAATCATTTGCCTATATAGAGTAGGATCCGAGGGTTGTGATTCTATTGCCGCTTCCTTAAGTTTATGAAGGTTTGTTTACATAGGAGAGGTCATGGGTCTGCAGTTTAGTATTCCAAATCTCTTTAAAATGTCCAAGGTATGTTTACCCTGGTTTAGTATAATGCCATCAACATTCTACCATACTTCCAAACCTAGGAAGTAATGAAGGAGTCCCAAGTCCTTCATATCAAATTATTTTGCAAGGTCTTTCTTACACTGATCTATGAGGTGATCTTTTCCTGTGATTAACAAATCATCAACATATAAAATCAATATTAGCATATCACCTTTGTTTTGCTTATAGTAGAGATTAGGATCTACATCATTCTTGGAGAAGCCTAGTTTTGAGAGATAAGTATCAATTCTTTCATACCAGGCCTTGGGAGCCTAGTTAAGCCCATGGAGAGCTTTCTTGAGTCTACACACATGAGACTCTGCATCATCAATCTCAAACCCTTTAGGTTGCTATAGGTATACTTCTTCTGAGATCTCACCATTAAGGAATGTTGTCTTAACATCCATCTGATGAACTTTCCATCCCTTTGATGTTGCGATGGCTAAGGATGCTCTTACTGAGGTGTATCTAGCTACATGTGCAAATTTTTCCTCATAATCAATTCCTTCCTTTTGAGAGAACCCTCTAGCTACAAATATAGCCTTGTGTTTCTCAATGCTGCCATCTGCAGCATGTTTAATTTTGAAGAGCCATTTAGAGGTGACAACAGATTTCCTAGCTGGCCTAGGGATAATTCCCAAACATCATTTTTCATAATGGATTGGTATTCTTCAGACATGGCATTCTTCTATACTTGATGTTTAAGTGCATCTGATACATTAGTAGGTTCTTCTTTTGAGAGATCATTCAGGAGGGCGATGTAGTTGGTAAGTTTGTTAGGCCTATTGCTTTCTCTGAAAGTTCCTGAAGGGGCAGCATATTTATGAGCTTCTTCTACACTTTTGGTGGCCCATAGTGGTATTTTCTTGAAATTTTCTCTAGGTGGGTTTTGAGTTTCACTTTCATTTTCCTCAAGACTCTCCCTTTGAAGCTCAGGAGTAGGGTTTTCATCTATGCTAAGGGTAGGGATATAGACTTTAGGTTCTATTGAGCTTTGGGCCCTTTTGAAGGCTAAGTCTTCTTCAAAGATTACATCCCTACTCAATTCAATATTCCTCTGACTAGGTATATAGATTGTGTAGGCCTTGGAGGTTTCACTATATCCTACAAGTATTCCCCTTTTTCCAGAAGGCTCTAATTTTAATCTTTTCTCCTTAGGTACATGAATATAGACAGGGCATCCAAATATCCTAAGGTGGCTGATAACTGGTTTTGTTTAGTAAAGACTTCCTCAAAGGTTTTATCTTCAAGATGGGAGTGAGGACATCTATTTTGTATATATACAACAGTGCTAGTTGCTTCTGCCCAAAGATTGATATTTAGATTCTGATCAAGAATCATGGCTTTGGCAGCTTCTACAATTGTCCTATTTTTCCTCTCAGCTACCCCATTTTGTTGAGGATTATAAGGTATTGTTAACTCCCTCTTAATCCCTGAATTTTTACAAAAATCTTTAAATAATTTTGATGTGTATTCCCCCCCATTATCAGTTCTTAGGGTTTTAATTTTATTTCCTGAGTAGTTCTCTGTTAGTGATTTAAAGTCTTTAAACCTATTGAGGATCTCTTCTGATTCTTTACACTTCAGAAAGTAGATCCAAGTTTTCCTAGAGTAGTCATCAACAAATATTACATAATACAAAAATACCCCTAAAGAAGGTACGGACATAGGTCCACATACATAAGAATGAACTAACTCTAAAATTTTGCTTGTTTTCCTAGTACTATTTTGAAAAGCACCTTTAGTATTTTTACCTAGGGCACATCCTTTGCATGCCCTTGAATGATATTTCTTTAACTTGGGTAGGCTTGTGACAAGGTTTCCCATTGATGATAAAGCTCTAAATTCAGGTGACCTAGTCTTCTATGCCAAACTTCATTAGCATTTGTAGTTTCATGGATTAGGGCTAGGTTGGGCTCTGTGCACAACTCATACAAGTAGCCTTGTCTTTGACTAATGGTTTTAGCTTTCTTGATGGATGAATTATTTGGCCAAGCCAACACTCTGTTGTCCATGAAGGTCACTCTGTATCCATTATCCTCTAGTGCTGATATGGAGACTAGGTTTTTCTCGATGCCTGGAACATATAGTACTCCTTTAAGTTGTAATGATATGTCTGACTTTAGTTTGATGGTGCAGGTTCCAACTCCTCTGACTGGATGTGTGGAGTCATCTCCGATAGTCACATCCTCATCATTCTCCTCTATCATGGAGTCTAGCACTTCTCTAAACCCTGTAATGTGTCTGGATGAGCCACTGTCAATCACCCAAGAGTTAACCATGTTTGATGCTTGGTTTGTAAGTGCTGAATAGAGTGCATACTTCTCAGAGTCATCTTCCCTTTTAGATTTTCCTGCTTTGGCAAATGTGGCTTGTTGTTTGGCTCTTTCTAGACATTTGGCAACATAGTGCCCAAATTTGTCACATCTGTAACATTGAATGTGTAACAGGTCCTTCTTGAAGGTGTTCTTGCCATGATGACCTTTTCTCTTCCTAAATTGTTTCTGGTTGCTTTACTTGTTTGAGTTTGTATTTAGGACTTGAAGATCTTCATCTATATTCTTTTGTTTGATCCCTTTCTTATTTAACCTTGATTCTTCTTGGAGACAATTTGCCTTTATCCTATCAAACTTTGGAAATTCATCCCTTGCACTGATGCCTTGGACGAATGTTTCCCATATACTAGGCAACCCATCTAGAGCAATGAGTGTTAATTCTTTGCTTTGGATCTCATATCCAAGGGTTGCTAGTTCATCCCTTAGGGCTGATATTCCCATGAAGTAGGCATTAACTGGTTCTCCTTTGATCATAGCTATATGATTTATTTCTCTTTTTAAAGCCAAGGTTCTACTAGCTTTGGATATCTCAAATGCATCTTCAAGTGCTTTGAACATGTTGTAGGCCATTTCATGTTTCCTTACGATGGGCATAATACTATTTCTCACCCCATCAACTATGATTTTGATGGCCTTTTCATTTCCCTCTCTCCAAGTTGTTTTGTAAGGTTCAGTCTCAGGTTCTGCAGTTTCAGTTTTACAAATGATTCGACTTTATTTTCTTTTAGAATCATCTGAATTCTAAACTTCCATGCTGAGAAGTCATCAGCTTCTCCGAATCTGATAGCGCTAGCCATTAGAAGAAATGTGATGTTGAATATATGCTTGTTTTGAATTTTCCACAAAATTGAATAGCCTCAAGTTCGATTTAACTATAGCTCTGATACCATGTAAATGTTATTCAATTTTCAATTCAAGATACAAGTTATATTCAAGGTTATATTTTCTTACAAGTATGTGTTATATCTTTAACATAATAAATCTGATTATTGTCTTGTTTGTTGCACATGAAAAGAGCATTTATCAATTTCAATGTCCTTCTCACAAATGTCGATATATATATATATATATATATATATATATATATATATATATATATATGCAAGGAGGATCAAGCAATACCTTGACCGGTCATGTCTATTAGACACGACCGATCAAGATATTACTTGATCACACCTTTTATTTATCATTGTATTTACCAATCGGTGTATAAAACTTAACAAATCACGTGATACTAATCGACGTGCATACCATAAGCAAGACAACCGATACTAATCGGTATGTATTTAGTTATAAACTAAACTCGATAACAATCGGTGTTCACACAGTTAATATGTTTAACCGATATTAATCGGTGTGCATATGATTCAATGTAAACTGATACCAATCGGCTGTGCTATGAGATTTACAACTGATAATTATCGGTAGTTAAGCATTGATCGGAATTTGCAAGTAAGGTTGAATATATATAAATCGAAGAATAATCATCAAATGAAGGAACAATAACTTGAAGTCTTTATCGTAGTCTATTGATAAGATAGATGATTGAATGAGAGACTTCATTTATCTCTCATTCAATCATTTATCTTACCGAGGCTATCATGCATTAACAAATAGAAGGTTCAAGGATTAAGTTGATAGAAAATTAAAAGTGAAATTTAAATATATATTTTTATGAATAAATATGTCATCATTTTTATTAATTAAAAATTAAATCTTTATATATATTTATAAAAAAAGGTTAGGGTACGTACAGGATCATGAGGGGTCAAAAGTGGCAAGGGTAAAAAAATGCACTTTAAACTTTGTCAAACATGTCAAATTTCACTTTGTCATTTTGTATGAGTCGGCCAAAATTTGAATTTGGTTTGGTAATTTAAACCAAAATGGATATCTAATATTAACGGATATCCAATTTGGAATGTGACATCATTATTGTGATATCATGTTTTTCCAAATTGGATATCCATTTTGGAAACCAAAACGGATATCCGTTTTGCTCAACATTAAAAACATGCTTTAGTAAAATGGGCATAACTTTTTCGTTTCTTATCGAAATTTCGATCTTTTGCATGTGTTGGAAAGGTAATTTAGAGACCTATCAAATGGATAAGGTAATTTTATTATATTGTAGACCAAAAATTAATTATAATTATTTGAAGTTAATCTTTCATTTTTAAAACTTTAAATACTCACAAATTTTGCATACAAAGTCTTTTTTTTTTTCCTATTACCTCCTTTATCTATCACTTGTCTATCTATACTTCTATAAATATCTTTTATCTATCTCTTCCTTCTCTACTTATCTCACTCCTTTTCTCATCCCATCTAGATATTTCTCAAGTTACATCCATATCTCTACATGTATCTCCCTCTTTCTATTCCTATCTCTCCCTCTCTCACTTTATCCTTGTCACTCATTTTTATATCTCTCTAATAATCTCTCTTCTCTCTATTTATCTCCCTCCTCTACCTTATCCTACCTATACCTATTTATTACTTGTCTCTATCACCTCCTTTCTCTCCCTATCTTGTCCCATTTATCAGTATATCCCTATAGATCTATCTTCATGTATATTTGTATCTCTAAATCTCACTTAGTCAATCGATCTCTCCCTACATTTGTCCTACTCTCCCTATCACTTTCTATCCATATTTATCTCTATCTCCATCTTCACATCTCTATCGCTTTCCCTATCAATCTCTCTTTCTATATGTCCCTCTATCTTTATATATCTTCTTCTATACATGATTAATCTACCTCTCCCTCTCTTCCTCTATCGCCCTCTCTATGTATCTATGTCTTTATCTTTGGTCGGACTACCCCCAAGCTGCGTGGCACCACATAGCGGCTACGTGGCACCGAAATGGCACCGAGAGTCCGACCAGACTCAATTCGACTAGACTCCCTTAGTTCAACTGGCGCCATCCAAAAAAAAATCATTTTTTTTTTAATGTTAGAACTAAGGGTAGCTCGGTTGGACAAAGTCCGACCGGACTATCCTATGTGCCATGTGATGTGGCACAAAAAAGGTCAAAAACTCTATATTTCTCAAACTTTTCACTTCTGTTCAAATTTTCTTCAAGCATAATATTTTTATACAAGAATTTAAAAATACCCTTTTGTAGAGCTCGAAGTCACGAATCTGGTAATATAATTTTTTACTATTTTGATAATATTAGTATTTTTTATTAATTAAACATTGCGAGTAGCTTTTTAATGTTAAAAAAGAAGCTAATTAGAAATTAAAAAATAAATATTAAATAAAATTAAAAAACTATTTTACACTAGATAAGAGAATCTTCTCGAAAAGGGTTTTTTTTTTTGGATAATGATAAATTTAGTAGTCAAAAGGTGACGCCGAATGAAAACTGTCAAATTTAGCTATGTTGGACTTCAAAATATTATAACAAGAAAAATATACATCAAATTTTATTTTATTTTTTTAACATTGCATATATATGTTCTCTGTTTGGAAAAAAACAGTCCATTTTCATTTTTTTTGGTGGTGCCGACTAGAACCCCTGATTTTCAGAATTTTTCAGCAATGAAAAATTTGTCTTTGAATTTATAAAAAAAATATCAATTTTTTAAAAAAATAATAGACATAAATTTCATTAATAATTCTAAATTTGATCAGTTTACATCATTTCAAAATTCAATTTAGAAATGTCACTTTTATGCGGTTGAAGTAGTTTTAGTTTTGTTGGTCAGTGCCTTTATAAAAGCGTGACACAGGTTTGTGCCTTATATATATATCCCTATTTCTCTCTTCATGTCTATCTATCTCTATCTATAATCTCTATTTATCTCATCTACATCTTTGTATCTATCAATATTCCTCTTCCTTTGTATCTCTCTATCTCTTCCTCTTTGTATCTCTCTCTTTACCCCCCTCTGTCCATTTTTCTCTATCTCTTTATATATTTATCTTTGTCTTTACCTCTCTCTTTCTCTATATCTATTCATCTCCCTCTCCCTTTATCTTCATTTTTTCCTATGTCTTCCTCTCTCCTTTTCAATCCCTAGATATGTCTCCCTCTTTCTATCCATCCTTGTCCTTCAGTATTTCTCCCTCTCTCTTCATATTCCTTAATATCTATATCTATATTTATGTCTCTATCTCTTTTCTAAGTATGTTTATCTTTCTCTATTTCTCCTTATATCACTCCCTCTCTTTAGCTCTTCATCTCTCTTCACCCTTATATCTCTCCTTATTTGAATCTTTATCTTTATAAATCTCTATCTCTCCCTCACTATATGTTTATCTTTTCTACCTCTCTCTATCCCTCTCCTCTCTCTTTATTTGTATCTCCCTCTCTATCTCTTTTTTAATCTATGTAGATATCTCTCTCCCTATTGGTAATGTATCTTGATTATCTTTCTAATATATATGCTTTTGTGTTAGCTATATTTGGATCTTCGTTCTTGATGAGGTGTGTGGAGTATCTTTCCCCTATGAAGTTTATTGCTAAGGAGGAAGGGGGAGAGGGAGGGAAATCTAGGAGAGAGCGATAGAGACTGCAAGAGGGAGAGATGGGGAGAGAAGTGGAGAGAGAGACAAGGAGATACAAAGAGAAAGAGGGGTATAGGGAAGAGGGAAGTATCAACAAAGGGAGAGGAAAAGAGAGGGTTATTTGGTGGAGAGAGAGAGAGAGAGAGAGAGAGAGAGAGAGAGAGAGAGAGAGAGAGAGAGAGAGAGAGAGAGAGAGAGAGAGAATTAGGCGGTAGGAGGAGAGGGGAGAGGGGAAAGTATCAACAAAGGGAGAGGCAAAGAGAGGTTAGAGAAAGAGAGGTTAGAGAAAGAGAGATTTATTGAGTGGGAGAGAGAATGTGTGTGCGTGTGTGTGTGTGTGTGTGTGTGTGTGAGAGAGAGAGAGAGAGAGAGAGAGAGAGAGAGAGATGATGCCCTAAGGGGTGATATGGTATTCTAACACATGTGTGGCCTCTTAAGACACCATCTAGATATCATATGGTCCTAAGGGGTCATATGGTGTTGTGAGGGGTCATATGGTGTCGTTAGGGGTCATATGGGGTCCTAAGGGGTCATACATGTGTTAGAATACCATACATGTGTCCCTTAGGACCCCATATGACCCCTAATGACACCATATGACCCCTTAGGACACCATATGACCCATTAGGACATCATTTTGTCCTAAGGGGTCATATGGTGTCATAAGGGGTCATGTCATATACTAGGATGTTAAAAGGGGTCATATGGTGTCTTGAGGGCTCATATGGTGTCCTAAGGGGTCATATGGTGTTGTTAGGGGTCATATGGTCTTCTAACACATGTGTGGCCCCTTAGAACCCCATATAACCCCTAACGACACCATATGACCCCTTAGGACCCTATATGACCCCTCATGACACCATATGACCCATTAGAACCATATGATGTCCATATGGAATTGTAAGGGGTCACATGGTGTTCTAACACATGTGTGGCCCTCTAAAACCCCATATGACCCCTAACGACACCATATGACCCCTTACAACACTATATGAACCCTTAGGATACCTTATGACCCCTTAAGACAATATCATTTGGTGTTCTAACACATGTGTGGCCCCTTAGGACCCCACATGACCCCTAACGACACCATATGACCCCTTAAGACACCATATGATCCCTTAGGACAACATATGACCACTCAGGATACCATATGACCCATTTTAACATCCTAGTATACAACATGACCCCTTATGACACCATATGACCCCTTAGGACAATATGATGTCCTAATGGATCATATGGTGTCCTAAAGGATCATATGTTGTCCTAAGGGGTCATAAGGTCTCCTAACACATGTGTGCCCCCTTAGGGCCACATATGACCCCTAACGACACCATATGACCCCTTATGACCATATGATGTCCATATGGTGTCCTAAGGGGTCATATGGTATTCTAACACGTGTGGCCCATTAGGACCCCATATGACCCCTAACGACACCATATGACTGCTTAGGACAATATGGTTCTTTAATGGGTCATATGGTGTCCCAAGGGGTCATATGGGTTCTAACACATGTGTGGCCCCTTGGGACATCATATGACCCATTTTAACATCCTAGTACACAACATGACCCCTTATGTCACCATACGACACCTTAGGACAATATGATGTCCTAATTGGTCATATGGTGTCGTAAAGGGTCATATGGTGTCCTAAGGGGTCACATGGTCTCCTAACACATGTGTGGCCCCTCAAGAAACCATGTGACCCCTTAGGAGACCATATCACCCCTCACAAAAGCATATGACCCCTTAGGACCATATGATGTCCATATGGTGTCCTATGGGGTCATATGGTGTTCTAACACATGTGTGGCCCCTTAGGACCCCATATGACCCTTAACAACACCATATGACCCCTTAGGACACCATATGACCACTCACGACACCATATGACACCTTAGGACCACATGATGTCCATATGGTGTCCTCAGGGTCATATGGTGCTCTAACACATGTGTGGCCCCCTAGGACCCATATGACCCCTAACGACACCATATGACCCCTTAGGACAATATGATGTCCTAATGGGTCATATGGTGTCCTAAGGTGTCATATGGTGTTCTAACACATGTGTGACCCCTTAGGACACCACATGACCCCTTAGGACACCATATAACCCCTTTTAACATCCTAGTACACAACATGACCCCTTATGACACCATATGACCCCTTAAGACAATATGATGTCCTTATTGGTCATATGGTGTCATAAGGGGTCATATGATCTTCTAACACATGTGTGGCCCCTTAGGACCCCATATGACCCCTAATGAAACCATATGACCCCTTAGAACACCATATGACCCCTCACAAAAGCATGTGACATCTTAGGACCATATGGTGTCCTAAGAGGTCATATGGTGTTGTAACACATGTGTGGCCTCTTAGGACCCCATATGACCTCTAACGACATCTGTGAGATTTTGCCAAGATCTAGAGGCAATGGAAAGCACAAATAAGAGAGAACAAAATAAATGATAAGAATAAACTGTATTCTATCAAGATGAAAATACTGATCAACTGGATCATCAAGCATTACATACAATGAATATGAGCCTCCTTATATAGTCAAGGCTATATGGATATGTGAGCACACAAACATGACATGTGGCTCAATAAGAAACAAGGGTAGGTAGGAAATAGGTGTGGGTAGGTAGGAGAAACAATATAATATTCCACATGAGGTGGATCACCCACTGAATGTGGAATATAACAACAAGATAAGTCCACAAAAGGTGGAAATTCTCCTACACACACTATCCCAATGTGGCACAAACACCCAAGTGTCTCATACCCAAACTACTATGAAATGCATTTCCTAAGTAAACTTAAGTAAGGTGTAATAATATCCAAGATGAATAATTATTTACACCAACACCCCCCCTTAAATGCAACTTAGGGGAATGCACTTAAGTCTACAATGCAACTAAGCAATGCAAGATGGGTCACAGCTACGAGGCCATGTTACGTACCCATGTACAAATGCAAATGCATGCAAACCAATGCATTGAAATCTCTCACAAAGCGGGGAAAGAGAGAAAAACCCAATGGGAAAAAACCCTCCCCCAAAAGAGATGAAAATTAGATACAAATAACTCTCATAGAAGTATGTGAAGGACAAAACCCCATGTGAGGAAAAATTCCCCCCTATATGAGAGAAGAAGAAGAGAGACTAGGAAGCCCCCCCTCAATGTGGAATCTGCACCAATGATAGAAGCTCGATGATGAATGAAGAAACTGCTCCACGAATGACGAACCACGTTCCTCCCCTTAGGAAGAAACAAAACCAAAGGTGTATCCATGAAGTCTCCCCAACCATGAAGGGAAGATGTAGGAAAATACTCATGATGAAAGGAATCTCTAAAAACTGCTCATGTGTCCCCATGTCGATGCTAAAAGTTACCCCCTCCAAAGGTGGTAAACTGCACCACACTGCTGAAAAAGGAACTCTAAGATCTAAAGATTCGTCATGTAGAGAATGAACAAGAGGGTCAGAGTGATCCCTCACAACAATAGAAGAAGGATCATCTTCATCAAAGAGAAGATGAATGTCATCAATGATGTCTCCCAAATCTGCAATGTTAGACTCCACAAACAAACCTGCAATGTCTGTCAAGTAGTCATCCCAATGAACTAAAGCTGGAAGACATGAAATATCCTGTTGCACTAATGCACAAGAAGGTAAAACTATTGCACTAGCTGCATCATCAGGTGCAATAGGTGATGTGATATCAATAGAAGGATATGAAATGCAAGGCTCAAGAACGGGCTCACAAGTGAGAATCCCCAAGTTTAAATGCCCAAAGTTCTCCTCAAAATCTGAATCATCAACACAGGAAGTATCAGCCTCATCAATAGGACTAAAATGTGAAAAAGAGTACAACTGAGATGCATGATCAACCACCCCAGTTGCAATGATAGCTCCACTCTCCAAGTCTCTAATGATAACTAAATCAGGTGTGAACTCCACAGTTTTCCTAGTTGCCCCATGTGTGATTTGATAGATGGAAAGAGGGTTATTTGTCAAGTGGGGTACACACAACACATCATTGAAGGAGTTATCCCCAATGGAAATAGATCCTTTCCCAATCACATCCATGTATGTATGATTGCCCATCAAAATCTGTGGCATGTGGCAAGGCTCAAATGTAGAAAACATAGACTGTGAAGATGCCATATGATGAGAAGCCCCTGAATCTAGAAGCCATCTCCCTGAATCATGATTTGCAGTAGCACAAAGAGCTTGTACCTTTCCTTTATATGTCCCAAAAGAGTGATCCTTTTATTTATCCTTGGAAGAAGTCGATGTAGACATTCTAGAAGGTAGGCTGATTTTGTTCTTCTCAAGAAGATTCTTCAACTCATCAATATCCTTCTTGTAACAATGATGTTCATCATGTCCCGACTTCTTGCAATATCCACAAAAAAGATTGTTCTTATATGATTTCCTCTTAGGTGAGAATAGTGAATTACCTTGTTGTGGAGAGGATGATTGTGCTCCATCTTGTTGTGGTTTTGACTTAGGTTGCTTTTGATTCTTGCATTTTCCTTGATTGCTTTGATTCCCTTTGTTAGCCACCAAAGCTTGTGACTTTGAAGATTTGAGAATCCTCATCGTGGTCAACTTAGATTGCTCAAGTATCAACATCTCTGTGAATGAATCAAATGAGGGAGAAGTGTATGAGAAACCTTGAGCTAACCTATGGGTGTGAAAGCTAGATACAAAGGTTGTATACTCTGAAGGAAGCTTGTCCAACAAGTTGTAAACCAATTGAACATCATTTTTGTCAATTCCACAATCCTTTAGCTTTTCTCTTAGCTCATTTTCTTTTGTGACATAATCTTGGATTGTATCAAAATCCTTGGGATCCAAAGTTGTGAGTTCACTATCACGCTTGTAGCCCTTAATCTCATCAACTTGACCATACAATTTTTGAAAAATATCCCAAGCCTCTTTAATTGTAGTACACTTATCAATGTGAAAAATGAGGTCATTTGATACATACTTTCTAAGAGTTCCAATTTCCATAGCATTTTTAGTGAGCCATTCAAGTTGAGCATTAGGATCAGCCTTAGAATCAGGTGGTACTATAATAGTTCCATTTACATAATGAATGGGTCCTTTTTCCATTAGTTTACTCCATGCCTTAATCTTCCATTATGCATAATTATGAGGAGTTAAAAGTGGAAATTTAGGAGAACCCATAGCACCAAAATGAAAAAATACAAGATAGAGAGAGGCACAATCACACAAGACACCCCCCAAAATACTCAATGAAACCCCCCCCCCCCAAAAAAAAAATACTCAATGAAGAACCCCCCCCCCCCCAAAAAAAAAAATAAAAATGGTGACTTGGCACTTTATACTTAGTGCATATACAATGAGCCACTTGCAAAACAAGGTAAAGTGGACTTCTGATTTCAATTTACAACTTTTCAAAATGAGATATAAGAGACTTCAACAAATACTGCTAGTGATCTAAACTGAGATCCAAGCAAAATACAAGTACCAAATAGGCCAAAAATGACCAAATACTGAAAGTACAATCTCTACTCAAAATCACTGCAACCAAATGGCAGATTATGAAAGTAGACAAAAAATTATGCACTTTCAAAAAAAATGGCACCTGAAAAGAAGTCCATATGAGCCCAAATGAAGCCTCCAAAGTTGTAAAAATTGGGATTTCATGATTTCCGAAAAACCTGTATCCGAAAAACAGAAAACTCCTACACTACTATACAGATCACAAAATTCTACCCCAAAACAAAAACAATTTCTGGAAAAAAGGAGTCTGGATGAGTGAGATATCACTATTTGAAAATTGCCTGGAAAATTATAATTTCTCAAAAATTTCCGCCACAGCTTCAAACATCAAATGTCTCTAGATTTGGCCTTCAAAGTCCGATTTGGATGAAACAAAAGGAAAAACTAAATTTCTTGGACCTCCTTAATCCAATGGTGACCTCATAGTTGACCCATCAAGCTCCAATAATAACCTGCAATAGAAAGCTCCAAAATGCAAAACCCCAAATTTCTCTCTATTGGCAAACCAATGGCACTCTAATGGCTTTGATACCATGTGAGATTTTGCCAAGATCTAGAGGCAATGGAAAGCACAAATAAGAGAGAACAAAATAGATGATAGGAATAAACTATATTCTATCAAGATGAAAATACTGATCAACTGGATCATCAAGCATTACATACAATGAATATGAGCCTCCTTATATAGGCTAGGCTATATGGATATGTGAGCACACAAACATGACATGTGGCTCAATAATAAACAAGGGTAGGTAGGAAATAGGTGTGGGTAGGTAGGAGAAACAATATAATATTCCACATGAGGTGGATCACCCACTGAATGTTAAATATAACAACAAGATAAGTCCACAAAAGGTGGAAATTCTCCTACACACACTATCCCAATGTGGCACAAACACCCAAGTGTCTCATACCCAAACTACTATGAAATGCATTTCCTAAGTAAACTTAAGTAAGGTGTAATAATATCCAAGATGAATAACTATTTACACCAACAACATCGTATGACCCCTTAGGACAATATGATGCCCTGATGGGTCATATGGTGTTCTAACACATGTGTGGCCCCTTAGGACCCCATATGACCCCTAACGATACCATATGACACCTTAGCCCACCATATGACCCCTTAGGACACCATATGACTCCCCAGGACACCATGTGACCCCTTTTAACATCCTAGTACACAACATGACCCCTTATGACACCATATGACCCCTTAGGACAATATGATGTCCTAATGGGTGATATGGCGTCCTAAGGGGTCATATGGTTTCCTAAAGGGTCATATGGTCTTTTAACACATGTTTGGTCCCTTAGGACCCCATATGACTCGTAATGACACCATATGACCCCTTAGGACATCATATGACTGATGGAAATAGGAGAAACAACTAAGAGGGGGGGTGAATCAGTTGTCTCAAAAACTCAAGCAACTTAAACTTATTCTTAGATCCGATAATTAAACATGAAAGTATAGATCAACATAACATTATAAACACACATAACACCAAAATTTTTGACGTGAAAACCTGGTTAAGGGAAAAACCACAGTGGGGATGCACACACAAAATAGGTATTACTCAGTTAGAAGTATTACAATGGGGAATGCACATGCATTTAGGCACATTGCCTAGAGCTCACTGCTCAAAATAAGAAGGTTCACTGCCCAAGGAAGGTTCATTGCTTGTACAAACAATCATGGATCACATCTGGAAATTATGAACTGGAAAATAACATCTCCTTAATGCCTGGTTCAATTTCATTGAAGCACAAAACAAATTTCTTCTTCACACTTCTTATGTACCTTCGAAAGATGTATACATTCAGTGCATATACACTCATCCACACACACACCTCAAATACAAAGATTACGATTATTTATACATGACATCAACCTTGGAGAAATCATCAAGGTCGGATCAACACTCACCACCTAATTACAAAAATACAACTATGCTGAATAAAAAATTATATGTGGACCAAGCAATGTCGGTCAAGACATGACACAGACCCAAATCCTTCACCTCGAATACATTACACCTCCAAAATTATGCCTCGGACATCCACAACACATTACAAGCATCCAATCAGCTAAGAACACCAACATACCAAAGGAAAACATCAATAGTGAGTTCAATGATCAATGTGGACCATCAACATAAAAGACACACGATCCAGAGACATCCACAAGTATCATGAATTATCATAGCAACATCTGCACCAACATAAATTACTAGAATAACCATCTTCATACTGAACCTTAGGAACACTAACTACAATGACTTTCAACCTTGAAAAATCACTTGCGGACCTCCAAACCATGAATCACTTGAATTGAGAACACACACCAACATCCCAAACATATCTCCAAGTCTGCAAAACAAAATATCATAATGCGGAGCAATGCAGATCAAAAAATTGTCACTCTGTCACCACTGAACAACTGAAAAATTAGCCACAACACAAATACCCATAACTCAATAAAATCTCCATGCAGACCTCTAAAAATTGAACTCAATCAACTACAGACAACCCTCTACAAACCCTTAAATTCAAAAACTCTGATCTCCATCATACTTACTATGTTGAACAAACTCATTCACTGAACTTCACTACATCACAGTCTCAGACAGATAAATATGTTGACATCAATGACAACACATCTCTCAAATATCTTTTAAGCACATATTTGCAACATTCTTCCAACAATGGTCTTCACGATACCATTTGACACTTTAGGACCACATGATGTTCATGTGGTGTCCTAAAGGGTCATATGGTGTTCTAACACATGTGTGGCCCCTTAGGACCACATATGACCCCTAATGACACCATATGACTGCTTAGGGCAATATGATGTCCTAATGGGTCATATGGTGTCCTAAGGTGTCATATGGTGTTCTAACACATGCGTGGCCCCTTAGGACACCATATGACCCCTTAGGACACCATATGACCCCTCGGGACACCATGTGACCCCTTTTAACATCCTAGTACACAAAATGACCCCTTATGACACCATGTGACCCCTTACGACCCCTTATGACACCACATGACCCCTTAGGACAATATGATGTCCTAATTGGTCATATGGTGTCCTAAGGGGTCATATATTGTCCCAAGGGGTCATATGATCTTCTAACACATGTGTAGCCCCTTAGAACCCCATATGACCCCTAATGACACCATATGACCCCTTAGGATGCCATATGACCCCTCACAAAAGCATATGACCCCTTAGGACCATATGATATCCATATGGTGTCCTAAGGGGTCATATGGTGTTGTAACATGTGTGGCCCCTTATGACCCTATATGACCCCTATCGACACCATATGACCCCTTGGGACACCATATGGTCCCTTAGGACACCTATGACCCATTATGATGTCCCAATGGGTCATACGATGTCCTAAGGGGTCATATGGTGTTCTGACACATGTGTGGCCCCTTAGGACCCCATATGATTTCTAACGATACCATACGATCCCTTAGGACACCATATGACCCCTCGGGACACCATATGACCCCTTTTAACATCCTAGTACACAACATGACCTATTATGACACCATATGACCCCTTAGGACAATAAGATGTCCTAATGAGTCATATGGTGTCCTAAGGGGTCATATGGTCTTCTAACACATGTGTGGCCCCTTAGAACATCATATGACCCCTTATGACACCCTATGAACATCATATGGTCATAAGGGGTCATATAGTGTCGTTATGGACATCATATGGTCCTAAGGGGTCATATAGTGTCATGAGGGGTCATATGGTGTCATTAGGGGTCATATGGTTTTCTAACACATGTGTGGCCCCTTAGGACCCCATATGACCCCTAACGACACCATATGACCCCTTAGGACACCATACGACCCCATAGGACAATATGATGTCCTAATGGGTCATATGGTATCCTAAGGGTTAATATGGTGTTATAACACATATGTGGCCCCTTAGGACCCCATATGAACCCTAACGACACAACATGATCCCTAAGGACACCATATGACCCCTCAGGACAATATATGACCCCTTCTAACATTTTAGTTCACGACATGACACCATATGACCCCTTAGGACAATACTATGTTCTAATAGGTCATATGGTGTCCTAAGGGGTCATATGGTGTTATAACATATGTGTGGCCCCTTAGGACCCCATATGACCAATAGCCACATCATATAACCCCTTAGGACACCATATGACCCCTCAGGACACCATATGACCTCTTAGGACCTTGTGATGTCCATATGGTGTTCTAAGGGATCATATGGTGTTATAACACATGTGTGGCCCCTTAGGACCCCATATGACCCCTAACGACACTATATGACTCATTAGGACACCATGTGACCCCTTAGGACAATATGATGTCCTAATGCGACATATGGTGTCCTAAGGGATCATATGGTGTTCTAACACGTGTGGCCACTTAGGACCCCGTGTGACCCCTAAAGAAACCATATGACCCCTTAGGACACCATACTACCCCTTAGGACACCATGATGTCCATATGGTATCCTAAGGGGTCATACATGGTCTTCTAACACATGCATGGGCCCTTAGGACACCATATGACCCCTTAGGACAATATGATATCCCAATGTGTCATATGGTGTCCTAAGGGGTCATATGGTAGAAGAGAGGTTAGAGAAAGAGAGCTTTATTGAGAGAGAGAGAGAGAGAGAGAGAGAGAGAGAGAGAGAGAGAGAGAGAGAGAGAGAGAGAGAGAGAGAGAGAGAGATGTGTGGATAATTAGGGTGTAGGAGGAGAGGGGAGAGGGGCAAGTATCAACAAAGGGAGAGGAAAAGAGAGGTTAGAGAAAGAGGGTTATTGGGTGGGAGAGAGAGAGAGAGAGAGAGAGAGAGAGAGAGAGAGAGAGAGAGAGAGAGAGAGAGAGAGAGAGGAGAGAGGAGAGGGGAAAGTATCAATAAAGGGAGAGAAGGAGAGATGGGGAGGGAGGTCAAAAGAGACAAAGAATAATTAGGGGGAGGGGAGAGGGGAAAGAGGTGTAAAAGAGAGGGTAATTAGGGGGAAAGAGAATGAGAGAGAGAGGGAGTTAGAGAGAGTAATTAGGGCGAGTGGTAGAGAGAGGTGAGAAAAGTATCAATAAAGGGAGAGGGGGAGAGATGTTAAAGAGAGAAAGGGTAATTCGGGAGAGGAGATAATGAGAGAGAGAGAGAGTTGGGGAAATAAGGGGGTAGGAGGAGAGGGGGATAGGGGCAAGTATCAACAGAGGGAGAGGAGAGACGGGGATATAAGTGAAGAGAGAGATAGAGAGAGGGTAATTATGGGGAGGGGTAGAGGGGGAAGAGGGAAGTATCAAGAGAGAGAGATGAGGGGGTGATTAAAGGGGAGGGGGAGAGGGGTAGAATGGGAGAGGGAAGTATTAACAAAGGGCTTAAGGGGGAGAGATTTGTGAGAGAGAAGGTAATTGGGGGGAAGAGAGAATGAGAGAGAGTTGGGGTAAAGTTAGAGGGGGAGATAGGTGTGAGAGAGAGACGGTATTTAAGGAAGAGAGAATTAGAGAGAGTTGGGGGTAATTAGGGGGTAGGAGCAGAGGGGGGATGGGAAAGTATCAACAAAGGGAGAGAGGGAGAGATGGGGAGAGAGGTTCAAAGAGACAGGTCTAGAGAGAAGGTAATTAGAGGGAGGGGAGAGGATGGAGAGAGAAGTATCAACAAAGGGGAAGAGAGAGAGGGGGTGGGAAGTATCAATAAAGGAAGAGGGGGGAGAGATGGGGAGAGAGTCCCCTAATCACCCTCTCTCTCTATCTCTTTGCTAATACTTCCCTCTCCCCGCTCCCCCTCCCCGTAATTATCCTCTCTTTATCTCTCTCTTTACCTCTCTCCACATCTCTCCCTCTCTCCTTTTGTTGATACTTACCCCTCTCTCTCTCTCTCACCTCTCTCCTTCTATGACTTTATAGATACTTCCCTCTCCCCCTCTCCCCACCCCCTAATTACTCTCTCTATCTCTCTTCACCTCTCTCCCAATATTTGTTCTCTCTTTGTTGATACTTTTGCCTCTCCCCCTCTCCTCCTATCCCATAATAATCTCAAACTCTCCTTCTCATTCTCTCTTCACCCCAATCACCCCCCCCCCCTCTCTCTTCTCCTACCACCTAATTACCTCTAGCCCCCTCTCTCTCTCTCCCTCACACTCTCTCTTTCCCCCAATAGCTCTCTCATTCTCACCTCTCCCCCCTCTCCTTTTGTTGATACTTCCCTCTACACCTCTCCTCGTTCCCTCTGAATTGTGTTGCTAGAGATGGGAAGGAAATGCAAAGACTAGTCTAGATCTTAGGGAAGAGAGAGTGAGATAGAGGAGGATGGTAGAAATAAAGTGTAGAGCTTGAAAGAAGGAATGAGGGATTCAATGAGAGTTAGAGAGAGATGTATAAATATGGACAAAAGAGAGGGAGGAAGAAACAAACATGTGGAGTGATAGGTTTACATCTTAGGAGAGAGAGGTAGAGAAAGGAACAAAGAGAGATAACATGGTTTATCAAAATCTATTAAACTCAATAAAATTCCTAAAATTTCTATTATTAATTACTTATTTAGTGTTTCAAGTATTTTGAGATGATTGTTACAAAAAAATCATGAAAGAGGGAATTCATGTGAAAAAGTCATGAGCTTTTGATGTTTACAAATGAGGGATGAATTTAAATTAATTATAATTATTTTTAAAAAAAAAATATTTAAACACTACCTATTCCATATCGTATATCTTTGAATCACCTTTCCAATGCCTGTAAAAAATCAAAATTTTGATATGAAACGCAAAAGTTATGCCCAAATTACTAAAATATATTTTTATAATTTTTTTCATAATAGATATCCGATTTAAACTGATATCCAATTTGAACAGATATCCGATTTTAAAAAACATAATTTCTCCCTTCATTTTTTGCTCAGAATTGCTTTGGGATTTGGCTGGGACATGCCAAGCCTAGAAAGTCAAACACAAAAAACATGTTTTTGAGTTTTCCTTGTTTTTCCAGACTTTGCCCTGGTGGTTGACGACCTTTTTTTATAGCCGAAATTGATAAAACGAAAAGGGTTTTTTAAGGGCATTCTCAACTTTCCAACAATATAATTTTTTCCTTATTTTGACTTTAATAAATAATTATTATTCATTTTCTCGTTGAATTCTGACTAAAGTCCTAATTGATAGGCTGATTGAAAAACATCTATAACTTTCAAACGATATCACATTTTTTGGATTTGAAAGATGTGTCACATTCTATGCTTCGCATACTATAGGATTTAAAAAAAAAGAATTTCATAAAGTTTTGACCAAATTAAGGTGGTCAAACACATGAGTTTTTATATTTTTGAAAAGCTGTAGTTAAAAAATCATAATTAATTATCTACTTAAAAAAATTACAAAAAAATATGTGTCACATTCAGACATGAGTCTATTACTTATATTTAAAATCTTATAAAAAAATATTATGATTTGATTGTGGTTAGGGTGGTCAGACATACACGTACTTCTTATCTTTTTTCTAAAATTTTAGTACCACTGCATTGAAATTTCAAATTTTCATCAAATAGATTTTTTTTTTCAAATAACAACTAGTAGATTAGAAACTACACTCAATTTGCTACAAATTATGTTCTTACATATTTTTCAAATAATGTTCATAAGATATTCAAATTTTCACGTCAAGTTGCATAACTTTGTTTTTATGAAAATTCATTGCCACTTAAGGGGCTTGTTTTGGCCCACCATGATCTTACACATATCCATTACGTGGATACAAGATCACAACCCCAATGCTAGATGAGCAAAGCTTGAAGAGCTATAACATCATAAAAAAACATTAAGTAGCTATAGTAGCACCAATCGAAGGAGGCAAAGGATCCTAGTCATCCAATTTGCCCCATACATCAAAAAGGTCTAGGGTGATGTCAAGGATAAACCACCCCTCATCTTCTTTATCTTTATCTTCAGTGTAAACTAGAGATATCTTCAAAGCCAACTGAGGGAACCACTTCAAAGCATCAAGAGTTAGCCGACCAAAACTACCACCTTATAATAATGAAGTATTGTTACAAATATTAAAATAACATATACACAAATTAAATGAAGTATTACAAGTTACAATTTTAGTTGTACAACGTAGGTGGTATTTTCAAAGTCCAAATAAAACATAATAATGATGACAATTATTGTAGATGAAATCAACAATTTTAAAGTAATTACTATAAGTTATTGTAGTCTTTATTGTATAGCACACTTATGGTTCTTCTTTAGCTGGTAATGTGATAAAAAGAATAATAAAATTGCAAATATAAGTACCATCAATGCTATAAAATTCAATAATGTGGTTTCAAAATCATAATTGTACAACCCTAAGCTCTCAAGGAAGGTAAGTTTTTCCCAAAATCCTTGAAGAACTAAGGATGTCATTGCAAATATGTTACATCCTTCTTTCATGAACAATTCCATTTTGCTTATTTACATATTAGAAATATGATGATGTTATGTGAAACTTGTTGTGTACATCATTTTGATGAACTTTTCATGAGCAAATGAATAATGATTTGAGCAATTAATGCTTTGTTATGTGGATACTCTGAATTGTAAAAAGATTACGTCTAAAATTTTTTGTTTGTCTAAGTGGATGTAGGAAATTCTATCACCCTCTGAGAAGGGAGGGAAGGCATCATTAGGGAGAGGGGTGCAAACATGGGAAAAGGTCAAAGTTGCCATCAATACCAAGATTAATAAGATAAGTAACCTAATTAGGGTGTATCTTTGTTGCCCTAAAGTCATTAGGGTTGAGTCAGTGTTATGACATTTAGATGTCGAGATCTTGTTAAGCCCAAATAGTCAAGCCATGGTCGTCTTTCCTATGTTAATGATCTTCAATATTAAATTTATCTTTTAATATGAACTTATAATCTGAATTGAGATAAGTAAATGAATTCGAACTTGGGAGTATGTTAGTACTCAAGTAATTGTATTAATCAATATTAATAACATATATAAACATATATGAAATGTATGCACATGTATGTATGTATGCATGCATACATATATGCATATATACATATACATATACATATACATATATATGCATATTTATATACATATCGATATAATTGTTATTTCAATAATTCAAATTTAATTATTGGGAGATATTGTGGTAAAGGCTCTTAAAGTTGAAGTCTCCGTGTAAATGCATCTTTACGGTCGAGGATACTTTATAAGCACATGTCTATGCAAGAACAAAAGATTATCCTAGTCGTAGTATATTTACCACTTCACGTTACAAACCACCAATTTATTTATACTACCCTCACATGCTTGCAGGCACAATCAAATCTTTAAATTGTGCACTTAATTGCACAAATCTATGGTCTTTTCAATCACAAACCTGCAACCATTTCCAAACAAATATCAAATTCTCCTTTATCACAAGAGCGCCATCCCTTCACACACTTTCATAATGAACACTGAAAATATGTATATAATTGGGCTCGCCAACTATAGAGACTACCATCGATACTCACAACTTTTCTTTACAATCGGAGTGGGCTCTATTTGCACATCATCGCATTATGATTTGTAAGCGTAGTACACTTTCATTGCTTCAAACTCATCTTGAATGCAAAATTATCTCTTTGTGAAACCATTGCACACCATACTTGACCCCTTGACAAACTCAAACTAATCTAAAACTTGGCTTTTGATCTCACTTCATAGTATTATAATGCATTGAATATTTGGACCACTCAGTTATTGCAAATTCGATACACTTGGCATCAATTTGCTTCACTACGGGCTACTAAATCATTTGCATCTTTTCTTGTGTGCTAAAATGCTAACTTGCCACATGTAGTATATCTTGATCATTAGCATCAAGCATTTCCCTTTTGGCAAAATCTAACGGTCAATCTTATACCACACACATTAAACAACATATTAAGTCTAGAGAATGTCAGCCAACTCTGAATGTTTAACATTTTAAAGCCTAGAAATCAAAACTTAGTGTGTGTGATTTAAGTCATCCGAAATCTAACGGTTGCTGTCACAACCCTCCTTTATCACTTTTTTTGATTTAAAATACAAAACTTTATTTATACTCTTTGGATGAATTATTGAATGAATATTGTAAGGGAATAAAATTAATAAACCACACACACATGGAAAATGCATATATATTTTAATTAGTTATTTAATTTCCCTCACCCAAATTAAGGCACATGTTGTAGGAGGAATAAGAAGCTTCTAGAGGCTTCTCCACCTCCTTGCATGTAACTCCTCCCACTAAGCCCAATTAATTTGCATGGAGGCCAAATTAGGAGAGAATCTCTTTTTTTTCAATTAATAATTAGGTAGTGGGAATTTGAAATTTCTTTTATAAAATAGGTACAAGTTTCAAAAGAAAAGTTAGCTATTCCATAAGAAATTCTGCAATTTCTCCTTTGTAGTCCATTTTTCATTGCAGCCAAGGTTTTGTTGGGAGGATTTCTCTTCAATTTGGAGGATCAAGGAAGACTCTACACCATTTTGCAAGCATCCAGGTTCCTTCAAGCTTAGTTTTGTGCATCTTATTCTTGTTGTAGATTAGATTAGATTAAATTATTTTATGAAAATGAAATTCATTTGTGAAATTAGTTTTCAGACTTTTATAAGAATTAGATTAAAATGTTTGATAAAAAAAAATAGATTAAATTGTTGATTCATTGTTTAGATTCTTGATTTTTGGAGTAGATTAAAATGTTGATAAAGAGTAAAATAAATTGTTGATTCATTGTTTCAGATTTTGATAAAATTTAGTTTCAGATTTTGGAGTAGATTAAAATGTTTGATAAAAAGCAAAATAAATTGTTGATTCATTGTTTCAAATTTTTGATAAAATTTAGTTTCAGATTTTGGAATAGAATAAAATGTTTGAAAAAAAAAAAGTAGAACAAATTGTTGATTATTAATTTCAGATTCTTGATAAAAAGGAAGTAGATTAAATTTGCTTGATAAGAATTAGATTCACTGTTTTTAAAAATTTAGATCCAGATTTAAATTGTTCCTCTTATTAGATTTTAGATTGATTCTTGCTAATTGTTATCTAAATCTCATTTTCATTGTGATTATCTCCTCTGTATCTGGTTATATAAATTTTCTGAAGAACAGAAAAGAAATTATTTGAAATCAAGGATAAACTTCACTACAATTTTTCTCTCTGTAATCATTTAATGTGTATTTTTAATATTATTTTCTTTTTGAAAACTCTCTGTGGATTGAACAAAGAGCTCACTGAAAATACCAGTTGAATAAATCCTCCTGGACTCTGAGAATAAATCCTGGAAACAAACAAATTTCCTGAGAAGACTGAGAATAACTCCCTTCCTGTAATGGCTGGATAAATCTCTCTCCCTCTCTCTCTCTATGAATAAGATAAATATATAATAAAAGTCTGAATTCTGTAAAGAGACAAAATCAAGAAAAACTCAATTATTTACCTGATCTTACCTTCTTAAATAAATTATCCTTTGTAAAGAAATTTGAAACCATTTATATATATATATATATATATATGTATATATATATATATATATATATGTATACATATATATATATATATATGTATACATATATATATATATATATGTATACATATATATATATATATATGTATACATATATATATATATATGTATACATATATATATATATATATGTATACATATATATATATATGTATACATATATATATATATATTCCAACGTTAATTCACAAACATTAATGTCATAACGTCAATTATCGTATTCACTACCGCGTTCAGCACAGACCCCGAGAATAACCATACGAACGCAGAATGGCGTTACCGTAAACCGGCAGGGTTAGTGGTACCCCCCACTACCCTGCGGTCACTGCAAGTGGCCGCAGGGGAGTGGAGGGGACCACGTGGCCCCATCAACCCCTACGGGCCTGCACATGCAGGACCGCAGGGAGTGACGGGACCCGTGGTCCCCACCCCCGGTTCTATATATAAACAATTAAAACAAGGTTCGGCCATGGGGAAATTTCGATGGAAGGTTTAAATGTTGGTTTAAAATTTAAGTTATTTTGTGTATCGTTTTAAATTAAAGTTAAATTAACTTTTTTTTGTTATGTACATTTGTTTAGTTAAAATTTAATTTCCTTAAAATTAACAAGAGTTGAATTCAATGTATTATTTCAATTCCTTAGAGAAATGAATGGATTATTTGACCCATGATTTTGGAGAAAAGTAAAGTCTCATTATTATTCAATTTGGTCACTCATTTTGTAACCTTATAACTAATTAAGTCTTGCGATAAGAGAAAACATTTCTACATTTTGTATGTAAATGACGTTACTTTTGCATGGCATTATGATTATTTCGTATCACTTATTTTCATGCAATTACTCACAATTATCATTACCATGCCAATATATGTATTAATCCAATTAATTGTAGAATAATGATATTCTTTTTTTTCAAATAGTATTTAAGGTTTAAATTATGTACATCCATTTCATAATTATATTCAAGCATGATGTTAGTTTAGAAAACTAAACAAATGGAGTTGGAAAACTAAAACTAGCAGCGTTCGGTATATACGGTGCCTCTGGGTCACGCTTACGGGTAATGCCGTCGTGTTGAACTACTGCACTTAACGCCTAATAAAGCTGCATTAACGACGTCTGTGGCATCGTCCCTATAAATCGTCGGGGAGTAATAAGGGACATTTGGAAGTTAAAAAAAATCCAAGGGGCGGGTAATCCCTCTTGGATCGATAATTTAATAAGATAACTTTTAATTGAATTCCACATCCGTTGAGATAAACCATAGTAAACCCCTCTTAGGGATGGTCAAGTTAAGAGCTCTCGTGAAATTTACTTTATTTATTTATTCACCTCGAAGGGATATTGGTGATTTGAAATTTGGGTGACGCTCATGATAAGAATTAGGTTCTAGTTATTTTGTTTAGGCCACAAGCAATAGGCCATCTTGAGCCTTCGCTTAAGTGCTACCTTCGTGGGTAGCAACCGCAGAGAAACTGTCTGGGACACTGACCCTAGAAAGGGTTGCGTACCCACAAAATCAGTTTACATCAAACCATAGATTAGAAAATAGAACTACATACTTTACCCCTTGATCCCGCGCCGAAGCGGGTATGTAGGCAGTCTTGGGACGGAGTTGTCCCTCGTACTCAGGCGTTCGTGGGTGGGGTCTAGGCTTGGTTGAGTAAGAATCCTAATTGAAAGATAAGTTAATCAAATTTAATTCAATGCATACTCGGAAGGAATCCCGTATGGATTCGCTTGACTTCCCGAGGCTTTAAGCCAAATTCCGAGGCGGAATTCAAGCTTGTATTATTTTCTTACTACTCCTAAGGACGGCGACCTCGGTGCATTCTTGTTAGAAGAATGTAGTACTTAGTGAGTGGCTCAGGACCCGAATGGTCCCGATGAGTCTAAGTCTCTGGCCAGAGCATCTCCTATCCCGTTTGGATGGATGCCTACCCCGTATGGGTAGATGCCTATCCCGTATTGGATAGATGGAATTTACGTCCCGTATGGACAATTGCCTAACCCGTATGGTTAGAAGCTCATCCCGAATGGATGAATGCCCAATCCTATTTGGATGGATGCCCAGAGTATGCAACTGAATAAAACATAATAAAGGAAAAAAAAAATATATATATATATACTCATTTTTTTTACTTTTTTGGATGAATCATGGTGGGTTATTACAGTTGCCACTCCACCACGGACCTACGCTTTTGCCTTGCGACGTTGCTCGATTGTTACACGTGGTAGTTATACCTTGTGTGTCCCTCTATGCACTTAGATTGTTTCTCTCTTGTGCCTTTTACATTATGTTAAAACATGACCCACAAACCTCAAAGAATCACCCCTTTTTAAAACTTTGGACAAACAATGAAAACAAAATAATAAAATATTATCTTTTCAAAAGGTGACAAAATTAATTGCTTATGAAGGCAAACCTAAGCTTTTAACTCAACCTTTGACCCCACTTGAGACTTGTAAACCCTATCAAAAACATAATAGTTATTAAAATAAATATTTGTGTCCAACATTTGCTCAATGTGAATAAATAATAATAGGGAGAAAGTTGCCTTTATTTACAACCTAAGATTTTTATTTATTTTTAAATGACCAACTCTAAAAATTGTCTTTCTTGTATACATGATCAACTGTCCTTCGTAAAAGATAGAGTTATGTAAAGATAACCAAGTCATGACCAAATTTTTGGCATACAAGGGAAAAAAAATTACAAGCACCACCAAGATTTAGTATGGATGCTTTTGGACGCTAGATTTTTCCTTCTCAAGCATTTTCCTGGGGTATATCTTGTATTATTTTGTGGCTTGTCTATTTGATCTATGAATTGTGGTTATTCTATAAGCTTGTATGCATGATTTTCTTTCATGGGGCTATGTAGGAAATGGGTTTAACATGTGGGTATTATCCATGATTTCTTAACATGGAATTAGTTGGCTATGAACATACAAGACATTGAGCACCATTATATAAACTAGGCATGAATATGTGAGCATGGCTAGGTGCATGTGTATATCTACACATATACATATGGACATGCTTATATAGCATGTATGACACAAGTAATAAAGATTTATTTATCTACAAACAAAAGGAATAAGTTATTTTAGATAGTTTACCAAGTCTAAGACTATTGGAAACTATTTTGCAAAGCACAAAGCAAATATAAGAAAATGGTAAGATATTGGTTAAAATATTTTTTTGTTGTTGGAAAAATACTAGTAGAGGGGGTAGCTTTCATTATATTGAACAGAAAAATAATTACAAGAGATCCTACAAAGAGAAACTAAGATTCTAATATCTTCTATGTTTTTCTAGGTTCTCTTAATTTGAGTTGGAGAAAGAAGATTTTTATTGAATTTTATGAAATATGCATATGTCTCCATGTTGTTTCTTACCGATCCATTACACCAACATGACTATGTGATGGGCTAAAAGTTTGTCTATATATTTTAACCTTTTCCTCCTAAATTGCCATAATGACTTTAGGATTAAAAGATACAATGTACCTTAGAAAGTAACCATTTATTTAGTGCTCATTTCGATGGTTATGTGTGAAAATAGGGTTCTTGTAGATGTGGGAAGGAATGATGGAGACTGTTTGGGAAGATTGTTGAGATCCTCGTGTTTCAAACTGCAAATAAATATTGTTAACATATTTTGTATGTTGTTTTATAATCGGTCTTTGTATTTGAAGAAAGAGTGGCTGCAAGCCATTTTACTCTTTCTTATTTTAGTCAATGTATTTTCAGCCATCAAACTTCCAAACCATGAACATATATTTAGCCATTCTATTTTGTAAAAGAAGCTATATGTTGTCATCGATTTTAGCAAGGCCGAAATCGTGAGGCAGCCCTATGAAACTTGTCTGTTTTGTACCTCATGTGCTCCAAGAAAGGCTAGCCTACCTCGTCGGTTAGTCACTTTTTGAGTCTCATTATTTTGTTTCATCATTTTTATGTTGTCTTTATTTTTGCAGTCTTTCATGCAGATTGGACTTTAAAGTCTAACCTGCAGGGGCTCGCAGGTTAGTGTTTAATGCACATCGGATTTTAAAGTTCGATGTACTGAGTTGCAAGTTTTTAGTTGACTTGCAGGTCAGACTTTAAAGTCCGACCTGTAGGCCTTTTGTCATGCATGCCAGGTTTTTTTCCTCGACTTGCACAGCGTGCTTTGCATTTATGATAGATTTAGTTAGGGTTTAAATGCGTTTTATTTAAGTTTTAAGTTGTTTTTTATTTCTTTTTTAATCTGCGTTTAGTCTTTTGGCTCTGTGTGTGTGCCCTCTTGCCCTACTTATGCGGATCTCTCCAGTTTTTGATCTTTAGTTGATCAGGGTTTGGATTTTCATTGTTTTCGCCTTGTGAGGTAAGTTTTTGTCGTGTTTTACGTTTCAGACTGGTTTTTTTTTAGGTAGGGTTTCTTGTTTTTGCTTTCATTTTGTTTTCTAGGATTTTTTTTTTGTCTTAGATTGAATTTGTGGTAGGTCGGGGTTTGTAATCAGACCTTCCTTGCCTTTTCTTTTTTCTTTCTATTCTTGCTCAAGTGCAGGGTGAATTTGACGCAACCGTTCAACCCTTTTTTCGTTCACACAAGTCGGACATTAAAGTCCGACTTACATGCTGGCCCTTCCCATTTTCCTACATGTTGGGTTTTAAAACCCGACATGTATCGATCTTTGCTATACCTTGGACACATATCAGACTTTAAAGTCCGATGTGCATGACCCTTTGCACTTTGCTCAAGTGCAAGTCAGAGTTTTTTCTTCGACCTACAAAGTTGTTCTTCCTTTCTTGCACATCAGACTTTAAAGTCCAATATGCAACTCGTGATGTTTTTTCCTCACATATCGGACTTTAAAGTCCCATGTGCGAATATTGGTTTTCTTACTTGCGAATCAGACTTTTAAGTCTGACCTGCAAGATTTTGTTCAGTTTTTTCTTGTCGTTTTTTACTCATGAAACTTGTTTTGTTCAACGAAATTGCTCGTCCGATGGTGATGATTTTCAAAAAACTAATCCTTAGTGTTGAATGTAGAACTTCACAAATGTCTAAGCCTTCTCAAGGCAAATCAAAGCTTTCTTCAAGCTAGTTAGATCCTTCACCAAGCAAGCCGCTTGTGAGAAAAATGAAGTACAAGTATGATAAATACTTGAATATGTTCTTAGACAACTCACTTGAATCCAATGTCAAGGAAATAAGGGACACTAAGATTGGTCACATAGACATGCAAGAATTTATTGATTGAGTTGAAAAGGCTCCCTCTCATATGACACGCTTGATCAATTCAGAGTTGCATAAGTATGCTTCTTTCCCAGTAGCAGCTCATGATCCAGACTTTGTACTTGCAGTGGAGGATCATTTCAATCCTAATACAAGACAAGTGAAGGACGAAAATAAAAATGTTGCTATGACATTAGATAGTGTTTTCTTTAACAGTGTGTTTAAGGGTTCTCCACTAGAAGAGGTAGCAGACATAACCAAAGATAGTGCTCAAGAGTATTATGAGAAGAATGAAGAAAAATGTAAGAAGATGTTCAATATAGTTTTCTTATCTTCACTCGGGGTCTCCATTACTTCAAGATGGCCCACATACTTCCATAGAAGTTATTTTAATGAGGAATATAATGATATGGTCACTATTCTATCACGAGTAAAAGGTCTGAGAGATTCTCATTACTTGCAGAATTGGATGGGTTGTTATATGAGCATAATCAGAAAAAAGGGACTACCAAAATAGATTGGGGTGATAAGATTAGTGATGCACTTTGTGCATAGCTGAAATAGGTCAAAACAATGTTTAAATTCTACATAACCTCATACCTTGTGTATGTAGTGGCCTCTATTAGGCAATATCCAGGTTTGTCTACCAAGGGTGATAGAAGACTAGTGCCAGTGTGGGATTATTATTATCAGCTTACAATTGATAATCAGAGAAGTCACTTCAGAAGGGTTAATGATGCCTTCTTTGCTATTTGGAAGTGTATGTATGATAAAGGCTTGCAAAAGAGAAGACTTTCAGAAGCGACATACAACAGAGTTTCTTTCTTTGGTTGTGTATTCCTTCAATTTCCTACTTTCACATATATCCGCATAGGATGTTTTACAGGTGAACCATTCATGCTGCCAAGATATCCTTTAGATAAAATTATTCTCATGGAATTATGTTGACAATTGATCCATGTACATGAGAGGAAGTCACAGGCTCATAAAACTGGCCTCAAATTTCCAGAATCCATTGGCCAATATTCAATGTTGACCAACCCAAAGGCCAAAAATATGGAGGATGAAATGCAATGGGTCACTATGAGGAGGTTCAAAGCCCATGATAATTTTGATTTTCGTGGGATGAAGAACAAAATCAAGAGGCGCTATACATAATTATGTCGACAATTGATCCATGTACATGAGAGGCAGTCACATGCTCATAAAACTGGCCTCAAATTTTCAGAATCCATTGGCCAATATTCAGTGTTGACCAACCCAAAGGCCAAAAATATGGAGGATGAAATGCAATGGGTCACTATGAGGAGGTTCAAAGCCCATGATAATTTTGATTTTCGTGGGATGAAGAACAAAATCAAGAGGCGCTATACATAATTATGTCGACAATTGATCCATGTACATGAGAGGCAGTCACATGCTCATAAAACTGGCCTCAAATTTTCAGAATCCATTGGCCAATATTCAGTGTTGACCAACCCAAAGGCCAAAAATATGGAGGATGAAATGCAATGGGTCACTATGAGGAGGTTCAAATCCCGTGATAATTTTGACTTTCGCGGGATGAAGAACAAAATCAAGAGGAGCTATACACATGTATATCATCTTGAAGATGTCTGGGCAGATTGCAAAGATGAGGAAGATGTGAGGAGGATGGATTTCAGTCGCCTCACCTTAGAACAAATTGAGAACCTGGATTTGGCTAGGATCCCAGACATAATGAAAGATACTGATGACATAGTGGACCCAATCTACTTTGAACGAAAGACTGTTGATTCTCCCCTGCCACTCATCCAATGGTCCAAGAAGGAAAGTAAGTCTATTACCCAAAGAATTGATCCTATTTTGGCTAATACCAATACATGGTTGTTGAAGAAGGGGATTAGGATGAAGCAACTTCCTTCCAGTTCTGGTGATGATGATGATAGTGATGGTCTAGTTAACAAAACATCCAAATTGAGGACCAAGAACAAAGAAGATGTGCAGGTCCCACCGCCAATCTCTTCACCAAAATCTAAGGGAAAGGGACCAAAGTTCAAATTCACGGTCAAAGGTCCAAAGAAAGGTGAATCTTCATCAGTTGCATAAGTAACATCTAAGTATTTTGAACAGACAACTCTAGATGATCCAGATAAAGAACACGACAAAGGGGAGATTCCTCATGAAGAGGAATCGCAAGATGTAGAAGAATCAACTCTACAAGGAAAGAGTACTACCTCCACTACTTCACAGGTATCAACTCCTACACAAGTTGTCATTCATTCTATTGAATCAGATTTAGATCAAGATGTAGAAGAACATGATGATGAGGGGTTGAATATAGAATTACCACAAGGGGAGGGTGATCAGGAATATGTTACATTGTCTAGTCTCCCAAGTTTTGATGATGTTCCTACATCCATTATTGAGTCTTCAATTCTAGATTATACTGACTCTTTGGAGCAAATAGTTCCAAAGCAGCAATCAGTGGCCCTACCTTCTATAACTATCATGGCTGAAGCTCCACCCATTATGAGTACCATTATCACCATTGAAACATGACCATCAACAGTTGTAACCACAGTTGTTTTAGGGGAGAGACCGATAATAACTATTGCTGCTCTATCAACAGAACCACCATATGTTGTTAATATTCCTGTTACCACAACCATAGTGCAAGTAATTCCATCTTCTGTTGCCACAACATCAAGTCAGAATGTGTCTTAGATACCGGTGACCACTCAAAAGGGGGCCACAACTCCAACCAACAAAGCAGATCTTCCACCATGGATGGATTTGTGGCACCCAAAAGGAAGAAACAAGTGATTTAACCAGATGAATTTGACTTCGAGCAGTTAGCTCCATCCAAAGAAAAAGGGACCAAAAAGCCAAAGACTGTTTCTCGGGTGTTGGTGGATCCTGCTAGTAAGAGAAAGTATGCAGAAGTTTTGATACCCGCGGCGGACAAAAGTAAAGATGATAATTAGCCTACCAACTACACAATGCAAACAGTGAAACTTGAGGTTGAAACACATGAGAGTGTCAAACAAGACTCTCAAGCTGCATTGAATGCAATTATGCACAGGTTGGATGAGTAAAGAGCTGAAAAGATTGAGTGAAAACAAAAGTGTGATCAGCTAACAAGTGTGCTTCTCAAGGTCACACAATCTTCCTGGGAGGTTGAGCCGATTGTTTGCTCAATTGACACTGAAGCGCTCAAAAAGATGGAACAGGTAGGCGTCAAGGGTCGCGTAGTGGATGAATGGATCGATCGTTTGAAGTCAGAGGGCTCCCTTCTTCTGGATTCAATGGTTAAGTTATTGATGGACTTTGAAGTTGTTCAAAGCAAATGCAAGGTATCAAAACTACTTTGTCCCAAGAAATGGAAGACATTGAAAAGAGCGTGACTCTTTGGGGCAAAATGGAAGATTTCAAGATTGATGTCCTTGTATAAAACAAGGTAATATCGACATGAGAGAGATACATCCAAATTCTGTCATTATTATCTCATAAAGATGAAATAATAAGGTCAATGATCACAAAGCTAGATCAAGAAAAGAAAGAATGTGATAATGAGATTGACCAGATTTCAACAAGGATAGTTGAGATTTCTTGTTACTTGTATGATGATGATCATAAACTGATGTCCAGTGAGAACATCATACAATAATTCCTTTCCCTGATTACTCACTGGATAGAACAAGACTTCTCATTGAATGCATTTGTTAAACTGCTTGAGATACAAGTCAGTTTTGAAGTTCTTGCCTCAATGTTGAAAGATTGAAGAAAGAGGTACGTGGAAGCTAGAGATGTAGTTTCTCGGGTTCACACTATCACTAGCTCTACCACAATGCCGAACAAAGCTGAGATGGAAGTTGTTTTGGCTCAGTTCGAGGAATTCAAGAAAATCAATGAGGAGAAAGAAGAATAAAGTGTCCCCATTGACACTATCTTTTCATGTAGTTGCATTCTTAGTTATTGCAAATTTTCTTGTAGTTACATTTTTATTTTATGCAGTAGTTGTAGTCAAGTGGGACTATGCAGTTGAATTTGTCAATTGTGCCCACCTTTTTCTCAACTTTTGTTCTTATATAAGGAGGGCCTCATTTGTAAATATTGATCTTTTATTATGCTAAGCAAGACTGTCAAATTTTTGCCTCAACAAAGACGTTGAGCACTTTATTATACTGAATTTTCTACCTTTATCCCTTAGGCATATAGCTATCACACCTTTCTAAAACTTACATTTTCTGAATTGACACAAGGAACAAACTAAAATTATCTACCTAGTCTAGCCATAGTCTTAAAATCTTTATCCACAGTTTTGTCCCAACATTTTGGTGCTACTGCCAGGGAAAGGCATTGAAGGCCTAAAAAAATAGTAAGTTGAGTTAGGACTAGTACGCTGAGGAAAAAGTTTGCACAATTATCAAGCTTGCCTAGGAAATTAATCTTGGTTTTTGTTGTTGTAGATCATATAGATGCATGAATTGTATTAGAGATAGTAAAGGATGATTTTTTAAGCAAGCTAAAGCAAGTAGCTCAAAACAAGAAAACCCAAAAATGTAAATAAAGCCATTGTTGAAAGAGAAGCTAGTTGAATGTGTCATAGAGCCCACTACTATTGAATCTAATTTTGAGTATTGACCTAACGTACCATATTTTATACCTCAATTTCCACAAGAGTCCTTTGCAACTATTACTCCTGAACTTGCTAAGTAATTTGCAAACTCCTTTGAGTTACATAGTGGAAGGCTTGTTGAAAACCATTTTCATTTGTTTAGACCCTTTGGGAATTTGACAAAATCATGGTTAGTGACAACAAAAAAATAAAAATAAAAAATAAAAATTAAAAAATCATAATAAGATATTTTCCTTAAATAATCCTATCACTTTTGAGTTCTCTATTGTCCATCCTATAGAAGATGCCTCTATAAAGAATATGCCCTATTCAACCTTACCGGTATTTAGGGTCTCTCCACCGAGGATCTTAATATGTTTCACTTTGAGTTTGACGTTTTATGTCACAACTATGATTACTAGAGTGATGCATAAAAGCTTAAATTGTTTCCATCTACTTTGAAAGATGCAACATTGTGATGGTTCATGGGCTAAAGACGACAAACTATCCACACCAAGGATAACATGAGGGGAAAATTCTTGGAGAAATACTAGGAATACTACGAGACTAAAGAAGTTAGAGATGACATATTTTGTATTATACAACATGAGGAGGAGACTATGGAGGATTACCTTAAATAATTCTTATTCGGTCTTCAAAGAATCAAACAAAATGGGTCGAATAATGAAACTATTAAAATGCTCTTTGTTAGAGACATTCATGATAATTGTATGGATGTTTTAAATCTTATAGGTGGTGGGAATGTTTCCAAGTTGAGATTTGGTGACATTTGTGAAATTTGTAGGAACTATTCAAGGTCTACTCAGTACATAAGGAGTTATCCTGAGAAGCAAATATCATTAGGTGGTTCAACATGTATTACCAAGTGCAAACTAGGTACATTGTTTGATGATTTAAAAACTGACCTTTTGAGTCACATAGGTAGACACTTTGTATACACATAAGAAACAAGAGGAGGATGAAAAATCCTTGGTTGTCCTATATGTCGAAAAAAGAATAACAGTGAAGAATGCCCATCCAACAAAGCTAAAATTGCCTCTTTCGAAGATGCTAATAAACACAACATTTTAAGACTTCTTCTAGTAGATGTAATAGATGTTGAGTATACAAAGGAGCCCATTTATTAAATGGATCAATGAAGACCTTGGGTACCATGAGTTATGCCCCCAATAATGCCAAATTAATTTTACGCACCATGATTTAGTAGTCATTTCAGTCCTTTTTCAACCCAATTGGGATGGTACAGGGGTTGGCAACAACCTCTACCTTAACAACAATGGCCAAACCAATTCTAACATGCCTCCCAACCATGACAACATGCATGGAGGAAACCACAATCACAATATCTACAATACCCATCCTATCCACCACCAGCAATGATTAATCCATATCAACAACCACAACAATTCCTACTACCAATACCATAACCATTGTATAATAATCCATCTAACCCATCACAACTATTAAAGGCAACTCCAATGCCTACCCAACCATCACCAAACCCAAATAATAAGGTGGTGGAACCTATATACAATAATGAGGTGGCATGATACCCCACTTATCCTGTTAATACAATGAGAATAGATGGAGTCCAATCAAGGTTAGGTAAGGCTCTTCAAGGGTCCACTATTACTAAAATTGATGGTTCACCTGATGAATTTGAGGAGACCCAAGTCAAAGCACCACAATTTCCTGACTGGTTCCATTATGAGTCGACTCCAAAGAAAATTTCTCAACTCGAATTTGATATTGTGAATAAATTAAGAAATGTTAACATTAAGATTCCTCTTTTGCAAGCTATTAAGGATATTATAGTGTACACAAAAATAGTTTGAGAACTGTGTACTCAGAAGAAAAATAAGTAGGATCTAAAGACTGTCCAAGTCATTGGCCAACTTGTCGACCTCATGTTGGGGAATTTAATCATTCCTAATTACTCAGATCTAGGAAGATTCATGATCAAGTTATGTATTAGTAATATTGTTATTATGAATATTCTTGTTGATTTGAGAGTAGCTATTAATGTTATGACCAATGAAATTGAGGAGAAATTGTCCATCCTAGGACTAAGGCCTACACTTATAGTCCTCCAAATGGTGGATTGGTCTTTAGGCAAACTAGAACGTATGATTGAAATCATAATTGTTTCTATTGATTCTTGGGAATATCCAACTAACTTTATAATTTCGTAGCCCAAAATTAAGCTAGGAGGATATCTTTTGATCTTAGGATGGCCTTGGTTGGATACTATAAATACATTTATAAGCTATTGATCAGGTAATCCGACATAAACATGTTGGTTGTAAATGGGTGTTCAAGAAAAATATTGGTTGAAATGGAGGCATTGAGAAGTATAAAGCAAGGTTGGTTGTGAAAGGATACTCTTAGGTTGAGGGTGTTGATTATTGTGAGATATATTCTCCTATTAAAAAAATGATATTTATTAGATTTTTTCTTTCTATTATTGTTGCTCATGTTTTAGAGGTTGAGCAAATGGATGTGAAAACAGCTTTCCTTCATGGTGATTTGGACAAGGATATTTATATGACACAACTAGATCACTATGTGGTAAAAGGTAAAAGTAATTTGGTTTGTAAATTGAAGAAATCTTTGTATAGCCTCAAGTAGAGTCCTAGGATGCAGTATCAAAAATTTGATACATATGTGTTGAATTTGGGATTTGAGCGTTTTAATTTAGACCATTGTGTTTATTATAAATCTGATGGTGATAATTTTGTGTACATTGCATTATATGTTGATGATATGTTATCCATTGGTAAAGGGAAAGGTATGATTTCAAAAGTAAAGTCCCAACTTACCGCTAAATTTGAAATGAAAGATCTAGGTGCAGAAAAACACATTCTTGGGATAAAAATTAGAAAAAATAGAGTGAACATAAAGCTATGGCTAGGGCAGACTAAGTATGTGAATTTAGTTTTACAGAGGATCAACATGCAGGATTGTAGACCATTATGGGTTCCTTTTACAGTTGGAACAAAGTTATTTGTCTTATATTGTCCTACATCTCCATAAAAAAATGGAAGACTTGAGTAGATTACCTTACCAGAGTGTAGTTAGAAGTTTGATGTACACTATGGTTTGTACTAGACCAAACATTGTCCAAGCCATGGGAGTTCTTTCCAATTATATGTCTAATCCTAGTAGAATTCATTGGGATGTAGTTAAAAGGGTCTTCAAATATTTGAAGGGTACCTCATAATATTATGTGTTATCATGGTAATTTGATAAGACATGAGATTTCCATTAATATTCATTGTTATATGGATTCAGAATAGGCACTTGTGATATTGATAGCAGAAGATCCATCAAAGCTTATGTGTTCACTTTATTCTGTGGTGCAATTAATTGGATGAGTAAGTGAATGGTTGTGGTTGTTTTTTTCACTATAAAAGTAGAGTATATGACAACTATTCATGCTTAAGCCATTTGGCTTAAGAGACTATGTTCAAATATTGGAATAAAACAAGGTGCAGTGATAGTTTATTGTGATAGTAAAAGTGTGATTTGCTTAGCTAAGAACTCGATATTTAATGCTTGAACTAAACACATTGATGTTCAATATCATTTTGTAAAAGGCATGATCAAGGATGGTAGGGTGAACCTGGTTAAGGTAGAGACTTTGATGGATGTTTTAGATTATTTAACTAATGTTGTGACCACAAATAAGTTCAAATGGTGTTCGTAGTCTATGGGCCTCATGGCCCCTAGCAATTAAATTATTGTGTAGATACTCTGTTTTCTCTTGCAAGGTGTTCGACAGGTGGGAGAATGTTAAGAAAATAGTGTTTCAACCTTTCATATAATAAGGTTACTACTTTTTGTAAGTTTTCATTTGAGTACGGATTGTTTGAAATTTTTCCTAAAGCTTTGAATTGGCTAGATGAGCATGTCGGTAACTTTTCATTGCAAGATCATGTCTAGATTTGGAGATATTAAAGTTTCTATTTTTGAAAGTTGCGAACAAAAGTTTCAAAGTCAACTTTGAGGGCCTTAGAGGCTTTGAAATGACCTAAAAGTGTCCATAACTGACATAGTTGGTTGTAGCTTGGTAGAGCACGTCACGAGATTTCTAAACACCCAGTTCAAAAGTTATGGCCTCCAAAAGTTGGGTCTCCTAAAATAGGAAATATTAAAATGTGTTGGACACATAAATGAGTTGTAAAAGGGAGTTACACATGTTGATGTGTGTATTGAAACATCATAAGAAATCTTGTATGAGACATAAGATGGGCGCCACTCTTGAGTGGTTTTAGCTTATGGTTTTGTAATATCATTTGACAATTCCATGTATTATATCTCCTATATATTCGGTGGATGAGATGGAGGTTATGTGTAAGAGATTGATAATTGTTGAGTTGCCTCTAGATCTTTGTGGGTGATACTCTTGTGAGAAGACTGCTCTACAAGTATATTGTAATCTATTGATTTTTGAATAATATATTGGGCGACTTTTGGAGTGTGGGTTTTTTCTCCTGAAAGGGTTTTCCCTGTGTAAATCACTATGTTGTGGTATGAATTTTATTCATGTTTATTTTTGTTAAGTTTCTATAACTATCGTAAAGATCTATTAAATTTTTTCATTACCATCCTCTCAAGGTTAGTGTAGGAAGTTATTTTTCTACTTAACTTCATTAAACAATGAACCTACACACAAAAAAACCGAATAGGAAAAGTAGGTATGGTGATTTAGAGGTCTTTCATAGTTATAACCCCATTTCAGTATTTCCATCTTCACAGACAACCAAGATTGATAGATAGATAAAATAATAATGATAAAAGAAAGCACACTAAACAATATGCTAACAAAGATGGATTAATGAAAAGTGCAATGAAAGAGAGAAGAAGAAACTCCCCTTCAACACCAAACAACAGGAAGCTTGCTTGAGTGATTATGACAGCCAATCCCCCAAACACGCAAAACTGCGATGGTGATAGAAGCACAATCAATTGACATGATAATGGCAGACTAGGTGCCAAAAACCAATAATACAGTTTATGAAAGAATCCAATATTGTGTATAGAGAGCCTAGAATATCAAAGAAGAAAGAATTAAAGTGTAAACTTAGGTAAGAAAAAAAGTCCAGGAGAGAATCTCGACGTCGATGCACATAGAATGAGGCATTACATTATCAAAATTTGCAGATGTAATGTCTCAACAACCACCTTCAGGCTGCATGTTCATGGCATGAACGCGCGACGTGTAGACGTCTCTGTGACACATAGGTATCCTCAAATAAAACAAGCAACATAGTCAAGAAAAAAAACAAAAAGGTGACCAAGTAGGTTATACAGGAAGATAAGATGGAAGACAAGGGATCATCTCTGATTCAACTTTTAGCAGAGGCACTATGTGACAGGAAATTACACGGGGTGCAATTTACGATGTTACACCTAACATTCAAATTTGGTTGAGTATAAAATATAGTTGAGCCCTAAGTGATCCTTTTTGACCTCAAATGATGTACCTATAATATAGTGTCTCCACATCTAAAGTGCATGTACCACTATTTCTAGTTCTAAATGATTTATTGCATAATTTAATTCAAAATTTATTGAGTTTCCTTAACTCATATGCTATGAAATTATCATTCTACATCAACACTACTCCAAGTCCATTTTTTGATTTATTATCAACAATAGAGAATTCACCATCTATTTTTGGTACCTAAAAGGATAGGAGTTGTACCTAAATTCTCTTCTAACATTTGGAAATCTTATTCACACTTGTCACTACATTCAAATTTATTTTCTTTTCTTTTAAATGAGTTATTAGATTTGTTACTCTATAAAATACTTCCACAAAACTTTGGCTGTATCCAACAAATCCCATAAACATGTGCATCTTATGTATATTTTTTGGAGTAGGCCAGGCCAATCTATAATTATTTTTATTTTTGTAGGATCTATAGAAATACCTTTCCCTTAGATGATATGCCCCAAATACTGCACTTGATGTTGAAAGAAATGACACTTTCTTAATTTTTTAGAGCTTAAATGCTCCCTTAATCTTTACAAAGCCAAAATTTAATGTTCATCATGTTCTTCTTTAGTCTTAGGGTAAATCAAAATATCATATATGAATACAAGTATGAACTTCTCCAAGTAGTCCTTGAACATAACATTCATAAGATTCATAAATGTGGTTTGTGCATTTGAAAGTCCAAATAGTACAATAGTAAACTCATATGACTATAACAGGTAAGGTGTATGCACAAATATGAGGGACTAAAAAGTGACCACAACCAAATTTTGCTCCATCCAATATATAATATGAGTGCCTTATAATGTGCTCACATTATGACTTGGTAGTGATTGAGCCTAGGCTAATCACTATTAAACCATAATGAGAGTACATTACAATGTGCTCACATTATGACTATTATAGAAAAGAAGAGAGGTTGAGCTCATTTGAAATTAACCTTATTTCTCTCTAATATCCAAATGTGAGCGAGGAATAGTGCAAACATATTTTTGAGACATTTAATTTGGCAACACAATTCTGCGATGATGATTACGTGATGCAAAACAAGGATGGGGGGTTCTATCCAAAAACCCATCAAGGAAGTCATATCAACTCATAAATCCTCATATCATAATTTTAAATAAAATCAAAATCATTTTATTAAAAATAAATTGATTTATAATAGTCTTGCAAAAAGAAACACTCACAACAATTTGATTTTGAATATGGGAAATTCATATAATCAAATATGGAATCACTCTTTTCTACAAAATACATTACAAATCTGATATAAATCAGCAAATTACCCCTAACAATGATACTTGATACATTATAAATATTTCAACTTGGAGTGTTTTAAAATATTTCTCTACAACTCTTTCCTGAAACCCCAACTAGTTCTTCTTACAGAAACTTCACTCTTCCCCTGGGTGTTAAAGTTTTTCCTACATGGTATTTCTAACTTTGCATTCCCAAACCTTCAAATCATGACACTAAAATTATGCTACAACCCTCAACCTACAAACTAGCAATTGCACTAAAAAAATTACTCTTGATATTAGAGTAACTCCACTTGTAGTCTCTTCTAGCAAGCCTAGCACCCAAAATTAGTTGCATGCAAGAATATGGCATTACATTTTGACCTTATTGTTGGATACCTATTGATTTGTTGAGATTTTGTTGACAATGTATGTTTTCATTGATGTAAACACTGATGTCTAACAATATGTGTTGTCATGTAATAGTATGGGTATTCCAGATGATAATACATTGGAAGATGTTTTGGTAAGTTGGTCATTGTTGCAGAAGTCTATCTGGAGGTTTATTAGTGGATAACATATTAGTCCAGAGCTCATCGTATGCATAATTTCTCATGGCTTATCTTATGTTCATAATTGAGATGCTTTTGGTTAGAGTTTACATGTTTGTGAGTTGTCGTGATTCTATCATAGTTCAATTTAATGGCTGAGAGTTTGAAGAAAATGACTAAGTGTTAAACCAATGAGTTTCTCTATGGTTGTAGGTCAGTATTTTGCTTCATATTCCACCAAGGTGCATCATCTTGTTTTGCAGATATGGAGTTTGGTTTGGTGATGGATTATTGGTATATTGTCAAATTTTCAGCTAAATTCTTATTGCTTACAAAAGAAGTTATGTACGTTTCATCTTTCAGTACTAGTTTGACAAAGGAACGATTTTAGGTCATACAAAAGAATGCTCCATATTCTCCTACACTAAGATATATGTTTATACGGATTTGGGGATATGATATAGATAGTTTCTTGGACCTATGGTAGGTGTTTTAGGTATGTTAATGTGTTGGCGAATGATTTATTGCTTATTGTTGCTATATAGCCTATCAATTCTACACAGTGTTTGTTAAATCAGTAATCTGTTATTTGTACATCAACTTTCTGTGATCTGCTACTTTAGGATATGAAAGGAGGATAGGTGATTATGGGTTACACATTTTGTTTGATAGTCCACACTCTATTTTGGATGTTATTTTGTGTTAGGATCAGTATTTGGTTAAGCGATTTATTGTATGATGATGACTCAATATGATATGATGCTTGCAGTTGATCTAGACCTATTTTATTTAGAATGGAGTGTATTTAGGAGGTGTGTTATCATCTTGTTGAAGACAACTTTGATTTGGGTTGATCCGCAACCTATCTTGGTGATGTTGTATTATGTTTTAGGTCTGACCTATGCCTTATCACATGTTTCACTTATTGGGTCCTATTATGCCAAACTAATAGATGTTTTTGATGTTGCGAAGGATATATAAAATGGAAAAATCATTTGAGAAAGGTGTGGTAGTTGTTGATGAAAAAGAGTGTGTGAATATCTACTGATGAAGTGTGTGAAGTTAGTGTGACAGATTCAAAATTGAGCTACAAAGAGGACTGCAATATTTGCATTTGAGATGCTTCTTCTATTGCAATTCATGTAATATTGTTCATTGTTATGTTGTGATAATTGCGATATTGTATCTTGCCTTGAATAAGTGTTCTTTACTTTGCAAGTCCCCGTATCCCACCCTAGGGTAGTGTGCCTTAGTTTGCAAGTCTAAGTGGCAATGAGCTTCCTTGGTAGCGTGCCTAAAACAAACATTGTAATACCTATTTTGTGTATTGTGAGTTGATATCATAGTTTTTCCCTCATTGGGTTTTCCACGTAAAATCATAGTGTCTTTATGTGGTGAATACTTTGCTCTTTTCTTAATTTCTGTAAAATTGAATTTAATGTTGCATAAGCTAATAAATGAATGATTAAGTGTTAATGAATAAGATGAGTTTTAGTACATGTTGATTCACCCCCCTCTCAGCATCTGGTGTGTGTTGAACACTTATTCATAAATTAATATTTTATTATTCATTTACTAACTTGGGTGTTGGGATTTCAACTTCCATGTTTTATAATATTTTTATATTAAATATGTGCTTTACCAATAAACAAATTTATAAATTTTTATGAGACGCATAAAAATCAACTTTTAATCCCCTTATTTCACTCATGGGATTGAAATTTTAAGCATTCTAATGACCATCCATATTAAACAATCAAATTTATTATCTAAGAGTGATTGTACCAGGTGCCAAAATCCTTACTTTCAACTAAAAATCACACAAAAGAAAAAATAAATCAAGTAATGTTGGGTGATGCATGATTTCCTATACACCCCGTAGATGCTCCTACATCACTAAAAGATCAAGGAGTTTGGTGTTTTTATGTTTCTAATCAAATAAATTAAATAAAAATATATAGATAGAGAGGGAGAGAGGAAGATGAAGGTAGAGATGAAGATAGAGGTAGAGAGGAAGAGGGATATAAATAGATATAGAGAGGTAAAGGGAGAGCTAGGGAGGTAGAGAGGGAGATAGAGAGATATATATCGATATAGATATAAAGGTCTAGGAAAAGGGAGAGAGAGGGAGAGAGTAATATGGAGAGAAATAGATAGAGAGATAGAGATAAAGAGATAGGGAGGTAGGAATAGAGAGAGAGCGTGTATATACTCTCTCTCTCTACACACACATACATCATATACATGTATATAGATATACACACATACATATGTGTGTGCACATATGTGTATGTGTATGTGTATGTGTATGCGTATGCGTATGTGTATGTGTATGTGTATGTATGTATGTATGTATATATAGGTGCGTGTGTGCATATGTATATGTATACATATGTATGTATAAATACCTATACATACATACATACATATATACACATATGCATGCATACATATATATATATATCTACATATATACAGGTCTATATATGTATATGTATGCGTGCATATGTGTGTATATGTATATGTATATGTATATGTATGCATGTGTGTGTTTATATATGTATATGTATGTATGCGTGTGTGTGCAAATGTGTGTGTGTGTGTACAAAGATATAAAGAGATACAAAGATATAAAGAGATGGAGAGAGGGAGATGTAGAGATAGAGATAGAGATAGCTCTCTCTGTACACACACACACACACACACACACACACACATATATATAAATACACACACACACACATATACATATACATACATATACATATACACATACATATACACATACATATACATATACATATATATACATATACACATAAACATACATATACATATACATATACATATACATATACATCTCCCTCTCTCCATCTCTTTATATCTTTGTATCTCACTCTTCCTTTCTAAATCTTTCTCTATCTCTCCCTCCCTTTTTCTTTTATTTTTGTTTCTCCACAAATGCAAGACATTATAGTGTGCTTGCATTTTTACTTTCCTCGGGTATTTCCAACCCTTAGGGTTGGAATTTCCTTTTGCATCCAAACCTTAAGTTTGGACTTACATGTCAACGCCCAAAGACATATTTTCTATGAATAGTAAAAAAATGACTAAATTGCAAGCATTCTATCCATCAGGGTTGTATGTTTTTCAATGTTGAGATGAAAAAATACTACAATAACATCAAGCTCTTTCTTACCTTTCTAGCCATGTGATTTTTTTAAAATTTTGAATATGTTGAGGTTTTGATCTTTAATTTTTTTTCCTCGCATCTTCATTTTTTTTAAAACATATGTTTAGCTTTTTTATTATCATTTTTACCCATTCATCCAAATTTGAATCAAATTACATTTTTATATTCTAGACTCTATTGACACACTCTATTTTTTTTACTTCCAAATTTGTATAAAAATTAGGGGGAAGTGCACTTAATATTTTTAGGATGTATTTATTTTAAAAGTTAGTAAATAATTATATATTCATTAAAAAAATAGCAAGAAAAATAGGCATAAACTACATGATGTTAGCTAATTTTCCATTGAATCAATTTTTGAAATACTAAATAAATTTATGTTTTAGGGGGGGCACACTAGATGCTATGTTATGTTTTTCAACAAAAATAAGAGCAGTTTGTGTGATCTACATATTTGAACCCCTTAATCTTAACCATTTAAAAAAAATGGTAGTTTAGAAAGTAGATTTAGAGCACTATGACTTATGTTCTTATTGCATCTTCAAATTTTGAGCGTATCTTAAATTTCTCATCCAAGATTAGTTTTTATTGGTTTAGAAAAAAAGGCCATTTAAAATCCCCTTTTGGTCCCCCATTTCCATGCACATGCCCAATTTAAAAATTATCTTTGGAATATCTTGATATCTAATTCATAATTGATAGTACATTGATCTTAAATCTATTTTGGAGAAGATAGTAGCCCCTCACATTTGGTCAAAATAATTATTAATAAAAGATAAGATATATTAATTCTTTATCATTACCTTGTTCAAATTTGTATAATCAATTATACATAATATTAGTGTACAATTCTTATTTTTCACAAAAATAATTGGTGATCCCCAAGAAGATAAACTAGGTTGTATTTTTCCCTTGACTAAAATATCTTACGAAATTGGATTTTAACTCCAATAATTTTATAGTATACACACAATATGGTTCCTTTAATTATGGTTTTGGTCTAGGATAGATATCAATTGAGAAATCAATTTATCACCTTGGTGGTATCCAAGGTAATTCATTTGGAAATATATATTTAAACTATTGTAAGATAGGGTAATCATCAAGATTGGGTTCCTTCTCACTACCTAAGTCATGTATGCTTAATATATAGAATATACAACCTTCTTTTAGAATTTTATTGATTGTAGAGTTAATATATCCCTAAACAAATTTTCTTCTTTATACCTAGGATAGTTATTGGGTGTTTCATATCATCTAAGCAATTCATAAGTCATTCAAATAAATTCACCTTTGATTTATGCTTCAAAACCAATTCATTCCTATAATTACATCATAAGATCCTAAAGGAGCAATGTAATAAACTCAAATTCTATTATGAAATTAGGAGGTTCAAGTTCACTAGTAAACAAGTACCAATAAAACCATGCTTTGCTTGATTTCCATATTGTACTTTTCATGACTTCGACTTTCTAGAAATATGTTCAAACACATGAGGGTCTATGAAATTATCAATAGCACCCATATCTATAATATTTTGAACTAGAAAACCACAAATTACACCTAATACTTGCATATGAGTGATTTGAAAATTCGTTTGCTTACTTTTAACAACTTGAATCATGTGTTGGGGTTGTTGAAAATAAATAAATAAATAGAATCAACATTCTTTTGTGGGAACCAATTATCATAATTGTTTCCTTTACATATCCAACATCCACCTTCTAGACCCTTTTTCACCATTACCCTTATCTGATTCTCATGAAAATCTTTCTTTCTTGTGTCATTTGTTTTGAAACCTTTATTGCTTGTTCTATAAACATTATTATTATTAATTCAATATTTTTTGATAATTTATTCTTTGAATGATGGAACATTAGATTGCCACTTTCTTTTCTTACACTCTCTAACACTTTTTTAAAGTTGGACTATAGTCCACATCTTGTTTTCTTGCTTTTCTTGCTTGAAGTATTTTTGAAACACGAGATCCATGGTTTCAAAGCCATGCATATCAACCTCAACCCTAAACTTTGGGTTTAAGCCAAGACTTATTTTTTGATCTTTATATTCTCATACTTTTGATAGGAGAAATAATAAACTTAAGGAGTTTCAGAAATTTCTCCCAATATTGGGTCATTGACATACTACCTGCACCAAGGTTTGAAATTCAACTACCCTAGGGTTAGTATTAGCATTGGAAGAGGAAAAGGGAGATAAAAAGATACCTTGGGTCAAAGGACTTGATAACTATTATGTTTTTTATTACTTTTATATCTTGGATTATTGACCTTCCATGGTTGTTTCCATGCTTGAATTATAAAAATTGTAACTTATATTGTGAACATTGGTTAGTCCATTGTTGGAGTAACTTGGCTTCTAAGGTGGTGTTGTCCATCCTAAAAATGGATATCAACCCTATAGAGGATAATACTAACCCATTTGATTTCCCCAATGAGGATTTAAAACTTGTAAATCATTAGTATTATGAACAAAACTATCATATGTTTCACTGAGTTAGGAAGTATTCAAGCTCTTAAATTCTCACTTGTTCCTTGAAATTACTATACCTTATTTATATTCCACATGATAATAATAATTATATTATATGTGCATTCTCCATATAGATGTTTTCCCTATAGGTTGGGAAATAGATGGAAATGACTCTCTTTGCCTCATGTTTTTTTCTCATTCCATGTAATGTATCTATTTGTATGACCACCATGCTTAGGATGACCATCTTTAAATCCTCAAGAAAGATATCAAGTTATATTTTCTTGATCAAATGGTAGCTCTAGTAATACTAGTAGCTTGTGACAGTGACACAAAAATGACATCTGGCTTCGAACACTTGCATGCTTTGGACCTAGAATAGTTCTATAGAAATTAGATATATAATTATATATTGTTTGGGAAATGTGACCTCCCATCACATTAAGAGATTTGAAAAAAATATTTAAAAATTCTCTCAAGTATATTAACTTAATAGATTTGGCTCGATCTAATTGTCATTATCTAGATTATTGGAGATTCAAATTTTTTTTCCATGTAGTCTTCTAGTGCTTCATTTTTTCTCTTCATCATACACAACATATCATTGTGAGTTTTACCTTGACCTTGCAATAATCATGAAATTTCTTCAAGAATATATTTTTAATTTGCATTTAACTGTCATGTTATTACATACTATGAACCAATGTCCCACAACATCCTTCAATTTTCTTTATAACTGTAATGGTGGAAAAAATGGCGAATGATAGATCAAGAAGGAAACTACCCTTTCCCTCAAAGAGAGATGAGAGTTTCACTATTGATTACCCTTCAAACACTTTTCACCATGTTACATTAGGAAGAGGAGAGGATAATTCACTAGATTCAATCTCTCCACATGAAGATGGTAGATTGAATTCTAAATGAAGTGGGAATGATAAGTTGATCCCCTCTTCCTTGTTTGAAATGGAAAGGAATTGATTGAATTATGTAGTGCAAAAGTGACAAAGAACTAATTATAATGAGATCGGAATATGGGATGAAGTTGTGCACCTGGATCTGGCAATAATATGTCAAGACGAAGTCACCCTGCGAATTTGAGGAAAAGTTGTCCGGACTGTGGCGAGAATGTACACGGTCCTTTGAAAAATCCGCGAAATGAAAAGGGTTTTTTCGTCTTTGCAAATGAAGCCTGAATTCGAAAGTACAATTGCACACCTACAACCTACACATAGAAAAGAGAGGAAAATGGGTTGGGATTGGGGGTTTGCCTTTAGGTCAAACCCCAATTCTAGAATTAATCAAGTAATGAAAGAAAGTACTTGCAAGTAGCTATAAATGAAAGACTGAATTGTAAATCACCTCAAGGGAGGTTGTGGTAGCAATGTTGATAGAAATGCTTGTGTGGAATTGAATGTTGAAATCAATCTCCTCTTCAGTGGTTGAATCCTTGACTTGAATGCAACACCTAGCCTTGAAGGGAGACTTGCGAATGCTCAATGCTGGAAAAGAATGCTTGAATGCTTGATCGCTTGTGCAAATTGAATTTATCCAACTTCAACCTATGCAAATGAGCGAACAAATGCCCCTTAAATACATGTTAGTGGATTTGATTTTCGTCACGGGCTGGTGCAGGACCATCAAGTGAACCAAGTGTACCTCTTGATTCCAATGACCTGTATGGGGTCAAATATGAAAATTTTGAGTTCTAGATGGTTTCTTGTGTCAAATAAGGTCTAATGAGACCAATAGCATTCTAATAAGGTCATTTGATCATTCATGTAATCAAGTTGTCTAGATGGTCCTAGTAAGGTCCTGATTTGGCCAATATTGTGCAAATGGGTCAAATTGATGTAATAATGTAAAATTTGGTTCCAACGGTCCTTTCATGTCTATTTGGACCTATTTAAATGTGTTTAAGGTAATGGTTTAGCAAAATGTTGACAGTTGTCATTATTGACAAATGTTGTCATGAGCAACTTTTGTTTGTAAAGGGTAGTTTTATTTCTCCAACGATCAGTTCAGTTTGAAAAATGGTTGGAGGAGGTTGTGTTCATTTGGGGTGACACCTTTAAGGACCTCAAACCTCAAAAGATGTAAGTGTGTGTTGATTTGATTGTTTTGAGAAGGAAATTGAAGCATCAAAACTGTTGGAAACGCAGGAAATCGTCTAATTTATGTTGATTGCATACTGAAGGTGGATTGGCAAGAATGATCATCACATAGGTCCTGAAACTAGATTTTTTTACCTTTGTTTTGAATTTGGTGTGAATCCTTGAAGTTATCGCTGCCCCATTCTACAAGCAAATCTCTACCGAGTAGCCTAAAACCCTCAAACCCCTAGGGTTTGATTGTAATAATGGGTTTTGGCCTATCAATCCTTAACTGAACACTCTGCCGTTATAGGAGATGATAGGCCACTGTATCATATGTCAATTGCAAGAGCCATTAAGAGGACACAACAAGGCAAAGAGGATGGAGAACTAACCCTAGGTCTGGCATCTCTATGTGACAAACTGGTTTGATGAGTGCAGTGCGAGAGAATTGAGTGGTAGAGCACTGGAAAGGTGTTTGAATGTGATAGAGGAGTATTTTTGAGGTTGACACAACATTTCATGGTCAGGGGTAGTCATATTTTAGGAGAACCAAGCAATTTTGTGACAGGTGTTCAGTCAAATAGGCCTAATAGCCCTATTAGATCTGTTCGTGCAATATTGGTTGGGATATCTGCAAGTTGGTTTGGTATCAGAAACTGAGATATTATTGAGAACTCCCAAAAGGATATCTGAAAGTATAATTTGTTTGCCTAGATCCTTAGGGTGTTGAAAGTTATCACCTGATTCCTTCAAATGGAGGCCTAATTGCAACCGGTTCTGTTTGTGGGCAAGTGAGTCAAAATTGATGTTCCGATGGGTCTAAAACATGAAATCCTGTTTCATTTGTGTTAAGGTGTTGTGAGAACACCCCTCCAAGGGTTGTTGTATTGAATTGGTCAAGTGGGCCATTCAAACCCCTAAAGCCTAGTAGTAGCCCACTCATGTATGCAAGGGTGTGTGAAGTCACACAAGACTTGAGAGTGTTAGTTGTTTGTAAGTGGACATATTGGAGCCCTTGAGTCTCCTAAGGCATTGTTTAGTGTCGTTGAACCATTGCTTGACTTGGTGTTGTGTAGGACCCTTTGGTAGTAGGGTTTTGGTTGAGTTTGTGAGCCTTAGAGGTTGGTCGGTTCAAGGTTATCCTTCCAGTCTATTGCCTCCTCATCATAGGCCGACATTGGGGGAGTTTCTCACCCGATGCACAACCAACAATGCAACCCTTCGAAGGGTCTTGCCCCAAAATAGGGTAGGGATAGGGGCACCATGCCCCTGTACTGGGAGGACAAGGGCACCATGCCGCTATCGAAGGGGGGATAGTGGAGCCATGCCCTTGTCCTACCCCTTTCTCCAGGGCAGAGTGCGGATGGGGTGATGCAGAGGCCAAGGAAGAAGTTGTTTATGAGGGCTGAGCAATCTTCGGTCTCTGATCAGGCTAGAGGATTCGAACTCGCATGCGTGAGGACCCTAATGCAGTCGAAAATTGCTAGGGTCGCAATTTTATGACACTACAATAACAAATTTAACTTTCATAAGTCAAGTTGATAATAATTTTTTAGACATAAGACATCAAATTTAAAAAAGAAGGTGTTTAAATCTTTATGTGCCTAACCATAGAAATATGGTAGTATAGACAAAGAAATATTATTCATAAAGACTTCATTGTAAGGTAATATGGAAGAAACTCAATGGTAGTGAATCCCTAATGATTTTTATTAACTTCAATATTTTGTTTGGTCATATCTTTGTAATATTTCCCAAGGATTTCACTTCCACTACTTCCTTTTGATAAAGTTTCTTCTTATTTAATGTCTCTAAGAGTTCAAGAAGGTGAACTTAATTGGTTAAAACAAGTGTTTTCCCTAGCTAAAATTATATGGAATATTAGGTTAGTTTGGAAGGCATTTTCCCTTATAAATTCATTTATGATGAATATAACTAAATATTCTAAACTATAATGCAATTAAAAAAACTATTGTAAAGAGAAGGCTAGTGGAATATTCTTATTCATTGCTTAAATTGTATTTTGCTAATTGTATCATAGCCTTAAAAGAGCTAATATAACCCTTGGCACTTGGCAATAATGCCAAAAAGTGATATGCACAATTTTATCCTCACATTAATACAAGAGTGTAGACTTGAAGAGATGATGGATGCTATGTTTTTAGGATGCAAGCATTTATGCAAGATATAATTTCTATATGAAAATATATATATTGGATGTGGAGTAAGAATGAAATTAGAAGCTTCAATCATGATTTAAAATAATGAACCCTATGCCCCCCACGGGTTAGAGTAGTTGGTTTGAGTCTTGGGTTTTCTCCCTGAGGTCTTGGGTTTGACTCTCTAGCTCAGAATTACCCCGCCGCAGACACTTGGGAGTTGTGTTGGTTACCCCGTGGCCGTAGGGATTAGTCTCACCTCAAGCTTGCCCCGTAAAGGGAACTTGTTGGGCTTGGGTCGCGGGGATACCCTGACGATAACAAAATAAATAAATAATGAACCTTATACTAATGTTAGAGAAACTTAGGAAATCAACTTAATTATTGAAATAGTTTATCTACTCAAACAAAACACATGGATATTTCATACTTCTAATTTAGTAAAATCTCTATTAGCTTACAATTACTCAAATTGGAGGCACACAAGTTAGTAATGATGCACATCACATTAATAAAATTCACAAATATGAATAATGTGATAATATAAATAATTGATTCAAATGTACATAATTGTGAAAGTAACAAATCACACATATCGAAACTAAATCTCATCGCACATACTGAAGTGTTAACCTATCTAACTAGATGTAAATCCACTAAAAATCATTTTCATGAGCGGGTCCTTACTAAAAAAAAACGTTGAGCCAATTCTCCCCTTACCAATTACTTATATAATCACAAGTTAATACTAGTGCTCTTAGAGGTTAGAAGCCAACTAGATGGTCAAAATAATTCTGATGTCTAGAAACTAAATGACCTTGACATGCCCCTTGCTATTAGATCTACGAGTCTTCTACTTAACAGATTTTTAATGCACATAGCTTCTGGAATCAAAAGTGTGAGTTATTTTACTTGAAGTTTCGGATCAAACTCCATGATCTATCATGAGAAAGAAGAAAAAGAAAAAGAAGAGAAACAAAATAGCTTTCAAATGGGGTTGCAAGCTAAGTGGGTTTAACAATGGAGGAGAATCCGTGGTTAAGCGTGCTTGAGTTGGAGTAGTACTGGGATAGGTGACCTCCCGGGAAGGCCCAATGCTTCACCTTTGTGAGTATCACCTACATGCAATGAGTGCTAAGTGGACCATTCATTCTCATGAGAGATAGGTTCTTGTGAACCACTACTCATAAAACATTGATCAATGAGTTTGACTTGAAAACTACACAGTTGAATTTTAATAGCAATATCATAACAAAATAGAATATAAATTTTTGTTTTTTCTATATATTATATCTCTCACAACAAACCCTCTGGAAATTGGAATAAAACAATAAGTACCTACCCATAGAATAAACCTAATTGGCTTAGACTTGTTAGACTGTAGGGTTTGCACCTTGAACCGCCTAAAGTAGTTCCAGCTGCTTGTCATGATCTATCTGTTAATATTCTATGCTGCTACCAAAACTCTCTTACTTTATTATCTTACAACCATTCCATTCTGTATCCCAATATTCTATGCACTAATGAAGACACAAACGTTTTGAAACAGCGAAGTGAGCTGAGTAGTTGTACAAACACTGCCTCATTTTGTAAGCAAATGGCTTAAACGACCACATTTGGAGGCCCCATCACTGAGAGTAAGGAGAGGATTTAATGGGATAAACCGTTCAATGAGATCTTGTAAACTTTTCAATATAATAATGAAACGCAGTATATAATGTAAATTGTTGGTGGACGTTCTGGTGTGATCACGGCCATGGAGTTGCCTGCGCAGCCCTCGTTGATCAGCAAAGACTTTCATTTTTTCCTCCATAACGAAGCTCAACTACAAACTTTGAAGTGAGAGAATGAATGAATGGATAAATAGATTTTAATAGTATTAAAGAGATCATTAGTTTCAAAACTAACATTAATTCTGTTTTTTAATGTGAGCTTTTTTTTAATGAATTTTGATTAAGAAAGTCATAGTTTTATGAAGTCTTGTTTCCTCAAACAACTTGCTCATATTGTCTACCTACAGATTGTCTTCAAACTGCTTACAGATATCCTCATAAGTTGCACACTCTATGACGAAGTGCCATTCCATTTTAATCGTCTCTTTACCATAAAAGTGTTGACTTTTGATTGCCCTTGACGACAAAAAAAAAAGGGTGACATCTTGAAAGGCGTGTTGATAAACCATTGGCATATTTTTAGTAATAATGCTATCGTGCCTCATTTGCATATTGTTCAGTGAAATTTATGATGTGTACAACCACGTAATGACTTGGCATCAACTTACCTGGCATTCTTGCACGAGACTCTATTGTGGACTTCAAATGTTTTGAAATCCCATTTTATATTTTGGTTTCTTAAGTGGTAAAAGAAAAAGAATAAACAACAGTGTTTTATTTTGTTGCACAAACCCTAGAAGGTGCCGCCATGGGTAATTTGAAGGCTTTAATAATGATTTTTCTATTTCAGATTTTTACAGAGCAGTAAAAAGTTGCAAAATGTTTTTCTCTTTTGTAAAAAGAGATGAGCAAGAATAAAGAGTTTGATGGTTCTTTTTTTTTACGGTTATGTAACTTTTTTTTTTAAGATAACAAAAGTTTTACAAGGGTTTTATATGCTATAAACAAGAGATTCGTTGTTCATACAGATTTTAGTTTTCTGGAGCAAATTTATAACTATTTTAAATGTTATACAAAAATCGTGTTTCTATTTAGAAACCCTAACTAATATAGTTACCCTATTTTGGAAGGTTGTTTTTCGAACAGTTTTGATTTAAAAAAAAAAACAGTTCATTTCAGTTTTGGAACTGATTCTACATCTGTGGGCATTTATACATATCATGGCCGTGACATTTTAAAATGTGTGTGAGTGTGAAGAAAAAAATAAGGCAGGGAAAACTGTGCGTTACTTGCTATGATCAGTGAAAAAGATTGAAAGGGTTTTTCATTGCATATTGTGAAAACTCTATTTTCAGAAGTTCAGTGTGAATTTGATTTTGGAAATCAAGGGCAGCAAGGATTATTGTATTTCATACAAATAACAGAGTATACAGAGTATGTGATTTCTCTGCACTTTATAGCAGTATATTTGTAAAAGGAAATTGTTTCAGTTGTACTCTTATAATCTCAAAGTTGCACAAGTATATTTCTTCAATTATGATGTGGTTGTTGCTCCTTGAAGACAGTGTACAGAGTTGGTTCTCATTGTTATAATAAAAAGGATCTTTACGAGTGGTTTTTCTACCCCAAGAGGGTTTTCCACTCATGAAATCTTTGTGTCATGTGTCAAAAGTTTTCCATTAGTTTCATGCTCTGATATGTTGGATTATTTCATTTGTTTTGCATTGTGCTAATTCATACAATTGTTGTTTTATATCTGCAAGTTCCATGTTACTGTGTCATTTATAAAATTAAATGTTATTTACTTCATTTCTGAAATTTCAACTTATCTTTCAAAACTTCTTGTATGAGTTAAGTTCTTAGACTCTAATTCACCCCCCCCCCCCCTCTCTGAGTCAATTCACTTCCAACAAAAAGATGCAAGTCATTTCTTCACAATCTTCTTTGGGAGTTATCCATCTACCTGTTTCACATTGAAGATGATGGGACCTGGTTCTCAACTGAGCAACTAAGATTCGAGTGTTTCCTTTGATTTCAACCCTTAGGTAAGCCTTTTCGTCGTGCATCCACATTGGATTGAATTCTTTGACATAATGTGTTTATTTCTGGCAGTTTTGTTTTGTCCACATGACAGTCCAGAATTTTTCCAGCACCCAGTTTTTTATCTCCTCTTTAGAGTTTGGACAAAATTGCCAATTGATGTCCCATTTGTTCATCCACTTGTCATTTTGCCTTTTCCAAGTCTTCTTACTGAGTTTTTTTTTGATGAATAGGCCTTCTCTATTAATTAAAAATATTAAAGTACATATTCACAAAAAAAGGTCGGGGGATACAAGATCACCCCGCGAGAGTCACTCGGTCAGCGGCTGGAAACAAAAAAACAAGCTATTCATAAAAGAACTTCCTCTTACTGAGTTTTAACTCCTCCATAGAAACCATTTTCGGCTAGTGGTGTTCATCCATGTTTTCAACCTTTTTAAAGTAACTTAACAAACATATTATTGTTGAAGTCTCCATCGAGAACATACTAGCCTCAGCTAATAGGATCTCATAGGGAACTAATGATTTGACTTTGAGGTTACTAGTGATTAATCAATCACATAGAAATTGTGGGTGTAATTTATTGAGCGGTTGGTCATTTGACTTGAGCTAAGCAATTAAATAGTTGTGTAATGTATCGAGAGAGATAATCCTTTGTGGGCCTGACAATAGTAGGTGATACATTTAACGAGGAATGTGGGTTCCATCTACATATGATGAGTGGTTTGTCTTTCTCAATTTTTTCGAAATATCTTTAGATCGAATCAAGGGATGAGGATTTGAAGAGAGTTTAAAATATATTATTGTTGACAATGATTATATATATCTATACAAAGTTGAATTTACCAGTGAGGGAGTTGTGTAAGAGCCTATGTGGTACTCTCCACCACATAATTTTGACAAAATTAATGCATTACTTATAAAATAAAAATAAATTAATAATAAATGAATGATGGGGTATATTTTTATTTTTTATTTTAAATCAATTATTAGAATAGTCTGCATATACGTATGAGGATTATTAGAATAGTTCTTGTTAAGTGTTTTTGGACATTTATACTATTTTTATATATGGACAATGTAAATACTAATTTCACTAGCTTACGTTTAAGTGTTCAGTGTAGTAGTGTTAATTTGGTCTATTGGAGTGTCCCTATAACTCAAGTTCATTTCTTTTTAATAATAATTTATATAATTGAATGTTTGGAGTTTTTACAATTTATTATGTTTTTGAAAGTAAGTGTTTAAATACATTGTGAATTATAAATTGAAATGATCAACAAATTAAATTATATACAATGTTTCATTATTATGTTGAAAAGGTTGGAGTGTCATCTATTAAAGTTCAACTATTTTGAAGGTGCCATAAAATAAGGGATGAGACCAAGAATGTATCCTAGGTGATTTTGGAAGAATAGATACACTTCAATCTTAACTCTTAATTCAAAAGATATCAACTTAGACTTATAGTCTTGTATCAAGTTGTAAAAATAATTCGAACTTGACATAAAACTCTTCAAAAGATATAATAATAAAAAATCTCTATATAAATGACATTAATTAAAGTACATTTTGATAAACAATATTATTATTAAAAATATTTCAAAAATTAATATTTGGTTAATACTAAGGATATTGAATTTTAAATCATTTTTCTTTTATAGGTTAATCATTCAACTTAAATATAATGAGTAAAATATAGCATTAAATCTAAGCATGCGATTATTATTTGTTAATGTAAGATTTGACTATAGAGATAGCTAAGCTACCTGAGATCTAGAGGCAAATGAAAAACATAAGATACTTAAAAGATCAATATGAGAAAAATAAACTAAATTCCTATCAAAGAATGGAAATAGAATGAATCTAGATCTAAGATAACAAATAGTCTAAGGCCAAGGTGAGACATAGGACAACATAAGCTAATGATAAATGTCCAAATCATATGATATGAGACATAAAGTGATAAATATCTTATGTGTATCCTCACTAAACTTAAGTGATAAGGTGTGAAAAGGTCCTAATAGTGAGACTAGTTAGGTAATACCCCTATTCACACCAACAATTATAAATAGGTCATTATGCTTAGAAATGATTAAATTTTTAATAATTTTTTAATTAGAGAAAATATTACATTTACTTTTTCAATAGACTAAACCTCAATTTAGAAAAGTGTATCTCAACTCTTTAAATATTTTAGAATCTTATAAGAGGGAGAGAAGGAAAATTAGAATATGGAATATTTTTCTTTAAATAAAGAAAAATAAAGAAAATGAAGAAGAAATTGAGAATTAAAGAAGAATTCATAAATCAAAAGAAAATAAATTTAATAAACAACAATCATACAATCTACATATTTCATTTGATTAGATTAGTAGACCTTTTTACAAATCTAAGTATGAATTTTGGTGATAATATTTATTTTGAAATCAATGAGAAATGTCATCAGGCTTGGAATGTGTGAAGAAATACATTCTTTACTATTTAGTGAAGTTAACAATTAAAATTGAAGGCTCCTTTGTTTTCTAGGTCATTATTTGTGAGGAATTTTATAGTCAAATTTGTAAACAATCTTAGTCTTTCTTTTTTTCTTGAAATTCATAGATTGACAAATTGTCAAACTATAGTTTTCAAAATTTAGGAGTATATATTATTTGTTCTAATGTACTTATTGTTGTAAAACAAGGTGAAGAAGGCTTGCAATATGAACTTAAACTGAAAGTTATTGCAAATATGAAACTAAAGATTAACCCTTAATAAAGTGATTGCAAAATCAAAACAAGAAGAAGAAACCATTACACGTGAAACACCATAATTGCATGGAGAAACCCTTCCGGTAAAACACTCCATCATAGAAAGAGAGGCATGCATATTAGTAACCAATGAAGATTACTACATCAATATACTTCTTTGTAAACCCCTATAATATTAGGAAGCACTTTGTTACCTTACATAATTGAACAAAACTAAATGAAGACCTCTAGCTCAAGGCCTTGTTTTATAGAAACTTGTGACGATGAATACTATTGTGGTATCACCAAACAAAAGGTAGCGAAACCATCTAGAAAAAAACATGCTTACCTCCCAGAATAGCCTCTTATGGATGCTTATTACAACTATCATATGGCACCTAGCTAATTTGGGCACCGTTGGACCAATATAGGAGTCTTTGTCAAAAAATGCTTGTCATAGAACCCTTAATGACTATCATAACTGTCATACATGTGCATTGACAACTCCAAAAAGGGCCTCTTTCCAATACCAAAAAAGTCCTTTTTCGTAGTTATGTGAAAGATTGGGATTTTCTAGATAGAATGGATGAACAAGATTTCAATGTGAGGATTTCATGGAGGTTTGTGAAGCATGGGCCATGTACATGCATGACATACACAAGTTTAACTTGGCTTAATAGTGTATAGGATTGCACGAGTTTATTTATTACTTAAGTAGTTAATTTTAGCCAACTAATAATTTGAGGGGAAAAAGGGAATTTTTTTAAATGAAAAAGGTGGTAGACCACTTACATATTAATATAATTTATAAAATACAAAATTTACATTTTGAATTGACCATTGGATAAATTTCTTCAAAAGATTTCAAGCTTAAAAAATAGAGCTAGAGGATTGATAAACAAAGATTCAAAACATGCCCAAACGATTTAATTATAATTAATAATCAAAGTAAGCAAAGGAGTCATTTTTTGGTAGGTAAGCCATTACAATTTTTGGAAAGGAATAGCTATAATAGGTGTTATTAGGGATAATATATAAGTGTGTCGATATAGAAAATGTAGGGAGAAAATCCTTTGAAGGCCTTAGCTACTAAATATTCCTCAAGATAGATTTTGTGAGTGTGTAGAGAATGAATTAAGATCGAGGTATTGTTGTAGGAGACTCTCATCTAGAAGGAACCATAGTAGGAGTAAACTAGTTAATGGGAGAAGATATTGCCAATAGGACTTCACATGGTTTCACGCTTTATGTAGGAGCCACATGAGCTTCATTGGAAAGCTGCCAAATGCATCTTGCACTACATACATGGTACATATCACTTTGGGATTCACTATGCAGCAAGTACAAGACTTACCTTGGTTGGTTACACAAACTTCGATTGGACCGGTGATCTTGATGATCATAAGTCCACTTCAGGCTACAACTTTCATCCTGGTTCCGACCCATTTGTTGGTAGAGTAAGAAGCAACATGCTATTTCTCTTTCTTCGACTGAGGCTAAGTATCGAGGATCTATTAATGCAACTACTGAGGTTATTTGGCTTCAGAATATTCTATCTAAGTTTGGCTTCATCATTCCACAACCTATTGTCCTTCATTGTGATAATCAAAGTGCCATTTAGATCTCGAAGACAATTCACCATCAAATGACCAAACACATCGATATCCATATGCACTACATGAGGGAGCTGATATAGGAGAAGGTCATTGATTTGCAGTATTGTTAGGTACAACAAAGCAGGTTGCAAACATCTTCACCAAACACTTCACTAAGAGAAAGTTTCATCAGTTGTGAGCTCTCTTGGGGGTGCAAGACATTTCATCAAGGGGGTCAGTTGACTTCTCCATTCTCTCTTATTGGGGGGGCTTTTTCCTCACTCGAGGTTTTGTCTCTCTCATTCTTGTTTGAGAGTTATTTTGTGTGTTCATCTCTCTTTTGGGGGGAGTTTTTTCCCACTTGGCTTCTCCTTTTCTCCATTTGTGAGAGATTGCATTGCATTTGTGCATGGGTACCTAAAATGGTCTAGTAGCTGGGACCCATCTTGCATTGTTAGCTTAAGTATACATTTCCCTAAGTTGGTCTTAAGGGGGGGTGTTGGTGTAATTTGTGTGTCATTTAATTACACTTTACTTAAGTTAACTTAGGATAATGCATATCATAGTAATTTGCATAGGCGATACTTAGGGAATTGCATATCTAGGGAATATGGTTCTAGGAGAAATTCCATCTTTGGTGGTGTTATCTTGTTATCACATTTTCATATCCACTAATAGTAGAATATGACAATTCCACCTTTGGTGGGTGATCCACCTTTAGTGTAATTTATCTATTATTTTCTCCTACCTACACCTACCTACCCTTGCATTTCATTGGGCCACATGTCATGATTGTGTGCTCTCTTTTCCCTATTGCCTTTCTTTTATAAGCAAGTTCATGTACATTGTATGATTGATCGATTTTTGCATCTTGATGAGAATACAGTTTTTTCTTCTCTATCTTGTCATCTCTTGCTTTTGTGCTATTCAATTGGCCTCTAGATCTTGGCTTGCTAGTCAATTCTTACAATTTAATATATTTTATATTTATAGCTTGTGTTTATTTAATATATTGAATATTTATAATTTTTTAATGAATACATTTAATTTGAAGTAAATATAAAAAAAGATATTATTTTCAAAAGTATATAAAATCCTTGCTAAAATTTTGTCCCGCAGACTTGAAACCATCCTCCCGAAGTTTGTTCGCTCTACCCAAACTGGCTTTATAAAAGGCAGATACATTCTTGAAAACCTGATTACTAGCTGGGAGGCGTTGGATTGGGCTAAACACTCCAATCAAAATGCCTCGATGTTTTTGCTGGACTTCTAAAAGGCTTATGACAGGGTTGAGTGGAGCTTCATCACTATGATGCTTGAGGCCTTTGGATTCCTGCCCTATTTTTGTATGACTGTTGAAATGTTACTTAGAGATGCTTATGCCCAAGTTGACATAAATGGCTCGCTCTTGGAACCCTTTCCCTTGGGTAGATCCATTAGGCAGGGCTGCCCCCTGGCCCCTGCCCTATTTGTCATTGCTTCTGATGCTCTGTTTTACATTCTCAGAGATGACTCTTTGTCCCCTGCTGTCTAAGGCATTACCCTCCCTGATGGTAATGAGATTATCAACTGTCAGTTTGCTGATGATACTTCTATATTTCATGAAGCTTCGGAAGAGAATTTTGAAGCTATGATCAATAAGCTCAATATTTTCTGTAAAATTTCCGAGGCTTGTCTGTCTCAAGCTAAGTCCATTTGTCTTGGTTGGCATGACCAGTCGCCAGAATGGTTTGATAAATATGGTTTCCAATGGGGAGGTCCTTGTAAAATTGTTAGATATCTTGGGATACCTTTCTCCATGGAACCCTCAATTAGGGAAATGTGGATTTGGGTCAAAGACAAAATCCACAATAAACTTAATAAATGGCATAACAGGTCTTTATCTCTTGCTAGAAGAATCCAAGTCTGCCAGAAAATTCTCTCTTCCTATAATATTTATTATGCCTCTGCCTGGATGTTCAATGACTACCAAGTTTTGGAGATTCAAAAAGCCATCCGAAATTACCTCTGGTCTGATGGCAAAGGAAACAAGAAGCTCCATTCGGTTAAAAGGGAGTGGTGTCATGTTGACAAGCTCCTTGGGGGTTTAGGGCTAAAGGACCTTAAAATTAGTGGCCTTGCTCTGGCCTCCAAATGGATCTTTCACGCCCTTGATGGAGATGATCCATGGAAAGTTCTAATTAGAAACAATATTGAAAGGGGATACCCCAAAAATGCCAAATTCTGGAAAAACCTTCCTTTGAGTGATCTGATTTGTGGTGACTTTCCTATCATGGTTCAAGGTTCTGCTATCTTCAAGTCCATCTGGAAGGCCTGGAACCATGTTAGGCAATTCATTAAGAATAAGAGCTTCCATGATAATAAGCTTCTCCATGGGGAAAGATCCATTTGGTGGAATATGAAGCTGGGTGGTAAACCCTTAGCCCTCTCCCAAGGATGTTCTGCCAAGCATTAGGCCACCTGCGGGATCAAACAATTTATGGATATCTTTGAAAATGACAGACTCATCTTATGGGATGAGCTGAAAAGTAAATATAACATTCCCACTTCTCAAAAGAAAACTTATAATATGATTCTCAGAGCTAGTAAAGACATTCCCACCTGCTGCCATGTTGACTCCAGCAGTTACTTGAACATTAAGTGGCCGGATGGTACTATCATTACCAAACTGAAAGCCAAGAATATCTTCTTTGTTATTAATCATAATGAATCCATCATCAACCATGTTAATAAGAACTGGTATACTGATCTAGATGTTTCTTCCTGGAAGAAATTATTTGATAAACTTTGGAAAAGTTCTATTGATCCAAAAATTAAGTGCTTTAAGTGGCTTTTAATTCTGGATAAACTTCCTATTAGGAAGAATTTCTCTGATATCACTTATTGCAGCATTTGTAGGACCCCGGAAACGGGGAGACATATCCTCTTTGATTGCAGCTTTGCTAAAGAGGTTTGGCTTATGTTTGGTATCTCTATCCCTACTAAGTTAAACATTTTTGAAATTATTACTGGGTTTATTAATGATGCTAAAAAGGATACTAATTTATTTTGGAACATTCTTTCATCTAACATTTTATGGCAAATTTGGAAATGCAGGAATGAGGAAAGATTTCAAAATATACCCAGGGTGCTTACTGAGTCTTTTCGAAGTCTCACTCACTTTAAAATTTTCTCGCAGGTTCACATTACAATGAAAGTGGATAAAGCTAAATTCAAAAGGCTCCTCAGAGATGGATACGATACTTTCTTCGCAATGAGGTGAAGGATGTTTACTTTTGGAGGTTGCATTTGGACAATCTTCGGACTTTCAATCAAACTGTCAACCTGCTCAATAAGGAGCTTAAGAGGAACAACCATGATACTACGGGGAATTTGATCCTCATGCTCAAGCAAATTTAGGATCAGAAAAGCATTGTGTGGATGGAAGGCACAATGGGATGGACCACTTGGGTGGACACCTATGACGATGTGCTGCATTACCCTTTGGGCCCCTAGTCTCTTTTATGTTATTCTGTAATTAGACTTTGATCTTCTCGTACTTGCTCTGGTGATGAGGCTTGGCCTCTTGTAATTTCTTTTTGATACTCTGCGATCTCCTTTTGTATTGGTGAACTCCATATACTTAATATAAAAAAAAAAGTATATCAAGGTGGTATTTATTTATTTATTTTTATTTTTTTTCATTTTACTTTTTATGAGTTATATTTTGTTAAATATTTTATTAGAAAAGAATATCCATTACATGAAATATCTAAACACTTTGTTAATTAAAAATATCATAAAAATATTTCTTTTTCTTTTTCTTTTAGATACACACACAAAAACTAAAACTCTAAATCAAGATTATTGACAAGTAAGATATAAAACAAAAGAATGAAAAATAGCTACTTTATTTTTATTAGTGAATTATTCAATTACTATTATAAAAGTTTTAAGTCAACTCTCCCTTAACTTCATATTCACTAAACTATTACACATAATTATTGCAAGGTTTCATGCCACTTCTAGATAATTATCAAACTATCTCTATAGATTATAAAGTGACATATGTTTAAATTTTTTATAATAGTCAAGTATACTATTTATTAGTCTACTATGTTTATTTCTTTTTATCTACACTACATTTGGCATTACCTAACAAACCAAGATTTTCTTTATTTTTATGAAGAATGTATTAATTTTACATTTAAAGTTTTTTTTTTCTATTTTAAACTTAGGAATCTAATATTTTTTAATTTCAATATTTTTTTAATATTTTAAACTTAGCCATTTGAATTCATTTATGTTTTGTCGCGTTATGTATCATTGGCCAATTACAAGATCTCATTTGCTATTTCAACTAATTCTAAGTTAGTTTGACTATAATTTCAAACATTTAAATTTCTATTCTTAAAACTTAAATGAGTTTTAATGAATACATACTCTTATTTGAACTTTTAATTTGAATGATCACTGTTTTTCAAATACTCTTAAATCAATAGTGAAGTCAAATTTTAATAGTCAATCCACTAAAAACAAAGATCTAGAAAGCATTGGCTTAATAAACTAATTTCTTCTAAAAAAACAAAGATTTAAAACAAATTTGTAGACTAAAGCACAAATTTAATATAGTAATTTGTAACCCATCTTAAATGCTCCTCCCACTAAAACTTCATACTAATATGAAACATCACACTATTAGGAGGAACGTGAACTCGGTTTGCATTTTCAACCAATTGCTTTTCCTTGAAGAAGTTTAATTAAATTATGGAGAATGTTTCATTTTTTTAAAGATTTATTTAAGAAACTATGAGAATTGAAATGTTTTTCTTTTGCAAGGAATAGAAAAGAAAAATCGTAATTGCAAATAGAGGCAAAGGTTTATATAAGAAACAAGTTCGCTAAATTGTCAAGTAGCTCGGTAAAAAGTAAGCTTGTTGATCTATATAAGCAATTATGTTGAAATTGTATAGTACACAAGAAACAAACTTCCATATCTTAACCTTTCTTTAGATGCTAGTAAGCAAATTTTAGTTTGTGTTCTCAACCAATTGCTTTTCTTTCATGAAGTTTAATTAAAATATATAGAATATTTCATTTGCTCTTCTCATTTGTTTAAGCACTTATGAGTACTAAAATGTTTTTTCTTGTACAATGATCAGAAAAGAAAATTGTTAATTGCAAATAAAGACAAAGTTTAGTAAGAAACAAGTGCAGTAAATTGTCAAACAACCCAATAAAAGGTAAGGTTATTGATTCACAACCCAATAAAAGGTAAGGTTGTTGATTCATCTTTTATTGCTTTTTTTTTTTTTCTTTCTATTTTCTTCAATTGATTATAATCTATAGAACTTTTGAACAAAGTATAGATTGCTTGTTTACTACTTTGTAATTTGCACTAGGATTGCAAAATAAAATTTTAAACAACAAACTACTTTGAAGGCAAATGTTATTGTTCTTTGAAATTGTTAATATTGTTTCTTGTATTTCAAGGGTTGCTATATATTTTGGCCAGTTTCATTTTGTATTCCCAATTTAGTCATCATATTTAGTTCCTCAAAGAACTTCTTCAAAGATTGGAAGTGGTTGTCCTACAACCACTTTAACTATTTTCCTCTTAAAGAAATATATACTCAAATCCTTCATAACTAGTCTCTTAATCCTCGTTTAAATTAGAAAATGCAGATTTAGTTGTAAGTTGTGGATCAAATTGAACACTCAAATATGAAAATCTAAAGCTGACTTTGATTCCCAAGTATTGGCTTGGAAAATACTACATTGCAAGCTACCTGTTGAGGCTAGACTAAAATGTATTATGGTTCAACCAACCAACTGTCCTTTTTGTCAAGGTGCTGAGAATATGAAACACATTTTTTGGGATTATGTATATGTTAAAAACAACGATTTGCCATGTTTAAGGATTTCTCTTCTATTTTTAATCATAATCTTAATTGGAAGGAGACCATTTCTGGTTATGGTATGTAGAATGAAGTGATTGTTGATTCTATTAGACAGGTTATTTAAAAGTATTTATGGAAAGATAGACATGCAAATATGTTTTCTAACAATTGTCATCTGACAACTGGTATTCTAAGGTTTTACTCTAACATATTTCTTCAAGTGGCTATTTTGTTTTCTCATTCTCAGGTTCTATGTAAGAAAAATTGTAAAGTCATGGATTAGCTTCAGCATATCAAGGAGCAAGTGTTGAAGATTCGACTTGACAACAAACTTGGGCATTCATTTTCCAAGATGAGGTTTCTTTTGTTCCAACTTTGTATGCAATTGGTTATAGCTATATGGCAGTTTTTTTTGTAATGGTGATAGACTCTTTCTTGTTAAGCATTCCCTTGCGGGATATCTTTGTATGTTTTGTTTAGAATCTAAGATGCTCTTTGTAACTAGAATATTGAAATATATAATGGTTTTGGATTGTAAGAGTGCTGGTGGTTTCCATTTTTTGATAGACTTATGGTTGCTTGTTTTTCTAATTTCTTTGCATTGATTCAATATAAAAAATAAAATAAAATAATTTTAATACATTATATGCTTCTTATTAATAGTTGAACTACTTGAAGTTTTTATCATTATGGTAGTTCATAGATTTTATTTTAATATATTATATGCTTATGCTTCTTATTGATAGTTGAACTACTTGAAGAATTTATCATCATGGTAGTTCATAGATTTTATTTTAATATATTATATGCTTATGCTTCTTATTGATAGTTGAACTACTTGAAGTTTTTATCATTATGGTAGTTCACAAGTAAATAGTCAAATTTCTGATTCACTATTTCACTTTTTATTTGTAGTTGCAATGGGTAAATCATTGTGATTGAAATGTATTTTTCCTCACAAGTATGAAAGGCTAAGTTGTTTGGATTCTATGTTAGGACATAGATAATAGTCTCTTGTACAAAAGTTTAAATCAAATGCTTGTACCACCACATCTACACTCCAACTTAAAACTTCTTGATAGGAACTTGCTTCTACCACCACATCTACAGTGCAACTTAAAACTTGTCAATAGAAACTTGACGCATTGTGTCTTTGTTACAATTATTTATAAAGCCTATTTTATTACTTAGAGAAAAACTTATCAGCCATGATTTGTTTTATTAAAATTATATATAAAGCCTATTTCGTAATTTATTTATTAAAGAAACACTTATCAACCACATAAATTTACCTTAGAATTTCCACAGTCCAACTAGCGACCACTTTTCCCTGTTGAAAAAAACAAACGATCCAAATTTGAACACAGAGGACCAAAATTCCATTTACGGAATCAAATATTTTTCTCTGTCACGTATCAATCTTTGTGCTTTCCATTTGTCAAGTCTGCAGAAAATTCTCGATATAAAATGATGACCCCACGCACGCCTTACCGTTAAAAAACAAATCCACCATTAATCCCAATGCTCAAGTTTTGACTTTCAATTGAATCGTACAGATATTCCAGCGAGGTCTGAATCATTCCCCACTGTCACGGCCCCGCCATTCTCTCTCACTTTCCCCAAGGCCGCCTCAATTTCGAACCTCAAACGCGCTCTTGGGGTTTTAGCTCTGTAATAAATAGATTTCCGAAATTGATCAAAGCGCCTCATTGTTTCCCCAAGTCCGCGGTTCGAAACGCGCTGCGGCAAACAGAGCAGAAAGAATTAGGGTTTGTTCTAATTAGGGTTTCATTTTTAGTGTTTGTTCTAGTTAGGGTTTCAATTGTAGGTTGCTTGGATGGGTAGAACTTCCTGTATGTGTTCGGCTTCGGTCAAGTGCGGCGTCCACAGGCAGAGCATTCCTAAGCCGGCCGCGGCTGCGAATGTGGGAAATGAATTTTTGATGCGCCCGCAGCTCAGCCGCGGCAATTATTACAGAAGGAACGATTCTTTTTCTTCTCTTTCTTCTTATTCTTCCCCTGTCCTGCGCAGGACGCGAAGCGTTCAGACTATTATTCCTGGAGAAGTTGCGCGAAGAGCCGTTCGTTTGTCGTGTCGATCGCGGGGAGCTCAGAAGATACGGCGGGGGGACTTCGAGAGGAGGCCGAGCAGGCTCAGTAAAGTTTCTACAGCATATGATTACTGAGTATTGCTGTTAGTTTTGCATTTTCGATCTGATGTAGAGGGTTTTGAAAGATCTGGGGTTTATGGTTATGAAGAAATGCTTTTCTTTTTTCTGAAATGTCTCTGTATGTGCTTTGGACATTGTTCTGAATGTAAAAAGATCCTTCTGTTTGTAAAATTGATTTCCATTAACATGCGTTTACAGTTGAATCCTTGTTTACACAGTTGAATTCAGAAAATTCAGAAAATTCAGAAAATTCTTCATAAATCTAATAAGTTTAATGCGTTTACAGTATTTACAAAAACTTTTTACAGTATTTAGAAAAACTGGAGGTCTGAATAACTGAATGTAAAATCTGCACCATCTGAACCGGATGATTGGGTAGAAGGCATTTTAAGCGCAGAATGAGTTTTAAAATAGCTGATTTTTTTCTTCTTTACTTTAAATATCATTTTTTGATGGCCAAACTTTAAAGAAGTTAATATGTTAATAGAACTTATCGATTTGTTTATTTTATATATCATCATCAGAAGATTTACTTATATAGAGGCTTTCGCTTTTGTAGAAGTCACCATTATGTGCTTCATACTCGTTGGCTCCCATCATAGAATTAAATAATTTAATATATTAATCAAGGAAATTAAGAGCAATTGAATGGTATTAGTTTTAAATGATAAAAATCCTAGTAAAGTTGGAGAGAAGTAACATATGGTCTTAAAAAAGGACAAACATAATATTGACATCACATTAAAAAATAAAACAATCATTTACACTATTATATAATTAAAGTTCATAAAATTATAAGCAAATTTATGTTAAAGTTCATAAAATTATAAGCAAATTTATGCAACTCAAGTTATAAGATCAATGTTAGGGACGAGAGGGTCCCAATCATCAGTGTTACCCCACCTTCTATCAAGCAAGTCTTTTTATCATCCATTAGCTCCCACCTAGTGATAGCAATGTCCTCTCTCTCCTCGGGGCCTTCTTGTTGTTGCAAATTTTAAGTGCTAAGTGGTCTAAATTGAAAATTCTTCAATAATTAAATGTAAGAACTTGGTGAGGAAATTGTCTTGGTTGTTGGGGGTTTCATGATTTAAATTGTATCCTACAACCTTACATTATGTACTTGTAATCTAAACCTTTGAAAGTCAATTTAGATTAAAATGACAAGATTCATAATCAAACTATTGATAATTTTGAATCAATTGATAATAATCGACAACTCTTTAACATTTATAGCTCTATAAGGCTAAGGAAGATCCCATAAATCTTGAAAGGATGGTTAAAGATAAATGAAGAACATACTAGGTCCCATGTCTTAGCCAAACCCTTTCTATAAGGATACCCTAGTTATTTGTCATTAAATACCTAATATTGGCCTTGTAGGACTAAAAAACACTCTTATAAAAAATCAAGGTTTAACACCCTTGGACTTCATAATTGATAGTGGGAGTCAAAAGAGTTTAATCTTTGTTGAAGCCGTTGAGGGGTTGAATATGAAGACACGAGCTCAACCACAACCATACTCCATAGATTGGGTGAGACAAGGACGAGATATATAAGTAAGCAAACAATGCTACTTATTGTATTCCATCAAACCATTAAAAAATGGAGTTATTTGTGATGTAGCACCATTGGATGTGTGTAATGTGTCGTTGGGACAATCATACTCATATCAGTGTCATGGTGTTTACGAGTCAAGACCACATAGAGTTATTGTATGTAGAGGAGAAAAAGTGAACCACTTCGATAGACGAGTGAACATCAATAAGGGACTCACTATTCAACCTCTCTACTCGGGATGCGGTACAAACTATAACACTGTCATGTACCCCTTAGATGACATTGAACGCGTCACAGAGGTCTTCCAAGGTAACTATGAAGCATTATCTGAGGACGCACGCATGGGTCTTAGACAACAACGCGACACACTGACGTCTTGTACAAGCAGAGTTACAAAGTCCATATAGAAAACAAATTGTAACGGAAATGTGTCTAAATAATGAAATGGAAGGAAATAACAGTGCAAAAAGGTAATTACGACTATTTGTGAAATGATAAAAGAGAAAGGGAAAGAAATCTTACAATCGGTCCATGCTTGAAGTCTCCAACTAGCTCCTCGAATCAACTCGACAACCTGCACACAAGGTAAACATAGACAAAAGGTTGTGGTTGTGTTTAGATGCTTGCCACAATCAAACCCCTGCTTTGGTGTTTCCACCTCCACAGACAACCAAGATAGATAGATGAAAAGATAATGGAAAATAATAGATAAGTGATACAACAATGAAGATATTAATGAATAATATGCTACGAAGATAGTAAAAGAAAGAGGAAGAAGAAGACTCCCCTTAAACATCCAAAGTGAGAAGCTTGTCGGATGGAGAAGAAGAAGCAGTTGGTCTTCCTCGGAGCAAGATAATGGTAGCAACGTATGAGAGCCAAGTATGCAATGAAAGAGAGCTTCCAAACAAGCGTAGATGTAAAAAACAAGTAGAGCAATCAAATGAATAACTAGAGAGATTGAATGAGTGATTAGAGAGGAAAAATGGACTCCAAATGGGAAGATATGCATAATGGGACAAAGGTGGATGTCGATGGATGCACATAGAGGCGTTACAAGCATCTTCCAGGTGCAGGCATAACGCTCAAACGACCACCTTCAGATTGCCAGATTCATGGGATGCTAGTGTGGCGTGCAAACGTCTCTGTGGTGCACTAGTGTCTACGAGTCAAACGGTCAACATGGTCAGGAAAAGGACAACGTGAAGACTGACATTGCAAGTGAGATGGACAAAAGAACAAGGTGGTTAAGAAGATCTCCAATCGACGTAAAGCGGAGGTGCTTATGTAGCGTAGAATTACACAAGGTGTAATTTACAATAGTACATTGTCAAGCTAGGGGAATGAAAGTATCATTCTCGAGGTAAGTCCTACAAAATTTATATCCTTAAGTAGAGCAAATCAATGTAGACGTCTGATTGCACAAACTAGAGCCTTTGTATTGTTAATGATATAACTGGAGGAAACAAGGAAAGTCATAGGTAACAATAACAATAAAACAACCACCATTGTTCAACAAAGGTAAATGAACTAAATATTGATAAAATATTGAAGATTATGTTCACTTCACTAGTAGGAGTTCCACTACACTATTAGGTCAAGCTCAATTGACATCATCCTAGGAACACCAGTACTAAATGGGGCAAGGTCAATTTCAAAGCAAGATGAGATCAAATAAAAAATTAAGGAGGTAATTCATAAGGGTCATATTTGACCAATTTCATCACCATGTGGTAGTCAAATTGTTTTGGCTAGGAAGAAGGATGGAAGGTGGAGGCCATGTATTGAAAACCGAGCTTTGAACAAGATCATTGTGAAGAATAGCTATACAATTTGTAGGATTGATTGTCTTTTGGACTAGCTGAGAGGGGCTAAGGTTTTCATTAAGTTTGACTTGAAATTTTGATACTATCAAGTGCCAACTTCAACATATGTTTGGAAAATCGCTTTTAAATCCAAAGGGACTGCTTGAGTAGTTGATGATGCCTATAGAGCTGACAAATGTCCCTGCCACTTAAATGATATTCTCAAGCATTTCATTGACTCTTTTGTTGTGGTCTATCTCTATCTAGATGACATGCCCATTTTTAGTAAGACATAGGATGAGTATCTATAACATGTTGAATAGGTTCTCTTAACTCTACAACAACACAAATTCTATGCCAACAAAGAAAAGTGCTCTTTTCATATGGAAAGCATTCAATATTTGGGATATATTTTGGATAGCAAGGGTGTTCATGTTGATTCTTCGAAGATACAAGTAATCAAGGATTGACTTTTTCCCAAAAATATCATAGAACTTTGTAGCTTCTTGAGACTAGCTAATTTCTATTGATGGTTTGTATTGGGGTTCTCACACTTGGCATGGCTTATGAATCAGATACTTAAGAGGAGCTGAGGAAAAAATCTTCGGATATAGGTACAACAACAAGCCTTTTGGAACTCAAGAAAGGGTTATGTACAACCCTTGTGTTAGCACTTTCAATCTTGAAACAAGCTTTTGAGATTGATATAGATGCCCCTGAGTATGCCGTTCGAGCAATACTCATGTAAAATGGTCAACTAATGGCCTATCATAGTGAGACATTTTTTGATGTACAATCCAATGATATCCTACATATGATAGAGAAATGCATGCAATTGTACGAGCCTTCAAGAAATAGAAGCATTACTTTTTGGGGAAGGAGACTATCATCCATACAAATTACAAGCCCCTACATTTTTTGCAAACACAAGGGAAGTTGCAAAATGACAAACATCAGAGGTGGTTTGCTTGCTTGCAACAATTCCATATCAATATTCACCATAAGAAGGGCAATAATAACAACGTTACAAATTGTTTGAGCAAACCTCGAATTGCAACACTCCTCATGGTGTTGGATTCTTGTAGATACTAAACAACCAATTGGCCCAAACTATATGGAATTGATGTTGATTTTTATGAAGTCAATAATAAGCTCAAAAGGTAAGCAAGTCTTTAATTTTTACTTGTAAAATGGCATCCTTTGTCATATGGACCTCATCTATGTGTTCATGTTAATGGGAGATCAAAGATAATATGGGAAGCACAATATAGTCAGGTTGCAAGATATTTTGGTGTAGGAACAACTCTTGTTGTACTTCAAAGATACTTCTACTGGCCCAAAATGTAGAACAATGTTGCTTCCTATATTTGATTATGTGTAGCACGTGCCATTGCAAATGCCGCACATTATAAGGTAGGAATGTGTATGCTACTTCCTACTCCTGACAAACCTTGGTAATCTATTAACATGGATTTCATGATTAGCCAACCCACTACCAAGCATCATCATGAGTCATGTATATGTAGTGGTCGATAGATTTTGAAAAATGACCATAATGGTAGCTTGCAAGAAAGGGGTCTCTACAAAAGACACTACGAAGATGTTATTTACTCATGTTTGGTTTCACTTTGAGTTACCACAAAGTATCATCTCTAATAGATATGGCAGATTTGTTGACAAATTTTGGTTTTCACTTTAGGTTATGATGGACACCAAGCTCAAAAAGTCTAGAGTATTCCATTCATAGATAGATGGATAGATTGAGGTAGTTAATCGCATGATTATCCATTTTCTTCATATGTATCATTCTCATCATTCACGAACTTGATGAGAGTCTTCCATATGTACAACATTGCTACAATTGTGCAATACATATTACTATGGGACATGACCCATTTGAGGTATGTTTGGGATATCAATCATTGACTCCCTTAGATGTTGCTTTGCTAGCCATGACCACTAAACCATACAACCATACAAAAAAAAAGGTGGACAAAACCTCCAAGTTTGTTTTGAAGATCCATCATATTCATAAGCAATTTATAAGATAGTGGAGCATGCAAACCAGATATACAAGCAACGCCATGCCTAACATTAGACACCTCATTGCTTTGAGATTGGTGATAAAGTTTGGCTTCAATTTGAGAAAGAGAGACAACAAGGACCATAGAAGAAGATTCATCCTCTTCACTAGTGGACCACACTAAAGAGCACACGATAATACTAAGGGGGGTTGACTCGGTGTACTAATTTTTTTATACTTTTTAACACTTGATTAGTTACTAGCAATACTTCAAAATTGTAGTCAATCACAAATGCATAAGATCTAGCAAGAGGAACACAAAAGAACACATTATTTACATGGAAAACCTTACAAGAGAAAAACCATGGGGTAAGTGCACCAAGATGGTGTGCAAAAAGGGTGGTATAAGTGGACACTTTGTTTTTCTTTCTAATATCAGCTAAACCTGAACTTGGAGGAGCAATTTGAGACCTGTCCACTCAAAATATGAAGATACTCATAAAACAAAGATTGTAGTACTTTGAATCTAGTTTCCAAACTACTAATTTTTTTCAAAATTGGATAAGATTAAGGGGGTCAAATCCTTTGAGCATGAAAAACAGATTGTGATTTTTTCTGAAAAACATAACATAGTGTCTAGCGCGCGCATCAAAAAAGTCATAGTTAGATTTAGTATTTTGACAAATCCTTTTGTAGAAAGATAGTTAAGAGTGAGCACTAGAAGTTTTGTATTTTGTTGTAATTTTTTATTGAGTATTTTTTTTATGGTTTTTCAAAACAGTTACATCCTGAAAATCAGGTACATGTTCGTGCCTGAAGCATAACTTGAACCAAAATAATTTGAAATGTAATTTTTGTTCAAAGTGTAAAGAATCAAGTGAGCTGCAATAATATATATTTTTAAATTTTTTTTTGGATGAGTAGATCAAAATTTATTAAAAAAATGGTACACATATGTCTTTGAGAACTATGGAGACACTCGTAAAAGAAATTTAGGATTAATATGTTAATGTTGTTCAATTTTTTTTAAAAATATATGGTTAGAATCTTAGAAGATGGGTGAAATTATGGTGGCAATTTTAGAAATACCCACTTGATAACGTGTAAACCCGATGACGATGAAGGTGAGAAACTAGACTAGAAGAAGAAAACATGTAAAAAGGAGGGAAAAAAGGCTCCCAAGCCTCAATCTTGTTATCCAAGCCTAAGTACAAGGCAAAACATGTACGGGTTATTTAAATTAAAAGCATGTACGAATTTTTTCAAACAAAAACGCGTTCGCATTTTGAAAAATTAAAAACGCATACAAGTTTTTGAAAAGACAAAATGCGTACGCATTATGTTTAGTAAGAAAAAACACATATGGATTTTTGTTACACAAAGTTAGATTAATAATATGGACTTGTATGCAATTCATTTAGATTTCCATTAGATTTTCAAGAGGATATATACATAAAATATAACATTTAAGTTTAAGACAAGATGTTTGAGATTGGTTTCAAATCTCTAGGAGTCATAATGCAGATTCTTTTTATTATTATTTAAGGGGTAAACGCTTTTGACCTGGAGCTATGAACCAGTGAGGCCACAAACGGGGGACCTCATCCCCACACTTCACTTGTTATAATCTGTGAGCACAATGGCCTAGTGAAGGCACAAGGCCTTGTGAGCACAAAGGCCCAACGGGGATTTGATCACACAATCAAATTTCAGTAATCAGTGGGCTTGTATCATCATTCACTTTCTATCTCTCTATCTCACGCTCTTTGTCTCCCCTAAGCTATAGACCTACATGTTTTCCTCTCTCACATCCTCCCTTCACCTCTCTCTATCTCACTCTCTCCTCTCTCCCCAAGATTTAGATCTTATAATTTCTCAAACATAATCCAAATCTCAGTAATCACTAAGCTCTCTCTCTCTCTCCCTCCCCCCATCTCTAGACCTATCACTCCCCCTCTCCCCTTATCTCCCCCATCTCTCTATCTCTCTCTCTCTCCTCTCCTCCAGGATTTAAACCTATCTCTCTCGCCCTTCTTTATATCTCCCTTCTATTCTCTCAATATGTGACACACATTCTCTCTCTCTCTCTCTCTCTCTCTCTCTCTCTCTCTCTCTCTATCTCTACATACCTCTTATTCTCTTCCTCTCTAGCTCTATTCATCTTCATAAATCTTTCTCTCTACATCTTTGTCCCACCCTTCCATGCGTTGTCTTTACATCTCTCTCTCTCTCTCTCTACATACCTCTTATCCTCTTCCTCCCTAGCTCTATTGATCTTCATAAATCTTTCTCTCTACTTTTGTCTTTCTCGCTTCCTCCCTCTTATTTCCCTATCCATTTTTCTTTATCTCACACTCTTTATCTTCCCTATCCTTCTCTCTACCTACCACTCTTTTCATCCCTCACTACTTTTAACTCCCCTAACTCTCTGCCTCCTTCCCTTCATACTACTCTCTCTCTCTCTCTAAATATCACCTCCAGTTCAATCTATCTAACCTATCTATATCTCTCTCTTTCACTTTTCACCTGTCTCTCCCTATCTATCTAGGTATTTAGATAAATATTTTATAGGAGTGCAAAAAGGTAGGTAGATATAGATAAGTAGAGAGAAATGAAAAGAGAGAGAGAGAGAGAGAGGAGAGAGAGAGAGAGAGAGAGAGAGAGAGAGAGAGAGAGAGAGAGAAGGTTTGGGAGATAGAGGAAAATATATAAGTAGAGGTATTTTAGGGAGGGAGATATACATAGAGAAAGAGAGAGAGGAAGATGGGAGATAGTGATAAGTTGAGAGGGGGAAAATAGATAGAGATAGGTGGAGAGGGAAGGAGAGATATAGAGATAGGTGATATATACAAAAGTGGAGGGGAGACTTGTAGTGAGAGGAGCGGTATTTAAACAGAGGTGTTGGGTAGATAGAGATAAGTAGCTAGAGAGAGAGTATGGAGATGGAAGGAGGGAGGGAGAGAAATAAAGGGAGAGAGAGAGAGAGAGAGAGAGAGAGAGAGACAGAGAGAGAGAGAGAGAGAGAGAGAGAGAGAGAGAGAGAGAGAGAGAGAGAGTAGAATCCAGAGGGAAGGAGACAGATAATTAGGGAGATAAAAGTAGATGGGGATGGAAAGAGAGGTAGTTAGAGAGAGGGAGAGGGGAGATAAAGAGAACATGAGGGAAGATAGATACCTGTAGTCACATAAATCTGTCCACTTAATTAAATGAATATTTAGTATTTATTTGATTATTTAACCATCAATCAATAATTAATTAAATTAATATTTAATTAATTCATCTTAACCCTCTTTCCTATTAATTAAATAAATTATTCAATTTATTTGATTTAATTCACTTAACCAAATTCAGACCATTAATTAAATAAATAAATCATATTTGTTTAATTAAATCTTCTCTCACATTTAAATAAATTAATATTTATTTAAAACCCCCAAAAATCTCATCTCTCACATTTAAATAAATTAACATTTATTTAAATCACCTTTACCCTCCACCCACTTGCATTTTCCTACAAATGCAAGTTGCACAACTATTTTAAATAAATTATTTATTTAAAATCCTATTTATCCTCACCCACTTGAAACCTTTAATGGTTTCCCTTAAAGTCTTCAAACTTAATGACTTCCCTTAAAGTCTTCTTAAGACTTTAATGGTTTCCCTTAAAGTCTTCAAATTTAATGGCTTCCTTCTAGAGTCTTCTCAAGCCTTTAAAGGTTTCCCTCAAAGTCTTCAAGCATTTAAATGCTTTATCTTCCTTTTTCACATTTAAATAAATTAATATTTATTTAAATATTTATCCAAATGCAACTTACACCATTTAATTGAAATAAATGATTTTATTTTAATTGAAAATACCCAAATTCCTCCCACTTGCATTTTCCTACAAAATCCACTTGCATGCCTAAACCCCTTCTAGATTCTTCTAAACCCTTCCTAATTAACCTAATCCATCCCCTAAATATTGTCACATTCCTAAGCAAATTGAAGTCACTTCTCAAAGACTCCAAAGTCTTTGAAAAGCAATTAATGCTTTGTGTGTTCAACAAATTAACCCCCAAAGTCTTCAAAAACCACTAATGGCTCTTACATGACCATTTATGGCTCTTACATAACCATTTATGGTTATTTCAAACTTGTCCCCCCAAGCATTTATTGCTTTGACCATATTTATCCTTCTTGCCTTTGCACAAGAATTTATCCATTGGATAAAAGCTTTATTCTTTGAATAAAGAGTTTATTCATTCAATTAACCTTGACTTTAACTCCCAAAGTCATGTCAAGCATTTAATGCTTATTCCCTCTCCTCTCAACCTATCTCACATTGACACTTGTCATCCTGGGATTGGGTTGAAAGCCCTCACATGGATTTGAAATCATTCAATCCTGACCCTTGTTGAGATTACTCAATCTCAACCATCCATTGCTCCATTTTTCCTATAAATAGAGCCCATTTCTTCATAATCCAGATCCTGAAAACTTGTATGCATTTAACCTATAGGCATTTTAGAGAGCATTTAGCATAGCAAACTAATATCTTTTTTATTTTAGTTAAAATCAATCATTTTAATAGCATCTAGTATTTTAGTTTTTCATTTCCCATTTGAAGCAAAATACTCAAAATCTCAATCCTCCATAAGCATCCATAGTGCAAAAAGCTGCTGAGAGCTACACTATTTTGGAACTTGGAGAGGAGAGGAACAAAGGAGAAGAAGCTAAGAGCATGTTAGGAGGTATTTGGACATGCCTCATCATATTTGCTTCTTTAGTTAAATATGCTTTCATGTTTTTAGTATCTCTTTTGATATGCCTGTTTAGATTAGTTTTTGATTGATTAACACTAACGGTTTCTTGTGTGTGTGTTATTTATCTCAGACTAACCTTGTCCATTTTGTAGAGCATCAATACCCATAGAGAGAGAAGAGATAAATACATAAAGGGAGAGGGGAGATAGAGTATAGATAGATTGGTACTTTATAGAGAGGTGGAGTAAATAGTACCTCTCATTCCCTCCCTCTCTTTGAATACCTCTCCCTAGGACCCCATATGACACCTAATGACACCATATGACCCCTTACGATACCATATGATGTCTTAATGGGTCATATGGTGTTCTAAGGGGTCATATGGTGTTCTAACACATGTGTGGCCCTTTATGACCCCTTATGACCCCTAATGACACCATATGACTCTTTATGACACCATATGACCACTTAGGACACCATATGACCACTTAGGACAATATAATGTCCTAAGGGGTCATATGGTGTCATAACCGGTCATCTGGTGTTCTAACACACGTGTGGTCCCTTCGGGCCTTATACGACCCCTAATAATATGATATGACCCCTTAGGACATCATATGACCCTTTAGGACACCACATGACCCCTTAGGACACCATATGACCCCTTAGAACAATATGATGTACTAAGGGGTCATATGGTGTCTAAAGGGCTCATATGGAGTTCTAATACATGTGTGGCCCTTTAGGACCCCATATGACCCTTAACGACACCATATGACTCCTCAAGACACCATATGACTCGTAACAACACCATATTACCCCTTAGGACACTAGATGACCCCTCAGGACACCATATCACTCATTAGGACATCATATGGTACCTTGAGTGATCATATAGTGTCCAAAGGGGTCATATGGTGTCCTTGGGGGTCATATGGGGTCCTAAGGGGCCACATATGTGTTATAACACCATGTGACCCCTTAGGACACCATATGACCACTTAGAACTATTGGCAGTGGGCCAGCGTCCCTCGCAAGGATTCATGACATGGTTTAATAGCCTCTTGTGGATTCTATAAGTTTAGTGGTTGTATCGGGCATTGACAAGTCGATCTTTTGGTGCAACGACAACCCTAGCTTGTAACAAGTGGTATCAGAGCTTGGCCATAGGTTCGAATCACACAGGCCACAATGAGTTATGCTAGGAAGGGGATTGTTGGTAGTGGGCCAGCGTCCCTCAGGAGGATTCACGACATGGTTTAACAACCTCCTGTGTATTCTATAAGTCTAGTGGTTGTATCGGGCATTGAGAGGTTGATCTTTTGGTGCAACGACAACCCTAGCTTGTAACAAGGACACCATATGGTGTCCTTAGGGCTCATATGGTGTCCTAAGGGGTCATGTCATGTACTAGGATAAAAAGGGGTCATATGGTATCCTGAAGGGTCATATGGTATTGTTATGTTTCATAGGGTGTCCTAAGGGGTCATATGGTGTCATTAGGGGTCTTATAGGGTCATATGGTGTCCTTAGGGGTCATATGGGGTTTTAAGGAGCCATATGTTGTCATTAGGGGTCATATGGGGTTCTAAGGGGTCGCACGTGTGTTAGAAGGCCATATGACCCCTTAGGACGTCATATGGTGTCCTAAGGGATCATATGTTATCCTAAGGGGTCATGTCATGTACTAAAGTGTTAAAAGGGGTGATATGGTGTCATTAGGGGTCATATGGGTGTCCTAATGGGTGATATGGTGTCCTAAGGGGTCATATAGTGTCCTAAGGGGTCATATGGTGTCGTGAGGAATCATATGGTGTCCCAAGGGGTCATATGGTATCGTTAGGGGTCATATGGGGTCCTAAGGAGTCACACATGTGTTAGAACACCATATGACCCCTTTATACACCATATGACCCCTTAGGTTGTATCATATTGTCGTAAGGGGTCATATGGTGTCCTAAGGGGTCATAAGGTGTCCTAAGGGGTCATGTTGTGTACTCAGATGTTAAAAGGGGTCATATGGTGTCCTAAGGGGTCATATAGTGTCCCGAGGGGTCATATGGTGTCCCGAGGGGTCATATAGTGTCCTAAGGGGTCATATGGTGTCCTGAGGGGTCATATAGTGTCCTAAGGTGTCATATGGTGTCTTAAGGGGCCACACATGTGTTAGAACACTATATGACTCCTTAGGACATCATATTGTCCTAGGTGTTGAAATGGTGTTTTAAGGTGTCATATAGTGTCCTAAGGGGTCATGTCGTGTACTAGGATGTTAAAAGGGGTCATATGGTGTCTTGATGAGTCATATGGTGTCCTAAGGGGTCACATGGCATCACTAGGGGACATATGGGATCCTAAGGGGTCATATGGTGTCATTAGGGGTCATATGGTGTTGTTAGGGGTCATATTGAGTCCTAAGGGGCCACACATGTGTTAGAACACCATATGACCCCTTAGGAATCATATTTGTCCTAAAGGGTCATATGGTGTCCTAAGGGTTCATATGGTGTCTTAAGGGGTCATATCATGTACTAGGATGCTAAAATGGATCATATAGTGTCCTAAGGGGTGATATAGTTACCTAAGGGGTCATATGGTGTTCTGAGGGGTCATATAGTGTCCTAAGGGATCATATGGTGTCCTAATGGGTCATATGGTGTCATTAGGGGTCATATGGGGTCCTAAGGGGGGACACATGTGTTAAAACACCATATGACCCCTTAGGACACCATATGACCCATTGCGACATCATATGGTCCTAAGGGGAGATACATGTGTTAGAACACCATATAACCCCTTAGGGTGTTATATGGTATTCTTACGACTTATATGGTGTCCTAAGGGGTCATGTCGTACATACCGAGATGTTAAAAGGGTCATACGGTGTCCAGAGGGATCATATGGGGTCCTAAGGAGCCACACATGTGTTAGAACACCTCATGACCCCTTAAGACATCATATTGTCCTAAGGGGTTATATAGTGTCCTAAGGGGTCACATGAGGTCCTAAGGGGCCACACATGTGTCAGAACACCATATGACCCTTTAGGACATCATATAAGCCTAAGGGGTCATATGGTGTCCTAAGGGGTCATGTCATGTACTAGGATGTTAAAAGAGGTCATATGGTGTCCTGAGGGGTAAGTAGAGAGGTGGATGGAAGGAGGCAAGGATGTATGAATAGAGACATAGGAAGAGAGAGAAGAAGGGGGAGATAGTGATAAGTTTAGAGGCAGGAAATAGATAAAGAGAGGTAGAGAGGGAAGGAGATAGAGGCAGCTGAGATATAGAAATGTGGAGGGGAGAGTTGGAGTGAGAAAGAGAAGGAGAAGTATTCAAAGAGAGGGAGGGAAGGAGAGGTACTCTTTACCTATCTATCAAGTACCCACATATATATACTCTCTATATCCCCTCTCCCTTTATGTATTTATCTATTCTCTCTCTATGGGTATCTATCTTCCCTCCCGTTCTCTTTATCTCCCCTCTCCCTTTCTCTGCCTACATCTCTTTCCATCCCTATCTACTTTTATTTCCCCTAATTATCTTCCTCCTTCCCTCCATTCTACTATTTATCTCACCTCTCTCTCTCGAGCTCTCCCTTTATCTGTCTCCCTCCCTCCAACTTCCATATCCATACTCTCTCTCTCTAGCTACTTATCTCTATCTACCTAGGACCTCTGTTTTAATACCTCTCCTTCTCTCACTCCAAGTCTCCCCTCCACTTTTGTATATATCACCTATCTCTATATCTCTCCTTCCCTCTCCACCTCTCTCTATCTATTTTCCTCCTCTCAACTTATTTCTATCTCCCATCTTCCTCTCTCTATTTCTCTATATATATCTCGCTCCCTAAAATACCTCTATTTTTATCTTTTCCTCTATCTCCCAAACCTTAACTTACCACTTCTATCAATCTCACTCTCTCCCCACTCTTTCTTTCTATTATCTTTTTCTCAACCTATGTCTATCTCTCTCCCTACCTATATATCTACCTCTCTCTCTTTTCATTTCTCTCTACTTATCTCTATCTACTACCTTTTTGCACCCCCCCCATAAAATATTTATCTAAATACCTAGATAGACAGAGAGAGAGAGAGAGGTGCAAAGAGAAGGAGAAATATATAGATAGGTTAGATAGATAGAAGTGGAGGTGACATTTAGAGAGAGAGAGAGTAGTATGAAGGGAAGGAGGTGGAGAGTTAGGGAAGTTAAAAGTAGCGAGGGATGAAAAGAGTGGTAGGTAGAGAGAAGGAGAGTGAAGATAAAGAGTTTGAGATAAGGAAAAATAGATAGGGAACGAAGGAGGGAGGAAGCAAGAAAGAAAAAATTAGAGAGAAAGATTTATAAAGATGAATAGAGCTAGGGAGGAAGAGAAGAAGATGTGTGTGTGTGTGTGTGTGTGTGTGTGTGAGAGAGAGAGAGAGAGAGAGAGAGAGAGAGAGAGAGAGAGAGAGAGAGAGAGAGAGAGAGAGAGAGAGAGAGAGAGAGAGGTGAGAATGTGTATCACATATTTAGGGAATAGAAGGGAGATATAAAGAAGGGTGAGAGATATAGGTTTAAATCTTGGAGGAGAGGAGAGAATGAGATAGATAGATGGGCGAGAGAAGGATAGAGGGGGAGTGATAGGTCTAGAGAGAGAGATAGAGCTTAGTGATTACTGAAATTTGATTATGTTTGAGAAATTATAAGATCTAAAGCTTGGGGAGAGAGGAGAGAGTGAGATAGAGAGAGGTGAAGGGAGGATGAGAGAGATAGGAAAATAGATATTTCTAGAGCTTAGGGGAGACAAAGAGCATGGGATAGAGAGATAGTAAGTGAATGATGATACAAGCCCATTGATTACTGAAATTTGACTGTCTGAAAAATTATAAGATCTCCTAAAATCTAGAATCTACATTATGACTCCTAGAGATCTGAAACTACTCTCAAACATCCTGACAATATATACATAAAATATAACTTAAAGTATAAGTTACATTTTCTCTTTGTTTTTTATCTTTCTTATACTTTAAGTTATATTTTATGTATATATTGTCAAGATGTTTGAGAGTGGTTTCAGATCTATAGGAGTCATAATGCAGATTCTATATTTTAGGAGATCTTATAATTTTTTAGACTTAGTCAAATTTCAGTAATCAATGGGCTTGTGTCATCATTCACTTGCTATCTCTCTATCTCACACTCTTTGTCTCCCCTAAGCTATAGACCTATATGTTTTCCTCTCTCATCCTCCCTTCACCTCTATCTATCTCACTCTCTCCTCTCTCCCCAAGCTTTAGATCTTATTATTTCTCAAACATAATTAAATCTCAGTAATCACTAAGCTCTCTCTCTCTCTCTCTCTCTCTCTCTCTCTCTCTCTCTCTCCCTCTCCCTCTCCATCTCCAGACCTATCACTCCTCCTCTTCCCTTATTTCCCCCATCTCTCTATCTCTCTCTTTTCTCTCCTCCAGGATTTAAACCTATCTCTCTCACCCTTCTTTATATCTCCCTTCTATTCTCTCAATATGTGACACACATTCTCTCCTTTGTATCTCACCTCTCTATCCCCCGCTCTCTCTCTCCCTCTCTCTCTCCCCATTTATCTTTGTCCCACCCTTCCATGCTCTGTCTTTACTTCTCTATCTCCCCCCCCTCTCTTTCTCTCCCCATTTATCTTTGTCCCACCCTTCCATGCTCTGTCTTTACTTTCTCTCTCTCTCTCTCTCTCTCTCTCTCTCTCTCTCTCTCTCTATACCTCTTCTTCTCTTCCTCCCTAGCTCTATTCATCTTCATAAATCTTTCTCTCTACTTTTGTCTTTCTCGCTTCCTCCCTCCTTCTTTCCCTATCTATTTTATTTTATCTCACACTCTCTATCCTCCCTCTCCTTCTCTCTACCTGCCACTCTTTTCATCCCTCACTACTTTTAACTCCCCTAACTCTCTACCTCCTTCCCTTCATACTACTCTCTCTCTCTCTCTAAATATCACCTCCACTTCAATCTATCTAACCTATCTATATCTCTCTCCTTCTCTTTTCACCTCTCTCTCCCTATGATCTAGGTATTTAGATAAATATTTTATAGGAGTGGAAAAAGGTAGGTAGATATAGATAAGTAGAGAGAAATGAAAAGAGAGAGAGAGAGAGAGAGAGAGAGAGAGAGAGAGAGAGAGAGAGAGAGAGAGAGAGAGAGAGAGAGAGAGATTGATAGAAGTGGTAAGGAAAGGTTTGGGAGATAGAGGAAAAGATAGAAGTAGAGGCATTTTAGGGAGGGAGATATATATAGAGAAAGAGAGAGAGAGAGGAAGATGGGAGATAGTGATAATTTGAGAGGGGGTAAATAGATAGAGAGAGGTGGAGAGGGAAGGAGAGATATAGAGATAGGTGATATATACAAAAGTGGAGGGGAGACTTTTAGTGAGAGGAGAGGTATTTAAAGAGAGGTGTTGGGTAGTTAGAGATAAGTAGCTAGAGAGAGAGTATGGAGATGGAAGGAGGGAGGGAGAGAAATAACGAGAGAGCTCGAGAGAGAGCGAAGTGATATATATTATAAAATCTAGAGGGAAGGAGGCAGATAATTAGGGTAGATAAAAGTATATGGGGATGGAAAGAGAGGTAGTTAGAGAGAGGGAGAGGGGAGATAAAGAGTGAAAGGAAATAAAAGAGCAAGGAAAGGAAAATTAATCCAAGAAAGTTTATGATGAAGTAATTGTTACCATGAGAAAAGCAATAAACTTGGAGCATCACCCAAATGTGAAGAAGGAGGCACAAGAACTTTTGAAAGGGGAAAAGCAAAGAAAAACCCCTTGTGATATTATGAATGAGGCAATGCCTAAAAATGAAAGAGAGAGAGAGAGAGCAAGAAGCTCTTTACAATATTGTCATTAAGAAGAAATGAGAGAGAGGACATCTCTTAAGTAGAGATGAGGAGAGGAGTTACAAAGTAACTCCCAAATCTATGAATGCCACCATTCATAAAATGTGTGTGCCATGTGTCCACATCCTCTTATGGAGGAAATCTAATATTCCTTAATAAAGGAAAATAAAAGAAATGACTTGTCCTCACACATGTACTAGAGGACAAATTACATGTAGGAATTCCAAAGGAATATCCTAAACTAAATAAATAAAAAAATAAACCTAAGCTAAGTAAAGATTAAATATTCTAACACCCCCCCTTAAGCTTTACTTGGGGAGCTTACATCAAACCCTTCAATGGGTTGTAATCCAAGATTTTTACAATGAAATTGGAACTTTTCTTTAAATATCTGCAACTTGGTCTTCCCCCTTGCAATAGAGGAGTGAAACTTGCTTGTCTTCAATTTGTTCTCTAATAAAGTGGTGTTGGAGAGCAATGTGTTTTGTCCTTGCATGGAAAACTGGATTTTTAGCCAAGGCAATGGCACTTTGGTTGTCACAATACAATGGAGTTGGTTCGTGTTGAGGTAGACCCAAATCTTCAAGTAGTCTTCTAAGCCACAAGACTTCTTTGGAAGCATTAGTGCATCCTTTGTACTCAGCTTCAGTGGATCCAAGAGAGGTAGATTGTTGCTTTTTACTATTCCAAGAAATTGCTCCTGAACCAACAAAAAAACAATAACCACAAGTAGATTTCCCATCATTGGGATCTCCACCTAGATCGGAATCAGTAAAACCTTTTAAAGTAAAATCAGATTTTGCATCATAAAACAAACTTACATTCATTGTTCCTTTAATATATCTTAAAATTCTTTTAGCAACTTTAAAGTGTGTTTGTTGAGGTTTAGACATGAATCTTGAAACCAAACCAACACTATAACCAATATCGGGCCTAGTAAGAGTTAAATAATTTAAACTTCCAACTAATTGTCTATACAAAGTAGCATCAACAAGAGGAGTTTGCATATCAAGCATTAACTTAGTGCCTAATTCAATAGGAATTGAAACATGATGAGCATCATTCATTTTAAACTTATCTATGAGATCTTGAGCATATTTACTTTGAGATAAGAAAATTCCTTTAGAGGTTTGCCAAATTTGCATTCCTAAGAAATAATGTAAAGGACCTAAATCAGTCATTTGAAATTTTTGATTAAGTTGAAACTTAATATCAGAAATCAAAGTATTGGAACTTGAAGTAAGAATCAAATCATCTACATACAAGATAATAATTATAATATCATCTTCACTATGTTTAATATACAAGTTAGGATCATTTTTACTTCTAATAAAGCCTTGAGAAAGAAAGAATTCATTAATCTTTGAATACCACTCCCTAGGAGATTGCTTTAATCCATAAATTGATTTCTTTAATTTACAAACTAAGTGTGCATTAGCTTCTTTAATAAAACCAGGAGGTTGAGACATATAAATTTCTTCATGTAAATCACCATTAAGAAAAGCACTTTTAACATCCATTTGGTGAATAGGCCAATTCATTCTAGAAGCTAAAGCAAGCACAAGTTTAATTGTAGGCATTTTAGCAACATGAGCAAAAGTTTCATTATAATCTAAGCCTTCAATTTGAGAAAAACCTCTAGCAACTAATCTAGCTTTAAATTTACTAACTTGATTATTAGCATTCAATTTAGTTTTATAAAGCCACTTGCAAGAAACAAGATTTTTACCATGAGGCAAGGGAACTAAATCCCAAGTTTGGTTAGAAATTAGAGTATTATATTCTTCCTTCATTGCTTTTTGCCAATGTGGTTGATTTTTAGCTTGATCAAATGTTTTAGGATCATTAGAATTCATAATAGTAGTCATTAAAGCATAATTACAATAATTAACTCTCCTAGCTTGAAGTTTATCCATTCTAGCTAAGTATTCATCACTATCTTGAATTAAAGATTTAAACCATTTAGGTATTCTTTTAGAAGTAATGGATTCATCACTAGAAGAAGAGTCATGAGGAGTAGAGTTATTATTATCATCATCACTATCACTAGAAGGAATAGAAAGAGATGCATTAGGAGTAGGGTTAAGAGAAGGAGGTTGGTCCTCCACAAGCACAACTTTGGTTTGACCAAGTTCATCATCCTTCACTTTAGAACAATCATGAATGCCCTTTTCTGCAATACAAACATCTCTTGCAACTTTTACCTTGTTAGTAATAGGATTGTAAACTCTATAACCTTTAGTATTTTCATCATAACCAACAAAAATAAAAGGAGAAGATTTAGCATCTAGTTTTTTTCTTTTCTCCTTAGGTTTGTGAACATAAGCTATGGAACCAAAAATTCTTAAATTCTGCAAATTAGGCTTTCTACCAGACCAAGCTTCTTCAGGAGTTTTATCCTTTAAGGCTTTGGTAGGTGTTCTATTAATTAAATATGTTGCACAAGCCATAGCTTCAGCCCAAAACTTGTAATCCATATTTTTAGCATGCAATAAACATCTAGCCATTTCAACAATTGTCCTATGCTTCCGTTCTGCCACACCATTTTGTTGTGGTGTATAAGGAACGGTAAGCTCATGTTTAATTCCAAAAGATTTTAAATAAGCATTAAATGCATTATTGACATATTCTCTTCCATTGTCAGTATGAAGAATCTTAATTTTAGAACCAGATTGCCTTTCTACAAACATATGAAATTCAGTAAAAACATCAAGCACTTGATCCTTACTATGAAGGAAATATATCCATGTTCTCCTGGAAAAATCATCAACAAAGGTAAGTGCATACCTTGAACCTTGGATGGAGGGATTCTCCATGGGACCCAAGAGATCACTATGAACGAGGTGCAATTTAGTGTATGCCCTCCAAGATTGACCATGAGGAAAGGGTTCCCTATGCATCTTACCACTCATGCAACCATTGCAAACAATTTGAGAAGGAACAATAGTAGGCAATCCATCAACCATATTTGCTTTTTGCTTTAATGAAATATAATCAGAATTGAGATGGCCAAGTCTTTCATGCCATTTAGTAAAATCAACAGTAGTAAGCAAAGAATACTTTGGAGGAGCAAATTCATAGAACTTGAATAGGTTATCACTATCCATTTTAGCAGTAGCAATAACTTGATTAGTGTTTGGATCAATGATATAACATATGCCCCTATAAAAGTTAATCTTATAATCTTGACAAAGTTTAGGAACTGAAATCAAATTTGATTTTAATTCAGGAACATAAAGAACATCATGTAATTTCCCATTAGGAACATTCACATCACCAATAGCTTCAACTTTACAACTATGATTATTAGCTAATTGAATAGGAATATTAGAAGTATCGGGATGCAAAGATTCAAAACATTCTTTATGAGAAGTAACATGTTGAGATGCACCAGAATCAATAATCCACTCAAGTGGTTGAGAAACATTATAAGTACATGTAAATGCATGACGTGATGAATTACCATTATTATTATTACCCTTCTTATAATGAGGTTTATGTTGATTATTTTGATTATTTTGATTCATGGGCTTTTTACCATTTTGTTTCTTAAAACAATTATTAGTAATATGTCCATCTTTCCCACAATATGTGCAATGGGGTCTTGTTTGAGAATTATTCCTTTGATTATTGTGATTATTATTATGATTATTATTATGAGAATTATTATGATAGGATTTAGAATGAGATTGATAATTAGAAGATTTGTGATTATTATTATGATTATGATTATGTTTATTATTATTGGATCTAAAAGTATTATTATGATTTTGATTTTTAGACATAAAAGCATGTTCACTACTTTTAAGAGTACCAAATTGAATTAATTTAGCTTCCTCTTGACGCAATAAATTATGAAAAATATCATATGTTAATTGAGTAGCTAAGCTAGGAATAGCAAGTTGAGCATGAATATTCGTAATAAATTGTTGAAATTGACGAGGAAGACATTTTTTAAGAATAAGATGAATTAAACGTAAATCAGCAAGAGTAACTCCTAAACCAGTTAATTGACTATTAACAGAATCAAACTTTAATAAGAATTCATCCATAGTTTTAAAATCTGTATACCTTAGATCTTCAAGTTGATCTTGAAGTTGAATTTTTCGGGATTCATTTGAGCTATCATAAGTTGTTTTTAAAATTTCCCAAGCTTCATGCGCTTTTGTACAATTTCCAATTAAAACATACAAATCAGGAACCATTGAAATACCAATTAAACCAAGTGCTTCCTCATTTTGAGCCTTCCATCTATCTAGGTCGGCTTGAGGAGCAGATGTAGCAGGTTCAAATGTTTTATCAGTCGCAACATCCAAAAGGTGTTTGAAACGAAAAATAAACGAGATATGTGTTTTCCAAGAGTGATAATTGGAACTATTTAATTTAATTTCTGGAATTAATGTAGACATGATAACAAAATAATGAACAAATTATGCTTAATATTGAAAAAAAAAATGCCCTCTTGGATAATTTTTTTTTTTAACCTCCTTGATTAAAATAAAACTAACCAGATTTGAGTAAGAATTATAACAAAATTTATGTAAAAAAATGTTATATTCAAATCTTAAATAAAAAAATTTTTAAACAAAAAAAATATTTACCAAAGAAAAAATTATATTTTAATAACAAATTGAAATTGATTTTTTTGATTTTTTAAAATTTGATTTAAACAACAAAATAAAACTATTGTATATTAAAAGCTTTATTAAAAAAAAACTTTATGCAAAAAAAACTTTAATTTATTTTAAATGTAAAAAAAACTTGATAACTAGTTTTTTTTAACGTTATTAATCTTTATATATAGACTATTTAAACTTTTTTTTTAAAAGAAATAATACAAGTTTAATAAAATTTAATATTAAACTAAACTTGATTTAAATAAAATAATTTTTTTTTAAAAAACTTTTAAACTTGCCAGATGACTGCAGAGACGTTAAATGACAAAAAAATTATGAAGCAAGTAGGTAATAATGATTTGCAGGGAATACAAGAAGTTGCAGACCACAGAAGTTGCAGACCACAGAAGTTTCAGGAATCTTCCTGGAGTTGAGGTTGCTTGCGTGGACAGATTGAATTTGCTGAAGCTTGCACCAGGAGGACACTTGGGACGGTTTAAATAAAATAAGTTTTAAAAAAAAATATTTATAAAATTATTTAGGACGGTTTATCAGCTGTATAACTATAAACTAATGCTACCAGTTCACCAAAACCCTTGACAAGAATCTTGCATCAAAGCTGTTCAAGATGCTCCTAAAATACAGACCAGAAGACAAAGCTGCAAAAAAAAGAGAGGCTTTTGAAAAAGGCTCAGGCAGAGGCAGAAGGAAAACCGTGGAAAAGAAGAAATGAAAAGATTTTTTTTTTTTTAATCTGTTGTTTCCAAAGTAAACCTTCCTCAGATTTTAAATACAGACTAAGGGAATATAGAACGAGCTACAAAGTTCCAAATGAATTGAATAAACTTAGGAAGCATACGCAGACAATGTTTCTTTATCAGCCTTTAGTTTCTTCTTTTGTGCAGTTTAATATAATTCTGAATCATATTTTTGCTTACACACAGCCAACATTCAGCTATTTCAGATGGTTCTACCAATGCAGCAAAACAGCAGAGTGAATTTTAGTTCTAAGAGAACATTATGGCAATGAATTGATAAGGTATTAATTTTCTTTTGGCATTCATCTGCTAGTTAACTTTTTAATGATGTGGATTTTTATAGTTGTCTTTTATTTACATGACAGCTTTGTATAAACCCCAAGTTACAAGGTAAAGTCACTCTGAATTAGACTGCAAAATCACTCTCTTCTTTTAACGTATTTGAAAAAACTAATGGAAAGCTAATCAATCTTTTCCGAATCTTAGGAATGAACTACAGTTTTAGATTATCAAACTTATCTTGAAATGAATAAGCTAGGATTGTAGCTGATAATCTAATGCATAACAACGCATTTTCTCAATAAAATGTAAGATTTATTATGTAAAGTAAACCAGGCTGAAATAAGCACAAACAAAGATTGAAATAGAGCAATAGATATTAAAAAAATTAGTATTCTGTGAATGAAGTTAGAAAATGATAAAATTTGATAATAAAATCCTGCAAGGAAGCTTAAATTTCTTTTTTTTTTAATCAAACAAGCTTACAAGTAAACAAAATGTGAGAACCTGCAATATGAATCAGAAAAACAACTTTATGATGAAACTGTTTTGGCGGCAAGCCTTCCAAAACAAATGAATATGAAATCTAAAGTATGCAGGAAAAGGAGTTAGTACTGAAGTTTTGGCGGCAAGCCTTCCAAAACTTTAAAAATAATTAAATTTAAACTAGAAAGAAGGAACTTTGGCGGCAAGCCTTCCAAAGCCCTTTTTTTAATAAAAACTATCTAGAATAGGAGATTAAACCTGCAGGCAAACTTGTTAACAAGTTTGAAAAAAAAGTTAAAAATCTGAAACCAAAACCTGCACAATAGAAAATATTAGAAAAGAACTTCTTCTCCTCTCAAGAATGCCTCCAACAAGGTGAACTCCACAGAATGGTAACCTTCATCAATGTTAACTTAAAACAAGGATAAGAAACCTGCTCTGATACCATGAAAGGAAATAAAAGAGCAAGGAAAGGAAAATTAATCCAAGAAAGTTTATGATGAAGTAATTGTTACCATGAGAAAAGCAATAAACTTGGAGCATCACCCAAATGTGAAGAAGGAGGCACAAGAACTTTTGAAAGGGGAAAAGCAAAGAAAAACCCCTTGTGATATTATGAATGAGGCAATGCCTAAAAATGAAAGAGAGAGAGAGAGAGCAAGAAGCTCTTTACAATATTGTCATTAAGAAGAAATGAGAGAGAGGACATCTCTTAAGTAGAGATGAGGAGAGGAGTTACAAAGTAACTCCCAAATCTATGAATGCCACCATTCATAAAATGTGTGTGCCATGTGTCCACATCCTCTTATGGAGGAAATCTAATATTCCTTAATAAAGGAAAATAAAAGAAATGACTTGTCCTCACACATGTACTAGAGGACAAATTACATGTAGGAATTCCAAAGGAATATCCTAAACTAAATAAATAAAAAAATAAACCTAAGCTAAGTAAAGATTAAATATTCTAACAAAGAGAACAAGAGGGAAGATAGATACACATATAGAGAGAAGAGATAAATACATAAAGGGAGAGGAGAGATAGAGTATAGATAGATGGGTACTTTATAGATAGGTGGAGTAAAGAGTACCTCTCCTTCCCTCCCTCTCTTTGAATACCTCTCCTTGGGACCCCATATGACCCCTAATGACACCATATGATCCCTTAGGACACCATATGATGTCCTAATGGGTCATATGGTGTCCTAAGGGGTCATATGGTGTTCTAACACATGTGTGGCCCTTTATGACCCCATATGACCCCTAATGGCACCATATGACTCTTTACGACACCTTATGACCCCTTAGGACACCATATGACCCCTTAGGACAATATGAATTCCCAAGGGGTCATATGGTGTCCTATCGGGTCATATGGTGTTCTAACACATGTGTGGTCCCTTCAGGCCTTATATGACCCTTAACAATATGATATGACCCCTTCGGACATCATATGACCATTTAGGACACCACATGACCCCTTAGGACACCATATGACTGATGAAATTGTAAAGCACTGAGAGGGGGGGTGAATCAGTGACACCAAAAACAAAACTACTTTAAACATTGACCGGTAGAAATACTTAATAAGTTTGTTAAACAATATGCATGCAATCCAAAATGATATAACAACATCCACAATAAGTATAACATTCACCATAACACAAGTGTTTATACATGGAAAACCCAAATAGGTAAAAACCATGGTGAGATGGGGCTCACAAGTTAACTATCTACAGTAATAGATAACTGACCGGTCAAGGTCGACAAAGTGCTTTGCTAGGAGAAAATCCTTTTAAAGATCCCAAAGCTTAGTTAAAAGTTTACCCTATAAGGAGTAACCTCAGTGGAGGATTTATGAATCCAAACTAATGGATCACCTAGTTAGAGGATTTGTACAATTAAGCTTGTTAGAGCTTACCCAGTTACGAGATTTGACTGTTGCAATGATTAGAAAACAACAGGTAGTGTGATCTAGTAATAGCACAACTTTCTTGGATAGATCCTCTTCTGCGCACTCAACACTTCTTTACCATCATACTCTGCAACTTAATGCTTCTGCCTTTGCACATAACATATCTCCTTCGCTCATACAAAATAATTCATTGTGATGTCAATATATAGACATTTAGATTTGATGTTGGCCTCTAGAAAACACATCACAATCACCTATGTGCAGTGTATCTGGTCAAACAATCATAACTCATCACAAAAATACCACCAAAACTTGTCGGTAAGGATAACTCATCATGACTAGTGATAACTCATCACATAATCAATAAATACCAGTTGGAATAATCGACACTAGTTGGAGTTAAACTTATAAACCGTTTATCCTTCAATGCTCATTTGATAATCTTCGTTGGATCTTCATGTTGATGCCAAGGTAAGTATAATCATTGGTTGTCTCCATGCATATACCGGTTGTCATCATGTACCAGTTAGATATAAACTTCTAGTATACCGGGTTCATCAATGACAACATATGATGAAGTTTAATCATTACAATCATCATCAAGCCAACAATCTCCCCCTTTGGCATTGATGGAAACACTTCAAAATTTTTACAGTAATACTGCTAAGTGTGCTTACAAAAAAAATTATACACATATACATATACTCCCCCTTACAACATTTTCACAACACACATACATATTTCTACTCCCCCTTTGACAACAATGCCAAATTGAAAAGAAAAAAATATATAGAGAGCGAAAAGTTTGTATCAAAATGTTGTACATATACAAAAACTTGAAAAACTGAATCAAGATTCATGTATTGCTAGTCTCATTAAAATAGCATTAAAGTTTCTTTTCATCTGAGATAAAGCATGTTCCCATGTCACCAACAAGTTCTCAGTGTACTCAAGTGTAGACATAATCTAAGTATGGAACTCTACCATTGAATCAAGTGAACAGGTTTTCAGAGTAACCAAAATAGCTTCTACATTCATGTACGCTCTTTGCAGTATGTCCACTTGGGATGTGAGTAGACTCTTCAATTCCTTTAGTGTCCGAAGTCTTTTTTCTTTTTCAAGACCATAGGTATCTAACCTGTTTTGCAAATCATCCATAGATTTGCTAAAAGCAAAAATAGAGTCTTGAAGTGGTACATATGCATTGCATATCTTCTCCAGCTCTTGCTCTGTTTTAGTTCGCCTGGTATTGATATTAGAATAAAAGAATGAAACATTAGAAGTAGAAGCAAGATATTTCCCTCCTTTTTCAATAGCTTTCCTTAATAAATCTTTATGAAGAGATAGAGAAATTTTTCCTGTATCAATCTCTTTCATAAGCTGCTCTCCACGCGTCTTCCTATAACTCTTCTCAGCATATGTTTGTGATTCTTCTTCTATGGACTTAATTTGGTCAGATGCATCAACAACTAATTGACCAAGTTTGTTAATAGGTGTTGTCAAATGCCCTGTAGTAGTTTCTGGTAGTAGACTTGTTAGAATATCTACTGCATTCTAAATGGTTTCAACTTCCATTCTTTGTTCTTTAAGTCTCTTCTTATGTGCCCTAGATTGCATGACAGTTGCAATCTTCAACATTTCAGATGCACTCATATTATCAACAATTATAGGCCCTGAGATGCTTAATGAGTCATCATCATCTTCATTAGTTTGTTGCAAAACTAATTATACTACCGGTTCAGAAGATGTTACCTTAACAATCTCTTCTTTCTCTTGTTCTTTCTCCATTTGTTGTTCAAAAATATGTGTATCAACTTTTTCAACGGATTCTTTTTGAATGTCCTATGAAACTAATGGCAGTTGGGGTTTCATTGGTGAAATATCCACTCTTGGTTGAGATGTTGGTTTCTCAACTGAAGTAACCTATGATTCAGTGATTTTAGGTTGTTGCGTATCTAGTGCATTAATGTCTCTAGATAGATCTATAGCATCCTCAATCTCATCAACAAGTATGACTCGTTGGACAATAGTGTCATCCTTCTTCTTGATAGGATAGACAACGTCAGCTTGTACAATTTCTTCCTCATCCATTTTAGGTCGATCAACAGTATCTTGCTCATCCTTAGAGGAATGTATAAGATCGTCCATGTGTTTGATATTACGAGCAATCTGATGAGTCTCAGTCTCAACAGGTTGCACCTTTCCACTAATTAGCTTCAATCTTCTTGTTTTGTAATAAAAATGAACTTTGTACTTATCAACCAATTCATTCAGCTCATCCTTTGACAACTCAGGAAAATATTGTACAAATACATCATCTATGATTTCTTTTTCTTTCTTTATTGCTTTGTCCCATTTATTCGAAAGAATAGTATACAAGGAATTAGAGACATCCTTTTTCAAGATCATGGGGTAATCTATTATAATGGAAAAAATAATTGATTACCTATTGAATAATTTGTTCCTTTTCATTTTCATTGAACGAATCAAAACGATCTTTGACATTATCAAATCTGTTTCTTCCTAATGTCTTCATTGTCCTCTCAAAGGTAGTATCAGGCTTGTAAGGTGAGATATCAAAGGGCACAATTTCCTTTGGCACTTGCTTAGCTGCTCTACTGGTTGCTTTCATTTTTTTGGGTTCCTCCTCAATATCAGTTCCTTTAGATTCTGCTTGGAGAATTAATTTCCGACCTCTTTTCTTTGATGCAGTCTCCTTCTTTGCATATACTTTAGGTACCAGTTCCTTTTTGGTTTGGACACTTCGTGTCACTCTTGTACTTTTTATTATCGAAGGTGCTTGCTCAACTTTCTTCTCCTTACCTTTACCTTTACCACTTATGGATGGAACAATACTGGTTCCAGTTGTTGCAGTATGAACTTGAACAATATTCAATCTAGCCTTCTTTTTGTCTACTGGAGATGCCAACAGGTTATTGGCATAATTGATCAATAAGTCATAGTTGACCTCATAACTCATGTCTTTCATTTCTTCTTCTCTAGGCTCAATAGCCTCCATTAAATAAAAATCAGTGGTAACTGTGAAAATAATGTCCTTAGCGAAGTGTTTTACCACATCCTCAGGCAATCTTATTCTCATACTCATTTTCTTATGGAATTCATTGAAATATTTATTCATGGTAGTAGAGAAGGTGTTCTTCACAGCTTTGATGTTGTTCTTAATCCAGGCAAATATTGATAGATCCTTAGACCTTTCAAGATCACCTATTCCTGGTAGGAAATTCTGGAAATAAAAGAAAAGACCGATCAACAACTATCCAAATGTAAACTTAAGACTGCCATCCTTCTTGATAGACTGAAGATTAAACAATAATTGGCTCCTTATGGCCTCACATAGGTCATAATTAGCATTTTCAGCTATCATCTTGTAAGCAGTATGCACCATTGTTGATGGAACATAATTCAGTCTGCTAGAATAGAATACCCGGTAGCCTATAACCATAGTTGCCAAATTTACCGTTGGGTCCCTGATGTTATTGACAGAAAAAGCATGCCTATCAGATGTTGATTTGGTTAGAGTGTTTACTGTCTCTTTTCAAATATGCCTCAACTTAGGTACTTCATTGGTTGAGTAAAAACCAGTTACAACTTGAATAGCTTCCTTGGTTATAGTATGAGTCCTTTCTAAATACATGTTTTCCCCATGAACACAACTTAGAATAATTCAGATGTGTTCTTCTTTAAAATATTCAAGAAAGTATGTTGCATTATGAAAACCTTTCTCGTAAACCCTAATTTATTCTGGTTGAATCTTTTCGTTTTCATTGCAAAGGGATTTCAACTGAGAATATATCGACAATGATCCTAAATCCTCAATTTTGCAATTACTGTAGCTAGACAAATCTCCTTTCACTATGACACCACTAGGAATTTGTGATAAGGCATTATACGACACAATTCGTTCCGCTTTTACAACTTCCATAGGTTTAGAGGTAATCATCAATTTCTCTACTGGTTTAGAAGACGATGCCATTTCAGATAAACTAGATTTGAAGCAAGATTTTTCAAAGAAATACTTATTTCACGATGCTGCCTCGTTTACTAGTTGAATACTCAAGTGCACACTAGTTCAGTCTTCACCAACCTTCAAATCAACTTGATTACTCAAATTACAATGCAACTTCGACTAAAATCAGCTAGCAATCCTTTCTTAGCATTGCAAGTGCTCAAAAATCTTTCTCGTATGAGTTAGGGTAAAAATAACAAAGTCAAAACTTGCTTTTATCCTTTTGACCTACTGCATTAAATGCTCGCCCGTTAGGGTTACAAACCCTAATTACACCGCTTAATAATACATACAATTTTGACATATGTAAAACCGGTTGATAATTGGTTGTCAGAAAGTTATCAAAATTTCATGCATTCAATTTTCTTACCAATCATTCATCTCAAGGGGTCCGGAAGTGGATTTACCGTTAAGTTCCCCTTAGACATATTGAGAAGGCTTAGTTCACCAGTGCAGGATTCTCTTCACTGGGTGAAGGAATAATTTCTTCTCCAGGTGAATAATCACTTTTCTTCTTCCATATTCGATTCATTTCTTCTATGGTTTCTTCAATGTTAACCTTTTGCTTGCCTTTAAGATCTTTAGAAGGATTGACTGGTTTGCACTTTCTGGATCTACAAAATTTTGCCAAGTGTCCTGGTTTATGACAGTGATAGCAGGCCATACCAAATGTTCTCCAAGGTCCTACGTTGCCTCTCCCAATTCTTCTTCTGCAATTCATAGCCACATGACCAAAGTTGTTATAGATGGTGCAAATGACATTTGTTACCTTTTCCATCTCAAATGGACTAAACTGGTTGCCGTAGGGTCTTTGCTAGTTTATGTTGACCCAGTTATTATAGTTTCTCATCCAGTTGTCATTTGGTCTTGGATGCATATGCGGTACTGGATTGTTTGCTCCATATCTGCATTCAACTGATCTACGTCCATACATTTTGCATGTGAAGCAATGACCTTCAAATTTCTTGGACACATACCTAGCATTTGTATTGTAGCTTGCATTTCCATTAGGTTTGTATCTATAGACATTTGCAGTGTGACCGGGTTTATGGAAAACAAAACAAACAGGTTTAAAGACCTTCTTACCGGTAGGCTTTTTGTCCTTAGGAGCATATTTGTTCTTTTGAGTGTTGCTATTGGTACCAAAGGATTCTCCTTTTAAAGATGTGTGAAACCCAAGTCCAGAGGTATCACCATTCATTCTTTGTGATTTAATTTGTTCTTCAAGCAAGGTAGAACTTCTGTTGAACTTTACCAATTTCCCATTTGCTTCAATGAGCTGTTTGGTGATATCTTCATTGTGTTTTGATAGGTTCTCTCTCAGAGATGATGCTAATTCAATATCTAGCTGTAAGTTCTCTTTTTCTTCTCTCTCTGCATTCAAATGCTCATGCAAGGTAGCATTCTCTCGCTTGATCTTTGCAATCTCATGATCTCTTTCCTTGATGAGATATTCAACAGTTCTCTTGGCTTCCAGTTCCTGACTCATTCGGATAGTAAGACCTTCTAGTTCTCTCCTCAAATTTATCTTTTCACTGTTTAGTTTTTCAACTTCCTTAGCTAAAGCATCAATATTGGCCTCATCCGAAGAACTATTATCAGATATTTCTAACAGTTGTTCAGTTAGCTCTCTACTTTGACTTGAGAAACTTTCAGTTTGACCCTTAGGGTTTCAAGTTTATTCTTACTAGCCTCAAGCTCTCTAGCAATCTCAAAGTAGCTCATATCCCCCATGGTAGCTTTAGGGTTTCCTTCCAAGCGATTAGGCTTTAAAGAAGTTAGACTCTGATACCAATTGATGAACTTGTAAAGCACTAAGAGTGGGGGGGGGGGTTAATCAGTGACACCAAAAACAAAACTACCTTAAACACTGACTAGTAGAAATACTTAATAAGTTTGTTAAACAATATGCATGCAATCTTAAATGATATAACAACCTCCACAATAAGTATAACATTCACCACAACACAAGTGTTTATACATGGAAAACCCAAATAGGTAAAAATGATGGTGAGATGGGATTCACAAGTTAACTATCTGCAGTAATAGATAACTAGCCGGCTAAGGTCTACAAAGTGCTCTGCTAGGAGCGAATCCCATTAAAGATCCCAAAGCTTAGTTAAAAGCTATACCCTGTAAAAGTTAGTACCATGTAAGGAGTAACCTCAGTGGAGGATTTTTGAATCCAAACAAATGGATCACCTGGTTAGAGGATTTGTACAATGAAGCTTGTTAGAGCTTACTCGGTTAGGGGATTTGACTATTGCAATGATTAGAAAACAACAGGTAGTGTGATCTAGTAATAGCACAACTTGCTTGGATAGATCCTCTTATGTGCACTCAACACATCTTTACCATCATACTCTGCAACTTAATGCTTCTGTCTTTGCACATAATGTATCTCCTTCGCTCATACAAAATAATTCATTGTGATGTCAATATATAGACATTTAGATTTCATGACGACCTCTAGAAATCACATCACAATTACCTAGGTGCAATGTATCTTGTCAAACAATCATAACTCATCACAAAAATAATGCCAAAACTTATCGGTAAGGATAACTCATCACGACTAGTGATAACTCATCACATAATCAATGAATACCAGTTGGAACAATCAACACCGGTTGGAGTTAAACATATAAACTGTTTATACATGTGTGGACCTTTAGGACCCCATATGACCCTTAACGACACCATATGACTCCTCAAGACACTATATGACTCGTAACAACACCATATTACCCCTTAGGACACTTTATGACCCCTCAAGACACCATAACACTCATTAGGACATCATATGGTACCCTGAGCAATCATACAATGTCCTAAGGGGTCATATGGTGTCCTTAGGGGTCATATGGGGTCCTAAGGGGCCACATATGTGTTAGAACACCATATGACCCCTCAACACTATTGACAGTGGGCCAACATCCCTTGTGGGGATTCTTGACATGGTTTAATAGCCTCCTGTGGATTCTATAAGTCTAGTGGTTGTATTGAGCATTGACAGGTTGATCTTTTGGTGCAACGACAACCTTAGCTTGTAACAAGTGGTATCAGAGCTTGGTCATAGGTTTGAATTATGCAAGCCAAAATGAGTGACGTTGGGAGGGGGATTGTTGGCAGTGGGCCAGCGTCCCTCGTGGGGATTCACAACATGGTTTAATAGCATCATGTGTATTCTATAAGTCTAGTGGTTGCATCAGGCATTGACAAGTCGATCTTTTGGTGCAACGACAACCATAGCTTGTAACAAGGACATCATATGGTGTCCTAAGGGGTCATGTCATGTACTAGGATAAAAAGGGGTCATATGGTATCCTGAAGGGTCATATGGTGTTGTTAGGTTTCATAGGGTGTCCTAAGGGGTCATATGGTGTCATTAAGGGTTATATAGGGTCTTAAAGGGTCATATGGTGTCCTTAAGGGTCATATGGGGTCCTTAGGAGTCATATGGGGTTCTAAGGGGCCACACGTGTGTTAAAACACCATCTAACCCCTTAGGACATCATATGGTGTCCTAAGGGGTCATATGCTATCATAAGGGGTCATGTCATGTACTAGAATGTTAAAAGGGGTGATATGGTGTCATTAGGGGTCATATGGTGTCCTAATGGGTGATATGGTGTCCTAAGGGGCCATATAGTGTCCTAAGGGGTCGTATGGTGTTGTGAGGAATCATATGGTGTCTCGAGGGGTTACATGGTATCGTTAGGGGTCATATGGGGTCCTAAGGAGCCACACATGTGCTATAACACCATATGACCCCTTTATACAACATATGACCCCTTAGGATGTATCATATTGTTGTAAGGGGTCATATGGTGTCCTAATGGGTCATAAGGTGTCCTAAGGGGTCATGTTGTGTACTCGGATGTTAAAAGGGGTCATATGGTGTTGTAAGAGATCATATAGTGTTGTAAGGGGTCATATGGTGTCCTGAGGGGTCATATAGTGTCCTAAGGGGTCATATGGTGTCCTGAGGGGTCATATAGTATCCTAAGATGTCATATGGTGTCTTAAGGGGCCACACATGTGTTAGAACACTGTATGACTCCTTAGGACATCATATTGTCCTAGGGGTTGATATGGCATTTTAAGGTGTCATATGGTGTCCTAAGGGGTCATGTCTTGTACTAGGATGTTAAAAGGGGTCATATGGTGTCTTGATGAGTCATATGGTGTCCTAAGGGATCATAGGGTATCACTAGGGGTCATATGGGATCCTAAGGGGTCATATGGTGTCGTTAGGGGTCATATGGTATTGTTAGAGGTCATATTGAGTCCTAAGGGGCCACACATGTGTTAGAACACCATATGACCCCTTTAAACACCATATGACCCCTTAGGGCATCATATTTGTCCTAAAGGTTCATATGGTGTCCTAAGGGTTCATATGGTGTCTTAAGGGGTCATATCATGTACTAGGATGTTAAAATAGATCATATGGTATCCTAAGGGGACATATGGTGTCATTAGGGGTCATATGGGCTCCTAAGGGGGGAACACATGTGTTAGCACACCATATGGCCCCTTAGGACACCATATGACCCATTAGGACATCATATGTTCCTAGGGAGTTATATGGTGTCCTAAGGGGTCATATGGTGTCCTAAGGGTCCACAAATGTGTTAGAACACCATATGACCCCTTAGGGTGTTATATGACATCCTTAGGGATCATATGGTGTCCTAAGAGGTCATTTCGTACATATCGATATTTTAAAAAGGGTCATACGGTGTCTCGAGGGATTGTATGGGATCCTAAGGGGCCACACATGTTTTACAACACCTCATGACCCCTTAAGACATCATATTATCCTAAGGGGTCATATGGTGTCCTAAGGGGTCCTATGAGGTCCTAAGGGGCCACACATGTGTTAGAACACCATATGACCCCTTAGGAAACCATATGACCCTTTAGGACATCATATTATCCTAAGGGGTCATATGGTGTCCTAATGAGTCATTTCGTGTACTAGGATGTTGAAAGGGGTCATATGGTGTCCTGAGGGGTAAGTAGAGAGGTGGACGAAAGGAGGCAAGGATGTATGAATAGAGACGGAGGAAGAGAGAGAAGAAAAGGGGAGATAGTGATAAATTTAGAGGCGGGAAATAGATAAAGAGAGGTGGAGAGGGAAGGAGATAGAGGGAGCTGAGATATACAAAAGTGGAGGGGAGAGTTGGAGTGACCAAGAGAATGAGAGGTATTCAAAGAGAGGGAGGGAAGGAGAGGTACTCTTTACTCCACCTCTCTATCAATTACCCATCTATCTATACTCTCTATATCCCCTCTCCCTTTATGTATTTATCTCTTCTCTCTCTCTCTCTATGGGTATATATCTTCCCTCCTATTCTCTTTATCTCCCCTCTCCCTTTCTCTACCTACCTCTCTTTCCATCCCTATCTACTTTTATCTCCCCTAATTATCTTCCTCCTTCCCTCCATTCTAATATTTATCTCACCTCCCTCTCTCTCTCTCTCTCTCTCTCTCTCTCTCCATCTTCCATCTCCATACTCTCTCTCTCTCTAGCTACTTATATCTATCTACCCAGGACCTCTGTTTAAATACCTCTCCTTCTCTCACTCCAAGTCTCCCCTCCACTTTTGTATATATCACCTATCTCTATATCTCCCCTTCCCTCTCCACCTCTCTATCTATTTTCCCCCTCTCAACTTATTACTATCTCCCATCTTCCTCTCTCTCTTTCTCTATATATATCTCCCTCCGTAAAATACCTCTATCTCCCAAACCTTCCCTTACCACTTCTATGAATCTCACTCTCTTCCCACTCTTTCTCTCTATTACCTTTTTCTCAACCTACATCTATCTCTTTCCCTATATATATATCTTTTCATTTCTCTCTACTTATCTATATCTACCTACCTTTTTGCACTCCCCCCATAAAATATTTATCTAAATACCTAGATAGATAGAGAGAGAGGTGCAAAGAGAAGGAGAAAGATATAGATAGGTTAGATAGATAGAAGTGGAGGTGATATTTAGAGAGAGAGAGAGAGTAGTATGAGGGGAAGGAGGTAGAGAGTTAGGGAAGTTAAAAGTAGCAAGGGATGAAAAGAGTGGTAGGTAGAGAGAAGGAGATGGAAGATAAAGGGTGTGAGATAAAGAAAAATAGATAGGGAACGAAGGAGGGAGGAAGTGAGAAAGAAAAAAGTAGAGAGCAAGATTTATGAAGATGAATAGAGCTAGGGAGGAAGAGAAGAAGAGGTATGTAGAGAGAGAGAGGGAAGATAGAGAAGTAAAGGCAGAGCATGGGAGGGTGGGACAAAGATAAAGGGGAGAGAGAGAGAGAGAGAGAGAGAGAGAGAGAGAGAGAGAGAGAGAGAGAGAGAGAGAGAGAGAGAGAGAGAGAGAGAGAGAGAGAGAGAGTCACATCTTTAGGGAATAGAAGGGAGATATAAAGAAGGGTGAGAGAGATAGGTTTAAATCTTGGAGGAGAGGAGATAATGAGATAGGTAGATGGAGGAGAGAAGGGGAGAGGGGGAGTGATAGGTCTAGAGAGAGCTTAGTGATTATTGAAATTTGATTATGTTTGAGAAATTATAAGATCTAAAGCTTGGGGAGAGAGGAGAGAGTGAGATAGAGAGAGGTGAAAGGAGGATGAGAGAGATAGGAAAATAGACACTTCTAGAGCTTAGGGGAGACAAAGAGCGTGAGATAGATAGATAGCAAGTGAATGATGATACAAGCCCACTGATTATTGAAATTTGACTGTCTGAAAAATTATAAGATCTCCTAAAATCTATAATCTGCATTATGACTCCTAGAGATTTGAAACCACTCTCAAACATCCTGACAATATATACATAAAATATAACTTAAAGCATAAGAAATATAAAAGACAAAGAGAAAATGTAAGTTATACTTTGTGTAACAAAAACCTGTACGCGTTTTTTCTTACAAAACATAACGCTTATGCGTTTTTCTTACTAAACATAGCACGCACGCATTTTGTCTTTTTAAAAACCTGTACACGTTTTTTATTTTTAAAAACGCGAAAGCGTTTTGGCTTGGATTGGATTGGATTTTGGATCGGTTATACAAGCCTTAACGCGAATGAGTTATTTAAATTTAAAAATAACCCGTACGCGTTAGTAGTTTTTAGACTTTTTTTTAGAGGGTGTCCACTTTTTTGCACACCATCTTGGTGCACTTACCCCATGACAAATATTGTTTTTGTATTAGAAACTTCTTACAAATTTTGTAGGCACCAACACATAGGAGACACCAATCCTCTCTAGATGATTTTGCAGGCACCAACCCATTGGAGACACCAATCTCTTTGAAGGCAAGGCACCATCTTCAAATAGAATAAAATGATAAAAGTTGGATCTCCTTCTTGAGCCAGATCTAAAACACCTCCAATAGAATAAATTCACCGTGCAAAATCATTAGGAATAAAATTACCATGTAAAATAAGTAACAATAAAATCACTAATCTCTCTCTGTCTTCCTCTTTATATATCCCCCTGGGCCTCTCTCCCAACCTCTTTCTATCTCTCCCTACCTACCCTTTGTTTCTCCGTCTTTATCTCCTATTCTCTCCTCTCTAAAGATAGAGATGGAGAGAGGAAGAGAGATAGAAAGGGAAACATAGATATATAGGGAGAGAGGGGAGGGAGAAAGATAGAAAGGGAAACACACACACACACATATATATAGGGAGAGAGGGGAGGGAGAAAGATAAAGAAAGAGAGCAAAAGAGAAAGGAATTTGGATGCCTTATTTTACTACTAAGATAGGGAGGGAGTGATAGTTTGCTTAGTATTGACTACCCACATTCCATAATCCTACATATGAGAAAGTTTGCTTCTAATCTATTGTAATTTTTTAATACCATATGGTGGTTGCACCTACACTAGATAATCATACATCACCCCTTTGACACCACATGAGTTTAAAATTTGACACACTCTTACCCATTTAGAAAGTGCAGTGGATACATGTACGACTCATGTTAAGATATTATTAAGGGCAGTCACAAGTAGAGAAGAACCTAGCTAGCTACTTTGTTGCACATAGGTCATCATATAATGTAGATTATCTCTTCATTTGTAATCCAAATATTTTTCTCTTTTTAAATTTACATTTGTTTTCTAATCTAAAGTTTTCATATCTATATTTCACAATTTTTTACTTATAGATTTTATCCTCTAGTATCCCTATGTAGCAAATCAAAGTGACATAATGTTTTACATAAATTGTTAAAAAAACATGCAGGCCACAAGTAAGACATGCTTTTATGCTTTTTCCCAACTAGTGAACATCTCATTAAGGCAAGACATTTAGGCATGTATGTAGAGTGGATTTAGGAATACTATAATGAGTCCACTTGCAAGGTCATGGGTCTTCTCATCCCCTAAATGTGTAGAATTTGGGTTCTAGGTGATAGATTCTTGATCCTCTACTTGACAAGCCTTCCTAATGATTTATTTCTTGATGGGATAATTCTCTTCCCATTCCTCTTAATATTATTATAAACTTTTGCTTATATTTTACAAGAAAGTTGGGCTTTGGAAGATTTCACCGTGTTTTATTGGGGCTGATTTTGATTTTTGAGATATGGATTCAGTTGTATATTGTAAAAATACAAATCATAAATAGAATTATATGATCAAAAATATAATTTACAAAAAAGTTGGTCTTTTAAAAATTTAACCATGTTCTATTGGGTCTATTTTGATTTTTGAGATATTGATTCAATTATATTTCGTAAAATTACCCATCATAGATAAAATTATAGGGTGAAGAATCTATTTTATAAGAAACTTCAGCTTTGGAAGATTTCACCATGTTCTATGAGGACTGATTTTGATTTTTAAAATATTGATTGGTGAAATTATTTTTAATTTTAAATGGGAAGAAAAAGGATGATTGGCTTAGCTATTTCCAATAATGCATAACAAATTTTTTTGATAAATAAGAGACGGTAGCAAATTTTATTATTTATTAATTGTAAGAATTTTATAATACATGACAAATTTTAATATAAACATTATTTTGTGTATTTAATAAAAGAGGAGTTAATTCCTAGATCAAGGGCAGGGCGAAGAGGATTTTTTTGTCTGTTTTTCTGTTTTTGGCGCGCCCTAAAAATTGTTTTTCCCATCCTGCGAGAACAGAAAAACAGATAGGCTTGTAAATCCATGAAATGAATTCCAGTTGGTATTTCTAAAAACTATAAACTAAAAACCAACTTTACGTCACCAAATCTTTTGGACAGCCTGCACAAATCATCTGCGAGGTTTCCACTTGTCGTCACAGAAACAGATTTGTCCAATAGAAAAAATGGCCCGCTCATGAAAGAGAAAAATCTGGCAAAAATCAACAATCAGCTAAAAATGCCATTTGTTTGGACCTTCTAATCCCGTATCTTTCCAACTAGTAATCCGGCATGATCTCTATCATTCTCTCTTGTCACGGTCCCGCCATTTTCACTTTCCTCAAAGGCCGGCATACTTTCATATTCCAAAATAAATACCCTAAACTACCTAATTAAAGCTATTCATTGCTTCTGCAGATCACCGGATCGAATCGCATCGTCTATCGTTTCATTTGCTCTAAACTAGGGTTTTATATTTCGTATAGTTTTTATTTGCTCAAAATTGGGGTTTTTCTTTGTTTCATTTCCATGGCCAAAGAGCAGTGCATGTGTTGTTCGCCGAGCAAGTGTATCCCTCAAAGGCAGGCCATTCCAAAGCCGGCTGCTCCTGCCGGGGTTCGAACCGATGACGTCCTGATGAAGGCGCAGATCAGTCGCAGTAATTCGTCCAGAAAAGGCGATTCTTTTTCTTGTTCTTCGGCTGTTACACGCAGGTCGCGAAATGTTCAGAATATTAGCCCTGGAGAAGTTGCGCGCAGGGCTGTGCGATCGTGTCGTTCTTTCGGGGCTCAGAAATTGCGGCGAAGGAATTTTGAGAGCAGACCTAGCAGGCTTAGCAAAGTCTCCACAGCAGATGATAATTGACTACTTTTTTCTTTTACATTTCAAAGAACGACGAACAATCGATCCAACGCCATGGTTTTCTTTTTCTGGTTTGGAATGCATGTATATGAAACCGACGATGCTTTAACTTAGTATCTGTAATATAATCTTTTCTGTTTGTTTGTTATTAGTACTTGTCGTGAGGCAATACTATTCTAATGAGTTTTTTGTTTTTCTAGTTAACTAGTTATTAAAAAAATAATTTGAACCAATCACAAACAAATTTAACTTTAAATTTTTTCAATCTTTTTATTTAACAAAGTCTATTGGCTAAATACAATTTAGCTGTTATATAGCAGAAATATATGTAAATTTTTGTTTCCTTAAGCTTCAAAAATTAAACTTTCTTTTTTATTTTTGTGATGCATTTTAGATATTTTATAGAGGAAAATAAATATAGAATTTTAATAATATATTATTATAACATATATAGATCTATAATCAAATCAAATAATAAAAGTATCAAATTGTATAAAATTTTAAGGGATATATATTTATAATAATAATAATTACATAAGTAAAAAAAATGTCATGTTATAATAAAATAAATTGATTTGTTATTTTTAGTTACAGTTTTCTTTTATTGAATTAATATGTTTAAAACTAATTATACTTTTATACATATTTTATTATATTTAAATTAAAATGAATTAAAAAAATTATTACTATTTTTATTTAATTAATTTGACTTAATAAAATTATTATCTATCAAGACTATTGTTATTTATTTTTAATTTTAATTTTTCTTAATATTTAATTTTTTATATAGTTTTGTTTACACATTTTTATTTATTATATTTTGGTTTTTAAAGTAGATTTAAATCTAAAACTATATGAAATAATTATGTTTAATTTTTTTTATCTTAATTATTATAATTTTTAAAATATAATCATTATTAAAATTAAATCATAATTATTATTAAAACTATACTAAAAACAAGGCAAGTACTAGCCACTATGTGGCACTTGTTAATTGTTTGTGAATCTGTTCTGTTTCTTATGACACTTGTTAATTGTTTGTGAATCTGTTCTGTTTCTTATGACACTTGTTAATTGTTTGTGAATCTGTTCTGTTTCTTATAATTTTTTAAATTTAAGTTTTACAGTTTTACTGATGTAGTTGAGTGTTTGTGGGATTAGGAAAGTTATTAAGAATAATTGTGTGTTTTATTATGATTCATGTTCATGAAAATTATAGTGTTTGTGGGATTAGGAAAGTTATTAAGAATAATTGTGTGTTTTATTATGATTCATGTTCATGAAAATTATAACATGTATTAATTTATTATGTTAGAGGATAAGGATTATTAATTTATAATATTTATATGTTGTAAATTTGAAATAGAATAAAAAAAATTTACACACATAACATTATGTTATGTTAAAATATTTTAGAGTCTATATCAAGACAACTATTTATAATAATTTTGTTCGAAAAATATATATAAAAAATTGAATAAAATTTTATGGTGGAAACCAAAACCTTCCTCACACCAATATCCAATGCTTCCTTGCTATTGATCTTCCACCACTTTAATAACTTTCTCTCATGTTCAACTTGAAGATGCCGGTGTCTATGCAACACCCAAACTTATTATTTGATTGTGTTTTTTAAATAATTAAAAATTTAAATATAATGATTTTTTTAAAAATTAATTATAAAATACGATCCCAAAAAGTTTCTCTAATGATAGAACCTATTAATAGAATAAGTAAAAAAAAGAAAAAAGAAAAAAGAAAAAAAATTGTATAATCACTTCCAACCTCTACTCTACCTTTTGATGTAATAATGCAAAATAACTTGACACCTTTATCATCCTTATGCATCACCACTGTTTTTTTTTAATAGAAAACAAAATAAATGTGCTTCCAAAGAAGACTATAACTAAACTCATAAAGAGAAATGCCATTGCTTTTCCTTCTTCGAAATGAATAAAAACATGTAGCATCATGGAGGCTAGAAAGATTTTTTTTTAAAGTGCCAAATACATTCCATAGTTATTAAAACAATGTTGTGGTTTAAACAACTATCATTTGACTTAAATCTACTTTAAAAACTCTTTTAAAATTGAACATTGGTTTTGAAAAAGTTCAATTTAACTTGTCCCTTAGCCACAATATTTTTGACAAAATGGTGCTCAATATCAAAGTGTTTGGTTTGACTATGGAAGAGAGGATTTTTTTATAACAATTGTTGAATTATTATTAATATATTTAATTATTGACTTTTATATTTATTTATTTGAGGAAAAGGGATAAAATTATATTAAGACAAATAATTGTTTAAAATATAAAGAAATCTAGGCAGTCATAATTAATATACTTATATTTAGAAAAATATATGTAAAAAAATGTTGATAGCTATATCAAATAAAAAACTAATCAAATTCAATTTCTACTTTTTAAAGATAAATCAAATACAATTGTTTCTTTATATATATATTTATTATTATTATTATTATTTATCTTTAAATAATTAAAAACAAATAAAATCCAATTTATGTTTTATATGGTGAGTCTACTTTTTTTATCATTAGTTTTTTTTTTCTTACATGGATTGTGTTGATCCCATGCCTACCATTGTGGACCATCTATTAGACACCCCAAGCCTGAGAGGCTGATGGGAGAGGCAGAGGGGGAAGGGGGTTTGAATCAGTCTCTTATTGCTTCTCCAATACTTCCACCACACACTCTTATTGCTTAAGATTTGCAAATTTTATATTCTACTCTCAAATCCACGCACTTTGCAATTGATTTGATCTTCTTTATATACCATCCATGCCATCTTAAAACATTACTTAAGTTGGTCAGAACAGGGGACAAGAAGTTATGCCGCAAACCATAATTGTGGTGAAAGCGGTCCTATCCAAGAGATAGAGAGGACCTAAAACATATAAACACATCATCCAATGCAGTCCCAATAATCTCACATAACACGTTGGTGCACATCCATTAAGTTCAACAACATGGTAACATTTAGACAAAATGTGCAACACAAAATCACTTTCTCCAAATGAATTCTCACAAAGTAGACCCTCTCAAGCCATAGTAGGACCCAAATACAACCTCTAAAACATCCTCCAATGTTGGAAGAGACCCTCAAAGATGAACTACAAGCAAGAGAACAAGCCCTGTCAGATAGATAACTACAAATCACCCTTAAAATTCACATCAGACCAAATGCAACACTAATCAGATCATACACCATCATGAGGATCACATAGAGGCATTCCATGAACCCTCAACAACATCCTCAAATACTTCATCCACTCTGTCAAGCCAAAATCATTTGAAAAAACTAAATTGAAATGAAGTTCTTCATTACCGAACTGCTAGGAAACACAATCAAGAGATAAGATTTTAACATACACACTTCCACACAACTCACTTGAAAGTTGAACTAAGACACTACACAAGCTTTATTAGCATACCCTCCAAGCCACAACAACAGAAACTCCAATGTGGAGCATTCTCTGAACCAATCTTAACCAGTCAACACATTACCAACATACTGTCATTACTGAAGACGTCATTTGCAACACAAGGGACCTAGAAAGATAGGAGTGCAACATCCATATAGCATAGATATTATATCCAAAACTGCATGATCATATCGATAAATGTAGAGGAACATGGACAATTCTTCAAGACTACATTCAACACACCTCCTTGCAAATCACATTCTTCATCAACTTTCAGATACCAAAACACCACTTTCTCACTTAGGAGCAACAAGTAGATACTACAACAACCTATAGTATGCACAAGACCATCCAAAGAACATCACTTCATCACCATGATTCTAATCCTCAAATTAAAACTTCTTATCCTTATCTCAAAGCATCTAATCATCATCCTAATATGGCATCATTATGATAACATCTCTAGGAGTATCAACATCATCTTAGTTTAGCAAAATCACCATAATATATTGTGTAGACATCAACACCAAGAAGGTGGACATACACAACAAGGAACCTCTTTGCTCACTGGGGTAGGAGCACCCTTCTAAGGGCTCCCACCATTTGTTTTTGTTGTGATTTTGCTTCTTCATGAAGCCATGTAATGTAATAAGAGCCAAGAGCTCATTGGTTTTGTTTAGGTCCTAGTTTAGGTCCTAGGTTCACAAGTCTAGGTTGAGTTTTCTCTTGCGGTTGAGGGAATGTGGGCCTATTGATGAGTTTGGGGTCCTTTGGGCATGGTTGTGTCCAGAGGATAGCCTAATAAAGGCCTAAAAGCCAAGAAAAGCAACATTGCAAAAGTTGCTTAAAAGTTGCAAAAAGTTGCATGACAACTTTTCCACCAAATTGGTCATAACCTTAGCTTGGCGTTGGGAACCCTAACCTTGGCACACAAATTGAGGCAAAGACATTATAAATTGTTGCAAACCCTAAAATGATGGGTTAGATGTCAGATTGTACGGCCAAAGGAAAAACACCTTGACTGTGACTGTGTTTTTTGTTGCTAGTCGGCACAAATGGAGCATTAAAGGATTGATAATGGATTGTTCTAGAAACTAAACTGTGTTGAGAGTCTTGTATAGTGTTATTAATTTCATTTTGAGCATTTAGATTAGATTTTGTTTTGCAGGTGTTGTGTGCTTTGTAAATATTTTGTAATTACCTCTTCACTGTCCAGTTTTGGACTGCTTTGAGAAAATGTGTTGGTAACTCCTATCCCCATTGTGGAAACACCATGAAACCATGGGGTATAGGAGTACAGACCCTATACAGTATCTCAGAGGAAGCAGGGCCCTGGAGAATACAGGAAAACCTTTCAAAAACCCACTCCTAAGCGAGACTGGTCTGTGCCCGACTAGGAAGGGTCAAGGTTGCAGAGGTCCGTGAGAGAAAGGAAGGACAAGGAAGGAGGCATAATTTGGAGGAGTTGAAGAGGGGTGTGTGGAGAATCATTGGTGAGAAGGAGGAGCTTCCACCAATCCAGACAAGGTGGTGAAGACAACAAACCAACTCTGTGACCCTGGCAGGCCTAAAAAACCCTTGAAAACCCTTAATTTCACCTAGGGCAGTGTATGGACACTTGGGGGCCCAAAACCAGGAAAATCCTTGAGCCTTTGATAAATGAATAGCAGTCCCTTTGGGAAGTTTTACAAGTTTTGGCATTGTTTGCAAGAGGAAGCCCTAAAAGTCCAGAATGGAGGTCTAATAGGGGCTCATTCCTTGTAGCCCTATTTTGTAGGAAAAAAGAAAAATTGTGAAATCGGTAACAAGAAGGAATGTCAAAACCTCTTGGGGGCACATGAGTGGTTGGAGAAACATGTCAAAGACCTATCTTATCCTTGCTAGGACCTGAGAAGTTGTAGGAAGAGTTAAACCCTTATTAGCCTATGTAAGGGTTTTTGAAGCTTGTGAGTGGTGAGAGCTTAGGAGAAGAATCACATGTTGTTGGTGGGTGGATTGGGAAAGGTCAGGGGATCCCACAAGCAAGGGAAGACCTAGAGACCCTAGGGTGTGGTTGGAACACCTGGTGATCCAAGGAGAGGATCAAAGAGCATAGACTAGGCTAGTCTAGCTCAAGCCCATTCCCATCACTCACTCATCTTGAATCACCATCAACCTTCTGCACACTCATCTAGAAACTACCAACAATCTCTATTAGACATAACACAACATATAATTTCACCATCAAAGTGTTGACACCAATGGACAATGCCATAATTGTTCTAACAACAATATTCAACACACAAGTTGAGGATTAACATCATTGACAACAACTACCAACATCTTGGACTTAGCTACTTGGGTAACGACCTCAAATCCATAAAATTCTAATTATTGAAATTATTAGAAGTCCATTTAGCTAGATAATCAACCACCTTATTCTATTCTTGACGGATATGGACAAAATAAATGGAATCAAAATTAGGAACCAAACACATAATCTACTCAATGACATAAGACAACTACCAAGAAAGATGATTAGAAGTCTCTTTATCCAAAAGAGTAGCCAAGACCATAGAGTCCATAGATCATAAATAATTTTTTTTCATCCCAACTGGTAAGATTTAGTTATACCCATAAGGATAGCATGGGCATTGGTGCAGGAGCACCTAAGGGTTGAAATGCCCTTAACTAGTTTTGGCTTGTAAGACCTTCTAGTGGTCATGTAAATACATAAGGACTGGCTCTAGTCTATTTGTTTGGTCATTTAGTTGCAGTTTCTTGAAATTTTCCTTATCGACAAGACCTACCCCGATCGACAAGTCTTACCTCGATGAGGTCGCCAGAGTATGGAGTGGTTGTATCAAGTATCGACAACCATCAGGTATCGGAAGGAGCTATTTAATGTTACACTGATGACCCGATAAGAAGTGTAGAGCGCCATCAGAAGTCAGGTTTTGAAGTCTTCCCGATGATTTGATGGAAAATGTGGAAGACGGGTTTTGGTAGCTATCCCACAGATCCGATAGGAAAGTACTAGCCGAGGTGATAGTCATCGACCATCAGAAGGAATGCTTCAGTGTTACCCCGAGGACCCGATGACAAGGCATAAGCGGAGGAGGTAGACATTAGAGACATCGACCATCAAAAAAGCGTAAAGTAATGCTACCCGATGACCCAATGGAACATCACAAAGTGGAGGAAGATGGCATCGGCCATCAGGCCAACATGTTTGGAGGGGTCCCGATGACCCGATGGAAATGCCCAGGATGCGGAGGAAAGCATCGGCCATCGGACAAAGGGATTTCTTGCTATCTCGACGCCCAATGGAAAAGTGCGAGTGGTGGACATGGTTATCGGCCATCGGCGAAGGTGTGTTTTGGTTACCCCGATCACCCGATGGAAAGGTGCGAACTTTGCAAGTCACAAACGGGCATCGAAAGCTAGGTTCTAAGGCTACACTGATGACTTGTTATAAAACTATTTTCTCCAGTTTGTAACCGTTTGTGTTTCACGACGGATGGATAAGCTATAAAAGACTAATTGTAAGGCATTGGACTGGTTGGATACTAAAGGAAACACAAGAGAAATACATACAAGTCCGTTTTCTAGATTTCTATCGCTGAGTGTTGTACTGTTTTGTTTTTGTTAAGTTTCATTATAGTTCTGTAATCAAAGCTTCCTTTTTGTTGTTCGTTTCTTTGTTTTGAATTCACAGTGTAAATATGGCTATGTCTTGAACCTCCACCGTGTGATCCACATGACCATTGGAGTTATTTAGAAAGAGCCAAAAATGTATAGTAAGAATAGAGTAGCTGTAAGAGGAAACCAGGAAATGGCCATCGCCATTTCTGCATACTGAGCCTAGGCAATCTTGGAAGAAGTCCAGCTAGGTTTCAGTGACCGTAAAGGAGTAAGTGTAGGGGAGGATTGGTGTAGAAGTCTGATTGCAAAATCAGACACGACGGTGACTTTACAGACTGCGAGTAAGCAAGGGTAGTCCTACACCTCTGCAAACAGAGTGACAGAATCTAGGAGCATGGAGAACAAGCTTCTTTATGAGCTTGTATCGAGTGTGGTGAGAAAATACTGGTAGGGAAGCACTTAGAAGTCTAGAGGGGTAGACTTGGAACCTGGGAAGGGATAGAAGCAAACCATCAAGAAACCTAATTGATAGAAAACTAGGTAGCCTCCCTATCATATTGGTATTAGAGCAAGTTTAGACTTGGGAAGAAAGTAGTTGATGACAAATATTGAATCAGTTGATGACAAATATAGACTCCTGAAAGAAAGATTGCTACAATTGGAGAGAAAACTAGACATAGTTGAAGACAAAACTGAGAAAGTGACAATCAAGGTCAATGAGGGGAAAGGTAAAGAATTTGTAGAAGAGGATAAGACTCCTGAAACAAACCCTATTCTACTGGAAGAACCTTTCCTTAAAGCAATTAAAGCCTTAGGAGGAAAATCTCTAGAAGGAGTGCCACTTTTTTGTGGAAAAATGGAGCCTGAGGTAGTCCTGGAATGGATAGAGGGATTGGAGAATCACTTTGAATGTGATGGAATTAGTGAGGTACAAAAGGTGAAGGTTGCAAAATCTAGATTGAGAGGGGAAACATTGACTTGGTGGAAGTTTATCCAAGAAGAGAGGCAAAAAGAGGGCAAGAACCCCATAGCTACTTGGAAGGGCATGTTAGCCAAGGTGAAAGAGGCATACATCCCTGAAGATTATGAAATCCAGATGCACAAGAGGAGACAAAATTTGAGGCAAAGAGACTTAGATGTAAGCAGCTATACTGAGGAATTTTAGACGTTGTGTTTGAGATCCAAGGTGGTAGAGGATGAGAGAATCAAGGTAGCCAGATACTTGAATGGCTTGAGATGGAATATTCAAGAGGAGCTAAGTTTGTTATATCCTAACACCATGCATAAGTGCTATCAATTGGCACTGAAGGTGGAGGAAAAGAGTAAAAAGAAGCAAGAACAAAGCAACAAAGGAAGAGGTAGAGGCCGAAGAGGCAGTTTTGGTGGAAGAGGAGCAGATCAAAGGTCCCAAGGAGAGTCCAAACTTATAGAGAAAAGTGAGGATTCACATAGCAAGAGAAGCTATAGAGGAAGGGGATCATCTAGCAACCCGGGAAGAGGTAGATCTAGTGGACAGGGAAGAGGGTCCTACTTCTCCACCATGAAGTGTTATAATTGCCAAAAGTTGGGCCACCCTGCCTATAGATGTCCAGAGAAATCCTCTTCATCTCAAGGAAGTGAAAGAAGAGTGACATATGCGGAAGAAGATGCAGAAAGCAGCAAGACACAAGGTGTGAGTTTAGCTCCTGAAGATGGAGAAAATTTAATGATGAGAAGAGCTTTGATTAAGGAGCCAATCAAAGAAGGACCAACTCAAAGAAGAGCTTTGTTTAGAATCAAATGCAAGGTCCTTGGTAAGGTTTGTAGAGTGGTGATAGACTCAGGATCTACTGATAACATTATGTCAGAGGAAGTAGTAAGTAAATTGAAGTTGAAAATAATCCCACATAGTAATCCATATAGGGTCACTTGGCTCAATAAGGAGCAACATGTGGTAGTGAATGAACAAACATGGGTTGAGTTCAACATAGGTAGTTATAAGGATAAAGTCTTGTGTGACATCCTGCCTATGGATGCTTGCCATCTACTTCTTGGTAGACCATGGCGGTTTGACAGAAAGGCCATTCACAATGGAGAGAAGAACTCTTATTCTTTTCAAAAGGATGGCATTACATACTAGATTCAATCCCTGAGTGATGAAGGAGAGAGCAGCAAAACTAAAGGCCCAAATGTGTTATTGGTGGGTGAAAAAGAGTTCATTAACACTCTCAAGGAAGGAGAAGGAGCAGGGTTTTCTCTTATAGTAAAACCAAAGGAAGCAAAGCAAGAAAAGAAGGTTCAAATACCTCATGAAGTGCAACAGATACTAGATAACTTCAAAGAAATCATAAGTGATGGAGCACCAACAACCCTACCTCCTATTAGAGCCATAAGCCATCAGATTGATTTTATTCCAGGAGCATCATTACCCAACAAAGCAACCTACAAGATGACTCCCAAATAGAACAAGGAAGTGACTAGACAAGTCCAAGAATTGTTGGACGAATGGTTGATAAAGAAGAGCATAAGTCCTTGTGTTGTACCTACAGTGTTAGCACCCAAGAGAGGAGGAACATGGAGGCTATGCACAAATTCAAGAGCTATAAATAGAATCACTATCAGGTACAAATTTCCTATCCCAAGAATTAAAGACTTAATGGATTGCTTGGGAGGTGCAAAGTACTTCACTAAGATTGATCTCAAGAGTGGACACCATCAGAACAGGATAAAAAAAAGGCGATGAATGGAAAACAACCTTCAAAACCAATGAAGGACTATATGAGTGGCTTGTTATGCCATTCGGTCTTAGTAATGCTCCCAGTACATTCATGAGACTCATGAATGAAGTGCTTAAAGATTTTATTGGTAAATTTGTTGTTGTATACTTAGATGATATCTTGATTTTCAGTAGAATTAAAGAGGAACATATAGAGCATCTTGGTATTGTATTGCAAAAATTGTATGATGAGAAACTAACAATAAACTTGGAGAAGTGTGAGTTTATGAAGTAGAAAGTTGTCTATCTTGGATTTGTAGTTTCAGAAAGAGATTTGAAGATGGACACATCAAAGGTGGAAGCCATCACAAATATGCCAACACCAAAGATAACAAGTGAAGTAAGAAGTTTTCATGGTTTGGCACAGTTCTATAGGAAGTTTATTAGAGGGTTCAGTGAGATTTCTGCACCCATGCTGTATACCATCAAAGGAGGAGTTAAGACTAAGTTTCAGTGGACCAATGCAACTAACAAAGGGTTTGAACTTTTGAAACAAAAGGTAGATACACAACCAACACTCATTCTTCCTAGTTTTGATAAGTTGTTCACAATTGAATGTGATGCAAGTAATATAGTAGTTGATGATGTTTTGAGTCAAGAGAATAGACCTGTAGCTTTCTTTAGTGAGAAGCTCAATGATGCCAAGAAGAAGAATTCATCCTATGATCTCGAGCTGTATGATAGTGTCCAAGCTCTTAGGAAGTGGAGGCACTACTTGTTACCTAAGGAGTTTGTTGTTTACACAGATAATCAAGCTTTAAGTTTTCTGAATTCACAAGATAAGTTGAGTCATAGGCATGTTAAATGGGTGGAGTATTTGTAGTCATATACTTTTTCTATTAAGCATAAGAAAGGTCAATGTAATAAAGTAGCAGATGCTTTTAGTAGAAGGCTACTAACAGTGCAAGAAGTGTAGATTCGAAGTATTGGAGTTGATTAGTTCAAGGATTTGTATCCCAATGATGAAGATTTTGCAACCATTTACAAGGTATGTCAAGAATTTCAGAATCACTTTCATAGTGAATATGCTGATTTTACTTTGCAGAATGGTTTGTTGTTTAAAGGTGGACAGTTGTGTGTTCCCAAAGGATCGATGAGGGAAAATATGATCCAAGAAAAGAATAATGGATGTTTGAGTGGTCATTTTGACCTTAATAAGACATTGGAACTTGTTCAAAGGTTCTACTATTAGCCCAGAATGCAGAGGGATATCAGAAGGTATGTTGAGCAGTGTATGGTTTGTCAGAAAGCTAAAGGAACAACTACTAATGCTGGTCTTTATCAGCTATTACCTATTCCTACAAGGCCATGGGAATGTGTAAGTATGAATTTTGTGGTTGGATTACCCAAAACTAAGCTTGGTTGTGATAGCATATTTGTTGTTGTTGACAGATTCAGTAAAATGGCACATTTTGTTCCTTGTAAAACTACTCATGATTCTAATCACATTGCACACTTGTTTTTCAAAGAGGTTATAAGAATCCATGGTTTGTCGGTTAGTATTGTTTTAGATAGAGATCTCAAATTCCTTGGACATTTTTGGAAAACTCTTTGGAAAAGACTGGGAGCTAATTTGTCTTTTGGTTCAACCTATCATCCCCAAATAGATGGTCAAACAAAGGTGGTCAATAGGACACTTGGAAACCTTTTAAGGTGTTTGACAAAACAGTATGGACAGAGTTGGGATTAGGTTCTTCACCAGGCAGAGTTTGCATATAATGATAGTGTCAATAGGTCTACTGGGAAGAGTCCTTTTGAGATAGTGCATGATATGCACCCACGAGTTGTTATGGAATTACGAGATCTTGGTAATCTGTTGCACACAAGTGATCAAGCTGATGATGTCACTCAATCTATGAAGGAGGTTCATGACCAAGTTAGGCGAGCTCTCCAAGATTCTTCACAAAAAGTTAAAGCCAGAGTTGATACCACACGAAGAGATGTGCAATTTTCAGTTGGAGATTTGGTGATGGTACATCTGAACAAGGTGTTGAGAATTGATTTTAAATCAATAGAATTATGTGGTTTCAATTGAAGCTACAAAAGTTTTCTTAAAAAATATGAAATCGACCATGCCCTTAAGAATTTTGATAGAACCCTTGGCATTTTTGTTGACGTCAAAATCCAAAAAATTATCACTCAAACCAAAGCCATCGGGTATAAATATTAATCCTTTACCAAAATATCTAGTTTGACCAAAATGGTACATCTATTGTATCGAAGAAATCCATCAGTGTTTCATCGACAAGTGACTTATCAAACAGACTTGGACCTCGATGAGTTCCAAAAGTGACTCATCGAGATTATTATTTTCATCGACAGATGGTATGTCGAGGAAACCACAGGAAGATCTCATCGATAAGACTTTTCAAGGAAAAGAGCGTATCGAAGAAACACAAAAGATGTTGACCGAAGATGGCTTTCTCACCGAAGAATAAGGAATCGATGAAACAGGAGAGATTACCATCGAAGACTTGTTATCGACCAAACATAAAAAGTCGAAGGAGAGTATTTTTCTTTTACCGAAAGGGGAGATTTCATCGATGCCAGTGCAGATGTAACACGTGAGGTAAAGCCTTTCGATGAAAGTGAAGAGTTCGATGAAGTCACAAATCTCCTTGACGATGATGGTAGTTTTATTGAAACTAAGGAGGCATCGATGAAACATGACATTTTGAGGGAAGATAAAGTTAAGCTACCGAAGTACATGATTCCATCAAAAAAGGGTACGACCATAAAACTGATGAGCATCGATGGCCAGTATGAAGTGCTGCTAGATGAATGATTGCTTTCTGCTGCAAGGATCAATACAAGTCTTAATAAAGTCACTTCATCACGAATTCAAATAAATGCCTCTATGACCGTTGTGCAACTGCTAATGGTAACCGATAAAATTGTCGTCAATGATTGATAAATTGGCAAAAGAGGAAACACTTCTGAGCAACACTTGAATAATTCGCAGCGAGTTTCAGAAATCCGAAATGATTCGAGATCAAATTCATGAGCGGTCTACCCCGAATTCAAGTAAGTCTTTCACTCTCAGAGCTCTGTAGTGATAATGGAGGGGTCATCTTCTAAAAAGAATAGGGCTAGGAAAGTTAAAGAGACCAAGCCCCTGGAAGACAAACCTAAGAGGTAGAAAAAGGAAGGGCGCTCTTTGGCCCAGGACCTAATTGACCAATGTCCTGTGTCAAGCCTTAGGTCTCAGAAAGTTAAAATGAATGAGGAAGGTCTGGAGGATAGATTTGAAGGCCTAGAAGATACTGGACAAATACTATAGCCTCTGGCATACTATTGTACCATTTTGAAGCTTTAATAGAATTAGTCATTTCTCTCTGCATATGTGATGTGAATTATCTCATTTTCTATAGGTAGTTGTTTGTGATATTATCTAAAGGAGATAAGGTTATTCATATTCTTACAGTTAAGTTTATGTTTGTATGCTATAAAATTGGATTAAAAGGATCTATTTGTAAATTGTAATTGTTCCTTGTAGTTCTTCCTTGGATGGTCCTTTAAGGTTAAGGTTAAATTCATTCAAGTGGTTTATGATTTGAACATTTAGCAGATCTAATAAGAAATAGTAATTGACAGATTTACCAAAGGGGTAGGTTTAAAAACTGTCTCATGAAATCATACATTAAGTCCTAGGGAAATATAAGACTTTGTAGCCCAAATAACAGGGAAGACACTGGTCATTCACAAATCACAGCTTTTACTATATCTTTCACCTTTACTTTATAGAAATAGGAGTAGTTGAGTAGGATATATAGAATCAATTAACGATAGCGTATACAAATAAATTTCAAGCACAAAGATCGAATAGCTTTTACAACAACAATCTTGAACTCATCTAAAAGCCACCTATCCTAGGAACCTATGCCATTTTGAGGTAGGAAAGATTTGGATTAAGATACTAATCTTCTATAAAGAGTATTAGTCACCAAAAGCTACTAGTGAGTAGGTATACTCGCCTAGGTCTTGCAGAGCCTAAAGTGAGAGAGTTAGTAACCAAATAGGTTTTCTCTATAAGTTCGCCAAGTCAATTAGAGGGTTTGATCATGAGAGTTGGCATTTCCTTAGAACCTATCTAATCTGTTGATTTGAAATCCAACAGATTGGCGACTCTACTGGGGAAGCATTCATTTAAGAAAGACTCTATTGTGGGAAAGAATTCATATACAAAATACAGTTTCCTTTCAAGAATAAAGGTGGCAACTCTGAAATAATAAATTTTATGTATGGAAGGAGGTCAATAACACAAGGCCAACCAATAGTACAATTAAACTTTGATCAGAAAAGAAATAAGAAGAATCCAAGGAAAGAATTAATCGACAATCCAATGGAACACATGAATGAATTCATGAATGAAAAGTATAATCGGTATTACTCTGAAAATCATTCACATCTAGCTCTGAATAAACATAACCACACAGTTCCTACATACCCAAGAAATGAGGACTTGACAGCTGCAGATAAAGCACGAAAAGGAAAATTCCCTCCCGGTTTTGAAAATCATCGCCCGAATTCAAGGACGGGTACATCAAGTTCCTCAGGTTAAAGCAAGATAGATGCACCAGACCGTATGGAAGATTTGATGAAACAAATGTTAGAAGTAGCTAATGAAATGAAATATACTAGACGGATACAGGAGTGTGTAGAATTGTGTGCTAAGTTGGGCATGAATGTCAATGAAGATGACATTGATCATGGCCTGAATAAGTACAAGGCAAGGTGTGAGCATGCAACCCAAGGATCAAACATGGGGGGAAGCAATAAAGATGAAATCAACGTAAAGAACAATACCTATAAGACATCTAAAAACCCCTTATATGATCATAGATGCAACAACTTTACATACACCAATATACCTTCTGAAAACCAGCACAATCATTTCAACAATTTTACATACACCAATATACCTCTTGAATATCAACACAATCATTTTAACAACTTTTCATATCAAAACCATTTCCAACCTCAAAACCAATTTCCCCCTTGTAGTAATAATGTGGGTCAGAACCATGGGAATTTCTTCCAGGGAGGATATAGATTGATGAATACAAAATGCATCAGACAATTTGATTTTTCAAGAATGATGGTGTATCCTCATCCCATTCCAAATGAAATTAAAACTGCAATACCAAAATTCATTGGGAGTAATGCTATCTCAAGAGAAGCACATTGCAAAGCTTTTGCTACAGTCATGGAAATTTTTTGCCTCCCATACGAATATGTTAAAATGAAGTTATTCATGCAATCTTTGATAGAGGATGCACGAGATTGGTTCAGAGTACTACCTGATTTTTCAATAAGTAGCCTTGTAGAGTTAAAAAGACTTTTTCTTAAACAATATGGAGATCAAAATAGCCCTGAGTTTGCACTACATGAAATCATAAGTATCAAGAAAGAACCTAATGAGACAGTGGTTGATTTCAAGAAGAGATTCAACATATATATAAATAAAATTCCTAATAGGATAAAACTAGTCCCAGAAGTAAGCATCTTATACTACATAAATGCATTTGACAACAAGACAAATTATGAAATCAGAACAAATAATCCTACAACTCTTCAAGTAGTTATGAAAGCTGCCATAACTATAGAAATCAATAGAAAAGCTGCTAGGAGAGTTGGGAAGAGAGAAGATACTAGATTGTTTAACCCAAGAGCTCCCAAATAAACTAAAGATGAAGATAAATTGGACAAGGTATTAAATGCTCTAAAGGATTTATCTGTGAGGGTAAATAAAATAGAGAAACAAAAGTTCTTCCGTCAAGATAAATCCAGACTACACGATATGCCTTACAACACTACCTGGAAGGATGGGAAACTAGTGCAGAAGAATCAAAATGATAATGTGCAGATACCAGATCCTTTAAAAAAACTCTGAATCAGGTGTCAGATGATAACTTGTGGTGCTTTGCCTATGACATGCCACATTCTCCTTACCAATGTATAATAGCAGAGAAGTTACAGGAAGAAGAAGAAGAATGTGATTGATATACAGATGACCATACCATCAACTTTCTATCATTTGAAGAATACAACTCATCCGAGGAAGAGGGAGATAGTGATGTAAGTTCCAGATGCATCAATCACTAGTGTTGTGTACAACAAATATTCTTAGATGAAGAAGAAGAAATCAAACTCAGGGTTCCCACTGAAGAAGAAAGAGAAAGAATCACAGTGGCTGTAGTGGAACAAGCCAGAAGAACCTATGCTCTCAGGAATAGAACTATAAACCCCGAGCAAGGAAAGCCTTCCAGTATGTTCATGAAAGAAACCAATAAGATATCTAAATAAATGAATAAAATGGATAATGTACAGGGCAAGGATTTAGGAAAAACCAAAGAGAGGGATGTTCAAATTAAAAAACCACAAAAGGGAGAGAAAGAGAGTATAACAAATGCTTCCTCAACACCAACCACTATGTCATTTTACATTGCGAATGCTTTGACACAGATGAAGGTCTCCATCGCATTGCTTGAGATAATGAAGTTCCCTGAATATAGAGAAAAGACTCTAAAAATGATCGTAGATGTCTCAGGAGAAAAGGTGAAGGAGTACAAGCATGGTGGTCAAGATGGTAGTGGTGAAAGTGATTCAATTCCAGCCATATACTTGGGATCAACATTAACAAAGAATTCTTCCCAAGTGGATCATTTCTACTTAACTTTGATGATCAATAACAAGATGATTAAAAACTGCATGATTGATTCAGGAGCAATGATAAATATTATGCCTGCACGAGTTATGAAAGAGCTTGGAATGGGGGTGGATACGACGTTTTGCAAATATTATGCTATGGATAACAGATCTGTTCCAGTTGTGGGTGTTATGAAATATATAGAGTTCAAATTAGCAGCATGCCCTAAAGCATCCTACAAAACAGATATCACAGTGGTAGATGTACCTCCTAATTATGGGATGTTATTATCCAGACAGTGGTCAAACCTAATAGGGGGACATCTCCAGTTAGACTTGTCATATGCAACCATACTAGTAAATGGACATGAAGTGAGAATTGAAAGAGAGCCTCGTTCCTCATATATCATTGAGGATGTGGAAACACCTGAGCTGATATGTTTTATTTAGTTAGACATGGATAATTTTAAAGTACAATTGACAAAGCTAAAGACTGAGGATTTGTCTCCAATTCAATCTTGCATCAAAGAAACTAATGATCAAGTGCAACACATCTAATTTGATGGCTCATGCAGTAAAGAGGGAAGTGGGGCTGGGATTGTATTCATTTCACCAAATGGAGAAACATTTAAGTATTCTTTCAATTTACTATTCAAATGTACCAATAATATTGCTGAGTATGAGGCTCTAATTACAAGACTGAACCTAGCAGTTAAGCATGGAAATAAAATCCTTAGTGTATTTGGGGACTCGGAACTGATAGTGTCCCAAGTTAAAGAAAGATATGTTTCTAAACATATCAGACTGAAGCAATGTAGGAATGTAGTGTAGGACACCATTGAATTGTTTTATGCCTTTCAGATAAATTGGGTTGATAGGTCAAAAAACATAATGGTTGACTTTCTGGCGAATATTGCACTTAAGGAAAATGACATGACATTGAATGGGATATCAGAAGTAGAGATAAAATTCAGACCTTCTATCCCTGATAATCTGTACAACTGGCAGATTTTTCAAGATGATGCCGACTTGCTAAACTTCTTGCAATGTGTGGATCATTATCTGGTGCAGGCTATTAACTTTAATGACTTTGTGGAAAAGACTGATGGGAAATAAACCTTGTTTGGATAGGAAATCATACAACTGAAATCAAACAAACTACCAAGAGGTTTGGTTGCATTGGAAATAACTTTCAATGCACAGGACAAGATAGAAACTAAAGTGACTGCAACTAAGGAAAGTGATGTTGAACAAGTCAACTTGGGAAGTGAGGAGTCACCAAGGCATGTGTTTGTTGGAAAGAAATTAACCCATAAAATGAAACAACAACTGACAATATTGCCTAGAAAATATAGGCATGTGTTTGCATGGTCATATGATGACCTCAAAGCCTATAGAGAAGATCTTTTCCAGCATGAAATGCCCCTTAAACCTAATGCCAAGCCATTTAGGCAAAAACAAAGACTTATAAATCCAACCTTGCTAGCTAAGATGAAAGAAGAAATAATAAAAATGAAAGATGCAGGGATAATCAAATCTTGTAGGTATTCCACTTGGGTTTCAAACCTAGTGCCTATCAGAAAAAAGAATGGAGACATAAGACTCTTTGTAGACTTCAGGAACTTGAATATATCATCCTTGAAAGATAATTACCCATTACCAAATATGAATATAATGTTGCAGAAGGTGACTGGATGTGAACTATTATCTATGATGGATGGATTCTCAGGTTATAACCAAGTGGAAGTCAGGGAGGGTGAGCAATACAAGACAACCTTTACAACACCATGGGGTACTTATGTGTATGCAAGGATGCCATTTGGCTTAACTAATGCTGGGGCAACTTTCCAAAGAGAAATGGATGTAGCATTTGCATAGCTAATAGATGTGATAATGGTGGTATATCAGGATGATCTGACAGCTTACTCAAAAAAGGCTGAAGACCACTGTAATCACCTTGAAAGGATATTAAGAAAAGCTTTAGAATATGAGATTTCTCTTAATCCAAAGAAATGTCATTTTGGAGTCGAGGTTGGAAAGCTCCTAGGACACATAGTATCTAAGGAGGGAGTAAAAATTGATCCTGAAAGAGTGGTTGCGATTAATGAAGTCCTTATTCCAAAAACTGTTAAAGCCATTCAGTCATTTCTGGGACAAATCAACTTTGTCAGGAGATTCATCTTAAACTTTGCAGATATTGTAAAACCTATAGTGCAGATGTTGAAGAAAGGAGCCAAGATAGATTGGGATGCAGAAGCATTGGAGTCCTTTGTAGTAATCAAGAGTGAAATATCTGAGGAACCAGTACTGATATCACCAGATTTCAGCAAACCATTTCTGATCTTTTCTTTTGCCTCTTGTCACACGGTAGCAGCAATATTATTATAGAAGAACCAAAATGGCTGTGAGTAACCCATCGCATATTTCAACTAATAGTTGAGCCCATCCGAGATAAAGTATGATATAAATGAAAAACAAGCCTATGCTCTGGTGAAAGCGGTAAAACATTTCAGACGGTACCTGGTAGGGGCAGAGATCACAACTTATGTTCCTAATGTAGCAATGAAAGATATTTTCAGACAAACAGAAGTAATGGGAAAAAGGTGCAAATGGATCAATCAAATCCAAGAGTTTAACATTGAGCTCAATATTTCACAAGTCATTAAGGGCCAGGGATTAGCTAGACTCATGGCAGGAGCAGATTCTGAAGGATTTCAAGTAAGTGAAGTTGGGTTTGAGGAAGCCAATTTCAGCATCGAGCACACAACATGGTACATATATGTTGTGTATTATCTTAAACATATGAAGTGTCCAGACAATATGACTGATAATCAAAAGAGGACTTTGAAGTTGAAATCATTAAAATATGTGATCATTAATGGCGACTTGTATTGGAAAAATACAGATGGGATCTTGTTGCTTTGTCTAGATGAACATCAAGCAAAAGGAATCCTATAGAAAATGCATGGTGGGATATGTGGTGGTCATTTTTATGCTAAAACCACAACTCATAAGATACTGAGGGCTGGATATTATTGGCCGCATGTATTCAATTATGCCTATGCATATGTTAGAAAGTGTGAGGTGTGCCAGAAGTTCTCAGGAAAACTGAAGTATCAGGGGGATCTCCCATTAAGACCTATGCAAGTTGAAGAACCCTTTCAGCAATGGGGGTTGGATTTCATTGGGGAAATATCAGAAAAATCTAGTGGAGGTCATAGGTGGATATTGGTAGCTATTGATTACTTAACCAAATGGGTAGAAGCAATTCCTACCAAACAAGCTACTAGTAAAGTGGTAATCAAATTCTTGGTGGAAAATATCATTGTCAGGTTTGGTGTCCCTACAAGGATCATCACAGACAATGGTATGTGTTTTAGATACGAAGAATTCAACACCTTCTGTGAGGAGTATGGCATCAAAATATCCCATTCATCTCCATATCATCTCCAAGGTAACAGGCAGGCTGAATCCAACAATAAAAATATCCTCAAAATCATCAAGAAGATGTTAGGACATGATAAGAAAGCATGGTATTCAAAATTGAGTCTGGCACTTTGGTTTGATAGAATAAAAATCAAGAAGTCCATAGGAAAGTCTCCATTTGAATTGGTTTATGGCAAGAAAGCTAGAATTCCGTTGGATAATCTTCTACTTGTCCAAAGATTTATGATACAAGAAGAAATTGATTTGGAAGATCCTTTGCAGGAGAGGCTTGTTTAAATAGTAGAGATTGATGAGGTCAGGATAGAGGCCTAGAGGTAGAATTTTAAGGCACAAAATCAAATGAAAAGGTTATATGACAAAAGGACAACAAATAGGAAGTTTGAGATAGGAGATTGGGTCCTGATGTGGGACGCCAAAAACCAGGACAAAGGTAGGCACAAAAAGTTTGAGGCCCTTTGGCTTGGGCCATATGTGATTATAGAGAAAGCAGGGGAGGATTCTTATTACCTACAAAGTGCGACAAGAGAAAATCAGGAATTGACAGTACATAGACAGTTCCTGAAGAGATTTTTCTCTTAAAATTTTTATTCCCTATACAGTAGATTAGGGTTCATTTTTCATTGTATATACCACCAACCACCATTAGCAGGTCCCTATTCACCAAAGACTATAGATTCTTGAAGGCATTTATAGTATACCTCCATCCCTAGTCAGAGCCACTGTTGAGAATTGATTTTAAATCAATAGAATTCCGTGGTTTCAATTGAAGCTACAAAAGTTTTCTTAAAAAATATGAAATCAACCATGCCCTTAAGAATTTTGATAGAACCCTTGGCATTTTCATCGATGTCAAAATCCAAAAAATTATCGCTCAAACCGAAGCCATCAGGTATACATACTAATCTTTTACCGAAATATCTAGTTTGACCGAAATGGCACATCTATTGTATCGATGAAATCCATCAGTGTTTCATCGACAAGTGACTTATCGAATAGATTTGGGCCTCGATGAGTTCCAAAAGTGGCTCATCGACAATATTATTTTCATTGACATATGGTATGTCAAGGAAACCATAGGAAGATCTCATTGATAAGACTTTTCAAGGAAAAGAGCGTATGAAAGAAACACAAAAGATGTTGACCGAAGATGGCTTTCTCACCGAAGAATAAGGAATCGATGAAACACGAGAGATAACCATCGAAGACTTGTTATCGGCCAAACATAAAAAGTAGAAGGAGAGTATTTTTCTTTTACCGAAAGGGGAGATTTCATCGATGCCAGTGCAGATGTAACACGTGAGGTAAAGCCTTTTCGATGAAAGTGAAGAGGTCAATGAGGTCACAAATCTCCTTGACGATGATGGTAGTTTTATCGAAACTAAGGAGACATCGATGAAACATGACATTTCAAGGGAAGATAAAGTTAAGCTACCAAAGTACATGATTCCGTTGAAAAAGGGTACGACCATAAAACTGATGAGCATCGATGGCCAATATGAAGTGCTGCTAGACGAATGATTAATTTCTACCGCGAGGATCAATACAAGTCTTAATAAAGTCACTACATCACGAATTCAAATAAATGCCTCTGTGACCGTTGTGCAACTGGTAATGGTAACCGATGAAATCACCATGAATGCTCAATAAATTGGCAAAAGAGGAAACACTTCTAAGCAACACTTGAAGAATTCACAGCGAGTTTCAAAGAGCCAAAATGATTCGAGATCAAATTCACGAGTGGTCTACCCCGAATTCAAGTATGTCTTTCACTCTCAGAGCTCTGTAGTGATAATGGAGGGGTCATCTTTTAAAAAGAATAGGGCTAGGAAAGTTAAAGAGACCAAGCCACCGGAAGACAAACCTCAGAGGTAGAAAAAGGAAGGGTGCTCTTTGGCCCAGGACCTAATTGACCAATGTCCTGTGTCAAGCCTTAGGTCTAAGAAAGTTAAAATGGATGAGGAAGGTTTGGAGGATAGATTTGAAGGCTTAGAAGATACTGGACAAATACTAGAGCTTCTAGCATACTATTGTACCATTTTGAAGCTTTAATAGAATCGGTCATTTCTCTCTGCATATGTGTTGTGGATTATCTCATTTTCTGTAGGCAGTTGTTTGTGATATTATCTAAAGGAGATAAGGTTATTCGTATTCTTACAGTGAAGTTTATGTTTCTATGTTATAAACTTGGATTAAAAGGATCTACTTGTGAATTGTAATTGTTCCTTGTAGTTCTTCCTTGGATGGTCTTTTAAGGTTAAGGTTAAACTCATTCAAGTGGTTTATGATTTGAACATTTAGCAGATCTAATAAGAAACAATAATTGATAGATTTACCAAAGGGGTAGGTTTAAAATCCGTCTCACAAAATCATACATTAAGTCATAGGGAAATATAACTCTGTAGCCCAAATAATAGGGAAGACACTGGTCATTCACAAATCACAACTTTTACCATATCAATCACCTTTACTTTATAGAAATAGGAGTAGTTGAGTAGGATATATAGAATCAGTTAGTGATAGTGTATACATATAAATTTCAAGCACAAAATCGAATAGCTTTTACAATAACAATCTTGAACTCATCTAAAAGCCACCTATCCTAGGAACTTATGTCATTCTGAGGTAGGAAAGATTTGGATTAAGATACTCAATTTGATATAAAGAGCATTAGTCACCAAAAGCTACTAGTGATTAGGTATCCCCGCCTAGGTCTTGCAGAGCCTAAAGTGAGAGAGTTAGTAGCCAAATAGGTTTGCTCTATAAGTTGGCCATGTAAATTGGAGGGTTTGATCATGGAAGTTGGCATTTCCTTAGAACCTATCCAATCTGTTGATTTGAGATCCAACACAAGGCTCAAATTCAGAAAGGGGTTCCCAGAAAGCTAGAAATGAGGAGAATAGGCCCATGTAAAGTTTTAGCCAAGTATGGCTGTAATGCCTATACGATTGATTTGTCATTTGATATTGCTTTGTATCCCATTTTCAATGTAGTAGATTTGGTTGTCTACAAGGGACAACTTCCCAAGGAGGATGCGCGAGTTTCAGATGTCCAACAGTCACTTGCCGACCTGCCCTTACTTTGTTCTTCCATGCCTCAGGCTGAGAAAGTGTTGGATTCCCTCGTTCTCAAGAAGACTCGACACTAGGTCTACATGGAACATTTGGTCAAATGGATGCATAAACTTGATTCTGAAGTGATTTGGGTCCCTGAATCAGACTTTGTTAATTCGAGAATTGATCTTTCCTTGCTTCCGAGCACAATCACTTGACTTTTTTGTTTTGGGGGGAGTATGGTGTAGGAGAACCTAAGGGTTGAATTGCCCTTAACCAATTTTGGCTTGTGAGACCTTCCAGTGGTCATGTAAATACATAATGACTGACTCTAGTCCATTTGTTTGGTCGTTTAGTTGCAGTTTCTTGAAATTTTCCTTATCGGCAAGACCTACCACGATTCGCAAGTCTTACCCTGATGAGGTTGCCAGAGTATGGAGTGGTTGTATCGTGTATCGACGACCATCGTGTATTGGGAGGACCTATTTAATGTTACACCGATGACCCGATAAGAAGTGCAGAGCACCATCAGATGTCAGGTTTTGAAGTCTTCCCGATGACCCGATGTAAAATGCGGAAGACATGTTTTGGTAGCTATCCCATGGACCCGATAGGAAAGTTCTAGCCGAGGTGATAGTCATCGGCCATCGCAAGGAATGCTTTAGTGTTACCCTGATGACCCAATAACAAGGCACAAGCAGAGGAGGTAGACATTGGAGACATCGGCCATCGGAAAAGAGCAATGTAATGCTACCCGATGACCTGATGGAACATCACAAAGTGGAGGAAGATGGCATCGGCCATCAGGCCAACATGTTTGGAGGGGTCCCGATGACCCGATGGAAACGCCCAGGAAGCAGAGGAAGGCATCAACCATCAGACGAAAGGATTTATTGCTATCCCGACGCCCGATGAAAAAGTGCGAGTGGTGGACATGGTTATCGACGATTGGCGAAGGTGTGTTTTGGTTACCCCGATCACCCAATGGAAAGGTGCGAACTTTGCAAGTCACCAACGGGCATCAGAAGCCAGGTTCTAAGGCTACACCAATGACCCATTATGAAACTATTTTCTCCAGTTTATAACCGTTTGTGTTTCACGACGAATGGATGAGCTATAAAAGACTAATTATAAGGCATTGGATTGGTTCGATACTACAGAAAACATAAGAGAAATACATACAAGTCTATTTTTTGGTTTTCTATCGCTGAGTGTTGTATTGTCTTGTTTTTGTTAAGTTTCATTACAATTCTGTAATTACAGCTTCCTTTTTGTTGTTCGTTTCTTTGTTTTGAATTCATAGTGTAGATATGGCTCTGTCTTGAACCTTCACCGTGGGATCCACACGGCCATTGGAGTTCTTCAGGAAGAGCCGAAAAATGTACAGTAAGAGTAGAGTAGCAGTAAGAGGAAACCAGGAAATGGCCATCGCCATTTCTGCATACTGAGCCTAGGAGAGCTTGGGAGAAGTCTGGCTAGGTTTCAGTGACCATAAAGGAGTGAGTTCAGGGAGGACTGGTGTAGAAGTCTAATTGCAAAATCAAATAGGATGATGACTTTACAGACTGTGAGTAAGGGTAGTCCTACACCTCTGCAAACATAGTGACAAAATCTAGGAGCATGGAGAACAAGCTTCTTTATGAGCTTGTATCGAGTGTGGTGAGAAAATACTAGTAGGGAAGCACTTAGAAGTCTAGAGGGGTAGACTTGGAACCCGGGAAGGGATAGAAGCAACCATCAAGAAACCTAGTTGATAGCAAACTAGGTAGCCTCACTATCAGGCATCCATTTGATTGTTAATATAGTACCCCATAGAAGTAGAAAAGAAGAAATGGACTAAACCTTGATTATCTAAACCCACTCCAACAATTCCTACAACCCCTAGGTTACCTCCCAAGAAATGACCTCATTATATTTGGTAGCAACAATTTACTAAATTGAAAGTTCTATCTTTTGTAAAAATAAGTGAGAAGGATTTGATGATCTTGAAAAATCCTATGATTCCTCTCTAACTAGATTTGCTAGAGAATTAAAATAGGAATTATATGTGATGCTCTGCAAAAAGGGCAAGTGTTAGATCAAAACCTGTGGTAGTATAACACACAAACAACAAGAAACAAGTGTTAAGGTTAGTATTATTCAACCAAAGATCAACCTAAGCAGGCATATCAAAAGAGACACCAAGAACAAAGTAAAACATTTAACTACAAATATAAATGCAAGAAGACATCTCCAAATGCCTTCTACCATACTCTTGGCTCTTTCTCCTTTGTTCCTCTCCTCTCCAAGTTCCAAACTAGTGTAGCTCTCAACAACTTTTTGCACTATGGATGCTTATGGAGGTTTGAGATTGAAGTATTTGCTCTAAATGTGAATAAAAAGTTAATACTATGCTATTGATACTAAAATGATTTATTTTAACCAAAATGACAATATATGAGTTGATTATGCTAAAATGCTCTCTAGAATTCACTATAGCTTAAATGCATACAAGTTTTCAGGATCTAGATTATGAAGAAATGGGCTCTATTTATAGGAAAAATGGAGCAATGGATGGTTGAGATTGAATAATCTCAACAAGGGTCAGGATTGAATGATTTGAGATCCATGTGAGGGCTTTCAACCCAATCCCAGGATGACAAATGTCAATGTGAGATAGGTTGAGAGGAGAGGGAATAAGCATTAAATGCTTGACGTGACCTGAGAGTTAACTTGGGAGTTAAGGTAAGTTGAATGAATAAATTCTTTATTCAAAGAATAAAACCTTTATCCAATGGATAAACTCTTGTGCAAAGGCAAAAGTGATAAACATGGTCAAAGCAATAAATGCTTGAGGAGACACATGGGTGCAAGTTGAAATAACCATAAATGGTTATGTAAGAGCCATTAATGGTCATGTAAGAGCCATTAGTGGTTTTGGAAGACTTTGGAGGTTAAATTGTTGAACACACAAAGCATTAAATGCTTTTCAAAGACTTTGAAGTCTTTGAGAAGTGACTCCATGTTGCTTAGGAATGTGACAATAATTACTAGGGGATGGATTAGGCTAATTAGGAAGGGGTTAGAAGAATCTAGAAGGGGATTAGGTTTGCAAGTGGATTTGGTGGGTGAGGAAAAATAGGATTTTTATTTCAAATAAATTAATTTATTTCAATAAATGTGTGCAAGTTGCATTTGTAGGAAAATGCAAGTGGGGGGGATAAATGATTTAAATAAAATATTTTATTTAATTTATTTAAAAGAGGAAAAGGGGATTAAATGAAATAAATATGATTTATTCATTTAATTGATTTTGAATTTGGTTGAATTAATTAAAATAAATTGAATAATTTATTTAATTAATAGGAGAATGTTTGAAGATGAATTAATTAAATGTTAATTTAATTAACTGATGGCTAGTGAATTTTTAATCAAATAAATAGAAAATATTCATTTAATTAAAATGGACAGATTTATGTGACTACATTTGCCCCTCTTTGAGACGGTGCGGTTTATCGCGTCGTTTCAAAGAAAGAAAAATTGGTGTGAAGAAATGCCCCATAAAATGTAAATTTAATGGGTGGTATTCCCCCTCGAGAGATGGGCCGATTTTTTTTGAAAAATCGGGCAATCTCTGGAAAATGAATGAAAATTGGCAGGATGGTAGAAGAGAAGAAGTTAGCAACGCAGGTGAAAAATAGAAGAAATCAGAGGTAAAATGGAGAAATGGGAGGCTCGGGAAGTGGACGGGGACCACGACGATGAGTGGGGGAAAGTTACGGTGACTGCGAAGGGTTTAAATGGGGAGAAAGGGGTGAAAACATGATCATTTGTTACCGCGACCAGTGTGAAACCAGAGCTTTGATAGTGACATTTGAGAGGAGTGAGCAACAGTCAAGATGTCGGTACCTATTGTAGAGCACCGTTTCGAGTGAGTCCGTCAATTCCAACGGCCAGACGACTACGAACCAGCGGTACGCAAATTTAAAATTTTAGATTTCATGCCTTTTTTATATGTTTTTTGCTGAGTCCAAGTTGAGTTAGGACAATAGCGCTGAAACTATGTTTTGGTGCTTTTGTGCCACAATGGCGCTATTATGTTGTTGTTTGGGCGCTGTTGAAAATACTAGCGATATTGTAGGCATGTTTAGGCACTTTTGTTTTTTTGAGCGCTATTGAGGGGTCAATTGAGCGCTTTTGTCTTTAAGCAGCGCTATTGCATAGCTGTTGTAGCACGTTTGTAGTTTTAGCACTTTTGCATAGCTGATTAAGCGCTTTTGTTAGGGTTTTAGCGCTATTGTAGAGAAGTAGCACTTTTATTTGCAAAATAGCACTTTTGTTTGCAAGATAATAGATGCCCCGATGCGTGTGAAAAAAATCTCCCGATGCCAATGATGGATGGATGGCGATGCGAAGTGGGAGTTGTTTTGAACCATAGTAGTCTTGATGAGACTTAGGTCATTAGGATAAATGCCTGTTGAAGTCTAGGTGTGCCATGATTGCTTACCTGTTGAGACCCGAAGATACTTGATCAAAGTATCTGTTGATAGTCTAGGTTTAAACTTTAGGAAAGTTTGAAAACAAAACAACTAATGATGATTGATTGATGCCCATATGCAGGAGGATCTACGCGTGTTACAGTTACACGAGAGACATCTAGCAACATAGGGGTTGCGGGATCGACTGACAGAGGCCGAGATTGATTGTATTGTAGTGACTGGGTTGTACGATGTGATGCATATGCCCATGATTCAGATGAATCACGGGTTGCTTACAGCTTTAGCAAAGCGCTGACACCGTGAGATGTGCACATTTCACCTTGCACAGGGGGAGATGACAGTAACTTTGGAGGATGTGTGGCGTATCCTTCATATTCCTATTCGGGGTGAGCTAGTCACCTATGACAGAGCATGGGGGACTGTAGCAGTTCAGCGAGTCTTTGATGAGGACGTGTATATTGATGATGGCTCGATCACCTGGGAGGATATTGCTGCATTATACGAGCCTCTACCAGTAGTTTTGTCAAGAATTATGGGAGGACTACTATGCCCAGATAGGCGATCACATGCTCTGACCGTTGGTTGGGGGTAGGTGATCGAGATGATGATTACAAAGGGGACCTGATTTGCCTGGGGACTTTGTGTGCTGGTGCACTTATATCAAGAGCTGCATGAGGTGGTATACCACGGGAGGGGCTCATTAGCAGTGGGAGTGACGTTGCTGCACATTTGGGCGTGGGAGCACTTACCAGTGACCCAACCAGTGAGTTTGAGATTTTGGGTAGTCGACCAGCCCTATATGTTTATGTACAGTGGTATGATGAGTCAGCCCCACCTGGGGAAGTTAGAGTGGTGACGACAGACATTGGATGATCTCGATGTCGTGATCTGGAGACCTTATCTAGAGTGCAAGCTGTAGGAGGATAATGCGGAGGCACTGCTATATGTTTTTATGACCCGATTCCTCATTGGGAGGACATCTTATCATGTAGAGAGATAGGTGTCGGGCAGGGTTCTGAGGCAGTTTGGACGACATCAAGGATTTCTGAGAGGATCAAGAGAGTATGCGAGAGTGGTCCGAGAGAGGTATGCATGGGGGCCAGTACTTCCATATGATCAGGCATTGGTGGAGTTCCAGACACTTCAGGCGAGGCCATGGGATATACTGCCGAGGGTGGTGGATGCTGGGGTGCCAGATGAGTATACACAATATATGGTAGCTCATCCGATTCTACGGATATTTGATCTAGTAGAGCCGGTTCCTACTTTTGAGGATGAGGGGGGACAGAGACAGAGGAGGGGAGGAGGTCGAGGACCGATAGCAGGTGGAGGAGGGAGAGGAGATGGTGGGGGTGGAGGAGGAGACGGTGGAGGTGGGGGAGGAGACGGTGGAGGTGGTGGTTTAGGTGGCTTAGGTGGTCGAGTCCAGCAGAGAGGGAGAGGCAGATTTCCACTGTGGATATCACAGGGGTCGTTGGTGCCGGGAGGAGTCAGATTAGGTGGTCATGGTATGGAGAGGGAGATCCTAATGGACAAAGGGGAGGGAGCTACTAGAGAGGCACCTATGGAGATAGCGGAGGGAGCGACAGGGGGTGGTGATCCTCGGGAGCATATGCTAGCACATTTGCATACTCGACTGACATCAGCTGAGACACGAGTGGAGGATTTGGAGGCAGAGGTTGCAGCGAGAGATGTGCAGCTATTTGCACGAGAGTCAAAGCTGACTGTAGTATTGCGGGAGAGAGATCAGGTTGTTGACAGGGTGGTCCAGTTGCAGGAGAGAGTGAGGGTTTTGGAGGGAGTACATGGACAGGGGCCATCTCTGGAGGCATTGGCGAGGGAGGTGCAGAGAGCAGGTGGAGAGGTTGATTATTGGTGGGGCCTATATGAGTAGGTGGTACCATCTAGTTAGCGAGCACTGAGCTATTCACAGATGCGACAGGCCAGATCAGTTCGATCCCAAAGGATGCAGAGTAATGGGGGTGTGATGGGTCCTCTACGGAGAGATAGGTCAGGGGGTGCAGGAGCTAGTGGGGGTTTGATGGGGCCTCCACGGAGAGATAGATCAGATGGTGCGGGGACTAGTGGGGGAGCAAGTGGCGATGGTGGTGCAGCATCTGGTTAGAGTGGCATCTGAGAGAGCATTGTACATATATATTTGTATTGTATTTTGGACTATGTCTTGGATGGCTCTTGGTAGCCGATTTTGTAGACTTCATTGTACTCTGATACATGAAATGATATATATGAGGAGATCCCATATTTTGATTATATGCATATTGTGATGTATGGATGCTATGCAGGATGATGTTTTTATGAGTTTATTGCTTAGATGGATATGTGTATATGTATGCATTTATGAGATGATTCCTATATGCATGCTTTTATGATGATTTATGATGTTGGATACTGACATATGAATGCAGGTTTATACATGTGTGCATGTTTTGTTTGATGTAATGCTTTATGTATGTAATGCCATGATGATGATGTATGCTTATGATGATTTATGAACAGGATATTGGTGTTTCCTATTTGATATATTCGAAATGATGCATGCAATATTTTGAATGAATGGTTAGATAATGATATGTAATGATGTTAATGCAAAGAATGAATGGTTTAGATAATGATATGTAATGATGTTAATGCAAAGAATGGATGGTTTATGTATGGATATGCATCTAGATTTTTTTAGATGAATGTAATATGGATAAACAAAATGTAAAGTACAAATGTTTATATGATGATGTCTAAACGAATGCATATGTATAATGGATATATAAAATGGTATGAACCAATGTTTGGAGACAAATGGTTTTATGATTTTAAATGCCTAAATATGATTAAGTAATAATGATAATGTGATGATAATGCAACTTATGGTTTAATAACTGCACCTTAATGTAATTAAAAAAGGAGAATGAATGCAATGTAAATGAATCCTAAAATGAGCATAATAAGACACTTAATAATCGATGAATGAATGCACCTTTTAACTAATGATTAGATAAATGAATGTATGTAATGATAAATGATAAAGGATGATAAAGGATGATAAAATGATAATTGATAACTGACACTAAATGAATGCATAGTAAATGGTTAATACAATCAAGGACAATTTGATCATATGAATCTAATCATCATGATTTATGCAATGATTCAAATGATTAATGAAGACTAATGTTAATAAATTAAATGAACTATATGCAATTTTAATTAAAAATGACATGAATGTACTTGATGCAAAATGTAACTAAATGTAATGATGATATGACCATGATGAATGCAAGGTTTTTGAGACTTTGCATGATGCATTGATGATGTATCAGAGTACTTGGTCACGATTGTATCCGAGACCAACTCAATTCTTACATAACTGTCCATATTAACCTTGTTTATATTTGCATACAAATCATACATATGAATGAGTGAATGGATGGGTGATATGCAACGGAATGCAATATATAAACAGATGAGATGAAATGACGATCCATAGTGCTCTATTTTCATCATTGAGATTTAAAATGTTGTAAGAAAATACAAGCATCTTGACATAATGATTCAAGATGACCATAGTAGTTTTTACATGGATTTGATATAGCAAGTTAATACAAACAACTTGATATAATGGGTCAAGTTGACCAGAGTATTGCTTGTGGAACAAACAAGGATCATCTCCTGTTTATGCATGACTTGGATCGTCCTCCTTGATCTTGGGTTGATCATATCTTGAGACAAGTTCATACCGTAATAAGAGATAAAACCTTTATCCAGTTTGGATGAAGTAGGAGGAACCAAAGAAAGAGCATTTGTTTGGTAAGCAAACAGTATGTACATAAAGAATAATGAATATGGATCCTTGGTAATGGTTCATGCTCATATGGTCAAGGTATACGCTGTAGTCAGCAAGCCATAGTGATCTATGACTGCATTTTGTATAAGATCATGTAGCTTAGTGAACTTCCCACGTAGACACCATTAGTACATGCCCCAAAACTTCATCGGAATAATGCGCTGAAGATACCCAAACAATGCTGTAAGATCCTAATATAGATAATCAAATGAATTACTCACAAATCAACCAAGTATTTGATAGCTTAACACAATTTTCTTGTAAAAGAAAACGTCATTTTTGTCTTTGTTTTGGTAAGGAAGGATGCATCCTTGTTGAAGACAGTTTTGATTGTTGATGTTGATTGTTTGGTCAATTTGAGAAGTGATCATCGTGTGAGAATTGTTCAATGTTTGTTTTGTATCTGTTTGGATGAGTATGCTCAATGTGTTGCCATTATTATTATTATTATTATTATTATTTATTTTATTTTTTTCCTGATGTTTTTGGATTTTGGATTGTTTTGAATGTTTTTGGATTTTGTGAGATAGTTTTCCAATGTTTTTGGTATTTTGTGAAATAGTTTTGAATGTTTTTGGATTTTGTGAGATAGTTTTGAATGAAGAACCCAACTAATCATAAGAATAATGTAGAATCCACTTCCATCAATAGGTTAAGGGCATTGCCCCCAGTTTAGACATGACTATGAAAAAGCGGGATGCAAGACGCATGAAGTACTTTCTTGATTGCAGATTAATAACAAGCCATGGTTTGGACGGATGGATATGGATGCAGTGAATGTGATCACAACAAGTGTGAAAGATAATGGAGCGATAGCCTTTACGAGTGGCACCTGTTTGCCAGGTTTTCACCATCGTACTTACCCAAGGTGCCACCAGAGTGGTTGTTCACCATTTGGATGCATGATTATTCTTTAGTCTTTTTGGTGTTTTTCTATTTTCTTCAGGTCGTTTTATCTGGATGTTTTTTGGTATTTTTGCCAATATATATGAGACCCTGATGCTCTGTACAACTTTTAGGTATAAAACCATTTGAGGTGCATGATGTTGATCGGATCTGCTAGCGGTTCTCCTTCTAGCGTAGCCAACTGATATGCCCCAGACCCAAATACAACAGTGACAACATATGGACCTAGCCAATTTGATTCAAACTTTCCTTGATGTTCTCAGTTGGGCTGGTTACGAGGATTTTCTCGAAGAACAAGATCACCTACTTCGAATGTACGAGGTCTAACTCGATGATTATAGCTTTTGCTCATGCGCTCCTAATAGGCTTTGAGGTAATTGTATGTAGCTTGTCGCTTCTCATCAAGGAGCTCTAAGTCCTGAAGATAGGATACTTTGTATGCTTCATCATCGATGAGATTGTGCAAGGAAACCCGTAGTGATGGTATCTCAACTTCAATAGGTAAAATAGCTTCTGCACCATAGAACAATGAGTATGGAGTTGTGCTTGTAGGGGTTCGAATGCTAGTTCGATATGCCCATAGTGCTGGATTCAATTGAACATGCCAATCACGACCGACATCATTGACTGTCTTCTTTAGGATCCTCAATATGTTCTTGTTTGATGCTTCGGCCTGACCATTGCCTTGTGGGTAATAGGGAGTGGAAAAGCGGTGTTGCATGTGAAATTTCTCACAGAGTTCATGGACATCCTTATTTTTGAAAGGAAGACTGTTATTTGTGATGATGGATATGGGTACACCATACCGACAGATGATGTAATTAAGGATGAATAAGGCGATCTGCTTGCCGGTAACTTGGGTAAGTGGAACAACTTCGATCCACTTTGTGAAGTATTCGGTGGCGGTAATAATGAATTTGTGGCCGTTGGATGAAGATGGATGGATTTTACCCACAAGGTCAAGGCCCCATTGACAAAAAGGCCATGGTGTTGTGATTGGTTTCAATTTTTGTGCCGGTGCATGTATTAGGTCTCCATGAATTTGGCATTTCTTGCACTTCCTAACAAAGTAGTAGGAGTCTTTTTCCATAGATGGCCAATAGTATTCATTGCGCAGGAGTTTCTTGGCTAGTGACGGACCACTTGCATGGGTTCCACAAATTCCTTCATGTACCTCTTCCAAGGCCTTTGTTATCTCATCTTGTTCCAGACATCTAAGGAGAGTACCATCAAGACTATGTCAGTATAGGGTTTCAGCAATAATGGTATATCGAGCGGTTTGGCGAATGAAGGTTTTACGTTGGTTATTCGATTGGTTAGGAGGAAGTGTGTGATCACGGGGGTAGGTGTAGAACTCACCATACCATGGGGATTCGGAACTGATAAGGCGACATATCATCTTAGATTCGGGGATATCATAAGCGGGAATCCAAAGCTGTTCTACCAAGAACTCATAGCGTGTTGAATTATGTGGAAGATCTAGGAGAGATGCGATGGTAGCCATAGCATCTGCAGCTTGATTCTGATCTCTTGGTATCTGCTCAAAGGTGATAGTAGTAAATGATGCCTTTAATTTGTCCACCATTTGCTTGTATGGCATGAGCTTGTCGTCCTTGGTCTGATATTCATCTGTTGCTTGTCGAATGACTAGTTGGGAGTCGCCATATACTTGTAGCTCTTGTAATTTCCATTGTACGACCAGCCTAAGTCCTGTGATCAAGGCCTCATACTCTGCTATGTTATTTGTGCATGGAAATGTGAGCCTGTAAGACTTCGGGATGCTATCACCTTGAGGTGTGATAAATAGAATGCCTGCCCTCAAGCCATGCCTAGTATACGAACCATCAAAGTATAGTTTCCATGGTTGTGCTGTTGTGATCATGAATATCTCTTCATCTGGAAAATTGGAAATGAGGGGATGATCGCCTATGAGTGGTGCCTCGGCCAACTGATCTGCAATAACTTGTCCTTTAATAGCCTTACGGTCCACATACTCGATGTCAAATTCATTTAGAATCATCACCCATTTGGCTAAGCAGCCTGTCAATGCTGCTTTGTTGAGTAAATACTTGAGTGGATCAATCTTTGCAATGAGTTGTACCTTGTGTGTTAATAGATAGTTCCTTAGTTTAGTGGCTGCCAAGATTACTGCTAGGCAAGCTCGCTCAATAGGTGTGTAATTGAGTTCATAGCCCACCAGTGTACGAGAGATGTAGTAAACAACACACTCTTTCCCTTCTGCATTATGTTGTGCTAATAGTACACCCAATGTTGTACTTGTTGCTGATATATAGAGTAACAGAGGTCTACTTGGATCTGGTGGGATCAACAATGGCATATTCATGAGATAATCTTTAAGCATCTGGAATGCTTGCTAGCATCTTGCATCCCATTGAAAGCGGATGTTTTTGTGTAGCAGATGTGTAAAGGGGTGACACTTATCTGCCAGTTGTGCAATGAATCTGTGGATGGATTGTAGTCGTCCTTGTAATGTCCTTAGCTGACTGATGTTCTTTGGAGGTGGCATGTCCATGATTGCTTTTACCTTTGCTGGTTCAACCTCAATACCTTTGCTGGAGACAATGTATCCTAGAAGCTTACCAGAGGTTACTCCAAAGACACATTTCTTTGGGTTGAGTCGAACATGGTATTGTTCCAGTCTATCAAATATTTTATCTAATATGTTGAGATGCCCTTCTCTGGTGAGTGATTTTGCTAGTAAGTCATCTACATAATCTTACATCATAGTATGCATCATGTCACGAAAGATGGTGTTCATTGCTCATTGATAGGTCGCTCTTGCATTCTTGGGACCAAAAGGCATTACATTCCAGCAGTATGTGCCCCATGGACATGTGAAGGTTGTCTTATGTTGATCCTCTGGTGCGATTTTTATTTGATTGTATCCTGAAAAGCCATCCATGAGTGAAAGCATGGCATGCCCTGCTGTTAGGTCTACTATGATGTCGATTCTTGGTAGGGGGAAGTCATCCTTAGGACATGCCTTATTCAGATCTCTGAAGTCAGTACAAATACGGATGCCCCTTTGGTTTGCCGACAGGAACAATATTGGAGATCCATTTTGCATAATCAATTGGTCTAATGAAACCAACATCTAGGAGTTTCTTGAGTTCTGTTTTGACTAGTACTGCAATCTGAGGATGCATCTTGCGAAGCTTTTGCTTGATAGGCTTGGCTCCTTCTGCTACTGTGAGGTGATGCATGACTAAATCAAGATCAAGTCCAGGCATGTCTGCATATGACCATGCAAAGTTAATCTGGCACTTCTGGAAGAATTTGACAAACTTGGGTTGTTCCTTTGAAGTTAAAAGAGATGCCAGATGTATGATGTGAGGAGTTTCAGGAGTCCCCACATTGTATTCTTTGGTTTCTTCAATGAGAATCATTGATGGTTCCCGTTGTGTGCTGCAGGGAAGGAAGTCAAACCTTTCATCCTCAGGCACCTCAGAGAGGTTTTCACCGCTGGATACGCTCTTTCTTTTTACTTTTGTTGAATCAAACAGTGCCACGGTGTGGTTTTCACTGGAAGATCCATGTTTTATTGTTATATTTTTGCAGCTGAAAGGTTTGGCATCTGCCCCAAAGTATGTTGTGCTATTAAGTTCAATGGTGAATCCAGCTTTGTGATCCCTGCTTGGTATGTTATCCCGTAATTCCAAAAAGTCAATGATCGCCTCATCATTTTGGAAAAGGTCAAGACATGGGGGATTAGGTTGGTTCCATTCGATGAGTTCAGGATGAATAATGGGCATTACTTCATCGATTAGGTTAAGTTCGTTAGATGTGTCAGTGAGGGTTAAGACATTATGGTGAGGGTCGTTGATGGTACTCTCCCTGTCAGAATCAGGCATCAGATGTGACGTAGGGTCTGTGGAAGATGTTTCCAGCTCAGGAACCCAAGAGGTCATTATCTGTGCTTCTCCGTAAACAGGGATGTCTTTGCGAGGTGGAGGTATTGATGTGTCTTCCTCATCTGAAGTATTAAGCTGAATGGAATCAAATTCCCATTCATGTGAGTCAGTCTCTGAATCACTTTCCAACATCCGATTACTATACCATATTGGGATGCCCTTTGTGTTAAACACGACAGGTGTGATCGGTTGATGTACTTTTGTAGATGAAATGATCGGTGTTGTAGGAAGGATGATGGGGATCAATGAATCTGATATGGGGAGTATCGGTAATGTTGACTCAACTGCTTCTGCTGGAACTGCTGGTGTTGTAGATACTGTTGCGGGTTTTGATACAGTTGCTGCTGCTAATGGTGCTATTGATGTTATTGTTGTTGTTATGGGATTACTATTTTGATTGGTGGGATGATTGGCATTGTAGATGATTGTGCTGGGATTTTGAGCCTCGGTGGGGCAGTCACGATGGTGTTTGATGCTGCTTTGATAATGAAAGGTGTCCTCTTTGCAATAGGCTAATATAGTGGTTTGCTAGGTTTTCCTTTGAATCTGAGCTTAGGAAAGATCTCCTTTTCAAAGCCTAGCAGTGGTTCATGTCTTCCTTGTTTGCAAGGTCCTAAAGCACTCTGACCATCATAACCCATTCTTTGCATAATGAGGAGGCCTTTGCCATACTGATCCGTGGGAAGTGTAGCTTGTGGCATATCAGTGGTGATGGGATCTTTATAGATCCATTCTGCTAAGTCCTCATCTTTGGTTTCTTCTTCTTGACTCTTCCCAAGGATGAAGGGCATCAAAGCACATGCTGGCGTGATCAGTGGTTGCTAAAGTAACTGCTGCAGTTTGCCATGTGTTCTAGGAGAAGTGGGCATTTGTCCCACACAAAAGAGTTGACTCAAATTGTATTCCCTAGGACCTTCCTCTGCTATTTTCATCTTAAGCTTTTCTTGCTTGGGTATAGTGGTGTTCAAACTGGCAAGAGAGGCTGGACTTATATATGATGTGGAGGAAATGGCTTCTCTATTGTTAGGAACGGTAATCTCTGGTTGATGACTGATATTATGACAATATGAAAAGGGATTTGCATCGCCCAGGATTGTGATCTCTACACCGTTACGTGGGAACTTGATACATTGATGGTAGGTAGATGGAACGGCTTGCATGGCATGTATCCAAGGTCTTCCTAACAATAGATTGTATGGCAGAGGAAGGTCCAGAACCTAACAGATGATATGCTTCAACACAGGGCCCACTCAGATTGGTAGTACCATAGCTCCTTTGGATGAACGCTCTGCATCGTCATAGGCTTTGATTGTGATCTTCTTACGGGGATCCACTGATTCTATTGCATATCTCAAAGCGGTGACCAACTACAGTGTACAAATATTTAAGCCTGCTCCATTGTCGATCAAGAATCGCTTGATCCTATGTTGGTTGATAAAGCCTTCAATGTGTAGCGAAGCATTATTGCTGGAAGGAAGAGTTGTCACTTTCGGAAAAAGTGAGACAAGGTGATGACTTTATACTTCCAACCATGGCTTGGAATTGATCTGTATTTAGGTTTGCAGGGACTGACGTCTTTTGGAGAGCTTGATCCAAGATTGTCTTATGAGATGGAGATAGGCGTAATAGCTCTAAAATGGATATAAGCGCGGGCATTTTGTCTAATTGTTCCACAAGATTGTACTGCTTTGGTATGGAGGTGGTGCCTTGTGGAGTTGCCTTTATGGTAACCTTGTCGCGACGTGTAACAACATTGCAATTGGAGCTGGGATTTTTGATGGTTATAGTTGTAATTTGTTCACTGGCATCATACAGGTGATTTACAGTATAATTATACATCGCCTGTGTATAATCAATGCTATTAGTGCCTCTCCTGGAAGTGGAAGGACCCCTTTGATCTTGTGATGGAAGTGGATTTTTGAACATCAGATGATCATTGTTTGTTGTTTTTGGGTCATGTCCTTAGATTTCGATTTCAGCTCGGTCAATAAGATCCTGAATAACATCTTTTAATCTGTGACAATTGCTTGTCTTATGTCCTCTCCCTTGATGGAAATCACAATGTTTAGTATCCCTCCACCATGCTGGTTTGACTTCAGGTTCATAGTTTGATGTTTTAGGTAGAGTTACCAAATTTTGAGAAACCAGTTGTCGCAACACCGTTTCGATGGGTTCCCCTAAGGGAGTGTATGTTAGTCTGCGATGGGGGATTCTGTCCTACAAATCGAACTACAGGCTGTGCACTTTTGATAGTTCTGGCATCCACAACCCCATCGTTGACGATATTTTTGTTTTTGTTTTAGAAGCTTGGTTTGTCACTATTGAAGCGTGGGTGAGGACCATCCTTTGGTTCATTATAGATTTTGAAAAGTCCTTTCTTGATGAGAGCTCGCTCACATTTTAAGCCCTTGGTGATCATGTCATTAAAAGAGTCTGTGTCTTTGACATCCAGGTGAAACTCAATTTCTTCATTTAAGTTGGAAATAAATATTTCCACTAGTTCTTGTTCAGGTAACTAAAGAGAACGTATGCTAGACATTTGACGCCATCATTGCAGGAATACTGAGAATAGTTCACCTAGTTTTTGTTTAGTGTTACACAGATCAGCGATGGTGATATCACGTTCAATGTTATGAGAGTAATGTGCAAAGAACTTCCGAACTATCTCTTCAAAGGTCCTAATGCCACCTGGTAGTCAGGAAAACCATGATGTGGTTGTTCCTCCCAAGCTTTGGGGAAAAAGTCGCATTAGGTATGTGTCCTCATATGCCACTTCGAGGCAAGCTGAATGAAATTCTCTGACATGATCGCGAGGATCTCCCTTTCCTCTATATTTTTCGAATTTGGGTGTTTCGAATCCTCGTGGAAAAGGTGGCATATAAAGATTCCTATCAAAGGGATAGGGACAAATTTCATTGAGTGAGAATTGATTTGTTTTCACACCACTATGAAGTTGTTGGGCGAGATTTTCAACTTGGTTCCGCAACATCTCTATTTCATTTGGAGGAGGAGGTGGTGGGTTACCTCGAGGAATGTTATATCTGATGGGATCTCTACCTCTTTCTTCTTCATGGTGACTTTGTCATTCTGATGCTTGTCTTAATTGGGCAAGATCAAAGTTAGAGGGGAGCTTGGCTCCTTCTTGAGCGAGCTTTAAAAAGTGAGCATCCGCATTGCTCCTGAGTATTTCGTCAAAAAGTCTGTTAAAGAGAGGGTTATGTTGGGCCCTTTCTATTGTTGCAGGAGTAGGAGTACTTGGGTTTTCGTCATTCGCATTTCCTCCAAGTGCTTCTTGAAAGTCATTGATATTTTCCTCCTCTTCTTCTTCAATTTCCATTTCTCGTTGCCTTGACTGTAATCGGGTTTGAGCCATTTTGCTTATGAGTCTTTGTTGAAGTTGGGTGAAAATGATGATGAGTTGTTGATGAAATGAAAGATTCATGGTTGATGAATTGTGTTGCATGTGGATCTCTAGCACTTAAAGGTAGATGTGACCGAAATTCTTTCTTTGAATTGCTTGTTTGTTTTTGATAAGGTTTGTTGTGATAAGGTTTAGAGAAATCTGAGATGTGTTATAGACTTAACTACCTAGTAATGAGAGGATTCACTCATAAACTAGTTTTAACCTGCATAGATATGTCTCTTAGGATGAGCTTATCCTAGATGAAGAAATAATCTAAAAAGTGATGGGATGTGTTTGATTCAAGCAATATCCAAAATAGAACTTAGGACAAGAACCTCTTAATGTTTTGAGAGTTGGAATGGATTGATGATGAAGTGATGATGTATGAATGAGATAATGGATGAAATATTTTAACTTCAATAAAAGCTTTGTGTCACAAATGGCACAAATTCTACCTCTTCCCTTTTGGGTGTTGGTGGCATTTCTCGAGCTATGTTGTATGTGATACAAACGTTTGGGAAGAAGTTGGGATTAATCTTGCCTCCTTGGTTTTTGTGATAACTCAAAGCTCTATATTGCATAAAAGCTCTGCGGTTTAATGATTCTAAATCAAATTCATTTGTTTTGCCTTGAAGGTAGAGACGCATGTGACGTAGAAAAACTCTATGAGAGACAAAGATTTGTCTATTTAGATAGAAGAATTTCCTCCTTTTGATCAAAGCCTTTGAACTCAATGGTCTTCTTTTCAAGGTGATGTTTTGATGAAGATTCTTCTTTCTCAAGATGTGAAGAATGGTCATAAAGTTTGATACTTTTCTCTTTGTTTTTTTGGTTGTTTTTGAAAGATGTTTGGTTGGATGAATACTTGTTTTGATTTTTGGATTCTATGATATTTTTTTTGACAAGAAAACAAAGCAAGCACACACAAACACAAGAATGTTGCCTAAAAGGCACAAATGAGTATGGCTCTAGATCAACCCAATCCTTGGACTTTTTATGACCCTTTCCTTTAAGTGTATTTTAGGTGCTTTTTCTTTCCAAAGCTTGAAGTCGGCTCTATTTGCACTTGGTCTCTGACTCAAAACAAAAACACTTCAAACACTTTGTATCCCTAAGGTCAAATGGCCAGTTGTGATAAATTCAGCCCACATCTTGATATTTCTTCGACTTTGGTACTACATACCTTATGAATCCCGCCGTGGCAGGTAAGGATGTGATATCCTAAGTCTTGCGTGAGTATAACAAATAGATGATCCCTATGATGGGGGAGTCACCACTTTTATCAAGCCACAAGTGACTTTTCAAAAAGCTATGTTTCTACTCAAGGAAATATGTATGGTGAGTATCTTAGGAGAAAAACCATCTATGCTCTTGCACTGAATTGTATCTCAAATATTCTCAATCAATAGAATGGGTGGGCTACTACTTAAAGGTGTTTAGTAATGTTCGATGTTTTTGGACATAAGTTCATTCTGCAGTGACTCACTTAAGAGCCTTGTAACTTGTGGTGGGGCCCATTTGTCCTTTCGGCAAGTTACACTACAGGAACAGCTATACCCAAGGCTACAACTTTCACTCTCACCTGATTTCTATAGTGGCTCGAAGGATTTACCGCGCGAGGTCGTTCCCAAGAGTGATGTGTCTCTTGGTAGGCCTCTCTTAAAAATATAAACTTTGAGTGTTACTAACACTTTTCTCTTGCACCTAGGACCACGAAAGCCAAGGGAGAGGATAGTGTGTGTTAGAAGTAGGACCACTCAACCAACTCTTTTGCACAAATGTGCCAAACACAAAATGCACTTGTTCTTTTTAACTTGCCATCGCAATGTGTTTAACTATTTGGAGATGTTGCTCCAACAATCATGGTGTTCTTTTTAACTTCAAATGCAAAGTTTTTGAGTAAACTAGAACTTTGAAAATCATGGTCAACTTAATTTGAAGCACGTATGCATGAAGGAAAATCGCTTTGCAAAAATTGAGACAAGTTAATTGTGAATTTTATTTGCACCAAAATTTGAAGCGTGGATTGTAAATTTTTGCTTAAGTTTGATGCTAGAAAATAATTTTGTCTTGTTGATTTTAAGCACCAAATGAAAAATTAAGCCTAAACTTGCAATAAACAAAGTTGTTTTGTTCAATTTTAGAGCACCAAATACAAAATTTGATCCTAAGCTTGCAAGAAAGAAAATTTTGTTTTGTTCAATTTTAGAGCACCAAAAACAATTTTTTGATTCTTAAGGAAGTTGGCTTTAGATCTGCACAAGAAATGAACAATTAGTAAAAACCGAACCTATGGTGGGCTTCTACAAATCTAAGAATTTTCACTTTTTCGGTTACAGGGTCTTTTTTACAACATTCTGTTACAATAGCGCTACTCTGTGTTTAAACAGAATCGCTATTTAACACAAACACGCTAATATAGACACAACAATGCTAAAAGAAAAATTTTGACAGCAAAAGCAATAGCGCTAAAACATGCTCAAAAGTGCCAAAACAAGTTCAAAAGCGCTAAAACAAGGTCAATAGCGCCAAACTTGGTACAATAGCGCTATTGTAAGAACAATAGTGCTAGAATAACAAGTTGCAATAGCGCTACAACGTGATCAAAAGCACTAAAGCGCAACCTGTGTGTCAAGTTCAACATTCAAACATGTTAGTTGTCAAAAAAGAATTGTTTTTTTTTAGGTGTTTGGATTGATGTCGGGTTCACCAAATGATGCTCTACAAAAAGGGCAAGTGTTAGATCAAAACCTGTGGTAGTATAACACACAAACAACAAGAAACAAGTGTTAAGGTTAGTAGTATTCAACCAAAGATCAACCTAAGCAGGCATATCAAAAGAGACACCAAGAACAAAGTAAAACATTTAACTACGAATGTAAATGCAAGAAGACATCTCCAAATGCCTTCTACCATACTCTTGGCTCTTTCTCCTTTGTTCCTCTCCTCTCCAAGTTCCAAACTAGTGTAGCTCTCAACAACTTTTTGCACTATGGATGATTATGGAGGTTTGAGATTGAAGTATTTGCTCTAAATGTGAATAAAAAGCTAATACTATGCTATTGATACTAAAATGATTTATTTTAACCAAAATGACAATATATGAGTTGATTATGCTAAAATGCTCTCTAGAATTCACTATAGCTTAAATGCATACAAGTTTTCAGGATCTAGATTATGAAGAAATGGGCTCTATTTATAGGAAAAATGGAGCAATGGATGGTTGAGATTGAATAATCTCAACAAGGGTCAGGATTGAATGATTTGAGATCCATGTGAGGGCTTTCAACCCAATCCCAGGATGACAAATGTCAATGTGAGATAGGTTGAGAGGAGAGGGAATAAGCATTAAATGCTTGACGTGACTTGAAAGTTAACTTGGGAGTTAAGGTCAAGGTTAGTTGAATGAATAAATTCTTTATTCAAAGAATAAAGCCTTTATCCAATGGATAAACTCTTGTGCAAAGGCAAAAGGGATAAACATGGTCAAAGCAATAAATGCTTGAGGAGACACATGGGTGCAAGTTGAAATAACCATAAATGGTTATGTAAGAGCCCTTAATGGTCATGTAAGAGCCATTAGTGGTTTTGGAAGACTTTGGAGGTTAAATTGTTGAACACACAAAGCATTAAATGCTTTTCAAAGACTTTGAAGTCTTTGAGAAGTGACTCCATGTTGCTTAGGAATGTGACAATAATTAGGGGATGGATTAGGCTAATTAGGAAGGGGTTAGAAGAATCTAGAAGGGGATTAGGTTTGCAAGTGGATTTGGTGGGTGAGGAAAAATAGGATTTTTATTTCAAATAAATTAATTTATTTCAATAAATGTGTGCAAGTTGCATTTGTAGGAAAATGCAAGTGGGGGGAGGGGAGGGGGATAAATGATTTAAATAAAATGTTTTATTTAATTTATTTAAAAGAGGAAAAGGGGATTAAATGAAACAAATATGATTTATTCATTTAATTGATTGTGAATTTGGTTGAATTAATTAAAATAAATTGAATAATTTATTTAATTAATAGGAGAATGTTTGAAGATGAATTAATTAAATGTTAATTTAATTAACTGATGGCTAATGAATTTTTAATCAAATAAATAGGAAATATTCATTTAATTAAAATGGACAGATTTATGTGACTACAATATGCTAAGCAAGAACCAAAGGAAAAACTACTATAGGTGGATGGCGATATTTGCCCAAGATTAAACTAATGAAGAAACATTCAAATCATGGGCTTATTCCATATTTCCCATCACAAGCTCTGGATATGTAAGATAAAAGAAAACTTAGAAAGGATATGTGGAGCTCATTTTCCTCAGTACTAACCAAAAGCAAACTTATATGGATAGGGAAATCGCCTCTTAAAAATATTATCCTAAGTGAGGCATTTATTTTGACATAATTAAGACAAATAAAAAGATTGTATTTTTGGCTAACTATATTTATTTTGAAATTTCCTCAACCATTGAAAATATATATTTTTTGGGTCGGTGAAATATTGATTATTTATATTAATATATCAAGATTTAAACCCATCCTGAAGCAAACAGGGATACAACTAAGCGGGCCACCTCCTCAAAACAACAAAGCACCAAAGTGCAAAGACTCATTAATAGGTCATCAAATCACTTCTTTAATTTAACTCTGCTCTTGTCAAGTGAAGGAAGAAACAACTGCATGTTAAAGGTTTCTTCTTCCTTACCTCTCTTGTTCCTCTTCCTCTTCACCTTTGTCCAACCTTCCTCCTACCCTTCAACATCTAGTGTCATCTCCTTGGATGCACCATCAAAAGACCTTTCTCTCTCAATTGTGCTCTATGGTCAAACCTGTTTATCGTCTTTCTCCACCACAAACCTACACCCCACATTGTCACTGTTTTAAAGCATTGCCTCTAACCCTCCCGAGGCCTTTGTAGTTTTAGGATCTATACCCTGTTACTTCTCCACAACATCTTTTCCTTTTACATCCTTTGGTGTATCCATAATTTATTTTTCCACCATGTAATGATTGGGATGAACTTCCCTCCACCAAGTTACATGTGTATGTTGTTTTCTCTTGGCACAATTTGTAGCAATGTGCATAATTGGCACAAAAGACTTCATAAAATTCCTTTTGTTCCAGATCATAGTAAGTTCATCTTGATTTACTTATTTTTTGATATTTTCCTTTTCTTTATCATCTTTATTTAGCCCGCTCTTTATTTTTCTCTCTCTTATTTATCGCTTTAGGTACACGTTCTAATATTTGGCTTTCCTTTATATGATTCAAATCCTCTTCAACCATCTTTATCCAAATTTTAACTTATGGAGATTTATCTTCTTCCACAACAATATGAATAATCTCATTCTCAGATTCAGGTGTAGTCTCAATCTGATTCCATTCTCCACAAACTTGCACCAACAAACAATTGCTTCTATTATTATTTTTCACATAACAAACATTTCCATTTGTTCTCATACCTTTCAGAACTAATCTCCCAGTACCTCATTTTTTATTTCACATTCAAACTCTTTAAATATGACCTTATAACCTTTGTTGCACATCTAGCTTACACTTAACAAATTATGTCTTAGACCTTTGACATTGTAAACATCATTAGTCTTATGCTTACCATCAATTGTAATGCTTCCTTTTCCATAAATAGGTGTAGCTTCCTCTCTTGCAAATTTTACCGATCCTCCATCATACTTCTAAAGTTTAATAAACTTTCCTTTTACCTCCCATCATGTGATTTGGGTATCCAAAGTCAATGATCGAAGCCTTTGGTTCCACTTTAGCGTGCAAAGCAGTTTTTCCTTTTGTAAGGGTTCCATTGTTCTTCATATTACTGATCTTCCAGACATTCCTCTATCCTTCTCCTTTATAGACAAGATCAATAATTCTTTATTTTAATCATCACCATCATAATCTTCAGATAAGTGTGTCTCTATTGATCAAAAACCTCTTTTTCCTTTATCTCTATTATCCATCTTCTTATTTCTATCACTACTTTGGTATCTATCCTTCATTTCATCATCATCAAATCTCTTGAAATCTTCCTTATACATACACCTAGAAGCATAATGACTAGTTATACCACAATTAAAGTATTTTAGATGTAACACACATTTGTACTTTTCGGTTCCTCTTTTCAGTCTTCTTACAAAGTTCTCTTCAAGCTCATCCCTTTCTTCACTTCCTTCCTGTTCATCTATAAGATTCTTTGAAATAGTGAATGTCGCTTCTCTCCTTTCCTTTTTGATATCATTCATTTTAGCAATCTCAAAAGAAGATAGTGAGCCAAGAAGCTAGTCTTGTGTGTACTTATCAAGATCATGACTCTCCTCAATAGAAAACCGTGTGTGTGAAAAGTGGAATAAGTATATGTAAGCTGTAAGACACAACACTTCAAATAAGTCTTTAAATGTATGGTTAGACAGATATAAGCATGAATAATAAAACCATCACAAATCAACCAATTGCCTTCTAAAAGATGTGAGTATAGACTTTCTCTCAAATTTGTATAAGAAATACCAGTGACTAGACTACACCAAGACGAAGGATTTAATCTATATGAGCATGATATTAAGCTAAATGGATGCAAGATTATGCTAGATGGATGAATATTAAGCTATATGAATTCAAACAATCATAATTGAACTAAATATGCAAAAAGAAAAGCTAAGATGCAATAATCTCATAAAAGAAAGCACAATATCTTCAATGACTCCAGAGCAAAAATTGCATAATAACAATAAATCTCTAGGGTGTTTTGAATGAGAGATGAAGGCTGAATTTATAGAGAATCACAAGAGAGACCAACGGTCAAGATCAATTAGCAATGAGCAGTTGAGATTATTCAAGAAATTAGCACAATTTTGGATAATTGAAACAATTGAGAGATTAGATTCAGCTAACCTTGAGATAGATTCCAATTATAGTTAGATTGAAATGCATTCAGATTAGAAGTTTGAGTTTGCATTAGAGATATAATTCAATTAATTCCGTGCACTTGAGATGAAAATAAGTAATTCCATGCATATTTCTTTGATTTATTCAAGAAAATAGTCTTTTCAATGCAACTGAATTTCTTTTCTCAAAAGTTTTGAGTTCCAATTTTAGAGAATGATTAAATTCATTTAATTGTTTTTCTGATTTCAAGTCCTCAATTTAGAAGAAGAAATAATATCTCAAGTTTGATTTCTCTTTCAATTCAATTATTTTTATTTTATTTTCAATTTAACTCTTGCTTTGCATATTGATTCCTCTTTTGTAATAAATTAATTCCTTTTTTATGATTAATGGCAAATTTATTAATTAATTAAATATTCTAGGATATTTAATAAATTAAACAGGATAATTGATCAAAATGATTTTATTGGAATGATTTAATTGATTAGACAAATATTTTATTAATATAGAATAATTCACTTGCCATGTGACATTTAATGATTGAAGAATTAATTAATTGTGTGCTCAAAGTTGATTTAATTGCCTTTGGTTAGGACCTTGGTGATGTTGTTGAGATTAGGGGCCCATGGTTTAGGTGACCATTTTTAGGGTATTACATTTGCCCCTCTTTGAATTAATGTGTGAGCAACACGTTGGTTCAAAGAATAGTTGATGTCTAGGAGATACCAGTTCTGAACTTGATTGATCACGAACCAGATGAAGAGAAAGGTGTTTATCTTATTTTGAAGCGATGAAACTAAACAGAGTTGATTAAAGCGATACTGATCCCGAACTTGATTGAACTAGGACCGATGAAGAGAAAAGGTACTGAACTTGAACTTGATTGATCAAGAAGTGGATCTTACGGATCTAGAACTTCATTGAACTAGACACGGTGAGCGAAGATAAAATCGATCTTGAACTTGATGGATCAAGATATGATGAGAGAAGATAAACTGTCCAGCTTGATTTGATGCAATGAAATTGAACACCTACTTAGATTGAGTGTGTGATCAAAGATACTCTTTAAACTTTTGATTGAGTTTAAATGAATAATCAACTTGATGAAAAGCGATGAAACTGATTAACATTAAGAGACCGATTCAGAAGAAGGCAATATCAGCTTGATTTAAAGTGATGAAGCTGATATGCCTTTAGTGATTAATTTGACTCAAATGAAAAAGAAATCTCAACTTGATATGAAGCAATGAAGCTTAGATGCCCCTTAGTGATAAGAATTTGTTTGATTTTCTTTAGTTGAAAAGATTTTTGCTTGACTTTTGATGAAGATTTGAAAATTTTCTCAACTTCGAAGATGTGAGGTCATGAGGTCATGAGTATGCCCCCTCGGGAGAGAAATCGAAAGATAGCGAGGGTACATGATGATTATAAGCAATTGTTGGCGATGATAGTTATTTGAGCACAAAGAATGATTCAAAGGAATATTTGAAGATTTAGCAATGATTGATGAGAAATTGAGCACAAGTTGAAGAAAATAATGAACATTTGATGAAAGCGCTAAGTGGTCATAGTTGTGCGAAATTGACTAGAAGAATGATCTCGGATTTTGATTTCAATCTCAAAAATGGAATCAAGATGGGCAAATTAGCTAAGGGTAGAATTTCCATGTCCATCAGAGCAAGTTGAAAAATTAGGTTTTGGCTATATAAGGGGTCCAAGTGTTATTTTCAATTCATTTTAACCTCTCCAAATTTGAAATTTGAAAATCCCTGTGCGAAGAAAAATGGTCATTCCGATCCAGGAGTATCGATTCGAGCACCAGAGACGTCATAATCGACCGCGAAATTATGAGTCAGCGGTAAGGGACTAATCTTATGCCTTTTTATTTCATCAATTTTGATTTTTTGTTGATTTTTTTTGCTTTTTATGGCGTTAAAAACTAGTCAGTGTCGTTTTGTCATGCGAGACGATAATGTGTCTCGTACGACAAACTATTTTTTTTGTGTTTTGTCATTTTTGCCCATTAGATTTTTCGTCTGGGACCTCCCCACGTATCGTACGAGTGTTTTCTTGAAAGATCATTTTATCATGCGATTGCATGTAGTTTATCGTATGGGAGTCTTTTGTCGTGCTAGGTGAATTCCTAACTCGTATGAGTTTTTGCATAGACTGTGAAATATCGTATGGAAAACAGTTAGCATTTTTAAGTGTCCAAACATGAAAATTTGATTTTGCAATTGATGTATTTGGATTTGCGTGATGTTTAATTTGTTTTGTAGCGTAATTTGGATAATTTTTTGATGCTCTATTGTTTGATTCTTGCAGGTTCGATTGCCACATGTACTATTTCAGTATGTTTATCCTCCTACAATGAGGCTAGTTCATGAGTTATCCGATATAGATAAGCACATATTGACTTGTGTGGGTTTACCCACCTTTTACAGAAGCTAAATATCCGTGTGAATCACGTGATTCTTATTGCACTGGTTGAGAGATTTCATTCTAAGCATAACACCTTTCATTTACCAATTGGGGAGATGACCATCACTCCAGATGATGTTTACAGGATATTGAGGATTCTATTTGCTGGGGATAACGTTGATTACGATTCTGCTCAGCATCCTGGTATATTAGCCTTGAGATGCATTTTTCATTATGAGGACATCCTTACGCGGGATATCAGTTGGGATGATATGATGGCCAGGTACAGTGAGCATTTTCCCTAGGCATGTGTCTTGATAGGATTCATTGGTTGCTTCGTTATGCTAGACAGAGGACAACAGGGTTTCTTATGCGGTTGGTCTAGGATGGTGGAGAGACTTTTGGATCATCCTGAGATATTAGGGTGGGGTTCTTGTCTATTAGCCCGCATGTATCGTGATATGCATGAGGTTGTATATAGGGAGGGGAAGAGCATGGCAACAGGTGTCCTGGTCTTACAGATATGGGCCTGGGAGCCTATCCCAGTTTGCAGACCTATTGTGGATGATGCCAGAGATCCACACTAGCCGATAGTTTATAGATATTTTGGATACATTACTCAGCCCCATCTGGGAAAGATGGAGTATTGGTGACGACAACTTGATGATCTAATCATTTTTGTATGGAGACCATACAATGGTCTTGAGCTTTGGGACAACTGGAGAGATGTGTGGTGTGACATGTTCATGACTCATCCTCTTATCGACAGATCGGTGACAGTTTTTGAGCGATTTGTTGTATCTCGGGTCATGAGGTAGTATGGTAGGCCTAAGGGGACTTCACAGGAATTCACCACCTATGCTCGTTATGCAGACGAGGAGAGATGAGGACGGGCCCCTAGGTTGTCCTACACATTGAGCATGCAGACGTTGGCAGGGTTTCAGCGACTTTGGTGGGACTACCTAGATGAAATTGCAGATGTGGGGGTATCTCCCCAGTACAGGGATTGGTTTTAGAGTCACCCCTTTCGTATATTTACAGATCCAGTTGAGCATGCACCTCTCATAGAGGAGGTTGAGGATGAGGACCTTGCACAGGCACAGGGACAGAGAGAAGAGGCTCCTAGGCTGGCAGGTGGTGATCCTAGTGCGAGCAACAACAGGGTACCAGCTGGGGGGAGACAGAGGTAGATAGGAGAGGGTGGATCCCTTAGAGCTATTGGTGTGGGGGTTAGTGGTTCTAGGACAATAGAGGGTAGAGGAGAGGAGGAGCGAGCAACTCCTAGATAGTTGCGACAACATAGGGATGAGCAGGGTGGAGATGGTGGTGGAGATGGAGGCGGAGATGGAGGTGGAGATCCTATGAGGGAGCAGGGGGAAGTTGATGAAACATGGTCTATGAGATCAAGATTAGCAAGTCTGCAGTCATAGTTGACCCTGGCTCAGACACAACTTGCAGAGCGATACTGACAACTGACAAAGATCAGGGCAGAGCGAGACGCTCTTCAGCGGGAGGTTTTGCACCAGACGAGTCGGGTGGCTTATTATGTTGCAACATATAGAGTAGCAGTTCCTGTAGTGCAATAGGTTGTCCCATATTCTCAATATATGGCTTGATCTAAGGGAGCTCGGGCACCTAGGCAGGATGTTGGTTAGTAGGCTCCACCTCCTCCCCTACCTGGTGATGAGGGAGAGGTAGAGAGCTATATTTTTGTAGCTCTTAGATTTTGTTATATACCCCATTTTTTGTAGCCCATATGATTCTTTCTCCGATGGGAGATTGTAGATGACAATTGATATCATTTGTACCCTGAGACTTTTATTTATACTCCAAGATATTTATGATGATATATACAAGGTCTTCTGTTGATTGATTATGAGATGTTTTTCTATATGCTTTATTCTATATGTATGCATATTTATTCAGTATGGATGTATGTAATGCATATGAATATGGATGTTTGTTTTTGTTTCTTTTCATATGCAAATTTTTATTTTTCTATGCAATAATATGAATGCAAATAAACGTGTATAATGAAATGTATGGATCTATATAAGATGCTTATGGATGCAACTAACATCTCAATACACAAATACTCGATCGGAGAAATGATGAAAAAGAGACCACTTAGCTTATAAATGATGATACTTCAAACTCTCATTCAGAAGATAAAGAGATCATTGTTATCATGCAGAAATCACTCGAAATGCACAAAATGTAGAATGAATGCAAACTAAAAACTAGTCACTAGATTTGAAATGCTTAATTTTCATCTCTGAGCATTTACATACATAATAGGTAGATTATAGTTGCTTTCTTTTCATGTGCAATATTAATTATCTTGTCTGTAATGACCCTTTTTTCGTTCATATCCTTGGACAAAGTATGCATGCATCTAGATTGCACATTTAAAGAAATTCCCTCAAAACAGACAAAGAAATGATGCCAACCTCCCTGTAGCATACAAATAAGCAGAGTCGAGGTATGTGTGGTGATTTCACCTTGATGTGAAGGTAATTATCACAGATATCCAGCTGATTAGATATTTCAAAATCATCAAAATCATTCCTACAAGCAGAAAACAAAGAAAATATCATGCGCCCAATCCTTGCTCCTCTTAGTCAGGATAGACTTCCTCGAGTTACTCAAAGGGAATAATAATTGAAAACCAATATAAAAGACAACACACAAAGAAAATTTCATGCATATCTCAAACTGTTTAGTGATTGTTTTCAGTAATGTTGCTTTTCTTGTGTACTCAATGATAAAACTCTTCGGTAGTTAAAAGACAGGTGACTAAATCAGATTGGATGCCCGAGTATCATTGACATAATGATGACTTGGTTGATACTACTTATGACTCGTAAATTGCTCAGTCGGTTACCCTAAGACTAGGACATTGATCAGTTTCAAGCCATGAGGGTTCTAAAAGAACTAGGATGTCACAAAAGCGACTAAAAGATATGTACAAGCGAAACCAAAGATGTAGGAAAGGGAGAAATGCCAACGTTGCGTTGATAGATGGAGCGCTTGAGTACAAGAGGCACCTGTTTGCCAGGTTTTCACCTGCTTGGCAAAGATTTTTTTTTTTTTTTCATGACTTTATAATTTTTAGGATTTTTTTCAGGACTTTTTATTTGTACAGGTTGTTGGAGCAGAGAATACTAAGTGAACAACTTCTTCAAGTGAATGGTGTTGATCGGTTCATGGAGTTGTTCTCCTTCTGATGTTGAGAGTTGATAGGCACTAGAGCCAAAGACTGCAGTAATGATATAGGGACCTAGCCAGTTGGGTTCAGACTTCCCTTTGTTGTCTCGAAATTGTTAATTTTTAGGATTTTCTCTCAGAACAAGGTCACCAACCTGAAATTCTTATTGTCAAACCTTCTTGTTATATCCTTTAGACATTATCTTTTGATACACTCTTAGATGATCAAACGCCACTTGTCGATGTTCATCCAACAACTCAAGTTCTTGCAATCTAGATATTCTGTAGTCTTCATTAGTAACAAGACCTTGCAAAGAAACTCTTGAAGATGGTATTTCCACCTCAATAGGTAAGACTGATTCAGATCCATACACCAAAGAAAAAGGTGTAGCCCTAGTAGGTGTTCTAATACTTGTTCTATAAGCCCATAGTGCAGGATTGAGCTGCAGATGCCAATCTCTCCCAGATTTGTTTATTGTTCTGTGTAAGATAGTCAACACATTTTTGTTAGATGCTTCAGCTTGTCCATTTCCTTGAGGGTAATATACAGATGACTTGTGTTGTTTGATTTAGAATTTTTCACAGAGCTCATCTAGATCTTTATTCTTGAATTTTCCTCCATTGTCAGTCACAATGGATGAAGGTATCCCATACCTATAGATGATATAGTTAAGGATTAACAAAGCTACTTGTTTACCGGTTGCTTTGATGAGTGGAACCACTTCTACCAACTTAGTGAAGTACTCAGTGGCAGTTATGATAAACTTGTGTCCGTTGGATAATGCAGGATATATTCGACCAATGAGATCAAAGGCCCATTGCTGAAAAGGCCAATGTGTAATGAAGGGTATGAGATCCCTTGTTGGAGCATGTATGAGATTCCCATGTAGCTGACACTTCTCAGAAGTTTTAGAAAAAATTATAGCATCTTTCTCCATTTCTAGCCAATAGTAGCCAACCCTTAGTAGTTTTCGAGCTAAAGTTAGACCATTCGAATGAGATCCACAAATACCCTCATGGACTTCCAATAATGCACATTGGGACTCTTCAATTTATAGACACCTAAGCAAAGTACTATCCAAACCTCACCTAAATAGATCGTTAGCGATGATAACATACCGTGAAGCATTTCACATTAGGTTCCTTTTCTCATTACGGGTAAGATTTTTTGGGACAATTTGGTCTCATAGATAAGAGGAAATATGGTTATAACGAGATGAGTCATGTCCAATAACAGAACAGACCATCTGGGACTCAATAGAATCATAGGCAAGGTAATGTAACTCTTCCACTAGGAATTCAAAGCGAAAATTAGATTCTTGTAACTCTGGTATGGATGCCAAGGTGGCCATAGAATCTGTTGCTCTGTTTGCTGATCTAGGGATCTGCTGAAATCATACAAAAGTAAAATATTTCTTGAGATCATCCACCATTATCTTATAAGGCATCAATTTCTCAACTCGAGTCTGATATGTATCATTTATTTGATTGATGATTAGCTGAGAATCTCCATAGATGTGTAATTCCAGAACCTTCGATTCGATAGCCAGCTTGATTCCGTTTACCAAAGCTTCATACTCTGAAATGTTGTTTGTGCAAGGGAAAAGAATCTTGTAACCCTTCAGGATTGAATATTTTTGAGGAGTAACAAAAATTATTCCTGCACCGGAACCATATTGAGTGAAAGACCCATCAAAGAACATCTTCCATGATTGTTGAGTAAGGTGCATGATTGATTCATCTGAAAATTCTATATGCAAAGGTTGAGTGTCTTCAAGTGGAACATCAGTAAGTTGATCTACATATTCAATATCAAACTCTATAAGAACCATGACCCATTTAGCCAATCTTCCTGTAAGTGTTACTTTGTTGAGAAGATATTTGAGCGGATCAATCTTAGCTATTAGCTTGATGGAATGTGCTAACATGTAGTGTCTCAATTTTTTTTGATGCAAAGACTAATGCCAAGCATGCTTTTTCTATTATAGTATAGTTCATTTCATAAGACATCAATATTCTGTTGATATAGTATATAGCTCTCTCTCTTTTATTTTCATCTTGTTGTGCCAGAAGTGCCCCTAGTGATGAATCAATAGCTGATATGTATAGAATCAATGGTTTACCTTGAATTGGCGGCATCAGTATTGGTGGATTAGACATGTATTCTTTAATTTTCTAAAGGTGTTGTTCACATTCTTGATCCCAGTTGTATGTTACTCCTCTCCTTAATACTTTTGTGAAGGGTTGAGCTTTATCTGCTAGCTGAGAAATAAAGTGTGTGATTGATTGGAGACGTCCTTGTAAACTTATCATTTGACTAATATTCTTTGGAGGTGGCATTTCCATTATAGCTTGGACCTTCTCAGAATCAACCTCAATTCCTTTCTTTGAAATAATGTAACCAAGTAATTTCCCAGATGTCACTCCGAATGCACACTTTTTTCAGGATTTATTTGGAGCTTTAATTTTTCCATTCTATCTAGTATGAGACCTAGCTCTTGAATATGTGTGGATCTCTTCATAGTCTTTAATAAAGTGTCATCAACATAATCTTCCATGTTTTTATGTATCATATCATGAAAGATAGTAGTTACTGCTCTTTGGTTAGTTGCTCTTGCATTCTTTAGCCCAAATGGCATGGCGTTCCAACAAAAGGTTCCCCATGCATAGGTGAAAGTTGTCTTTTCTTGATCCCTAGGAGGTATTTTGATCTGATTATAACCAAAGAATTCATCCATTAGTGAGTACATCTCATATCCAACAGTCATATCCACTATCATATCAATGTTAGGCAATGGAAAATCGTCTTTCAGACATGCTTTGTTGAGATCTCTGAAATCTGTACAAACCCTAATGGATTTGTATTCCTTTGATATAGGTACTATGTTTGAAATCCATTCTGCATAGTCTATAGCTCGGATAAATCCAACTTTTTGTAATTTTTCTAGCTCAGCCTTGACTAGCAATGCCACATGAGGGTGCATCTTGCGGAGTTTTTGTTTGACTGGTTTAACTCCTGGTGTAATAGAAAGATGGTGCATGATAAGATCAGGATCTAGGCCTGGCATATCAGAGTATGTCCATGCAAAGTTGATCTTTTTTTCTAAAAAGAGATTGCTGAAATATTTTAACTCTTCTGCTGATAGTGATTGAGCTAAGTGGATGATATGTGGTGTCTCTTGACTCCCAATATTTACTGGCTGAGTTGGTCCAATCAATATAGAAGACCTTTCCTAGAAGTGACTTGGCAGTATATCAAGTATCTCACCTTCAGGTGCCTCGGAGAGGTTTTCACCCTTAGGTACGTCCTTTATTTTTTCTATTTTTGATTATGACACCGCCACAATGTGGTTTTCGCCATCGGATCTTATATTTTTTCTTTTTTGATTTTTGTGACTAAGATACTTGATATCTGTTTCAGTCATATTCTCACTATGTTCACAGGTGGAAGAGTCCATTGGTTCAACTGCATTAAGATAGTAGGCTAACATGTAGTCATTGGCAAAGATAAGTACATTTATAAGCTGGTTTTGGAGACTACAGTCATTTAGTTCAAGATGTACCAAGGATAAAGTTTGAACAGATTTGAGGGAGTTCACGGTATTATCATCATAACTTTGGACAGACAAGTCCAGTTCTAGAAGACTACCTTGCATAAATATCTTGAGACCAGGAATAGTTACAACATGATCATTGAAGTGCACGTTAATATTCAAATGACCAAATCCAATAGACCTACTTGTAGCACCATTTTCTATGCCAAACTGGACTACATATCGTGGTTTGACAATAACAAGTTCGGTAGATAGATTCCTGACATCCGTGACAGAGGAGTCAGAGTTTGATGATGAATGGGTATTGTCATCAATAAGACTATTGTCGGAGTCATCAAAGTCATAAGAGGAAGTTTCTGACTCTTCTTCAAGTGATTGAGTGAAAGTATGTATAGTGTCAATACCTACATCTTTGATGCTGCATGTTCCTTCGTGATTTGGTTCATTTATCACTTGCATCTGACATACCTGTTGACATATCCTTGATGGTTCTCTGAATTTATGTCTTCTACTCCATTTAGCTTTTGCTGGACTAATGGTTGGTTCTGTTTCTGTAGCTTCCAATTCTTCTTGTGTAGTTCCATACCTAATTTGTTCTATCCTATTAGAGGGAGACATAGAAGGTGAAAAAAATTCTTGTGTCCTTTCTCTTTTCATCTTTTTTTCATAGTCTGCTTGTCTTTTTAGTCTGATTTCTTCTATCTCTGTTTGTAGTTTTAAGCGTATCAACTCTTGTGTGTCATCTGTGATATCATTGGACTCTTTTGGAGTTTTTGTACTAGATGTATCTGAGAGATGATTTGGACCCCATTCATACTCGTTCGAGTTAGTTTTTGAATCATCTACTTGTTGTCTACCACTGTATGTGACTGGAATTTTCAGTGGTGCAAAAAATTCTTTGATTCTTTCTACCTCTTGTCTCATATCCTCTTGAATTTTTACTCCTTGTAATGTTGTAGCTGATACCATTGGAACTTGATTATCGGTTGTTTCCTCTCTCTTGATTGCTAGTTCTTCTTGTTCTTTTTCATACTCTTCTTGAGTCTATTGAGTGTTTACTTCCTATGATGTTGAAGGTAGTATCTTTTCTTCCACTTAGACTGAAGATGGGAAGTATGTTTCTGGTCTGATGTCTTTCCTAGATTGTATCCCAGTCCAACTTTGTCATTTGTAGACTTAGTTTGTAGATGAACGGGTTCAATAATACCTTCTTGATTTTTTCCCAGAGGGCCAGTACCTGAACATCCCATGTGTTGAATTATTTTATATCCTGGACCATATAGTGTCGGAGAAATATCACAATGTCTTACTTCTTTGTTTTCACTATCTTCGTTGAGAACAACATCCTCTTCTATTTCATTTGCAAGGGAAGTGGAGGATTGTACAAAGAGACCATCATATATGATATTTGGAGTGGAAGTTTGTGGCTTCATAACCTCTGATGGTTTTCCTGACTGTCTTGGTGATGGAGGAAGAGAGATTAATGAAAGGATCGATTCTATCTTGTATCCATCCATGCTAGTCTTTGTGATTTTCAATTTCTTTTCTAAGTCCTTCATCAAGGTTTTTGAACTTTTAGATGTAGAGGCTACTCTATTATGAGGCACAAATGTATCAACACCCTTTGTCAATGCATTACAAAGGGAGTTTGTATCAACAAGAATATTTACTTCAACTCCATTATAAGGAAATTTTAAGCACTGATGATATATAGATGGAACTGCCTTCATTTCATGAATCCATGGCATGCCCAGTAAGATGTTGTATGATAGAGGAAGATCAAGCACTTGGAAAATAACATCTCTTTCTATAGGTCCTACCATGATTGGTAATAGTACCAGACCTTTAAAGGTTCTTTCTTCTTCATCATAAGCTTTGATTGTTATTTTCTTAGCCGGATCAATGACATTTTCAGAAAATCCCAGCTGTGTAAGCAGATTATAGGTACACATATTCAACCCAGCGCCTCCATTTATCAAAACAGGTTTAACTCAGTGTTTATGGATCATAGCTTCAATGTGCAATGGTTGGTTATGTGGGTGATTCAGTGAGTTGTCATCTTCTTTAGAGAAAGTAAGATAATGAGGCGAAGTCAGGTGACCCACCATAGATTGAAACCGATCAATATCTAAATCTTCTGGGACATTAGTAGTGATCAACGCTGTGTCTAGGATCTCTTTATGAGCAGAAGAGATTTTGAGCAATTCAAAGATGGAGATTTGAGCATTCGTTCTTTTCAATTGTTCTAGAATGCTATAACCAGAAGAGAAAGATGAAGCCATCTGTTTGGATTTAGCCATGGTTATATCTATTTGTCTGTTTGAAGAACTTGGTAGGGTTTGATGTTGTTTGAGGAGGAGTTGAAGAACTAGCTCCTTGGAGAGTGACTTTGTTTTGAGCGCAGGTCACAACATTTGCATTTTATGATTCGTTTTGTTTATCTTTGATTATGATCACATTGCAATATTCAAGTTGGGAAGACTCAGTCATGTTAATCACATTGTCATTGCTGGTATTGGTGTAATTAACTTTGGCACCTCCTTTTGACTTTGAGGAATCACCTTGTTCATAAATAGGTAAGGGATCTTTAAAAGCTTTGTGATCAACATTAGTCGTGCAATGGTTAGTTATGTGGGTGATTCAGTGAGTTGTCATCTTCTTTAGAGAAAGTAAGATAATGAGGCGAAGTCAGGTGACCCACCATAGATTGAAACCGATCGATATCTAAATCTTTTGGGACATTAGTAGTGATCAACGCTGTGTCCAGGATCTCTTTATGAGCAGAAGAGATTTTGAGCAATTCAAAGATGGAGATTTGAGCAATCTTTCTTTTCAATTGTTCGACAATGCTATAACCAAGAGAGAATGATGAAGCCAGTTGTTTGGATTTAGCCATGGTTATATCTATTTGTCTGTTCAAAGAACTTGGTAGGGTTTGATGTTGTTTGAGGAGGAGTTGAAGAACTAGCTCCTTGGAGAGTGACTTTGTTTTGAGCGCAGGTCACAACATTTGCATTTTGTTTTGTTTTGAGCGCAGGTCACAACATTTGCATTTTGTGATTTGTTTTGTTTATCTTTGATTATGATCACATTGCAATATTTAGGTTGGGAAGACTCAATCATGTTAATCATATTGTCATTGCTAGTATTGGTGTAATAAACTTTGGCACCTCCTTTTGACTTTGAGGAATCAACTCGTTCATAAACAGGTAAGGGATCTTTAAAAGCTTTGTGATCAACATTAGTTGCGCAATGGTTGGTTATGTGGGTGATTTAGTGAGTTGTCATCTTCTTTAAAGAAAGTAAGATAATGAGGCGAAGTCAGGTGACCCACCATAGATTGAAACCGATCGATATCTAAACCTTTTGGGACATTAGTAGTGATCAACGTTGTGTCCAGGATCTCTTTATGAGTAGAAAAGATTTTGAGCAATTCAAAGATGGAGATTTGAGCATTCGTTCTTTTCAATTGTTCGACAATGCTATAACCAGGAGAGAATGATGAAGCCAACTGTTTGGATTTAGCCATGGTTATATCTATTTGTCTATTTGAAGAACTTGTTAGGGTTTGATATTGTTTGAGGAGGAGTTGAAGAACTAGCTCCTTGGAGAGTGACTTTGTTTTGAGCGCACGTCACAACATATGTATTTTGTGATTCATTTTGTTTATCTTTGATTATGATCACATTGCAATATTCAGGTTGGGAAGACTCAATCATGTTAATCACATTGTCATTGCTGGTATTGGTGTAATTAACTTTGGCACCTCCTTTTGACTTTGAGGAATCACCTTGTTCATAAACAGGTAAGGGATCTTTAAAATCTTTGTGATCAACATTAGTTGTGTGATTTCCAACAACAATTTTGCCAATGTCAATGAGATTTTGAATCTCATGCTTGAGATTCATGCAGTTGTTTGTGTTGTGACCTTTTTTTCGATGGTATTCACAGTATTCGTTCTTTCTCCACCATTTTGGTTTAACTTCTGGATCATATGGCCTAGAATTGTCTGGTAAGGTTATCAAATCATTTGCTAATAAAGTTTTGAAAGAGGATTCATATGATTCTTCCAGAGGAGTGAAGTCGCATTTAGGTTTCGAAAGCCAAGGTTTCTCTTTAAACAACTCTTTTACTTTCTTCGAAGGATTTTCTGTTGTAGTTTCAACTGCTTTGAGTGCTTGTGTGCCACTAGCCAAGTTAAATATCGTGGATTTTTATTTTGCTTTAATATTGTATACCACTCCATAATTAACAACTTTTTTGTTGTTGTCTTTGCCATATTTCCAATATTTGTTCTTTTCTTTGGAACTAGAACCTTGTCGTGTTTCTTTCCAAAGTGAGATATCTCCTTTCTTTATAAGCACATCTTCCATTCTGAGGGCATTGTCTACTATTTTGTTGAATGAAGGGTATACTTTCATTTGGATATTGTATTTCAATTCAGGGATCAAGTTGTTGATGAAGATATCCATCTTCTCAAAATCTGGAATAGGCCGTGAATATCTAGAGAACATCTTTCTCCATTGTTGGAGGAAAGTGAGAAAGGGCTCTCCTGTTTTCTGTTTGGTATTGCAAAGCTCTATCATAGTGACTGGGTGACGAATGTTATAGGAGTATTGTTGTAGAAACAGTTGGATTCATTCTTCAAAAGTTTTTATTCTCATAGGTATGCTTGATAACCATTCCATAGCTTGCCCTCCTAAAATTCTCGGGAAAAGGCGCATCAGATAGGTTTGTTCGTGCACGAACTGCATACATAAAGTACAAAATTCTCTGACATGGTCTTGAGGATCTGAGTTGCCATCATATTTGTCAAATTTTGGGATCTCCACTCGCGAAGGAAATGAAGGCATGTAAAGGTTTTTATCAAATGGAAATGGGCATATTGTGTTCAAAGAATACTGTTTTGATGATTTATCCTTGTTTTTCAGTTCTTTGATCTCAGTTTGTAATGCTCGTAATTGTTTGTTTACCATTTCTAAGGGTGTCTCTTCCTCTTTAGTGATGAGGACCTCAACGTTATAACTAGTAGGAAGTTTAACGCCTTGCCTTGCTAGTTCTAGAAAATAGTTTTCTTTTTCTCTAGTCATGATAATCTTCATCATTTTTTGGAAATCTTTATCCTTTTGACATTTATGAATATCAGTTTTGGTAGGTTTAGAGACTTCCGATTCCTCTGATGAGGAATAACTGTCAGTAGCCTGGATACTAAGATCGTCATAAGTATTGTGTTTAGCAGCTTGTCTTTTTTGTTTTGTTCCAGATATGGTGGGAGACAAGGGTTGATCATAAACTGGTATATTTGATGATGAAGGTTTATTAGCGACAAGATCCTCTATGTAAAATGGATTATCCTGGTATGAAAAGGATTGTCCTTTGCCTTTGGCAGCTTTCTTATGAGAACTTCTAGTTTGAATAGGCATTTTTATTGACTGATGTGACCTAAAGCTGTTTGTGTTGCAGAAGTTAAGATCAAATTTGGAGCTAGTTCTTCGTTTAACGTATCGATTGAGAGAAGCAACTAAGATTTAGTCTGGTTTCAAGAAAGATCTATCCTGTGTAAGACATGATCTAAGTTACCTAGCTTGATTTAAGAGAAGTGACTGAGACTCAATTTGGTTTTAGGAATGATATATCCTCTATAAGACGTGATCTAAGTAACTTAAGTTTGATAAATGGTTGATTGAACTAGCTGAAGGATTATCGACAAAATCGTGCAACACAACGATATAAGTGCACTGTTTAGATTTGTTTATGCTTAGAATTATAATAACTTGTTTTATGCTCGCTATAGACTATTTTAGGCAAGTTTGACTATTCTGGACTGACAAAATCAGAGATTCGTACGACAGGTTTTACAGGACCAGATGACAGTTTAATAGCTTCAGGACGATAAACATAGAATTTTGTACGAGTTGTTGCCTATGTTCGCATGACAGATGGGTATACCTCAGATGATAAACTGTTGAATGTAATGTTTTTTCGTACGACATAGGACTAGAGATCAGACGATAATTCTCTAAGCAGGACGACAATTTATTAGATTTCGTATGACACATAATAAGGACCAGACTACAAATTATAAGACCTGATGAAATTTCGGACGACAACACTTATGTAGCAGAACGATAAATTAGAAGACTCGTATGACAATTTACTGGACAGAGACAAAAATATGACAGATAGGGTTTTCAAAGACTGACGATGACTAGTTTTGAGATGGACTGAGTTTTTTGACAGCTGATGTAGACTAGTTTGTGACACGGACATAGTTTTGACTAAGATAAACTAGTTTTTTTTTTACACAGAGTTTTGACCACTGAGTTGTTTATTGTTTTCTCCAGTTTTGGTATTCGAGTTTTAGTTTCAGGGATGAAAACACAGTAAACACGCAATATGTATAATGACTTCAATCACAACACGCTAACTCTATGGAAATTGGCAAGAGAAGAAAATCTTTTCTCGCAAACTCATGTACACACTCAATAGCTAATCAGAATACGGTCACTGAGTCTCACACAATAGATTCTCAACGTCGTATTAGCTGACTCCAAACACTAATGGGGGCACAAAATGGCAAGTATCTTGGGAGAGTTACTATTTCTCTTGCACAAAGATTATCCCCCCATTCGGAGGTGAACCGGGTAGCTTCTAATCTTAATTGGAACTAGTAAGGGATCCATTCGGCATGTCGGGGTATAAACTCAATTAAGAGGTCTCCCAACCTTGAAACCCAAGGTTTGATGTACCCAAAAGTACAAAGGAGAGCTATTCCCGAGCACTATCATTGACTTAATTTACATCAAATCACGTTTATTTTATAGTGGGTTGGATTACTTGGCGTTAGCCATTCCCACTTGGGTCATTCCCCTCTCACCAGCCTTAATGGATTTGGCTTTATAGGCTCCTCGGGAGGGCATGCCCGCTAAAGGTACACAAATATCAAACTTAGAAAAAGCCTCAAGGGTCTGTATTTCTAATTGTCTATGCAGACAAGAGCATACTCTCCTACCTCTCATAATTTTCTTAAAACATGAAAGATATATTTGTTCTTTAACCAAATAGCAATTTAGGTGCCTAAATATGAATTTAAAGAATACACAATGTTTACTCGAATCTCCCTAGGCAACTTGCAAAGACAACGAATCAGTAGTCATATTTTCTTTGTTTGACAAGCATATTCTTTGACAAGCGTTCTGCAAAAAACTGATTCGGCTGTGAAAATTCCTCAGAAAAACAAACAACAAGCCAGGGTCAGCGTTAGTATGATAAAAATTGAATAAGAAAACCTGAAGAATGAAATCTTCTTTTAACCCAAAAACACAGAATACCGTATGACTATTCTCACCAAGTCGTACGATAATTCGTACGAGATCATACGATACTTGCAGTTTGTCGTTCAACACTATGGGAAATCTCGTACAATATTTTGCAGTAACTGTACGGACGAAAATCCAAAAAAATAAAAAATCTGAAAAATAAGAAAAAGTTAGTCTTCGAGGCCGAAAGATGTAGTCTTCTTTCCAACAGTGGGCGCCATAAATGTGTGTGTGAAAAGTGGAATAAGTATCTATAAGCTGTAAGACACAACACTTCAATTAAGTCATTACATGTATGGTTAGACAGATATAAGCATGAATAATAAAACCATCACAAATCGACCAATTGCCTTCTAAAAGATACGAGTATAGACTTGCTCTCAAATTTGTATAAGCAATACCAGTGACTAGACTACACCAAGACGAAGGATTTAATCTATATGAGCATGATATTAAGCTAAATGGATGCAAGATTATGCTAGATGGACGAATAGTAAGCTATATGAATTCAAGAAATCATAATTGAACTAAATATGCAAAAAGATTTAAGCTAAGATGCAATAATTTCAAAAAAGCAAGCACAATATCTTCAATGACTCTAAAGCAAAAACTGCATAATAACAATAAATCTCTAGGGTGTTTTGAATGAGAGATAAAGACTGAGTTTATAGAGAGTCAAAAGAGAGGCCAACGGTCAAGATCAATTAGCAATGAGCAGTTGAGATTATTCAAGAAAAAGCACAATTTTGGATAATTGAAACAATTGAGAGATCAGATTCACTTAACCTTGAGATATATTCCAATTATAGTTTGATTGAAATGCATTCAAAATAGAAGTTTGAGTTTGCATTAGAGATATAATTCAATTAATTCCATGCACTTGAGATGAAAATAAGTAATTCCATGCATATTTCTTTGATTTATTCAAGAAAATAGTCTTTTCAATGCAACTAAATTTATTTTCTCAAAAGCTTTGAGTTCCAATTTTAGAGAATGATTAAATTCATTTAATTGCTTTTTTGATTTCAAGTCCTCAATTTAGAAGAAGAAATAATATCTCAAGTTTGATTTCTCTTTCAATTCAATTCTTTTTATTTTATTTTCAATTTAACTTTTGCTTTGCATATTGATTCCTCTTTTGTAATAAATTAATTCTTTTTTTATGATTAATGGCAAATTTATTAATTAATTAAATATGCTAGGATATTTAATAAATTAAACATGATAATTGATCAAAGTGATTTTCTTTAAATGATTTAATTAATTAAATAAATATTTAATTAATATAGAATAATTCACTTGCCATGTGACATTTAATGATTCAAGAATTAATTAATTGTGTGCTCAAAGTTGATTTAATTGCCTTTGGTTAGGACCTTGGTGATGTTGTCGAGATTAGGGGCCCATGGTTTAGGTAACCATTTTTAGGGTATTACACAAACCTCTTGGGCTTGTAGGGTTTAGGCAATCTCAACAACACTTTTCTCACAACATCACTTTCTTCTATTTTTCCACCAACACCTTTGATAGCATGTACAACTTCATTTACCTTGTATACATAGCCTTCAATGAGCTCATCATCAGACATCCTTAGGTTCTCAAATTTGTGCTTTAGATTTGTCAATTTAGCTTGCTTTGACTTCAAAACACCTTCATATACACTTCTGCCAAACACTTCATCACTTAAGAAACTGACAATAGAAACCCTAGCCTTTGTATTATTCTTAAAATATTTTATCTCATCCAGAGCCTGTGGAGGGCCATTTTGTGGAGCAATATAACCAATCTTGGTAATTTTCCACAATCCCTCTGGTAGAGACTTCAAGTGAAATTCCTGTTAGACCCAAGGAAGGATTGAGAGGGGGGTGAATCAGTTCGGATATTCTAAACATATTAAATATAAATAACATTCAGCCATTCTAAAACAATACTGAAAAACAAATTAACCATCAACACATGAATAATAGATTTATGTGGAAAAGCCATGGGGAGAATCAAACTCACAATATAAATAAAATGTTTTAGGCTCACTGCCAAAGAGCAACAAAAGACATATCAATGGCAACCAAGTTTGACATCAATGCAAGTACATCGGGTGCATGTTGCTCCTTAGTAGTTACCCTAAAACATTGTAATCATTTTTATTCATATCGTGAGTTTGATTCTCACCATTATTTTTCCTTGTTTGGGTTTTCCACAAAAATCCGGTGTTTGTGTGTTGATGGTTAAAGTGTTTATTAGTATTGTTTTAGAATGGTGAATGTTGTTTATAATTAATCTGTTTAGAAGATCCGAACTGATTCAACCCCCCTGCTCTCAATCCTACCTTGGGCTCAACAATTTTACTCTCTCTCTCTCTCTCTCTCTCTCTCTCTCTCTCTCTCTCTCTCTCTCTCTCCAATAAGAGTAATTTGTACCTTCAAAATTTGGTATTTTTAAATTCAAATCCTGCACCATTCCAAATCTCCTTCAAGTGGTTAATCTTTTCAAGAAGGGACCAGACTCTAATGTCAATTGTTGAACACACAAAATGTCCGAGAGGTGGAGATGAATCAATCTAGATTTATAACAAAACTTTATTTCTGATCTATTAAAATTCAAACCACTACTAACATATTACTTTAATGAAATCATAAAATTAAAAAACACAATCAACTCATGAACACCATATTTACGTGGAAAACCCAAGACGAGAAAAACCACTGTGAGAATCACACTCACAATATAGATATAAATAATTACAATAATTAGGCCAAAGGCTAGGGACCTCATTTCTTTGGAATTGCTAGCTAAGGCACACAACCTTAGGGCAAGATACAAAAGACTTGCATAATTGAAACTCATTGCTTCAGGGCAAGATACATAAATCTGCCAAGAAAGACACACTGCCTTCCAATAAGAATAACTATAGTGAAAAAGAATAGGATCTCTTGATCATGAAATTGACCTTGAATCTCTATATTAAGTGCCCAATATCATGGCAAACACATTTGACCTCAAACTCTGTCATCGAACATTGTGAAATTTCTTCTCAACCAACTTTCACACACCTCTTCCATCAAATATGTTTGTATATCATTTGCATCCACATCACACTATTTCAAACACATCCACTCTTTTGTCTATATCAACACATACATTTACTCATCCTTATATACAAAGATATTCATTAAAACTCTCAACTAGGTCGATCCAAAGCATAGTATATAAAATTACATTTACTAAGCCACCTAGACCAATAATATTCAATGTGGTCCTCAGGAGAAAGAGGAGACCCAAAAACAACACCACACATTCTTATAAGTTGATTTCAATGAGTTGTATACCCTAACACATCTTCCAAAGTTGGTTCCAAATGAAATGTGTAGATAAACAATAAAACTCAACAACCAGTCAATCCAAAAGTATCTTCTAATGTAATTTACCTAATGCAGATCTTCACACACCATGGTGAGACCCAAAACAATATTCCAACTCAACTTCCCATGAATATTCAGACCAAAAAAGTATGATGATCCAAACAAGACAATCCATTCGAGCATACAAAGACCCAACATAACTGACCATAGTACACATAGATCAACATAACTCACATGTGGAACAAAAACAACACCAAAGATTCAAACTAGAACATTGTACGAACCAAATAAGAATGTTCTCCAAACTGCAACACTTGAATTCATATATTCAGAAGCCACCAAGAAAATTCTGAATCAGTCAAACAAACACTCTCACTGTTAGAGAATAACAACATCTAATCTCATCAGTTGAGCAACTAGAAAACTTGCAAAATTGATAGTACACCATTCATAGACCATTAACATTATATCCAAGTCCACACACCATACTCTTCACAATTAGAAACATAACATTCTTCCATTGGGGTATTAAATACTCTTTCTTGCATATTGAAACTTCTACTACATCGATCTACCAAAAACTCCTTATGTAAGCACAACATCTTCACCAGACAATGTAACAACATCCTAACACTTAATTTTAGACCAAATATACCACTCAACATCTATCACCAACTTTATATAACTTATTGTAACATCAATGATAACATGTAAGCTCAACTAAGATACCAATCAACAACACCAAGCATCATCATACATCTCTAATCATCTTCCACAACAAACTTCAACTGAGGCACCAATCAAACTCAACAACGACACCAATTTCTAACACTCTTAATCAACAATATAAAATAGAGAAACCTTCATATACTTGCATGACAAGATAATAACAACTTACCTATCACCAATTATAACCAATTGAATTTTGCACAACACAAGACTGTATCCAAAGAGACCACATCCAAACCAACAAGCTTGACATTAATGACAATATACAAGACTATATTCGGACCAAACCACATCTGGACCAACAAGACATCTAGAACTATAAGTTTGATATCAATGACAACATGACTCAGATATCCAACAAACAACACCTATGTACATGTGAACAACCTCCTTATGCCTCCCATTTGTCCTTTGTTCTTGCAAAGAAAAGATATATCTACATTCAATAGTTTCTCATAAAATCTACACGCAAAAGGCTTAATTTATAAAATGGCAAGAGCTCCAAAACCACCAATAAAGATGTCCAAATAAGCCTCTTCATTCTTCACGACCAAAACCCTTGGAATGCCTCCACAAAACTTGACAAGACACCGTTTTTGGCTCCAATACTTTCCCTCCATCTCGAATGCCTATTCTTGCAAGATAAAAATTACATTAACTGCAACAATGATAGAATACCAAGAGATATCTATTGCCTCTTCCAAGCTCCCACTTATAGAAGCTCATAGGTCACTCATTTTTCCACTTCCCAATTTATTATATATCTTATTCTAGACGTTCATAAGTGGGAGAAATAACATTAAATAATTGTGTTCACAACCCACTTTTACTGTTGCTAGTAAAATCCATCACCCCTTATGAGTGCATTACAAACAATGACGAGAATTAAATGTTACAAATTATTTTCCCAATACATCCTAAGTGTGTTAGGACACATTCCAAGGATGTTGGAACCATGTCATAGGATTTACAAGGTAGATGCCACCTCAATTCTAACAACGTTGAGTATTAGCATTGAATTTTGTAATCACCTTTTGAAACATTAAAAGATGTGATACAAAAATTGATTAAAAAGTAAAGGTTTGGAGCAAGATTCCATTGTACATAATTTGATGTGAAGTTGAAAACCACTAGGTCCCCACAACGCACACACATGAAAAACTTGGATAGGCTAAAGTAAACTAGTGTGAAAGGGACCGCAATACATAACACATTATGAAGTTTCTATAAATGCTAGACCCACCAAAGTGTGTACAAAGATAAACTAGAATATAAAAGTAAAAACTAGAATATGTCACGGCATGCAAGGTGATGTGGAGTTTAGAACAACTAGGTCCCTAGAAAATATGTGCTAGAAAAATTAAAAGTAGAACAATATGCATGGAACATAAAGCAGTTTAAAATTTAGAATTATTAGACCCCCAAAAAGCATGTTTATGGTAATCTCACATAAAATGGTTCAATTGTATGCTCTCCTCAATGTTTTATGCATTCAATTTGTAGGGAGAGAAACATGATAATAGATTACTGTAATATCCAAATAAAATAATGCAATAGCCATGCATATCACTCCAATAACTTTGTTGCTCTTAAAGAAGGGTTATCATATGTCTAATTTATTATGATGTGCCAAATGACATTATGTATGACCAACGTGATAAATATCATATGAGATGTGATCATGTAAATTGATGGTTACATGGTGTAACATGGCAACACTTTGGATGACAACGTATAGTTTTTGAGTCTATGTAGTCTTAAGGGAGAGGGAAGGCTTGGCTTGTATGATAAGGTGCAATACCTACTACACATAATGAGATTGGGTAACACAATACATAAGATGGTGACATGGACATGGAAAAAGGGTTTTAAAAGGTTCCAGAATATGGATTGGTTAGGTCTAAGGTAATTTGTAGTGACAAACAATCAACTAATAAATTCTAGGTAAAAAACTAGTTTATATTCCAAATAAATTCAACCATATCAAACAACTATGTGTAAAATTGATCCTTGTGTATACAAGAAGACTTAAATTTGACAAAACAATATACTAAGCTTATCGATTTTTTTTTGTAATGATTATCTATTCACACACACACACACACACATTTTGATAATCCTATAATTTTGTGGTAAAAGAGGGGTTGAAACCAAATGACACTTCATCATGGAGTGTGTGGCTTATGAGGATATCTGTAAGAAATTTAAAAACAATCTAAAGATGAACAATCTGAGCAAGTTGTTTGAAGAAGCAAGGCTTCACAAAACCGCAACTTTCTTAATCCAGATTCATAAAAAAAAAAACTGACACGAAGAAAAATCTGAAATAATGTTGTTTCTAAAACTCTTGATCCCTTAGATGACTTTGTCTTGTAAAAACCCCTTCCTCCATTCAAACACTATAATTTTTCTAGAAGAAGAAACATACCGCCCATACCTAGTATATACTTTTATCCCTAAATCTAATTCCATGATCAGTGTGTTAGGTTTGCTGGGACTAAATTTCAGTCAAAATTTCCGGCAGTTGTGATTCCGTGAAAATGCGTGTACCAGAAAATTCTGCCATTGCGTTAGAGACACGTACTTTTCGACATACGGCCAGGTCATGGATGAGCTTTCCATGTGGCAAAGCATTTCCAGATAACAAAGAAAACTTCCGCAAAGACCAAAACAATAAAATCAATAGAAATTGCAATAGTATCAAATCTCAAAGAATTTTCAGCTGTAAAATGCGACCCCTTCCTTTTTTTGACTTTGAATTCCCGATGGCGTATGCTACCGAGTGTTGAATCGTTCCATTATCTCGCGTGTCTATGGCCGGCACACTGCAAAATCCTCACGCGCTCCTAGGGTTTCATTTCCAAATACGCAGCGACACGTCATAATAAATATCTCTAAAATCAGGTTAAGCTCTTCAGTGCTTTATCAAGGTCGCTGGATCGAATCGTTCTTGCATAGCATTTTGCTGCGAAAAAGAGAAAAAATAGTCTTTGGAGGGTTTGTTCTTCAGTGCTTTATCAAGGTCGCTGGATCGAATCGTATTGCATAGCGTTTTCCTGCGAAAAGAAGAAAAATTAGTCTTTTGGGGGTTTGTTCTTATTTTTTGTTGAATCGATGGCGCGAAGGACCTGTGCAACGTGCTCTGCGTCGATGAAATGCAATCTTCACAGGCAGAGCATTCCAAAGCCGACTGCACCTGTAAATGCACCTGCTGGGGTTCGAACCGACGACGGCTTGATGCGGCCGCAGCTCAGCCGAACAAATTCTGTTTCTTCTTCGGCTGTTGTGCGCAGACGGCGAAGTGTTGAAAATATTTGCCCTGCGGAAGTTGCGCGCAGGGCAGTGCGTTTGGCGTGCCGTTCTCGAGGGCCTCAGAAAATTCGGAGAAAGAATTTCGAGAGCAAACCTAGCAGGCTCAGCCAAGTCTCCACAGCTGCTGATTGCTGAGTATTTTGCGAGAATTTCAGAAACAGAATATGTAGTTATATGCAGGGTTTCTGTATTTGTGAATATCTTTACAGAAATTTGTATTTCCGAGTTCCGACTCTAATTTTGACGGTCGATTTTGTCTGCCAACCTCATTTTTGGTGGCCCGTGGTTATCCAGTCATATATTTAGCCTGTCATACAGAAAATTTGTTTCTTTCATATAATGTGTTAAATATATGACTGGATAGACGTTCGTGACAGTTATTCATATAGAGATGCCTTTTCAATATTAAAATTTAAATTATTTTTTAAAAGCATATCATAAATTAAATATATATTTTATTGCTATTTTATATAATTGTAGACATGCTGTTTGTTCAAAATCTCTCTTTTCATATAATATAGTTTTTTCAGAATTTTTATAAATAAAGTAAAGATTTCTAAATACAATACAATCGGTTTATACAAGAAGTTATGTACAATTTTAATCATACAAACATTGAATTTAGATTGTATAAATTTCAATCACAAGATTGTTCTTAAACTGAATTCATAATCACATTTTACTTTCCTTTATTTTTTCTTTCTTTCTAAATTTGGGTTTTGAGTGGTTATGAATTGTTAGTTTACATGTAACATTTTTGTAGTAGAAAATAACCATTAATTAAATAATACGTGCAATAAAAATGTTTCTAGTAGAAAATTGTGTAAAATTTGTTGACACCACATATTCTTCAACCTACAAGCTTGTAAACCTCTTGGCTAAAATTATCTCTCCTTTTGTGGAAAGATCGTGTACCTTCATTGAGAAGTTGACCCATTATTTCAAATTTGGCATAGACAAAAAGATGGATGATGATGACTTCTTGGTTAGTGTTGATGTGGTGTCTTTGTTGATAAAAGTCCCTAAAAGTTACTCAATTCATTTAATTAGACTCAAAACGAATGATGAGATTGCTTCCCTAGTACTCATCACTGACAAAAATATGGATGGTGATGACTTCTTGGTTAGTCTTGATGTAGTTTCTTTGTTTATAAAAGTCCCTAGAAGTTACTCAATTCATTTAATTAGACTCAAAACGAATGATGAGATTGCTTCCCTAGTATTCATCGCTGACAAAAAGATGGATGATGACGACTTCTTGGTTAGTGTTGATGTAGTGTCTTTGTTTATAAAAGTCCCTAAAAGTTACTCAATTCATTTAATTAGACTCAAAACCAATGATGAGATCACTTATCTGGTATTCATTGCTGACAGAAAGAAGGATGATGGTGACTTGTTGGTTATTGTTGATGTGGTGTCTTTATTTATGAAAGTCCCTAAAAATTACTCCATTGATTTAAATAGATTCAAAACCAATGATGAGATCAAATTCCCTGGTTGAACTATGCCCAAGGTCCACTTTTTTCACTTAGTCACAACTAACCTTTATATGGAGCAATTTGATGATCTTGCCCTTAACTCCTCCCCCCTCAAATCGAAATGGTGGTCCAAACACTATGTTGATGACACTAACATATGTTGGCCCCATAACCTAGAGAAATTAGAAAATTTCTATTCTTAGTTAAATAACATCACCAACTACATTGAATTCACCATAAAGCTTAAAACCCTTCACTAATTCCCCTTCTTGGATAAGCTCCTCATTAGAGAAGAGGATGGTTCCTTAGATTGTGCATTTTTAGAATGCCCACCCATTTTGAACTCTACATACATGTTTCCTCTCAAAACCAATTGGATTGAAAAGTTGGTTTCTTCAATAGTCTAACCATTAACTATTTTGCATTTGTGATGATGATAACATCAAAATAGAGCTTTCCCAACTTAACAAATTCTTTAAGTTGAATGGATACCACAAAAAATAAATGAGCATTCACACAAGCCAAATTTTGAAATAATCCTCGAATTAAAGATGATTATTTAAATGATGCCCTATGTTTAGCTTCTCCTCTATATTGAAGGCATCTCTAACAAGATTTTTAAAATCACTCGCAAAAAAGATCTCAAATGTGCATGGGGTGGAACTTGAATTCTATTTGGCACCTATTATTATATTTCTTCCATTCCAATCCTCATTCCTCCTAACCTTTTTCCTTCGTGCCTCATCATCATTGATTTTTTCTATCACTAACCCTCCCTCTTCTACACCCCCCTGTTCTCCTCTTTAAATTAGCTCATCTCTTATATACTCCCTATTCCCATGCTCATTAAACTCCTCCCCACACTCATTGCCCACTCCCAACTTTTTTCTTTGATAGCCTAACTATAGAGCCCCCTATTTGTCCTTTCCTCCTCTTGTTTTTTCTTTGGGATATCTTCTTAGATATGTTAGAGTTGAGAAATACAACACCACAAGAGCCCAAATGATCTCTGCAAGCTGAAATAAACCTGTTACAAGGAGAAGCAAGGAAGCAATAGAGAAAACCAAATACACAGAAAAATGATCAAAAAGGATGAGAGCTCTATATTCACAAAAAAGTGTAATGTGATAATGATACAAAGAAAAGAATTAACCTCTAATAGGTCAAGAAACCCTAAAAGGGAAAACCCTAGGCTTGCACATAATAATTGATAAAATAATTAATTATTATGCACCTAATGTTAGCTTAAGTGTAAAAGAGATAAAGGGGAACTTGATTAATTAAACAAATCTCGTTTAATTAATCAAGTGAAGACTCGATTACTCTAACACCCCCCTTAAGCTAGACTCAGGGAGAGCTAAAACCTAGAACAACTATTGAAAGCAGGAAAGATAGGTCCCGACAACAAGGCTTGATCAGGTACCCAAATACAATGAAATCTCTATGCAACGTAGAAAAGGAGAAAAGGAGAAAACCCAGTGGGAAAAAACTCCTCTCAAAAAAGAGATAAAAGAACATGCAGAAAGAAATAAGAAGGAAGGAAGGGCTCATAAAGACCCCGGAAGGCCTCATAAAGACCCCCCAAGGACAACTTCCTTCACCCCAAGCATAGAGCACAACTGAAGATAGCGCGGCGATGCAAAAGGTTTCGTGAAGATGTCTACAACCTGCTCGGTAGTGGGAATGTACTCCAGAATGAGAGAACCATCCTGAATCAACTGGCGGATGAAATGCATGTGAAGCTCAATGTGCTTCAGCAACTGATGCTCTACAGGGTTGCGAGAAATGTGAATAACACTCTGATTGTCACACCAAAGAATAGTGGGACTATCAAGAGGAAAACCAAACTCAATCATCAACTGTCGAAGCCATAAGATCCCCTAACTAGTGAGCACAACAACTCGGTACTCAGCCTCAGTATATGATAATGCATGAGCAGATTGCTTCTTGCAAGACCATGTGATAGGACCGGAGCCAAGATAGAAAACAAAGCCAGAAGTAGACTTCTGATCATTGACATCACCAACCCAATCGAAGTCAGTGTAGCCAACAATGTGAGGCTCCCCTGATGTGCAGTGAATGCCATGAGAAATAGAACCTTGAATGTATTGCAAAATACGTTTGGCAGCTTGCCAATGACTCTCATGAGGATCATGGGAGAATCGAGAGACAAGGCCAACCGCAAAGGAAAGATCAGGACGAGTGTGTGTCAGGTACAACAAACTACCAACCAATTGCTGGTAAAGTGTAGAATCTATTGAAGGAGTGGAGCAAGTGGTAATAAAAACAACCCCTAACTGAAAAGGAGTGGGAGCAGGCTTGCAATCAAGCATGCCAAAGCGTTGAAGCATGTCAAGAGAATACTTCTGCTGGTAAATGAAGATCCCATCAAAAGACCGAATCACCTGAAGACCAAGAAAATAGTGCAGAAGACTGAGATCTGTCATCTCAAACTGGTCCATTAAAGCTCGCTGAACATGCTAAATCATAGAGGATGAGCTACTTGTGATGAGGAGATCATCAACATATAGCACAAGAATCAGGATCTCAACCTCAAGAAGCTGAATGTACACTGTGTGATTGGAATGACAACGTGTGAAACCAGTGGAGATCAAGAAGGAGTCCATCTTCTCATACCAAGCTCGAGGGGCCTGTTTGAGACCATACAATGAATGGTGAAGCCTGCAAACCAAAGAAATGTCCTGCACAAATCCCTGAGGCTTCTCCATATAGATTTCCTCTTGTAGGTCTCCATGCAAGAAAGAACTCTTCACATCCATCTGAAAAATGAGCCATCCCCTAGAAGCTGCAAGAGATAGTACAAAGCGGAGTTCATCTTGGCGATAGGGGCAAATGTCTCGGAGTAATCAATACCCTCAACCTGTGAGAAACCCTTTGCAACAAGATGTGCTTTGTACTTATCAATCAAACCATCAACAACATACTTAGTGCGATACAACCAATGACACCAAACCATCTTTCTGCCCTTAGGAAGAGGACACAAATCCCAAGTATTATTCCACATCTAAGAAGAATACTCCTCCATAGCACAATCCCACTCAGGGTGTCCTGTAGACTGAAAACTTCTGAGGATCATCTGAAATGGCATGACTCAAAAGACTAGAACCCACAGTATGAGAACGGGTGCGACGAGTATCTGAAGGATCACCGGCCATAGATCCTACCGCCTCAACAGTAAAGCGAGCCCACTTGGGCATCTGAGGTGGAGCAGGTGGAGGTGGAGATGGTGGATCATCAACAACATCATCAGAATCATCCTCAAAATAATCCCAAAGAGATGCAGTGCGAGGATTAGGAAGAGGGGTAGACACTGGAGACAAGGTATCCGCTGTGGGAAGGCGCTCATCAGACTAAACATCCCATCAAAATAGAACCTCTCTAGAATCAGGATCAAACAACCCGTACATCTTAACATCCTCACAGTAGCCAACAGAAATGAGGGGTCAGCTCTTCCTCTGCATTGCTTTCCTCTAAGCATCAGGATTAAATGCCCATGCCTCATTGCCAAATACTCAGAAAAAAGAAACATTAGGCTTGTCATGAGACCAAGCCTCCACAGGAGTCATATGTCGAATCTCCTTGTCAGGCATCTGATTCTGAATGTAGTTGGCACAATTGACTGCCTCAGCCCAAAAAGACGAATCCATGGACATGGATTGAATCATACAATTCGCCATCTCTCGTAAAGTTATGTTCTTTCGCTCAACGACACCATTCTGCTGAGGGTTGTAGGGAATAGTAAACTGATGTTGCAAACCATGCTCAGTGCAAAAATCTTTGAAATCCTGATTCACATACTCCCCCCCATTATCTGTACGTATCCATTGAATAGAATAACCAGATTGCTTCTCTACAGATGTCTTGAAGATTCGAAATGAATCAAAGACATCAGACTTGTACTTAAGAGAGTACACCCATGTGCGTCTAGAGAAGTCATCAATAGAAGTGAGTACATACTTGGCCCCAAAAAAAGGAGTAGGGAATGACATGAGGTCACTGTGAATCAACTCCAAAGGTGCCAAAGCACGAGGGGTTCTTCCCTTCGGAAAGGGATCCTGGTGATGCTTTCCAAGCACACAACCATGACAAACACCATCAGTGTAGGAGATCTATGGGAGCCCAAGAACAAGTGCCTGTGTACTCATCTACTGAAGATATTTGTAATTGACATGGCCCAACTGAATCTGCATGTGCTATAAGAGAAGAACCTATACTCGCAAAGGGCTCAAATCCATCAAATTTGTAAAGATGAGATGCAGTATCAACACTCCCAGTAGTCACAACCAAATCAGAGTCATGGAGGTCCCGAATAGCCACATCATGTGGTGAGAACTCAGTTGTCTTACCAAAGCCAGAATAAAAAATGTGATAAATGGACAGGAAGTTCATCGAGATGTCAGGAACAACTAGAACATCCTGCAGAGTACCCCCATCCAAAGAGACAAAACCTGAACCCAAGACTGAAAGCTGAACTGAGTCACCCACTGCAATATATGAAGTACCACAAGAGGCAAGAGAAGTAACCAACTGCTGAGTGTGATTCATATCGTGAGAAGCGCCAGAATCTAAAATCCAAGTGGACCCATAGGTTGAAGCTTGAGCAGTGAGAGTATGACCTTTCCCTATGGAAGGAGAAGACGCCTGAGGTGAGGAGATGTGATGCTGCTGCATCGCTTCCTCTAAAGCCTCTAATCATTTCCAACACCTGGAAACTGGATGTCCTTCCTTGCCACAAAAACTGCAAGTATCTCCTGATTTCTTCTTAGTCTTGGAGGAAGACTCACTAGACTGCAAAGATTTCCCCTGTTTCAGAGGAAATGGTGGTTTGGAATCAGACTTAGGAGGTGGCTTGGAGGAATGCTCTCTGCCTGCAAAATTCTTCTTTGGCTTTGGTTTTTGCTTTTGCTTCTCCTTAGAGGACTGAGCAACCAATGCTTTATTCTTGGACCCTAAGAGCATGTCCAGCTGAGAAAGGTGAGACTGCTCACGAGACAACTGCTCACAAAACACATCAAAGGTGGGCATGGTGAAATGAGCACCCAAGCCATCCATGGTGGAGTAGAAAGCAGAGGCAAAAAACTGAAAATGACCCTGAAGCTTTGAAAGGATCACGTGAATGCACTCCGTGTTTGTCTTGATCTTGTTACACCCTTGGAGAACAGATCTGGTAGTCTTGAATTTGTTCAAAAAATCCTCAATGGTGGGAAAGGAATCAGGTGATAAGGAAACCAACTCTGCCTCAATCTGTAAAGCCTGGATCTCATTAACCCTCCCAAAGAGAGTCTCAAACTTCAACCACATAGCACGAGGAGTGAGCAACTCATCAAGGTGAAACAAAAGACTATCGGAAACATGTAAAGAGAGCAAACCCATGGCCTCATCCATCTTGTTTCTGTGCTGAAGAAGCTCACAAGGACGCTACAATAGAGGCTGAACCTCATCCAAAAAAGACCACAACCCTCATGCTCAGAGAAGCCTCATGATGCGAGGCTTCCAGGTGTGATAGTTGTGTGATGTCAACAACTCAACTAAAGGATCTGCCATGAAACTATGGACTTGTACCTGCTTGTGGATTTTTATTATTATGTGATCTTTCAGAATAGACATAAGATGCATAAGGGTTTGCTTGTTTTGAGAGTTTTGGTGTTCCATATTTCTGATATAAATGATAGAAAGCGAGAAAAAACACCCCCCCACAAGAGATAAACCCAAACCCTAGTACAAACTGATGAGAAGGAAGTAGTGCATAAGCAAAAAAAACTTCAAACTAAAATCTCATGTACCTGATGAACAAAATGAGAAACAAGATCACATATCTGAATAGATCATGCTGAGATCTTTCCAACGCCTATTCATTTTCGAAAAACGGAGTCCATTAGCCCATTCTACGGCCCCAGAAGTGCAGAAAAGAAACCCCACTTTGACTGGAAAAAAGTACAATCAAACAGAAAAATTGGAAAAAAATTCCAACACCATGAGGTCTGGCTCGGAACCAGATGTCCGACGCCTATTCGTTTTTGAAAAAAATGACTCTACATGCTCAAGATATGATGAAAACACCAACCCCCCCTTCAAAGGCAAGAGAGAGGGGCAGTGGTGGTTGACTGGAGGCAGGGTCGGGCGGAGGTGGCGCTCTAGCGGTGCTCTGGTGGTGGAGTGGCAGAGTGAGGCTATGGTGAGGTGGCGGTGGGGGCGGGTGGAACTGCGGGGGTCGACGGGTGGGGCCCGCGCTGACAGGGTTGACGACTGGACTGTCAGGTTGGCGGGTACAAAACAAATCCCCCAAAAAAGATTTTGTTTATAAAAAAACCTTTGCCGATTTTTTTTAAATATTGTTTTTTTAATTTTTTTTCAAAAAATCAAATTTCGGCTTGCATACCGTAAAAAGACAAAAATTTTGAATTTTTTTCTCGAACTGCGTGCTAGGGTTGTACAACCTGGTACAGAAGAAAAATATAGGTCCAGAGGCTCAAGTGCCGAAATTGGTCAAGTTTTATATGACCATAGGGTTTTTTGTGCCTTCTAAGCATGATGGTGAGGTCTGTTTAGGCCCAAAGTGCTCAGAAAAAAGGCCTATCCCTAGGTGCACAAAAAAAACTTTTGAAACCCCAAATCTGCTTCCAATGCAAAATACTCAAAACAAGAACAGGTAGCTACAGATCTGAAGCTCTGATACCATGTGAGAGTTGAGAAATACAACACCACAGGAGCCCAAATGATCTCTACAAGATGAAATAAACCTGTTACAAGGAGAAGCAAGGAAGCAACAGAGAAAAACCAAATACACAGAAAAATGCTCAAAAAGGATGAGAGCTCTGTATTCACAAAAAAATGTAATGTGATAATGATACAAAGAAAATAATTAACCTCTAATAGGTCAAGAAACTCTAAAAGGGAAAACCCTAGGCTTGCACATAATAATTGACAAAAGAATTAATTATTATGCACCTAATGTTAGCTTAAGTGTAAAAGAGATAAAGGGGAACTTAATTAATTAAATAAATGTCGTTTAATTAATCAAGTAAAGACCCAATTACTCTAACAGGATATTGTTGTTATTTGCATGGGATTCCCTATCCACCATCACTTGTCTTTTTTCATCAACATTTTGCCCTCAAACATTTTTAGTGATAAGTTTGAGAACAAGCCCCTAAATTTTTTTGTGTAAAATCTAGGTGAATCCTATCTAAGTGCATTAACTATAATGGTGAATCCTCCCTTTTAAGAACTTGTCTTGGCAAATTTATGTGCATCATAAAAAATTATATAAAATTTTGGTAAAATCTTCGTGAATACTAACTAAATGCATTAATTATCATGATTAATCCTTCCTTTAAAAGAGAATCCTCCTATAGAAAATAAAATTTTAACTTGAACTAATTATAAAATTGAAAGTTATCTAAATTATGGATTTGTAAGTGGTTTGCATAGTCCCCCTGGATACATTACTTTGTTTTTTCATAATGTTAGAGTGGGGCATGAGGGAAGTAGCCACTAATAGGGTAAAGGGAGCAATTCTTAAAAATAACGCAAAAGAAATTTTGGGTTGCAAAAATATGTTAAATGACATGTGCTTATTACCTACCAAAATCAAATTAGAATTTGTCAAATTAGAGAGGAAATTAATAGTTGGAAATAAAATTTTAAGATCAATAAGAAAAATCCTTTTATCAACTCAAAAAGAAAGCTTTATTTGGCACCAATAACTCATACATAAATCATCATGATTTATCTACTAATCACACACTTGGATAGTCATATTCACCATAAACCTCTAGAACAATTTTTGTGCATTTTTGGGAGCCATTGTAACTATCTAATGCAACAATGGACACAAGAATATTGGCTTTGGCCATGAAAAAAACTCTATCACACAAAAGGTGGGAGTAAGGACAACTCAAATGTGCAAGTATTCTAGAAAGTCCTACAAATACAATATGACATGGATGCAAACTAAAATAAACTCTAATACATAAAAACACACCATAAAACAATAAACAAACTAAAATAATCTAAAGAAACCAATACCAATTATTAAAACACAATGTTTGATTTTTTTTAATAAAGCTCATGTTATAACCAGTTAGCCAATATGTTACATGTTGTGTGGGGGTTATAGCCTAAACCTATCTCACACAATCAAAATGTTGTAGCTTATTGTTAAACTATGTTATTTATTAGTTAGTGATAAATCTCCTTCATGGTAAAAATTTTGATATCAAATCTGAGACATATTTGACACATTCATTACCTCATACTTGAAAATAAAATTTTGACTCACATTTAATATTGATATCTCCAAATCAAATTGGATTTCACTTGCATGCATGAAATCATTGTTAGCACTAAAACCTCGATGTATTGAGATCCCCCCCTTTTTTAATGTGAACAAATTGAAGTAACAACTATAGGGAGACTGGTTTTGGTTCATCTCATTCAAAAAAAAATCTTTCATGGTAGAGTTTCATGAATTTTTCAAATTTGTTGCAAACTCAATCCATTTTACTCATCAACATTATTGATATCAAGGCACAATTTATGCATAATCTTGAGGCGAGTCACTTGTCATAGTCTCAATGAGTTTTATTTTTCAAAATATGTATGCATCTAGATCATTTTTTGTTGTGTTTGATTACATCCTAAAATAATTTTGTTATTATCTATTAAATGAGGGCATGGTTCTGAAGGAATTTGTCTTAGGTTGGACTAGACAACTATTAGGTAGTTGAAATATTCCTCTCCTCACTCTTGAAAAAAAAAATTAACTGGCAATCTATATTTTTGTTTAAAGGGGTGCAAAAGGACTATCTCAAGCTCAAGAATCCTAAATATTTAGATCTAATTTTTGTTTAGTGCGAATAGATTGAAGAAACATATGCAGGGAGATTGGTTTTTGGTTCATCTCATTTTTTATTAAATTTCTACTCTGGTAGGGTTTTGTAATATCTTTCTAGTAAAATTTGTCCATTTTTCCTCATCAGCATGGTTGATAGGATGACAAAATTTGTGCAAAATCTTAATGTAAGTCATCTACCATGTTTTGATGAGTTGTTTTTGGCTTTTTTCTCTTGAACTTTGTTTAATGTGCATGAAGTCAAGTTGAGGCTTGTTATGATTTTTAAGGCGAGTTTGAAAGTGGGCATCTAATGGACTGACCAATTTAGAATATGACAATCAAGGCTCCCAATTTCCCATTTAAATGTATATTTATTCATTGGATTGTAGTGCTTTTTTGGTATTTTTGTTTATGATTGAATGTGAGTTTTGATTTGTGATATTTTTGCATAATTTTATGTTAAGCCACTTGTGGTGGTTTTGGTGTGTTTTTTTGGGAATATGTATGTGGGAGATTAATGGTGGGAGAGCTTTAAGCCCATGGAGGAGAATATTTGTAAGGATCTTTGTATCCATTAATGTGTTGTGAGGATGTGAGACCTGGTGTTTGTGTGATTTGTTTTTGTTTCTGTAAATTTTTTGTTTGTTGGTTATCTTTTATTTTAATTTTAAGATGATCAAATAACTAGTATATTAGACGTTGTCTATGCACTCCAAACATTCTAGAATGAATCCATCCATTACAGTGTTTGGTTTTTTTAGCCCCTTTAGTGAATGCATCTTCAAAATTATAGCCCTTTTCATGTGTCCATAATTGTTACTTAGTGTAGAGAAATAAAACCTATCTTACTTTTGATGGAAATGTGATTTTAATAAATCACAGCTATAGGTCTTTAACTAATTATAGAGTTGATACTAATAAATGTAAATGAGAGGGTTAAAAGGGGTTTAATTATTTTTGACAATTTAACATAATCAAATATATATTTTATGTTTGATAATCGTTATTTGGATTTAATATCAAATTCTATGTATAAATTATAAAAAATTTGTTCAATGATTCTTAGTTATTGTGGGACAAGATCGGGCATGTAGATTTGTCTAGGGAAACTCTATCTCAATGTAGAGTCATGTTTTGTATATTAAAATGTCTTGTGCTTCTAGATTCAATGCCATAACACTTATTTGCATCAACATTTCAAATCACACTCCATGATCCATCATCGGGATGAGAAAGCTATGAATTGACTGCGTAGAATTTATTTTTATGTCCATAGCTCTCTCATCCTGATAATGGATTACAAAGTATGACCTAAAACGTTGATGCAAATAAATGCTACATAGTTGAATCCAGAAGCACAACGCATTTTAATGTCATTATGGACTACGAAAAATGTTATGCCTATGATGTTTTGTATATTTAATATTTTATGTAACTATTCAAGTGTGCAAATTTTTCTATCTAAAATAATGTCTTATATGCAGAAATAAAATTGTACTATCTAACATATTAACTTGCAAATATTTTTCTATTGGAGTGCTCCTTGCACCTCTTTTGGTCCAAGTGCTAGAGTAGATATCTTAAATACATCTATCTAAAAATATGCATAGAGATCAATTTGCAAGTATTTGATTTACTTAAAAGTTATTTTAGTTTAGTTTAGTTTAAAACTATTTTATTTAGGTTAATACACGTAGACATAAATGTTATATGTTACTTATTTCGAAATAATTAAATATTAATATTTTGGCATACAAATGACTATCAAATTTAAAATAAAAGATAAGAACTTTCCTTAACATGGATCATTACACTCCACCCTTTATTACCATTGCGGAATACCTCTCAACATTAACAAAATTATATTACAACGATTAATTACATTTGAATTCAATAGATTTAATTATTTAATAAACAATAAGATATATCTCTATATAACCAATATTTAATTTAAAATAATCAATTTATCAATTAAATCGACTCAATAGATTGTACTAAACCTCAAACTTATCCAAAATTTATACCAATTTCAACAAATAGCCACATGTTTTAAATGTTGGTAGACACTTTCTTTTGAATAACTCCATACAAAACAAATAAACGAAGTACAAATCTTGGATAGACTTAAAATATGTATTTCAATTAGTATTTGAATTGTCTTTCATAGACTTACAAAGACGCCAACCTAGTCATATGTTATAAGTATGGCAATGAAAAGCTTAGGTAGGACAAAAATAATGTCTTTGATTTGCATTGACAAACAATATTAAATAAAGTGATAGGCGAAGAAAAATTGGGCAAGATAAACATTCTAGATTTTTTTTTATATTGATAAAAATTCTAGATTTGGATTGGCGGAAAATATCAAATCAAGTGGAAGAGCTATTCATTCTGTACTAAAATAAGATTTAATCTAATTTAAGGGAAGCTAAGGTGTACAAAAGTCCAAAATATAATTTATTAAATTAATGAGAAAGGAGTTGGAATCTTATGAGTCAAAGAAGTTTAATCTATCTAGAAAGGTCTAGATAGAGTGGAAGAAGGCCATTTTGGTGGTCCAAAGTAGGGAGTTTTGCTCATTTTGATCAGCCATCATAATAGGTCGCCACTTGGTCAAGAGCTTATGTCTCATTCTAGAGGGGAATACAATAGAATAGAACCATGGGGTTAAAGATAGTTTAGGAAATAGTATTTTATATATTACACGTAAGTTCATCTTATTTTTATTTATGTTTATTTTGTTGTTGATATCTTTGAAGATAAATAAGATAATAATGGTGATCTATTGAATACAAAACAAGCAAATATGTCAAAGTCTCAAGTCGTATTTTTAGAAGACAGGTGATCTATTATATAGATTCTAAGATACCAAGTGATTATTATAGTGCACAACCATATTCACCAATATTATAATTATATTATTAATTGCATTTAAGAAAGTCAAGAAAGACAGCCCAACAGGCATTATTATTGTCATTCTCCTCCGTAGTGACCATTGGGAAGAATGCAAAGTAGATCTCTTAGTATTTGGAACCTTTACGAGCTAAAGGCTTCATGAAAATAACTATTATCTAATCCTCTATACCACAATACACAATCTCAATCAATCCAACAAATTCTTTGTTAGAGTCATGTTGAATCTCAATGTGTTTGTTCTTACTATGAAACACTAGATTCTTTGTCATTTGTATAGCAATCTTGTTGTCATAATACAAAAAGGTAGGTTCATTATGTATTTGCTGCACAAATCCTCTAGTAGTCTTCTCAACCTCATGGTTTGGTCAGATGTTGATGTTGTAGCTTTTTACTATACCCATGTTGTAGAAAGCATGATACAATTGATTGTTTCTTAGACTCACAATTGCATACTTTAGAACTGAGATTAAAAGTGTAACTAGAAGTAGACTTTTGGTCATTTGTGGAACCTGCCCATTCTAAATACTCTCAACATTAAAATCTAAGACCACAACTCAATGTTTATTTAACATATGTGAGAATCATCTTAGTTGCAGTCAAATGTGTTTTCTTAGGTTTTGACATGAACCTAGATCTTCCAAGCTCACTACATATGTGATATCTGGTCAAGTCGTAATTAAGAAAATCAAACTTCCAATTAATAATCTATATAGAGTAGGGTCCATTGGATCTAACACATCTAAGATAGACAACTTGAGTCCAACTTTAATGGGTGTTGCACTAGTTTGCAACTCTTCATCTAATTTTTTTGTAGGATATTTGTAAAATATTTTTTTGAAGCATGAATACTTTATCTTTATTTTTCCATACTTCTATACCAAGAAAACAATGCATTTGTCCCAAGTATGTCATTTCAAATTCAACAATCATAACTACTCAAAACTTATAAATAAATAACTTATTCCTAGTGTAGATAAGATCATTGACATAGAGAACCAAGATAACATAATATTAACTATGCTCTTTAATATAAATATTTGGATCTAAATGGTTCTTTGAAAAACTTTTTTCTAGTACCTATGATTCTATCATTAAATAACATGCTCTCACTGGTTGCTAAGACCATACAAAGTCTTATTTGATTTGTAAACACAATTTTCTTTAGAAGTTATTTCAAAAACATAGATTGGAAAACATAGTACACTTCCTCATCAATGTATCCATTCAAAAAGACACTCTTTAAATTTATTTGATAAAGTTTCCAACTCTAGTATTGAGTCACCAAAGCCAAAGCCAAATTGATAAGTATCCATTTGTGCTACAAGTGCAAATATTCAATATAGCCAATTAATTTTTCTTCTTGAGTATACCGTTTAGCTACCCATCTAGCCATATGCTTATAAATACTTCCATCATATTTATGCTTACTAATCTAATAATTTTCTCATCAAGAGGTAGTTGAACCAAATTGCATGTTTCCTTTTAATTGTTTCTATTTGATTATTCATTGCTTCAATCCACTCTTCTTTTCCTTGAGCTCGTTCAAAGATTTGTGACTCTTATTTTCCATGATTTGATTTGAACCAATGCATAATTCATCTTCGCTTGTGACCTGGTTATCATTTTCTCAAAATTTGAATCCAAAGTTGATGAATGATTCTTTTATGTCCTCCTTTGATATTTTTGATACTTTCTTATTCATACACTAGATGATTTAGGTTCATTTTTTTCTTCCTCCTCTGCAACATCATCAATCACTACCTATTTTTCCTTTGTTTCATTTTCTTTGGCATATATTGTCATTTCATTAACATCACATCTCTACTTATCACAAGCCCTTTTCCTATGTGATAATATAACTATATGCTTTATTTTCATATTCACAACCAATATGAATACAATTTAGGACTTTATCATCTAATGTAGACCTTTTTTCTTTTGGTATTTGTGCATAAGTGGCATACCCAAATACCCTCAAATGATCAACACTTGGCTTGATCTCAAACCATGCTTGTTTAGGATTATTCATTTAACTAAATTTGTAGGGCTTCTATTTATAAGGTACACTATTGTACACAATACTTTTTCCCAATAAATTTATCCAATGTTTTCTCTTTCATCTTACATCTTACCATTTCAATAGTTGTCCTATTCTTCCTTTCAACAACTCCATTTTGTTTTAGCATGTAGGAAACAATGAAATATCTATCGATTCCATGCTTGTAAATATCTATAAATTAAATTGATTTGTATTCAACTTCATTATATTTGACCAAGGTTATCACTTTGATATACTATTTTTCAACCAACTTTTTTAATTTTATAAATTTGTCAAACAATTCAAAGTCTACAACCAAGCAATATACCCAATATTTTCTTGAGTAATCATCAATGAAGGTTAGAAAATACTTTGATTATTCAAAGATGATGTTTCCATACTACCACATAAATTCATATGGATTATCTCAAGATTTTTCTTAGCTATGCTATATTTACCAATTGGAAATCTAGCTCTGGTTTACTTACCAACAACACATTCTTCATACACTTATTTTGTATCTTAAATGAAAGGCAGAACCTCAACCATTATTAATCTCTTAAAGAAAAATTCACCGGACGAAAATAAGGTGACTATATCTCTTGTGTTTCATTTTACCATCATTCATTTCATTAGTCCTCAATGCTTGGTTTTGATGAGTTAAATAGAGAGGGAACATTCTATCACTTGTCATCTTTACTCTTGCAATAGTTACATTCCTTTGTAGTTTATCTCTCACTATGCACCCATTTTTATCAAAACTCTGTGATTTTTAGGTCTAACATTTTTCCAATAGATAGAAAATTATTTTTAATTGTTGAAACCAATAGTGTTTCATTGATATTCTTTACCTCATTATATTATGTTTCAATTATGATTTCACGATGGATTTTGTGATGATTTATCATGTTATTGCATCAACACATGGGAGACTTATCCTAAGAGAATTGCATCATCAATTGAAGGTATGATGAATTCAGTCAATCATTTCAATTCAAGCATTGCAATTAAAGTTTCAATTTTAATTCAATTATAAGGTTAATTCCAAACCCAAGGTTTGACCTAGGCAAACCCCTATCAATCCAACACCATTTTTTATCCTTTTGTGTGCAAATTAAAGTCTAGCTATATGTCCCCAGTAGAGATGGAAGATCAAAAGCATCCAAAATTTAGAGACATACCATACCTCAAAATCTCATCCAAAAACACTAGGACAAGGGTGTTCTAGGCACCATTGTCCTAGACAAGGGTGCCCAGGACGACATCGTCCTCCTAGATTAGGTGAAAGTTGAAATTTGATAGGGCGCCGATGCAATGTCTTAGAATCCTAGATTTGGATCAAAAGCAAAAATTCATCAAAAGAGAAGGGCATTTTGGGCGACCTTGTCCATTATATTTCAACTTGTCTTCCAAGAACAGGTTCCCCTCTACATCCTATTTCCAGTTTTAAGTTGTTTTTGTGATTATCAGTTCTACATTTATATGTCTATGTTGTCCATTGTTAATTTTACACATTCTAGTCCTAATTCTCACATTCAATTAACATCCTTTCAATTTCTCATTTTCAACTCAATCAAAAGGAGTGGAATCCAATTTGCATTCGGCTTTCTTCCTGATAAAGTTGAGGTTGAATCTATTGAGTTCATTCTCCTTTTAAGGTCATTGTGAAATAGGTCTTGTTCCTAGTTTGCATGTATAAACTAGTGAACCCTATTTCCATCCATTACAATTACAATATTTGTAGTTAACATTGGGTAACGACCTAGAATAAGTTCATAATGCATATAATATGTTGTCCCATTTCAAGATATATGACCCCTGGTTTGACAAGTAAATGTAGCCTCTAAACCATGAAGGATTGCTCAGTGTGGATAAATATCCCTAAGTTGTGTGACTTGTAACCAACACCAAATCTCAATTGGGATTAGAAGGCTCAACATGACCTACCCCCTAGGCCCCTCAAAGCCCTCTCAAAGTATTTTTCACCCACATTTTATTTTTTGACCATAAATTTTGCATATGTGGTCATAATTAGGCAAACAAGATATTGTCAGAAATCTTGTTTTGAGCATGATCTACTAGTTCATGTATTTATTTGATATTTTTCATGTAGTACATTTTATCATATTTCAATGTTCAATATGTTGTTTTCACTCCCAAGTTGGTATCTTTTTGCCACTTCCTCCATTTTTTGTGATTCTTGTGGTGTTGGAAAGGTCTCTTGGATCCCTTCACATCTATTCATGCACTTTTTTTAGATTTTGCTTAGGTACTTTTTATTCAATTTTTTTTGTTTTCACATTTTGAATGATTACTTGGCCTTTTTGGCTCTTGTGAAATTTTTGTTTGCATGGGATAACTTCAATTGGGTTGGTCTACATGTATTTCTAACATTTTATCCTATTTGAATATATTGAACATCTTTTGTACATGCACTTCTCTATTTGTAGATGCATTAAGATAAAGTGCCACTCTTGTGTATTTTGTTGTGCTTCATTTCATACATGCACTATATTATAAAGTGTCGCGGGGGGTTTTGTAGTGCCTTTTTGTTTTTTCTATTACACTTTTGTGAGGTGAGTGTCCTTCCATGAAGACATTAAATCCTAGTGATTCTTGTTCCATGCACATAAGTCATGGTTTTCATACCTTTTTTTAGTTGTAAGTACTTTATTTTGCACATTTAGATGCTTATTCTCCTTAATGCACTACATGGTGACACACAAATTTTAGAGGACCTATCATCTTTATCCCTTGTCAACATTATGAGGGGGGTTTCTACTATTGGTGCTAATGCTTCTTTGGTTTCTCTTTGAAGTGAGCTACATATATTGAATGTGTTCCTATGTACTAGTTGAATGTAGTGGCTATATTATGACGAGACAAAGCATTTACCATATGGAGACTCATTCATTCCAGTTTTGTAGAGGCAACCTTCCATCCTTGGTTGATTAATGTTCTTCAAACTATTGGCACTTATATTTTCAACTTGTAGTTTGCTCTTGCATGGTTGAGTAGTGTCATTGGGATCACTCGTGTAGATTCATGTGTCATCTATATCTTCAAATAATATATATGTTTTTCCTTTGTTTGTCATATGATCATTGTTCAAGTAGTGTCATTAGGGGCACTCATGCATATTGTTGTCTTCTTGATCTTCACTATCATCCTGTTTTCTAAGGAGGTTGTTCATTCAACACTATAGCAATCTTTTTTCGACAGTTCTTTATAGCTTTTTTGTGCTTCGAGGATGCTATTCATTTTCCTATTCTTTTTTGGAACATTATTTTGAAGTCTTCTTAGTCCTTCATCGTTTTTTTCTCTCTTTTGGAGAGGAGTTTTTTTTCACATGATTTTCTCCTTTTCTTCGGTTGTGAGAGATTTTTCATTTGTACTTGGGTACCTCATTAGGCCTTTAGTTGTCGAGACCCATTCTTTGCATTTCATGCAGTTATGTATTTTTTACTTCTCCCTAAGTCTCATTTAAGGGGAGCGGGTGGGGAGTGTTAGTGCATTCTATGTTTAGAAGGCATGCTATATTTAGGTAAGTTTACTTAGGACTTCATTGAACTAGCTAAAATTTGATAACTCAAAATCCTTTTCCTTTGTGTTTATGATTTGAATATGGGAAATGGTGTTTAAATAAACTATTTAGGAACTTGCTTAGTGAGGGTCATGTTCTCCTCATGCGAGCCCCTAAGTGAATAGATTCAATAGCTTTAAAACGACAATCAAAGATAGAAAGAAAGCATACATAATATAACTAAGGTGATGTATGTTTTGATTGTTGCAAGGTGTGCGCCCTTGGTCTTTGTGCAACAAAAGTGGTGTGTTTACGACATGGCTTAACTGCCTCCCATGGATTCTATAAGTCTAGTGGTTGTATTGGTCATTGACAGGTCGATCTTTTGGTGCAACGACAACCACTCCCAAGAATTGGTATCAGAGCTGGGTCACGGGTTCAAACCTCGCTTGTGCTGAGGGGGGGATTGTTGCAAGGTGTGCACCCTTGGTCCGTGTGCAACAAAAGTGGTGTGTTTGCGACATGACTTAACCGCCTCTCGTGGATTCTATAAGTCTATTGGTTGTATCGGACATTGACAGGTCGATCTTTTGGTGCAATGGCAACCACTCCCAACATTGATAATGTTATTGTGGTGGTCTCATGTAAATGCTCTTTGAGTATTTCTTTGTCTCCTAAGAGATTTTCAAATTAATGAATGAATATTTTTAAACACAACAACATAGCACAAAAATCAACACCAATGTATGCTAGGTCAAGTCATAAGGACAAAGAAGGGTAATAAAGTTTAAATTTGAGTTTTAAATTTTAAAGTTTAGATCCATAAATATAAAAGTAACTAGATCAATTCCACACCCATGGATTTGTTCTCAAGTGATGAATGAGAGATCTAAATATTAAAATTAGTTTCTAGAGATGAATAATGATGGACTAAAGTAAAATAAGTTGCGAGCTAAATTTTATACAAGAATAAACCACTTGTAAACTTGTTATTGCATAGAAGACAATTTGAATTTAAAGTAGACCAAAAACATAAAGAAAAAGGACATGTATACGCAATGTTTATCATTACTATAATACTTCTAAATATATTATATTATTTAATTTTACACAACAAGATTATCATTTTTTAAAATAATTTATTGATAGATCTCATTCAATGACTAGACCTTTAAAATTTATCAAATTGTCTTTCTTTGATTGTCACTCTCCTTATACAATATTACAAAATATTATATAATTCTTTTTCCTGACTATATACTCAATATTTTTAATATAAAAAATGACTAATTCTTTTTCCTGACTATGTACTCAATATTTTTAATATAAAAAATGACTAAATCATAAATCCTACTATGTACTCAATATTTTTAATATAAAAAATAATTAAATCATAAACCAAATTCCACAAATTAAAAAATCAAATGAGTACACTTTCCTTGAAATGTTTAAATCAACTTGAAATTAAAATAAACTCAGTCAAAGATCATATAAAAGAATAATGAAAGCATTCATTCTAAATTTTATTCCAAAACATGCATATAAAAGCCTCTCTGTAAAGTGTTGCTATTTGCGTGGCATCCATTGCTAAAAGCTTAGTACCATGTTTTAATGCCAAATCAGTCAAAAGATGACGCCCATTATTTTATTTTAATCAAGTGAAATTAGGTATATGATGTGTCGTTTTTGGCGAGATACACGGTGTATATATCTTTATATTTATAATGTCTTAATTTTGGGAAAAAGGACATCGTTTGGTTTTTAGTGGCATTCTTTTCCACCGAAAGTTAATAGATAGTGGATGTCCACATCAACACTCCATTAGAAAGAAAAAGGGCTTTTCAAAGTTTGTGATTTATTATTTATTTTGTTTTTTTGATTTGGTTTAGTGGTAGAGAATTTGTATTCTTGAAAAAGGGATAAATGTATGTATGTTTCATTTATAGCACAATTAGTATGTATGTCTCGTTTGGTGTAGTCCCATATTGTTATAGCCATTGTAAACCTATATACCACGACTCATATATAGACCACCTGCCCTCAAGAACTATAAAAGAATCTTTCTTTATTTTTTTTTCCAGACGAAACAATTTTTTATAAGAATACACATTTTATCATAAATAATAATTAATTAATGAAATGTTTTAATTTTATTGTGTGTGGGTAATAATGTTACTATACATTTATATTTATTAATAAAAAAGGTATTTTGAATTTTTTATCAATTATATATGTGTGAGATGGCAGCATTTGTGAAGAGATATTTTTGTTCATATATTTTTTTTCTATAAAAGTAAGTGTGAAAATGTTGCTAGTCTTTTTAATTTGATTTACATTGATTTAATACCAATAGTTGTGAAAATTTAAAATTATTATTTTAGTTGATTACTTTGGTCTTCATTCATTCATACTGAAATTTATTTCACTCAGAGGTACATCTTGGATGTAAGCATAATTGTTGTGTAGGATCACTCGCATGACTAATTCTTCCAATTTCAAAATAATTTTTTTCACATTCTAAGGTATAAGGGATTTCCACAATTCATAATATCAAGATATAGCTGTTTCTGAATTCAATTGTGTTCAAGATCTAGAAATATGATCCGAAACATTGATACAAAAATCTTGAACACAATTGAATCCGTAATTGTTTGTTAACTTATATACAAAATTTGTTTAAATTAGATTTAAAGATCATGATGTTTAAAGACATGCCCTACAACCCTAGTTTCATAACTAATTGCCCAATCTTGAACATTCACATTCACATTGTAATCGTAAGAAAAAGGAATCAAAACATTATTGGAAGTTTTAACTAAAGACTAGCAAACTATGCAAAGATCACAAAAAGTTCACAATGAAATAATTAATTGATTCATAAAACACAATATTTCATAAACTATGTATTTCCTAAAGATGCCTCAATGGACCCACTGACCTGGAGTTTACAGAAGTTAAAGTGTACAGGTCTCAACTTGTCTACATCTGTGGACTCCTTTTCATTTCAGCCGCCTCATGGGCAACCATTTATTCAACGACTTTACTCAGACTAGAGAAATATGAGGGATTGGATAAGGACTTCTGTTAACAAATGTTTGGTTAATCACAGGCATTTACAATGGGGAAATCTCTTTGTAGATGCTATAAATGTGTGGTTAGAGAGACATCTGTCCAGAGAAAGAAGATAAATGGGATCAGGAGTTAGTCTGTGTAGTTAGATTTTGGTTGTGATGGGAAAAAACAGATGCTGTGTGTGTGCTCCTCCCACCCATGAGGGCTCTTTTAAGTGTGCTCTTCATAGGAAAACTACAAGGCCACTCAGATCTCCCCCTGTTGTAGATAATAATACTTGTAATGATATGGATCAGAAGATTGTAAGTGTAAGACCACTTGGTGGGCAAATTGTTGCAGCAAGAAGGGCTCTCTTCTTATGTGCAGGCAAATGCAATGCTGTTACTGATCCAAGAAATAGAAGCCATTACCAGAAGAGGCCAAGCAGACTCTGCAACATGTCTGTGGCTTCTTCATCTTCTTCTGCTGCCACAACCTAAATAGGCTACTGTGCAACCCAGTTCTTCTGAGTATGTACATAAATAAGGAAGAAATTGTCAGAACATCTTGTTTGGGTGTTCTCACTTAGACCTCTGTAGTTTTCTGAAACAGAGTAAGGATCATGGAATATTGAAATTTCAGTTTTGCACTTTTTAACTTTGAATCTTATGAAGATTGGTGGTATCTTACATCAGAGTTTTTTTCAGAAGCTTTTCAAGAATAGAATGTTGACTGGATGCTTAAAATCTTTAATTGTTCATAAACTTTTAAAACAGAGAATGGAATAACTCTTGGTCAGTAAGATTTCTACAGTCTATTTTCATTGCTGTTATGTTTTTTAATCATGCTGTGCATTAACATATTAACATTTGAGAGGATGATGGATTACTGAATGTGATCCAAAACATTGATGCAAACATGATTCAGAAACATAGTAATAACAGTCGAATTTAATTTGGTCTTAAAGGAATAGCTTTACCTCTGTCTATTGGAATAGGATGTTATAAAGAATTATTAAAGTTTGGGTCTTTTTCTCACATCCTTCACTGTGCAATTTATTTATTTTTATATAATTTTTATGTTAAAAATAACATAATTTATTTATTTTTAATTATAATTTAATTAAATACAGTCAAAGATTAAATTTGACTAATAAGAATAGGACAAACATTTAACATCAGCGCTCTTCTTAAGGCTACTTTTTTAATTAAAATCCATCATACGATGAGGTATAAAATTAGAATTAATTACTTGATTATTTATTGCACTATTTATGTTTAAGGAGAATGCAGGGAGTCTAAGAAATGTTAATGTGGCTGGCTACTTCAATGTTATCTACAGTCAAGTTGGCCACGCTTAATGGTGAATATAGGCAAAAACATACATGCTACAATAAACTTCTTCTATTCTACTCATGAGAAAAATATTACAAAATGCCTTAATAGTTAGAGGTCTTACAAATTATGGTATGGATAGAGGAAAAATATAGAATACTACAACAAACTTTTATTCAAATAGATGAGAAAAATATTACATAAAGCCTCGATATATAGGGGTCATACAAATCATGATGGTGGATAATGAAAGAACACACAAATACTACAACAAACTTATGTTCAACTTGATGAGAAAAATATTACAAAATGCCTCAATATGTAGAGGTCCTACAAATTATGATTCACTTAATATTTGTAGTGATATTAAATACATTTCCTTGACTGACAAACAACCTTGGATAAAAGATAAAACCTCACTAAGAAAATATTTACTAATTGTTGCCTTTATTTAATTATTAAAGGAAATTATTTAGTGTGAATAAAAAATTTGTGGTCACAAAAATTACTCATTATGTCAATATTCTCCCTTAATTTCTATCTCTAGCTCTTCAACATCTATTTTGCCCACATTCTATCTTAGGTGCTCAAAACTCTCCTTTACTAATGCCTTTGTGAATATATGTGCCAACTAGCATTCCAATCTACAACAATTCAAATAGATTTCTCTAGTGTTCACTATCTCTTTGATGAATTGTACTTGGTATCAATGTGCTTACTCCTCTTGTGAAAAACATGATTCTTTGATAATGTAATTGTTGACTTGTTATCACAATATATTGGTGGTGTATCCCCCTAAACATGCATTAGACATAACAATTCTCTACACATCCAAATTGATTGGCATGTTGTTGATGTTATTACCACAGACACCACTTCAACTAATGAAGTTGTCATGACAAGCTACTTCTTTAATTCCTGTGAGACTACACCCGATCCAAAGTGAAAAACTTAACCAAAACTACTCTTCCTATCATTTGTACTACCTACAAAATCACTCTAAATATAGTTAGTCAAATCAAAATTACTAGTTGCGGAATATGGTATTACATGTCCTATTATTCTTGCTATATATCCCTATATTCTCTTTCCAACGTTGAAATGTGATTCTTTTGGTGACTTCATAAATATTGGGATTAGACTACCACCGTACATATATCTAGCCTTGTGGCTATGAGATACATCAAAATTCCAATGAGTCTTTTTCATATTTTGGATCAATATTAGGTCCCTTGTCTTATTTCCCAAGTATTGTTCTTGTTTCAACTAGAGTTGGTATTGGCTTACAATTCATCATCCTAAATCTCCTCAATACATCCTTGACACACTTGGATTGAAAAAATAAAATGTCATCATCCAATTCAACAACTTCATTTCCTAATCTTGTCAATCCTAAATTTGTCGTTTCAAACTCTTTCTTCACATTTTTTTCAAAACGTCTATAGACAAAGTTTTAGTAGAGAATGTCATCAACATGTTATAAATACACAATCAAAATGTGACCTTTCTTATTGATATTTGTATACAATGCAAGCTTATTCTTTCTTTTATTGAAACCATTGCTAATTGTGTATGAATCAATTTGATTAGATTGTGCTCCCAGTGCTCATTTGAGGTCCTATAAAGATATTTCTTCAAATTACATACCTCATATTCATGTGCTTGCACTTCATAACCTAGTGGTTTTTCCACATCCACTTCTTCTACAAAACCATTTAGAAATTTAGAACTTTCCAATTGTTTTGTGTTGTTATGGGTAAGACCATCTTGACTATATCAAGCCTTGCATCTAGCGCAAATAGTTCATCATAATCAATTTCATTGTGATGAAAAACATTTTCCTAATAACCTTGATTTGTACTATTCAACTGCATCTTCTATATTAAACTTACTCTTATAGACCAATCTAACTTCTATGTGATCATCATTGCTAAATACGAAATAAGGACAATCATGAAATCCTTAACTATTAAAGCAATCCTAAACATAAATCAAAAGAATAAATGTGAATTTGAAAGAATTAAACAATTAAATAATTGAAAAAAACCCCTCAATTGCATTGTAGCTTCCATTGTTCTTCTCATCTCTGTAGTATGGTGGTTCTCAGATATCGCTCTGATAACCTGCAAGTGGCACAAAGATTCAAAGTTCGTGATTCGATTGAAAATGGAGAAATGATTTTTGTATTTATAGATTTTGGGGACAAACTGGGTAGGATATTGAACTTGAGTGTTGATTGATAGTTAAACTGATTTGATTGATCAATTAACACCTTTTGATTGATCTGTTAACTCATTTTCATTGATTTGTTAAGTGGATTGATTGAAGAGATAACTCAATTGATTGACTAGATGACTCAATTGATTAGCCAGTTGATTGGATTGATTAAGAAGAAGGCTAAATAGATGAGTTAGTCAGAATAGGTGATTTGGAGTGAAAAGGGGAGATTGAAGAGTTAACTGATTTGATCAATCGGTCCTAATTTTCAACATGTGCTGTAGGATTTTGAATTGAAATTCAATTTCATTCTTATTTGGATTTGAATTTTGATTTTCGAATGTTGAAATGCACATGAAATTTATTGAAATGGGATGAAATTCAAATTTGATGAAATGCCAATTTGGAAGAAATAAAATTAGATTGAAATCTAAATTTGGGGATTTGGAAAAACGAATGAATTAATTAAATAATTTAAATGAAATTATTCAATCATTAGAAATGAAATTAATTAAATAATAAAGATTATTTAATTAAGGAATTAAATCGTAATTAGTTAAATAATTAATATTTAATTAATATTTGAGGAAAGGTTAAATGATGAATTGATAAAGAGAAGGAAAATGAATAATTAGTAAGATAGATAATGATGATTAAATTAGTTTAGAAGAATAATAATATTCAGATTAATTAAATAATTAAAAAATTATTTAACTAATAGGACAAATAATTAGTACATGATGAGTGAGACAGTTTTAGGTGTCTATATTTGCTCCTCTTTGAGACAATGTCAAAACAATGGCGTTTCAAAGAAAATAAAAAATTTCTACCCCACTATGCCCTGCTGAAGCTTAGGGTATAATGCCCCCTCGAGAGATTATTTGTGCATTAAAGACATGAATTATCTCTCGAAAGAAAAAGAATGTTATATGAGAGATGGAAGAATGGCTAGTTTTATGACATGAATGGGTTTGATTAGAGAAAAGAAATGGTTGGAGTGATTTTTAGATTGATTGAATGATAAGATTGATAGGATTGATTTCAAGTTTGGTTTCAGGAAGGACAATCTTGTATAAGATAAAGATGATCAAAACGTCTGGTTTCAGGAAGGATACATCCTGTATAAGACAAAGATAGATGATCGCAACGTCTGGTTTCAGGAAGGACACATCCTATATAAGACAAATGATTGATGAAATTTGGATGAATGATGAAGAAATTGTGAAAGTGGAGAATGATTAGTAGGAAGTGGAAATGGTTGATCTAAGAAAAGATGCTAGATGAGAGAATGATCTTGATTGGTACAATCAACATGAAAAGATTGAATGATTGATAAACAAACTTTTGTGCCTTTATTCATAGTGCCATATATATTCATCACTGAGCCTTATTATGTAACAATGAAGTTGTGTACATCAGGATATAAGGAACAAAGATGTAAAGATATCTCATTGTAAAGAACAAACATGTAGCAGACAAGGAGTGAACCCTTCATTCTGGGAATAGCACTAGGGGTTGAGGTATGTGCGATAGTCACAAGCATAGATATCCCTGACTTTTATTTTTGCATAGGATACTTGCCAAATGAAAGTACCAATCACAGACACCCACGGGAACTATTGCCCCAAAACTTCATTGGTTCACACCACAAACAACAAACAAAGAAAAAGATCATGCCCAACACGACTCCTCTAGTCACTTGTGGGCATCCTTGAGTAGCATAGTAACATGATTGATCACCAATTGATAAAAAGATAAAGAGCGACTAGGACAAACATCCAGTAGTCTTGCTGATCTGTGTCTTTGTTTTGATTGCTTGATGTGATGGTTGAAAATACCTGGTTTTAGAAAGTGTGGACCCCATTTAAGACTGACTTGTTTTGTTTCGAGTGTATCCATCTCTGTTTAAGACAAGATAATGATCACTTGATATGGATATTTGATACGATTGATAAGACAATTTGATCAGTTGATTGTAGATTTTGATAAGATAATTTTATCCTTTGCGAACTTCGTGCGAAGCGTTTGTTGGATATCTGCTAGGGTGTTTGATTCTTGCGAGACATTTTATTGCAAGTTTTTGATTGTTTTTTCGATTTTTAATTTGTTTTCAAGAGCTTTTCGATGTTTTTGGTTGATTTTTGGATGTTTTTTGAATGTTTTTGATATTTTCTGCTTTTTCATTATTTTTCATTATTTTTTTGTAAGACTTTTTTACGAATGTTTTATGATTTTTTTCAAGACTTTCTGATTTTTTTTCAAGACTTTTTTTATTTTTAGGGATTTTTTCAGCAATGCCCCTAGTATGCAGACCTATTATGACATGATGATATGCAGAATGCACATGGAGACAATGAAATTTTTGCATGACCTATGTTAATGGGACATGCAAGATGAAGATATATTTCCTATTCGAACAAGGATGATTGTGTTGGGATCGAAGAACACTGAGAGGGGGGGGGGGGGTGAATTGGTGTTCTGTCGGTATCATATGATTTTATCCTTTTATAACATACACATATAAACTGGTAAATGAAGAAACATATAACTTGAAGCAAATAAACCATCCACATAAATGAACACCATAACACACAAAATTTATACGTGGAAAACCTCAAAGAGGAAAAATCACAGTGGGATTTGTGACGCACAATATCAATTCACTGGCCATATGAAAAGATTACAAAATATAGGGGGGGCTTGCACATGCAGGAAGGCACACTGCTCAACACAAAAGAGTCTCACTAACTACAAGCTTGTGCTGAGATAAAACAGTAATAATGAACTCACAAAATGCATCTGCAATGCCAAAAAGAGTTCTGGTTATAGCTTTGTTCTGTATCGGTTCATAAAGCCTGAACACCTCTACCGGTATCTCCTTTCCTCAAAGAATGCTTTGCAATCCATCTACTAATCATTGCATGATATAACATTCACATAAAAATGATCTACATACATATCTTTCGCATTACACAGTTCTACTACCTTGTCATATATATTCTCCTATCTCATCCATATGATATCTTTTTCCTCATAATGACCTAACAAACTGAATTATATACCCTTTACAAACAATATGCCTTATGTCGGCTTACAATACATTACAAAAGATATACAATGTCAGCCTCATACAATAATTACAAAATGATTTTACAAATAAAAATTCCTTTGAATCCTAGCCTGATGTCGGCTTCCTTGAAGCGTTGGATGCTGGTGTCAGTGCCGATTGTGACCTTGATTACTCCAATGTCGGTGTTTGCCGGTTGTGACCTTGATTACTCTAATGTCGGTGTGTGTCTCCAATAGAATCTTGTTTCCATACATAATCTTGTTGCCATACAGAATTTTTTTGCCATCAATGACAACATATGAATCCAATGAGTGTCAATTGCCAACAATCTCCCCCTTTGGCATTGATGGCAACACTCATGTGAAAAATGGATTCCCTGTCAGTTCAACTTAAATATGAAGTATGCTCCCCTTGAGCAATACACTCAGTCTGATATCTGATATTTTTCACATTATATACAGTTCCCCTTTGGAATCAATGCTAAAGACCGGTGAAAGAATTGAAAGAATTTGGTTAAGAATCTGTGCAAAATAATTTACCGGAGCTTGACCAATTTCAAAATTTCTGGATAAGCTTTCTCTAGCAACTGTAAATATGTATCCCAACTGGTTTTGAAAGTTTCAGATATGGATACAAGTCCTCTCAGTAAATGTGCTAGTGTTTCTTTTTTTGTGACCTCTGTCGGTGTGGGCTTTGCAAGCATATCCATACATTCCCTCTTGTGTACACCAAGTGAATCCAATCTTGGACTCACCAATCCTCTGAGACTCCTTGTTCTCTAAATAATCTTGTCCCTTTCCTTTTCAAGACCAAAAATTTGGTTCTCCAAAGACAAAATTTGTCCATCAATAGATGTTGTGAGTGAGGTTAGTCCATCAAAAGAATTAGCAATATTAGCAACCTTTTCATGCAACTCCTTTAACCTGTTATTTATATTTGGTGTAAGAATTTCTATATTACAATAGACCCAGTAGATGTTAGTACACTGTTTCAAAGAATTTTCAATAAGAATAAGTTTTTCTTCAATCTTCCTCTTCTCTATTTCAATAATCTGGTCAAAAGCAGCTCTCTTAGCCAAAGTAAATCTCTCAAGTGCTTTTCAGTCAGAAATCTGTTGCAATGATTGAAATTTCTTAGATATATGCTATGTTAGTGCCTTAAGCTTTCCGGAAGGGATTGCTTCATTTTGAATCATACACTCAGGAATTAGTCTGTGCAAAACTATGATTGACTGATCTATTATTCCTTTGTCTGCAGATCCCTCCTTTATTAGCTTTTGAGTAGCCATCATCATTAACTCAGTAGGACTCAACTCAATGATTGATTTCCTCTCAACTTGAGAAGTGTCAATTGCCAAAAGTTTTGTCGGGGAATCAACATCAACTGTCGATATAATCTTATCAGTCCCCTTTACCTTATCCTCCTTTGTACCGGTGGCTTCACCACTTGGTGCAATATCAGTTACTACCGGTGGAGTAATATCCACAATATTATCTGTAACCTGTATATTATCCACATTGCCTTGCATAGTCTGCACAAATGTTGCTTCAGCCAGTATAGATTGTACACTCTCAATAGTTTTGGGTTTAATTGTCGATTCACTTAAAATTTGATCTAAACTTCCCAAAATTCCTTTCCCTTTAGATTTGTCTGGAATGGTGGGAGTAGTTGCCTTAGCAAATTCTTCTTGAGAAGTGAGAAAATCAGGATTCTTTTGGAAAAATTTGGTCCAACCATCTCTAGTCTCATTTACTATCTCATTGAGTCTACCCATCATTAGGCTTATTTGTTGGGTTTTGCTGCTAAAAACTATTATGTTTGCAACATCTATACATTCTTTCATTTCCTCATTGTTTATAGGGCCACACATACTCAAAAGTTCTACTTCCTTAATTTCCTTATCCCTCTTAACTACATCTAGTCTTCTTGCATCTAACTTGTTATATAGTGATAGAGGAATTTCCTTCAAAGTCTCTACTAGAGCCTTATTATATATATCTATAGGTAACAAAATTGCTTCTTCAATTTCATTTTTCTCATCACCATCTAAATCTTCATAGAAATTTGATACATTCTTCAAAATACCATCTTTAGTTACCTCATCTATCAATCCAACACAAGTCATTGGGGGGATGATGGTAATGTTACCAGATTCAATTGCACTCTTTTTCTTCTTTATGGGGGTTACAGGAGTGGATGGAGCAGGTTGCCTCTTCTGAATAGGTTTCCTTGCCGGAGGTGTGGGTGCAGTAGGTTTTGTCACTTTTCTCACAAGCTTCCTCCTTGGCCCCACCTTCTTCTCCTCTGTCGGAGGCTTGTCATCTTTCTTTCTCTATACCCTTATGAATGCTAGAGGTTGGTTGTCCTCTGGATAAATATCGGAAGTAATAGGAGAAATGAAAGTTTCAGGCCTCATCTCCTTAGGACCACTAGCCACTGTCGGTTCACCTGCCGATTGATCTACCAGTTTGGATCCAGAACCTAGTTCTATATCTAACCTATGAATTACATCCTAAACAAATGCAGACATCTTATCAATTTTCTTTTCTCTCCTTTTCTTATTGAAGCCAAATTTGACTTCAAGTGCCTTTTCCTCTGCAGTGCCAAAATGTTCGGTTTTGTCATCCAAAGGAGCATCAATCAACATTTTAGCATAAAGTTCCAAAATGTTGTCATCTACTTCATATCCTAGCTCAGTGACCCATGTGGTTCTAGGTTCCACTACCTCCATGAAATTTTCATAAGTTTTTACCATAAAACAAATACTAGTGGAGTATTTCTCCACAATGTGCTTAGAAATCCTCTCCCTTTGTCTCATGTTTTCTTGAAAAGTTTTGAAGTAGCCCCAAATATTTTCATCCTTGCTCGTACCAAGACCGATGATTTCATCTTTGATTTGCATACCTATCGGTATGTCATAAGCCCAATGCTTCTTCCCTAGACCAGGTAGCTCATTCATGAAGTACAACATTAAATAGACAATGAGATTCCCAAACCTAAAAGTTCCTTTCTTAACCCCTTTGATCTTGCCAAGATTAATCATTAATTCACTTCTCAACCATTCACATAAATTATACTTTTCATCATTCCTTAGCATTTGGTGTGCAACATGGATGCAAGAACTGGCAACAGAGTTCAATCAACTAGATTGAGTTACCTTGTAGTCGATGATCATGTTGGCAAACTTCACATCTGTGTCTTTGATGGTGCTGATTCTCATTGATCTTCCATCATGGGTTGCGTTGGTGAGCTTCTCAACTGCAGTGTTGTAAATCTTCTTCCCTGGTTCCTGTCCGACTTTGGGTAAGCCGGTGATTGCTTGAATAACTTCCTTGGTGATCATGTAGGGTCAGTCTAGCCAGATGAATTTATTTTGGACCCTGCTCGGAACATATCTGATCACTTTATCCTTGAATTCTGGTATGAATAGGATTCCGGTTAACCCTAGGTCCTCAATGACTTTGTATTCTGGCTTGATTGTTCCAGAGCTACCCAATATCACAGATTGATACATTCCCTTGATCTCCTCAGCGCCTATATCTTCCAAGGTGCACTGAATATATGCCCTTACATCTTCTACATACATTATGTCATTGGAAACCCTCAAAAATGCGCATGCAGAGTCTTCCTTCTTGGCTATCTGGGGAACTTCCTTAAAAATGGGTCTCAACCTATCCTTGACTTCAACAACTGTGGGATTTGCAATGAAAGTAGGAGAAGATGATCCAGATGCCATTTCAAAGAAATACCTGAAAATGATCGTCGGTTTGAAAATTTGATTACTTCTCAGATGAATGCTCAAAATCCTTTAGAATGCCTTTTCTTGCTCTTGATCACCTAAGATTCGCCTTTGCTTCACTCTGGTTTGCTTGAATGTTGGGTGAGTGAAAATGAATCCACTTTCTCTTTTTATTAGCGAGTAAACCCTAATCCTTCACTGCCATAAATGCTTAGCGATGTACCCTACTGGATGTCAGTTTCACAGTTTCATGTCGAGTAAACCTCCATCAATGGTCAATACCACTCTCCAGATCTCTTCCAGGGAATATGCAAGATTTGCAATGAGTTTGTCAACTCCTAAGGTGTATGCCTCAATTACCAGTTGAATTTCTTGCCAGTGCAGGAATGCTCTGGTCTACCGGTGGAGTTACAGGTGCACTTGCATCTCCACTTGGTTGTTCAGATTTTCTAACCCATCTCTTGGTGTGATCATGTCGTATTTCATCTACCTTCTGCTTTCCTTTCTCATTTTCTTTATCATTACCGACCGATTTAGTCTTGCTTCTGCAATACTTAGCAATATGACCTATTTTATTGCATGCATATCATGTAACATTGTTCTTTTGAATTGCTTTAACATATTCGGTATCATTCCTTGACCTACATTGATTAGCCAAATGTCCAAACTTTCCTTATGCATGACATTTGACATTTATTCTATAGTCTTCTGACTTATGACCATATTTCTTGCAATTTGTGCATTGACCAGGAACATAATCGTAGTTTTGATTTGCTCTATTTCTACATTGTTTAGCCATATGCCTAAATTTATTACAAACAAAATATCTACCATTGAATTTATAAGCATTAGATTGCCTTATTGGTTTCCCTTGTTCTGATGAGTTCTGCATACTAGTTGTCTGATCTTTATTTGCAATACCGGAGCTTTCACCTTATACAAATCCAAGTCCTCTATAATCATCACTCTGCCTTTGTCTTTTCAGTAAATCATCCAACTGTGCAACACTGATCCTAAATCTTTCTTTATACTCACTTGCAATAGTCAGATCATCTCTCAGAGTTATTATTTGTCTTTCAAGCTCTTGTTCATTATTTTGGGATTGCACCAAATCAGTTTTCAACATATCATTCTCATGAGACAATCTGTCACATTCCTTAGATTTGTTCTGCAGAGATACAACAAGATTTTCTTCCTTCTTCTTTCTGTCCTCAATATCTTTTGACATCCTCATAGTCAGGTCTTGCATTTCATTCTTCATGAGTATGTTTACTTTACTCAGCTTCTGACATTGTTCTTTAAGTGCATCTTTCTCTTCATCATCCAAGTTTTGCAAAAGTTCCTTCCTCTTAGCTTGAGAAAATGATAACCTTTCTTGCAGGACAAGAATGAATTCATTAGCAGAATTCAATTCATCTTGTAGTTTCAAGTTCTTCATCCTTTTAGCATCATAATTCTCAAGTTCCATCTCAAGTTTCTTCTCCATATCCATATTCAATGATTCCGGTTTCAGGATCTTCCTCAAGTTGTTAAACTTCTTCCAAGGTACCAAGCTCTGATACCAATTGTTGGGATCCAAAAACACTGAGAGGGGGGGATGAATCAGTGTTCTGTCGATATAATATGATTTTACCCTTTTATAACATACACATATAAACCGGTAAATGAAGAAACATTTAACTTGAAGCAAATAAACCATCCACAAAAATGAACACCATAACACACAAAATTCATATGTGGAAAACCTCAAAGAGGAAAAACCACGGTGGGATTTGTGACCCACAATATCAATTCACTGGCCATATGAAAAGATATTACAAAATATAGGAGCCTACGCATGCAAGAAGGCACACTGCCTATAGCACACTGCTCAACACAAAAGAGTCTCACTGACTACAAGCTTCTGTTGAGATAAAACAATAATAATGAACTCACAAAATGCATATGCAATGCCAAAAAGAGTTCCAGTTATAGCTTTGTTTTGTACCGGTTCATAAACCTTGAACACTTCTACCGGTATCTCCTTTCCTCCAAGAATGCTTTGCAATCCATCTACTAATCATTGCATGATATAAAATTTGCATACAAATGATCTACATACATATCTTTCGCATTACACAGTTGTACTGCCTTGTCATATATATTCTCTTAGCTCATCCATATGATATCGTTTTCCTCATAATGACCTAACAAACTGACTTATATACCCTTTACAAATAATATGACTTATGTCGGCTTACAATACATTACAAAAGATATACAATGTCAGCCTAATACAATAATTACAAAATGATTTTACAAATAAAACTTCCTTTGGATCCTAGCCTGATGTCGGCTTCCTTGAAGTGCTAGATGTTGGCGTTGGTGCCGGTTGTGACCTTGATTACTCCAATGTCGGTGTCTGCTGGTTGTGACCTTGATTACTCTAATGTCGATGTGTGTCTCCAATAGAATCTTGTTGCCATCAATGACAACATATGAATCCAATGAGTGTCAATTGTCAACAGATTGCATGTGTCTTTCATTTTGAAATGCACTAATTGAATTAAATGTGTGAAATGTTTCAGAGATAGGAGTTCAATCCATTCTGAGAAGACCTTAAACCATCCAACCTAACACACTATGTAACCAAGATTTATGAATAGAGGTGCGGAAAACTTCTCCATTAATTCTCGAAACTTTGATATTATTTTGCCCATGTGTGTGAAATAGAATTTATTTTGACTCTTATAACCATTAGAGACCCTTACAATCCTATGTGACTAGCTATGTGGTTTATTCTGACTTCAAAAACATCTTGGATAGAGCCTCGCTGCTAGCTAGACGTCTATAGCCCTGACGAGGTTATACACTTTAATCTCTCGAATATTTCTCCATTGCCAGTAGGTTTCCATAACACTGATGGGGTTACTCACATGTTCCCATAATCAATCTTTTATCGCACTTGTATGCGTGATATTTCAGTTATATATATTTTCTCTTTTTTGCAATGATATTTTGATATTGATTTTGGTATAACACTTTTTTCTTTTATTTTCTTGCCTTGACTTGTAAGTAATGAAGCTGGAGCAGAACATTGGATTTTTCACTAGCCACATGACCAATTAGGTATCTGTAATGACTTAGAGCATACGATTAATGTGTGAGATATATAGAAATCAATAGATTTTGGGTAACAAGGCTCAATAGTGAAACCTCTACACAACCATGGATAAAGCTTAATCACAAGGTGACATTGAAGATGAATGACCTTAGGCTTCCTAAAAACTTCATGTTCAAGTATCTAGGAAATGAGACCACCTTTGCTCCTTTCAATGCAGACAAGTGAATGACTCAGACAATCGCCTTGTTTTATTGATGCAACTATATGAGAAAGTAATAATGATATGCAACTATATGTTGTGCAATGGTGATATGAAATCAACTATGATGCACTCTGAAATGGAGATATGAGATGCAATGTAGTAAGGAAATATGCAAATGTAGTACTGAAAATTGAAATGAACCCATCCCTTAGATCTAACATCTTTATAGGTGCATGTTGTTCATAGGGTTGAGGAGTTTTGTGTAGGTAGTTCATTGGTCTATGTTTGAAGAGATGGATAAACCTTTTTTTTCCATAGAATATTCAGTTGAGTGTATTTCATGTACAATTTCTGCTATAGCCTCATTATTTTCAAACCAATCCAGTTGTGGTAGATCTTCTTGCCCACAGTCTTGCAAGTGCGAGTGTTTGAGACAAAGATTTTTATAAAATTTAGGGATTGCTGATAGCGTGCAAGTTTTATTATCATAATGGATTTTCAAGGAATTTGGATCTATTTCCTTATCTTCATAAGTGATTCCATCATCTACTGGTGGGAGATGGTTATAAGATCTGTCTATGTCATCTATGTTGCTGTTGTGAAGAGATAGGAATTCATAGTCATGCAAATCAATTATTGATCCTATTTTGTTTATTGAGATATTATTCATTCCTTGGATAAGAGATTTTGGCCCTGTAGTCATGACATTAGCGGTTGTTATGTTTGTTTTTGTTCATGCACTTGAAGATGATGATGAATCCAACCAGGAGTTGATCTCATTAACTGGTGCTATTCTTGTTTCTGTCACTACATTGGTATTTGATGATGTCACACATACAATTGTTGACAAGTTACCCTATGTATAATGATCTGGATTGGTGATTCATTGATAAGGGGTTCGTGAACAACTTGTCTAGAGGCATTGGGATCATGAGGGGGACTAGGTGAAATGATAGGTTCATTTGGTGAGTGGAATTCTTGTGAGGGATATGGAGGATTATGATATGGAAATGAAGGGATGGAGGGATCTTGATAAGGATCTAGAGAAATAATGGGATCTTGTTTAGGACATGAAGGTGAAGGCATAATTTTATTTTGACTTGAAAATGGATTATTAGGAAGGATGGAAGGGATGTCTTGATCTTGCTTAGGAGGTGGATGTTGGATGGGACTTGAAAGGATACTTTATTCTTGAGTTAAAAGGGTATCATTATTAGTGGAATAGAAAAGAATGGGGGGATCATCATAGGATTCTTGATAGGTGGGATCTTGATAAAAAAATGGGTAGGATGAAAGGCTTTGTTCTTGATCTTGATTTATTTCATGACTCATTTCCTCTGATTTTGGATTATCCTCTTGACAAGGGGAAGGAGTTTGAATATGCATGGGATATTTTGGGAAGGTTTCACCAGTTTGGCTCGATGAGAAAGGATATTGAATGAGACTCCTTGAAGTGGGCTTTCTTGGAAATGGAATATATGGCAGCATTGGATCTTGAATTTATGAAGCATGGAAAGGACTAGCATCATGACTTGGATTAGATTGGATTTGTATTATGGATAGCCCTTGGGAGATTGTGTTATTGGATAGAGATGGTGTGGACTGTTCTCGTGTGACTTCAGGGGATGATGAAATGATGGATAGATATGGTTGAGTTGGACTTTGGTTGAAAGAGGTTTGATTTTGGTTGAAAGGGGTTTTAATGGTGGGTTGATGTGATTTATATGATTGATATGTTGGGTTGAAAGAAAAAGAAGGTTGACCCGACTCTAATGTTGGTTGAAGTGAAGTAGGAGTGATTTTGTTGGAGAATGAAGGTTGGCATGTTTGAATGTTCTCACAAGAGAAGGAATGTTAGCATGATAATGATTCCCTTTTGATTAGAGGTATTGTGGTTGTCACTTCCCTCATCATTTTTTCTAACCAATCCCTATGGTTGTTAGGACTAGTCATGTCTCTCATTTGTTGTTGCAAAGTCAGCTAAAATTTCTATGGATGATGATGGAATAGGAATGGAACAAATGAATTCTTCACCTTCCCTATTAAATACATAATGCCATTCCATGATGTTTGCTTGATTAGTTTGGACTGAGATCGAGAATGTTTAAGACTATGATGATGATTAATTTGTATATGACCTTGATACTTGGATATGGAGAAACAAGAGGGGAAATAATGAGACTTGAAGATGAGATGATACAAATACATCTATGTGAGGTTTGGATAATTGTTTTGATGAGGACAAATATGGACCTAAGATCACAACAGATAAGATGTTTTCTCCATTTCTCTGAAAGTGGCAATTTTGTTGGTTGTTGTTGATACTGGATATTGTAATGTTTTTCCTTTGAGGTCTCAAACTATGTTTGTGGTTGGAAGATTTCTGACAAAACTTGATTGTGCTTAACAATTTTTCTGACTTTGTTTTGGCTATATTTTGGATGTTTGATCTTTTAAAAAATAATCATGAAACATAGCACCAAGTAAGAAAATAGTTTGATGTAACCCAAAAAGAGTGTCGTTTATAGTATATTTTCAAATCCTGATGATTGCTAGGATCTTTTGAAACCCCAATTTTTTGGCCAAATGAACACACAACAATCAGACTCTTCTAATGTCAAAAGGTCACTCATAATACCACAACCCACATCTTGATACTCCTTTAGCTCAAACAACCATGTCACACCCTAAGGTGCACCCATTTTTTTGCCTTTTTCCAGAAGTTGAACCAAAGAGAATTGCTTCTCAATTGGATCATTTTCTTGGGAGATGTATGGTGATTGTCTTGGGGGTAGATTTTCCCCCACCCTTGCAATGTGATATTACAAGTGTCTAGATATCGACTCATCTTGGCCGCTAATTCTTAAAGCTTTTTAGTAAAGGTTTCATTTGAGTGGTCATAATCAACAACGTTTTTCAATTCGTTAAAGGAGGTGTCCCAATTTGTAGAGGTTACGCTCTACACATTTTTACGTACCATATAGGCACTAAGGGAGGCATAATGTCGTTATGACAACATGTAACACTCATCGCTTGCAACTTTCGTCACAAACATATTTGTTTACAGTGGCTTGGATTGCTTGTCTTTAGCTATTGCCACTTAGGTTGTTCTCTCGCACTCGGCCTTATGGGCTACTTGGGAGGTAGGCCTGCTAAAGGTTTTATCCTATTGCAAAAAATGCAAAAGCATAAATGGCGAGTATGGCTTTTTGGTCACCCAATTAAGGGGAGAGCATATGCCTATCACTTTCGAGACACATAAGACAAGATCGTTCTTTTTTTTAATCATTCATAGCAATGTTGTCTAAAAGCTATTTGGAGATGTTGCTCCAACAGGCATGATGTTCTTTTTAATCCCACATAGCAATGGTGAATGTTCTTTTTAACCTCAATGATTTGCAATAAAGAAAATGTGTCTTATTTATTTTAGATAACACTAAAGGAAATGTGTGCTAATCTCGGTCCAGTAATACCTGCAAAACCCATTAAAATGTTAGTTGACATTGTGGGCTTACAAGCCTAAATTCTTCCTTGGGTTACAAAACTCTGCTTCATTCTCTGTTATTGCTCTATTTTCATAAAACTAAACATGAAAAATACCAAAAGATCATAAAGGGACTGAGAAAAGACAAAACATAAATTTTTTTAAAATAGGAACTTGCTAAAAATAGAAATCTGCTAAAAATGGTAACTTGCTAAAAACAAAAACTTGCCAAAAACAAAAACTTGCCAAAAATGGAAACCTGTCAAAAACAAAAACCTACCAAAAATGGAAACCTACCAAAAATGAAAACTTGCCAAAATGGAAACATTCCAAAAAATGGAAACCTACCAAAAATGGAAACCTGCAAAAAATGAAAAAAAATTCCAAAAATGGAAACTTTCCAAAAACAAAAACCTACAAAAACTGAAAAATTGCCAAAAATGGAAACCTACAAAAATGGAAACTTTCCAAAAATGAAAACCTTCCAAAAATGGAAACTTTGCAAAAACACAAACTTGCCAAAAATGGAAACCTGCCAAAGAAAGGGCATATCCAATAGTGAAAACCTCTCTGAGGCACTGACACATGAGAGACTTGACACTCTTCCGGAACATTATTAAGAGAGATCACCAATATTGATAGAGCCAATATAATTAATAAATATCAGCACTATAGAAACAACAAAGACATTACATCTGGCGACATCCTTAACAGATCAAGAGAAACCAAGTTCCATAAGGTTTTTCGAAGAAAAGAAAATCAACTTTGCTTGGTCATATGAAGATATGCCAGGGATAGATCCAAATTTGATCGTGCACCATTTATCCACAGCTCCACGAGCCAAACCTGTCAAACAGAAGTTGAGAAAAATGAATCCACATGTGGCACTGCTAGTCAAAGTAGAACTAAAGAAACTACTAGATGTCAATTTCATCCGACCAATCGACTGGTGGATATCCAACATAGTACTTATTTCAAAACCAAACAAAAGCATCATGATATGCACCACCTTCAAAGATTTGAATAAAGATTTCCCAAAAGATGATTTTTCTTTACCCAACATCGACACAATTGTGGATTTAATAGTAGGACATGCCATGCTATCACTCATGGATAGTTTTTTGGGATACAATCAAATCAAACTAGCACCAGAAGACCAAGACAAAACAACTTTCACATACCCATGGGGTACCTACTACTGGAATGTCATGCCTTGTGGCTCAAAGAATGCAAGAGGGACCTATCAACGAGCAATGACCATCATTTTCCATGACATGATGCACATATTCATGGAAGATTAGGCAAACTCTTGGCATACATAGTGTCAAAAAAAGGCATCAAGGTGGATCCTACAAAAGTACAAGCAATTATGGAGATGCCACCTCCTAGAAACATCAACCAGTTAAGATCTCTCCAGGGATGACTAAAATCCATCAGAAGATTCATTGCTCAACTGGCCAACAAGTGCCTCCCTTTCACTCATCTACTTCACAAAATGTTCCTTTTAGATGGGAAGAAAGATGTGAAGAATTATTCAACAAGTTAAAGAAGTATTTGATGAATCCACCCAAGATTGGTGCCACTAATGGCTGAAAACCACTTCTACTATACATATCAGCTATAGAGGTATCTTTAGGAGCTTTGCTGGCATAAGAGGACTCTACTGGCAAAGAAAGGGCCATTTAATACATTAGTAGAACATTGAGCGGTTATGAACTTAATTACACATTCATTGAAAAGGCTTGTCTAGCTGTAGTGTTTGCATCACAAAAGTTGCAACATTATATGTTAGCTCATACAATCAAGCTGATAGCAAAGATAAATCCCTTGAAATATCTACTCAGCAAGGCCACTCTAACAAGCCGACTCACAAAATGGGTAATGATTTTGAGTGAGTTTTGCATTCATTACATGAATAGAAAAGCCATCAAGGGCTAGGCAATAACATATCAATTAGTTGAAGCACCATTGTTAGTTAATCATCCACTATATATTGAATTTCTAGATACAAATGTTCTAGCAGTTAGAACACAATCATGGGTACTGTACTTTGATGGATCCTACACCCAACATGGATCAGGTGTTGGAATCTTATTTATCACTCCTTAGGGATGCACAATCCCAAGATCCTTGATGGGATGGGGTTTGGGATAGACTAGCCTAGTCTATGCTCTAAGATCCTTTCCTTGGATCACCAGGTGTTCTAACCACACCCTAGGGTCTCTAGGACTTCCCCTACTTGTGGAATCCCCTGACCTTGTCCAATCCACCCACCAACAACTTGAATTTCTTCTCCTAAGGTCTCTCCTACTCACGAGATTCAAAGAACCCTTACTTAGGCTAATAAGGGTTTGGCTTGTTCCACACCTTCCTAGGTCCTAGCAAGGATAGGATAGGTCTTAGACATGGTTATCCATGCATTCATGTGCCCCCAAGAGGTTTTCAACTTCCAACTCCTTACCGATTTCACTATTTTGTCTCTTACCTACAAAATAGGGCTACAAGGATTGTGCCCAATTAGGCCTCCTATCCGAACTTTTAGGGCTCCCTCTTGCAGAGGATGCATATGCTTGTGAAACTTCCCAAAAGACCTGCTATTCATTTGGCATGGGCTCAAGGATTTTTCTGGTTTTGGGCCTCCAAGTGTCCGTACACTGCCCTAGGTGAATTTTGGGGTTTTTAAGGGTTTTAAAGAGGGTTTTTAGGCTTGCCAGGGTCACAATGTTGGTTTGTTGATTTCACCAGTTTGTCTGGATTGGTGGAAGCTCCTACTTCTCACCAATGGTTCTCCACTCACCCCTCTACAACTCCTCCAAAGGGTGCCTCCTCCTCTATCCTTCCTTGCTCTCCTGGACCTCTGCAACTTCACCCCTTGCTAGTTGGGCACTGTCTAGTCTCGCCTGGGAGTGGGTCTTTGCTTGGCTTCCCTGCATCTTCAAGGGCCCTGCTTGCTTTGTAGTAATGTACAAGGTCTGTACTCCTATTCCCCATGGTTTCATAGTGATTCCACAATGGGGAAAGGAGTTAACAACCCATTTTCTCAAAATAGTCTAAAACTGGACAGTGAGAAGGTAATTTACAAAATATTTACAAACACACCACACCTGCAAAACAAAGCCTAATCTAAATGCTCAAAATGGAATTATATACACCATACAAGACTCACAACATAGTTTTGTTCAAAGATCAATCCATTAACAATCTTTCCTTACTCCATTTGTGCCGACTGGTAACAAAATTGCAGTCACAGTCAAGTCACTTTTCTTGGGTCGTACAACAACTGACATCCAACCCATTATCTTAGGGTTTGCAACTACATATACTTCCCTTTCCTCAGTCTGTGTGCCCATATTAGGGTTGTCCACGCTAAACTAAGGATTTTGACCTACTAGATGGAAACGTTGCTTGACAACTTTGAAAAGTTGTCATGCAACTTTTGCAACTTTTGAGCAACTTTCTCAATGTTGCTTTTCTTGACTCCTAGGCCCACATTGGGCTATCCTAAGGACACCACCATGCTAAGAAGGACCCTAAACACCTCAAAGGCACACATACCCTCTACTTTCAAGAAAAACTCAACTTTGACTTATGACCCTAGGACCCAAACTAGGACCAATGAGCACATGGCTTTTATTTTATATACAATGGCTTCTTAAAGAAGCAAGAACACAACAAAAGAAAATGGTGGGAGCCCTTTGAAGGGTGCTCCTGCACCAATCCTACAAGCTAATGTTCCCTTGCACAAATAATATCGCATAATATGAAGCACTGGTCACTGGCATCAAGGTGGCAATAGAGTGAAACATCACAAAGTTATTAGTCTACGAAAAATACCAATTGGTCATCAATCAGGTAAATGATGACTATCAAACAAAGGATGAAAAGCTAATATTGTGCAAGAGAATGGTGGATGACTTTAAGAAATATTTTATTGAGATCAAGTTTGAGTAAATTTCAAGACTCAACAAAAAAGATGTAGATGCCATGGCAACCATCACCTCTCTTCTACAAATTCCAGAAAAGAAGTCATTATGAGTTCCTGGTGGAGCAATTGATTTTTCCCGCCTATGATAACCCTGATACCCAAGTCATATGCCACCTAATCGGTTATGAATCTCCAATATACGCGAAAATCTATACTTACCTGAAAGACAATACCCTTCCACCCGATCTATCCCAAAATAAAAATGAAATTTCATCCATCAAATAGCATGTTATACCCTCACAGCCGATACACTTTACCGACGGGGTCTTGATGGTACTCTCCTTAGGTGTCTTGAAAGTGATGAATCTGAAACCGCCTTACAAGAGGTTCACAAGGGTATTTTTGGTTCACATTCAAGTGGTCTTACTCTAGCCAATAAACTTCTAAGAATGGGATACTATTGGCTAAACATGGAAAACAATTCTATCAATTTTCTAAAAAGTGTCCAAAATGCCAAATCCATGACAATCTTATACATGCACTAACATAGGAATTGCAGCCGTTCACTACATCATGGCCATTATGTCAATGGGGACTTAACCTCGTGGGCAAGATCCATCCATCCTCATCAAATGGACACAAGTTTATAATCATAGCCACTGAGTATTTTACAAAATGGATTGACGTTGTTCCATTGACTATTGTTACTGACAAACAAATATCTTTGTTCATCCTGAACTATATCATTTGTCAGTATGGCATTCCCAGTTCCATTATCACTAATAATGGTAGACCTTTCAAAAATCAAGATGTGCAACAAATTTGCAAAAGATTTCATATCTAGTATTGCTTCTCTACACCTTATTATCCTCAAGGGAATGGCTAAGCGGAGGCTTCAAACAAAACCATCCTAAGAATCCTAAACAAGACAATAAACAATGTTGGTCGTGATTGCCATGTCCAATTAAATTCCACCTTAAGGGTATACAACACTAGCATTTGCACCCCTATAGGAGCAAAACCATATGCACTTGTATATGGATCGAAAGCCATCTTACCCATTGAGGTCAAAATTCCTTCACTCAGAGTATCATTGAATGGAATCATCCCATATGAGGAGTACCAGGTAAACAAACTACAAGAGTTGGAGTTGCTAGACGAACATCATCAACATGCTTTTGATCATCTAAAATCATATCAACAAAGAATGTCTAGAAGATCTAACCATAGAGTGAAGCCATGAATATTTAAGGTTGGTGACTTGGTACTAAAATAAAATCCCCGTAATCAATAGGATCGAGAAAAGAAAGGCATGTTTGAACCAAACTGGCTATGTCCTTTCATCATCATATCAACATACAGATCAAGGGCATATCAACTATCTACATCAGAAGGGGACTTGTTTGATGAACCTGTCAACAACATCCATCTCAAAAGGTTCTACACATGAGTCATCCAATGCACAAAAAGCAATAAAAATACAAAAAAAAACATAAAAATCAAAAAATCAAAACAAAAATAAAAAAAATCAAAAGTGCAATAAAATCAAGTAGTGAAAACCTGGAAACTATTTGTGATAGATCGGCTCCTTCATCAATTCCTAGACTACCATATATCCACTTTTCACTATCATTTTCCATATTCATAATTAAAAGCCTTGTATCCATCTCAAGCACAACAGTAACATCTCACCATGGCTTGGTGATCCTTGTATATATCCATAAATAAAGGTCCTGTCAAGACTGGGGGAAAAATATTACACTTAGTGGGGGTAATCTGTTTTAGGCTTCAACAAAATAGACAACCAACAATAGGGAAAAACCCATCAAAACACAAATCAAAATGCAACTCAGTGTCAAACATAGAACACAAATTTCAAAACCAATCGTCAGACTCAACATCAGAATCGGTAAAACACAATACGATGGATGCTCTATTTTGAATCATGGTTTGATTACTTTAGCATGAGGTTTGACTATTTGTATCTTGATTTTTGGTTGTCAGATCTCCTGAGAAACTCAAGGATGTCTTGAATTAGAGAAGAAAGGAAGAGGTCTAATATTTTCTTTGTCTTCTATCTGTGACTGGATAATTTGTACTATGCAATTTTTTCACAAGACATGATTAGAAACATATCATAGAACATATTTCAGATTTGCATATATTGATGGTTCACTCTTGCCTATTTTACGCAAACAACACACAGGTCATCTTGGTTAAAATTATACCTCGACGCTTGTGTCATTTTGTAATATCAAAATCCATGTAAGTTGTACTCAGGCCATCATGGTTCAATTATACCATCGATGTTTGTACTAACTTTCAACATTTTAACAACTCAATGATGATAAAAAGAACACACACAATTGGCCGATGAAATGAAACCATTGCATAAATTAGTTTGCATGGTTACAATAGATTTCATTCATATCAAAGGCATTTAATTATATACATATCATTTAATTTATTTGCATATCATTACATCATTACATTTAGTTGCATATCACTTAATCCTTGTATTTAGTTGCATATCATAATCAATGCATTACACATCATTATCCTTACATATAGTTGTATAGTGTGGCATCCATCCATACAATTGTAAATATTCATATCATAGAACATTATACACATACATATGCATTAACATCATTATTGCATAATCCATCATCATACATGAACATAAACATGAATAAACAAATCATCATATAGGCATATTCATCATATATAACCTTCAAAACATATAGATTACATCATCATGAAACCACACCATCATGAAATCACTCATCACATACAAAACACACACCACATAGACATCATAGGCATTCATAAACATAAAATCATATAGACATGCATATAGGCCTCTAGATTATAAAGTAAATGCATCCATCCATACATGAATATCAACATCATCATACATCAAATTATTACATCCAACTCATCGTAAGTAAATGATTTATGAAAATTATCATCATCACATATAAGCATAGGCATCAAATAGGCACATCATCATAATACATGCATATGATAGGAAGATCATATTGCTCATCGTAAAATCATCATAACAATCATCATATGCATTCATAAACTGAAATCATGACATATAGACATCTATAATCATATATGATAGACATCATAGGCATCCATACATATGGATCATCATATAACATCACATCATCATATACAAGTGCCACATGTAGATCCAAGGAAAAATCGTTGTTGCATCTCATATCAATCTCCAAAATAGTGGCAAGCATACAAATGATATCAAGTATGTATATAAGATACATCAAAAAGAATTATACACATCACAAATGTCTATACAACCTCAAGATAAAATCAGGAATGAATACCTCCAGATGTTGATGGTCTCGCTGCACCTATACCACCTCCAGATGCTCCTGCCCCAGGATCTCCACCAAGTGGATCCCATTGTAATGGTCCTATCACACCCCTACTGTCAATCTGAGAGTAACTCCGTCTAAACCTCGTAGAGGCCACAACTGCATAACTCGGTGTTGTCTGCTCTCGAGGGACCAGATCCTCATATAATTGCTTGTAATACTCAGCCTCTTTGGTCGAGTCTAAACTATCGGCCAACACCTCCGCTCGTCCCTGCCGCTCTATGGCAGTATCCCTCTCAATCTGCAACTGCACAATTTGTCTCTACTACTGTGCAACCTGTGCCTGCAACTACTGAACCAAGGCCTGTAGTGCCCTAATCTAAGCATCTTGCTGATGACTTGGCACATGGATTTGTATGTATCTTTGTGACTATCATGTGGACCGTAGAATCTACACCTAGGAAGAAGTGTCTGCTGCCTTCATCCCTGTGACCTGTGGAGGGGGCATCCCTGATCTCCTCCACTGTACTTTCCTGCTCTCTATATCCTATCTGGCCTTGATGACCCCTGCTTGACCATCATCCTGACCCTCATCATCATCCTCATCATCATATCTATGCCTGCGACCTCCTATGACTTGTGGCATGTCCTCGTCATCAAAAGATAGTACTATCTCGGCCATATCTGACAACCGTGACGCTATGTGATCTATCAAGTACTATGAGTACTCATTTGTCATACCTGCATCACTCATTCCCACAACATAGTCCCAGGTTCGTGCACCCAAACTTAGATACTCTACACAGGATGCATCACTAGATATCGTGGGTCCCCACTCTGACACATCCTACTGACAACGTGCATACAAACATGCTCCTAGTGGTACCCCCTGTTGTCTCCCATATTGCCTATATACACCTGACTATGTAAAAACCTCTCAATAATGAAAGGCATCTGTCTAATCAAGCACCTCAAGGAAAAAACATATGACATCTCTCGTGCATCCTCAGGCCATGCCTCACAATCAAGATACAACCTCCAGATGACCATATCCAAATACACCTGACTATGTAAAAACCTCTCAATAATAAAAGGCATCCATCCAATCAAGCACCTCAAGGCAAAAACATATGACATCTCTTGTGCATCCTCAGGCCATGCCTCCCAATCAAGATACAACCTCCAAATGACCATATTGAAATAACCTAGTTCCTGATGCCAATACTCCTGACTATGTAAAAATCTCTCAATAATGAAAGGCATCCGTCCAATCAAGCACCTCAAGGCAAAAACATATGACATCTCTCGTGCATCCTCAAGCCATGCCTCACAATCAAGATAAACCTCCAGATGACCATATCCAAATCATGTAATTCTTGATGCTAATGCTCCAACTTTTGTAGCTTGTGCTAGACAAAAACACCTGTGTAATCGTAAACATAGGGGCGACTGATTAGTCTATCTTTGTCTGCTACCAGTCAGGTGATCGCTATGTGCTCCTAGGCCCACAATTGTAGTAATGTCACTCCTGCAGATAAACTCGTGTATCCTCGATACACCACCTGATGTAGCTCCTGGTATAGATGTGCCAGCATGCATGATCCCCAAGCAAATCTCCTACCCTCGTTCACCATATCCTCTGGCACCAATCCCCAGCCCACTACTAGTCCCTTCAACCTGCGGTCAGGATATAATAAAACCTCCAATAAATATTGCAAAAAATGATGGCAATGATACATATAAATCAGATATCTCTTGCTAGAAGATCTCATATCCACATATTTTCTCATCCTGGAACACTCATTGCAATTCCTCGGAGCCGCCCTCCTCAATGTGCTCATATGACAAAATATCTCCCACCACAAGAATCCAAAGAATCCTATAGACGTCCTCGAGCGTCACCGTCATCTCCCCAATCGCTAGATGGAAGGTGTTGGTATCACTATGCCACTGCTCCGCCAAAGTCATCAGGAGACCCCGGTTAATCGTATACCGGGGCATGTCAAGCAGAGAAGATAATCCACACCTCTCGATGGTATCTCTATTAGCCTGCGATAGGTGGGGAATCAGTCTCCACGTCTTCAGGAATCACTCCCGAGACTAAAGGACACCTAAATCCACCTACAGATCATAACATATCACAAATAATCACTCTATCAAATCAATCAACACTCAATCAAGTAAACCATATTGCAATCTAACTCAATCGAATAAAAAAGACCCATAACAAGAACCATATCAAGAACCATATCGAAACTAATAAGATGAAATGAAACCATCTTGAAATCAAAATATCTAAAGATCAATCCAATCAATCAAGTAGATCAATACAATCATCCTAGTGATCAATCAAGAACCATATCGAACTCAAATGATCAAATCAATACCATATCAAAATCAAATATTGAACTCAAAATGTCCCATCAAAATCTAAATCGAAATCAAACAATCACAATCAATCAACCCATATCGAGATCCAAAAGACCCATATCAAAATCAATCAAATCAACTTGAATCATATCAAAAATCAATCGCATCAACTTGAACCATATCAAAAATCAATCAGTCAACTTATCAATCAACCCATATCAAAGCCAATCAATCAAAATGATCCATATCAAAACCAAAGAAACACATTCAAATTCTTATCTTTTCAGTTTAATGTGCTAAGACAGTATGCAAATGCGAAAAAACACATGAAAGCATTAAAATATCCCACAAATGTGCTAAAATCCACTACCAAAGCGCTAAATCTATAAATGCGCTAACCTATGGTGCGAATGCGCTAGACTGTCAATCCAATGTGCTAATCCTGGCAATGCGCTATCCTATCCATCAAATGCGCTAAATTCTAACTATGCGCTAAACTATCACGAAAAATGTATTGATATTTTCCTCAGATCGTTAATCCTATGCTTTATACATTCTATGCACTAAAATTTGTTTTGAATGCGCAAAAATCTGACTCTAATGCGCTAAATCGACGACAACCGTGACACAAACATGAAAAACGTGCGAAGTTTTTTTAATCAAAAATCTCACAAATAGGCACGTTTTCAAGCACTTACCGTTGGTCCATGTATGGCGGGCCTCTGGAAGCGTTTGACTCGCTCATATCGGTGGGTGTGGTACAAAATTGACATTTTCTCCAGAGCTCTATTCACCAATCACAAGAGGACAAATGTTCAAATGAACCTTCTTTTTCACTTTTTACCTTTTAAAATGGTTAAAAAGAGGGTTATTAAGTGAGTGTATTTTCCACTTCTTCAATTTAATTAATCCAACAACTTAAATCATTTTTTGGGGGGAAATGAATCAATCTACACATTTTGAACAATTTGAACATCAAAATTTTGCAAAAATCAAACGAGAAATTTTTTTAGAAAATCATCGAAAATTTTGCAAAAATAAAAAAATCCCCGATTCATCTCCCAATGGGGCATTATCGCATTATCATCTATCAGATCAGCATTTGGGGCAAAGAAAAAATTAGCTGGGACAAATCATTTTTTTTTTATCAGCATTAGCAAGCGATTTTTCTTTGAATCAACATGTGGTCATACATCACTTCAAAGAGAGGCAAAATGTAGACGCATAAATCTAACCACCTAATTAAATAAAATTGTAATTTTTATTTAGTTCACTAACAATTTCTATATTAATTAAATTAATATTTAATTAATTCACCCTCTTCCTCTATTGATTAATAAGTTATTCAATTTATTTGATTTAGCCAAATTCTAACTTTTAATTAAATAAATCATATTTATTTAATTAAATCCACCTTCCCCTTGTAATTAAATTTATATTTAATTAAAACCCCTTTTACATTTAAATAGATTAATATTTATTTAAATCAATCCAATGCAAGTTGCAATCCACTTTTTGAAATAAATTAATTTTATTTCAATTAAATCCTAAAAATTCCTTCCACCTGCATTCTCCTACAAAATCCACTTGCATGCCTAAACCCCCTTCTAGACTCTTCTAATCACTTCCATTTAGCCTAACCCCCCTCATAATCATTTGCACATTCCTTAAGAAAAGGGTCACTTCTCAAAAGCCTCCAAAGTCTTCATAAGCCATTACAGGCTTTATGTCTTCAACAAGCTAACCTCCAAAGTCTTAAACTCTAACTCAACCCTTGGTTAGAGACTTTCTCTCTAACTCATAATTTAGGTTTGCTTTTGGTTTGTTGTGCATGCTTTCTTGTTGGTTGTGTGTTATCATTGTTTGCATTTATCGTGGTCTTTGCATCCTATTTCTACAAAGGCATCATGGCCTTCCATATCATGGTGTCATAAGGCATATGGTTGCACTTGACCTTTCTGATCATGTAGTTGGCACATTGTCATCATGGTTCTTCATTCCTTGGTGCATAATGTCAATTATAATATCAAATCTAGACTGCTCATATCACTGTAGCATGATTCTCCTCCATTCATCCTCTCATTCAACCTTCCATCATCCCTATCCTTTTTCCTTTCATTTTTTCATCCTATAGTTCTCATATCCATTTCAAGAGCACACACTTGTGCTTCGAACCCGCCTATCCTCTCGAGGGGGCAAACCACTACCTCCTCATCATCCTTCCTCATCCTACCAGTGACCTTATCCCATTCTAGTCAATTAAGTAAATATTTATTATTTAGTTAATTAATCCTTTATGTTTACCCTCACCTTTTTTTAAATAGATTTATATTTTTTTAATTAGGTTTAGCCTTCACCTTTATCCCTTTACCTTTCATTAAATTAATTTGCATTTATTTAGTTATTCCTAACCTTATCCTACAAATCTTCCTACTAAATCAATTAATTAATACCTACTTAATTAATTAATATAAGATAATCAACCCTCATTACCATTTTTCCTAATATTTAATTCCACATCAACCTCAATCCTTGTCCACTCAATCCTAGCCCTTGAATCCATTTACATGGATCAAGATCTAAACTTGTCACCGTGTGACAAGTGTCCTCACCCTCCTCTTGCTCACACATATGCGAGCATGAAAGGTTGCCTTATAGCCACCCTATCTCTTACACATGTCATGGACATATCACTTTCCAAGTCAATCTATCTTTTACATATGCCACAAATATGCCACTTTCATAAACCACCCTATCTCTTACACATGTCATAGACATGTCACTTTCACAAGCCACCCTGTGTCTTAGACATGTCACTTTCAAGTTCTTCCCAATGTGTACTCACACGTGTGAGCACATCTATCTATTAGACCTTCATCCTCCTTGTGACACATGTCACAAGGCTAAGCCATCAATCCATGTCATCTCTCCTAATCAATCCTAGTTATCCAGTAATCCTTGAATCATAGACATTGATTCTTCTCATCAAAAATATATAAATTGAGGCATTTGGTCTCATTTTTATCATTATTCTTCTATCCTACCCTTATGCTACTATTTTCTTCTCTCATTCCATCATAATCCTCACATCATGCTACTGGTTTGGGCAACCACATTCCTCCCATCAACAACATCAAAAGGAGAAAATCGAGTGGAGTTGGGTGAATCCACTTTAGCTCAATCCAAGGAGTGATGAAGGTATATGCTTATATTTGTATTTAGTTTTTTTTATGTTTAAACACTTATTTATAATTTATTTTTCATCATTTTTCAGATCTTTTGGAAGAAAGATATTAGTTGTTGCCAATTTCACATGGACAAAAAAATAGGACTCTCATATGAAAAATGATGCTTGGATTAAATTGGGCAAGAAGTCATGAGGAACCGATCAATTGTCTCTTACGAAATTTGTCCTCTTGAATGTCTCCACAGAGGACTTTGCATACAAGCTATGGAAGAGGATAAGTGATATTTATCAAACCGAAAGTTTTTCCAATAAGTTTTATCTCAAGAGGAGGTTGTATTCTTTGAAAATGAAAGGTGGAAAATCTATTATTGATCGTTTCAATGAATCTAGTCTAATTTTAAACAATTTTGCATTGATAGATGATAAAATCAGAGGATGAAAACAAATGTTCTTGTTTGTTTGCTCTTTGTCCAAATCTTAGAAAAAATGAACAACTTGATTGCTATACTTCTTTCAAAAGAGATGAAGAGAAATTCTACAAATATTGGCTCCCAAGATGCCTCACATGTGCGGGGAAGGTCCAAAGAGAAAGGGCCTAAGGGGATAAAAAGAGGAATAAGTCTAAAGGGCATTCTAAGACCCCCAAAAAGAGCAAAGAGTTAAAATTGTGGTAAAAGAGGACAAGTGAAGAAATGATTTAAATTTAAGAAAAAATGACTCCACAAAAAAGTCCTCTAATGATGATTCTGATTATTTTTTATTTCAGCTAACATTATTAGTGATTATGCTTGGTTTATTGATTCAGGTTTCTCTTGCCACATGACTCCTCGCAAGGATTGGTTTTCTTCTTACAAAGGACAACAAAGAGGTTTTCCTTGGTGACAAAAACATGAATAATATTGTTGGTAAAGGAAAGGTAAAGTTGTATTATAGTGGTGAAAGGGTTAGAATCCTTGATAATTTTTTACATATTTCAAGACTTACATGAATTTTTTTTTTGTATCCAAGTTGAATGATTTTGGAATGCATGTGACATTTGACAAATATGATTGCAAATTAGTGAGGAGTTTGATGATAGGTAAAGTATCTTAGATAGGGATTTTTTTGACGCTTAGTACCTCCACTTTTAATAACTATGCCAATGTAGCCAGCCTTGAAAATGCATGTATGTTGTGGCACCACATATTAGGTCACATAGGTGAAAAAGGTCTTAAGAACATTCTAAATAAAAAGTTGGTTGATGATCTTTCTGGTTATCCTATTGGTAAAAATGATTTTTGTGAGAATTGTGTGTTTGGTAAACAAAATAAATCATTATTTCCTAGAGGAGTTTATGATGGGGTTCACATAGTTTGCTCAACACTTCACCTAGTTGGTGTTGCTCAAGTGCACCAACTCACCAGGCCTAGTTTTTCTCTAGACCTTCAAGTCCTTCTCAATATCTTCTAGGGATTTATTCTTGATCTCTCTAAGGTGTTTTTCTTCAAGTGTTTTGGCTAGGAACCCTACCAATTCACAGTGCTTCCCATGTACTCAATTATGGTTTCTTGGCTACAAGTTGTCAAAATGACCTCCTACCATTGTGAGTTGATGCAGAGGTGTGGAAGTGTATTCATTCATGTTTTGGATTCATTTAGGGTCCATTTGAGGTTTTACATCAATAGGTTTCTTACCGATTTCAAAATCTTGCCTAGAAAAGGCTACAAGGAATTAGCCCAATTAGGCTTCCTAAAACCGGTTTTTTAGGGCTTGAGTGAAAATGGTCCAAAAGACCCCCAAACAATTTTGGATTTCCTTCAATGGTTCATCTAAAATTAAGTTATTTTTTTGGTTTTGGCTTCTTAACCCACCATTCAATGTGCTAACCCCAAAATGAGGGTTTTGGAGGGTTTCTAGGCCTTCTAGGTGGCAGTGACAGGTCAAGTTGGGGTTTGTGCAAAAAATGAACTTTTAAAGGCTCCTCCTTGCATTGGAAACTCTGTCCCAACTCCTTGGACCCATTCAAAATCTTAGAAAGTGATCTGACATCCACCTCTGCACTTGGCACTTCATTTTCACCTTATATCCTCTAGCCAGGTTGCTCCTGGACTCGCCTAGAACAAGGTGACAATCATACTTAAACTCTTCTCCAATACTTGAACCTGAATATGTACACTATAAATATGTTTTCCCTCCATTTCCCAAGAATTCATGGTGGCAGCACATGTGGAACTCATGGGGCAACCATATTTACAAGAAAACTGCTATATACAAGCCAAAACTGGTTGTTTGCAAACTAAAGCAAGAAAACACTAATGAACAGTATCTACAAAGCTCTAAATTTAACCAACAACACAATAAAACACAAGAGAAACTCAATCCATTTCTGGATCAATGGATTTAATCCATTTTTAATTACAAAATGAGTAAAATCAAGCTAAAACGCTGCCAACTAGTCTGAAAATGAGTAGTTTCAGATTGTTAAGCTTGCAAAACACATTCAACAACATTGGTAATCATGAAAGAGAGGGTTATTATATATTTTCCATGTGTGGAGTCATCCTAGGGCGTTGAACAATCCCTAACTCCATCGCTAACCATTTCAGGACAAAAGTTGTCATGACAACTTTTTGCAATTTTGCAATTTTTGCACTTTTGGTCTTTCCAACCTATAAGACCTATTCCAAGTCATCACAAATGGATTTTAAAACTTTCCTAATACTAATTTAACCCTCCCTAATTCCTGTACCAATTTTTAACACTTTTGACCATCAAAAAGGTCAATTACCTACTCAAACTCACTATTTACACAAAAATGCAAACCTAAAAAGTATGAACACAACCTAGGCCTACATTTTCTCAAACATATAACTCTTGGAACCTCCTGGAGTCCTTATTAACCACTAACTTGGTTAGGGTTAGTACAATCCAAAATTGAAAAAACTAAACAATCTAAGTCCTAGGTGCTCCTGCACCATTCTCCCAACAAAAGAAGATCATGTCTCCTTCTTAGGAATTAGATTCTGATCAATTCCAAGCTTCTTAAACTCTGTCTCCATCACCCATGTATCTTCAACATCATCGATACCCTGCCATTTGATTAGGTGCTCCCAATAGGCTTGATGCCTTGTCTTCTTGGCAATCCTTAAACTCAACACCTTCTCAGCCTTTGGATTTGGTTTGGATAGTAACTGAAGGTTGTTCACACCATCTGAAACCTTTGAGTGACTGCAATATGAACCTTGAACTGGTCCCTTGTATGCAACTAAGTCTGCTATGTTGAAAACTAGTGACAATCCTATGTCACTAGGTAGATCCACCTTGTATGCATTTTCTCCATACTTGGCTAGAATGCCACATGGACCTATCCTTCTCATTTGCAACTTGTTTTGCACTCCTTGTTGTATCCCTTCTTTGTTTAAGTGCACATGACAAGTTCCCCCACTTGAAATTATAGGTTCTTCCTCTTTTCATCAACTTTTTATTTGAGTTTGCTTGTGTTCTCCATCAATGCTTGTTTAACTGATTCATGGACCTCCTTCATTGATTGAGAAAAGTCCTCTACATATCCACTTCTTGCTACTGCACTTCCTAAGTCTCTCAACTCCAAAATGCCTCTTGGGTGCACACCATAGACCACTTCAAAAGGGCTCTTGCCATTAGTCCTATTTATGATGTCATTATATGCATATTCACCTTGTGAGAGTACTTGATCCCATGTTTGACCATATTCCTTAGTAAGGCACGTTAACAAGTTTCCCAAGCTTCTATTCACCACTTCGGTCTACCCATCTGTTTGAGGATGGTAGGCTGATCCAAAAGAAAGGTTGCTACCAAGCTTTTGCCATAGTGTCTTCCAAAAATGACTCATGAACTTTGAGTCCCTATCTGAAACAATGCTCATGGGTAAAACATGTATCCTCACCACCTCTTTGAAGAACAATTGAGCAATTTGGCATGCATCATGAGTAGTCTTGCAAGGCACAAAGTGAGCCATTTTGCTAAATCTGTCCACAATGACATAAATGTTGTCATATCCCTGCTTTATCCTTGGTAAACCTACTAAAAAATCCATGCTAATGCATTCCCGAGGTCTATTTGGTATGGGAAGAGGTTGGTATAAACCGACATTTGTAGAAGTACCCTTGGCCTTTTGGCAAACTATGCAAGTCTCCACATATTTCTTCACATCTTGATTCATCCTTGGCCAATAATAGTATCTTTGAACCAAATATTGAGTCTTATTGACTCCAAAATGTCCACTAAGGCTTCCATTATGCTTCTCTTGTATAAGGTTTTCTCTCATTGAGCCTCTAGGCACACAAAGTTGCCCACCTTTGAACAATAGTCCATTTTGCAAAGTAAAATCACAATACTCACTATGGAAGTGATTTTGATACTCCTTACACACCTTGTAGGCATTTGAGAAGTCTTCATCCTCCGGGTACAAGTCTCTAAAACTGTCCACACCTATGCTTCTCAATTGGATTTCTTGGACTGTCAAAAGTCTTCTACTCAATGCATCAGCTACCCGGTTTAACTGCCCTTTCTTGTGCTTAATGGTGAATGTATAGGCTTGCATATACTCCACCCATTTCATGTGTTTATGACTAAGTTTGTTTTGTGAGTTTAGGAAACTCAATGCTTGGTTGTTTGTATAGACCACAAATTCTTTAGGGAGGAGATAGTGTCTCCACTAACTCAATGCTTGCACTAAAGCATACAACTCAAGATCATAAGAGGATTATTTCCTCTTGGCATCACTTAGCTTCTCACTATGGAAATCTACTGGTCTTTCTTCTTGGCTTAGGACAACACCTACTGTAACATTGCTTGCATCACATTCTACAATGAAAAGTTTCTCAAAACTAGGCAACACTAGCACCGGTTGGGTAGCTATCTTCTCCTTCAAGGTTTCAAAACCTTTGTTTTCTGCTTCACCCCACTGAAACTTTTCCTGTACTCCACCTCTAATGGTGTCTAGCATTGGTGCACATATAGCACTAAATTGCCTAATAAACTTCTTGTAGTACTGAGCTAGCCCATGGAAGCTTCTCACCTCTGTTGCTGACTTAGGAGTAGGCCAATTTACAATGGCTTCAACCTTGCTGGGATCCATCTTGAGGTTTCCTTGAGACAACACAAACCCAAGGTAAACCAACTCCTACTTAACAAACTCACACTTATCCAAGTTCATGGTTAGCTTTTCATCATACAATCTTTGTAATACATCTTGCAAATGATTAATGTGAGTTGTTCTATCTTTACTGAAAATGAGAATATCATCTAGATATACCACCACAAATTTACCTATGAAGTCCTTCATCACCTCATGCATGAGTCTCATGAAGGTTCTTGGAGCATTGGATTAGCCAAATGGCATTACAAGCCACTCATAAAGACCCTCAGTAGTCTTAAATGCAGTTTTCCATTCATCAACCTCCTTAATCCTAATTTGATGATAGCCACTCTTAAGGTCAATCTTGGTAAAGTACTTGGCTTCCCGTAAACAATCCATTAGGTCTTCTATTCTAGGAATAGGGAACCTATATCTGATGGTGATCCTATTTATGGCTCTAGAATCAGTACACAATCTCGAAGTACTACCTTTCTTTGGTGCTAACACGGTAGAGATAGCACAAGGGCTAATACTTTTCCTAATTAGGCCTTGGTCTAAGAGCTCTTGGATTTGCTTGGCAATCTCAACATTTTGTTGAGGGGTCATCTTATAAGCTACCTTATTAGGCAAGGATGCTTCGGGAATGAAGTCTATTTGATGGCTTGTGGTTCTTTTAGGAGGTAAGGTGGTTGTCTTTCACTTACTATGCCTTTGAATTTCTTCAACAAATCTTGCACCTCTAATGGCAAATCTGGCTACTCTTTCTTGTCTTCATCTTTGGGCTTCATCACTAGTGCAAACCCTATACCTTCACCTTCCTCAAGTGTCTTTAAGAACTATTTTTCACTCACCAAAAGACCATTAGGACCTGCTGCCCTCTTTTCACCTTCTTCAAGGATAGACCGAATCTTGAATGTGAATCCATCTTTCTTGAATGAGTATGCATTCTTGGCTCCATCGTGGATAGCTTGTCTATCAAATTTCCATGGTCTTCCTAATAGAAGATGGCATGCATCCATGGGTAGGACATCACATAACACCTTGTCCTTATACCTTCCAATAGTAAAATCCACCCATGCTTGCTCATTGACTAGGACATGTTGGCCTTTGTTCAACCAGGTGACTCTATAGGGATTGTTGTGAGGTATCCTTTGCAATTTGAGCTTGTTCACTGCCTCTTCTGACACAATGTTGTCTGTAGACCCTGAATCAATGATCACTTTGCACACTTTGTCCATAATCTTGCATTTGATCTTAAATAAGGACCTTCTTTGGATTGGCTCTTCTCTAACCGGTTCTTTGATTAAAGTTCTTCTTATCATCAAGTTGTCACCTACCTCTGACTCTAAGGCAACCTTTGAAGTCTTGCTTCTTGAAGACTCTTCTTGAAGATAGCTCACTCTTCTTTCACCACCATGTGATGATGATCCCTTCTCTGGACACCAATATGCTGGATGACCAAGTTGGTTACAATGGTTACACTTCATTGTTGCAAATTATGAGGAACCTCTACCTTGGCCACTCGATCTTCCTCTGAAACCACTATTGGATTCCCTTCCTCTATTGAATCCTCCTTTACTACTGCCACTATCTTGTTGCTCATTGAGTTTAGACTCTCCTTGTATTCTTTTTTCAGAACTTCTTCCTCCAAAGCCTCCTCTGTGGCCTCTATTGTCTTTTCCTCTACCCCTGCCCCTATTGTTGCTTGAGTCATGTCTTGTTTTCAGTTTTTCCTCCGCCTTAAGGGTAAGTTGATAGGTTTGATGGACTGTTTTTGGGCTCATTAGACTGATTTCTTCTTGTATGTTCCATCGTATACCATTTAGGTACCTAGCAACCTTGAGACTCTCTTCTTCCACCGCATGAGATCTAAGGCTAAGTTTGTGAAACTCCTCCCTATAGCTACTGACATCAAGGTCTTTTTGTCTTAAGTTTTGCCTTTTCCTATGAATTTGCACTTCATAGTCATCAGGGTGATAGACTTCTTTGATTTTGACTAACATCCCTTTCCAAGAAGAGATGGGTGCTTTGCCCATTTTGTTCCTTTCATCTTGCACAAATTTCCACCATGTGAGAGCATCTCCTCTCATCCTTCACTTGGCTACCTTGACTCTCAGGGCTTCAGTTATGCCTTCACATTCAAAATGGTTCTCAATGCCTTCTATCCATTCTAGGACTACTTCTGCCTTCATCTTACCAGTGAACAATGACAATCATTCCAGTGATTTGCCACTCAAGGCCTTCAATGCCTTCAGGAAAGGTTGTTTCTCTAGGATAGGATCAGGTTCAGGTATCTTGTCTATCTCTGACACTTCTTTACCCTTCCCTTCTGCTCCTTCCACCTTTACCAACACTTCATCTGCCTTGGTTTCTACCTCTCCAAGCTTACTCTCCAATTCTAGCAACTTCTCCTTCAGGAGTCTATTCTCTTCCTCCTGATCATCCACTTTCTTTGCCAACTCTGCATTGGTCACCATGTTGTTGTCTCCTACAGATTCCACTGAGGACATCTACTCACCTAGCCCAAATCTTATAGGCTCTGATACCAATTTGATGGGGTTCACCTAGTTTACTCAACACTTCACCTAATCGGTGTTGCTCAATTGCACCAACTCACCAAGCCAAGTTGCTCTCTAGACCTTCAAGTCATTCTCGATCTCTTCTAGGGATTTATTCTTGATCTCTCTAAGGTGTTTTTCTTCAAGTGTTTTGGCTAGGAACCCTACCAATTCACAGTGCTTCTCATGTACTCAATTATGGCTTCTAGGCTACAAGTTGTCAAAATGACCTCCTACCATTGTGAGTTGATGCGGAGGTGTGGAGGTGTCTTCATTCATGTTTTGGATGAATTTAGGGTCCATTTGAGGTTTTCCATCAATAGGTTTCTTACTGATTTCAAAATCTTGCCTAGAAAAGGCTACAAGGAATTAGCCCAATTAGGCCTCCTAAAACCGGTTTTTTAGGGCTTGAGTGAAAACAGTCCAAAAGACCCCCAAACAATTTTGGATTTCCTTCAATGGTTCATCTAACCTCAAGTTATTTTTTCGGTTTTGTCTTCTTAACCCACCATTCAATGTGCTAACCCCAAAATGAGGGTTTTGGAGTGTTTCTAGGCCTTCTAGGTGGCAGTGACAGGTCAAGTTGGCGTTTGTGCAACAAATGAACTTTTTAAGTCTCCTCCTTGCATTGGAAACTCTGTCCCAACTCCTTGGACCCCTAAAAAATCTTAGAAAGTGATCTGACATCAACCTCTGTACTTGGCACTTCATTTTCACCTTATTTCTTCTAGCCGGGTTGCTCCTGGACTCGCCTAGAACAAGGTGATAGTCATACTTAAACTCTTCTCCAATACTTACACCTACATATGTACACTATACAGATGGTTTACGTCCATGTCCCAACAAGCCGTGATGGAAGCATGTGTGGAACTCATGGGGCAACCATATTTACAAGAAAACTGCTATATACAAGCCAAAACTGGGTGTTTGCAAACTAAAGCAAGAAAACACTAATGAACAGTATCTACAAAGATCTAAATTGAACCAACAACATAATAACACACAAGAGAAACTCAATCCATTTCTGGATCAATGGATTCAATCCATTTTGAATTACAAAATGAGTAAAATCAAGCTAAAACGTTGCCAACTAGTTTGAAAATGAGTAGTTTCAGATTGTTAAGCTTGCAAAATACATTCACCAATCTTGGTAACCGTGCAAGAGAGGGTTCTTATAGCTTTCCCACGTGTGGAGTCATCCTAGGGTGTTGAACAATCCCTAACTCCTTCGCTAACCATTTCAGAGCAAAAGTTGTCATGACAACTTTTTGCAATTTTGCAATTTTTGCACTTTTGGTCTTTCCAACCTATAAGACCTATTCCAAGTCATCACAAATGACTTTTAAAACTTTCCTAATACTAATTTAACCCTCCCTAATGCCTGTACCAAGTTTTGACATTTTTGACCATCAAAAAGGTCAATTACCTACTCAAACTCACTATTTACACAAAAATGCAAACCTAAGAAGTATGAACACAACCTAGGCCTACATTGACTCAAAACTCTAACTCTTGGACCCTCCTGGAGTCGCTATTCACCACTAACTTGGCTAGGGTCAGTACAAGCCAAAATTGAAAAAACTAAACAATATAAGTCCTAGGTGCTCCTGCACCGGTTTATAAGGCAAAGAGACCATTAGAAATTATTCATTCAGATGTGTGTAGTCTAATGGATGTTGATTCTTTGGTTAAATCATGGTTTTATGTTTCCATCATTGATGATATCTTGAGATAAACTTGGATTTATTTTATGCATTCAAAACTTGAAGTTTCAACTAAGTTTAATTAATTTAAGGCCTTAATTGAGAAGCAATTGGATTATAAGAAAAAATGTTAAGATCTGACAATGGGGGTGAATTTTGTTTCAAGGAATTTGATGATTTCTATAAGAATTCAAGTATTGTTTGATGAAAGACTCCTTTGTATACTCCCCAACAAAGTGGGGTAGCAAAAAGAATGAAGCGAACCTTACTAGAAAGGGTCGGAACCATGTTAAGTGATGCTAAGCTTGATAGATGCTTCTCGGTAGATGATATGGGTACTGCTTGTTATTTGATTAATAGATCTCCTTGTTCAACTCTTATTAACACAACTCCTTATGAAGTGTGGACAAGTATAAGGCCTTCAGTTTCAAACTTAATGGTCTTTGGTTGTGAGGATTTTATTCATATACTTTAGGAGAAGCAATCTAAATTGGATCCAAAAGCTAAAAAATGCATTTTGATTGGTTATGCTGAGAATGTAAAAGGTTATAAGCTTTGAAATCCTCTAACCCGTAAATGATCTTTTATAGAGCTGTTATTTTCAAGGAGTTTAGAGCTTACTCGGGCGAAGAACAACCAAAGGAAAAGACAAAGACAATGCAATTCGAGATAAAGATTGAGAAGCAAAAAAATACACATGCAGAAGAATAGTTTGATAGATTTGAGGATGGAGAAGAAGAAGAGAGTTCAGAGAATTCAAATGAAATGCATGATGAACACACAAAGGAAGATTAATAGGTAGAGCCCATTATTCCTACCTTGAGGAGGTCCACAAGACAAGAAATGTAGTTGATAGGTATAACTCACCGAATTTCCATTGTAAATTTGTTGTTTTAAGTAATAATGGTGAACCAAGATCGTTCAAGGAAATGCTCTTTGGAGGAAAATGAATTTTGGATGTAGGCCATATAGGAGGACATGATGGCCTTGGATAGTTGTGACACCTAGGATCTTGTCAATTAACCCAAAGGAAGGAAGCTTACTAGATGTAAGTAGGTGCTTAAAAAAAAGTTTGGAGTAGATAATTGGTTAGAGCAATACAAGGCCAAACTAGTGGCCAAGGGCTACTCCTAGAGACAAGGAGTTGATTTTGGTGAAATTTTTTGTCCTATTGAAAAATTGACTTATATTAGATTCTTGTTGTCTATTGTTGTTGCTTATGATTTTGAGATTAAAAAAATAGATGTTGAAACTATTTTCTTGCATGGGGATCTTGAGGAGATTTATATGCAACAACTTGATGGTTTTGTTGTGAGAGAAAAAACAATTACTTTACAAGTTAAAGACATCTTTGTATGGTTTGAAACAATCACCCATGATGTGGTACAATAAGTTTGATGCTTTTGTATTGACTTTGGGTTATATTAGGAGTGATGAAGATCACTGTGTTTATATTAATGGCATTGATGATTAGATACTAATTATTGTCTTGCATGTTGATGACATGTTGTTTATTGGTAATGGCAAGGTGATGATTTGAGAAATCAAGGCTCAACTTTCTAGCACATTTGATATGAAGAACTCAAAGGCTACAAAATATATTTTTGGGATGGAGATCAACAAGACAAGGTTTACAAAGAGATTTGGTTAAGCCATAGTAAATATTTCATACTCGTTTGCCAAGGTTTAATCTGCATGACTGTAAGTTAGTTAGTATTCCATTTCCAATTGGTACTAAGTTGAGTTTAGAATGTGTCCGAGTTTTTATGATGATTTTGATGGCATGTCTAAGGTTCCATTGCTAGTGCCATTGGGAGTTTAATGTATGCAATGGTTTGCACTAAACCAAATATAGCCCAAGCAGTGGGATTTCTAAGCAAGTTTATGTCTAATCCTAGTAAAGGGCATTGTTCTTTTGTTAAGAGAGTTTAGATATTGTGAGGTACTTGTTATTACTGTTTGGTTTATCATGGTGTTGATGATGTGGTTAAGTCATTGAACATACAGGGATTTGTTGATGCAAATTAGTTGGGTGAATTGGATAGCAAATTTCCACTAGTGCCTATGTATTTACTTTGTTTGGAGTAGTGAGTTGGATGAGTAAGAGGCAACCCACAACTGCTTTTTTGACCATTGAAGTAAAGTATATGGCAGCTACACATGCCTCTAAGGAGGCGATATAGTTACAAAGACTTGATATTGGTGTTGGTTTTGATTGTAGGACTGTAAGGATTGGATGTGACATTCAGAGTGCTATATGTTTGGCCAAAAATCCCATGTATCATACCCATACTAAGCATGTTGATGTTCAATATCACTTTGTGCGATAGATGGTTGAGAATGGTAAGGTCTTGATAGAGAAGGTTGACATTTGGATAATGTTGTAGATTCTCTTACAAAGCTAGTGACCATGACAAAGTTCTCTTAGTTCAAGAAGGCCACATGCCTTGTTCAATATACTTGATTTTATTTTGTGTGCCTCTTGGATTCAATCACAATGCACAATGTAAAATGTTAGGATAAAGTGACATTAACCTTGCAACCCTATGCCATTCATATGTCTCTGTGTTCCTTGCAAAGTATTCCCTAGGACATGAGAGAAAATATATTAAATATTTATATTTTATGGCTAATTGTAATTGCATTTTCAAGAGATGGACATGTAAAGATGATAAAGATAAATTAAAATGGACAAATTACTCCCCTTTAGGAGTTCACATTGGGATATGAAGGGTCATGCATTGGGAACCTAAGATTGGGATGAGAAAAGGTGTTCATTGGGAGATATGAAGAGTTATGTGAAGTTACAAAGCATCCAAAAGGTCAAAGGTCTCAGTGGCTATGGGTTAGACGCCCATGTTGGAGTCACTTGAAGGGAATTAATATTTTATTATGTCTATTGATTGTTCACTTTCCTAGGCGTGGTTTTTTGCAAGTGGTTTCTTGCGTCTTGTTTTGGGAAACAACAATGGTTTTTCCTCTTCCAATTTGCTATAAATTGGAGCCATAACATAGTTGTTTGATCATCAATTTCTTGAAGGCTTCCAGGTGGTTCCTAGTTTAACCTCCTAGTTTAGTTGAAGTGCAGTAAAGTGTATTATTGTAGCATTTTCCCTTTTGAAAAGTAATAATATGTTTGCCTCTTTCTCTGGTGGAGTTTTTTTCCCAAAACATTTCTCCACGTAAATCTAATGTCTCTTTTGGTATGCTGACTTTATATTGTTTTTGAATGTTACAATCACTTCCATTTTTTCAAATTTATTTCAGATTTGTAATCACATAAAGTAGTTATGCAAGCTTTGTTCACATTGATTCTCAACATGTACAACAATACAATACACTGAGAGTAGAAATTTATCATTAAAATTTAGAAAAAATGCTTTCTAGTTCAATATAGCAAATTATTGTAATTTTTTCAACAATTATAACTAATAGAAAAATTAGATCAAAGGCTTTCATCATTTGATTTCAAGTTGTTGCTATTTAATATTTTATTTATTCTCTATTATACATGAATTGGAAAATGAAATATCATATGTTTGATTAAAATTTTGAAAGGGGATTGCAATAGGGTTTAGTTTAGGTTTTCTAGTGAAGTTGTGTTCAATGTAGAACCTATCTAAATAAGAGAGGTGATTTATTTACGAAGAAAAGCCCAATATAAGTTGGTATAATGATAGCCTTTTCTTTGACTAGTTAAAAGTTGAACCTACGACCACCCATTTGCTAGTAAGGTGCTCTACCATTGAGCTACTACCCTGCTTGGTGACTAATCCATCAATGGTTTAAATATGGCTAATATTTTAACACCTCCCCTTGAGCCACCTTACAAATGCTCGAGGCTTGTGTTTGAGGGTCAAAGCCTATGCTAACTTTACTAACTTGACTTTAATACCAATAATAAACTTTTTCATAGACTAGCTAGGAGTTGAACCAAGGACCACCCATTTGCTACTGGAGTTCTCTACCATTGAACTACCAACCTTCTTGGTGATTGGTCCATATATGGTTCAAGTGTGGCTCAATTTAGAACACTTGAAGGGAAAAGAGTGTTTCTTGAATTTTCATAGTGGCAAGTTCAAAACTGCTTTGGCTAGTTCATCAAAGAGAAAGTGTTTGAGCATAAGTGTTTTAGCAATGCATGTGGAAGTATTGTGGTCTTTGATTATGAAAATGTAGTTGTAGAGGCTAGAAAACAACTTTATGTTAGAGTAGTGGTGTATATAGTGGGTGGCAAAAACATGCCAAACCTTGGGTGTTATTCATTTTGTAGTGCAAAGCAAGATGGCAACTTGGTGGGATAGACGAGTTCTAGATTATATGATATCATTTCTTTTCACCCATAAAGTGCAGTTGATAGATCTTTCTCATGAAAATTAGCTAACATGCACAAAAATTATTTTAGTATTTTGTCATTAAACTGAAATAAAATGGCTTTCCTTATTTTGTTGCAGAATAAGGGGATCTCCTACAATAATGATGTTCATGGAGAACAAGAAAATATTTCTTTGAAGTAGGGCTATCTATTCAAACTTAATAGCCATCTTTGAATCTTGAAATTTATTACTTGCAATATTATCATTTCTTTCAACGATAAAATGGCACATACGCTCATAGAAATCTGAACCAACATTATAAATTTTGGAAGTTGCATATACATCTGACTAAGCATAACAAAATACTACACTTTGTCAATCGGGGCATAGAGAACATGATAATCACTGATCATCGCATCATCATAAAAAGGGACTCCAAGATTTTTGATGTGCACAGCAGATCTTTTTGATCAGTGAGGCATCACTTATTATCTTTTTATGAGAAACTGTTTTAACGATAAATATAGAGCACTGTATGTAGAATGATGAGTGTGCTGCATCATAAAATAATTTCCCCTTGGACACTCCGATTCAGAGATTTGTGAGGAAGAACTGTGCTACTTAGGACTACAACTTCGTCTTCAACAACAACACCTTCACCTAAAAAACAACATAGAACACAAATAACACAAAGGAATATAATTTATTGACAACAGAAATATACGCAGAAGCATCATAACATCAATATAGTCCCTCATACAAGATATTATAATATTAACTTACCTAGAATTGAAATACCATTCTTAGCTCCATTTTTTCCTTGACCCTGCAAAAGAAGTTTATTATATAGGATTGCTTACTGATCTGCTGAATAAATCATCGTATTTTAAATACAGATAAACAGCAGTATTCCTCCATTGAACCTCAACTGGCTCATGGCAATGTCAAGTGCTAATAATGAATAAATCTCAAGAACATTCTGTGACAGAGGGTATTAAAATTCATCCACCTCCTAAGATTCACAAACTAAGTCAAGCATGCTTTCAGTCACATCAAAGGAAAACCTAATTAACTGTCCTCACACAGATTTCAGAACAGTGCAGCTGAGGAGAAGGCCCGGCTTTATGGCAAATGGCATTAGTAAGTCTAGAAAGATGACAAGATGCATATCTCTATTTGAAGAAACCAAGCTGTTAAGAATTTATAAGAGGAGAGAACACTTGTGGGCTATCATGGCATTTGATCCACAACCCCATGCTGTCAGGAAGCTCTCTGCTTTGGCACATGAAAATGAACCTACCAGAATTGATGATGAAGAAAGCGTTGCTATGGAGATCAGCATGTTCCAGGCTAGTATTATTTCTTCTCACTTCCTCATCTACATATGCTGGTCAGCTAAGAGGTTTCGACCAAATATTTTTCATCCTATCCTCAGCAACCAACTAGAGTATATGGTATGTCAGATTTAACTTTCTAACCATGCATTGTCAAAAACCTACTCAATGTGCTTCCATAAGGCTAAACATCTCTTTCAATCAAGGGGTTCCAACTTCACAACATATAGCCATGGGAATAGTGTTCGTGGTAGTATACATGTCACAAGCGTAAAATACAATCCAATAGGTCCACCTCCAACAGCTGCTCAAGGCTGCAGTGGCATGTCCATTCTTCAACCTGATAAGATCCATCTTTAATTGGTCATGGTCTGAGGCTGAGCTATCAATAGCCTATGAATCAGTTGGAAAAAAAAATTGGAAACCATGATGCTCAAATCCCTGTATTGGAAAGATTCATCAACAATTTACTAAACAGCATGGAAAAATAAAAAATATAATGAATGCATTACAAAATTTATAACAATTTGTGTATTTAGAAACAAAAACTCTAGACCATTGAAAAGTTCCTCATGTACGATCCAAATAAAAGAATGGTTGCTGAAGAAATGAAGGAAAGCATTAAACTTCATTTGGCAAGAGACAAGCAACATAGGTGGCAGCTGTAGTAGTACACAAGCACAAAGAATGGATTGGTGATTCCCAATCTATGAGCCAACTGCCAGACAGCCTATTCCAGCCATCTGGACTCATGCTCGACCCATGCAAGACACAGCTCCTATTTTCCAAAACAGCAAAGTCGTTATCCTCTGGAAGAGCTCCCCTAATATTTTCCTCTTCTCAATTTCTTTTCTGTTAAGAGCTCAATGTTTCATTTTCTATATGACAAAAGGAGTATTTCCAAAATGATGGAGATAAACAGCGTGCCTGTAATTAAGTATTAATATACTGTTATATGATCGGTGTACATTTATTCTGATATTATTAATTAGAGGAGCAATAGTCTTTGTCTTTATGGGATCTATTGTTTTCAAAATTTCATGGATCATAGCACTCATTGCAAGAGGATGTATTAGATAACATTGGACAGACAATTATTTTGTCTTACGATGGTCAGCTTCTTGATGTAACCCACATCTTTTAATAAAGCTTCTTTCAGCTATTTTCACGGAACAAATAACAAAAATAATGAATTTAAATCCTACCTGAACTCTTGCCCATTTGCCGATAGATGACTTCCAACCAATTATTGCATGCATTACAATAGCATTGTCCTACAAAAGATAAAAGCATGCCTTGGTCAATTCTGATTAAAGAAAGCATATTTTAGTTTATTTCTAGGAAGTGTTACCTGAACTTCAACATCATCAAGAATGATGCACTCACTCAACCTAACTCCGGGACCAATTCTAGCATTTGCGGAGATTGAGACATTTGGTCCTATCTGTAACACACATATACTGCATATTAATTGTAAAGAAGAAAAGATGAATCAACCAACTTTGAGTTATGTAAAGGGCTATGACTAAGACAAACAAACACATAACCTTAGCAGTTGGATGAATCTTTGAGGAAGGATGAACATAAACATCACCAATAATATTTGCAGTTACAGAGGCATCACCATTAGACAAGAGTTCAGGTGTGTTCAAGCGATATTGTTTTAGGTACAGAGAAGAGCACTTCAGTGACATCCTGAAAAAATAGATATGAATATATTGCACATTGCCATGCTAACAAAAAAATACACTTACCCAAATTTAAGATATCCTGGTGGGTGAAAGATCCTTGGAAGACTTTAAAATGATAAGAAAAAAAATAATTAGAGCATCTGGGTCAGAAAGACAGCACCTTGGAGTCTTTATTTGCTCCCAAACATCTAAGGTCTCATATGTGTATATCTTTTTCTTTCCCACCAATGGGGTGAAAAGATCTTCATCCAATCTGATAAACTCCTTTTGAACTGACCTGAATGGGATGCGTCATAAAATCTTTATTCTTATCAGATCAAACTAAGGTAACTGCCATTAGAAACAAAGCTATCTTCTAGTCAACTGTCAAATAATGTAGAAATAATATCAGAACGTACATTTCAGGATAATGAAAATGAAGAATACTTGTATGCAGTAATTACATATAATCAAAAAGACCTACACAATGATTAGTATTGGTGATTAAAGTTAACCTGTAGGCAAATGGTAAACTTACTTCCTGGAATGAACTGAATCTAGCAACATGTCTCCTTGTATCCATTGTTTTTAGAAATCTCATTATGGGGAAAGTTAAAAAACTACAAAATATATTGTGTGAATAGGTATCAAATGCTATATGTTGTGATAATATGTAAATATTATGAAATTCATGGCATGGCCACATTCTCCCCTAATGTAATTTACCGTTACTGATTATGATAAGGCATGTTGGTTGGCCTCACCTTTCAAGATACTTGAATCATGTCAATAAAAAGAAACATTTATTTTTCGCATTTGCCACTAACAAATGTTATTCATCTTGGATTGGATTAGTTTTCAACTTGTCAAAAGCAACCTTGATCGAAGACCTTATGAACCCTACATAATAAGGCAAACATTTTGGCTATTTAGGATTCAGATAAGGTATTTTAATATGGACCAAAGGAAAACCCTAAATTATATCATTGTTTGTAGTGTAGCTTTAATATTCTAGTCTTATGCTGTAGATATCATTATGAGCCCTAAAATGCATTAATATGTACTCAGCAACAAATTCAGCTCAAATTTGAACTGCAAAATTGATTATTTTGCTTTAATTAAGGTTTATGCTCCTAATACCGAATCGTCCAAATAACAGCTTTGGGAAAGTCTTTTTAATGTGATAATGAGCCAACCTGGTGATAATTGGATGCTGGGAGAGGATTTCAATACCTTATGAACCCTACATAATAAGGCAAATATTTTGGCAATTTAGGATTCAAATAAGGTATTTTAATATGGACCAAAGGAAAACCCTAAATTGTGTCATTGTTTATAGTGTAGCTTTAATATTCTAGTCTTATGCTTTAGATATCATTATTGAGACCTAAAATGCATTAATGTTTACTCAGCAACCCATTCAGCTCAAATTTGAACTACAAAATTGATTATTTGGATTTAATTAAGGTTTATGCTCCTAATACCGAATTGTCCAGAAAATAGCTTTGGGAAAGTCTTTTTAATGTGATAATGAGCCAACCTGGTGATAATTGGATGCTGGGAGGGGATTTCAAAACCCCTCTTTTCCAATCTGAGAAGTTCGGAGCCCTGAAAGATTGGTGGACTTGGCTGACTTCCTCTCTCTTATTGGGTTGATAGATGTTGAGCTTCAGGGTACTTCCTTTACTTGGTCTAACTGAAGACAAGGTGAAAATCTTATTCAAGTAAAGTTTGATAAAAAAATTATTTCAAATGATTGGAATATACTACCAAATTTAACCTTTAAATCTTAGCTAGGGTGGGATCTGACCATAATCTGCTTATTCTACAATGGAAAGGGATAATAAGGAAAGGCCTGTTTCCTTTCAGGTATGAAATTATATGGACCTCTCACTCAGATTTGAGGCAATTTGTTTAAAGTTGGTGGAATAATGTAGGGCTCTCCAGCGTTTTGTCTGGCCCAAAAATAAAGTTAGTTAAAGAAAAAGTGAAAGCTGGAATAGAATGTCTTTCGAAAATATATTTCATAAGAAAGAACAACTTTCAAAAGAAATCAAAGAAGTTCAAGATAGAGTGGACGTTGGAGAAAATGAATTGGAAATTCATATCAAAGAAAAAGAGTTAAGAGATGAATCCTAGAGACTATTGACAAGAGAGCAGAATTTTTGGAAGCAGAAATCCAGGATTCAATGGTTCACTGAAGGTGATAGAAATACTAGGTTCTTTCACCAGTCTACTCTTCAACATAGAAGGATAAATGTGATTAGAAGTCTAAAAACTTTGAATGGCAATATTTTAAGCTCTAAGGAGCAAATTGTTGACGTTGTTGTTTCCTTCTTCAAAGACACCAGCCTAGGGATATAAATGGGCTTCAATATATCTTAGATGTCGTTCCTAATGTGCTCAGTGAAAGAGATAATGTGAAAATGGCTAAGAATATCTCTGTAGAGGAAATTGGGGTTGCTATCTTCTCTTTTGGGGCCATTAAAGCACAAAGGCTGGATAGGTTTCCCTATTCTTTTTTCCAAGAAATCTGGAAGATTGTTTGTCATGACCATGTTGTTGCTGCTAGAGACTTCTTCAAGTTGGATAAACTTCTAAAACAACTTTACTTTTATTGTCTTGGTGCCCAAAAAGGGAGAAGCTACTACTATGTTCCATTTCAGACTTATAAGGCTCCGCAATACTGTCTTTCAAATCTTCTCTAAGCTGATTGTTAACAGGATAAATCCTTTCCTGCATATGATGATCTCAAAAAACCAAAAAGACTTTGTTCCTAGAAGGCAGATTCTAGATGTTCTTTTTACAACTCTTGAACTTATCCATTCTATGGAGAATAACAAAAACTTGGTACGGATCTCAAGCTTGATATTTCTAAAGTGTATGATAGAATGTCTTAGCCCTTTCTTCTTGATGTCCTTAAAAAATCTGGTTTTCAAGGGAAATAAAAGCTTGTGTGACTAATCCTAAATGCTTGGTTTTGGTTAATGGTGTAAGAATTTGTCAAAAATCACCAAGATCTAGCGCCCAAAGAATCCCACAAAACAAGAGAGACAAAGATTGATAAGAACAAACTATATTCTCATCAAGATGAGAATATGATCAACTGGATAAACCATACAATGAAGATGCGCCTACTTATCAAGGCAAGGCCATATAGATATGTGAGCACACGATCATGACATGTGGCCCAATGAGATACAAGGGTAGGTGAGGGTAGGTAGGAGAAATAATAAAATATTCCACAAAAGGTGGATCACCCACCGAAGGTGGAATGTAACAAGAAGATAAGACCACAAAAGGTGAAATTTCTCCTACAAGCAACTTTCCTATGTGCACACTTCCCTAAGTGTCTCATATGCAAACTACGATGAGATGCATTATCCTAAGTCAATTTAAGTAAAGTGTAATTATGATACATAATTTACACCAACACCCCCCCTTAAGTGCAACATAGGGGAATGTAGACTCTAGCTAACAACGCAAGATGGGTCCCGGCTACTAGGTCATGTTAGGTACCCATGTACAAATGCAAATGCAATCAAAGCAATGCAGACTCTCACAAACGGAGAAAGGGAGAAAACCACGTGGGAAAAAACTCCCCCCCAAAAGAGAGATGAAAATACAAAAGAACTCTCAAAGAAGAAGGACAAAACCCCATGTGAGGAAAAATTCCCCCCCATAAGAGAGAAGAAGAGAGACCAAGTAGCCCTCCCTCAATGTAGAATGTGCACCAATGGTAGAAAATTGAAATTGAATGAAGAAGTTGGTCCATGATCGTCGAACAATGTTCCTCCCCTTAGGAAGAAACAAAACCAAAGGTGTCTCCATAAAGTCTCCCCAATCCTGAAGGGAAGATGTAAAAAGAAAACTCAAGATGAATGGAGTCTTTGAAAACTGCTCAAGTGTCTCTATGTTGATGTTGAAAGTTGCCCCCTCCAAATCAGGTGCACTAGGCCACACTGCTAAAAAGGACAATCCAAGATCTAGTGAAGATGAATGTAGAACATAATCTAAAGACTCAAGTGTCTCCTCTAAGGATAAAGAGACCTCCCCCAAATGTTGTACATAAGTATCCACAATCACATCAACCTCGAAAGAATGATCATGTAGAGAAAGAACAAGAGGGTCAGAGTGTTTGTAATGACCCTAAGTCACAGAATTACAATAATATAGTTTAGCATTGTATTCTACAAGAGAGGAGACTATAGATCACTGACTATAGACTAGTTTTCCTACTTCTGAATTGTAATACAAGCTTTCGGCCATGTATAGACTAAAACCCTTTGCTAGGATCGTATTTCCAAGTCTTATCCCATCCCTATAGTGGACAGTAGAATTACTGCCCTTAGGATGGCGACAACCCACAGGCTCCCATGGTTGGTCTAGCCCCAAGAAGGTTGCCCTGTCCCCTAGCAAACTCCCAATCTATTATAGGCAACGGTATATTATGGAGATATCATCCCACCGAGGTACTTAGCAGCATATTTACCCGACACTAAATAATTCAACATACATTGCTAAATTTCATTTCGCAATGTCTCTGGGTATAGCCATCATATCCAAAGACATTCACTGTTTAATATTTTATTATTGTTGCACAAAACTGTGAATGCATAGTAAATGGAAAACATCTTTCAGTGTAAATAAAATGCATACAGAAATAATTCTAATTTATATATTCTGCTAACTAAGGGAGGATAGGAAATTCAGTGAGCCGTAAGTGCACATCATAAAACATGAGATACTTTGCCGGAAGGTTAGTTCAGGATCCCTGTGGTGCGTACCTATATTTTCTTCTATCTGCCGAACTCCCTTCCTCCTATCACACCCCTCATACTGCCTCCTCTTTCCATTTTTGTATGTTGATTCTGGGGTACGAGCCGTGGCTGTTCGCTCAGATGGCTGCCGCTTCAAAAAACTAACGTTTGCAAAAAAAATTGATTTATAACTTATTCCTAAGTTTTATTTGTTTTATGTTTTTATGCCCTCGATTTTGTACAATGGCGACTATGATGTTTATCGTATATAATATTTATTCTATATTTGAAAGGTGTTATAATATTTCATTAGTCACTAATTAATGTTAGATGTATTATAACGATTGCTTTAGAATAAGATATTTTATTTATTTGATTAATTGATTATACTAATATTTAATTGATTTATATTAACATTAATACAAGTTTGATATTGATTATTAATAGATTATTAATTAATCGATTAATAGATTATTGATTATAATGTTAATTTTTATTGATTAATACTAATATTATATTAATACTAGTTTATTTTATTAATTGAAATAGATTATTAATTGATTAATAGATTATTGATTATAATAGCAATATTTATCGATTAATACTAATATTATATTAATACTAGTTTATTTTCATTAATTGAAATAGATTATTAATTGATTAATAGATTATTGATCATTTGATTATTATAATATAAATATTTATTGATTAATGCTAGTATTATATTAACATTAATTAATACTAGTTTATCTTATTAATTGAAATAGATTATTAATTAATTGATGCCAATATTCGCAATAATTACAAGTATATATGTATTAATATATTAGTTCATACATCAATTATGGGTTCGTGACAGTCCACCCCTCCCAAATTTGCTTGTCCTCAAGCAATCTAGGATGAGAAATGATCCCTTCCCCTACCCAAGAAGCATCTTCTTTTGGTAAACCTTTACATTTTACTAAGTATTCTGGAATAGTCCTGTTTCTTAGTCTTTTTTCACGTTTGTCCAGGATCACTTCAGGTTCCAAGATAAGTTTCCCTTCATCGTTTAGTGGTGGCAATTCGACACAAGGGCTGACTTGTTGCCCAATGACCCTTTTAAGCCTGGATACATGAAAGATGTTGTGAATCCTGCTATTCCCAAGTAGTTCTAACTCATAGGCTACTTCGCCTATCTTCCTTACAACCTTGTATGGTCCATAGAATCTCGGCTTTAGAAGAGGATTGCTTATATGGTTGTAATCTCAAAAATACTAGATCACCGATGTCGAAAGATCTTTCCACACGCTTACGATCAGCATATATCTTTTGCTGATTCTGAGCATGGTGGAGATTATCTTTGAGAGTGTTCATAATATTAATGTTTTGCTGGATAAAATCTTTGGCCCCTGGTACTTTGCTTCCCTGAGTGATCAAATCTCCGAATGTAGTGGCCTCATATCCATATAAAGCCTTAAATGGACTCATCTTGATAGACATATGGTGGGTGGTATTATAACAATATTCCCCTAAATGTAGCCATTTGATCCATGCATTTTGTTGTCCTGTTACATAGTTCCTGCGATATCCTTCTACCCATTTGTTAACAATTTCTGTTTGTCCATCTGTCTGGGGATGGTAACTTGTGCTGGGGGTTAATTCTGTTCCTGCTAACCGAAAGAGCTCTTGCCAAAACAGGTTGAGAAACTTACTATCCCTATCACTGATAATGTTTTTGGGTAATCCATGTAATCTAAAAATCTCTTTGAAGAATAACTCTGCTATCTGGGGTGCTTTATAGTGGGTGGAAATTGCAAGGAAGTGTGCGTACTTGGTCAGTCTGTCCACTACTACAAAAATGCAATCTTTATCACGAACTTTGGGTAACCCTGTGATGAAATCCATTGAGATGCTCTCCCATTTTTCATTAGGGATGGGTAATGGTTGTAATAGACTGGCTGGGTGATTATGTTCTGCCTTATTCGTTTGACATGTCATACACTCCTGAACATACTTCATAATATCCCTCTTAAGTCCTTTCCATGAATATCTTTCTCGGATTTGTTTGTAGGTCTTATAGAACCCTGGATGCCCTGATAACGGGTTGTCATGATACTCCCTTAAAACCCTTTCCTTAATCTTGGAGTTTGCTGCCAGGAGTACCCTTCCTTTGTATAGGATGAGTTCTTCTACTATTTTGTATTCATCACTTGGTATTTTCCCCTCCATAATCTCATTCGTTTGTGGGTCTTTAGTGTATTCTGCAATAATGTCTTTTTTCCAATCTCCCATGATACTTGTAAGAGAGTTTATGTGACTTCGACGAGATAATGCATCTGCTACCACATTATGGGTACCCTTGACGTACTCAATGTCAAAATTGTAAGCCTGGATTCGGCTTACCCATTTTTGTTGGCGATCATTAAGATCCTTTTGATTCATAAAGAATCTTAAGCTGTTATGATCTGTTTTGATGTTGAATCTCCCGCACACCAAATATTGCCTGAATTTTGCTAAGGCATGCATGATTGCTAGCATCTCCTTATCATAAATAGAATAATGTCGCTCACTATCTGTAAGTTTACGACTTTCAAAAGCAATGGGATGTTTGTTTTGCATGAGTACAGCTCCAATTCCTTCTCCTGAGGCATCACACTGTAACTCAAAAGCTTGTGAAAAGTCCGGAATAGCTAGGACGGGGCATGAACTCATTGCTATTTTTAATTCCTCAAAGGCTTGTTGTGCTGTCTCATTCCAGCTGAAAGCTCCTTTCTTTGTTAAATCTGTTAAGGGGGCAGCTATTTTTGAGAAACCTTTGACGAAGCGTCTGTAATAACTGCATAGTCCCAAGAAGCCTCTAAGTTGTGTCAAAGTTTTTGGTTTTGGCCATTCCTTGATTGCCCTAATCTTTTCTTCATCCACACTGACTCCTTCTTCATTTATTTTATGGCCTAAATAGAGAATTTCTTTCAATCCGAACTCGCATTTTGAAGCTTTAGCAAATAGGGATTTGGTTTCTAGGATACTTAGTACCTCTTCAACATGCTGGAGGTGTTCTTGCCATGTCTTACTATAGATTAGGATGTCATCAAAAAATATTAACAAGAATTTCCTTGATTGTTTTCGGAATGTGTGATTCATACATGATTGAAAGGTAGCCAGGGCATTAGTAAGCCCAAAGGGTAGAACCAAGAATTCGAAATGCCCATAATGGCATCGAAAAGCTGTTTTAGGCACATCTTCTTCCCTCATCCTTATTTGGTGATATCCTGATCTCAGATCAATTTTTGAAAAGTACTTAGCCCCGTGTAATTCATCCATAAGTTCATCTACTCTCGGAATGGGGTAGCGATTCTTTATAGTTTTTGTGTTTAGTGCTCTGTAGTCTATACACATCCGCATTGTTCAGTCTTTCTTTTTGACAAGTACCACTGATGAAGCAAAAGGACTTGAGCTGGGTTGTATGTGTCCCATTTCTAGGAGTTCTTTAATTGTTCTCTCGATTTCATCTTTATATTTTTGTGGGTGCCTGTATGGAGTAGTAATTACTAGTTTTGCCCCTTTCTCAAGTTCTATGATATGCTCGAACCCTCTCTTCGATGGTAAGCCTGGGGGAATGTCATCAAAGACCTTTTTATATCTCTTGATAATCGGTTGGATGTCGACATGAATGGCTGGCTCCTTTGTGGTAGATTTATCTAGGACTAGGCATTGGGCAACCCACTCACCTCTCCCTCTTCTAACAATTCTTTCAATTGCTTTACATGAAACTAACTAGGGGGACCCGTCAGGGGTTCCTTCTAATGTTATCTCTTGCCCCTCTTGCATGAACTGGATCCTTAAGTTAGGAAGATCAAATTTGAAACATCCCAAGGAATATATCCATGGTGACCCTAGGATAATGTCATTGTGTAATGGAACAACATGCAAATCCACTCTAATGAAGTGTTTTCCCAAAATAATCTCTTGTTGAGGAACTACCTTTGTACACCTAACTAAAGAACCCGTAGCTTGGGTGGCTGTAAATCCTTTGAAATCTCTGGTTTTTAATTTCATTTTTGCAACAAGTTTTTCATCTATGAAGTTGTGGGATGTCCCACTATCAATTAGTGATATGACCTTTCTCCCTTGGATAGTACTTTTGATCCTTAGGACTCGATTCTCGGGAGCTTGGGTGAAGGGAGCTATCACTCCATATTCCTCTCCTTCTTCTTCGTGTCTTGCTTTCTTATTTACATTATCCTCATCCTCTTCCTCGGAGGTTATTTCTATATTGTGTGCCCTTCCTCTTTTCTCACATTTGTGCCCTGGTTCCCATTTTTCCTTGCATTTGAAACATATTCTTTTCTCTTCATGGTCCTTTTTCCCCTCACATTGGTGACCTGGCTCCCAGGGCCCTTTGCACGTGTAGCATTGTCTCGCCCTTCTTAATCTTTTCCTTTCTTCTAGGTTTAGGGAGTCTTTGGGATATTCTTCTCTTTTATGGGTTTCATCCCTCTTATGGAATGGTTTTCCGTGGTAGGTTGAGGACTTGTTGTTATTTGTTGACCCCTCTAACCTTAGTGCTTTATCAATAGCATCATCCAAGGATGTGGGATTGAAGGCACTCACTAGTCCTTTTAGTGAGTCTTTTAGTCCTTCAACAAATAGGTAAGTACGTCAGTCATCATCTATTCCTATTACTTGTACTGAAATTTTCTGAAACTCAGCTATATAATCTTTTACTCCCCCATGTTGTCTAAGTTGAGTCAGTTTTTTGAAATTTTCTTGGGGGTGACTTCTGTCAAATCTTTTGATAAGTCTCTGTGAGAAATCTTCATATGTAGTTATGCTTTGGTGTCCCTGAGTGAAAATACCATGGTACCACCATTCATGTGCTAAACCTTCTAAAGTGCAGGATGGCAAACTGAAGTGCGTCTTCCTCAACCATTGGACTAAGGGTGAGGTAGGTATTTAACTTTTGTAACCAGGCATGAGCGGAAATCTTTCCGGACCCATCGAAATTTGGGAGGTTTATTTTGTTGACTTTTTGTCTCAAATCTTTATTTGTGTTAGCTCGTGCTCTCCTTGGTGCTTTTTGTCTTTGCCCTTCGCAGAATTCTCCAAAGGTTATGAGGTCTCTAACTTCTAGCTCAAGGCTAGCATAAGCTCTGGCATTGTCCACGGTGCTATTTGTATTTTGTATGTCTCTTTCTTCCTCTCCCGGTGATCCCTCTCTAGTCAGGAAAGTGGGTTTGGGTATCCTAGAGGATGAAGGACTGTTGTTATTTTCTGAATGGTTTGAACTTATATCCCTCCCATTCAAGGAATTGCCTTTAAGACTATCGATAGGTTTTCCCATGTTTTGGAGGGCTTAGAGGAGAGCTTGATTTGTTTTTTCCATTTGATTTACTAATGTTTGGTTTGTTTTTTCCATATATGATCTCATTTCCTCGGCCAATTCATTCATTGTGGGTTGTTTCCTTCTTCTCTCGTAGGTTTGCATTAGCTTCACAGGCTGGCAGGAAAGAAGCTCTGATACCACTTGTAATGACCCTAAGTCACGGAATTACAATAATATAGTTTAGCATTGTATTCTACAAGAGAGGAGACTATAGATCACTGACTATAGACTAGTTTTCCTACTTCTGAATTGTAATACAAGCTTTCGGCCGTATATAGACTAAAACCCTTTGCTAGGATCGTATTTCCAAGTCTTATCCCATCCCTATAGTGGACGGTAGAATTACTGCCCTTAGGATGGCGACAACCCACAGGCTCCCATGGTTGGTCTAGCCCCAAGAAGGTTGCTCTGTCCCCTAGCAAACTCCCAGTCTATTATAGGCAATGGTATATTATGGAGATATCATCCCACCGAGGTACTTAGTAGCATATTTACCCGATACTAAATAATTCAACATACATTGCTAAATTTCATTTCGCAATGTCTCTGGGTATAGCCATCATATCCAGAGACATTCACTGTTTAATATTTTATTATTGTTGCACAAAACTGTGAATGCATAGTAAATGGAAAACATCTTTCAGTGTAAATAAAATGCATACAGAAATAATTCTAATTTATATATTCTGCTAACTAAGGGAGGATAGGAAATTCAGTGAGCCGTTAAGTGCACATCACAAAACATGAGATACTTTGCCGGAAGGTTAGTTCAGGATCCCTGTGGTGCGTACCTGTATTTTCTTCTATCTGCCGAACTCCCTTCCTCCTATCACGCCCCTCATACTGCCTCCTCTTTCCATTTTTGTATGTTGATTCTGGGGTGCGAGCTGTGGCTGTTCGCTCAGATGGCTGCCGCTTCAGAAAACTAACGTTTGCAAAAAAAATCGATTTATAACTTATTCCTAAGTTTTATTTGTTTTATGTTTTTATGCCCTCGATTTTGTACAATGGCGACTATGATGTTTATCGTATATAATATTTATTCTATATTTGAAAGGTGTTATAATATTTCATTAGTCACTAATTAATGTTAGATGTATTATAACGATTGCTTTAGAATAAGATATTTTATTTATTTGATTAATTGATTATACTAATATTTAATTGATTTATATTAACATTAATACAAGTTTGATATTGATTATTAATAGATTATTAATTAATCGATTAATAGATTATTGATTATAATGTTAATTTTTATTGATTAATACTAATATTATATTAATACTAGTTTATTTTATTAATTGAAATAGATTATTAATTGATTAATAGATTATTGATTATAATAGCAATATTTATCGATTAATACTAATATTATATTAATACTAGTTTATTTTCATTAATTGAAATAGATTATTAATTGATTAATAGATTATTGATCATTTGATTATTATAATATAAATATTTATTGATTAATGCTAGTATTATATTAACATTAATTAATACTAGTTTATCTTATTAATTGAAATAGATTATTAATTAATTGATGCCAATATTCGCAATAATTACAAGTATATATGTATTAATATATTAGTTCATACATCAATTATGGGTTCGTGACAGTGTTCCCTCGCAACAACTGAAGAAGGATCATCTCCATCAAAGAGAAGATGAATATCATCAATGACGTCTTCCAAATTTGTAATGTAGGACTCCACAAACAAAGTTGCAATGTCTGTCAAGTAGTCATCCCAAGGAACTGTATTTGGAAGACAAGGTATATCCTGTTGCACTGAATCACAAGAAGGCAAAATTGTAGCAACATGCACATCATGAGGTGCAATAGTAGGTGTGATATCAATGGGAGGAGATGAAATGCTAGTCTCAAGAATTTGGTCACATGTGAGAACACCCAAGTTCAAGTAACCAAAGTTCTCCTCGATATCGGAATCAACACAAGAAGTGTGATCATCATCTAAGGAATCAAACTCATCAATAGGAACAAAATCTGAAAAGGAGTATAACCGAGGTGAATGATCCACCACCCCAATAGCAATGATAGCTCTACTCTCCAACTCTCAAATGATAAATAATTAGGTGTGAACTCCACAGTTTGGCCCATGAGTGATTTGATAGATGGAAAGAAGATTGTTTGTCAAATGAGGTACACACAACACATCATTTAAGGAGTTATCCCCATTTGCAAAATATTCTTTCCCAATCATATTCATACATGTATGATTGCCCATCAAAATTGGTGGCATGTTGCAAGGCTCAAATGAATAGAAAATAGACTGCGAAGATGCCATATGATGAGAAGCTCCTAAATCTAGAAGCCATCTCCCTAAATCACGACTTGTAGTAGCACAAAGAGCTTGTCCTTTACTTGTCCCAAAAGTGTGATCGTTTCCTTTATCAAATTCCTTTTCTTTGGAAGAAGACGCTAAAGTAGACATTCTAGAAGGCAAATGGATTCTATTCTTCTCAATAAGATGTTTCAATTCATCAATTTCCTTCTTGTAACAATGGTGTTCATCATGTCCCAACTTCTTGCAATATGCACAATAAAGCTTCTCCTTATATGATTTCCCCTTAGGTGAGGATGTAGAATCACCTTGTTGTGGAGAGGATGATTGTGCTCTATCTTGTTGTGACTTTGGCTTAGACTGCTTTTGATTCTTGCCTTTCCTTGATTGCTTTGATTCCCTTGATTAGCCACCAAAGCCTTGGACTTTGAAGACTTGAGAATCCCCATCTTGATCAACTTTGATTGCTCAAGTATCAACATCTCCGTGAATGCATCAAATGATGGTGGAGTGAAAGAGGCACGTGAAGTCAACCGATGGGGGTGAAAGCTAGAAACAAAGGTTGCATACTGTGATGGAAGCTTGTCCAACAAATTGTAAACCAATTGAGCATCCTTCTTGACAATACCACAATCCTTAAGCTTTTCTATTAGCTCAGTTGCTTTTGTGACATAATCTTGGATTGTATCAAATCTTTGGGATCCAACATTGTGAGTTCATTGTCAAGCTTGTAGCCCCTAATCTCATCAACTTGACCATACAATTTGAAATAGATATCCCAAGCCTCTTTAACTGTAGTACACTTCTCAATGTGAATAATGAGGTCATCTAATACATACTTTGTCAAAGTTCCGAGAGCCATAGAATTTTTCATGAGCCATTCAACTTGAACATTTGGATCAGCTTTAGGATCTGTTGGTGCTGTTATTGTTCCATTTATGTAATGAATGAGTCCTTTTTCCATTAACTTACTCCATGCTTTAATTTTCCATGATGCATAATTATGTGGAGTTAGACGTGGAAATTTAGGAGAACCCATAGCAACAAAATGAAAGATCACAAGATAGAGAGAGGCACAATCACACAAGACACCCTCCCAAATTCAATCAATCAAAGAACCCCCCCAAAATGATGATATGGCACTTTATACTTAGTGTGTGTACAATGGGCCACTTGCAAACAAGGGTAAAGTGGGTTTCTAATTTCAAGATTATAGCCACCTCAAATATTCTATATGAGACTCAAACCAATAATGAAAGAGATCTAAACTGAGATCCAAGCAAATTACAAGTACCAAATAGTCCAAAAAAGACCAAATAATGAAAGTACAATTTCTACTAAAAAATGGTGAAAAACTAATAGCACCACGTGAAAGTAGACAAAAAATTATGCACTTTAAAAAAAACCGACACCTGAAAAGGAGGTCGTATGAGCCTGAAAGAAGCCCGAGAAGTTGCAATATCGAGGATTGGACAGATACAGTTGTGAAAAGCTGAAAATTCTGAAAAATCTATCTACCAAAATCCGAAACTAACCATACCACTATGGAGAGCACGAAAAAATAGCCCACATAAAAAAAAAAATTGCACTGAGAAAAGGCCTCAAAATGACCAAGATATGAGCCACCGAAATCCGACTGCAAAAACTCAAACTCAAACGGTGAGGGGTCAAAAATATTTCGAAAAGTGTTGACGCAATGCTGATATTAGCAATTCGTTATGTTAAATTTGATAGCCGTATGGCCGCCATGCCAAAATTCACCCCTGCATGGTCGTACGAAGGATGATGTCATATGTACGAAAGATGACATCAACAGCTAACGTAGCTAACATGTGACATGTACAAAAATTGATGTGGTGCTGACGTGTGTCACTATACAGATGGTGATGTGGCTAGACCATATGATTATTAGTAGTTTGCAGACTCGTGGGACTTGCCACGGACTCGTCTAGATGCGCAAGTCTGTTGGCGGGCCGAGTCGACTCGCCAAGGACTCGCGGGCCGAGTCGACTCGAGTCTTGGCACAAGACTCACGAGTCTGAAGTTGGGACTCGCGAGTTCGATGAGAAGACTCACGTCGCAATGCAACATGCCTAAGAATTGTTAAAAACTGTTTTTTTTTTAATCTTTCACTAATTTATTTTTGCTTCTTTTTTGCCGTCCTTTCTCGAGTTTTTGTTGAGTTTGAGTCCGAGTCCGAGTCCAATTTTTGGGTCGTCGAGCCCGTGGCGAGTTCGAGTTCGAGTCCTCAAACTTTGTATTGGACCGTTGATTGTGTGTACGATCTTACACGTGGCAGTTTGTAATTCGTTCCATACGATGAGGTGGCCGTTGTGTGGCATTGACTAGGCATCTGTGTGGCTATATGGTAGATGCTTATTGTGCCCACGTGGTACAATCAGAACCTGACATGTCTCCTGAGCAAGCTTGCATGGACAAATTAAACCTTGTTGCGTCATGGCACTGGTGGTAGAGGCTGACGAATTGAAGATTGTCAGGTGGTGGCCTATGACAAGTTGTTGGCATGCAAGGTGGAGTAGAGGCGAGTGGCACTCAGGAGTGGAGGCAGAGTCCTAGTGGTGTCTAGGTTGGCGGGCGCTGGGTGGAGCTAAACTTGAGGCGGGGGCCAGGTTGGGGTGTAGCGGTCGGGAAGTAGCAGAAACCGACAAAGAGTGTAGAACCTAGGCGGAGTGGTGGTGGGCGTAAGAACTGGAGCCTGAGGCAGAGGGTGCACAATGTTGGGAGCATCGGGGTTGCCGAGAAAGCAGCAAAGGCTAGGGAACAACATGAGCTGGATGGTGCAGCTGACCACGATGAGCGGTGCGGTTACCAAGAAGATAGTACAACAGCGGGGGTCGTATGGGCTTGCAAATGGGTATGGGAGCCTTGCAAAACGCGCAAGGATACTGTATTGGGGAGGGGCATAGGGGTCCCCACCTAAAACAATTTTTTTTATTTTTTAAAAAAACTTTACAATAAAAATAATATAAAAATTGAGAAATAAAATAAATATGAATTTTAATAAATTTTGCATAAATTCTTTTTTTTTTTTTTTTTTTGAAAAATCGTACCATACAGCATAATAGGCGAAAAAATTTCCTGATGCCCCAAAACCAACTTTCACGAAAAATAGTCGAATTTATACTCAATTCATAGAAATGGCCTCCTGAACTCAATGGTGAGGTCGGAATTGGCGTAGGACACTCCCAAATTGCACTGTTCCCCAAATTTGAATATGAAATGCACTAAGATCTCTCCAAAAAGACTATCCAATGGAGCCCCAATGGCTCTAATACATGTAAGAGTTTGTCAAAAATAACCAAGATCTAGAGCCCAATGAATAGCACAAAACAAGAGAGACAAAGATTGATAAGAACAAACTGTATTCTCATCAAGATGCAAAATATGATCAACTGGATAAACTATACAATGAAGATGAGCCTTCTTATAAAGGCAAGGCCATGTGGATATGTGAGCACACGACCATGACATGTGGCCCAATGAGATACAAAGGTAGGTGAGGGTAGGTAGGAGAAATAATAAAATATTCCACAAGAGGTGGATCACCCACCGAAGTTGGAATGTAACAACAAGATAAGACTAGAAAAAGTGGAATTTCTCCTACAAGCAACTTCCCCATGTGCACACTTCCCTAAGTGTCTCATATGCAAACTACGATGAGATGCATTATCCTAAGTCAACTTAAGTAAAGTGTAATTATGAGACATAATTTACACCAACAAATGGAATACCTGGGGTTTCTTCTCTTGTGGGACAAGGGGATCCTTTATCCCCTTACCTTTTTATAACTGTGGTTGAGTTCCACAAAACGAATTTCCAAAGGTTGATTGATTCAAAAATTGCAAGACATGATGCCTTTTACAATTCCAAGAAAATTTCTTCCTAGGTGTGCCAAAAGAAGGAACGAACCAAGAAAATTTCTTCCTAGGTGTGCCAAAAGAAGGAACGAGATAATACCAATGTGTTAACAAATGAGCCCATCTAAGATGTTTTATCATGCCAACTCTCCATTGTTTATAGTTTCCCCTTTCCAAAATGATCAAAGACAGATGAAATGAAAAACCCATTACAAACTATGATATTTTTCAAAATTAAAAAGATAGAAACCCTCACATGAATATTGAAACCCCCAAATATGATCAATACAACAAATGAAGCCCTTCCAAAAAGACGAAACCTCTCCAGGACTCCGAATTTCCAAGTAATTAGTTACAAAGCCATGCAGTCAAAAAATTGAATAAATAATATTTGGGGTTGAATATGGAAAAAGCGCATTGGCACAAAGGTAGAGCTCCTCAATACCTTTCCAATGCTACAAGAATCGTGAAAATTGGAGATCGTGACAAAAAGTTATGAGCTTAGTGGTCCAAAATGAAAAAGTTGACTTCAGTGAGCGTAAGACACCCCAAGAAAAAAATCTACAAAAATCATGTACACCACTACGAATTACGTAAAACCATGTTTTGACGATATCTCATTTGAAAAAACCCAAATCCATTGGGGCTAGCAGCTGGTCTTCAATACAACTGTGGGCTTAGCAGATTGAAAAAAAGGGCCATTGTCAGGGGTTGTGGCACTATCTGTGGTGGTAGTGGGGTGGTGGGTTCATGCTTGGACACATGATGGATGCATAGGAGAGGCTTGATGTTTCAAAAGTATCCATTGTAACTTTGTAAGTGCATATATTGCTTATTTGTTGTATGATAGATGGAGTATTGATGCTTTTGGAGGCTAGGATTTTCCCTCTTGAGAGTTTTCCTAGAGTAAATCATATGTTATCGTGTGGCTTTTTAATTTGACCTATGCATTGTGGTTATTTTGTAAAATTGTATGCATGATTTGGTTACGTAGAAAATGGATTAAATGAACTTGGTATTATGCATTATTTCCTAACGTTTCCCCTCAACTCCCCTTTTCTCCTCTACACACCTTTTCCTTGAATTTTAGGATTTTGGGCTTGGTTATCCATGGACCCTTTCCTCAACAGTCACTTTTTCCCCCAAAAACCAGCTTTCCAAATTTCTGAGTTTTAGAGTTTCTCATGTCGGCATCTTTGTCAAAGATGTCATCCCTAGCATGCCTTTCTTCCCAACTCCCCTTTTCCCCTTTAAGACCATTTTACTTAAATTTTGGGAATTTTTGTAGAGTTATCCATGCATCCTTTCCTCAAAAGTCACTTTCCCCCAAAAATCCAACTTTCCAAATTTTGGACTTCAATAGTTTCTCATCTCGGCATCCATATCAGACATATCATCCCTAACATGCATTTTCCCCCAACTCCCCCTTTTCCTTAAATTTTGGGATCCTAGGTTTGGTCATTCATGCATCCTTTCCTCAAAAGTCATTTTTTCCCTCATAATCCAACTTTACAAATTTCAGAGTTTTGGAGTTTCTCATCTTGGTATCCCTATCAGACTTGTCATCCTAGACATGTCTTTCCCCTCAACTCTCCTTTCCCCTCTAAAGCCCTTTTCCTTAAATTTTGGGCTTTTGGGTTTAGTCATTAATGCGTATTTTCCTCAAAAGTCAAAATTTCCCCCAAAATGTAACTTTCCAAATTTTAGAGTTTCTCATCCTAGGATGCCAAGTCTCGAAACTCAATTGTTGGAACAAAAAAAAAATTATCCACATCACTACACAATCCAAGATGCCAATAATAGTCTCAAAATGGACATGATTCAGCATATGAAGGCTCCCACACCCCTCTAACTTAAGGGCCCCTCTAAGACATGAATGATGTACCAAAAGCATATCATTGCTGATGTCAAGGGTATGGTTGTGTGTGGCCATATGAAGATGATACAAGTAGGCATGGGATACATGTACAATTGTACATGACCTTTGTTCTTTCCACAAGATCTCTTGATGGTGTGAAAGACAAATTTTCAAGATTTTCCTTGAAAAGATGAGGAAGGAAAAAGATAAGGAGCAGTTACAGAGCCAACAAGAAGAAAATATTGCAAGAAGCCTTAAGATTTCATTTTATAGTTCTAAATAGTCTTATTTTAAGGCCATATCGATGTGGATTTGTTCAAAATCTATAATAGAGTCACTATAACATTAAAGAATTATTGTAACTAGCAGATCCGCATTGTTTGAGTGTCTTCAAGAGTTCTTTGTGTATTGTATTGATGTGTTCTCGATTGGTTGGTCAGCCAGAAGGCCATAAAATTATTTCAAAGCTTTTGTAATGCAACTTCTCAAGATCAATAAAGAAATATGCAAGTTCATTGCTGGATTATTAAGTAGACTCGTATAAATTTCTGCAACTTCTATTATTTACTTATTGAATGTGTAGAACCTAGTTTATGTGTGCATTTGAGTAAATATAGTCTTTAGGTATATCTTGGTTAAGGTATCTTATTTGATTTCCGTTGTTATATATTTTACATGATCTCCATGCTCTAAGGGATCTATAATTTGTCCCCCAACCCATCATATCAACGCATTTCAAATAAATTACACATTATACACATTTTTAGTTGTGGTCTTTCCATCTTCCATGTTGAAGTGCATAATAGCAATAGGGGCTGTTATATCCATATTTTAAACACTTTATCTGGAAGCCTTTTTTGTTGTATAAAGGTGCATAGTCTTGTATAATCAACCCAACACATAGGTACATTGTGACAACCAAAATAAGGGTACACTATGTAGTGGGTATGGTTTGTAGCAAGGTGGTTGTTCAAACCTTATAGTATCCTATTATTCAGCACCTTAGGGAAACCACCCTTAGTTTAGCAGAGCTAGAAGTGAAGGAGGTCATATCCACCTTAGAAATTGGTGGTTAGTTCTCCAACTTGAATATAGGCTATGTTGATATTCTTCCTAAGTTTGATACCCCTGGCACTTGGGAGTGTTGAGAATGGGCATCTCAAACTTGCTGGTTGACATCTCCATCAGATGGCTTTTGGCTTCAGCAAAGATCATTTTTCGATAAGACTCTTTCTGTGTCTTGGCGAAGTCAAGCATACAAGGGTTTTGGTGTAACATCTGGTTTCGGCAGGACTCTCCAAGCAGTGCGCAAAATTCTCTCATCTTACTGATCTCGTCAAGACAGTTGATGGGTCTTGGCGACATCAAGGAGTTCGGAAAGATGCTTCAAGGCCGGTGACCAAAGTGTAATGTACCCAATTTTAATAAAGTTAATTAATTAAGCGGTCCTAAATTTTAAATAATATCACAAGAACTTATTTAATTAATTAATTTAATTATTAAATAAAGGGGCCCAAATTAATAAAATAATAAACTATTGTCGGCCAGCTTGTAACCCTTCGGGAAACTTCCCGGAGCTCTTTATAAGGCCGAGTTTGGCATAGTTGTAGGTATGGTGAATTTTATATTTTCTTTGTATCTACGAATTCTAGTTGGAGTTTGGCACTGTTGCAGTTTTGGAGGTGCAAGATCCTCCCTATTCTATAGTCGCAGTTTCGATGGTTAGCAGCCACCTTATTCTGCCATTGGAGATATCATTTCTGATATTTCACTTTGTACTTCATTGTCAGATCTATCCCTACCGTGTGGAAATATAATTACAAATATCTAGTTCTTGGTCGTTCAATGTTGTTGGTATATACTCCATGTTGATAAATCATTCCCGTACCTACAATAATCTTATTGAAGGAGGTATTATCTACGATTGGATCCTTCAGTGGAAGTAACACTGTCGTACGGAGTGTTTGGAAGTGTGCAGCCTACTTTTTCATATGAGTGGAACTTACATCCGAAGCCGAAGGGTGCTGAGTATCATTGATTGAGGGACGAAGGTACTTTGCCCTCGGGTACTTCCCTCAGTAATTGCCCTCGATAATTGGCCTCGGGTACTTTGCCCTCAGGTACTTTGCCCTCGAGTATTTGCCCTCGGATACTATGTTGTAACAGAGAGTCAGTACATCACAGTGGTACATGACATGCGGTGGAAAATTGGGTACTGTGCTGTTAAGTACATTACAATGGTATCAGAGCCAAAATCCTGCCAACCTGTGGAATGCTTGTGATGACTACAGAAATGAAAAAAAGGGATAATGAAATTGCTGCCAATAAAATCACCAAGTGGTATAACAAATATCAAAAGAGGAAGAATCTTCTGACATTTCAAGAATATCTAGTTCTGATAGGAAAAAGTATACCTGTGCATGAGGAGGTTATCAGAATCTTTGATGAATACTCAAGTGAACCTGAGGAGATCAAGGCTACTGAATCCTTTGATAGGTACTATGTAAGGAAAAGAAAAGAGGAGTTGGATCCTGAATTACGAACTCAATCAGAATCAAAGAAAGATGAAGACAAGTTCACATGTTCACCCCAGCGGCTGGAGGATATGGACAAGCCAAAGACAACAATTGTCCCTTCAAGTGGAGAACACTTAAACGTTGATGACAACTGCAAGGATGAAGATATTTGTGTGAATTTTGTCAAGCCAACAGTTGTTGATCAACTTCATGGAGATGCGAACTCTAGCAATGATCCCTTACAGGAGCAATCTCTACAGTTGGTTGAATACGAAGTTTACCCTTTGGTTGGGCATGAGAAGTGCATGATTGTCATCTCTCCTTGTAAGTGGCATCTATATGAAGAAAGCAAGTTGGATTTTGATGAGTTATTCCTCAATTCCGAAGAGGGCAATGTTTATATCAGAGAGGAGCAACGCAAGCTGATTGGGGATTTGCAGGTGGTGCTCGCAGTCATGGTGCGGCGTCAAGCTTTCAGCGGATACGGCTTCCAGCATCTGCGCATGGTCTAGGATCCCGGAGCTTGTCAGAGGGCATATAGTTACGGATTGCTTGAGGGCAAACAATCTTTTGGCTGAGAGGACTGTAATGTCCCCAATTTTAATAAAGTGACTTAATTAAGTTAATTAATTAAGTGGTCCTAAATTTTAAATAATATCATAAGGACTTATTTAGTTAATTAATTTAACTATTAAATAAAGGGGCCCAAATTAATAAAATAATAAACTATTGTCAGCTTGCTTGTAACCCTTCGAGAAACTTCCTGGAGCTCTTTATAAGGCCGAGTTTGGCATAGTTGTAGGTATGGTGAATTTTATATTTTCTTTGTATCTGCGAATTCCAGTTGGAGTTTGGCATTGTTACAGTTTCAGAGGTGCAAGATCCTCCCTATTCTGTAGTCGCATTTTCGGTGGTTAGCAGCCACCCTATTCTGGCATTGGAGATATCATTTCTGATATTTCACTGTGTACTTCATTGTTGGATCTATCCCTACCGTGTGGAAATATAATTACAAATATCTAGTTCTTGGCATACAATGTTGTTGGTATATACTCTGTGTTGATAATTCATTCCTGTGCCTGCAATAATCTTATCGACGGAGGTATTATCTACAATTGGATCCTTCAGTGGAAGTAACATTGCCGTATGGAGTGTTTGGAAGTGTGCGGCCTACTTTTTCGTACAAGTGGAACTTACGTCCAGAGCCGAAGGGTGCCGAGTGATGTTGATTGAGGGACGAAGGTGTTGAAGGTACTTCCCTCGGTAATTGCCCTCGGGTACTTACCTCGGTAATTGGCCTCGAGTACTTTCCCCTCAAGTACTTTGCCCTCGGGTATTTGCCCTCGGATACTATACCGTAAGAGAGCGTCAGTACATCATAGCAGTACGTGATGTGTGGTGGAAATTTGGGTACTATGTTGTTGGGTACATTACACGAAGTCATAGTCCTCTACCAAGGTCGCGTGGGATATCGAGGAAGAAAGGAAATTACCTCTTTCTACACCCCGCACAAGAAAAAGACAAAGGCGAATGAGGTCGCAGGATAGCAGGGAGAAAGGAGACCTAGTCTCTATTGATGTTTTTGTAGCTAGGTCGGATTCCTTCTAGGGCCAACCTAGCATATGGGTGACTAATTGGCCTATCGGCCTTAGTCGCATTAATGTGTAAAAATCAATATGTAACTTGTATTTTGGTTTGTCCCTAAATGGGTGATGTAACTTGTGAATTGAGCCGGCCCTATAATGGGCGATGAAACTTGTAATGTGCAAATATAACTTGTAAGTGTGAATAGAGCTGACCCTATGTTAAACATGTAACTTGTAAATGCTTATAGGGCTGACCCTATAATGGGCGCGAAGCATATTATTTGCACGGTCGACCTGAGGTGTACAATGAGGTCAAGGCACATATATATGCAAGGTTCATTCTTGCATCAAGACACACATCAAGTCAGCGAATTAGATCCTTCTTCAGCAGTGAATTTATCCAAGACCACGAATACATCTCTAAGACAGAAAATTGCATTATCAAGATCAGCAAACTTATCCAAGGGCAGCGAACTCATCTCCCAGGTCAGCGAATTTGTGCTTGAACAGCGAACCTCATTCATGGTCTGCTACAGGTATCCTTAATCAGTGAATTGTCCTCTCTGATTAGGGCATCATTCTCAGTCAAGGATAATTGCAGATAAGTTTGTTATAACTTAGATTTTCATGGTGCTGTTCATACTACTGTGTGCCCTAGTGTAAAGTTATATTCTGTTGTTCATATTGCTTCAAGTGTTGAAATAAAATTGTAAAGACACAGTTTGATTATTGCCTAATACAAGTTGAGATTTTTTTGTTGGGTTTTTCACCTCCAAGAGGGAGGTTTTCCCAGGGTACTCTTGTGTTCTGTGTGTTCATTGTGTTATTTTTGGTTATTGCTATTAGTCTGCTCTAAAAACAACATGGTATCATAGCGGGTTTGAATCGATCGTGATCAGATTGTCTAATAGCAGTGAAGCTCTTCCTCCTACTTCATCTTCAACAAGCAATTTCCAGCAGTGACAATGGTGTACGGTTTGAAGGTTGAAGACAAACTTGACGGAGCTTCGAATTTCACTTCGTGGAAGATCAAAATCCTTGTTACTCTTGAGGAAAATGATCTTCTTCAGTTTGTAGAAGGAAAAGATTAGCCTGAGCCTACAGATCAAGAAGAGAAACTCCAATTCAAGAAGAATGTTGTCAAAAGCAAAGAAGATCCTGATTGACTCCGTGAAGGATCACCTTGTACCTATCATTTCCAAGATGTCTTCAGCCAGAGATATGTTTAGAACCTTGGAAGGCATGTATGAGATCAACAACACCAACAGAGCTCTCACCTTAAGGCAACAACTTCACAATGTAAAAATGGATAAAGATGAATTAGTCATCTCATTCTTTATGAAGATTACTGATTTGAGAAATTAGTTGAACACTATTGGGAACAGTATTGCTGACAAAGATCTTGTTATGATGGCACTTAATGGTCTCCCTCAAACTTGGGAACCCTTCATTCAAAGTATCAATGGGAGATCCAAGTTACCCAAGTTTGATCACCTTCGAGCTGATTGTATTCAAGAAGAGTCAAGGTTGGTAACAAGAGGAATTGGGCGTAACCATTATGATGTGGAAAATCAAGTCCTTGCTACTCATACTTCTATGGAAAGAGGCAAAAGAAGAAAGAGGGATAGAGACAGAGAACCAGATTCTGTTTGAGAACCGAAAAAGAAGAAGGATTTATCTCACATTCAATGTTTTAGGTGTGACAAGTATGGCCACATTGCTCGAGATTGCAAATTCAGGTCTACTCATCTAGCTTCTTCTGCGGAAACTGACATAGGGACACCTCAGGAGGAGCCAAGGTCTAATGTCAATTCAAAAGGGTTCTTATTCTAAAAGGTGGAAATAACATTTCAGCTTCAGAGGGAGCCTGACATTTCAGGTTCACAGGGAGCCTCATCGTCTTGAAGATTTGGTTAATGCATTCTTCTCTACAAGAGAAGTTTGAGGTGCAAGCCCTTGTTAATGCATTCTTCTCTGCGAGAGAAGTTTGAGGGGCAAACCCTTGTTAATGCATTCTTCTCTGCGAGAAAAGTTTGAGGTGCAAGCCCTTGTTAATGCATTCTTCTCTGCCAGAAAAGTTTGAGGTGCAAGCCCTTGTTAATGCATTCTTCTATGCGAGCGAAGATTGAGGTGAAAGCCCTTGTTCCACCCTCTATGAGTAGGCATGGTGGATCCACCCTCTGGGAGTAGCCATGGTGGATGTCATGTGAGAGACTCCATGACTTAGCACTTGTGTTTATTCACCCTCTGGGACTAGCTATGGTGAACGTCATGATGAGATGATGACATCACATTGAGGATTCCGTGATGGGCACTTGTGTTCAGTTTTTTTTTTTTCATTCATGGGTGTAGCCATGATGGACCCACCCTCTGGGACTAGCCATGGTGGATGTCACTATGTAACTCAGATATTGAGAAGGACTCCTCACTAGGTTGATGTTTTTGTAGCTAGGTCGGATTCCTTCTAGGACCAACCTAGCATATGGGTGACTAATTGACCTATCGGCCTTAGTCACATTAATGTGCAAAAATCAATATGTAACATGTATTTTGGTCTGGCCCTAAATGGGCGATGTAACTTGTGAATTGAGTCGGCCCTATAATGGGCGATGAAACTTGTAATGTGCAATCGTAACTTGTAAGTGTGAATAGGGCTGACCCTATGTTAAACATGTAACTTGTAAATGCTTATAGGGCTGACACTATAATGGGCGTCAAGCATATTATTTGCAAGGCCGACCTGAGGTGTACAATGAGGTCAAGGCACATATATATGCAGGGTTCATTCATGCATCAAGACATACATCAAGTCAGCGAATTAGATCCTCCTTCAGCAGCAAATTTATCCAAGACCGTGAATACATCTCTAAGACAGTGAATTGCATTATCAAGATCAACGAACTTATCCAAGGGCAGCGAACTCATCTCCCGGGTCAGCGAATCTGTGCTTGAACAACAAACCTCATTCATGGTCTGCTACAAGTCTCCTTAATCAGCGAATTGTCCTCTCTGATTAGAGCATCATTCTTAGTCAAGGATAATTGCAGATAAGTTTGTTATAACTCAGATTTTCATGGTGTTGTTCATACTACTGTGTGCCCTAGTGTAAAGTTATATTATGTTGTTCATATTGCTTAAAGTGTTGAAGTAAAATTGTAAAGACACAGTCTGATTATTGCCTAATACAAGTTGAGATTTTTTCGCTGGGTTTTTCACCTCCAAGAGGGAGGTTTTCCCAGGGTACTCTTGTGTTCTGTGTGTTCATTGTGTTATTTCTGGTTATTGCTATCAGTCTGATCTAAAAACAACAGTCTCCCTCGCCAATCCACGAGACACTGAGACGCATAAAGAAGAGGTCGTGGGATACCGAGGAGAAAGGAGACTTGGTCTCCCCCGTCAACCCGTGAGGAAATCTGAAAGCAACAAAACATTGCAAGCCAGCGGGGGTAGAAGAGGGAAGTCTCCCCGCCACCTCACGAGAGTTTTCCAAAGGTCGCAGATGAGGCACGGGCTAGAGGAGAAAGGGAAGACGCATGCTTCCCTGCCACCCCACGAGTGTTTTTTGAAGCCCGTAGATGAAGCGGGGGGTAAAAAGGGAAGCAAGGAGATCCATTTCCTGCCGTCCAATGAGAGAATCCTAACGATAGTGGATGAAGTGTGGGATAAATGGGGAAGTGAGGTCTGTGTCTCGTCACCCCGCGAGTTGGTCCAAGCGATTTTGGTGTGATATTGGAGTTCGCTAAGAGAGCTTTAAGGCGTTGCCGAGGTGAGGAACTCTTGCCGATAAGCCATGAGACTTAGTGGTGACCACGTTTGATGGGTGTTCATGTGCTGAGTTGGATGTCGATGATCGGTCCAAGTTGGAGTTCGATGAGAGTTCACAAAGACGGTTGAATGAAGCCATTGAAACTTAATCAAACCATTTTCAGGGAAAAGATACAAATCGTCCGAAGAAATGGTTGTAGAAGGTAATCACTTAGTTGATGAAGGTAGATTGGTGATTTGGTTGGATGCTGAATTGAAGACCGATAGTGAATGAAATCTTCTGTACTGCTGCCTGAACAGAGACTAGAACATAGCATTTGAATCCGTATCTTGTATGTAAATACTCTTTACTGTAATACAAGTGATTAGTGCTTTGGTGTGTGGTTTTTTCACCCATAAGGGTTTTCCCACGAGAATTCTGGTCTTTTTTCTCTATGCTTGTGAATCTTGTTGTTTACTCTGTTTTTTGTTATGTACATCTTAATGACTGTAATTTAGGAAGGTATTTTTGTACTCTTCTTTCCTTACAAGTGGTATCAGAGCCTGGCCAGTTGTGTTATCCTTGTGGGTAGGACAAGCTTTTTGTGTTAATTCTGCAGTGGGAGTTTTGCAAAGAACTTGTGTGTGAAATTGTAGTTTGAAGATGGCAAGCACATCAAGGAGAGTAGACATTGAGACGGATAGTGAATCTGTATCTTGTACTGCTGCCTGAACAGAGACTAGAACATAGCATTTGAATTTGTATCTTGTATGTAAATACTCTTTACTGTAATACAAGTGATTAGTGCTTTGATGTGTGGGTTTTTCACCCATATCTTCTATACAAATCTTCTGTATTGCTGCCTGAACAGAGACTAGAACAGAGCATTTGAATTTGTATCTTATATGTAAATACTCTTTACTATAATACAAGTGATTAGTGCTTTGGTGTGTGGGTTTTTCACCGGTAAGGATTTTATCACGAGAATTCTGGTGTTTTTTCTCTGTACTTGTGAATCTTGTTGTTTACTTTGTTTTCTGTTATGTACATCTTAATGACTGTAATATGAAATTAAAAGTAATCCCTGCTTCTCTCCTCTAAGAAATTAACATTTAGGAAGGCTTTTCCGACTCTGCTTTCCTTGCAGGGAGACTATTCAACTTTAGGAATTTGGGACCTAGAACTCAAATCACCAACAAAATGGTGCCATTTTCAGAGACAACTTAGATCGGTATTTAATTGAAAGACTTGGGCTAATAAATATCCACAATGCAAAAAAGAAAATTGGTATTTTGTTGATACTTTCTAAAAACCTTTTTGGTATAAAAGTTAATTTCTCCAATTTTGAGGAGTGATGCCTCTGTCAAGGATAGACTCAAAAATCATTAGTAAAGAAAAGACGTTGAAAAAGTTCAAATATTTGGAATTAAAGAAATGCTTGAGGTGATCCCAACTAAAGTAGGAAGATGACAATCTAAACAAAAGCTAAAAATTCAGGTATGTTATCTGTCCATGATTCCCAAATTACTAAATTAGTAGGTACATCAGTTAGAGGAGGTGCATTAAGGGATCAAGATCAATACACCTTACATGATTCAATTGACAACGGGGTTAGAAACGATAGGAGAACCCTTAGGTGTGATTTATGGTATGTCTGGGAATGAAAGAAATGTTTGTAGAAGAGATAGAGTTACTTCCAAAGAATTGCATAATGAGGGTGTAGATGTAAATGTGCCTCCACCTCCACATGTAAGAAATTCAAGAGGAGGTCGGTATCACAACTCTCCTACATCCTATCATAAAATAGAACAAGAACTAGACACTCAATTCTATGATGTTGATAATGCCACACAGTCAAAGAATGAAAGAAGGGAGAGAGTTATAGATGAAGAGGTAGATTTGTTGAGACATAGGAAAAAAGAAAAATTGAAAGACAACTTGCAATGCAACAAGAACAGCTTGAATTGTAGCAAGCACAACTTGCTTTGAATGCCCAACTACTAAATCAAAACCAACATGCTCAAAATGCACAATAGACCAAATGTTGTTCAACAATAGATAGAAAATCAAAACAATACAAAAAATGTTCCAAATCCGCATGCACGCAATGTGCAACAGGATCAACAGATTCCAAATCATTAAAACCATAAGCAGAAAAATATAAGATAAAACATAAGAGTCAATCCTAGAAGACATGCTCAAAGGTTCACTCTAGTAAGACTGCCATTGGGAATGGAAAAGTATAGGCAGATAGAATTTCAAGGCATTAAAAGATATCCTAATCCAATTCCAAATGACATTAGGGGAAAGGTACCGAAAATTCCAAGGCAATAACAATATCATTGGTAAGGATTTCGTCAATATAACAAATGAATATGAAATAGAAAATGAAGATATTATGATGAAACTCTTTGTGTAATCGCTGAACGAAAAATGCAGAAGAGTGGTACAAAAGCCTTCTAGATAGCAGCATAGACTCATAGGATGAGTTTATGATGGTTTTTAGATTTAGTACGAAGAAAGAGTGGATCCAAAATTTGTAATCCATGAGTATTGGCCATGATCCATTAGTAGCACATGCGGTCAAGAAAATTCTTGCCTTCATGCAGATGGAGTGCCAAGGAGAATTCTTCAGATGTTTCATCTTTTGAGGGTGGCCACGTGTAGAGACACTTGAGAAGTTGGTTGATTGGCACCCATTGCAACCAACTATCAGACGTAGACAAGGCCGAGTGTTGAGAGAACTCAGCATGGAGCTATGCTTTTGAGATCTCTTTCTCTACTACCACAAACATGTGGCTTTGATGGAGGAAGCCACACAGTTGTGAGATTGGGCCCTTCTCCAAGTCAAAAATGCCCGAAAGGAATTGGCTGATCAAATTCAAAAGTCCCAGATGCAACTAGCTCAAGAGCGTACACAAGTTACAACATTATAGAAGACAATGTCTAAGAGAGAGCCGACTAGTGGAGAGAGACAAACAATTAGCAAAGACGACCACCCAACTTGGCGAATAAGATTGACAATTAATAGAGAAGGATAGAAAGTTACTGGAAGGAGCTCGAGATGACCAAGAAGCATTTGATGTAGGCCCCGTAAATGGTGAAGGTAACCTACGAGCAAGAGTTGGTGGCCAACCAATTCCTTTAGCAACTTCAGCAGCAACACTCTCAAGCATCTACCCATGAGTCCTCCGTACATCCAGGGACATCTTCTCACCCTCCTCCCTTCAATAAATATTCTCTTTGATTTGGTTGTGTCCAGCTCCTAATTTTGTCTTTGTTGTGTAGAAGACAACTTTGTTTTTGGGGTGCTGATGTAGTCAGCAAAAGTACATAGCTGTAGTCAACTAAATAAATAATTGTTATGTTTTGTAAGTGAGATGATTAGTTCCCGACTACTTGTGGGTTGTCAGTTGGTAGCCTCAACCAACTTGGTACATTATTTATATGTAGTTGTTTGTAGTCGAAAGATCTCTCTCTAATGTCATGTATTAAGTGCACATCTATTACTAATAATAAAATATATATCTTTCGAATATGTTGTAGTGAGTTATATTTCTATGTTCTATTAATGTGTATTTATGTTTACTCTGTAACAATCTTTCAAGTAGGATAGTGAGTAAATAGTTCCACCATCACTCTATAGGGTCTTTCTTAGCTCGCATATCATATAAAGCTTCCACTAAAGAAAAATCACCATGCCCATATGAAAACTTATTCCATAGACTCCTCATAATTGAAGCCTCCTCACCTCGACCATAAATCTAATTTATTCCGGCCTGAAATTCCTTCATTACCTATCTATCCTCATATGGAGCCTTCTTATTGGTCTCTCGTATATTATGCCATTTAGGATTTAAGGCATAAGCAACACAATGAAGGGGTGTGTTAAGTTTGTTCCATCTTCTATGTAACTTTTCTCCAAAGCATATAAGGAAAGATCTTTGCATCTATTATTTTCTTGACTCTTTCACTCATGGAATCTATTTATTCATAAATTTCTCCCAAACATGGTTTTTTTGAGTTTGCAAATTTAATCATCTCATACGGGCCTAATAAAGTCCAACAAATCTAACATCAACCCAAAAATGGTTGTCAAGGACCAAACCTCTCCACCTCAATTGCAATATCTGATATAGATTGTCTCCAAGCTGCCATGCATCACTAACTACTACGAAACATAAAGCTACTTTGACTTCACGAAGATGGTCAAAAAGAATAAAAGAAGATGCAATTGTGTATTAGTAGGCTTCAAAAGTTCCATCTTGGCAAATTTTCGATAAATAGCTTGTGTGTGGTGATGGTTACATATGAACATCTGTATTTTTTCGCCCTTTTCTATGAGATCTTAAATCCATTAGAACTTGCCTATATATTTGAGTGCATTATTCAGCGAATGCACACAACATGGTGTCCAAAATATATACTTGTACTTTTTTTACACCAACATACCTATTCCTTTACAAACATGGGCAACCTCGATAACAACTTGGACTATATGTGATGCCCTTGCCTCTTTAATGTTGTAACATAGCTGTTTATGAAGAAACTCTATATTTTTTCTTGCCCTAAACAGTCTATTGCCTTTAAAAAATAAGGCCCTTTGCTGCATGTTACCATGACATTAAATAGTGGATGACTTCTAGTATTTGTCCACCCGTCCATTACAATATTGCATCCTTCTGCAGCCCACATTCTTTTCATTGTATGTGATGCCCTTGCCTCCTCAATGTTGTCACATAGATGGATATGAAGAAACTCTGCATTTTTTCTTGCCCTAAATAGTCTATTGCCTTCAAAAAACAAGGCCCTTTGTTGCATGTTACCATGATATTAAGTAGTGGGCGATTTCTAGTATTTGTCCACCCGTCCATCACAATATTGCATCCTTCTACAACCCACTCTTTTCATTGGTGTAGTTTGTTGCTCTAATCGAATTTTTTCTTTATCAATTAGAGTAGTGCAAAGCTTTTTTGACCTAGGTGGCTTATACGCAACTGGTCCATTATTGATAGGTTGAACCATCTCTCCAAAGAAAGGTGAGTAAACAACTATAAATGGTATTCCATTTGCATAAAAGAAGTGTGCAATCATTGCATGAACTGCTTTTCTGAAATATCCCACTCAATTTCAAAACTTGTATGCACAAATTTCAAATACAAATATATGAAAAATCCAAATTTACTTGCAATTTCTTCTATTGCTCAGACCCTTATGAAATACATCAAAATAGAAATAGATAGTAATCCACATAAGCACATTGAGTAACACTTTCAAGATACAAAGGATAAGTGTACTGTTTACTGGTACAACTGGTAAATTAAATATAAAAAATAATAATGTACATGACAATGCATACCAGACACAACAGTAAAATATATCTTTATTCGCACATGCAATCATTACAGAGAAGAAGACCAGAGATGGTTGGCCAAGGATTACAACAGATCCGATAATATCGTCCCCCTTCCTTGACAGTACACGACATATTTAAAGGACTTGACAGTTGCCGAGAGGTACACAACCATCAACCAGCTGACACATAACAACCCGAGACTAACAACCCACTCAATACAATTAATTAATACCTTGTCGGATAACAAATATTATCAAACATAACAATAGGCAATTTATGCTGACAACATCATCCCCCCCAAAAAAAAAGTTGTCTTCCAAACGACAAGCAAACATCAAGTAATATTCGGGAAGACTAATGACAGACAGTGACTTTGACTGGACAACCCCAACTTGTAGTGTACCTACCAAATCAAATGGGGGTCTGGGGGCAGCACCCCCAGCGGGGTCAAGGGGCAGCAACCTTCAAAACCACACGAAACTCCATGGCGCACATGATTTTCATGATTTTTTAAGACACCAGAAACAATGTTGATGAAGCCAAAAAAGAGCTTTAACCAACGTCTACAACATGTCGTGAAGAAACCACTTTGTTGTACGGAATGATGGCATTGAGAGGATTGTACCATATATAACACAATGATAACTCCACATGCAGGCTGAGGTTGATGATGTATGGCTGATTGGTGTTCCTGTACAGGATGCAACCATTGTCGTACGATGCGAAAGAAATGCTCTAGCCGTACGGCGTCGACAATAGGCTTTGTCCGTACAAGATGAAGTATCCTTTGTACGGTGTGGGCAATATGATATGTCTGTACGTGACAGAATTGACGTACGGCAATAACTCTTTGGAACTTCAAAATGTGAATTGGTAGTAGGGAACGAAGCACTAGGTGTCATGGGGAAGGAATGCACCTGTGATACCATACGAGATGAATGAACTTGCCATGCCGTACGGAATGAGTTGAACGCCATACAATACAAAGCAATAACTGTCGTGAAGTTCGTACGATTACTCCACAATTATGTCGTACGGTTCTGAGGTGATGTATGTGGCAAGGAGAAGGTGGTCGTACGTTGGTGATTCCCTCATGGCAGTTTGATGTTTGTACGGTGGTGATTCCCTCATGGCGGTTTGATGTTTGTACGATGATTCCCTCAAGGCAGTTTGATGTTCGTACGGTGGTAATTTCCTCCTGGCAGTTTGATGTGATGTCGTCTTGGTCTTTACTTGCCTTCGTGTCTCCTTCCGTACGGACTCCTTCGTACGGGTTGAGCCTTATTCCCTTCGTCCAACCCCGGATCCTACCAATGTACTGTTTGTCTGTGTGGCTTTTCTGACTTTCACCTCTATACGGATTCGTGGTACGAAACTCTTCTAACCCCAAGTCTTTACTCCTTGTTTGGGTGGTATTCCGCAGGGCGTACAGGTCCTTTTGAGGTAAATGGTGTGCTTCCAAATTCCGTATGGATTTTTTGTACGGATGATGTCCTTTCAACTTGTACAACCTTCTCTCATACAACCCCCCTATAGCATACAAATGACGTGCTTCATTATTCCTGCAACTTTTTTTCTCCTTCTCATACGGCCCAACCCCATACAATTCCTTCGAGCCTGTTGGACTTTGCACTTCCTCAAATTCACCAATCTGTAGCATGTTACAGTCGGGGTGGAAGACTTCATAATCCTCCATCTGCCAGTGAAATAATCCATTAAGAGAACTCATCTCATCCTCAAAGCAATCTTCCAATTCAAGCATCGCTTCATCGTTGGTTTTCATGCCTTTCCTCCCTCCGTCCATCCCAAACTCTCCACCCTCAAACTCAGAGTCCGAGGGTGCCAGTTCTTCACTCACCGCCTGGTTCCTCAATTCAATGACGTGCTTCCTCCTGTCACTCTCGATCAAGAGTGTGTTTCGGTTCCAGTTATGATTCGCCTTGGCAGTAACCAACCATCCCCTCCCGAGGAATGCATCGTACGCCTTCTTCTGTAACCGGATGACTACAAAGTCCAAGAAAAATTTGTGTCCCAATCATTACTTTTTGTGCCATCAATGTTCCCAACGTTTGGATGCCGTGCTGGACGGCACCTACCAAGTGGAAGCTTGGCGGCCAAAGATTCGGCTTTCCCAGACATTTCCACGTGTCTTCTAGTAGTACGTTTACTCTCGAGCCTCCATCGACAATGGTGTTTGTCAACTTCTTCCCCATTATTTCCATCTCAACGGCTGCCATTTTCCTCCCGATGCTCACCGTCAGCAACATTGGATCACTGGACTCATTTCCTTTGGGAGATGGTTTTCCTGTTAGTTCCTCCTCGTGTGGCTTACATTGTTTCTGGATGACTATGTCGTCACTGACTGTATTGGCAATTGCCATTCTCAGTTGCGGCATAGTTTGAAGAAGGTTTGCCACCTTGATGGGTACGGTTGTTTGTAGAACCTGCCAAACTATGTTCTTCTCTGACTCTCGCAATGACATACTTGTAGTTCCATTAGAAGTTACTCGTTCCTTCGCCAACACTTGTTCTACTTTGGATTGTTCCTTTTCCGTACCAAAGTTTGAATACATCGCCTTCTTTGTTTGTGCTCTTGTGATTGCTAAAACTGCGTCCTCTTGTTCCTCCACATCCAGCATATTAATACCCTTCTGATTCAGGCAGTTGGTGTCTTCATGGTCACCTGGTCCACACCATTTGCACAATAATTGTATGTTGTCTTTCTTGTTATGGTAGTCTCTCGCAAAGTGTCCCCATTCACTACATTGTCGACATTGTATGATAGGACGTCCTCTAGAGTCGTACTGTATTTGGTTTCTCCCTCGTTGATTTCCATAACCACTTGGCGATACATTCTGTGATTTCGATGGGTTGGACTCTCCCTGTGTGAAGAGTACTTGCGTACTTCTCATCTTAAAATTGTATGGGCACTCCTTGATTGAATGCCCGAGTACTTGGCAAATTTCACAAAACATATTTCTAGGACAATACCTTTCGTGTGCCCCTCCCTTTTGCACTCAGTACACCATAGTTCATTACCTTCTTTGTCGGTTCCTCTCTCAGCCTTCAATTCTTTCATCATTCTCAACATATCCCGTCGAAGGGCTCGTACGGTTTTGGATTCATCACTGCTACCTTTGGTGCTCTCATCATTGTCGATCTTCCTCTTCTCTCGGGAAGAGTTTTTGTTTTCACTCTCGATGTCCATTGCCCAATTGTAAGCATTGGCATACGAGGACGGAGGCACTACTTTCATCTTCTTGCGCAGTGAGGGTATCAATCCCTCTGTGAACCACCTCTTCTTCAACCCATCGACTGGTTGGTTCTCCATCTTGTTGAACAATTCTTTGAGCCTACGGTTGTAAGTGCGTACACTCTCATTTTTCCCTTGCTTAGTATTATAGATTTCGGCCACGATCTCATTATCATCCCTCAAGAGTTTGAATTCCTCCCGGAACACCCTCTTCAAATCACTCCATCTCGTCTTCTGCTGGGCGTCAAGGTTTGTGTACCAATCAATGGTAATCCCTCGAAGGGTGGCAAGAAATGCCTTCAGCCAGTAGTCCCTGTCATCTTGGTCATTTGCCTCCCAAATGGTTATGCATGTTTTGCAATACCGTACAGGGTCCTCCGACCCATCTCCCAAGAACTTTGGCAATTTCTACTTCTCCTGAGTGTTCAACATTGTTTTCACTTGGAAGGTACGTGTGTATTCGCCTTGTGTGCCAGACCTGGGTGGACTGTTTCGACCGCTACGTTCCGGTGCTTTCCCTTCACTCGTAGCCACACAAGCGTCCTCGGCATGTCCACCTTCAGTGTCCCCAACACTTCAAGTACTTCCAAGTGTGTCGGATCTAAGTGAACTGTTCTGACCGCTACGTTTCGGTGCTTTCCTTGCACTCTCAAACACGCGTGAGTCCTCTACACGTCCACCTCCAGCATCCCAACACTCTGAGTACTTCCAGGCTTCGACTCGTCTCTGTGCTCCCTCCGACCGAGGGTCGGCAGATAACCTAATTGCTTGGCCCCCTGTGGCCTCTTCTCACCTTTGATGGGATCTACGGACATGAATCACTCAAGGCTAACCCGATTTCTTTTAAGGCAACAACGCCAAAATGTTTACTAGTACAACTGGTAAATTAAATATAGAAAATAATAATGTACATGACAATGCATACCAAACACGGCAGTAAAATATATCTTTATTCGCACATGCAATCATTACAGAGAAGAAGACCAAAGATGGCCGGCCAAGGATTACAACAGATCCGACAATACCGTCCCCCTTCCTTGACAGTACATGACATATTTAAAGGACCCGACGGTTGCCAAGAGGTACACAACCGTCAACCAATCGACACATAACTACCCGAGACTGACAACCCACTCAATACAATTAATTAATACCTTGTCGATTAACAAATATTATCAAACATAACAATAGGCAATTTATGCCAACAACATGTCCTCAGATTATCAACAACGTGAATGAATAAACAATCTATTACATTAAACAACCAAAAACTATACTCAAATCAAATTAATAAAATACATTCAGGTCGGTCTCATACTTGTATACTCACTGCTTGCAACTGATTGATATTGAACTCCATTAAAAGTAATCCTTAGATTGTTTGCATCTCAAATTAGATAATCCCTTTGCTGATGTTGATTGTCTGATGGCTTTCTCACTAGCTGGATTGTATCAGACATGGCCCTAGTATGCAAACAACCCTTGTATTAAGTACAGCCCTCATATCGCAATATTGGCACCTTGCAGTGGTGCTGTCCAAACAATGCCCTTCTTACTGCAGCCCTCATATGGCAATCGGCCTCTACACCTGAGATCTATCTTGCTCACTAGTGTTATTTTTGTGACTAGTATCAAACTCCTTGTAGGGTCCTTGAAGTTAGCGTCTCAGATGACCACGAGCTATAGGGTAGTAGGGTTTTCGTCCCACTAATAAGAACCTCTCAGGTTTGCATTTGAGAAGTAGTTGCATTCGTTTAACGCACATATTAATAAGACTTCTTCCATGCTTTCATTCAACCACCCAACCTATATTAATAGCAAGGCCAACAAAGGTCAGCCCAATAGCAAACCGACTTACCACAAGACAGGTCAGTTTAAGAAAATAAAATTATTTAATAGTCACACAAGTTGGCCTTGACAATTTATTTAGTAGTTGCAATTATTCATAAATTTAATTTATTATTTATTTAATTAAAAAATATTGGGCTAGCCGACCCAACCTTAGATTGGGTCATCACATTCTTACCTTGCACATCACATAGTCTTCCATGTTAATTCTTGTAATGTCAGTTGTACAATTTCATAATTCCGATGCATGAATTGATTACATGTTAACATATATAATAATAGATAAACTATTAGTATATAGTTAACAATAAATAATAAATAAAATCAAAATCGAATTACGGTGTTTGCCACTGGTCACACCCTTTCATGTTAACGGGCTGTAATTAAGCGATTCAAAATAAATCGCATTTCCTCACGATCAATCAAGCAAGCGATGATCTTAATGTTTGTTAACGTGTTGTGTTATCATGAGTGGTACATAGGGAAGAGATGTGTCTTCCCACGTGGGAAGACATATCTCTTCACTACATACCCTCTCATTCACATATATATAACATGCATACAATGAGGAGGAAGACAATACCGCAATCGATAAGTGTTGTACATCCTTCCATTCACACTACAGCAGTTCAAATTTAATTTCAGATTATATCTTCATCTCTTCTATCCTCTTGATCACAGAATTTGAATAAACTTAATATGGTATTAGAGCTAAGTTAAGGAAGATCAAATTAAATTCTGTAACGATCATATAGACTTTCACCCGGCTTTTAGTAGATCACATTCCTATAATCCTAATGGCAACCGGAGTTAGGTTTGAAGATCGACTAGATGGAGCATCAAATTTTGTATCTTGGAAATTCAAGATCATGCTTGTTTTGAAAGAAAATAAAATTGACTCCCATGTCAAAAGTGAAATTCATGAACCCTCTGATGATACGGACAAAATTCAGTGGAGCAAGGACAATGAGAAGGCTCTTAAGATAATTGTGGATTCAATGAGAGACCACATTGTGCCAGTTATTACTAAATATGAGACGGCTTTTCAGATGTTCAAAGCCCTAGTTGACATTTATGAAATCAACAACACTAGCAGGGCTCTCACCTTGAAGAATCAACTACACCATATAAAGATGAATAAAGGAGAGACAGTTACATCCTATTTCTTGAGGATCACTGAGCTTAGGGATCAACTATCCACTATTGGACATCTAGTAGACAACAAAGAACTTTCTATGATGGCCCTAAATGGACTTCCTACCTCATGGGAATCATTCATTCAAGGAATCAGTGCTCGTTCTAAATTTCCTAAGTTTGATAGATTGAAAACCGATTGCATTCAAGAGGAATCTCGGCTTGTCACAAGAGGAATAAAACAAAACAATGGTAATGAGGACATTCAAGTTCTAAACTCTAATTCCCACAAGAAAGGAAAGAAGAACTTTAAGAGAAAGCGGGACAACGACTCAAATGGAAAGGGGTCTTCAAAGAAGAAGAGAGACATTTTTGAAGTACAATGTTTCAGATGTGACCAATATGGGCACTATGCAATGAAGTGGCCAGACAGGATCAAGCAACAGGATCGATGGTAGAAGTTCTACTCAACCCTCTCTAGTCAAGTCACCCCCAGTTCCAACACATGGGTGATTGACAGCGGAGCATCTCGACACATCACTGGATTTCGTGAGCACCTAGACACACTTGCGGAAAATTCAAATGAAGAAGTGACAATTGGTGATGACTCAAATTATCCAGTTATGGGAATAGGAACCTGCAATATCAACCTTAAGTCAGGCATATCCCTACAGCTGACTGGAGTTCTATTTGTACCTAGTATAAAGAGAAACTTTGTCTCAGTTTCTGCACTTGAAGATAAGGGTTATAGATTAACCTTTATGGAAGGAAAGGTACTTGCTTGGCCAAAGAACTCCACCATCAAGAAAGCCCACACCATTGGAGTAAGACAAGGGAGCCTCTACAAACTTTGCACCACTCCACCTCAAGCCTTGATTCATGAGACTCCAAATTCGAATGAACTTTGGCACAGAAGATTAGGGCACCTTCATTTCCATGCCCTACCCAAGATAGAGAAGATGGTGATTGGCTTACCCAAGCTAAGTCACAGTTCTGAAGGAGCCTGCAAGGGGTGTGCCTTGGGAAAGAATACTAAAGGGTCTTTCAATTCTAGCAACAGTAAATCCAAAAATGTATTAGAATTAGTTCATTCTGATTTATGTGGACCCATGTTTGTACCCTCCTTAGGGGGATTTTTATATTATGTAATATTTGTAGATGATTATTCTAGAAAGACCTGGATATATTTTCTAAGGTACAAAGAGTCTGAAGAAATCCTTTCTAAATTTAAGGAATTCAAAGCTCTTGCAGAAAACATGACAGGTAAGAAAATCATAACCTTAAGAACAGACAATGGGGGTGAATATACTTCTGATATGTTTAAAGATTATTGTATAAATGTTGGGATTAAGAGGGAGTTAACTGTACCTTATAACCCACAACAAAATGGGGTAGCTGAAAGAAAGAATAGGACTATAGTAGAAGCTGCTAGGGCTATGTTGTTTGACCAAAATATAGAAACCTCATTTTGGGCTGAAGCATCTAGGACAGTTGTGTACATTCAAAATAGATGTCCTCATTCTCTTCTTGACAATAAAACCCCTGAAGAAGCCTTTATTTGTAACAAACCTCACATAAGTCATCTCCGGATCTTTGGGTGCCCAGTCTATATTCATGTTCCCAAAGAAAAGAGATCAAAGTTAGAACCTTATGGAAAGAAAGGGGTATTTGTTGGGTACAATGAAACCTCTAAGGCTTACAGAGTATACATCCCTGGACAAAGGCAAATTGAACTAAGCAGAGATGTCATCTTTGAAGAAGACATAGCATTCAGGAGGTCCAGAAGCTCTAATGAATTAGAACACCAAGATCCTCCTACAAGCATGGATGAGGATCCCACCCCTGAGATTCAGAGGGAGACCCCTGAAAACGCTGAGCATGAAGTTCAAGTCTTACCTTTAGAAGAACATTATCCTGAAACTAGGAAGAGACCACTTTGGGCTAAAAAGATGCTTCAAGAAGCTGAAAATTATGCTGCTCCAAAGGGGACCTTTGGAGAAAGTCAGAGACCTAACCTATTTTCCAGTTATGCTTCCTTGATGAGTGAGACCATTGATGCCGAACCTTCCTGTGTTGGAGATGCTCCCAAGCATCAAGTTTGGAAAGATGCTATGTCAGAAGAGTATCAGTCAATTCTGAAAAATGATGTCTGGGATATTGTTCCTAGGCCTAAAGGCAAATCTGTGGTATCTTCTAAATGGCTCTTCAAAATCAAACATGCAACAGATGGCAGCATTGAGAAGCACAAAGAAAGGTTTGTTGCCAGAGGTTTCTCACAAAAAGAAGGTATTGACTGTGAAGAGACATTTGCTCCTGTTGCCAGATACACTTTTGTCTGAGCAGTTTTGGCTATTGCAGCATTTAAAGGATGGAAAGTCCATCAAATGGATGTTAAGACTGCTTTTTCTAAATGGTAAGATTGAAGAAGAAGTTTATTTGGAGCAACCTGAAGGTTTTGTGATTCATAAGGTTGAATCACACTTATGAATCACATGTCTGCAAATTAAAGAAAGCCCTATATGGACTGAAACAGGCCCCTAGAGCATGGTATGAAAGAATTGATCACTATCTCTTGGAGTTAGGTTTTTCCAAGAATGAAGCAGATCCAAATCTCTACTACAAGGTAATCAATGGTGAATTATTAATTCTTATTCTTTATGTTGATGATCTACTAATCACAGGAGAGGATAATCATATTTCTCGGTGTAAGAAAGAATTAGCCTTTGAGTTTGATATGAAGGATTTAGGAATTCTTCACTACTTCCTTGGATTGGAAGTTTGGCAGCAGGCAGATGGTATAATCCTTAATCAAGGAAAATACACCATTGATATACTCGAGATTTGGAATGATGGATTGTAGATCCATGACCACACCTATGGAGACAAATCTGCACAAGCTATAGGAAGCAGCTGCAGAATCAGAGTTTGCAGATCCTACCCTCTACAGACAGATTATTGGATCTCTGATGTATTTGGTAAACAAAAGACCTGATATATGTTATGTTGTTAATACACTAAGTCAGTTCATGTGTGAACCTAGGGAAATACATCTTGTTGCTGCAAAGCATTTTCTAAGATATCTTCGAGGAACTATTGGTTTTGGTTTGAAATATAAACATGTAGATCTTGACATACATGGATTCACTGATTCTGATTGGGTTGGAAGCGTAGTTGACAGGAAAAGCACATCAGGATGTTGCTTCAGTTTAGGATCAGGAATGATCTCATGGATATGTAGAAAACAGTCTTCAGTTACTCAGAGTTCTATAGAAGCTGAATACATTGGAGCCTCCATGGGAGCAAGAGAAGCAGTATGGCTCCAAAAATTGCTCGTAGGACTGTTTGGTCAGCCCTTAAATCCTACTGTCATCTATTGTGACAATCAGAGTTGCATCAAGGTTTCAATGAATCCAGTATTTCATGACAGGTCTAAACACATTGAGATTCCTTATCACTATGTTCGAGATATGGTGGAAAGGAATATGATCCGACTAAATTATATTAGTACAGGTGATCAGAATGGAGACATTCTTGCCAAACCTCTCTCTAGGATCAAGATTGAACACTTTAGAGATAAACTTGGTATGGTTGAAAATGTTATTTAATTTTGAGATAGTCTCATTTATTCTGATATACTTATATATTTAAGATGTTTAATGTGTAAACTCTTTTATTTGTCATGTGTGTGACTCCATGACTTCATGGGCCCCCTGTGAACATTATTGAAGGGTGACGACTTTTCAATAATGAACACTTGTTTCAAATTGATATTGTAAGGTGACGATTTTACAATTATCAATTTATCTATCTTGATGGATATCATGTGACTTGATATCTATGGACATGTCATGATAGTATATATCTCTGAGACATTATGGTAGATATCAGTTGGTTGATATCATTAAATAAACCATAATTATGATAGAGATCTTCATGGTGAATATTATGGACATAATATTCGTGGACATGCTATGAATCGTTATCAGTATGGTAGGTATCATGTGACTTGATGCCAGTGCACATACCTTACTTGATAACTATGAGTTATGGTGAGTATCATGAGACTTGATATTCATTGTTGAACCATATCTCTGAATATCACTATGGTGTGATATCTCTTCTCTTCACAATCAATGGATGAATTGTGATGTTTTCTCTAACATGAAATGTGTCCTCCCTAGCTAAGAGGGAATGTTAATTCTTGTAACGTCGGTCGTACAATTTCATAATTCCGATGCATGAATTGATTACATGTTAACATATACAATAATAGATAAACTATTAGTATATACGTTAGCAATAAATGATAAATAAAATCAAAATCGAATTACGGTGTTTGCCACCGGTCACACCCTTTCATGTTAACGGGTTGTAATTAAGCGATTCATAATAAATCGCGTTTCCTCACGATCAGTCAAGCAAGCGATGATCTTAATGTTTGTTAACGTGTTGTGTTATCATGAGTGGTACGTAGGGAAGAGATGTGTCTTCCCACGTGGGAAGACACATCTCTTCACTACGTACCCTCTCATTCACATATATATAACATGCATACAATGAGGAGGAAGACAATACCGCAATCGATAAGTGTTGTACATCCTTCCATTCACACTACAGCAGTTAAAATTTTAATTTCAGATTATATCTTCATCTCTTCTATCCTCTTGATCATAGAATTTGAATAAACTTAACATTCCAATGGGGTTTAAGCTGCCAACATGTAGTCTCTTATGAGAATTTTGTGTCGTTACATCTCTAGAAAACACATCTGCCTATGTCTCTCTATTCTGATTATGAGTTGCAGCAGTTGCCCCTATCATTGAAGCATGAGAGGACCTCATATTATAAACTTTCCCATCAGCCCTTTTTTGATCTCTTCACAATCAAATGTAAGCTTTGTCTTCTCACTAGCTGGATTGTAAGCTGTTGTATAGTGAAGACAATGGAGTACAAGACTTGATTTCTCACAATCACATAGTCTTCCAATGGGGTCTTGTACTCCACTGTCCTCACTATACAACAGCTTACAATCCAGCTAGTGAGAAAGCCATTACACAATCTGGTACTCAATTGAGGACTAGCTGGATTGTAAGCTGATGTGAGGGAAAACAAGTCTTGTAGCCATTGTGGAAGCATAGTGATTGTGACAAAGCTGATGTTGATTGTGTGATGCCATGATTGCAGGTCAGAGGGATCTGAAAACAATAAATGAAGGCAAAATCAGAAAATGAATGCAAACCTGGCGGTGGATGATGTATTCCTTGGCGTTATGGGCAGCATTTCTATCTTCTCTGGTGCCTTTGATGGCTTCCTGTGGTAGGTGAATGCTTGGATAGGAAATTAGATTTTGTTTTTTACCTTTAAAGTGCATTTTTGGGTTGAGGTACTCGCTGGAGATGCTAGGATTCCTAGTGGGAGACACAGGAGACGACAGGATTCGTTGGTGCAATTTATCCTTCACCAAATCACATATTAGGGTGTGCATGAAGTCTTGGATATGCTTCCCCATCTCCTAGACGCATCTCCCAGTTACATTGTCTTGAACTGCTTACAGTACCACTTGGGTTCAATGATGGACTAGGTGAAGCATTTTCTGATTCCATTGTGCATTAAAATTGGGTTTCTTGTTTGTTTTTCCCTCAGGCACAACTCATTAAATTATATGGCCATTGGTGAAGGCAGTCTCTTTACACTAGCATGCAATCTGGTATACTGTTATACTTCCAAGTTTTCTCTGTCATTTTTCTTTTCTAATCCTAGTTTGAAACAACCATTGTAGATCTTCGTTCATCTTTCATTGTGGAGCATTCACTAGTTGTGGACAAATCAAGCTATGATGAGACTATTTTGATGGCTAATGGGAAGCATCAAGAACCAAGTTTTTATTGGTCTATAATACTATCAAAAGTTTGGAAAGTCTTACCCAATGTTATTTGATGCTTACTTGTTTTCTTTATTGTTTGTAAGACAACTCTTTCCTTGAGGGTATGATGTAGTCAGTATACAATGCTTTCATCACATTTTGTTAATGTGGTTGTATTTGACCATGTATTGATTGTTTGTCAGCTTTTGGGTAGTTATAGGAATCAATTAATAGACAGTTATATTCTCGTGGTAACCGTCTGGTCTTTTAAATAGCCATTGCATAGTCAACAAAAGTTGTGTAATCCCTGGCTGACCATCTCTAGTCTACTATAATAACTCTGTGCGAATAAAGATATACTTTTACTCCTTTGTTTGGTCTGCATTGTTATTAATGTCATTAATTATTAATTCAAGTATTAATTCGATTAGATAGTAGAAGAGTAAACAACAATTTGTTGCACTTGATCATATTCCTTATTGTTGTCACTGCAGTTTGTCAATTGTATTTTGCTAAACTTACAGCATCTGTCAATAGAAAACACTATTAAGTATTGTTGATTATTTGGGGAATTCACTGAGTGATATTTGTAAGAGGTTTTTCTTGCTGTCACGAAGCATATTTGCTATTCACATTAGCATTTGTAAATATCAGATTGCTGTCATATCAATTATGACATTTGGAAACATAAGGGTTTCATCATTGGCTGTTGTTAGATAAGTTAATTCATTGTTTGTAATTACTGTCATGACTATATCAGCATTTCTTGTTCAGATCTGCTGTCATAATTGATTACTTTTGGCATATGAGGGTTTCCATATTTCTATTGGCCTTTTATACTGTCTGATCTGCTGCAATATCCATGTTCTTTGGATGTATGAGGGTTTCACGTATTACTTTCTGATCTTTAGTGGGCTCATCCATATTCTAATATTGTTGTGTGGTATCTGTACTTTACATCTCATATTTATTTCATTTGTACAATCGGAATTTCCAATAAAAATTGCATATTGCCGAAGATTTCCAGCTAGGGATATTACATCTAGAGGACCAAGTACTTTGACAAAATGGTCGGTTAAGGCAAAGATTTATCAACTTCACATTATATTTCAATATACTTATAATTTCATAAATTTAGTTGAAAAAAAAAGAACATGAATGTCAGTATGTATAAGTAGGATATGACTTGTCTGTATTTGTGTATGTGTATAGGTATATGTATATATGCAACTTGATGCAAGTCATCTGCTCACACCAACAAATCTATGGTTTAGGGATCTATACAACTTACATTGTACAATTGTACCCTCACACCTGTGCAATCTCAAAATAAAATTGAAGATTGGTGACACAATAAGCCTTCAGTGCCATCAAACATGTAGCCCTTTAACAAGATTTTCACAAGCATTTCTTTGGGGAAGAAATTCACGCCATACAATATCTTACAATAGGCAGACAAAGAGAACATGCTATCACTTGAAGACAATAATGGGAGCACTAGAATTAAGTTCTAAAGGTTGAGAGATAAATACAATCCCAGAAAATAGTGACACAAAACAAATCAATAAACTCGTACAAATAAGTAGTCCTCAGCCCTTGTAAAGCTAAAAAGCTGTATGCTTGCTAGCAGTTATAAGGTGAGAGCTCAACTTATAATCTTAGTATCTCTATCCTTCCTATCATTCAATGGAATATTTTATACTGTATGTTCCAATACCTAAGCAATACTAGACCCTTAATGTCAGCAAGTTATAATTTCTGACTATACATGTGTTGCTAGAGGAGTTCGAAAAGTATTTATGGATGGAAATAAAATTTAAATAAAAGTAATATAAAATTTATTCTTTTGAGGGGTTAAAATGACAGGTTATGAGGGAAAATATTAGTTTTTTAAGAAATTCTAATATTAATTCCTAGAATGTCAAGTCAAGATGTAATAATAGAAAACTGCAAGATCAGAAGATGATTGTGTAAAGAGTGATATTTGTCTCGCTTTGTTTTGCTACTTTAAACACTTTTACGAGACAAGAGACTAGCTTGTAAAATCTTTTCCTCTTTAACATGTTTATCTTTCCTAAATTGGGAATTTAATCTCTAATACTAAGATTAAACAAGTGCTAATATTCTTCATATAGGATAAGTTCACAAATATACTCGACAATTTGTAGCTGCCTAATCTTATATTGACATATCAAAATGGAATGGATTTAGTTAGGAATGAAAATATTATCACATAAACTTAATAAAAGTTATACTATCAGACAAGAAAGAGTTAAAATCAACTTACTGTGATGAAAACTCCAGGGATTCAAAGCTGGATAGACGCCGGAAATATCCTGATAATAACAACAGATTTGATTACATGAAAAACTCGAATTTTAACATGTCCAATACAACAATACAACTTTATTTCCGATTACAAGAATTGAACCTACAAGTATGAGTTAGTAAACAATAATTTGCACCAACAAGAAGATCAGTTAAATAGCAAACATACTGTCCGCGCCTGTTCGTCATTCAAACACCTTTATATTTTGTCTTTACATGATGCTTATTAGTTTTCAACTACCAAATTACCCAATAAGAGATGCCTTCATTACCTTGGCATACACAAAACCCTCAGATCAAGATCAAGATCACATTTCTAAGCCCTCAGATTGTGTATGTTTTTGAAAAGATTTTCAACCTATGTCTGAGATTGTGGAGGCCTTCAATCTAGTTTTCCTTCCATCTGTTACTCAAGGGATCCATAATTCAAAAGATTCTCTTCAACAAATGTCTTTCAAGGCATGTTTGGGTTTATTTTCTTGCATCTCAGTTTTTTGGATGGGATTTTTCTCGGACTTCTGAAAATAAAATCCAAAAGCTAAGCAGGCCAAAACCTTGCTCCACCTCTATTTTTTTTAAAGATATTGTACATCATGCATGCAAAGTAGAGATTCATTGTTGTTATTGCCTTTCAGTTGCATAAGTTCTGGAAATTATGCAGGCCACTGAGTTGGCACTTCAGGGCATTGCGGAATGGATTCTAATAACTTGAATTAAATCACATAACCTGAGGATAAGATGCTGAAAACATTGAAGCAGAGGAACTAGGATTTAGTGGATTGTCAATGGGAGATATTGCAGTTTTCTCAAAAGTCTTTACCAAGCTCAAATATGAAAGAAGCAAATGTTAAAATATAGCAACCCCTTGGTGTTCAACTCTCTAAACAAGATTTAATTGGCATGGCCCTAAGTTGGCAGCAACAGAAAAAGATAGCCCGAAAAAGGAATATCTTGTATTTTAAATGCATGGTTATTGGGCATAAAGACAACACTGATAAACCTATCCCTGTCCCCTTTCCTCCCCAAGAAATATATCACACTTGAACAAGTTAAGGAGAAAAATATTACCCATATTGACATTCCAATCGTCAAGACAAGTACAATCTTGGCCATCAAAATGCCAGTCTCAAGCAAAAGTTAAAAATTTCAAAATTGTCATGAACTGCCAAGTGAACCCATCCCTGTTCCACACAAAATCTCACACATGGAAAAACATGAGAATGTCAGATTTGAAAATAGACTCTAGGGAAATAAAAAAGAGTAGTATCGAGTATCACAAATGGATGATGTCTTGGATTGTTTGAGTGGAATCAAATACTTTTCAAAGATTGACATCAAGAGCAATCATCATCAAACCAGGATGAAAGAAGATGAATGAAAGATTGTATTCAGGACACATGATGGTTTGTACAAGTGGATGGTGATGCCATTTGTACTGAGTCTACAGACAAATGCCCCAAGCATGTTCGTGAGGCTGATGAACAATGTCCTAGAACTAGTTCTTAGTATGGTTGTGGCAATGTATTCAAAACTTATGACAAGAAGAGTCAGTCTGAACTCTCTCCACCAAATAGGCAAACAAACAATCAAGTTCAAGACAGCACGGCCCACTCCAAAAACAAACTCCCACTCAAATGAGCCTTCAATCCATATTGCTTTGGCTAATATCAATGACACTTGTCATTGACTTGCAATCGTGCTGGAATCTAAAAGTACAGAAAATGCTTACCAACAGAAGTGTATTTATCTTTTGATTAACAATGCTCAAGGACTCAAAAAGACAACCAAATGGCCATCAATAGCTGTCTAAACAACCAAGAAGAATGTCTCATAAAGTTAAGCTAATGATGCCAGAGCATACTACATCAGACTGAGATGTCCTACACAAACAGCATTATATGGTCTCCAAGGGATCAAAGAATGAAATGAACTTCCAATTCTTGAGTACACTGCCCCTTTGGATCAATGGAATGCAATTCCCATCTGCTACACAGTAGGCACGGCTGGATGGCATTGGAATACTAACGGAAGAAGTGAAGGTGGTCCTCATATCACCAAGTGCCGTGCACTCATACTCCTCAAGTCCAACTTCTGAAGATATACAGTTGTCTGCTATCCTAGACAAGCTGTCTTTGTAATATCAGCTAATATATTTCTACTTTGTTTGTCTATGGCTTTTTATCATTACATATCTTCTTAGACTTCTCTTCTTGTCTGCATGAACATTTATACACAAACCAGAAGTTTGATCCAGGTGATCAGTCTATGGAGTAGTCATATTTGTAACTCTTATCAATATATTTGATTTTATCAACAAGAAATTTTTTGAGAATTCATTTCGCTGTGCATGAGAGGAATGGAACAACACAAAGTCTCATGACTAGTAAAGATCAGTTTAAAATGTCAAGTTAAAAAACCAACCTCGTTGTTTAGGAGTAGGTGTCAGATTCTGCATTGTATGAAATATATCCGGAGTAAAAATATAAACTCCGCAGTTGATGTAATCACTGACCTGTAGAGATAAACAAATCAAAATTTCAAAAAAACAAACAAACCTTTTCTCATATATTACCTTCTCACTCCCTATCATTTTATATCATAGAACTTTAATACTTTCTAGAACACTAGCTATAAAATGAGAATGGGAATCATTTCTGCTTGAGTTGAGGCAGAAAGAATTGAGTTGAAACATTAAAGCTTTGTGCCATGCAAATAGCTACAGAACCTCAAAAGCAAGATAATAATTTGAAACCCAGGAGATGCAGTGAACATGCATACATGTTCAAAAACTTGTAGGCCATACATGATCTATAGTTATACACATAATCTAGTTGTAGCCTTCTGCGATTTTATACAAGATTAGACATGAGACACATACAGTAGTGTCAACTGACAAACTGTACTACTAAACTGTAATTAGCTACACCATTGCTCAAATATAAACCCTCCAGAAAAGCTGTATTTGGCAGTACATGAGTTTCTGGCTTTTCAGCAAAATGTAGCAATTCCTTGGTCTCTGTGTCTGCAACTAATTCACCAAACTCGCCTGTAGCTTCAGTTGAAACCTGAGATTGAAATGTTTCAAACATATTCAGTACTAGAGAAATAAGCATTACCTTCTCGTTACACAATTCAAACCATATAGACAGATAAAATCAGTTAAAATAAACACACTTATTGTGGAGAACGGCATTTTTTGATCCAAAAGAAATAACAACTTATTTATGCAGACGAGATAAGATACTTGATGTAATTTATATTGACTGTCAAAAGAATCTCAGCAGAAACTCATGAAAATTATATAGAGAAGTTTCAGTTTCCTAAGCACAGACAATAATGTAATGGTAGTGAGAAAGAATCCAACTGGGAAGAAGAGACAAAATCGCCTGACCTTTTTGACAAGAATTGTTCCAATCCCTCCATATGTACGATGTGCCACTGTCAAGAAGCAAAAAGGTGAGCATATTTATGTAAATATAATAAACAGGTCATCAAGACGGTGTTGATATAGTGCAACTACAACTAACATAAAACAGTTTTATTGACATACTGGTCACATGTATGTTTGAAAACAAGCAGCGGCTTCAGAAATACCAAAGAGAAATTGGCATTGCTTAAGAAGCAAAATAACTTGGAGTAGCAATTTACAAATATCACATAGAGGAGTTGATTGCTTACTTTGCATTTCTCCCAGTGGAAAACTGCAGCAAATATCACAGTGCATTACAAAAATCTCTTTCTGGAAACCAATGCAACCAACAGTTCTTAGTGGACAATAACTCGTCATCAAAAGCAGAGTTAAGAAAAGCAAAGAAAGCAATAAATAAAAGTAAAACTGGATATTTTCTACAGTTGTCACTATGGAGACACTGGTGCACAGACAGAACTTGGGCAGAATAAAAAATGTCCCCTTAATAGAGAAAAGTTAAAAGTGCCATTATAATAATAACAGTTAGGACCTCACTGGATTAGGAAAGTATATGGGCTCAAAAGTTCCAAAACTTAGCAAACTTTAATACACAGAAAACTAGCATTGTTGGACTTGGCATCAAGCCAACATTTTGCATATTAATGTGGTTGATAAAATGCAATTTTCCTGAAACAAAAAGGAAGCTTACTGGACTGTCCTCCATTAAAAGATCGCGGAATTTAAACAATGCGCCAGCTGAACCATGGGGTTTATCCTCACAAAGGTATCTACAAAATTTTAAATTTCTGTCAGAAAAGTACAGCGATTTTTTTCCATCTTATAATTGAAAGAACTGTAACTGTAACTAAAAAGTTTCAACAGACAGAAGAATCACAATTAGAAAATAGAAAGAAACTCAAGCTATAAATAATAAATGCATCCAAAATACAAAAGAAGTCTGTAATTTGCATTAGTTTAGATTAGCAATTAATGGTCATGTTGAGATCTGATTTATAACTCTGTAATAAAATTGTGCTTTGTTAAACCCTGTCAATACTTGAAACAGTACCAATTAAAACTAAGGCTGAAGTAAAGCTACCTTAGCAAAGAAGCCAGAACACAGTGACCAGCCTGTAGGGCAATAGTATGATTCCACTATGGGTCCATAAATAGAGCCTAAGAGGGCCACTACTACCCTTGGGTCAGCAACAGCTAGAGGACTTACTTTTTATGACTGTTATTACAAAGCCTATTGACTTCTGCATAAATGTAGAGTAGCAAATTCAACCTGAGTTGGGTCTTAGGTGTGTGTGATATTTGTTTTCTGTTTGTATGGTGAAACTTCATTGTTGTCTATATTAATGATTATTTTTATGGGGGGCACCAAATTTTGTCTAAAAATTGCTATATACTATACCATTTCCTATTTGAACATTGCCTTCAACTGTCATACTAGGGAAATAAACGTGAAGGATTTACTTCTACAATAATTTGTTCTAGGGAATGGCTTTCTGTGCATATCATTTCACATGTTGCAATTCGATGATTCATATTGCAGTTTCTGTTTTGCTATGAAATTTTCAGTGTGTGATTTTAAGAAGTTTCAAACTAGTTCATGTTAGTTGATTTGTTCTGATTTGTTTTGGGTTTGGACTTGGGAATTGGTAAGGGATGGAAGCAGATTGAATGTTATGTTTTGTGAAAATGATCATTTGTGAGGATACAACTAGCCCCCATTACAAATTTTATAATAATTTTTTCTCACATCTACTCAAATGCCCCAGCACATTCTGCCTCAGAAATGTGGTTCAGCTTCTTTCCAATGGTGTGCTTGACTCCTTCTCATTGAGATAGATTTACACCTCTCCAACCACTCCCTTAATGATAATCACATGGATAAACACATATTATGAGCTTCATCATTTCTATGGGAGTTACATTGGCCTTGGATGTTAGGTTTTTTTTTTTTTAGTAAAAGGCATAAGCCGTAATTTATATATTAAAGTGAAAAGATTAAAAAATGCCAGAATTATAGTACTGGCCAAATTACATAAAGATTGCAAGATTTTGCAATTCATAGCAGGCTGTTATCTTAGTATATTAGAACATCCTATATCATAGTCAAAAAACCACCCATCTGAAAGTATATAGACCATAATTACAGCCTACAGGTATGGCATATACATATTGTTTATCAACAAAATATCTTGGATGTTAGGTTTGATTCTAAAGAGGGTACCATGCTGTTAATGATAATATAGCTATGGTCGGATTCCTTCAGGCTAACATAGTCAATACAAATGTCTAATTGGCCTATCGGCCTTAGACATTTATAGAACCGATTTAAATATGTATTAAATATGCAAATGTAATTATGAATCGGTATATGTATATTAGCATAACCGATTTGCTAAATATCAATTAACCAATGGGGCCGACTTGGAAGTCCACCACCTCTTGTATTGGGTCGTGATGTTTTTGGAGAGTGCCGACCCTTGGTGAAGGGGCACCTCCGTTAAGTATAAAGGAAGATCGAATCTTCCTCCCTTGGCGATGAATTGATATAGATTGAATACTTCCTTCAGCAGACTGAATACATCCTTCAGCAGTCCGAATTCACTCTACAGCAGATCATATTCCTTCATCAGGAGATCGCACATTATATTCTAGTCAGATCGAAGAAGATAACTCATCCTTTGGCAGTTCATGTATCTTACAGCAGTTAGGATTGCATATACAGCAGTCTAGGGTGATTTGATCTATTAATATAACTTCAAGGAGTGAAGCATTCTTGTAAAGACATACATATACTTATAAATATAAACAGAGATTTTTGTTGCTGGGTTTTTTACCTTCAAGTTGGAAGGTTTTCCCAGGGTATAGGCTGTGCAAACTTGTGTAGATTGTTTTATATCTGCATTGTTCAAAATCTGATCATAAATTTAACACATGCTTCCTCTTAGAATCCCCCAGATCAGCCCTCTTTCTCTTAGACACTCCTCAATGAGAACCATCAGATCCTTTCATAGGATCAATGATGATACCAATGACCCCTCCACTTCAAGCCTGGACAGATATATTTGATGACACTTACCTCCTATCTCTCTAGTACTCCTCAACTTATGCTCCCTAGAGATCCTGTTACCCTTACTTGGCTATTTGTATTGGTTTCTTGACCATATATAATTGTGGTCCACAGCTGTACTGTATCTTTGTTTTTGTTCCTTCACCTTTTTGGGCCTCTCTAGGATTTTCTCTTCATAGAACTTTCTATTGTATATTGATGAACTCTCAAGTCCCATTGACCTACTTTTGGTCATCCATGAACGTTAATATAATTTCTTTCTTTCATTCTTGCATAATTCTATTCTTAACTTTGACTTGTGAGACACAATTCTAAGTTTATGCATTAGAAATCAAAGACCTATGGTTGGGTACACTAGAGAATTTAGGACATAATTCTAGACATAGAATCGTCATGTTTCCTTGTAGTTTTGTCTATTGCCAAACCTAAGTCGGTATTACATGTTCATTCAATATTAAATGCTCTAATCTGTTTCTCCAATTTGCTTGATGTATTTTGTATTGTGATAATACAACATTCTTCAACTCGGTTCTTAAATTTCTAGTTTTTAGCTTCTTTCTCATTCCTCTCCTTCCAATTTCCCATTTTCTTGGTGCATTTTTGGCATCTAGTTTGCCAATTTAGCAATTAAGGGGCACCAAGCTTTAACAAAGTGTATGATAATATTTAATGAAAAGATATTGACATTCCTTATATGTTTTTTAACCTTTGGGAGCTTGAAAAGAAGTTGATTAGGAGAAATAACTTTAACAGACTCTAAAGCTTCAATATACAGTGATATAAAATGTCCATAGCTTGTGGCTTAAAGAAACGTGCAGGCTACCATGAACCGCGGGCTGTCACTTCAAGAAATATTATGATCCTTTTAATGAATACAAAATATCTTAAACAAGTGGCAAAAACTGGCGAAAGCCATTAACTGATCCTATACTTGCATGCATGCATTCTTTTGTTAGCTTAAAGTTTAAACTTGCTTGTTGCTTCTCCTTGAAATACTTACCTACAATTCATAGTAGTGAGTTATCGAGCAATAGGATCCCTTTCTCTTGAACTGTGAAAATGGAAATGGATATTATTTTTCTAAATTATAATTTGCACTAAAAGAAGTTATAGTCCTTTCCATGTATTTAAATGTTGTGCAATAATCAGCTAATATATAACTAATTCTTCTTTCAGAAAATTCCATCATAGAAATGTAGCGACTCATATAGGAAAAGGAATATGGTACAGCTCAGACATCAACTGAATTCTACTCCGTAGAAAACTGCCATGATCCAAAATTTTCAACGCATGGTAAGGAAACAGCAGGGGTCACACCATAGTTAATTCCCCTTAAAATTATAGAAACCCCATAAAAAACCACAGAATTTTTTATTTGATGAATGATTACTCACAGCTAAGTACAATATGCATCACTATCTCACAATAAGCATTGCTATGATGACAATGTAAGGTAAAAAATGGTGCAGAGACCAACCTTACAGGAATTTTCAGTTCACTTGAAACATTGGATAGGTAGAGAGTAAATAGACGCTCATCATAAAATCCAATAAGGTAAATGTGAGCCAAATTTGGAATCTGACACAAAAATAGTATATACAAATTCCTTTTAGTATGCCTCAAACACTCCAAAGAATCTTCAAATGATCATCTGCAATAGTTATGTAAGAGTAGAGTACCTTCTTGCAAGAAAGAATAGGATGATGAACCATTGGAAATCCAGCTAGAGGGAATAAAGGTTTTGCTATATTAAGTGACAGAGGCCGAAAACGTGTTCCTGTATATATATAGAAACCCAATTTTAGCAAAAAGATATGATAATAAAATTTCAATTTTATCCTCTATAAAATTTATCAAAGCTGTAACTGTTTTTAAGTAATGGGTTACCTTTTGTTGGTCCTCCCACCATGATAACAGCAATCGCTTTTCCATCATCTGCCATACTTGTCCTGAAAATTCAATACATTAAGAGACTAAATCCATGGGGATAAGGTATCATTCCTTATCTCTACACATAAAAATGGCAGATTGATGAAAGAATAGTCAAAAGGAGATCATCCAGTGTTTGTAACTGATAATGTAGATTTTTTTAACTAGAAAGCAGGACTATTTTCCAGAACTACATTTTTTTAATTGATTAATTTCTTATAGAATAGGTAGCTACAAACTACTAACTTGGAGGACTGCATTAACAACATAGTCTAGAACGCATTGTCAACAAACGTTCCATAAACAATTTCACTAGATAATCCATAGATAAGCCCTGACTACCTTCATTAACTAGACATTAGCTTTGCAGTTAACTTGCATTACTTCATTCAGCTTTAGTATATTATTTTCCCTTGACTATTTTTGTTCTAATTGTATATTTATGGATCAAATCCAAGGATCACAAATGCATCCAATGCCCCCTTTACAACAACTACTAGTAATCATGTGGTTAGTAATGTCAATATTGGTCATGATTTGTCCCAATGAAGAATCGATGAGATTTATTTATTTTTAGACTGCAAAAATCGATGTAGACCCCCTATAAGCTACATTGTGTCAAGAAATTTTTTTAAGATGACCAATGACACTTGCACAACATGCCATCCAGTACCACACTGACAGGGAGATTAGAGCTCATGACCACTTGCCTGAAACAAGATGCTTTCAGCCAATTGAGTCAAGTCCGCTACTCTGAATCAATGAGATTTTGATTTCTATTGTTTATTTGGGTTTCATAAAGATTGGAACTAATTCCTCATTGCTTAATCATGCTCGATTCTTTGTGTTTTGTTTCATTTCTAGCGTTTAGGATTTTGCAACACATTGTAGCCACATTTTTAAAAATACTTTTCTTCATTAAACCTAAGTTATGCATCAAATTTTGAAAATGTACCAAGTTTATATTTCGCTTGTTTTTCACTTGTTTTTTGTTGCTTGATCATGTTTCTTGGTCTTGTGAGATAAGTGCCTATTTAAAAATATACTTTAAGTGATAGAATGGCTAGGAGGATACATCAGAGTTTTAAAGATCATATAGCTGATTGATTTCACATATTCAAAACTAGCATGTCATTGGAAGTAATTAGTTGAACAGCCTCAAATGTTCAAAATACTATCCAAGTTGTTTCTACTTGATTTTTTCATATGCAAGGGAGGGAGATGACATCATTGAGGTTACTGGAAAGCTTCATGCAGCTACTTTCCATTTTGTAATGTCCTCATTTTGAGCAATTTTGTTTCTTGAGCTTTTGGCTAGTTTCCGAGTTTTCCTGTAAGGTTCTTGGTGTGTTTGGGAGGACTTCAAACATCTTGGACGATATAAGTCCAATATTTCAAGTTTTTTGTTGGTGGCGCTGAATTTAGTGGATGTCATGGATTACAATGATGCTTCAGAAGCAATTTCGAACTCCTGGGATGTTCTCCAAACTTGTTGGAGATCAAGTCTATTTTTAGTAACTCACCAAGTTGGTATCAGTCATCTTCCCACATCCTCAATTAAATCATGGTGTGTTCAGATTTGATTTTGAATGCCTTGGCAATGCTTACCACAAGTCTTATGGTATATTCAAAATATACACTTAAGTCTCTAATGTTTAACACTTAAATATTTACGTAAGTGTTATATTTTAATAAAGTTTATTTTTTCCCCTCAGAAGTGGACACCTAGGGAAATGTGAGGGGACTTGCAAATGAAAAACTATTTTATATTTTTGAAGAGATCTTTCAAGAGGAAAACTGAATTATTTTATATTTTTGAATTTCCTTTTCCCTCCAAAGCTATAAAAGGAGGATTCAGCTCTTGTTTGGAAATATGTTGAAGATTACACATACCGTTATGCTATTGGATTGAACTTGTGTGTCCTTTCTAATCTTGTGAGGACGAAAACCCTCATCAGATTTCTAGTTTCAGATTTGAAAGATAATCCCTAGCAGGATTTGGGTGTGGTTTCATTTCAAGGATCACCATTGTGCTTCAATAGACTTTTTAGTTTTAGAGTTTCAGTATGGAGGTTCTTGATGTTTTCTATCCTTGCTGATTTTTTATGAGTTTGGTGAAGTTTGAAAAGAAATGTGGAGGTGCGTTTCAATGTTTTTGAAGATTTCCATTGCAGGTCGTACCATGCACTTGTAGCTGGCTGTACCACTTGTTGGAATTAAGGAAACTCAAGATTATCATCTAATACCAGTTTGAACAAGGTCTATGATGAATCTCCTTCAAGCCATAAACATCTAAGATGGTATTTATTGTGATGCAGACTTGCACTTCACTCCAGCTAGGCTGTACCATACATTTTGATGCCTAGTGCTAGGCATGGGAACAAAACAGTCCAAGCACTGCACTTTGAGGGTTCTTTCAAGGCTGGTTGGTGGCGTTTTGATCTTTAGTAACTATTTGTACCTATTTGGGGGCGCACAATAGATGTTGAAAGAATTTAAAGAGGTCGTACAGCCATTGTTCCTACTACAACAAGGTAATTTCAGACCCACATAAGTCTGGTATCAATTTTCAGTTTTACATCACATGTTTGCAGTGATCTTGGTGTGTGTGGGAGTTGCATTTCATGGTGTTGAATGATCTTGCGAACCTTCTCGGTGTGTTGGACGTGATTTGGAGCTCGCCTGGTGAGTATCCCTGTTTTTGGCATTCTACAGCTTGTTACAGTTCATTGCAAACCTGGGTATGACTAAAAACGATGATGTTCATACCTGCAAATAATTATTCTTAGTCATTTTGAGAATATTGAATGGTGTTGGGTATGCGTTAAGTTGTTGGAACTTCATTGGAGGTGATCTATGCAAAATTTGGTGAGAGTTTTGAGGAGTTTGCATTGCTGTTTGAATTGCAACAGGGGACATTTCAGACCTGTAGCCTCTGTAATAGTCAGTTTCAGACTTGTGATATCTTATGCAACAGCATTGCATTGAGAGTGATCGATTAGAGTTGACATTTGGCAATTGCTTTGGCTGATAGTGGCTATCCTAAACCTGTAGACACCACCCAAAGGCATATCAGACCTATCAAACCATTTAGCGGTTAGTCATGTGTTCTCAGACCTCACAAGGTTGACCCAGCTCACAAACTCAAGGTACTTTGTTTATTTGACAACTCGGGATCCTCAATTAGGCATTCCTCTCAACACCTTTTTAAAATTTCAGCTCCATTGTTTGTGAATTTAGAGTAATTTATCCCAAAGAATGAAGCCATTGGATGCCAAGAATAGCATCGATGTCTCCAATGCTCACCACATAGAAATCATCATTGACTTCATAGTTACCCAATTGTAGACTCACACGTGGAATTCTCCTTGAGCAAGAAATAGTGAATACATCAACAACCATGGCTCTCTAAAGCCTTCAAATTTTTTAGTTTCGAGGCCTCTCCGTGCTACAATTCCTTCGTCAATGAAGTTATGTGTAGCACCACTATCAATGAAAGCAACAACTTGCTGCCCACAAAGCACTACACGAACCCTGAAAGAGACATTCTTTTGCATACTTGAAAGCTAGGAAAAAGTGCCTTCATTTTCCCTTTCTTCTTTAGACTCTTCTAATGCTTCTTTCTCCTCATTCTCCTCCAAATCAGTTTGTTGTTCTGAATTTTCTGATTTAGTTTCATCAAATGAAAATACTCCCAGATGAAGAATTTGGCCTTTCATAAAGAACTTTATAGCTTGGGGTCCATGGCCCCTTCCATGTGAAGCATATTTTTTTCCTCCTTAGCTCCTTTTGGAGGTCATCATCTTTTTATGAAGGGAGATATTCGGTCAAATTTGACTCCTTGTTAAAATGCTTCTTGTCTTTTTTGTGTTGAAAGGTCTTAGGTGGAAATTTACTCTTGGGAGCAACAAATTCCATGTTTCTTTCTTTCTTGATGGCTTCTTAAAGCATTGGTGGGTCAAAACTTTTCACCAATTCCTTGAGAGGTTCGGTTAGCCCTTCAATGAACAAGACCACCAGTCTTCTTTTTGAAATGATTTGCAGTAAAATAGAAAGTCTCTGAAACTTAGGGATGTAGGCATCAATGTTCCCTTTCCATCTCAACTATCCCAATTCTCTAAATTGCAATTCATGGTCTTTTTCGTCAAACCCTTCAATGAGTTTATTGGTGAACTCGTCGTAGGTGGTTACAAGTTTTTGGCCTTGGGTTACCAAGTCATGGACTGGTCCATCTAAGTGCAATGTGGCAACTTTAATTACCTCTTCTTTCAGCATTGGTCTCAAGGACAAAAAGTTGTCCAACTTCTAGACCCAAGCACAAGCAGTAATCGTATCACTCTCATCAAAACGACCTAAGAATCACCTTCCCTAGAGCTTGTCGGTAATCTCTCTGCACCACAGGACCTTTGTTCTCTATTCTTCCACCACCTCTCTTCTACTAGAGTTTGTGGCAACTAATAAAGTTGCCTTCTTTTCTCTTTGTTATAGTATCTCAATTCTCTATCACTCATAGAGAACAAGCCACATGACAACATAAGAAATACAGGCTGGCAAGATCACCCACTTTGATACAACTATAGTATACAGCCTTTTGTTTTCTTAAAAATTTTAAAAATGAAAACAAGATGTAATGCAACAACTGTTCCACATTCTAATCACTCAAATCCTATAATGGGAAAGGTGAGAGCATACGATATTCAGGATTTCTACAATTAACTTGAATGTTGTAACTGAAAAGGAAATGCACTAGGCAGCAAGCTGGCAATTTTCACTTATTCAATGGAGTGCTTACGCAATACTAGAAATGAAAACAAGCTCTTCCACTTATTCAGCGGTGAGAAAATACAAAATATCCACTTATTTAGTGGGAAAAGAGGGCACTTCCACTTATGCAATGGAAAAGCAAAGAGAACACTTCCACTTATTCAATGGGGAAGCTTAATACAAAATAACCACTTGTTCACTGGGGTAAGTACATCAGCGATAACTAAAGATCAAACCCACTAACAATACTAGCATCCGCTGTTTACAATATAAAACGCATAGAAAATATCAGCTCTTTGACACTATAACCATCCAAAGTATTAAAAGGCTAGTCCGTATGCAATATAGTTATACAAACACTGTTTAAAAGGAATAACCGCTGATATGAACTGATGGTAATCAAAGAGTTGTAACACCCCCGAACATAAACTGAATAACTTGGATAATCAATGAAACCCAACAAGAAAAATACTTCAAATAGATCATGATTTGGAAAGTTGCAGGAATCAATTGGAACTCACTGTTGTACATTTTGTAGACAGCTGAATGCTAATGCAACACATAGAAAACTCAAATCCAACTATATCAATCGTAAAATGGGCACTCAAAACTACATCTAACAAACTCCAAGCATATCACAAAGGAAGAGATAACTAGTAGAAACCAAATTAAAAAAAATAGAGGTTTTTTGCTGCTGGTACAAGAAGTAGATTGGTTGTACAAACCCCCAAAGATGATGCAAAATACATAAATTTAACACCGAGGCCCATAGAATGCCATCATCTGGTCAAAGTGCCTCCAAGCAAGGTGAGATGGGCTCAAAATTGTAGCAACTTGATTTCTGACTCACAACATCTCAAACTACATGGTATGGCTTGGTATATGGTAAGGCCTCAAGAAAATTCATAAATCTGCCCATGACACCATATAGCCAACATTAAAATATGTCACTCCAGTCTGAACAGCAAGAACACTCCAGCAAACTCTGAGATGGTATTACAAGAGGTATGTCCAGCAATGGAGAGCTTTGCAACAAGGTACGACCTACCTATAAGGAATGGTACGGCCTGTCTAATCTCCAAAAACCCCCTCAAAATGAAAACTCACACATTCATCAACAAAGCAAGGAAAGCTACTCAAAAGACATCAAAATCCTCCATTCTTGAAGCAACTCCAACTGAAACTTATCTTGCAAGCACAACTCTAACTTCTAAATGAAGCTACCAAATCAGCTAGGGGGCTTTTCATCCCCGAAATCAGCAACTCCAAGAAGGTTTTTGTCCCTCAAGAGGTTTGGAAGAACTCAAGTTCTCTCCAAGCAAAGCAAATAACATCTTCAAGTCAACCTTGCAAATGAGCCCCCAAAAAGACCTTGGAGAATAAATATTATTTTTCATGCATAAAGACCGCCAACCCTAGGCATCCAACTTGAAACATAACTTAACACCTTTTTATTGAGCCGTTAAAATAAGTTGCCCTTTCAATATTTTTCAACATTAGACAACTTAAGTGAGCAATTAATTAATAACTCGATAAGTAACCCAAGTTGCATAAAGCACCAAAATGATATAACTATGCAATTATGATTAAGCCAAAATGATCCCAAAGTCTTAGGATGATGATTTGAAGCAATCAAGTGACTTACTAAAAATAGCATGCACCTCCAAGAAGTTTGGAGAGCTCCCAAAAAGTCGAAAATCAATTTTGAAAGTGTCCTAAGGCTCTTCAAAATCAACCGAGCTCATTGCTAAGAACCAAAGTCACCGTTTAACCAACCTTGAGCACTCCGAGAAGTTTGGGGTTCTTCTTAGCTCACCAATTAGCCTACAAGAAACTTGGGAACTAGACTAATTGTCCACAAACCAGTTTTGCTTAAAATGAGGACATTACAAAAAACCCTCTTGTCTTATATGAGATAACTCCACTCAAGGATCACAATTGTGCTAAAAGTTTCTAGTTATTCCAGTTTCAATTTTGTAGTTGGAATTTTATGTTAGTTTGAAGATTTAATAATAAGTTCAAATTTGTGAGGCTTTTCAAAGTAATATATTTTGTTTGATATTTAGTAGCAAATCTTGTATTTCAAATTCAATAATATTATTGGGCATACCATTGCAGAGTCATACCAATATCTACTGTATTGTACCTTATCGAAGGCAGCCATATTGTTTTTGTTTATTACATTATTTGCCTAGGGGCCATCATACATCTTTACAGATATGCAAATGTTATGAGTCTAATATCATATATTCCTAAGTATATATTAAATATTTCTAAGTATAATAAGTAAAGCACGTGTGGCATGCTGAACCTTATCATTAGTCTTAGTTACTACCTTAACCCATATTAACTAGAATAAAGGGGCATGTCCCTATATAGTTATCCCTATAAATAAGGAAGAGAACTCTCTTCCAAACCATCATATCATCAAATATTGAATTCATACATTATTATCTAATTATTGGAGGCCACCCCTTCAAAGTGGTCTACTATTTTATAGATATTTACATTTTTTCACAAAAAATATCATAACAAGTGGTATCAGAGCTACGATTTTAGCCAACATTTTTGTTTCCACCATAACTTAAATACTATTGCAAATTCATACCTGATTTTTTCTAAGTTTTGAGGTATGCATTAGATATGCTCTCAAAAAAATTCAAAATTTGAAGGTAAGTTTTCCACATGTTATTGAGATTTATTTTTTTTCATTAATTTGCTCTATAGGGTGCAAAATTCTTGAACATTTTTTTTTAAATTACATTTTTGGAAAGCTTATCAAAAATAAGACGGGGTTGATTTTTTGTAATTTACAATTAGACACAAAAAAATATTCCTTAATTTATTGATCAAAGTTTGGTCAAAATACAAACATCAAATTCTATCATAACCTAATGTTCTAAAATTTTATGGTTACAAATCACACTAGATATTATCCCCATTACTTAATAGAAATAATAATCTAAAGTTCAAACAAAAACACACATGAAACAATGTCATCTTTAGGATTAGAAGACATTTCTACACATACAAAATCCAAAGACACTTTATTTTCCACCTAAAATTGAGAAAGGAATTCCATAAGGACATTTTATTAAGAATGAGTTATTTGACCCATTTGTAACATCCTTAAATGAGGGTTCAAATAGGTTTAAAAAAGAATTATTATCATACTTAAAGCCCCAGCAAAACCACCAAAGTTGGTACAACCGTAACAAATCAAATCAAGAGATAGGAGAACCTTTTCAAGGTCAACAATTGTCTACCAAGAATAAACATCAATAGATTTGATGATAGAAATGTAATTTCATGGATAAGTCTCATAGAATAAAAATTCAAAATTCATAATATATCATATAATGCCATGATTGACATAGCCTTACTATACTTTGAATTAGGACCCCTAATATACCATATAATACATCTTGAACCATTATTGAGATATAGATATGAAATGTAATGAGATGTATTCTAATAGCATGTCAAGTAAATAAGAAACCTCATTTTATTTATTTTAAATAAATGAGACAGAAGCTGATAGGATAAAACTAAGAGTCATGTCAATATGTGTGTCAAAATTGGCTGAATATATCATACTGTAATGCTTCAAGGTATTATACCCTATAGTCTAAGGACATTAAACAAATGAAAGTTAATCACTCAAAGACTGATGTGGCACTGACAATTGATAATGTTGCAGCTATCAAGTCATCTTTCTTGGCCTTCCCCTTGCCACGATATACATAAAAATATATGGTTATCATTACAACATAATGGCTCAGCACTGGTCTTTTGAAGATATATGAAAATTTTAATAGTTGGGCTAGAGAAAAGCCTCGACATAAAATTTACAAACTCTAGCATGGCGGACTATTCTATGCCTTGGATTATCATATTCTGCTAAGAATGCAAGTTCAGAACTCTTGAGCTAACAATAGATGCACTAAGCATAGAAATGCTAGCTGGATTTTTCTGCCATAATTTCAAAAATTCATTTCCATGAGAGCAATCTGAAAGTTTATCCATTCCATGGAGGAAGACCTTAACAAAAGCCTGGCTCATTGTGATCGGTGCATATTCCCTGTCACAGAATTTCTCTATGGAGAAGCTTTGAAATTAGGTCTAATAATAAGCACGAGTTAGCATTTGAGCCTTAAGCCTCACCCAGCTCAAAAATAAAAAGAATCAAATCGAAGCTACCAAAGTAGCCTATGGGACTGCAAACCTGAACCCGCGATCCAATGCAATTTAGGAGTGCATAAAAGAACAACCCAAGGGTCAAATTGCAGCGCTTCAGATTCCTTCTACAGAGAACCTTTGATTATCAATTCTGATAACAAAACCCCATGTTTCTGCAAGTATAGTATCTTCAAAGATGGCAGGAATAGTGTTAAATCTCAGGGTGTCCTCGAGACAATAATCAAAGGAGGTCAAAACCTGTAATAGCTTCTTTGGCAATTAAAATTGCAGAAATAGCATTTTCTGGTTTACTGTGGACTGGTCTGGCAAAGTAAGAGTCGGCCATGTAATGCACTTCAGCAGAAACTTAAGAAAGGGCTTAAGAAACGGGACCAAGCCAAAATTAAATAAGCCTAACTGGCAACTTACACCAAAGACAATGGAACGAAAATTTATTGCTAAGATAATGGATCAGATAGTGAGACCCAAAACCTCACAATGTAAACAAATTAAGCAGTTGAATCCACAAGATTTGTGCAAAATATTGCTGAGATCTTCTTGATTTGTCAGCTACATGAACAAATCACTACATATCATGGAAGCTAATTGTTATTCAATGAAAACATCAAATTAAGCATACATTTCCGACATTTGTCACAATGCCCAGGGCATTAACCTTATCAAAGCAGGAGTATCGCAATTAAATTTCAGCAAAATAATGTAAAGAATTTTACATAACTTACTGGCGTTATACTTGAGCCAATCTCCAGAACTTCTCCAACGCTACTGGTATTCAAACTATCTTTGCCAAGGAAAGCTTTGAGATACAAATAGTTAACAATGGAAATTGAGGAAATATGCAAATAATTGCAGAAAATGATGATAATAGGTTGAAATAAAATGATGCGTTAGTTGGGAAGGCAACATAAGGTGCAAGAGATCATGTATGTTCCAGCTGTTATGTCAATTTCTCTCTTGTAATGTGTTCGACACTTCACCTCTGGAATTTGGGCAACTGAAAAGATGTAGACCCTGCAACAGCAGCTACGTTTCTCGGGACTTAATTTGAATATTTCCAGCTATGCCAAATGCCACCTTTCCTGATGTGACATCACAGCTTTACGAATTTTAAGAAAAATAAAATTCATCACTTCAAGCAAATCTCATCCCTGCCATGATGTGTCCCCCGGGCCCCAGCTCATCTCCTCGGAATTTTTGGGACGGCCCAACCATTTAGTTGAATTTTTTATAACGGTTTTTAACCAGCTTCACAGAGTATTCATCAGAGAAGCCATGGCATAGCAGTTTAGAGGAAGGCCGATGACAGTTTGGGACCAAAAGAATTGGACCGCAGATGGAATTGAATTTATGTAAATGAGAATTGTAATAATTTTAATTTTTGTTAGTAGAAGGTTAAGAGAGTAAAAGAGTAAGTAGGTTTGAAATCAAAGTTTTAGATCATGATTTTATTTTGAGAATGAAGAATTATAAGATTAAATATTAAATAGTTTATGGGACAGACAGTCTTATCTTTTTCTATTTTTGCAATTCAATTTTTTTTATACAAGATGATGATGGGTTCTCTCAATTTCTTGATAGTCTCTTCACTAAAAAGACTATACCAAGAATCAATTGTCAAGACTAAAACACAATTTTTCATGATGTTTATGTAAGCATCACATTCTGAAATGAAGTATCTTTCATATTCAATTGCCCTTAAAGGGCAAAACATACACACCCTTTCTTCCCAAGTTTCTTTCAGTCTTTTCCACCACCCTATTTCACATTGTAGTTGATGAGAATTAGTTCTTAATTGAGCAATAAGAATTTTGACTCTCCATGAGATACAAGCCATTATGCACGCTTTTTGAAAAGTATCACGTGGGATTCAACTCCTCAATATAATATTTCTTTTTTCTCCCTAACACTTTACTCCAAGTATGCTTACTATGTTGATCTATAACAAAAGTCTGTTTCTCTTTGTTGTAATTGAAAAAGTTTGGGATGGGGAATTGAAAGCTTATTGTTGTTTTATTTTCTTCAAGAAAGTTTTTGTTATGGTTTATAGAAGCTAATTATGGAAGCGAGATAGGTGTCAAACAAGGTTGTCCTTTTTACCATACTGTTTCTAGTCTTTATACTTACAAACTAGAAAAATGGCCAGATATGCAAAGTGGGGACAATGTTATTTTGGGAGACTATTTTGTGACGCTTCTCCTATACATCAACAATTAATCTTGACTCCTAAATCTATACAAGGGTCAAAAGAGTATTTATGTGCCTTAGAGCAATTATGCAAGGAGGTAGGTATACAAGTCAATACTAGCAAGTCAAAGATCACGATCTTCTCTAATAGAAGGTAGAAGGAAGGAAGAGCAGCTAAATTCTTATTTTGAAAAGAATATCCTAAAGGAAGTAATATTTAGTACAAATATCTTGGTAAACTTCAACAACAAACTCAATTGGGATACATGGAAAAGGAAGAGAACTTTTGCAAAATAGAATTAGGAAGGTAGAGTTATTGGACTAGAAAACTATGTAGATTCTTTTTGGGTTTTTAGTTATCTAAGTGATTCTTTACAAGTGGGAATTATGGGCTAGCAATAATTCATTGGTAAAATGGAAGGAAATTGAGAGGTTTCAAAAACGCATTACTAGAAGAAAATTCAACTCAAAACTTCAATGCTTTATGAGATTCTTCTTGTTGGAACAATACCTTCCCTATTGAGGCCATTACTATGGTATGTCTCATAAGTTATCTTTAAAAATCCAAACGATTGAAAACACATTTATGGCTTAAGGGTGTCAACAAAGATGTCTTCAGTGAGAGAAAGAAGCAATAGATAAAACAAAACATCACTTGAGTGGATGAGAAAATAGGGCATTCACCTAAATATGTGCCCAAATAATAACAAAAAAAGGCTTTGTTATAGATAAATTTTTCAAGTACCTATGGGGGATAAAAGCAAGATAATGAGTCCAATTTTAGTGGAAGTGTTAAGCTTGGAAAAAAAATTGATAGGAACACATACCCATTTAGGAATGGGATCTTGAACCTAAGCTTGTACCTATTTGGAACAAGTACCGCTTATGGTTCAAGACTCATTCCTAAATGGGTGCTCATTACAAATGTGTACCCCTTTAGCATGGGTACATGTTTCATAAAGCTATTCAATTTTTTCCAACTCACAAATTTATTGTCACCTATGTTCACACAATGAGAATAATTTCCAAGGGCGCTTCAAAATGGATACCCACGTCAACAAGCTTCATCAAACCCCCTCTTTTCACTTCATCCCTTCATAACAAGCAGTTTGCTATATTTCCAAGTATGTGGCCTTCCTTATCTCAATTGTTTACATTATTTTTTTCGATGTTATTGCAATTTCTAAGGTTTAGGGTTAATCTCTAAATAAATGGAGATAATATATTTTCCCAAAGATGAATGCATATATTGATGCTATGGCTATTGTGTAATAGATTGTGGAGGCTTGTATCTATAATTCTAATTAAGAAATTCATCCTATAATTTATTCAAATAAACTAGATGAATATGAGACTAGTCAAATAGAATGGGAAGGCTCATATCAACAATCCTAACTATGTGTTGTCCCCGTATCATAGTGGTTGTAGGCTACGCACCTCTGGGTGGAGGTCTCGAGGTTGAAACCCCCGAGCCTCATGTAGTGTCGTCCAAGTTGGGCGGTATGGTGAGGTGGAGGTTTTCCCACCCCCCACTGACTATGACTGTCTGTAGGTTCCCCATCCCAAAAAAACATCTGCTTCGCCCACTAGTGCCGACAAACCAATCTAGTAGTGCATATTGCGAGAAAGGCCTAGCACAAATGTAGGGTAAAGTTTGATATCAACTCTCACTGTCAGTGGCTCGATCGATGGTTTGTCTTTGTTCATTGGCCAATGGAAATAATGGTTGGTGCTCTCAAGCCGTACAAGTGCTTCATCGAAGATGCCTTGGCTCATGACATGGAGATGAGGTCCTCCCATGTGATCTCATTGGTTCATAGCTCTAGTCAAAAGCGCTTGCCCTTAAAAAAAAAAAATCTAACTAAGAAACCCATCATTTTGTAAGTATTTTCCTTCATTCAAGAATTAGCTTTATTGAACCAATACCGTAGCTAAATATGATGTATATACCAAATTAACTAGTATTGAAAAGGTAAATGGAGATTTATTTGTTGTAGTATACCATTACTTTGATCAAGTATTAGTTCTCAATTGAAAATTTTTATTTGGATTTGGATGGTATAAGAGAGTTTTGAGAAGAAATGATTCTTGAACCCCAATAAGAAAATTTAAAAGAATTTTCAGAATGAGTCAAGACATTGTTGGCATGTTTGGCATAACTGATGAAGATGAGATGATGATGGATGACTGTACTGGTAGAGGAAAGATAACATGATCAGTTATTTGTGATGTCATTGATGGCAACCAGGGTCAACTGATGTTTAATGATGAACTTACAGTTGGTTTTCGGTGATTGACTTGTTGGCTAAGTGATTTGGTCTACCGGAGTAAGAGTTTGACAGTTTGACAGAGTTTACCGGCAAGATTGCGAATGAGGACCTTAACCGGTAAAGCAGATAAGGTTTGATGGAATCGGGTGATTGGCAATGTTTGGTGACTTGTGGTTTGATACATAATCTTTTATGATGGAATTGAGTATGTAATCGGAACCACATCCTATGATGGTTACTGGAAGGCATGTTTTGAATTTCTAATGAAGTGTTGCCAAGGTTTAAGAAGGGTTTAAGGACCACTAAAGAATTCTCTTAACCGGTAATGATTTTTTGTTTGGCGGTGATCTACATCAAGTTCATGTGTTGATGATAATGCGGCACAAATTGTGTGATGTGTTTGAAAGATGTTTTGGCGTGTCTAAAGAACGAATTTATTGAGAATGTGCAAAGTGCTTAGCAGAATGTGCTAAGGGTTTGACTTTGAACTAGATCGACTTGTTGTGATGATTTATGATCATTCAATGCCTAATATTGATTTATAATTGATTGTAATAATCCATATGATGATCTATAATGAGTTGTAAAGATTTGTGATGATCTATGTAGTAAGTCTTAGGGTTTTGATGCTGACCTAGTTGTAAAAGTTATTTATGTCGATAAGGTTGATGTTTTGAAGTGTCGGTGATATTGAGAAGTGTGTGAAGTCAAACCAGTGTGTGTGAGAAGATCTGCCAGTGAGATCTAGACTCGGAACTTAATTGGATCTGATCAAGCAAGCAGTTGAGTGCTATACACAGATCATTCATTGTTGCTCTCTAACAATTACAACAGCTAAAATCCCTTAACCGAGTAGGTCCTAATAGGCCTCATATTGTAAAATCCCCTAACAAGGTGACTCAATATCTGAGTTATAAATCCTCTTGCGAGGTTGATCCTAATGGATCAAAGCTTCTAATAAGGCTGAGGTAACTCCCTTAACCAGGTGACTCCTAACAGGGTCTACTCCTAACAGGGCATCATTGTAAGCTTCTAATCGGGCTTGGCTCCTAATAGGGCGCATTCCGAAAGAGTGCAAAATATTTGTGGGTTCCAATTCCCACTGTGGTTTTTTCCCTATTTGGGTTTCCACGTGAAAATCATGGTGTTCATGTGTGGAATGCTTTTCTTGTGATGTTCATGTTTTATTTCTAATAACCGGTTAAGACAGTTTATGTTTGTATATCAGCGATCTTAAAGTGGGTACCAGTATTAATGATTATATGGTTGATGAAGCATTCTAATTAGTTAATAAGTTGGTAATAGTGTTTACATGATCTGATAAGGAAATTTGTTATGAAGATTTGGTTTAAGTGTTGAATGTTTTCAGATATGAGATAAGTCTTTGTTGGTATTGAAAGTTCCAATTTTTGTTAATACTGATTCACCCCCCTCTCAGTATTAACCGGATCCTCTAGGATTAACATACACCCCCAATTATTCCTCCCATTTCAACATAAAAAAATGTTCAAGAAGAATGTTTCATAAGTTCCCACTACCTTTTCCTACATTTATGGGCAGTAAAGTGGTGTAGAGGTATGTAGAAAACATCTATTGGTCCTATATGTGATAGAATTTGTTGATGCTCACTTTATCCATTACTTCATTCAATGTAGAATAAGAAGTTATTTATTCTATAATCATATACCTAAGAAATTTTTGAATCCTTAAAAACTTCATGTCTCCCCCTATGGGCTTATCTCTTAGTAGACCAAAATGTCACAAGATTGACTCATGTGGGTATCTAAGTAAACACTTGTAATGTTAATGATATTCTTCATCTCACAAAATATACCTCAAGAATAAACACCAACACCATGATGATTTCTAACTTCTCTACAAATTTCCTAGTGCCTATACCATGAAACTCTTAGGTAAGGATTCCATCCCTTAAATTCCCCTCCAAATTAATTTTTTATTATCTCCCATGGACCTAAGATCACATCTTGTTCCCATCTAGAATAAAGGTTTTATTTTATCACAAGCATCTTAAAAATTTATTACATCCTTAAGCTTAGTTTGCTCTCTAGAAAGAGCTATTTCAACACATGCTCTCATTTACCATTTTCAACTTCTAAAAATCTCCACATATGTTGAATATTATTTTCTTCATGAGCCCTCTATATCCAAATAAACATTTTAACATTTTTTAATTATCAAGTATAAATATCTGATCATATGAGATGCAATGCCATTTTGATTTCATTAAATGTTGACTTGGTGGTCAGCACCTCTTGCGGGTTCATGACATGGCTTCCTCTCGCCTCCCGTGGATCCTTGTCTCTAGCCACTCTCTCGTTCACTAACAGTTCGAGATTTTGGCGTAACGACAGTGGTGATTCCAAAAAATGGTATCAGAGCATTGGGTTATGGGTTCAAATCCCAGGAGGTCCCATTCATTTTGTTGGTGCGGAACCCTCAGTTGGTGTTGAGGGGGGGATTGTTGACTTGGTGGTCAGCACCTCCTGCGGGTTCATGTCATGGCTTCCTCCTGCCTCCAATGGATCCTTGTCTCTAGCCGCTCTCCCATTCACTGGCAACTCAAGCTTTTGGTGTAACGGCAACAGTAATTCCAACATTAAATTTGTTGGAGAATACTTGGTGTGAAACTACTATGATATTAAATTGAACAAAGTGTTTGCAAATCCAAAATTATATTTTTAATTCAAAATTATCCACAAATATAGTGTGATGGCACAATCAACAATAATATGAAAAAATAAATAGTACCATGCAAGTGACACATAATTTACATGGAGAAATTATTTTAGGGAGAAAAATTCACATGCAAAGAGATCCAAAGCTTGTATTAAAATGCAAATAAGTTTACAATGATATAAATTCTCTCTTAAGATTCCAACAACACTTTATTATTTCAACAATTTGCAAATTAACTCCTATTCTATAACACAAGTCTCCAATTTATATAAGAGCTAGGATGAGAATATCACCATAGTATCTCAAAACAAGGGTCAAATCCACCTAAAAAAACTATATGTCTCAACTCCTAAAAACCTTGTACATAAACTTAATAATTAATAATTAACTATTGCACGTCCTTCACATGGGCACCCAAACCATATTCAATCAATGTTGTTCAATATTGAGTGCTCTATTACTCACTAAGGGATTTCATAGCTAACATGCACAACTAGAAAACCTTGGTACCCTACTTAGGATAACACAGAAAATACATATAACAATATTCACAAACATGCAAATCCAAGTGGTCCCCACTACCAAAGCAAACACTTAGAAGGAATATTCTACTAATATTCTTTATAAGCATCATTAATGATTGAATCCACCTTTATAAATGCAATTACAATTTTGTTAGGAAAATGGTGTCTCAACCTTGCATTTACATATGCTTACTATTAATAGTAAGTTTACATTTGAGCATGAATTAGTCCAAAAAAATTTAAAGCTATGGATTGTCTAAATAAGCATGGTTATAAATTTTGATTGCAAGATGGAGGATATATTAATAGATTGAGATCTATGGGATGTTATTGATGAGAAAGTCTTTAGACCTATAGATCATATTTAGACTACTCAGTATGATATTATGGACCATAAAGCCAAGGGTCTAACTTATTGTGCTTGGTAGACTCTATTTTAATCAATCTCCATGAAGGGTCCTTTGCAAAAAAGTTATGGAAGAAACTTGGTAAGATGTATCAAGCCAAAGTTTTAGTAAGGTTTTTTTGAGGAAGAAATTATATTCCTTGAGAATGGAAGAGGGTGGACAACTTACGAACCACCTAGAAGCAAAATGTCAGATCTTGCTTTGTTTTTTACCTGATTTGTGAGATTGTATTATTATGGCTATTGGTAGTACTTATGTTATTTTGAAGACTAAAGATGTGGTGGGTTTTTTGCTTTTTGAAGAGATGAGTAGGAAGGTATCCATAAATGCTAAGGAGGCCCTAGGTGTTCATGGAAGACATAAGGAAAAAGGTAAGAAGAACGTGAAGCTTAATAAATCCAACTCAAAGGGGAGATCCAAGTATACTAGAAAGTCCAAAGTTATTTGGTCAAATTGTAGTAAGACTGGACACTTTTGTAAGGAGTGAAAAGAATAAAATAATTTAAGAAAAAAAAGAAATTTGATTATGATGTCTTAGAAGGAAGGTGATGATATGTTAACTTAGCTTTGGCCACTCATGTAGGTAAGGACTCATGTTTAATTAACTCAGCTCATATTTTCATATGACCTTTAATAGAGATTGGCTTTCTAAATATGGAAAATCTAATGGAGGTAAGGTGTATTCAGATGATGATTTTTATTTAGATATTGTTGGTTGTGGTAAAGTTAGAATCAAGTTTCCTAATGGTAGGATAAAAAGAATTAATGTTGTGTTGCATATCTCTAGACTAGCATGAAATTAATTGTCTATGAGCAAACTAATAGATGCAGGTATGCAGGTAGTCTTTTTTTATGCAAGATGCAAAATGGTCAAAGGTGTTATGTTGATTGCTAGAGGCGTTAGATTTGACACATTGTATAAGCTGGATCTGCATACACTATAGAGAGTAATAGTACTTCTATGAATACTTCATTGGAAGAGGTTAGGGTTTAACCTTCAATAGATGGTCATGGATTTCGAGTACCTAAGGGTGCTCTTTCTTTTTGTAGATAAGACTATGTTGCATATGGCACCAAAGACTTGGCCACATTGGAAAAGAGGGTCTAAGGACCTTGAAAAATAAAAAACTTATTGAAGGTTTGAATGATTGTAATCTTGATTTTGATTTCTATAAGCATTGTATTTATGGAAAAAAACATTGCATTCAGATTTTCTCGAGTTCTAGTAAATCTTGTGGTGTGTTGGATCTTACTCATTCTGATGTGTTTGGTCTTGTAGATGTAATTCATGTAAAGGTGGAAAAATGGTGAATGATAGATCAAGAGAAAAACTACCCTTTCCCTCAAAGAGAGATGAGAGTCTCACTATTGATTACCTTTCAAACACTTTTCACCATGTTACATTAGGAAGAGGAGAGGATAATTCACTAGATTCAACCTTCAAAGAAGAAGATTGAATTCTGAATGAAATGAGAATGATAAGTTGATCCCCTCTTCCTTATTTGAAATGGAAAGGAATTGATTGAATTGTGTAATGCAAAAGTGACAAAGAAATAATTATAACTTGAGATCGGAATATGGGATGAAGTTGTGCACCTGGATCTGGCAGTGATATGTCGAGACAAAGTTGCCCTGCAAATTTGAGGAAAAGTTGTCTGGACCATGGCGGGAATGTACACGGTCCTCCGAAAAATCCGCGAAACGAAAAGGGTTTTTCTGGCTCTACAAATGGACCCCGAATCTGAAAGTACAGTTGTGCACCTGCAACCTACACACAAAAAAGAGAGCAAAATGGGTTGGGATTGGGGGTTTGTCTTTAGGTCAAACCCCAATTTTGGAATTAACCAAGTAATGAAAGAAAGTACTTGCAAGTAGATATAAATGAAAGACTGAATTATAAATCACCTCAAGGGAGGTTGTGATAGTAATGTTGATAGAAGTGCTTGTGTGGAATTGAATATTGAAATCAATCTCTTCTTCAATGGTTGAATCCTTGACTTGAATGCAACACCTAGCCTTGAAGGGAGATTTGAGAATGCTCAATGCTGGAAAAGAATGCTTGAATGCTCTTGAATGCTTGATCGTTTGTGAATTTCCCACACATCCAACTTATACAAATGAGAGGATGAATGCCCCTTAAATACATGTTAGTGAATTTGGTTTTCTTCATGGGCCGACATCGAGGGAGTTTCCCACCCAATGCGGAACCAACAATGCAACCCTAGGAAGGATCCTGCCCCTAAATAAGGCAGGGACAGGGGTGCCATGCCCCTATCCAAGGGGGGACAGTGGCGCGACGCCCCTGTCCTACCCCTTTCTCTAGGGAAGAGTGCGGATGGGGTGATGTAGAGGCCAAGGAAGAAGCTTTTTTCTGAGGGCTAAGCAATCTTCGGTCTCTGATCAGACTAGAGGATTCAAAATCGCGTGCGTGAGGACCCTAATGCAGTCGAAAATTGCTAGGGTCACAATTTTATGACACTGCAATTCCTTCCATTTCAAAATCCACATATTATGTTTCATTTAGTGATGATTATAGTAGAAGGACATGGGTAAAAATTTTCATTTAGTCAATTTAAAGGATCTAAAGAAATGGTTGAGTTGAAGGCTAGAATGAAGATTTTAATTTTGAGGACTAATAATGGTGGTTAATTTACTCTAAAGATTTTGATCTAGATTATGTAAATATTGTGGCATTCATAGACAAAAGACAACTCCATATATTCTTCATAGCAAAATGGAGTTGCAGAAAGAATGAACAAGACATTGATGGAGAAGGCTAGGAGTATGTTAAGTAGAAGTTGCTCTAGAACAAAAGTTTTGGGTTGAAGTTGCCATTGCTTGTTACCTAATTATGTTTTATTGAGTCAACCATGGCTCTATGATAGAGAAGCTATACATAATGGCAAAGAAAACACCTATAGCATAATGAAAAGATGAGAAAGAGTATGTTTTTCAAATCTATTGTAGAATAAACAAATGGAAGTGGAAAAAGAAGTTGCAACAAATAAGAAGCATAAAAAAGAAGATGTGGAAATCCTTGTGCAAAAAGATCAAGAGAAAAAAGAAGAGATTGTAGTAGAGGTTGAGAGGCAAAAATAGAGTGCAACCATTAAAGAGGAAAATGATGTTGCGGTAGTAGATGAGTGTCCTTTGAAGGATGTGAAGGTTTTGGAAAATGGAAGTTTAGTTGGGAGTAAAGATGAAGGAAAAATTACAGCCATAGCACAGAAAGAGGTAATAAATAATATTTTTTACTTTTATGATGAACATGATGATATGATGTGTGCAGATGAAGTTGAAAGAAAGGATGAGGAGGTGAATGTAGGTAACAACAAAGTTGGAGCAATGTGGCACATGGATGTTGCTAGAATAATAAATCTTCATATTTGAAGATGAAGAAATTATTAATGCTAAGATGATTGGTAAGGGGGACGTCATAGTGGTTGGTCCTTTGCAGGACTTGAAGATATTGAATGACATGATACATCACAATGCAAAAAAGGAAATGGAAACTGTTGATTTCCATAATATTTATGGTGAAGATGTAGTAGTTGTGGACTAGTATGCAAATGTTGCTTATGGTAGTACATATGCATATTGGTTGAGGTGGTCAGAATGTGGTGGATTGGATCCCACAAGATTAGAGAAGAGAAAAAGTTGCAATTGGTGGAAGAGGTCGGGTTATGGTAGAACCAATTCCAAATTATGAGGAAGGAGTACAAAATAGAATTATTGGAAAAGATGGATGATTATTTCAGTTAGGAGCAGGAAGAGGATGAAGAAAAACTAAATTTTGTGGTACTTGTCTCGACGATGAACTTTGTTGTGGATTATTTTACATTTGAAAGGATGGTTCAATCACCCAACTCCATTTTGTGAGCTATGCTCACAAACTTCCCACCTTACACGATTGATGTAAGAGCATCGATAAATTTGCAATTTGTAGAAGCCATTAAAAATTAGATAAAACAATGCCACTTTTTCAGCCATTGAAGGCAAACACCACTCTTCAAGCATCAAAATAGAGAAATGTCTTTTTCTTAACACGTATTTGGGAGAGAAATTCAAAGAGAATTCGTCATGATGCATTCTCTTAGCAAATAAAATTAAATTAAATTAAAAAAGTATGGTGGCAACCTTGAAATAGAATCAAAAAATCAAACGCCGCTACTAGAGGAGAGAAAAAGATAGAGAAAGCGAAGCATGGAAGTGGAGGAGTCGAAGTGAAAATGAAAGAGCAAAAGGCTTACATAAGGAATATGTAAGAGTTTTTAATTTGCAGATAAAAATGAATGCGTAGGGGAGATGGTAATAGCGAAGCCGTGCTGAAAAGAGGATTGGAATAGTGGAAGAGAGGGGACGGTGTGTGGCAAATTGAAGGCCAGAACAAAACACGCACAAAGAACAAAGCAAGGTGTGTGTCGAAGACCATTTAGTTGATGAAAATCAAAAGAAAATAAAAAGGCATTTCTTTACGAGATTAAAAGAAGTGCCAACATTATAGAAGAAGAGTGGCCAATCTAATGAGAAGGAAAAGTGGCACTAATTTTGGAAGAAGATATAAGGGAGCGCTGAAAAATCAGAGGTAAATGCATGAGAAGAGAAAGGTGAAGCATGAGGAGAAAGTGTAGTTTATAATTGCATATCAAAACAGTGAGAGTTGGGGAAAAAATGGGTGCATGGAAGAAAAAGAATGTATAGACACATAGGGAGAAAGTGTAATTTAAAATTGCAGATCAAAATAGAGAGATCAAAATAGAGAGAGTTGGAAGAACAAGAATGTACAAAGAGCATAGCAGATTAAAAGAAAAATTATGAAATAGCAGAAAGCTAAATGAGAAAGGTGCACTAGAAAGTTGAAAAGAAGAAGATAAGGTGGAAACAGTGCTGGAATATTTAAGAAGAAGGGGCTGCCAGATGAAAAATAGAGTGTGTGCAATAGGAATGTGTAAAATAGTGAAGAGAGTAGGAAAGAAAACTAGAAAGTGCATGGTAGGAAGAATGTGAAGTGGACGCAAAAGAATATGAAGGGGTGCATGATCTGGGTTGACATTTAATAAAAGAGGAGATGCAAATATTGGGCGGTTGCATAATATGCAAGAAAGTGGAGGAAGAGCAAATTGGAAAATTTTAAATGCAGATTGAATTAAAAGAAGAAAAATAGGTGGAGTAGCGTAGGAAAGAAGATTTGAAATGTTGGGGGTCTTCTGCGCTCAATTTTTTTGTTATGTTATCTTTGGGAGATTTTAAATTTTGAAGATAGATCATGTATTGTTTCATGAACTTTGTTTCAAGTGTGAGTTAGTGGCAGGGATTCTAGACTTATCTACGGACCCAATGTGAAACAAGTGTGAGTTAGTGGCAGGGATTCTAGACTTATCTATGGACCCAATGTCAGTTATAAACTAATTTAGAAGGGATTTGAACAAGAGGAGAGAGTTGCAAAACATTTAAATAAATTAGTGAAGGCCGGGAAATTAGAAAAGCAATTAATTATCAATTATTCTCTCAGCATATCTATAAAAGAAAGGAAAAATATAGTGAAAAATATATCCAATTCAATTTATCGATTTCTTTCATTTCTAGAGTATTTGTGTTTGAAAATCAATTCAAATATTGTTGGTAAACAGTTTTGTCACTACAGATTTATCATCAAAAATGACCATGTATGTCCTGAAGAGCAATGACAAACATCCCAATAATTGGAGAGATTGTTGTAGAACATCGACCTTCCTCTGCTTTTGAGAGGGGCAGCTCCCTCGTATGATGGGGGTATTTATAGTTTTTGTGCACTTTTAACCTAGAAGACATAAAGGAGAAAACATAAAACTAAAAGAAAATGAACAACAAAAACCCTACTGAAAAACATACAAAAACCAAATAAGATTCCATAAATGATAGCAATTACAAGGGAGTTTATCAACAAATATGTTTAGCCGTGCAATGTCCATAAATGAAGAATCACGAATCTCAACAAGCTAAGATACCAAACGCTGATTGTATACAATTACATCAAATGCACAGATTATTAATGTCTAACACATGCATATAAAATAGGTCACATATTAACCGCATACTGCATCTCCTACACTGTATATGCCTCTGGCTTGCTTGTGTACCCAATTGTGATATACATGAATATGCATTTCAACATTACAAGATAAATTTTACTTTCTTGCACAATTTTTTGGGGATTTGAAATTATTGCGACTTATCTCATTATGACCATCAAAAGCAATTACAATGTCTAATCAATGCCTGTAAATTTGCAAGACTCTCGCAGAGGCTACACTTTATTGGTGTTTCGCATCTTTCAAAGTGCCAAATAGTTTTCGAAACTGCACTGCAATACGTGAGAATTCATTCCCTTGAAGCATCTTGTCGAGCCTATGATATGTATTTTCATCAGATATAAATATATCATTTCTACTGCAATTGTTACCTCCCGTGTCTTTGTTAATCGTCACCATCCACCATTTCTTGATTTGAGCATCATCTCAAACGGTGAGAAGCTCTTCATAGTCTGCCACGTCTTTCTCGCCATTGATTACAATGGATACTATCCATACTCCACCGATATTGCTCTGTATCCATAGTCTGCCGCGAATTTGCTTCTTCAATACGCTTCCAACATAAAATGTATTTGCTTGAAATTTCTACAGCCCGTTCAACGAATGAAATTTGTGGAGACCCTTCAGTCATCGCATCCATGATGAGATTACATCTCCTTGAGAATTTCTGTCTGAGAATTACGGTATTTGCATGCGTATCCGCTAGAGTATTTCCAACTACAAAGCTCCTATTCATACGCTTTGATGGATGCTCATAACATGTTTCAAAGCTCCCAAAGACTGTTGAATCAGTTTTACACCTCCCAATCATATTTGTTTGAAATTTTGTTTAAACCATTTTTAACAAATACATTTTGTGCTCCTTCTGCGACATAGCGCACCAATTAATATTTGCTTAGAAGTTTCTAAAACCTTGTAGCCTGCAATCATTTCATTTCATGAGAACACCTCTTCGATGCATTCAGTCGCACCCTAAAGATGACATATATTTGAGAAATTCTGTTGAACAGTTCCTGTGCATTGTCTAGTATGATTCTACGTCTTGCATGCATGTACACGACAGCATTTCTTACTTGTCAGAAGCCGTGGCTTTGTCTTTACTCCTGTTATTTGCATTTGCTTAAAATTTTAAAATCTCTTCAACAAATGATGCAAACATTGCATTCTAAGAGATAACGTCTCTTTGGATCATTCTGTCGAAGTACTAATTTGCCATGGTTTTTTCAGCATTTGCGTGCTGCATATACCCTGAGAAATGTTTCTTTAATGCATTCGGTTAATTATTCCATATTCTGTATATAATATATATGCACTCTTTCAGGCAGTTATAAGGGTTAACATATAGTTTGCAAGTTGGATTCTTGAAGTATGAAAGCACAATTGGTTGAAGAGTTCAAAATTTTTCTTTCGAATGAAATAAAGTAATAGAGGTGAAAAAGTTAAATTCGGGGAGCTCTGAGAGCATATGTAGGTTTTAAAGTTAGAATTTTCGGGCATTTGAGCAAACTTAGTCTAAAGATTAAGCGTTTTGAGATTTTAAGCAACAAGGGATTCAAAAGCTGAGTTTCTCGAGCATTTAAGCATTATCGATTAAAGAGCAGTTTGAGAGTTAGAAATTTTGAGCTCTTCCACTTTTAGAACATTTGAGCAATAAAGAGTTCAAAAATAAGATTTCCAAAGTGATTAAGCAGGTTTGAAAGTTAAGAAGAAATTGGAATGAGCTCAATGACACTTATAAACCCACCTTTCACAATTTAATCAAAAGAAGATTTTAAATAGAAAAAATAATAATTAAATATTTTAAATATTAAAATTATCTTGATAATCATTAATTTTCCCATGACTCCCTAAAGGCTTGATATGCAAAAATCGTCATAAATTTTGACGGAAAAAAAAAGAATTTTGCCCCAAAATTTTCATTATAGATTTAGGGGATAAAACAATCACAACCCATAAATATTTTCTCATGACTCAATACTGGGGGTGAGATTTTAATGCTTTCTTTATTAAGGCTTACAAAAAATGAAGCATTAAAATATCACGAATGACAAAGTGGGTTGCCACCAAAAATAATTAGATTACCTAAGGTGATACCAATAACATGCCTATTAAATGGTTTCCCTTGACTCTTTACGGTTCTCAAGATTTAATTGTTTTCACGTTTTGGCCGGTGTAAAAGATCAGCCCAGAGCACACACATAGGGCATATCATGATCTAGCTCTTAGGATTGAACTTGATGTTGTAAATATGGTATGACGTCCATTTTGACTCAAACATTCACAACAAATTCAATGGTGGGGAAGATAGGAAACATGTTTCTCACCTCATGACAGAACTCAAAGACAAAGGGCTTTGGACTGTATTCACATAGATACACATCTAGAAAACTCTCAGAAGTACAAATTAAAGATTTTCCCGACATTAGATTCTTGATGCAAAAGTTCAAAATTTGGAAGTTTGAAAATTAGGGCAACAAATATGAAACCTCTCTAGGTTGTATTGGAATTTTGGGAGTGAAAACCCTTTGATATTTTGAGGGCAATTTCATTCAAAAGTTGCATCCTTGTTGAAAAATATTGTAGTTAGTTTATTATGTAGATTTGTAGAGAAGGGAACTTCAACTTACAATGTTTATTTCCATATATCATATTCAGATATATTACTATAATTTTCTAATTATTCCAAAATTTTGTTGTGTATTTCATGAATATAAATCAATTCTAGCATTTTTGTGAATTTTTATATCACATATGAAAATATTGATTAATTTTATGGCTTAGTTTATGTGAAATCAACACTATAAATTTTAATATTTTAGCTTTAAATTTGCATGGAGATTATTTTAGAAGTTCCATAATATATTTTATATTAAAATATGTTGGAGATATTTTAAATTTAAACATATTTTCATAAAATTTATGTTTGGTGCATTACAACCTTGTCCAAGTAGACTTGATGTACAAGTGAGGTCATCCTTAAAAGACCTCATGAATGTCCAAATGAAGAGCCCCTACCCATCCAGCAAGATCCATAAGCCGGATCCAACACTTTATTAGCAAAGGGGCACCAAAATATATAAAAAAAGGTCAAATTTTTCATCAAAACTTAGGCATATTGGACATCTTAAAGAGCCAAGAATTACAATAGAATGTGATCTTACACCTATAAGAGTTCGCTTATGTATAAAAGTCCAAGCAAAGGTACTAATTTTACCGAAACTTTTGCACCCCCAACAAAGATCCATTGATCATTAAGCATTGGGAAAGGCAAGATTTTTGAAGATGGTATTCCAATTTTACTAAATATCTACCTATTGAGCAATAAACATTGGGAAGGGGAAGATTTTGAAAGTGGTAATCCAAGTTTACTAAGTATTTATCTTTTTTGGCCCCACACCAACTAATTGTCTTCACTAGAAACTAAAAGAATATTGTTTTCTTTCATTCATTTGTCATATTTTCTTTGAAAGAGAGGTCACAAGTTCAAATCTCATAAAGGGTAAAGTATGTACGCCTCACTTGTAGCAAAATTAGATGTCTTCCACAAAGAGTAAGGGATAGCCCCATATTGCTATAAGCCCTTGTAGATCCATATACAGACTATCCGACATCATAAACTATAAAAGAATCTTTCTTTCTTGATAATCAAACTAAAATCCTTCCAACCCATTTTTTATTTTAGTTGGTAGTACTTTATCACACCAAAGATCATGCATGATTTCTTTGCACTCCCTCAATTTTGGAATGTGAAAGAGAGAGCCATAATCATATTAACTTAAAACTGGCGGTCTTTGTAGTTACGCCGCTTTGCCCTGCGGTCTGTGTTAGCTGCCACGGTCAGTACTCTGTCGCCACTTCAAGAGACTCAAATGTGTGTATCCGTGCATTTGTCATATGAATTTTCCCTGCACCATACAACACAGTGTTTTTGTTGTGTCGGTGAGGTGTTAGGTAAACTCGACTACCTAACACTTGTATTGCAAATATGACTCTAAAGTTAGATTAAACTATAAAAAAACAATTCAAAAATTGGCAATGGAAATTGGGTGCAAATTGATATATGTGAGAAGACGAATGTTCATTTTCCTACAAATTAAGTATGATCTAAAAAATCATAAAGATCGAAAAATTATTATTATTAATTTATTTTCGAAATAGTCTTAATTATTGATCATTTGGAAAGAGCAATACAAATTAGTGTTCTTATCAATGGTTAATAATGCATTTTATATTATGAATATAAGTGTAGATAACATTTCCATTGCATTTATTGAAATGAGTTGTATCATTTAGAAGTGTCTTATAGTTAAAATGTGGGGTTGCATATTAGACAAGTAGATTGGAATAGAATAGAGAAAGGATTTACAAAATTTAATTTCTCGTATACTTAACAAATCATTGTGAAGTAATTTTAAATGAATGAGGAGGTGTATTGACTAAATAAAAGAATGTGTTCTTGAAAATTTGATTGAATAACAAATCAATTTGAAGTAGTTTTAGATGAATGAGAAGGTGTATTTACTAGATAAGAGAACGTGTTCTTGAAAATAGAATTGAACAAAGTAACTACTTACTCATAATGCTTAACAAAGTAAAGTACATGTGTTGCTAGCAAACAATAAATTACAAACTTCATTTTTGTAAATTTAGTAATTCACCTATTTGTAATTAATGATCTATAAATATATACAAGTTAGAGCAATTGAGATTTAGAATAGGTTTTGGTGGTTTATATGATCGAAGCTTTGGATTTATTTTACCAAATTTTGTGGATAAAGTAGCCAATTAAATAGCCTTTTGCTTTTCAATGGCACTTATTAAGAAATAAAGTAGGTAAGCATGAATAAAACATTGCATGGCAATTAATGTGTGGCCACCAATGAAAAAAGAACATACCACCACTAACATTTTATAGCATATACTATAATATTATAATTTATCATAACTTCAATAAATATAACCACTGTTAAACATAAGCTTTCCTGAAATTAGTAGTCGTGTGTGTGTGCGCGCGCACGCGCATGCGGGCACACACCAATTATAGAAAAAGAACCAACAAAATTTCTTATTTAAAAACAAAAGAATAAAATTCAAAGTAAAAATAAATTTTAGTTTTAGTTTAAGCATGCATCAATAATTTGATGCAAAAAATATTAATTGGACATAAAATGGTTTATTTTCTATTATGGACAAGCATATGAAGTAACTATTAAAAGTTATAAGTGCATATGAGAATAAATCCAAACAATTCTAATATAGTTAATTTATTTTTGTAGTAGTTATGTACTTATTACAAATGTAATGTGTAGATCAAATAAAATGCAAACGCTTATTTGAAATGTTGAGTGAAACAAGTTAAGATGATTCAAGGTTGGTTGTCTTGTTAGCAGAGCAATATATGTTGATTAGCAAGTGCAAATAATATGATCTTTTGTACCTAGTCATTTGACAGTCTTTTTTAACAACATTACAAGGAAGTCTTTTCTTGGAATACATTCATTAATTGTATTAAACTGCTCTAGAAATTTCTGATGCAAATGTAATTGTTAAAATAATAAGGGATGTTTGTGAGTAGGTCTTGAAAACTAAAATTTTGATAAGCTAAAATTTGAATATTTAGAAGAGTATATTTGTTTTCCAACCCATGTTTTCTCATATATGTATTTTTTCTATATTTAACATGTCCAATATATATATTAGAATGTTATTCATTTGGAAGCAAGAACAATTACACCCAAATTTCCAATTGTACACTTGTATATATACTTTACAATAGTTATCTAATGGTTAAGTTTTTTATTGTTGAATATTAAGAGCCCATCATGAAGTTGTAAACTTCAAAGGATCGACCAAGAAATAAACCAACCACAAGAGAATGTTTCAACCAGAGCAAGAATGAACAATGGAGGGCACAATAGAATAATTGAGATGAATTGATATGATACAATGTATAAATGAGTCTTGCTTATAAAGGCAAGGTGATGAGGTAGATATGCAACTATCTGGTTACAATATTAAACAATGAGCTATGACTCATAGCTATCTAGAGTGATACCTAAGATAACTAACATGAACAATATGAAATGAAAGTTTCTTGTGACATCTAAGGTTTCATAAGTAAACTTAGCAATGTGAATAGGTGCTAACTATGAGCTAGTTAGAATATAACCTTATTCACACCAACACCCCCCTTAAGTGCAACTTAGGGAAATAAATTAGTATGCAAATGGTGCAAGGCTAATATGAAGATGCAATATATGGGTCCCGAAAAATAGGTCATGCTAGGTACCCATGTACAACTAATGATGCAACTAATCTCTTATTGACATAGAAAGGAGAGAACCATGTGGGACAAAACTCCTCTCCAAAAAAGAGATACAAATTATGTACAAGTGATAGAATGAGTAATGTATGGAGGTCTCAACATCAACACCCCACAACAACTACATCCATCATGAGAATCCAATCAATAGAATCCCCATAGGAGGGAAAGAGAGAGACTATGTAGCTCCCCAATAATGAATAATCACCTACAAGAATGGTAAGTGTTTGAGTACAAAACATGATCCAATGCCGACAAACCGCTTGTCTCCCCTTAAGAAGAAACAAAACCATGTATAGATACAAGTATGCTTCCCATGTAGGATATGTTGAAAAAGATATAATTTGCATGAAGAATGAAGATGATGTATCTGAAAACTTCTCAGGTGTCTCCTTGTCCAAGAGATATGATGATGCTACAATCCAATCACATACATTCTCCTTACCAATGAAAAGGGTGACAAATTAGAACTGTGTGGAAACTGAGGTAGAACAAACTCCAAAGATGAATATGCTGTGACAACATGAAGGAAATGGGCATTATTAAATAAGAGAGATAACCCATCAAACGTATCCTCCAAATATGAAGTGGAATAATGACAAATCAAGTAGATGAGATATTGGATTGGAATCCATCCTACAACCACAAATATTAAATATTGAATATGTCCTCCCAATTTGAAAGACAATGATGGTCCTACTAGTCAAGAATGATGGAAATCTCAATCAATGACTTTGGATAAGAATTCGATGGAAGTGAAGGTGGATCAACTATCTCTAAAGAAGAATTAGGAACCTCTGAAACAACCTCAATGAAAGTGTCAAAAACCTCCAAAGGATCATACTCATGGGATATCTTCTCTGAAGAATGAAGAGGAACAATAGGATCATTTGGGAATGGTTGAGCATCAAGATCTCCATATAACTCCCAAATGTGAGTCAAAAGAGCATTTAAGCACACTCAAAATCAACAATAGACTCGAAGATGTCATCATCAACATGCATAGTAATGACTTACAAGACTTGAGCCCTATTGCATTTTTAAGAAATATTTGAATGAGGTGTGGTAGGAAGAAGAATAAAATTATACAAATATGGACTATGATAATCTTCAAAATCTCAGAGATAGACCCAACACATGATTATAGAAACCTCCAAATATAACGTGCAACTGAAAAGGAAGCCCCCCAAAAAATTTACCTCTCCAAAAATTAGGATGACCAAGTTATCAAGTGAAAGCCACAAATAGAAAAAAATGAATAGATAGTACCTGGTCCTGAATATAGTAAAGGTGTGTGGACTAAATGATAGAGCTCCTTAATATCTTTCCCACACAAGAATAATAGAAAATCTAAGATTGTGGCAAAAAGTTATGAGCTCGGGATCCCAAATAGAAGGGTTGACTTCAAGCTACAAAAGATGTTGATAAATAGCGAAATCAGGCGGATTGACGTGCACACCACTACAGAGTTGGTAGAATCATCTTTCCAATGATATATGAAAGTGGTCCCTTGAAATATGTAGCTTCATGATGGGCTCTTAATCTTTCCAACAATTATAATGATATGCTCTTGACAAATGTGAAGAATTTTTTCTAATATATACATGATTAATTCAACAAAAAATATAATCACAATTACCATGTCCATATTTTGTTACATTCTAACAATATAAATATTAGTATTCTGAATACCTTCTCCTAAAAATATTCTTTACTTAAGCATCTAGACAAAATTTCCAGTGAAGTCCATGTTGAGAAACAACCCAGTATAAAATAACTTCTTCAAGTGTATGCATGTATAGAATTTGTTTCTTTAATCAAGGATTATTATAAATTAATTATGTGATTGCATAAATCAACAATGAGAAATAAATTAGTAAATCGTGTCAATAAAAGATTTACATAGAGAAGCCCTTTCAAAAAAATCCACACAAGAAAGAGGACAAGTATGTATTAATATTCAAGTGTGAGATTCATCCACAGGATAACATTCTCTTCACTCTAATGGTAGCTATGTACCTATAAATAGCCTCATCTAAAAGCACCATCTCATACCCTCAATATATAAGCATAGAGAGGAAAAAACCATAACCAGTTTATCAAAACCATGCTATCATGTAAAAATCCAATCTTGTTTCTTGGAGAGCATATTTCAAAAATAACAAATAAATTAGTAAATTCGCATAGACACCACATGGGTTCAATCAATTGTCCCACACCATAATAGTATCTTAAAATACTGCAAGTTAAATGAAATCTTAAAATTAACATTATCTCACTTGACATTATACATTGAAAATATATCCATCTAAGTAGAATGAATATAATTTAAGTATAAGTATCAAGGCCAGCAACCTTCTTGCACTAAGAGATCATTCGTGGTTTTTAGCTTTGTAAGTGATTTTGCAACATTATCCAAAGTGTCAAACTTCTCCAATAAGTCCTTACCATTCTCAACCATTTCTTGCAAAAATTGGTTACATACATAGGCATGCTTAATAACTATTAGTCCACGCTCAACTATTAACTTCTTTTGACTTCGACTAGAACCTCTTTTCCTTTCCTTCAAATCACGAATGATCTTGACTATTAGTCCACGCTCAACTATTAACTTCTTTTGACTTCGACTAGAACTTCTCCAATAAGTAGAGGTTGCTAGAACCTAATTTTTTCTCATTCTATTGAAAATTTAATGATATTAACTTTCCACGATCCATACTGTTTCTACTGAATGTTTCTAAATTTGATTGTGTATGTGTTATTTGCATCAACGTTTCTACTCCTTATATTCTTTTGACATCCTCACGATATATCACAAAATGTGATCCAATACAATAATGCAAAAAAATATCAATCTCAATATTTTGCAAAGCTCAAACAATGTTTAGAGTGTTTGACAAAGCTTTGTAAAATATTCTGCAATGATATACTGTGTTTTTGTGTTCCCAGCTACAGGAAAGACATAAAGAACAACTGAAGAACAGTAGTTACTTGGATAGGATCAAATTCCAGTTGCTACTGCTTCACAGATTTGATATTATATATTCAAAACCGCTCCAACAAATGCTTAAATTTCACATCTAAGGTTCTATTAAGATCTTGAACCGGCTAATTTTTGTTCAGTTGTATGTTTCTGCAGGCTGATACGGCCACTATATTGTATTTGTATGAAAGTTACAACATTGCATAGTTGTCTTTGTAATTTTGTTGCTCGTTTAGAACTATTTCTATTTATTAATGATATCAGATTTCCACAATCCATAATAATAAGTTGTTTCTATTTAGTTTTTAGAATAATTTTACCTATTAAAGTTGTTCCTTTATTCCTGACAACTTATTAATTGATTGTCTTCTTACTTACTGTGTATCTTATTCATTTACTTGGTTCAATAAGAAAAGAAAAAAAACCCTGTAAGCTATAAATGAGAGATTTGGAGAGTATCACGGGATGGAGGTGAAGTGGGTGGAGACAGAGAAGCGACCTTTATTGACAGTTGATAAAACATTAATTAAAACTGAAGCCTTCGTACGTACTTTCCTATTACTGATCACACACACTAAGACTGTTAGTCAATGAAAATATCTGAACCTGTCCAAATAATAATAATAATTAAGTAGGCGGTGGTCGTATGAAGGGGAGACCGTGTAATTTTCCAGAGGATACTGCTCTTGCGCTAGGTACCCAAAATATGGATAGAAAAAAGATTCATTGCAACCGCATTACGCAACAGAGATTACTGACCTGTGAAATACAATCAATTTTTTTTAGATCATATTGTACCTAATGGTAAAACATTGCATTACCTTACGTTTTGGACTTACCTTGATTTATTTGTTTTTATGTAAAAGTTGGTGAATTATTTTAATTTTTTTATTAGATTAAAGAATTAATATATAAAAGTATAGCAGTTTACAGCAACATAATAGCTGTAACATCAGCATTACACCATTATAACAGCAAAAAGATGACAGCATACTAAACAGCTACAACTGCTGTTAAAAACAAACTAGACATAACTTCTTAATAGTTGATGTTGAAGACATTGTTAAAATATAACAGCTGAATAAGAGCTGTTTTTCATTGCCAACACAAAAATAACATCCATGTAACTGAAGGTTGAAGCTTAAGGTAAATAAATGTAGCAAATTCTGGTAGAAGGTTGAAGCTGAAAAGAAACAACAACTTAATTAAATTTGAAAGGTGTATTTAAAGCATTTTGTCTATGTAATCAGAAATAAGAAATGAGAAATGCAATCGTAATGACAATGTGATGAGAAATGAGATAATTAGAAGTTGAGTAACAATTCATTTTTGAAACAATTTGACATGCAAATGACAGGTAAATGCATGAAATATGCCATGTTTTAGCTTTTGTGGAGGTTTTATTTTATTACTCCAAATAAAATAGAACCCTCACCATTTGTTTCCAGCTAGATTCACAGCTTTTTGCATGGAAGACTTTAATGGATTTGTATTCTTGGTGTTTAGTATTTTAGAAAAACATTTATTTTATAAATGATTCTCTTCTATTATGAGATATCTCTCAGCATATTTTTTTAAATATAAGTATATTAGTTGTAAAATGCATCTAAAAAGCAACCATTAAAAAGATAATTATTAAACATTAAATATGATTAAAAAAAATGGTTAACAAATTAACTCTACATGGCAAATTGGACGGGTCTTCCAGTTTAATCATTGAAAAACTAATAGATGACTCCCCTGAACTCTTTTACTTCTACAGAATTAGTTAGCAGGTAAGGAAAAGAAAAAAATTCATAAATGAAATTAGGTGTAAATGCAACAATTTTTCGCAGCCTGGATGGTTTGAAAACGGTCGTTTGTGACAGGAAACGCGTTTTGGTCGTCGACACACGAAACAACATTTTCTCGTCGTGTTTCTGGCAACATAGCTTTCTAAGTCGTCAAATAGAGAAGACTAGGTATGCAACTCAACTGTAGAACCCATCTTGCTATGATTCTACATTACTTGTTGAAGAGGCAAGAAGAGAAGAACATGAGCTAAAGCGTGTTGTAGTTGGCTTAACTTTGTCTCGTAGATATGCATGGAGAATTCGAGTCTATAGATTAGTTACATAATCATGAAGAGAGGAGACCAGGCAAATTATTTGAGTTTGTAGGACGAAGCATATTGTTTGAGTTTCTATTTCGAGGGGGAGAAAAGAGTGACACAAAGCTTGACATTGAAATTTCCAAAAAAATTTAATTTGATAAGTTTGTAAGAGTTAGAAATCATGTTGTGGACATGAGAGGATCTTTGAAGAGCGGTTTTTCATGATCATGTAAAATGGAAGAGCGAAATTATTTTACTTTTGATTGATCTTTGATCTCATATAATTTAAGGGTCTAGATTCATTTGTAGTTTATGCATCTATTATCTTGGATCAATTTTGCAGATACAAATATAAATATTATTTAAATTTGTGAGTGTGGATCCAACTTTTGAACTTCCAAATTTTGAACTTAAAATGGGTTCAAGCCAAACCCTTTTCAACTAATCGTGACCACAAACTTGAGTGTGAATTATTTAAAGTGCAAGGTAGATTGTTGTATAAAAGGATGAATCCTAATTTTTTACAATCATCTTGTTCTAGGTCATGAAGTATTTTAGAGAATTATTTTGTGATATCAATGTTAGCATAGCATGAGCATGACACCTATAGTTACATATGACTATGCTTATTGCATTATTATTTACCATGTCTTTGATCTTATCAAAACTATTGAATTGGATTTGGAGGTTTGACATAACGAAAACACCTTTGTCAAGCAAGCTACCAAGGTGTTTTTAGGCATCACAAATATTTATTCAAGGTCCATACACTAAGGTAAAGGTGAATTTAATAGCCAAATTTTGTCATATCAAATTAAAAAACAAGGTAAATTCTACACATCGACTAACAAATTTGAGCATATGAAAATCATTTACATAGTTGCAAAAATAATCCAAAATGATGGACATTAGATTTATCATTTTAGAGGTGGTCGTTTGACAAGGTGTATGGTGTTGTTATAGGGACAAATCATCTTGTACCATTAGTCACAATCAAACCAATATTATATCTTAAGTTAAGCATGATTATTTATTTAATTACTTTCTTGGCACATTTATTTATTGTTCAAGGCCTAGCTTAAATATTTCAGATTGATTTGTTCAAGGCCTATGCTTCATAAGGTTGGGATCAAATGCACTGAACCCTAGAAGAAGGATTGGAAGTGATAGATCTAGACACCCCTTTTAGAAATTGCAAGACTTTTAAAGGATACTTATGAATTTCCCACTACATTCACATGGTTTAAAAACTCAATACTAGGTATCTTCAATCCACACCCACTCAATAGCACTACATGTTTCAAATTGTCTAGCCCAACATTTTGGAGCCTAAATTGGCCCATGCTTCTCATGCCCTCCAAGAAGAGTCATGGAATAATATTTTTATGGTTGGCCTCAACCACCTTACTTGCCCTTGACATCTTCTGAGCCTTGTGATCATGAAGCCTCTAGATGGTTCAACTATGGAAATTTTCCTTGTCTTGGTTTGGTCATTTTTTTTTGTTTCTGACACTAATCGCTTGCTAAAGAAGAAAATGAAAAGGATATGATTACTAGTTGGGAGCTTGTTCTTGATAATCCAAATCCTACTAACATTTAAAGAAATTCAAAATGATCAATGATTCACCTCTTACTAGTGGCTTAGCTCTTGTCACTTAGTGGCCTTGTCTTTTCTCTCATTAGATTTGTCAACTAAGGCCTTGTTTAAACTTCAAGTATTGACATTTTTTGCCTACCTTTTTTTTTTGTGAATATGTGTAATATTATTATTTTTCTTTATAGAAATACATGATAGTTGTTCTTAAAAAACAATATGAAATATAATTTTAATTTTCAATTATCCTCATAACTATTAGTCCACGCTCAACTAGATTAACCTCTTTTGACTTTGACTAGAACCTATTTTCCTTTCCTTCAAATTGAATGAGAGTTAGACATTAAAATCACGAGTTGTATAAGTAGAGGTTGCTAGAACCTTTTTTCTCATTCTATTAATCCATAATATTTCTACTCATTGTTTCTAATTTGATTGTGTATGTGTTATTTGAATCAACGTTTCTACTACTTACATTCTTTTGACATCCTCACAATAGATTACAAAATGTGATCCAATATGATAATGCAAAAAAAAAAATATCAATCTCACTATTTTGCAAAGCTCAAACAATGTTTACAGTGTTTGACAAAGCTTTGTAAAATATTCTGCAAGGATATACCATGTTTTTGTGTTCCTAGCTACAAGATGTTGGAAGTAACGAGTACTCTGAGAGGGGGAGGGGGTGAATTAGAGTACACTAAATCTTTAAATTCATAATAACAATACTAAGATGGCCACAAAAACTAAAAACTAAGAGTCCATTTGAAAAACTTGCATCAACATGTGACTGTGAAAAGAACATAAGAGAAAACAGAATAAGTGTATCAGAGTACTAAACATAACTAAGAAACCAACACCATGACACAGTTTTTGTGCTGAGTGAAAACCCTCGAAATCCAACTAGATTTCATCATAGGAAAAAAAACACTCCAATCCTTTTATTAATCTTAAACACCAACCAATACATCCAATTTAGCAGCCCTGCTGCAAGGAGCTTCAACCCCTATCCTTTTCAACAATTTTTGAGTGGATTCATAATGATATATTTGCAATCTGTTTTGCAACTATTTTATCATGAACCTTTATTACAAAGCAAAAAATATGATATCCAGTAAGTCCGCCAACAATAGAGATCTCAAAATAAACAATACAGCTTTTCTTTCTTTCCACTAAAAACACACTTCAGCTTCACCTACATTTACATATTTATATCCCCTTCTTTAGAAATTGATACATACACATAAATGTATCCAAAGCATTAACTGAACCAGACAGTTAACCACTGCTCTTAAAAAAACTGATTTTGAGTTTATCGATCAGACCACAACCCGTGTAGGGTTTAATTTTAATATCAACTTCTCAATACAACCTATCCAAAAAGAACCCTTTCATAAGAATACAAATGCTTGATATGTACCCACAATATCACTGAAAAACCTTGATTAAAAACTGGAGGGTGAATAATAAAATCTTCTAAAGTAACCCTCGTATAGGGTAACCAACTAAAACAATCTTTATAACTGCTTTGATAAATCTCTAAAAATTTCTCGAATCATCCTGCAAAAACACTTGATATAATCATAGTAACAAACCCGTAAAGGGTTAACAAGAATCTACAATATAATTCCAATAACTACCTTTGAATCTGTAAAAATGAAACCCTTAACCTTTTGTCAAATCGTTTAAACAAAAAAATAGTTACTATGCTTCTACAGTGCCAGAAAATGAGGAAAGGACAAATAGTTATATGCAACTGAACCATTAAAAAACTTGCTTCATATTTCCTTTCGACACTTATCATTTCTCCTCAAAATGAAATTATTGTGTGCATACCTGTGATTAGAGAAAACGATAAGATTACCAGCAGTGAGCATGTGTAGAGATCTAACTGAAGTCTTTATCCTTGACAAGAAACCCATCAATGTCCAGAGCAAAGATGGGAGCAAGAAATAGTAGAAACACATAACCATCAAAGCATTCTCCCAGTTCTAAATCACCAAGCAAGTTCAGCTAAAAGCGGCAAAACAACAAGGGCTTTGGCAGTGAAAAGAAAGTATCAACAAAATAAACTGAGCTTTCTTTGAAGTCCGGAATATCCCCAAATCATAATAGATTTCCTTTTGACATCCGAGATGAACTCATAATGCCAACCACGTGAGTTAAAAGTAAACTGACTCAAGTCAAACTCAACCATGATCTATCATTGAGTTAAAGTGTGAAATAGGCTGAAATAATGATTGACATGACGTGGCAAATAAAACCCACATACTACCACCGAAGAGCCTTGTCATCAAGGACAAATAGAAAAGTCAACAAACTCCCCCTTTGTCCTTGATGGCAAAAACATAGCCACCATTGAACAGAGGGATAGAAGTATATCAACCATATCATGTAATCTAGACTTGGGAATCAAATACTCACCAAATTATTAAGTGAACCAGAAGCACTTCTGACATGCTGAAGCAGTTTGATGTACAAGTGCAAAATATATTGCCGAAAGAACTGAAAATCAAACTGTATCAATAACCAAGCATCAAATCAACTGAGTTAACTTTTAAGCATCAAACATCATTGAAAGATCAAAAAGATGATCAAATGTAAAGACCTGACAACCAAGATATCATTGTCAAGAATCAGAATTAGAAAACCAAGTTGTAACCAATCCGAACCAATAGAACATTGAAACTGTGTAAATCTGAAATAGTAGATATGAGTGAGCAATCTGACCATCAACCTCTGAACCAAAGCATCTTTGTATAACCTCTGAAACAGTAGATATAAGCAACAGAACCATCATGACAAGCATTATCCTCTAAAACAGTAGATATAAGCAACAGAACCATCATGACAAGCATTCTCCCCCTTTTTGTCAGCAAGGACAAAGAGGGCCTGGGTGGGAGCATGGTGAGAAGCTCCCCCATACTGGAGAAATTAGGTTGAAATAAAGGATTGAGAGTAAACTCCCAATCGATCACGCAACCGCATGAATGTATCCTTCGGTAAAGCTTTGGTAAAAATGTCTGCAACTTGTGCCTGGGAGGAAACATGAACAAGAATGATTTCATTTGTAGTCACTTGATCACGTAAAAATTGCAGTTTAAGTGCAACATGTTTGGTACGGGAATGCATCACAGGATTTTTTGAAATTTGAATAGCACTGGTATTGTCACAGAATATATTCATAGGTTTTGATATCACAACACCCAGATCTGCCAACTGATAAGACATCCAAAGCATTTGAGTACAGCAAGTTGTGGCAGCAATGTACTCAGATTCAGCTGTGGACAAAGTGACACAGTCTTGCTTCTTGCTGTGCCAAGAAACCAGCCGATCACCAAGGAAGAAAGCTACATCACTAGTACTGCGTTGATCATCAACACAGCCTCCCCAGTCAGCATCAGTATACCCTATCAATGTAAAATCACCATGTTTTGGATACCATAAACCAAAGTCTAGAGTACCTTGGATATATTTAAAAATTCGTGTTACAGCATTTAGATGAGATTGTCTAGGGTCAGACTGATAGCGTGAGACCAAACAAACTGCTTGCATTAAGTCAGGTCTAGAAGCAGTAAGATAGAGCAAGCTTCCTACCATAGACCGATATTTACTTTGATCGACATGTGGAGAATCATCAACCTTAACCAGCTTACACCCAGTTTCCATAGGTGTACCAACATGAGTACACTGGTCCATCTGAAACCTTTTTAACATCTCTTTTGCATATTTAGTTTGTGAAATAATAAGTCCATGTTCTAGTTGTGATACTTGGATACCCAAGAAAAAAGATAAAGGTCCTCGCATTGACAGTTCAAATTCAGATTCCATAATAGTTGAAAAAACTCTGTGATAATTCATCATTTGTAGATCCAAATATGATATCATCTACGTAGATTTCAATAGCTAGAAGATCATCACTAACAACTTTAGTATATAATGTACTATCAACACTGCCTTTAGTAAAACCTTTAGAAATCAAATGTGAATCAAGTATAGAATACCAAGCACGTGGTGCTTGTTTCAGGCCATAAAGTGCTTTCTTTAATATGTAAACATGATCTGTATAATCAGAAGATTCAAAACCTTCTGGTTGCTCCATATATACCTCTTCTTCTAAATATCCATTCAGAAATGTTGTTTTAACATCCATCTGGTACACTGTAAATTCCTTAAATGAGGCATATGCAAGAAACATTCTAATGGATTCTAAACGAGCTACAAGAGCAAAAGTTTCCCCAAAATCTATCCCTTCTTGTTGAGCATACCCTTTGCACACAAATCTAGCTTTGTTTCTAATAACTTTTCTTGATTCATCTAACTTATTCCTGAAAATCCATTTTCCCCCAATTACATTTTTGTCTTCTGGACGAGGAACAAGTTCCCATGTTTTATTTTTCTCAATTTGATTAATTTCATCTTTCATTGCATTTAACCAGGATTGATCTTTTAAGGCTTCAGAAACATTTTGTGGTTCAAAATCTGTTAAAAGACAAAAATGCTCAGCCATCTGAGCTTGTTCTATTTGTTTTGCCTTTCTACGAGTTATTATACCAGCATCTTTATCACTTTCAAGATGTCGTTTAGCAATTATCTTGGAAGGTGTTTTCTGAGGTATATCTTCCTTAAAATTAGGAACTTCCTCTTGTTTACTTGAGCTGGGTTCATCCACTTTGGTACCAACTGGTTCATTTGATGTTGAGGCATTGCCGACTTCTAAATTAGATTCTTCATCAACATCTTGAATCTGATTTTTCATCACATTCCGATTTTCATTGAATACTACATTAACAGATTCAACAATTTTATTCAAGCGTTTATTAAAACACTTATATGCTTTGTTGTTTGAAGAATAACCTAAGAAAATTCCTTCATCAGATTTAGCATGAAAACTATCAAGATTTTCAAAATCATTCTTGATAAAACACTGACAACCAAAGATTCTAAAATGCTTAACAGATGTTGTTTTTCCATACCAAAGTTCATAAGGAGTGCAAGTTGTTCTCATTCTGATTTGTACTCTGTTTAATATATATACGACTGTATGAACAACTTCTTTCCAATATTTATCAGATAGATTAGATTCATTAAGCATAGTTCTTGCCATTTCTTTTACAGTTCTGTTTTTTCTTTCAACTACCCCATTTTGTTGGGGAGTCCGAGCAGCAGAGTACTATCTTTTAATCCCATGATTTTCACAATACTCAACAAAATCTTGAGAAGTGAACTCACCTCCCTTATCTGATCTTAGGCATTTTAGTTTCAAATCAAACTCTTTTTCAACCATTTTTCTAAATATTTTAAACCTATCAAAAGCCTCTGACTTATGCTTGAGAAAGGTTACCCATACCATTCTGGTGTAGTCATCTATGAACAACATAAAATATTTTTCACCATTCAGTGACTGTGTTTTCATAGGACCACACAAATCTGTGTGAACTAATTCTAGTGGCCTTGAGGACAGAAACTCCTTAGATTTGAAAGATGACTTAGTTTGTTTGCCTTTTACACATTCACTGCAAACAGAGTTTGTAGGTCTACTAATCAGAGGTAGACCTCGAACATTTTCATTTTTGCTGATTCTGACCATATTATCGAAATTAACATGACCAAATCTCTTATGCCGTAACCAATTTTCATCTATATAACTCATAACACACATGCCTGCACTTTGTTCTTGATTTTTGGAGTCTGACAAATGATACAAATTACCAAGTGTTCTGAAACCATTTGCTATTATTTTCCCTGACTTTTCTTTAATCACACATCCGTAAGAATTAAACACAACTTGACGTCCACTATCACAAATCTGACTAATGCTTAGCAAGTTATACTTTAATCCTTCAACATAATAGACATCATTTATAGGAGTGTCTTTGTTTATCATGATTGTTCCCATTCCAGTAATGTATAGACCTGTATTGTCACCAAATTTAACAAAACCTCCTGGATGATTTTCTAAAGCTGAAAACTTGTTTTTGTCTCCTGTCATATGATGAGAACATCCGCTATCCAAAACCCAAATAGAAGATTTGGTAGATATTAGAGCTATTTGAACAAGCATAGATTGTTCAAGTTTGGGTCTCCACATTTTTGCAGGTTTTTGTAACTTTTTACAGTACTTAGAAGTGTGACCATATTGATAACATGTAAAACATCTTATGTCTCTGACAAAACCAGAAGATTGTTTATGACCAAAAATAGGAACTCTAGCAAATCTGCAAGTATTTACTTTATGCCCAAACAGATTACAAAAATGACAATAGCCATGGAAAAATCTGTTATTCGGAAACTGATTTCTGTTTGTTGTTACAGAATTATGATGTGAAGTTTCACCTTTTTCAGTAGAACGTTGTTGTTTTTCAAGAGTGTATACTTGTTTTTGTAGTGTACTAATTTCTTGTTCTTTTCTTTCAATAAGACTTCTCTGAGTTTCAATAACCTTGTTTGCATTAACTATATCAAGTTGTAAGATCTGATTGGAATCTTCATAAGAAATTACAAGTTTCTTAAATCTTTTTACTTCTTGAAGAGCACAAAGAAGCTCTTCTTCGAGATTTACATCTTCTATTACAACTTCAGAATCTGGTTCAGATTTTACTGCAACTGGTTTTTCAAATTCAACTTTGGTCATAAATAGTGTTTCACAACCATCATCATTTGACTCATCAGATTCATCTTCAATCTCTTCTTTTGACATAAGACTCTTCTTTTTAAAATTGTTCAACCTTTTATTAGGATTCCAAGGTTTTTTAAACATTTTTTCAGATTTATCCTCATCTTTACTTAGATCTAAATATGGACATTTTGCTGCAAAGTGTCCAGTTTTACCACAGCCAAAACATTTAAACTTTCCTTGAAACTTCAGCCTGAGTTTCCTAACCAGTAAAGTTTCAAAAACATCAGATAATTCAGACTCACTCTCTTCCTGTTTCTCAATTTTAAAAGTTGTTTCCTTAGAGGTAGAAGGGGTATTACCAATTCTCATTTCATAAGCAGTAAGTGTACTTTGAAGCTAATGCACAGTCATTTTAGAGAAATTTTTCTTTTCTTCAAGAGCAGATATCTTAGTTTCAAATTTTGGTAATAATGTTCTAATTACTTTTGCAACCACATCATGTTCATCAATTTCTTCACCAAGACCCTTTTGGGCATTTACAACTTCATCAATACGAAGAAAATAACTTGCCACTGACTCATCATTATTCATTTTCAAATCATCAAACTGAGTTTTTAACGTAATCAATTTTGATTCTTTAACCTTTCATTACCTTGATAAATGGATTCAAGATTTGTCCATACCTCATTGGCTGATTTGAAGTACATTACTTTAACAAATACTTCTTTTGATAACCCACATAGAATTGCAAAGCGAGCTCTCTTATCCAGTTCATATTTTGTCTTTTCATCTGCATCAGTAGGTACAGTAGATGGTACATCATACTTGTTAGATACAACTTCCCACATTCTGACATCCAAATAATGAATAAATGCTTCCATTCTAACTTACCAAAAAATGTAATATGTGCCATCAAATAAAGGAACTCTAGTGAGCGAGGCACCTTCGGCTTGAGACATGACAACTTCCAAAATAACCAGGATCGATCCTAGGACAAACCTATGAGGACCCTACGCTCTGATACCAACTGTTGGAAGTAACGAGTACTCTGAGAGGGGGAGGGGGTGAATCAGAGTACACTAAATCTTTAAATTCATAAGAACAATACTAAGATGGCCACAAAAACTAAAAAACTAAGAGTCCATTTGAAAAACTTGCATCAACATGTGACTGTGAAAAGAACATAAGAGAAAATGGAATAAGTGTATCAGAGTACTAAACATAACTAAGAAACCAACACCATGACACAGTTTTTGTGCTGAGTGAAAACCCTCGAAATCCAACTAGATTTCATCATAGGAAAAAAAACACTCCAATCCTTTTATTAATCTTAAACACCAACCAATACATCCAATTTAGCAGCCCTGCTGCAAGGAGCTTCAACCCCTATCCTTTTCAACAGTTTTTGAGTGGATTCATAATGATATATTTGCAATCTGTTCTGCAACTATTTTATCATGAACCTTTATTACAAAGCAAAAAATATGATATCCACTAGGTCCGCCAACAACAGAGATCTCAAAATAAATAATACAGCTTTTCTTTCTTTCCACTAAAAACACACTTCAACTTCACCTACATTTACATATTTATATCCCCTTCTTTAGAAATTGATACATACGCATAAATGTATCCAAAGCATTAACTGAACCAGACAGTTAACCACTGCTCTTAAAAAAACTGATTTTGAGTTTATTGATCAGACCACAACCCGTGTAGGGTTTAATTTTAATATCAACTTCTCAATACAACCTATCCAAAAAGAACCCTTTCATAAGAATACAAATGCTTGATATGTACCCACAATATCACTGAAAAACCTTGATTAAAAACCAGAGGGTGAATAATAAAATCTTCTAAAGTAACCCTCGTATAAGGTAACCAACTAAAACAATCTTTATAACTGCTTTGATAAATCTCTAAAAATTTCTCGAATCATCCTACAAAAACACTTGATATAATCATAGTAACAAACCCGTAAAGGGTTAACAAGAATCTACAATATACTTCCAATAACTACCTTTGAATCTGTAAAAATGAAACCCTTAACCTTTTGTCAAATCGTTTAAACAAAAAAATAGTTACTATGCTTCTACAGTGCCGGAAAATGAGAAAAGGACAAATAGTTATATGCAACTGAACCATTAAAAAACTTGCTTCATATTTCCTTTCGACACTTATCATTTCTCCTCAAAATGAAATTACTGTGTGCATACCTGTGATTAGAGAAAACGATAAGATTACCAGCAGTGAGCATGTGTAGAGATCTAACTGAAGAAGTCTTTATCCTTGACAAGAAACCCATCAATGTCCAGAGCAAAGACGGGAGCAAGAAATAGTAGAAACACATAACCATCAAAGCATTCTCCCAGTTCTAAATCACCAAGCAAGTTCAGCTGAAAGTGGCAAAACAACAAGGGCTTTGGCAATGAAAAGAAAGTATCAACAAAATAAACTGAGCTTTCTTTGAAGTCCGGAATATCCCCAAATCATAATAGATTTCCTTTTGACATCCGGGATGAACTCATAATGCCAGCCACGTGAGTTAAAAGTAAACTGACTCAAGTCAAACTCAACCATGATCTATCATTGAGTTAAAGTGTGAAATAGGCTGAAATAATGATTGACATGACGTGGCAAATAAAACACACATACTACCACCGAAGAGCCTTGTCATCAAGGACAAATAGAAAAATCAACACAAGAAAGACAAAGAACAACTGAAAATCAGCAATCACTTAGATAGGATCAAATTCCAGTTGCTACGGCTTCACAGATTTGACACTATATATTCAAAACAGCTCAACTCACATCTAAGGTTCTATTAAGATATTGAACTGGTTATTTTTGTTCAATTGTATGTTTTTGCAGACTGATACAACCATGATATTGTATTTGTATGCAAGTTACAGCATTGCATAGTTCTCTTTATAATTTTGTTGTTCGTTTAGAGATGTTTCTGATTTGTTTTCAGAACAGTTTTGACTATTAACCTTGCTAGTTTATTCCTTGAAAAAAAAAAAAAAAAAAAACTTTGTAAAGTATTATATTAACATAGGTATTAAGCTATAAATGAGAGATTTGGAGAGTATCACGGGATGGAGGTGGAGTCGGTGGAGACAGAGAAGCAACCTTCGTTGACAGTTGATAAAACACTAATTAAAACTGAAGCCTTCGTACGTACTTTCCTACATACTAAGATTGTTGGTCAAGGAAAATTGCTCAACCGCTCCAAATAAAATATTAATCAAGTAGCCGGTGGTCGTATGAAGGGGAGACTGTGTAATTTTTCAGCGGATACTGCTCTGGCGCTACGTACCTAAAATATGGATAAAATTGATACAGATTACAGAACAAAGATTAAATTTGGTAGCCGTATGATTGACCTGTGAAATACAATCAATTTTTTGATCATATTGTAATGGTAAAGCATTGCATTACCTTACGTTTTGGACTTACCTGGATTTATTTATTTTTATGTAAAAGTTGGTAAATTATTTTAATGTTTTTATAAGATTAAAGAATTAATATATAAAAGTATAACAGTTTACAGTAACATAATAGGTGTAACATCAGCATTATAACATTACAACAGTAAAAACATTACAACAGCAAAAACTTAATAAAATGATAGATTACAAAACAGTTTTTTTTAATTGGAGTAAGCAATTTCAAATTACAAAGATGAAAGTCAGTTGTAAGTAAACAGTTGTTACAATAATAAACACAGCAACACGATGTCACTGGAAAACACACAGCAACAACACGAAATTGGTTTCAAAACATCAGAATTACATGATATCATCAGCAGAAGTAAATGTCTCATGGATACAATCACGTGATATCATCAGCAAAAATAAAAGTCATGGTTGCTGTCATCTTCAACAAATAAAATCATGGCTGCTTTCATCTTCAACAAATACAATCATGGCTGCAATAAAGGTTCCACCATTTTGTACAATCCGCTCCAAAGCAATGTCCATCATAAGAAACTTCTTCCAGATCGTGAGAAACGGCCAGCGTTGTCCTTTGGATCAGTAACCTGCAAAGTGGCTTCAAATGCCTGGATCTGAGCTTGCAAATTGACCAAATTATTTTGGAGATCAGAGTTAGCTTGGAGATAATTCTTGAGGATAGTGACCTTGAGTGAAAAATTGTCAGCAAGCAACAAGACCTCAACTTGTAAGGGGAAAAAGCTGTGAGAGAAGGAAGCTAAGCAACAAACTCTCCAAATGAACCTGGGGATAGTTTGCTTGGGTCTGAGAAATGATGTTATGGTTTTGGAAAACTCCAAGAAGTGTTGATCGCTAAGTCCATTTTGAGAAAAAATAGCAGGGAAAATGGAGGACAAATGGAACTGAAGAGTATGAGTGTGAGGGAAGAGCCAAAAAGCGTGCTTAATAGTCTCTTTTTTTATCACAAAGGGGCATGAAGGAGAGAAAGTGATGAAAGAATGACGATTCCTAATAGGCAGTTTAATGTGAAGAACTTTCCTTGCAATTCATTGGTATTGAGCATCAGCTTTGGACTTCCAAATCTGGGAGCTTAGCTTATTTCATCTACCTTGGGTAAAATTGCATCTCCACTTAAGGTTGAGGCATGGAGCAAAGGCAAAGGGAGGGAGAAGTTGTCGATAAACCATCTTAAGAGGAAAGTAGCTAAAGCTATGATTATTGGGCCATTTCCAATCTTTGAGAAAGTTATCGTGGCAAGGGGTCGATAGCAAACATAATAATTCAGGGTTAACAAGTTGCTAGATTTCAAAATAACATTCTTGTTAGCTGGAGAGAGTTTCAATTGTGCTTTGAGATGGTCTGATGTTAAAAACAAACTAAACATAATTTCTTAATAGTTTGTGTAAACGTATAAATCTGACCAACCTCATTCCCCTTATTAATTAAATTAATTTCTCCGCATTCATCTATTTGATTAAATAAGTTACTCAATTTATTTAATTAAGTTCACCTAAGTCTTTTCTAACCTTTAACTAAATAGATTTCACTTTATTTAATTAATTCCCCCTCCTCCCCTTTTAATTAAATTGATCTTTGAAAAAAAAAAAATCTAATTTATTTATTAATATCTCCCACTTGTATTTATGCAAGTTGCATCTATTTGATTGAAATAAAGTAATATTATTTTAATTAAGTTCATTTTCCCTCCACTTGCATTTTCCTACATCTCCCACTTGCCTCCTTAACCCCCTTCTAGATTCTTCTAATCAATTCCAATTTAGCCTAATCCATCTCCTAAATATTGTCACATCCCTAAGCAAAGGGAAGTCACTTCTCAAAGCCTCAAAAGTCTTTGAAAACTATTAAAGGCTTTATGTCCTCAACAAGTTAACCCTCAAAGTCTTCCAAACCATTAAAGACTCTTACATAACCATTAATGGTTAACTCAACCTTCTTGCATGATTAGAGAGACTTTTTCTCTAACTCAACCCTCATCTAACCCAAGGGTCTCATCAAACATTCATGGCTTTAACCTTGGTTGTCCTTTTAACCCTTGCACAAGAGTTTATTCCTTGGAATAAAGCTTTATCCAATGGATAATCCTAGTCTAACCTTAACCCTTACCTCCTAAGGTAACCTCCATGTCTTCTCAAGCATTTAATGCTTCTTTCATCTCCTCTCAAGCAACCTCTTGTTGACAATTGTCACAATTTCATTGGTGAGAATTGTGAACATGGATTGATTAACTTTCAATCCCAACCCTTGTTAAAATTATTCAATCTTGACCATCCCTATTTTCCCTATAAATAGAGCTCTCATCCTTCATTTTAAGGATCCAAGTTTTATGCATCTAACTTATAGAAATTTTACTAAGCATCTAACCTCTCTTTGTTAAAACACATTAAGCATTTAGAAGCATTTTTAATATCATAGCATATCCATGTTAGATTAGTATATCATTGCTAGGATAATTAGTTAATCTTATCATCATCTTTATGCTAGATTAATCATCATAGATTTAATAGCATACATATCTAGAAATGCATTCATTCTTATAATCAAACATCACTCGTTCTTGTAGTTGTCATTCCTAAGTCACTTTGCTCAGTGATCTAAGAGCAAAAACATTGGCTGCAGGGATCGTGTGAGATAGAGAACAATGGGACACCCCTTGGGAAGTTGAGCTATTCAATATAGCTCCTATAACTTGCACCAATAGTCTCATTGGTGTGTGGACACTTTGAAACTAGACTTTTACGTTTATGTCGCCCATATTTCCCACACACAGTTTGAATTGTGCTTTGAAATGGTCTGATGTTAAAAACAAACTAAACATAATTTCTTAATAGTTGATGTTGAAGACATTGTTAAAATATAACAACAAAAACTAAACATAGCTTCTTAAGGATTGTTTTTCATTGCTAGCACAAAAAAAATATCTATGTAACTCAAGGTTGAAGTTGATGGTAAATAGACGTAGCAAATTTCGGTATAAGGTTGAAGCTGAAAAGAGGACAACAACTTAATTAAATTTGAAAGGTGTATTTAAAGCATTTTAACTATGTAATTAGAAATGAGAAATAAGAAATGCAATCATAATGACAATGTGACGAGAAATGGGATGATTAGAGTAGTGTATAAGAAAATGACACACAATTTTATTGTAAAATGCATCTAAAAATAAACCATTAAAAATTTAATTATTAAACACTAAATATGGTGAAAAAATGGTTAATAATTTTACTCTTCGTGACAAATTGGACAGGTCTCCAGTTTAATCATTAAAACACTAATACATGATTCCCCTAAACTCTTTTACTTCTAAAGAATTAGTTAGCAAGTAAGGAAAAGTAAAAAAATCATAAATAAAATTAAGTGTAAATGCAATGATTTTTTCGCAGCCTAGATGGTTTGAAAATGATCATCCATGACGGGAAACACGTTTTGGTCATCAACACGCGAAACAACATTCTCTTGTCGTGTTTCTGGAAACATAGTTTTCTGAGTCGTAAAATAGAGAAGACTAGATATGCAAGTCAATAGTAGAACCCATCTTGCTATGTATCTATATTACTTGTTGAAGAGGCAAGAAGAGAAGAACATGAGGTGAAGCGCATTGTAGCTGGCTTAACTTTGTCTCATAGATATACATGAAGATTTTTAGTCTATAGATTAATTACATAATTATGAACATAGGATAGGAAACTAGGCAAATCATTTGAGCTTGTAGGACGAAGCATATTGTTTGAGCTTCTATTTCCATGCGGAGAAAAGAGTGAGACAAAGCTTGACATCGAAACTTTCAAACAATTTAAAATTTGATAACCTTGTAAGAGTTAGAAATCATGTTGTAGGCATGAGAGGATCTTTGAAGAGCAGTTTTCCATGATCATGTAAATGGAAGAGCAAAATCATTTTACTTTTGATTGATCTTTGATCTCATATATTTTAAGGGTCTAGATTCATTTGTAGTTTATGCATCTGTTATCTTGGGTCAATTTTGCAGATACATATATAAATATGATTTAAATCTGTGAGTGTGAATCTATCCTTTGAACTTTCAAAAGTTGAACTTAAAATGGGTTCAAGCTAAACCCTTTTTCGACTAATCGTGACCCATCAACTTGAGTGTGAATTATTTAAACTGCAAAGTAGACTATTGTATAAAAGGATGAATCCTAATTTATTACAATCATCTTGTTCTAGGTCATGAAGTATTTTAGAGAATTATTTTGTGATATCAATGTTGGCATAGAATGAGCATGACACTTCCAGTTACATATAACTATGCTTATTGCATTATTATTTAGTGTGTCTTTGATCTTATCAAAACTGCTGAATTGGATTTGTGGGCTTGACATAATGAAAACAACTTTGTCAAGCAAGGTACCAAGGTGTTTTTAGGCATTGCAAATCTTTATTCAAGGTCCATACACTAAAGTCAAGGTGAATTTAAAAGCCAAATTTTGTCATATCAAATTTTAAAAAAAAAGGTAAATTCTACACATCGACTAACAAATTTCAACACACGAAAAATCATTTATATGTAGGTGCAAAAATAATCCAAAATGATAGTCATTAGATTGATCATTTTAAAGGTGGTTGTTTGACAAGGTGTATGTTGTTGTTATGGGGACAAATCATCTTGTACCATCAGTCACAATCAAACCAATAGTATATCTAGAGTTAAGCATGATAATTTATTTAATTACTTTTTTGGCACATTTATTTATTGTTCATGGCCTAGCTTAACAATTCCGGATCGATTTGTTTATTATATATTGCAAAATTAATTAACTTACCATAGGATTATTTAGTAAGTGATTTTTATTAATGGAGAGGGAATCAATAAGGGCAGCCCAACAACTTGGATCTTCACTCGATAATTCCCTTGCATCACTGCTCAAGACAAGGTGAGTCCCCCCGATAAACCCATCAAATGATGGAAACAACCCAAAAGACATTGACATTGGGCGAACTTGGCGAAACTCAAACCTTGGACCTACATGGGAAGAACCCAAAGCCTTAGCATGAGGTTACGAATTGGGCATCGAGGTTACCCCCATTTATGTAGGTTTTAATTATTCACATACATATATAAATCATAAGAATTTGGGTAAACTTTAGAAGGCTATTAAGGATTTTAATAATTTTATGTATTTATACTGGGTAAGTGCACAAAGATGGTGTTCAAAAAGGGGGTATAAGTGGACACATTTTTTCTGAAATCAGGTGAACCTGAACTTGGAGGCAAAATTTGAAAGTCGTCCACTCAAGATATGAAGATAATCAAAGAACAAATATTGTAGTACTCTGAATCTAGTTTCCAAACTACTAAACTTTTTCAAAATTGGATAAGATTAAGGGGGTCAAATCCTTCACGCACGAAAAACTGACCCTGATTTTTTCTGAAAAACATAACATAGTGTCTGACATGTGTATCAAAAAAGTCATAGTTAGATTTAGTATTTTGACAAATCCTTTGCAAAAAAGATAGTTAAGAGTGAGCACTAGAAGATGTGTATTTTTTTGTAATTTTTTGTTGAGTATTTTGTTTTTTATGATTTTTCCAATCGAGCACATCCTGAAAATTAGGTACATGTTCGTGCACGAAGCATAAGTTGCACTAAACAAATCGAAAATACAATTTATTTTTTTCAAATTGTAAAGAATCAAGTGCACTATAATAATATTTTTTTAAAAAAAATTTGGATAAGTATATCTAAAGTTATTCAAAAAATGGTGCACCTATGTCTGTGAGAACTATGGAGACACTAGTAAAAGAAATTCAATAATAATATGTTATTGTTGTTCAAATTGAAAACAAATTATATGGTTAGAAAACTCAGAAGATGGGTGAAAATATGCTGGAAATTTTAGAAATACCCATTTTATGAAGTGTAAACCTGATGATGACAAAGTCGATAAACCAAGTTGATAAAATAAAACACGTCAAAACTGAGAGAAATGGAGGGAAATCAAACTTCCAATCCGTAGCTTTGTCATCCAGGCCTATTTCCAAGCCTAAACAGTCAAAAGCACGTATGGGGTACTTATTGTTTAAAAAGCGTGTACGGGGTATTTATAGTGTAAGTAGCGCGTATGCGCTTGTTTCCCTATAAACAGCGCGTACGAGCTATTGTATAATATGATATTCTATGTATAATATGTGTATATACATATAATATATGTAATATATAATATGTGTATATACATATTGTTGGTGTAAATAAATATTCATTTTGGATATTATTACACTTACTTAAGTTAACTTAGGATAATGCATCTCTTCGTAGTTTGGATTTGAGACACTTAGGGAAGTGTGCACATAGGGATAGAGCTTGTAGGAGAAATTCCACCTTTTGTGGTCTTATTTTGCTGTTACACTCCACATTCGGTGGGTCATCCACCTCTTGTGGAATATTATATTATTTCTCCTACCTACCCCTAGTATTTCTTACCTACCCTTGTTTCTCATTGAGCCACATGTCATATTTGTGTGCTCATACATCCATATGGCCTTGCCTATATAAGCAGGCCTATATTCATTGTATTGGTTAATCCAGTTGATCATTTTGCATATTGATGAGAATACAGTTTGTTATTGTCATTCTATTGTCTATTTTATGCTTTTCATTGTGCCCTTGATCTTGGCAAAATCCTACATGGTATCAGAGCTATTGGAGCTTCATTGATTGGTTTTTGGAGACATCGTGGAAGGCTTCTATTTTCGGATTTGGGGATCTTCATTTTTTGGGGGCGTCATACAACAATTTGGACATCACCATTGAATCCGGGAGGCCGTTTCCATAAATTTTGACTATAAAGTCGACCTATTTTGGTGAGAAATTTTTTTTCCCCATTTTGGCTATTATCATACGGATTTCGAAATTTTTTTATTTATTTTTTGGAAAAAAAAAATTCTGAAAAATTTTGAAAAAAAGTTTTTTTTGTGCGCTGTTTTGGGGGTCCGCAGACCCCCCCATACTTGCGTGTTCCACTTGTTGCAGGACGTACCTGCTGTCACCGCCGCCCGTACTTGCCAGTCTCTGCACCCGTGTACCGCCCGCTGCAGTGTACCACCCGAGAAGTCGCCGCCGCCGGCCGTCCCATCCTCCCGGCTCCGCACGTCGCCACCGCCGCTTGCTACTATCGCCGCCGCCGGCCGTCCTATCCTCCCAGCCCCCTCAACCACCGCCACCGACAGCCTCGGCTCCCGGCCCGCCGCCGGCCCCTCGGCTCCAGCCACTCCCTCCGCCGGTGACCACCAAAACAGGCGGCCTCACGTCCGCCACGTGGCGGGCGGCCATTGGCCCATGGTCGACTTCTGTACGCCACGTCACATGCGCCACACAGTCCGTCTGTACGCCACTGTACAGTGCCACGTCAGCATCCGTACTGCATAGTCACCTGCCCAATCAGCAGTCCGTACAGTACGGACGCCCATTCAGCAGGGAGGCAAAGTTTTTGCGACGGTCATACGATCGTCAAATTTAACACAGTGAATTGCTGACGTCAGCGCCACATCAGCATTTTTTGAAAATTTTTTGACCCCTCTCCATTGGGCTTTTCAGTTTTGCAGTCCAACTTTGAAAGGCCATATCTTGCTCATTTTTGTTCCTTTTTTGGTGCAATTTTTTTTGAAATGGGCTAAAATTTCATGATCTTCACAGTGGTGTAGTTATTTTCTGATTTTGGCGCACAGGTTTTTCAGAATTTTTGGATTCTCTCAGCTGTACTTGTCCAATCCTCAATTCTGCAACTTCAAAGGCCTCATTTGAGCTCATACGACCTCCTTTTCAGGTGCCGGTTTTTTTTTTAAGTGCTTATTTTTTCGTCTACTTTCAGCATCTATGATCAGATTTCAAAGATTTTGAGTGGAAATTGTACTTTCAGATATTGGTCTTATTTGGCCTATTAGGTACTTGTAAATTGCTTGGATCTTAGTAAGATCTCTTGCATTATCAGTTTGAGTCTCTTTTGGCCTTATTGAGGCAGTTGTAAAATTGTAATCAAAAGTCCACTTTGCTATTTTTTGCAAGTGGCCCATTGTATACGCACTACTTACAAAGTGTCAAATCATCACATTTGGGGGGGGTTCTTTGATTGAGTGAATTTGGGGGGGTGTCTTGTGTGATTGTGCCTCTCTTTGTGCTCTTTCCATTTTTGTTGCAATGAGTCCTAATAAATTTCCACCTCTAACTCCACATAATTATGCATCATGGAAAATTAAAGTATGGAGTAAATTAATGGAAAAGGGTCTCACACACTACATAGATGGAACAATTACAGCACCACTTGATCCTAAGGCTAATCCAATTGATCAATTAGAATGGCTCACAAAGAATTGCATGGCTCTTGGAACCTTATGCAAGTATGTATTAGATGACCTCATTTTTCACATTGAGAAGTGTAAAACAATCAAAGAGGCTTGGGATATGTTTCAGAAATTGTATGGTCAAGTTGATAAAATTAGAGGTTATCAGATTGACAATGAGCTCACCAACTTGGATCCCAAGAGTTTTGATACAATCCAAGATTATGTCACCAAAGCAAATGAGCTAAGAGCAAAGCTTAAGGATTGTGGAATTGACAAAAAGGATGCTCAGTTGATATTCAACTTGTTGGACAAGCTTGCACCAGAATATGCAGCATTTGTGTCTAGCTTCCAAACTCATCGTTTGACAGTGGGGAGTTCTTATGTTATGCCTTCATTTGATGCTTTCACAGAAATGTTGATATTGGAACAATCTAAGTTGTTGAACATGGGGTTTCTCAAGTCTTCAAAGTCCAAGGCTTTGGTGGCTAATCAAAGGAATCAAGGAAGTCAAGGCAAAGATTCCAACAAGAAGAAGAAGCAATCCAAGTCTAAGCCACACCAGGAAAAAGGACAATCATCCTCTCCATCACAAGGCGATTTTTCATCCTCTTCCAAGAAGGGGACACCACCTAAGAAGGATAAACCAACTTGTGCATATTGCAAAAAGTATGGTCATGATGAGCATCGATGCCACGCAAAGCAAGTTGATGAGTTAACCAATCTTCTTAAGAAAAACAACATCAACTTGCCATCCGCCTACACAAAGAAGGATTCAACTCCTTCCTCTTCTTCACAGTCTAAGGGATTGTGGCTACAACAGGTTCTTCACAGCAATGGATACTTGACTCGGGTGCCTCATATCACATGGGTTCTACAAAGGAGCAGTTTTCTTCATTGGATCCATCTAAGGTACCTCACATTTACATAGGTGATGACACACAAGTAGAGGTTGAAGGGAAAGGTTCAGTTGACATGGATGATGGAACATTTGAAAATGTTCTCTATGTTCCTAACTTGTCTACCAACCTTCTCTCCATCTACCAAATCACTCACTATGAGAATGGGAAAAAGGTTGAGTTTACACCAGATTCAGTTGTGGTAAAGGAACTTGATGATGATGCCTTGGTAGCAGTGGGACAAGTCAATGACAACTCAAGGCTTTATTCATTCTCCCACTTTGTGCCAAGTTCACCTTCTAGGGCCTTGCTTACTCATTCAAATTCAGAAAGTAAGCTATGCCATGAGCGGTTTGGTCACCTCAACTACCGCTATCTTCAGAAGCTCAGCACTAAAGACATGGTCACAGGTCTACCTCGAATCAGTTTTTTAGAGGGTGTATGTTTAGGTTGTTCCATGGGCAAGCATCCCGAAGAGAAGTTTGATAAAGGGAAAACTTGGAGAGCCTTAGAAGTTCTTCAACTTGTTCACAGCGATGTAGCAGGTCCATTTCCAGCACCCTCATTTAGTAAGGCCCGCTATGTTCTTACCTTCATTGATGACTACTCCCGCTTCACTTGGGTCTACTTTCTCATTCATAAGAGTGAAGTATTTGACAAATTTCAGGACTTCAAAACTCATGTGGAGAAGCAATCAGGGAAAGTGGTCAAGATTCTTCGCACATATAATGGAAGGGAATATGTGAACAAAAGACTTGAGGATTTTTGTACATTTGAGGGGATTGGTCTTCAGCATTCTGTAGCATACACTCCACAGCAGAACGGGGTTGCAGAATGCAAGAATAGAACTCTCAAAGAAATGGCTAGCTGTATGATACATGCACGTTCTCTTGATCCCGCCTTTTGGGTAGAGGCTATCAGTTGTGCCACACACATCCAGAATCGGGTTCCTCACAAAGCTTTGCAAGGTATTACTCCTTTTGAAGCTTGGGCTGGTAGGAAACCGATTGTGAGACATTTCAGAGTCTTTGGGTGTCCAGCATGGGCTCGCATACCTCCATAGAAACGCAAGGCATTGGAACCACAGAGTCGACCTTGCATATTTGTTGGATATCTTGAGGGTGTTAAGGCACACAGATTGATGGATCTAGAGACACATGAGGTATTCATTGAGAGGAGTGTTCACTTTGAGGAAAGCTCTCCTAGCTTAGCCTCTCTACCTCCTCCGCCTTCCTCCATTATGGATAGTGATGTTAGTGATTCAGATGATGAGACTCCCTCAACTCCGACTCGCAGGGTTACACCTCCGCAGGGTCCACTTGCAGTTGAGGAGCCTCGTTCTCCACCTCCACCTAGACCTCATTGGGCTCGACAGACACTTGAGTTTGCGGGTTCTCTTGTTGGGGATCCTTCAGATACACAAAGAACTCGATCACAACATCAGGATCTTCCACATGCATTCATTGCTACCGCTTCCGATCCACAGACATTTAGGGAAGCATCAGGGGTTCCTGAGTGGGACCAAGCTATGGAGGAAGAGTATAGTTCCTTGATGAGGAACAACACATGGGATTTAGTCCATCTTCCTAAGGGGAGAAAGATGGTTCGATGTAAGTGGATCTATTGGACCAAGTTTGCAGCGGATGATAGTGTGGATAAGTATAAGGCTCGGCTTGTTGCGAAAGGTTTCTCGCAGGTTGCAGGTGTTGACTATACTGAGACCTTTGCACCCATAGCCAAAATGAACTCCATTTGTTTGACACTTGCTATTGATGTAGCTCATGGTTGGGTTGTACATCAGATGGATGTGAAGAGTGTTTTTCTTCATGGTGATCTTGATGAGGAGATTTATATGGAGCAGCCACAGGGTTTTATCCAGGATACTTCCTTGGTTTGCAGACTAATGAAATCTCTCTATGGCCTTAAGCAGGCCCCCAGGGCTTAGTATGCCAAAATGGATTCCTTTCTTCTCTTCGCAAGGTTCACCAGGTGTCATTCCGATCTGAATGTCTACATTTTGAGACAGGATGACTCTCACTTGATACTTGTGCTCTATGTTGATGACTTGATCATTACAGGGAGTACTTCATCCATCATTAGCAGGGTCAAATCTGCTTTGCATGATAGATTTGCTATGACTGACTTAGGCCTTTTGCACTACTTTCTCGAGATAGAGATTTCACAGTCATCTTCTGGGATTACACTATCGCAGCCCAAGTATGCTCTTGATCTACTTGCACGCTTTCATATGGCTGATTGTAAGCCTGCCTCGACTCCCTTTCTTTCAGGAGTCAAGCTTGAGGCTTAGTGTTCTTCTCCACTCATTGATGCCACTTTGTATCGTCAACTTGTGGGTAGTCTCATCTACTTGACTCATACACGCCCTGATATTTCATTTGCAGTTGGCATGGTTTCCCACTTCATGCAGGAACCACATGAGCTTCATTAGAAATCCGTCAAACGCATCCTTCATTACATCCAGGGTACACATCACTATGGGATTCACTATGCAGTAGGCACAGGACTTCGCTTGGTTGGTTACACAGACTCCGATTGGGCTGGCGATCTAGTTGATCGTAAGTCTACTTCTGGTTACAATTTTCACCTTGGTTCGGGCCCCATTTGTTGGCAGAGCAAGAAGCAACATGCTATTTCTCTCTCTTCGACTGAGGCTGAGTATCAAGGCACTATTAACGCAGCGATTAAGACCATTTGGCTCCAGCAGATCCTCACAGAGTTTGGATTCACCACTCCACGGTCGATAGTTCTACATTGAGACAATCAAAGTGCTATTGCAATCTCGAAGAACTCGGTCCAGCACCAGCGGACCAAGCACATCAAGATTCATATGCACTATATCCGAGAGCTCGTCCTAAAGCAGGTCATTGATTTGCAGTATTGTCCTACAGCAGAGCAGGTTGCTGACATATTCACCAAACCTTTCACCGAGAGTAAGTTCCAACAGTTGCGAGCTCTCTTGGGGGTGCGGGATGTGTCATTAGGGGGGGTCAGTTGACTTCTCCTTCCTCTCTTATGGGGGGGACTTTTTCCTCTTTGAGGTTTTGTCCTTCTTCTTTGAGAGTCTTTTGTACATTCATCTCTCTTTTGGGGGGGAGTTTTTTCCCACTGGGTTTTCTCCCTTTCTCCGTTTGTGAGAGATTGCATTGCATAGTTTTGCTTGCATTTGCATATTGTACATGGGTACCTATCATGGCCTCGTAGCCGGGACCCATCTTGCATTGTTGACTTGAGTCTTCATTCCCCTAAGTTGCACTTAAGGGGGGGTGTTGGTGTAAATAAATATTCATTTTGGATATTATTACACTTACTTAAGTTAACTTAGGATAATGCATCTCTTCGTAGTTTGGATTTGAGACACTTAGGGAAGTGTGCACATAGGGATAGAGCTTGTAGGAGAAATTCCACCTTTTGTGGTCTTATTTTGCTATTACACTCCACATTCGGTGGGTCATCCACCTCTTGTGGAATATTATATTATTTCTCCTACCTACCCCTAGTATTTCTTACCTACCCTTGTTTCTCATTGAGCCACATGTCATATTTGTGTGCTCATACATCCATATGGCCTTGCCTATATAAGCAGGCCTATATTCATTATATTGGTTAATCCAGTTGATCATTTTGCATATTGATGAGAATACAGTTTGTTCTTGTCATTCTATTGTCTCTTTTATGCTTTTCATTGTGCCCTTGATCTTGGCAAAATCCTACACATATAATATATGTAATATATAATATGTGTATAATATGACATTGTATATATAATATGTTTATATACATATAAAATATGTATATATATAATACATTAAACATATATATACACATGTAAGTGTATCGTCTCTCCCTCTCAAATGCATACAAGGTCTCTCTCTCTCTCTCTCTCTCTCCTTCTCTCATCTCTCTCTCTCTCTCTCTCTCTCTCTCCATACCCCATCCCTCTTTCTCTTCTTCTCTCCCTCCATACCCACTGGAACTATGTCTGCACTTCTATAGAAGTAAGTGAATTTATTTCTTGTCTGCAACTTCCCTCTTTGATTTTTATCATGTATCCTCTCTAAAAAAATTGACTGATGGATTTTTGTGTGTTATTGAATAGGAGGAATAGGGTTTGAAATTGAACCACGGGTGTATTACCGTGACAAACAAGAAAACCTGTAGCAATATTCTTCTCAAATTTGTTTTTAATGAGTAGAGCAGATGTGGAAAATAGTGTCAATAAAGCCAACATGATGAGTCAGAGTACTTGCAATATGTTTTTCAGAAGAAAACAACAAGTAGGAAGAGAAAGAGGAGAGTAACACAGATGATGTCCTGTAGAATGATAGTGGTGGGTATGCGAGAGTTCCCATGTTGTTACACAACCGTCTGTCACCTAAAGAAATTAAAGTTTTTTGTATGCATGGCACTGGTAGTATATGATGATCATCACTTGTCAAACAACTTGGAATGGTACATACCCATGAAAGAAATTCAAGTGTGTAATTCCTATAGTCACAATCGAGGATCAGTCTTATAACCTTGCAAATTTAATAGCATCATATGTTTTAGAACTTAGGCAGGTACTCTTAGGTTTAGGTCAAGCTCTTATACTTGCCTTTTTAGTGAAAGCCTCGTTGTTTGTTCGCTTGGAGTATCGGTGTATGATGTTCTATCATAACTTTTAAATTTAATGATATCATTTTATTAGCCCCACCATATGACCCCTTAGGTGTCATTAGAGGTCGTATTGTTTCCTAAGAGGTTCATATGTATCTTGTGACCCCTTAAGACCTCTCCTTTTTTCCCTCCCCCCCTACTCTCCCCCCTCTCCCTCTCTCTCTCTCGCTCTCTCTCCCTTCCTCCACACCCCTTCTTCTCTCCCACCCCCCTCTTCTCTCTCTCTCGCTCCTCCCTCTACCTCTCTCCCTCTCTCTACCTTCCCTCCCTCTCTCTCCCTCCCTCTACCTCTCCCTTCCCCCCCTCTTCTCTCCCTCTCTCTCCCTCTCCCCTCTCCTCATCCCTCCCTCTCCCTCCCTTCCCCCCCTCTTCTCTCCCTCTCCCCCTCCTCTTCCCTCTCTCCCTCTCCCTTCCTCCATACCCCTTCTCTCCCCACCCCCCTTCCTCTCTCTCTCTCTCTCTCTCTCTCTCTCTCTCTCTCTCTCTCCCCCTCTCTCCCTCCATACCCCTTCTTCTCCCCACCCCCCCTCTTCTCTTACTCTCTCCCTCCCTCTACCTCTCTCCCTCTCTCTGCCTTCCCTCCCCCATCTCTCTCTCTCTCTCTCTCTCATCCTCCTCGTCTCTCTCTCTCCTCTCTTCCTTCTCTCTCTCTCTCTCTCTCTCTTCCTCCTTACCCCTTCTTCTCTCCCACCCTCTCCCTCCCTCTCTCTCCTTCCTCTCTCTCTCACTCTCTCTCTCTCTCTCTCTCTCTCTCTCTCTCTCTCTCTCTCTCTCTCCCTTCCTCCCTCTCCCTTCCTCCATACCCCCTTCTTCTCTCCCACCCTCCTCTCTACCTTCCCTCCTTCCCTCCTTCCCTCTCTCCCTCTCCCTTCCTCCATACCCCTTCTTCTCTCCCACCCTCTCTCCCTCTCTCTACCTTCCCTCCCCCCCTCTTCTCATCCCTCTCTCCCTCCCTCTACCTCTCCCTTCCCCCCCTCCTTCTCTCTCTCTCTCTCTCTCTCTCTCTCTCTCTCTCTCTCTCTCTCTCTCTCTCTCTCTCTCTCTCTCTCTCTCTCTCCCTTCCTCCCCTCTTCTCTCCCTCTCCCTCTCCCTCTCCCTCTCTCCCTCTCCCTCCCTCTCTCTCTCTCTCCCTTCCTCCATACCCCTTCTTCTCTCCCACCCCCCTCTTCTCTCACTCTCTCCCTCCCTCTACCTCTCTCCCTCTCTCCTCTCCCTCCCTCTCCCTCCCCCCCTCTCTCTTCTCTTCCTCCCTCTCTCTCTTCTCTTCCTCTATCTCTCTCTCTCCTCCCCCTCCCTCCACCTCTCACCCTCCCCCCCTCTTCTCTTCCTCTCTCCCTCTCTTTACCTTCCCCCCTCTTCTCTCCCTCTCTTCCCTCTCTTTACCTTCCCCCCTCTTCTCTCCCTCTCTCCCTCTCCCTCCTTCCCTCTCTCTCTCTCTCTCTCTCTCTCTCTCTCTCTCTCTCTCTCTCTCTCTCTCTCTCTCTCTCTCTCTCTCTCTCTCTCTCTCCCCCTTCCCTCTCTCCCTTTCTCTCTCCCTCTCCTCTCTCTCCTTTCCCCCCTTCTTCTCTCCCTCTCTCCCTCTCCCTTCCTCCATACCCCTTCTTCTCTCCCACCCCCCCTCTTCTCTGTCTCTCTCTGTCTCTCTCCCTCCCTCTACCTCTCTCAAGAGCGCGTACGAGGTACTGAAACTATTAGTTCCTTGCCCTGCCATAAACTTTTTTAAGGCTTAGTAGCACGTATGTGGTACTTATTACTCATAAGCGCGTACGGGGTGCTATTCCCATTATTCGTTACCCTGCGATAACATTTTTAGGCTTAGTAGCGTGTACGCGCTACTTATCAGCCCACAATGGGAAAAAAGAATATCGTTGGGCTTGTCAACATTTTATGGTCTAACAGCGCATACGCGGTTATTAATGTAGCGCGTACACGGTTTATAGACATAGTTTTAGTTGCCCAAGAGCCTCAACGACCTCAAAAGAGGTTTTTGAGGTCGTTGAAGGCCCCACTGGAACTGTGTCTGCACTTCTATCACTATTGTATACATAAAAGTAAGTGAATTTTTTGTTTTTGCATGATTTCAAATGATTGAATTGTTGTTTTTTATTAGTTTTTTGTTTTTGCATGGTTTCAAATGATTGAATTGTGATTGTTTAATAGTTTGATTCCAAAAAATAGCGATAAGATGCATATTTATGGTTATTTATTTATTTATGAACTTTTCTTTACATATATATGTAATATGATTCTATTTAGGTCAACCGATATCAACCATGGGAAAGAACAAGCAAGGAACGATGGAACAACGAGAGGCTCAAAAGGAAAGACAAAGACAGCGTATGAAGAAATTGTGTGACATAAGAACAATGGGAGAAGAAGGTATGTCATCCTCAACATCTCAATTCAATTTACCAAACGAATATAATGCACCTAATGCAATTGAAGAAGAAACATTTGATAATTTACCGTTTGAACCTAATGCAATTGAAGAAGATACCGCATTGAACAATCAATTAAATGATGAACATATTACACCTTATCTACTTGATGAATTGAATGTACATAATGCACTGATGTTAACACCTCCCATAATCATTCGTAAGAAACAAAAGTATCTAATTGACATTGATGAGAATATATTGAATCAATGCCCAATAAAATGAATGAACGAACTTGTAGGAGAATGGTTAAAAGAATATGGCAAAACTATTTTGAAAACTTAAATCAAACCGCAAGATGTCAATTAATTGTTCAAATGATTAAAAATTTGAATTTTAGAGAGACAATGAAAATTCTAGGCATAAGATCATTTGAAAGTAACAGTGAAAGAACTATTGTCAGAAATCTATTTGATGAATATCAATCTATTGGTTCAAAATCACTTAGTAAAGATTCTAATGCTACTCGACGTGTCATTACATCAACCATAATGAGCAAGAAAATAAAAAAAGATCGTTTGATAAGCAAAACAAGTAAGTCATTAAACGTTAGTAGAACAACATTAAGTAAAGCATTAAAGAGGCGAGAACAAATAGAGGAACCTAACAATAATTCTCTTTGGGCATTCTTGGGTAGACTACCACGCAAAGACAAGGTTGTTGTAGATGCACTAAAAACATTAATTGAAATTTTTTGGCATGACAACACAAGAGTATCGCCTAACCAAAGAGATGTTGTCAGAAGATGAATTGGGTCTTAAAATCGTGAGCCACATGTGAAACACTATTTGGATATGACTCAAACTAAATTTTATGAAAGATTCCTTCAAAAGTTTCCTCAAATAAAAATTTCTCAAAGATTTTTTGAAATGGCAAAACCTTTTTATATTAAGATTAATCATGTATGCACCAGGTGTTGTTGTAGGATGCATATTGAATTTTCCACGCATTATGATATTTTTCATCATATTTGTTATACTTTGCACACTAACGATGTTTTGCAGGAATGTAATATACAAGCACCTCCTAAGTCGGCAAGATAATTTATTTCAAGTGTGCTATGTAATAGACATGATGGTTGCATTTATTATAAGATGCCTTGTTTGGAAGGTTCTTGTGCTATATGTGGTGGTTTGCAATGTTTACCAAGATGCATACATTTGGAGAGCACACATGAAATTGGTACGAAACTAGTTTCTTTCAGAAAATACAAGACAGTCACAAATGGAGTTAAAGATGGAAAATATTTGAAGAGATGTGAGCTAGTGGAAAATGATATATGTGTAGGTCAATTTATGAAAATGTTTCAAGAGAAACTAGTTTATGAGTACATAATGCATGCACATAGAGCTCGATGGTTAGATGAGCAATTCAAGTTATGTAAGGACACATTTCCTCTTGGCACCATTGTCTCTATCGTTGATTTCGCTGAAAATTATACACTACAACCTCAAAATGAAGTGCAATCCATGTATTATCACTCTACACAAGTTTCTATTTTTGTACACATAGCATTCATGCATGCAGATGATAGCACAGAGGAGGATAGAAAGGTTGTAAGAGAGTATCACTTCTACATAAGTGATGATCATACTCATTCATCAGAGTTTGTACAAGGATGCTTTAAAGTTTTCTATAATAGTTTAAGGGAAAGGAACATACGATACAACCAACACTTAATATGGTCAGATAATTGCACCGCACAATTCAAGAATGCAAGGATGTTTTATTGGTTGACAAGGATGCATGTGACAAGCGGTGTACAACATTTTTGGAATTTCACTGAGGCTAGACATGGTAAGGGATAGCACGATGGTGTAGGAGCATGTGTGAAAAGAGCCCTAGCTAGGGAAGAATTGAAGTACAAAGGTGGTGCTGAGTTGGTAGATGTAGAAACAATTGTGCGATGGTGTAAGTCTACGATGGGTCCAGGTAATCCAAGTACATCATTGGTTCATAGATATTTTTGGTTGATCACTGAATCTAACATTGAAAACTATCTAGATTGTTGTACAGCTGCAGGATCGAGTGACATGCACTCATTTATGAGTTCAAATTCAAGTTCACTGGTAATTTATACGAGACAGATGGTATGTTTTTGCTCTTCATGCATGTATTGTTTGTGGGAAGAATGTGAATCAGAAGAGTGGGTTGACAAATGGTATTGTAGATTGTTGGTTCCCATTGATTTATATCAAATTCCCAAAGCACTACAATTGAGCCAGATGGAGACATTAGTGGATTTTGACCATGTATCTGACCTAGTGGATTCAGGTGATTTTTTGAGTTAATTATTTTGCAAGTATTCTTTTTGGTTCATTTTGTTGTACATCATACTTTATTTTTGGTATTAATTAACACTTTATAAAATGCAGGTCATGTGTATGCAGTTGTTGCAGAAGAGAACAATGAAGAAGGAACAAATTACTATTGTGTCATTGTGTTGAGCCTAAAAGAAAATTGACAACCACAATCATTGACGGAGAGGGTATTGAGTACCCAATAGGGTCTGTTGTCATGACAGGAACATGGCTTCGAAGATACCCTATGAAGAATTATGATGTTTGGTTGTTTGAGGACTTTGAAACACACAGACATATTCTTCATTTCTCTAACCTTGTTGTTGCAACAAATATTCATTTGATGAAGTATCGTGGCAGACCTCATAAAAAGATTTTATGGAAAGTTTGTGAATCTGACCACGAGGCAATACTTGACACAATACGGGTTAGAACCGATCCTGAAGGCTCACTTGATTGATTCTATGGTTCAGAGTAGAATGATTTTGAGAATTTTGTATAAATCATCGACGAATTGTTCTATATTCATTTTTTGTATATATAAATGCCCATGAGTTGATTTTTACATGTTTAGGGGCATAATTTTGTATATTTAAGTGGAAATGAGCTGATTTGTACACATGTACATGCCAAATTTTGTATATTAAAATGGCGATGAGCTGAATTGCACATATTGTAATGCCAAATTTTGTATAAAAGCCCATGAGATGATTTGTATATTAAAATGGCGATGAGCTGAATCGCACATATTGTAATGCCAAATTTTGTATAAAAACCCATGAGATGATTTGTAAGACAATTTTTTGTATAATCAAATAGCCAAGAGCTGATTTGACCATATTTAGAGCCAAATTTTTGAATAATATGTGACAATGTTTTATGACTATTTTGTGTGTCAATGTTTTGTGACTATGTTTTGAGTATATGTGATGTGTCCCTAGTCAATCATGAGCATTCTTGATTCTTGTATAATCATGGATAATTATTTGAGTCATTATCGGGTCATAGGGGTCATAGATTGAGACTAGATATAATTTGAGCAAAAATTGTCATTGTTGTCAAAAATAATTGTCAAAAAAGTTGTCAAGCAACTTCTACATTGCGTCGGTAGGGTATGACTCTCGACGTTCTGGTGCTTTGGGATGCACGACAGGGGCATGCCTAGCGTAAACCTTCCCACCCGGACGCACTCGCGACGTCGATTTGTGCACACGACGAACATAATCAATTCTAGCCAATCTTGCAACTTTTCCTTGCAAGCAACTAACGATTTTTGGAGCAGGCGAAAAAATGCTACTAATTGAAAATGGCTCTGAGTCATCAAAAACCGAGATAGGCCATTGTAGAGGAGCCTCATGCAACCCCACGGGATCAAACAGATCGACCGTATGTGTCATGGATTGGAAGAAACAGTCCGTCAAATTTTGACAATTTTTTGGACTCAGAGCACTTGAGAGATCGCACTAATAGGGTATGACTCTCGACGTTTTGGTGCTTTGGGATGCATGACAAGGGCATGCCTAGCGTAAACCTGCCCACCCGGACGCGCTCGCAACGTCGGTTTGTGCACATAATGAATAGAATCAATTTTAGACAATCTTGCAACTTTTCCTTGCAAGCAACTGACGATTTTTGGAGCAGGCGAAAAAATGCTACTAATTGAAAATGGCTCCGATTCGTCAAAAACTAAGATAGGCCATTGTAGAGGAGCCTCACACGACCCCACGGGATCAAACAGATCGACCATATGTGTCGTGGATTGGAAGAAACAATCCGTCAAATTTTGACAATTTTTTGGACTTAGGGCACTTGAGAGATCGCACCAGTAGGGCATGAATCTCACCGTTCTAGTGCTTTGGGATGCACGACAAGGGCATGCCTAGCGTAAACCTTCCCTCTCGAACACACTCGCAATGTCGGTTTGTGCATATGACGAACATAATCAATTCTAGCCAATCTTGCAACTTTTCCTTGCAAGCAACTGATGGTTTTTGGAGTAGGCGAAAAAATGCTACTAATTGAAAATGGCTCCAAGTCGTCGAAAACCGAGATAGGCCATTGTAGAGGAGCCTCATGCAACCCCACGGGATCAAATAGATCAATCGCATGTGTCGTGGATTGGAAGAAATAGTCCATCAAATTTTGATAATTTTTTGGACTCAGGGCACTTGAGAGATCGCACCGGTAGGGTATGACTCTTGACGTTTTGGTGCTTTGGGATGCACGACAGGGGCATGCCTAGTGTAAACCTGCCCACCCGGGCGCGCTCGCGATGTCAGTTTGTGTACACGATGAACAAAATTTGACCATTGCAAGCGTGAGGGTGCTCTCGCACCAAACACATTATTGTTTATATTCATATTGTCGATTTTTGTTGTTTATATTCATATTGTTAATTACATATGCAAATAATCATTTAAATTTATAAAAGGGCAGCCACCAAATACAGTGAATACACAATAATGAACTAAATACAAGGAGTTTTGTAGGGTTAATTCAACATTTTAGAAATTTTATCAAATCATATTCCACGATTGCAATGTTTTATATCATATATTTTTGTTGTTTATATTCATATTGTTGATTACATATGCAAATATTCATTTAAATTTATAAAAGAACAACCACAAAATACAACGAATACAAAATAATGAACTCATTACACATTTATTGGATCGAATATCGATATTTATATATATAAAAAAAGGCATGTCTGCCAAGTCAATACAAGTATTACAAAAATGTGGCATATGCCATGTCCAAATCGATACACAATAAAAATGTAGAATATATCTACATGTATTGGTCATTCTATGACCAAAACTAACACTATATGATCCTAAACTTGTGGTGGATCATCAAAATCAAGCCTCTTTAGCGCAGTACGTGGCTCTGTAGATGGCTGCAAAACCATAATTCAAAAGCCAAGTTAGAATTCTTTTGTAGAAAATAGTTCACAATTAACAACATAACTATGCATTTAACTTTAATTCCTTTACAATTGAAATGCAGATTACCTCATCGGCTGATCTAGGAGCTAATGTCTTCGCTCTCCTCTCCTTGTCACTCTTAGGAGTTTTCTTGAAGACATACTTAAATGGAACCACGTTATGGTCGTACCACGAAGGAGTCTATTGTAGATTAAATGTACAATTAATACAATGTACTAACATAAATATATCAAAAACACTTAAAAGCTATAATATAGAGAACAATGACGTACTTGTGCCTGAGATGCTTCTCCAATGGACTAAGGATGGCTCACCATCGATGTAGAAACTGTCGCTATTACCTATACAAAAAATGTAGAAAGATTAAATACAATTAATATAATGATAAGTATTGAAGGTTGAAAACAATTAATTTTACATATCAAACAAAAGTGTACCAGATCCTGAGATGCTTCTCCAGTGCAAGGAGGAGGATTCGCCATTGACGAAATAGGTATGGATATTTCCTGTATGAAAAAATTATAAGATTATAATATATCACAAGTTCACATGTACGCGTGCATATAATCATGAAATCAAGAAAATAAAGTAGAGATACATACCTCTGCCCTCTCTTGATCCGCGGGCGAATCAAGTGCATTCAACATATCCACAAAGCTCAATGGCCACTGTACATGTAAAATAGACAAAAAACACTAATCAATCTACAAACCCCAACTAATACTTGTTTTCAACATTTTCAAACAATTGTACAACTAAAAATGTGTTCAATTACCTTCTTCACACGTTTTGGCGTCTTCGAGGAATTCTTTTTCTTAGGATGAGCCCTAGACGCGGAGGGGGTGCCCTAAAAACACAAAATTAATATGAGATATTAGTACAGATAATAAATTAAACATAATTTTAAAAATCTAAAATGAAATGACTTGAATATTCCATCAAAACAATACATAAAAAGAGTTGTACAAAATATGATACCGTATAGCCTTGTAGGCCAAAATCGATCGCTGAGAGCGTGATGTCATCAATCTGGGACATTTCGTCCCCTGTCAACACCTACAAACCAGAAATTGGACCAAGCATTAAAGATAGTTAGTATATCTTGTATTTTTTTGAATTCAAAGTGTACTATTCTATTTTAACATGTTACAAAATTTATACCTCAGGCATCGAAGTTGCAGCTATGGTAACTGGGGGAGGTGTATGGGATACCGTTGCTGCATCCTGAAATGCATATTATTTGTCTCAATTTAAATTGATGTATAAATGAAAATTCATTTATGTAATTACAAATTTAAAGTGACTGATAAATAAAATGTTATGAATTCAAATCAACACACCTGTGTATGTGGCTCATGGGCAAACACCATGTCCATCAACTCCTCTATCAGCATGACATCCTCAACCGTGTGAGCCTGACATCTACAACCGCAAATCGTGCATAGATGATATGAGTATCCATCTACACTGGCTGCATCATCTATCACTGAGCATATCCCCGAGCAACTAACACACATATGCTCGATGGGCTCTTTGTTGCCCTTTAACGGCTCATCATCCAATACAATAGGGTGTGCTAATGACGTCCTATGCTGGATGATGGCACCAGTCAGTGTTGTGGCCGCCTGAAGAGTCTGTAGCTCCATTGATTCTTTCAGCTCTAATGAGACAGCCTGATGCACCTTGGGTTTGGGTGCTAGGGGCCGGCGACTCTCCGCGGCTAATCGCCTACGGGCTCCAGGTCTATCTTGGGCAGAGCCACCACCTCTACCACGAAACTCTCTCATGTCAAAATAGTTTGGCCGCACATTGAGCACAAACTCACAATATATTTTTCTCAACAAATATAATGGCACCTCATAATTATTACAAGGTGGATCATCAAAGACCATCCACCACCTCTGCCAAAAAAGATTCTTCATCTGCGCATTGGTACACCAATGTATGGGAAACCTCTTTGCATTAAGAGGTAATGACTGACCAATTTTGGGATCAACAAAAAAGGCACATATTTGTTGTTTAGAAATATTTTTGTTTTTTACTCTATTGTATGACAGCCCATTGGCATAGAATTGACGACACTTATCCCTAAAGCTTCCCCATTTGGTAATTTCTATGGAAACAACTATGGCACCACTAGCTAATGTTTCTAGGCTAGTGGCGAGGGATTAATGATGGTCAAGTTTAGAATTTTTCAATTTTACAATCAGTCTATTGATTTCAGACGTATTTTGTCCTAATTGATTAATTAATTCTTCCTGTGTTTCGGTTGTGCGGTCAAAAGGAGGAATTGGGGGTTGTTCTTGTGTGTTTTCAGGAGGTGCATTTGGTTTTTCTTGTGGGTTTTCAGGAGGTGCATTTGGTTGTTCTTGTTCTGGATTAGAAGAATCTGGTTTTTGAAATAAAAAATGAAAAAACCTTATCAAAATTAATGAAATTAAATTCAAAATGTAAAACAAATTGCATAAACCGGAAAGAAAGACAAAAATAAACAAAAACTAACCTTGATCCATAGCCTGGAGGACAAATCTAGCACCCCGTTCGTGGTTTAGGTGAGAAAATGGGGAAAAAACGAAGTTAAAAACGCGATTTACGGGTAAATGAGACCCAATTTTTTTAAAAAAACTTTTTTTACCAAGCACTGCGTATGCAGTTTTATTTGGATTATGAGCACGTACGTGCTCATTTTCCTATAAGCAGCGCGTACGTGCTCATTTCCCTAGGAGTAGCGCGTACGCGCTCATTTTCCTAAAAGCAGCGCGTACGCGCTCATTTTCCTAAAAGCAGCGCGTACGCACTACCTTTTCTAGGCTCGGGAAGAACAAACCTAAGCACATACGCAGGAATTTGAAATTTTAAAACCACGTACGCGCTGCTTGTTTTTCCAAGTTTTTTTTGGGTGGCGTCCACTTTTCTGACCACCATCTTTGTGCATAAACCATACTTTGGATGTTTATGAAAATAAAATATTAACTTTTTTGTCTTTCTCTATAAATTTTACTAATCTTAAATCATATATACAAATTAAGTATTTTAATGTATTACTTTCATATCTGATCTAAGGAAGCAAAAACTCATTATATGCTAGAGTAAACCATTCAAAACATATTTGTGGATGAAAACAAAAGGATGGGAATTATGCCTTAAAAATAGAAACTAGTAAAATAAAGGGCTTAGATGTACACTACTCACTTTTGAAAGAGGCTTGGAATGTAGTTGTGAAGATTTCGTTAAAATTTGGAATTGAACTAACACAAAGGTAAATGATCCAATGGGTGTGGAGAGGGCATGATAGTCAACTCAAAAACATCCCAACATTTCTAAGGTAGCTCAATTTTATCTTCATGAACATTTTTTCCTAGTACAAAGACATAAAAGGAGATATGAAGGAATTTGGACCTCTATTAAGAACCTATACAAAAGGAGAGAGAAATTTGATAGGTTAGAATCTAATCAACTAATACAATCTAAATGTGAAAGCTAGATCAAAATGCACAAAGATGGTATAACCCATTTGTGAAATCAGATATAAGATTTCTGAACTAAATTGTGATCAACTTATGTAAATTTAGTGTAACTTTGTTGCTAAAAGTGTGAAGAAGGATTCAGAATCCTCAATCTCTAGTTTCTTTGGAACATAAATGATTTCAAAACTAGAATTTCCATTGACCAATAATCTCTTTAGTAGTCTCTTGTATTAATTGCAAGTATAGACCTCTTGGCAAAGTTCCTTAGGTGTATGTCTTGTTTTCAATTGAGGGAGATTAACTCATGATTAACTATAATTCAAACCTCTTCCCTAGAGAAACTAAGATTCAGATGTCTGAATCATAATTTAAACCTAAATATAAACTTGACAAGTAGGATTACGAATCCTTTCATATTGATGCATCTTAGTCATTTTTATACACATGCTTCATAAGGTTGGGATTAGATGCACCGAACCCTAGAAGAAGGATTGGAAGTGGTAGCTAGACACCCCTTTTAGAAATTGCAAGCCTTTTAAAGGATACTTATGAGTTTATCCCCATAGTCACATTGTTTAAAAATTCAATACTAGGTGGGATCTTCAACCCACACCCACTCAATAGCACTACATGTTTCAAATTGTCTAGCCCAACATTTTGGAGCCTAAATTGGCTCATTTGTCTTTGTGTTTCTTATACTGGGGTCTTCACATCACATCTAAACTCATACATATAGGTTTTTCTATCCCCCTCTACCATTTTTGTATACATTTGGAAACTCTTAATAATCTTTTATGGTTCTTTATACTCTTTTGGATTAGATTGTGTATGAAATGTTTTTATCATCAATCTTTTATGGTTTTACCCACAAGATTTAGTTGTGTTGATTTTATCTTGATCCTTTCTCTTTCCATATGATTACTTTTGGCAGTTGCCCTAGAATATCTTTAAGATTAACAAAAAAATTGTATGCTTCCAAAGTGAAAATTATATACAACAAATGAAAAGTATAAGGATGTTGCTTTATTTTGAAGAGCTATTATGTATTATTACTTTTAAATGTTTTATGTTTTCTAAAGTTATGACATGTTTTAGTAATATGTTGTAGATCTAGGTACAAGCTAATTAAGTTGATTTAGAGATTTCCCATTTATAGACTCTTAAACAACATCGAGATATTTTTTGTGTATTCTCTCATGTGCCACCTTCCTCTATCGTAAGGGATGTCTCTCCCCACATGAATGTCATTATGGTTGTAGTCATGGATCTTGCAAATCTTATCAATATAAGAGATGTGGTTGATCTCCTATACCACATGCCAATATGCTTTCTCTCAATATGATTGTGGCATTCATATATAGTATGATAGCATAAAGTACCCTAATTGGACCTTAGTATATCTCATGTTTACATGATTCCTCTTGAAGGAAAAGAAAATAGATATAGATAAAGAGGACATAAATATAGATTCTAGGAGCCTATTTATAATGGCCAAAACCTAATATATGGATGGGAAAACCCCCTTGACTGTGATTCCCCTTCTCCCAAACCCCCTTGGCATGATTACTTTTTTTTTCATGGACTCTTACGTAGACTTTTGGAGATGTGATTCCATTCCACCTGTCTTTTTATGTGAATTAGTGTTTAATATTTTTATATTTCAATATAGAGAGTGGACTATTCATCATAATAAAATACAAGGTACATATTATGTACTTTCAAACATCCTAAGAGAAAAATAGGTTTATTTAGATGATATTATGAGGGGTAGGATAATTCTAAGATTGAATAAAGAATTGGAATTTACTAAGGAGTCATATCTTGGAACTCAACAATTAGAAATGCATGAAACCTTTCCATTGTGCCTCTCTCACGCACACACACACCCCATTTTTCTTGTGATAAAATATGGACCGTATGTCTTTTACTTATATATAATTTTAGGTTAGTTTGTCTTTTGTATTCTCTTCAACTTTGAACTTGCCCGCCTTTTTTTAGACATTGAAAGAAGATAATTTTTTCTATTTGAAACTTTTGGCAAGCTTTGGTGACGTCAAAGTCTTTTTTCAGGAAACCTTGAAAGAAGACAACTCAAAAAATTTGAAGTTTGTTAATAGTTTGTGGATTTGTGAGATTCTTAAATACTTATGAATGCCAAGTTTTGGTCACCATGTCCCAGTCACCAGTAGATCCTAACATTTCCCTTGTCAACGTGTAAGCTATTTTATGAATACATTTTTTGAGTTTGCAAACTATTGTGGGACTTTTGCTAGTTCAAGTAAAGTCCAAAAATCTAGCAAATTCACTCTATCTTGCATACAAGTGAAAAATGAAATGTCAAAAGTTTGCAAGTATTACAATTGTGACTTCCAAATTTAATTTTGCAACCCAAGATATTCAACTCATTCATGCCAATTGACCACCTACCTTCATCCTACAATAATGAAAACCTCATGTGCAAACCACCTAGTCTATATAACATGTTTTTGTTATCATTTTTATGCTTTTATTTAAAAATATTTTTTCTTTATTATGATATAAATCTCTCAGTGACTTCAAAATGCAATTTAAATGTCATTGTAAGATATTGAGGTTGATTTCATATTCTTTCAATACCTTTAAATTTTTTTGATGAGAAGGTATTTCATGTGTGTTGTCATCAAGGTTGTAAAACTAGCTAGTGCACACTCCTACCAAATGTTTAACCTTGTGCATTAATTTTCCAGAATTTAATTTTTATCATATTAATTAAAAAATACTCAATTCAAAACTTAATTATCTATTGTTCCTTTAGAACTCTATAAAAAATGAATCAAGTATAAATAACCAATCATGACCCTACGTTATTCAAATGTGTAGATGGTTGAAAGTTTTAAATATAAATAGATCGGGGTAAAACATTTAGGTTAAAAAATCAATGAGAAAACATTAGAACTAGTGACGCCCTAGGTTAAAATTTGGCTAGTATGAAAATGTCCTTACCCTTGCTGAAACCCTATCAAAACTTTAGAAACTTACACATTAAATAAAACTGTAAAATTATGGGAATATGAGATTTGTAGGAAATATTAGACCTTGAACCTTTTAGGTGCAAAATTTTAATGTCCTAAAAATCCTTGGATTTGATTATTTGAAAGGTGAAACTAATATTTAGGGCAAGTTGCAATTAAACACAAGATTTGTGGAACTTGTTAAGACAATAAATTTTGGATTTTGGTCTTTGATTCCAATTTTCTTGTAGATCTCTACGATTCTTAGAAAGTATTGCATCAAGTGTTTAAAAGAGAAAAGTGGCAGGAATGACAAGGAGATAAGGATAATACTTGAACAATAAGTGATCACAATACATCCACTCTAACTCCTCTTCAGACTTCAATTCAACAACATAATCCTTGCAAAGAAAACTTGAACAAAATTTGGTACAACTCTACTTCCAAGCTATTGTCAAATAGAATATATGCAACCAAAAAGTATGATGTCCAAGTTAGCTTAATCCTCACGCCACCACCTTGGAATCATCACTTGCAACTAATTATGATCTCTTTGTAAGGATTAAGGTGCCATGTACCTTGTAAATCCCATGACATGGTTCCAACATCCTTGGAAAGTGTCCTAAGGCACTTAGGGTGTATTGGAAAAATATTTTGTAATATTTATTCTCATTATTATTTGCAATACATTCATAAGAGGTGACGAGGTCCACTGACAATGATAAAGCGGGTTGTGAACACAATTATTTAATATTATTTTCCCTACATGTGGATGTCTAGAATGGGATAATTAATGACATGGGAAGAGGACAAATGGGTGACCTTTAGGCTTCTCCAAGTGGGTACTTGGAAGAGGCAACATATGTCTCTTGGTATTATGTCATTTATTACATTTAATATAATGTTTATCTTCCATGTTTGGGCACCCAAGTCGAAGGGTAAGTATCGAAGCAAAAACTAGCATCCTTTCAACTTTTATGAAGGCAACCCAAGGGTTGGGGGTGTTTGGAATGAAGAGTCTTCTTTAAATGTCTTGTTTGGTGATTTTGGAGCTCTTGTTATTCTACATCAACAAATCTTTGGATATAGAAATTATGATGAACAATTAAATGTAGAGTTACTCTATAGTAACAAGGACACATGGTAGGCATAACGAGGTTGTTAATGGGTACACAAGTGCTACCATGTTGGAAGAAAAGAGGAGAATGAAAATGTATGACATATTATAATCGTGTTTCAATTATAAATCATACTTGACCTCTCTTCTTGGTGGAGTTTTTTTTCCTGCAAGGGCTTCTCCACATAAATATTGTGCTATGTGATGCTCTTATGTTGTCGATTTGTGCCTCTTTGCTATTATCTTATGATGATGATATTATTTGTTTATTATTGTTATGTATTCATATAAGGTAGTGTTAATAAGCATGCGATGTAGGTTGATTTTTCACATCATTAAGAAGAATGACCTAAGCATGATTTTTCACATTAAGGCAACTTAATATTTTAGATTTGCATATAGCTTTCATATTTTCATGTTATAGTTGTCCAAGCCTTGTATCTCATCATTTGATTAGGTGATTGGATAGAGGTTTGATTTCACAACCTTTCACATTGCACCTATATATCTCTCAACACTCTTATAGAGATTCTTATGCAACTTTGTTGTTAGTTATTATTCATGCGCGAGCACCTAGGGACCAAGATAACAATATTATGTCATATATGTTTTCATAGAAGCTTATGATAAGTGTCATAACTGTCATAGATGCTCTTACAACATTTTACAAGTGCCCTCACAACCCAAATTAACTGATTCTCAAGGTGGACACCAAGATTTTACTACATTCGCCCATTCATTGTTACCATGGTGCCTAACCAATAAAAGTAACTCACTAACTCCCTACCAATTTAATGAATTAATTATTGAGGCTAGTGAAATAAATATTTACCATACCAATAAAAATAAAATTACCACTATTTGTGAAACCCTCCACCCCTTATGAGTGATTTATAAATAATATTAAGAGTAATTAATTACATGGATTTTATAAAACTACATGGATTTACAAAGTTAACGACAACTAAATCCCAACCATTGTATCTTAACAATTGAAATCTCAATTAACATTCATATCCCATGAAAGGCTACAAATAAAGGGTTGGCAAGCTAGAAACATTTAATAACCAATGAGATTCATTGCAACAAGAAGCTTCACTTATTTAGAAGAAGACAATAGTTCTTTCATATAAGTTACCTCCCAAAAGATAATAGATCTACTATAGAATCCCCTTCCCTTTATTGTATGAACCTTTACCCTATAATTCAAAAGCCACAAACAATTTAAAAATATGATAAATATTCAAATAAGGTTTAAGTTAAATTAAAAAAACAACAACAGATACTGCCAATGTGAATAAACCCTTTGCTAAAAGCCTCAACACCATAAACATCTAGAGTAGAACATACAAACCCAATGAAAAGTATTACTTATAAACTCATCACCATGTCTTACGACCATAAATTGTAGAATCACAAAACACATTGAAAGAAATGATCAAAATTTGTAGCTAGTATATAATCAAACTTCATTGGTTGAAGATATTCTTAAAATACTAATAGATGTGTTTAAAAAATTCTTTATTTTAGACATGACACTTTATGAGCTAATTTGTCTTGAAAAAACCATCCTCCATGTCCATTGTAGTGCGCTTTGATAGAGCCTTTAAAAATGTGTACTATTTTTTACGAAATGAGAACTCTAGAATTTTGCAAAAATAGTTAGATCACCCACTTTACAATTGGATGTGTATTTTTTATTCTTTTTAACTAATTCGAAATCAATTTTTTTTACAAATAAATTCACTCAATCTAATCATAAATTGGAATTCAAATATTTTCTAACAAAAAAAATAATATTTATCCTAAACATGTCACTTTGTGAGTTGGATGACCTTAAAAAGACCCTATTCTCCATGTTTGTTGTGTGTGCTTTGACACGTCTTAAAAAATTTATTCACTAAATTTTTTAAAAACCAAGAATTCTAGAAATCTATTAAAAAACTAGCCTTCCCATTTTACCATTAGATGTGTACATTTTCCACCCCTTTTAACTAGTATAAAATCATTTTTCTTCCCAACAGATTCCATCAATCCAATCACAAATTCAAATTCAAAATTTCAAAAAACCATAAAACAAATTTTTAACCAAACCAATTATTTTTTATCTTACACAATCCCCAAAATCAAATAAATTGAAAAGGAATGAGATGAAAACATTAATCCCTACCTTCAACAGAGACTAATAACTAAATATGAAAAAGTGAAATCCTATCCCTATGCTAAAATAGAAAGTATTGTTCCCTTAATAAAACCTTAGCCCAATACAATAAGAGGTAAACTAATTTAAGAGAGGACATATAATTTACTTTAATTACGATCATAAAATATGATTGAAAACATTGATACAAATAAATTACATACATTGAATCTAAAAACATATCATAATATTCATGATGAATTATAGAAATTTAATATCTCATATTCTAACTAGTTAAACATCCCCATGACCTTAATTTCCATACTGATATATTCTAGCTACTTAACGCTGTTGATTAACAATCGAATACCGTCTCATAGTTTAATCTTCACTGATGTTTCAAATTTGACGGTCCAGTCTGTCTGTCACTTAATTTTTTTAATGACGGTTATTCAAATTGCCCTTAAAATGCTAGGGCAGTCCATGCTAAAGGAGGAAACATGGAGGACTAACTAGGTATGATACTTCAAAACTTTTTACGGTCTGTCCAGAATTTTCCCTTTCATCTGATACGAATTTCGAATTTTTATTCAACAGTAATTGTACGGTAAATATGCATAAATACTGCTAGACGGCCTTCAAATTTACTGTCTTTCGCCTGCCAAGATCACAATGTTAAAAACATCAAATGTTGCCGTTGGGATGTAAATAGCAGTAAAAAATTTGAATGTAGGTCTTCTAGGGAACCTGCAATGAGAGAATTCTAATTTTTTGACTGTACGAAGTGCGTTTCCCAAAGCACAGTGTCAGATATCTCTGTAGAACATAGGATTTTTTTTCATCCCTAACAGTTCTGTTTTGTTTAGTTTTTATAGGGCAGTATGCAGGCAAAGTTTTGTATTCATTAATATAATTTTTTAATAAAATGGGTAGATGCGTGCGCGCACAGTTCTTGCGGACAACAATCCCTGTTTGCTAAAGCCAAGTTGGTGAGTGCTCTGACAACAAAGAAGAGGGAAAGGACGTCTGTTTTCTCCTTCTGTGTTTTTCTGTGACTTCCTTTTTAGCAGGAAGGGGAAATCATGTGATCAAAAGCTTTTCATTTCAGTTCCCTACATTAATGGACGGATGTACTCTTGGTACACAAGGAGACTAGAGTTTAGTGGGATGGAAGCCTTAAAATGCTGTTAAGGTGAGGTTTTGAATCTATGTGTAAATCTTAAACTTTTTTGTTTGTCCATGCATGCCTTTTCTGTTTTGTCGTCTTGGGCAGTATTGCTTTTACTGCAGAGATTATTTGGCTTACTTTCTGCAAGTTTCAGCAACGCGCATCTTTAGGGATCCAAGGAGCTGAAAAGAGAATGTTATTGAGTTATGAAATGCCAATGTTATTTAATAATGTTTAATCAACCTGAGGTTTTAAAGGCATTTTGGGGTGAGACAGTCATGTTGTTTCTGTAGTTTGGTGTAGAGGTGTATGCTAGTTAAGGTCCTTTCTTGAAGTATTTGCTGGAGTTTTGTGTTAATGCTTGTATTTGTTGCATCTGTAGAGCTCTAAGAATTTGAGCACATAAGTTTGCAACGCATGTGCACTGTGCAGAGACTACGGAAGTGAATGTATGTTGGTGTTTTCGCTAGGGAGATTTTCTGTACTGGGCTGTAACTCAAAGAGTTGGACATGGTAGAGGTGCATAGCTTTTGTATTGGTTAATGCTGCTGTTATTGTTCTTGCCCTTGATTCGTCAGTACCTTAAGAGCCTGTTTATGTAAAAAATATGGACCCAGTGATTCTAGGACATATAAAGAAAGTGTATATGTAAAAGCCTGGTTTGGGTATTGTTGCTGCCTAATAGTAAGTGGAATAGGTTGAAGATGACAGAAGAGTGTAATGTAGTACCCTGTGATTATATGCATCTCACACTGACATGTTTAACGGGGTAAACTATGCGTTGGTGCATGACATGTGAGCCATAACATTATGAGGTGGGTATAAAGAAAGAGGGTACATTCTCGCAATGGCTGCACTTGGGCCACTTGGCATTGGGCTGAGCATCGTGTTCGGTGGCTTTGTGTTGGTGCTCCTAGGAGAGCTCTACTATGTCTTCTTTTGGAAAAAGTATGGTATCCTTAGCAGAAGAGTAAGCCGAATAGGTGCAGAGTACTGCTCAGAAAGGGGTGATTTTGCCCATGAAGCAGCTCTGGTTGGGTCATTTGGGGGTTACTCTGAATCCTCGGCAGAGGCGGAGTTTGTGGCAAAGCTATTCCCCATGGGACCAGAAGGTGGTGATGACTATGACAGTTTGTACATGCATAGTGTGTTCAGGAACCCAAATTTTTTATTCACAATCAAGGAGGAGACGAAAGAAGATATGGATTTTGAGGAGCCTGGTAAACACAAGGATGTAGAGAGCAATAAGAATGCCTCATTTCATTCCGCTACCCAGCCACTGCAGTCTTCACCTTCAAAGATGTCATTAGAATCAACGTCCCCAAAGCAACAGCAGCAGAAGCAATGGCAACATCAGCAGCAGCAGAAACAATGGCAGCATCAGCAGCCAAAACAACAATGGCAACATCAGCAGCATTTAAATCAGTTTCCTTACTCTATTGGGCTAATACAGCAGCCACAGCTTTTGAGGTCAATGTCTACCAAGTGTGTCTCCCATCACGGTCTTATTGCACCAATGCACCATAATATGTTAAGGGCATCCGCAGATTCACCACAAACGTCACCGAGTCTTCCCTCTTCTCCTGCTCACCGTTCATCTTCCTCTTCACCTTCCAGACCAATTTCTGTTTCTGTATCTCCTAGCTTTTGCTCTAGGTCTAGTTCTCCTAAGCAGCAAGCTTGTAGTAGCTCCGGGTCTAGTTCACCTAATCATAGTAGGTCTGGGCTTAGTTCACCTAATGAACATGCCTCTATTAGGGTTGGGTCTCATTCTCCTCAACTGGTCTCTGTCTCAAACCCCATATATGAGGTTGATAGTAATGAATTTTACTGCAATGTCAACTCTAATAAGTTCTCTGCACCCCCACAGCACGATGGGTTATCTGGAAGCAACCAGTCTAGCGGTCCCAGTAGCGACTCACTTGAAACTGAAACACCCTTTGGTACACCCATTTCCTCCCCATCTCTTCTTACTCCATCCGAAACTCCTCCCGGCACGCCCCCGCTCACTCCAATGAAGGCTCCAAATGACCCCTCTGCATTCCTTAAAAGTATGGGTCAATATAGGTCTGGAAAAGCCAGTGCCTTGTCCTCATCGAAGACTAGTCCTTCGTTCTCACCATCAAACTGTAGCTCTCCATCGCCAGATAGCTCTAAGAAAAAACCCAGTTATTGTCATTTACAAAGACCTCCAAGATCTCCTCCCACGGTGGCAGTACCTCATCATCTTGTTAGGCAGCCAACGTTAATGGAGAGAAGAGCATTTGTTTCCCTGTTCAATCAGCCTGACCTTCAGACCCTTCCTCGAGAATCCCCATGCTGGAAAGTACTTACCCCAAACCCAATGTTTTGCAATGGAACAACAAGGCCAGGCTCAAATAACAGCTCTAATGCTACCAGTCCTTCTACACCTTTCAGTACAGCACCGTCTACACCCTACTTCACATCCCCTAACCAGTGCCCATTAACCGATTCACAGAAATTCACTCACTCTTCAATGTGCAGTTGAGGAGTCATTTTGTAAGGTTTATTGTGAACCTCTGGAAAGATGGAAGGAAAAAGAAATAAACTTTTGTTGTAATATGTAGTTACTGCTATCAGGAATCAAATTTGGAAAGATTTGAATGCTCTTCACAGTCTGTATTACTTATCAATATAATATATTGTGTGAATATTTTTGTATTTGCAATCTTACATCTGAAGCTGTGTTTATTTACACTTCTTGCATCTGGATATTTTTCGAACATAGATGAAGTATAATTTTCAACAGCTTTTTCATGAACATAACATAAAATTTTTATCTTAATACTCACTGCCATGGATGAATCATAAAGTTATCTGTATATTTGTTTTTAATCCATACCCCATGATTTCATCGTAGGACTAGTAAAGCAACTTGCAGATTGGTACATGAAATCAATGGATGAGGCGAATCAACTCCAATTCAAACAATATTGTGTCTATTAGTGATTGATGGCAGTTACTCTTTTTCTTAGGATTCTCTTCGACAATCTAAAGCTGTTAAATTTAGTAAAGTAGCAGACATTATCCAAATCCTTAAGTTGTGGGACATGCTTTTTGGTTTAAACTGATTGTGAAAGATACTTGTACCATATCGCATGATAACAAAGATGGAGAAGATCGAGAACCATGTAACTAGGAAAGGCCCTCAACAACCACAACTTGGCAATCAACCCGACTTCAGACCAAACAGTCAACTAATAAGAAACTTATTGGCTCTGTTTTAAGAACAAAAATAATAATCCGGCATTGAAAAGCCTAATTGCCATTAAGCTTGGATTAACTTTTAAACTTCTTGAGTTTTGAGGAGCTGCTAGCTGCAAAATGAAGGTCATACCCTCACTAATCATAACTTGGGCAATGGGTTTATAATCGAGCAGTGAAGTTGATTGGTTATGAGTGAGTATATCAAGGATCAAGTCTTGTTTAATGTAAGGTCCCAATATCATGAGAGGTGAAGTTGGGATCATGCCTTTGGTGATTTTGGCAGAAAAGATACAAGCTGAAGAAGATCTTTGGTGATTTTGATAGAATGGATACAAGGCCTTTGGTGATTTTGGTAGAATGTGGATACAAGCTGAAGAAGTTTCAACCCAAGTCTTGTGCTCTGTTTTGTGAATTTGATATAAAAACGCCCAAAAAAAACAACTACTTTACCAGCAATCCAACTTCAGATCAGACAATCAACATACAAGAATTTCATTGCATCTGTTTTTTACAACAAATAGTATTTAAGTCCATGCCACTGGCATCCAAAAGCCTAGTTGCCATTAAACTTGAGCCTAGTTGCCATTAAACTTGGATTAGCTTTTGAAACCCGTTGCTGAAAAATATGATTTTTTTTGTCACATTAGATAAATTACATGTCAGAGGTCCCCCTAGCTCAAAAATATGATTTTTTTTTGTCATATTAGAAAAATTACATGTCAGATGGAAAGTTACAGCTGTAGGGCAAGCATAGCCAAAATATTCGAAAGTTGCATCCAACAACCTAGGGGTCACAAGGCCACCGGTGCTCAATGCCCATCACGTTATCAAAAGCCAAAACACGTTTCTCAGTTTGGTTTGAGGCTTCATAATCCTCCGTTGAAGCATCTGGTGGATCTTAGGAATTTCCCGCCAACACACTCTGCATAAATTTCTTATGATGCCCATTGTCCATGTAATGAGTTTCTTTAAGATTTTTTAATCGTCTTATGCCCCATGTTAATTTTGATACACATTTAACTTGTAAAACGACTATGATGTCCTCTCATCACACAATAATTTACCTTGTCAATCAAACTGCATTGTAATCATTTATTTGCAAAAAAGTATGTTTCATGCACGGTAATCATTGTTTGAATTTCAATTTCCCATTCACAGTGCACAAACTACCCAGGTGAATGTGGCAACTAGCATCTATACCTAGCAATGCCAGCATCATTGCACTAGATTTTTCATGAATTATTTATGTACTTTGATGGGGGCACCTGCACTGGGAGCGAAGATTCGCTCATCAGGGCTTCTTAGAAAAATGTGAGGCTCTACCGGCCAGTGTGAGTGACTGACAGAAACCCACGATGGGCAATATCATATTCTATACATGAAAATTTATTTTTTAGTTTACATCCAGAGTAACACAAAATCATTTCTTAGAGTCATATACTTTCCACAGTTAGTTTTGATAAGTAGTATGTTTTTGGATTAACTGTGTGTAAAGTTTTTTTCATCAAAGTTTCAGATCAAACTGCATGATCCATAACAAAGATGAAATTTATAAGGAGCATCCTGATGATAGATCATATAGTTTGATCCGAAATGTAGTTTGATCCGAAATGACGATAGCAAGTTTTTACATGATTACTCTAAAAATCTACTATACATAAAATCCTCTTATGCTATGGTGTAAATGGAGTCTAGCCGTTTTGAAAATATGTAAATTCAGTTTGGAAGGATGTACAAATTTGAGCATTCCAAGACATTTCCAGGAGATCTTCTGTATTAAAAGGAATCGTTTCCTATGGACAAAACTCTGTCCCATACTTGAGTGATGCCAACTTGTTTTAAACTCACTTTTTTAAATGACAGGTATACCACGGAGTAGTAACAGCTACATCAACAAATAGAAAGACATTTTCATCTTGACTACCCGTTGGTGAATCTCGTGATTTCCAAGAAAAGCAGTGAAACGTATCCCGTTGTCATATTATTGCAGTTTGTTTTCTTCTTCTTTTCTTATATCTGCACTTCAACGCTTTAGGGTTTCTAACTACCACTTCACAGGGGCAACCTTTTTAAGGAGCCTATGGATGTAGGCCTGTATCTAAATCATAGAGAATAGTTTTAATGATTATGTTGATACTCTATTACGTCATACATTTTGTTTTTCATCATGGGTTTTGTTCTAAAGGGAAAAAAAACTTGGCCACGTTCATGAGGTGTATATGCATGAGGATTATTAATTAATCGAGATTTTCTATATATAAAGAGTAGAAAATCAATTAGTTCAATCTGGTATGACATTGAAATCTAAATGATTTTGGATGAGAGAAGGATCATAATGGTCAGTAGAAGTCCTTGTAAGCTCAAATATTTATTTATTTATTTTTTCACGTTTGAGTTCAAGGGTTAGGGCCGTGTCTCTAATTGTGGAATGTCCTTTTATTTATAAACCTAATTTGACATTTTGTAAAATTTTGCTTCTTGTTTTCTCTAATACATTCATACTTCTTACACCTTTTTCAATATCTATAGATTAGGTGAGAAGGCATAATAATTGTCCATTTGAATTTCATACATTGTAAGCTCTTTAATGGTACATTGAATTTCTATGTTTCTTTTTTGTATGCGACTTTATAGCTTAAAGTGATTATTCCAATATCTTGGTAGTTATGATGAGCATGGGATGAGTTGCTATGTGCACAAAGGTCCAAAAGTAGTCATTAAGAGGTGTAGACTGATTCCTATGCACATATGTCCCAATAACCAAGCCCTACGACCACCAAAAAAATTCCATAACTCCTTTAGTTAATAGCCCTCTAATAAAGGTGTCAATCAACATCTATGCACATACACCCTAGTAACCATGTATTAATGCCACCACAACTCCACTAATTAATATTCTATGGTGAACTACACATGCAATGGTGAAAATGTATTAGAGCATGTGGAATGTTGTACAAGACTTTTTATTTTCATTTATTGGTTATTGTAAAAGAATTGATTGAGGGGTTAAGTTAGTGATAGGTGGGCAGCAACTGGTACATGGGTAGCTATTGTGCTCTCTCACCAAGTGGTATTTAAGAACACATAGGAAGGATTGCCACTAGTGTCGCATGTAGACATGTTCTCTTAGATAAACCCTTATAAAACTTGAGGAAATGATTAAAGGAAACACACCAGTTATGAATATGCTCTTAACATAATAATGTAGAAGTGGCTTCTTTTTATTGCATCAATTGAAGTTTTTTTTCCAAAAGGTAAAAAAAATTTATTAAACACAAATGACAGTTACAAAGTAAGAATGGCCAACAACCCTGCAAAGATTAATGAATTACACATTCCTATCCTCTACACCTAATTGCTCTAACATATGAGATAAATCCAAAGGCAAATATTCCCTATCTACAATATTCCAATCCTACATTCGATTAGATGCACATTTGGCTAGGCAATTCACTACTCTATTCCACTCCCTAGGAATATGAGAAAAGGTAACATATTCTAAAAACTTGTTCAAACTTAGAATTGTCAAATAACTATTAAAATAATATTATATCTATTCTATAATGGTCATCTTAGTTGTCTTTTTTAAGTTCGTGTAGTATAATTATTGCTTCTTTTCTTAGGAGGTGTAGTTAGCTTCTTAGTTTTTAGCTTTTTAGTTAGCTTCTTGTAATTCTCTTTATATACGTTGTATATTCATGAATACAATTCATTCAATTATTTTTCATGGTATCAGAGCATGTCGATGGGGTTTTTTAGAATTGGCGATTTTTTCAATGAAAAATTCATAACCTCTTACTACCTAGAATTTGTTTCCAAATTTTTTTTAATCAATTTAAAAAAAAAAAATTGTTGGAGTTTTTCGAGGACTTTCGGAGTTTTTTTTGGTTGTGGACAGGTTTTGTGTTCTGTGCAACCCGAGGGTTTCGTGTTTTTTTTTCTCTCCTTGCATCTGAAAAAAAACACAGGAGTTGCGCAGGGTTTGTTTATTGCCGCACGCGCCTATTTCTGGGTTTCCTGAAGCTGCGATTTTCTGATCGTGTTTTGCATTTCCTTTTGGCAGCGATTTCAAATTATTATTTTTCTTCGCTGATGTTTTGGGCGCGTATTTTTTCCACCCGCTATGTTTCCCGCCCTATGTTTGCCTATGCAACACAAGTTTGTGGGTTGTTTTGTGGCTTTAGGCGACGTTTTTTTTTACAGATTTGCGGGTCGCTTTTTTTTTGTTAAAGAGTCTGTGCATGACAAAAAAAGGTTTTTGTGATTTCACTGTTTCGAAAGTTGTTTTTTGGTTCACCATTTTTTGGCAGATTCTCTGTGTTTTTTGCGATTTTTGGGCAACTCAAATTTCCCAGTGGATTTCGCGAGAGGGTTGCACGTTTTTTTTTTTCGCGATTTCCTTCTGTGTGACTTTTTCAACGACGCGTTTTTTTGCGTCTATCTTTTCGTGGGTATCGTTTCAAGAGTTTTTCTTGGCATGATAGTGTTATTTCTATGCGCGTTTTTCGATTGAGTCTATGCGGTTTTCTAAGGCATTTTTTTCTGGGTGGCAAACTTTTTTCAGGTTGAGATTGGATTTTCTCTACCGCGTTTTTTTTCATCCACGATTTTCAGCGGACGGATGTTGGTTTTGGTGGCCATTTTCTATTAAGGTTTTATAATTTTCACCTCAAAAATAAATATTTTTGGGTTTTATAATTTTTCCCCAAAAAAATTATCTTGGCTTTTATTAATTTTCCACAAAAAATATTTTTGAGGGGTTTATAACTTTTTTCTATAAAAGATATTTTTCTGAGTTTTATAATTTTTGTCCAAAACAAAATTACTATGGGTTTTATGATTTTTTTCCAAAAAAAGTCATGGGAGGGTTTTGCTTTGTTTTTTCCTCAAAAATTGTTTGTGTGTTTTTACAAATTTTTCCTCAAAAATTGTTTGGGGGTTTATAATTTTTCCTTGGAAATTATCATTCGTAATTCGCAAAGTTTGCGTGGGATTTTGGTTATCTGGGTTTTACCATTTTTTTCCACAAAAATGATGATTTGTAACTTCATATTTATGGGTTTTGACATTTTTTCCACAAAAAATGTGTTATCTTACAGTTTGTTTTGTGTCGCACCTGGAATTTATGGGTTTTGACATTTTTTCCACAAAAAATGTGTTATCTTACAGTTTGTTTTGTGTCGCACCTGGAGTTGTTGGGGTGAACATCTGCTATCATGGTATCTTGCAGTCTGTTTTGGAGTTGTTGGAGAAAACAGTGCTCAGTCCTCTCGTGCAAAAGTTTTTGCGATTTTTGCCAAAAATCGATTCTTTTGAGGGTTTCTCGATTTTTCCTCAAAATCGTGGTTTCAGGATCAGTTATTCACGTGTGAGATTATGTCAGGTTGGACAACTTTTGGTACTCTTGGTCATTAACATTCTGCAGATCTTGGGAGGGTCTTCATGACAAGAAAGTGTTCTTTGCATTTGCAATCAAAAGACCTATAGTGTCTTCTGTAGGGTATTGAGTACAATGACCATTAAAGGAGGGTATTAAAATAATATTATATCTATTATATAATGGTCATCTTACTTGTCGACTTAGTTGTCTTTTTTAGTTTGTTTAGTGTAACTACTGCTTCTTTTATTAGGAGTAGTTAGCTTTTTAGTTTTTAGCTTATTAACTTTTAAAAGCATTTTAACTTTTTAGCTTCTTGTTGAAGCTTTAGTTGAACAATTTGTTCTTTTTAGAACTTCTTCTTGTAATTCTCTTTATATACGTTGTATATTCACGAATAAAATTCATTCAATTATTTTTAAATAACCACAACTAAATGCCAATTAGCATCATCCAAGTTTTGCTCATTCAACATACTCACCACCACTTGTGATTTAGATTCACAAATAATCCTTGTCCAACCAAAATCACAACCTCCCCATAGCATACAAGACAGTGAGAGTCTCAATGAAGTTATTTGTATGAAGCCCTTTATAAATAGAAAAGAAAAACTAAACATCACCAAAACTATCTCTACCAATACCACCTATACCTGCATGACCAAGATTATCCCTAAAAGAGCCACGAATATTTATCTTCATAACTCCTTGAGGAGAAGGAAGCCATCGACCCACATGATCAATCTTACTTTTAGACTCTCTACATATGTTCCCCTTAACTTGCTTACATCTCGCACCAGTAGAAGTACTAGTCCCCTTATCAGAAAAGCTCAACCTTTGGAAAATAATCACATCACTAGGATCCATCTCACCAAAAAGATCACACTTAGCTGAGTCTATCTCTTGAAGAGTATGAAATTTTTTCCACCACAATAGTTGAACAACCAATTTTGCATCTTGAAAGATCCTACAATTTTGTTCTAACCAAAGATTTCATACAATGAAAGTAGGCCCAATAACACAAACTACTTAATGAAAAGAGGTCTTAATTGGAGGCTTACCCAAACGGCTCCAAAAAATAGCCAATGAGGAAGCATGCAAAAAAGATCGATTCCAAACTTCCCACCAAAGATGCCTAATCTTCTTAGGGAAAGAACACTGAAAGAAAATATGATAAGTACATTCTTCACTATTAAGACACAATACATGAATAGAAGGTACTTGGAAGCCGCAATTTCATAAATTATCCCAAATAAGATATCCATTTTGAATAAACAACCACAAGGAAAAATTGCATTTGGGCCAAGAAAATTTGTTCCACACCTACTTCCACCATGGAACCTCTACTCTCCTAAACATTTGTTTATCAAGATCCAAGTACCTTAAAGCCACCAAGTACTTACCAATCAGATCTTGACCCCATCCCAGGATACCCTCCTTATATAGGAATTTCCCTCCCTACTATGAAGAATCCCGACTAACTTTTGTCGAGCTCCTTCTATCCCTCTAGGTGACCATTTCTAGGGGTCATTCCATTTGCAAACATGTACCTGTACCAAATGCTGAACAATCTTAAAATCAGCCACCTTGTGCCATCTAACTCCAATTAAACTATCACAAAAGGGATTGCAAGTGTGGATACATTGAAAGGATTAGAGGGTGACCATCCTAGGAATCAAACCAAAACATAACTTTTGAGCCCTTATTACAAATCCAAAAAAGCTCCTATTTAATTAGCTTTGCCACAATCTTCAAGTATGCCAAATTATTTATCTCTTCCCCTCCAAGCAACATTGAGGAACATCTAAACTATCAACTCTTCTTAGATACTAATTAGTAAGAATTCTAGTCCAAACCTGATCTTGACTGTTGCACCATCGCCAATATAATTTAGCAGTCAAAACTTGCCCATTCAAAGCCACTAAACTAAGACCAAGCTCCCCTCTTTCTTCGGACAACAAATAGTCTCCCACTTAACTAAGCTCCACTTAGAAGGAAGCAAAGTGTCACTCTAGAGGAATTGACGAGAAAGAGCGTCAAGTTCCTTAATAAAAACATGAGAGAGCCACTTGAAAAAACACCTATAAATAGGGAGAGCCTAGATCACTAACCACAAAAGAGTCACCCTTCCAACAGTGGAGAGCCATCAATGAGTCCAGTGATTAACCCTCCTACGTAACTTATCCAACAACTCTTGCCAATACGGCCTAAGTTGATTACCCATAGCCAAAAGAATATCAAGAAACCAAAAGAAGGAAACCAATTTGAAATCTTAAAATATTGGCAATCCATATCTAAGCTCGAGATTATTAAAAAAATAGATAGAAAATTTATGTTCATTGACTCGTTGTCCTGATGCAAGTAAATAAATATCTAAAGTTTGTTTGAAATTCTTCGCTTCATGAATTTAGGGAATACCCATTAAAACAATATTGACTACAAATTGCAAGTGGGTATGAGGTGACATCCCATTAACCCAATTCCATCCATGAATCAAACCTTGGGAAACTTGAGCCTTAATGAATCTTCCTAAGCCTCAACCATGATAATAAACAAATAGGGTAATAAAGGATTTCCTTGGCAAAGACCCCTAGAAGCCTTGAATAGAAGGCTCATTATTGATAATGGTTGAGAATGAGGTATAAGTAACACAACTCATACTACAGTTCACCCATTCATTATTGAATCCAAAAGCTATATGATTTTTTTTGCAAGAATTGTCATTTAACCCTATCATAAGCTTTAGCCATGTCAAGTTTAATAAACATAGCATTTTCCTTAGACACTACCATAGAATGAATACCCTCAGTAGGAATCACCACCCATCTAGAATTAGTCTTCTCACAACAAATCTTCCCGCTCTTTTGAGATCAAAGAAGGAAGCCAAGGCTTGAGTCTCTCTATAATCAATTTAGTAATAGTTTTAAACACCACATTACAAAGAGAAATGGGTCTAAATTAGTCCAAACTATTAGCCCCTTCCTTTCTCAAAATAAGAACAAGAAAAGTAGAGTTCAAGGCAACTAACATTTGTTTGCTATGTTGCAACTCCTAAACCACCTCCAAAAGATCAGATTTAGTAACACCCCAAAACTCCTTAAAAATTCTATCGAGAAACTATCAAACCCGACATCTTTTCTTTTATTCATCCCAATAACAACCTCTTCCAATTCAGCTAGAGTGATTAGTTAAATTAGAACCTCATTCATCTCATTAGTGATCAAAGAGGGGATACAATCCACAATTAAATCCTCCTCTTATCCAATATGAGGAGAATATTCAATAACTAGAGATAAATAGAATTTTGTATACTCGCGAGACATATCCCTTCGGGATGTCAATTGAATTCCTTCCGAGTTAGCTAGAGAGAAAATATAACTCCAATCCTTTGAGCTTTAACAAAATAATGGAAGGAAGTCATATTATTATCGTCTTCTTGGAGCCAACCAACCTGCATCTTTTTTTCCAAAAAAATTCCTCACGAAGCTCCCACTCTTCTGAGTCCTTCACAACCAAAGCTACTCTACTTAAATCCTCTGTTAAACCACGATCCTAGATTTGGCAAGTGATATTATCTAGATGTGCTTGAATTGACCTTTTAGAGACATGAAGGTTGCCAAAGAATTTCCTATTCCACCTTTTGAGCTTGTATTTCACAAATTGCACATTCGTAAAAAAGGAATACATTGATGTTACATAAGTAGGACTACCCTCTCTCCACCATTCAACCATCAAATCTTGAAATAAGACATCTCAAAGCCAAATGATTTGAAAGTTAAACGGAGGTTTTTTAGGAACTCTAAAAGATGTTGCTGAAAATTTGATTGGCTAGTGATTAGAACCTCTCCAATTCAAAATCTCAGAACTAGTGGTCCAACTATCCCCAGCCCAAAAGGAGACAAGAAATTTATTCATCCTGTCAAAAATAACATCATCTCCACATTTTTTATTATTCCAAGTGTAGATACCATTAGATTTCTTCACATCAATTAGATTGATCATCTCCATATTGTCCTATAGAAGTATAGAAGAGGGGTCTAACCTAGCAACCCCTCCCCTTTTTTCCTCCAAACTTAACATGATATTAAAGTCACCAACTATAATCCAAGGAAAGGAGAAAGAGATCAAACATATCTTACATGAGACCAAGGAAAAGATTTTCCAAGTAGATCAATCAGAGCATAAACATTAGTAATCAAAATAATTTCTCCAGATTCCAAGCTTGAGGCTACCATGGAAATAGAATAATGAATAGAAATTTACCATAGTGGAACAATATTTCTTGGATCCAAAAGAAAACCACTCCTATAGAACAACCAAGAGCCCTAATGCATTGGTACTAACCAAATCTCCAAATACTAGGAGCACACTGCAACATGTCGTCCACTAAGAACTTAGTTTCCTAAATACAAACAATATACAAAGAATGAGCAACAACCAAATCATGAATAGCCTTTTGTCTAAGGATGTTATTCAATCCCCTTACGTTCTAAGAGAGAATAATCATTGGTGAGATTGGGAAAAATGAGAGTCAATAAGTAATCTATGACCTTGATTCCACTAACATCTCTCCAACTAATTTGACTTTCTCTTGATCCTTCGTTCAACCTTAGAAGATTTCTCAAGAGGAAAGTTTTTTAGGGATCTTTGTTGAAACCTTATAGCTTGAGAGGATTCACTACATATACCAGAGTCCAAAGCCTTCTTAACTATATCTATCAAAACTATATCACCATTCACATTTGTAGAGTCAAATTGGCATCGATATATCAGGACCCTTGGAAGGCAACCGAGGCTCCTAAATACCAACAAAGGGTAGATTGTGATTATCATTCTCTGTCTCTTGCAAAACATCCATTTGCATGGTAGTATCCCCATAATGCAAATCAACATGAATTCCCTCTTCTTGAACCAAAGCCTCCAACACATCGAAGTGGTTGAATCCCTCATCATTCTACCTGTCCTTGAAAGTTCTCTTCTGAACCCTCCCCTTATGACGAGGATTAGTAGGCATAAAACCTTCTTATTAGCAACACTTTTAGGCATAGGGGCTTTTCCTTTATCCACCTTAGGAGTAGGGGTAGAAGGGAAATATTTACAACAAAGGATTAACTCTAGGGTATTATTGTTAAAGGTTCCCATACTCAAGAGAAATGTGACGACAAAAAGGAAGAGTTTCATAGTATAGCTATTGAATTCAAGAAGAACTTGGACAAATTTCGATCGATTCTAGCAAAGGATTATTCAAATCAATTTTCAGACAAATACAAGCATAGGTAATTACCTTTCTGTCTAGAGCTTGTTGAGTTGTTCTAACTAGCTTTCCAAGTAAAAGAGAAATACTATGCAGGATATCATGTTTCTAGAACTCCAATGGAAGTCGAGGAAGATGTGCCAACTTGATTGTAAAAGTAAGGTCCACCTTCAAAAACCTTATTCCTATCAACTATGCATGAAAAAACAACCATAAAATAATTATTTGCAACTAGCATTATCTTCATATCAGCTTCAGCTTGCCAACTTTGATGAATCCAAGATTTCCACATTGTCAAATAAATTTGGATCCCCATGAATTTTACAAATGAGAGCATGGTTTCTCAAGTAAGAAACATCCCACATTACTGATTTTGGTTGGCTAACCAAAACTAAGCAACTGCGGCTCCTCTCCAAACATCCATTAACTTTCTTGAGTTTTGATACACCACCCACATAAAAAGACTTTGTTAACCTTGCATGTAGACTAGGAGAAGAACTTCCTTGCCCCAAAGCACCATAAACCACCAAACTTGAAGAGCCTTGTTGCCCCTCCATAATATCCAAAAAATAAACTAACAAAAACCCAACTAGCCAAAATGGAATGCACAACCACTCCCTGCAAAAAAACCCCACACAAATTAGAGGGGATAATTGGTACATGGAAGTATGTTCATATATAGGTCTAATGAATTTATAGATTTAGATAATGTATTGGGAAATGTGTGCATATGAGATAAGCGGTAAGTGTAATGGATAAGTAGGTGGCATTTAAGCAAGATTTGGACTTTGTGTTGCACCATTTGTCAATGTATATAAGCACTCTCCTCAAAATAAGGACAAAATATAAATGGTGTGCATATGTAAATTTTACCATTACAGTTTGTCCCCACTTTGAGCTACATGTGAATCCTGAAATGATCATGCATATAAAATTATCGACAGTTATAAACATGCATGTAAGTAAACATTTAGACATAAAAGGATATGAAATGAGGTCCATATGAACTAATAGACCCTACAAGATTTCATTGTGTAGGTTTATCCTTTGTCATCTACCCTCCATGGGAACTTGCAAAACAAATAAAAAATACTCCATGAGTATCTTTAATAATGAGGAGATATTTTTCTTGTATGAAGAGTGACATCAATTTGCCTTTCTTGGTGATTGATGGGCAACAAGGTGCATGAAGCACAAAGCATGTCATATAATGACAACGAATGTCTTATGCACTTGTAATTGTTTGCAAAAAATTGCATGAGTGATAGTGGTACGGTAAGCCCCTACAATTGGTTACATTCATAAGATAAAGGAATTGTAGTAGAGGGAAAATAATACATGAAAAGTAAATGTAAGCTAAGCATGTGAGAATGCAATAATGTAGAGCAATAAATTTAAATAGTACCTTGAATTTTAGGCATGCAAAGTTTCAAACAATAAATGTGGTAAGCTTATGAGAAGGATATGTTAAAAAGGAATAATAATGTTCCCCCCCCCCCCCCCCCCCAATGTGAAAACAAAGGACCATGAGATGGCCCTTACTGACCAAGAACATCTATGTAAGTACATAAGAAAAATGTACCAATCCCATATGACCCTTATTAGAGAAACAACGCAAAGAAACTATTCAAAATCCACAAAGCAAAAGAATAACTATGCATACCTACAAGATAATACCAATTGTACCCCGAGAAAATCCTTTCAAGAAAAAATTGACCTAAAAAAATACCCACACAATGCAATGTACTATCTCACAGATAAGATTTAAATACATTTGTAGAGTCTCCATGCAAGACCTTTGAACCACCAAGCAAATAATTCGTGATCCTCCATGTGAATAAGATATAAAAACTATGTAGTCATGCATCCCAATCCCTACTTCCTTTAATCACCTACGGAACTTGAAAAATATGTCTAATCCAACCAACCCAAACAAATTTTCATGCGTTGTCTTATATAGAACAATCTTAGTTAAAGCTATTGTGTAGTATCACATAAACGATGTACCTCGAAACCAAGAGCCCCAAAAATTAAATATAGTTATCCTAATTTAACTCCCAACATCAATATTTGTCCTATACAGTTCCCACATTAAATATTCATCTCAATGTGACACAATATACAAGTGTCCTAAAGAATGCATGTCCCATGTGGTATCCACATCTCTAGATGCACCACAATTAAATATTTATTTTACATTATTAACGTTATGAAATGTAAATAGCACACCTTTCCCAATATGACATTTAGCTAATAATGCGAGAAAGGTGTGACTCTTGGTGCTCCCCACTATGTTAAAGTAGCTTTGTAGCCCTAAATAGGTCATGTGAGTGCAACAATTTGTGAGATAAATAAATATTTAAAAAATTATCCCCCATGTCCCTATGCATCCAAGTACAACTTCCAAGAATTATGGACACATGTGAAAATGACTTAGGATTACAAGGTTAATGTCATCTTATCTTAATATTCTGCCACCTAAAATTATACATTACAATTACATCCATAAGGAAACATAAAATTATAACTAAGCACAATGCTCCAGATCCAAAACCTTCCTAAACCGAGAGAATTTATATGTGGTTACTAGCTTTGTGAGATAATCATAAACATTATCCCAAAGTGTTAACTTTCTCTTATAAGACCTTACCATTTCCAACCATTTCTCATTCAAAGTGGTACTAAACATCAACATTCTTAGTACAAGCATGATATATAGGATTCTTGGACAAACAAATTGTATTAGTGAGAAATTAGGGTTTCACCATGGGATGTAGTAAAACTGTTAATTTTTGCTTATAGGACCAACATATTAAGGAAAGACAAAATTTGATAGATCTAGATTCTGATTAGATTCTTGGTTTCCTAGGTGGAAACTCTTATTTTCCTTGAGTTGAATTGATTTAATTAAAGATGTTGAAATTAGGGTAAACGTGTGAAAATTGAAGCAATTATGCATGAACAATGAGCTATAGTCGTTGAATGGAGCTACAAACCTAGATCTGAGCAATAGATGAATATTCAAAATCATTCCCAGAAACTCAGCCTAATTTTTGGGATTGTGGTAGTGGTCACTATTGTCCTCCGCACTTTTCGTCGTCCAAAATAGAACCTGTTCGTCTCTGTGAATAATGTCATTCCTAAAAATTGTAGCTTTGTACCTATTCCTACACACAGTAGAAAGGGTAAAATTGTTGAGAATAGGGGTTTCCCATAGGTTAAACCTCGGTTTTGGAATTAACTATGAAATAGAATTGAAATGTAAATGAAGTATCATATTGAAAATGCTTTCCTTTTAAGGGAAAGGTTGAAAATATATGAAACACTAATAACATACCTTTTAATGAAGTTTTGTTTTTATTCACAAGGAATTAGGATTTCATGTAGATAGTCTTCATAAAAAATAGAACATGAATGTCATCTCCAATGCTTGAATCTTGACTTTCCTTATGTTCTAATGCTTGAACAAACACTAATTGCTTGCTCACTTGAATGTAGGATCTCAATTTTGCTTAATGATGAATTCGAATTATGAATATGCTATACCAAAATGAGACAAGACAAGACACACCAAGACCCTAAGGGACTTTAGGATCTTAATAATTCAATATCAAGATAAAAAGGACATCTTATGAGAGAGGAAAGAGAGAGAATCATGATTGATAGCCTAGTAAGTTTCACTTACTATGAGTCATGAAAAATAAACATACCAAATTACCAAGAAAAAGACTCAGTTTGCAAAGTAACTTGAGTATTGAGACATGTGATAGCGTTTGCATAAAGTGAAACATTGAGTGGAGTGTATGCCCCCACATTAAAGCGATTGATACAATGAGGTGCCCCCAATGAAAGAAAATACAAATAAAAGGATAATGGCCACAAAACATGAAACACATAGGGGATCCGCCAACTCTGGCATCAATATGCTCTTATGATAAATAATGTATATCATGATGGTATGATGAATCAGTAAGGATCCGGTGAATCGGTAGATAGAAATATTGACACAACTTTCACCAAACAAAAAAAAACCTCTCAAGTCAAACTCAGAACTGACTGGTTCAAATAGCAAACTAGAACAAATGCAATATCATTGTCAAGTACACCGATTGATTGTCATAATAGAATAATAGTAGAACAACTCTGAAACTCTCAAACCATTTGACTAGAACATCCAAATACGTAATTGACAAAAGTAAAAGCACATTTCAGATTGTTGTCGATCATCATATCATATCTAAGTGGGTTTAGTAGTTAAGAAAATTAACCTTAGCAAACATAACCATAAAAACATTCACCACTTGACACAATGATTTTGATGTGGAAACCCAAATGGGAAAAACCATGGTGGGGATGAATACCCACAAGTATTCTAAACTCTTCTGAAGTTCTCCCTGTTAGAAGCCAAGCCTGTTAAAGCTTTTACAAAAGTCCTGTTAAGAACATATCCTATTAGGGACCACCCGGTTAAGGGATTGACTATAATGCCCTATTAGAAGCAATACCCTGTTAGGAGTAACCTCGGTAGAGCATTTGAAATCCAAGCTAATGGATCACCTAGTTAGAGGATTAAGATAACACTAAGCCTGTTAGAGATTACCCTGTTAGGGAATTTGACTATTGTAATTGTTAGAGAACAACAAGAGGTTTCTGATCTGGTGAATAACACTATTCTGCTTGATCAGATCCTTTTCATGCTCCTATTTGCCTTTACACATACTGCAGATACATCTCATGGTTTGGCAACCAATCCCTCGTACATTCAACCAAAATTGCCAGCACTACAACAAAACAATTCATTGACCTTATAAGCAAAACAATAGGTTGATAACACATCACAAACCTAAGATCTCATAGAGATTACAAACAAATCGGTTGTATGACTATTGGATTACATAGCAATCATTGCACATCATTCAAGACAACCTCGACCGCTCCTTGATCATCGCTTCATCGAACCCTGTAACTCATCACGCGGTTTTCACTTCATGCAATGTACTCACTCATTCCCAAGATAAAATCGTTATCTCTACACACCAAAAACCATTTGAAACTCTTCACATACAACATGAATACGTGGCATAATCATTATCGTTCATCATTTGATCATAAACCAATACAACTGATTCACCAAGCTCCATCGGTTAGGGTTTGGCACATCAACAGGTAGGGTTACCGGTTGATCTCACTTCTTCTCAAATATTACTGGTTTCCTTTACTAGTTCACCCACCGGTTGCAAAACAACATCATTACTGGTTATAATTGACATCAATGACAACATAATAGTTCATCAATGCAATCTACATGTAAATGCCAATAATCTCCCCCTTTGGCATTGATGGCAATACAAGTATCAATACCCTTGATTGTTATGATTGTGTATAGGAATCCTAGTTTACATTTTACCATGTACTCTCCTTCAACTGAGTCTCCATGTCTACAGCTGGTAGCTGGCTAAAGATCCTCTCTCTGTCAATCATATAGTTCTCCTCCCCATAATCATATAATTCTTCTCCCCCTTTGACAACAATGCCAAAGTGAAAGTAAAACATGCGGTGTCATACTTCACTGTTCTGCATCAACAACTTGCAACTTGATGCTCCCCCCACGGAATAAATCCACTCTACACCAATCCTGCTACAAGATTCTTCAATTGGCTTCAGGACTGATGTACTCCACATCTTGCTCAATTGACATCATGTAGGGGCATAACCCCTAGCTGACCTCTAAGACACTCAAAAGTAGTCTTAGGCAGAGTTTTAGTAAAGATATCTGCTATATGCTCCTTAGTAGATACATGTTCTAATAACACATCTTTACTCTGCACTTTCTCTCTCAAGAAATGATATTTCAACTCAATATGCTTGGTTCTAGCATGCAACACCGGGTTCTTTGAAATATTTATTGCACTGGTGTTGTCACAGAAAATATTTATTGGATCTGTAATCTTTAGCTTGAATCCTTCCAAAATGTGTTTCACCAAGATTGCTTGGGTACAATTCATATACGCTGCAACATATTCAGCTTCAGCAGTGGACTGTGATATACAACTCTGCTTCTTGCTGCTCCATGATACAAGTCTTCCTCAAAGAAAGAATGCACCACCGGTTGTGCTCTTCCTATCATCAACATTACCTGCCCAGTCTGCATCTGTATAAAACTTCAAATCAAAGTTACCTGCATATGGATACCATAATCCATAGTCAACAATACCTTTCAAATATCTGAATATCCTTTTGGTTGCTATCAAGTGTGTCTCCTTTGGATTCTTCTAAAATCTAGCAACTAAACCAATTACATGAGCAATATCCGATCTTCTATGAACAACATAATGCAGTTTCCCTATCATTTATCTGTACTCCTTTTCATCAATAGATGCAACATCAAACAGTTTACAACCTATAACCATTGGTGTCCCAATTGGTTTACAATCACTCATTCCAAATGTCTTCAATACCTCTTTCACATACTTAGACTGTGTGATAAAAATGCCACTCTTCATCTGCTGAATTTGCAAACCTATGAAGAGTTTTATCTCTCCTACTAGAGACATTTTAAACTCACTTTTCATCTCATTTTCAAGGTCATCACTCATGTCATCATTACCTCCAAATATGATACCATCCACAAACACTTCACTCACCAATATCTTTTCTCCTTCAGATTTGAGATATATATTGTTGTCTTCATTGGTTCTCTGAAAACCTAACTTCATCAGGTGTGAATGCAACCTTTCATACCATGCTCTTGGTGCTTGCTTCAAACCATATAGTGCCTTGTGTAGTTTACACACCATATCCTTTGCATCAGTCGAAACATAACCATCTGGCTGCTCAATGTATACTTCTTCTTCCAATATTCCATTTAGAAATGTTGACTTCACATCCATCTAATATACTTTAAATCCCTTATATGTTGTAAAATAAAGTAGAATCCTAACACCTTCCAATCTAGCAACTGGTGCAAATGTCTCACCATAGTCTTCTCCTTCTTCCCGTGCATAACCTTTGCATACCAATCTATCTTTGTTTCTAACTACTACTCCATCTTCATTCAGTTTATTCCTGAATACCCATTTAGTACCTATCACATTTTTATTCACCGGTCTGGGTACTAGGGTCCATGTATTGTTCTTCTCAATCTGGTCAAGCTCCTCTTCCATAGCTTTAATCCATTGATCATCTCCAAATGCTTCCTTATCAGTTCTAGACTCAATAGTGGAGATCATGCAAGAATTCTGTTTGATTCTTCTTCTGGTTAATACTCCAGCATCTTTATCTCCAACAATATGGTCAGGATTATGATTGAGTCTCACATATCTTGGAATGACATGATCATTATCTTCAGGTTCTTCTTCCTCATTATTATCATCTTCTTTTGAATCTATCTGTTCTGATTGAACTGGTACTACATCATTCACTTCACCAGCTTCTAGCTTCACCGATTCTAGTTCCAAAATCAGAATGCAAGGTTCTTCTTCCTTTTTCTCCTTATTGGTTTCTCCTGAGACATCAGGATACTCATCCACTCGAACATCAACACTTTCAATGATTTTGTGTGTCCGATTGTTGTAACATTTGTAGGCCTTACTCTTAGTGGAATAACCAATAAATATGCCTTCGTCACTTTTAGCCTCAAACTTACTAACATAATCACCTCTCTTGATGAAACATTTACTGCCAAAAATCTTAAAATAACTGACATTAGGTGATCCACCATACCAGTATTCATAAGGAGTTTTATCCTTACCTCTCTTTACCAGTATCTGGTTCATAGTGTAGACAACTATGCTGACAACTTCTCTCCAGAAAGTTTTTTCTACTCCTCCTTGTATTAGCATCATTCTAGCAGCTTCAACAACTAATCGACTATTTCTCTCTGCAATACCGTTCTATTGTGGTGTCCTCGGTGCATAAAGTTGCCTCTTAATTCCATTGTCTTCAAAATATTTAGTGAATTTCTTTGAAGTAAATTCACCACCTTGATCATTCCTCAGACATTTTATCTTCTTACCACTTTCCTTTTCAACTAAGGCCCTGAATGTCGTGAACTTACTAAAGGCTTATGTTTTATGCTTCAATAATGTGACCCACATCATTCTTGAGCAATCATCAGTGAAGATCATAAAATATATGTCACCTTGAATACGTTTAGTCCTTATTGGTCCATAGAGGTATGTATGAACCAAATCTAACAAATGTTTTGATGAGAAGGATTTGCTCTTAAAGGTTGAGGATGTCATCTTTTCTAACTGACATTCCTTATACAGAGCATTCACCAATTTGTCCAACTGAGGCAAACCTCTTACTGACTTGGACTTACTGATCTTAACAATGTTATCAAAATTTATATGACAAAATCTTTGATGCCATAGCCAACTATCATCTACTTTAGCAATTAAACAGTTGTTGACTTTAGGATTTAGGTGAAACAGGTTACCTTTTGTTTGCTTGCCGGTTGCAATTAGTTCACCTTTGCTCCCTTAGATTTTGCACATTCCATTCTTAAATTCCAATGGATAACCTCTGTCATTGAGTTGAGCTACACTTAAAAGATTGTGCTTTAATCCTTCAACCCAGTAGACATCATCTGCACTACTCTTTCCATTAAGAGAAATGGTCCCCTTTCCTTTTACCATGCAAGGTGAGTCATTTCCAAATCTCACAACTCTTCCATCAAATTCCTTCAAAGTAAGAAATTTACTTTGGTCACCGATCATGTGGTGTGAACAACCACTATCTATAATCCAATCATCATAATTATCCATGCGAGAAACTAATGCCTTCTAATTAGATGTCTCCTCTTCAATGACAACAAAGACAATGTCTTCATTAGCATCTCCCTCAGATTCCTCATCAGTGATACCACCATCAACTGCAATGAGACAATCTCTTTTTCCTTTTCCTTTGTACTTCTTGTACTTCTCACGCTTATGCTCATTGTCACCATTAGGACAGTTAGCTGCAATGTGTCCAATCTTGTTACATGCAAAACACATCAAAGGTAATTTACCTCCGTACTTATCGGTACCTCTGCGTAACCGCTTGGCCAACAATGCTTCAAGCTCAATCAGACTGTCTTCATCGTCAACTTATCTATTGGATCTAGATTCATAATTGTGATTGACATCTCTACTTTTCCTCATAGGTGGGTTAGAAACTAAAACTCTAAATGCAGATTCTGGTTTCTCAGCACTACCATCATATCCATTTAATTCAAATGTAGTAAGCTTACCAATGATGGAGTCAAGAGTTACCTTAGTTTTATCAATAGACTTTAGCTCCTGAATGGCTGCAACTCGGATAGCGCAGACCGGTAGAAGGGTTCTCAACACCTTACTAACCATTGTGGTATCCTCCAATTTACCATCAACACTCTTGATCTCACCAACTATCTCCTTGATCCTCTGACCATACTGTTGAATATTCTCACCTTCAACCATCCACATGTCATCAAATTTACCTCTCAGTCTCTCTTCTTTGGCAATCTTCACATGCTCATCACCGCTATAGATTTTCTCAAGTTTCTTCCACACCTCATAAGCAGTCTCCAGACCATGGACATCAACATACTCTTTATTCGACAAAGAACTGATAATAGCCTCCAATGCTTGATTATTTTCTTGTTTCTCTTTCTTTTGATCATTAGACATAGTCCCACTAGGTGCAACATATTGAGTAACAACATGTTCCTAGTATTGACTTCCTAGACTCTTGATATACATTTTCATTCTATCACTCCATATTTTGTAGTTTTCCCTATTAAACTTCGGTCCTTCTTTCTTCATCATGCTCTTCAAGATCTTTACCTCAAGTTGTTAGGCTTAGACACTAGAGGACCTGAAATGCTCTGATACCAATTGATGGTATGATGAATCAATAAGGATCTGGTCAACTATTGAGAGGGGGGTGAATCAGTAGATAGAAATATTGACACAAATTTCACCAAACAAAAAACAACCTCTCAAGTCAAACTCAGAACTGACTGGTTCAAATACTGAACTAACAAATGCAATATCACTGTCAAGTACACCGGTTGACTGTCATAACAAAATAATAGTAGAACAACTCTAAAACTCTCAAACCATTTGACCAAAACCTCCAAATACTTTATTGACAAAAGTAAAAGCACATTTCAGATTGTTGTCAGTCATCATATCATATCTAAGTGGGTTTAGTAGTTAAGCAAATTAACCTTAGCAAACATAACCATAAAAACATTCACCACTTGACACAGTGATTTTGACGTGGAAACCCAAATGGGAAAAACCACGGTGGGGATGAATATCCACAAGTATTTTGAACTCTTCTGAAGTTCGCCCTCTTAGGAGCCAAGACTGTTAAAGCTTTTACAAAAGTCCTGTTAAGAACAAATCCTATTAGGGACCACCCGGTTAAAGGATTTGACTATAATGCCCTATTAGAAGCAATACCTTGTTAGGAGTAACCTCGGTAGAGGATTTGAAATCCAAGCTAATGGATCACCTGGTTTGAGGATTTAAATAACACTAATTCTGTTAGAGCTTACCCTATTAGGGGATTTGACTGTTGTAATTGTTAGAGAACAACAGGGATTTGTTGATCTGGTGAATAGCACTACTCTGCTCGATCAGATCCTTTTCATGCTCCTATCTGCCTTTACACATACTGTAGATACATCTCCTGGTTCGACAACTAATCACTCTTACATTCAACCAAAATTGCCAACACTACAACAAAACAACTCATCTACCTTATAAGCAAAACAATAGGTTGGTAACACATCACAAACCTAAGATCTCATAGAGATTACAAACAAATCGGTTCAAGTATGACCATTGGACTACATAGCAATAATTGCACATCATTCAAGACAACCTCGACCGCTCCTTGATCATCGATTCATCGATCCTTGTAACTCATCACACGATTTTGACTTCATGCAATGTACTCGCTCATTCCCAAGATAAAACCATTATCTCTACATGCCAAAAACCATTTGAAACTCTTCACATACAACATGCATACATTGCATAATCATTACCATTCATCATTTGATCATAAACTAATACAACTGATTCACCAATCTCCATCGGTTAGGGTTTGGCACATCAACAGGTAGAGTTACCGGTTGATCTCACTTCTTCTCAAGTAATACTGGTTTCCTTCACTAGGTCACCTACCGGTTGTAAAATAACATCATTACAACATCATCACCAGTTATAATTGACATCAATGACAACATAATAGTTCATCAATGCAATCTTCATGAAAATACCAACATATCATGAATATTTGTATTGAATTGACCTCATCCCCCAAATGTCATGGAACCACAAGCACAATAGAATAAGGGAATTTCTTTCAAGCCAACATGGAAGAGACCAAAAGAGATCTTAATTCTTTGCATCGTCCCCAAGTAGACAACACAAGGGGAAAAAAATAGAAGAATTGAGATACAAATAGAAGAATGTCACAACAGATTCAACCTCTTTATTACCTTGCACCAACGGAATAACAAGGGTCATCCAAAGAAAACCTAGCATAACAAAAAAAACACATCATAGTGGAAACACATTATGAACAAGCAAGAGAGGAGAGAAAATCAACGACATGAATGATGCTAATTAAGAAAATCATTTGCCTCCTAATCTCATTGAGCATTGTTTTGGGAAGGTGGAGAAGATGCAAGAGGAGAAACTTTAAGCACAATAGATGGAGCTACTGCGAGTTCCAAACAACGACCATGATCTTATGATGAGTCACTTTGTTTGTCACTAGGAGCCAAGGATGTCCCAACTTCACACGAAATTGATTTGATGTAGGAATGATAGAAAACACGACATCTAATGATTTAGCACCAACATCAACAAGAAGAGTAATAGAACCAATAGTAGGGCAAGAGAAACTATCATACACCTTAACCACTACAACAGATTTATCATATGTTACTTGATGCAATTGCACAGTATAACGACATTCTTTAGTGGTGACATTCACTATACATGTTGGATCAATGAGCACTCCTCATGAGAGTTTGTCTTTGGCCTTCACAGTGATATATAGTGGGCCATCAGATGCAACAATAGTCTCACTAGGATCAAAGGTAATGCATAGGTCTTTAGGAGGTGTAGGTTTGTCAACAAGATTCACAACATTATTAGACTCAATACCAAGGTCATAAGGAGAAAATGCATGAGGCTTAGACTCAACCACATCAGTAGAATAGGAAGACAAAGGATTAGTAAACATTTGGAGGTTTTTATTAGGAGCTATAGATTTGTTTTGTTTGTCATTCACACCAGCTACGGATATGGTATTGTTATCAATAAAGTCCTGAATTGAATCTTACTCCTTAAGGTATAACACTTCTCAATATCATGACCGAGTTGACAATGATATTGGCAAAAGGATTTGGGATCATGATAAGTTGGAAAAGGTTTGGAGGTATCAATTGGTCGGATGGGAGGAAGTTTCAACATATTTTTATTTATTAATTGTGTCATTATGCTATGCAAAGAGTCAGAAAAATAAGTAAATTCTTTTCTAAAGTATTTGGATAAAGGGGCCACACTTAATGTCATGGCTGCCACTTGAGTATTAATGTTGTTATTGATATTGATGTATCCCTTGTTTGGTTTAAACATCACAAAATATTGTTGAACACTCTCATTCTTATCAACCGGAGCCATTGAAGGAGATGATACAAATTGACTCACTTGAAGTTGATAATTATGAAGCACTACACACAACTACATAAAGAAAGTAAACTCAAAAAAGAGAATCTTATCCCTAATGTCTTTTTGTAAATTAGCAATAAAAATTCTTTGAACATCATATGATAAAAGTACAATACCGTGTCACATTTTAGGCTAACTTATCAACAAAAGTGAATTTAAGTTTTTCTAAAAATTAATTTTAGTCAACATATGGTCTATATAGATTCATTATAGACAAGTTATAAGTGGATCACAACTTTTCCAATTGGAAGTGTCTACTAAATGTATATTTTATATCACTTTGGGTCTAATTACCAAAAAAATATTCTTTTTGGAAAACTTGATGTTTCAACAACTCCTATTCTTATAAATAATATTTTTTTTGAAATGTAAAAATACCCTTTTATAGATCTACAAATGAATATTCCAAAATACATCTCTTTTAATATTTTAATAATTTTTTATATTTTACATTTTATTTTATTGAAAGTAGGTCATCAACACTTAAATAGAAGATCGATTATTTTGACTCATTTGAAGCTAATAATTATGAAGCACTACACACAGCCGCATAAAGAAAGTAATCTCGGAAAAGAGAAGTTTATCCCTAATGTGTTTTTGTAAATTAGTAATAAAAATTCTTTGAACATCATAATCAGGCATATGATAAGCGATTTGAGAATACAAGTGTTTATATCTAGTGATTCTACCAATAAAATCAATCACTTTTTCTTTAATGCCTTGCTTACAATGAATCAAATCAGTCAAAGTAATCTTAGGACCAATATTATTTTAATATTGTTGAAGGAAAGCATTAGCTAATTGATGAAATCATATAATAGAATAAGGAGGCAAAGAACAATACCATTGCAAGGATTTATCCCTGAAGGTTCTAGTAAACAATTTAGCCATAAGTACTTGATCATGAGCAAAGTCACTACACAAAGTTTGAAATGTTTTCACATGAGCCAAGGGATCACTTTTTTCTATTATAAAGATCCAATTAAGGGACTTCCATATATTTAGGAGGGATAACACAAACGCCATTGGATAATGGGCTCACTACATCAAATGTGAGCACATCAAACTTGGATTGGGTAATTGAAGCCAAGTGGTGTTGTAAGGATAAGACAAATTGGGCTAAGTTATTTATGGTTGCTTTGGTGGATTGATTGGAATTAGACATATTGGATTGAGATGGAGGAGTGACATTGTTGTATGTAGATAAAGGTTGAGAATAAGGAGGTGTAACATTATGACATGTAGGTATGGGAGATGATTGAGACACAAATGTAAGACTCGCAGAAGGACATATAAAAGAATTTTGATTAACAAGGTTTCCCCCTTGACTAACATTTGTAGGATTAACATTTTGTGTGGAAGTAGTCACGATTGAAGATGTAAATATAGGCACACTAGGCAAGGATGTATGCATAGAATATAATGATCGACTTGACTAGTGGTTTGAGTGTAACCAAGGAATTTATAACAACTATTGATAGCCATGATATTACTATCAACAATATGAGAAAGGACACGCAACAAATCAACACCAATTTTATCACTTTGAACTATTTATTTTAATCTGTCAATCAATGGGATTGCCTCACTTTTCGGGTATTGTTGACTCATCCATTGTTGAAGATTTTCAAATTCATTGTCAATCTTCTCTTGGTAAATGGAAACCTTAGTTAGTGATTCATCCATATTATGAGAATTATGAAAAGAATGGGGATAAATGACATCATTTTGGGGGTTAAAGGAACCACCAACATTCTCATGAAATAAGTTATCCAAATTAGGCTCCATATCCTTAGTAATCAAACCTTGGGAAGTCTTAATTCTACTCCTTCTCAGAAGAATATTGTAGGTAGGGAAAATGGTGACAAAAGTCATGCACAAACGAGGGAAAATTGAAATTGAAATTGAAAATTATGATTAAACAATGCAAAATTTTGTAAAAATGATTTATTAACCAAATAATTAAGCAATTTGATTTATGAGTTTGAATGAAAAATGACTCTAAATCATAGCATAACATATCATAAAGATCAGATCTAAAAATAGATTTAAAAAATTATGCAACTCACAAGTATATTTTAGAATTATAAATTAGGGTTTTTGTAAATTCAACCACTAAATTTATGTAATTCAATTGGAAATGAGATTTATGAGTCCAAATTTAAATTTTAAATTGCATGAATAATCAGATATGAAATAATTTATCAACCCACAAGTTCAATTTTAGAATTGAAAATTAGGGTTTTTGTGAATTTAACCCCTAATTTTATGTAATTCAATTGAAAATTAGACTTGTAAATATAAATTTGAATTTGAAAATGCATAAACACTTAGAAATGAAAACATAAATTAGAAATGAAGATGCAAAATGTCAGGTTCACCAAGATGTATTGGTGAAAAATTAGGGTTTCACCATGGGATGTAGTAAAACTACTAATTTTTTCTTGTAGGCCCAACACATTAAGGAACAAGGGAATTTGATAGATATAGCCTTGATAGATCTTGATTCTGATAAAATTCCTATTTTCCTAAGTGGAAACTCTTCTTTCCCATAAGTTGAATTTATTTAATTAAAGATGTTGAAATTAGGGTAAATGTGTGAAAATTGAAGTAATTATGCATAAAAAGTGAGCTACAGTCATCGAACGGAACCACAAACCTAGATCAGAGCAATAGATGAAGATTCAGAATTGCTCCCTAACTCGGCCTAAATTGTCAGAACAATGGTGGTGGTTGTCATGGTTCTTTGCACTTTTCGCCATCCAAAAGGGAACTTGTTTGTCTCTGTGAATAATGTCGTTCCTAATAATTGTATCTCTGTGCCTATTCTTGCACATAGTAGAAAGGGGAAAATGGTTGGGAATAGGGGTTTGCCTTAGGTGAAACCCCAGTTTTGGAATTAACCATAAAATAGAATTGAAATGTAAATGAAGTACTATAATATAAATGCTTTCCTTTTGAGGGAAAGGTCGAAAATATCTAAAACACTAATGATATACCTTTTAATGAAGTTTTGTTTGTCTTCACAAGGAATTAGGGTTTCATGTAGATAGTCTTCATTAAACATAGAACATGAATGTCATCTCCAATGCTTGAATCTTGACTTTTGCTCCAATGCCTGAAAGAAGATTGATTTCTTGCTTACTTGAATGTAGAATCTCAAGTTTGTTTGATGTTAAATTTGAATTATGAATATGCTATATCAAAATGAGAGGGGTAGACCTCTTTTTATACATGCTAGTTGAAAAACATTAATTTTTTGACATTGCTCGACACGGGATCTGGATTCTCGCTCAAATCATGTTAGCGTTATGAGGCCCCAAAATGGGCCCTATTTGGGAGGACCATGGCGTTGGGTGCCTTGGTCCTTGAGGACCAGGGCACCCAGCACCATGGTCCTAGACAACGGGGTCCTACGATCTTGGGTAGGAAAGTGCAAGTTATGAATATTTGAGCTTGATACATGGTGTGAGAAGAATTAAGGCTTCAATCAAGCCTTAGGGGACGAATGCCAAGGTGAGGGACCAAGTGAGGACAAAATTGTAAGGGAGTACAATTTAGGATGCTACACAAATGACATTCTAACTATCACATTTGATCATCACAATATTACAATCAAAACTAATACCTATACCAAGTCTCTATAACCAAAATTATTTTTGAGATGCATGTGTAACAACCATATAAATTTAGCTAAAGAGATTTTTTTTTTTTAAATTGACGCTCCCTCTCTCGCCAACAGTCGGTGCTCCTTTGCTTCATGCAACCTGCCTTTGCTCCCACCTGTGCCTCCTACATCCCCTCCTGCTGATGCTCTCGCGGCTCTATCAGCTCCTTCCCCTACTCTGTTGGCCTCTGCACTTGTGCGGTCTCTGCCAGGTGGGGCTTTGGTTGGGTCCTCAAACTTGTCGAGCCTTCCTCCTGTCGGTGCTTTTAGCCTTCACAGCTCTATTCTCTCTCCTCCTATGCAACATTTTGTTGTTGATGGAGGATCTTTTTCGTCTTCACCCACGCCCTCTACGCGGGATTTTCGTGTTGGGTACCCCATGGCTAGTGTCTCTGACCCAGTTTTGGATTTGGATGCCCTTGGTGCCGTCGTTGGTGATGCTCGGGGTGACGATGCTCTTCCCAGACCCTTTGACTGAAAGCGTGGCTTTGCCCATGTGGCTAAATCTGTTGCCCAACCTTCTAAGGGGGTTCGTCCTCTTCCTTGTGTCAAGACCTCTCTTGTTGTGGTCTGTGGCCGAGAGGTTATGGAGAATGTTGATTTCTATCAACGCAACGCTTTGTGTAGTCACACAAATCTTTCCAGCTTAATTAAAATAAATATTTGTTATTTATTTGATTAAAAATCCACTAGCCAGGAGTTAATTAATTAATATTTAATTAATTCATCTTCAAACATTCTCCTATTAATTAAGTAAATTATTCAATTTATTTTAATTAATTCATTAAAACCAAGTTCACAAACTAATTAAATAAATAAAATCTATTTATTTAATTAAATCCCCCTATTCATCTTTTAAATAAATTAAATTAAACATTTATTTAAATCATTATCCCCCCCACTTGCATTTTCCTACAAATGCAACTTGCACACATTTATTGAAATAAATGAATTTTTATTTTAATAAAATCCTATTTTCCCTCACCCACTAAATCCACTTGCAAATCTAATCCCCTTCTAGATTCTTCTAACCCCTTCCTAATTAACCTAATCCATCCCGTAATTATTGTCACATTCCTAAGCAAAATGGAGTCACTTCTCAAAGACTTCAAAAGTCTTTGAAAAGCATTTAATGCTTTGTGTGTTCAACAATTTAACCTCCAAAGTCTTCCAAAACCATTAATGACTCTTACATAACCATTTATGGTTATTTCAAACTTGTCTCTCCAAACATTTATTGCTTTGACCATGTTTATCCCTCTTACCTTTTGCAAAAGAGTTTATCCATTGGATAAAAGCTTTATTCTTTGAATAAAGAGTTTATTCATTCAACTAACCTTGACCTTAACTCCCAAGGTCATGTCAAGCATTTAATGATTATTCCCTCTCCTCTCAACCTATCTCACATTGACACTTGTCATCCTGGGATTGGGTTGAAAGCCCTCACATGGATTTGAAATCATTCAATCCTGACCCTTGTTGAGATTGCTCAATCTCAACCATCCATTGCTCCATTTTTCCTATAAATAGAGCCCATTTCTTCATAAACTAGATCCTGAAAACTTGTATGCATTTAACCTATAGGCATTTTAGAGAGCATTTAGCTTAGCAAACTAATATCTTGTTATTTTGGTTAAAATCAATCATTTTTAATAGCATCTAGTATTTTAGCTTTTCATTTTACATTTGGAGCAAAATACTCAAATCTCAATCCTCCATAAGCATCCATAGTGCAAAAAGCTGTTGAGAGCTACACTATTTTGGAACTTGGAGAGGAGAGGAACAAAGGAGAAGAAACCAAGAGCATGTTAGGAGGCATTTGGAGATGCCTCATCATATTTGCTTCTTTAGTTAAATATTCTTTCATGTTCTTAGTATCTCTTTTGATATGCTTGTTTAGATTAGCTTTTGGTTAACTAACACTAACGATTTCTTGTGTCTTGTGTTGTTTGTCATTTGCTAACCTTGTCCATTTTGCGGAACATCACTTTGGTTTGCAGATTTACTGGGTTTTGGCCTTCTCTCCTGAACCTTCATCGTTGGGTGAGTGATTCTTGGAAGCCTCTTGTTTCTTATGGCATTGAGCTCTTCCCTTGTGCTAAGGGGTTTTTTGTTGCTTCATTTATCTCTACTCATGATCGTGATTTGATTTTAAGTAATCTATGGACTTGGGGGGATCACTCTCTCTATTAAGCTCTGGACTCCTTCCTTCAACTCCCTTACTGAATCTCTCTCTATTCGTCCAATTTGGGTCCGCCTCCCCAATATCCCCCTCTATTTCCGAGAACCTTCTTGGTTTGAGGCCATCTGTAACTCCATTGACATCTTCTTGAAGGTTGATGATGCCACGTTCTTCATGGGTCATTCTACCTTTGCTCTCCTATTAATTGATGTTGACATATCTCTGGCCCTCCTCAGGGAGGTAGTTCTTATGTTTGGGGATAGGCCATGGACTCAACCGCTGGATTATGAGGGCCTCCCTTTTCACTATCAAAGGTGCTTCTCAATGGGTCACCTTACTTCAGATTGTTCTCTCTATCATCGCAAAGGTGTTGCTACTTGGTGGAAGGATGCTACGGAAGACCACTTGACTATTTATGCTTCACATTCTATTTTAGTTGATTCCTCTCATGATGAGGTGCCCCTTACTGTTGATGAACCCTAGTTGATGTTACTGTTGTTGTAGACCCTTCCGCCCCCTTGCTTCCTTCACCGGCTGCTCCTGCTTCTCACCTTTGCTCTGCTTCTGGAGATTCTTCTCTTGTTGTTGCTCTGCTGCAACAACAGTCTGACAGTGTCTCTGCTGGGTCTTTCTCGCTTGATTCTTCTTTGAAAGTTCCTAATGATAGTGTTTCCTGGATGGTTGTTTGTCGTAGACAAAAAGGAAAATCTAACACCCTTTCCCAACCCCCCCTTTGTCAAGTTTCGGTTTTTTCTCCCCACTCTTGATTTGGGTTGGGTTGTTGATGGTTTGATTGGTTGGTTTGGCCTGTATGACTTTGTTCTTTTGGGGTTTGCACCCCTGCTTGGTCTATTTAAATTTGATAGCCTTTGACTATGTAAAGGGTTAGCACCGTAGTTAACGCTGCTTTTTTAATAGAAAACAACCATATAATCTTCTTTAGTGGTGGACAAAGCACTTGTATAATATCTTTTACTCATCCAACTCACTACAACCCCAAACAAAAAGAAAACATAGCTTCTAGTAAGATTTCAACTATCCAAGCTACCTGCCTAATCTACATCAACAAAACCTTGTACATCAAATGATTTAGCTACATCATCAATACAATGATAAATCAAACAGTAATTAGAAGTTCCTCATAAATAACTAAAGACAAAGTTTCAATGCTCTCTACTATGGTTAGACATAAACCTATTCAAAATTCTTGTTGTTTAGATAATATCTGGTCTTGTGCAAATCATTGCATACATCAAAATACCAACAATAATAGTATGTGGAACAATAGATATCTCTTCAAAATCATCATCATATTTAGGAGACATGCTTAAACTTGGCTTAGTAGTAATAAAAACATGGAGTTTATAATGGTTCAAAGTGATACATATTAAATCTTCATAAAATTGTAGCAATATACTTAATTGACTTAACCAAAGATTTCCATGTACTTGATCCCTACTTATTTCCATCTGAAAAATAGATTTAGCAACCTCCAAGACCTTCATATCAAATGTCCTATAAAGTTGAGCCTTTCAATCCCCAATCATCACCTTGTTGTTAACGTTAAACAACATGTCATCAAAGCCCAAATGGTGGGCCTAAACAAATTCCATATGTAGGTGTTACACAGCTCCACACTCACCCTCTCTCTATTGAGGGAATGCTATGCAGACACTGAGGAGGACAAGCAGGAGGCTAGGGAACTCTACAAATTCCTATCTAACGAATGGAGAAGTGCTATGGAGGCCACTAGGGTGAGCAAGGAACCCCTATAGTTTGCTTTATTTTCCTGTTTTTTTTTATTGCTTAAAAGACTTGGTTCCTTTTTTATGGTAGTTGTTGCTAATTGTTGTTATAGTGTTGTTTTTGCGCTATGATTTTTGATAGTTCTGCTATGTAAAGGGTCAGTTCCCTTGTTCTCACTACTTTTTTAATAAAAAACATACAAGACAATACTCAATATTTGTTCATTAGTAATATTAATATGAGCACAATGATCCTCCTCGCTCCTAAAAACACCCAACTTCAATGTAGAGGCATAAAACTTCTAGTGCCACATCTCATACAACTACTTTAGACCACAATGACCATTTTAACATGCAAACCAAATTTTATTTTCCTTTCACAAAAAACCATCACGTTGTTGCATATAAAAGTCCTCCTCAATATCCACATGTAATAAAGTAGTTTCAACATCCTATTGGTGTTCTAAGTTGTAGACATCAAATCCCAAATGTCTAAAATCTCCCAACTATCATGTAAATTAAATCTAAAAAGATTACCATAGACTTGTATTCAAGTTAAGCAACTTAAGACCAATGGCTGAGGTGCGTAAGATCTCCTTCACTTGTAGTTCTACAAGACCAGTCTCTAGCATAATGCATCTTGCTATGTTTGTCTTAATCTATCTAAATCTATGTATTCTTTGTGTCATTTTTGCCTAACATGTTTGTGATGAATTTGTAGCTTAACATTTTAGTTCCATGCAAGTCCCTTTTTTGGGGGCAAGTCTACATGGATTGAAGACTTTGCATCCCTTGGAAACACAAGGTAAAATTATTCTAACTTATCTCACATATTGGGTAAATTATATATGCTAACTAAAGTGGGGGCAAAATATAATATTGAAAATTGCCTAACCTTGGAATTTCACACTACGTAAAACCTCCCTTTAGACTAAGAAAAGATGGTATTTTTAATAAGCTATGATTTTGTTAGAACCTTCTCTTGCTAATAAAATGGACACGTTGATGTTTTTTTTATGCGCAAAACATTTCAGAATAAAGTACCAAGGTAATTTACCCTCTCTTGAACAAAATCACCTCAAATGCTAAGAATGAGATCAACTAAAATGATTCCAAGGTTTCTACATATCAGGTCTTGACGAGTGGGTAACTCAATGGTCGATGTGAATTGTTGTGTTCACTTGGGGACTTACGCAAATGTTTGGATTATCATGAATAATGTGGAATAGGTGTGCTGACAACTTAAGATTTATCAATATGGCTACAGATTTACTTCTTACTAAAAAAGGAAAAAAGGAATAGGGTTCAAGAAATCTATTCTAAGCCTAGGAATGTAGGAAATGATGAATGGATTTAGTGGAATCGAACCAAGCAAGGTCTCACAATCAGGTATTGACACAAGCTTAGTGCAATCGTCTAAGGTATACTTAAGGATTTTCAGGCTATCACCATCAAACGTTGACACCATCCAAGTTATGTTTGTCAAGGGACACGTAATAGTTGAAGTTAAGCTTACTTAAATTCGAGTTGACCACACAAGGTGCACTTACCAGCGGCAAGAGGCTAGTGGTATGGACTAAGGATTCCACACAAATGAATTCAACAAATCTTCCAATCAATCTAACATACATGAAAATAAATTCTAATCTAACTTGAAGAAATTGAGAACCATGAATGTAAATACAACACTTGAAGAGAAAAATCACCAATTGAACAATGATTATGATTCAAATAGCTGCATCATATACCAACAATTCTACAAAAACTCTCTCTTCCAAATGAGAGATAATGAGGTTTATATAGAGCCTCAAAAGAAATGAATGGCTCAGATTGATCTAAGATCAACGACCAAGATCATGCCAACAAAACCCTAGAATTGCCCTAATTAGGGTTTACATAAAAATGGTGCCACCAACATATGGCCCAATGAAAATATACCTAGTCATCAAATAGGGAATCTTCTACAAGATTCCTCCTTGCATCTCTCTCTCTCTCCTAGCATACTCCAAGAATCTAGCCAATACTGAATCTAATTCCTCCATGGAAATGCTAGGCAAGGTATCATGTTGTAAATCAATCACGTCCAGTGAATCCAAGCAAGTATCCAAAGTGTTCTCCCAATCTGGTATGCGCTTCTATGAACTATGAACATGAATCAACAAAGAGACCAAGTCATCTATCTAACTCTTCTTCAAAGAGTCCAACTGGCAAAAATACATAAATTTCATCTTGTCTCTTGATTCGGCTAAGTGTAAACCACTTGCATCACTAACATCAACACCCAATAATTTCTCAATCGAGGCAAGAATCTTCATCTGAATGTCTTGATTTAATCCTTCCATCTCCATACAACTCGACTGGGCATTCTCATTAGTTGATTTATTCACGGCTAATGAACAATACCAGCAATGGAAATCGTATATGTCTCCATTGTACACAATGCTCTCATTGACCAATGTGGAATTAGGAATCTTTTTTAAATCTTGGAGGCGTGGAATAGTATTCTCTTGAATAGGTTAGAATTCTTCCCAAACTCCCTCCAAATACTGGATTCTGAATGCGAGCCTTGTTGTCCTATCATATGCATGGACAAACTAAGTAAGGAAATTATATGCCTGCTTTCTTGTATTCTCAATCCACTTTTCCACCTCTGAGAGTGTACCTCTCGCTTCCTCAGTGTGAATGCACTCCATGGTCAACTGCAATAGGGGAAATAAAGGTGGGATCTTCATGCCTTGTCCCTCCAATATACTCTCTAAGTCTGATATTCTCTTCTCTATATCTCTCTTTCTTCACAATCTCTATGTCTAACCTTGCATCGATTGCCTTGAGGTTTTCACCAACCTCTTGAAATTCTTTCTTCCTTGATGTATGACTAAGGGCAACTAAAGTGATCTGGAAATCCATAGGAGTAGCAATGTCTGCTGTCATGCCTACAATAGGAACAACAATCTGTGCAATCCGCATTCCTGTCTCATCTCTAGCTATATGCGACAAAATCTCCCCTCTTGGGCTCCTTCTCCTTAATACTCCTAGCTAGGTAGTCACCAATGCCATCAATAGGCTATACCTCTATTATTTGTTTAATTTTCTCCATACTTCTCATCAGCCATTTAGAAATAGTGGCCATCTCCATACCATCACTGAGACATATTTCTCGATCAAGTCCTCTCAATGCTGAGATAACATCCTCATTATCATCAAGATTATTCCTGGCCCAATCATATACCTCATTTCCCAAACTAAGTTCCAAAAGGACATTAGGGGATCCCAATTGATCATCATTCTCATTAGGAGGTGTAGATGTCGATGTGGCGTGAAATTCTTGAGTATTCCCTTGTAGTATCACTGTGTTGGAACATTGCTGAGTCTCCTTGTTATGTTCTGTTATATCAATCACTTTGATTGATGAGACTCTAGGAGGGGGTGAAGGAATGATAAGTGGAGGAATGATAATCTTATGTTTCTTTTTCATCTCCTCAACTTCTTCCCTCTGGCCTTGACTTCTCCTAGCGTGTTCTTCCTTCTCTTGGGAGCTTCACTCTCTTCGTCTGCATGAATCCTGACATCACTGATAGTCCTCTGATCATCCTCCGAAGTAGACTCTTCCAGCTTCATCCTTTCATAAGTAAAGGGAACGCCCATGTCAACTAACTTATTCATATGTATATCTACCCATGTACAAGAGAAACTCAAGACCTCTCTCATCAATATATTCAGGTCAATCTCTTCTAACTCTGACCAATTAGGCAATAGGATTGCCTTCTTCATTTCACTCTCATACTGTGGATGTGTATGATCTTTGTCATCTAATACTTTATAAGGTATGAGGAAAAGTCCACACTTCCTCATAAAATCCACTGACATTCTGGGTCACATTCTTCTCTTCACTGCTTGCTCGTCCATCAGGTTAGCCCAATAATCTTCTATGTCAACTTTGTGAATGAACTTCTCTCCCATGATCCTTCTGAACTTCTTGTCTGGATCAAACCTTTCTCTTTTCTTGTATGTAGAAAATTGATAGAATGCAAGCTCCTCACTCGCAATGTTGGCGGCTATGGCGGACTGGCAAACCTTTGACGTCTTCCCAACTGAAATAGGGAATGCCATGCCTGTGCTAGGCTTCTCTCTCTGAATAACATCAAACTTTAGAAGCTATCTCACCACTTCCAACAATATCATTCTGTCGATCGGATTCCTAGGAAGTATGTAGGGTTCAGATTGAAACCCATGAATCCTAAGGTATGTGAAAATGGGAAACTGTATATACCACGATCCATATTTCTCTATTAACTTTGTTTCCTCCTTGGACAATCTTCTATGGATTTCGCCTTTCAGCATCCGTGTGATGTACATAGTGAATGCATCATTCACTCTATTATAGTATTCAATTCTATACATGCTCGGCTGGGGGTAGCATTCATGACTCCTGAATTGTCCTTGCCCATTCCCGATTTCACCTTTGCATATTAATCCTCTATATGAAACAAATCGTGCAAGAAGGTATACCAGGTAAGAAGTCATGGCGAATGACTTGGACTGCTCTATATTCCTCAACTGAAAGTCCATATTGTCACTTATAATATTAGACCAATTTAGTAATTTTCCTCTAAGACAATCCTCGAAGAAGTAGAACATGCATCCATCGAATATTTATCCCTGTGACATCCCCATGACTCTGTTGAGTAGGAATATCAAATCACTATACTCCTCCTTGAAGTCTACACACATGAGTGTCTTAGGAGCCTTGGAATGATGAGACCTAGGCTCGATCATCCACTCTCTGTTTATCAAATTCTTGCATACACCCATCTTCTTCGTGTATCTTTCTTCATATTCATCCTTGGTCTTATTCTTCATGTCTGTTCCGCGTGGAATTCTGAACACCTCTGCAATAGCATCCTCAACAAGGTAAGCAATGAAAACACCCTTAGGAGTCTTGATCATTCTCGTGAGCGGATCTCAACATTGTGCACACTCCAGGATAAGCTCACTGCATTGTCTGGATTGTGGAAATCCAGCGGCATGGAAAATATTACTCTTCATAATGTTCGCATATGCTGGAGAAGGAACTTGATCTCCGACTCCGAAAACTCGCTGCTACATCTGGTCAAAATCTAGGAAATGCATGTTTGTACCTATGATCTCCTTCCATCTCAATGAAATCTTAAGTTCTGGATAAAATCCAATCTCCAACATCTTCAATAGTTCTTTCCTTTCCTTGTATCCAGACTTCGACATCGCACTTGTATGAAGCTCGAAGTTAAACTTAGGAAAATAAATAATGCTCTTAATAAAATTCCTAACTTTCTAAAGATTTTAGCTAATTAGAGCATGGAGTCAAGAAATTAATCCATACACTTGGTAAATTTGACGATTATATTTAAAGTGTGACAACACTAAGGCATGGAAGCCTTCTATAAAATTCATTAATACCTCCTTATGCTTAGAAAATATGCAAGCTAAAATGCAAAGGAGTATACCGGATCAATGATGACTAAGGAAAGGTGTGAAAGGTTATGTTTTCACACAAAGGTATGTCTGAAGACACCTTCCGTAGTCAACAATTCTAAAGACAACCTGAAAATTAGACTTTGAAAACATGTTGTAATCTTCAAAAATGTGCATAAACTCGATAGAAATCACTTTTAATGATGAAAACAATCATACTCAGGAATGTAAGTGTGGCCGGTAAAAAATAAATTTCTGAGGACAAGTCAGAAAATTAATTACTTCAGACTTATCCGCACCTTGCAAAGTAGCTAAAAATCCTTGAAAATGATGGAAAATAGCTAAGGAATCAACTCCAAGCAAAATCGCCAAAGTGGTTAGGTGGCTGGAAATAAAAAGTTTTGAAGACAACCGCCTAACAATGGAGTTTTCAGACCTGCAACAGCGATAAGATGGTCTGAAAATGCACAGAAAACTCCACAAAATACCTCCAAATGCAAAACGCCTAAGTTTGAATTGGTTGGGCAACTAAAATTGAAGTCTGAAAATTAATGGGCAGCCATGAATGGAGGTCAGATCTGAAGAAAACCTCAAATTTGAAGTGAATCAACAAGTTGGAAATGATGGTAGCCACCAAGCATGCATGGGAAATCACCAAAATGTGGTACGAAACCACTCTTCAAATAAAATCGAAATTTTCCCAACTATGGCGTCAAACTAAAATTCTAAAAATATCATTAATGGCAGCCCAGATCTGCAACAATGGAGGTCTGGAATAGCAAGCAAAAAATGGAGGAAATCATCGCCCAAGTCTCCAAACATAAAATCACCACCCTTCACCAAAAATTACCAAATTTGCAAAAAATCGCCAAACTTGGAAAATCGAAAAAATCTAGAAATGGTCTTCAGTGGTAGCAAGGGGAATGGATCAGCAAGCTGGAAAAAATGGAAGATGAAAGAATCTTCAACCCAACACTTCACTTCAATCACTTGCTAAAATTCGCCCAACTTGGAGAAAAATTGCCTTTCACAGAGACACTTGACAGATTTAATAATAAAATAATGCTAAGGCTCCTCTCTTATACTTGCTTTACCTCTCACTTTCACCACACAAGCAATGTGGGATAAAACACTTGCTTAAATACTTGCTTGGTAAAAAACTAACTTGCTTCTAGAATGTTTAAATATTAAATGTTTTTTGCAAGTTATTAAATTTTTCTTTTAAAAGTTTAAATAATCATTAATAATTATTTAAAAACAATTAAAAATGGGGCTTACTTATTAAAATATTGCAATTTAAATCCAAATTAAGCCTCCAGGAGAAAATCGACTTGGGTTGGGATTGAAAAATCTCTTTAAAAATCATTAAAGTGTCAATTCCCCACAAGGGAAAATCGATCGTAGTTTGGATTAATATCCATGCTCAAATTCATCAAAATGCACACAAAAACACCCCAGGGGAAAATCGATGGCAGTCTGGATTGAAAATCCACACTCCAAACTTACTTTACTTGCAAAAAATACTCCCTGGTGGAAAATCGACCTCAGTTTGGATGAAAATCTAGACTAAAAACTCATTAAAACGCTCTCAGTGGAAAATCAAACTCTGTTTGGATGAAAATCCAAACAAAAATCTGTACTCACTTGTTACAAAACACCTCAGTGGAAAATCGACCCAGGAATGGAATCATCCTCAACGTTGTCCTCACTATAATCTGCACTCCATTCCACACTCCTGGTGGAAAATCAATGCCAGTTTGGATAAATCCTGACACTTAGCCAAATTTTAGCACTTCCAGGGGAAAATCGATCCAGGTATGGATAAACAGTGGTGGAAAATAATAGCCGGTATGGATTTCAGGGGAAACCCATGTGTAGTATGGATTTTGAGTGGGGGAATGGGTTGGGTAGTCTGGAATGCGAGGGGAAAAGCACCTCTAGGATGGAGTTTGACCTTCTACCCCTTGGAATATCGATTTCCCTTAGGAATTTATCATTTTAACCACTCAAAATCGCTTAGAAACTTCAAATTAGACTAGACTTAGGCAAATTTTCCAAAATATGAGTGAAACGCTAGGAAAATAGTGGGATAAAGTGCGAAATAAATTAAAATAATACCTTAGGAGCGAGAAGACAACTCCGAAAGGTATGGGAATACCTTGGCACTTTAAAATCACTGATGCACGTGTTTAAAAACACGTTAACGCTCAAATGGTCAACACTTAGACAAAACTCAGGATCATTAAAATATCAACGTTTGCAACTTGATCCTATAACTTCAAAAAAAACCTAGATGACACCAGGCATGATCAAAACTCTGAGACTCAGGCACGGGAAACGCAAATTGCCCACTAAGCAGCCAAAACCCTAACCTAACAACGCAGAAAGCCCGAAAAGAGGGGGTCCCCGTTAGCAATGGGGCGATGTGTGAAAAGGTCACAACATCTGGTGACTCCACTAAGGAAATGTTCCAGAACATTTCAAGAACAAATCTCAATCTGACTCTTAGAATCTTCAATTAATCCTTGCATAACATAGCAAAAGGTCAGAAAACACATTTTAAAAGATGGAATCCAAGAATTGTATCGAGTTACTTAGTCATTGATTATTTAAGTGTGTGCAACTGCGTTCATTACCTTCACGAGAATATTGTAAAGTCAAAGGATCCAGTGAGACTACCTACCTAAGATGTCCATACTTTGCAAGTGGCCAATTATAATCTCACGAATATTGCTCCACTGTCGGCCAGGCGTCTATAGCCCCAGCGGAGTTACTCGCATATTCCCGTTAGCCAATTTAGATATTTCATTTATTTGCATTTCTTTGCATTGCTTTCTTTCTTCTTTTTGCATACTTTCAAATTCCGTCAATTCATTTGGCTTGTAAGTAATAAACTTACTTGGGTTCGAGAATTATAATGGCACTAAAACAAGATATAAGATTTTCCACTAGTCACAGCTTCACCTGAGAATTTATAATAACTTGGATAAAATTAATATGTGTAAAATATAATAATCAAATGATGTCAGCGTCAAAATACAATAAAAGTTTTCCAATCTTGTCAAATAAGGATTCAACCTATGATACCTTATACAAAAACAATCTCTAATTCAAAGAACTTCATGAGGTATCGCTCAAGAAATGGACTTAAGCAAACCTTGGTGAAATGCAGAGTGTGTCTTAACAACAAATCCCACATCACAAGTGGATATCCCTCGGAACTAACACCTAAGCAAAGCCGAACTACAACCTAAAACAGAACCAGAAGCAAACCTAAACTAAGGAAAACCAAAGAAGACCTATTCTAATTATGATACAAGGGGTAGGCTTCAAAGAAACCTAAGGTTGAAAGTAATGCTTGAGGAATTGTCCATTGACGGGCAACGCAACATCCTCACCAGTTAAGGTTCTCAGCTTGAATGCATTCTCTCCCAGAATCTCAGCAAACTGATAGGGGCCTTTCCATAGTTTTTCAAATTTGTCGTGATCTCCCCTTCTTTCATGGGCTTTATCCCAATATAGCACTAGGTCTGAAATCCTAAAGGCTTTTACACGTGCTTTTCTATCAAACCATCTCTTAACTATGCCCCGGTGTTTGGCAAAATTCTCTAATGCTTTTTCTCTTTTTTCTTCTAAGTTCATCAATTGTGTCAGTCTCGTTTGCACTTTGTCTTCGCCCTCCATATAATATTGTATGAATCTCAATGTAGGAATTCTTAGTCATACGAGGAAGACATGCTCTTGGCCACATACCAGAAAATATGGGGATGTCCCCAATGAATTCTTAACTCTTGTTCTATCTGGCCAAAGGGCGAATCTCAATTGCATGTGCCAATCTTTCGGATTTTTCTCTAACAATTTCTTAATCACACTCAGCAAATTCTTATTCGTTGATTCAGCTAACCCATTACCCTGAGGATAATAATTCAATGAAAACTTAAGGGTTATACCATATTCAAAAGCCCAATTTGAAAATTTTAATGATGTAAAGGTAGAACCATTATCACAAACAATAGCATGTGGACAACCAAACCTGGTAATGATGTTCTCCTCTAAAAATTTAATCACAACGTCAATTGTACATAACTTCAAAGCTTGAGCTTCTGACCCACCGAGTACAGTAATCATTCGCAGTTAGAATGTACCTATGTTGCACAGAGGAAGGCAGATTAATCATACCAATGAAGTTGATACCCCACATAGAGAAAGGTCTGGACTTGATCACGAGTTGCAGTGACATGGCTAGATTCTTCTCTTGAACGGTAGCAACCTAGCATGTGTGACACGTCTTCACATGTTCATGAGTGTCTCGGAACAAGGTAGGCCAGTAATAACCTGCTCTCAAAATTTGGTGCACAGTAGCCAAGCTTGCACCATGACTTGTCCCAAATCTGTTGTGAAAATGCTCCACAATTTGTTTAGCTTCATTCTTTCCAACACATCTCAAATATATTCCTTCATGATTTCTTCGATATAAAACCGAGCCTTGTAACATAAAATGTTGACACTTCAATTTTAATGTTCTCTTCTGAGCAGGGCCCATATGCGCGAGGCATCTATGGTTTAATAAATAGAAAAAAAAAATCTTTATACCATTTATCTGGAGTGAAATCTTCAATTGCATAGACTTGTTGGACTAATCTGGGTCCATCAACTGCTAAAGTCTGCGCTAAGGCTTGACCTCGAACAAGTCTCATTGGTTGGATCTCAATGTCGTACTCCTAGATAGTGGCGACCGACTTTCCTCTTCTTTCTCCTAATTCATTCTGCATAAGGAGTGTCTTAACTGCTGCATCTAGGACAATGGCATGAACTTTTGTCCTCAAAATGTAATGTCTGAATTTTTTTATTGCTTTCACCAAAGCATAAGCTTGTTTCTCTACGTTCGGATATCTCAGCTCCGTATCTTTTAACGGTGCACTCATAAATGCTATGGGATTTTCATCTTTATCTTTGTTCTTCTATGTAAGGACTGCAACACAAGTATGTTCTGAGGCAGATGAATACACATAAAAAGGTCTCACATAATCAGGACTGACCAAAATAGGAGCCTCAACGATGGTGGACTTGATTTCTTCAAATGCTTTCTTTTCTTCCGTTGTCCAATCCATCTTAGCATCTTTCTTCAACATTTCATTCAGTGGTCATATTATCTCAACAAATCCAGAGATAAATTTCCTCACAAAATTGATTTTACCAAAGAAGGACTTCAGTTCTTTCTTACTGCTTGGGAGGTTTATCTTAGATATAGCCTCAACTCTTTCTGGATCAATGGAGATTCCTTTCTCTGAGATAATATATCCTAACAATTTACCTTTTGTAACCCCGAATATGCATTTCTTGGGATTAAGAGATATCTCGTACTTCTGCATCTTTGAAATACCTTTCTCAAATCTTCAATATGATCTTCTCTTTTCCTTGATAAAATTGTAATGTCATCCATGTAAATAATGATGCATTTTCCAATTAAATCTTGAAATGCAATGTCCATAGCTCTCTAGAACGTGGCCCCAACATTGATTAAGCCAAATGGCATCCTTCTGTATGCAAATGTACCCCACTTTGTGGTGAAGGTTGTCTTTAATCTATCTTCATATTCTACCATCACCTGATTGTATCCTGAATATCCGTCCAAAAAGGACATCATTTGTGATCCATTCACAATCTGTAAAACCTCATCCAATGATGGAAGCAGGTAGTTATCTCTTTCTGATTCTTTATTCAAATTTCTGAAATCAACACAACCTTATCTCTCCACTCTTGTTTCTAACTGGGACCAAATTGGCGACCCACGTCGAGTGTCGCACAGGAAAGATGATCCTTGCTGATAACAATTTCTTCACTTCTTGATATAGAAGGTGCTCCAGCAAAGGGTTCACTGGCCTCTGTCTGCCTAAATGGCTTACTATCTGGTTTCAAGGGAATAGTATGTGTAATGATTGATGTATCATATGGCTTCAAATAATCATATCCCCATGCAATCACATCGAGAAAAACTCTCGTGTTCTTCAATATGCCTTCCCTTTCACTGGGTGTGCATGTTTTCCCTATGAATACATTCTTAACTTCTTTGTCATTCCCCAAATTCACCGTTTGATAGGCACTTCCACTTCAGTCATGCAATCTTTCTCTCTTCATTTTATCTCTATCAAATATTCTTTCTAGCTCTATCATTCCCTTAGGAATGAAGTTTGTTTTGAAATCTAGGATACCATCTGAATCATATTCTACTTCTTCGGCTTCCTCTTCATCAATAACCTGACTCAAGAAAATATATGTATTTGTCAGAAAATCTAATATATGCTTATCATCTTCAAAAACTTGGAAATTGGTGACATTATCTGGTATGGATGGAACTGATGCGAGTTCCACTGTAAAATTCTTCAATCCTTCCATGACGATGGGTGCCAAGGAACTAGCAGCCTGTGCAAGCGCATTTGCCACTTGATTTTGTGATCTATATATTGACTTGATATTGAAAGCATCAAAGCTCTCGATGAGATCTCATATCCTATTGGGGTTTTTTGTCAATCTTTTGTCGTGGCAGACATACTGCTTCCACACTTGTCTTACTACAATCTATGAATCTCCAAATACATGTAAAATCTTCACTTTCTTCTAAATGGCTAACAACAATCCATGAACTAAGGATTCATACTCAGCAACATTGTTAGTACATGGAAACTGCAATCTATGGGAGGCCAAATAAGTTTCCCCTGAGGGACTGATTAATTCAAATCTGGCTCCTGATCCTTTCTTTGACTTTGAACCATCAAATCTCAATGTCCAAACTTGATCTTCATCATGTATTTCTTCTTTAATTTTATCTATAATTTCTTCATCTGGCCTAGGAGAGGCCTCTCTAATTTCTTAAAGTGTCAGAATTTCAGGAATTCTCTTGTGTATCTGATTCAAAGCTACCTTGCACATCACGCAAGAGAATTCAAAATAAGCAGTATCATGGATTCGACACCAATTAGGCAAAAATAAGTTTTGAATGCGAGCATGGTTGCCTAGCTCAACTCCTTGCTGGATATTCTTGAATACAAATCCTCTGAAACTTTCAAACATGTCAATTTCCTCATCTGTATCATGATCACTTTCTACTACAATTTCCGTGGAATTCATAATCTCATGGTTTTCTCCTATCCTTTCAACTGGGTTTTGAAGCATCAAAACCTCTGCAACTTTTGGTCTATAATTTCCTAGATCCGTTTCTAGGAAAAGAATTTCATTGTTTTCCCCATATTCTGTTATCATCAATCTTAATCTTGGGGTACTATCTATCTTGATCTGGTTTGGTACACCTCTCCATGGCAGCCACATGTGAGAGAAATCAGTCGAAAAGTAACCATTCAGTCTTCGTGACCAATCTCAACTCAAGAGCATGTCATATCCGTCTGGAATGTCTATAACTAATTTATCAATGAAGTGTTGGACCCTTGGATCCGCAGCCAACTGCATATGAATATTGTTTAACTCTCCAATCACAGGTACCTCTGTCTTATCTAATTGTGTAACTCTTTTACTAGTCTATATGGGAATGAGACCCAATTTCTTGCATATAGCCTTTGGCATCACATTACTTGAAGCTCCGAAATCTACCAGACAATTATGCAATAGCTTGCCAAAAATCCTTACTAAAATAAAGAATGGGGCTAGCTCATCTTGATATTTCACTGCTGGCTTAGCCCTATGGACTTGCAAGCTTTCTTCTTTTTTTGTACTTTCTTTGGAAACTTCATCTTTTTTAACCGTGCTTTAGACAGAAGCAATCTCACTCTTAGGAAGGATTTCACCTTTGGTAGGATTTTTAGTCATAACTGGTGAATCCTTAACTCTCTTTACATTATCTCTTGTGAGAAAAGCTTTGCCTTCTAGCATATCTTCTTTCTTTGGCACATTTTCTGTCTTTACTAATTCTTCTTTGTTGGGCATATTAGATGAATCTTGAATCACACATGCCTCTTCTGATGACTGTTGAATATTTGGTTCATCTTGAACCACATTTATGCTCGCTTGAGGAACACTTGAACCTCTCTGAGTGTTGGAACTGGTTTGAGTTGTTGCTCTCTTGACAGTATTCTCATTTAGTCCATTCATTAATGTATCTCTGATATCAGGTACCTTCATTAGTTCAAACAATGGTAGACTTACCTTGAATTTCTTGAATTCTTCTAACACACACAGACTCAGCCGCTTCAACTCCTCTCCTGGAGGGGGAATGTTCTTTTGTCTATACTTAGGTGAATCTTGTGAATAGCTTGGTGTGTTGGTAGCACTTGGATTTGGTGGCGTAGAAAAATTATTCGGAGGAACGGAAGTAGTTAAAGGCTCTTGAATCCTCTGATTCCTCTGATAAACTCTTGGTCCAGTATTTCCTGATGACTGATGAAACACCTCTTTAATTCCTTCAACTAAAACATTGTTATTCAATGGTGGGAAATAGTAATCTAGATCTTCAATAGGTCCATTGGCTGAAGCAGGTGGGAACTGAGAATTAGGCGGAACCATAGGTCCATTCGCCAATTCTGGAGGAAATCTCCCACCTTTTTTGCACATTAAACTTTCTTCATAAACTGGAGGAAACTTGAAATCCTCAATGATTAATGCTTGGTCATATCTTGTAGTCGGGACAATTTCATATCCCCTTGTTGGAGTGCTTTCTGATGCTTCATTATTTCGCACTTCCTGTTGGAAAATGTCAATAGTAACCTTGAATTCGGGACAATGCAATTCAGAATGTTGACTAGTGTTGTGTAATCTGCACCAATTTGATAAGGCAACCTCCGTGAGGAAGACTGTCAATCGGCCGACTTTCTGAAGCAGGCGAATTGTCAAGAGGTGACAACACATTTCTATTGTTGGGCTTAGTATTCCATGTTTTCTTCTAATAGTTTTGATTATCGCCATGATATCCTTGGTTATTCTGATTGTTGTTTTGATAATTTTGATTGTTACTTTGGTAACCTTGATTGTTGTTTTGATTACCACCTTGATAATTTATATGCATACTGTAGAGCTGATTATTTTGGTTCCTCAAATGAGTAACCTCTGTAGATAATTTCTTTACTTGGTCTATTAACTCTTTCATTTCTTCTTTCTCCTCTTGTGTCCTTGTGGGTGTCACAACATTTTGTAGGTACATTGGATGCGTTTGTGGATTTTGAGAAATGGGTGCTTCGGGATGGAGTACCAACTGATTTGATGGTTGAGAAACTAGATACATCGTCTGTGGAACTTGATTCATTATTGGCGTATTATGCACCAAAGCTTGGCTTAAATTCTGCATTTGATTTGCGGTCGCGGGTGACCCCAAATTGAGCAAAGGTCCAATAAGATTCTGACATAATATTTTACTAACTTCTATCGCCTTCACATATCGTTTGTTCAAATTTGTATACTAACTTGGAATAAGATTCTGAAATGTTTTGTGCATAAAAAAGACATCAACATTCTTTTGGCTCTAGAAGGAGGGCCTGAACGCAATGAATGCGTAAACAATTAGACTTCGAATTTTATCAATTTATGTTTGTAGGAGTTATCTATGACTTTTTGTCTCTCCTCCCGCATTCAACATTCTTTGCAATCATTCAAAGATTATGTTCCAGAATGGTGTTGCAATCCTTAACTAAAATGATTCCAAGTTTTCTACATGTCAAGTCTTGACGAGTGGTTAAATCAATGGTCGATGTGAATTGTTGTGTTCACTTGTAGACTTACGCAAATGTTTGGATTATCATGAATAATGCAGAATACGTGTGCTGACAACTTAAGATTTATCAATATGGCTCTAGATTTACTTCTTACTAAAAAAAGGACAAAAGGAATAGGGTTCAGGAAATCTATTCTAAGCCTAGGAATGTAGGAAATGATGAATGAATTTAGTGGAATCAAACCAGCCAAGGTCTCACAATCAGGTATCGACACAAGCTTAGTGCAATCGTCTAAGGTATACTTAAGGATTTTCAGACTATCACCATCAAACATTGACACCATCCAAGTTGATGCTTGTCAAGGAATGCGTAATAGTTAAAGTTAAGCTTACTTAAATTCTAGTTGACCACACAAGGCTTACTTACCAGTGCCAGTGCCAAGAGGCTACTCGAATGGACTAAGGATTCTACACAAATGAATTCAACAAATCTTCCACTCAATCTAACATACATGAAAATAAATTCTAATCTAACTTGGAGGAATTGAGAACCATAAATGCAAATACAACACTTGAAGAGCAAAATCACCAACAATTGAACAATGATTATGATTCAAATAGCTGTAGCATACACCAACAATTCTACAAAAACTCTCTTACAAATGAGAGACAATGAGGTTTATATAGAGCCTCAAAAGAAATGAATGGCTCAAATTGATCTAAGATCAATGACCGAGATCATGCCAACAAAACCCAAGAATTGCCCTAATTAGGGTTTACATAAAAAATGGTGCCACCAACATATGGCCCAATGAAAAGATACCTAGTCATCAAATAGGGAATCTTCTACAAAATTCCTCCCTGCATCTCTCTCTCTCCTAGCATACTCCAAGAATCTAGCCAATACTGAATCTAATTCCTCCATGGAAATGCTAGGCAAGGTATCCTGTTGTAAATCAATCACATCCAGTGAATCCGAGCAAGCATCCAAAGTGTTCTCCCAATCTGGCATGAGCTTCTGCGGACTATGAACATGAATCAACAAAGAGACCAAGTCGTCTATCTGACTCTTCTTCAAAGAGTCCAACTGGAAAACATACGTAAATTTCATCTTGTCTCTTAATTCAGCTAAGTGTAAACCACTTGCATCACTAACATCAACACCCAATAATTCCTCAATCGAGGCAAAGATCTTCATCTGAATGTCCTGAATTAATCCTTCCATCTCCATACAACTTGACTGGGCATTCTCATAAGTTGATTTCTTCATGGCTAATGAACAATACCGGCCATGGAAATCGTATGTCTCCACTGTGCACAATGCTCTCGCTGACCAAGGTGGAATTAGGAATCTTCTTTAAATCTTGGAGGCGTGGAATAGACTTGTCTTGAATAGGTCGGAATTCTTCTCAAACTCCCTCCAAATACTGGATTCTAAATACGAGCTCTGTTGTCCTATCATATGCATGGACAAACTGAGTAAGGAAATCATCTACCTGCTTTCTTGTATTCTCAATCCACTTTTCTACCTCTAAAAGTGTACATCTCGTTGCCTCACAGTGTGAATGCACTCCATGGTCAATTGCAATAGGGGAAATAAGGGTGGGCTCTTCACACCTTGTCTCTGCAATATACTCTCTAAGTCTGATATTCTCTTCTCTATATCTTTATTTCTCCGCAATCTCTATGTCTGACCTTGAGTCGATTGCCTTGAGGTTTTCACCAACCTCTCAAAATTCTTTCTTTCTAGATGTATGACTAAGGGAAACTGAATTGATCTGGAAATCCATAGGAGTAGCAATGTTTGTTGTCATGCCTGTAATAGGAACAACAATCTCTGCAATCCGCATTCATGTCTCATCTCTAGCTATATGCAAAAAAATCTCTGCTCTCTTGGGCTCCTCTCCTTAGTACTCCTAGCTAGGTAGTCATCAATGTCATCAATAGGTTGTACCTCTATTATTTGTTTACTTTTCTCCATACTTCTCATCAACCATTCAGGAATAGTGACCATCTCCATACCATCATCATGACATATTTCTCGATCAAGTCCTCTCAATGTCGAGATAACATCCTCATTATCATCAAGATTATTCCTGGTCCAATCATATACCTCATTTCCCAAACTAACTTCCAAAAGGATAGTAGGGGATCTTGGCTGATCATCGTTCTCATTAAGAGGTGCAGGTGTCGTTGTGGCGTGAAATTCCTGAGTATTCCCTGGTAGTATCACTGCTGAGTCTCCTTGATCTGTTATGTTACTTCAATCACTTCGATTGATGAGACGCTGGGAGGGGGTGAAGGAATGATAAGTGGAGGAATGATAATCTTATGTTTCTTCTTCAGCTCCTCAATCTTCTTCCCTTTGGCCTTGACTTCTCCTGGTGTGTTCTTCCTTCTCTTGGGAGCTTGACTCTCTTTGACTGCATGAGTCCTGACATCACTGATAGTCCTCTGATCATCCTCGGAAGTAGATTCTTTCAGCTTCATCCTTTCATAAATGAAGGGAACACCCATGTCAACTAACTTATTCATTTGTTTATCTACCCATGTACGGGAGAAACTCAAGACCTCTCTCATCAATATATTCAGGTCAATCTCTTCTGACTCTGACCAATTAGGCAATAGGATTGCCTTCTTCATTTCACTCTCATATTGTGGATGTGTATGATCTCTGTCATCTAATACTTGATCAGGTATGAGGAAAATTCCACACTTCCTCATAAAACCCACCGACATTCTGGACCACATTCTTCTCTTCACCGCTTGCTCGTCCATCAAGTTAGCCCAATAATATTCTATGTCAACTTTGTGAATGAACTTCTCTCCCATGATCCTTCTGACCTTCTTGTCTGGATCGAACCTTTCTCTTTTCTTGTATGTAGCAAATCGATAGAATGCAAGCTCCTCACTCGTAGTGTTGGCGGCTATGGCGGACTGGCAAACCTCTGAGGTCTTCCCAACTGAAATAGGGAATGTCATGTATGTCCTATGCTTCTCTCTTTGAATAACATCGAACTCTAGAAGTTGTCTCACCAATTCCAACAATATCAATATGTCGGTCGGATACCTAGGAAGTTTGTAGGGTTCAAATTGAAACCCATGAATCCTAAGGTATGTGAAAGTGGGAAACTGTATATACCACAATCCATATTTCTCTATTAACTCTGTTGCCTCCTTGGACAATCTTCTGTGGATTCCGCCTTGTAGCATCTGTGTGACGTACATAGTGAATGCATCATTCACTCTCTTATAGTCTTCAATTCTATACATGCTCGGTTGGGGGTAGCATTCATGACTCTTGAATTGTCCCTACCCATTCCCGACTTCACCTTTGCATATTAATCCTCTATATGAAACAAACCATGCAAGCAGGTATACCAGGTAAGAAGTCATGGCAAATGACTTGGACCGCTCTACATTCCTCAGCTGAAAGTCCAAATTGTCACTTATAATCTTAGACAAATTTACTAACATTCCTCTAAGACAATCCTGGATGAAGTAGAACATCCATCCATCAAATATTGCTCCCTACGAAATCCCCATCACTCTGTTGAATAGGAATATCAAATCACTATACTCCTCCTTGAAGTCTACGCACATGAGTATCTTGGGAGCCTTGGAATGATGAGACCTAGGCTCAATCATCCACTCTTTGTTTATCAAATTCTTACATACACCTATCTTCTTAGTGTATCTTTCTTCATATTCATCCTTGGTCACATTCTTCATGTCTATTCCGCGTGGAATTTCAAACACCTCTGCAATAGCATCCTCAGCAAGGTAGGCAATGACAACGCCCTTAGGAGTCTTGATCATTCTTGTGAGCGGATCGTAACATTGTGCACACTCCAGGATAAGCTCATTGCATTGTATGGACTGTGGAAATCCAGCGGCATGGAAAATACCACTCTTCATAATGTTCGCATATGCTGGGGAAGGAACTTGATCTTCGACTCCGAACACCCGCCGCTGCATCTGGTCAAAATCTAGGAAATGCATGTTTGTACCTATGATCTCCTTCCATCTTGATGAAATCTTAAGTTCTTGATAAAATCCAGTCTCCAGCATCTTCAATAGTTCTTTCCTTTCCTTGTATCCAGACTTCGACATCGCACCTGTACGAAGCTCGAAGTTAGACTTAGGAAAATAAATAATGCTCTTAATAAAATTTCTGACTTTCTAAAGATTTTAGCTAATTAGAGCATGGAGTCAGGAAAATAATCCATACACTTGGTAAATTTGACAATTATATTCAAAGTGTGACAACACTAAGGCATGGAAGCCTTCAATAAAATTCATTAATACCTCCTTATGCTTCGAAAATATGCAAGCTAAAATGCAAAGGAGTATACCGGATCAATGATGACTAAGGAAAGGTGTGAAAGGTTGTGTTTTCACACAAAGGTATGTCTGAGGACACCTTCTGCAGTCAATAATGGAGGTCAACAATTTTGAAGACTACCTGAAAATCAGACTTTTATCTTCAAAAATGTGCATAAACTCGATAAAAATAAGTTTTAATGATGGAAACAATCGTATTCAGGAATGTAAGTGTGGCTGGTAAAAAATAAATTTCCGAGGATAAGTTTGAAAAATTAATTACTTCAGACTTACCAGCACTTTGCAAATTAGTTAAAAATCCCTGAAAAATGACGGAAAATAGCTAAGGAATCGGCTCCAATTAAAATCGCCAAAGTGGTTAGGTGGCTGGAAATAAAAATTTCTAAAGACAAATGCCTAACAATGGAGTTTTCAGACCTGCAACAATGATAAGATGGTCTGAAAATGCACAGAAAACTCCACAAAATACCTCCAAATGCAAATTGCCTAAGTTGGAATTGGCTGGGCAACTAAAATTGAAGTCTGAAAATTAATGGGCAGCCATGAATGGAGATCAAATCTGAAGCAAACCTCAGATCTGAAGTGAATCAGCAAGCAGGAAATGATGGTAGTCACCAAGCATGTATGGGAAATCACCAAAATGTGGCACGAAACCACTCTTCAAACAAAATCAAAATTTTCCCAACTATGGCATGAAACTAAAATTATGAAAATATCATCAATGGCAGCCCAGATCTACAACAATGGAGGTCTCGAACAACAAGCAAAAAATGGAGGAAAATATCGCCCAAGTCTCCAAACATAAAATCGCCACCCTTCACCAGAAATCACCAAATTTGCAAAAATCGCCAAACTTGGAAAATCAAAAATCTGGAAATGGTCTTCAATGGCAGCAAGGGGAATGGATCAGCAAGTTGGAAAAAATGGAGGAAAGAATCCTCAACCCAACACTTCACTTCAATCACTTGCTAAAATCCGCTCAACTTGGAGAAAATACGCCTTTCATGGAGACACATAGCTGATTTAATAATAAAATAATGCTAAGGGTCCTCTCTTATACTTGCTTTACCTCACACTTTCACCACACAAGCAATGTGGGATAAAACACTTGCTTAAATACTTGCTTGGTAAAAAACTAACTTGCTTCTAGAAGGTTTAAATATTAAATGTTTATTGCAAGTTATTAAATTTTGCTTTTAAAATTTTAAATAATCATTAATAATTATTTAAAAGCAATTAAAACTGGGGCTTACTTATTAAAATATTGCAATTTAAATCCAAATTGAGCCTCCAGGGGAAAATCGACTTGGGTTGGGGTTGAAAAATCCCTTTAAAAATCATTAAAGTGTCAAAAAATTTCCCACAAGGGAAAATCGATCCTAGCTTGGATAAAAATTCATGCTCAAATTCATCAAAATGCAAACAAAAACACCCCAAGGGAAAATCGATGGCAGTCTGGATTGAAAATCCACACTCCAAACTCACTTTACTTGCAAAAAATACTCCCCAGTGGAAAATCGACCTCAGTCTGGATGAAAATCCGGACTCAAAATTCGTTAAAATGCTCTTAGTGAAAAATTGACCTTTGTCTGGATGAAAATCCGGACTCACTTGTCACAAAACACCCTGGTGGAAAATCGACCCAGGCATGGAATCATCCTCAACGTTGTCCACACTATAATCCGCACTCCAGTCCTCACTCTTGGTGGAAAATCGATGGCAGTCTGGATAAATCCTAACAATTAGCCAAATTTTAGCACTTCCAGGGAAAAATCGATCTAGGTATGGATAAATAGTGGTGGAAAATAATAGCCAGTATGGATTTCAGGGGAAACCCATGTGTAGTATGGATTTTGAGTGGGGGAATGGGTTGGGTAGTCTGGAATGTGAGGGGAAAAGCACCTCTAGCATGGAAGTTGACCTTCTAACCCTTGGAATATGGATTTCCCTTAGGAATTTATCATTTTAACCACTCAAAATTGCTTAGAAACTTCAAAATTAGACTGGACTTAGGCAAATTTTCCAAAATATGAGCGAAACGCTAGGAAAATATTGGGATAAAGTGTGAAATAAATTAAAATAATACCTTAGGAGCGAGAAGACAACTCCAAAAGGTCTGGGAATACCTTGGCACTTTAAAATCACTGATGCACGTGTTTAAAAACACGTTAACGCTCAAATGGTCAACACTTAGACAAAACTTAGGATCATTAAAATATCAACGTTTGCAACTTGATCTTATAACTTCAAAAAAACCCTAGATGGAACTAGGCATGATCAAAACTCAAGGACTCGGGCACGGGAGACACAAAATTGCCCACTAAGCAGCCAAAACCCTAACCTAACAATGCACAAAGCCCGAAAAGAGGGGGTCCCTGTTAGCAATGGGGCGATGTGTGAAAAGGTCACAACAGGACCATACTGCAATTTTTGAGTCTAATTTTTTTGAACATATGTGTCGTACACGGATGTCCATATGGCATGCTAATGTCGCACAAAAATATGAGATTCAACTAACTATTAGAGTGTTACATTTTATGGAATTCACCAATGTAACAAACTTGTCAATCAAGTCAACCTTTGAAGGCAAATCTAGACCTCCTATTTTGGCCTTAAGACCTCTATTTTGAAAATAACAAAAAACATTGAATCTATCTCATACATACACTCACAACAAGCATATTCTCTACAATTTGAAGTTCTGGACTTAACATCCTACTAGCATTAGCTATCCTGAACCTCTTGTGCATTCTTTCCTCTCATAGAGTTGGTGTTGGAATTCCTCATAGTATTTGAAGAATTGCCTTAGAGAGATGGTGGCAATTTTATGGAGAATTTTCAATGTTTGTTAGATTGTCTCTCCTTTGTGGGAGCTCGATATATTCGTCTTAATCTAGCATAGTCTATTATCTTATTAGTGACATGTTTATTTACTATCATTTGTTTTATATCTATGAACTTTTTATTTGTCTTAGTTGTTTGTGAAGATCGAAAGACCAAAACAAGGTTTTAACTTAGGTAAGCCTCTAAATAGCCACCCCAACCTTTCTCTCTATTTTTGTGTGTGCAAGTTTTTATAGAAATCATTTATGGAGTTTCTCATGAATTCTAGGCAATTGGTGATTTTTTTCCTTCTATTTAAGTACATTTTGAAGTTATTTCTTTGAGTTATTGTTATAGTCATACTCTCCTTGTTATTTCTAGTACTACTATCTTTGTAGGGTGAAGTTCGTGGCTTTTTTAGGCTACTACTTATTTGTTCATACATGATGATAGCACATTGTATTGTAGTTTGCTTGCAATGCTCTCATATGAGATAGAGAGCATGTTCTAGTTATAGAGAAGTTGGTTTTACCTATATATTTTATCCCTACAATTATCTTGGTTCAATTTTGTACACACTCATATACTATAATTTGTATTGTATAATTGAAGAGTATGTATATAAAAGAGATTGTAAAAAAAAATTATTTCCAAATGTAGTTTATAAATAAAACAAATAAATTGAGAAGTTGTGGCATCTCCAATTTATCTAAATGTAAGAAGAGAATTAGTCTCTCAAAGGACATTTCTCTTTTTGCAAAAGATCACTTTACTTCCTCTACACACTATTAAAAATAGATGTGAGAAATCTAATGTTGAATAAAAAAATGATAAAGCATGCCTTCACTAAAAACTAAGATTAACAGAGTGATAGATAGTAGAAAGAAAAGCAATTAGTGGTCCCTTAAATGTTCTTTTGTACTACATTGTAAGTGTTATCAAAAGATCATGAAACTATCAACTATCTTTTAACTATCAACCATCGACCAGCCAACTCGTAGCTCTCCTAACCAGTATGTGTTCTAGAAGTTTATAGTCTATATTAGGCCTCCTAACCAATGACTTCAACAATATATCTAACCCTTGTTAGTTATACCCTTCTAGTATTGGGAATCAAAATGTTTGTTGATATTTATAATAATAAAAGTCACACCTACAATTTTTATCAAACAAAGGAAGGTTTCTCTTGTGATTGTTTTAAGTTTTTTGAGATTTTTTTGAAGTTTTTTCTATTTCTTTTTCTTAAATGTTTTAAATTCATTTTATACATACAAAACATGTTAGGGGTTATAATGTCTTCGTTTAGTTAGCTCAATGCTAAAGGCCATGCAAAATTAGTAGTGTCACCTATTTTGCAACGTGGTGGAAAGATGTGAATGAAGTTCATTTGACTATTGATGTTTTCGATTTTGATGACTCATCAAATTATGATGACTCCTCCCAGGATGAGGTTGTGGCTCTTACTACTGTTGTTGCCTCTGTTGCTCCACTAGATCCTACTGCTACTGGTGAGGCCTTTGTTGGCCTTGAGGTTTTTGCTCCTGTTTTGCAATATGCTTCTGGTGTTCTACAACAACAATCTACTCCAGGTGTTGCTTTGCAATGATGTCTCTAACAATAGTATTCTCTGGATTGTTGTTTGTCACAGGCGAAAAGGTTGGTCCTAATTCCCCCCCCCCCCAATAAAAAAAACTCTTATGTGTCAAGTTATGGGTGATTCTCCCCACTCTTGAGATGGGTTTATAGCTTTTTGCTATTGTGTTGTTGATTTCGCGAGCCTTTTAATAGTGGTCTTCCGACTTGTTGTTAATGACCTATTAGACATGAGCGTGTATAGGGCCAAAACCCTTGTTTTGCTGCTTAATTTAATAAAAAACATATATATGCATATAAAAACCATATTACTTTTTTTCAAAATGACTACTCTCACTCCAACAACAATATTGTCTTCAGTTGCTTCACCTCTCTTTGCGCCTATGGGTTGTTTTGTCGTTGCCTCAACCTGTGGTTTGCTAGGGTTTGGGTCTACTCTAACCATGGGTCTGCCCCATCCTTGCTCTACTATAGTGGCCCCTCCAACGATGGTTGTTGCCCTAGTGACATCTTGTTCGGTGCCCCATGTGTGCACTACCTCTGGTGCTAGTATTTTTGTGCCCTCAAATATTGTTGGGTTTTTATCTGGTTCTTCTATGGCTCCTAGCGGTTTGGTGGTGGATGATGTTGCTACTTGTGAGGGTATTTTCCCTCTGATGTTGGGATCCCTCCTCTAGGGATTTGTTATACTGCTAGTGGACTGAGCTTTGCATGTGTTGCCAGATCTATTGTTGCCCTCTCTCCCAAGGGGAGACCTCGTCATCTTTCTTGTGCCAAGACCTCCCCTATTGTGGATGCCAAGATGTAGTGGAAAACATGGATTTCTACTAACTTTGTGTGTTGGTGTATAGATTTGTTGGGTTTTAGCCTTCTCTCCTAGATCTTCATCAATGGGTGATTGATTCTTGGAAGCCTTTAGTTGCTAGTAACATTGAGCTTTTCCCTTTTGCTAAAGGTTTTTTTTTTGCAGCTTTTGTTTCTTATGTTGACCATGATTTGGTTCTAAAAAAGGTTGTGGACTTAGGGTGCTTATATTATCTCTTGACCAAACCATGGACAACCTCCTTCAACCCTCTTACAAAACCACTAAGTGTGTGTCTAGTGTGGATTCATCTTCCCAACCTTCTCCTTCATTTTTTGGGAGAATTCTTTTTTTGAGGCCATTAGCAACTCTATCGGTCGCTTCATGATGGTTGATGATATCACTTCCTCAATAAGTCAATTTTTTGCATTTGAACACATTCTGATCAATATTGCCATCTTCATACCTCTTCTCAGGGATGTGGTTCTTATGGTTGGGGATAGGCCATGGACTCAATCACTAGATTATGAGCGCCACCCCTTCTGTTGTTGTCGTTGCTTCTCTATTGGCCACTTGGCCATAAATTGTTCTCTTTCACACCGTAAAGGCGCTACCACTTGGTATAAGGATGCTCATGCTAATCACTTGACTCTTTTGGCTTCCAATTCTTCCTCTGATGACTCTTCATAGGATGGTGATGATTCCTCACATAATGATCCTCTTGCTCCTAGTGTGGCCTCATTGGGCCCCGTGGATCCTCCTTCACCTTGTACTACTGGTGTGTTCGCATCTGGACCTGTGGACCCCTCTTCACCTATTGCTCCTATTTTGCTCCAACCTTCAGTGGTGGATTTGTTGCTTGGTCAGCATCCTACTCCTATTGCGGGTAGTCTCACTAAGGGGATTGTTCCCCCTTGTGTTGTTCAAAATGATAGTGTTGTGTGGATTGTTATTCGTCGACAAGGGAAAGATCGTTCTTCCTCTTCTTCCCAAACTCTTCCCCGAGTTGTAGGTGAAACTTCTACCCACCCTTGATGTTGATTACTAGTTGCTTTGCTAATGTGTTGTAAATGGACTATTTTGGCCTTTATTATCATTGTTCTTGACCAGTTGTATGTAGTCTTTTTGGTTTGTCTTTGTATAGGGTCAACACCCTTGTTTTGTTGCTTTTTTAATCAAAAATATGTGTCCATGACTCAAAATTGTAGTGTTGCCTATTTGGCAACATTCGTACATGACTCAAATTGCAGTGTCACCTATTTGACACATGCATGCATGACAGGAGTTTTCAAGGCTTGGGTGATTCCCCTCCTTAAGTTGGGTTTGGATTGTTAGTGGTTAGATAGATCTTTTGTTTCTCTTGTCTGACCTTGTTTGTTCGGGACTTGCTCCCTTGTTTTTGGTTAATTGTTTTTTGGATAGTCTCTAGCTATGTAAAGGGTTGGTGCACTAGTTAACGTTGCTCGTTTAATCAAAAACATGCATGCATGACTATGCAACTTCTTGAAGATGGAGGTTTTAGTTGACATTACATCCAATTTAGACATGAATATAAATGTGTGTATAATCAAGTGAAAACTCGTGTGTGTTGTGACTAACATAGAAATAGAAGTTTGTCTAGGGTTGAATAAAAAAGTTGATAAGGGAACAAACTATAGCATATATCAAAGAACAAGAGGACGCCAACATTGTAAATAGTGAAGCAAAGGAAAGACCCCATCCTCTATCTAAGAAATATCATACAAGCCTCCTAGTGGCTTTATAGTATTGGCTAGCTCACATCCTTTCATATTGCCACTATTTTCTTGAGAAGATAATAGCCCCTTTGTTTACATAAAAGTGGCTTATTAAAAAAGTCTTCCAAAATAAGTTGAGGAAGGTTGTAGAACAATGCATTACCCATTGCATTTATGGGAATAGGCTCCCTTTCAATCTTATCAAATCACCCTATTGGTGAAAAGTGGTGATGGCAATTGCGAATAAACCTACTTATTACATTAGTCCTAGGTATGAGAATATGTGCAACACCTGATTAGCTAAAGAACAAGTTTCATAGAGGCGTCATTGAGGGTAGTCAAGAATATGTCTTAAAATAGCGTTCCATTGTTTTTAATGGATGGGAGAATTGTAAAATAGACCATAATTAATGTCATTGCAAGGTGCCCTAAAAGTGATGATTTTTAAGGCAATTGATTGTAAAGGGAAAATCAAAGATACAAACTTAATTACTAATATCCTCATGGAATCCAACGAGATAGTGGATGCTAAAAAATTGTCCCCAAGTCATAACGAACAACGTTAAAAAATTATAGAGCATCGAATTTGATAATGGAGAGTATATATGAACATAATTTTTAGCCAAGATGTGTCATCCACTCCCTTAAAACGATGATGCAAAAGACTGCAACACAATCAAATAGGTTAAGAAATCTACACAAAGAATGAGGAGATTCAAATGTTTGTGACAAATAATCATGTCACAAGCCATTTTCAAGTCCTCTTAAATAAAGTTGTCGAATATAATTTATTTTTAAAAATTTGTTGTTGTCATCTACTTTTTTTTAATTTATTTTATTGTACAACTAGGACTCAATTCACATCACAATCATCCTAAGATGACTTGTGAAAGTGAGACTCATTTAGCACCATGGTCATCTACATTCTTTGTGAAAGTGAGACTCATTGAGCACCATGGTCATCAACATTATTTGGAGTAGTTAAGAAGCAACAAATATAAAGCACCCAAAATGTCAAAGCATTGATCCTAGATAATGAATGGTGAACTCATTGGAATACATTTGAGCTTCGCTGAGTGTATCATGTGATTAAGTATGCCAATATGAACAACTATATTTGGGTAAAATTCATGATAGCATAAACTTCATGTTTGAAATAGGGCCATAATAAAAGCCAAAGAGTGAAACCCCATAAAAGCATTTTTTGAAAAGAGTAACAAATCATTGATGGTGGTTGGAACAAGATAACTGCACCCTGAATCTCCCACTAAATGTTTTATCCCCAAAATATTATAACACGTATTTTTCCTTTGCCAAGACATTGGCACCATATGGAGATGAAGAGGATGTTGAGTACGCCACCACATTCGAAAGAATGCTCATAAATTTATAAAAAAAAAGCACATTGTCTTCAATGAATTTGGTGGTCGTTTATCTTCAAGAAATTATGATGTTGTTCTTCAAAACAAATGGTACCATGGCCAAAGCTCTATTTATCTCTCTTCCAATTAAATTTATATCTTTTAACTTTTTTAAATTGACTTCCTCACTTACTGTTGCTAATATTAATTATAATAATCCTCACTTTTTTGTTGCCATTATTAACTATAATTTATATTTTATAATTGCAAATGTCGTATCAAATTTGTACACTCGTTTATCCTCAATTAAGTGCAATTTATTGTCCACAATAAACATTGAGAATATGACTTCCATGCATTCCAATTTGCATCTCTTATCACTTAAAACACCAAATTACAACAAAGTCTAAACATATGGACTTGGGTATTAATGTTGCACAGCTTGCCATAGTTTCTTTAGATAAAATGGATTCTATATGTTACATAGATCGCAAGAGCAACACTGCAACTAATTGTGATTAAAAAACGAAGATCAATATTATAATTTTCCTTTTCTATTGGCATTTGACACGAATCGATGAATTATGAAATTATGTTTGTATTTTTCAAATTATTTGAATTTTTGTTTTTTTTCAGAGTATATGAAATTTCCATGGCACAAATAACATCTGGAATGGTAAAATGCCATTTTTGGCATAAGTTCGTCATTTAAATTTATAGAAAGGTAGTGCACACTTCATACATGCCAGATTTCGCCTCTTTTGAGGAACATGAATTGTATGTACCACATTTCATTTCTTGTCTCGACTAAACAGAAAACCCGTTATAATTGATGTTAAGAGAATTTTGATTGTGTTAAACAAGCACACATCCAACATTATACGGGGATGAAACTGTAAAGTATCGAAGAACAAAAGCAAAAACAGAAAACCAGAACAAAATACACAAAACAAATTGACACCAAATTGACACCAGTATTTATCGTGGTTCACCAAAATATGGCTACATCCACACTGAGCAGAGGAACATTTTATTATATCGAGAAGAGTCTTTACAATCACACAGCAGCAACATATATAAACATATCATATACGCATAAGCTGAAGAATCGGTACTTGGAGGGAAAAATAGAAGTGTCCGTTGGCCTTCAGACTTAACAATCTCCCACTTGAATGCCAACGGATGCTGCCACTGATCAAACATTCCCCTGCTCTATTTCAAATTTTACTTCAGTTTAACAAGACCAAGAGAAGTCCTGGCACATTCGAACTTTTCTTTGGGAACAACCTTGGTTAGAATATCTGTCGGATTGACCTTGGTGTCAATTTTTGCAACTTTTAACTTGCCCTCTTCCACCACATGGCGAACAAAATGAGCATGAATGTCAATATGTTTAGAACGATGTTGAGATGAATGATTATGAGCCATAAAGATAGCACTACGACTGTCACAAAACAAAACATATTCACTTTGTTTACAATGCAAATCACTAAACAATCGTTGTAACCAGATCATCTCCCTGGCACCTTTGGCGGAAGAAAGAGCAACTGAATGTTGCAGCCTTGAGACCCAACTAATGGCAGCTCCAACAAACTTGAAGGTATAACCAGTAGTAGATCTCCATTTATCTAAATCCCCGGCAAGATCAGAATCAGTGAAGCCTTGGAGCTGTACATTATTGCCACCAAAATGCAAAATAAAATCAGAAGTGCCCTTAAGATACCTCAATATCCATTTAACTGCTTCCCAATGAGACTTCCCGGGATTGGACATAAATCTGCTTACCACTCCCACAACATGAGCAATGTCAGGGCGAGTGGAGACCATAGCATACATAATGCTACCAACTGCAGATTTGTAAGGAATACCTTCATAAACTCCTTGTCCTCTTGGGTCTTTGGACACAAATCAGAAGATAAATGAAAATGAGCAGCAAGGGGAGTAGAGACAACCTTTGCATCAGCCATACCAAATCTGTCAACAACTTTGTCAATATATGCCTTTTGAGACAACGTGGTCTCCTTCTTCCGTCTATCTCTAGTGATTGACATTCCAAGGATCTTCTTAGCAGTGCCTAAGTCTTTCATAGCAAATCTTGTAGCTAATTGTGCCTTCAACTCAGAAACAATCCTCTTACTTGTACCAGCAACCAACATGTCATCAATGTAGAGTAGAAGGATAACAAATTCTCCATGAGGAAGCTTCTTATAATAGACGCAAGGATCAGATTCACATCTTATAAAATTGTGCTCAGTCATGAAGCAATCAAACTTGAGATACCATTGTCGTGGGGCTTGCTTAAGCCCATATAAGCTACCCTTCAACCAGCAATAAAGATGTTCTTGTCCCGGTTGTGTAAATCCTTCTGGCTGCTCCATGTATAGCTCTTCATCAACATCACCATGTAAAAAAGTCGTCTTGACATCCAACTAGTCAAGTTCAAGATCCCAAGCTACAGCCAAACCCAAAGCAGTCCGAATTGTAGTCATTCGCACAACTGGAGAGAAAATCTCATTAAAATCGATGCCCTTCTGTTGATCATACCCCTTTACGACCAATCTGGCACGATAACGTTTCTGACCTGCATCCTCCTCTTTCAACTTGTATACCCAACGATTCTTCAAGGATCTTCGATTAGGCAGGAGTGGCACTAAGTCCCAAGTGTTATTAGCCTACAGCGAACACATTTCATCTTGCATTGCCTCTTGCCATTTCAGAGAATCAATTGTCTGGCAAGCCTGTTTATAATTAATCGGTTTTGTCTGATCAGCAACCAAACATTCAGGGTACTCTGCTAATAACAACTCATAATCTGAAAACTTACATGGAAGTCTTCTTTGTCTTGTAGACCTTCGTAAATGATTAGTGCCCAAGTTTTCAAGATTGTCTTGGCTCAATCCTTGTGAATAAGAGTTGTTTTCCCCCGTATGTGAAATATCCATGTCAACGTATTGTTGTGCATCTCCATATTTATGTGCATCACCATATGGCAGGGCATCAACACTCTATTGTGCATCGACATTCTACTCTGGATCGAAGAAGTGAAAGCGATGATTATCAAATCGTTGTGTATCCACATATGACAGTGCATCAACATGTTGTTGTGAATCAAAATTTTGTTGTGCATCGAAAAGTTTGGACTGTCCACGTTGAATTTGTGGACCCAGCGGTAACTCCTAGACCATGGCTTGCGAATTTGAAGGCAGCCCGATTGTGGGTGGGTTGTGCACTGAGGAAACACGTGGTGCCAGAGTTCCCGATTCAGCTCCACGCCCCCTAGCCTACTTGACACTATCATCACCAGCAGAGGAGACGTCAATACCGTGAATAGATCGATGACCATTGTTTTGTTCAAACCCACAGTGACTGCCTATCATGACACCACGATAATTGGCGACCAGGGAGCAAGAAGAATTGGGGAAGTTTGTATAAGTTACTTTCCTTCCTTCGCCATGAGTAATAGAATCTGAAAATAATGGCTGTGAGGCGGATTGGGATGAAGAGACAGGTGATAAAACAGAGATAAGACAAACAGGAGATACTGGATGTCTCCCAAAGGAAACCTGTTCAAACTTTTCATTATTGCATAAGATCAACTAAAGGTATATATTCAACTGTGGGACTGTCATGTTCTTTCAAAGTAGGAAACACTGCCTCATTAAAGGTAACATCTCTGCTACGGAGTATTTTCTTGTCAACCGGATCCCATAACTTCAACCCATACTGATTTTCACGATATCCCACAAAAACACAACGCTTAGATTTGGGGTCCAATTTTGTTCGTTGTTGTTTGGGAATAAGAGCAAAAGCTTCACAACCAAACACATGGAGATGACTATAGGAAATCCGTGTGCCCAACCATTCCTCCTCCGGAATACCAAAATCTAAACGAGAAGGGGGACTCCGATTAATTAAATAAACAGTTGTATTACAAGCTTCTGCCCAGAATTCTTTATACAATCCAGCATTGGAAAGCATACACCGTGCTTTCTCCAAAATCGTCATGTTTAGCCTTTCTGCTGCTCCATGTTTGCCACATACGGTAAACGATTAAATGCAGAAAGTAAATGCACAGAACATAATGGAAATATATTAAATAACCAGTCTCTGTATTAATTCAACAGTCCATGTACATCAAGTGCTCATAACAGTACACCCAAATACCACTATCATGATGATACTAAGAAGGAACGGTATGCAATATATAATACCCGAAGGGGTGCGACCAACCATCGCATCCAACTGCCCTTCGGGACGACTAACTAACTGACTGCCGTAACTCATTATTACCGACGACAACATAAACATAATATGACAACATAACATAATGATTATTCCTGGCAACATCATCCCCCCCAAGAAAAGAAGTCATCTCCGGACGACTTAATACAAAATAGAGATGACATTAAACAAAACCAAGGTAGAGAACTACAAGAATTGCGACCGCTAGTCGAGCGTGGAACTCATACACCTGCTGCGTCCTCGCCTGAAAACCCTTTTCTGCTACCATCTGATGCTCAAGTGCAAATTTCACCATTATTGCTTCTTCCTTTGACATCACAGTCCTCCTATGCCTAAACCAAACTTGTCTGCAAAACACGCTTTTCAGTCTTAGCCTCCACCAACTGCTACTCAAATGATACTATCTCCCTAGCCAATTTGTCCTCGATAGCCACCTGCGCTGCCCTCTCGGCATCCAACTCCTGGGTACGCTGAGCTAAGTCTCACGCTACTCCTGCCTCCAACCTGGTGGTTAGCTCCTCCCGAATCCTCTGTGCATCCACCAAGGCAACCTCTCGTCCAACCGAGACATACTCTGAATTCCTCAAAGCGTACCATTCATGTCAGGAAGTGGCCACAACCCTCTGGCACAAAGGCTAGGAGACACCTCAAATCCTCCATCACACTCCCCAAAGGTTGATAACTGAACTGAATAACTCCCTGGTGTCATATGACTTCGTGTGCCTACAATGCCTTGCCTCAGACTCTGTTTGTTCGTAACCTCCAAATCCGTCTCCCTCTACGGCTTATGGCTTCCCACCAATGTTGAGCTTGAAGCTTCTTTCTCACAGTGTGGAACAACCCTGCCTTCTCGGATGCCCTTCGCCCAACTCAAAAAGTGTATTGTAGCTCAAAAATAAATTGGGGGTCTGGAGGCAGTGCCCCCTGCCGCCAACGCCAATTTAACACCTTCAGAACCACACAGAAGTCCATGGCGCACATCATTTTTTGTGATATTTTAAGATGCCAAAAACCTGTTTCTCCACTCTAATTTTCCAGTGTCCTGGCTCCAGACTCCATCGAATGATTTTAAATTGGGTCGTCGTTTTTTTTACCACCCATCACCACCATTTATCCTTGGCATGCCATGGTATTTTTCCTTTCACCCTCTTTTAAACCATCAATGTTGTCGCCGTGCTCCTTCAAGCCTACGGACTGTAATGTCCCGAGCTCGTACAGAGGTTATCTATCGTACGATGGAGTGGTATGTCGTACGACGGCTAAGCCGTACCGCGACAGGGGTCACCCGAAGCTTGGTGTCTAGGAAGGTCGTACGGTGGACACTGTTTGGCCATGTGGGTGTACAGTAGTGCCCGTACAGTAGGTGGCCACCCTCCGAGGCCGGTGACCTCCGTCGACGGTGGTCCACCGTACGGTGTCCCACTGCACGGTGGTCTGCCGTACGGTGCCCCACCGAATGGTGTTCCGCCGTACGGTGTCCCACTGCACCGTGGTTCCACCACCACTTTTTTTCTCAATTTTTTTTTTTTTTTCAATTTTTTTTTTTTCAATTTTTTTTTTCCCTAATCTAATTGTCGAGAGTCTTCGGCTCGGGTCCCATGCCTCTCGGATCGCCCTTCATCCTTCTCGGTTTCTCGCCCGAGAGTCTCTCGCTTTGGTCCCCTTCCATCCTCTCGGGTCCCCCTCCGGACTCTCAGGTGTCCTTCTGGCCTCTCGGGTCCCCTGCATGCTTCTTGTGGTAGGGTATTTCGACCCGTTGATGGCAAGTCTATTTTCAATGGCCATCCGAAGACCTGGAACCATAAATTCTACAGGAACCACGGTCTCCTTCCCGTACATAAGAAGAAGAATAAAAATTTTGAAGGCTGCGGCCTTCCACACAAGGTTCCAATTGTTACCGACAAGTATGATCTTGGGATTATCTACATCACTGAGGTTTGGGGCGTCCCCCTTCCAATATTCTCTGTATTCCAGCAGGTACACCTCCTCTGTTACTTGATCTAGTTCCTCTACTTCGAGCCTATAGCTCTAGAACGTTTCGTAATCCTCCATCTGCCAGTGGAAGAGCCCGTTCAATGACCCTGTCTCATCCTCAGAGCACTCTCCTAGTTTGAGAATCCCTTCGTTGATGGGCTCCCTACAGCCCCGTCCTTCGTCTCTCAGGTCGCCTTCTCCTTCACCCTCCGATTCCGAAGATGATGCCAGTTCCTCACTAACCAACTACGTCCCAAGGTCTATGATAAACTTCCTTCCTCCATTCTCCATAGACAGAGTGTTCTTCCAGTTGTGGGTGGCCTTGGCTGCCACCAACCACCCTCTCCATAAGATCGCATCATACCCTTTTTTCTTTAGTGGGATTACCACGAAGTCCAGTATGAAGGGTTGCGTCCCGATGGTAACTTGCTGGCCCATCAGTGTCCCGATGGGTTTGATTCCATGCTGATCTACTCCAAGTAGATTGAATGTAGATGGCCACAACGTCGGCTTCCCCAACTTTTGCCAGGTTTCTTCTAGAACATTATTCACTCCAGATCCACCATCGACGATGGTATCGGTTTAGATTGGTGCCAAGGATACCCATCTCCACGATGGTCGGGTTCCTTCCAGTGTTAACTGCCAACAGCATCGGGTCTATTGCAGACCCCCCAGGAACATTTGTGCGGTGGTTGGTATTGGTGCGTGGTTGGGAGAGATTATTCAGCAATGTCATTCATAACTGAGGCATCGTCTGGAGGAGGTCGTATACCTTCACAGGCACCTCCAGTTTTAAAATTTGTAGTATAGCCTCCTCCACCTCCGGTCGGCTGGAAGTACCCGTCGTACCCTTCGCCTTCGCCCCCTCTTGTATCTCTTTCTCAATTTCTTCCCATGCTTCCCATACCCTTCGCTTCTCCGTCTCCAGGTCTGAGCACATTGCTTGTCTGGCTTGGGCACGGGTTACGGCCAACACTTCCTCTTCTGTGGTTTCCTTGATATTGAGCAAGTTGATGCCGGACTTCGGGCAGGTGGCATCTTCGTGGTCTCTCGATCCGCACCATTTGCACAAATATTGTGTGGCCTCTCCCTTCGAGCAGTCTCGGGCGAAGTGCCCCCACTAGCTGCACGCTCTGCATTGTACCATCGGTCAGCCTTTGGAGTCGTATTGGATCCGGTTCCTTGTATTGTTATTGTTGTTTCCTCCTCCCCACCGGTTATCTTGATAGCCTCCCAATGTTGAATTGTTGTTCGCCAGAGAGTTGCTGATACCGCCTACAAGGTTGATCTTCCTTCAGACTTCGCCATTTCACCAATCTTCAATGTTGTTGATCTGATCATGTACAAGGGTGAGATAGCAGGGCAGACTGAGAATCAAGCCAAGGTACTACAAGACTTGGATGTGAATGCCTTACCTCAAGTGAAACAGCCCATAGCAGAGGAGATCTTGGAGTCAAGGGTGAAGAAGTCTACTAGTAACCAGGTCTACATGGAGCACTTGGTGAAATGTGCAGGTCAACCTGTGTCTGAAGCTACTTGAGTTGAGGAGAGCAAGTTCAAGAAGCTTGGCATTGATTCGACTCTTCTCACTCCCCTAATTCCTTAGTTTGTTGCAGAGGGGGAGTATGGTGCAGGAGCACCCTTCAAAGGGCTCCCACCATTTGATTTTGATTGTGTTCTTGCTTCTTTAAGAAGCCATTGTATATACAATAAGGGCCATGTGCTCATTGGGTCTAGTTTAGGTCCTAGTTGAGATCCTAGGGTCACAAGTCAAAGTTGAGTTTTTCCTGAAAATAGAGGGTACGTGTGCCTTTGAGGTGTTGAGGGGTCCTCCTTAGCATGGTGGTGTCCTTAGGTTAGCCCAATGTGGGCCTAGGAGTCAAGAAAAGCAACATTGAGAAAGTTGCTCAAAAGTTGCAAAAGTTGCATGACAACTTTTCAAAGTTGTCAAGCAACTTTTCCACCTAGTGGTCAAAATCTTTAGTTTAAGCGTGGACAACCTTAATATGGGCACACAGCCCGAGGAAAGGGTAGTATAAGTAGTTGCAAACCCTAAGATAATGGGTTGGATGTCAGTTGTTGTACGGCCCAAGCAAAGTGACTTGACTGTGACTGCAATTTTGTTGCCAATCGACACAAATGGAGTAAGAAAAGATTATTAATGGATTGATTTTCGAGCAAAACGGTGTTGAGTGTCTTGTATGGTGTATTTACTTCCATTGTGAGCATTTAGATTAGGTTTTGTTTTGCAGGTTGTGTGTGTTTGTAAATATTTTGAAACTTGCTTCTCACTGTCCAGTTTTGGACTGGTTTGTGTCAATGGGTTCATAACTCCATTCCCCATTGTGGAATCACCATGAAACCATGGGGAATAGGAGTACAGACCCTGTACATTACTTCAAAGCAAGCAGGGCCCTTGAAGATGCAGGGAAGCCAACTAAAGACCCAATCCTAGGCGAGACTAGACAGTGCCCGGCTAGGAAGGGTTAAAGTGCAGAGGTCTAGGAGAGCAAGGAAGGTCAGAGGAGGAGGCACCCTTTGGAGGAGTTGTAGAGGGGTGAGTGGAGCACCATTGGTGAGAAGGAGGAGCTTCCACCAATCCAGAGAAGGTGGCAGGAACATCAAACCTACACTGTGACCCTGGCAGGCCTAAAAACCCTCTTTAAAACCCTTAAAAACCTTAAAATCCACCTAGGGCAGTGTACGAACACTTGGAGGCCCAAAACCAGAAAAATCCTTGAGCCCTTGCCAAATGAATAACAGGTCTTTTGGGAAGTTTCACAAGCATATGCATCGTTTGCAAGAGGAAGCCCTAAAAGTCCGGGTAGGAGGCCTAATTGGTCACAATCCTTGTAGCCTTATTTTGTAGGTAAAAGACAAAATAGTGAAATCGGTAAGCGGTTAGAAGCTTGAACCCTCTTGGGGGCACATGAGTGGGTGGAAAATCATGTCTTAGACCTGTCCTATCCTTGCTAGGACCTAGGAAGGTGTGGAACAAGCCAAACCCTTATTAGACTAAGTAAGGGTTCTTTGAATCTCATGAGTAGGTGGGACCTTAGGAGTAGTTTTTCAAGTTGTTGGTGGGTGGATTGGGCAAGGTCAGAGGATTCCACAAGCAAGGGAAGTCCTAGAGACCCTAGGGGTGGTTAGAACACCTGGTGATCCAAGGAAAGGATCCAAGAGCATAGACTAGGCTAGTCTATCCCAAAATCCATCCCATCATTAAGGTTGCTGGAAATTGTGTTACCCATTCGTCCTGGTCAGTAACACCATTCGCTGACCATATGGTTTTGCAAGTGCGGCAATGGCGGACGGGATCTTCCTTCCCGTCGTCGTTGAACTTTGACAGCTTCTGCTTACTTGCCATCCCACCGCTGGGTCTCGCTCTTCTGGTGCCTTGTGTGCTTGTACCTAGTGATCCTCTGCCTCCTGCACCTGACCCTCCACTCGTGGGTCCTCTGGAGAAGGTTGTTGACCCCGAACCGAACAAATTGCCTCCCATACGGTACCATTGTGCTCCCTCGGCACCGTCAGCCGTACCGTCACCTTCGGTCATCTCCCTTAGGTTGTCCTCTGAAATGGACAAGTTCTTTACTAGATCTCTAGTAGCGTCGATCAGGTTTAGACTTCGCCTTGTTTGTTCTACCAACCCTTCGCGACTTCTTACCCTATGGTGGTATTCTGGCGAACTGTAGAGTTCTCCTTCGGCACCCTCCGTGACTCCTAGGTTCCCTTTGGGCAACCCTACGACAATGTCGAGAGTGTAATTCTCTCTGTCTATCTCTGCCTCCGCAACCTCCATGACACCTCCTGGGTTCCCTTTGAACAACCCCTCAGTCGGTCGTCCCTCGGCAAGCTGCCTTAGCCTATGACTTCGTTCTATTTGTTGTCTAAGATTCAACGCTCTCTGTGCCACTTCCCATTCATCACTTTGTATCTTTTTATTTTTGTTCTTATTTAGTGTATTTGGCATAAATCACTTCCGTACATAGCAAGCACACACCATGTACACAAAAAAAAAAACTTTTTTTTTATTATTTTGCCTTTCGGCCACAATTAAAATCAACAGTGTGTTGGGATTATTACAGGGTTCAATTTCCCCCTCGCCTATTGCCATCACGCTCTGCGTCCCGCGACGATTGTTCTGTTTACGCGTCGTTGGCCTCTGGGTTAATCTCACCGACGGGTAGGCCCATCGTGTCCGTACGTCATCCGCTCCTTCCTTTCCCGAGTATGTCTAGGCAACGGCACCAAATGTTTGCCACATACAGTAAACGATTAAATGCAAAAAGTAAATGCACAAAACATAATGGAAATATATTAAATAACTAGTCTGTATTAATTCAACAGTCCATGTACATCAAGTGCTCATAACAGTACACCCAAATACCACTATCATGATGATACTAAGAAGGAACGGTATGCAATATATACTACCCGAAGGGGTGCGACCAACCGTCACGTCCAACTGCCCTTCGGGACGACTAACTAACTAACTGTCGTAACTCATTATTACCGACAACAACATAAACATAATATGACAACATAACATAATGATTATTCTCGGCAACACTCCATTCTCTTGAGGGGTAAACGGAACAATTTTAATTCTTCGAATTCCATTATCCACACAAAAAGAATCAAACTCTAATGAACAATATTCACCACCATTGTCGAATTGTAAACACTTAATGTGGTATCCACTTTGATTTTCAACTAACGCTTTGAACATTTTGAATTTACTAAATACTTCTGATTTTCTACTAATCATGAAAATCCAAACCTTCCTAGTGCAATCATCAAGAAATGTTACAAAATAATTTGCACCACCAAGAGAGGTTACCTCCGTTGGTCCAAAAACATCCGAATAAACAAGCTCCAAAGGTGAAGTGCTCTTCTCACGACCTATCTTCAAGAAGCTGACCCTCTTTTGCTTGCCATAAAGACAATGGTGACAAAAATCCAAGTCTACAAATTTCAAGCCCGGTAATTGATCTCTTTTTGCCATCACCTCAAGTCCTTTCTTGCTCATATGTCCGAGCCTTCGATGCCAAAGTTCGGTTTCGCTGTCCGCCATTGCCATAGCAGCTCCCACCTGAGAGTCATTATCAAAAACATAAAGGCTACCCACCTTGTTCCCTTTGGTAATCAACAAAGATCCTTTGGTTACTTTCCATGTATCTAAAGAGAAAATCATATTGCAGCCTTGAGTAAATAATTGGCTTACGGAAGTCAGATTTCTCTCAAGTTTTGGGACATGTCGCACATCTTGTGACAACCCTTACCTCCATTCTTTAACTGCAACAAAACATCACCCCTACCAACGATGTCACATGATTTATTATCCCCTAAATAAATTTTTCCAAACTATCCCTTTTGGTAATTCACAAAGGCCTCCATACAAGAGGTAGCATGAAAAGAGGCTCTGAAGTCTAAAACCCAAGAACTTTAAGTAGTATCACTTGTGGATAAAATTAGAACACTATCATCCTTGTCAAAAACAGCATTAGCCTCGCTGTCTCTTACCTTCTCTTGAGCCTTTCTGTAAAAATGACAATTCCTTTTAGTGTGGCCAGCCTTGCCACAAAACCAACACTCGCCAAATCTGCCTCTTGATTTTGACCTCTTAGCAGATTTTGATCATCTATGATGATAATTTATGCCTCTGTTATGACTCCTTCCTCTATTCTCGGTATTCGCCACCATAAGAGCTTCACCAGATGACCCCTCATCGTTCTTTCTTCCCATATCTTCGTTGAGAAGAGTAGCCGCGACATCATCAAAGACCAGCTTGTTCTTGTCGGATACCGAAGTGCATACAGCTGTTACAACTCCATCCCAGCTGCTTGGTAAAGAGCATAACAAAAGAACTGCTTTGTTCTCATCGTCTTGTGTCATTCCCATAGAATTCGCTTGGCTGATCAAAGTGTTGAATTCATTGATATGATTCTCCATTATACCTCCTCCTTTCATCTTGAGTTTATATAAGTTCTTCATGATGAATACTTTATTTGCAGCTGAAGCAATAGTATACATAGATGTAAATCTGTCCCAAACTTCTTTCGTTGTAGATTCAGCTGACATTAAAAAGGACATTATTGGACAGCGAAAGAAAAATCGTTGCTCTAGCCTTCTTATCTAATTTTTCCCAGTCTTCATCAGCCTTTGTGGATGGCTTCTTCGCTTTCCCTTCAAGAGCGAGTGAGAGGTCTTGCTTTATCAGCAAGGACTCCATCTGCACTATCCACAAGCCAAAGTTCTGACCAGAGAGCTTCTCGATTTTAGCTTCTTCCATTTCTCAGGAATTCAATTACCAAATTCCAATCAGCAGCTTTAACCTGCTCTGATACCAATTGTAAAGTATGGAAGAACAAAAGCAAAAACAGAAAACCAGAACAAAATACACAAAACAAATTGACACCAGTATTTATCATGGTTCACCAAAATATGGCTACATCCACACTGAGCAGAGGAACATTTTATTATATTGAGAAGAGTCTTTACAATCACACAGCAGCAACATATATAAACATATCATATACGCATAAGCTGAAGAGTCAGCACTTGGAGGGAAAAATAGAAGTGTCCGATGGCCTTCAGACTTAACAGAAACACGTTCCCCAAATCCTATTAGTGTGTGTCGTTAAGGTTTTTCCATTCACAATGAACATTTCAATTTTAGTGTTCATATAGTTTTAAAGACTTTAAAATCAGCCTCCAACTTTGTAAGAACCCACTTTCAGACTTAGGTTTCTATTGTCTATCCACATAATGCCATCCAAGTAATTTATCTAACCCATTTTAATAGCAGTTTTCTTGCGCAGAGCGGGCAAATTGGTGACAATCTTAAGCGAGAGGAAAATTGTGACTTGAAGTTGCTTAGTTCATTGTACCCCATTAGTATTGAGAATTTCTTAATGATCATTATGTATATTCAAAGTTGTGGAGCTAAAATGTGTATATTTCAATGCTCAGGCTATGGCTTTCATCCTGAGCCATTAAAGAAATCTCCATGTAGCGGTATCTTTAGGTGAGCCACTTTTCATCTAATGGATATCATCCTTCTTTATACAATCACTGGAGTTTCCTAATAGATTGTTATATTCTGAGTATGTTTCTTAAATCTGCCTTCTGTGACTAACTAATTAGTAATTAATAATGATCACTATCATTTGCTCAAATATAATAATACTCAATTTATAAAAGAAGAGATTTTTGGGGGGATTAACTCGTGTATAATTTTAAGGACCATGGAAATGTGTCAACACTGAATTTCAAAATCCTTTTTTCTGAATACTATAGACCGTGGAAGCACCAATTCTTTAGCATTCAATTTCTCAATTAACAGTGGCGAAAGTGGTAATTGACAAGCTCACTTCTCAGCAATATTTATGTATTCTACTAGAGAAATATTTATAACAGAAATCGCTGCATATAACTTTGCTCTTTAAGTAACATCTATGCCCGTATCATTCAGAACTAGTCTGTTGCTGTTTGAAAATTTCATCACCAGATAATACCACACAATTGCATGGAACACAACCCTAGAAAAAGACTAGAAAGACTTCCCACGAGAAGTACAGTTGTGCTTTATTGTTCTCTTAAAAAAGAGATGAGTTGAAGAATGAGCTCTCCTCAAAATTCAAATTAGTACTACCTATATTCTGATGCAAATTGCAAAATAAGCTAGGGAAAAAAAATTTAGTCCAAAATTTTGAAATCGCCCAAAGAATTGCTGAGCACATATAGACTACAAAGAGCTGAAGCACTAGATTTCACTCAGGCTTCTCAAACAGGATGAGATTTTCAATCCCTGATTGCCGTGGTCCCACCAACGGCCAGTTCCATTCTAGAGTACCAAGGCCCAATGTTTGTGCTTGCTATCATATCTTTTCCAGCCTGTAAATGTCGTATGGGTTTTAACACTCCAAAGGCAGCCAGATCTGCCATATTCGGTTTAGAACCACCTGCAGATGGATTAAAGAAAGACCAACCCACAGAAGTCACAAAAAATACACTTCATTTTCATCACTGTTCAAATAATTCCACAAGTTTAGGAAAACAACTGTAGTATAAAAACGTTTGCTGGTAGACTCACCCATAAACGTCCTACTATTAAGGCCTTTCACCCAAGTTTCTGCAGCTTCATATAGGGATGCACGCTCATCTGTGATATTATGCTTTTTCTTAAGCTTTTTTGAGACAAAATACATGGCTGCTGCTCCTACATACTTGCCAGTCAATCTCTCCAAAGTTGTGAAATTACCTGCACAGTATGCCTGCGTCAGTCCATAGCTGTACTATTTTGTAAATACGTCCCATAGCTTCACAACTTGATTCAGAGGAAACCTAACAAAATAACTATTAAAAATTTCCTGCTGTTTTGCCTATACTACAGAAAGCGGTTTTGTTTGAAGCCAAGGCTTTCACCATTTGCATTTTTTATTTTTAACTCATCCCAGGACGGACACCCCACATCAAAAGACATTTAACTTTCCTCTGGTTTAGTTTTCAAAACTACAACATATAAATTCAAAGTTCACATAGAAAAAGGTAACTACAATTGATTACAAATCCATTTCACATTCCCAATTTAATCACAAAAACTTCACCTTTCCCACTCATTTCCATTTTGAAGTTCAGAGAATTCAACAATTGCATATAACTGTTTATGTCAACTGTTTTCTAAATGGCAATCTTAATCTAGATCTATGATCCAGAATGATGGCCATATTCTAAGAACTAAACAATAGTCTTGCATCGAAAATTGCCAACTTACCATTTGTAGTAATATAGTCAAAGGATTCAAGAGCCTCCGAAACGCTCCGGTAAATATTTGGTGACAATACATGTACAAGATGTTCATCCACCCACCTGACATTTTCAGAAAACCTTTAGCGGCATGAAATATCCAGCCTTAGACTAACAAGAATCTCATCAAAACACAATCTTTGAAGACCCGGAGTTATTGAAGTTAAAAAACTTCAAAGGAAACCTTGTCTAGTCCAAATGAATCTCTAGGTAGAACATCAACTCTGAAATATTCAGCATAAAATGAGATGATAATATCCATTTAGCATATCACTACATGGCTAAATATATTAAATTGATACTAAGATATGCCTTAGAAAAGTAGTACAACAAGAACATGCATGCTTTCTGACTTTTAAAAATCACAGGGTATTAAGTCTAGCTAGTTGTATTTTTTAAAAGGTCAAACAATAGGCATCAAAATCTAAGATAATATATTTCGTTGATATTCATATAACAACATAAAGTAAGAAAAGGAAAAAAAAATGAACGCACAAGAAGAAATGCAATGAAAAAAAGTTCAAGTGTCCTCGCAGATAATTCAAAAAATCTGAACAAAGAATCAGAGGGCTAAAGATAGTATATGCCCTATCTTTCAATCACAAACATACAGAGAATGATTAAATGCAAGACTAAAAACGATCATGCATATGATTGATTACAGTACATTTCAGTAGAAAATGTCATTTGATGACCTTTCTAGTAACCTCAAATTTGCATTTTGCTATCCAAACATAATGCACAAGGATTTGTTCTAGGATAAAAATCTATGATCCTAAATTCCTAATCCCCATTCTTCAGAATATATAATATTATCAGCCATAAATTAATTTCTCTATAAATGTTGATGTTTCACAAATCCATGTATTTATTTTAAAAACTAGAAGCTGATGATATGTTCGAATTGTTTACAATGGCAATGAAAATAACTCTTATAAGCAACCAAGCAGGTTACAGGTGTTGGAGTAATAGGTGACTCCACAACACCCCCAACATTCCTGAAAGACAAAATAGCTTCCACAAGAGAGAATGACAAGATAACTTGGGTAACAATGCATAGATTGATAATGGTTGCATACGAATACAAATGTACATAGGACTTGCTTATATAGGCAAGAGATGATGAGGTAGATACAACTACCTTCGAGACAAAATTAAATGTATGATGCAATATAATAAATGTCTAAAGCAAATATTAAATAATGAGACATGCCCTCATATCTTCTAGAATGCCACCTAGGATAACTAACATGATCCTATGAACATTATTAAATGATAAGTCACATAAAGTAGCTTTATGACAACTAACTTATGCCAACTAAGCCTAAGTAAGCTTAATATATAAATGTCATTTACTCTAACAACAGGTAGTTAATGCATCCAGCCAGGCCATCTTTGGTATCCATCGTACCAACAGCAGAGATGAATAGTTTAACTTTTTGACACAAGATGAAAGTCAAGATGCATTTATGAGAGATTGGAACCCTAACCTTTATGAAAATAATTGGCTTTATGTATTACATTTCAAATGTTGACTAAGATTATTGCAGGGTTTAAACCAAAGTTTATGTTGGAAAGACAATTGTTAATTGGTAAGTTTGTATTTTAATGAACTATACCTCTTATTTTAATTGAACTAGTGATTTTAGGGCAAGATTTAGGTATATCCCAAATGGGGACATTACATTTGCACAAGCAACTAAGCGACCAAACTAAATGCTATATATACCAAATCACTTGTCATTCAAACCATAGAAGCAACACTCTGCAAAAAAAGGCGATAATACCCGATTAATCGTTGATCGGGGCTCTAGCCGATTAATTCCCCCAAAAAATTGTGTTTTGATCGGTCAACGATTTTTTTGGGTCTAATCGAGCAAACAATCGAACAAATGAGACGCAATTAATCATTAAAAATCGCCAGCGCGGAATAATAACCCGCAAAAACCCTAAACGCGATGCGGAATGATAAAAAAGGTTAAAATTTTTATAAATACGTGGGGGAAGGTGTCTTTGCAAATTAACCGACGGAAGTGTTGTGACCATTTCACACATCGCCCCATTAGAATGGGGACCCCCTCTTTTTGCTTTGTTTTTTGCTTTCTCTCTGTTTGTTCCTCTCTCTGCGTTTAGGGTTTTGAGTGAGTGAGTGATGATCCTGGGCTAGGGCTAAACCTTAGGGGTTCCTTTTTTAGTGTCATTCAGGCTAAGTTCAGTCAAATTTTGGGGAATCATTAGGTGTCCTCCTGAAGAATTGAGATTGTTGAAATAAGGTAAGCCTTTCAAGAGGAGTCAAGTAGGTCTTAGGTTAGGTCTAATAAAGGTTTTTGGGGTAAAATCCAATTTTGACTAAGTGCTAGCATTTTTGAAGGAGAAATTGTGTGTTCTTGCAGGAAAGTTTTGATCAATTTTTTGAAAGCAAGATGATGCCTGAAACAGAGATTTCGCTCCTGACCCTTGCTGAGGGTCCAGGGCGAACTTTATTCTAAGTACAATTTCTTGTTTTTTGATGGACTTGCTAACTGGTTCTTGGCCTTGAAAATGACCTGACTTTGCCTTGTGAAGTGGTTTGAGACTTAAATTTTGAGCAGTTTGGCCTAAAAGGATAATTTCGCTCTTGAACCTTGCTGAGGGTCCAGGGCAAAAATATTGTTTAAGTCATATTTGTCACTGACTTTTCTAAATTGTTTTGTGCAAGGTCTCCCAGAAGGATGATTGGACGTCACTTAGGGCGATTGAAGTTTTGAAGACAAGAAAGGTGATGAATTTTGGAGACTAAAGGGAAAATCGCTCCTGACCCTCAGAGAAGGCCCAAGGCGAAATTTTGATTTCCTTCATTTTGCAGTGGAAAGAGACCAAGTTTTGAGTATGAAGAGGAAATGAATGACTTTCTCCACCCACCTGAAGGAGTTTTGACTTGAAATGATGGAGGACCTTGTTGAAAACAAGAAAATCGCTCCTGACCCTTGCTGAGGGTCCAGGGCGAAAAATCTTATAGGGGTCATTGCTAGCCTTATTTGGTCGATTTGAGATGTCAAAGGCATGGTGGAGGATGAAGTGAGCATGTTAAAGTATCCAGACTTGATGAGATGAAGGAGTATCGCTCAGGAGAGGTAAAATCGCTCCTGATCCTTGCTGAGGGTCCAGAGCGAAATTCTTTATATGCACATTTTTTGACTTTTCTTGGACGTGGGAACATATTCATAGCATGAAACAAGATGACATCTTCTTTAGCAAAGAAATTTTGAGATGAAAAGTGAAGCATTTTGGTCTAGATAGCAAAAATCACTCCTGACCCTCTCTGAAGGCCCAGAGCGAAATTTTCAAATGCACATTTTTCTTGCAAGGTCAAAGTGATTTTTATGATTGGAATGGATGAAAGGAAGTATGTTTTGCCCATTGAATATAATTTGATGATCAACAAAAGAGGCAATCAAGCTAAAATGGGAAAATCGCTCCTGACCCTTGCTGAGGGTCCAAGGCGAAAAACCTAATATTGAGCCTTTCTCTCCAAGTTTGGACAAATCTAAGCCAAGGCACGAGCTTGAAATGGTGTTTAAATTGCCTTGAAGGGAAAAGGGATTGTTGAGAGTGGAGATTTTGAGGACAATTGTAAAAATCGCTCGACCCTTGCTGAGGGTCCAGAGCGAATTTCCAGGATTCTCTCCTTTATTTGAAGAATTAAGACAAAATCTTGCTTGGATAGGAAGAGGACATGATGTTTTACACCTTAGAGGCGATTTGAGGTCCAAAGGATGAAGAAATATGCCTAAAACCAAAAAGTCGCTCCTGACCCTTGGAGAGGGTCCAGGGCGAAAATCACAAAAAATGCATGTTTTCTTCAAAATTTTGCTAAGGCAAAGATAGGCTAAGATGAAAAGGCCTTCAAAAAACATGATGAATATTGATTTGCCTCTAAAACTGGATGATTTTGGTCACAAAATGAAAAATCGCTCCTGACCCTTGCTGAGGGTCCAGAGCGAAAATGTTGGAAACTCTCATTTTACCTTGCAACAAGAAGGCAAATTTGGATGGAGTGGTTAAGGAAGGACATTGCCTAGTGGTGAATAAAGTTTTAATGAAAAATGATGGGGAATTGAGCCCAATTTGCAAAAATCGCTCCTGACCCTTGCTGAGGGCCCAGAGCGAAAATTTTGGAAGGAGATTTTTCTTGCTTATTTTGGAGGCCTAAAACGTGACCTAGCTTGGTGAGAAAGTGTTTTGGTGAGGAAGTGAAGATTTGTAGTCAAAATTAAAAAATCGCTCCTGACCCTTGCTGAGGGTCCAGGGCGAAAAACATCAAACTTGCACTTTTTCCCCCAAATTGGATAGAGCAAAGTCTGGAAGCCAGTGAGAAAGCCTATTTGAAATGTCTTGAAAAAATTTTGAACGTTGAAAAATGCTAATTTTGAGCAAAAAATAGAAAATCACTCCTGACCCTCAGAGAGGGTCCAGGGCGAAATTGCCTTTAAGGACATTATTTCCTTCAAAATTGTTGATGAATTAACTCTATGGTGCAAGGAAATGGATCTTAGAAGTGACATTGAAGGGTCAACAATCGAGCCAAGGTGGATTATAACTTAAAATTGAAAAATCGCTCCTGACCCTCAGAGAGGGTCCAGGGCGATATCCATATTTTCACCTATTTTCCTCATGAAAAATGTCAAAATTTGAAGTGCAATGCCTTAACTGGATATCAATTTACCCTCCAGGAAATTTTGAAGTCAAGATGCGAAGTATTCAAGGCTAAAATTAGAAAATCGCTCCTGACCCTCAGAGAGGGTCCAGGGCGAAATTATTTGCAAAACTTCATTAAGCCTTGTTTTAAAGTTGATATTCTCCAATTTGCATTAGATAGGCATTTGGAAATTTAAAATTAAATTAACATTAAATTAAAAGCATTTTGGCATTTAATAAATTGATTTTAAGCCTTGAGAAAATCGACATATTACTTTAGAGGCATTTAAAATTAATTTTTTATTGAATTAAAATTAAAAAATAAGGCGCTCAAGGCATTATTTTGCTTTTATTTGCCAAGTCGGCCCCCCCTTTTGGGATTTTATTTATTTTTTAACCTCCTTTTTGCCAAGTCGGCCTAGAGGAAGCAAGGGGTGAGCATTCTATATATTGGAGGAGTTTTGTTTCACATTTCAATTCATTCAATCATCCTTTTAAGTGCGAAATTGGAGAGCTAATTGGAGGTGCGAAATTGAGCTGGTTTGGAGCGAATTTCTTTCAAGTGTTGAAGGCTAGAAGGAAGTGGAGTTTACTCTTTTTCAAGCTAGAGGAGGCGCAATTCATCCAAGAGAAGACTTTGATCTACACTTTGCCTAGCAAAATCCATTTTTCTTGCATCATTTCTTAAGGTTTAATACTCAAGAGGAGGTATGGCGAAATCATCTTAACACCATTGTTCAAGGTTTGATTTTTGGACATTTGTTTTAGAAAAGTCTAAGTATTGCATGGTTAATTAGGAAATGATAACTCAAGATTTATCATTAAGTTTCCTAATTAAAATCTTAAATCTTCCTTTTAAGTGTAGATTTCTACACTTCAAGATATAATACTAATTGTGAAATGTTGTGTAGGTGTCAAGATGGTGACTCCAAAGGCAGGAGCATCTACTAGTTGCCCGGCTCTCATCAAAGAAGATCAGAAGAACGACGAATTGGAGACCAGGATCGTGTCCAAATGGAGTAATATCGGAGACACCAACTTGGGAAACTTCAATGTGAAGAAGTTTCAAGAGGTCCCCTACATTGGCAAGCCATCACCTGTTGCGAAGAAGATAATTGAAAGTGGCATCATCAAGGCAGCAGGTTTCCTTCCAGCAATCAAGTGTCATGAGCTAATGATCGAGTGTGCCCGCCACTATGACTCACAATCGAGATCGATCGTATCCAAGGAAGGAAACACCTTAGCTTACCTTTCAGAGGAGGCTATAAGTGAAGCTCTTCATCTTTCAGAGCATAAAGATATGATTTACAAAAGTTTAGAAGGAGCCAAGTCAATATATGAAGATGATCCCAACACCTGTCTGAACCTCATCAACAAGAATTGGTTGCTCAAAAGTCGGCCTCGCTTGAACAAGATTCCCAACACACCGCATAGGATCGACTTCCAGGAAGAGTACAGAGATTTGATAACTTTGCTCAATCGAGTTACAGGGGCTCCTCAAGCCTTCTACTTCGAAAAGTGGATGTTCTTCTTCTGCTTCATTGGGCCAGAATTATTAGCAATAGTCTAGATGTGCAGTTGAGAAGGCTAAGGCCTACCAAATCATTCCATATGAGTTCATATGTTATATATGCCTTGATCAGGAGTTTCGAGTATGCAGGGCTACCTCACAGGGGAGTGATCGAAAGAGGACCCGGAGAAGTGAGAGTTTGTGACTCTTATGTTCATCTACATCATCCGCCCAGAAGTGACTACAAGTTAGTCAATGATACCTTCACGATGAACATCACTAGGATATTGCAAGGTGGAATTCATAATCGACTATCTCTGGATGCACAAGAACTTGTGAAGAAGTATGGTGCATGGTTCATCCAGTTTCAAAAGTTTACATACATCAGAGTTCATGGGTGTCCTTCACCTCCCTACATGTTGCCGAGATATCCGACAGACAGGATGGTACTACTTGAGGTAACCAGACAATTGGCAGCTTATGCAAAGGTATCCAGACACAAGCATGGAAATGGAGTTCCTGTGCCTATCATATTGGGGAATTCAGTTGAGGTATGTCCTAATACTCAAGCTTCGGAGGATGCAGAGAAGGAATTAGCCTTGTATTCATTCACATTCTTTGCCCCGCGGGAGAATTTTGATCCTTATGGCTATATGGAGGAGACAGTTGGTAAGAAGTACGGACATGAGTTTCAGGTGGAAGACTTTTGGATGAATCTCTCAAGTGATTTAGAAGTTAAAAGAAAGATGCATTCCAGATTACCTTTAGATTTCATTAGGAAATGCAAAGTTTATAGAGTAGCTGATCAGGCTCAGGACAATGGCAGATACCTCCAGTCGTCCTATGATAAAGAAGATAAAAGAGTGAAGATAGATTGGAACGAGCCTAAGATTTTAGACTTGAGAGCTTTGATGGCTCCTATTTTATCATGTACTCGCAGATGGGTGGATGTGCAACATCAGAAGTTGAGAGAGCAGAACGTACCAATGACTTTTACTTTGGAGGCAAGACCAGAAGAAGGAGAAGCAAGCGTAAGTGAAGACACTTCTCATCCTAGAGGCGCAAAGAGGAAAGACAAACCTGAGAAAAGAGAATCTTCCAAGAAGAAGCAAGAGGCCAATCGAGATCGCCCATCAGGCACATCTTCTCGACGTGAAAAGAAGGCAAGTCAAGCTGCAGGTCAAGAGAAGATGGTACCTGAGGTTGATGAATCTATGGAATCCATGGTGCAAAATGATAAGCCAGACAAAGGACAGACACCTCAGCATTCATCAAGTCAATCTCCCCGAATTGATGAGCTACAGGAAGATCAGGGAAATGATGATGAAGTGACATCTCCCCTCTGAGAAGATGAACCACTGCCTCAAGATATACAAGTTAGAGAAACAAGATCCGCCATCCCGGATTGGTTGAAAGAGAGACTGACAAGGGTGATTGTGATTGAAGAGGAAGAAGATGTACTTGATTTGGAAAGCCTTCTAGGAAATTCTCAAGAGATAACGGAAAAGAAGAAAGCCACAAAGATGTCCAAGGCGATAAGGGATGAGACAGGATCCAGGAAATTGCAAATAGCTACACCAGTAGTGGACGAGTATGAAGGTGAGATCCTTGCAGATGAGTATGACTTAGAAACATTTGAGCTTGGTCCACTCACTACTGAACAGGCAATGGAAGAGGCAACCGATTCGTTTGAAGCACTTAAGGCCAAACTCAAGGAAGAAGTGGAAAAGAATAGGAAGCTTGAGAGAGAGAGAGGTGCTTGGAGAGGCTACTTTAGTCATCTCAATCAGCCCTTGAGACGTCAGGATCCAACAGTATCTCCTTTACAAGCACTTCCTCTTGAATCGGTTGGCGAAGCAGAAAGGGTCAAAAGCTTGGTTCAGCTTATGAGCTCTTGGATTGATAAATCCCACATGGTAGCTGTTGAATTTGCAACAAGAATGATGAAAACAATTCATCGAGCTATCCAAGTCCTTGAGAATATTCATAATCTAATGATAACTGTAGCCGCTTTTGCTCACACTAGAGATGTTATCATTCCTGTCTTGCAAGTAATAAGACAAACACCAAGACGGATCCTGGCACAAGAAAAGATAATGGATGGAGGAACTCATAACCTCCTACAATGGTCAGCTCTACTCCAGATGAAAGAGGTCCTTTTTGAAGACATCAGCACCAAATGCAATCAAGTTGAAGGTGTCATCCATCCAATTCAGGATAAAGTGTTTGAAGTATTGTGTACCATCCTCGGCCGACGGATCGAGATTGAGACAGATGTGGACATCCAGGAGTTGGAGGATAGAGTCAAGGTCATCTTTTGCAAAGAGGAGAATGTCATCACAGACGAGCAACGAGACCTGATGTTCACTACCATGCTCCTGATTGAGAAGATCAAAGAACTCGAACCTGGATGGGAAACGGCTTTTCTCACTGCTTTTGATCAGGTCATTCACTTGGAAGAACGAATGAAGAATCTTCCGGAGATTCCTATTGCTGAGATTGAAGGAATTGTGTCCAGATTCATTGGATATGCTAAGAAAGAGCATGGGAAAGGGAACAAGGTTCTAGAAGAAAGGTTGGTATAGGATGATGTGGCATCTTAATTATCATTGGTCTATGTTTCCTCGACTTTTGTGCCAATTAAATATTTGGCTATGCATTTAATAATGTTCATCTAAAAGGGGAACTTTTTGTAACAAACCCTAATTAGGGTTTAGGTGTCAAAATCTCAGCCATTGATCTTCTTTCGATCTGGGTTGTTCATTGTAATTGAGGATGCTATATATACCCTCACTCATTTTCATTTTGTGATTAGAAGAAGATATTAGATATTAGATATTAGAGAGAGAGATTAGAAAAGCTTAGAGAGAAAGTTATTGTGTAGCAAGATTGAGTGGTGAAGAAAGAATTTTGAGCAATTGTTGTCCATTTGGCTTTGAGATCAATAAAATATTGAAGTTATGGTGTTTTATTGCAATACTTGTGGCTATCTTCATGGTTGTTTATCTTCTTCAATCATTCTCAGTCGAAGTAGTATTTAAGTTTGAAGGACTAAGTGTTGTGCTTGATCTTTGGTGAGATTCATATCCAAACCACTAGCTTCTTACTGATTGTAAGGACGCCTTGTGTGGTCAACTGGAGATATTGAAATTGTTTGAACATTCAATCATTATTGAAATATTGATATGTATCTTTATGATAGTATCTATAGTCCTTGATGATTTGAAAATCACTAATCACCTTAGAAGATCGCATCAATTCCAATAGAGTTGTAATTCTTTGGCAATACTGAAATTGGTAGAATCTTACCAAGTCTAGCCTACATTGAGTCATTCTTAGGATTATATTAGAATTCATTTCTCGAAACCCCTATCTTTTGATCTTATTTGAGAATTTGTTAGTGTTAGGAATATCCTGTTCCTGCAGTCGAGTGAGATCAACACGGACCAGCTTTCTCAGAAAGTGCGTAAGACCCCTTGAAGAAACAGCATTTACAACGACCATTGGTGCTTATCCACACGTAGAGATCCTACAACGAAGAACCTTGAAGTCACCCTGATTGATCCTTTTTGCGATATCTTCAGCATTCAGAGGCTTTACTCAAGAGAGGATAAGGTACCCTTGGGTATTTTATTCTATGTTTGATAGTGTACAAAATACACGTCAACAGGTAGCCACTGCAGAATTTGGACAACGGGAGCTCGACAGGAAGAAGAGCCATTGTGAGTTCGCGCCATTGCCAACTGACAGGAAGAAGAGCCACTGTGAGGTCTTGCGCCATTGCCAACTGCCAGGTTTTTTGCCGAAAATTCTCTACATTTGATTGAATGACATTGAATTTTTTTTGTGATTTGCAATTTGCAGTATAAATTTATACAGAAAATACTCCATTTTCTGTATTAATAGAGTATTAATTTTTCTATATTAATTTTCTGTATTTTATAGAAAATTAATACAGAAAATTTATACAAAAAATAGAATTTTTTGCTGTATATTTCTGTATTTTATAGAGTATTAATTTTTCTTTATAAATTTTTTGTATTAATTTTCTATATTAATGGCTGTATACAGAAAGTATAGTATTGATTTCTACAGAAAATAGAGTATATATTTTCTGTGTTAGTATAAATTAATGTACTGTATTTTCTGTATAAATTTGTCTAGAAAATATAGCCACTGTAAAAATTTATACAGAAAATAAAGTATATATAGGGAGTTTATACAGAATATATTTAAAAATATTTTCTGTATATGTTTTTTGTATATATATTTTTACTCTATTTTCTATATAATAAAAATCATATTAAACTCTATTTTCTCTATTAATTTATACAGTTTAAATTGTATAGAAAATAGAGTTATATATTTTTTATAAAATTGGGTAACCTACCACTGAAACCCTACCTGCTCAACCATATCACTTAAGAATTTCCTTGTTTTGGTTTTTTGTGATAGAAAATAATTCATAAGTTAAGGCCAATTCCCAATGACTATGCATTATTATGTCTTAAATCAGATTATAAAAATTAAGGAACAATTAGGATTCATAATACATTTGGCAGTTACTATACTTAAGCCCCAATCCTTACTTATTTCCTAATCACCAATCCTAACAAAGGATGGGGAATTACTTGTCATAGGGCACTTGGAAACCAATCTACTTAACATGCTTATGAAATTGTGTCTTTATTATGACTTGTGACAATATGAAGTCTTAGCTTTGCCCAACTAATATTCTATTAGATCTTGATTTTGATATAACTTTGCATGGCATCTTCCAATTGTTAACTAATAACCATCATGGACTGTCTTTTTGCTCATTATATTATATATTATTGAAGGTGAATGTTAGACTTGTAGCTTGATACTTGACCCAATCCAATTCTTTAATATGCCCTTATAACAAATGTCACGGTAATGTTGTCCTCCTCCAATAGTCATTTTACTCTTCTTAACACTGCTCTTAACATTGTCACAGACATTGCTCTTACATCTACCTTACATATCATTGATTCTTTAAGTGTCAAAGGTCTGATATAGGTGCCCATATAACTGTGTGTGACTTCTACTATTAGTTCTTTGTCTTGATGTACTAAATTTATGAATTAATGTCACTGTTGTTTGTGGTCATCTACTAGATTATGTATTGAGCAATGATTGAAGTATACCATTGGTGTAAACTTGAAATTCAATTACATTTAGGTTTCCAATTTCCCATGTCAATGTAATTCAAATGCAATTATTATACACAAGCCCAACCCTAGATCCCTCAAAAGTTAAAGACTTGAGTGTAATGCTTTTACAGATCTGATTCTTGATCAGAATGCCACGTCAAAAAGACTTTGCATGGACACATTGCACGGTAGTTCCTGGTAGCACGAAGGGCAAGTGCAATTGGTGTCTAGAAGAGATTAGTGGTAGAATTTATCGTTTCAAATGGCATTTGTCCAAAGAACGAGGAAATAACACCATGATATGCAAAGCATGTCCTGCATATGTCTCGTATCAGGCAAAGCAATCTCTTGACGGGATTGCTGAGAGTAAGGCCAAAAAGGCAAGAATTGGGGTTGAACTAGGTTCTAGTTTTGCAGATCCCAAGACGAACCATTTGGGTGAGGAGGATGGCGAAGATGGGAGCTTCAGGGAATGTGGGTCAACACCTAATTCTATAGCACATGGACCAAACACAGGTGGAGGAAACATTAATACTTTCTTCCAAACTCGTACTACACCAGGATCACAAACCATTTTGGAGAGTACAGGATGGAGGAAAACTATCACTGAACAAGAAACGAAGGCAATTGGTAATTTTTGGTACTCCTCTCACACGGCATTCCATGCTTCCAGAGATCCATATTGGCAACCCATGGTGGATGCTATTGCAGTTGTAGGACCTGGGTTTCAAGCCCCATCGTATGAGTCATTGAGGGTTGTTATGCTGAAAGATGCAGTAGAGGACGTTCAAGATGTTGTTAAACAACATTGATTACAATGGGCTAGAACTGGTTGAAGTATCATGTCAAATGGTTGGACAGATATAAGGAACCGAACTCTCATTAACTTCCTTGTCTCTTGTGAGATTGGCACTGTTTTTTTTTAATCTGTGGATGCATCTAATATGATGAAATCCACAAATGCATTGTTTGAGATGTATGACGTGGTAGTTACAGATGTAGGGCCAAAAAATGTGGTTCAATTTATCACAGACAATGTTGTTGCTTGTGTTGTTGTAGGGAGACTTCTGACAGATAAATACCCTTCCATGTTTTTTTACACCATGTGTAGCACATTGCCTTGATCTAACCCTAGAGGACATTGGAAAAATTGAATGGGTTAAGGCGGCATTTCAGAAGGCTCACAAGGTTATCAAATTTGTTTATAATCACACGAGGGTTTTGGCAATAATGTGCTCTTTCACAGGAGGCAAGGAGCTAGTTTGACCAAGGGTGACAAGATTTGCAACATATTTCCTTGCATTACAAACATTATGTGAACAAAAAGTTAATTTGAGGCGAATGTTTGTTTCCACTGAGTGGATGGAGTCTGGCTTCACAACTCAAGCAAATGGTATAGCAATGGCAGAGTATATGTATTCTACCACCTTTTGGGAATCAATTGAACAGATTGTAGAATTTTCAAAGCCTTTAGTAAAAGTCTTGAGACTAGTGAATGGAGAAAAATCCCCCATGGGATGTGTATGAGGCCATGGATAGGGCCAAGGAGGTGATAAGAAGTCAGCTAGAAAATAACAGGGATAGGTATATGCCGTTGTGGGACACAATTGATAGGAGATGGGATGGACAGATGCACACTCATCTCCATGTTGTGGGATACTTGCTCAATCCTTTGTTATTCTATAAGACTGGCTTCATGGAAATTGATGCTGAGATCAAACAAGGCTTCTTCAAGTGCATGGAAAAAATGTTTCCTCCTCGATGAGATATATCCAGAGTGTGAGTTGATTGTTGCTGATGATGCTGATGATGATGATGATGATGATGATGTTGATGATGATCGTCCGCTTGAGACTGAAGATTTTGATCTCATGAGGCAAGCCAACTTTGGTCCTGAATGAATGGGTTGAACAAATTAGGACAGGCTCTTACCCAAGAGCTTCATCATCAGGGCCTCCTGCCCTCTAGCATGTCATTGCCTACATTTGATATTTTGGAATTTTGTACTTAGTTTACAGGTTGACTTTGTTCAAAGTCACAAACTATATTGTAATTGAAATGTTGACATCTATCACCATCTAGATATTATTTATGGTGTAGTATATTTTGTGCAATGTAATCAGTGATATGAATATAAACAACGAAAATCTATTTCCTGCAATTCATGTGTTCAAGTGTCTATTTTATTTGCCTACAATATCTCTATGCTATGGAAATGCCCTAAAATATCAAAAAAAAGTCGTTTTTGATTGTTTTGTTTGCAATTTTTTACATTTTTTTGTAAATCCAATTTTTTCCCGATTTTTAAAAAAATCTTATACTTTTGTTTTGCCGATTAATTTCCCAAACGATTATTATGCTCTCCACATGACTACAAGTGATGAGAAGCTTGTAGGATTTCAATTCCTACACATCTAGTCGCCTATAGGGCATCATATTTTGTAAATCATAAGGAACTAGTTTTGTAAATGATATCAGTCATTGAATGTCTCCATGGCTCTTCTTGTAGATATTTTGGGGAATTTTGTGCTTAGGTTCTCTCTTGCTGCATCCATTGGTAGGAATGCGATAGTAATTGATAATTGAGATAACATTCTAATTTGTTACAAGCTTTGTAATGGTCTTTTGCTTATTACATATGGATTTTTATAGTTTGGCGATGAATTACAAGTATGTTCAACTATTTGATATCATGTCTATGGTGAATGTATATGCACCGCTCATATTCTTTGTGATTTCAAAATGTTCTCTCATGGTATGCTATGACTTTGTAACCCAATGGATTAGGCACGGTCATAGAAGTATTGATCCACCACACCTAAAATGAAAACATCTTACACTAGTAGCTTAGGAATAGAACAATAATTTGTATGCATCTCATGATTCAATAATTCAACCAGGGAAATATCTATGCAATCCATATCAGCTATCAACCTAAAGAATCATGTTTGGCATACCCACATCTTGCAATCGTGGGATGATGTCCATATCAGCTAAATAAGAGGTCTTATGTGCAATATGTTAGTCATTGATCTAATGGTAACCTTTGGGACCAAGACTACACTAGGTACTACTACAGCTTTTTTTATTTATATATCTTTTGTTGTGATTGATCCTATTGAGTAAACCTCTAGGAAACCCCCCTAGAACTAGTTGAGCCCGAAATGAAGGGATTACCCATCATCAACACTTGGTCCATTGTTGCCCTACCTGATCATAAGTTAGAGACTTGATGCTCTAAGTTTGGCACTCCTAACACTCAAAGAGCAGCCTAGCTTTCGGGATTTGAGAACCTACAACTTCGAACACTACCAAGTTGATTGAACAAGAAACAAGTGGGATTATCCTCATCTCAAATGTACATAAACTATAAAAAATAGTATAAGCTAGTTGTAGATTTATAGAAATATTTTATGAACCTTCAAGAGAGCAAAACAATTCGTAAGACCAACAAATACAACAACAATATTTGTTGATGTACATAAAGCTTACACGAGTGCAATATTAGTTAATAATACGGAAAATTTTATGGAATATAATTTTTTACAAATTTGGATATGCCAGTGAAACTTTTGAGTTCAAAATTTAAAAAACATATTGCAACAAAATTTTGAGGAAAAATAGAGCATGCAAATGGAGAGACAGGCATTTGCAACAGTCAAATTTCTCAGGGCGGTTTCACAGAAGACAACAAGGCAAGTTGGCTTGCATGGAATCCATCGCACCGGGTTTGGGAGGATCAGAAAGCGAACCAGGAATGGAACAACAACTGTGGTATGAAGCCAGGATGGCAAAGACGGAATCAATCTCCACCAAGAAAATGGGGGTACACGGAGCTATTTACAAGCTGCAAGGGAGGTTTTAACAATATAGCAAAGAAGATGTGGCAGCCTAGGCAAGGAAAACCAAAGGAGATCGAAATCCAGGAAGGCAGCCTTGCAGACAATGAAAGAAGGATTTCACTTAGAGTCGAAGACGAGGGCTGGAAGGACTCTGTGAGTTTTCTCAAGGACAGAAGACTTTTCATAAAGTGGGCAGGTGACTGGCCGGCTCTCACAAAAGTTAGGAGATGGTGCAAAGTGACCTAGGGAAAGGAGACAATCATTAAATCTCTGTCTAATGGATTTTTCCTAGTCATTTGCTTGGACAAGAGAAGCAAGGAAAACATCCTCCAAGGGGGTCCATTCCTAATGGACGGAATGGGAGTATGTCTCAAAGAGTGGGAGCCAAATTTCGACCTCTTTGAGCAAAGATTGAAGAAGTTCCAGTTTGGATTAGACTCTACAACCTCCCAAGAGAGTACTGGGAAACTGAAACACTTAAGAACATTGGGAACCAGATTGGGAGATTCGTCAAAGAAGACGAAGCAGTAGAAGCAACAGACGAAGTGTTTACACAAGAATCTGCATTATGTGGTGACCAAACCCCCCATTGCCGAAGGAAATAGAACTAATCATGGATGAAGGCATCTGGGTTCAGAGGATTGAAGTGGAATATATTGTGGAAACCTGCAAGAAATTTAGGAGCAACGAACACAAAGCAGAGGAGTGCTTGAAAACTAGTAAAGCTAAGGAGGAGGGGGAGGAGTACAGGGAGGACGATGGGTTTTTCCAGGAGATTGGAGATGAAGTTGATAAATCAACTGAAATAGGAGTTGGAAACCATGAGACAAACAGGGGGCAGTAGACGCAAGCACAGATAGTCAAGAGGAGTTAGAACCCTTGAAGCAGAAGAAGGAAGGCAAAGTGCCCCAACGGGAGAGTACTCAGACAAGGCAGATCCTAGTATTGCCAGACAAGAAGGGTCGGCTCAATCAAAGGAAATGGGAACAATAGGAGAGGAGGCAACAAAAACGAACCCGTTGGAGGAGACAAACAATATGGAGATGGTCTTGGACAGCTTAACTATAGGAAGAACGCCTTTAAAGGAGATGGGTAACAAAATAGAGCAACCACAGATATCTGAAGCTTGGTCCCCTGGTAAAACATATCAAAGGAGGACCTCTTCACAACACAAGAAGAGATGCAGATCAAGTGAAGATACAGAAAATGCGCCTGTGGAGGGAGGAAGCACCAAACCAAGCTATCCAAGACCGGAATGTGAGGGCCTATCTCCTCTCAAGGTAACTCCGAGGAGAATAAGTTTTGAGGGTATAGCAGGAGTGGAGACGGAGGATGAAGACCCTTTTGATTTAGATGAGGAGGAAGATGTTAGTGGTGTAAGGACGATTGTCCAATCTTTGGCCTCCTCGAGCAAAATCAATGTGGGGGAAAAGAAAAGCAGGCGAAAGAGATCCAAGAAAACACAACTAGAAATGGCAGGCAGTGCGAAAGGACAACGAAAGCTTAGATTCGAGAAGGGCATTAAACTTCCTAGGGGACAATGAGGCTGCTATCATGGAATGTCAGGGGCTGCAATGCCCCTGACAAAGTTCCCCTGATCAAAAGAGGTATTGATTAGGTGAAATCAAACATTGTGATGCTACACGAGACAAAAATCAAATTGGAAGATAGAAATAAATTCCAACAAAAATGGAGAATGTGACAAAGCTCTATGGTGGATGCTGAAGGAGCATCAAGTGATCTGAGTACCCTTTGGAGAGCGAGTTCTTTCAAGGGAGAAGAATTGGCTCTAAACAGAAACTGGTTAGCAGTGTTAATGAGGAACCTTCAAGACAACATGAATTCATATTGATCAATGTTTATGGCCTGCCTTCGAGGAGAGAGAAAGCAGAGGCATGGGATCAAATCTCTAACTTTTTGAAATTTGTAGGAAATAGATGGGTGATCCTGAGAGGGGATTTTAATGCAATTTGTAACCCAATGGAGAAGAGGGGTGGTATTGGGGGCCATAACAAGTAACAACAGTCATTTGCTATAGAAGAATTTCATTGAGGGGAACACACTAATAGATCTTAAATTCAAGAATGGTTGTTTCACGTGGACGAATAGACAAGCAAGCGATGGCCTCATTGCCCAGAAGCTTGATCGCTTTCTTTTGTCAGGAAACTAGAACTTTTCTTCCTCAATTTGGGAGGGATTGTTCCCTACTCTGGTTCGGACCATTTTCCTATCATGCTTCTGCTGCATAATGATAAAGTCCCAATTAGATGCCCCTTTAAATTTGAGAAGATGTGGCTGCAAGATGCAAATATAAAAGAGTTGATCTCTATGTGGTAGTAGAATGCACCCAAGATTAAAGGTACAAGAGTCTTTGCTGTAGTAAGGAAATTGCAATTCCTCGAGGAAAAACTAAATGAGTGGAACTGCACTCAATTTGGTAATATATTTGCTGAAAAAAAAAGATTAGAAAACAGATTAGCAGAAATAAACGAGAAGAGAAAAACCTACATTCACAACTTGTGGAAATTTTGGCCAAGGAGGTGACTTTCTGGAGACAAAAAACCAAAGAATGCTGGCTTCAAGAAGAGGACAAGAATACAAATTTTTTTCACAACTCGGTAAAGGCGAGAAGGGTTTCCAACAGAATCTATCAAATCAAAGATGGAGAAGGCTTCTATACTAACTCAGACAAAGGATATCAACAAAGAGGTGGTGAATTACTTCTAGAACCTATTGACAAATGATGGGAACGTATTAGCAGACAATTCAATCGAAGTCTTAAGTCACATCCCATCTAGAATCTCAGAGCAAGCAAATAGGTTTCTATGTCAGAAAGTCACAATGGAGGAAGTTAAATCCACTCTTTTCTCTATGGAGGGTGATAAGGCTCCAGGTCCAAAGGGTTTCCGCCATCCCTTTTTCACAATTTTTGGGAGATTGTGAAATCAGATTTATGGGAAATGGTGGAGGAAGCTAGGGAGAAGAGATACATATCCAAAGCACTTAACAATACTTTCATAGCATTGATTCCAAAGAAGGACAATGTGCAATCCTTTGATTATCTCCATCCGGTTTCACTGTGCAATACTACTTACAAGATCATTGCAAAAGTGACGGCGAACAGGCTGAAAAAGTTCTTCCAGATATTATATTAGAGGAGCAAAGTGGGTTCACTCCTAACAGATCCATTGTTGAGGGGATTATTGTGGCACATGAGGCAATCCATTCTATCAAAAAGGCGAAGACAAGTAGAATGTTGGTTAAACTAGATATTCGGAAGGCTTATGATCACGTCAATAGGTTCTTTCTTCTCAAGGTCATGGAAAAAATTGGTTTTAGCAATGCTTGGCTGGAGTGGACAAAAATTAGTATATCCTCTACAAGAATATCAGTTTTGGTCAATAGCAGCCCTCAAGGATTCTTCTCAACCTCAAGAGGCATTCGTCAAGGTGACCCCTTATCACCCGTCTTATTCATTATCCTGGTGGAGGCTTTGGGAAGAATGATTACTAAACTCAGGGAGATAGGTAGGTGGAAAGGTTTCAGGACAGCGAGGAGCATGGAAGCAGTCACTCATACAGAATTTGCAGATGATACTCTATTATTGGGGGAAGCAACAATCCAAGAAGATATGATTATGCGCAATACGCTTGATAAGTATTGCAGAGTACCAGGACAGGCGGTGAACTAGCACAAGTCAGAAACGTACAGCTACAATACAAATGCTGACATTCAAAGAGAAATAGTTAACACATCGGGCATTACAGTGGATCAACTAGCTGGAGAGTTCTTAGGTATTCCTCTTTTTGGCGGGGCTTGCAGGTGGAACTTATGGAACAAACTAATTGAGAACTGTTTAGGCAAAATGGAAGGATGGAAAAGTAAATGGTTCACATCTGCAGGAAGAATATTGATGCTCAAATCGGTGGTATCTGCAATCTCCTTATACTCTATGTCTTGTTTAAGAATTCCAGAAAAGATAATCAAGGTAATCGAGAAAGGGATGAGGAAATTCTTCTAGAACGGCAATCAAGAGATAGACAAGATACCATTGTTGGCGTGGGACAAAATTTGCGAATAGAGAGACAGAGGAGGGGCAGGGATTAGAAAATGGAACTTAGTGAATGAGGCAATGGGGGTGAAGCTTATTTGAAGTATGTACAAGAATCCAAATCAAAAATGGGTTCGTATACTGGTGAACAAATATCTGGATAGGTAGGGCAGAGAAAGAATTCTAACAATAAGAAACCCACCCAGAGGATCAGCAATTTGGAATTTCCTGCTCAACTTTAGGGATGTAATCATGAATCACTTGACTTGGAAGATCGGAAATGGGAGAAAAGCTAGATTTTGGGAGGACTCATGGGAGGGTTTCCAGAACCTGAATTCGGATAGAACATGGCAAGACATTCGAAGTGTTACGAATATTAGGTGGGGTGAATATGTGGCAGATTTCATTACCCAAGAAGAATGCTTTGGGGTTCCGATCTAGAAATGGAAGGACCCAGTGGAATTGAGTCTGCCAGGAGATGCGGAGCTTAGATTCAGAGAGTTGCTACAGACCCCAATGGTCAAATTCTCAGATGAGGAAGATCAAATCATCTGGGTTGGAGCGAAAAGTGGTAATATTGGGTACAAACTTCTGGATCAAGATCAAATGGAGAATCAGTGGCCGCAACATCTTCTTTGGAGTAAAGATTGCCTTCAAAAAGCTGGATCCTTTGCATGGCTGGCCATAAGGAATAGAATTCTCACAGGGGACCGGTTAAGTAAGTTGGGATTTGTCAGTCCTTTCACGTGTGTAATGTGCAAAAAGGAAGCGGAGACGTCAACACACTTACTCCTACACTGTTCGGTGGCGCAACGCTGTTGGATGAGACTATTGCAGAAACTCGATTGGATCACTCCTCTTTCAGAAATTCTACTAAGTTGGTTCCAAGCCTGGGGGTGCTGGAGTGATAAGTCAGTATATTCAAGCATTTGAAAAGTTGCCCCTTTATCTTTAATATGGGAGGTGTGGAAAGAGAGGAACCAGAGGATCTTCCAAGACAAGGAGGAAGAAGAACGACTCTGGAGCAGAATTGAAAGATCCATTTCGGAGCTAGTAAGCTCTGCGGCTTCAATGATAGATTTGACTAAACAGCCCTATAGTTGGCTTGACAGTAAAATTCAAACCCAATGGCCCCTAATTAAGTTTAGACCCGTTAATGGGCTCCCTAGGGTTGATCCTAAAGATAATCAGAGAAAAAACATTAAGTGGAAACCCCCAAACGTGGACCGAATTAAGGTAAATTTTGATGGAGCGACTAGGGGTAACCCGAGTAAATCAGGCGCAGGATGTGTGGCAAGAAATCATGAAGGCACGATCCTGGCAAAGTGTGGGACAGGGACTAGGAATAACAACTAATAACTTAGCAGAAACTAATGCTGCCCTAACGGCAATTCAAATCGCAAGAAGGCTCGAGATGAGGAATCTGCAATTGGAAGGTGATTCAAAAATTATCACACAGGCGATTTTCGAAAGGAGAGGCTTCCCATTGGAAAATTGACACGATTATTCAGATCATTAATAAGCTATTAAGAGAAGTTCCAAAATTCAAGATATCCCATAAACTGAGAGAAGGAAATCAAGATGTTGATACCCAAGCTAAGGAAGCAGTGGATTATCGGCAAGGAGAAATTAAGTGGGATGAGGCAGGGTTGACGGCAACAAATTAATGCTAAGCCAAGGGGAGATTACTAAATCATTAAGGACAGCAAGGCAAGATATGTAGAAATGAATTGCGCTCAGCAAGGGAACCGAAGTAAGTACATAGGATTGGCTGATGAGTGAGGCGAAAGTATGTGAAATGATGAGCTTTGTACCAACTGAAGAGAAGAATGGTGGCCAATAGCGGTGGATGATCCTAGCAGATTTGACAGTGTTTAAAATAGCTCGCAAACCTAAAAAATCTCCATCTAGGAGAAGAATCCGTAAGGTTTAGTATGTTGCCAATGTTTATGAGGTATGCCAAGCTGGACAAGGCAATTAAGACGCAGGGTAGATGAGATGAATTATAAACCACAAGACATGAATTGGAAAGTCCATTCCTTAGCGACTCAGTAAAGCGAAAGGCGGAGTGAGTGAGCAAGTTTGGAGAAATGGAAGCGAATTTCTCACTGCAGACTAGCAAACAGCAGTTGGCATTCTGGGGGTGCATCACCGATGACGGACTGGCCAACATTTTCGCCTTTGAGGAGAGAATATTGATCACGAGAGTGAAGATTGTGCTCGAGGAGGAATACTTGAGGGGTGAATTCAGGTATCGCACCAATGCAAACATTGCTTCGATGTTCATGGCATGGTGCCTGGAATTGGAGACTAGAAACTCGGCGATGGAGATAATGCACAGAAGTGTGAGGAAAGAATGGTTGGAAGGAATGGATAGCCTGTAGGCTATGGTGCGTGAGAAGGGTTTGTATGCCCTAGAGGGACATGGTTACATGTGAGTGAATTCGCCCCCCCTCAGGCCGTTCCTCTTATGGAGTGCGAATAGCAACAAGGAAGTGAGGAGAGCATCAGCCAAAATCGGGATGCAGGGCGTGAAACAATACATTGCCTCGGTGATGGCTTGGGAGAACCATCTGGAGCAAGCCAAGGGGGGGCCCTATGCAAATTACCGAACTTTGAAGGCCTCGAGAGCTCCTCCAAGGCGAAAGCACGGGTGACCTACGAGAAAGAAGAGGTCGAGGACGGTTCGGGTTCTGTTCAGGGGAGTCATCTGGTGGCAGTGTTCATCCGGAGACCATGAACCAGAGCACAGCGACAATGGTGGTGGAGAACGACAAAGGCAAGGCTATGGTGGAGGAAGGATAGGAGGTGGTGGAACCTGCCACTAAGTTTTTGAATTTTTCGCTTGTTGAAGATGCAATAGATGTAATTGGGGAAAGGGATTGAATATATTTTGACTCTTGTATGTAAGGGGTTTATAGGAAATGGCCCGGATAGCATAGACGAGGGCATAATATATAAAAAGTAAATCATTTTTTGAATCAATATAATACAAGAATTACCGATCAAAACAAAAATTGAGGAAAAATGGAGAACTTCAGTTTACTACGAATAACTGTGTATTGTTCAACGATTTAACAACTTCATATATTTGATAAATTTTAATGTGCTTTTTAAGTTGCTTAACAAATAAAACTTATGTAAAATTTAAAAACATATAAAAAAATGGTCGATGAACAAAAATAAATAATAAAATAATTTGAAAAGAAAAAATTCTTTAAGGTCACCACCATGCCTCCCAACATTACCTATTCTTAAAAAAGAATTGAAAACAGTCAACAAAAGAAAATAGCCCAATAGGAATCTCTTATAAAACAGGATTTAAAACTAATTTTTATAAAATGGAAAGAAAATAGAATAATACAATATGAAAAAAGATAAATGTGAGGATAAAATAAATACAATGGTTCTGTTACATTATAGTTTTTCATTCATTTGAAAAGAAAAAGTTCTTTAAGGTCACCACCATGCCTCCCAACATTACCTATTCTTAAAAAAGAATTGAAAATTGTCAACAAAAGAAAATAGCCCACTAGGAATCTCTTATAAAACAGGATTTAAAAATATTTTTTAGAAAATGGAAAGAAAATAGAATTATACAATATGAAAAAAAGATAAATGAGAAGATAAAATAAATACAATGGTTCTGTTACATTATAGTTTTTCATTCATGTGTATTATTGATAAATACAATGGTTCTGTTAAATTATAGTTTTTCATTCATGTGCATTACTGATATGTATAACTCTTTCAATTATAAAAAATTGCTTTGAAGATCTAATCTCTTGGAGCTGTTTTGATCTAACAACTTTACACAATTAAATTAATATATAGATTGTGCAACTAACTTTTTTAACAAATTTAATGACATGAAATATATAAATTGGGAAGAAAAGGAGACCATTTTAATCTCTATTTTATTAATACCTTTACTGACATTGGAGATCAATATATACACCAAAAAAACATGACTAGACGGTGTGGGCATTCAAGTACAGAAATAGATTGGAGTCAATCTACACGGCCACAAAATCAAAAGAATCCTATATACAACAGGAATAAGGTAAAAAGAGTGATCTAGTTGGATGACTCAGAAAAGACTGTCTCACGAGATTCATCATCAGGGCCTGTAGCTCTCTAGTGTAGCTCTCTTCTTACAACAACAGCCATTGGCTACTTCTAATTATTCGGTACTTTGCACTCAATTTGTAGGTTAACTTTATACAAAGTAGATTGTAATTGAAAATTTGAAAACAATTTGCATCTAGTTCTTATTTATGCACTATGCAATATGCATTGTGCAATGCAATGTAAACACACCAATAAGAACATAAATGACCAAAATCTATATTCAACAATTCATGGAATAAAATTTCGATTTTAACTTCTCTCTGTATCTCTATGCTGTTGAAATGCCTTCCAATTTAAAAAACAGCAAGTTTTCATCCATTTTTCTGCATTTTTGTGTTTTTTGAAATCATATTTTTTCTCGATTAAATCCTTTTTTTTTTTTTTTTTTGAAAAAACCTTATACAATTTGTTTACCAATTTTTCCCTCAAAAGATTTGTGCTGCTATGGTCGCAAAGACCTTCTGGTTTAGTAAACACACTATGCATCTCATCAAGGACTATACATGGGATATCATAGAAGTAGTAAATCAATCGTTGTATAACTTTGAGACTTTCTGTAGTAATGTCATTGATGTGTGATAGCATAATTTGGGAGAAACAAAATCTGTATTTAACACTCTGCCTGTATTAGTATATATTAATATAGGATGCTTTTCTTGCCCCAAAAATAATTGATCTGGATAAATATGATATGAATGGCTTAAATCAATAAAATTAATTACTTATAAAAAATATGTGAATCTATTAACTTGAAATGATAAAAAGTTGTTTAGAAGAAAGAACATATACATTGTTTGTCAACTTTGAACCACCATATGTTGAGGAAAAAATAGCAAGGAAAGGAAATCGTCACAAGAATATATAAATATTGGTACCTGCGCCATTTTTCCTCCTCTTCTGTATCCTTTGTAGGCAATCTTTCCTTGTTGGGATGAATTCGCTCATCTAAGTTATTAATTATTGCTACAAATGTCATAATAAAAAATGTTATTATTTAAGCCACTTAAGTTACAACAGTCTTTACAAATAAACTAAAATAAAACAGGGCACATACATCTATTGATTGGTAAATAGGATTATCAAAATAATGGCAATGAGACAAAATTTATTCTATTCAAAAGTATGTATCAAAATTACATACCTGATGAATCATTTAGTTGCTCCCCATCAACCACCAATATTGGCACTTTCTTATAATCAGACCATTTTATTTCCTTCTTGCTGATTGGATTTACCTCAACTATCTTGTATGGCAAATCATGGTAGTCCAGAAAAGCTGCCAATACAAAAAAATGTGTCAAAACAACAAAAATATTATTCTACAAGTTTTTACCGTGATTTAAATTGGACATAGACAAAATATGTCCATGTTGAACCCTTCAATGGCTCCAAGGGAGAAAAACATAACTGATAAACAATGATATATAGCATCATCTCATAGTTTCTAAATAATTACAAAACATTGGCTCCTTCTAAAGATTACATTTTCATAAAACAAGGATATACTAATAAACAAAGAAAACTGGAGTATTCCATTCAAAGCATCTTCTACACTGCTAATATTAGTATACCTATATTTAAAAAATATATGTAAAATATGCTGAGAGATATCTTATAATAGAAGAGAATCATCTGTAAAATAAATGTTGTTCTAAAATACTAAACACCAAGAATACAAATCTATTAAAGTCCTACATGCAAAAAGCTGTGAATCTAGCTGCAGACAAGTGGCGAGGGTTCTATTTTATTTGGAGTAATAAAATAACACCTCCACAAAAGCTGAAACATGGCATATTTCATGCATTTACCCGTCATTTGCATGTCAAATTGTTTCAAAAATAGATTTTTGTTTACGGGCATTTTGATGTCATTGTAGATGCCTCTCGGCATAATTATGCATCCTTCCACCTACATAATAGCAAAGACCCTAGAATTCATAAAGCATTAGTAAAGCAAGATAGACAGGGTATAGATAACAAGATGACCTCTTCAGAAACCATGTATCAATAACAACCAAGGAGACAAAGCAACTTACTATAATGACAAAAAAAAAAAAGAGCACAATGAAGCCTTGAAATAAAATTTCATCAACCTTTGTCCCAAATGGTGTACATGGGCAAGGCACTAAAAACAGGCCATTGACATGACACGATTTTATAACAAGTACATGAACTACACTTAAAAATATAGTGCAATTCACTGACGCCAAAAATGAACACAAAATAGCATGTTAATGACTTGCTTCATAAGAAGTAAACACAATAAAAGCATAGATATGGTGCAAGTCACCAACACTAAATAGAACCCTACACCAAAAGCTCAAGCATATGAAAAAAACACAATGTTTAATGTATTGACTAAACTATAACAAATTTGAAATGGAAGTCAACCACTCACTTTGACAACTCTTTTTGGTCCACCAATCAAATTTATTTGCACTTGAAGAAAGTGAATGGACATCCTAAATTAAGAATTGTGACAAAGGACAAGACCCAATCAATGGAAAGAAATAACGAATTAATTAAAAAAAAACAAATCTCTTAGGGTTTGTAAGGTTGGCAATCATCTATCTGCAATATCCACCTTACATTTCTACACTCATTTTATTGTTCATCCCTATAGCATGTTTTAGAAGCCATTTCACTTAATTCTTGTCCTAAACCTATCACTAGTGTGCTTTATAATATCCCTAGACCTATTTATATGCCTAGAATCGACCCTAAAAGTCTTGGATCATAATTTAGTATGTTAGAATAATAATAATGTGATAATGCATCTCCTATAACAATTGTCTACAATAGTCTTTTGTAACTACCTTCTTAAGGCTATTGTAATTACCATCATTATTCCTATCGAAATTCTCATCTATTCTTAAACGTCCTTTGATAATATAAGATCGAGACCTCAATTTAAGAAATCATACCTCTACTCTCATCTATTTCTTCTATTCATGCTAACATTGATCTAAAAACCATCGTTCAATCTCATGAAAAAAAATTGAGAAGAGATGGGTGTGAGAACTTCAAGATGGGTCGTGGTTAGAACCTATGAGAGAAGTTTGCAATCAATGTTAGGAAGTCTGGTTGCAACTTATAAACAAATGTCACTTAAGCAACAAAAGAACATCAAGCTTGCACCCAAATTTTACGATCCCTTAAGGTCCTCCATCAAATAGGCAATGTAGCATATGAGTTGGAACTTTCACCCTCTTCCAAAATTCATCCTCTCTTCTGTGTCTCTTGCTTCAATAAAGTAAATATGTAACAAGCTTCCAATCTAGTCAAATAGTCTAAATTAGATGAAAGGAAGTTTATTTTGGAATCTATCGTTGTCATTGAGAAAAGAGTGAAGCATTTGCAAAACAAGACCATTTTTGAATTCCTACTAAAGTGGAAGAATATGCCAACTAAAGATGCAACGTGGGAAGATGAACAATTCATACAAAGGAATCCAGAATTGTTGAGTGTTAGGGGCAACACTTTTCTAAAGGGGACAAACGTGTAATGCCCATCATATTCTATCGTCCTAAGTGTAATAAGGTTAAGCATTTGTGGTATCCTTAACCTTAATATTTTCATTTATTAGTTTTAGTTATTTCCTTAGGCCGAATTAATAGGATGAATGGATATGTACCCTCATGATTATGCTTAAAAAAAAGAAAGTGAAAGGCTCTCCCAAACCATCATAAGTTATAATTTTATTTATTAGTTTTGGTTATTTCCTTAGGCCGAATTAATAGGATGAATGGATGTGTACCCACATGATTATGCTTAAAAAAAAGAAAGTGAAAGGCTCCCCCAAACCATCATAAGTTATAATATTGAATCTATATCACCATACTCTAAATCTGGGTGTTCACCCCCTCAAAGCGGTTTAAAATCTTATTGATTTCTACCTTTCCTCTGAAGAAACATATTAACGTTATGTTTCCTAGATTCAATATCCAATGCATATAAAACAAACATTTCTCAAGGTTGACATATAATTTGTGTTGTTAAATGATGTCCACAAAGTTGCCATGTGTGATCCAAATGGTCCTTTATGTCATCCAAGTAGATAGTCATGTCATCCATATGGTCCTTTACGTTTTGTTGAATATGGGCATGTCATCCAAGTCGATAGCCATGAAAAAATCAATGAAAGGTAAATGATTGATCATCATTTTTATGACATCACAAGCTCACTATTCAACCAAAATAACAACTACAATAACCCCTCCGACTTGAATGTCATCTTCCAATCCAACTCGATAAACACCTAATAGTACCCCAAATGATATCAATCTTGGTCAAGCATTTTGAGCCTCTACTTTTGCCCTACCAATCATCAATATGGAAATTTGAATTGTTTTTCAAGATCATGTTGTTTACTAAACACAACATTGCCACATTGTGTCCTTTTTAAGACCAACACGAACAAGCTTCTAAGGGCACTTGGCCACCTACAACCATATCAAATGAACGCTTGAATTATTGTTGAATCTTGCCATCCTTTAAAATTGAGAATCGACACAAAAGATCATTTGGCAAATGGGTCCCATACAATACAGAAAACCTACCATTAGCATTGTGAAAATACCATTGTATTCCACCATCAACTGATCCAATTGTAGCTACCGCATTACCTTAATGTTTCGGAGTTAAAAGTGAAAATGGTCTTCCTTTCTTTTTACTAAGTGATCATGAGGTGAATAAGACTCATGGTACAACCAATCACATTTATACATTATTGCTTACCATTAAACTTGATGCCACTTTTCTCTTTCTTGAGCAAAGACCTACTAATGTGAATAAACATATGTTAAATCTTGTTAAATCTCGACAACATATTATTGCAAGCCTATACAATAAAATAGAACTATGAATCTTACCATGTAACTTACACCAATTTTTGTATATTCTCATGCACTCCTTGTTCTTAACCCAAGCACAATTGTTGTCACACTTTTTATACTCATCATAATTGTTGTGAATAGTCCTCCTTGATAACATTAACAAAGTGCGCGTATATTTTGACCAAACTATCCTCATGCACAAGTGATAAAATTGCTGCCTTGTACTTTCATTGCCAACTTTTTCAATCAAGTAATGAAATGTACTAGTATAGTCATGCACATTCTCGACCCAAACACAATTGTTGTCACATTTTATATCAATCGTCATAATTTCATATGGAAGGATTTCTCCTTGATTACCTCAAAAAGTCTACCTATGTTTTGACCCAAGTATCCTCATTCTCAAGTGTTAAAATCATCACCTTTTCCTTTTCATTGCAATACTTGAAAGCTATGCAATATGCATCTTACCTTATTACTTATGCCATTTTTTGTACTAAAATGTAAAATGCCAACAATTTTTGTTACGTTTTACATTAATCATCATAATTTTCATATTTTATTTCTCCTTGATTACCTCAAAGAGTCTACCTATGTTTTGACCAAAGGATCCTCATTCTCAAGTATTAAAATCATCGTCTTTTCCTTTTCCATTGCAATACTCGAAGGATATGCATCTTACCTTATTACTTATACCCTAAGTCACAAGGTTCGAATTCGAATTTGAATTCGACGGCCATGAAATTCGGATGAAATTCGACAAGGGAAAAATTCGAAAAAAAAATCGGATAAAATTCACCTTCTATAATTTTGTTTATTTTTAAATATATGTATACTTCTAATAAATTATCAAAATAGCGACCCTTGTTGGAGAAAATCCGAGGGCGACCCAGCAGTTGCAAATACCCATGACCCAATAGATACAAAGCATATACAAAGAATTCCCATGACTAGCTGAGTTGTGTTTAGAGGCGGATAGCAGTGCTTTATAGAAGAAATTCGATTAAATTCGATTTTTTTTATAGAAGTTTGAAATTCGATTAAATTCGAACCTCATCCATGAAAATCGTCGTATCCTGTGACTTAGCTTATACCAACTTTTGTACTAAAATGTTAATCCATCGCCTTGTACTTTCTCCTTGCCTATTTAAAGATAGTATGATTCATACCATTTTTGACATGTGAAGCAACTTCTATAAATGCAGATTTTAGTTTTTCATTACAAGAGAAATTGTTGACAAAGAAATATGATTTCAATTGGTCCAAACACTTCTTGTAACATCTATATCAATTTTTCTTTCAAAACAACAAATATCACAAATGATATCTATCCAAAAGGTTTTATTGTTGAGGTCATGTATATCATCATCATTAATCATTGAAGAGCTCAAGGAACTAGCACATTATCTTGATCCTTTGCTCAACAAGCACTTTGTTAACCAATAGTTCAAAAGGATCTCTTCTTCTTAGTTTTCTAACCACATTAGACCATTCACACTGATTGAAAGGAACGTGTTAAGACCATATAATCTTTACTTGACATTGTACAATGAGACACATAACCACAAACAAAACTCTTTGATACCATTAATTGAGCTTTTAGCGAGCTAACACACAACACAAGATGGATAACTCTAACATGTTATGATAGAAATGAATTAGAGTAAATAAAATAAAAACAAAGAACAAAAATATTTTTAAACTCGAAGAAAAATATTAGTGATTTGAAGTCACTAATATCATTGATAAGTAAGATGTATACAATTTATCTAAAAAAGATGTGAATCCCGTACTCTCTCAAGAGGAACGAGCATCTCTAAAGACTAACTAGTTCATATTCCAACATCTACTAACTCATTGAGTTAGCAATACATATTAAAAGAGTCAGCCCCGATCCACCAACTTGTCAAGGCTACACCTCTTTGTTTACAGCTCTAATCAAGCATTATGAACACAAATAGGAATTCAAAACAATGTAGAAAATCTGCCAATGCAAATACTTTCTAACAATTTGACAAAGTTTCCTCTAATCTCAATAATTTCTTTACTTCTTCGTACCCTTGAGCTCGATAACTCTACTTTGGAGTTGTTTTTTCCGGTCATATTGAAAAAACTTTCAAAATGGCCAAAACCAACCATTTAACCAAAAAAACATAAAACAAGCTTTTGCCAATGTTTTGGGTTTCCTACAATTTTGTAAGATACGTGGATTAAGGCAATTCTTTAATAGTGTGAGAATTTTTTCAAACCTAGAAGATTTTTTATTTTATGCTTCAATTTGTCCAACAAATATGGATTCTTAGAAGTTCCCTATATTTGAGTGAAATGTAGAAACACTCAATGTAATTTCAAAGAACACTATTTTATATTTACATGACATTTCTACTCATGCAATGATCATTTAAATCAGTTTATTCTTCTTGTGAAATCCATAAAACCTGACTTGTATTCAGAGAAACATTAGAATGTTCTAGTAGAAAATTGTGTAAAGCTTTTTTTAACCCATGTTTCAAATCACACTTTGTGATCCATCGTCAAGATGAGGCCAAGAAAAATTAAGAATGTCTCATCTAGTGTCTCATCTTTATGATAGATCATATTGATACTAAAAACTCTACATAGTAATTATGTCTTTAATTGTATCAACAATATCAATGGGATTGGAGATTGTTAGGTGGAATGTGGAAATATTATGTCTTTAATTGTATCAACAATATCCATGGAATTAGAGATTCTTAGGGCACGCCTAGTGAGGGCAAGTTGATCTACTAGGACACAACATGTAGCCCTAACAGATCAGGTCACCCTCACTAGGTGCAATGTGAGTATGTTGACCAAGTGCTATGTCAAAACATCAAACTCACTAACTGAGATGTACCTAAAAAGACCAATTCATCCTTATCAGTGGAGGCTTGGCCAGATGTAATCTCGCAGCATCCATCCCATTACATCTAATTCCCTAACAGACCACCTCGCCTCACCTGATTAAAAGAGTCTGCTTTAACCGAGTGCGCGGTCCCAGAACATACCAAAACTCCAGAAACAAAGCCGTTAAAAAAAATATTAGAGAACAGAGACCATACCTTTAACTTTATTGCAGAAAGGGCAGGCCTCGTACTGGTAAAGAACAAGCTCCTTGGGAACGAATTCATGCAGCGGGCGCTCCTTGGCAACCGCAGTGGAGAAGGAGGATGAGGCCGCAAAGGAAAAAGAAAATGCCCCCGCCGCCACCAGAGGCCCCCTTGACCATCTCCTCTCCTCTCCTTCTCCACCATTGAGGCCTCTTGCAGGTAATGTGGAAAACGTTCTGCTGTATTGCGATTGCGTTAAATTGGCGAGTCCGTCGTTCTGTATTCGAGAGGCCACTATACCTGCTCGAACGGATTTGCTGAAGAGAGAGGATAAACCCTGAACCCTCACGCCGGACATTTTTCCTTTCGAGCAAGGCAAATATTTTAGCTTAAAAATCAAGGAGACTTGGAACAAACAGACACTTTATAGGTGGAGATTTGTCCGAGTGTTCTTTTTCCGTGTTTGTGTGCGAGGATTTTCTAGAGCTTTTATCCTACGTGGTTCCCTCTCGTCTTTTTCTTTTCAAGCAACGTGATCGTGGCATGATGGCATCACTTTTTATTACTAGGCCTTGCATTTAGGTGAGGTGCAATGGATAGTAATTTATAAAATTACAAATGTAATACAAATTTAAATCATGTCAATATTTTTTTTGTCAAAGATGTAATAAATTGTTGGTAATACAAATTTAAATCATGTCAATATTTTTTTTGTCAAAGATGTAATAAATTGTTGGTAGTTTCTTCAAATTATGAAGGTTATTTTTCTCTGTCTTATATGAGCTTATGATCTTCTTTGTGTTATTGGGAAACATATAAGTACACAATCTTAATACTATTTTGTTACAAAACAAAGATTATTGTGGATGTGATAATACTTTAAGAAAAATAGGCAAATAGAAAGAAAACTTTGGGAAAAGATTTTAGACATCTGCTCTCAAGTAAGATGGTAACCACATTGCAACCAAATGTATTGGCCAAAGCTAAAGAAAATGAAAATTTTCCTTCCCCAACTAAAAAAATATGTTGTAGGTTGGAATAGTGCTTAATTCTTCTTTTGATTTATATTTGGAAATCTTAATATGTCGACTATATACCTTGGAATCCATTATAAAGATAAGGAGAACCCACAAAGTTCAAAACTACAAAGACCTTGTCAAAATTAAAGATGTCCTAAAATTGAGAAGTTACATTTTGTGATAAGCGATGTCAGTTTTCAACAATTCATTTCCTCTTGTATTCTTTTTTGTAGCTCTTATTTTATTTGAGTCATTGCTTCAATTGGCTTATTTTCTATCTATTTTATATTTGTTTCTCCTTTCTATTTTTGCTTGTCTCTATATAAGAAGATATACTTTGTGTGTGTATTTTAAAAATGTTAGGCCAAATTTCTAATTATGGTAGGAGAAAAGTAGGAAAAAATATATACATGATATCTATTCAATATAAGTGAAAAATATAATGTTAGAGAAGTAAATTTACATATGCATGCATCTAAATAAACACATACATATTGTTACAATTGTTCATATCAAATATACTTGACATAGACATAGATATAATATAAAAGACAAATGTAGTATTGGGAAAAATAAATTTTGCATTCTTATCGCAATGATATACATGACATGTATTTGAAAATTAAGACTAAGCAATTTTGGTATATGTTTTTGTAAACAAACATTTACATATGTGTATCCTCAAACAAATGTGTACAAATATTGTTCATCTCTCAAATTGAATAAATTCTTGATATTTAATTATTTTTAATCTAAACTTATATAATCTAGATTTAAATTTAACATGTTTTAAAATTATGTAATTTTATCTTATTATGTAATTTTTTTTTATATCTTTAATTTTTTTTTCTCACATATTTCTATAAGTTTCTTCCTTTGCATTTGAATATCTCTATAATTTACTTAGAATCATGAACTTTTCTTTGTATTAGTGTATTATTAGATTGTAAGTAATATATTATTAAATTCTAATTATTATTACATTATTGTTTCATTACTCTATTTATTAATATATTACTATATTCTATCTATTATTACATTATTCTTTTAAATTTATTATTGTATTTTTATATTATATTATTATCAACATTAATTCTAGTGATAATTCTAATCTTTATTTGTATTCTAGTTGTATTATTTTGTATACTTCTCTTGAGGGCTACAACCCAACTTTGGAATGACCTATAATTTCTTCAAAAGAAAACTCAAGGAGGCCATAGAAAATAATAACCACCCTTCAAACCTAAATCACAATGAGGGACATACATTAAGTTCGTCATGGCATCCTCTTTTGTGTAGCCTCAGGACCCCGTCCCTCCCCACTCCTTAGCCCCCCTTGGTTTTCCCCTTTTGGCTCCTAGGTTAGGTTGTTTTGTTGTTTGTGGTTCGTTCCTTTTCTTATTGGTTTTTGTTTTATTTCCTTCTTCATATATATATATATATATATATATATATATATATATATATATATATATATATATATATATATATATATATATATATATATGTGCACACTCATACACATATATGCGTAAGTATACTTATTTGTTTATAGGTTCATTCATATATACATGTATATGTGCTTGTGTGTGTGTGTGTGTGTGTGTTATTGGCAATATTGCATTATAATAGACAATGAAAGATTGTTGGCATTTCATAAGGATATGGAGAAGGTTGTTGATGATTATGGATATAACTGATTAAAAATGTTTACTGTCTTGATATTATTATTTTGTCATTGATGTCAAGAAATTGATTTTCTAATTCAGTATGATGTTGTCATATCTTGAGAAGTATGATTTGAAGAGTATAAAGATGTTGGTAAAAGACACAAGAAAGAATATGATGAATAAGGTATTCAATGGGCAACTATTACCGAGTCAGACAATGATGAGATCATGATGTTTAGATTGTTTTAACATCATACATATGTTGTAAATTGTAAAGGTTAATACTATACTATGTTACCAAGCAAAGAATCTAGTCGGTAAACCCTAAGGTTATCGCTATCGGTTAATGAAGGCAGTTTGTCTACCGAGTGCAGTTTAGTATTCACCGAGTTATAACCGAGTTGTAACCGAGCTATAACAGAATGCATTAAATGTTTGCATGCATTATTTAATGAAGGAAGTTGATGAGCTGGAACTGATTAAATGATTGGTGAGTCGTGGATAAAGTTTGTTAACGAATCTAAGGCAATGGAAAGTCGGCATGAAAATCTACAGCACAGATTGAACCGTAATACCCTGGCACAAGTTCCAAGAAATGTATGCAAGTTCCAAGGCAGGGTAAAACATTTTCAGATCGAAAGATGCATTGAACCTGGACAAGATTGAAGATCTGATGGCTATTATTGAGCATGGGAAATGCGATCAAAGAGATTAAGCAGTTACCTAATTGTTTATAAATAGGAAACTGTTGATAAACAATGTATGCGGGCAAGTGTATGCACAGGGATGCTACATAGTGCTTACTGAGCACAGAAGCTTGAAGACCTGTTTGAATAACAGAGTATAGAAGCCCAGCAGATAGACAAGATTAGTTCTATGTCTAGATTGTATTGAACAAATAGGAATCTGCTTTAGCATTTTAGATGTGAAATTGCAAATAGATTTTTATTACTGTTATTTTGTGAAAGTGACAGAAAATCTCTTAACCGAGTCGACTTAACAGTCTTATTTGTAAAACCCTCTAGCAAGGTGACATTTTGAATGAGTGTTCGAAATCCTTTAACAAGGTCACTTCTAACAAGGTGAAGATCCTAACAGATCTGAGGAAAACCCTTAACCGGGTCACATCTAGCAATGTGTTTGTAATCTTTAACAGGATTTGCTTTTAACCGAGCATACTCTAGAAGAGTATATTTCTTAGTGGGTCTGAAATCCCACAGTGGTTTTTCCCTATTTGGGTTTCCACGTTAAATCTGGTGTTATGAGGTTTATGATGTTTATATGCTTTTGAGTTTGCATGTTTAACAGTTTTGGTTATATTACTAATATATATGTTACTGAGGTTGAATCTAATGTTTTTATGGATGATTAAGTTTGTATGATTCACCTCCCCCCCCTCCCCTCACATCTTGTTGGCTATTGGATATGTACTTATATTAAATATCAGAACTATCATATATATATGTGTGTGTGTGTGTGTGTGTACATATGTGTATATACATGTGTGTATACATTTATATATATGTGTATATACATACGTATACACATGTATATACGTATATGTATATACGTGTATATACATGTATATACGTATACGTATATACATGTATATATGTATATATATACATGTATATATGTATATATATACATGTATATACGTATATGTATACATATGTGTATATACGTATATGTATACGTATGTGTATATACGTATATGTATACGTATGTGTATATACATGTATATACGTATACGTATATACATGTATATACGTATACGTATATACATGTATATACGTATATATATACATATTTATATACATATACATATATATATGCATATACATATAAACATATATATATATACACGTATATATATGTGTGTATATACATGTATATATGTGTGTGTGTGTACATGTATATGCATATATATAGATATATAAATGTATATACATATATATATATATACATATACATATATATGTATATACATATCTATCTATGTATATACATATATGTATATATGTATATATGTATATATATGTATGTGTATACATGTATATGCATATATATAGATATATAAATGTATATACATATATATATACATATACATATATATGTATATACATATCTATCTATGTATATACATATATGTGTATATGTATATACATGTATATACATATATATGCATATATGCATGTATATATATATATATATATATATATATATATATATACGTGTAGTCACACAAATCTGTCCAACTTAATTAAATAAATATTCGCTATTTATTTGATTAAAAATCAGTAGCCATCAGTTAATTAAATTAATATTTAATTAATTTATTCCCAAACATCTTCTATTAATTAAATAAATTATTCAAGTTATTTTAATTAATTCATTAAATCAAATTCACAATCAATTAAATAAATAAAATCTATTTATTTAATTAAAACCCCCTATTCCTCTTTTAAATAAATTAAATAAAAACATTTATTTAAATCATTATCCCCCCCCCACTTGCATTTTCCTACAAATGCAACTTGCACACATTTATTGAAATAAATGAATTTTTATTTTAATAAAATCCTATTTTTCCTCACCCATCAAATCCACTTGCAAAATCTAATCCCCTTCTAGATTCTTCTAACCTCTTCCTAATTAGACTAATCCATCCCCTAATTATTGTCACATTCCTAAGCAAAATGGAGTCACTTCTCAAAGACTTCAAAAGTCTTTGAAAAGCATTTAATGCTTTGTGTGTTCAACAAATTAACCCCCAAAGTCTTCCAAGACCACTAATGGCTCTTACATGACCATTTATGGTTATTTCAAACTTGTCCCCCAAACATTTATTGTTTTGACCATATTTATCCTTTTTATACTTGCACAAGAATTTATCCATTGGATAAAAGCTTTATTCTTTGAATAAAGAGTTTATTCATTCAACTAACCTTGACTCTAACTCCCAAAGTCATATCAAGCATTTAATGTTTATTCCCTCCCCTCTCAACCTATTTCACGTTGACACTTGTCATCTTGGGATTGGGTTGAAAGCCCTCACATGGATTTGAAATCATTCAATCCTGACCCTTGTTGAGATTGCTCAATCTCAACCATCCATTGCTCCATTTTCCCTATAAATAGAGCCCATTTCTTCATAATCCAGATCCTGAAAACTTGTATGCATTTAACCTATAGGCATTTTAGAGAGCATTTAGCATAGCAAACTCCTATATTGTCACTTTGGTTAAAATAAATCATTTTAGTTTCAATAGCTTAATATTAGCTTCTTTATTTACATTTAGAGCAATATTTCAATCTCAAACCTCCATAAGCATCCATAGTGCAAAAAGCTGCTCAGAGCTACACTATTTTGGCACTTGGAGAGGAGAGGAACAAGGGAGAAGGAGCTAAGAGGCATTTGGAGATGCCTTATTGTCTTGTTTCATTTGTTAGTTTTCAATGAACCTAGTCAAGTTTGATGATCTGATGGCTAAGTTTAATCATGGGAAATGTGATCAAGGAGACTAAGAGGTTAGGAATTGCTTATAAATAAGGAATTAATGATGAACAAAGTATGCAGGCAAATAGAAGAGCAGTGATACTACAGAGGTGATTACCGAGTACAGAAGATTGAAGATCTTATCAAAGAACAGATTGAGAAGCCCAGCAAGGAGCAAGATAAGTCTTATGACAAGATTTTTTTGAGCACATAGAGTCTGCTTTAGCATTTTAGATGTGAAGTTGCAGATATATATTTTATTACTGTTATTTATTTTGTAAGTGACAGGAAATCTCTTAACCGAGTGGACCTAACAGCCTTATTTGTAAATCCTCTAGCAAGGTAACATTCTGATTGAGTGTTTGAAATCCTTTGACAAGGTCACTTCTAACAAAGTGCAAGAGTCTAATAGATCTGAGGGAAATCCCTTAACCGGGTCACATCTAGCAATGTGTTTATGTAATCTTTAACAGGGTTGGCTTTTAACTGAGCATACTCTAGAAGGGTATATTTCTTAGTGGGTCCGAAATCCCACAGTGGTTTTTCCCTAATTGTGTTTCCACGTTAAATCTAGTGTTAAATGTGTTATGATGTTTTAAGTTTATCAGTTTATGAGTTTGAATGATTTACAATCATAGTTGCATATCAAGTAAGTTCTATCGAGGTTGAATCTGATGAATATATTGAATTGCGAGTTTATCTGATTCACCCCCCCACCCCCCCCTCTCATCTAACTAACAATGCATATGTATATGTATATGTATATGTATATGTATATGTATATGTATATGTATATGTATATGTATGTATGTATGTATGTATGTGTGTATCTATATATATATGTATGTATGTATGTATGTATATACATACATACATACATACATACATATAGATATATGTATGTATGTATATATATGTATACAAAAATATAGACATATATATGTGTATGTATGTATGTATGCATGTATGTATGTCCATACATACATACATACATACATGCATGCATACATATGCATACATACACACACATATATACATATATACATACATACATACATACAAATCTACATACACATACATACATACATACATACATACAAATATATATATATATTTCTTTGTGCATGTATGCTCTCTCTTTTCTTTTTCCATTCCTTTTTGTATGGATTGTTATATATATATATATATATATATATATATATATATATATATATATATATATATATATATATATATATATTCCTTTGTGCATGTATGCTCTCTCTTTTCTTTTTCCATTCCTTTTTGTATGGATTGTTATTTTGGTTTCTTTGTCATTTTATCGTTTCTTCTTTTATTTATTTATTTATGTTATTATTATTATTATTCTGTGTCCTTTCTTGTCCTAGGTAGTTGTGCATCTCATCTACCCTCTCCTTTTTAAGCTATCTAGTCTACAATTTATCCATTTGCTCTCATTTGCTCTCTCTCACTCTCATCCTGATGATGGATCAGGGAGTGTGATCTGAAATGTTGATGCTAACAAAATATACACAGTTGAATCCAGAAACTTCAAGCAATGCATCATGAACTATGAAAAATTAATATCTTTGATGACCTATAATGTTTCTTCTATATAGTTGTCAATTGGGAGTGTAATAAGTAAAAATGCTAGGACTTGGACCTTGAGCAGAGCATGGGACCTAAATCCTACACGTCAAGCTCATAAACTAAATATAAAATGCTATGATTTTGTTCACATGCATTGGCAATCCTATATATGTTGAAGGTAGTAAATCAATAGCAATTTTACTAAAGAGCAAGTTTTTCACAACTTCCACATTCAAAATAATTTACTTGACTAAACCCACAAAACAATATATTGACAATATTAATTAATGTGATAATTTATTGAAAGCAAAATTGAATAACTTTTTAATCAATAAATACTTAATTATTTTATTAAGAGAGACACGATGCATATGTTAATATGTTTAGGCCTGTGTGGATGGGTTTCCTATTTTCCCACTGCCTTTCTATAGAGGTGCATTAGGTGCATAGATGAATTTATTAGAAAACATGCATGAGAAAACATCATCCAACAAATCAAAGTTAGGGTTTTGATACATCCAGCACATCATCATTATATTGTTTATTGCATTCATCATCGATGGGATATAGAGAGGTACACATAAATTTCATATTATTTTTGAAATGAACAAGTTCAGATATGAATTACATTTATCTTCATTCTTTCTTTTCTACATTCTATTATTTTTCAATTTGCTTCTTATGCAATTTCATTAATTTCAGTCAGGTTTTTTTTTCTTGTTGTTCATCCTTTCCCATATACTCTCCATATTATAATCAATCTTTTATTTCTAATATTATTGCATAATGAATATATATTTTTACATTTTTTATTTATTTATTCCAATTACCTTTGAGATTTAGCACAAGTCTTTTGTACATTTTATTATTTTTATCTTTTAGATGTTAAATTTTTTTTTTTGATCGGTAATATATGTTTGTATTAATTAAAAGGAAATTGAAATATAGTAAACCATCTAACAGCCAAACCACCATCTAGAACAAAACCACCCAGCCAAACCATTCTGAACTAAAACAGAGTCATCAAAAAACCCTACCCCACCCCACTGTCAAAAAAAGTTTCGATACAGCGTGCCTCGATGGCATAAATAGTTTATCAAAGCAAGTATTAAATAGGAAATTACAACAAAACAATGAAAAGTACCAAGAGGAACCATTGGTCATCACCGTTCACTCAGCTACAACACCTTGAGAATTCAAACCTTCCGCCACCCCACCAATGTCACCAACCACACCACCTTGTTCAACCTACCTTGCTAGCTCTGTCGATAGTCGTCTATTGATCAACCTCCTACATCTTGTCTCATCAACCAACCTCTCCTCCACACCCACTCGTCGAATTACATCTTCAAGCTCCATAATCTGGACGTAAACCACCAGGCCTTCCCAACCACGTCTCACATCATCCCTGAATCAAGCTTTAACTTCCTCTTAGCAACAAATAAATTGGATTCGAGAATTCCTCACCCTCATTTCAACATTATCCTTTGGGATTCCTTCAGAGAGGTTGAAGCCCCATGGTGCAGGAGCACCTATTTTTGAGTGCAATTTCTTCATTTTGGTGTGTTTGTTCATAGTTTGGTCTTGGATGGTGAATAAGAGTCTTCTCATAGGTCCTCATATGTTTTTGAAATGCTTTGATAGGTTGGATGTCCATAGGACAATGCATTTGCTCAATTTTGGCTTGTAAGCCCTTGTAAGCCTAAAATGACATAATCTTGCATTTTGATGTAAAATATCTTGAATATCCTTGTTTGGAATTGGGACATGTTAAAGTAGTGGTTTTTAGTCATCCTAGATATTTTGGAGAAGGAAACAAAGCATGTAATGCAAAAATGCACTTTTTGGCAAAAGTTGTCAAAGTTGCTTGACAACTTTTTGCGACATTGAGCAACTTTTTGAATTTTTTAGCAAAGGGTTGGTTAGGAAACTGATGGAAAGTTATTTAGGCTAAAAATGGCATATTAATTCCCTAAGAATGAATGTAATTAGGTTGGTGAACACTTGGAGCAGATCTGAATACAATTTGGAGACCATTTTTGAGTTTTTACCTTGTGTTTTCTAAGAATTAGAGCAACAACTTGTACTTAATGGATTGATTGCATTGTTGTTCTTTGATCATTGTTTTGTACAGGTTATTGTAGTGCTCAGGAATCATTTTGATTAGTTTTAGTGTAGGTTTGAATTGAGTTCTTGATTTTGTAAGCTCCCGACCTGAGTAAGGGTTTGAGAGGCCCAAACATGGTTCCAACTTGAAGTCCTTTGAGTTCTTCTCAATAACCCTTTGGAATAGAGCCATGGAACCTTTTTATAATTTACATATTATTTATTTCCATTTGGAGGTCATTGAAAGGCCAATGAGCATCATTTCCTAAGCGAGCTCAGTCATAGCCTCGTTAGGAAATGAATGAAATTATGCAAGTGCTTGCAGGGATGAGCAGGGTTGGATTTGCAGAGTGTTTGGAATGAACAAGTGGGGTGTGGTAGAGCATATGTGAGAGTTTGGAGGTGTGGCAGATCAGGGAAGACACCAAACCCTTGGAAAAAGACCAAAACAAGCCTAAAACCCCTTAAAACAAGCCATTCTCGAGTTTCGTACCTGTACGGCCAGATGGAGATTTATCATTTCATAAATTGCAAATTACTTCCAAAAGGGTACTCGAATCACCAAATATTTTGTGTGGGTCTTTGGGGAAATTGTGAGCAAATCCACAAAAACCGGTTAGGTAGGGCTAACTAGGGCTTTAGGGCTACTAGGCCTAGAAAATAGGGAAAGGAAGGAGCGATGGGGAAATGGATCAAACCAAAAATCAAAACCAGATGATTGGTCTTGTAAAACATCATGAACACCTACTACAACCTCTGCAAGCATTTGTTAGGAGTTTGAGAGTGTAAGGTTGGATTTACCCCTTGTGAATCTCAACCATGCCTGAGCAACCAGTGAGCACATCTTGATTGGGAGCACTCCTAGAGAGTTTGGATGCCTGATTTGTTTGTTATAATAGAGAACAATGAAGGGATCCCACTAAGACAACACTTGACTGCCCTTTGACAAAGGATTGACTCTCTTTGAGTATACCTCCCCATCTCCCCAACCCAGAATGATCCATTCCAACAGTGACTCCAAATTTAACAGGTACTCCTATGGAACAATCTTCTTCAACACCTTCCTAAAGTCCATGCATGTATATCCCAATTCCAGTCCCCAAGCCATGATTAGGGAATAGATATCATCTCTACATCTATACCTGTGGCCGATAACTGCCACCTCCTCCCCCAAGACCAACTGAACCACCTTCAAGAACAACGGGTCTTTTGCCAGAAACATTTTCTCAATATTTTTCACTTGGACAAGACCCTAAAAGGTTGGCATCAACTTGGAAGACTGCAAGGTAAAATTTACTTCCATACTGGGCATCCACAAGAAATAGGCTCTACAAAAAAATCGACAAACTCTGTCAAAGACCTATTTCCTTCACCAACTCACAAACCAACCTCATTGAATGCGCGAGAATACCCAAATTATAAATTAAGTAGGCACGCTCCACAACCACCACCATTTCAGAGGAAATTCCACATCAAATGCTCATTAACTTACGACAGTCTCACTTCTTTGAAAAAATCAGCCAAAAGACATATATTTTGAATTTGCAAGCATACAATCCTGGCAGGGTACCTTAACTCCATTGCACAATACAATCATTACAATCTTTCCACCTCACTTCCCCTATTAAAATCTCACACACCACATTTGAAAGACCGTCAACAATGGTATTCCCACCTCTTTTCACATGGGAAATACAAAATTCTTGGAAGGATTTTATCTTTTCACTAATTATATGTATAAATTTATTCAGCTTCCAACATGGGGTATCGCCTTTGATCAAGGCATTGACCACAACCTAGGAATCGCCTTCCAAGTGTACCTTTGTTGCCTTCATGTTCATTGCCAATTCAGCTGCAAGTAAGGCCACTTGAGCCTCTGCCTCATTATTGGTTCCATCTTGAAGTATTCTTGCTCTTGTGAAGAGGATCTTCCCTTCATCATCACAGGCCATGCATTCCACACCTAAAGTACCTGGATTACTTTTTGAGGCCCCATCGAAATTTATTTTCACCCACCCCCTTTCTGGCTTTGACCACGTCACAACCTCCTCTTCAAAAGAACCACACAAAGGATTAACCCTGGGTAACCCATGAATGGGTTTTAGATGTTTAAATTTATTGCCATTATAATTCTTATATTTTTAATATAATTATGATTAATTATAAATCTATATTTTTATATGCTTCATTACATAATATTAATATTTATTTATATTTTCCCTTCATTTATTCTATCATATGTCATTTGCACCAACCTCACAAGTGGCAAAAGAAAATTTTAAAATCTGATCATAATGATTGCGCTGAAATTCAAACCTAAAACTTTTCTTGGGCGACAAGGAAAAATGATTTCTTCACATTATACCCTACGGTCCTTACAAACATTAGGGGAGCTTAACGGAATTGCCTGAGGGGACTCGGTCATTATTGGTCTCGATATCTCTCAGCTTACTTTATATATACAATAATATATATGCCCATAAGAATACATTAACATACAATTATCAATTCATAGGTCTAAATTAACTTAGATATATTTATACAAATATTTTTAATTTGATCTAAATAACTCAAAAATATTTTACTTTAAAAAATGAAAAATACCTATTTCAATCAAACTTAAATTAGAAAATATAATTATTACCATCTCTCTTCTTAATTAATTAATTTGTAAATTGTATAAGATTTTAAAAGATCCTTCCCATTGTCCCTTTGAATGACTGAATTTTGCATGTTGAATTAGTAAATTAATTTTAATATTATAAAATTTTAATGTGAATGGCAACTTTTTAAACTTTGAAAATACCTGAGCTCTTGACAACTTTAATTGTATATTGAAAAACCATCACTGAACGAAAATAATTCCATAAGCATTTGAAAATTTGGTCATTCACCCTCTCTTCATTTGAATAAATGCACTACAACTGTAATTAGTCATTTGTTGGCATTCTTGATTCGTTTTGTCAAGAATTCTCTGTCTATTTTGTGCTCTTCTATCTCAATGGAAACTATCATATAGAATGTTAAATATGTTGATAAAATGAAAGCAAAGCATTGGTAAATAAATAATTTATTGACTTTATTCCTGTTATCTTGTTTGTGACCATTATGCTATTTATTGGGCTACCAAACAATGGATTGATTTCGATCACCTATAGTTAGGCTAATATGAATCTTTTACTTGATTCTACATTTATAATCAACCAAACATAATACAAGAAGTAGGTAATATAATAGAGGAAGAATGGCCACACATGTCCTGCTACTAACAAACAATATCGATACCAGTTTCAAAATGGCCTAGTGGTTGATTCTCTTGCATTCAATTGTGATCTACTAAAAGCAAACCTACAAAAAATGAAAAACAAATAGGGGAGAGGACCTAGTAGTTGTGCACCCTAATTTTGTGCTTCTCAAAATCCTACATGGAAATCTCAAATCATTCCCCTTTTTTTTACAACTTAGTTCTAGCAAGTTTGTTGCTTATAACTAAGATTTTAGGGACACGTCATCAAATATGATGCCACATCAGCATGTTTTTTGCCAAGGTGTCCAAAACAACCCCCCCAAAAAAGGTAAGACCAATAGTCTTACAAAATAAGCCCCAATACTTGTGCAGCTAGTGTGGCATCACATGATTGGTTTTTTTTTATAACTAAGGGTACATTTCATTCAATTATGTGCAGTCATCATAGCAATAACAACTTTAAAGTCACAACTATTGATGCAATGTTGTCAAAAAAAAAGGACATTAAATAAACAAGTATAGATATTAAATCAACAAGTGTAGATATTAAATAAGCAACTAATTTCACAACAGTTAGAATGAAATTCTATATAGGATAGCTCTAATAATTAAAATGGCTAGAGAAAATCAAGGTTCTGCATGGCAAAAATATATGGAATCTTGTACGTGTAAAACCCAAGATTTGTCTTGCCAAAGTTTTGAACTGGCCAACAATTCCTATAGTAATTATAAAGCATTAACTTTTCTAGATCTAAGCGTCTAAACTTCAAAGAAACGAATTTTTGTATAAAACCCTATCTTCCACCTAGTAAAGACAGCTAAGGCGTGGCTTCCACCGCCAAAGGTTTGTCTGTCCTTTCGCTTATTGTAACACAAATTTTCAAATGCACAAGATTCATATGGTGTTGTCGAGTGAAGGAGAGAAGGAGATCATATTTTCTCCTAAATCGTAAAGAATTTGGTAGTTGTGCTGCTGAAAATTCCTAAAGATGGAGACCTCGATGACTCGTTTGGCACAACAAATCACAGAGATTGAGATTTCAAGCATTTTGAGAAGAAAAAATGAATAAGGGAAAGAGAAGCACGAGCTACGGTGATTTGGGCATAAACATAACCGAGAGCTTCTTCAAGTTGATAGAGGGCATTGGCCCCTTTCACCCAGCGGACAAAAACTAGCTTCCTGTGTTTCGTCCTACACTGATCCCGATAGTAAAAGACATCACATTCAAGGTGATACTAGAGAGAAGCACAAACTCCAATGGAGAGGCGTGCGTCAAGTATTTAGAATTACTCATTAGACAACTCAAGCAAAGAAGAGAGAAAGATTTTTCAAATTTCAAGATTCAATTTCAAGTGGAGGATACAGAAATGTGGGCAATCAGATTTGACCGCTGGAATTCACTTCCAATAAAAGACAATGCTAAGATGAAAATGGGGATTTGGGTTCGTAAACTTGTTTACCTTGTGCCCATTTAAATAGCTCGAGCAGAGAAGAATGGGATGGGTGCTTTAAAGGATGGACTTCAAATCCCTCCCGATATTAGCTATAGTGGCAGAGTATCACTTGCAAATAAATTGTGTTTTGGGTTCTACGATGTTGTTCTTAACAATTGGAAGGGCCAAATTATGGTCATCTCGTCCATGGGAAAGCAAAGCAGTGGTAAGTCATATCTGTTGAACCATTTGCTAGCTCTTGTGATCACATGAGCTAGCAAATGTATGCATGGTAGTTGCCCAAACCAGCGAAGAAAGCTTTCCTCCATCAACATCAATGTGAAACTTTCCAACAGCGGAAAAAACGATCGCCAATGAAAAACAATGATTTGACGACGTGAGACAATTTCTTGGTGGCGGGGTACCCCCACAAGGATAGCCTATCGACTAATTAATAACACTTGTACTTAAGGGGTACAAATGAATGGATGAAATGCTTTGCGATGTCAAATAGTCTATGGGATCTACAAGTAGTCGGCAAAAAATATCATGCAAAGTCTAGAACACTGTGTCTATTGAACTTCCTTTTCCTTTCGTATCTTGGATCTTCTACTATATAACTTGATTAGGAAATTTGTAACTCTTATTATATTTTCCTCTTCAAACAAACTACTCAAGGTATTTACATTTAGTGTCTCAATATAATTGATTCTAATATCCTTATAAGTTGGACATTGCATGACATAATGTTATTATGTCTCTACCACTCCTTGAATGCAATATTTACATTTTCTATATGGCCACTCCTCTTTAGGTATCATCCATCTTTCGGTTTTGTATCTAAGTTGATGTGAGTTGGTTCTTATCTAAGCAATTAGCATGTTTGCTTTCCATTTTATTTTCTTTCTTATGTAGTTCTTTTGTGTATGGTCATGTGTGGGATTGAAATGTTTGATATAGTATTCATTTTTCCTCTTGAGTTGTCTTGTCCACATGCTTTCTCTAAATTTTTCTTGCACATGCTTTTTTATTTCCTTATTGTTATTTGGGCAATCTCTTGTGCTAATATTCCATTTATTCATCCATGTACTCTTCCTTCTCTATGGTTTCTCTTTTGTTGAAAATTTTTGGCCAACAATGTATCTCCAAGTTTTTAACCTTCTTAGATAACTTAGCAACCGAACCACAATTGATGCCTCAATAGGAAAAGCCCCCGCTTCTACTAGAACAATCTTGTATGTGATAGATAATGTAATATTGAGACTATTTGTGATTAAATATTTTTGTAATCTCTCTATCTACCTCCATTTTCTTGTTGAAGTTGTGCTACCCCAAACCTTACAACCACATAGTACCACTGGAACCACAAGAAGGCCAAAAAGAGTTTTCTTAGTTTTATAGTCCCATAGCTCAACTCTACTATGTCTATTTTGCAATGAGTATACTTGGCTTTCCATCCTCCCAAAATCCTTTTTTTCTCTGCATATTTCCAACTAAGTGTATCATGGAATTCAAGGCCCATGTATTTATATTCATTGACCATTTCTAAGGGGTTGCCCTCAAAAACAAATTCCCTATGAACCTTCTTTCTCAAGGTAAAAATTGTGGCCTTAGTTTTGCTAGTAGTGACCTGCATCCCTACCTCATGACAAAAATATTTGAGAGCCTTCAAGTATTCCTTCAAATCTAATGTTATTTTTGTCATTAAAATCAAATCATCAACATATAGAAGCGGTTTTAATACATAATTGGTCAAATGAACTCCCCCACCACCAAACTTGTCCATCCATTCCTCTAATTTATCAATGTATAACTCAAATAAAGTAGGATATAATGGGCAACCTTGCTTGACCCCAATTTATTTAGATGTTTATGATTAAGGTTATATGAAAATTTGGCATGTCAATAAAAACAAGTAGAATATATATTTTTTGGCTTAATTAATTAATTAATTAAAAATATTGTTATGGTTTTCAAATTAATTAATAAATATGATCAAATATGATTTAAGGTGCATTCTGGATAGACATCTACTATATCCATCACTACAAATGATGAGTATATTTCATCATTCTTCATCTTATAATAGAAGCTAACGGAATTAAAATATATACTTTTTAAATGATTCAAATCACACACAAAAAAAAATTTGATTTAAAAAAATATTAAAAAAAATCAAGAAGGTAAGAAAATGAAGAAAGTCTTAACAATAACTTGAAAGACCTAAGCTTCCAAATGCATTCACACATCTTAGCTATGTACTCAGATTCACTTGACCACTAATATATGTGGTTAAAAAGAAAATTTAACTAAAAAAATAAAAAATAATTAATATTTAAAATATATATATATAGATAATAAAGAAAATAAATACTCAATTATTAAATTCAATATTGACATAGTGTGGTGGTTGAAATTTTTATGGGGGGAGGGGAGGTGAATCAATATATGTCAATTTTACCTTAATTCAACATTAATTACCATTAAATAACTTCTCAACCAAACATAGAAAGCACCAAGAAATAATAAGCATGCATCAACACAATGTAAAACCATATTTATGTGAAAACCCTGAAGGGAAAAACCACAGTGATAATAGTTGATGAGATCTCCTACCCAAATATATCCTCACAAAAGATAAGACTTACAAAATTTAGTAGGCATCAGCCTATAGGAGACACCAATCCCCAAATATATTTGCAAGAACCAACTTATAAGAGACACCATTCTCCTAATCCAAGATCTGAGCACCAACTCAGATAATGAGACACCAATATCAAATACATAAAGATATAAAAAGATATGTCATGTGGACCTTCAAATCTTAGCCTTAATTCTATTTTTGGCCTGATATGCTTTGGAAATCCTTTACTGAGTGTATTAGATTTGCATTTTGTTCACACACATACACAAATTGAGTAGACAACATGCACAACTTTTGTCACATTTATTACACTACTCATACTCAACCACACATTGGAATGAATCTAATTAGTATTATGTATCCATTCCAATTTCAATTACCACCTTATGTCAGCTTATAATTGTGGAGGTGGGAAAAATGAGACCGGGTGACTAGGACCTAATCCCACTTTAGCCAACACATTGGGAATACGAAAGAGCCTAGGGAGATAGATCACTTTGGATACTTCTTGTGAGAAAGAGAGAGCCAATTATTACCTCTTAGGGTTTCTATTCCTCCTATTGTAAATGATGAGAAAAAGTAGGGTTTGATTGATCAAATAGACTAGGAGATGAATAATGAAGCATAAATGAGCTTGAAATTGAACAAACTTGTAGATCTGAAACTGAGATATTGGAATCATGAAAGAGGGAGGATTTTGGATGTGTACCTGATGCTGCAAACTGAGCCAAATTGAACAGGACTAGGGTGCCACACCACTATCCCTAAGAATATGACAGAGAGCTGCAACTGAAAGGCTAAAATCAGAAGGTCCTGAGGCTGCAACCTGTTAAAATTCACCTGAAAATGGAGGGACCATGGTGCCACACAACTTTCCTGGGTAGGACCAAGGCGCCACACCCTTGTCCTTGATATTTTTCTGCACTTTTGATACTTCTTGGTGGTGTTGATGCCTTTTCTTGATCCAAAACTACCTCCGGGTACCTATTCCCGCACCTGCAATTGAAAAGGGAAGGTTTGGGTGGCTATATAGGGTTTTTCCTTAGGCAAACCCCTATGTTTGTGATTTCTACCTCCACAAATAGTCAAAAATGTACTGAAAATGTGTGTGCTAGAACCTTGTGTGAATGCAAGATTCTAAAATGAAAGCAAACAATCTAGAGCAATCCTAAAGAGTAAACCCTAAATGCTTGTAATTGACAAAGTAAATGCTCTAAATAAATGATGCAAAGTGATGTAAAGAATGAATTTAAATATGCAATTTGTTGTAAAGAAGCTCATACAAAGACATGAAAATAACATGAAATCATACCAATCCCCAAGGGAGAGATATTGCCACAAGATCTCCTATTACTCTTCAATGTCTTCAAGGCTCCTAATTGATGATGAATGCTTGATGAAATGTTGTTGAATGTTGTTGAAGACTCCACATAGGCTTCTCTTTCACTACATAGAAGGCTCCTTGTGCTCCAAAAACCTACTCGTAGATTATTCGAAAGATCCCTTCAAATGAAGAAAGATAACTCTTATGTATGAAACCCTAGATCTTAATTTCAACTTAATTCTATCTTTAGGTCGACCTAGGAATTGAATTTCACGCCAATATTTTGGGGTTAAGCATTATAATATCATAGAATTGTGCTCCCAAAATTTTGGGAAAAAAGTCGAGGACCATGTGCACTCCCGCCACGGTCCGATCAACTTTTCACCAAAATTTCAAGGCCGTTAGATATGATGATATTAGAGAGAATCGCAAAGTTACAGCTGATTTCGAGGTGTTTTGGTATGCGAAATTGAGCCTTAAAGGTCGAAATAGGACATAATTAGTGTTTATGATTAAATGATTTATTGGAGGAATAAAATAAAAAGGGGCACACTTAGGGTAAAGGGCCCAATTTTATAATGTGGGGAGTGATGAAACATGACTTTAGATTTAATTTAATTAATTAATTAAATGCTTAAAGGGAAATTAAAAATGCAAGATGCAAGACACACTAAGGCGGGTGCTAACCTAAGTGTGAAATTGTACCACCCTAGCAAGGGTGTACAATTTACGACACTACAATAATATATTCACAATATTCGCAAGTTGGCCACAAACAAGTTTCTCAATCAAATGGGTAATTGTCTAGGTCCTAAAACCTACACGTTACTCTAGGAGTGGGGACACGTTATGTGTTACCCAAAACAAACTCTACTAACTCCAATGAACATCCACATGCTTCATCTAGTTGGCGCACAATGCAATACTCGTTGTATTCATCCAAAACACTAATCATAGACAGTGAACTTCCACTATAAGCACTTTTTCAACCCTAACTTTCCTTTTGTAATGCCCCTCCAGTGTGCTCTTCTACATTATTGCTTATTAATGTAGGTTCGGCTATATGCCTATGGTTGTGCTATTTTCTATTTGGATGTGGATCATTATGTGGTGCTTTGATCTTATTTAGGATGCTTTATTTAATTGTAGCATATGACCTTGAGTGTCTATCTTATGCCTTGTTTGATATATGTGTTTCGTGATTGTATTGGACCCATGATGTATTGGATTGCATTATGGTGATTTGTAATTATGTAGTTGCATTAATATGCATGATGACTTATTGTATATTTGATAATTATGATGGATTAATGCATTGATTAGAACTAGGCCATGAGTGATATGTCGATTGGATTAATGATTGGAATGTAACAAGTGATGTTAACATGATTGATTAAATTGAAAGTAGTAAATTATGTTTATGTTATTCTACTCCTTCAAAAGGTTAAATGATTATTGATACAATTGATGATATGCATGTTAGATTTAGTGGATTTCTATGATGACGATGTTATGAAGCTGATCGTTCGGGGAATAATCACATGGTTATTGTTGGAGTGAAATTATATTGATATTGTTAATTAATGTAGTTAATTATATGAGAATATTGTTATTATTCTTTAATTAATGATTAGTTGTTAAAAGGATGATATCACATCATTCAAACATATGAGAATGCATGTGGTGTTAAAATTCCCTTATGATGATTTTAGTTACTTTGATTATTTTATACATATATATGATATGCATGAGCATGTACACTTGACATGAGAATGTTTTAGTGACTATAGGTATAGGGCATTGATGCCACCTGGCTCCATAGTTTTGAGCATACCCATATCCCCAATGATGGTTACATAAGGTAGCACGTTGGTCATTCATGTCACACGGTTGCTCACTACCACGATTTCGAAAAAATGGCCTCAGTTTCATAATTTTTTGACCACTTTTTCCGAGGGGGCATATTTACACTATAAGCGTCACCAAGACATTTTGGGGCAAATGTTTTTTATTTCTTTGAAACAACGTCGTCTCGACATTGTGTCAAAGAGGGGCAAATATTGTAATGTCCTCTTACTGTTTTTTACATCAGATTTGATATTCCTTTTTATTTTTAATGCAATACAAAAAAATTTCCACCAAATAAATATTTCTTTGAAAACCGCCAAATCGGGTATACCCGAAACAATGCCAAAAGTAACACAACTTTAGATATTCTTCATAAATATGAGAATAAACATTTCCAGCAAAATTTTGGCATCATAACGGCCTATAAAATGACACTTCCAGATCTGCAAAAGAGTTTTACAAAATATCTCCAAAAATGGAGTTCAATACAAAGCTCAACGGGCTCCAAAACAACACAAAAATAGCTCGGAAACACCCAAATCACTATCAAACTCACACAGAAAAAGAATCACGACCCAACACACTTATTCCACTCTATTTTAATAGCAAAATGGCTGCAATACAATAGCAAACCAAACTGATACATAAAACTTAACTGAAAACACAAACCCTTGCTGAAACACACTTGCGAACACACCCAAAACACACACAAATCTGCACTGTTTGGCACAAAGGCAAACTCTGCATGAGCTTGCACATGGAAGAGCCTCAAACTCCCATCCTTAGCCTTCCTGGAAACCTGCAAACTCCCATCTTTGGGTCTCCTTCTCCACAGGTTTAGTAGCCTCTGAAGAACAACAAAGCAATGAGCAAAAATCAAGTCCAAGAATCAGCCCAAAATGTTTCCAAAACCTCTAAAAAGAGTGCATAACCCTAACTCACAACCAAGAGGGTAGAATAATTATATTTTCAATGATATTTAATTCCTCTCATCCCATTGGTTGCCAAAAATTAGACACTTTTCCCAAAAATTTATTTTAAAACACCTCACCACCATAGGAAAAGTTATTAATTTGAATTGTTTTGAAAAGGGGACATGACAAGTCCTCCCTCCCAAATATTGCTTGTCCTCAAGCAATGAAGGTTGGGATGTTCAATAATCTCTACTCCTTCCCAAGTTGCATCCTCTAATGGTAATCCCTTCCATTTGACTAGATGCTCTGTGATGTTTCTATTTCTCAATCTTCTTTCCCTTGTATCCAACACCTCCTCTGGTATTAAAACTAATTTCCCGTCATCATCAAGGGGTGGTAACTCTGTAGATACCATGACCTACTATCCAATAACCTTCTTTAAGTAAGAAACATGAAAAACATTATGTATTTTGCTATTAGGTGGAAGCTCCAATTCATAAGCTACCTCTCCTATCTTTCTGATGATCTTATAGGGCCCATAAAACCTTGGCTTGAGCTTCTCTACCCCACTCCTCTTCAAGGTAGTTTGCTTATATGGCTGCAACCTAACAAATACCAATTATCCTACCTCAAAAACTCTTTCTGTTCTCTTTCTATCCGCATACAATTTTTGCTGATTTTGTGCATGTTGTAGATTATCCTTGAGAGACCTGAGTATGTTTTGGCTTTGCTCAATAAAATCATGTGTTGCGGGTACTCTACTATCTGAAAGTAATAGATCAACAAAGGAAAGGGAATCATAACCATAGAGAGCATGAAAATGAGGCATACCAATAGACATATGATGAGAGGTATTGTAACAATACTCCCCTAGATGCAACCATTTTACCCAAGCATGCTGTTGATTGGAAACATAGTTCCTCAAGTATCCCTCTATCCATTTATTAACTATTTATGTTTGTCCATTTGTTTGAGGATGATAGCTGGTACTAGGAGTGAGTTCTGTCCCTGTCAAATGAAAGAGTTCCTTCCAAAAAGAGCTAAGAAATCTACTATCTCTATCACTGACAATGTTCTTAGGCAAGCCATGTAATCTGAAAATTTCTTTGAAGAACAATTCTGCCACTTGTGATGCCTTGAAATCAGATGCAATAGGAAAGAAATGTGCATACTTGGTTAGCCTATCTACTACCACATATATGCAATCCTTACCTTGAGCCTTAGGCAAACCAGTAATGAAGTCCATGGAAATACTTTCCCATTTTTGTTCAGGAATGGGAAGTGATTGCAATAACCCAGCTGGAAAAATCTGCTCACTCTTGTTTTGTTGGCATACCATGCATTCCTTAATGTGTTTGAGAACATCCTTCTTCATACCCTTCCACACAAAACGCTCTCGGATCTGCCTATATGTTTTGAAATATCCTTGATGACTAGCCAATGGTGTGTCATGAAAGGCCCTCAATATCTTTTCCTTAATCTTTGATCCTAGCACCAAAAATATCCTATTCTTGTAATAGATCAGCTCATCAATAACTTTGTATCTATTATCATCCACTAACTCATGCAATATATTAGTGGCAAAGGAATCTTTAGCATACTCTGAAATTATGGAAACCTTCCAATCAGCAGAAATAGATGTTAAAGAACATAGAGTGGGCTTCCTTGAAAGAGCATCAACAACTACATTTTTCTTTCCTTTTACATACTCAATCTCAAAATCATAGGCTTGCAATTTACTCACCCATTTTTGTTGACGGTCATTCAAATCCCTTTGGTTTAAAAAGAACTTGAGGCTATTATGATCTGTCTTCATGACAAATCTCCCACATACCAAATATTGTCTGAATTTGTCAGGTGCATGCATGATAGCTAGCATTTCCTTGTCATAGATGGAAAATCCTCTTTCTAGTTGATTCAATTTTCTACTCTCAAATGCTATTGGATGTCCCTTTTGAGTTAGGACAGCTCCTATACCTTCTCCAGAAGCATCACATTCAACAACAAAAGGTAAGGAGTGTAAAGCGGAAAAATCAAACCCTAGTTGTTCTCCCCTCCCCAACTCCAAGGAGAGAGAAGGGAGGTCACTAGGGTTGATGGTTTTCACTTAGGGGAGACTTTACATTCAAAAGAGGGGTTGAAACCCACAAGATCCAATCCCACACAATGCAGGATTGGATTCTAAATGAGTTTCAAGGGTTAAGACATCAAGGATCCCCTCTTTCGTAAAGAATATAGATAGAATGATTGAACTAGGAATGTATGTAAAGTAAGAAAGATTCGCTTGTAAACAGAGATAGGGATATGGGATGAAGCTGCGGACCTGGAATTAGCAGTAAAATGTCGAGACGGTGCTGTTCTGCAAATTTGAGCGAAAGTTGACGGGACAATGGCGCTCGGCGTGCACACGGTCCTCCGAAAAATCCGAGAAACGAAGGTGGATCTGTTCGTCTTTGCACAAGGATTCCAGATCTTCAATTACAGCCGCGTACCTGCAACCTTGTTGTAAGAATGTTTGTATTCTTACATGCGAAGGTGTAATGTATGTATTATGTTGTATGTGATCTCCTCTTCAATGGTTGAATCTGTGTCTTGAATGCAACACCTAGCCTTGAATGGAGACTTAGAATGCTCAATTACTTGAAGGAATGCTTGAATGCTTGAATGTTTGAATATCGCTTTCACCTCTTGCTTTGCTTATTTCCTTCCTCCCTTTCTAGGAGAGGAAAAGTAGTTTATATACTTGTCAATTAGGGTTGATAGATTGATTTTTCTGACCTTAGGCTGACTAGGAAACATTATTTCCTGAATTGCAAACTTAAAGACCCGATGCCCAAAAGAGATCGGGCCCAAAATAGGGCCAGGGACCAGGGCGCTGGGCGCCGTGGTCCCACCTCCCGGGACAACAGGGTGCAAGGAGGGATCAGGCCAGGGTGCAGAAAAATGCAGTTTTTGGTGTTGTAAACAGGTTTCGGGGTCTCCATTCAGGTTCAACGTTGCGCCGCCATCGTGAAGACCCAAATGCAATCAAAATTGCAAGTGTCGCAATTTTAGGACGCTACAAGGAGAAATCTGGAATTGCAAGTACGGGGCATGAACTCATCACCTCCTTAAGTTTATCAAATGTTTTCTGTGCCATTTCTATCCATACAAAGGCTCCTTTTTTAGTCAAATCGGTCAAAGGTGCAACAAGATGAGAAAATCCTTTGACAAACCTTCTATAGTAGCTACACAACCCAAAGAACCCCCTCAACTGTGTAAGACTGGTGGGTGGTGGCCAATCCAAAATTGCTTGAATCTTTTGTTGATCAACCTGTACTCCCTTGCAGCTTATAACATGTCCCAAGTATAGAATCTCAGTCAAACCAAACTCACATTTGGATAATTTAGCATAGAAGGATTGCTGCTCCAAGATGCCCAAAATAGTATCTATATGCTCTAAATGCTCTTTTCATGTTTTACTATAAATCAAAATATCATCAAAGAATACCAAAACAAATTTTCGAAGATGCTTGTTGAATACCTTATTCATACAAGATTGGAATGTTACTGGTGCATTAGTGAGACCAAAGGGCATAACAAGAAATTCAAAGTGCCCATAGTGACATCTAAAAGCAGTCTTTTCCACATCGTCCTTCCTCATGCGAATCTGATGGTAACCTGATCTCAAGTCAATTTTTGAAAAGTATAACGCACCATGTAACTCATCAATGAGCTCATCTATACGAGGTATGGGATACCTATTTTTTATGGTCTTCTTGTTTAGGGCCCTATAATCTATGCACATTCTCATTGTACCATCCTTTTTCTTCACAAGTACCACAGAAGATGCAAATGGGCTAGAGCTTGGCCTTATGAATCCCATGTCCAAGAGTTCCTTAATAGTCTTTTCTATTTCCTCTTTATAACCCCTTGGATGGCGGTATGGAGTAGTTATAATAGGTTTTGCACCTTGTTCTAATTCTATAACATGCTCAAATCCCCTATTTGGTGGTAATCCTAGGGGCAAATCATTGAAAACTAGACTATGCTTATCAAGAATTTTTTGAATTTCAAAATGGAAATTACCTTGTCCCTTGGAAGAGCTCATGGGATGGATTATGATTCTTGCTGCCCATGCTACTTGTCCTCTTCGAAAGGTCCTCTCCATCCTCTTTGCAGTGACCACCCTGGGTGCTCCATTTGATAAGCCCCTTAATAGGACTTCTTTCCCATTGGACTGGAACTTGATCTCCATTGTTTGATGGTTCATGTAATAGCCCCCAATAGAGTGTAACCATTGAACACCCAATACAATATCTGTTTCTCCAATTCCAACAACATAGAAGTCATCACAAAGCTCATAGTCTCCCAAAGTCATCTTGAGTTGCTTTACCACACGTGTGAAAGGCATAGTGAATCCATCAGCTACAGTAACATTGAACCCTTCAAAATCTTCTGTTTTAAGTCCTCTTTTTATGACAAACCCCTCATCTATAAAATTGTGAGTTGCCCCACTATCTAGAAGGACTGTCATCCTCTACCTTGCTAATACCCCTCAGATGCGGAAAGGATGATATCTCGGGACTCCTGATAATGCTCCTAAAGTGCCACCCTTGTTGGTTTCTTTTTCTTTCTCTTCTTCTTCTTCTTCCTTAGTGTCATGAAATTCCTCATGCTCATCTGAATCAGATTCTGAAGCAACCTCAATATAGTGCACTTGACCTTTTCCCAAACACCTATGTCCTGGAACCCATGGCTCCCTACAGGTGAAACAAAGCTTTTTCCTTCGAAGTTCACTCTTAGTCTCTTCATCTACCTTCTTGTTTGCTGTATTTGTCACATTCTTTGCTGGTGGTGGTGAAAAAGTCTTTTTCTGAAAATTTCCCTTATGTTGCCAAAGATTTGGAGGCTTTTGATTTGTCACTGGTTTCTTAGGCATGGAAGTTTCAAGCTACAAACTTCTTTTGATAGCTGCCTATAAAGTTGAGGGTGAGAAAGCCTTAACCAAGCCCTTAATTGGATCCTCAAGACCATCAAGGAAAAGATAAATGATTCTCTTTTTAGATATATCAGGTACCATAACAGCCACCTTTTGAAATTCTTCTACATACTCATTAACTGATTTGGTTTGTCTCAACTTTGACAATTCTTTAAAATACTCTTCCTCATCCTTGAGATCAAATTTATCTATCACTCTTTGACTAAACTCATCAAAAGTAGCTACCTGACCATGGCCTTGAGTAGTCATTCCATGATACCACCAATCATAAGCTGCATCTTCCAAGTGTAGTGTTGCAAACTAAACAGCATCATGCTCCTTCATAGGATTAAGAGTGAAGAAGGTTTGTAACTTTTGTAACCATGCTCTAGCAGAAATTTTGCTTGTTCCATCAAAGGTAGGGGCTGCGAATTTGCTTATTTTATTTTTGAGTTCTCTTCCATTTATGTCCTGCTCTCTCCTATACTCTTTCTTGGGCAGCAAAGTGTTCATCATGTCCACATATTCTCTAAAAGGAACTGAACCCTTAAAGTCATCATCCAAGCCATTATAAGTGGCCCTCAATGCAACCAGATTTCTGGTAACCTCTTCCATAGGATTAATAGTTGCATTTGATACTGGTGTCTCATCTACAGGTAAGAATATACTTTTTTCTGATTTAGAGGATGTAGGTTTCAAACCTTTTGGCCCCTCTGAAGTGCTTCCTCTCTCATTAGTAGACCCTACTTCTTGAAGTTTTTCTGCTAATAACCACAGGGCTTCTCTAGTCTCAGCCAAACTATCTGCAGTTTTCTTTTGGTTATTCTGGAGTTCTAAGAAAAATTGTTTATGCATCTCATCTGGGTCAGCCATTATTATCTTTTCTTTAGATTTTATATTTTAATCCTCAACCAAAAATTTGTACAAAATCTCCTTGTTCTTCTGTCGCTGCAAATACCTTTTTTCTCGTTCACTTGGTTGCATGCAAAATGGTATAAACCCTCAGGCTGGCAAGACATTTGCTTTGATACCACTGTAATGTCCTCTTACTGGTTTTTACATCAGATTTGATATTCCTTTTTATTTTTAATGCAATACAACAAAATTTCCACCAAATAAAGATTTCTTTGAAAACCGCCAAATCGGGTATACCCGAAACAATGCCAAAAGTAACACAACTTTAGATATTCTTCATAAATTTGAGAATAAACATTTCCAGCAAAATTTCGGCTGCATAACAGCCTATAAAATGACACTTCAAGATCTGCAAAAGAGTTTTACAAAATATCTCCAAAAATGGAGTTCAATACAAAGCTCAACGGGCTCCAAAACAACACAAAAATAGCCCGGAAACACCCAAATCACTATCAAACTCACACAACAAAAGAATCATGACCCAACACACTTATTCCACTCTATTTTAACAGCAAAATGGCTGCAATACAACAACAAACCAAATTGATACATAAAACTTAACTGAAAACACAAACCCTTGCTGAAACACACTTGCGAACACACCCAAAACACACACAAATCTACACTGTTTGGCACAAAGGCAAACTCTGCATGAGCTTGCACATGGAAGAGCCTCAAAAGCCCATCCTTAGCCTTCCTGGAAACCTGCAAACTCCTGTCTTTGGGTCTCCTTCTCCACAGGTTTAGTAGCCTCTGAAGAACAACAAAGCAATGAGTAAAAATCAAGTCCAAGAATCAGCCCAAAATGTTTCCAAAACCTCTAAAAAGAGTGCATAACCCTAACTCACGACCAAGAGGGTAGAATAATTATATTTTCAATGATATTTAATTCCTTTCATCCCATTGGTTGCCAAAAATTAGACACTTTTCCCAAAAATTTATTTAAAACACCTCACTGCCATAGGAAAAGTTATTAATTTGAATTGTTTTGAAAAGGGGACATGACAAATGTAGACATTGAAAAATATCTTTTTCATCATCTAATTATTCGTCCTAATTAATTAAGTAATTCTTTAATTATTTAATTAAGCTAATTATTCTTTTAAAGTAGCTCAATCATCACCCTTCAACATTTATAATTATCGAATTTCTATTCTTTAATTAATTAATCATTTAACCCTCTTTCAAATATTAATTAAATATTAATTATTTAATTAATTATGATTTATTCCTTAATTAAATAATCTTCATTATTTAATTAAATCCATTTCTAATGTCTAAATAATTTTATTTAAATTAATTAACTTATTCTTCCAAATCCCCAAATTCAAATTCCAAATAATTCTATCTAATTTCATTTCTCTCGAATTCACAATTCCCAAATGTGGATTTCAATTGATTTCATTTAATTCTAAATCATCAAATTAACATTTCACCAAATATGAATTTCAGTAAATTTCATGTGCATTTCAACATTTGAAAGTCCAAATTCAAATACAAATTGAAAATGAAAATTGAATTCAACTTCAAAATCCTACAACACATGTTGAAATAATATCCAATTAATCAAATTAGTTAACCTAGTTAACTCATCAATCACCCCTTTTCTGACTGATCAATCAATCCACTTATCTCTCCAATCCATTCAGTCAACTGATTAGTCTACTTAGTCCACTATCCAATCTATCTAGTTGACTACTCAATCAAATGAGTTAACAAATCAATCAACTTTGTTAATTGATCAATCTAAATCAGTTCAATCCCAATCAGGACTTGAGTTCAAAATCCCTCCTCATCTCTCATGAAAATCTATATAAACAACATCATTTTTCTCAAATCAAACTAGATCACACTCTTCAAAACAATTGCCATCTTATGCAGGAATCCAGTGCAATACCTGAGAGCCACTTACATGCAATTTGGAGAAGAACAATGGAAGCACAAATCAGAAATAGGGAGTTTTACTTAGTTTAAAGCTTTCATTTCTTTCAATTTGATATTCTATTGCATTATGTTTGATTATATTTGATTAGTTAAAGATTTGTGATCGTCTTTACCCCCTAATCAGATTTAATTTTATGATATTCAAGCATGGAAACAATGTGTATGGTTATTTGGGCCATGTGACTATCTCCATGAGTATGGTGGGGTGGACCTACGGGTTCCACATGGTCGGGTAGTGTTGTCAACCACCATTGGGGACCCGAGGACTTGGACCATGAGTGGCTCAAAGAGTTCTTACTCCTTCCTCAACACTTGTCTTCTTCTTCCTTCATGTGTTGCAATGTTGTAGTTAATGGAATTTGAGATAAGCATTGTAATTAATGATGAATTATGAATACTCGAAGAGGATTTGAATATAATTTGTATCATATTGTACTGATTTGTTGTATCTCTATGGGGATCATGTTGGAATCGACCACAAGCATGATCTTGAATGTTTCTCATTTATTTTATACAATGTGGCTACCATAGGAACATTTCATTGGTACTTTAAAATTAACATAGATGTGTCTCTTATAGTGTTGAAGGTTGATTTAGTCATCTCCTAGTTTATCTGAGGTTTCTTAATAGTTTTAGATGTGTTTCTAAAGTAACGTCGTCAAGGGACCCTTAGAGGCGACTCGAGTTAACATAATTGAAGTTTTGAGAGTGTAGTCTTTCACTTGTGCATAATTGATTGTCAGCTAGTTAACTTTATCTTGAGGTTGAGCCTTACACTTGTGCATGTCATGCATGATGACACTTAATTACCTTTAAAAAAACCCATCCATTCCTTGTGTATTTTTCTCTTATCTTCTAAGGTTCCTTGGCAAGGTGTTACATCTAGTATCAAAGTCCATGTTGCAGCACTGGGATCTTTGGCTACATTGTTTCACATGAAGTTGTTGTGGTTGGCACATAGCTGGATGAGTGTTTGCATTGTGAGTTAATCTTTAGCTTATTTCTTGGGAGCCTTGTGTGGCAGTGTCGAGAGTTCATGATCAATAAAACCAAGTAGCATGTGGTTGAGGAGGAGTACCTCCTAGATCATCTACGCCTTCAAGGATGGATAGATAACCCTATGCAAGAGCCCCTTGAGTGGGTTAAGGATTAGTTGTTTGGTGCATTAGTCCATGAGAGGGAGCTCTTGTTTGGTCTTTTTGAGGTTTGTGTGTGTATACTTTTGGCAACAATGGAAGTGTTGCTTCATCTGACTTAGCATGATATTTGATTATTTTCTTTCTTTCTAGGGTTTATTTGACCCCCTTTTGTACCAAGGATTCCCTCTCTTGTTTGATGATATCCTCGATGATTGATTGTTGCTTTCATGGATGTTTAAAGGCTCTTGAGTGGCCTTGCTGCATTTGTAATCCTAGAGGGATGACACGATTGCTTCCTTGATTGACTTGGTTAATATGCTTATGAACGACTCTTGATAAAGCTTACATTCAAACTAGTATGATATTGCATTTACATGTGATTGAAGTGGAATTAATTCATGCTCAAAATGTGTTAGCAATTAGTGTACTTGCATTGTGTATATTGTTCTTCACTCTCGTAAGAATACTCTATTTTACATGTGGAAGGAAATGAAATGATTCATGAAAGTAATTTTTTGATATTGTTGTGGTTTTATTAAAGCTCATTGTGTATCATTTCATATGTAAACAAAGAGGCCATAAGCAAGAAATATGTGAATTTTCATGGTAGATCACTTGGGTTAAGAAGCTATGTCCTCAATTTGCATCATTTATCACATTGTATGAGCATTTATGTGGCCCCATAGCCTTGAAAATCATTAATTCATCTGCATCACACACATCTTGCATTATGACCTTGGTTTTTATTTATTTCCGTCTTGTATGGGTGCACTGTGTTGGATTTTTGTCATTGATGCTTATGCTTTTGGTGAAGGAGAATGTTGCGTATAGGTTATACCAGTTGTTATTGATGCCAACATACTTTTTTTTGACTTATATTGTTGTTGCTCTAATAATTTTATGATTCTATTCATCATTTTTTGCTTTGTGTTGCTCCACAATTACAAATATGGGTTCGCACTTTGCACATTATACTTATGGATATCAGTTGTACCTATATTCAAACTTGTACATGTCATGGATCTTTGGAAGGTGAGATACATGGTTTGACAATTCAATTTGTCAGTTGCTCTATTTCTCTAGAACACAACAATTTGTTTGGAAAATCCGTATTTCATTAACTGATTGTTTTTTGTCCTGCAACTTGGGACATTATCAAGCATTGTAGGTAACATGTGTATTGTAGTTGGCATTAAATTTTGTTATATCTTGGCTGACCTATGTGGGTAAAATTTATTAAGCATCTTGATGGTAGCGTGTAAAGTATTTTTGGAAATCAATAAGGCATGTGTAGCCGTCTTGATATATATATATATATATATATATATTTGTGTGTGTGTGTGTGTGTGTGTGTGTGTGTGTGTGTGTGTGTGTGTGTGATATACTCTTTTAATGATGACATGGATAGAGATATATATGTTATATAGTGATTGGATGTGATAAGATGAGGTGATACACGATTGAAGTAAATGCAAATAATAGAAGAGTTGATGAAGTGTGTGAAGTCTATCTATTGAACCTAATTAGAATTGTACTCCATGCATATGTAAGATGCAACTATAACAGTTGATTTTTTCTACTTGTTCTCTTTTGGGCAGTAAGCCCTTTGGCAATGAGCCATCATCTTTTGGGTAGTGAGCCCTCTAGCAATGAGCATTTTGTAATATTTTATAACTAGTTATATTATATTGAGATTTAACCCTCTTTGTGGTTTTTCCCTAACAGGTTTGCACACAAAAACCTGGTGTTCTCTTGTGTATGTTGTTGTGGATGGTATCTCTACTTTTGTTGCTTATTTGATCATTCATTTCTTTATGTTACATGTTTATTGATGTGAATTTGCAAAGTGATAATTGGGTTAATTTCAAAGTTTAATAAGGGAATATTGATTCACCCCCTCTCGATATTATAGCTATTCAACAATTGGTATAGAAGATTGGTCCCATGTTTTAGCCTAAGTGCTTAAGGGAGATTTTGTCGATTGAATAGATGACTCCTGAGTTAAGCGTTGAAGAAGTTATTATGGATGGAGAATTGCATACTGCTCTTGAAGATCTTGAGAATGTGGAAAGTGAAAACAAGGATTTGAAAGAAAATATCAAAGAAGCAAATGAATGCATTAAAAAATCAAGGGAAAAAATTAAGAAGTTTAGAGAAAGATATAGAGGTAAGCAAGGAATTAAAACAAGCAAATGAAACAATTGTTAATCTGAAGTTACAAGTTGAAGAAAGAAAATTGAGGAATGTCTGAATGATTCGATCAAACATAAGACTGAAGAATGTATAAGACTATAACAAGAAGTTGTAACCCTAAGATCAAAAGATAAATTCAAGGAAAGTACTAAGAAACTTGATGAAATGATGGCTATGTAGAAATCTCTAAAAGACAAAAGTGGAATAGGTTTTGAAATTGGTGAATGTTCAAAACAAAGGACTGGAGATAAAAGCAAGATGAAGAAGATTGAATCTGAACAGTGCACTAAAGAAATAAACAAAGGAAGGCAACCCCAAAATTAGAGAGATTCTACAAGAAAACCTCTGGTTAGACAACCTAATGCTCATAGGTACCTTTCATTCAATGGCTATTGTATTTCTTATAATAAGTTTGGATATAAAGCTCTAGAATGTAGAAATAAAATGAATCAAAATGTGCAATGTTTTACTTGCAAGAGATTTGGTCTAAGGCTAGTGATTACAAAAGTCAAATTATGGATGGAAGAAATAGAATCTTTTATGATTATTGTCAGTTATGCAATGGTTTTGGATACAAGGCTAATCAATATAAATCTAGAATGATGACAACAAATTCAGGACAAAGGAATATCAAGTGCTTTAATTGCAACAAGTTTGGGCATATTGCTAAAACATGCAGAAGCATGAATATGAAGAAAGATAATTCAATAAAAATAAATGAACTTGTGAAGAATATTGATGTAGAAGGGGTAAGGAATTGATGCAGCAGCATCCTCGGTTTATGGCAATCTTGCATTAGCCAAAAATATTTCCTTTTCTTTTGGCTTTATGTTTGCAGTTTCAACATTTCTTTATGTGTGTACCGGTTTTGGCTCACCGGAACCTATGGAGTTGGATTCTACTTGAAGTCTGGATCATCCTTCTTATTTCTAGACCGCATCACTTTTGGATCATTTTCTGGTAGATATTGCTACTAGTTTTTCATGTTAGTTTCTTGTTACCGGTTGACAGTTCTTTGTTACTAGTTGCTTGGACCTATTTTGGGCGATCTATTGAAACCCCTTTTGAAGCTTGCAGAGTCTTGAGTGTTGATTACGATGTTCCTTGGTGTGTGGCTGACCTTTTCCTGCGATCTACACTTCATCCTTGAATTTTTCGGAGGATTCTCTTGGTGGAGGCTGACCTTGTTGGTTTTACATGTTAGGTCTTGTTCTTCAGGTTTTGATCCCTTTGGGGCCGACCGGATTCCCTTGGATCGTATATATCATTGTAATTGGGGATTCGAAGGTAGTGAGAAGTTTAGAGATATAAATTAGAAGATATATCTTTAGATTCAAGGTCTTGGTTGTGACCTATTTTGTATGTTCTAGCAGGCCTGTGTGTCATTTTATGTAACCCAGATGATTACCGGCTAATTGTATTCATATTTCATGATATAATTCTATCTGTTTTGTATTGTCTCCATCATCTCCTTGTGTTTCCATTGTGTTTACTCTTGATGATTAGTTAGGACAGTTCTCTTTGATGTTTCTCCTTATCGGTGACTGCATCAGGTGGTATCAGAGTGAGTTTTCCTCCCGATTGTCCTAAGAATTTTTTTGTAGGGTGGCGGATTGTGGATCTGACTTGAAGCTGCAGAGGATGGGCGAAAGATGGCGTGAAGAGGAACTAGGAATGGTGGAGCGCGTGGGAATGCAGAGCTGACAGTGATGGAAATGTTGCGAGGTATAGTAGCTTTGTTGGAAGTCGTGTAGACAACACAAAGAAGAGGTCGACATATTGAAGATTTAAGTGAAGATGAAGCAGAAGGAGCCCCCGCAAAACAAGCAAACCCACCGACGGTTGATCTAGATGAAGAGAGGTTCTTGAGAGTTTTAAGTAGGGCTAATACTAAACCCCATTTTACCCCCTCTAAATATGATGGAAAGATGGATTTTGATGAATTGATGGATTGGATCTCAGAGATGAAAAAGTATTTTGATTTTGAAAACATCATGGAGGAAAGGAAGGTGAAATATGCTTGTACCCTGTTGAAAGGTCATGCATCTCTTTGGTGGGAGCATTTGCAGGTTGATATATAGAGGAGAGGTAAAGAGAAGATCAAAACTTGGGATCAGATGGTTGTGAAGTTGAAATCAAAGTTTATACTGGTTGATTATCAAAAGAATCTATTCTGGAAATTGTAGAATTTGAGGCAGAAGGAATCTAGTGTGAAGGAGTACACCGAAGCATTTTACAGGTTGAATATCAAATCTAGACATGTTGATGATGAACTTGAACAAGTTTCTAGATATTTGAATGGATTATGGATGTCTATACAAAATGAACTCAATTTGATCAAATTGGAGAGTGTTGAAGAAGCCTACCAGTATGCCCTGAAAACAGAAGAGAAGTTAAACAAGAGACATGAGCAGAGGCAAAGAGGCAGAGGTGGAAGGTTTACCAGAGGTAAATTTCAAGGAGGAAGAGGATATACCAGAGGAAGAGGTATCTGTTCAGATCAGAGAAAGGATAAAGAAGTAAGCAAGGAAGGTAATTCATACTGAAAATATGATAGAAATTTCTATCGAAGGAGAGAACTGAATGGCTACCAGAATGAGAATTTTGGAAAAGATGATAGAAGACAAGATAAGAGAATGTTTAGAGGAACTTGCTTTAAGTGTGGAGGAGAAGGACATCGTGTATTTTAATATAATAAGATGGAGCATACCGAAAAAGAGGCAGTGGTGGAAGAAAACCCCACCGGATTAGCTAACAAACCAGAAGATGGAGAACTGTTAATGATGAGGAGAGTTTTGTGTCATACCGGAGAAGATGAAGAACCCTTGCAGAGAAGGAATTTGTTCAAGACAAGATGTAAAGTATCAAATAAGTTTTGTAAAGTTGTTATTGATAGTGGTAGTTCAGATAATCTTTTTTCAGAAGAGATGGTGAATAAGTTGAATTTGGAAAGATTGAAACACCCTAAGCCTTATCAAATAGCATGGATTCAGGATGAACAAAATTTGTTGGCAAGTGAGAAATGTTTGGTGAAACTGAAAATTGGGAATTATCATGATGAAGTCTTGTGTGATATTTATGCTTTTGGATATTTGTCACCTTTTGTTGGGTAGACCTTGGCAGTTTGATAGACAGGCAATACATGAAGGGAGGAAGAACATATACACTATTGTGGCAAATGGGATGAAGCAAACCTTGTTACCTTTGGAGGATCCTTTGAAGAGTGAAGTTTGTATGAATTCTAGGATCTGTTTGGTGGATGGAAGGAAATTCCTGGATGGAATGAGACATGAAAATGTGTGTTTTGCCTTGATTCCTAAGAAGACTGAGAGACCGGAACCGAAAGAAGAACAACCAGAGGAGATAAAATATTTGCTGATAGAGTATGAAGACATCATTTTAGATAATGTGCTTGATGGATTACCACTGATTAGAAGTATCAATCCTTGCATGGACCTGATTCCCAGAGCTAGTTTGCCTAACAAAGTTGCACACCAGTTGATACCGATAGAGAATGAGGAGTTAAACCGGCAAGTGTAGGAGTTGTTGAAGAAAGGTTTGATCAGAGAAAGTTTGAGTCCTTGTGCAGTACAAGCACTATTAGCACCTAAGAAGATTGGAGAGTGGACAATGTGTGCTAATTCCAGAGCAATAAACAAAATCATAATGAAATATTGGTTTCCTTTGCATACGATGGATGACATAATGGATTGTTTGAGTGGATCAAGATATTTTACAAAGATAGATTTGAAGAGTGGATATCATCATATCAGAATCAGAGAAGGACATGAGTGGAAGACAACATTCAAGACAAATGAAGGATTGTATGAATGGTTGGTGATGCCTTTTGGGTTAATTAATTGTTGGTAAACAGATTTGTCTTCCCTTATTTGTTTAATCTTTAAGCACTGCGGGTCATAAAAAAGACAAATTTTCTACCAAACAGTTGGAAAATCATTATATGATTAACCACTGAATTAAGGTACAACTCCCTTTAGTAAATATTTGATCAGCTCCAAATTACACACAATCAATAGAATGCTTTTCGCCAGAAAGCACTTAAAGGCAATTGCATACACTAGTCAATACAAAATGAATGCAAGCACTGATCCATATATAACTTTTTATATAAAGCCGACAGACTTCATATGAACACTAAAACAAAATGAAAAGCTTATAAAGATGAAATTTGCCAATAGTTTTCTATACACATAGAAAGTATAACAGCCCCTTCTTCGAAATGGATTTACACAGAAATCAAACTTCAAATATCAAACACAGAGATTTGAAACCAAAAATAGTAGTTAACAAGATTTTGCATTCACCGATGGTCATCCACTTTCTACATACACAAAATGTTTTTAGCCAATCTTAAAGATAGTCTTTTCAAAAACTTAGTGAACCTGTTCAAAGTCATTACAAAACATATTTATAGGTCACCAGACCAATAGTTTTTTTAACCAAAGTAAAATTAACTTAGCAGAGTTAATAGAAAGCAACCCTAACTACATAACCAAAACTAAGGAGAATAACTAGACTCGCTGGCAAACAACTGCCAGTAGTGCTAGTCATGCCGTCTGCTCAGTTCCAGTGTGATCGCTCGGGTTGGTGTCTTGGATAGACACCATCACAGCCTTCACCGCGCTCCACTCTCGATGCACTTTTGAAAAATCCTGGATTACAGTTACGTGTGGCAAACTGATATGAATTACTCTCTACTTCCAGAGCTCCTTCTTTCTCTTCACCATCTGCACTTTATCTCTTTGGGAATCCAAGTGATCGAGACAAACAATGAGCATCGATTCCACTTTAGAGATCCTCGTAAAGTCTTCCACGGACAAGGATTTCTCCATCTTGATTTGTTTGATGTAGCTGCTAAACTGGTTAATCATCTCTGTAGTATCTTCCAGGGTTTCGCTATCCTCTTTAAGTAGTTGAACATCCACGCAGTGTAAGTCCTTTTGCATGGTCGCCCTTAAAGTCATTAATTCGCCATGCAGACTCGATGACTCATTATAACCCTGTTCAATAATTTGGTTGTGCCACTCAATACTCTCCTTGCAAATAAACATTACATCTTTATTTAATCCCGATACTTGATTCTCAGTAAGAAAGTTCATTAGACCATAACGCTGAATATCACGCATCTATTTTGAAATCACAACCCACTTAGATTTCTCTTTCTACCACGAGACCAAGTTAGAGTCCAATGCTTTGGTGACCTTGTTGGCATCTTTGAAAATATGGACCAAATTTGTTATGTAATTGGTTGCCTGATGCATGATCGAGGTGAGCCATTCTGAGAAAATCTTGGCAATCATCCTGTTTTGTTGAACTTCATCAAGGAATTTTTGATTACCAGGTGATTTTGGACTAAATGGTCCTGAATGTTGGGACAATGGTAATGGGCTATTTTGCAAAGCATGAATATAGTGGGCCATTTGCGTTAAACTTTGTTTTAACTCAGCCTTGTCTCTCTCGTCCTTCCAAATACGAGAGATAATTTGTTTAGTCGAAGTCTCCAGATGCTTCACATCTACAGCTCTGGTTCTGACCCCCAAATCAATTCGTTCAACAACGTAGTCTGCTTCTGAAGCCATAACAACATCTTTGTTGGACTCGGGTCTAGCAATGCCCGCAGTCAAATGCTTCGTGCTCTCGTCAAAATCAATCATAGCCTCTGTTTTTAACTTTTTGGGCTTTGTAGACCTTCCCAGACATTTACTCACAGCGTCCTCCACTGATACTGAAATCGGAACAACATTCCTTTTCCTGGTGATTGAATCACTTAACCATTTTGGTGCTAGAGTCAGTTCTTTTGAAGGGATGGGTGGAAATCCTATTGAGGATGGTGGTGTGGCATGGTCTGTATGAGACTGGATTTTGAGTGTCCCTGGGTCCTGGAAAATAGTATCTATGTCAATTGAAACCTTGTCTGCTTTGGAAATAGGGGATGTCATCTTGCACAGTGTTTCCTCTGCGTCCAAATCCAGAATGAGATGAGAAGCCGGCGGCTGGAAACTCTTCTTGGACCTTGACCTGGTAATTCGACCACCAATAGAAAGCTCAACCCTGATGTCAAGTTTCTCTTCTTTAATCCTTGCCTGTCCTTTTCCTGCATCAGAAATGAGAATGTTAGTCAAAACAAAAGGTTTACTTGCGGTACTCCTCTTCCCACTTTTGCTTCTTGAACTGGTTGCTCGTGTCGGATGAAATCGGCAACTCCTAAGCCAATTTTCCGTCCTGCGAATTACATTGAAGGTGCATGTTTGAATACTATCCCCCATCTTCTTGCTCCAATCCACTTCTGGAAGAGGTTCATCATGGACCCGCTTCATAAACTCTGAATCAAGTATGTCTTCATCAGCAGTGGTGATATCTGAGGTATCCATTGGCAATCTCATGTCATGAATTTGTTTCAAAGTTAATCTGGACCAACTCCTTCTCCGTACTTAAAATTCATCCTGGCAACCCTCCCAATAATCCTCCAACTGAGGAACATGCTGATCAGGTACCATCTTCTTCACATTCTGAGCAATGAAACCCTTACTATCAAAGTTATCCCTTTTCACAAAGGTCTTCAAATGAAACCTTTTAAATTCTAGTTCAAGATTCAGTGCATCAGAGACTGACCTACAACTATAATGGCCTAAATCAATGGGAAAAATCCCACTTGTGTCGGAGTCCTCACTGTAATCCTTTGTGACATAGGCAAGCTGTCTAGAAACTTCGATCAAAATGCAAGAGTCTGAAACATACCTGGGTAGTCTAAAGGGTTCACCTTTAAATCCTCCAACTCTTAGGTAAGTGAAGTGGCTGAACTGTATAAAGAAACTGCTGTATATGTTAACAAGTTCAATTGCTTCTGTAGACATTCTTCTGTGCAAGTTAGCCTGTAATTCAAAGGTAGCTTTCCAGCGAAAACATCATTCCAACGAAGATAATCATCAACATGCCCTTTCAAAGTCAGATTAGGATGATACTCATAAATTCTCATGCCTTGAACCCATTTTACATGAGACAATCCAGACCATTCTCTCACACAGGCAAGCATATATAACAGATAGGAGGACATATAAAAATTAGGCATCCCAAGATAATTACTCAAAACTTCATGTAACCTTTCCGCGATGACAGTCCCCCAATCGATGAACTGACTTCTATCCAGAGTGAGCTGGATGAAGAAATACATCCAGTCCTCCCAGTAAAAAGAGTGGGAATTACCCTTTACCCTGCTCAACAGTATTACCAAGTCTCAGATTGCAGGAATTAAATGTTCATGGGTTAGAGGTCTCGGCAACCTCGAGCCCCCTTTTTGGAATCTTAGGAGCCAATTCCGTGCAATAATAGTTCTATGATACTGCTTTTTCTTAGAGAAAATTCAATAGGATTTACCAATGGTCCAATCTTCATAGGGTTCCCGGTGTGGGATACCCATGGTTGCCATTACTGTCTGTCTATCAATGGACAACAAGACTTCACCATCGTTTTTCTTTATGCATCTATTACCCTTGTCATAATGATTTATACATTCTAAGACTAACTTAGGGCAAGGAGTAGCTGTGGGAAAGGTGGTTGCTTCTAATAATCCGCTCTGTGCTACATCTCTCATCATGGGGTCTGTGGCTGAATTCCTTACTCTTTCTAGAAAAAACATCTAAATCCAGATGAACTAACGTTGTATCACCTAACTCTGGTAAAGAGCTTACAAGGGAAGATGAGATCATCAATTTGGGCAAAATAGGCCCCATGTTTAGTTAGTGGTTTTACCCAATTAATCCCAAGCAAAGAAGGAAAGTGGAAACAGAAACAAGTAGCTAATAGAATACCCAAATCTTTAAAACAAACCGCAACAATTTAGAAAGTTGTTGAACATACCTTCCTCTATCCTCTGTAAACCTCTATCGCACCCTATTTCTCCCACTCCAAAAACTCCTTCTCAAAACCTTCTCAAGAAAATAATAATCCCGATGAGATAACTACTTAGTTTTAAAGCCAAGAAAATCGTACCCATCATTACTAAAAGTTGCCTTCATTACTCCTCGTTCGTGTGACCTTACTTTGAAATGATTGCGCTGAAGCATGCCTTAAATGTTAAGTCACTTCACTTTTGATACAGCGGATCCTCACACATACTTGCCATAAATGGCAGATTTCAAATCATTGAAGAACGAATATTCCTCCCCTCGGCGGCCGTTTATCATGTTCTAAAAGTTTGCGCCATCACCACGTGGCAAGTCACATGTCTTCCAAGAAACCTATACATAAAACTCTGAACCTTGCGAAACAATCGCAAGACAACACTAACATGACAAGTCTTGAACTTTGAAGCTTAAACCAAAAGGGTTCAAGTTGAAGGTTCAGAGAATGCAAAATGCCGACAAGGACTAGTAAAACTTAAAATCACACGGGAGGAAAAAAAAACATTGAAAACAACGCCCATTGAACTTTGAACCTTGAACCAAAAAGGTTCAAGTTCAAGGTTCAAGTTCAATGCAGTGAAACTTAACAATGGCCGAATTACATGAGCAAAATTTAAGCAAATATCTTGACCAATGAACTAGATAAGCATTACTTCAAACAAGGACGCATATGGAATGAAAAATTTATATGGGCCCAACAATGGCTCTGCATGGGGATTGGGACTTGTAAAGTACCAAGCAATGAATCACAAAATCTCTAGTTTCGCAGCATAACTGACTAAGGTTCAACTTACAACAAAAACAGACACACCTAGACTAACACAACAAAAAAGTATGTACAAACTAACAGGGGATGCCTGTTTACAATTGATATAATTTTAAGTCCTGCCCATTATAAGACAGGGGAAGTTCAATACCATCCTGGTAAGCAAGTTTAAAAGAATTGGGCCCCTTTACTTCATGAATCACATAAGGCCCCTTCCACAGCGATTCAAATTTCCCATGAGCACCTTTCGGTTCTCTCCTTTTATCCCATAATAACACCAGGTCCCCTTTCATGATCTTTTTGGGCCTTGCTCTGTGATCAAAAATCTTTTTAACCCTCATCTGATGTTCTGTAATCTTGTCAACCAGCTTCTCCCTTTCTTCTTTAATCTTGGTTAAGTACATGATTCATTTTTCAAGAGAGCTCTGGAAAAATGCATCTTCTATCACCGTCTGCAGTTTAGAAGCCGCTAATTCTAAAGGAAGAGAGAGTTGTGCCCCGATACCATATACCAGCTCAAATGGTGACATTCCTATGGCCCGTTTTGGTGAAGTTTGATCTGCCCATAGTGCTTCATGTAGCTTCTTATGCCAATCCCTGAAATTTTCACTGACCAACTTTCTCATGATGTTGATCAAGTTCTTGTTACTTGATTTTGCCTGACCATTACCCCGCGGATAATAATCAGAAGCGTGTGCCAAAGAAATTTCGTGATTAGAGCAAAATAAGCTCAACTCAAATGAAGAGAAATTTGATGCATTATCTGTGACTATTTTATGAGGGACTCCAAACCTGACAAGAATATTCTCCTTAAGAAACACACACACAATTTCTGAGGTAGTTTTTTTTACAGGGATAGCTTCCACCCACTTAGTGAAATAATTCGTTGCTGTTAAGATGTGAGTGTGCCCTGCACTAGAAATAGGGTTCAAAGGACCAATAAAATCTATTCCCCACTGCTTAAAAGGTTCTTCAATTACCACGAGCCTCAAAGGCAAGGCGGCTAACTAGGGTTTACCTGTAAACAACTTGCATTTCTCGCACCTCGCCACCCAGGTGTATGCATCCTGGAACATCCTTGGCCAATAGTAATAGTTTCTTAGGATTTTGTATGCAGTAACCATAGAGGAAAAGTGGCCCCTGCATGCTTCATTATGGAAAGTTTTCAATAGAGCTTCTTGGTGCGGTTTATCCACACATCAGAGGAAAGTGCCATCTAAACCTTTCTTGTACAATATGTTATTAGAGATGATGTACTTTGAAGCTTTCAACCTAATTTTTTTTTTTTCCCTAAGAGAAAGATGATCTGGACAGTCTCCATACGTAAGATAATATGCCACATTGGTGAACCAAGAATCCTGATGATCAACGAACAGGGTTAAAGGTAAATTGTCCTCCTCTTTGGACTCATTCTCCGCCATCAATCTATAGAGGCCTTGTCCTCTGACCAGTTTAGTGGGCTTGATATCTAAATTGAATTCTTGAATCTTGGAGACCCAAGATGCTCTATTGTTGATGCCAACACCTTGTTGCGTTAAAACAACCTTTACCGCAGAATGGGGAACAAAAACAATCGCATGTGAATGAAGTATGTAATACCTGAACTGCTTCATGACTTTTACCACTGCATAAGCCTGCTTCTCTATCTATGAGTACTTCAACTCATGTTTCTTCAGGGGAATACTCATAAAGGAAATTGGCACCTCCTCATTATCTTCACCTTTTTGTACCAAAATCTCGGACATAGTATGTTCTGATGCATAACAATAAATAATAAAGTCCTTATTAAAGTCTGGGTTTACTAGGGTAGGCACATGTACAATTGCCTTCTTAATCTCTTCGAAATCTTTTCTGCCAGCTTCATTCCACTTAAAGGCTACCTTTTCACTCATCACATTCACAATGTATTTGGTAGTTTCAACAAAATCAGGAATAAAACGTCTTAAGAAGTTCACCTGTCCAAAGAAGGACCTTACTCCATTTCTATTTGAGGGAAGACTAAGTTGCTGTATTGCCTTTACCCTCTGTGGATCAAATTTTACTCCCTCCTGTCCCAAAAGTTTTCCTTCCGTGACACCAAAAATAGACTTTTTAGGGTTTAAGGATACCCCATGCTCTCTACATCTCACTAGAACCTTTCTCAAATCCCACACATGATGCTTCCTTTTTCTAGAGAAAGCAGTTAAATCATCTAAATACACCACAATAATCTTATCCCTCAAATGTCCAAAGGAAAGATCCATCACCCTTTGAAAAGTTGCCCCTCCGTTAATCAACCTGAAAGGCATCCTGTTATACGCAAAGGTACCCCAGGGAGTTATAAAGGTTGTCTTGTGTTGATCCTGCTTCGCGACACTAATCTAATTATACCCAGAGAAACCGTCCAACATAGACATCATCTCCGACCTGAAAACAGTTTGTAAAATATGATCCATCACAGGCAGGGGATAATTATCTTTCAGACTTGCTTGATTTAAGTTTCTAAAATCAACACAGATTCGTATCTCACCATTTTTCTTCCGAACAAGAACTATGTTCGCAATCCAGGTAGAATGATGTAGAGGATAAATAATTCGGGCCTTCAACATCTTGTCAACCTCATGAAAAATTGCTTCTGCTACCTTTGGATTAAAATTTCTTAACTTCTGTCGGAATGGATTAACACCTGGTTTCAAAGGAATTTGATGTTGAAACATACCATCCCTAAAGTTCTTCAAATCATCATAACTCCATGCAAAAACATCTTTAAACTCAACCAGCAAATCAATGAACTTCCTTCTTTCCACTTCAGAACAACATTTTCGCAAATTAACAAATTTAGGATCCTCATTGGTACCAATGTTAATTTTCTCATACTCCCCAGAGCTTTGAATTACAGGAGATTCCTTATCTCTTTGCTTAACATATCCATCTTTCCTATTGAAAAGATATTCAAGAGAAACTAAACCCTTTGGGATTTTATTTCCTTTTAACTGCAACATCCCATCATGTACTTCTTCTAGCCTATTGGGAGAAAACTCTTTACAACTCATCTCTGATCCCTCGTAAAACAAGGATGTAAAAATATCAACACATTGTAGAAAGTTTTGAATCTATTTATCATTTTCAAACACCTACCAGGATTCATAATTATTTGGCACACTAGGTCTATAAACTAGTTCAACTCTGTAAGTGTCAGTTGTGAAATCTGGGTGTGGAACCAGTAAGGCTACAGATACCGCCAAAGAATCTGCCTTCGAATTAAACTCCCTAGGAATGGCTTCAATTGAAAAAGCATCGAAGGCTTCGATCTCATCCCAAACATGATTCCTATAGTGTCTCAATCTCTCATTTTTGTCTACAAATAAGCCCCTCACTTGCTTAACAATAAGTTCTGCATCGCCTCCCACCTCCAACATTTTGATTTGCAACCTCTTTTCTTCAGCCAAACCTAATAGCAAGGCCTCATATTCGACCGTATTATTCGTGTTTTGGAATTCCAACTTGAAAGAATAAGGAATGACCTTTCCATGGGGAGGTATCAAAACAACCCCAACCCCTAATCCAGAAGATGAACAACTCCAATCAAATTCCATAGAACAGAGTTCATTAGACTTACTTGCATCCATTAACATGATCTCATCCTGAGGGTCAGTCGATATCATGTAATTGCCACAGCCACAATCTTGATACAAAATTTGAGCTTTCGGATCATCTGAGGGAAAGACTGTGTACTTAGCCTTTGTTTCAGGGTGCAAAAGGACTCTCTATTTTCCAACTGTGATCACCGCTTGAGACCAATCCATCCTAATTTCCCCTCCCATGTCTTTACAAAAAGTGCGACTCAACAACATACCATAGCTAGCAGGAATGTTAGCCACTAGGATTGTCAACTTGATTCTCTTGGTAGGGTGTGCTACTAAGGCAACCTGCGCATCTTTAATTTGCCCTAATTAAGGAACCTGCTTGGAGTCCATGGAGTAACATTTTCCAAAGGTCTTTGTTAGGGTTAAACCTAAAGATTTTGCTATAGCTGAAGGCATGACATTATCAGATGCTCCCGAATCAATTATGCAATTACTCAACTTATGCCCGTTAATATATAAGGACACATAGAAAGGTTCTGGTTTATTTTCAAGGTTGGTTTTGAGCAGATCATCTTATAGAGGAATAGTCCCTGATGAGCCCTCAGGAGTTACTAGAGAAGGACTGACATTAGCATGTGCTGGAGAATCAGTACTCGTGGGTGTCTGGGTTTCACTTGCTAAGGCATGGGCATCATCCCCTTTAACAAATTCAACCAATCTATCTAGTTCTTTCAGGTTTAATTTCAAATACTCAGCTGGAGAAATCTGAACACAAGATGTCTTGCAAAACTCAATGATATCAAAAGGGTTAGTAAAAGAATCAGAACTTGAAGGAGTAGCCCCTGGAACCATTTTTGACATACCTCCATGACGGGTCAAGATTTATTTTCCTTTCTCAATACTGTGTACGGGTGTTACAACATCTTGAGATTTCAAATTCTGTTGAGTTCTTGTAAGAATTGTGTATGAGGAATCTTCCAAAGAGACCAACATGTTTCCTCGCCTTTCTGAGTTGGAGACATATTCCATATAATGAATTTTAGAGTCGCCAAGCATACTTTGGGAACCTCCTTCATCCACTTCTAAGATTGTTTCTCCTTTACTGATCATTTGAGAAAAACAAACCATCTCTGGACACGAAGAACCATCATGTTCATCAGTTAAATGAAACACACAAGAATTTGCCTTGAGAGGTGGTGGTTCAATAGCAAGTCTTTGTTGAACAGGGGGTAGTTGTAATTGATGAATACTAAGAGGGGGGGGGGGGTGAATTAATATACCAAAAAATACTGCACTTAAACACTTTGAAAGTCCAACAGTAAACCAGTAAAATAGTTTAACAGACAAACCGGTTAATACACATGCAAACCAAAATGTAAATAAAGCATTCAACCATAGAAGCAGTGCAACCATAACACAAGATATTTGACGTGGAAACCCAAATGGGAAAAACCACGGTGAGATGAATTTCACAAGTCACTATCTGCAGAATAGAACCCAGACCGGTTAAGGTCTTATAATGTTCTTTACCAGAATAGATCCTATTAGGAATCTCAATCTTTGTTAGGAGATAAGTCCGATTAAAGACTACCTTGCTAGAGGATTTTAGATTCACAGAGGTGAACCACCTTTTTAGAGGATTTTACAAAAGGCTTTTGGGCCTACCCGGTTAAGGGCTAAAGACTTGTTAAAGAGGTGAGTAATCAACAAGCATTTGATCTATCAGATAGCACAGATTGCTTGGTTAGATCCAGTATAGCTCACAGCTAATGCATTCCAGCATTACTTCAGTCTTCTATAGTTCTTACTCTGTTACAACTCAATCTTCTCAAAATAAGATCACTCTCACAATAATTTCATCAACCACCTTAAACCCTAGCAACAACAAAAACACTCAACAACCTTTTAAAACCCTAGACATGATGTCCTTATAAAGGAATCTGATTTCATGTCGGTCCAATAGGATTTCAATACAATTCCCTAGGTTCAATGAACCTGGGCATACTTGGTAACACGTCACAAAAAGCACCATTTAAGTGTCGGCACCGTCAAACAATCGGTGGATGGAAACTCATCACAAAATGCTGGTTGATAACTCAACATAGAATGCCGGCTGATAACTCATCACAGAGCTTTACCGGTTCATACAGAATACCAGTTGCCTGTTAGACAAAAATGAAGACTGGTAAAAATATGTTATGCTGCTTTAATCCTTCGTACCGCTTGGGATCCACGAATCACTTGGGGTCGACATGCCGCTTCAGACCGGGAAACACATTCTGCAAAACATCAATAGTCTAAAGACTATAATACACCATACTGGTTGGGACAAATACCGGTTGAGCTCTAGCTCATACATATAAAGGAGATCTCAATGCAAGTGTGTGTCCATCAATGACAATCACAACCTAAACATCAAAAATGCCAACAATCTCCCCCTTTGGCATTGATGGCAACACTTAGGAAAATAAAATTTTGACGTCTAAGTGTTTTACAAAAAAAATGCCATTAACAAAATTGCTCCTCCTAAGCATATACACTATCCCTTAATCAATTCAATGTATAGCAATTTTGCATACAGAGCATAAACATTGAGATATCAGAGCATATAGCATATATCAAAAAGTTAACACCAGATACTTCTCCCTATTCTACTCCAAAATTTTAAAACCACCAGATACTTCTCCCCCTTTGCCAACAATGACAAAGTACCGCTGAATAACCCTGTTTCCATTGATATTAAATAATAAAAGTTTATGACAACAATGAACAATACTTGTCAAAAACTGATTTATAGTCTTGCAAAAATTGTTTCATGGATAGAGACCAGGATTCAAGTAGGGAGGTTGCCACTTCCTTCTCTGTTTGTATCTGGGATACCTGTTCCTCCATGACATCAATTGCGCTCATTTCCTGCGTAACTATCAAGGCATCCAGGTTCAGATAACACTTCTGAAGAATTTGTAGACGTGGAAGTAAAACTAGTTGTAGCTCCTGCAAATCTTTAGACCATGTACTGATCTCTTGCTCCATCTTGGCTGACTGGATCTGAAACCGGTGAACGGTTTGCCCATAAGTTGCAAAGGAATCATAAGGAGGCTTAAATGTGCTCAAGTAGGACTGTAAGTCCATTTGAAGCTTTTGCTTCTAAGCTAGCACATCATCGCAAAATAGATGGGGTTGACAGATTTTGCTTAGTAGCAAGTTTCCCTCATCCAAAGCATTCCTTATATCCTTTTGGTCTTTCAAAAGTTCAGACCGGAGCTCATTCAACTTCTTTACCAGAGCGATGTTAAGAGATTTTTGATGCTCTTTCTTGACATTTGCCTCAGCTACCTGTTCTAGGCTCTGCACCCGATCATCCACAACAGTACATAGTAGTTTAAGCTGTGCTAGTGATGATTCAGTGGTAGGAAGATTGGTACCGGGGATCAAACCGGTAAGGGTGTCTACAACCGCTTGAATTATATCTTCCTCCTTTTTCCTTCAAATGATTTCAAGGCGTTCTTGAGCAACCTTGATGCTCTGCATAAGCTCCGACTCACTTGCAGACTGGAGATCGATAGGACTGGAGCTATCAGCCGGTTTGGCTTGACTCCCGGTTGCCTTCGGAGTCTCCATCTATGTGCTCTTCATTGCTTCCGCTGCCTTGTCTGCTTCTTCCTTCTTCTTTTTCTCTGCTTCCTTTCTCTTCTCTTCTACTTTCTCTTCCTCTTCCTTCTTCTTCTTTTCTTTCTCTTCCTCTTCCTTTTTCTTCTTTTCTTTCTCTTCCTCTTCCTTCTTCTTCTTTTCTTTCTCTTCCTCTTCCTTCTTCTTTTCTTTCTCTTCATCTTCCTTCTTCTTCTTTTCTTCCTTATCCTCTTCTTCTTTCTTTTTCCTCTCATCTTCTTGCTTCTTTTTCTCTTCATCTTTTTGTTTCTCCTCTTCCTCTTTTCTCTTCTCTTCCTCTTTTCTCTTTTTCTCATCTTCATCCCTCTTCCTTTTCTCTTCCTATTCCTTAGCCACTTTCTGTGTGTCCTTGGCTTGCTCACTACCCTGTTCGGCTTGTTGCCCCTGTTCCGTTCCTTCAGAAGGTATGTCCTGAGTGACATCTTCTATATCTAGGGCATCGATATCAATAGTGTCAACCGGTTCAGCAACCGGGTTTCCTTCACCATCAAATGTTTCATTCGGTTTGAATATTTCCGGTTCTTTTTTCGCTTGATGGTTGGCCATATGTGCTTTGTGAGCTTGAATGACATGGTCCATATGCTGATGAGTGTCTTTTTCAACATAATCAATTCTTCCCTCTAACAACCAGAGTCTTCTTTTCCTTGTGAAGAAGAGTCCTTTATTTCGGTCCAAAACATCAAATAATTCCGAGTTTGAGAGGTCAGGAAGGTATTGTGCAAATAATTTCTCCTTAATCTCCTGTTCTTTTTCTATGGCAATGCACCATTTATTATCTAATGCTTTATATAATGACCGGTGTCTGAGATTTAATCTCTGATGGCGACCGATCATTTCTACACAGATAAATAATAATTTCCTGTAGCACTTCATCTTTCTCCTCATCATTGAAATCATCATAATAATTTATTAAATCATGAAGTAATTTTCTCCTAATATTCTTTATTGTCCTTTGATAATGTGTCAAAGGTTTATAGGAGGAGATATCAATATTTACCGGTGTAGACGTTGTCGGTTCATTCTTCTTCATCTTCTTTGTCTGTCTACCCTTCTTTGGTGTTTCATCAGACTCAGTCTCTTCAGAATCCGGTTCATTTGACTTAGTCTTCCTTTTTCTTTCAAAGACTTTTGCTGGTGCCACTTCTGGTTTATTCTTTGCAGGTGACTGCTTGGTCACTCTTGGAGTTGCAGTAGTAGCCAGTGTCGATGCTGCAGGCACTGCCTTTGCTTTCTTTGTTGCCGGTTCTTTCCCCTTCTTGGCAGATGGTTCCTCGACTAGTGCAATCCTCTCCAAATAGGTTCCGGTCCTCTTAGCCTTAGGATCAAGAGGCGAGGCAATAAGGGTTGAGGCATATACTTTCAACATATCATTCATTACCTCATAACCCATTGGCTCCACTTCTTCCATTCTCAGCTCAACAGCCTCCATTAAGCATTTGTCCACCTGGATGGTGAAACAGATGTCATCTTCATACTTCTTAACAATATCACCTAAGATCCTCACCCTTTGACTCATCTTCCTTCTGAACTCATCAAAATATTTGTTCAGTACATCAGGGTAACCGGTTCTGATAACTTGAATGCTTTCCTTGATCTGTTTGGTTACCGGTTGGTTAGGGGACCACTCGACATCTCCTACTCCAAGAAAGTAGCCTTGGAAATAGAAGAAAAACCCAACCAATAGTTGTCCAAACTTGAATTTCAGTGCATTATCCTGTTTAATCGACTTCAGATTAGACAGGAGTTGCCTCTGCATACCGGTGCATAGGTCAAATGATGCATCCTCTTTAATCATCCGGTAGGTGGCATTTACTACTGCAGCAGATACAAAATTAATCCTGTTGGCTGAGAACATTTTGTAGCCTATCACCATGCAGGCGTACTTCACCAGATCATCCTTGATAGGATTAATTGTCATACCTCATGAGTCGCTTGTTGAACCGGTGAGATTAGCCATTTCTGTTTTGCTTACCGTTCTTAGGGCTGGCACTTCCCCTGTGTTGCAGAAACCAGTGACTGCATGAATTGCCTATGGCATGATATCATGCATCTTTTCCAGGTACATCTTGTCACCATGGACTCTGCTCAAAATGATTCTGATATGATCCTCTGTGAAGTCTTCCAAAAAATATACTGCATTATGGAGTTTCTTCTTTTCTAAGATACTAAACTTCGGTTTGATTTTTTTGTCCTTGCCGCAAAATAAACCTAACTGGGTGTGAATAGCTAAAGACCCTAGGTCTTCTATTTTGTAGTCAATATAGTCAAAAATTCCTTCTTCCACTATTACTCCAGTCGGAACTTGTGATAGTGCATTATACCTAGACTTCCTTTGAATGAAACTTTCCGACTCAATGGATGTGCTAGAACTAGTATGAGATGTGGAAGCCATTGTAGAGTATTTCAAGAACACGAAAAATACCTTTAAAACGCGAATTTAGGGCTTCCAAATTTTGCTTCACACCACACTCTGTTGATTCCCAAATCACCGCTTCGTGTTCTCCACTTGATCGTTTGCAAACTGAATTTGAATCTCCTTCAAGACTTGTCACTTCTTTGAAATCTTAGGTCAAATCGCCTTTTCTTCGCTCTTCTCTTTGAAAAACTTTTCTTTGCTTCGAGAAACAGATAGTGAGAAATGATTTGAAATATGCTTTTATACATGTCTCTCACCTACCATCATTAATGCTCCTTTATTAGGGTTAAAACCCTAATTTGCCTTTTTACCATTTCCGGTCTTCCACCAAACGACAGGCAATGCACATCGGTTAAGGTCTTTTTCCGGTGTCACCGGGGGTTAGAAAACATTTCGCCATTTCCTCCCCCTAAGATTTTTGAGGCTTAGTTTGCCGGTTCCGATGTTTCCACACTAGGTGTAGAAACCGGTTCTTCTTCCAACATTGTTGGTTTCTTCCTCCAGATTTTGTTCATGTCCGCTTGAACTATTTCAACATCAATTCCACCTTCCTGAGTAACCAGTATATCAATAGATATGCTCCTTCGACTTCTGCAGAATCTTGCAATGTGACCCGGTTTGTTGCAGTGGTAGCAAACCAATCCAGATGCTCTCCAAGGTCCATTGTTCATGTTTCCATTCTTCCTTATGCATGTTCCAGCAGTGTGACCATGATCATGACAGATCATATAGTTTTCTCTCCATCCGGTTGCCGCTTGATGGCCACTGCTTCTTGGCTGATGATTGAAGATATTAAACCGGTTGTGGTTCCGGTTCACAAAAGGTTCAGGACCAATTCCTTGGGTCCTTTGAGGATATCTTCCAGTGTTATTCATCATAGACCTGCATTCAAATGCTCTATGCCCAAACTTGTTGCATGCATAACAATGACCATTGAACTTATTGGGTCTAGGTTCATTGTTAATAAAGTAAGGAAAACTATTGTAGGCTTTGCTCCTACATACATTGGTAGTGTGTCCTTCTTTAAAACAGTTAAAGCAAATAGGTTTGAATTTTTGCTTACCTTTTCCTTTGAGAGCCGGTTGCTTCTTTGATGCTTAAGCATTTGTTCCTGAGGATTCTCCTTCCTCATGTCTAGAGAAACCAAGTCCATTGGTGTTCTTTACTGGTCTTGCCGATTCAAGCTTTTGCTCTAGCTTGACAGTACTTTTGCTGAACTTAGCAAGTATTTCTTTTGACTCAGAGAGTTCTTTGGAAATAGCAGCATTTATTTCCAACAGGTTTTCATTTTCAGAGATAGCAGTGTTCAGTTCTCCTTGCATGTCTTCCTTTTCCACCTTGCTCTCATGGAGTTGAGCGGTTAGGGCATTGACCTCTTGTTTCAATTTGAAGATCTCATTTTCCTTATCTCTTACCAGATCCTCAGTTTTTCTCCTATTCTCCAGCTCCTGACACATTCTGATGGTTAGTCCTTCCAACTCTTTTCTTAGATTTGCATTGGACTCATTTAGCTTTTCCACTTCTTGGATTAGGGCTTCCATATCCACTTCATCAGAGGAACTATTTTCAGATAGCTCCATCAGCTTTTCAGCATGCTCTCTCCTTTTAGCCTGAGAGACCTTATATTTTGCCATAAGCTCATCATAGGCTTGCACAGACTGAGTGAGCCGATGAGTAAGTTCCCTCAATGAGTATTCCCCCATATCTCTTTCCAAGTGGTTAAACTTATAGAAAGATAGGCTCTGATACCAATTGATGAACACTAAGAGGGGGGGGGGGTGAATTAGTATACCGAAAAATACTGCACTTAAAACACTTTGAAAGTCTAACAGTAAACCGGTAAAACAGTTTAACAGATAAACCGGTTAATACACATGCAAACCAAAATGCAAATAAAGCATTCAACCACAAAAGCAATGCAACCATAACACAAGATATTTGACATGGAAACCCAAATGGGAAAAACCACAGTGAGATGAAACTCACAAGTCACTATTTGTAGAATAGAACCCAGACCAGTTAAGGTCAGACCAATTAAGGTCTTACAATGTTCTTTACCAGAATAGATCCTATTAGGAATCTCAATCTCTGTTAGGAGATAAGTCTGATTAAAGACTACCTTGCTAGAGAATTTTAGATTCACAGAGGTGAACCACCTTGTTAAAGGATTTTACAAAAGGCTTTTGGGCCTACCCAGTTAAGGGCTAAAGACTTGTTAAAGAGGTGAGTAATCAACAAGTATTTGATCTATCAGATAGCACAGATTGCTTGGTTAGATCTAGTATAGCTCATAGCTAATGCATTCCAGCATTACTTCAGTCTTCTATAGTTCTTACTCTGTTACAACTTGATCTTCTCAAAATAAGATCACTCTCACAATAACTTCATCAACCACCTTAAACCCTAGCAACAAACAAAACACTCAACGACCTTTTAAAACCCTAGACATGATGTCCTTATAAAGGAATCTGATTTCATGTCGGTCCAATAGGATTTCAATACAATTCCCTAGGTTCAATGAACCTGGGCATACTTGGTAACACATCACAAAAAGCACCATTTAAGTGTTGGCATCGTCAAACAATCGGTGGATGGAAACTCATCACAAAATGTCGGTTGATAACTCAACACAGAATGCCAGTTGATAACTCATCACAGAGCTTTACCGGTTCATACAGAATATCGGTTGCCGATTAGACAAAAATGAAGACTGGTAAAAATGTGTTATGCCGCTTTAATCCTTCGTACCGCTTGGGATCCACAAATCACTTGGGGTCGACATGCCACTTCAGACCGAGAAACACATTTTGCAAAACATCAATATTCTAAAGACTAAGATACACCATACCGGTTGGGACAAATACTGGTTGAGCTCTGGCTTATACATATAAAGGAGATCTCAATGCAAGTGTGTGTCCATCAATGACAATCACAACCTAAACATCAAAAATGCCAATAGTAATTGTCTTCCTCCACCTCCTCCTTGTTGATTAGGATATCTCCTAGGAACATCTTGATATGGTTGGGAATAGGAAGTACTTGCTTTAAGAGTCTACCTCTTTAGGGCAATTACATCATTCATTAACCATTGAATAACAGGATCTGAGGAAGTAGTGGGTTGGGCATTGGATGTTTGTACTTCACGTTTCCATTTGCCTGCAGTGATCAAATCATCCTCTAATTCAACTGCGAGGGTTTTAGCGGCATTCAAATTTGCAACCCTTTGCCTACGAATCAAAAAACTTATTTCAGAGGGCATAGTGTTAATGAAAAAACATTTGAGATTATCATCTGAAGGTTTTTGGTTGACCAGAATCTTGTGTAGAATCTTGTCAAATCTTGCTACGAAGTCCCTCATGGATTCAGGAAGTTCCTTTTTCAACTGGGATAACTGAGCTAGGAGGGAGTGTTCATCTTCAGCTACCTTGAATCTTGCTTCGAATCTTGTCTTAAAATACTGCCAAGTCATTATCACACTATTCGGCAAATGATAAAACCAATTAGCCACCACTCCTGTCAATGTCTGGATAAACAACCTGATAGCCACCTCTTCATGTTGAACCGCTATTACTCCATAGGCTACATTGAAAGCATTCAAATGCTCATCTACAGTGACCGTCCCATCCCCGCTAAATTTGGGCAAATGATCTCTGGCAGCTTTTGGCAAGGGATTAAGGTTCAAACCTAGGTTCAACAGGCCTACAACTGCCCCCCATGGGTTGTTGGCCGCCATTGGGAGTATAATATTAAGAGGAGTAGGATTAAATGAAATTGGTAAGGCAACACCGTGCAAGACCAATGCTTGACAAACTGGAGACACAGGTGATGATGACAAAGGAGATGGAGGTCTACTCCTTGCCCTTCGTTGGGACAAGAAGGTGGGTTGGAAATTTAAATTCTGCAATTCTTCAAAGATGTGATCAAACCCCCCCCCCCCCCATTCTTTGGGATCTAGTATACGACCTGAAGTCCAGTGTGGAACAATCAAGGTAACAAGCGCCTGGGAATCTGGAATTGATTATTAGGGACGTGGATAAAGAAAACTCTAGGAACTACTACCCTTTCAAAGACTAACACAGGCTGATCCGATTGTCTTTCTATTTTGCTAAGAAGTGATAACTCAATGATGAACAAATAGTACCAAACCGGTACTAAGGGGGGGTGAATCGGTACAGACAAAAAAATAACCTAAACCGGCTTGTCAGCAGACACTGTGCATTGACAAACACTGGTCCTTAAACAGAGTACAACCAGCAGAACTCAGAATGACTGAGACAAGCATATACCAGTTGACACTTATCTTCTCATACAATCTAACACTTCATTTCTATTTCACCCTAATACATGAACAAGTAATCTACCATCAAATATGTACATCTTACTGCTAGATCAACATGAATCATTGCTTAACAGAAACCAATCAATGCATCACATGAAGAAGACATCACACATGACACCCATATTTTTCACGTGGAAACCCAACTAGGAAAAACCACGGTGGGGATGAATACCCACAAGCTTGTTTTTGAACTCTTTAGAAGTCCGCTCTGTTAGGAGCCTTGTCCGACTAAAGGCAGATACAACAGGTTTTGTTAGGAACTGATCCTGTTAGGGATCACCCGGTTAAGGGATGGCTACAATACCCGGTTAAGGGTTAAACCCTGTTAAAGGTTACCTTGTTAGAGGATTTCAAGAACTCAATAGCTAAAGGACTTCATAATTCAATAGCTTCAAGTTACCCTGTTAAAGGATTTATAGCAAGCCGATTAAGACTACCCTGACTGTTGAAGTGGTTAAAGTTCAACAGGTATAACAATGATCTGATAATAGCACTCAATGCCAATGCAGATCTGCTTAAGCTCCTCTTCACCTTATGCACTTACACTCTGCAGATATCACTTCTCTCCTCCGGTCTGGCAAGAATCACGTATCTCTTCTCTTAGATACACATTCACAACTTTTGCCAACAACCTCAGACAAAAACATAACATCGACCTTATAGGAAAATAGATAGGTCGGTAGCATAAACCCTAAACCCTAAACCTGTTAGGCAAAGGAATTCAAACGGTTCAATCCTGACCGTTGAGCACACTACATTAAATGCAACTATCTTGATCCAATCTCAAGACATTCTCCATCGTTCATTTTCCACCGATTTCATGGCGGTTGATAACCCATCACATGTTATCACCGTTTACAGACTTCGCACATTCCCGAGGCAGATAGGAACAATCTCCTTCATGCAAGATCCTTCATGTGCACAAGGCTTACGTGGCAACACGATCTGTTCTTCGTTACCATGCTCACTCATCACACAAAGTCACTGGTTGAGCCACACAGACTTGAAGCACTTCAACCAGAAACCCTGAAGTTGAGACCACCAACCGGTAGTCATACACCGCTTCCATGTGTCGGTTTCCATAACCATATGCCGGTTCATCTTAAACAAACACACTGCTTCACTTTGGCACAAATGCTGGTTCTCAGTGTTATACCGGTTCTCACACATTCCGGTTCTCACCTCTTCAGCATATTGACATCAATGACAACATACAATGTCATTATACCCTCATACCGGTTCTTATACTGGTTCATATAATGCCAACAATCTCCCCCTTTGGCATTGATGGAAATATACAAAGATATCTCTCCGCTTCACATCTTCTCCCCAAATTTCTACAGATATCTTCTCTGCTTCACATCTTCTCCCCCTTTGACAACAATGCCAAAGTGGAGGCACAAGCTTCCCTGTTCCATTATGCTGCTCCCCCTGAGAAGTAGCATCCTTCAACACATCAATCCTAAAAAGATTTGATCATGCAATACTTGACTGATGTGGAGCACATCCCTTTAGTTCACCTCCTGAAGGGGTAGCACCCCTAATTCACCTCTCAAGTGGGTAAATGTGGTCTTTGGGAGAGGCTTGGTGAATATGTCTGCTAACTGTTCCTTGCTGGAAACATGTTCCAGTGCAATCTTTTTGTTTTGAACCTTTTCCCTCAAGAAATGATACTTAAGCTCAAAGTGCTTGGTTCTAGAATGTAAAATTGGATTCTTTGAAATATTGATAGCACTTGTGTTATCACAGAATATGCTTACCAGTTCAGATACGGGAACTTTGAAGCCATTTAATACATGCTTCATCCAGATTATCTGCGTGCAGTTCATGAAAGCTGCAACATACTCCGCTTCTGCTGTAGACTAAGAGATACAGCTCTGCTTCTTACTCGTCCATGAGACCAGTCTACCACCAAGAAAGAATGCACCACCAGTTGTGCTCTTTCGATCGTCCACATTACCTGCCCAATCAGTATCTGTGAATACTTTCAAGTTGAAATCATTGCTATATGGGTACCACAATCCATAGTCAACTGTTCCCTTTAGATACCTAAGAATTCGCTTGACTGCAACCAAGTGGGATTCTCTTGGACTCTTCTGGAACCTTGAAATAATGCCAACTGCATAAGCAATATCCAGTATGCTATGCACTACATAATGCAACTTACCAATCATTGATCGATATTCCTTTTCATCAATCAATGCTGAGTCATCCTCTTTGGATAGTTTATGACCGGTCACCATTGGTGTACCAACCGGTTTGCTATCATCCATGCCAAAGGTCTTCAACACCTCTTTGACATACTTGGACTGAGTGATAAAGATTCCATCTTTCGTCTGTTGAATTTGTAGTCCAATGCAGAACTTAATCTCCCCTATGAGTGACATCTCAAACTCCTTTTTCATCTCATCTGCAAACTCATGACTTATCTTGTCATCTCCACCAAAGATAATGTCATCAACAAATACCTCACAGATCAGAATCTGATCACCTTCAGTTTTCAAGTAGATATTGCTATCTTCACTTGTTCTCTCAAATCCAATTCTCACAAGATGGGAGTGCAGACGTTCATACCATGCTCTAGGTGCTTGCTTCAGACCATATAAGGCTTTATGTAGCCTACACACCATGTCACTGTCTTCAGATAGGGTAAATCCATCAGGTTGCTCTATATACACCTCCTCTTCAAGTACACCATTTAGGAATATAGATTTTACATCCATTTGATATACTTTGAATCCTTTAAAAGTTGCATATGCAAGAAGCATATGAACTCCTTCCAATCTGGCTACAAGAGAGAATGTTTCTCCATAGTCTTCTCCTTCTTCTTGGGCATATCCTTTGCACACCAATCTGGCTTTGTTCCTAATCACTGTGCAATCCTCATTCAACTTATTTTTGAAAACGCATTTGGCACCAATGACATTTTTATGCTCTGGTCTAGGTACCAAGGACCATGTACCATTCTTCTCTATCTGGTCAAGTTCCTCTTCCATTGCCTTGATCCAGTCTTCATCTTTATGTGCCTCTTTGAATGACTTAGGCTCAAATTCAGAGATCAAACATGAGCTTTCTTTGACCTTTCTTCTTGTAAGGATTCCAACATCCTTATCTCCTATGATTTGCTTAGGATCATGATTCAACTTGACATACCGAGGAATGGTCTTAACAGATTCCTCTTACTTTTCTTCTTCATCCTCATCTCCATCAGTATCAACATCTACATCTGCCGGTGTAGGAACACTGTTACTGGTACTTGATTGACTGACAACTGGTTCCCAGAAGGATACAACCGGTTCATTTACCGCTTGCTCACTGCCGGTTTCCTTAGTTTTCTCAGAGGTTTCATCAACTCTCACATTGATACTTTCCATAACTCTCTGAGTCCTATTATTGAAACACTTGAGAGCTTTGCTCTTGGTGGAATACCCTAGGAATATTCCCTCATCACATTTCGCATCAAATTTGCTTTGGTGTTCACTCCTCTTGATGTAACATTTGCTACCAAACACTCTAAAGTAGCTAACCACAAGTGTCTTACCGGTCCAATACTCATAAGGAGTTTTATCCTCACCTTTCTTGATGAGTACCCGGTTCATTGTGTAGACTGCAGTGCTCACCGCTTCTCTCCAAAAGGTGTGAGCTACCTTTCCTTGAATCAACATGGTTCTAGCTGCTTCAATCATAGTCCGGTTATTCCTCTCTGCTAGGCCATTCTCCTGTGGAGTCTGGGGGGCAGACAGTTGCCTCTTGATGCCATGTTCTTCACAGTACTTGTTGAATTCACCAGAGGTGAATTCCCCTCCTTGATCAATTCTCAGACACTTGATTCTTTTGCCACTTTCCTTCTCCACTAATGCTTTGAAAGCTTTGAATTTTCCGAAAGCTTCAGACTTATCTTTCAAGAATGTGACCCACATCATTCTTGAGCAGTCATCAGTGAGAATCATGAAGTACCTATCACCATGCACACTCCTAGTTTTCATAGGACCACACAAGTCAGTATGCACAAGATCAAGCAAATTGTCAGTAGTGAAAGTTTTACCTTTAAAGGTTGAGGAAGACATTTTCCCTGACACTCTCTGCACAAGGTATTATCTGGTTTGCTTAGCACCGACAACCCTCTAACTGCCTTGATCTTACTAGCCTTCACAATGTTATCAAAGTTTACATGACAGAGTCTCCTATGCCATATCCAACAATCATCAAATTTAGCCATAAGACATGTACTTATATTTGCATTTAGCTGAAATAGGTTACCTTTGGTTTGCATGTCGATGGCCACAATTTCACCGTTCTTTCCCTTGATTCTGCATACTCCATTGTTGAATTCCAGAGTGAGTCCACTATCATTTAGCTGGGCAACACTCAAAAGGTTGTGTTTGAGACCATCAACCCAATACACATTGTTAGCACTGCTCTTTCCATTTAGAGAGATGGACCCTCTGCCTTTGACCATGCATGGTGCATCATTACCAAAGCAAACCACACCACCATCATACTCTTCCAAGGATAGAAACTTGCTCCGGTCACCAGTCATATGGTGAGAACAACCACTGTCAATGATCCACTCATTGGAATTTTCAAACTGGGAGACAAGAGCTTTCTTGTCTGATACATCTTCCTCGACAACAACAAACACAATGTCTTCATTTTCTTCATCCTCTAACTCCTCATCTGTGACACCTTCATCAACTGCCACAAGACAGTTTCTCCTGTTTCCTCCTTTTAATTTCTTGAACCTTTCTGGTTTGTCCTTGTTATCACCATTAGGATAGTTTACAGCAATATGTCCTATCTGGTTGCAAGAAAAACATTTCAAAGGAAGCTTACCTTTGTATTTACCGGTTCCTTTAGGAAGTTTCCTGGCAAGAAGAGCTTAAAATTCCATTAGAAATTCCTCATCATCCATTACTTTGCCCTGTCTTGTTCCATCACTGGTGCTTACTTCTTTTCCTTTTCTGGATGGTACAACAGAAGCTTTAAAAGCTGATTCAGTCTTTTGAACACTGCCATCAAAACTATTTAACTCATAAGCAGTCAGTTTTGCAATGATGGAGTCTAGGGATACCTTAGTCTTGTCTATTGACCTCAACTCCTGAATAGCTGCAACCCTTATTGCATAGATTGGTAATAAGGATCTCAGAACTTTGCTCACCACAGTGGCATCTTCCATGGTGCCACCTGCACTCTTGATATCTCCGACAACAATTTTGATTCTAATTCCATACTGTTGAATGGTCTCACCTTCAACCATTTGCATGTCTTCAAACTTCCCTCTAAGGCTTTCTTCCTTGGCTCGTTTTACATGCTCATCACTGCCATAGATATTTTCAAGAGCATCCCATACTTCTTTGGGATTTACTTTATCTTGGACATCAATAAACTCAATGTTAGATAAACTACTAATTAGGGCTTCCATGACTTGCCCATTCTTCTGCATTTCTCTCTTTTGGTCATCGGTAAGAGTACCGGTAGGGGCTACATAGGCATTCTCAACATAGCTCCAATGTTGAGCACCCATGCTTCTGATGTATATCTTCATTCTGTCTTTCCATATACTAAAATTATCTTTGTTGAACTTTGGACCTTCCCTCTTCACCATTTCAATAGGATCTTTTCCTCAAGCGGTTAAGCTTACAACACAGAGGACCTGAAGGTTTGCTCTGATACCAATTGATAACTCAATGATGAATGAATAGTACCAAACTGGTACTGAGAGGGGGGGGGGGTGAATCAGTACAAACAAAAACATAACCTAAACCGGCTTGTCAGCAGACACTATGCATTGACAGACACCAGTCCTTAAACAGAGTACAACTGGCAGAACTCAGAATGACTGAGACAAGCATATACCGGTTGACACTTATCTTCTCATACAATCTAACACTTCATTTCTATTTCACCCTAATACATGAACAAGTAATCTACCATCAAAGATGTACATCTTACTGCTAAATCAACATGAATCATTGCTTAATAGAAAACAATCAATGCATCACATGAAGAAGACATCACACATGACACCCATATTTTTCACGTGGAAACCCAACTGGGAAAAACCACGGTGTGGATGAATACCCACAAGTTTGTTTTTGAACTCTTTAGAAGTACGCTCTGTTAGGAGCCTTGTCTGGTTAAAGACAGATACAACAAGTTTTGTTAGGAACCGATCCTGTTAGGGATCACCCGGTTAAGGGATGGCTACAATACCTGGTTAAGGGTTAAACCCTATTAAAGGTTACCTTGTTACAGGATTTCAAGAACTCAATAGCTTCAAGTTACCCTGTTAAAGGATTTATAGCAAGCTGGTTAAGACTACCCTATTAAGGGATTTCATGACTGTTGAAGTGGTTAAAGATCAATAGGTATAACAATGACCTGATAATAGCACTCAATGCCAATGCAGATCCGCTTAAGCTCCTCTTCACCTTTTGCACTTACAGTCTGCAGCTATCACTTCTCTTCTCCGGTCTGGCAAGAATCACGCATCTCTTCTCTTAGATACACATTCACAACTTTTGCCAACAACCTCAGACAAAAACATAACATTGACCTTATAGGAAAATAGATAGGTTGGTAGCATAAACCCTAAACCCTAAACCTGTTAGGCAAAGGAATTCAAATGGTTCAATCCTGACTGTTGAGCACACTGCATTAAATGCAACTGTCTTGATCCAATCTCAAGACATTCTCCATTGTTCATTTTCCACCAATTTCATGGCGGCTGATAACCCATCACACGTTATCACCTTTACAGACTTCGCACATTCCTAAGGCAGATAGGAACAATCTCCTTTATGCAAGATCCTTCACGCGCACAAGGCTTACGTGGCAACATGATCTGTTCTTTATTACCATGCTCACTCATCACACAAAGTCATTGGTTGAGCCACACAGACTTGAAGCACTTCAACCGGAAACCCTGAAGTTGAGACCACCAATCGGTAGTCATACACCGCTTCCATATGCCGGTTCCCATAACCATATGCCGGTTCATCTTAAACAAACACACTGCTTCACTTTGGCACAAATACCGGTTCTCAGTGTTATACCGATTCTCACACATGCCGGTTCTCACCTCTTCAGCATATTGACATCAATGACAACATACAATGTCATTATACCCTCATACCGGTTCTTATACCGGTTCACATAATGCCAACAAGAAGAGCACTTATTCTATCATATTCTGCTCGACTCCTTCTATGCCTCCAGGCTAGAGTATCCAGCTTTGAGGTAATGTTACTTTGTTCCTCTTGTACCCAGTTTAAATTTGGTTGCAAGACAGGCAAAAACCCTTCAAGAGGCAATACCATTTATGAAGAACAGAGTACAATATAATGACGATCTTGTTTTAAAACCAATTATTCTCTTTCCTCCCCAGCAGAGTTGCCAAAAATCTGTTGGTAAACAAATTTGTCTTCCATTATTTGTTCAATCTTTAAGCACAGCGGATCATAAAAAAGACAATTTTTCTACCAAACAGTTGGAAAATCATTATATGGCTAACCTCTGAATTAAGGTACAGCTCCCTCTAGTAAATATTCGATTGGCTCCAAATTACACACAATCAATAGAATGCTTTTCACCAGAAAGCACTTAAAGGCAATTGCATACACTAGTCAATACAAAATGAATGCAAGCACTGATCCATATATAACTTTTTATATAAAGCCGACAGACTTCATACGAACACTAAAACAAAATGAAAAGCTTATAAAGATGAAATTTGCCAATAGTTTTCTGCACACATAGAAAGTATAACAGCCCCTTCTTCGAAATGGATTTACATAGGAATCAAACTTCAAATATCAAACACACAGATTTAAAATCGAAAATATCTATTAACAAGATTTTGCATTCACCTATGGTCATCCACTTTCTACATACACAAAATGTTTTTAGCCAATCTTAAAGATAGTCTTTTCAAAAACTTAGTGAACCCATTCAAAGTCATTACAAAACATATTTATAGGTCACCAGACCAATAGTTCTTTTAACCAAAGTAAAATTAACTTGGAAGAGGTATTAGAAAGCAACCTTAACTGCATAACCGAAACTAAGGAAAATATCTAGACTCGTTGGCAAACAACTGCCAACAGTGCTCGTCATGTTGTCTGCTCAGTTTCGGTGTGATTGCTCGAGTTGGTGTCTTGGACAAACACCATCACCGCCTTCGCCGCGCTCCACTCTCGATGCACTTTTGAAAACTCCTGGATTACAGTTACATGCGGCAAACTGATATGAATTACACTCTGCTTCCAGAGCTCCTTCTTTCTCTTCACCATCTGCACTTTATCTCTGTGGGAATCTAGGTGATTGAGACAAATAGTGAGCATCGATTCCACTTTAGAGATCCTCGTAAAGTCTTCCATTGACAAGGATTTCTCCATCTTGATTTGTCTGATGTGGCTGCTAAACTAGTTAATCATCTCCGTAGTATCTTTCAGGGTTTCGCTATCTTCTTTAAGTAGTTGATCATCCATGCAATGTAAGTCCTTTTGCATGGTCGCCCTGAAGGCCGTTAATGCACCACGTAGACTGGCCGACTCATTATAACCCTATTCAATAATTTGGTTGTGCCACTCAATACTCTCCTTGCAAGTAAACATTACATCTTCATTTAATCCTGACACTTGATTCTCAGCAAGAAAGTTCATTAGACCATAACGTTGAATATCACACATCTGTTTTGAAATCACAACCCACTTAGATTTCTCTTTCTGCCACGAGACCAAGTCGAAGTCCAATGCTTTGGTGACCTCGTTGGCATCTTTGAAAATCTGGACCAAATCCGTTATGTAATTGGTTGCCTGATGCATGATCGAGGTGGGCCATTCTGAGAAAACCTCGGCAATCATCCTGTTTCGTTGACCTTCATCAAGGAATTTTTGATTATCGGGTGATTTCGGACTAAATGGTCCCAAATTTTGGGACAATGGTAATGGGCTGGTGCAAGAGCACCTAGCTTCTTTTCAAGCTTCATTTCATCATAGGTTTGATAGCAAGTTTAATTTTTATTAGCTTTGAGTTGGAAAGTTTGTCTAAGATGTTTTTGAGTTGTTCTAGGTTGTTTGGATGGGTTTTGAACTCATTGTGTGGTTTTGGTTTCCTCTTTTCATCTTTTTGCTCAAAGTTGCCAGTTTGGAGTTGCCTGGCAAAATGATGTAAAAGACAACGAGTCACTGTTTTGGAGTTGATTTCCATTCACTTGCTTACTCTCCACCATACATTGGAGTTTGTAAAGCTTTATACCTCCTTCTATTTGTTTGCAAACAAGATCAAGGAGTGGTTTTTGACCCTACCCATGGGTTTTGAGGTTGCCAAGATCAATTAATGATCTTTTAGGCAAAGTAGTAACGCCCAGCTGGCTGTCACAGTCAATTATGACTAATTTTTACACTTTTGTTGAAGTTGTTTATGCTATCTTCCTCTTCCAAATAGCAGGTACGAAGGACAACAAGCATCCAAAGATAGGGCATTAATAAAGAGAATAAATCAGACCTTTGGGAAAGAGTTTTGATAGTGTAAAGTGTAGGTCCAAAGTGAAAAAGCAGTGAAAGGGCAAAAATGCAGTCATATTTAACTTGACAGTGAACAACTTATTGTTTTGTAATTGCCTAATGCCTTTTTGTGTAGGGCTAATGTGATTCTCTTGCGTCTCTAATGATAGACATGTTCTCATGTTCTAGAATGTAATTGGTTTTCATACTAAAGATGTGTTTGTAGAAAGCAAGAAAGGAAAAGTTGTCAATGTTGCATACTCCTTATGATCAACTTTTGTAAACCTTGTTCTCTAACCCTTGGAAGGTGTAAAAACTGTCTTTTCATGGCCTAATTAGCATGTAACATGGTAGAACCAAGTTTGTATGGTTCACATTTAAGGTCTCTAACTTGTTAGTCAATGTTTGCCACCAAAACCCTTGCAAACCCTCCTTTTTGCACCCATTTTTGGGACAGTCATGGAGAAGGCCCAATGGAACCCAAAACCTAGAAAATATTCAAGAACTCCCAAAAGGGTATCCTTATATGAGATTATTTTAGTCTGGAAGTCCATCGTTGGAGCAAGGCTAATTCCTTGTAGCCCGTTTTAGGCCTCAAAATTGGTTTTTTTGTCAAATCGAGTACACAAATGGAGGATGTAAAGCCTAAAACCCATCAAATCTAGTTGAGACAAGTTGTTCTTGCATACATTTAACATATTTGGTGAGGTAGACTCCATAAGTTGGTTTGTAGCACTTGTGAAGGATCACTACACTCCAAAACGTAGAAGGCCAAAGACACCCATGGGGGTATAATTTGACACAAACTTGCAATCCAATAAAAGGAGACCTTGTGCAGTCAGAGAATAGATCAGGAATAGAGGGAATGAATCCCAATTGAGTGAGCAAGGTGTTAGATTACTAAGCCAACAACTATGGAGTTGAAGCCCTTGAGCAACCAAGAAGTGTTTGACTTAGGGAGGTAGAACAGGGAGAGTTGTTAGGTTGCCTTTGAGCTTTTTGCACTCTGATTTTGGTGGCTACACCTTGAAACTAGCAAAGGACCTATCACCTAATAACATACAAGCCTATTGGGCAACCCACTTGCACTACCTCCCTATCATAGTGGTATCAGAGCACAGTTACACTTGGGAAGAAGTGGCAATTTGGCAACCATGGTGACAAATGCAGAGTTAGCCAAGAAAGTGGAAGATCAGGAAGAAGAAAATAGGTTACTTAGAGAGAAGCTAAACCTCCTAGAGCAGAAATTGGGAGAAGTAGAAGTGAAGGCAGATGAAGCCAACAATGAGATAGAAGGAACATAAGGCAGGGGTAAGCTATTAGCTATAGAGGACGAAACCCCTATACTAGACCCTGTGATAGAGAATGAACCCTTTTTGAAAGCCTTGAAGGCTATGAGTGGGAGAACACTAGAAGGAGTCTCACTATTCAGTGGTAAAATGGACCTAGAAGTGGTCATGGAGTGGGTTGAGGGTCTTGAGAACCATTTTGAATGTGATGGTGTGACAGAGGCCCAGAAAGTGAAGGTGGCTAAGTCCAGATTGAGAGGAGCTGCCTTAACATGGTGGAAGTTCATTCATGATGAACGTGAGAAAGAAGGCAAAAAGCCCATAGCAACTTGGAAGGGAATGTTGTCCTGGATCAGAGAGACTTACATTCTTGAGGACTATTGAACACAACTTCATAGGAAAAGGCAAAACCTTAGGCAAAAAGAGTTAGATGTCAATACCTACACCGAGGAGTTTCAGAAGCTATGCCTTAGGTCAAAGATCCAAGAGGATGAAAATGTCAAGGTTGCTAGGTATCTCAATGGCTTGAGATGGAACATTCAGGAAGAGTTAAGTTTGTTGTGTCCTACAATAGTCCATAAGTGCTATCAACTTACACTTAAGGTAGAGGAAAGGAGTAGGAAGAAGCAAGAGCAACATAACAGAGGTAGAGGAAGAGGCAGAGATGGTAGAGGCCATAGAGATAGTTTTGGGGGAAGACACATAGATCAAAGGTCCCGGGGAGAATCTAAACTTATAGGGCAAAGTGGGGATTCTTAGAGAAAGCCCAACTATAGGGGTAGGGGATCAAGCAACCCAGGAAGGGGTAGATCTAGTGGACTAGGTAGAGGGTCTTACTTCTCCACCATGAAATGCTATAACTGTCAGAAATTGGGTCATCCTACTTATAGGTGTCCAGAAAAGCCTAGTTCTTCCCATGGAGGTGAAAAGAGGGTGAACTATGTTCAGGAGGAAGGAAGTAGTACAAGAACTCCAACAATGAACCTAACACCCGAAGATGGTGAGAGTCTAATGATGAGGAGAGTATTGATGCAAGAACCTCACAAGTGTGAAGTGTCTCAGAGAAGAGCATTGTTTAGGATCAAGTGCAAAATATTGGGCAAGGTATGTAAGGTGGTTATAGATTCAGGTTCCACAGATAACATTATCTTAGAGGAGGCAATTAGCAAATTGAACCTACCTAGAATGAAACACAATGAACCCTACAAGGTAACCTGGTTAAACAAGGGGCAACATGTCCTAGTTAATGAACAAGCATGGGTAGACTTCAACATAGGTGAATATAAGAATAGGATACTATGTGACATCCTTCCTATGGATGCTTGCCATCTACTATTGGGTAGACCTTGGCAATTTGACAGAAAGGCACACCATGATGGTGAAAAAAACACATATTCCTTTCAAAAGAATGGCATTGTTTACAAAATATAGTCCCTTAGTGAAGAGACAGAGAACAACAAACCACAGGCACCTAAAGTGTTATTAGTCAATGAAAAAGAGTTCATCCAAACCATGAAAGAGGGAGATGGGATTGGTTATGCACTTGTAGTGAAACCTAAGGAGGAGAAGAAAGACAAACAAGTTGAGATCCCACAAAAAGTGCAGCAAATTCTTGATAACTTTAAGAGCATCATCAGTGATGGACAACAAGCAACATTACCTCCTCCTAGAGCCATTAGTCATCAAATTGACTTTATACCAAGAGCTTCTTTGCCAAACAAAGCAGCATATAAGATGACTCCTGAACAGAACAAAGAGGTAGCTAGGCAGATTCAAGAGTTGTTGGATCAAGGGTTAATAAGAAAGAGTATAAGTCCTTGTGCCGTACCTACAGTGTTAGCACCTAAGAAAGGGGGAACATGGAGACTATGCACAGATTCCAGAGCCATAAACAAAATCACAATAAGGTACATATTCCCTATTCCCAGAATAGAAGATTTGATGGATTGTTTAGGGGGTGCAAGGTATTTCACAAAAATAGACTTAAAGAGTGGTTACCATCATATAAGAATAAAAGAGGGTGATGAGTGGAAAACAACTTTTAAAACAAATGAGGGTCTTTATGAATGGTTGGTTATGCCTTTTGGACTCTCTAATGCTCCCAGTACCTTTATGAGGCTAATGAATTAAGTATCGCAGGATTTTCTTGGTAAGTTTATGGTAGTCTACTTAGATGATATTCTCATTTTTAGTAAGACTAAAGAGGAGCATTTGAAACACTTAGCCATTGTTTTGCAAAGATTATCTGATGAGCAGTTAACCATAAATCTTGAGAAATGTGATTTTATGAAATAAGAGCTAGTCTATCTTGGTTTTGTTGTGTCCAGTGGAGATCTTAAGATGGATCAATCCAAAGTTGCAGTCATAACAAGTTGGCCAACCCCAAAATCAGCCAGTGAAGTTAGGAGTTTTCATGGTCTAGCCTAGTTTTACAGAAAATTTATCAAAGGGTTCAGCGAGATTTGTGCACCCATGTTAGATACAATAAAGGGTGGTCATAAGGTTGAGTTTCTATGGACAGAAGTAGCCAATAAGGGGTTTGAGTTACTCAAAACTAGAGTTGCTACACAACCAGTGTTAATCCTTCCTAGGTTTGATAAGCTCTTTACAATAGAATGTGATGCCAGTCATCTTGCATAGGTGCAGTCTTGAGTCAGGATAATAGACCAGTTGCTTTCTTTAGTGAGAAACTGAATGATGCAAAGAAAAAGTACTCATCCTATGATTTAGAGTTATATGCATTGGTGCAGGCACTCAGGAAGTGGAGGCATTACTTGCTCCCTAAAGAGTTTGTTGTGTATACAGACAACCAGGCAGTCAATTTTCTGAATTCTCAGGATAAACTCAACCATATGCATGTGAAATGGGTAGAATACCTACAAGCATATACTTTTACTCTTAAGCACAAGAAAGGCCAATGTAACAAAGTAGCTAATGCTTTGAGTAGGAGATTGTTGACTATTCAGGAGATTCAAGTTAAGAGTATTGGTATTGATTTCTTCCAAGATTTGTATCCTAATGATGATGATTTTGCTACTGCTTATAAAGTTTGTCATGCTTTTAAGAATCATTTCCATAGTGAGTATGCTATACATTGTAGAATGGTTTGTTATTCAGGGGAGGACAGTTGTATGTTCGTAAAGGTTCCATGAGAGAAAATCTTATCCAAGAGAAACACAATGGGTGTTTGAGTGGCCATTTTGGTCTCAATAAGACCTTAGAGCTGGTTCAATGCTTCTATTACTATCCTAAGATGCAGAGAGATGTCCGAAGGTATGTTGAGCAGTGCATGGTATGTCAGAAGGCCAAAGGTAATAGCACTAATGCTGGTTTATATCAGCCACTTCCCATTCCTTCTAGGCCATGGGAGTGCATCAGTATGGATTTTGTTGTGGGTTTACCAAAGACAAAAGCAGGGCATGATAGTATTTTTGTGGTTGTTGACAGATTCAGTAAAATGGCTCACTTTATACCTTGCAAAACTACTAATGATGCTAGTCATATTGCTTTCCTTTTCTTTAAAGAAGTTGTCAAGATACATGGTTTGCCATCTAGTATTGTGTGAGATAGAGATGTTAAGTTTTTGGGTCATTTTTGGAAGACTTTGTGGAAGAAATTGGGTACTAACTTGTCTTTTGGCTCAGCTTATCATCCACAGATAGATGACCAAACAAAAGTGGTGAATAGAACATTGGGTAATCTACTTAGATGTCTCACTAAGGAGTATGGACAAAGCTGGGATTAGCGCATTCCATAGACAGAATTTACCTATAATGATAGTGTAAACAGATCCACTGGTAAGAGTCCATTTTAGATTGTTTATGGTATGCATCCAAGAGGTGTTTTTGAGTTACATGATGTGACTAACTTGCAACATGTTAGTGGGACAACAGAGGATATGGCACAGTCTCTGAAAGAGATCCATGAACAGGTTAAGCAGTCTTTGTAGGACACCACAACAAAAGTCAAGGCAAGGGTGGATGCTTCAAAGAGGGATGTCCAATTCTCAGTTGGAGATTTTGTGATGGTGCATCTCAACAAGTCCAGATTGCAAAAGGGCGTTCCTACCAAGTTACAGATGAGAAGAATAGGACCTTGCAGGATTTTGGCTAAGTATGGTCCTAATGCTTATAAGGTTGATTTACCTGCTGATATTTGCTTGTTTCCTATCTTTAATGTTGCAGATTTGGTACCTTTCAAGGGGAAGCCTCTAGAAGAGACTCAGAGAGCTTTAGAAATTTCATATTCCCTTTCTGATCTATCTCTCCCCTCTTCTTCTTTTCCCATTCCTGAATAAGTACTTGACTCCAGATCATCAAGAAGACTAGATAACATACCTATTTTGAACATTTAATCAAGTGGAAAGATCAACCAGCCTCTGAAGCCACTTGGATAGCTGAAAGTGACTTCCACAAGGCTGGTATTCCTCTCTCTTTTCTGCCCAAAGGAGTCACATGACTTCTTTGTCACCGGGGGAGTATGGTGCAGGAGCACCTAGCTTCTTTTCAAGCTTCAAGTCATCACAGGTTTGATAGCAAGTTTAATTTGTATTAGCTTTGAGTTGGAAAGTTTGTCTAAGATGTTTTTGAGTTGTTCTAGGTTGTTTGGATGAGTTTTGAACTCATTGTGTGGTTTTGGTTTCCTCTTTTCATCTTTTTGCTCAAAGTTGCTAGTTTGGAGTTGCCTGGCAAAATGATGTAAAAGACAACGAGTCACTGTTTTGGAGTTGATTTCCATTCACTTGCTTACCCTCCACCATACATTGGAGTTTGTAAAGCTTTATACCTCCTTCTATTTGTTTGCAAACAAGATCAAGGAGTGGTTTTTGACCCTACCCATGGGTTTTGAGGTTGCCAAGATCAATTAATGATCTTTTAGGCAAAGTAGTAACGCCCAGCTGGCTGTCACAGTCAATTATGACTGATTTTTACACTTTTGTTGAAGTTGTTTATGCTATCTTCCTCTTCCAAATAGATGGTATGAAGGACAACAAGCATCCAAAGATAGGGTATTAATAAAGAGCACAAATCAGACCTTTGGGAAAGAGTTTTGACAGTGTAAAGTGCAGGTCCAAAGTGAAAAAGCAGTGAAAGGGCAAAAATGCAATCATATTTAACTTGACAGTGAACAACTTATTGTTTTGTAATTGCCTAATGCCTTTTTGTGTAGGGCTAATGTGATTCTCTTGTGTCTCTAATGATAGACATGTTCTCATGTTCTAGAATGTAATTGGTTTTCATACTAAAGATGTGTTTGTAGAAAGCAAGAAAGGAAAAGTTGTCAATGTTGCATACTCCTTATGAGCAACTTTTGTAAATCTTGTTCTCTAATCCTTGGAAGTTGTAAAAACTGTCTTTTCATGTCCTAATTAGCATGTAACATGGTAGAACCAAGTTTGTATGGTTCACATTTAAGGTCTCTAACTTGTTAGTCAATGTTTGCCACCAAAACCCTTGCAAACCCTCCTTTTTGCACCCATTTTTGGGACAGTCATGGAGAAGGCCCAATGGACCCCAAAACTAAGAAAATATTCAAGAACTCCCAAAAGGGTATCCGTATATGAGATTCTTTTAGTTTGGAAGTCCATCGTTGGAGCAGGGTGAGCACAAATCTCCAAAAGGAGGGCTAATTCCTTGTAGCCCGTTTTAGGCCTCAAAATTGGTTTTTTTGTCAAATCGGGTACACAAATGGAGGATGTAAAGCCTAAAATCCATCAAATCCAGTTGAGACATGTTGTTCTTGCATACATTTAACATATTTGGTGAGGTAGACTCTATAAGTTGGTTTGTAGCACTTGTGAAGGATCACTACACTCCAAAATGTAGAAGGCCAAAGACACCCATGGGGGTATAACTTGACACAAACTTGCAATCCAATAAAAGGAGACCTTGTGCAGTCAGAGTATAGATCAGGAATAGAGGGAATGAATCCCAATTGAGTGAGTAAGGTTTTATATTACTAAGCCAACAACTATGGAGTTGAAGCCCTTGAGCAACCAAGAAGTGTTTGACTTAGGGAGGTAGAACAAGGAGAGTTGTTAGGTTGCCTTTGAGGTTTTTGCATTCTGATTTTGGTGGCTACACCTTGAAACTAGCAAAGGACCTATCACCTAATAACATACAAGCCTATTGGGTAACCCACTTGCACTACCTCCCTATCATGGGTTGTTCTGCAAAGCATGAATATACTGGGCCATTTGCATTAAACTTTGTTTTAACTCAACCTTGTCTCTCTCGTCCTTCCAAGTACAAGAGATAATTCATTTAGTCGAAGTCTCCAGATGCTTCACATCTACAACTCTAGTTCTGACCCCCAAATCAATTTGTTCAACAATGTAGTCTGCTTCTGAAGCTGTAACAACATCTTTGTTGGACTCGGGTCTAGCAATGTCTGTAGTCCAATGCTTCGTGCTCTCATCAAAATCAATCATAGCCTCTATTTTTAAATTTTTGGGCTTTGTAGACCTTCCCAGACATTTACTCACGATGTCCTCCATTGATACTGAAATTGGAACAACATTCCTTTTCCTGGTGATTGAATCACTTAACCATTTTGGTGCTAGAGTCAGTTCTTTTGAAGGCATGGGTGGAAATCCTGTTGAGGATGGTGGTGTGGCATGGTCTGTATCAGACTAGATTTCAAGTGTCCCTGGGTCCTGGAAAATAGTATCTATGTCAATTGAAACCTTGTCTGCTTTGGGAACAGGGGATGTCATCTTGCACAGTGTTTCCTCTTCGTCCAAATCCAGAATGAGATGAGAAGCCGGCGGCTGGAAACTCTTCTTGGACCTTGACCTGGTAATTTGACCACCAATAGAAAGCTCAACCCCGATGTCAAGTTTCTCTTCTTTAATCCTTGCCTATCCTTTTCCTGCATCAGAAACAAGAATGTTAGTTAAAACATAAGTTTTACTTGCGGTACTTCTCTTCCCACTTTTGCTTCTTGAACTGGTTGCTCGTATCGGATGAAATCGACAACTCCTAAGCCAATCTTCTATCTTGCGAATTACATTGAAGGTGCATGTTTGAATACTATCCCCCATCTTCTTGCTCCAATCCACTTCTGGAAGAGGTTCATCATGGACCCACTTCATAAACTCTGAATCAAGCATGTCTTCATCATTAGTGGTGATATCTTAGGTATCCATTGGCAATCTCATGTCATGAATTTGTTTCAAAGTTAATCTGGACCAACTCCTTCTTCGTACTTCAAATTCATCCTGGCAACCCTCCCAATAATTCTCCAACTGAGGAACATGCTGATCAGGTACAATCTTCTTCACATTCTGAGTAATGAAACCCTTACTATCAAAGTTATCCCTTTTCCCAAAGGTCTTCAAATGAAACCTTTTAAATTCTAGTTCAAGATTCAGTGCATCAGAGATTGACCTACAGCTATAATGGCCTAAATCAATGGGAAAATCCCCACTTGTGTCGGAGTCCTCACCGTAATCCTTTGCGACATAGGCAAGCTATCTAGAAACTTTGATCAAAATGTAGGAGTCTGAAACATACCTGGGTAGTCTAAAGGGTTCACCTTTAAATCCTCCAACTCTTAGGTAAGTCAAGTGGCTGAACTGTATAAAGAAACTGTCGTATATATTAACAAGTTCAATTGCTTCTACAGACATTCTTCTGTGTAAGTTAGCCTATAATTCAAAGGTCAGCTTTCAAGCGAAAACATCATTCCAATGGAGATAATCATCAACATGCCCTTTCAAAGTCAGATTAGGATGATACTCATAAATTCTCATGCCTTGAACCCATTTTACATGAGACAATCTAGACCATTCTCTCACACAGGCAAGCATATATAACAGATAGGAGGACATATAAAAATTACGCATCCCAAGATAATTACTCAAACCTTTGTGTAACCTTTCCTTGATGACAGTCCCCCAGTCGATGAACCGACTTCTATCTAGAGTGACCTGGATGAAGAAATACATCCAGTCTTCCCAGTAAAAAGAGTGGGAATTACCCTTTACCCTGCTCAACAGTATTACCATGTCTTGGATTGTAGGAATTAAATGTTGATGGGTTAGAGGTCTCGGCAGCCTCGAGCCCCCTTTTTGGAATCTTAGGAGCCAATTCCGTGCAATAATAGTTCTATAATACTGCTCTTTCTCAGAGAAAATTCCATAGGATTTACCAATGGTCCAATCTTCATAGGGTTCCTGGTGTGGGATACCCATGGCTACCATTACTGTCTGTCTATCAATGGACAACAAGACTTCACCATCATTTTTCTTTATGCATCTATTACCCTTGTCATAATGATTCATACATTCTAAGACTAACTCAGGGAAAGGAGCAGCTGTGGGAAAGGCAGCTGCTTCTAATAATCTGCTCTGTGCTACATCTCTCATCATGGGGTCTACGGCTGAATTCCTTACTCTTTCTAGAAAAACATCTAAATCCAGCTGAACTAACGCTATATCACCTAACTCTGGTAAAGATCTTACAAGGGAAGATGAGCTCATCAATTTGGGCAAAATAGGCCTCATGTTTAGTTTGTGGTTTTCCCCAATTAATCCTAGGCAAAGAAGGAAAGTGGAAACAGAAACAAGCAGCTAACAGAATACCCAGATCTTTAAAACAAACTGCAACAATTTAGAAAGTTGTTGAACATACCTTCGTCTGTCCTCTGTAAACCTCTATCACAGCCTATTTCTCCCACTCCGAAAACTCCTTCTCAAAACCTTCTCAAGAAAATAATAATCCTGACGAGACAACTGCTCAGTTTTAAAGTCGAGAAAATCTTACCCATCATTACTAAAAGCTGCCTTCATTACTCCTCGTTTGTGTGACCTTACTTTGAAATGATTGTCCTGAAGCATGCCTTAAATGTTAAGTCACTTCACTTCTGACACAGTGGATCCTCACACATACTTGCCATAAATGGCAGATTTCAAACCATTATAGAAAGAATATTCCTCCCCTTGGCGGTCGTTTATCATGTTCTGAAAGTCCGCGCCATCACCACGTGGCAAGTCACATGTCTTCCAAGAAACCTATACATAAAAATCTAAACCCTGCGAAACAATCACAACACAACACTAACATGACAAATCTTGAACTTTGAACCTTGAACCAAAAAGGTTCAAGTTCAAGGTTCGGAGAATGCAAAATGCCAACAAGGACTAGTAAAATTTAAAATCACGCGGGAGGAAAAAAAAACATTCAAAACAACGCCCGTTGAACTTTGAACCTTGAACCAAAAAGGTTCAAGTTCAAGGTTCAAGTTCAACGCAGTGAAACTTAACAATGACCAAATTACATGAGCAAAACTTAAGCAAATATCTTGACCAATGAATTGGATAAGCATTACTTCAAACGAGGACGCATATGGAATGGAAATTTTATATGGGCCCAACACTAATGCACCTAGTACTTTCATGAGGTTGATGAATGAGGTATTGAAGAAATTATTGGGTAAGTTTGTTATTGTTTACTAGGATAAATTCTGATTTTCAGTAAGACAAAAGAGGAGCATTTTTTGCATTTGAGACAAGTTTTATAGAGGTTGAGAGAAGAAAATTTGTTGATAAACCTTAAGAAGTGTACTTTTATGAAGGTAGAGTTAGTCTATTTGGGATTTGTGATATCTACTGATGGATTAAAGATGGACCCTGAGAAAGTGAAAGCAATTGTTGAGTGGCCTACACCGGAAAGCATTGGAGAGGTAAGATCATTTCATGGGTTGGCTAGTTTCTATGAGAAGTTCATTAGAAATTTGAGTTCAGTATGTAACCCTATGATCGAGCCCATGAGAGGAGATAAGAAGGAATTCAAGGGAACCACCAGAGCAAACAAAAGTCTTGAGTTATTGAAGTAGAAAGTGACTGAGTAGCCTGTGTTGGTTTTACTGGATTTCAATAAGGTATTTCAAGTTGATTGTGATGCAAGTGGAACAACAATAGGAGCAGTCTTAAGTCAAGAAGGGAGAGTAGTAACCTATTTCAGTGAGAAGTTGAATGATGCTAGGAGGATATATTCACTGTATGATCAAGAATTATATGCCATAATTCAAGCCTTGAAGAAGTGGAGACATTACTTATTGCCTAAGGAGTTTGTATTATATAAAGATCATCAAGCCTTGCAGTATTTGAATAGTCAGAGTAAGTTGAATTAGAGACATATGAGAAGGGTAGAATTTTTGCAGAGTTACACCTTTGTGTTGAAGCATAGGAGTGGGAAATCTAACAAATTTGCTGATGCATTGAGTAGGAGAAGGAATCTTCTAACTGAGATGAGAATGATAGTGTTAGGATTTGAAGAATTGAAGACCTTGTATGATGATGACCTTGATTTTGAAAAACCTTGGAAAGTATGTAGAGAACCGGTTATGGCAGATAGGAGTAAGTGGTTGGACCATTTCATGCAGGATGGGATGTTATTCAAAGGAGTTTAGTTGTGCATACCTAAGAGTTCTATGAGGGAGAACTTGATTAAGGAGAAACATAGTGGAGGATTAACCAGACACTTTGGTGTTGAAAAAGCAACAACCTTGGTGAGTGAGCAATACTTTTGGCCCCAGATTCATAAGGATGTTAAGAAATATATGCAAATTTGTAGAGTTTGTCAAGTTGCAAAGGGTAGTAGTCAGAATGTGGGACTGTATAAACCTTTGATAGTACCGGGTAGACATTGGGAGGATATAAGCATGAATTTCATACTAGGATTACGTAGGACACAGAGAGGGAATGATTCAATATTTGTGGTGGCAGATAGATTCTCTAAGATGGCTCATTTCATACCTTGTAAGAAGATATCAAATGTAGTGCATGTAGCAGACCTATTTTTCAAGGAGATTGCGAGATTGCATGGATTACCTAAGAGCATAGTTTCAGGCATAGACACTAAGTTTGTTGGTTACTTTTGGAGAACACTTTGGAAGAAGATGAAGACAAATTTGCAATTCAGTTCTACTTTTCATCCATAGACTGATGGACATATAAAGGTAGTGAACTGGAGCTTGGGAAATTTACTGAGATGTCTAGTTGGAGATAAAAACCAGAAGTTGAGATTTGATTTTAGCACAATCAGAGTTTTCCTACAATAATTCAGTAAATAGGAAGACTGGAAAAACACCTTTTGAGATAGTTATCGGAGTACATCCTAGAGGTATATCATACTTAAGGGATATTAGTAGTGATGACCAGAGAAGTTTAGAAGCAGAGGATTTTGCAGATCACATGGCAACCTTGCATATTTAGGCTAAACAACATTTGGAGGACATGAACAACAAATATAATGAAAAGGCAGATGAGAAAAGGAGACATAAGGAATTTGAAGTTAGTGATGAAGTGATGGTGTATTTGAGAAAAGAGATATTCTTGGTTGGAACCTATAACAAGTTAAGATGAAGAGGTTTGGACCTTGTAAGATCTTGAGGAAATTCATTTCTAGAAATGCATATGAAGTGGAGTTACCGGATAGTCTAAGTATTTCACCGGTGTTCATTATTGCAGACCTTCATGAGTGTCATGAACCAGAATTCAATGAAGATGACATAGCAGACTTGGAGAAACAATTGCCCCGGAAGGAACCAGATCAGATTGAAGACATTTTGGATAGTAGGATTGGGCGCAGTACCCAGAGCAATCAGTATCAAGAGTACCTGGTGAAGTAGAAAGGCAGACCATTTGAAGATTCATCTTGGATTTCTCAGGCAAAGGTAGACTGCCTTGGTTTTCCTTTGACCCAAGCAAAGTGAGGGACTCACTTTTTCAACAACCTGGGATGTTTGATGTAAGAGCATCCTCGGTTCATGGAAATCTTGCATCAACCAAAAATATTTCCTTTTGTTTTTGCTTTATGTTTGCAGTGTCAACATTTCTTTCTGTGTGTACCGGTTTTGGCTCATTGAAACCTATGGAGGCGGATTCTACTTGAAGACTAGATCATCCTTCTTATTTCTAGACCGCATCACCTTTGGATCATTTTCCGGAAAGATATCGGTACTAGTTTTCCATGTCAGTTTCTTGTTACTGGTTGACAGTTCTTTGTTACCGGTTGCTTGGACCTATTTTGGGCGATCTATCGGAACCCCTTCCGAAGCTTGCAGAATCTTGAGCGTTGATTATGATGTTCCTTAGCGTGTGGCCGACCTTTTCCCGTGATCTACACTTCATCCTTTGAATTTTATGGAGGAATCTCTTGGTGGAGGCCGACCTTGTTGGTTTTACTCGTTAGGTCTTGTTCTTCAAGTTTTGATCCCTTTTTGGCCAACTAGATTCCCTTGTATTATATATATCACTGTAATTAGACATTAGAAGGTAGCGAGAATTTTAGAGATAAAACTTAGAAGATAGATCTTTAGCTTCAAGGTCCTGGTTGCGACCTATTTTGTATGTTCTAGTAGGTCTGTGTGTCAATTTATGTAACTCGAATGATTACCGAATGATTGTATTCAGATTTCATGATATAATTCTATCTGTTCCATATTGCCTCCATCATCTCCTTGTGTTTCCATTGTGTTTACTCTTGTTGACCGGTTAGGACATATCTCTTTGAGGTTTCTCCTTACCGGTGACTGCATTAGGAATGAAATGAAAAATATTTGGAGAAAGAATGAATTGGACTTGATGAAAAATGTTGCTACATCTAGCTTCAGTGCAAAGATCCCCTTTAGAAACTAGTGTTGGCAACAACAAGGAAGGAAAAGTGAGAGGGGTTGACTCAATTTTCATCGGATTAAACCAATTAAGCACAATATCAGATCTGATCAATTGTAGAAAAAGGAAAGACAACAACAATAACAACACCACACATAACACCAATATTTTTGACATGAAAAACCCATTTAAAGAAAAACCACAATGGGAACCTACCCACAATGAGATGATACTCTATAGTTGATAGGGAGATTGCTAGGAAAGTGCTCAAAAGGGAAAATTTGACTCAAAGGCCAATAATAGGAAACAAGAAGTGTTGTTTGTGTCTACTCCTGATGTTTTCAATGACAAGTTTAGTTACACTTGATAGGTCTCTCTACAAGTCTCCACCAACAACCTTCTCTCCTTGGTGATGGCTCACACCCATGCTCTACTTACTTCAACTGCTTACTCCACCCAACTACTCATATTCAAACCCTATTCCCTTGGCATTCAACACATTGTTTCAGAATGCATTAGGAGTATTCTACATGGACATGTAGGGGCAACAAAGTTTTCTTCAAGGTTTGATGCTCACAATTTGGTTTTAGGCTCATAGCCCTTAGCTACTCAAACTCCAACCAAAGGTCAAAAACCTCAAAAAGGGACTACAAACTATCCAAAGGCCTATTTTATGCTCAAGTTCATGGTTTTGGAGAGATATCATAAGATCCCACAAGTCCCCAAGTCCTCCTTGAAATCAGATTTTGAAATTTTGTCAAAACTGTCAAAAAGGGCTACTAGCCCGTGGAGGCCTAATTGGCCTAAATTTGCTCACCCTGCCCAACGATGGGCTTCTTCTCCAACAAAATTAATTTGGTTGATGGTTTAGAGGCATATGCTAACCTATTTTCATGGTTTAGGGTGCTGTTAGGGCAATATGAGGACTGTCCACCATTTGTGGCCTAATTGTAGGGTTTTGGAGGGTTTTGAAGCTTGTCCACATAGTTTTCTTTGTTGTCCATTAAAGAAAGTGCCTAGACCTTCTTAGCTCATTTGATCTATCTTAGAAATGTGTCCCTTTCCTTTTACACACAAGCATAATGCCAAACACTTGGCAAGCAACTGAAAACGGAGAGAAATGTCATTGTGACTATCAACTTGCTGCTCTTTACTAGTCAGACTGCTGCTGCACTTTTTGGACCTATTTTACAAGAAGTATCAACTTTTACAAAACGTCAATGAGGTCTTAAAACATTAAAAAAACCTCCTATTACATTGCCTTCATTTTTCAAGGCTCGGATTATGCTCTTAAAGCATTCCATGAGCATTTTGTCAAATACAAGTCATAAAAACAGTGAACTCACTATTTGCTTACAAAAAGATAAAGTTTAATAGGATCAAGCTAAACCAATGAGAAAATGTGGTCTTACACACCATTGGCCATGTGTCTAGACCTCTGCCTCATGTATTTTTTCACTCCAAATTAGACTTTGGATGCAAATCTTGAGTTTTAAACACACTACTAGTCGAGTAATCAATACTTGCCTAGTATTCACTCAAATCCTTCTTCCAACCACCTTTTTGGATTAAAAAAAAGCATATGTACAATATATACATGAGTTCCAACTTGAATGAATCCATATTGTGGGATCCCAAGCATGGATTAGTCAAGTGGAGTCATTTTGGAACTTCAAACCCTTGACAGGGCAACGGGCACATAGTTTGGAAATAATTTTGTACAATCAAACTTCCAGAAGAAACCAATGCAACAATCAACTAAAGAAAATTATACAAGTACTATGTACACTTTCGCAAAGGTACAGTATGGATCAAGAAGCTACAATATGGTTCATTGCACTAAAAGATACAAAAACCAGTCATAAAGCCATTATCTCATGATTTTATTGAAGAAAGTCTTGTTTAAACAATCACCAACCTTCTTCAAAGTAAAGAGAGGTGTTTTTATAGTCCAAAAAGTTGGTTATCAAGCTCAGTATGGATAGGAGGCTTCCACAACCATGTTTTGCAAGAAAAACACAAAAATGACAACTTTGACAACTTTTTTTGAGCCAAATGACAACGTTTCTTGCTCAAAAAGGCATTTTTGACAATCTAGCCTTATCAACTTGTCTAATAAACTTAAACATGCCAAAAAATAGTTATCAAACATGTTTCAATGCTTTTGAAAGCATTAGAAGACCTTTTTAGCAAATTTGCACTTTTTGCCAAAAATTGTTAACTTAAAGCCAGTAATGTAAAATTTGATCTCTTGAGCCCAAAATGAGATCAAAACCACTACACATGACTCATAACAACCTAAAAAAACATTATCAACCTAACACAGGACATTACAAACATGAAAGCATTAAAAACTAAAAAATGGGAGTTTTACTCAACTAGGTGCTCCTGCACCATACTCCCCCAAAGACAAAGAAGTCATGTGACTCCTTGAGGCAGAAAAGAAGAAGGTATGCCAACTTTTTGAAAGTCAGCTTTAGGTATCGATGTGGCCTCTAAGATAGGCTGATCCTTCCATTTGACGAGATGCTCCATGTAGGTGTGATTCTTTGTCTTTTTGAGAATTCTGGAGTCTAGAACCTGTTCTACTTGGGGAAAAGAAAGAGAAGGGAGAGATAGATCAGAAAGGGATTTGGAAATAGCTGAAACTCATTGAATCTCCTTAGGTGGCTGCCCTTTGAAAACAATCAGATCTACAACATTAAAAATAGGGGACAAAGAAACATTAGTAGGCAAATCAACTTTGTAAGCATTAGACCCATACTTAGCCAAGATCTTGCAAGGGCCTATCCTCCTCATTTGAAGTTTGCTTGGAACTCCCTTTTGTAGCCTTGCCTTATTCAAATGAACCATCACATAATCACCTATGGAAAAATGAACATCTCTCTTTGTAGCATCCACTCTTGCCTTCACTTTTTGGGAGGTATCTTGGAGAGCTTGTCTCACTTGCTCATGAACCTCCTTCATGGATTGAGCCATGTCATCTGCTATTCCACTTTTATGCTGAAAATTAGTGATATCCCTCAACTCCATTATACCCCTTGGATGCATACCATAAACAACTTCAAATGGAATTTTACCTGTAGACCGGTTAATACTGTCATTGTAGGCATATTCTGCTTGATGAATGAGCTGATCCCAACTCTGCCCATATTCCTTTGTCAAGCACCTAAGCATGTTTCCAAGAGACCTGTTCACAACTTTGGTTTGGCCATCAGTTTGTGGATGATAAGCTGAACCAAAAGAGAGATTAGTACCCAATCTCTTCCACAATGTTTTCCAGAAATGACCAAGAAACTTAACATCCCTATCTGAAATAATACTAGTAGGCAAACCATGAATTCTAACAACTTCTTTGAAAAACAAATAAGCAATATGACTTGCATCATGTGTTGTCTTACAAGGAATAAAGTGAGCCATTTTTCTAAATCTGTCAACTACTACAAAGATGCTATCAAATCTTGCTTGAGTTCTAGGTAATCCTATCACAGAATCCATACTAATGCAATCCCAAGGCCTATGTGGAATGGGAAGAGGCTGATATAAACCAACATTAGAGGAATTACCTTTTGCTTTCTGACATACCAAGCACTGCTCAACATACTTCCTGATGTCTCTTTGCATCTTAGGCCAATAATAGAACCTTTGAACTAGCTCTAAGGTCTTGTTGAGACCGAAATTTCCACTTAAGCACCCATTGTGCTTCTCTTGAATGATGTTCTCTCTCATAGAACCCTTTGGAACACACAATTGTCCACCCCTGAATAACAAACCATCCTACAAAGTGAAATCAACATATGCACCATGGAAATTATTCTCAAAATCTTGACAAATTTTATAAGCTTCAGCAAAATCATCATCAGTAGGATACATGTCTTTGAAACTATCAATATCAATGCTCCGAACTTGAATCTCATGAATAGTTAACAACCTTCTACTCAAAGCATCTGCTACTTTATTCAAATGACCCTTGTTATGCTTAAGAGTAAAAGTGTAAGCTTGTAAGTATTCTACCCATTTAACATGCCTATGATTCAGTTTATCCTGTGAGTTCAAGAAACTGAGTGCCTGATTATCTGTGTAAACAACAAACTCCTTAGGAAGAAGATAGTGTCTCCATTTCCTAAGTGCTTGTACTAATGCATAAAGTTCTAAATCATAGGAAGAGTACTTTTTCTTTGCATCATTCAACTTCTCACTAAAGAATGCAACTGGTCTATTTTCTTGACTTAAGACAACTCCTACAACAATATTACTAGCATCACATTCAATAGTAAAAATCTTATCAAAACTAGGTAAAATGAGCACTAGTTGAGTAGCTACTTTAGTTTTCAATAATTCAAACCCCTTATTGGCTGCACTTGTCCACTGAAATTTTACCTTTACACCCTCTTTGATGGTGTCTAACATTGGAGCACAAATCTCACTGAATCCCCTGATGAACTTTCTGTAAAACTGTGCCAACCATGAAAGCTTCTGACATCACTGGCTGTCCTAGGAGTTGGCCAACTGGTTATTGCTGCAACTTTAGATTGATCCATTTTCAGATTGCCTCCTGATACAACAAAACCAAGATAGACCAATTCTTGCTTCATAAAATCACATTTTTCAAGATTAATGGTTAGCTGTTCATCAGATAACTGTTTCAAAACATTAGCTAAATGTTGTAAGTGCTCTTCCTTAGTCTTGCTGAAAATAAGAATATCATCTAAATACACTACAACAAATTTGCCAATGAAATCATGTAAAACTTCATTCATGAGTCTCATGAATGTGCTGGGAGCATTAGAGAGTCCAAAAGGCATGACAAGCCACTCATAGAGACCCTTATTTGTTTTGAAAGCTGTCTTCCATTCATCCCCCTCTTTGATTCTTATCTGATGGTAGCCACTCTTCAAAGAAATACTGTGCACCCCCACAAACAATCCATCAAATCCTCTATCTTGGGTATGGGAAATCTGTATCTGATGGTGATCTTGTTTATGGCTCTGGAATTTGTGCCAAGTCTCCATGTTCCACCCTTCTTAGGTGCCAACACTGTAGGTACTGCTCAAGGACTAATGCTTTTCCTAATCAGCCCTTGGTCTAAGAGTTCTTGTATTTGTCTAGCTACCTCTTTGTTTTGTTTAGGGGTCATCTTGTAGGCTGCCTTATTGGGCAAAGAGGCTCTAGGTATGAAGTCAATCTGATGGCTAATGGCTCTAAGAGATGGTAAGGCCGCAGGTGTACCATCACTGATTATTTGTTTGAAGTTATCAAGGATTTCCTGCACCTCATATGGTATCTCAACTTTCTTTTCTACCTTTTCTTCCTTGGGTTTCACTATGAGTGCAAATCCTACTCCTTCACCTTCTTCTAGTGTTTTTATGAACTCTTTCTCATTTACCAACAAGATGTTAGGTACCTTGTTGGTGTTGTCTCCTTCTTCAATGAGGGATTGAATCTGATAGGTTACTCCATCTTTCTGAAATGAATAGGAGTTTCTTTCACTATCATGTTGTGCTTTTCGGTCAAATTGCCATGGTCTACCCAACAATAGGTGGCAAACATCCATAAAAAGGATATCACATAGGATCCTATCTACATATCCACCTATGTGGAAATCTACCCAGTCTTGCTCATTTACTAACACATGTTGTTCCTTATTCAACCATGTGACCTTGTATGGCTCCTTGTGTTGTATCCTAGGTAGTTTCAATTTGCTTATTGCTTCTTCTGATATGATGTTATTCGTGGATCCTGAATCTATGATCACCTTACACACCTTTCCCATGATTTTACACTTAATCCTAAACAATGCTCTTCTTTGTGAGGCCTCTGTACTATGTGGCTTCTTCATTAACCCTCTCTTGATCATCAAACTCTCACCATCTTCTGAAGCTAGGTTGTTCAATGCTGAAGTTCTGGTATTTCCTCCATCTTCCTGAACATAGTTCTCTCTTTTCACCACCATAGGATGAACTAGGCTTCTCTGGGCATCTATAGGTAGGGTGGCCCAACTTTTGGCAGTTATAGCACTTCATGGTTGAGAAGTAGGACCCTCTCCCTAGTCCATTAGATCTACCTCTACTCAGGTTGCTTGATCCCCTACCCCTATAGTTGGGTTTGCTCTGAGAATCCCCACTTTGCTCTAGAAGTTTAGACTCTCCCTGGGATCGTTGATCTATGCTCCTTCCCCCAAAACTGCCTCTATGGCCTTTACCATCTCTTCCCCTACCTCTGCCTCTATTGTTTTGTTCTTGCCTTCTCCTACCTTTCTCTTCCACTTTAAGTGCCAATTGATAACACTTGTGGACTGTTTGTGGGCATAACAAGCTCATCTCTTCCTGGATGTTCCACCTTAACCCATTCAAGTACCTTGCCACTTTTATGCTCTCATCCTCTACTACTCTGGATCTCATGCATAGTTTTTGAAACTCCTCAGTGTAGCTACTGACATCTAGGTCTTATTGTCTCAAGTTTTGTCTTTTATTGTGAAGTTGTATTTCATAGTCTTCAGGAAGGTAGGTCTCTTTGATTTTGGCTACCATTGCTTTCCAGGTGGCTATTGGTTGCTTACCTTCTTTCACCCTTTCCTCTTGGATGAACTTCCACCAAGTTAAGGCTGCCCCTCTCAGCCTTGATTTTGCTACCTTAACCTTCTATGCTTCGGTTATTCCATCACACTCAAAATGGTTTTCTAGACCTTCAATCCACTCTATAGAGCATCTGGATCCATCTTTCCACTAAAAAGGGCCACTCCTTCTAAGGTTTTACCACTCATAGCTCTCAAGGCTTTCAAGAATGGTTCTTGCTCAGTGACAGGATCAGGTATGGAAACCTCATCTTCTATGGCCACCATTTTACCCTTATCTACAACCTTATCATGGACCTCTTCAGTTTTGAATTCTACTTCAACTAGTTTCATTGCCAGTTGATCTAATCTTTCTCTGAGTGCCCTATTTTCCTCTTCTTGGTCTTCAACCTTCTTAGCTAGTTCTGCATTAGTCACCATGTTTTCCTAATGTTCCTTTCCTCCTGAATCATTTGTTGGCTCTGATACCACTATGATAGGGAGATTGCTAGGAAAGTGCTCAAAAGGGCCAATTTGACTCAAAGGCCAATAATAGGAAACAAGAAGTGTTGTTTGTGTCTACTCCTGATGTTTGCAATGACAAGTTTAGTTACACTTGATAGGTCTCTGTACAAGTCTCCACCAACAACCTCCTCTCCTTGGTGATGGCTCACACCCATGCTCTACTTACTTCAATTGCTCACTCCACACAACTACTCATACTCAAACCCTTTTCCCTGGGCATTCAACACATTGTTTCAAAATGTATTAGGAGTCTTCTACATGGACATGTAGGGGCAGGAAAGTTTTCTTCAAGGTTTGATGCTCACAATTTGGTTTTAGGCTCATAGCCTTTAGCTACTCAAACTCCAACCAAAGGTCAAAAACCTCCAAAAGGGACTACATACTATTGAAAGGCCTATTTGATGCTCAAGTTCATGGTTTTGGAGAGATCTCATAAGATCCCACGAGTCCCCAAGTCCTCCTTGAAATCAGATTTTGAAATTTTGTCAAAATTGTCAAAAAGGGCTACTAGCCCATGGAGGCCTAATTGGCCTAAATTTGCTCACCCTGCCCAATGATAGGCTTCTCCTCTAGAAAAATTGATTTTGTTGATGGTTTAGAGGTATATACTAACTGATTTTCATGGTTTAGGCTGCTGTTAGGGCAATATGAGGACTGCCCACCATTTGTGGCCTAATTGTAGGGTTTTGGAGGGTTTTGAAGCTTGTCCACCTAGTTTTCTTTGTTGTCTATCAAAGAAAGTGCCTAGACCTTCTTAGGTCATTTGATCTATCTTAGACATGTGTCTCTTGCCTCTGACACACAAGCATAATGCCAAACACTTGTCAAGCAATTGAAAACGGAGAGAAATGTCACTGTGACTGTCAACTTGCTGCCCTTTACCAGTCAGACTGCTCCTGCACCTTTTGGACCTGTTTTACAAGAAGTATCAACTTGTACAGAACCTCAATCAGGTCTTCAAACATTAAAAAAACCTCCTATTACATTGCCTTCATGTTTCAAGGCTTGGATTATGCTCTTAAAGCATTCCATGAGCATTTTGTCAAATACAAGTCATAAAAAACAGTGAACTCATTGTTTGCTTACAAAAAGATAAAGTTTAATAGGATCAAGCAAAACCAATGAGAAAATGTGACCTTACACACCATTTTACATGTGTCCATACTTCTGCCTCATGTATTTGTTCACTCCAAATTAGACTTTGAATGCAAATCTTGAGTTTTAAACACACTACTAGTCGAGTAATCAATACTTGCCTAGTATTCACTCAAATCCTTCTTCCAACCACCTTTTTGGCTTAAAACAAAGCATATATACAATATATACATGAGTTCCAACTTGAATGAATCCATATTGTGGGATCCCAAGCATGGATTAGTCAAGTGGAGTCATTTTGGAACTTCAAACCCTTGACAGGGCAACGAGCACACAGTTTGGAAATAATTTTGTACAATCAAACTTCCAGAAGAAACCAATGCAAAAATAAACTATAGAACATTATAAAAGTACTATTCACACTTTCCCAAAGTTACAGTATGGATTAAGAAGCTACAGTACAGATCATTGTGCTAAAAGATATAAAAACCAGTCATAAAGCCATTATCTCATGATTTTATTGAAGAAAGTCTTGTTTAAACAATCACCAACTTTCTTAAAAGAAAAGAGAGGTGTTTTTATAGTCCAAAAAGTTGGTTATTGTTGGATTTTGCCAAGATCAAGAAGTCATTGAAATGTACAAGATAGAGACATAATATGGGACAAGAATAAACTGTATTCTTATCAATAGAAAAATGATCAACAATCAACTGGATTATCTTCTTACATACAATGTAGATGAGCCTGCTTATATAGGCAAGGCTAGGGATATGTATGAGCACACAAATATGACATGTGGCTCAATAAGAAACAAGGGTAGGTAGGAAATAGGTGTGGGTAGGTAGGAGAAATAATATAATATTCCACATGAGGTGGATCACCCACCGAAGGTGGAATTATCACTCCACAATAAGTGGATATGATAGTGTAATAACAAGATCAACACCAAAAGAGGTGGAATTTCTCCTACACACACTATCCCAATGTGGCACAAACACCCAAGTGTCTCATATCCAAACTACTATGAAATGCATTATCCTAAGTAAACTTAAGTAAGTGTAATAATATCCATGATGAATAATTATTTACACCAACACCCCCCCTTAAGTGCAACTTAGGGGAATGCACTTAAGTCTACAATGCAACTAAGCAATGCAAGATGGGTCCCGGCTACGAGGCCATGTTAGGTACCCATGCACAAATGCAAATGCATGCAAACCAATGCAATGAAATCTCTCACAAAGTGGGGAAAGAGAGAAAAACCCAATGGGAAAAAACCCTCCCCCAAAAAAAGAGATGAAAGCTATACAAGAGAACTCTCAAAGAAGTATGTGAGGAACAAAACCCCATGTGAGGAAATAGTCCCCCCCATATGAGAGAAGAAGAGAAGTCAAACTGTGATCATCCCTCAATGAAGAATCTGCACCAATGATAGAAGCTCGATGTATGAAGAAACTGCTCCACGAACGTCGAACAACATTCCTCCCCTTAGGAAGAAACAAAACCAAAGGTGTATGCATGAAGTCTCCCCAATCATGAAGGGAAGATGTATGAAGAAAACTCATGATGAAAGGAATCTCTGAAAACTGCTCAAGTGTCCCCATGTCAATGCTGAAAGATACCCCTTCCAAAGATGGTAAACTGTGCCATACTGCTGAAAAAGGAACTCCAACATCTAGTGGAGATGGATGTAGAACAATGTTCAAAGACTCATGTGTCTCCTCAAAGAATAAAGAGACCTCCTCCAACTGCTGTACATAAGTATCCACAATCATGTCAACCTCGAAAGAATGATCATGTAGAGAATGAACAAGAGGGTCAGAGTGTGCCCTCGCAACAATCGAAGAAGGATCATCTTCATCAAAGAGAAGATGAATGTCATCAATGATGTCTCCCAAATCTGCAATGTAGGATTCCACAACCAAACCTGCAATATCTGTCATGTAATCATCCCATGAATCTGAAGCTGGTAGACAAGATATATCCTGCTGCACTGAATCACATGTAGGCAAAACTGTCGCACTATCTGCATCATCAGGTGCAATAGGTGATGTGATATCAATATGAGAAGACTCAAGAACTGGGTTACATGTGAGAATCCCCAAATTCAAGTGTCCAAAGTTCTCCTCAAAATCTGAATCATCACAATAAGTGTGATCAACATGTGTAGAATCATCAAATGTGAAATCATCATCATCAACAAAATCTGAAAAGGAGTATAACCGAGATGCATGATCAACCACCCCAGTTGCAATGATAGCTCTAGTCTCCATGTCTCTAATAAAAACTGAGTCAGGTGTGAACTCCACAACTCTCTTAGTTGCGCCATGTGTGATTTGATAGATAGAAAGGAGATTGTTTGTCAAGTGGGGTACACACAACACATCATTGAAGGAGTTATCCCCAATGTCAATAGATCCTTTCCCAATCACATCCATGTATGTATGATTGCCCATCAAAATCTGTGGCATGGTGCAAGGCTCAAATGTAGAGAACATAGACTGTGAAGATGCCATATGATGAGAAGCCCCTGAATCTAGAAGCCATCTCTCTGAAGTATGATTTGTTGTAGCACATAGAGCTTGTCCTTTTCTTGTTCCAAAAGAGTGAGTCTTTCCACTTGTAGAAGCCATGAATGCTTGCCCTTTTCCTTTTGAATGTGAGGAAGTGGAAGTTGATGAATCATCCTTCTTGTAGACTTTAGGCAAATCAATGTTATGCTTTTTGATGATATGTGTGAGCTCATCAATCTTCTTAGTATGGCAACGATGTTCCTCATGACCAATCTTTTTACAATAAGCACAAGTAGGTCTCTCTCTCTTTGGTGAATTATCTTTCTTGGAAGAAGATGAATCTCCTTGTTGTGGAGAAGATTGTGCTTTATCTTTAGGCTTTGATTGCCATTTCTTCTTGTTTGAGTTGTCCTTTCCTTGATTTCCTTTGTTTCCTTGATTTGCCACCAATGCTTGAGACTTAGAAGAAGCCTTAAGAATTCCCATGCTTATCAACTTAGTTTGTTCCATCATCAACATTTCATTGAAAGCATCAAATGTAGGCATTTTGTAGCTTGAACCCATTGTCATCCTATGAGTTTGGAAACTAGAAACAAATGCTGCATATTCTTGTGGAAGCTTCCCTATCAAGTTGAATATCAATTGAGTATCCTTCTTATCAATGCCACAATCTTTGAGTTGTGCCCTCAACTCATTTGCCTTAGTGACATAATCTTGTATAGTATCAAAGTTCTTGGGATCTAACATGGTGAGATCACTATCAATTTGATATCCCCTAATCTCATCAACTTGACCATACAAGTCTTGAAACTTTTGCCAAGCATCCTTGATTAGAGTGCATTTCTCAATATGAAAAATGAGATCCTTTGATACATACTTTCTTAAGGTACCAATTGCCATGATATTTTTAGTGAGCCAATCTAAGTGACCAACTGGATCAGCCTTAGGATCAGCTGGAGCAACAATAGTTCCATCAATGTAATGAGTGAGTCCTTTTTCCATAAGTTTACTCCATGCATCAATTTTCCAAGTAGCATAATTATGTGGAGTTAAGAGAGGAAACTTAGAAGAACCCATAGCAGCAAAAAGGAAAGAACACAAGAGCACAAAAGCACAAGAGACACCCCCCAAATTCAATCAATCAAAGTACCCCCCCTAGAGTGATGATTTTGGCACTTTATACTTAGTGCGATTACAATGAGCCACTTGCAAAACAAGGCAAAGTGGGCTTATGATGCAAATTTTACAACTTCTCAAATGAGATACAAGAGACTTCAATCAATAGTGCAATGAATCTAACTGAGATTCAAGCAAATATACAAGTACCAAGAGAGCCAAAAAAGGCCTAGATCTGAAAGTACAATTTCTACTTACAATGACATCAATCTGATAGCATCATGTGAAAGTAGATGAAAAAATACGCACTTTCAAAAAAAACGGCACCTAAAAAGGAGGTCGGATGACCCCAAACGAAGCCTCTGAAGTTGCAAAAACTGAGATTACTCAGGGATAGTCACCAAAAACTGTATTTTCTGAAAAATCAATGCATCAAAATCAAAAAATTCTTTCACCACTGCGGAGAGCACGAAATTCTAGCCCATTTCAAAAAAAATTGCACCCAAAAAGGAGCAAAAATGAGCAATTTATGGCCATTTGAAGTTGAACTGCAAAATCAAAAATGCAAATGAGAGGGGGTCAAAAAATTTTCAAACCCTGCTGATGTGGCGCTGACGTCAGCAAAACACGGGGTTAAATTTGACGGCCGTATGACCGTCGCCAAAACTTCACTGCCTGGGTGACTGGGTGTCCGTACCGTACGGACGGATTACGTGGCAGACTGATCGGGTATTCCGTACTGTACGGATGATGATGTGGCAGAGGTGACTGGGCTGCTGATGTGGCAGTTCGTACTGCTGACCGGGCGTACGGAGGAGCTGACTGTACGGTCTGCGTGGCAGTCGATTTTCTGCGTGTCGGATGAGTTGGCAGAGGTGCTGACGTGGCACTGAGTTGGCAGCCGGAGGCGTAGAGGTGGAGCGGCGTGCGGCACCAGAGGCAACTTGCGGGAGGAGCCGGCGGAGTAGGGAGCTCGGGAGGCGGCGGAACCAGGAGCAGCGTAGGTGCTGGGTGGAGCGAGGACGCCGGAGCGCTGTCTTCGGCGGAGCGGAGGGTGAGCCCGGGGACGGAGACTAGGGGAGGAGCCGGAGGAGCTGGGGAGGCGCCGGAGTCCGGTGCCCGAGCGGAGGACAGTGCAGACTGCGGAGGAGACGCGGCAGGGACGAGGCGGCGGTGTCTGCCGGAATCGGTACGGGCTCTGGCAGTCTGCGGCACAGGGTATGGTGCTGCGGGCGATGGACGTGCCGGGAGACAGGTCTGCAGATGGCGGCGCAACCTGCAAAACGGGTACGAGGCACGGGGGGGGGGTCTGCGGACCCCCCAAACTATATTTTTTTGATTTTTTTTTTTTTGATTTTTCACTTTTGCTTTTTGATTTTTTTTTCGATTTTTTCGAGTTTTTTTTTGAATTTTTTTTGATTTTCGATTTTTCAAAACAAATTTTCTGAAAAAACCAAATTTTTTTTTTTTTGAAAAAATTATCTGAAATTCGAAAAATCCGTACGATAAGCAAAATTGGGGAAAAAATTTTTCCTCACCAAAATAGGCCAACTTTATAACCAAAATTCATGGAAACGGCCTTCCGGACGCAATGGCGAGGTCGGATCTGGTCTAGGACGCCTCCAAATGACGATGCTCCTCAGATCTGCCTCTTGACGTCACAATAATGCCTCTTCAAGACGAATCAATGAGACTCCAATAGCTCTGATACCATGTTGGATTTTGCCAAGATCAAGAAGTCATTGAAATGTACAAGATAGAGACATAATATGGGACAAGAATAAACTGTATTCTTATCAATAGAAAAATGATCAACAATCAACTGGATTATCTTCTTACATACAATGTAGATGAGCCTGCTTATATAGGCAAGGCTAGGGATATGTATGAGCACACAAATATGACATGTGGCTCAATAAGAAACAAGGGTAGGTAGGAAATAGGTGTGGGTAGGTAGGAGAAATAATATAATATTCCACATGAGGTGGATCACCCACCGAAGGTGGAATTATCACTCCACAATAAGTGGATATGATAGTGTAATAACAAGATCAACACCAAAAGAGGTGGAATTTCTCCTACACACACTATCCCAATGTGGCACAAACACCCAAGTGTCTCATATCCAAACTACTATGAAATGCATTATCCTAAGTAAACTTAAGTAAGTGTAATAATATCCATGATGAATAATTATTTACACCAACACCCCCCCTTAAGTGCAACTTAGGGGAATGCACTTAAGTCTACAATGCAACTAAGCAATGCAAGATGGGTCCCGGCTACGAGGCCATGTTAGGTACCCATGCACAAATGCAAATGCATGCAAACCAATGCAATGAAATCTCTCACAAAGTGGGGAAAGAGAGAAAAACCCAATGGGAAAAAACCCTCCCCCAAAAAAAGAGATGAAAGCTATACAAGAGAACTCTCAAAGAAGTATGTGAGGAACAAAACCCCATGTGAGGAAATAGTCCCCCCCATATGAGAGAAGAAGAGAAGTCAAACTGTGATCATCCCTCAATGAAGAATCTGCACCAATGATAGAAGCTCGATGTATGAAGAAACTGCTCCACGAACGTCGAACAACATTCCTCCCCTTAGGAAGAAACAAAACCAAAGGTGTATGCATGAAGTCTCCCCAATCATGAAGGGAAGATGTATGAAGAAAACTCATGATGAAAGGAATCTCTGAAAACTGCTCAAGTGTCCCCATGTCAATGCTGAAAGATACCCCTTCCAAAGATGGTAAACTGTGCCATACTGCTGAAAAAGGAACTCCAACATCTAGTGGAGATGGATGTAGAACAATGTTCAAAGACTCATGTGTCTCCTCAAAGAATAAAGAGACCTCCTCCAACTGCTGTACATAAGTATCCACAATCATGTCAACCTCGAAAGAATGATCATGTAGAGAATGAACAAGAGGGTCAGAGTGTGCCCTCGCAACAATCGAAGAAGGATCATCTTCATCAAAGAGAAGATGAATGTCATCAATGATGTCTCCCAAATCTGCAATGTAGGATTCCACAACCAAACCTGCAATATCTGTCATGTAATCATCCCATGAATCTGAAGCTGGTAGACAAGATATATCCTGCTGCACTGAATCACATGTAGGCAAAACTGTCGCACTATCTGCATCATCAGGTGCAATAGGTGATGTGATATCAATATGAGAAGACTCAAGAACTGGGTTACATGTGAGAATCCCCAAATTCAAGTGTCCAAAGTTCTCCTCAAAATCTGAATCATCACAATAAGTGTGATCAACATGTGTAGAATCATCAAATGTGAAATCATCATCATCAACAAAATCTGAAAAGGAGTATAACCGAGATGCATGATCAACCACCCCAGTTGCAATGATAGCTCTAGTCTCCATGTCTCTAATAAAAACTGAGTCAGGTGTGAACTCCACAACTCTCTTAGTTGCGCCATGTGTGATTTGATAGATAGAAAGGAGATTGTTTGTCAAGTGGGGTACACACAACACATCATTGAAGGAGTTATCCCCAATGTCAATAGATCCTTTCCCAATCACATCCATGTATGTATGATTGCCCATCAAAATCTGTGGCATGGTGCAAGGCTCAAATGTAGAGAACATAGACTGTGAAGATGCCATATGATGAGAAGCCCCTGAATCTAGAAGCCATCTCTCTGAAGTATGATTTGTTGTAGCACATAGAGCTTGTCCTTTTCTTGTTCCAAAAGAGTGAGTCTTTCCACTTGTAGAAGCCATGAATGCTTGCCCTTTTCCTTTTGAATGTGAGGAAGTGGAAGTTGATGAATCATCCTTCTTGTAGACTTTAGGCAAATCAATGTTATGCTTTTTGATGATATGTGTGAGCTCATCAATCTTCTTAGTATGGCAACGATGTTCCTCATGACCAATCTTTTTACAATAAGCACAAGTAGGTCTCTCTCTCTTTGGTGAATTATCTTTCTTGGAAGAAGATGAATCTCCTTGTTGTGGAGAAGATTGTGCTTTATCTTTAGGCTTTGATTGCCATTTCTTCTTGTTTGAGTTGTCCTTTCCTTGATTTCCTTTGTTTCCTTGATTTGCCACCAATGCTTGAGACTTAGAAGAAGCCTTAAGAATTCCCATGCTTATCAACTTAGTTTGTTCCATCATCAACATTTCATTGAAAGCATCAAATGTAGGCATTTTGTAGCTTGAACCCATTGTCATCCTATGAGTTTGGAAACTAGAAACAAATGCTGCATATTCTTGTGGAAGCTTCCCTATCAAGTTGAATATCAATTGAGTATCCTTCTTATCAATGCCACAATCTTTGAGTTGTGCCCTCAACTCATTTGCCTTAGTGACATAATCTTGTATAGTATCAAAGTTCTTGGGATCTAACATGGTGAGATCACTATCAATTTGATATCCCCTAATCTCATCAACTTGACCATACAAGTCTTGAAACTTTTGCCAAGCATCCTTGATTAGAGTGCATTTCTCAATATGAAAAATGAGATCCTTTGATACATACTTTCTTAAGGTACCAATTGCCATGATATTTTTAGTGAGCCAATCTAAGTGACCAACTGGATCAGCCTTAGGATCAGCTGGAGCAACAATAGTTCCATCAATGTAATGAGTGAGTCCTTTTTCCATAAGTTTACTCCATGCATCAATTTTCCAAGTAGCATAATTATGTGGAGTTAAGAGAGGAAACTTAGAAGAACCCATAGCAGCAAAAAGGAAAGAACACAAGAGCACAAAAGCACAAGAGACACCCCCCAAATTCAATCAATCAAAGTACCCCCCCTAGAGTGATGATTTTGGCACTTTATACTTAGTGCGATTACAATGAGCCACTTGCAAAACAAGGCAAAGTGGGCTTATGATGCAAATTTTACAACTTCTCAAATGAGATACAAGAGACTTCAATCAATAGTGCAATGAATCTAACTGAGATTCAAGCAAATATACAAGTACCAAGAGAGCCAAAAAAGGCCTAGATCTGAAAGTACAATTTCTACTTACAATGACATCAATCTGATAGCATCATGTGAAAGTAGATGAAAAAATACGCACTTTCAAAAAAAACGGCACCTAAAAAGGAGGTCGGATGACCCCAAACGAAGCCTCTGAAGTTGCAAAAACTGAGATTACTCAGGGATAGTCACCAAAAACTGTATTTTCTGAAAAATCAATGCATCAAAATCAAAAAATTCTTTCACCACTGCGGAGAGCACGAAATTCTAGCCCATTTCAAAAAAAATTGCACCCAAAAAGGAGCAAAAATGAGCAATTTATGGCCATTTGAAGTTGAACTGCAAAATCAAAAATGCAAATGAGAGGGGGTCAAAAAATTTTCAAACCCTGCTGATGTGGCGCTGACGTCAGCAAAACACGGGGTTAAATTTGACGGCCGTATGACCGTCGCCAAAACTTCACTGCCTGGGTGACTGGGTGTCCGTACCGTACGGACGGATTACGTGGCAGACTGATCGGGTATTCCGTACTGTACGGATGATGATGTGGCAGAGGTGACTGGGCTGCTGATGTGGCAGTTCGTACTGCTGACCGGGCGTACGGAGGAGCTGACTGTACGGTCTGCGTGGCAGTCGATTTTCTGCGTGTCGGATGAGTTGGCAGAGGTGCTGACGTGGCACTGAGTTGGCAGCCGGAGGCGTAGAGGTGGAGCGGCGTGCGGCACCAGAGGCAACTTGCGGGAGGAGCCGGCGGAGTAGGGAGCTCGGGAGGCGGCGGAACCAGGAGCAGCGTAGGTGCTGGGTGGAGCGAGGACGCCGGAGCGCTGTCTTCGGCGGAGCGGAGGGTGAGCCCGGGGACGGAGACTAGGGGAGGAGCCGGAGGAGCTGGGGAGGCGCCGGAGTCCGGTGCCCGAGCGGAGGACAGTGCAGACTGCGGAGGAGACGCGGCAGGGACGAGGCGGCGGTGTCTGCCGGAATCGGTACGGGCTCTGGCAGTCTGCGGCACAGGGTATGGTGCTGCGGGCGATGGACGTGCCGGGAGACAGGTCTGCAGATGGCGGCGCAACCTGCAAAACGGGTACGAGGCACGGGGGGGGGGGTCTGCGGACCCCCCAAACTATATTTTTTTGATTTTTTTTTTTTTGATTTTTCACTTTTGCTTTTTGATTTTTTTTTCGATTTTTTCGAGTTTTTTTTTGAATTTTTTTTGATTTTCGATTTTTCAAAACAAATTTTCTGAAAAAACCAAATTTTTTTTTTTTTGAAAAAATTATCTGAAATTCGAAAAATCCGTACGATAAGCAAAATTGGGGAAAAAATTTTTCCTCACCAAAATAGGCCAACTTTATAACCAAAATTCATGGAAACGGCCTTCCGGACGCAATGGCGAGGTCGGATCTGGTCTAGGACGCCTCCAAATGACGATGCTCCTCAGATCTGCCTCTTGACGTCACAATAATGCCTCTTCAAGACGAATCAATGAGACTCCAATAGCTCTGATACCATGTTGGATTTTGCCAAGATCAAGAAGTCATTGAAATGTACAAGATAGAGACATAATATGGGACAAGAATAAACTGTATTCTTATCAATAGAAAAATGATCAACAATCAACTGGATTATCTTCTTACATACAATGTAGATGAGCCTGCTTATATAGGCAAGGCTAGGGATATGTATGAGCACACAAATATGACATGTGGCTCAATAAGAAACAAGGGTAGGTAGGAAATAGGTGTGGGTAGGTAGGAGAAATAATATAATATTCCACATGAGGTGGATCACCCACCGAAGGTGGAATTATCACTCCACAATAAGTGGATATGATAGTGTAATAACAAGATCAACACCAAAAGAGGTGGAATTTCTCCTACACACACTATCCCAATGTGGCACAAACACCCAAGTGTCTCATATCCAAACTACTATGAAATGCATTATCCTAAGTAAACTTAAGTAAGTGTAATAATATCCATGATGAATAATTATTTACACCAACACCCCCCCTTAAGTGCAACTTAGGGGAATGCACTTAAGTCTACAATGCAACTAAGCAATGCAAGATGGGTCCCGGCTACGAGGCCATGTTAGGTACCCATGCACAAATGCAAATGCATGCAAACCAATGCAATGAAATCTCTCACAAAGTGGGGAAAGAGAGAAAAACCCAATGGGAAAAAACCCTCCCCCAAAAAAAGAGATGAAAGCTATACAAGAGAACTCTCAAAGAAGTATGTGAGGAACAAAACCCCATGTGAGGAAATAGTCCCCCCCATATGAGAGAAGAAGAGAAGTCAAACTGTGATCATCCCTCAATGAAGAATCTGCACCAATGATAGAAGCTCGATGTATGAAGAAACTGCTCCACGAACGTCGAACAACATTCCTCCCCTTAGGAAGAAACAAAACCAAAGGTGTATGCATGAAGTCTCCCCAATCATGAAGGGAAGATGTATGAAGAAAACTCATGATGAAAGGAATCTCTGAAAACTGCTCAAGTGTCCCCATGTCAATGCTGAAAGATACCCCTTCCAAAGATGGTAAACTGTGCCATACTGCTGAAAAAGGAACTCCAACATCTAGTGGAGATGGATGTAGAACAATGTTCAAAGACTCATGTGTCTCCTCAAAGAATAAAGAGACCTCCTCCAACTGCTGTACATAAGTATCCACAATCATGTCAACCTCGAAAGAATGATCATGTAGAGAATGAACAAGAGGGTCAGAGTGTGCCCTCGCAACAATCGAAGAAGGATCATCTTCATCAAAGAGAAGATGAATGTCATCAATGATGTCTCCCAAATCTGCAATGTAGGATTCCACAACCAAACCTGCAATATCTGTCATGTAATCATCCCATGAATCTGAAGCTGGTAGACAAGATATATCCTGCTGCACTGAATCACATGTAGGCAAAACTGTCGCACTATCTGCATCATCAGGTGCAATAGGTGATGTGATATCAATATGAGAAGACTCAAGAACTGGGTTACATGTGAGAATCCCCAAATTCAAGTGTCCAAAGTTCTCCTCAAAATCTGAATCATCACAATAAGTGTGATCAACATGTGTAGAATCATCAAATGTGAAATCATCATCATCAACAAAATCTGAAAAGGAGTATAACCGAGATGCATGATCAACCACCCCAGTTGCAATGATAGCTCTAGTCTCCATGTCTCTAATAAAAACTGAGTCAGGTGTGAACTCCACAACTCTCTTAGTTGCGCCATGTGTGATTTGATAGATAGAAAGGAGATTGTTTGTCAAGTGGGGTACACACAACACATCATTGAAGGAGTTATCCCCAATGTCAATAGATCCTTTCCCAATCACATCCATGTATGTATGATTGCCCATCAAAATCTGTGGCATGGTGCAAGGCTCAAATGTAGAGAACATAGACTGTGAAGATGCCATATGATGAGAAGCCCCTGAATCTAGAAGCCATCTCTCTGAAGTATGATTTGTTGTAGCACATAGAGCTTGTCCTTTTCTTGTTCCAAAAGAGTGAGTCTTTCCACTTGTAGAAGCCATGAATGCTTGCCCTTTTCCTTTTGAATGTGAGGAAGTGGAAGTTGATGAATCATCCTTCTTGTAGACTTTAGGCAAATCAATGTTATGCTTTTTGATGATATGTGTGAGCTCATCAATCTTCTTAGTATGGCAACGATGTTCCTCATGACCAATCTTTTTACAATAAGCACAAGTAGGTCTCTCTCTCTTTGGTGAATTATCTTTCTTGGAAGAAGATGAATCTCCTTGTTGTGGAGAAGATTGTGCTTTATCTTTAGGCTTTGATTGCCATTTCTTCTTGTTTGAGTTGTCCTTTCCTTGATTTCCTTTGTTTCCTTGATTTGCCACCAATGCTTGAGACTTAGAAGAAGCCTTAAGAATTCCCATGCTTATCAACTTAGTTTGTTCCATCATCAACATTTCATTGAAAGCATCAAATGTAGGCATTTTGTAGCTTGAACCCATTGTCATCCTATGAGTTTGGAAACTAGAAACAAATGCTGCATATTCTTGTGGAAGCTTCCCTATCAAGTTGAATATCAATTGAGTATCCTTCTTATCAATGCCACAATCTTTGAGTTGTGCCCTCAACTCATTTGCCTTAGTGACATAATCTTGTATAGTATCAAAGTTCTTGGGATCTAACATGGTGAGATCACTATCAATTTGATATCCCCTAATCTCATCAACTTGACCATACAAGTCTTGAAACTTTTGCCAAGCATCCTTGATTAGAGTGCATTTCTCAATATGAAAAATGAGATCCTTTGATACATACTTTCTTAAGGTACCAATTGCCATGATATTTTTAGTGAGCCAATCTAAGTGACCAACTGGATCAGCCTTAGGATCAGCTGGAGCAACAATAGTTCCATCAATGTAATGAGTGAGTCCTTTTTCCATAAGTTTACTCCATGCATCAATTTTCCAAGTAGCATAATTATGTGGAGTTAAGAGAGGAAACTTAGAAGAACCCATAGCAGCAAAAAGGAAAGAACACAAGAGCACAAAAGCACAAGAGACACCCCCCAAATTCAATCAATCAAAGTACCCCCCCTAGAGTGATGATTTTGGCACTTTATACTTAGTGCGATTACAATGAGCCACTTGCAAAACAAGGCAAAGTGGGCTTATGATGCAAATTTTACAACTTCTCAAATGAGATACAAGAGACTTCAATCAATAGTGCAATGAATCTAACTGAGATTCAAGCAAATATACAAGTACCAAGAGAGCCAAAAAAGGCCTAGATCTGAAAGTACAATTTCTACTTACAATGACATCAATCTGATAGCATCATGTGAAAGTAGATGAAAAAATACGCACTTTCAAAAAAAACGGCACCTAAAAAGGAGGTCGGATGACCCCAAACGAAGCCTCTGAAGTTGCAAAAACTGAGATTACTCAGGGATAGTCACCAAAAACTGTATTTTCTGAAAAATCAATGCATCAAAATCAAAAAATTCTTTCACCACTGCGGAGAGCACGAAATTCTAGCCCATTTCAAAAAAAATTGCACCCAAAAAGGAGCAAAAATGAGCAATTTATGGCCATTTGAAGTTGAACTGCAAAATCAAAAATGCAAATGAGAGGGGGTCAAAAAATTTTCAAACCCTGCTGATGTGGCGCTGACGTCAGCAAAACACGGGGTTAAATTTGACGGCCGTATGACCGTCGCCAAAACTTCACTGCCTGGGTGACTGGGTGTCCGTACCGTACGGACGGATTACGTGGCAGACTGATCGGGTATTCCGTACTGTACGGATGATGATGTGGCAGAGGTGACTGGGCTGCTGATGTGGCAGTTCGTACTGCTGACCGGGCGTACGGAGGAGCTGACTGTACGGTCTGCGTGGCAGTCGATTTTCTGCGTGTCGGATGAGTTGGCAGAGGTGCTGACGTGGCACTGAGTTGGCAGCCGGAGGCGTAGAGGTGGAGCGGCGTGCGGCACCAGAGGCAACTTGCGGGAGGAGCCGGCGGAGTAGGGAGCTCGGGAGGCGGCGGAACCAGGAGCAGCGTAGGTGCTGGGTGGAGCGAGGACGCCGGAGCGCTGTCTTCGGCGGAGCGGAGGGTGAGCCCGGGGACGGAGACTAGGGGAGGAGCCGGAGGAGCTGGGGAGGCGCCGGAGTCCGGTGCCCGAGCGGAGGACAGTGCAGACTGCGGAGGAGACGCGGCAGGGACGAGGCGGCGGTGTCTGCCGGAATCGGTACGGGCTCTGGCAGTCTGCGGCACAGGGTATGGTGCTGCGGGCGATGGACGTGCCGGGAGACAGGTCTGCAGATGGCGGCGCAACCTGCAAAACGGGTACGAGGCACGGGGGGGGGGTCTGCGGACCCCCCAAACTATATTTTTTTGATTTTTTTTTTTTTGATTTTTCACTTTTGCTTTTTGATTTTTTTTTCGATTTTTTCGAGTTTTTTTTTGAATTTTTTTTGATTTTCGATTTTTCAAAACAAATTTTCTGAAAAAACCAAATTTTTTTTTTTTTGAAAAAATTATCTGAAATTCGAAAAATCCGTACGATAAGCAAAATTGGGGAAAAAATTTTTCCTCACCAAAATAGGCCAACTTTATAACCAAAATTCATGGAAACGGCCTTCCGGACGCAATGGCGAGGTCGGATCTGGTCTAGGACGCCTCCAAATGACGATGCTCCTCAGATCTGCCTCTTGACGTCACAATAATGCCTCTTCAAGACGAATCAATGAGACTCCAATAGCTCTGATACCATGTTGGATTTTGCCAAGATCAAGAAGTCATTGAAATGTACAAGATAGAGACATAATATGGGACAAGAATAAACTGTATTCTTATCAATAGAAAAATGATCAACAATCAACTGGATTATCTTCTTACATACAATGTAGATGAGCCTGCTTATATAGGCAAGGCTAGGGATATGTATGAGCACACAAATATGACATGTGGCTCAATAAGAAACAAGGGTAGGTAGGAAATAGGTGTGGGTAGGTAGGAGAAATAATATAATATTCCACATGAGGTGGATCACCCACCGAAGGTGGAATTATCACTCCACAATAAGTGGATATGATAGTGTAATAACAAGATCAACACCAAAAGAGGTGGAATTTCTCCTACACACACTATCCCAATGTGGCACAAACACCCAAGTGTCTCATATCCAAACTACTATGAAATGCATTATCCTAAGTAAACTTAAGTAAGTGTAATAATATCCATGATGAATAATTATTTACACCAACAGTTATCAAGCTTAGTATGAACAAGAGGCTTCCACAACCACGTTTTGCAAGAAAAACACAAAAATGACAACTTTAACAACTTTTTTTGAGCCAAATGACAACGTTTCTTGCTCAAAAAGGCATTTTTGACAATCTAGCCTTATCAACTTGTCTAATTAACTTAGACATGCCTAAAAACACTTATCAAACATGTTTCAATTCTTTTGAAAGCATTAGAAGACCTTTTTAGCAATTTTGCACTTTTTGCCAAAAAATGTCAACTCAAAGCTTGAAATGTAAAATTTGATCTCTTGAGCCCAAAACGAGATCAAAACCACTACACATGACTCATAACAAACTAAAAGAACATTATCAACCCAACACAAGACATTACAAACATGAAAGCATTAAAAACTCAAAAATGGGAGTTTTACTGAACTAGGTGCTCCTGCACCAGTAGTAGTATGTGTAAATATTGCAATGGGGAATGCACATGCATTCAGGCCAATTGCCTAGAGCTCACTGCTCAAATTTCAATGACCTAGAAGGCTCACTACCATACAAAAAGATTCAAATTACAATCAGGAAAGAATGAACTGCAAAAATAACATCTTCTAATGCCTGATGATAGTTCTTGTTAAGCTCAAATGTCTGCCCTTGACCAATCTTTTCTCATCACACCACACCGAAAGATGAATTCACTTGATCACACATACACAAGTCTCTGATAATGCAGACTCAACAACAACCACCGAATTACATGAATATTACACCCATTTATACAAATCATCAACCTTGACTACAAGGTCGACCAAACCCATAACACCTAATTACAAAATTACATCATACAATACATAAATCAACCACCAGATCAATACAATGTCATAGACATCATAACATGGACCTAAATCAACTCCTGAAACACACACCACCACCAAAAATCTCGCCAAGATCAACCACAACACATTACACCACCAAAATATCACATAACGTGAAGAATATCGCCGAACCAAGAAGATCATCAAGAACTCACACAATAATCAATGTGGACCATAAAAAAAATAGGACATGATTAGAAAACACCAACAAGCATGTTAGAACCATCGGCAATATCTACGCCAACACCACTTATTCAAATCTTCATCGATCAACATGCTAACACTTAAGAACACTTTAACAACAACAACTCGGACAAGAAAGATATGTTCTAGAGCACCAAATCATGAACCATTTGAAAGGAAGATACACACAAGCATCCCAAACACTCTTCCAAATCCGCAACACAATATATGATCATACTAGAGCATAATAGATCAAACACCAGAAGCCTGCAAGACTAAACACTAAGAACCAGTCTCCATACCTGAATCCATAACTCGACCAAATAATCACATAGCATCATAGAATCAATAAAAAATAAAATATCTCTAGTTGATTCAACATCCCAAAATAGACAAACCAACCAGATCAACTCACTACAATCATCAGATCACCAAACAATTCGCTACAACACCAAAACATAGGAATAAGTTGACATCAATGACAACAACATATCCTAGCAGCAACAATATCCAACAGCTAGTTTGAAAGCTTTGGCTTAGGGGGAGCTACAATGAAGATCTTTTCCCCCCACCAAAGAGGTCAATGTTTTTTTCATAGCATGTTGATATGTTGAATGAATTCATGTACTTGAACTCTTGGTGAAGGTTTTGATAAAAGATATTTCTATGTGATAGATTATGAAGCTTTAGAAAGTGATTGTTCATACAAACAAAGATGTTTAGTAGCTTTTTGGTGACATGATAATTTTGGTGACAAAACCCTAAGTTATTGGGCAAATTATATAAGTTCTTTGATGTTTATTTTGTTATCAGTGAATTGGAAAATTCAAGAAAAATTGTTGTCAGCAGAGCTAAGGTATTTGCAAAATTCTATCTCATGGATTCCAACAAGTGTTTTAGTTCCAAAGATGAATCCTGGCCTAAATTTAACAAATTTGTAGCGTCCTAAAATTGCGACACTTGCAATTTTGACTGCATTTGGGTCTTCACGATGGCGATGCAACATGGAACCTGAATGGAGACCCCGAAACTTGTTCATAACATCAAAAACTGCATTTTTCCAGCACCCTGGCCTGATCCTCCTTGCACCCTGCTGTCTCGGGAGGTGGGACCATGCCCAGCGCCCTGGTCCCTGGCCCTATTTTGGGCCCGGTCTCCTATGGGACTTCGGGCCTTTTTGTTTGCAATTTGGAAAATAACATTTCCTGGTCGGCCTAAGGTCGGGAAAATCAGTCTATCAACCCTAATTGGCAAGTATAAAAACTACATTTCCTCTCCCATTTGAGGGAAGAAGGACATATGTGTACAAGGTGTGGAAACGATATTCAAACATTCAAGCATTCAAGCATTCAAGCATTCCTTCAAGCAATTGATCATTCCAAGTCTCCATTCAAGGCTAAGTGTTGCATTCAAGACAAGGATTCAACCATTGAAGAGGAGATCACTTACAACACATTACATGCTACAACATACAACATACAACAAACAACAACATCTATACCTTCGCATATAAGGATACAAACATCCTTACAACAAGGTATTAGTACTTGTTTTACATTACATTTACAACATTTCTCATTTCTTGGTTAATTCCAAAACCGGGGTTTGACCTAAAGGCAAACCCCTAATCCCTAACCCCCCAATCGTCTTCACTTTTCTGTGTGTAGGTTGCAGGTACGCGGCTGAAATTGAAGATCTGGAATCCTTGTGCAGAGATGAAGAGATCCCCCTTCGTTTCGCAGATTTTTCGGAGGACCGTGTGCACGCCGGGCGCCATCGTCTCGTCAACTTTCGCTCAAATTTGTAGGACAGCGCCGTCTCGACATTTTACTGCTAATTCCAGGTCCGCAGCTTCATATCATATTCCGATCTTTGTTTATAAGTGAATCTTTCTTGCTTCTACATGCATTCCTAGTTCAATCTTTCTATCTACATTCTTTACAAAAGAGGGTATCCTTGATGTCATAACCCTTGAAACTCATATAGAATCCAATCTTGCATTGCGTGGGATTGGATCTTGTGGGTTTCAACCCCTCTTTTGAATGTAAAGTCCCTCCTAAGTGAAAACCATCAACCCTAGTGACTCTCCCTTCTCTCTCCTTGGAGTTGGGGAGGGGAGAATGATTAGGGTTCGATTTTCCGCTTTACATTTTGGTGAACCCGACGTGAACATCCTTTCTGATTATTCATAGTTAGATCTGAAAATTGGATTCCTTTTTTACATTTCCATGTTTGATCCTTTGTAAAATTTTAGAGGTTAATTGCATAAAAACCCTAAATTTTCTTTTTAAGTAATTAAACTTGTGAAATGTTTAATTGTTAATGCTTGTTTCAGATCTGCCCTTCTATTACAAATTATCAAATCATATTTGTGCATTAATTTTGAAAATTAAGTGGTTAAGTGTCAAAACCCTAATTTTTGAAACCCTCTTGATTCAACCTTTGTCCGACAATTTCACTGATCAAAACATCTCCAAATCAGCTGTAACTTTGGATTCCGCAATAAAATCACAATATCTTTCATCCCTGAAAATTTGGAAAAAAGTTGCGAGGACCGTGTGCACTCCAAGCGCCATCGTCCCCGACATTTTTTCTGAAATTTCGGGAGCTAGATCTTACTGTATTTTCCTGCTAAAATCCAGAATTTTGGCTGATTTTATCAATTTTAACACCTTCAAAATTATAGTCAAAGTTGGTCTAGCGATTGCTTGGATTGAGGCTTCTAATCATTCAAAAATTGTTGAAATTGAAATTTGTGTCAAAATTGTGTTTCTTACAGTCCTAAATCTGAAAAGTGTGTTAACATTCATTCGAAATTTTAGTAATTCATTCAAATTTTTGCAATTTGTGACTTTTGAAATTAAGTGCTTAATTACAACAACTTTGATTTCCGCTTTCAAAATTGAATTTTGCGTGAAATTGAGTCAACTTTCAAATTTCAAAACTTGCATTGCTTTTGGTATTCCCTCTAAAATCATAAAATTCAAAATTTCAGTTTTCCTTCTCTTTTCCAAAATTCAAATTTTGCATTTTTCGACAATCTTGGTAGGGTTCAATTTTGAGATTGCAACTTTAATTTGGCCTATCTACATATCGTAAAATCACTCAATTTTTTCAGGTTAGCTGTAAAATCATCATAACTTTCATCCCTGAAAATTTCAAAAAAAGTTGCGAGGACCGTGTGCACTCTGAGCGCCACGGTCCCGGACATTTTTTCTGAAATTTCGAGAGATTGTCCTGATTGTATTTAACAGCTTAAATCTAGAAGATTGGCTGGTTTTACTGAAATTTGCTACCTCTAAAATTCAAAATCTTCTCTCTTTCTTTAGTGCATGAGTTTTACAACAATAAGCCCTACTTACACTATTCCCGTTAGACAAAGCCTTAGAATTAAGTCCTTCCAAGGTTTAATTACCGAGGAGATGGAACCTAATTTGAATGGCCTTTTTAACGAGGACATGGGTAATTCCTCTAATCCTCTTAATGATGAAGAAGCTCTCCATGAGGTTTCTGTAGAACAACTTTCAGAATTGGATAACCAATTTGACGATTTTTGATAGTGGATGTCTCAAGAATACCCTGATAGTCAAGCTCTTCCTTTAATTGAGGGTCTAAAACATATGCTTCAAAGTGATAAGAATGGAATTTATATTTTGCGTGGTATTGCACACATAGTGGATTCGAATGTGATGCCTATGAAGAGTTGTGCCGAAACCTTAGGTTATACACAACCTCCTACTCAAGACAATCATTCTATTCCTTTGACGACTCCTATTGCTAGTATACCTACTTTTACATCAAACATAATGACTACTTCAATACAAGACATTCCTCCTATGATCACTAATCATGGGGGAAATCCTTCTTCTTCAATTAGCCCTCTTCCTTCATTCAATCCAACTTCTTCATTCATTCCTTCAGTGAGTGTTCCTATTATATCTCCACAAATGAACATGACGCAAGGGGGCAATTCATTTAACCATTCCATTCCTCCTTGTAGTGTTCCTCCTTTCCAATCATCTCCTATGACTAACTATCATAGTGTCCCACCACCTTACTCTCTACCTTCTTTCAATAACATAACACCTCCATCACAATCTAACATGTCTAATATGAACTCTTCGACTGAAGCGACCATTAACAATCTTGCACAAACTGTCTCTTCTTTACAGCAGCAAATTGCCTCTATGAATCAATCTAAGTTTAGTGTGCCCACATTTGATGTTGCGAGCCCACTTTCTCTTGACATTGTTCGAGCTATTCCCCCTAAACATGTTGAAATTCCGCATTTGGAGCTTTATAATGGTAAGGTTGATCCTTTAACACATGTTAAGACCTTTCAAACAATATGTACTGATTTTGCTTATGACCAAAGGTTGCTTGCAAAACTGTTTACTAGAACATTAAGAGATAAAGCCCTACAATGGTATTGCTCGTTGCCTTCTTATTCTATTACTTCTTTCGAACAACTTGCAAATGCTTTTATTCAACAATTTCAAAACAATATAAGTCCTAAAGTTACTTTGATTGATTTAATGCATTGTAAACAAGGTGTTAAAGAAAAAGTGACTGATTTCATTGGTAGATATAAGCATTTGTAAGCTCAGATTTCTTTTCCAGTGCCTGACAATGATATTCAAAGAATCTTTATTTCTAATTTACAAAAAGACATTAGAGAAAAACTCCCGTTTTCTGAGTTTACTTCTTTCCAACAGTTGTGTGCAACTCTTCACAGTTATCAACTGACTGTGAGTCAAATGGAACAATCACATCCTATGGCTCCGAGTGATAAGGGTGATAGTAGTCAACAACCATTTGGGAAGTTTAAACCGAACAGAGAGTCCATTAAATTCAATGAAAACATCATCAACAACAATGTGAATGCAGCATCAGGTGTGTCTCCTATTTCTAAGTTTTTAAAGAAAGAAAGAAAGAAAGTTTACTCCTTTGAATGAATCATTGCATAGTATTATGAATAAGTTATTGGAACAAAATGTGCTTACTCTTCCTCCTATAAGGCAAATTGATCCTGCAAAGATTAATTCACCCTATTTTGATAACAAATCTTTTTGTCAATTTCATCGTCATCCTGGGCATGATACTAAAAAATGTTTTGCTTTAAAGGGTAAAATTCAAGATTTAATTGATAATAATACTATCTCTGTTTCTGGTATGAATGATAAAGGCAACACATCTATAGCTCCTCCTAACCAAAATCTTAAGATCTTTACTGATCCATTGCCTTCTCATACCTCTAATGCGATTGATACTACTGATTCCTCTGTCTCACCTGATGATCTCGTGTCTATGACTCCGAATGTGATTAACTTTGTGGAGCAACAAAAAATCCCTAAAGAACCTTCCATCACATTTGATTCTAGTGAAACTATCAGGGCACCTGACGGTCCTTTATATATAGTTGCAAAAGTAAAAAATACACCTTGCCGTGGAGTGCTTATTGATCCTTCTTGCATGGTTAATGTCATTACTGAAGAGTTTCTTTTTACTTTGCAATTGAATCAAGTGATCTATGATGAAACAAATGTGGTTGTGAAATTATTTGATGCATTTTCTTCTCCTGCAATTGGTTCTATTACATTACCTATTGAGGTCCATAACAAAACCCTTGATGTGGACTTTGCTATTATTCCATCATCCGAACAATTTCGTGTGAAGCTTGGCTATCCTTGGCTATCTTCCATGAAAGCTATTGCTTCTCCTATTCACAAGTGTTTGAAATTTCCCCATAATGGTGAAGTTGTTACTATCAATCATAGCCTCTTTAAACCAACTGAAAGAACTTCTAGCGTTCCTATTGATTATTTCTGGCCTAAACAATTCCAATCTCTTCCTCCGCGAAGTGATCATCTTTTCAAATCTTATCAAAAGTGGAAAAAAGATATGATCCTTTCTCTAAGTGAACCTAGAACACCCAAACTTGACATTCCTATCATTCTTGAGAAGGAAGTTCTTCCTTTGAAAGATAAAACTAATGTCTTTCCTCAAGAAGATTCCCAACCCATCCCTATGGATGTGACTATGCCTATATCTAATAAACTTCCTAAAAGTAGACCTATCCCTCCTCGTCATGATGGACTTGGTCTCCTTCCTAAACCAAATATTCCTCCCTTATATGGAGCAGTTCCTCCTCCTTCCTCTTATGGAGAGAAGAGACCTTCCTCTTCTCCTATTATTCAACCTAAGAGACCACAACCTAAACACCCAAGCGATAAGGATGAGAACATTCCTCCTCCTCAATCTTCTCAACTTCCTACTAAGACTAGACAAAATCGTTCTGCACGTGAACGCCGATGAAAGCGTCGTCTTAGAGCTCAGGCAGCTGCCTCTCAAACTTTGCAATCCCCAAAAACACCTTCAACAAGCATTATTCCATTTTCTCCTCAGCCGACGATTGAGCCGAAATCTCCTAAACATAAGATGCATGATGGTCTTGATCCTGTGCGAGTTAAAGATCCTATTTTTATAAATCTTGATGATGATATAGATGAAAATGTTATTCATGATGAAAATGCTACTTCTCCTGTTCATTCTGATAGTGAATATGAACTTGTTGATATTGATAACCATTTATCTAATGAATTTTCTAAAGCACTTATCCTAGCTCCTAGACAAGAACACCGCGGCTTGGATATGAACATAGCCCTTGTTTGGATCTTGTGATAGCTCCATCTGCTGTGTTGGATGTTCCTCCTCTAGCATGTTCCCTACCTTCCCGAAACATTGATCAGCAAGATCGGGGGGTAGATGACGTGCTAGACTAGTTTCATTAGCATAGCAGATTCTCTCCCCCTCTCTTTTGTTACTTCTTCTATGTGTTATTCTCATTCTTCTATTTGTTGTCCTTAGTGTTGTCTACTTGAGGACGATGCAAAACATTGAGATCTCTTTTGGTCTCTCTCATGTTGACTCAAAAGACACACGTGTTCCCTTCTTCTAGGTGACCTTCCTTGATTGGGGAATGAAGAACAATTATGCATATATACATATGATATACATGAATTATCATATAGCATACTGACCCCGAGGAAAGCGAAGTCACCTTGTGCTTTGTGTTTTGTGTCTATTATCGTTGGGCTTATCTCACACTTGGGGGCTAAATCCTTGCGATAACGTGCTCCTTTCTCATTTCTTATATGTATCACTACCTTAAAGCAATCACCCCCGGTGAGGTGTGTGCGATCGCTTTAATGTAGGGGGGCATACATCCCGTCTATATCTTTTCAAGATACTTGAAAATTTCTTGACAAATTTAGCTTTGCCTTGAAAATTTTAGATATCTTTCTTGCATGACTCATAGTGAGGGAACCTTACTACTGACAGTCATGGTTCTCCCTCGTGATTTTCCCTTTTACTTTGTCAATCGAAGTCGTAAGATCCTTAGTCCACTGGGGGCTTGGTGTATCTTGCCTCCTTGACGTGGTGAAAGTCTTTCAATGTTGTTTCCTTGTACTTTACCGAAAGTATGAGCGTACGCTTATACTCCCGCTAAAGTGGGGGCTAAATGTAACGTCCTAAAATTGTGACACTTGCAATTTTGACTGCATTTGGGTCTTCACGATGGCGATGCAACATGGAACCTGAATGGAGACCCCGAAACTTGTTCATAACATCAAAAACTGCATTTTTCCAGCACCCTGGCCTGATCCTCCTTGCACCCTGCTGTCCCGGGAGGTGGGACCAGAGCACCCAGCGCCCTGGTCCCTGGCCCTATTTTGGGCCCGGTCTCCTATGGGACTTCGGGCCTTTTTGTTTGCAATTTGGAAAATAACATTTCCTGGTCGGCCTAAGGTCGGGAAAATCAGTCTATCAACCCTAATTGGCAAGTATAAAAACTACATTTCCTCTCCCATTTGAGGGAAGAAGGACATATGTGTACAAGGTGTGGAAACGATATTCAAACATTCAAGCATTCAAGCATTCAAGCATTCCTTCAAGCAATTGATCATTCCAAGTCTCCATTCAAGGCTAAGTGTTGCATTCAAGACAAGGATTCAACCATTGAAGAGGAGATCACTTACAACACATTACATGCTACAACATACAACATACAACAAACAACAACATCTATACCTTCGCATATAAGGATACAAACATCCTTACAACAAGGTATTAGTACTTGTTTTACATTACATTTACAACATTTCTCATTTCTTGGTTAATTCCAAAACCGGGGTTTGACCTAAAGGCAAACCCCTAATCCCTAACCCCCCAATCGTCTTCGCTTTTTTGTGTGTAGGTTGCAGGTACGCGGCTGAAATTGAAGATCTGGAATCCTTGTGCAGAGACGAACAGATCCCCCTTCGTTTCGCGGATTTTTCGGAGGACCGTGTGCACGCCGAGCGCCATCGTCCCGTCAACTTTCGCTCAAATTTGTAGGACAGCGCCGTCTCAACATTTTACTGCTAATTCCAGGTCCACAGCTTCATATCATATTCCTATCTCTGTTTATAAGTGAATCTTTCTTGCTTCTACATGCATTCCTAGTTCAATCTTTCTATCTACATTCTTTACAAAAGAGGGTATCCTTGATGTCACAACCCTTGAAACTCATATAGAATCCAATATTGCATTGCGTGGGATTAGATCTTGTGGGTTTCAACCCCTCTTTTGAATGTAAAGTCCCTCCTAAGTGAAAACCATCAACCCTAGTGACTCTCCCTTCTCTCTCCTTGGAGTTGGGGAGGGGAGAATGATTAGGGTTCGATTTTCCGCTTTACAAAATTTATGAAAAATATGATAAGAGATGCCTGGGTTGGTTCATTTTCATCACTATTGGCTAGAGTAGTATCTCTTGAAGATATCTACAATTTTTTTGATGTACAAATTGAGGAGTATGACAATGTAAAAATAAAGAATTTTGAAGGTTTTCTCTCCAGAGAAAATTTATAGTCGATTGTCAAATTAGGGCACAAGGGTTTGAATGTTTGAAGTGAATTTCTAATGATAGTTCATGAAGAATTGATCAAGATTGTGTTGAGAAGAATTCACGATGATTGTATTTGGTTGGATAGGACATACCATATCACAAAGGAAGTCATAAAGGTTGTCATTGGTCTTTGTTCAGATGGAACCATACCTATGATGAAGAAAATAAGAAACAAATAAGTTGAAGCATTGACAAATCTAACTTTGGATCAAAGAGCTCTATGGATGGACACCATTATAGACCCTCTAGTAAGATATGATGCTATAGGTATTACCTTAAGATTTAGTTTCAAAACAAAGAAGGTTCTACATCTGCTATTGCAGTATATGTTGCTTATCACATGGCTAAGAAAAGAAAGGACTACAATTTATGTGAACTATTGAGACAAGTATTGAACAATATCATGTTGACAAAGGATGATGGTTATGATTTTTGTTTTAGATCATTGATTGTATGCTTGGTATTTTACTTTTTAAATTCATTACCAATAAAGGAGAATATTGTTTGGGATGAGAACTTACCCATAGGAAAGCAAATCAAATGATACTTTAAAGATAATTTGAATGACAAAGATAGGGCATGCAAAGAGTATTTCTATAAAATCTAGAAGAACTTGATTTAGGATCCCGAAAAGATGTGTTGAGATGTATAGGGGCAACATTACATTCTTTCTTGATATAGATCATTGTTACATGGAAGCAGTGTTGCCTTGGAAGTTTCAACTAACATAATTTGGATATGAAATTAGTGCTAAAGAATGTATGATGTTTGTATACAAGCTTATTAAAGTTTAGGTAGATCTTATTGAAGATAAGTTTGGTAGTTATGAAGAACTCATTGGATCAGATATTACTATACATATTGCTCCTGAAGGATCCCCCTTTGGTAAGAAGAGAATCAAAAAATCTGTTGTTGTTCCCTCTCTGGTTCTAAATAAGAATTCATATAGAAAGGAAAAGACTAAAATCATTAGCATTGATGATGTTGAGACTATTGAAGTTGATGTGAAGCAGAAGGAGATAGTTGTTGCGGAAGAAGAAAAACCGAAGGAACTCTTTGGTTCTTCTGATGAAGATCCCTTTGAAGTTGATAAAGTGTTGAAAATGCTTGAGGAACCTAATGTCATAAAGAGAATAGGAGATGTATTGTTATCACGACCATCTTATGACAAAGAAAGGATTGAAGAAGCTTTGATTACTTGCTTTCTCCAAAACAATCTTGTTCTTATTTCTATTGAAAATTTGCTCCTAGTTGCTTTGTTTGAACAATTAGCCTTGAAAGCTAATGAAAAAGAATAAATAGATCTTGAAGATGAAGTGCAGAGAGCTATTAGCAAAAAATATGTTGTTGTATAGAATAAATTGACTATATATATAAAGGAAATGAGAAAATGTGTGGGTGCAACTTCTAGTATCTACAAATATTGTCTTAGGTGGCTTGCTGCCACAACAAACCACAAAGTAAAGATTGATTCCATTGTGTATGAGCTAAACGTATATGTAGAATCAATATTTTCAAGGATAAAGATGGTGTAGTAAGAAGAAAGATTAATTCATTGCAGTTGGAGTTGTCCTTGGTGTAAAAATAGAGATGATTTTGTCTGAAAGTTTAGGACGATCAAAAAATTTAAATTGAAATTAAAATAAATCATTTTACCCATCTATTGGAAGATGTAGAGAAAGATGAGTTGATTTTATTTATGCTAGATGATTTGATTGGTGCTATTGACTTGCTTGTGCAGTGTAATAGTCAATGCACAATGTTGCCATCTGCTATCAGTTCCCAAAATTATTTTCTCCCGGAACTTAAAGAAAAGTATAAGGAGATTTTCTCGTAAAAAGGTAATTGAGACCTTTTTCCTTTTTTTGATTTTCATTACTATTGTTAAGGGGAAATTGTGTGAAAGTATCTTTTTTATACCCTTTGTCCTTGATAAAAGGGGGAGAGAATGAGAAGTTTGACAAAAGGGGACAATAAATGTGAGTAACAAAGGGGGAGAAAATTGGAGAAAATTGGAGGGTAATGACATAGGAGAGTAAGCAGAAAGGGGGAGAGATGGTGACAAAAGGGAGAGTAAGTGATAAAAATTAATTTTGTTGGAGAGCAATATTTTTGAGAAGTATTTTGATGCGAGTAACTTTTTGCATGTTGCCATCAATGACAAAGGGGGAAATTGTTGGAGTTTATTTATTGATGCTTATGCTTTTGGTGAAGGAGAATGTTGTGTATAGGCTATACCACTTGTCATTGATGTCAACATACTTCTATTGACTTATACTATTGTTGCTCTGGTAATTCTATGATTTTGTTCGTCATGTTTTGCTCTAAAGTTACATATATGGGTTCACGGTTTGGATAATATACTTATGGATATCAGTTGTACCTATATTCAATCTTATACATATTATGAAACTTTGGAAGGAGAGATACATGGCTCGACAATCCAACCTGTTAGTTGCTAGGTTTTTCCAGAACAAAACAATTTGTCTAGACATCCGCATTTCATTAATTGATTGTTTTTGGGACATGATTAAGCATTGTAGGTAATGTGTGTGTAGTCACATAAATCTATCCAGTTTAATTAAATGAATATTTGCTATTTATTTGATTAAAAATCCACTAGCCATCAGTTAATTAATTAATATTTAATTAATTCATCTTCAAACATTCTTCTATTAATTAAAAAAAATATTCAATTTATTTTAATTAATTCATTAAACCAAACTCATAATCAATTAAATAAATAAATCTTATTTATTCAATTTAATCCCCTTTTCCTCTTTTAAATAAATTAAATAAAACATTTATTTAAATCATTTACCCCCCCCCACTTGCATTTTCCTACAAATGCAAGTTGCAACTACAAATTGAAATAAATTAATTTTATTTTAATAAAAATCTCATTTTCCCTCACCCACCAAACCCACTTGCAATCCTAACCCCCTTTTAGATTCTTCTAAGCCCTTCCTAATTAGCCTAGTCTATCCCCTAATTATTATCACATTTATAAGCAACTTGAAGTCACTTCTCAAAGACTCCAAAGTCTTTGAAAAACATTTATTGCTTTGTGTGTTCAACAATTTAACCTCCAAAGTCTTCCAAACCACTTATGGCTCTTAAATGACCATTAATGGTTAAATCCACTTGCACCCATGGTTAGGGACTTTGACCCCTAACTCAACCCTCATGTGACCCATGTGTCTTCTCAAGCATTTATTGCTTTGACCATGGTTATCCCTTTAACCTTTGCACAAGAGTTTATCCATTGGATAAAAGCTTTATTCTTTGAATAAAGAATTTATTCACTCAACCCAACCTTAACCCTAACTCCCAAGTTAACCCTCAGGTCATGTCAAGTATTTAATGCTTTTTCTCTCTCCTCTCAACCCCTCTCATGTTGACACTTGCCATCCTAGGATTGGGTTGAAAGCTCTCACATGGATTGAATATCATTCAATCCTGACCCTTGTTGAGATTACTCAATCTCAACCATCCATTGCTCCATTTTTCCTATAAATAGAGCTCACATTCCTCATTTTCAAATCCTCAAGCATTTAGCATTCATAGTCATAATCCTAAAAAACTTGTATGCATCTAAGTTAGAGAGAATTTTAGAGAGCATTTAGCATATTTTAGTCATATTCACTCTTTTGGTTAAAATTAACAAATTGCATTTAGATAACTCATCTTTCTTTGGTTGTTAAGCTTGCATTTGCATACTTTTCATAATCATCTACAATCTTGAACCTCCATAAGGCATCCATAGTGCAAAAAACTGCCAAGAGCTACACTAGTTTGGAACTTGGAGAGGAGAGGAACAAGGGAGAAGGAGCTAAGAGCATGTTAAAAGGCATTTGGAGATGCCTTGTTGTATTTACTTTCATAGTTAAATATTTTATCATGTTTTTAGTGTCTCTTTTCATATGCTTGCTTAGACTTACTTTTGGTTGATTAACACTGACGTTTGTCTTTGTTTCTTGTGTTTTGTGTGTTATTCCACCACAGGTTTTAGTCTAACAATTGTCCATTTTGCAGAGCATCATTTGGTGAACCCGACGTGAATCTACCAAAATTTTTTGTTTCATAACTAACTTTTTGACTGTTTAGCTTGACACACAGGTCATGCTTTGGCGCTTTTGTTCGCATTTTAGCACTATTGAAATTTGATCCTTTAGCGCTATTGTCTCAAATTTAGTGCTATTGTCCATATTGTAGCGCTTTTGACTATTAATTAGCGCGTTTGTCCATATTTTAGCGTATTTGTATTGCTGTATAAATATCTTGCTTTAGCGCTTTTGTCCATACTTTCGCACGTTTGTGTTAAGTAGCGCTTCTGTTTTCACACAGAGTAGCGCTATTGTAACGGAACGTTGTAAAAAAGGCCTTGTAACCAATAAAATTATTTTTCTTAGACTTGTGGGAGGAAGAATATATATGGAATATAACATTTAAGTAGTGACATTTCCTTTTCTTTTTTCTCTTTCTTATACTTTAAGTTATATTCCATATATATTGTCAAGATGTTTGAGAGGGGTTTCAGACCTCTATGAGTCATAATGCAAAATCTAGTTTTTGGAAGATCCTCCAAATTTCAGACTTAGTCAAATTTCAGGGCATTTCAGGATCAGGATTGTAAAATTTGTAACCAAGATCAGAATTTAGGCTTGTGTAAGCCCACACTAACATTTGATCACTGATTGTGTGCAAGTTCTAATATTTTTTGTGCAGGGGAAGGAGTTAGTTTAGAGGCTTTAAGTTTCTTTTTTTAACTTTCTTTCAACAAAAGTTGGTTAAAAAGAATCCACTCTTCATTCTTGTACAAGTTAAAATAAACCTCACATTTTGTTTTGGAGTGCATAAAATGAACCTCAAACTTTTTTTTGGTGCTTAAAATAAAATTCATCTTTCTTTATTGCAAGTTAAAAAGAACAACAAATTCAAATTTGCTTTCATTGCAAGTTAGGATACACTCTATTTTTGGTGCTTAAAACAAGACAAGACAAATTTCATTTTATTGCATCAAACTTAAGCAAAACTCACAATCAACACTTCAATTTTTGCTGCAAGTAAAAAAAAACAATTAACTTGTCTCATTTTGCACAAACGATTTACTTCATGCATACGTGTTTCAATTTTAGTTGACCAGGATTTCAAATTGACCAGGATTTCAAATTCCTAGTTTACTCAAACATATTGCCTTTGAAGTTAAAAAGAAAATCATGGTTGTTGGAGCAACATCTCCAAATAGATAAAACATCATTGCAATGACAAGTTAAAAAGAACAAGTGTATTTTGTGTTTGGCACACTTGTGCAAAAAGAGTTTGTTGAGTGGTCCTACTTCTAACACACACTATCCTCTCCCTTGGCTCTCGTGGTCCTAGGTGCAAGAGAAAAGTGTTAGTAACAATCAAGTTTTATCTTTTTAAGAGAGGCCTGCCAAGAGATCGACCACTCTTGGGAATGACCTCGCATGGTAAATACTTCGAGCCGCTATAGAAATCAGGTGAGAGCGAAACCTGTAGCCTTAGGTATAGTTGTTCCTATAGTGTAACTTGCCGAGAGGACAAATGGGCCCCACCACAAGTTACAAGGTTGTTAAGTGAGTCACTGCAGAATGAACATATGTCTAAAAACATCAAACATTACTAAACACCTTTAAGTAGTAGCCCACCTGTTCTATTGATTGAGGATATTTGTGAGAAGTTCAGTGCAAGAGCATAGATGGTTTTGCTCCCAAGATACTCACCATACATATTTTCTTGAGTACAAACATAGCTTTTTGAAAGGTTACTCGTAGCCTGATAAAAGTGGTGACTTCCCCATCATAGGGATCATCTATTTCTTATGCTCGTGCAAGAATTATTATATCACATCCTTACCTGCCACGACGAGATTCATAAGGTATGTAGTATTAAAGTTGATGAAATATCAAGATGTGGGCTGAAATTATCGCAACTGGCCATTTGACCTTAGGGATAAAGATGTTGGAATTTTTGATGTTTATGTTGTGATTGTCATTGATGGACACACACTTGCATTGTGATCCCTTTTATATGTATGAGTTAGAGCTCAACCGGTATTTGTACCAACCGGTATGTTGTATTATAGTCTTTAGACTATTCTCATTTTGCAGAATGTGTTTACCGGTCTGAAGCGGCATGTCGACCCCAAGCGGTTCGTGGATTCCAAACGATACGAGGGATTAAAGCGGCATAACACATTTTCTACTAGTCTTCATTTTGTTAAACCGACAACTGGTATTTTGTATGAACCGGTAATACTCTGTGATGAGTTACCAACCGAGATTTTTGTGATGAGTTACCATCCACCGATTGTTTGACGGTGTCGACAATTAAACAGTGCTTTTTGTGTCGTATATGTCTAGATGCATTGAACCTAGGAAATTGTATTGTAATCCTATTGGACCAACATGAAATCAGATTCCTTTATAAGTACATCATGTCTAGGGTTTTAGGTTGTTGTTGGAGTGTTTTGTTGTTGCTAGGTTTTAAGGTGGTTGATGAGTCTTTGTGAGAGCGATCTTAACTGAGAAGATCAAGTCTGTGAAGTGTAACAGAGTGAGAGTTATAGAAGACTGAAGTAATGCTGGAATGCATTAGCTATGAGCTATACTGGATCTAACCAAGTAATCTGTGCTATCTGATAGATCAAATACTTGTTGATTACTCACCTCTTTGACAAGTTTGTAGCCCTTAACCGGGCAGGCTCAGAGTAGCCTTTGTAAAATCCTCTAACAAGGTGGTTCACCTCTGTGAATCTAAAATCCTCTAGCAAGGTAGTCGTTAATCAGACTTATCTCCTAACAAAGATTGAGATTCCTAACAGGATCTATTTTGGTAAAGAACATTGTAAGACCTTAACCGGTCTGGGTTCTATTCCGCAGATAGTGACTTGTGAGTTTCATCTCACCATGGTTTTTCCCATTTGGGTTTCCATGTCAAATATCTTGTGTTATGGTTGTTTTGCTTCTGTGGTTGAATGCTTTATTTGCATTTTGGTTTGCATGTGTGTTAACTGGTTTGTCTGTTAAACTGTTTTACCAGTTTACTATTAGTCTTGCAAAGTGTTTGAAAGCAGTGTTTTTCGGTATACTAATTCACCCCCCTCTTAGTATTCATCAATTGGTATCAGAGCCTAACTTTCTATAAGTCTAACCACTTGGAAAGAGATATGGAGGAATACTCTATGAGGGAACTTAATCACCAGCTCAATCAGTTTGAGCAAGCCTATGATGAACTTATGGCTAAATATAATGTCTCTCAGGCAAAAAGGAGAGAACATGCTGGAAAGCTGATTGAGCTATCTGAAAATAGTTCTTCAGATGAAGTGGATATGGAAGCCCTAATTGCAAAAGTGGAAAAGCTAAATGAGTCCAATACCAATCTAAGAAAAGAGTTGGAAGGACTAACCATCAGAATGTGTCAGGAGCTGGAGAATAGGAGAAAAACTGAGGATCTGGTAAGAGATAAGGATCAAGAGATCTCCAAATTGAAACAAGAAATCAGTGCCCTAACCGCTCAACTCCATGAGAGAAAAGTGGAAAAGGAAGACATGTAAGGAGAACTGAACATTGCTATCTCTGAGAATGCTAACCTACTGGAAACAAATGCTGCTATTTTCAAAGAACTCTTTGAGTCAAAGGAAATACTTGCTAAGTTCAATAAGAGCACTGTTAAGATAGAGCAAAAACTTAAGTCAGCTAGACCGGTAAAGAATACCAATGGACTTGGTTTCACTGGACATGAGGAAGGAGAATCCTCAGGAACAAATACTGAAGCGTCAAAGAAACAACCGACATTCAAAGGAAAAGGTAAGCAAAAATTCAAACCTGTTTGCTTTAACTGTCTTAAAGAAGGACACACTGCCAATGTATGTAGGAACAAAGACTACAATAATTTTCCTTACTTTATTAACAATGTACCTAGATCCAATAAGTTAAATAGTCATTATTATGCATGCAACAAATATGGGCATAGAGCATTTGAATGCAGGTTTGTCATGCTCAACACTGGTAGATATCCACAGAGTACTCAAGGAACTGGTTCGGAATCTTTTGTGAATCGAAACCCCAACTAGTTGAATGCGTATAACCATCAGTTAGGTAACAGTGGCTATCAACCGGCAACTGGATGGAGAGAAAACTATTGGATTTGTCATGGTCATGGTCACACTGCTGCTACATGCAGAAGGAAGAAAGGAAACATGAACAATGGACCTTGGAGAGCACTTGGAATGATTTGCCATCATTGCAACAAACTGGGTCATGCGGCAAGATTCTGTAGAAGTAGAAAAAATATATCTGATGATATACCGGTCACTCCAAAAGGAAATATTAATGTTGACACTGTTCAAGTAGACATGAACAAAACCTGGAAGAAGAAACTAGCGGTGTTACAAGAGGAACCATTTTTGCACCTAGTGTGGAAATATCAGAACCGACAAACTAAGCTTCAAAAGGCTTAGGGGGAGCAAACGGCGAAATGCTTTCGAACCCCTAGTTTACACTGGTAAAAGACCTTAACCAGTATGTGATACCTGTCACTTGGTCGAAGATCAAAAATGGTAAAAAGGCAAATTAAGGTTTTAACCCTAATAGTGAAGCATTAATGATGGTAGGTGAGAAATATGTTTAAAAGTGATTTTGAAATCATTTCTCACTATCAGTTTTCGAGTGAAGAAAAGTTTTTCAAGGTGCAGAGCGACGAGAAGGCGATTTGAGCTAAGATCTTGAGAAATTGAGAAATCGCGAAGGAGATTCAAAATCAAACTACAAACAGTCAAGTGAAGAATACAAAGTGGTGATTCAGCAACTGACAGAGTGTGGGGTGAAGGAGAATTGGAAAGCCCTAAATTCACGTGTTTTAAAAGGTATTTCTCAAAGTTCTAAAATTTCTATCATGGCTTCCGCATCTCATACCAGTTCTAGTGCATCTATTGAGTCTGAAAGTTTTATTCAATGAAAGTCCAAGTATAATGCCCTATCACAAGTTCCAGCTGGTGTGATAGTAGAAGAGGGAATTTCTGACTACATAGACTGCAAGATTGAAGACCTAGGGTCTTTAGCTATCCATTCCCAGTTAGGTTTGTTTTGTGACAAGGATAAGAAAATCAAACCGAAGTTTAATATTTTGGAGAAGAGGAAACTCCCTAATGCCGTCTACTTTCTGGAAGATTTTACAGAGGATCATATAAGGATCATTTTGAGTAGAGTCCACGGTGACAAGATGTACCTGGAGAGGACGCATGATATCATGCTGCAGGCAATTCATGTCGTCACTAGTTTCTGCAATATAGGGGATGTGCTAGCCCTAAGGACGGTAAGCAAAATGGAGATGTCCAAGCTCACTGGTTCAGTGAACGACTCAAGAGGGATGACAATCAACTCTATCAAGGATGATCTGGTTAAGTACACCTGCATGGTGATAGGCTATAGAACATTCTCTGCCAACAGAATTAACTCTGTATCTATTGTAGCGGTAAATGCTACTTACCGGATGATAAAGGAGGATGCATCATTTGACCTGTGCACCGGTATGCAGAGACAACTCCTGTTGAATATGAAGTCGATCAAACAGGACAATGCACTAAGGTTCAAGTTCGGACAACTACTGGTTGGGTTGTTCTTCTATTTCCAAGGTTACTTCCCAGGAGTGGGAGACATTTAGTGGTCTGCAGACCAACCGGTTACCAAGCAGATCAAAGAGAGTCTGCAAGCAGTTGGAACTGGCTACCCTGATGTTTTGAACAGGTACTTTGATGAGTTCAGAAGCAAGATGAGCTTAAGAATGAGGATATCTAGTGACATAGTCAAGAAGTATGAAGATGATATCTGCTTTATCATCAAAGTGGATGAATGCATAATGGAGGCTGTTGAGCCTAGAATGGAAGAAGTAGAGCCAATGGGCTACGAGATGATGCACAATATGCTGTAAGGGTATGCCTCTACCCTTATTGCCTCACCCCTAGATCCAAAGGCAAAAAGGACCAGAACCTATTTGGAAAGGATTTCACCAGTCGAGGAACCCTCTGCAAAGAAAGGAAAAGAACCTATAGTGAAGAAGGCAAAGGTTGTACCGGCAGCATCAACACCGGCTACTGCAACAAGTCCTAAAGTGACCAAGCAGTCACTAGCCAAGAAGAAACCGGAAGTAGCACTGGCTAAAGTCTTCGAAAGGAAAAGGAAGACAAAGAGAAATACACTGGACTCAGAGGAAATTGTGTCTGAGGAGTAGCCAAAGAAGGCGAGATAGACAAGAAAGAAGACAAAGAATGAACCGGCAGCATCTCCACCGGTAAATATTGATATCTCTTCCTACAAACCTTTGACACATTGTCAAAGGATTATCAGAAATATTAAGAGAAAATTGCTTAGTGATTTAAAAGAATATTTTGATGATCTTTCTGATGTTGAAAACGATGAAGTAGAAAATAAAGTTGTCAATTATTTATGTGCTTGGGACCGGTCACCATCAGAAATTAGATATGATGTATCTGATTCATTATACAACTCTTTGGATAACAAATGGCGCATTGCCATTGAAAAAGAACAGGAAATAAGGGAGGAAATATTTGCAAAATATTTCCCTGATATATCCAACTCAGAACTCTATGAGGTTGTGGATAAATATAAAGGTCTCTTCTTCATGAGAAGAAGAAGACTTCAGTTATTGGAAGGAAATGCCTCTTAAGTGGTAAAAGATACCCACTTTCATGCACAAAATGCTCTGAAAATGCATCAGGTGGCAGAGGCAAACTGGCAAGCCGAAAAGGAACTGGTTATATCCAAACCGGATGAAGTTTTTGATGAAGAAGGAAACCTGGTTATTGAACCAATTGACACTATTGATGTCGATGCCCTGGACGCAGAAGATGTTACTCAGGACATACTTTCTGAGGGAACAAGACAAGAGCAATAGGCTGAACAGGGTAATAAGCAAGCCAGGGACAGACAGGAAGCGGCTAAGGCATAGGCAGAGAAGAAGAAAAGGGATGAAGATGAGGAAAAGAGAAAAGAGAAAGAGAAGAGACAAGAGGAAGAGGAGAAAAGAAAAGATCAAGAGAAGAAGAAGCGAGAAGATGAAAAGAAAAAGAAAGAAGAAGAGGATAAGGAAGAAGAGAAGAAGCGGAAGGAAGCAGAGCGGAAGAAGGCAGAGGAAGACAAGGAAGAAGAGAAGAGGAAGGAAGCAGAGAAAAAGAAGAAGGAAGAGGGAGAAAAAGAAGAGGAGAAAAGGAGAGAAGTAGAGAGGAAGAAGAAATAAGAAGAAGATAAGGAAGCGGAGAAAAGAAGAGAAGTGGAGAAAAAGAAAGCGGAAGAGGACAAGGCAGGCGAAGCGGAGAAGAGCACACAGATGGAGACTCTGAAGGCAATCGAAAGTAAAGCCAAACAAGCTGATCTCCCCAGTCCTATCGACCTCTAGTCTGCAAGTGAAATGAAGCTGATGCAGAGCATCAAGGTTGCTCAAGAACACCTAGAGTCCATAAGGAGAAAGAAAGAGGAAGATGTGATCCAAGTAGCTGTGGACACTCTAACCGATTTGTTACCTGATACAAATCTTCCCAACACTGAATCATCACTAGCTAAGCTAAAGATTCTATGCATAGTAGTGGATGATTAGGTGTAGAGACTAGAAGAGGCAGCAGAGGCAAATGTCAAGAAAGTGCATCAAAAAACTTTCAATATTGCCCTGGTGAAAAAGTTGAATGAGCTCCGGTCTGAGTTGCAGAAAGAGAAAAAGGATATAAGGGATGCTCTACATGAGGGGAATCTGCTACTTAGCAAAATCTGTCAACCCCATCTGTTGTATGATGATGTGCTAGCTCAGAAGCAAAAGCTTCAAACAGACTTATAGTCCTACATGAGCACATTCAAGCCACCTTATGATTCCTTTGCAACCTATGGGCAAACTGTTCACCGGTTTCACATCCAGTCAGCAAAAATGGAGCAAGAGATCAGCACACGGTCTCGAGATTTGCAGGAGCTACAACTGGTTCTACTTACATGTCTACAAATTCTTTAGAAGTGCTATCTGAATCTAGAGGCCTTGACAATTACACAGGAGATGAGCACAGTTGATGCCATGGAAGAACAGGTCTCCCAGATGCAAACAAAGAAAGAAGTAGCCATCTCCCTACTTGAGTCCTGGTCTTTATCTATGAAACAATTCATGCGGGAGTTTAAATCTATTTTTGACAAGTATTATTCCTTGTTGTCATAAACTTTTATTATTTTCATATCAAATGGAAATAGGGTTGTTCAGCTGTACTTTGTCATTGTTGGCAAAGGGGGAGAAGTATTCTATTTTGCAACGTATAGGGGAGAAATATAGTATCTGGTAATCAAAATTTTGATATATGCTCTGAATATCTCAATGTTTATGCTCTATATGCAAAATTGTTATGCATTGTATTGTCAAAGGGATAGTGTATATGTTTAGGGGGAGCAATTTTGCTAATGGCATGATTTTGTTGAAAAACACTTATATGTCAAAATTTTATTTTCCTAAGTGTTGCCATCAATGCCAAAGGGGGAGATTGTTGGCATTTTTGATGTTTATGTTGTGATTGTCATTGATGGACACACACTTGTATTGTGATCCCCTTTATATGTATGAGTTAGAGCTCAACTGGTATTTGTACCAACCGGTATGTTGTATTATAGTCTTTAGACTATTGGTATTTTCCAGAATGTGTTTACTGGTCTGAAGTAGCATGTCGACCCTAAGCGGTTCATGGATTCCAAGCAGTACGAGGGATTAAAGTGGCATAACACATTTTCTACCAATCTTCATTTTGTTAAACCGACAACCAGTATTTTGTATGAACTGGTAATACTCTGTGATGAGTTACCAACCGAGATTTTTGTGATGAGTTACCATCCACCGATTGTTTGATGGTGTCGACACTTAAATGGTGCTTTTTGTGTCATATATGTCTAGATGCATTGAACCTAGGAAATTGTATCATAATCCTATTGGACCGACATGAAATCAGATTCCTTTATAAGGATATCATGTCTAGGGTTTTAGGTTGTTGTTGGAGTGTTTTGTTGTTGCTAGGATTTAAGGTGGTTGATGAGTCTTTGTGAGAGCGATCTTAACTGAGAAGATCAATTCTGTGAAGTGTAACAAAGTGAGAGTTATAGAAGAATGAAGTAATGCTGGAATGCATTAGCTATGAGCTATACTAGATCTAACCAAGCAATCTGTGCTATCTGATAGATCAAATACTTGTTGATTACTCACCTCTTTGACAAGTCTGTAGCCCTTAACCGGGTAGGCTCAGAGTAGCCTTTGTAAAATCCTCTAACAAGGTGGTTCACCTCTATGAATCTAAAATCCTCTAGCAAGGTAGTCTTTAATCAGACTTATCTCCTAACAGAGATTGAGATTCCTAATAGGATCTGTTCTGGTAAAGAACATTGTAAGACCTTAACCGGTCTGGGTTCTATTCTGCAGATAGTGACTTGTGAGTTTCATCTCACTGTGGTTTTTCCCATTTTGGTTTCCATCAAATATCTTGTGTTATGGTTGTTTTACTTCTGTGGGTGAATTCTTTATTTGCATTTTGGTTTGCATGTGTGTTAACCGGTTTGTCTGTTAAACTGTTTTACCGGTTTACTATTAGTCTTGCAAAGTGTTTGAAAGCAATGTTTTTCGGTATACTAATTCACCCCCCCTCTTAGTATTCATGAAAATAGTGTTTGAAGTGTCTTCATTTTGTGTCAGACCAGTACAAATTGAGCCAACTTTAGGCTTTGGAAAACACCTAAAATAAATTTGAAGGAAAGGGTCAGAAAAGTCCAAGGATTGGGTTGATCTAGACCCACACTTGTGCCTTTTGAGGCAACATTCTTGTGTTTGTGTGCTTTCTTTGTTTTCTTGTCAAAGAAACATCAAAAATCAATTCCAAAAACAAAGTATTCATCCAACATAAAATTTTTCAAAATACCAACAAAGATAAAAACAAAGAGCAGAAGTATCAAATTATATGACCATTCTTCACATATTGAGAAAGAAGAATCTTCATCAACATGTCAAATTGAAGAAAAGACTATTAAGCTCAAAGGATTTCATCAAAAGAAGGAGATTCTTCTATCTTAATAGACAAATCTTTGTCTCTCATAGAACCTTCTTACGTCACATGCATCTCTATCTTCAAGGGAAATCAAAAGAGTTTGATCAAGAGTCATTAAACCGCAGAGCTTTTACGCAATATCGAGCTTTGAGTTATCATCAAAACAAAGGAGGCAAGATCAACCCTGAATTCTTTCCAGACATTTGTATCACATATAACATAGCTCGAGAAGAACCACCAACCCCCGAAAGGGAAGAAGAAGAGTTTGTTCCTTATGTAACACGAAGTTTCTATTGAAGTTAAACATTTCATCCATTATCCCATTCACACATTATCAATCCATTTCAACTCTTGAAACATCAAAAGGTCTTTATCCTAAGTTCTCTTTAGATATTGCTTGAATCAAACACAATACATCACTTTTTAGAGTGTCTCGACATCTAGAATAAACTCTAAGGTCTATGAGTGCATCCTCTCATTACTAGGTAGTTGAGTCTGTAACACATCTCAGATTTCTCTAAACCTTATCACATCCAACTTTGTCAATCAAACACAACAAGCAATTCAAGACAGGACTTTGGTAATATCTGCCTTTAGTGCTAGAGATTCATATGCAAAAAAACCCCACTGAACTTAAATCTCTCATTTCATCAACAACTCATCATCATTTTCATGCAACTTCAACAAAAACTTGTGAACAAAATGGCTCACACTAGATCAAGAACTAGACAAATGGAAATTGACGAAGAAGAGGAGGAAAACATCAATGAATTCCAAGAAGCCCTTGGAGGAAACATAAATGATGAAAATCTGAGTACTCCTACTCCTACAACAATAGAGAGGGCACAACACAACCCTCTCTTTAATAATTTTTTTGATGAAATACTCAGGAGCAATGCTGATGCTCACTTTTTGAGACTTGCTCAAGAGGGAGCCAAACTACCTTCTGACTTTGATGTTGCACAAATAAGACAAGCATCAGAATGCCAAAGTCATAATGAGGATGAAAAAGGATGAGAACACATCAAATACAACCTTCATCAAGGTAATCCCCCACCTCCTCCTCCTCCTAATGACATAGACATGTTGTGGCAACAAGTCGAAAACCTCGCTCAACAACTTCATAGTGGTGTGAAAACTAACCAGTTTTCACTTAATGATATTTGTCCCTATCCATTTGATAGGAATCTTCATATGCCACCTTTTCCATGAGGGTTTGAAACACCCAAGTTCGAAAAGTGCCGAGGAAAAGGAGATCCTCGCGATTATGTCAGAGAATTCCATTCAGCTTGCCTCGAAGTGGCATACAAGGATACGTACCTAATGCACCTTTTTCCCCAAAGTTTGGGAGGAACAACCACATCATGGTTTTCCCGATTACCAAGTGGCATTAGGACATTTGAAGAACTCATCCAGAAGTTCCTGGCACTTTACTCACACAACATTGAACGTGATATCACCATGGCTGATCTATGTAACACTAAACAAAAACCAGGTGAACTATTTTCAATCTTTCTGCAATGATAGCGTCAAATGTCTAGCAGACGTTCTCTTCAGTCACCTGAACAAGAACTAGTGGAAATATTTGTTTCCAACTTAAACGAAGAAATGGAATTTCACCTAGATGTCAAAGACACAAATTATTTCAATGACATGATCACAAAAGGCTTGAAATGTGAGTGGGCTCTCATCGAGAAAGGACTTATCAAAATCTACAATGAGCCAAAGGATGGCCCTCATCCACACTTCAATAGTGATAAGCCTAACTTCTAGAACAAAAATAAAAATATCGTCAACGACAGGGTTGTGGATGCAAGAACTATCAAAAGTGTACAACCTGTGGTCCGATTTGCAGGACAGAATCCCCAACCCAAGAATAACATAGTGGCTCCTCCAAATCAAGGCCGCATCACATCTCAAGACGAACCTAGACAATGTCAGTAAAACTTTAAACCAAAGCGAACATACACTCCCTTAGGGGAACCCATAGAAATAGTGTTATGTCAGTTGGTTTCTCAAAATCTGGTAACCTTACCCAAAACATCAAATTATGAACCTCAAGGCAAACCTTCATGGTGGAGGGATACTAAACATTGTGATTTCCATCAAGGAAAAGGACATAAGACAAGCAATTGTCATAGATTGAAAGATCTTATTGACCGAGGTGATATCTAAATCGAATTACACGACCCAAAGACAACAAATAATGATCATCTAATGTTCAAAAATCTACTTCCATCACAAGATAAAAGAGGTCCTTCCACTTCAAGAAAAAATACAGATACCACTGTAGATAGGAAAATGGAAATCATCAAAGCAATATTAAACTAGCTCAACCACAAAAACTAGATTGCAATGAAATAAGAAATCCTAATACAATCAATAAAGGCATGAAGATGAAATACTAGAATAAAATGCAAACCAAAGCATGTATCTCCTTCATTGTTCCTCCATTGTCCTTCTTTCTCCTTCAAATTACTTTGTTTGTGGATCTCACCTACAAGTGCAAAAGCATAGTATGAAAGCAAGATAACTAAAAAAATGGCAGCATAAGGATACTAGAAGCATGGTTTTTTTCCTCTCGATTGAAGAAAATCATCCAATTTATAGACAAATTGGAGAGATGACAAGATTAACATGAAGAGATTTGAAAGGAAATTTCAAATCAAGGATGACAAAATATGACAAATTATGACAAGATTGACATTTTCTATGCAAGATTGATTGATTGACACAATTATGACAAATTATGACAAAATTAAATTGTCATTCCCATGAAATTAGGGGAAATATTAGAAAAATTGAAGAAATTAGGAATTAGGAGAAATTAGTAAATTGGAAAAATGAGGAAAAAGATGAAATAGAAATTAGGTGAATTAATTAATAGGTTTTCATCCATTAATTATTTCATGAAAGAGACCTAGGACTAAATAAATAGATTTATTTAACCCACCAAGAAGAAGAAAAGGATTAAATGAACAAATCATAAAACCCTAGAAATAAGAGGACACGTAATTAGGTCAATACAACAAGAAATTAATGTAGGTTCGATCATGATTCTTATTGACAAAGGACCAATGTTGATAAATGATTTAAATTGGTTGACAAAAATCAATGACAAGTTGACCAAGATTGACAAGGAGATCAAATTGATAGGCGCCAATTGACGAGGAACAATGACTAATTGATCCAAATTGACATGATTGAAAAGGACAAGGATCGATGACAAATCGATCGCAAAATGACAAGATTGACAAGGACAAGGATCGATGACGAATCGATCGCAAAATGACGAGATTGACAAGGGGACAAGGATCGATGACAATCATGACTGGAGATTGTTATCGACAAGACCAAATTCGAAAGCGAGAAAAATGAGGAATGTATAAGGACTCGATGCTCACAAATGATAAAGACCAAGTGCGCAACATAGAAGAAATGTTAATGTGACGCAAGAACCCTAAAATAAGGCAATGCGCAAATGTTAAAGTATGACTCCGCAAGCATTGACCATTTTTAGATGTCTACAACCACTGATTATACGTGAGCTACGTATAATTACACTATGAATCACCTGTATGATGCCAGTGAACAAATTGCAACTATTACCATAAAAAATCCTAGTTCCAATTGCAATGTTGTTACACGTTGCGGCAAGGTTACCATAAAAATAGCTCCACAAGGTACCACATCAATCCCAAAGCAGTATAACCTTGTGGACCAATTAGATAAAATGCCCGCTCTGATATCTATCTTTGCACCTATCTCCATCTCATAGAACAATCTTGGATCAAGCTCTCCAAGAGGTGTCAGTCCCTGCAAATCTAAACACAGATCAGTTCCAAGCCATGGTTGGCAGTCTAAGGTCATCACCTTGTCTCACTTTCTTTGAAAGTGACAACACATCCTTCCAGCAACCTCATAACACCTCACTCCACATTGAAGGGTTTATCAACCAGCATAGGATCAAGCGAGTCTTGATCGACAATGGAGCAGGTCTGAATATCTACACACTAAAATTGGTCCCAGCACTGGGATATGCAATTGAATCAGTGGATCCCCGTAAGAATATCATAATCAAAGCCTATGATGATGCCGAGTGTTCATCCAAAGGAGCAGTCATGCTACCAATCCGAGTGGGCCCAGTAGTGAAGCACATCATATGTCAGGTTCTGGAGCTTCCTTTGCCATACAATTTGTTGCTAGGAAGACCTTGGATACATGCCATGCAAGCCGTTCCATCCACCTACCATCAATGTATCAAGTTCCTTCATAATGGTGTGGAAATTACAATCCTGGGAGATGCAAATCCCTTTGCATATTGTCACAATATAAGTCATCAACCAGAGATTACAGTTCCCAACAATAGAGAAGCCATCTCATCAACCTCATACGTCAGTCCAGTCTCTCTTTCCAGTTCAAACACCACTATACCCAAGCAAGAGACGCTCAAGATGAAAATAGTAGAGGAAGGTCTTCGAGAGTACAATATAAGCCAACTCTTTTGTGTTGGACAAATGCCCACTTCTCCAAGAACTCATGGTAAACCTCAACAGTTACTTCATACACCACTAGTCACACCATCATGCACTTTGACACCTTTCATCCTTGGAAAGAGTCAAGAAGAAGAGACCAGAAATGAGGACTTAGCATAATGGATCTATAAAGATCCTATCACCATGGACATTCCACAAGCTAAGGTTCCCACATATCAATATGGAAAGGGCCTTCTCATTATGCAAAAAATGGGTTATGATGGTCAAAGTGCTTTGGGACCTTGTAAACAAGGGCGACATGAGCCACTGCAGCCAGAATTAAAGCCCAAAGATAACACAGGACTAGGCTTTCAGAGGGAGATCGTGCCTAAGCTCAGATTCAAAGGAAAACCCAACAAACCTCTATATCAACCTCCTATAAAGAGGCCACCTTTGATCATATCAGCAGCACCACACACTATTACAACTGCTCCACTGAGGCTAAAAATCCCCGCAAGATCATCCCCAACACCCATCATTCCACCAATCAAACCAGCAACCCTATCACTAGTAGCAATAACATCAAAAGCACCATTAGCAGTAGCAACTATATCAGAATTCCCAGTAGTATCAACAACACTGGCAATTCCAGCCAAAGTAGCAGAGTCGACAACATCGATGCTCCCTGTATCGGATTCACTGATTCCCATAATTCTTCCTCGAGCACCAATCATTCTGTCTATCCAGGTACATCAGCCGATCACACCTGCAGTGTTTAACTCAAAGGATATACCAATATGGTATAGCAACCGAATCCTGGAAAGTGACTTAGAGACCGACTCACATGAGTGGGAATTTGATTCAGTACATCTAAATACTTCAGATGAGGAAGACGTGTCACCCCCTCCACCTCACAAAGATATCCTTGTTTACAGAGAAGCACAAATTAAAACCTCTTGGGTTCCTAAACTGGAAACATCTTCCACAGACCCTACATCACATCCTACAACTGATTCTGATAGGGAGAGTACCATCAACGACCTTCACCACAATGTCTTGACCCTCACTAAAACATCTCGTGAACTTAACTTGATCGATGAGGTAATGCCATTATCCATCCTAAACTCATTGAATGGAACCAACCTAATCCCCCATGCCTTGACCACTTCCAAAATGATGAGGCGATCATTGACTTTTTGGAACTACGAGATAACATACCAAGTGGGGATCATAAAGCTAGATTCGCCATAGAACTTAATAGCGCAACATACTTTGGGGTGGATGCAAAACCTTTCAGCTGCAAAAATATAACAATAAAACATGGATCTTCCAGTGAAAACCACACTGTGGCACTGTTTGATACCACAGAAGTAAAAAGAAAGAGCATATCTAATGGTGAAAACCTCTCTAAGGCGCCTAAGGATGAAAGGTTTGACATTCTCCCCTCTAGTACACAATAGGAATGATCAATGATTCTCATTGAAGAAACCAAAGAATACAATGTGGGGACTCCTGAAACTCCTCACCACATAAATCTGGCATCTCTTTTGACTTCAGAGGAACAACCCAAGTTTGTCGAATTCTTCCATAATCGTCAGATTAACTTTGCATGGTCATATGCAGACATGCCTGGTCTTGATCCTGACTTAGTCATGCATCACCTCACAGTATCAGAAGGAGCTAAACCTATCAAGCGGAAGCTTCGCAAGATGCATCCCCAGATTGTAGTACTAGTCAAAGCAGAACTTAAGAAACTTCTGGATGTTGGTTTCATTAGACCAATTGATTATGTAGATTGGATCTCCAATATTGTGCCTGTTGGCAAACCAAATGGGGGCATCTACATCTGTACTGACTTCAGAGATCTGAACAAAGCATGTCCTAAAGATGACTTCCCCCTACCAAACATTGACATCATAGTGGACCTAACAGCAGGACATGCCATGCTTTCACTCATGGATGGCTTTTCAGGGTACAATCAGATAAAGATTGCACCAAAGGATCAACATAAGACAACCTTCACATGCTCATGGGGAACATACTACTGGAATGTAATGCCTTTTGGTCTCAAGAATGCATGAGCGACCTATCAAAGGGTAATGACCACTATCTTCCATGATATGATGCATACCATAATGGAAGATTATGTTGATGACTTATTCGCAAAATCACTATCAAGAGAAGGTCATCTAGACATATTAGAAAAAATCTTCGATAGACTAGAACAATATCATGTTCAACTCAACCCAAAGAAATGTGTCTTTGGAGTAACCTCAGGGAAGCTTCTAGGATACATTGTCTCAAGCAAAGGCATTGAGGTCGACCCAATAAAGGTCAAGGCAATCATGGAAATGCCACCTCCAAAGATCATCAGTCAACTAAGGACATTACAAGGGCGGCTACAGTCCATCCAAAGATTCATTGCACAACTGGCAGATAAGTGCCATCATTTTATACATCTGTTACACAAAAACATATGCTTTCAGTGGGATGCTAGATGCCAACAAGCATTCCAGATGCTTAAAGACTATCTCATGAATACACCATTGCTGATCCCACCAGATTTGCGTAAGCCTTTATTACTCTATATCTTAGCAACAAACACAACATTAGGAGTACTACTGGCTCAACACAATATAGAAGGAAAAGAGTGTGTTGTTTACTACATCTCTTGCACACTAGTTGGCTATGAACTCAATCACACACCTATTGAGCGACCTTGCCTAGTAGTAATCTTAGCAGCCACTAAACTGAGGCACTATCTATTAACACATAAAGTACAACTCATTGCAAAGATAGATCCACTAAAATACTTACTCAACAAAGCAACATTAACAGGTCGCTTGGCCACATGGGTGATGATTCTCAGTGAATTTGACATTGAGTATGTGAACGGTAACGCTATCAAAGGGCAAGTTATTGTAGATCAGCTGGCCGATGCACCACTCATAGGCGATCATCCTCTCATTTCCAATTTTCCAGACGAAGAGATATTCATGATCACAAAAGCACAACCATGGAAACTATACTTTGATGATTCATACACTAGGCATGGCTCAGGGGAAGACATTCTCTTTATCACACCTCAAGGTGACATCATCCTGAAGTCTTACAAGCTCACATTTCCATGCACAAACAACATAGCAGAATATGAGGCCTTGATCACAAGACTCAGATTAGCCATACAATGGAAATTGAAAGAGTTACAAATATATGGCGTCTCTCAATTGGTCATCTGACAAGTCATAGATGAATACCAGACCAAGGATGATAAACTCATGCCGTACAAACAAATGGTGGACAGTCTAAAGGCATCATTTACAACTATCACCTTTGAGCAGATACCTAGAAATCATAATCGAGCCCCTGATACTATGGCTACCATCACATCTCTCCTAGATCTTCCATAGAATTCAACAGGCTACGAGTTCTTGTTAGAACAACTTTAGATTCCTGCTTATGATATCCCTGAATTCGAGATGATATGTCACCTTGTCGGTTCCAAATCCCCATGGTACAATGAGTTATACACCTACCTTCACGATCACACACTTCCTCCTAACCAATCAAATAACCAACGTAAAACTTTTATTCGCCAAACCGCTTGATATACCATTATTGCTGAAATCCTATACCGACATAGTCTTGATGGTACTCTCCTTCGATGTTTGGAACATGATGAGATAACAAAGGCCTTGGAAGAGGTACATGAAGAAATTTGTGGAACTCATGGAAGCGGTCCTTCACTAGCCAAGAAACTCATACGCACTGGATACTATTGGTCGTCCACGGAAAAAGTCTCCTACTACTTTGTCAGAAAATGCAAGAAATGCCAAGTTCATGGAGACCTGATACATGCACCAGAATAGGAATTGCAACCAATCACAACACCATGGCCTTTTTGTCAATGGGGACTTGACCTTGTGGGTAAAATCCATCCATCTTCATCCAATGGCTACAAATTCATTAGTACCGCCACCAAATACTTCATAAAGTGGATTGAAGTTGTTCCACTTACCCAAGTCACCAGCAAGCAGATCGCCTCATTCATCCTTAATTACATCATCTGTCGGTATGGTGTACCCATGTCCATCATCACAGATAATGGTCTTCCATTCAAGAATCAAGATGTCCATGAACTCTGTGAGAAATTTCACATCCAACACCACTTTTCCACTCCCTATTACCCACAAGGAAATGGTCAAGCCGAAGCATCAAATAAGAACATATTAAGAATCCTAAAGATGACAGCCAATGATGCTGGTCATGATTGGCATGTTCAACTGAATCAAGCACTATGGGCTTATCAAACTAGTATTCGAACCCCTACAGGCGCAACTCCCTACTCACTGGTCTATGGAGTAGAAGCTATCTTACCTATTGAAGTTGAGATACCATCACTACGAGTTTCCTTGCATAATTTGATAGATGATGAAGCATATAGAGTGTCACATCTTAAAGACTTGTAACTACTTGATGAGAAACGACAAGCTACATACAATCACCTCAAAGCCTATCAATAGCGCATGAGGAGAAGCAATAATCGTTCGGTTAGACCTCGTACATTCGAGGTAGGTGATCTTGTTCTTCGAGAGAATCCTCGTAACCAACCAAATAGAGAACATTAGGGAAAGTTTGAATCAAACTGGCTAGGTCCATATGTTATCACTGTTGTATTTGGGTTCGGGGTATATCAGTTGGCTACTTCAGAAGGAGAACCGCTAGTAGATCCAATCAATAGCATGCACCTCAAACAGTTTTATACCTAAAAGCTGTACAGAGCATCAGGCTCCCATACATACCGGAAAAACACCAAAAACATTCAAAAAAATGTCTTGAAGAAAATACAAAAAACATCAAAATAGTAAAGAAAAAACATGCATCCAAACGGTGAACAACCACTTCGGTGGCACCTTGGGTAAGTGCGATGGTGAAAACCTGGCAAAAAAGCGCCACTCATAAAGGCTATGGCTCCATTGTCTTTCAGGCTTGTTGCGATTGCATTCATTACATCCACTCATCCATCAGTCCAAACACCATGACTTGTTATTGATCTGCAATCAAATATAGTACTTCATGTGTCTTGCATCCCACTTTTTCATAGTCATGTCTAAAACTAGGGGCAATGCCCTTAACCTATTGATGGAAGTGGATTCTGCATTACTTGTGATTCGTTGGGTTCTTCATTCAAACTATCTCACAAAATCCAAAAACATTCAAAATAATCATAAAATCCCAATAACATTCAAAAATAAATCATAAAATCCAACAAAACATTAGAAAACATTGAAAATCAACCAAAAACATGGCAACACCTTGTACATACTCATCCGAGCAAATACCAAACAAACATTACGAAATACTCAAAATGATGATCACTTATCAAATCGACCAAACAATCAACATAAATACACAAACTGTCTTAACAAGGATGCATCCTTCCTTACCAAAACAAAGACATGATGACATTTTCTTTGACAAGAAAATTATGTTTAAGCTATCAAATACTTGGTTGATTTGTAGGTTATTCATTCATTTATATATATTAGGTTCCTATGCTACTCCAGGATATCCACAAGTGATTAGAGTGGCCGTGAAGCTTCCTAAGCAATTGTTTGTATGTCTTTTTCGAATTATCCCGATGAAGTTCTGGGGCATGTACTAATGGTGTCTACGTGGGAAGTTCACTAAGTTACATGATCATATGCAAAATAAAGTCATAGATCACTATGGCTTGCCGACTACAGCGTATACCTCGACCATATGAGCATGAACCATTATCGAGGGTCCATATTCTTTATTCTTTATATATGTTATTTGCTTGCACATACAATGCTCCATCTTTGGTTCCTACTGCCTCATCCATGCTCGATAATGATTTATCTCTTACTACGGTATGAACTTGTCTTAGGATATGATTGACAAAAGATCAAGGAGGATGTTCCAAGTCATGCATGAAAGGAGATAATCCTTGTCTATTTCACAAGCAATACTCAGGTCAACTTGATCCATTATATCAAGTTGCTTGTATTAACTTGCTATATCAAAATCCATGTAAGGAACACTCAGGTCATCTTGAATCATTATGTCAAGTTTCTTGTATTTTATTACAACATTTTAAAGCTCAATGATGAAAAATAAAAGCACTATGGATCATCATTCCATCTCATCTGTATATATTGCATTTCGTTGCATTCCATCCATCCATACATTCATAAATAGTTGCATATCATTCATACATCATAATGACAATGGGTGCATACTCTATTTTCCTCTTCTTCCATAGGAATGAGTCATAGGTCCTCCATTTCTTCTACCTAACATTGAACCCGCCCACCCTCCCCATCTCGATAATCAACATCACATACCTACAACATTTCCCATCAACCCAAGCAAGCCAGTTACTCTATCTGCACAGGTACCTTGACTCACACACACCTAGACTATCAATAGATACTCTGATCAAGTATCTTCGGGTCTCAATAGCTAATCGATCATGGCAATCCTAGACTACATCAGACATTTCTCATAATGACCTAGTCTCAACGGGGCTGCTATGATTCACCACAACCATCCATCACACGCACACACTATCAATTGATCAACCAATCAAACACAATCCAATGGACAATTACATCAATTGTCTAAGTCTCAATGAGTATTTTGCTTCAGATACCTTGACTTCATCGGGCAATTACATCAATTGTCTAAGTCACATCAGGTCACTTTGATTCACTTACTTATACTTTATCCTGTCCAAGTGACCAACTGACATCAACCATCATGCTTTGACTTGACCGGGGCAATTAAATCGATTGCACCATATTGTCCAACCATTTTGATCAATTATATAGTATCACTCAAAAGCACAACACCACATTTGCACCATATTTCCTGCATAACCTACGGGTACTCACTGGCTTGCCATTTCTCCATATTATCTTCGATTTCTTCTATTTTTTCACCAGTATTACTAAATTCTTCTCTTCCATCACCCTGCCAATTTTCATTCTTTTTCGAGAGATCGCCTAATTTTTCAAAATTTTCGGCCCATCTCTCGAGGGGGCATACCACCCATTAAATTAACATTTTATGGGGCATATTTCTTCACACCTATTTTTCTTTCTTTGAAACAATGCGATAAACCGCACCGTCTCAAAGAGGGGCAAATGTAGTCACATAAATCTGTCCAGTTTAATTAAATGAATATTTGCTATTTATTTGATTAAAAATCCACTAGCCATCAGTTAATTAAATTAATATTTAATTAATTCATCTTCAAACATTCTTCTATTAATTAAATAAATTATTCATTTTATTTTAATTAATTCATTAAACCAAACTCACAATCAATTAAATGAATAAATCTTATTTATTCAATTTAATCCCCTTTTCCTCTTTTAAATAAATTAAATAAAACATTAATTTAAATCATTTATCCCCACCCCACTTGCATTTTCCTACAAATGCAAGTTGCAACCACAAATTGAAATAAATTAATTTTATTTTAATAAAAATGCTATTTTCCCTCACCCACCAAACCCACTTGCAATCCTAAACCCCTTCTAGATTCTTCTAAGCCCTTCCTAATTATCCTAATCCATCCCCTAATTATTGTCACATTCCTAAGCAACTTGAAGTCACTTCTCAAAGACTCCAAAGTCTTTGAAAAGCATTTATTGCTTTGTGTGTTCAACAATTTAACCTCCAAAGTCTTCCAAACCACTTATGGCTCTTACATGACCATTAATGGTTAAATCCACATGCACCCATGGTTAGTGACTTTGACCCCTCACTCAACCCTCATGTGACCCATGTGTCTTCTCAAGCATTTATTGCTTTGACCATGGTTATCCCTTTAACCTTTGCACAAGAGTTTATCCATTGGATAAAAGCTTTATTCTTTGAATAAAGAATTTATTCACTCAACCCAACCTTAACCCTAACTCCCAAGTTAACCCTCAGGTCATGTCAAGCATTTAATGCTTCTTCCCTCTCCTCTCAACCCCTCTCATGTTGACACTTGTCATCCTAGGATTGGGTTGAAATCCCTCACATGGATTGAATATCATTCAATCCTGACCCTTGTTGAGATTACTCAATCTCAACCATCCATTGCTCCATTTTTCCTATAAATAGAGCTCACATTCCTCATTTTCAAATCCTCAAGCATTTAGCATTCATAGTCATAATCCTGAAAAACTTGTATGCACCTAAGTTATAGAGAATTTTAGAGAGCATTTAGCATATTTTAGTCATATTCACTCTTTTGGTTAAAATTAACAAATAGCATTTAGATAACTCATCTTTCTTTGGTTATTAAGCTTGCATTTGCATACTTTTCATAATCATCTACAATCTTGAACCTCCATAAGGCATCCATAGTGCAAAAGCTACTGAGAGCTACACTAGTTTGGAACTTGGAGAGGAGAGGAACAAGGGAGAAGGAGCTAAGAGCATGTTAAAAGGCATTTGGAGATGCCTTGTTGTATTTACTTCCATAGTTAAATATTTTATCATGTTTTTAGTGTCTCTTTTGATATGCCTACTTAGACTTACTTTTGGTTGATTAACACTAACGTTTGTCTTTGTTTCTTGTGTTTTGTCTATTATTCCACCACAGGTTTTAGTCTAACAATTGTCCATTTTGCAAAGCATCAGTGTGTATTCCAGTTGGCATTAACTTTTGTTATAATTTGGCTGACGTATGTGGATAAAACATATGAAGCATCTTGATGGTAGCGTGTAATTTGTTTTTGGAAATTGATAAAGCATTTGTATTCAATAATTACATTTAGATTCGATTGTGTATGCCAATTTTTATCATCAACATTTCGAATCGCACTCTATTATTCATCATCAAGATGAATAAGAGTACCAAGGAGATGAAATCAAAGAGTGTGATTTGAGATGTTGATGATAAAAATTGACATACACAATCAAATGCAGAAGCAATTATTGAATGTTAGCACGGACTATGGAAATATGATAGCTTTAAAGGCATGTGTAGCCAACTTGAGATATAGATTAGTATATATATCTGATATGCTCTTTTGATGATAACATGGAGCGAGATAGATATGTGATATAGTGATCAAGTGTGATATGAGCAATGATATGTGATTGAAGCAAATGCAAAAAAAATAGAAGAGCTAATGAAGTGTGTGAAGTCTATCTATTGAACCCAATTGGAACTATACTCAACACATATGTAAGAATGCAATTATACCAGTTCATTTTGTCTACTTGTTCTGTTTTAGGCAGTAAGCCCTTTGGCAATGAGCCTTCATATTTTGGGCAATGAGCCCCTTGGCAGTGAGCCTTGTAGTGAGAATTTTGTAACATGATATAACTAGTTATATTATATTGAGAGTTAACCCTCCCCATGGGTTTTCCCTAACGAGTTTCCATGCAAAAATTCGATGTTCTCTCGTGTGCGTTGTTCTGGATGGTATCTCTACTTTTACTGCTTATTTGATCATTTCTTTCTTTCTGTTTCATGTTTATTGATGTGAATCTGCAAAGTGATAATAGGGTTGATTTTAAAGTTTAATAAGAGAGTATTGATTCATCCCCCTCTCAGTATTTTGATTGTTCAACACATCATAGGGTGTGCTAAAGGACAATTGGCATTTTTGGCCCTATCCTTGAATGGACCTTAATTGTTTTATGAATAACCTATATTGCTAATGTAAAATTTGTATTGTGATACCCTAGTGTTACTATGGCAAGGTGTTATTGTGGATTTGTTCTTGTTAATGTGTGAATCTCAGTATACTATTGTGTGATAGTGAATTGTGTTGTGATTTTGAACAATACCCTTATGAGAGAAATCCTTATGTGGATAGTTGCTAGTCACCATTGTATATATAAAGTACAAAGTGCCCTTGTATTGAAATCATAATGCACCTTGGAGTAGCCTCGTGTCATGAATATGTAAGTAAAGTGGATCTTGTGTATCAAATCCTTGTGATTGTAAATACCTCTTGAATGTGAACTTTGTAAGTGAAGTTGAACCATGCATTGATTTATTGCTCGGTGGACATGGCATTATATTCTCCTACATATTTTTTCTTGCATAAAGAAATAAATTGCATAAGTCTTCTTACCTAGGAAAGGAATTGCATTACATTGAAATAGTAAAAGGATTGCAAGTAAACAAAAATCATAATTGCATAAATATCATTGCATATAAACTGTTGAGTGATGACATGAAAATGACCCTACTATCTTTCGTGTCTGGGTATATTCTCTAATGCATTTATGATATTGTATCCTTGGCTGTTGAGCAACGACTACTCCCTTCGATGTGGCTGAACTAGTCACCCCGCTATGTAGATATTTTATGTGATTGCTATTACTTTGGTTATTGGTGAAGTTTTCATGGTGTTGTGTGGGTTAGCACTAAAATTTATGGACTTTCTTATGCCTAGAATCAACCACCAAGCTCTCCTAACTATGTATTTTGTGACACTTGTCATGCTTCATTTATTATTGAAATTGCACACATTTCTATAATTTAATGTTCAATTTGATGATTCTCCCATTTTGGTTTTCTCTTTTAAAATATTATGGTGACTATTATGAATGTTTGATATTGATGGTCATATTTTGTGTTAAGTGTTATGTTCATTATGAACCTCTGATAATATGCAAGGGAGGACATCATGAAGAATGCACAACATGTGACTGTTGATTGGCTAGAATTGTAGTTGAGTAGAAGAGTTAAAAGATGTCTTCTATAATAAAATATAATTGAAACTCCTTAAGATATATGAAATGGTTTAGAGATGCATGACTGAACAAATGTGAATACCTTAATATTGCGTTAGTGAAAATCATAATGAACTTGCAAATTATTTCGTCCTTAGTGAATGATAATGCATGCTTTATGTGACAATGGTTAAATATGGATGTCATGTAAAGGATTGCGAATGGAATGTAATCAGGTTATTTTATATGTTTATTGCATTCATGCATAAGCTCATGACTGGTGATAGTAGAACCATGTGCATTAATCATGTTTGATCTTGATTGACAATGGATGAGTTGGTGTGATGTAATCCACTTGTGATGCCTATTTCTTCTTATGTGGTCCTAAGATAATGCATTTTCTTATGTTTGATGCTCTTGGTGTGATTGTATGGGTGTTTAATGCACAATTGAACTTGTTATTTTATTGATTATGGGTACTCAACGTTCCATTTTAGATGCAAATTCCATAGCTACATGTATGGTTTGACCTAATGTAGGGATAAAAAGTACCCCTGGTTAGTGCTTTGACACCTAATGATTATATGTATATCTGCTATATATTTATATGTATGCTTTTTGCTAGACTTGATGTTGGAGGTTGGTGTGATTTGGAGGAGTTTCCCTTAGTGGTTTGTGTTGTCCCTAGCCTAAGGTTGTGATGTAGGAGCATCCCCGGTCGATGAACAATCTTGTATCAACCAAAAATATTTGCTTTTAGTTTTGTTCTTGTTACAGTTTTTATATTTCTTTCAGTGTGTTCTGATAGTTGTTTCTTTTTTGTTGTGAATCATATTTCTGGTTTCCTAGCATGTTCGTGTTCCTTGTTCCAGTTTTCTAGTTCATTTGGATTCTTTTTTGACAAGTTATTCCTTTTGAAGTGTCCGTTTCTTGGTTTCGGAGCAGTTTTGAGCTTATCATCTATGTTGGAGATTTCTTCTTGTGTGGAGTGATTTCTTGGCTTGCGGATCTGTTTGGCACCACACACGATGTTCTTAGGCCCTTGGCTTGTGGATCTATTTGGCACCACACTTCATGTTTGTTCTTGGCGAAGTAGATCTTCACATTTTGGGGCTGACCTGATTTACACATTTTATTTTCCTTCCTTGGTAAATGTAATATTTTGTGGCTGACCCGTATGTGTTCTGGATAGTATATATATGGTTGTATGTGATGTTTTGAGATATAGCAGAAGTTTTATGATGATCTAGATTCATGATTTGTAATTCAGACACTTCTTGGAGGTCCAAGTGGTCTGTATTCTGGGATGTACCCTGTAACTAGGGATGTTAGCTTGCATGTACCCAAATGTTACCAGATGTTCTATGATGAATATATGATGATGTGGATGCCTGATTTTCCATTTTCTATGTTTTGAGTTGTTGCTTCTATTGTGTTATTCTTGTTGCATGACTTGGATATCCTCTTTAAGGATCCTTCAGGTCATGGCTGCTTTAGATGGTATTAGAGTTAGTTGCGAACCTTGAGGCATTCCTTTGGGTGAAAAAATCATCAATTTGAGGTAGGCTGCTTGTGTGTTCAATAGATCACCGACGGAGAGGCAATTGAAACCTTGTAGTTAGATCGTCGAGTTGAGGTAGTTGCACCAAAGCAAAGGAGGAGATGCCACCAAGAAGGATGAAACCTAGGAGGGTAGAGAAGATGATGAAGGATTTCAAGAATGAGATGAGGAATGAGATCTGAAACGCGTTGGCTATTTTGCAGAGGAATATGGAATCAGAGGGTCAATTTGAAGAGGCAAGAGAAGAACTTGAGGCTAAAGAAGTTGAGAGACCAGTAGATGAAGGTGAAGAAATATTTCTTAGGGTGGTGGCACAAGTAAGAAAAGTTCATAAAGTTAAGGTATCAAACTTTTCGAGTTTGCTAAATCTTGAAGACCTGATAGATTGGATTGTAGAGTTGGAGGACTATTTCGAGTTTGAGGATGTTAAGGACCCATAAAGAGTTTGATTAGCATAAACTAAGTTGAAAGGGCATGCTACTTTATGGTGGAAAGAGTTGTACAAAGATAGATTGGAGAATGGTGAGATGAAAATCACCTAGTGGAGGCAGATGGTCACGAGATTGAAGGCTAAATTTATTCCGAGAGACTATGAGTTGGAGTTGTTCAAGAGGTTGCAGAACTTGAAGAAGAAGGACATGAGTGTGAAGGAGTATACTGAAGAATTATACAACGCGATGATCAAATCCAATCACCGACAGATGGATAGGGAGAAGGTGGCTAGATACATAAATGGACTCCGATTTAACATTTAGGATGAGATGAGTATGCTAAAGATTTCTATAGTTGAGGAGGCTTACAAATATGCCTTAAAGGCTAAAGATAAAGTGAAAAGGAGACAACAAAATAACCCTAGAGGAAAGGAGAGATATAAGGGGAAGGTGAATGGTAGTATAGAGAAGCAAAATCTTGAAGAAGAACCAAAATATAAATAGGGTAAAGAATTGGAGCAGAAGACACAGAGAAAAGGCAGTGGCAGTAGCAGTAGATAATTTTTAGGTAGATGTCTTAAGTGTGGAGAAATCGACCATAGATCTTTTGAGTGTAAGGAAGTAATGGAAAGAAATTGCATGGCAAATGAGGATTAGGAAGCTAGAGTTACCAGAGAGAATGTGTTAGAACCAGTGCAGGGAGAGTCCCTTTTATTCAGAAGAGTCTTGATGGAGTAGAAAAGTGAAGATACTGGGCCTACTCAAAGGAAGAATCTTTTCTAGAATGTTTTCAAATCAGGTTGTAAGTGTTGTAAGGTTATTATGGATACTGGAAGTATTGATAATTTGGTATCAGAGGAGATGGTAGTGAAACTTGGTTTGAAGAGGCTTGAGCATCCTAGCCCTTACAAGGTGAGTTGGTTGCAAGATGAGCATAAGGTGGAAGTGAGAGAGCATTGCTTGGTGAATTTTAATATTGGACCTTTCAAGGATGAAGTCTTGTGTGACGTTTTGCCTATGAGTACTTGTCATGTTTTGTTGGGTAGACCTTGGCAGTTTGATAGAGGAGATATCTATGATTGTAGAAGAAACATGGTCACTATTGAGAAGGATGGGAAAATTTTTACTTTGGCTTCTTTGAAGGAGAAGGAGAAGGCAGTGAAGGATTTGAGTTTTGTGAAGAATTACAATGCTGATAAGCAGGTTGTAGAGGTCATACCGGATGGTGGCATGGGTTTGTAGAAGGATCTAGTGGATAGGTTTGATAGCAAGGTGGTACCAGATGGTAGTAAGGTTAAGGTAATGGTGGAAAACCAGATAAAATCTTGTGGCAGAAATAAATTAGAGTTGAAGATGAAAGAGAGAAACAGTTAGAGATAGTGTGTAGGTATGGAGTAAGTAAAGAGAGATAAAGAGAAATAGAAGCTAGAGAATTAGGTTGAGGTTCTGAAAGAGATTAGGAAGAAGTTTGTAGAGAAAGGAGACATTTTGATGAGAAATGAGCATGGGGTCTATATCCTGAATCCTTTTTGATGTCCATGAGTTTCCTCTCATGGAACATCTTTTTCTACCTAGGGTGTCTGATGTAGGAGTATCCCCAGTCAATGAGCAATCTTGCATCAACCAAAAATACTTACTTTTAGTTTTGTTCTTGTTGCAATTTTTGTGTTTCTTTCAGTGTGTTTTGGTAGTTTTTTTTTTTTCATTGTAGATCATATTTTTGGTTTCCTAGAATGTTTGTGTTCCTTGTTCTAGATTTCCAATTCATTTGGATTCTTTCTGATAAGTTATTCCTTCCGGAGTGTCTGTTTCTTGGTGATAATTCAATGATGAACAATGAGTACCAAACCAGTATTGAGAGGGGGGGGTGAATCAGTATAGACACAAAAATTTTTCCTGAACCGGTTTGACTGCAAATAGTAAACTTGATTGGCAATCACTAACACCGGTTAGAACCAAATTACTACCGGTTAAACACAATGTGAATTTGACAGACATAAATTGGCAACACTTAGCTTTCCATACAACTTACTCCCCCATTTCCACTTTATCCTTATGCATAAACAGATAATCTATCATCAGAGATACAATGATTTACTTGATCAACATGATTCACCACTAAATAGGAAATAACAAAACATCACATGAGAGAGGCATCACACATGACACACATATTTTTCACGTGGAAACCCAACTAGGAAAAACCACGGTGGGGATGGATACCCACAAGTTGTTTTGAACTCTTAAGAAGTCCACTATGTTAGGAGCCTAGTCTGGTTAGAGACTGTTACAACAGGGTCTGTTAGGAACCGATCCTGTTACGGATCACCCGGTTAAGGGATGGCTAGAATACCCGGTTAAGGGTTAAAACCTATTAAAGGTTACCTTGTAAGAGGATTTTATGAACTCAATGGTTTTGAGTCACCTTGTTAAAGGATTTACATCAAGCTAGTTAAAGCTACCTTGTTAAGGGTTTTTTCAACTGTTGAAGTGGTTAGAGATCAACAGGTATTACAATGATCTGGTAATAGCACTCAAGGCCAATGCAGATCCGCTTCAGCTCCTTCCTTCTGCACACAAACTATGTAGGTATCAATCCTCTCAATTAGTTTGGCAAGAATCATGTATCTCTACACTTAGATACACACACAACATTTACCAACACCCTCAACATGAAGAACAACATCGACCTTATAGGAAATAGATAGGCCGGTAGCATAAACCCTAAACCCTAAGACATTTAGGTTGAGCAATTTGGATGGTTCAATCCTGACCATTGAACACTTTGCATTTGAATACAACGGTCTTGAATAGATCTCAAGATATTCTCCATCATTCGTTCTTCAATGCTTCATGGAGGCGATAACCCATCACGCGTTCTCCACCGTTTACAAAGACTTTACACATTCCTGAGGTAGATAGGATCAATCTCCTTCATGCAAGACCCTTCACGTGCACAAGGCTAATGTGGCAACATGATTTGATCTCCATTACAATGCTAACTCATCACATGATGTCATCAGTTGAATTACACAGGCTTGGAACACTTCAACCGGAAACCCCGAGACATACCGGTTCACTTGGACAAACATACTGCTTCACCTTTTGCACATATGCCGGTTTACAACATTATACCGGTTCACTTTGCTAGTTGCTTAACTTTAATAAACCAATTCTCTTCAGCATATTACCAGTTCACTCTTGAGTATATTGACATCAATGACAACATACAATGTCACCATATTATCATACTCTGCACTTATGCCAACAATCTCCCCCTTTGGCATTGATAGCAATATACAAGGATATCTCTCCACTTCACATCTTCTCCCCCTAAGTTGCAGTTATCTATTCTCCATCACATCTTCTCCCCCTTTGACAACAATGCCAAAGTGGAGGCATAAGCTTCCTTGTTCCACTATGCTACTCCCCCTGAGGAGTAGCATCCTTTAACACATCAATCCTAAAGAGATATATCAATGTAGGACCTGACTCATGTGGAGCACATACCTTTAATTTACCTCTTGAAGGGGCAACACCCCTAACTCACCTCTCAAATGGGTAAATGTAGCCTTCGGTAGAGGCTTGGTGAATATGTCTGCTAACTGCTCCTTACTGGAAACATGTTCCAATACCACTTCTTTGTTCTGAACCTTTTCCCTCAAGAAATGATACTTGAGTTCAAAGTGCTTGGTTCTAGCATGTAAAACTGAATTCTTGGAAATGTTAATTGCACTTGTATTGTCACAGAATATACTTACCAGCTTAGATACAGGAACTTTGAAGCCATTCAATACATGCTTCATCCAAATAGTCTGGGTGCAGTTCATAAAAGTTGCAACATACTCCACTTCTGCTGTAGACTGAGAGATACAACTCTGCTTTTTACTCATCTATGAGACTAGTCTACCACCAAGAAAGAATGCACCACCAGTGTGCTCTTCCGGTCATCCACATTACCAGCCCAATCAACATTTGTGAACACTTTCAGGTTGAAATCATCATTGTATGGATACCATAATCCATTGTCAATAGTTCCCTTCAAATATCTAAGAATCCGCTTGACTGCTACGAGGTGAGATTCTCTTGGGCTTTTCTGAAACCGAGTAGTAATACCCACTGCATGTGCAATGTCCGGTCTGCTATGCACTACATAATGCAACTTACCAATCATTGATCGGTATTCCTTCTCATTTACCAATGCTGAGTCATCTTCTTTTGATAGTTTACAACCGGTCACCATTGGTGTACCAACCGGTTTGCTGTCTTCCATGCCAGAGGTCTTCAATACCTCTTTGACATACTTGGATTGAGTAATAAAGATTCCATCATTTATTTGCTGAATCTGCAGTCCAATGAAGAACTTAATCTCCCCTATGAGTGACATTTCAAATTCCTTCTTCATCTCATCTACAAAGTCATTACTCATCCTATCATCTCCAACAAAGATTATGTCATCAACAAATACTTCACAGATCAGAATCTGATCTCCTTCTGATTTCAAGTAGATATTGCTATCTTCACTTGTTCTTTCAAATCCAATCTTCACAAGATGGGAGTGCAAGTGTTCATACCATGCTCTTGGTGCTTGCTTCAATCCATATAAGGCTTTATGTAGCCTACACACCATGTCACTATCTTCTGATAGGGAAAACCCATCTGGTTGCTCTATATACACCTCCTCTTCAAGTATTCCATTTAAAAATGCAGATTTTACATCCATTTGGTATACCTTGAATCCTTTAAAAGTTGCATATGTAAGAAGCATACGAACTCCTTCCAATCTTGCTACTGGAGAAAAGGTTTCTCCATAGTCTTCTCCTTCTTCTTGGGCATATGCTTTACATACTGATTTGGCTTTGTTCCTTACCACTATGCCATCCTCATTTAGCTTATTTCTGAAAACCCATTTGGTTCCAATGACATTTTTATGCTCTGGTTTGGGTACCAAAGACCATGTACCATTCTTTTCTATCTGATCAAGTTCCTCCTCCATAGCCTTGATCCAGTCTTCATCTTTATGTGCCTCTTTGAATGATTTAGGCTCAAATTCAGAGATCATACATGAGTTTTCTCTGACCTTTCTTCTCGTAAGAATTCCCGCGTCTTTGTCTCCTATGATTTGCTTTGGATCATGATTGAGTTTGACATATCTAGGTATGTTCTTAACAACTTCCTCTTGCTTTTCTTCATCATCCTCATCTTCATCAGCATCAACATCTACTGGTGTAGGAGCACAATTACTGGTACTGTGCTAATTTGCAGCCGGTTCCTAGAAGGTTACCACCGGTTCATCTCCTACTTTCTCACTGCCGGTTTCCTCTGGTTTCTCAGAGTTTTCATCAACCCTAACATTGATGCTTTCAATGATTCTTTGAGTCCTATTATTGAAACATTTGAGAGCTTTACTTTTGGTGGAATATCCTAAGAATATTCCTTCATCACATTTTGCATCGAACTTGCTCTGATGTTCACTCCTCTTGATATAACATTTGCTATCAAATACTCTAAAGTAGCTTACCACTGGTGTCTTACCGGTCCAATACTCATAAGGAGTCTTATCCTTTCCTTTCTTGATGAGTATCTGACTCATTGTGTAGATTGCAGTGCTCACTGCTTCTCTCCAAAAGGTGTGAGCAACTTTTCCTTGGATTAACATAGTTCTAGCCGCTTCCACCACAATCCGGTTGGTCCTCTCTGCTAAGCCATTTTTCTGTAGAGTCTGGGGGGTAGACAGTTTCCTCTTGATGCCATTCTCTTCACAATATTTGTTGAATTCACCGGAAGTGAATTCCCCTCCTTGATCAGTTCTAAGGCATTTGATTCTCCTACCGCTTTCCTTTTCTACCAGTGCTCTGAAAGTTTTGAACTTTCCAAAGGCTTCAAACTTGTCCTTCAAGAATGTGACCCACATCATTCTTGAGCAATCATCTGTAAGAATCATAAAATACCTATCTCCCTACACACTCCTAGTTTTCATAGGACCACACAAATCAGTATGCACAAGATCAAGTAAATTGCCTGCAGTGAAAGATTTATCTTTGAAAGTTGAGGAAGACATTTTCCCTAGTTGACACTCTCTGCACAAAGGATTTTTCGGTTTACTCAGCACCGACAATCCTCTAACTGCCTTGATCTTACTGGCCTTCACAATGTTATCGAAGTTGACATCGCAGAGTCTCCTATGCCATATCCAGCTATCATCCAACCTGGCCATAAGACATGTACTGACATTTGCATTCAACTGAAATAGGTTACCTTTGGTTTGCATACCGGTGGCCATCAGTTCACCATTCTTCCCTTTGATTTTGCACACTCCATTTTTGAATTCCAGAGTGAGTCCACTATCATTCAGCTAGGCAACACTCAAAAGGTTGTGTCTAAGACCATCTACCCAATACACATTGTCAGGAATACTCTTCCATTCAGAGAGATGGACCCTCTGCCTTTGACCATACATGGTGCATCATTACCAAAATGGACAACACCACCATCATACTCTTCCAGAGATAGAAACTTACTCCGGTCACCAGTCATATTGTGAGAACATCCACTGTCAATAATCCACTCATTGGAATTATCAAAGCAGGAGACAAGAGCCTTCTTGTCAGACACATCTTCCTTGACTGCAACAAACACAATGTCTTCATTTTCTTCATCTTCTGATTCCTCATCAGTGACACCTTCATCAACTGCCACAAAATAGTTTCTCCGGTTTCCTCCTTTGAACTTCTTGAACTTTTCCGGTTTGTCCTTGCTATCACCATTAGGACAGTTTACAACAATGTGTCCTATCCGGTTACAAGAAAAGCATTTCAAAGGGAGTTTACCTCTGTATTTACCAGTTCCCTTAGGAAGTCTCTTGGCAAGCAGAGCTTCAAATTCCATCAGAATCTCCTCATCATCCATTTCTCTACTCTGTCTTGGTTCACCGCTTGTGCTTTCTTCTTTGCCTTTTCTAAATGGTGTAGTTGATGCTCTAAAGGCTGATTCAATCATCTGAACACTACCATCAAAACTGTTTAACTCATAAGCAGTCAACTTTGCAATGATGGAGTCTAGGGATACCTTAGTCTTGTCTGTTGACCTCAACTCCTAAATAGCTACAACCCTTATTGCATAGACTGGTAATAAGGATCTGAAGACTTTGCTAACAACAATGGCATCATCTATTTTACCTCGTGCACTCTTGATGTCTCCAACAACAGTCTTGATTCTTATTCCATATTGTTGAATGGTCTCACCTTCAACCATCCACATGTCTTCAAACTTTCCTCTAAGGCTTTCTTCCTTAGCTTGTTTTACATGCTCATCACTGCCATAGATATTCTCAAGAGTATCCCATACTTCTTTGGGATTTTCTTTTTCCTGAACATCAATAAGCTCAATATCAGAAAGGCTGCTGATAAGAGCTTCCATTACTTGCCCATTCTCCTGGATTTCTCTTCTTAAGCATAAACATTCTCGACATAAGCATAAGAATTCTCGAGATAAGAGTACCGGTAGGGACACCATAAGCATTCTCAACATAGCTCCAGTGTTGAGCACCCATGCTTTTAATATATATCTTCATTCTATCCTTCCATATTTTGAAATTATCTCTGTTGAACTTTGGACCTTCCCTCTTCATCATTTTAGTAGGATCTTTCCCTCAAGTGGTTAAGCTTACAATACAGAGGACCTGGAAGGATGCTCTGATACCAATTGATAACTCAATGATGAACAACAAGTACCAAACCAGTACTAAGAGGGGGGGGGTGAATCAGTACAAACACAAAAATTTTTCCTAAACCGGTTTGACTGCAAATAGTAAACTTGATTGGCAATCACTAACACTGGTCAGAACCAGATTACTACCGGTTAAACATAATGTGACTTTGACAGACATAAAATGACAACACTAAGATTTCCATACAACTTACTCCTTCATTTCCACTTTATCCTTATACATAAACATATAATCTATCATCAGAGATACAATGATTTACTTGATCAACATGATTCATGACTAAATAGGAAATAACAAAATATCACATGAGAGAGGCATCACACATGACACACATATTTTTCATGTGGAAACCCAACTGGGAAAAACCACGGTGGGGATGAATACCCACAAGCTGTTTTGAACTCTTTAGAAGTCTGCTCTATTAGGAGCCTAGTCCGATTAGAGACTGTTACAATAGGTTCTGTTAGGAACTGATCCTGTTAGGGATCACCCGGTTAAGGGATGGCTAGAATACCCGGTTAAGGGTTAAACCCTGTTAAAGGTTACCTTGTAAGAGGATTTTATGAACTCAATGCTTTTGAGTCACCCTGTTAAAGGATTTATAGCAAGCTGGTTAAAGCTACCCTGTTAAGGGTTTTTCCAACTGTTGAAGTGGTTAGAGATCAACAGGTATTACCATGATCTAGTAATAGCACTCAATGCCAATGCAGATCCACTTTAGCTCCTTCCTTCTGTACACACACTATGTAGGTATCAATCCTCTCAACTAGTTTGGCAAGAATCACGTATCTCTGCACTTAGATACACACACAACATTTTCCAACACCCTCAACATGAAGAACAACATTGACCTTATAGGAAACAGATAGGTCGGTAGCATAAACCCTAAACACTAAGACATTTAGGTTGAGCAATTTGGACAGTTCAATCCTGACCATTGAACACTTTGCATTTGAATACAACGGTCTTGAACAGATCTCAAGATATTCTCCATCGTTCGTTCTTCAATGCTTCATGGAGGCGATAACCCATCACGTGTTCTCCACCATTTATAGAGACTTCGCACATTCCTGAGGTAGATAGGATCAATCTCCTTCATGAAAGACCCTTCACGTGCATAAGGCTGACATGGCAACATGATCTGATCTCCATTACACTGCTAACTCATCACATGATGTCATTAGTTGAATTACACAGGCTTGGAACACTTCAACCGAAAACCCCGAGACTGAGACTACCAACCGGTAGTCATGCCATATGAACGCTGGAAACAAAACATTTCGTATACCGGTTCTCATTTCAACATACTTGTTCCAGTTCTCACTTCAACATACCGGTTCACTTGGACAAACATACTGCTTCACCTTTTGCACATATGCCGGTTTACAACATTATACCAGTTCACTTTGCCAATTGCTTGACTTTAATAAACCAGTTCTCTTCAGCATATTACAATTCACTCTTGAGTATATTGACATCAATGACAACATACAATGTCACCATGTTATCATACTCTGCAGTTATGCCAACAATTGGTTCAGGAGCAGTTTTGAGCTTATCATCTATGTTGGAGATTTCTTCTCGTGCAGAGTGATTTCTTGGCTTGTGGATGTTCTTAGGCCCTTGGTCGACCCTCCTTTGTGGTTCACACTTCATGTTTGTTCTTGGCGGAGGAGATCTTCACGTTTTGGGGCCGACCCATTTTATACGTTTCATTTTCCTTCCTTGGTAAATGTAATCTTTTGTGGCCAACCCAGATGTGTTCCAGATGGTATATATTGTTGTATGTGATCTTTTGAGATATAGTGGAAGTTGTATGATGATCTAGATTCATTATTTGTAATTCAGGCACTTCTTGGCGGTTTGAATGGACTGTATTCTAGGATGTAGCTTGTAATTGGGCATGTTAGCCTACATGTACTTGGATGTTACCAGATGTTATATGATGAATATATGATGATGCAGATGTTTGATTTTCCATTTTCTATGTTTTGTGTTGTTGCTTTCATTTTGTTACTCTTGCTATATGATCTAGACTATCCTCTTTGAGGATCCTTCAGGTCATGGTTGTGTTGGGCTGGAAGAGGATATCATTTAGTTAAGTGGAATTGGTCATTCTGAGCTTGGTTGTAGATGTGAATGTGGGACATTGAACCTAGCGAGAGGTTCAATGTTACCTCATTGATTGTGAAATCATGATCAAGTTGGGTTGAGTAACCCTAGTTTTGGCTATAGTTGAGCATTAAACTATAGAGAAAACCTTGCTTTGCTCCTATACCCTGTGATAAGTTGATAGTTGTGTGGTCTTTCTTGTAGTGTTTTGGGGTTGTTGATCCTCTGTGTTTTGGGTACACCTAGTTATGGGAGGTAAATTTATTCATGTTCATGCCTTTGAGTACCTTTGCATTGGTGTTAGTTTTATAAGGAGAAGCAAATGTTGCAAGGAATCCCCACTTTTGTGGTATCATGTTGGAGTAAATGAGACTCTCTCTTGAGTTAAATGAGCACTAGATAGGCATAATGGTGTTATTTAGTCTTGTGGAACAAACTTTTCCCCCTTATGTTAGGTTGTAGGCCTAAAAGTTTTGTGCCTTTGTCTAAGGAGAGATCATTGAGGGTACAATTTCATGCTTGGTTGTCTCGATGAGAGGTAAAGTATTTTGAATTGTGTTATTCCTAATAAAGTAGGTGGCTATATGGAGTTGCTAGCATCATGCTATGACTCATTTTTGGGGTTAGTGAGTTGTTGATGTTCTTGTGGCCCGAAAGTAGGTCCATTTTTTTATTTACTTAGTGATGGTGAGAGAGTTGTACGATGTGACCTATACTTGTGGGTGAGTCAGATGATCATTTTTATATTCTCGATGTGGTTGTTGGATTATGCATTGGAGGTTCCTTGTTATTAATTTGTAGGCTTTCGAGAGTAATCTTAGCCCTAGTGGGGAGGATGTAATGCCCCTTCAGTGTGCTCTTTTTCATTCTTTCTTATTGATGTGTATTTGACTATGTGCCTACGGTTGTTCCATTTTCTATTTGGATGTGGATCATTAGGTAGTGCTTTGATCTTATTTAAAATTCTTTATTTGATTATAGTGTATGGACTTGAGTGTCGATATTATGTTTTGTTTGATATATGTGCTCAATGATTGTCTTGAATCTAGGATGCATTGGATTGTGTTATGGTGATTGGTGATTATGTAGTTGCATTGAGATGCATGATGATCTATTGCATCTTTAATGATTATGTGGATTGATGTAGTGATTTAGAACTATCATGTGTGAGATGTCGATTGGATTAATGATTGTAATGTAACAAGTAATGTTAAACTAATTGATTGAATTGAAAGTAGTAAATTATGTTTATGTTATTTTGTTCCATTAAAAGGTTAAATTATTATTGATGCAATTGATGATATGCATGTTAGATTTAGTGGATTGTTACGATGCCAACCATTTGGAGAGTAATCACATGTTTATTATTTTAGTGAAATAATATTGATATTAGTTATTAATGCAATTAAATAGATGAGAATATTGTTATTATTCTTTAATTAATGATTAGTTATGAAAGGGATGATATCACATCATTTGAACATATGAGAATGAATGTGGTGTTAAAATCCCCTTTTGATGATTTTAGTTACTTTGATTATTTTATACATATATGTGATATGCATGAGCAGGTGCACGTGTCCAGTTTTGAGTACCATGCACTTGAAGTAGCAAGGGTAGCTCTGGACTTCAACAAAATCATGATATGATGGGACCAAGATCGATCAAATGTAACAACATCCTATTAACCTATCAAATTAAACACATCAATTGTTACAAGAATAATTTCAACATGAAGCATAATGTTTACTTATTTGGTAGGTTTTTTTATTGTTTTTTATTTTATCTTTGGTAACATGTCTTTTAGCTTTTTTGGGATGTCTTTGACTAGAAAGGTGGGGATGGGGCATGTTCACTTTTTTGTTGCTTGTGAATTGTTCCTTAGTAATATGGTGACTCGCCTTAGGACATTATTGTCTAAGATCATTGAAGACATATGGTTCTCATGTGAACTGAAGCATTCCTTATCTGTTTTATATGTATTCCTACATGCAATTGGTATGTTGATTCATTTGGGTCTAATCCATATCCAAATGAGTTCATCCTTTTTTCATAATAAGCTGAATGATGATATAAGCACTTAAAAGAACACAAATTTTCATCACTTTCATATCTCTTTCTCATCATCCATTTTCTCTATCACTTTCAACTCCTTTTCATCACTTTCATATCCCTTTTTCATTAGTCATTTCTTTCATCTTTTTTTCATCATCATCATTTTTCATCCTTCTTATCTTAGAGATTAATTCATCGCTTTATCCAGTTGAAATATGTATCTTAACTCCAATATCAAATCAATCAACTTGCTTCTTAGCATGGGATACCATCGCTCCCTAATCAATCAATCAATGATTGTGCCAACGTATCCTGTGCTAGTATCAATCTCAATCAATAAATCAATCTACAACATTTGCTTTCTTAGTTTAATCAGCTTATCAATCTGGCTATACTAAACATTTACATAGATTGCTCATTTATGCTTATCAGTTGTGCATATTTATCAAATGCGCATCTTATCTTAGTCACTCACACAATATTAATCATAAATATTTTCCCCATGATCCATCAAGAGATAAATATTATCATAATCTATCCAACCAATCTCTCTAGGGGGAATATCATATCAATCATCTTCCTTACTAGGATATCCCTGGGGCATATATCAATTAATTATTTTTTCTTTGAAACTATAGTGTCATAAATTGTACACCCTTTCTAGGGTGGCACAATTTCACACTTAGGTTAGCACGTGCCTTAGTGTGTCTTGCATCTTGCATTTCTAATTTCTCTTTAAGCATTTAATTAATTAATTTAATTAAATCTAAAGTCATGTTTCATCACTTTACATGTTATAAAGTTGGTCCCTTTACCCTAAGCGTGCCCCTTTTCATAAAATCATATAATCATAAACCCTAATCATGTCCTATTTTGACCTTTAAGGCTTGATTTTGCATATCAAAACATCTTGAAATCAACTACAACTTTGGGATTCTCTCTAATATCATCATATCTAATGACCTTGAAAATTTGGTGAAAAGTTGGTTGGACCATGGCGAAAGTGCACATGTTCCTCGACTTTTTTCCCAAAATTTCGAGAGCATAATTTTATGATATTATAATTCTTAACCCCAGAAGATTGGTGGGAAATTCAATTCCTAGGTCAGCCTAAAGACAAAATTAAGTCAAAATTAAGATCTAGGGTTTCATACATAAGAGCTCTCTTTCTTCATTTGAAGACATCTAAGATATATCTAATCTAAGGGAGTTTTCAACAAACAAAGCATAAGGAGCCTTCTATGTAGTGAAAGATAAGCCTATGTGGAGTCTTCAACAACATTCAACAATATTCAACAACATTTCATCAAGCATTCATCATCAATTAGGAGCCTTGAAGACATTGAAGAGTAATAGGAGATCTAACTTGGCAATATCTCTCCCTTGGGGATTGGTATGATTTCATGTTATTTTCATGTCTTTGTATGAGCTTCTTTACATCAATTTGCACATTTAAATTCATTATTTAGATCATTTAGCCTATTTGGTTTGAAGCATTTCCATTTACATTCATATTTACATTTAGGGTTTACTCTCATGCGTAGGGTAGCTCTAGTTTCTTTCATTTTAGGATCTTGCATACACACAAGGTCCTAGCACACACTTTTTCAGTACTTTATCGGCTATTTGTGGAGGTGGAAATAACCAACACAGGTGTTTGACTAAGGCAAAACCCTATATAGCCACTCAAACCTTCCCTTTTCAGTTGTAGGTGTAGAAACAAGCATTTAGAGGTAGTTTCAGATCAGGAAAAGGCATTGGAACCACCTAGAAGTCTCAAATTTGTAGAAACTGTCAAGGATAGGGGCATGGCGCCCTGGTCCTACCCAGGACAATGGCATGGTGCTATGGTCCCTCCACTTTTCAATGTTTTTTGGCAGTATACAGGTTCAAGATCTCATAATTGTAGTCTGTCTATTACAACTCTCTGTCAGATCATCAGGGACAGTGGTGTGGCGCCCTGGTCCTAGTCAGTTTGGCTCAGTTTGTAGCCTCAGATACACATCCAAAATCCTCCCCCATTCATGCTTTTAATATCTCAGTTTCAGATCTGCAAGTTTGTTCAATTTCAAGTTCATTTGTGCTTCATTCTTTATCTCCCAGTCTAGTTGATCATTCAAACCCTAGTTTTTCTCATCATTTGCAACAGGAGGAATAGAAACCCTAAGATATAGTCTTTGACTCTCTTTTTTTCACAAGAATTAGCCAAAGTGATCAATCTCCCTAGGCTCTTTCGTATTCCCAATGTGTTGGCAAAAGTGGGATTAGGTCCTAGTCACCCGATCTTGCTTTTCCCGCCTCCACAGAAACAACAGGGTAGGTTGTATTGTCTCAAAGGTGGGAAAATGTAGACACATAAAAATGTCCTCATAATTATCCTAATTCCTCTATTAATTAAATATATATTATTATTTATTTAATCAATTCATTTATCCTTTCTCCTATTATTTAAATAAATTTACATATTTATTTTTCTAGTTTATTCAACTCTTTCTATTCCCTTTCATAAATTCATTTAATCCATTTTCCTTTATCTCCACCAGTTATTAAAATCATTTAATTTATCACCTTCATCCTCTACCAATCACATTTATTTAACAAATGTGGGACAACTGCTTATCTCTCATCTCACTCTTCTATCCCACATTCTTCCCAAAATCGAGATATCTTATGAGGACTCCTACAAATCCATTTTTCCTCTCACTTTTGAGCCTCTCTCCCTTATTTGAAGATCGAATGCCTTAATGCCATTTTTAAAGCTTTTGCATACCTTATCTTTTGAAGAGCCACAATGATCCTCATGTTTTAAATCATTTTTGTCAATCAACCAACCCCGTTCTCCCATAGCCTCTTGTGCATTATGCTTGCAAATCTGAGAGAAAATCATTACCATGCAAGATCTTGGTAGATAGGAGAACAAGAGAATCAATCATCTCTCTTGAATGCGTATGTTTATTTATTTACGTTTGTTTATGTTTTGAATTTATTGAGGAAGTGTTCTATTGATATGATGTTGGACTCTTCATGAATCTTTTCTTAGCGTTGGGATTTATAAGGTTCAAGATTATTTTTTCAATTCTTGTATTGTACAAGTACATTAAAAATATTGTATCTTCCAAACACCTAAAATTGAGGGGGTCATAATAATAATTCACATACATACATGATTGACTCTTTTGACATCAATGACAACATACTGTTCAAAATTACCCCCCTTCATCATTGATGGAAAGCAACAAAATGCCACCATTAAAAATTCTCCCCTAAGATCGATATTCCAACCAGCCAAGTGGTCCCCCTATGTAACATATATGTTTATGCAATTGGACTCCCTTTCTCCTTAAATTTGGCATCCTTTCTTCATTAGTATTTGCGTCTCATTTTTAGAATCCTTTCTCCCCAAATGGCACAACATTTTGGTTTACTTTCTCCCCCTTTGACATTAATGGCAAAGGGTCATTTTTTATTTTTTCACTATAACTCTTTCTTCCCATGTGAGGAATAATTTTTGCACTAATACTCTTGTATTTCTCTGCAAGACCACCAAGCCTGCTTGGATAGGGCATCAACACTCTCCTTCAAGTTGTACTTCCTCTTGATTCAAGAGGAGGGAGATACCACTCCCCAATTTTTGCTTGGGAAATTCGAGTCTCCTTTGAAAGGGGTTTTGTAAAGATGTTAGAAATTTTCTCCTTTGTCTCAACATATTCTAACTTCACTTCTTTTTTTGCAACTTTCTCTCTCAAAAAGTAACACTTAATTGAAATATATTTTGTCTTACAATGCATTCTCAGAATATTTGATATGTTTATAGCACTTGTATTATTACAAAGAATAGGAATGGGCTCATCAAATTCAATTTTTATCTCCTTTATATTTCATTTCATCCATAGAAACTAAGTGCAACTAGAAACCATTGTAATATGTTTTACTTCTATTATAGACAAGGACACTGAATCCACCTTTTTGCTCAACCATGAAACAATATTGTCACCAAGAAAGAAATCTCAACCACTTGTACTCTTTTAGTCATCAATGCTTCCTGTCCAAACTGTATATGTGTATGTTGTCAAACAAATTTTTTTACTATTGGGATACCATATGCCAAAATTAAATATAGCTTTTAGATATTTGAAAATCCTTCTCATTTGTCGTTACATGGGTTTCCTTGGGTGTTGTCTTAAACCTATCCACCATACCCACTTCTTCTATTATATTTGGTCTAGAAGTAGTTATATACAACAAACAACCAATTATTGATCTATAAAAAGCCTAATTTATTGAAGAATACTCATCATATTTTCTTAACTTACACCCAATAACCATAGGTGTACTAGCCAGTTTTTAATCTTTCATCTTAAACTTATTCAACATTTATTTTATACATTTAGAGGATACTGGAAAAGATGGTAGCGAGATGGAAATGAATGAGGCTGGAGGGGAGTAAAGCTGGAAGGAAGAGGATGTGGGGGAAGAGGAAGGAGAAGCTGAGGATGTGTCCGATCAAGATAGTCCTACCCACAGTGTTAGTTTAGGCAATGTTAATAGCCAACCAATGGAGGAGGAGGATGATAAGATTAATGAGGAAAAAGAAATGGATATTGAGTAGGAGAAGAATAAGGAATTTGAGTAGGAAACAGACAAGGAGAATTCGAGCAAGGATAAGGAGTATGTTGGAGAAGGGCTATTTTTGGATAATCTCAAAAACCTTTCTGAGGCTAGAATGGGTTTTGACAGGTGGACTTATGAAGTAATTAAGAGTCAGGAAAAAAATGGGAAGCAGTGGGAAGAGAAAAGGAAGAAAGATGAAAGGGACCAACAGCAATGGAAGTAGGACATGGAGGAAAAAGCTAAGAAGATGGAAGATCAGATTGATAATCTAGAGGAAGGAAAAATTGCTATGAAAAACCTGTTGGTTATGATTCTAGATATCTTGACAGCTGTTACTAAGAACCTAGAGGAAATATCTAAGGTCCTTGAAAGCTCCAACACTCCCAAACTTGTCGTGGACCTTGATATTGATGAAGATGCCATCGAGACTGGGACTACGGAAAGTGCTCCTAGTGGAGCGACAAAGAGAACTAGGGCAAGCATGAAGAAAGTTGTTGTGGCCTCTTCTAAGGAAATCCCTAAACTTAGGGATAATATTAAAGAACTGTATGGGATTAGTGGAAATTTGGCTAATGCCCCGAAAAACATTAAGTAGTTCCTTTTCTATTTTTTGTCTATTTTGGATGGTCGTAGCTGGTTCTATGGGGCTTTTTTGCTGGATTTTGCTAGTTTATTTGCTAGTTTTTTAGCTGTTTGTTCCTTCTTGTTTCTTAATGCTCTTTTGTCTTGAGGATCTTTTGTAAAGGGTTTCGGGGTCCCTTCAAAACCTACTTTTACCGTAATCAAAAACATTTATTTTATACACTTGGTTTGAGATATGAATTTATTTTTTTGATTGAGAGATTTGTAAACTAAGAAAGAAATATAATGCACCAAGCATTGACATTTCAAAATACTTTTGCATAACATCTTGGAATTCCTTGCATATTGTATTATTATTACCTCCAAAAGTAATGTCATCCACATAAACAACAACAATCAACAATTGATAACCTTCAATTTTGATGTATGGGTTGCTACCCGTGCTACTCTTGAAGACATATTGCTGTAGATACTTGTGTAGTGTTGAGTATCATGGTTTAGGGGCTTGCTTGAGTCCATAGAGGTCTTTCTTTAGTTTGCATGTAAAATCTAGATTATCTAAAAATTAAAAACCTTCTGGTTTCTCATTGTATACATCTTCCTTTAACTCTCCATTCATAAATGTTGACTTGACATCCATCTAATATACCTTGAAATTATTGAACATTAATAATGCTAGAAACATTTTGATTGCTTCTAATGTTTCTATTGCAGCAAATTTCTCCTCCAAATCAACTCCTTCCACTTGAGCATAACCTTTGCATACAAGTCTAGCCTCATTTCTGATCACATTTCCATCTTCATTTAGCTTGTTTCTGAAAACCCATTTAATGTTAATGACATTTTTCTCCTTAGGTCTTGGAACAAGTATCCAAGTTTCATTCTTCTCAATTTGATTTAGCTATTTCTTCATTTCCTCTAACCAACCTCATCTTTGCTAGCTTTTATAAAAGTAATTGCTTCAAATTTTAATAACAGAGCAAAATGTACTTGTTCATTTGCTTTATCTATCATTCTCCTGGTTTGAACTCCACCATCTTTGTATCCAATAATTTGATCTTCAAAAGGAATTTTTTAAACATACTTGGTTGGAGCCTTTGCAATCACATTCTCTAATTCACTTCTAGTAGACTCATCAACACTATAAAATAATCCATCATTTCCATATTCATCTGGAGCTTCATTAGATTGCATTGTCTCATCAATACTCACATTGGCACTTTCAACAATCCTCTACAACCTTTTGTTATAACATCTCTATTCCTTACTTCTTGTAGAATAACCAATAAAATTACCTTCAATAGATCATGAATCAAACTTACCCAAAATTCCTTCACCCCTTTTGATATAACACTCATTTACAAATATCCTAATCGATGCCTAATAAATGTTAGTCTCCCTTTCCATAATTCATATAGTGTCTTAGTAGTCTTTGTCCTGATTTTTGCTCTATTCAAAATGCAAAATGCTACCTGAGTAACTTCTTTCTAATATAGATCATGTAACTTATCTTAGCTAAACATTGTTCTTTTCATCTCTTATACTATTCTATTTTTTCTTTCTGATACTCCATTTTGTAGAGGTGTTCTAGGGGAAGAATATTGTCTCCAGATTCCACGCTTTTTATAAAATTATTCATATTTTGCAAAACTAAATTATCCATCTCTATCCAATCTTAAACATTTGATAATCTTACATATCTCATTATCTATCATAGCTTCAAATGATTTAAATTTATCAAAGGATTCTTATCTTTCTTTCCAAAAGGTAATTCAAGTCATTCTAATTTTTTTTATTAATGAGCACCATAAAATACTTGTCACCTTGTAGACTCTTTGTTCTTGTTGGTCCACACACATCTGTATGAACCAAATCTAATGATTTTGTAGTTGAATACTCCTTGATTGGAAACCTACTTTTTGTTTTCTTTCCTTCATGACATGATTTGTAGCTAGTAGAAGGAGGCTTTATAATCTTAGGCAAATCCTTTACTGCTCCTTTTCAACTAGTCTTCACAAGACCGTAAAAAAATTATATGGTCCAACCTTCTATGCCAAAGCTAACTTTCTTCCCTATGTATTGCAAAATATTTTTTCCATTGACTTCGCTAGGATGACATTCATCACTATTTATCATGCTTCTTTTACAACTAGTTCACAAATGCTAGGTATCTTGATCTCACATCCATTAACATTAAATAAAAGGTTGTAACCCTTGTCAAACATCTAATTTGAACTCAGAAGATTATGTTTCAAACCTTATATATATAGAACATCATATGTTTTAGTTTCTCTATGATCAAGACTGAAAGTGCCCTTATTAATAAGTTTTGCAATCAAAGTGTTACTGCTCATTCATCAAACTTTTTAAAGTTCATGAATTGAATTTTATCTTCGATCATGTGACTTGAGAATCCACTATAATTGATCCACACCTTCTTCTCCTTTTCAGCATAAGTTGTAGTCTATGTAACCATCAATAAATTTAATCTTTGTCCTTCAGGATTTCTTTTCTAAACCTTCTCAAATTCATTATTTTGATTTATTGAGTCGTTCGCTTTTACATCCAACTTAGGAGGACACACAAAATTACTCCTACAATGTCTTGTAATGTGCCCAAAATTGTTTCACTTGTGACAAGCAATATTAAAATCAAATAAAGTTGCAAAAGTATTTTTGCTCACAATATTATTCCTTCTTGCAGAAACTCTTCTACAATTTACTGCCTCATGTCCAAATTTATTGCATTAAAATAGTATCCACAAAAAAGAATAATTTAACCTGACATTGTATATTTTTCCTCTTGGAATTTAATTTTTGAATCTTTTCTTCTATCTATATGTGCTTGTCATCTCCCTTCTTGCTATATTTGGAAAATGAAAGGGAGTGGACAAATTATAGATCACCTAGAAGCATTCAATATGTTGGTGGCTTACTTGGTATTTGTTGGTCTCAAGATGAAAGAGGAGGAAAAATTCTAGATCTTGCTTTGTTCTTTACCTAATTCATTAGATTCTCTTGTTATGGCTATTGGTAGTACTTCTATTATTTTGAAGATTGAAGATGTTGTGAGTTCTCTACTGTATAAAGAGATGAGAAGGAAGATATCCATCAGTGCTAAGAAGGCCCTAATTGTTTGTGCAAAACCTAAAGAAAAAGATAAGAAAAATGAGAAGCATGATAAATCCAAGTCCAAGGTGAGATCTAAATCTCCTAGAAAGTCCAAAATCATTTGTTGGAATTGTGGTATATCTAGACACTTTCGTAAGGATTGCAAGTAAAAAAAGAAGAAATTTGATTTTGATTTTGAATATGAGAAGAAAGATAGTGATGCTTTTATTGCAACTTTGACCACTCATGTAGGTAATAATGAATGGTAAATTGATTCAGGTGAATCTTTTCATATGACTTTCAATAGAGTTTAGTTTTTTGAATATGAAAAATTTGATGCAGGTAAGGTGTACTTGGGTGATGATTCTCATTTATATATTGTTGGTTGTGGTAAAGTTAAAATTAGGTTTCCTGATGGTAGATTAAAAATGGTTCATGGTGTGTTACATATCCCTAGACTAGCACAAAATTTGTTTTCTACAAGAAAACTTATAGATGTAGGTTTGAAGGTAGTCTTTTCTAATGCAGGATGCAAAATGGTGAGAGATTCTATAGTGATTGCTAGAGGTGCTAGATTTGATACACTGTATAAGCTGGATGCATACATTGTTGAGTGTAAGAGTACTTATGTGAAAATCATATCTGTGGATACTTTGTTGGAAGAGGTGAGGGTTTCATCTTTAGTAGATGGTCATGACTTTTGGGTAACTAAGTGTTCTCTTTCTACAAAATCAAAGTTACTTGAAAAAAAGATTATGTTATGGCACCATAGACTTGGATACATTAGAGAAAAGGGTCTAAGGACCTTGAAAAATAAAAACCTTGTTGAAGATTTGAATGATTGTAATATTGATTTTGATTTCTATGAGTCTTTCATTAATGGAATACATAACCACATTCAATTTTACTCGAGTTCTCATAAATCTTGTGGTGTTTTAAATATTATTCATTTTGATGTGTTTGGTCCTATAGATGTTTCTTCCATTGGAAGATTTACATATTATGTTTCACAATCCCATAATACTGGGTTACACTTTTTGGCCAACTTTGACACCTGAATCAACATTTTGCATCAGATCTTTACTTTCTAAAACCTATAGCAACTAAAACATTAAGAATTTGAAGATGAAGTAAACTACTAATTTGTGAGTTTTTTCATATAGAATCTAAATATATATTTTTAAAAATAGTTAGAAATTAATTGTTCATATTGTTATGTAACTTTTAATAACTCAATATTTATAGTAATCAACATTTTTCAAAAGTGATGTTTATTTGGTAATGCATAACCTTTTTTTAGCAAGAAGGAAATTCTAATTTTAGAATAATAGATTTGTCACACAAATATCTAGTGAATGGATTTTTTTCATTATTTTTTGTTACATATATATATTTTTAGTTAATTTTTAAAGACAAAGTAATTGTAATTTGGACAGAGGTGTATTCCGTAATGCATAACTTTTTTTTTATGCATTTGAATTAACTTATTTATTTTGTGTTGAAATGAGGATATCAATACCTAGGGAAAATATATTTTTTATTATTTTTTTTTCACTATTTCTCAAATTTTTCACGTGTGAAACACAATCCTTAATGTTCAATGAAAAACCTACATTCATAAGAAGTTAAACATAAATATATTACAAAATTAAATATATTAAAAATTATATTATTTGGAAAGCTTATAATAAGGACTAAAAAAGACAAAACTTCTAAATAAATTCATTTGACCTCCCAAAAGCTAACGTAAAAGTGGGTTTTTATCAACATTTTGATAAGTGTGAAGACGAATCCATTGTACACATGATTTAAAAGTAGAGAGGTTCTATCCAAGAAATATTGATCTAATAGGGCCTTTGATCTAACTCTCCTTAATTAGTTACTTCAAATGACACCTTTTAAAGCTTAAATCATTATATTTAAAAAAAATGTATGTTTTTAGCAAAAATCAGGATGTACCAAAAAGTGTAACCCACTATTGTGATACTCTGTAGAGGGATAGATAAAGATAGGAAGAGGTAGGGAGGTAATGTTCATAATGGAGCATGGTTATCTTCTTGATTCATAGGTTTTTTTGAATAGTTACAACCACCCTTAGACAACTAAAAGATAATAGGATATTTTTTCTTATTGAGATTTGAATAAGCCTAAAAAATTATAAGATCTTCCAATTCCTAGAATCTGCATTATAACACCTAGAGATCCAAAACTATTCTCAAACATCCTAAAGCTATATACATGAAACATAATAAAGTATAAAAAAGTAAAAACACACACATATATAAATGTCACTTATACAAGTTAAATATTTATTTCATGTATATAATATGAGGAAGAGGAAGAGGAAGAGCTATATAAGGAGGTAGAGAAAGATGAGAAGAGAAAGAGATAGATAGTTTTGCTTCTAGGAAATATGAGTGTGTTATAGAGCACTCACATTATAACACGCTCAAGCTATGTCTTGTAAGGGACCAAAAAGTCCCCCTTTTTTTTTCTTTTTTTTTGGCCAAAAAAAGGAAAGGAAGAATTAAAAAAAGGGAGAAAACAAGAAAGACAAAGAGAAACAAAAATGTTTCAATTATTATTAAATGTTAAATTTTAATTTTATATTTTTGTTGGGATTGTGTATAGATTAATATGCAAATTTGTGAATATGTAAACAAAATCATTGTGTATTATTTTAATTTACAAATATTTAGAAAAATATGAAGATATAAAGAAATAAATATATATGATATTTTTTTTGTATTGAACAAAATTGAATGATAACAATGAAAATAAACAACAGTCACAAAAAGGAAAAAATAAGAAAAGTAACAACAAGGCTAATTACATCATTAAACAATTCATACACAATACTATAACAAGAGAGTTTACAATTGATTATCCAGCTCATTGGAAGTAGCAACAAATACATATTATACTTGAAATTATAAAAGATTTTTTAATTGCTTGGCACATTTGAAGTCTCCTTCATGTAGCCACATTAATTGGTGTATAATCTCATCCAAATGGTGGTTGTATCTAACATCTTCTTTATATCCCTTATTTAGTTGAAAACATAAAAAAACAAATTGAAGCATGATTTCATAGTAAAACTTTAAAATATCTACTTTGTGATGAACAATATGATTAGAAAACACGGCTTGACATCTACTATTCCAAATATGTAGTAGAATGAATTGCCTCATAGAGTTTGTGATTACATTTTTATGATGGTTATAACCAAAAATCACTTCTTTCCAACATAGAGTTGTTGGATGTTGTTGAGAGTTTGTTGGAATGATGTGTTGCCATTCATGTCAACATATTCTTCTGTGTATTCAAGTGTTGCAGCCAGATTAAATGAGTTGGTTTGGTCAGTGTGTTGTAGATGAGCTGATGCAGTTTAATGGCTTTAGAGGTGTAGACACTTAAAAAATAATTATTTTAATTATTTTTAAATTCCTCACATAATTAATTAATTATGTTAATTCAAATTCTCCTCAATATTAATTAATATTGTCACTATAGTATGTGACTGATTTATTTAATAAATCAACCCCTTTCTTTATTCTTCTATAAATTAAATCCTCACAAATCTTCCTCTTAGCTAATTAATTTCAATTAATTAGTTAATCTACAAATCACCTTCCTAATTTATCATTAACTTAATAAAGTCTTCTGGAATCTCCCTAAACCCACTTAACATTATTCTTCTAATTTTTAATTCCCCCACTCATTCTCTCTCCTAGTCAAATCCTCCTACAAATCCTATCCCACCTAATTCTTCCTCTAATCTCCTACTAATAAGTTGCTAGTGGCTAATCATCATGATTAGCCACAAAGTCAAATCCTTGTCCCTTCCATCCAACCACTGGCTTTTAATGCTCTTTTTCCTAGGTGAATGTGAGATTTTCAAAATCTCATATTCCTCCAAGCATCTCCTCTCCCAAGGAATTTTTAATTCCTTCTTATTCCTCCAATCCCCATGACCATCCCTTTTTGGAGAATTTTTAATTCCTCCTCCCCTTTCTTCAAGGAATGTCACATCCCTTACTCCTCTCAAGGCACATTGGGAAGTCTTCCCAATGCACCTTGCTCTTCTCAAGGTACCTTGGGAAGTCTGCCCAATGCACCTTGATGAGTGTGGAGACAAGAAATGCCTTTAAGGCATATCTCTTGGTCTCCACACCCTCTCTTGGACCTTGTGTGAGCTCACAAGCAATCCTAGCCCTTCATCTTGGATCCATGCCAACCATCCATTCTTCCTCTCCTCTTCCTATAAATTGGGGACTCTATCCCTTCATTGATCATCTCCAAGCTCAGTAATCTTATGCTGCCCTTTTGAGCCTAGGAAAATCATCTTAGCAATCTTACTATGTCAAAATCATATCTCATCCACACTTAACCATTTCATCCATACCATCCTCTCAAAATCCATTTCATATTGTGCACAACATTGGAGAGCCATCCACATCAAGCAAGCAAGAGGAGTACATCAAGTGGAGCATCATCCAAGGGCACCTTCACTTCATCAAGCTCCATCCGAAGGAGAAGGTATTAGTTTGTGAGGTATATGCATTTCATTCTTGTTTTGAGCATTTTGAATTATGTCTTTGGATTTCATATGATTATATGTTCGATTTGCATATTTGTTATCTAATCTACTTCACTAGTCTTTTACCCTCTTCATTTTGGCACGCCCGGTGGGACCCACATCCCTAAGAACTAATGTTTTTTATGAGTTTTTGTGAGTTGTGAGACGTAGGTTCCAGAACAGCTCGAGTGACTGCAAAACAACGCGAGCGACTCAAGATCAGTGCGATTGATCTGACATATTTCAATTTCTTTTTCCCGCCTGCTATTTAAAATTAAAAATTTTACTGTCTGTTTGTTTGTTTATTGCGACCGCAGGCGTATTAGCGCTAGCGCTAGCGTTTCAGCATGGGTGTTTTTAACCAGCGTGAGCGTTTTTATGTTATTCCTGCCCAGCTATTTAAATTTAAGTTTAAATTTTGAAAATTTTACCCGCTAACTCCCACAGATCTCTGTTTTCAGGTTCAGCACAAGCGCAGGCGTCTTAGCATGAGCGCAAGCGCAGGCGTCTTAGCACGAGCGCAGGCGTTTTAGCGTGAGCATTTCTGACCAGCGCGATGGACAGGTATAAAGTCCTTTTCTATTTTGTATGTTCTATCATTTTTTTTTGTCTGCTAGTTTATTTAGTTCAGCGCATACGCAAGCGTTTTGGCGCGGCTAACTACACTTCAGTGCGTCCGCTATTTATGTCATACAGTTAGGACTAATTTCCATCTTTTTAGTTTTGCAGTTTAATCCGACCGTCCAAGGTAAAAAAAAAAAAATTCAGAAAAACTACTAATCCCGCTGTTTTGCAGGTTGCCTAGCAGATTCAACCAAATGTTGTGCATTTATTTAAATTAGGCACCTAGATATTAATTAAAATGGAATGAACCATTGTCTTACGTGTTTTTAAGAAAAATGTAAAGGTAGGAGAGTATGCTCTCGTCTAACTAGACGATCAGAAATTCAGACCCTCCAACCTTTTCTTGTTTGATTACGTGTTTACTTTTAGCGGGCCTGCCCTCCCAACTTTCTCTTTGAGAAGGTAAGAGGAGAACGACCCAAGTGAGTACACCTGGACCTGGGGTTCCCAAATCACTATAATAAATAGACCATTGACTATGAAAGTGTCAATGGTTGGGGCTATATGAGAGTTCACGCTCACATTGGGTGCTTAGTAGGAGCCTAGAGATCTCAATCATGCTTGCGTGACTACTAAGTTCTTGGTGCTTCGTTGGGCTATAGGCCTCAATTGCTCTTGCACAACTGTGAAGGGTAGCTCCTAACGAGAAGACTTACTAAACACCTTGTTCATAGTGGCCAAACACCTTCTAGTCATTGGTGCAGGAGGTTGGACCTCCGAAGCCGTCCATATTTTTACAGCCCTTAGTAGAGACACAAAGTTCGCCATGAGGAGTTTTCATGGGAATTGATGCTTGGTTGCCTTAAGAAGTGAGTGTCGTGGAGAATCTAAGTGTCCGCTCTGGATAAGCGTAGCTGGGAAACCAATTGGGATCCAATGACTATTGTCCTTGCCAACCTTAAGAATGTTGTATATAAGCATGAGTGTCTTTGAGTTAATATGCATTTGATCATTGTGTTTGCTTTGGTTGATACATACTTGCCAAGAGTAGACTAAAAACACGTCATTATCCTTTGCAAAACATTTGTCCAAACACAAAAAATTATCCAAGTCATTACCCACATAAAATCCAAAATTGCGCCAAAACTCCGTCCGTCCCATGTCCCATAAGCTCAAGTGAGAAACTAAGAGTCCATGCTCTCCAATAAGGTTTAGATTCGTTCTTTGAAACACCAACTACCATCAAAATCTGGGTGGTCGTGTCCCTTTATACAACTTTCCATTCGAATCAATCCTCTTTTGAGTCATGTTCACGCCAAGAACAACCTAGTCATCAAATTTCTTCTAAGTCATCACTATCACACCACCTCAATCAATCATCCTCAAACTTCCTAAGGACTTAGCACATCAAATCATTCTCTCACCACTATCAAATCAATCATCAAAAATCCAAATCCAAGCATCTTGTAATCTAATTTAACCTCACTTCAAGGTTGCATACCTTGTGAAGTTCCATTTAGACCTCATCATTGATCAATTGGCCCGCGTGCTTGAAGAAGAATCCTCTCCAAGTATCACTTGCCTAAATCCTTTTGAGTCGATCAAGACTCTTAACTCACGTCTCCACTTTGCCTAGGGTCATTAGTCAACCCTTAATGTAAGAGAGGCTTTCTAATCATCATTCCCAGGTCTAAATTCTACCCAACTTGGTCATTACCTTGCTTGTGGTTTAATCCACCACCCAAAATCCTCATCCAAGGACTAAGGTGTCAAATCCTAATCAAATCTGGGCTCTAATCCAAGAACCCCACCAATCAGCAAAATCCTTTGTCATCAAAGACAAAACCCAAATTTCCATAAACATCTTGCTAAGTCCTTTCATCAAAAGATTTCCTCCTCCAAGCTTTTTCTAACTCTCATCGTGTATGGTCACAACTCGATCCCAAAAGAAAAAGATGGTTGAACAACAATATGGCATGCCGGACATTAGTGTCCTATATGAAGATCCCACACAAGATCCTACACAAGGTGGGCAACCTAGCAACCCAGATCAAAGCCAAAATCCTAATATGGTTAGCCAAGATGAACTCTCCCTGGAAGTGCAAACCTTTCTAGCGGACTCTTATAATCAAGAGATGATTGAAAAGTTCATCCAACACAATCCTACTGCACTTCTAAAGACCCTCCTTGAAAATGGAGCTCAACTTCCACCTGAATTGGATAAATCCACCCTCGGTCAACAACCACAAGGAGACCTTGCTCCCTCACAAAGTGCTGCACCTATTATCCAAACTCAATCAGTTGCAGCCCCACAAATCATCCAAGCTCAATCAATTCCACCCACGACACCTCCCACGGTGGTCTCCATCCCACCTCCTTCCTCTTTACCATCTATACCATTATCAAATCCAATCTCATCTATTCTCCAACATGCTTCTATGCCACCTCCTTCCATTCAACTGCATATTTCTATTCCACAAACTTCCCTTCCTAGCAACAATTTCACAAATTTTATCCAGGCTGTACTCAATCCTGTCACAACAATTCGTCGACCATAACCAACTATCACTCAAATCCCTACGACATTGGTCATCACATCTCATGTCCCCTCCTCATCATCATATCAATACATCAGTGGTGGTACACCTTCCTTGACTCATCCAATTCTTGGGGCAAATAAAATACATCATTATCAAAATCCACAACAAGATCTCATCAAGGAAATTCAAGACGTGAAAAATATCATCACGGACATGAAAGAAGGGACTAATAAAAGGAAACCTTACTTGTTTGACGAATTTTGCCCTTGTCCTTATGACCCATCTATATCAGTTGCACCATACCCTCCAGGATTTGAGATCCTTAAATTCACCAAGTATGAGGGCAAAGGAGACCCCCGTGACCATGTCTAGGAATTCCACATCTTATGTCAAGAAGTCTCCTATAGTGACCTTTATCTTCGCAGATTCGACGATGGACCTATGTAATACAAAACAAAGGCCCGGAGAAACTTTCGCCAATTTCCTACAAAGATGGCGACATCTTATCAAGAAATTCCAGTGGGACATGCCAGAACAACATCAAATTGAGCTATTTCAAAAGAACTTGGTTCCCGAACTTTCAAGACCGTTGACATCCCAATGTATCAAATCCTTCCAAAAATTGACTAATAAGGGCCTCGCTCTCGAACGTGTTTTGTTAGAGGAAGGGACCTTGAAACATTACCAGAAATCGACACAAAATTCTTCCTCTTATCATAACGACAAGCCAAAATTTTGGTCTAAAAACAAAAACGTGGTCAATGATGGTGTAACTGATGCAAAACGGGTCCAAATAGTGGCTGCTCCCCAAAACTCCACCACCAATAATCAGCAATACAACAATCAAAACAATCAAAATCAATCCCAAAAACCTCACAACAATGTCTCAGTCCAGGGATGACCACCCCGATCAAATAACAGAGCTCCAAGAGACTTCACTCCTCTTGCTGAGCCTATTGAAATGGTGTTTCAAAAACTTGTCCAAGCAGGTGCGGTGGTGTTTCCAATCACTCACCCGTTTGATCCTAATCAACCTAAACCAAGATGGTACAATGAAAATGAGTATTGCGAGTATCATCGTATCAAGGGACATAACACACGAAAGTGCATGAAGCTCAAAATCTACATACAAGATCTCATTGATAGGGGTGAGATTGAAATAGCAAACGCAAAACCTGGTAATAACAATGACAAACCTAAAATGTACCAGGAACCATTCCCAAAGCACGATAAAGGAAAAGGCTCATCATCTAATGCTGAGTTACAACTATACCAATCACATAACCAACTTTGACTCTTTAGTAGGTCGCATCAAACTTGTAGACAACCATGTTAACGTCATAACTATTCAAGGAGTTAACTCTCCTCCTCCCCAAGGCAGACCAAATCTGGCTAGGATAATCATCCAAGGCGCCATGCCTTCCACCTCCCAAAATGATTGCAATGTAACCACAGGTCGAGGAAAAGTCACCGTCCAAGGAGTTCCTCCCCCACCAAACCCCCCACCCATTTCTTCCACCCGCCGATATGACCTCTTGGACCAACTTGGAAAGACTCCCGTGCAGATTTCCATTCTGGAAATTCTCAAGACTTCCCCTGTACATAAGGAGATTTTGGAACAAGCCCTCCTTGAGTCCCGCATTCTTGATAACATCAATGCTACTCAATTCCAAGCTCTCATTGGAAACCTTGCCGCCCAACAACACCTTGTATTCACCTCCAATGATGCACCTGCAGATGGAGACCACAATAAGCCTTTGCACATTGAAGCCCTTATCCAAATACACAAGGTCAAACGTATTTTGATAGATGGTGGATTTGGACTTAATCTGTGTACATACAAATTAATAAAATAATTGGGACTTTCTGAGGACTTCGTAGACATAGTAGGAAGGATCACCATAAAAGCATATGATGATGTAGAAAGAGTTTTGAAGGGCATGATCACCTTACCTCTTCAAGTGGGCCCTATTATAATTGAAACCCCTTGCCAAGTACTAGATCTTGATCTCCTCTACAAAATTCTCCTCGGTCGGCCATGGATTCATTCATTGTAGGCCGTACCCTCCACCTATCACCAATGCATCAAATTCCCCTTTAATGGAAGGGAGATCTCTATCAAAGGTGATCCCCAACCTGTTCAATATTGCAAGCTTCTGGAGGGGAAGCATCGTTATCATTGCCCACTAAATAGACCCTCACCAATGCCTCCACCTGACACGTCAAATGTTACCTCCACTTCATCCCAACCAGATACTCAAATCAAGATCTTGGACAATGGTTGTGGAGAGTACAAATTGGAGGACGTCTTCTTAATAGGCAACCTCCCCCTGTCTCCTAAGTCATTTGGCAAACCTAAAGAACTCAAAAAAGACTCAAAACCAATCATGAAATGCCAAAATACCACCTTCCAACAATGGGGCCCACTTGATATGGAGATCCTTGAAGCAGATGTCTCTTCATGGCTGTACCGAGAAGAAGATGAAGATCCAGCAAAAATATCCAAAAAGATGTACCCAAAAGCATCAGTCATAGTCGAAAAAATGGGTTACAAAGGACATGGCCTGGGACCAGAGGAGAAAGGAAGAAAAGAACTCATCAATCCTATCTCCTACAAATACAACAGAGGCTTTACTATCGCTGGTGCTCCTTCAAGTCCTCCTTTGGATATCAAAAGCGCCGATGAAGAGGAGTTCCATGAAATGCCTTATGAATACGAAAACAATATCTTCTTTGACACTCATGTCAATACCATTATCCCCATAAAACCTTCTACTTCACATGAGCTACATCTTATCCATCCTAAACTCATAGACTGGGACCAACGAGACAAACCCATGTTAGACATCTGCGTTGATGACAATTCTCCCATTACCCTCCTGATAGTGCGAAATCTAGATGTCTGTAACAGAGTAGAGGGCATTCAACTTCATGAAAAAGGATACTTTGGTAGTCAGGTCAATGCCCTTAGTCGCAAAAAAGAAAATCAAAGCAAAACACATGATTCCTTAGGTGAAAACCTCTCCGAGGCACCTTTGGATGAGCAAAAAATAAAAACAAAGGACGTATTCAAAAGTGAAAACCTGGAAAAGGCACTTGACGATGAGGGACTTGACCTCCCTACCATTGGTTACCTTCCACAAGACATATCAAATTTGCTGATAGAGGAAACAGATAGTATCAACATGGGCACCGAAGCCATCCCACAAAATGTGCTCATTGCCATGTTCCTTATAGAAACGGAGAAACAAGATTTCATCGACTTCCTTAAAGAGGTAAAAATCAATTTTGCATGGTCCTATGTTGATATGCCAGGATTGGATCCTGCCTTGGTAGTTCACAATCTTGCTGTCCGCCCAGATGCAAAACCTATAAAAAAAAAACTGCGCAAAATGCACCTGCATATTGCTCTCCTGGTCAAGGCAGAACTCCAAAAGATGTTAGATGCGGAATTCATCAAACCCATAGACTAAGCTGAATGGGTCTCCAACATTGTACCTATCGAGGGCATCTACATCTGCACAAATTTTCGAGATCTAAATAGAGCTTGTGCTAAAGATGATTTCCCGCTCCCCAACATAGACATGATTGTGGACCTTACAACAGGACATGAAATGCTATCGCTTATGGATGAGTTTTCCGGATACAACCAAATCAGGATAGCAGATGAGGATCAACATAAAACCGCATTCACAACACCATGGGGTACTTTCTGTTACCGGGTCATGCCTTTTGGCCTTAAAAATGCTGGAGCTACATATCAATGTGCCATGACAACCATTTTTCATGACCTCTTGCACAAAATTATGGAGGACTATGTGAATGATCTGCTGGGAAAATCCAAGACAAGACAGGAACACATTCCCATTTTAAAACAGATCTTCGAAAGATTGGAAAAATACAAACTGCGCCTAAATCCCAAAAAGTGTGTGTTTGGCGTCACATCAGGAAAACTACTAGGATTCATTGTTTCCCGCAGAGGGATCGAGGTTGATCCCGCAAAGGTAAAAGCTATTATGGAAATGCCTCCACCAAAGACTCTCAGACAACTACGCAGTGTTGAGGGAAAACTCCAATCTATCAGACGTTTCATTTCATAGCTAGGAGACAGGTGCCATCCATTTGCACACCTGTTGCGTAAAGACACAAAGTTCAAATGGGATTGCTTATGTCAAAAGGCCTTTGAGAAACTAAAAGAATATCTAGCATCACCTCCAGTTTTGATGCCACCTACCCCTGGAAAGCCCCTCATTTTGTACATATGTGCTACTACAGTGGCATTGGGGGCATTACTGGCACAAATAGATGATCAAGGGAAGGAACATGCGATTTATTACATCAATCGGACACTGGTAGGATATGAACTCAATTATACTGCCATTGAAAGAGCATGTTTGGCATTAGTGTTCAACACACAAAAACTTCGACACTACATGCTGAACAACAAAACAAAGTTGATTGCTAAGATTGACCCACTTAAATATCTCTTGTCCGAAGTTGCTCTTATTGGTAGAACCGCTAAATGGGTCATGCTCTTAAGTGAGTTTGACATTGAATACGTGGACAAAAAGGCAATCAAGGGAAAAGTCATTGCAGATCAGTTGGCTGAAGCTCCACTTCTAGGTGACCATCCTCTTCTCACATAGTTACCAATTGAGTTCATTATGATTGTTACCACATCCTCCACATGGCGATTGTACTTTGATGGCTCCTGTACCCAAAACAGATCGGGGGTAGGAATATTATTGGTTACACCTCAAGGAGATGGTATCCCCAAATCATACAAGATAACCTTTGCATGTACCAATAACATAGCGGAATACGAGGCCCTTATCACAGGTTTACGCTTGGCTATCCACTGGAAAATAAAGGAGTTACAAGTCTATGGTGATTCCTAGCTCGTCATAAAACAAGTCAATGATGAATACCAGACAAAAGATGATAAACTCCTTCCCTACCATACCATGGTTGAAGATCTTAAGAAACATTTCACGAAAATCAGATTTGATCAAATCCCATGAACAAACAATAGGGTTGCAGATGCAATGGCCACCATTGGCTCCCTCCTTCAAATGCCAGCACACAGTCAAAAGTGTGAGTTCTTGGTTGAGCAATTATTTATACCGGCATATGACCTACCAGAGTCTGAAATGGTGTGTGTTCTCGTTGGTCCCGAGTCCCCTTGGTACCAAGAAACCTTCACTTTCCTTAAAGACAACACCATTCCCCCACATCTCACCAAAACCCAACAACAAACCTTCATTCGCCGATGTGCTCATTACACCATCCTCGGAGACACCCTATTCAGAAGGCGTTTCGATGGTTCCCTCCTAAGGTGTTTAGATAAACAAGAGACGAAATGGGCATTAGGCGAAGTACACGAGGGTATCTGTGGTGCACACTCAAGTGGGCTCACATTGGCTAAAAATCTTTTGAGAATAGGATACTATTGGCCTCAAATGGAGGTAGATGCATATAGTTATGTGAAGAAATGCATCCCTTGCCAGCAACATGGCGACAAGATTCATGCACCGTCACAATTGTAGCCATTTATAACACCATGGCCCTTCTCATAGTGGGGGCTCGATCTCATTGGGAAAATCCACCCTTTATCTTCCAATGGACATAAATTCATTATCACCGCCACTAAATACTTCACCAAGTGGGTAGAGGCTATCCCTCTTACTTTTACCACTGGTAAGCAGATATCCAAATTCATCCTGAACTACCTGATCTGCCGATATGGCATTCCAAAAGTTATTATCACATTTAATGGCAAACAATTTAAGAACCAGGATGTCAAAGAACTCTGCCAAAAATTCAACATCGCTTCTCCACCCCATATTATCCCCAAGGCAATGGCCAAACTGAGGCTTCTAACAAAACCCTAATCAAAATCCTCAAAAAGACAGTCAATGAAGCTAGCCGTGATTGGCACCTCCAACTCCATCCCGCTTTGTGGGCCTACTGCACCTCCATCTGCACCCCCACAGGCGCCACCCCTTATTCCCTGGTCTTTGGCTCCGAAGCCATCCTTCCCCTTGAGATCGAGATCCCTTCTCTAAGGGTATCATTGCAAAACATCCTACCAGAGGAAGAATACAAAATTGCCCACTTACAAGAGCTAGAACTATTAGATGAAAGGCGCCTCAAGGCCTTAAACCATCTCTGGGTATATCAGAACCGCCTGTGCATGAGTTATCACAAAAAAGTTAGAACTCAGGAATTCCAAGTGGGTGATCTGGTCCTCATGGAGAATCAAAAGAACCTACAAGAAAGAGAAAAGAAACGCAAGTTCAAGCCTAATTGGCTTGGACCATATATAATCACAACAAAATATGGATCAGGAGCTTATTAGTTGGCTACTCCTGAAGGCGATCCTTTGGATAAACCAATGAATATCATGCACCTCAAAAGATTTTATGCCTAGTCCTCAGAAGGTCTTAAAAATCAAAAAATAAAATAAAAATAAAAAAATCAAACAAAAAATCAAAAATCAAAAAATTAAAAAAAAAAGAGAAAGAAAAAACAATTCATCCACCAGTGAAAACCACTTTGTGGCGCTATGGACAAGTACCTTGGTGAAAACCTCCATGCAAGCGCCAAGGTAAATAACCAGATCCACTATCTACCAGGTCCACACTGCAAATCACATTCCATCCAGTTCACCAATTCGCAACATTCCTTCTTTTCCATCTCCCAAATAACACACACGTATGATGATGAGTCTTTGCCTGAGTCATGAACAAGGAGTGTCCCATTAAACTGAGCTTTTATGCCTCTATGTGAGCTTCAAGAAGTCTTGAGAACAATCCCAAGTCCACTGGTCACTCTCCAAAACCATAGAATCACTCGCCTAAAATCCACAAGACCACGTTGCCCTAGGGATGATTCCTTCCCTCGCCTGGCAACCTAATCCTCCATCCTAGTCCTACTCTTGGCAAGAGGTATCATTTGGTTATATTTGACTTGTTAGATTTTGTTGGATCCTTTCATTTAGACTTGCATCTTTTGCCCTACGATTGCAACTATTTATGACTACCTCGGTTTTTCCATATCCAAGTATGTTACAATAGGCGCATACTGGGGCATATTTTCATAGCAGTGCATGTTTTGGATCTCTCTTGTATAAACTGACGATCTGGTATTAGTGTTTGTCAACACCTATCTTTTCATGTACAAGGGTTATCAGTGTGTTTGAGGGTCTCCTTGCACGTACCCACAACTCTGTATTAGTGTTTCCTAACACTTGCATAGCCGTGTGTAAGGAATTCTCGTTTATCTGAGAGTCAGTTCATGCCCTGGTTTTCTCTTAGCATCTTGATTTTTATAATCAGTGGTGCAAGTCACCCAGGGCAATATCAAACTAGGTTGGCTCTCCACATTTGTTGTGCACAAAATCTCATCATCATTCCATAAAATCCTAAACTCAATAATCCCATGGAGTTCTCAAAAATTTCCCCCATTTCCCATCTATTCCATATTCTTCTATCTAAGATCATTGTATTATTATTGGCATATTCCCTCTTTGTATTATTTATTCACATCATATAGATTGCATTACTTAGATAGTCATTTTCCACAAAACATTTAGCATATAAAGTTGCACTTAGGTTGCATCACATAAATAAAACAACATTTATTCATCCATATAACATTACATTTAGATCGCATCATAAATCATTTTACATCCACAAAACCATCTCACATATACATTTATACATAAAAACATAAAAATCACTCATCTTGCATCCAAAAATCATGTTAGCAGCACATCATAAACACGCATATATAAGCATCCACTCTGCATCACAAAATAAGTCAACATAATCCATGATTACATCCACATATGACATCGTAAGAAGAAGAAAAATCCATCACAATAAATGCTACACATCATCTGTTACCAATTAAATGATGTATATATATATATATATATATATATATATATATATATATATATATATATATATATATATATATATATATATATATATATATATATATATATAAGAGGAAAATGTGTCTGTCATGATACAATAATCACCTCGAAGGGTCAAAATATAATACACAAGCAATACAAGGAGCTATCTCTCCCCTCCTGTCTCACCACCCCCCTCTATTGTACCACCCCCCTCTACTGTACTCCCCCCTCCTGATCCTCCTACACCCCCTGCTGGTGGCCGAAAACCCACTGATCCTCCTGTCTGCTGGCTCTGACTCGGCCACTAACTATGGGTCCTGTGAGACCGCACACTCTCAATATATGAGGTTGTTCGATGTCCTGTAGGCTCCACTCCATGATATAAACCCCTGTAATATTGTGCCTCTCGGGCTGACCTCTCGGCTCTCTCTTGCTACTGCAGACTATCAGAAAATATCTGCGCTAGCCTCGCCAGCACCAATGCCTGTCGAGCTGCATCCCTCTCCCCTCGCAACCGTGTCACCTCCACCTCTGCCCTCTGCCCTCTGGCCTATAATCCCTCTAATTTGGCATCCTACTAATGAAGAGAATCCTGGAGCCCTACAATAGCTGTACCTATCTGGACCTCCTCTAATACCCTCTCTGCCTCCTCCCCCTCCACCCTCAAGGCATCCACCTCTGTCCTGGCAGTATGCAGACCCTGTCAGATCAGATATCTCCTGTGTCAGTCGCCCCACCTCTGCCTCCATGCTCTCCCTCCGAGCCCTCTCTACCTGCAGCTCATCCTCAACGAAATGAAGCCTCGCTCGATAGCTATCCCGCTCCTACTGTAATCGATCAAAATCAACCTGTGTCGGTCCTCCCCTCTCCCTTGCCTGTGTCTCAGGGATATCCATGGGCACAACCTCTCCCTCCCCAACTATAGCCTCCTCTCTCTCGCCAACTGCAGCCTCCTCAACCTCTCCCATTGGGGCATCCTCTCCATCCCCCCCTCCTCCTCTAGATCCCTCCGCCACACAACTCGGACCCTCCTCTGCCCTCCGCCCGCACCACGCCCTGCCTGAACTGCAACTCTCTCTCCTGAGCCATCATCCTCCCCACCCACCACCTGATCAACCCCCGACTCCAACTCCTCATCATCCAAAACCCCAGGAATGGTAAGCCGCATTGGTAAGTGCTCCTCCCACCAACTCTTGTATCCACCTGTCATACCTGGGTCCTCCCCTGCTCCCATCCGCTCATCCCAGACTATGTGAAAAGCTGTTTGGAAGCTTGTCCGCTCGTCCAAGGGACTTGCTGTAGGCCCCCAATATCTCACCTCCCGTGTAATCCGGGGATACACTGGAATATCGCCCACTATATCCTGCACCTGCCCAAGCTGTCGGACCACCCTGAATGGAGCATAATACTCCATGATATAGACTAACCTGCCAAAAATCCACATCTCAACTCCTACCCAATGCAACTGCCAGTCATCCCTCCACTGCTCACACCCCAAAAATGGCCTCCATGTGAACTGTGCCAGCTCATCTAGGATCCGCCTCCAAAACCACACAGATGTTGTCTGCGTGTAATGCAGCAGTCCCCTGTACTTGTCCACAAACGGCTGTCATGGCCGCTTGTCCTGAACCCCGAGTGGTCGAGTCACTGCAATATGCTCCCATGCCCAGATGTGTAATAGTGTCACCCCTACAGATAAACTACCATACTCTCTATAGGTCACCAGGTGCATATCATGATAAAGTTGGGCCAGCATCGCGGAGCCCCATGCATACTAAATACCATCATGCACCATGAAGTAAACACATCGGCTCCACCCCAGAGGAAATCCGTGTCCACCCAAATCCGGTAGAATCCGCCCATTCAAAAAGCCGCAAATCACCAAAACCAACCGAGGAATCTGTCGAATACCCATCGCTCGACCCAAGTGCATCCTGCTCCTATCTAGCATCGGTGACGTCTCATACTCACACACCTCCCTCAAATAAAAATCGGCTGCATCCAACTGATACTCAAGGATAACGCCACGAATGGGGATCTTCAAGATCCTCCAAACATCTAATAGGGGCATTGTTGCCTCTCCAGTCGGTAAACGAAAGGTGTTATACCGCCTATCCCACCTCTCCACTAATGCAGTCATCATAGCAGTATGTGCTCGTATCCTAGGCCACCTACCTACATAATATAATCCAAATGCATCTAGAACCTCCAGCTCATCGCGACCTAACTCGTGGTACAGACTCATCATTGCTGGCCAATGCTCCCTCGACACCAGTGGTCCCCTCTCCACCTGCATCCATTACACCAAATCATTACTTTCACATCTCAAAGCCCCCTCCTGACCTTCGAAACCAACCATACCCTTTCTCCCATGCCAAAAATTCTAAGCAAAAAGTGCATCCCCCCCTTCCGAGGCGCATGTGTTGATTTACCTAGCGCTCGCACCCAAACCGTTATGCACACGCCATTTTGTAGGTGCTTGTGCCAACAGAGCTCCCCATTTCCTCTTTTCCCCCCCTTCCAACCCCGTCAACGTGAGCACTCGTGCTTTAGCGAGAGCGCCCGCGTAATCCCTTGGGCACCTGTGCTAAAGCGTGATCGCCCGCGTTGAAGCGTGAGCACCCGCACCAATTCCCCCACTCCCCTCTTAAAATCCCCTATCCTAACCAGCTCTTGGTGAGCGCTCACGCTATTCTAGGAGTGCGTGTACTGAAACGATGATCAGGGCGAGCGCCTTGCCTAATCCTCACCCCTAATTCTAGCCCTAAAACTTGCCTAAAATCAAAAATTTCAAAAGAGGCATAGACCTACTCACCGGTGGTCCATAGCTCGTCGGTCGGTCGAATCGACGAATCCTCTCGGCGCGATGATCACGAATGGGAATACGGTCCATCTCTCCTTCTCTTCTTCTTTTCTCTGAGTAGCTCCAAGGCTTGTGTGTGACAATGACCCCTCATTGGGCCCGTTGTGGCTTATATGGGCCCCCATGAGGGCACATTTTCCTCCACAGTCTCCCATCTCCTATTCTTCTTTCCAAATCCTTCCCGATTACTTCAAATTTCTTCCTCATTTATCCCTTCCACTTTACTTCTTCTTCCCCTATTTTCAATATTTTTTTTGTCTTTTATCCACACAAAAATTCTCGAGGGGGCATACACCTCCCATGCTTTACACTGGGGCATTCTTTTCTTCTTCTATCTTCTACACATCGCCAAATTTGCCGCTGCGTAAAAGAGGGGCAAAATGTACACTTAAAAATAATTATTTTAATTATTTTTAAATTTCTCACATAATTAATTAATTAATTATGTTAATTCAAATTCTCCTCAATATTAATTAATTTTAATTAATATTGTCACTATAGTATGTGACTGATTTATTTAATAAATCAACCCCTTTCTTTATTCTTCTAAAAATTAAATCCTCACAAATCCTCCTCTTAGCTAATTAATTTCAATTAATTAGTTAACCTACAAATCACCTTCCTAATTTATCATTAACCTAATAAAGTCTTCTAGAATCTCCCTAAACCCACTTAACATTATTCTTCTAATTTTTAATTCCCCCACTCATTCTCTCTCCTAGTCAAATACTCCTACAAATCCTATCCCACCTAATTCTTCTTCTAATCTCCTCTTAATAAGTTGCTAGTGGCTAATCATCATGATTAGCCACAAAGTCAACTCCTTGTCCCTTCCATCCAACCACTGGCTTTTAATGCTCTTTTTCCTAGATGAATGTGAGATTTTCAAAATCTCACATTCCTCCAAGCGTTTCCTCTCCCAAGGAATTTTTAATTCCTTCTTATTCCTCCAATCCCCATGACCATCCCTTTTTGGAGAATTTTTAATTCCTCCTCCCCTTTCTTTAAGGAATGTCACATCCCTTACTCCTCTCAAGGCACATTGGGAAGTCTTCCCAATGCACCTTGCTCTTCTCAAGGTACCTTGGAAGTCTTCCCAATGCACCTTGATGAGTGTGGAGACAAGAAATGCCTTTAAGGCATATCTCTTGGTCTCCACACCCTCTCTTGGACCTTGTGTGAGCTCACAAGCAATCTTAGCCCTTCATCTTGGATCCATCCCAACCATCCATTCTTCCTCTCCTCTTCCTATAAATTGGGGACTCCATCCCTTCATTGATCATCTCCAAGCTTAGTAATCTTATGCTGCCCTTTTGAGCCTAGGAAAATCATCTTAGCAATCTTACTATGTCAAAATCATATCTCATCCACACTTAACCATTTCATCCATACCATCCTCTCAAAATCCATTTCATATTGTGCACAACATTGGAGAGCCATCCACATCAAGCAAGCAAGAGGAGCACATCAAGTGGAGCATCATCCAAGGGCGCCTTCACTTCATCAAGCTCCATCCGAAGGAGAAGGTATTAGTTTGTGAGGTATATGCATTTCATTCTTGTTTTGAGCATTTCAAATTATGTCTTTGGATTTCATATGATTATATGTTCGATTTGCATATTTGTTATCTAATCCACCTCACTAGTCTTTTACCCTCTTCAAGAGGTACTTATCTCTAGTTGATTAAGCATAATTTTTAGTGGTTCACATGGTGTTATGATTGAGTTATGAGATACGATATTGAGGATGTTATTCAGTTGTTCATATTATTCGATATTCTGGTTTGTGCTCTGAATTGTTTAGAGATTGCTATATCTTTAGTTGTAGATATATGAGATGTGTTCTGGATATTGATGTTTATCCTCAGTTTGATTGGTTCATGATATGGATGTTCACAAGCGAATCTTTCATGTCGACAGCTAGTTTTGATGTTGTTCTTGAGCTTTGACGGTGATGATTTTGGTAATCCGGGTTATTGCGGTTGTTGTGATGCAATTCACGTTTCTTGTGAATGTTTCCAGATCATTTTTGTGCGTATTGGTGGTCTGGATTGATTATTATGTTCGTTATTGAAGATTTTTCGTTGTCCGGTGATGTTCTTTGCGTTATACGACATTCTTGATGATTTTAGCATGTTGCAGATGATCAAGGTGTAATTGTTGGAGATGTTTCATAATGCGGTATTGATTTGGGTCCAGATTATGTCTTAATCGACATTGTTTTGGTCCGCATGTGTTGTTGTAGCTTGTGAGGATATTATTTTGTAATTTGTATTGAGGGTTTGGCTGACCTTGAAATATAGGTTGATGTCTTGTATAAATATATGTAATAATCATGTAAGATGCATGTTTGCGAGTGTCTGCGTTGTATATGTATGATCGAGTTGGATGTGTGAACAAGTGATCTGATCTTTCAGAAGTGTGAAGAAGAGAAGTATTGTAGAGAAGACTATGTGCTTAACCAGAACTTTACTCAAGCATATGAGATGCTATTTTCATAGTTCATATGATGCGGAGTGTAGTCTGAATGTCTTTGTAAGTCAGTGAGACTTCTTGTAAGGTAGTGAACCTTCCCTTAAGGTTGTAGCCTTTCTGGGTTTCTTATTTTCAGCAGTGAGCTCTAGGCAGTGTGCTTGAATGCATGTGCATTCCCATTGTAATATTCACATATACTCCTAACAAGGTATTATCTCATTGTGGGTAGGTTCCCACCGTGGTTTTTCCCTTAACCGGATTTTCTACTTAAAAAATCTTGGTGTTATGTGTGTTATTGATGTGGCATTGTTTCATGCTTTAATTGTTAATTATCATATCTATTTTGTGGTTTAAGTTGCAGTAAGTTTTGGTGCAAATTGATTCACACACCCCCCCCCTCTCAATTTGCTGCATTGTTGCCAAGAAGAGCATGATAAAAAACAAGAAGAAATTGACTAAATACAATATTCCATTTCTTTTTAGTTCTTAAACAATCCTAGAAAATATGTTTTAAATTTTCTTTGCAATGACAAAATGGGCATTTAACTGATGGTAATTTCAAATATTTTATTTTATCCCCTATAGGAAGCTTGTGATGCAATACTTTCCAAGACAAGGTTTGTGCATTTCTCTCTGCCTTAAACTTTTAGATTTGGGCACTTAAGCTCCTCCATTTCTTTTCTTTTAGCTCGTAATTCCATTTATTATTAAGTCTAGGATATAGCTTCATTGTTGGGAGCAACATGGGAGCAACATAGAGTAGATCATTTTCAAGGGAAAACAAGAAAATGGATATTTAGAAAGCCATGGTTAGTCCCTGGAGAAGTTGCATTGCAGATACATGCAAAGTTCCATAAGAAGTTCCATAGGAAATAATGACTTGATGAAAAAAAAAACCCATTGACCTTGTTATTTAAACTAAAAGAAGTCTTGGTATTATGCTAGTTGGTCCAGTCAAAGAATTTTAAGTCCCGAATATCACCAAACTCTATATATGATATTATATGAGATTGCATTTCTTGAGACATTTTGTCAAATAATTTTTATGACTTATTTATACTTCCACATTCTTCACATATTCATTTGAGATTTTTTTCAAATAATGTAATTGCATTCTGTACTCTTTTATGTCTTGCATACATGTTTATCAATACAATCAAAACTACATTATCTTACAAAGTCATTTCCTTCATCATGCCTTGATGAATGCCCATGTCTCAAATTTCCATTGTTGCAATTATCAAGCTACTAGTAAAGTTGCGGAGATACATTTTACACCCTTAAATTTACATATGTTTGAAAACTTAAAGTAATAAATAAATAAATATAACATGTTAAAAAAATAGAAATAACAATAGAGAGAAAAATGGATGAACTAGATGGTCATAGCCTGGATGAACTAGATGGTCATAGCCTCCATGGCTTTACATCTCATGGGGGAACAACTAATGGGCGATGACCCTAGTTTAAGAGTAACAATGGCCAAATTTTTTGTAGCATCACTTTATTATTAATATTTGCAATTATAATATATATTTTATGTGGTAATGTAAGTCAATGTTACTGCATATAATGTAGACAATGGTTTAATTGTGAAAATGATACTTTTAGCTTCATGTGTAATATATGTTAGTTCTTGCTATAAGTTAAATACAATGAAGTTTTATAAAGTTTAAATTATCACCTGAAAATATTAATACTATAAATAGATATAAAATAATTTACTATACTATACAAGATTATGATTGTGACATACAAAGACATTTCTATGTGGTTACTTTCCCCACATATCCTATGTATTATGAGTAAATCAATTATAGATTTCCACCTTATAATTAATAATGTGTCAAATTATGCATTTTCCTTTCAACACAAATTAAACATTCATATATTTATGCTTAGATAGGTGCACTACCCTTATAAGCAATAGTAAAATGTATTAATATGCATAGAATATGAATATGTGGCCTAAAAGGGCATTTTATGTTTTAGATACGAAATATAAAAGAGATCTAAGTTATTTAATTGGGTTAGTGTTTAATTTTGAGGGTGAATTGTACAAAGCCTTTGATTCTTTTTCCAAGATACCTAGGAAAGGATAGAGAGATATTCTTGAGACATAGATCTAGATATAAAGATTTATCATGTTATAAATAACTTACCCTTTTAATTCAAAAATTGTTAAGATATAATCTTAATCACATGAGATTGCCAAATCCATACAATGAATCTCATTAAATGCAAGTCTTAACCAAAATAAGCTATCCGGTGGTGGGCATGTTATGCACACAATAAAATTTTTATTATTTATATTTTATCTACTCAACCCACATGTTCAACCTCAAGAATAATTCTCATTATTGAAGATTTTGATAATGTGAGAGATTGCCCTCTACTCTATAACTCAACTTAACCCTAACTTGTGTGCAATATTATCTACCTCATATCATGGTCATGGACTATCTCATTAAAGATGTTTTATGGGATATGCACTTGAAGCTTTATCATTTGCCTCATATCACAATCATGGACTATCTCATTATAGATGTTCTATGGGATATGGGATTGAAGTATTATATCACACTCCAAGATATTTGTCATGTAAAGTAATGTCTCAACAAAGACACATCTCTCCATGCATGTTATCTATTTAAAGATCTTTAGATCTATATGTATTTCAAATAGTGAAATCTATTAAACCTTTCTGTTTTTAAGAGATAGTTGTGCTCTATTTAGTTGGTGAGAAGAGGGGATGCTAATCCATCTAACAAGTACATTGGTGAATCAAGCTTTGCTCCTTCAGCTCATCACTCGATGAAAGAGAACTATAAAGAAATTAGTTTCTAAGTCAAAATGAAGATAAAGAAGCTCATCCAACTACTTAACCTATCCTTTCTAGAATGTAGGTTGGGAGCCAAAACTTTATTTGCCCCCTCCTAATCGCTATCAAATTGTTTTGCAATTCAAGACACCATCTATCTCATAATTTTTTTCCATAACCCAATGGAAAGTTGGAAGCCTACCCCATTAAAGGTTGTCTATGGAACAAGGGAAGGTGAGCCCCTAATCAAGAAGTAAGGTGATTGGGATTTCATATAAATAATATATTTTATTTTGATTTAAAACAAAATAAATGTTATTGTAGACGTCTAAAAATGGTCAACGCTTGTGGAGTCATACGTTAACATTTGCGCATTGTCTTATTTTAGGGTTCTTGCATCGCATTAACATTTCTTCTATGTTGCGCACTTGGTCTTTATCATTTGTGAGCATTGAGTCCTTCTTCTGCATTCCTCATTTTTATCACTTTCGAATTAGGTCTTGTCGATAGCAATCTTCAATCATGATTTTGGTCGATCTTATCCTGTCGCATCATGGTGCGTGCTCATTTATCATCATTTTGGACATCGTCAATCCTAATCAATGATAGAATTAGGGTTTTGTCCTCTTGTCAATCTTTCAATCATCTTTAGTTTGTTAGTAATCATTTGCGATTATCAACTTGTCAATCTCGTCATTTTGCGATCGATTCGTCATTGATCCTTGTCCTTGTCAATCTTGTCATTTTGTGATCGATTCGTCATCGATCCTTGTCCTTTTCAATCATGTCAATTTGGATCGATTAGTCATTGTTCCTTGTCAATTGGCGCCTATCAATTTGATCTCCTTGTCAATCTTGGTCAATTTATCATTGATTTTTGTCAACCAATCTCAATCATTTATCAACATTGGTCCTTTGTCAATCAGAATCATGATCGAACCTACATTAATTTCTTATTGTCTTGACCTAATTCCTTGTCCTCTTATTTCTAGGGTTTTATGATTTGTTCATTTAATCCTTTTCTTCTTCTTTGTGGGTTAAATAAATCTATTTATTTAGTCCTAGGTCTCTTTCATGAATTAATTAATGGATGGAAACCTATTAATTAATTCACCTAATTTCTATTTCATCTTTTTCCGCAATTTTCTAATTTACTAATTTCTCCTAATTCCTAATTTCTATTTCTCCTATTTTTTTTAATTTTTCTAATATTTCCCCTAATTTCATTCCCTCATTTTCTCCTATGTTTATGCTTCCATTTGTTGCAATCATGGAGGCTATTTTCTCTCTTCCCTTTTGTCATGGGAATGGCATTTCAATCTTGTCATAATTTGTCATACATCTTGCATAGCAACTTGTCATAATTTGTCATACACCTTGCATAGAAATTGTCATGCATTTGTCATAATTTTGCCATTTTTTATTTGAATTTCCTTTCAAATCTCTTCATGCTAATCTTGTCCTCTCTCTAATTTGTCTATAAATTGGATGATTTTCTTCAATGAAAGGAGAATCAATCACATTTTCTTTTAACCTTATGTTGTGAATTTCATCTCTCAACAACTTGCTTTCCACTTGCATTTTGCACTTGTAGGTGAGATCCACATCAAATTTGAAAGAAGAACAATGGAGCCACATGAAGGAGACATCTGTGTCGGTTTGCTTCGATTTCATTTGATTTGAATATCTTGTCTTTATGTCTTCATTGATTGGATTAGGATTGCTTTCATAGCAGCTTTAGGTTTTGTGGTTGCCCTAATTGCTATTGTTTTGATGATTTTCAATTTCCTGATCTACATTTTCTGGTGAACCCGACGTGAACTAACCCCTTAACCATGTTTTGAGTGCTTTTGAGCTGTTTGCATGTGAAAAACTCAAGAAACAGGGCGACTCAGAGCTCTCTGGACACTTCTACGCCTATGTTGATGTTTTATGCGCCTGTGTTTGAGTTTTCTGTGCATGTGTTGAAGTTTTATGCGCCTGTGTTGATTGGTTTTGCGCATGTGTTGAGGCATTCTGTGCCTATGCAAGGCCATAAACAGAGGTGAAATTAGTTGTTTGTACTTGCAAATTTGTTTGTTTTCATTCTGTTTCTTGCATTCTGGTTTTTCTTTGGTACTAATTCTCTGTGCAGCATCTTGGCGTTACGTGTGATGAAGACTAAAAATGCAACTACTAACGAATCTTATGCAGGACGCGGTCAAAGGCTCTCATTAAAACATCTTGCTTGCGATTTTTAAAGTAGTTGCACATTTCATTTCTTAAAGGTTAATGAACACCATGCATGCTTTGTCTGTTTTTAATTTGATTGCATGTTTTAACCCTTAGAACTGGGCCTGCCTCCCGATTTTCCTGGCACTTCGCACAGGCATTGGTGAGAGGGAATGACCCAAAGTGGTGACGGGCTAAAGCCAAGCTCTTTTGAACCACTCTAAATAACTGTGGATGCAACGAAAGTTGTAGACAACGGGTGCTGGAATGGTATTGCGATGATTTATTCGCCGAATCAATACCCACCTGAACGGATGCCCTTACTAGAATCTCTTGTTTTTAGATGCCAAAATCCTTCTATCTGTTGGCTCAGGCGTTGTGATATGTGCATGCCGAAGACACCTCTCATGCACTCCTCAGTTAGAGATAGCAAGTTCTTGGGAAGTGATGCCCCTTGAACTTGAAGCTTGGTATGCTCTAGAAGTGAGTGCACTGTAAGGGGGAGCCAGTTCTACCAAGCGTCTAGCTATCCGATTGAGTGTTGTATTTTATGGTTAGAGGATTCAACGGATATTGCCCTTGCCAGCCATAGGATTTGTTGGTGAATGTGCTTGATTGTCTTGAGTCAAAGTCAAACAAACATTTTGTCTTTAGGGATTGTCAAAAGTCAAATAAAAAACAAACTTTCAAAAGTGCTCATAATCAACTTGGGTTTTCAAAATCAACAACCTTCAATTCAAAACAAAATCCAAACAAAAGTCCAAATTTGTCCAAGTATTCATCCAACGTTTGAACATGGCTTGTCAAAACATTGAATATCTTTGTTTCAAAATTCATGTCACTTTAGGCTAGGTTTTGCATAGTCCAACTTAGGTCCTAGGGCATATTGTCATCTCCCTTCATTTTAGTCCTTTTTCATTGCAAGCGTCATCATTTTGCACTTAGATTCAAAATCATTTCCCTAAGTTTGCATTTCATTGTCATATCCAATCTAGATTTCCATTTAGGTGACATTCGTGCATTATCCTTGTCATGCTAAAATTAGGTCTTGCCTAGGTTGCATTTTGCATATTCCAAGTCATTGGTCTTCACATATCCTTATCATTGTATTGTCATCTTATCTTGGATTCATCTTGTCATATCATATCCTTAGATCATTTTCATGTCATATCCTAAGTCATTGTCATAATCATTGCCTTCTTGCATTTAGTCTCAAAAATTTGGTTTGTCAAACTTGAAAAATCAAAACTTTGGATGATACCCTAAGTTGTTGTTAGGGAGTCTTGACCTTGTCTAAAATTTGTCCCTTCATTAATATCATTTTTGTCAAACCTAGCTTAGTATCCAAGCATATAGGTGAGACGTTGTCAATTTGTCCTATTGTCATTTGGTCCTTTGTCCTTTAAGGTCTTGACTTCATTTCAACTTCCCAAGGTTGAGTCTTTAGGTTTGCATTCTAAAAAGTTTGTCCGAATCTTGAAAAACAACAAAAACATAGGTTGCATTCTTGCCATAGATTGCATTTTCATCTATTTAGGTTTCATTTAGTTGCATATCATACGTCATCCATTTAAAATTAAAAAAAATCCCAAAAATATTGCATTTGCATAGTGACATGTTTGTTGAAATGAGTTCTCAACCTTCTTATGAAGCCATGTCATCACAATTGAGCAATCAATCATACCAATCCAATCTCTACATGTCTCATAACTTGGATCAAACCTATCATGATGATTTAAATGTCCAAATACAAAAACTAGAGGAGAAACTAGCTCAAGAAAAGGAGATATTGTAACAAAAAGTGAAAAACAGTGAGAAGATTAGATCCCAAATGTCCAAAACATTTCAAAAATTTCAAGGTCCAAACCCAAACTTTGAGCCAATTGATGTAAGATCTCTTATTGAACAATCAAACATACCATCTCTCCTCTCACAAATAGAGACGATGAAACAATTTCAAGAAAAGAGACAACAACATTATGTGCCTCCACAACAAGAACACGAAGGTGTTTACTATCAATCACATTTTCAACCATCACAACCAATTGTTCGACAGTTTGAACATTTCCAACAGACACAACCAATGGTCCAACATACACATCCAATGGTCCAATTTCAACAATATGTCCAACCAACTATACAATGTCAACAAATGGTTGAACCAATGGTAGAATATCAATGTCAACAACTACAACCAAACATTCAAAAACAAAGGTTGCAGCACACATCAACCCAAGTTTCAAACATGTCAGAACAATTGAACCAAGTCCAATATCAAAACATGACATCAAACCAAGACCAAATTCTTGCCAAGAAAGTTAAAAATATAAATCCCATCATATCAAAACCTCGCAAGGATTCAAATGCGTCTCCAAAGAAAGGTGGCCTTATTAGACAAATCTTAAAGAGAGTCCTAAGTGATTTTCCTGAGGACGATCAAAATCATACACCAATGTCTAGTAATGGCTCATCCATCCATCAAGAATTTGACCCTCAATTTGCCTCCACTTCCCCTCCCATTCCATCATATTTTGAAGTTTCACAAGAGCAATTTACACCATCACCTCCAAATGATGCATCAAATAATGCATCCTCCCAAGGATTGTTTGCCACAAAAATATATGCTAATCAATTCATTTATACAAATCCCTTGTACTATTTGGAAATGCAAGATTTAATGCCATCAAATGCTTCTCTTTTAGAGAGTCCCATTCAAATTCCATCCCCTTCATGCCAAAGCATTGATCCCTTGCCAAAATCCCCCATGCATATCCAAAGTCCAACCCCATGTCAAGAGGATAATTTAGAGCATGAAGAAACGTGTCTTGAAATAGATGAAGATCAAGATCTTGAAACCTTATCATCCCATCCAATTGTTGACCAAGATCTCATCTTCCCAGAAACTCATGATGATTCCCCTATTCTTGTCCATCCTATCCAAAGTCCTATTGACACTCCATTCCCTGAGGAAGATCAAGATATCCTAGTCCATCCAATCCCAAACGATCTCCTTCCATTTTATGAAAAAAATGTCCTTTCAAATCCCATTGACATTCCACTTTCTAAGAAATATCAAGATATCCCTTCCATCCTTTCCGATGATCCCATTGAAAGTCAAGAGAAAAGCACCTTTAAAGAGGATTCTAATGATCTTTCTCCTTGTCAAGATCAAATTATTCCTTTAATTCCTCCACAAGATCCTTTTGTTCCTCCATCTCCTTGTCTTAATCCTCCATACACACTCCAAGATCTCATTTCTTTTGATGATCCCATTATTTATCCCATTCCATCTCTTGAAGAGCCTATCATTGATCCATGTCCACCACATAATCCTAGCTCCCCTCGTGATCATCATCCTCCTAGTGATCCTGATCCCCCTCATGATTCTAACATGTTGGTGCAATATGTTCATGAACCCCCTATATGCACAATGGGTTCTTCCACTTTGGTCCATTCTGATCCACTTTATGATCTCATTATTTCTCTCATGTCATGTCCACCTAATAATGGACTTGCATCTTCCTCTAAAAGCACAAAGTATCCTACATGTCAAAATATTCATAAAGGCAAAGGGGTAGACATTCATGAGAAAGAACCCCTCCATATCAAAGAAGATCTTAAGGTTCATGTCTACACAACTCACTCTCAAGACGTTGGTATCCCTCCATCAAAATCAAAACATACACCTTCCCCATCATACCTTCCATCCATCTTAGGTCCTTATATCCCTTCCTCCTCTATGCAAGGTCAGCAAAGGCACACATCCTTAAGTAAATTTCATCCATCCAAAAGAACTCCATTGCATTCATATCCATCCATGCATTCATTTCCCCCTCCAAGCAATTCGGATGCCAAGTATAAAAGTCATAAGTCTAGCAATCCACATGTATTCAAGGATCAACATGTCCAATATAATCGACATGTCAAAACAAAAAACAATATGATCTATAAAGAAAAAAATATATCTAAAAGGCCACAAAGGCCCACTGAGAAAAATAAAGGAAAGTCAAAATCTATATGGGTTCCTAAATCCTTTATGCAAGCAATGCACTCCAAGGAACTACAAAAAAATGAAACATCAAAAACCATGTGGATTCCCAAGAGGCTCCTTGAAGCACAAAAAGAAAAACCCAGATTGATATCTGAAATTGCTATTCCTCCATCTAAACTTTCCAAGTCTATTCCTACATCGCCTTGTTCATCCGTTTTGGGCCCTTATGTCTGCAAATCCCTAGCTATTCCTTCATCAAAATCTCCATATCCAAAACCCACTCTTCCTCCATCAGTCCATCACCCCTCAAGGTGTGTGCCAATGTTGATCTTGCCTTCATTTCCATCCACTCAAGCCCAATTCTTCCAATACCCTATCCATTATCCAATGCATATTTTCCATCCTTCGATCCCTTTGGTCCAATCCTTTGCATAAATCCTTTCCTTAGTTCCATCTCATTTTCCATATCCTTATCCTACCAACGTCTTTGAGCATGATTTTAAAGGTCATGGTCCATTTATTTCAAGGTTAGTATCCAAACAATAATATGATTGAGTCCTTCTTCCATCCCCTATCATGTGTCCAACTTCTATTGAAAATGTCAAAATACAAAAAAAAAAAGTGAGAAAAAAAGTAAAGCAAAAATAATTCGTCCACTGGTGAAAACCTGGCAAACAGGTGCCTTGGGCAAGTACCATGATGAAAACCTAGCAAACAAGCGTTATGCGTAATCTATGAACTTCTTGCATACCATACTTGGGGACAGGTTTTATCCTTTCATATCCTTTTGTCCTTCATTGTTCCAGTATCCTATTGTACCCCTGTCATTACCCTTCATATCCTAGTGTCCCTCATGTACATATCCTCTTTTCCACCTTTGATCTTGACAAGGCTGAGGATCTCCATGAGCATCATGCATCCTATTCACAGCTTTCAGTCTATCATAGCTTTTGGTCATTTATCTATTGACTTATTATAACTTTTCATCCATATTCCATTGGCTTATCACCAACCCTTTGTCCATATTCCTTGGCTTATCGTAACCTTTTGTCATTATCCCTTAGTCTATCACATCCTTATCCTATTCATATCCTTTGTCCATTTTTGATCTTGCTTATCTTGTCCATACTCTGTTATTGTCCATACTGTCTTTATGTCCCTTGATCTTGATCTGACATAAGGAAATGAAATGAAAAACATGTTTTTCAAAAAACCTCTTGACATATCCCTCATGCCATGTCACTGCTTTACATTGTCATATCCAGTCGCTTGTCCCATTGTCTCTATAATAAAAAGCCTTTGTCTTCCCTCTATCCACCAACATTTCAAAAAGCCTATTTATTCACCTGTCATATTCCTTGCCTTGCTAGACACTGGGGGCAAAATTCTGAAAAAATCCCTAAAAATCAAATAATGTCCTGAAAAAATCCCTAAACATCAAAAATCAAATAATGTCCTGAAAAAAATCCCTAAAAAGTCAAATAAAGTCTTGAAAAACGAACAAATTTTTTTTGTAAAAACCTCGAAATTCCTATAAAGTGAAAAACATCAAAATCCAAAAACAATTTCTTTGGCATTTTATTTTGTTAATAAATGTTCTCCTTTGTGCATAGAGAGATCGCTGAACATACATCCAACGACAATCAATCAAACATTGTGCTTTAATGAAATCACACATTAACAGATAATCTGTTCGACCAAGCAAGCATTCAACCTGATCACAGCTGTCACATCAATCAAAATAGCATCAACATTACCATGGGTCCTTGTCAACATTATCATGGGTCTTATAGAGGGTGTGGTATACTCGAAACCAGACTGTGTCCTGTTTTCGACGGGGTACCGCATTCCCTGAAACCAGACAGCATGATCATTCTTGTTTTCCACTTTTGACAATGACGATCAGACTGTTTGTTTGACTTGGTTGAATTTGTGCGTCTTATCTTTTTACTGATTTATCTTTGGCTTCAATCATGTTCCTATGTTGCTCGATGATGTCACTGAGTGATTTAGAGTGACCAGGATGGTTCATGGTCCCTTTCTTTTTTTTGTTGTGTTTGTTGTTTGTGGAATGTTTGTCACAAACTGGGGCAACTATATTATTGAGTGTCTGTGATAAGTACGTTCGCTTTGTGAACGCCGCACATACCTCGACCCTTGATGTATGCACCCTAGGATGCTTCACTCATTCCTTGTGTGCGATGTGTTTGTCTTTTGCAAAAAGGGTTGCGTTCCAGCTCTGGCCTTCAATTTCATGATGCTCTGCTTCCGCTTTGCTACAATAAATAAAGGTTTTCACCTACTTATGTGCATTTGTGAAAGCAAGTTTTCTTTCATCTCTAACTGTCCTCTATCTAATTTCTTCTTACTAACATTTCTTCCGTCAGTCTTGGCAGTCCGTTGGGTCTAGTTCTCCGATCTCTGATTTTTGATCCGTTCGAACCTATCGTCTTCTGTCATTCTTATCGATCACTTGGCCTCTTTTTTGGATTTTTCTGGCCAATTCCTCGAAGGGGCATGCATATCTCATTGTTATTGTCTGGGGCATTTTTATTATTGTTCTTTGAAACAATGCTTAGAATCGCATTGTCTCAAAGAGGGGCAAAATGTAGACGTCTAAAAATGGTCAACGCTTGTGGAGTCATACATTAACATTTGCGCATTGTTTTATTTTAGGGTTCTTGCATCGCATTAAAATTTCTTCTATGTTGCGCACTTGGTCTTTATCATTTGTGAGCATCGAGTCCTTCTTCTGCATTCCTCATTTTTATCGCTTTCGAATTAGGTCTTGTCGATAGCAATCTTCAGTCATGATTTTGGTCGATCTTATCCTGTCGCATCATGGTGCGTGCTCATTTATCATCATTTTGGACATCATCAATCCTAATCGATGATAGAATTAGGGTTTTGTCCTCTTGTCAATCTTTCAATCATCTTTAGTTTGTTAGTAATCATTTGCGATTATCAACTTGTCAATCTCGTCATTTTGCAATCGATTCGTCATCGATCCTTGTCCTTGTCAATCATGTCAATTTGGATCGATTAGTCATTGTTCCTCGTCAATTGGTGCCTATCAATTTGATCTCCTTGTCAATCTTGATCAATTTGTCATTGATTTTTGTCAACCAATCTCAATCATTTATCAACATTGGTCCTTTGTCAATCAGAATCATGATCGAACTTACATTAATTTCTTGTTGTCTTGACCTAATTCCTTGTCCTCTTATTTCTAGGGTTTTATGATTTGTTCATTTAATCATTTTCTTCTTCTTTGTGGGTTAAATAAATCTATTTATTTAGTCCTAGGTCTCTTTCATGAATTAATTAATGGATGAAAACCTATTAATTAATTCACCTAATTTCTATTTCATCTTTTTCCGCAATTTTCTAATTTTCTAATTTCTCCTAATTCTTAATTTCTATTTCTCCTATTTTTTTTAATTTTTCTAATATTTCCCCTAATTTCATTCCCACATTTTCTCCTATGTTTATGCTTCCATTTGTTGCAATCATGGAGGCTATTTTCTCTCTTCCCTTTTGTCATGGGAATGGCATTTCAATCTTGTCATAATTTGTCATACATCTTGCATAGCAACTTGTCATAATTTGTCATAATTTGTCATACACCTTGCATAGAAATTGTCATGCATTTGTCATAATTTTGCCATTTTTTATTTGAATTTCCTTTCAAATCTCTTCATGCTAATCTTGTCCTCTCTCCAATTTGTCTATAAATTGGATGATTTTCTTCAATGAAAGGAGAATCAATCACATTTTCGAGTAACCTTATGCTATGAATTTCATCTCTCAACAACTTGCTTTCCACTTGCATTTTGCACTTGTAGGTGGGATCCACATCAAATTTGAAGGTGAAAGAAGAACAATGGAGCCACATGAAAGAGATCCACATCAATTTCCTGATCTACAGTTATAATTAGTGTGAATATATTAATATTATTATAATAAAAATTAAGTTAATTAAAAAACGTATTATTTAGCAAATGTAACATTTAATTATAAGACTGCAAAAATTAATTTTGTTAATGATTATCTTTTTTAATTGAGATTTAAAGGATCCCAAAATCATAATATAATTATAACAAGTGCCACATAGTGGCGAGTACTTGCCGAGTTTGTTGTGTTGTTATAACTAATATATTGTTTAATTTAATTTATCTTGTTTTATATTATTTATCTTTTTGATAATTGTGTTGTCTTACATGTGTTATGTCAATTTGATTGGTGAGAGAAATTTTTATTCATGTAGTGTTGGACTATGATAAAGTTTGATTTTTTTGGGTAGAAAACCTTCTTAGTATGCAAGGATCAAATCTTTGGATTTTGTTTACCATTTGATGCATGAGTTATATAGTTTATCTATATTACAAATTCTGTCATGGTACATGCAAAGTTTGGGTGAGTTTAAAACACTATTGTGACTATAATTATAAAATATTTGATGAATAATACATTAACAATTATATTTTAATTGTACATCTCATACGTTGCTGGAACGGAAACCTGTAATATGACTACATTTGCTTAACAAGATTAAAAAAGAACAGAAACTAGAGATTAACCTATTCATATGCAATCCATAATAGAAGAACAAGAATAACAGGTGAAAGGAAAAAAAAACCAGTGTCCATATCAAAATCTTCTAATAAACGCATAAACAATGAATGGAAATCTGAATCTCCAGCCAAAATGCTATTTTTAGAGAAAAAAGATCCTGAGAAACCTCAAAAGCATCCTTATCCAGTTCAACTTCAAAACTTGACGATGGGACAATGCTGATGCTGCAACCCTGATAATTCTTGAAATTTTCTCCAATGTTCCATGCAACATGTTAATAAATAACAAGAAAAGTGGGTACCTTGTTATGTGTTTTCAAATTTCAATTTTGAGACCGCGATACAATGGCTCAAATAAATACCCTGCATTTGTGGACTGCTTAGGTCTCACACTAGGCTTTGATTTTTAGACTTAAAAAGCGTTAAATATTCAGAATTAATAATAACTGACATTCTCTACGCTTAATATATTATATTGCTTAATGTGTAGTTTAAGACTGATCATGCACTTGTTGAATTTGTTGGAAGTGGAAACACTCTGAGAAGGGGGGGGTGAATCAGAGTGTTACAAATTTTAACAAGAAATACTTTTATGAACTTGACAATTTTAATTCACAATATGCACAGATGACTGAGACTTAACACCTTGATGAAATACTTTAATGAAGCATGAAATATACAATAGAACCAATTGAAACGCCTGATTCAGACTTTTCAAAAACAAGAAAGGTATTGAATCTTTTACACAAACATGAAACATCTAAATGAGTACTTCAAAGATTTCATTACATAAACTCAACAAAACAGAGTATGAAATAAAGAGAGCTAAAGATATGACGTATCAGAGCATTAACTAGTAAAACAAAATGAGACAAGACAATGCACATAACTCCATAGTTTTCATGAGTGGAAAACCCTCCTGGGGTAGAAAAACCACTCGGTAAGATCCCTTATATTAATTCAAAGAGCACCAACTCAGTTCACAAGTTTTAGAAACCACAAGGCCTCAAGGAGCACCAACCCCTCTTCTTATCCAATAAACATTTCAACTCGAGCTACAGCCACTGGTGATTTTATGCATGCACTTAAATCTTGCAGTCACAAAACCATCAGGGATTGGAGCGAGAATATTTTTCCAGTCTGTACAGATGATTCTTTCAAAAAATTTTGCAACAATATTCTTCAAGGATTTGAATCATAATTTAAATGAAATCAACACTATCAGAGAGAAAAAATTCAATCTCTGAACAAAATAGTTTTAAACACTAAAGCCTCATGTACTCTGCAACAAAACAGAGTATTGATTCTCAAAACCCTCGACTATCTCTGGTAAACTACAGCACTTATTTTCTTTTTAACAAATGCTATGTCTTTCACTTTATTCACACTCCTCTCGCAGTTTTCCTCATATAAAACTGTTCTGTATATAACTGTTTTATATCCAAACAAAACACCAAATGTTCTTCCAGAATAACCCTCGTATAGGGTTACCAAAACCTTACAGGAATTGCAAACTGAAAAACCAATAACCGTTTTTAACTGTGCAATGGAAAAAAACTGAAGATACTTGATTTCCCAATCATGAAAAACAAAAGTAAAGCATGAACATTTTCCTTATTTTCATTTTGCATAACTGAAAAACCTGATTCGAAACAAAATCTAAATCTTTTAATCATATGATCAAGAATAATACCTGTGAAACACAACCTTATTGATAACTGAAAACAAACTAACCAGCAAACCATTAAGCTCCCGGTTAAGACCATTTTTGCTTCATTCTTTTTAACTGAACAACCTGATTCGAGCTCCTTAGCTACAGCGGCGGCTGCGTCTCTCGTGGCGTTAGGGTTTGTGACGGACTCCAAACAAGTTCGAAAACAAAATGAAACACAAAACCGTTTTCCAAAAACTTTTAACCTGTCCGACACAAAGAGTATTCTGAGGAATATGCCCTTTAGTCCGTAGACAGATTAAATCAAAGATGTCATTAAATTAATGCAAAATTAGAACTATTCACTTATCCGTGTCACCAGCATGGCTCGAGAGTAAGATGCTTTAAGCATATAACACGTCATCAAAACAATGTGTCTGTGTCACTAGACTGGCCCATGAGAAAAACATTTTAAATCAATAATCACATGCTTATTAAAAAATGTGAAACTTAACCAACACAGCTTCCTTTTTTTTTACTTTCTTGTCATCGAGGACAAAAGTACCAAAGAGCAACAAACTCCCCCTTTGTCCTTGATGGCAAAAAAAGAAAAAAAACTTAAACCATCATTGCCATGAAATATGTCATCAACTGAAAGGACCAAAATCAATGTAAGGAATTCCACTGTCAACAAATGCAATATATACAATCAACACTGAACCTTGTCATATGCAAACCTGTAAGTCCTCTGAACCTGTAATATGCAATTCTGTAAAGAATAAATACTGTCAGAATAATGAACTCCCAATCTGATCTGTATCAAACAAGAATACCAAACTGTAATACCCAAATAAAAATGTCTATGCCACTGTAATAAAATTCCAATGCCTGAAAAAGCCAATTGTCACTGTAATATCACTGTAATATCAAAAATGCCAATGCCAATGAAATGCCAATAAAATGCCAAGTCTGCAATGCCAATGCCAATGCCAAGTCTGTAATGCCAATGCCAATGCCAATGAAATGCCAAGTCTGTAAAGTCTGTAATGCCAATCAAAAATGAAATACCAATATGTGAAATGCCAATATCCAATGTCAAAAAAAATGAAATACCAATGTCACTGTTCACTGTTGCACTGTGTCACTGTTCACTGTTACACTGAATACCAATTTATCCCCCTTTTTTTTTACTTTTTTTTAAAACACAAGGACAAAAGGAAAGAAAAATCAACAGAGCAACACTCCCCCTCAAAGTATGCTTTAGGTGGAGACGAGCAGATTGAGAAAACACTCCCAATCTATCTCTTAATCGTTCAAAGACTTCTTTAGACAAAGCTTTTGTAAATATATCAGCAACTTGGGCTTGTGAAGGAACAAACACTAATTGAAACTCATTAGCCAACACCTGATCTCGTAGAAAATGGAGTTTAATGGCAACATGTTTAGTGCGAGAGTGCATAATAGGATTTTTTGAAAGATTAATCGCACTAGTATTGTCACAATAGATTGAAATGGGCTTAATAGTAGAAATGCCCATATCAGTAATTTGATGAGACATCCATATCAGTTGTGTGCAACATGCACTGGCTGCTATATATTCTGACTCTGCGGTGGACAGAGTGACACAATCTTGCTTTTTACTGTGCCAAGCAACAAGATAATCACCAAGAAAGAAGGCAGCTCCACTGGTGCTTTTACGATCATCTAGACAATCGGCCCAATCAGAATCAGTGAAGCCAACAAGAGTGAAGTCATTATTACGGGGATACCAAAGACCATAATCTAGTGTGCCTTGAACATATCTAAAGATTCGTTTTACAGCATTCAAATGAGATTGTTTAGGTGCAGATTGAAAGCGAGAGACTAGACATACTGCAAACATTAAATCTGGTCGAGATGCAGTTAAATATAATAGATTTCCTATCATTGACCTGTACTCAGATTGATTTACTGCAGGTGAGTCATCAGATTTGGTCAATTTACAACTTATTTCCATTGGAGTGCTGACTGGTTTACAATGTGCCATATTAAATTTTCTAATCATCTCTTTGGCATATTTGGTTTGTGACAAGAAGATACCTTGCTGAAGTTGTAACACTTGAAGACCAAGAAAGAAATTCAGTTCCCCAAACATAGACATTTCAAACTCAGATTCCATGATTTTAGAGAACTTTTTGGATAAAGAGTCATTATTACAGCAAAAAATGATATCATCTACATATATCACAACCACTAGAATATCATTACCATCGATTTTAACATATAAGTTGCTATCTACAGAACCTCTAGTGAATCCATTTGCTCTAAGATGATTATCCAGTCTAGAGTACCAAGCTCTTGGAGCCTGTTTAAGGCCATAGAGTGCTTTCTTTAATCTGTATACACAATCAGATTTGTCTGCAACTTCAAAACCTTCCGACTGTTCCATATAAACTTCTTCATCAAGATAACCATTCAGAAAGGCAGTTTTGACATCCATCTGGTAAACTTTAAATTTTTTATAGCAAGAGTATGCAAGAAAAATTCTGATTGATTCTAATCTAGCTACTGGTGCGAATGTTTCTCCAAAATCTATTCCTTCCTGCTGAGCATAACCTTTACAAACAAAACGAGCTTTATTTCTAACAACCTTCCCAGATTCATCAAGCTTATTTCTAAAGATCCATTTGCCTCCTATCACATTCTTATCATCTGGCCTAGGTACTAACTCCCAAGTTTGATTTTTCTCTATTTGACTGATTTCATCTTTCATTGCATTTAACCAACATTCATTAGATAAAGCATCAGAAACATTTTTGGGTTCGAAATCAGTTACCAAACAAAAATGTTCAGCCAGTTGAGCTTGTTCAGTTGTTTTTGCCCTTCTTCTAGTCAAAATACCTGCATCTATATTGCCAATAACTTGACTCTGAGGATGTCTCTTTGTTATAATTTTTGAGGGTGTATAATGGAGAATACCTGTCTCTGCATTTGAATTCTCTGTATTTTCTTCATCAGAACTTGATGAACATATTTCATTTTTCTTTTCTGTTTCTGCAGGTTTAGGAACTTGATCAACCTTTGTTAAAGTAGTTTCCTCTTCCTCAATATCCTGCAAATCATTACTTAACAAAAATTGTTCATCAAACCTTACATTTATTGTTTCAACAATTTTATTCAGTCTATTATTGAAACATCTATAGGCTTTGCTATGAGTAGAGTATCCAAGAAAGATACCCTCATCAATTTTAGCCTCAAAATTTTCTAGATTTTCTTCATCTCTTTTTAGATAACATTTGGCACCAAAAATTTTGAAATATTTGATAGAAGCAGCTTTTCCATACCAAAGTTCATAAGGAGTAAAGGTAGATTTTACCCTGATTTGTACACGATTCAAAATGTAAACAGCTGTGTGTACAGCTTCTTTCCAATACCTGTCTGGTAGATTTGCCTCATTAAGCATTGTGCGAGCCATTTCTTTGACTGTTCTATTTTTTCTCTCAACTACTCCATTTGTTGAGGTGTACGAGTAGCAGCATATTGTCTCTTAATACCATGTCTTTCACAGTAATCAATGAATTCTTGTGAAGTGAATTCACCACCCTTGTCTGATCTTAAGCATTTTAATTTTAGATCAGATTCTCGTTCAACCATTTTTCTGAATATCTTAAATCTATCAAATGCTTCAGATTTGTGTTTGAGGAAAGTGACCCATACCATTCTGGTATAGTCATCAACAAAAAGCATAAAATATTTTTCACCATTTATTGACTGTGTCCTTGTAGGACCACATAAGTCTGTGTGTACAAGCTGTAATGGTCTAGTAGAAGAATGTTCTTTAGATTTGAAAGACACTTTTGTTTGCTTTCCTTTCAAACACGCTTTACAAACTGAATTGAATGGTTTACTCAAAATAGGCAAACCTCTAACATTCTGATTTTTACTGATTCTAACCAGATTGTCAAAATTTATATGTCCTAGGCGTTTATGCCATAACCAATTTTCTTCTATTTGACCCATAAGACAAATGCCTTCATTATTCTCATAGTCAGTGGAATCAAGCAAACTGTAGACATTGCCAATTGTTCTCAAACTAGCGGCAACAGTTTTACCAGATTTATTTTTGATAGTACAATCTTGAGAGCTAAAAGATACACTGTAACCACTATCACAAATTTGACTGACACTCAATAAATTGTGCTTTAACCCTTCAACAAAGTAAACATCATGAATAGGAGTATCATCATTTAGCAGTAATATACCTTTACCTCGTACATAAGCTCCTGAATTATCCCCAAAGCGTACAAAACCACCATTAAAGTCTTCAAGATGAAGAAATTTATTTCTATCTCCTGTCATATGGTGTGAACAGCCACTGTCCAACACCCATAAAGATTTCTTATTTGAGAGAAGTGCAGTTTGCACTATCATTGATTGCTCAATACCAGATACAAACTTAGGTTTCCATATTTTATTAGGGCTTGCCTTTGTTTTGCACTGTATAGTAGTATGCCCAAAAGTGTTACACTTATTACACTTTACTGTGTTTGAAAAATCATATCCTTGATTGTAACCAAACAGAGGAGATCTTTGTTGCAAAAATCTGCAAGTATTAACCTTATGACCAAACCTATTGCAATAGAAACAGTATCCATAAAAAAAGCCAAACCTAAAAGGTTTTGTTCTGTTATAAGTCTGAAATGATTTTCTAGTTGCAGGCTTAGTGTTCTGTCTTGATGACTCAGCTTTATCAAACCCTAAACCAGCCAAATCTTTATGCAACTTTTGCTTGCTCAAGATATCATTTAGATGTATTGTACTTTCATACTGTTCAAATTGTTTTTGAAGTTTTGTGGACTATTGTTCTAATGTTTCAATTTTCTTTTCTCTTTCTTCAAGAAGGGACTTCAAGTTTGAAGTCACTAAATTTGCATCATTCAACTCGACTTGTAAAATCTGATTTGAATTTTCATGTGAAGCTACAAGTTTCTTTAACCTCTTTATTTCTTTTAAAGCACAAAGCAATTCTCCTTCAAGATCAATTTCTCCTTGATCTAAATCTTCAAATTCATTTTGTTTGCTAGTTACATCTTCTAATTCTGCCATAAATAGAGTTTCATCACCTTCACAAGGTGAATCATCTGATTCATTTCCAGAGTCTTCTTTAGTAAAAAGACTCTTCTTTTTCTTGAAGGTATTAAATCTCCTTTTAGGATTCCACATTTTCTTTTTGTCAAATTTTTCTGGTTTTTCCTCTTCACTGTTTTGATCACTTAGAGGACATTGAGCAGCAAAGTGTCCAGCTTTGCCACAATTAAAGCACTTAAAAGGTAATTTGCCCTTATATTTCTTTTTTAGTTTTCTAACAAAAAGAGCTTCTATAGCATCTGAAAGTTCAGATTCACTATCAAGTTCTTCTTTCTTTTCTACTTTAAAAGCTATTTCTTTTGAAGAAGAAGGATTATTACCTATCCTCATCTCATAGGCAGTAAGAATGCTTTGTAGGTTATCAAGTGTCATGGTAGAAAAACTTTTCTTTTCTTCTAAGGTTGAAACCTTAGTTTCAAACTTGGGTAACAAGATTCTAATCACTTTATTGACAACTTCCTTTTCTTCAACCTCTTCACCAAGACCCTTTCTCGAATTTACTATTTCATCAACTCTAAGAAAATAGCTTGCTACTGTTTCATCTTCTTTCATTCTTAAAGATTCAAACTGATTTTTGAGTGTAAGAATTTTAGACTCCTTAACCTTAGCATCCCCTTGATAAATGGTTTCAAGTTTTTTCCAAATATCATAAGCAGAAGAACAATGCATGACTTTAACAAAAACATCTTTAGTGAGACCACATAAGAGAGCATGCTTAGCTCTGGCATTTAACTCATACTTGGTTTTATCATCAGGATCAGTAGGAATAATGGAAGGAACTGTATATTTTGTGGTCACAATATTCCACACATTAAGATCAACTGAAATGAGATAAGTTTCCATCCTAATCTTCCAGAACACATAATCAGTTCCATCAAAAAGAGGAGCTCTTGAAAGTGAAGCACCTTCCTGAGTTTGAGCCATAAAAAAAAACTTCCAAGTGACCAGGAACAATCCCTAGGACAGACCTATATGAGGGACCCTATGCTCTGATACCACTTGTTGGAAGTGGAAACACTCTGAGAGGGGGGGGGTGAATCATAGTGTTACAAATTTTAACAAGAAATACTTTTATGAACTTGACAATTTTAATTCACAATATGCACAGATGACTGAGACTTAACACCTTGATGAAATACTTTAATGAAGCATGAAATATACAATAGAACCAATTGAAACACCTGATTCAGACTTTTCAAAAACAAGAAAGGTATTGAATCTTTTACACAAACATGAAACATCTAAATGAGTACTTCAAAGATTTCATTACATAAACTCAACAAAACAGAGTATGAAATAAAGAGAGCTAAAGATATGACGTATCAGAGCATTAACTAGTAAAACAAAATGAGACAAGACAATGCACATAACTCCATAGTTTTCATGAGTGGAAAACCCTCCTGGGGTAGAAAAACCACTCGGTAAGATCCCTTATATTAATTCAAAGAGCACCAACTCAGTTCACAAGTTTTAGAAACCACAAGGCCTCAAGGAGCACCAACCCCTCTTCTTATCCAATAAACATTTCAACTCGAGCTACAGCCACTGGTGATTTTATGCATGCACTTAAATCTTGCAGTCACAAAACCATCAGGGATTGGAGCGAGAATATTTTTCCAGTCTGTACAGATGATTCTTTCAAAAAATTTTGCAACAATATTCTTCAAGGATTTGAATCATAATTTAAATGAAATCAACACTATCAGAGAGAAAAAATTCAATCTCTGAACAAAATAGTTTTAAACAATAAAGCCTCATGTACTCTGCAACAAAACAGAGTATTGATTCTCAAAACCCTCGACTATCTCTGGTAAACTACAGCACTTCTTTTCTTTTTAACAAATGCTATGTCTTTTACTTTATTCACACTCCTCTCGCAGTTTTCCTCATATAAAACTGTTCTGTATATAACTGTTTTATATCCAAACAAAACACCAAATGTTCTTCTAGAATAACCCCTCGTATAGGGTTACCAAAACCTTACAAGAATTGCAAACTGAAAAACCAATAACCGTTTTTAACTGTGCAACGGAAAAAAACTGAAGATACTTGATTTCCCAATCATGAAAAACAAAAGTAAAGCATGAACATTTTCCTTATTTTCATTTTGCATAACTGAAAAACCTGATTCGAAACAAAATCTGAATCTTTTAATCATATGATCAAGAATAATACCTGTGAAACGCAACCTTATTGATAACTGAAAACAAACTAACCAGCAAACCATTAAGCTCCCGGTTAAGACCATTTTTGCTTCATTCTTTTTAACTGAACAACCTGATTCGAGCTCCTTAGCTACAGCGGCGGCTGCGTCTCTCATGGCGTTAGGGTTTGTGACGGACTCCAAACAAGTTCGAAAACAAAATGAAACACAAAACCGTTTTCCAAAAACTTTTAACCTGTCCGACACAAAGAGTATTCTGAGGAATATGCCCTTTAGTCCGTAGACAGATTAAATCAAAGATGTCATTAAATTAATGCAAAATCAGAACTATTCACTTATCCGTGTCACCAGCATGGCTCGAGAGTAAGATGCTTTAAGCATATAACACGTCATCAAAACAATGTGTCCGTGTCACTAGACTGGCCCATGAGAAAAACATTTTAAATCAATAATCACATGCTTATTAAAAAATGTGAAACTTAACCAACACAGCTTCCTTTTTTTTACTTTCTTGTCATCGAGGACAAAAGTACCAAAGAGCAACAGAATCACTATCCAATTTAACTTCAAAACTCAAAAATGGGACATTATTAATGCAATAACCCTGAGAATTCTTGGAATCTCAGCCAACGTTCCATGCAAAGTGTGTTAATAAATAACAGGATAATGGATAGCTTGTTAAAACCAGTTCCATGGTTTGTTCTTTCTGGAATAGGGACCTATATCCACAAGTGCCAAGTCACGAGTTCTATCACACGGATTGTCCTAGTCTATATGCCAAAAGTTTATGCAAGGCCCAGGCTAAGCAGGTTAGGCATATGCAAGGCCCAGGCTAAGCAGGTTAGCAAAATGTTGTTTGCCAGGTCAAGCCACTTCATCTCTGTCTGTGCCGGACTGTCGAGGCGCCCTGCCCTGAAGCATGGGGTTAACTGAGTTCAGAATCTCAAAATCATCAAACCCTGTTATGAGCAACTGAGCTCAGAATCTCAAAATCATCAAACCTGTTAAATGGAACTTGGTGGAACTGCGCTCAGAAACACAAAATCATCAACCCTGTTATGTGCCCTCATTTTTGCATCTGTACACTAATATATTATATGCTATTTAATAATAACTTTGCAAACAATGACATATCAATCTTGGTTTCTATTCTTGAATAACCTCGTATTAGACCTGGAAATTGACTTAAAAGAAATGAAATTTTCACAGTTCTTAGTTTGGAAATTGACTCACAAGAAATGAAATTTTCACAGTTTTTAGTTTGAAATATTTCTGAATTTTGTTGTGTAGGTTTTTTCATCAATGTTTCAGATTATTCTTCATGATCTATCATTAGAATAAAGAGATGAAGTAAAAAATCTATGCAGTCAAATTCAGAAACATTTTTGACAATTAACTGTTTATTCCTTATATTTTGAAATTTTATCTGTGAATTATGAAAACTGTAAACATTTAATTTATAAATAATACTTGATCTTATGTAATCTTTAATTATTTTTATATAATTTTTTTATGAATAATAGTCATTTCTATTATTAAATATGAAGTACACTATTTAAAAAAAAAGTAGGGGATACAAGATCACCTCTCAGAATCAACAAATAATGCTAAAATAAGCAAAAAAAAAAAAAAAAAAACAATAACATGAACTGACCCGCAAAACATAAAACAGAACCACTGCTTATACTTAATTTTACAAATTCTACTAAATCCTTTCCCTTAATTTGCATCTTACCCCAGGAAATGTGAGGTATCCAGAATGCTAAATGTTTATTTAACCTTAGTTATTTAAATTGAATTAATAATTAATATTGAATCATATTGGATAAACATTGTCCACAGCCTGCACCCAGTGATGTGTCCTATTTTCTGAAATGATGGTGCCCTGCCCCCACATTCCCACTGAGTGCCCATGTACCATATTTTTAATATACTTCAGTCTAGTTCAGTATGCCAGTACCATATATATTAAAATAATGTGTCCCCACATTGACCCCAATGCATCTATAACTGTACTAGGGCTTCGTACCACTACCCCACCATAGACTCGGCCCCAAAATGTCACAACAGTGTTTTTAAATAATGGCATCTGCAATCCCAATTGCCAATTCCTTTTAACTGTTTTATTTCATTTTGCTGATGGTTTACGAGTGAGACCCCAAACATTGACCAAAAATTCTGACACTGTTGATTTCTTTACAACAACTCATCCTGATCCTGTTTACTGGTAGCTGTGCATAAACGACATATGCTTTCTAGTTGAACAATACTAAAAAGTTTATGTCACAGATCCCTGGAGTTCCAGGATTATGGCTTACCTTTCCCAATAACCTAGTACAAAAATGCAAAATAGACACTAATTTTTAAAAAGGAAAAAATTCAGAATTCTGTATCAAAGGCGGTCCTATTTCCTCGGAGACTTCAATCCCTACTAGCACTTAAGTTTATGAAAATGACGATTCGGCCGGTTAAAAATTACTATTTCTAGATACAAATAAAGACAATGTATTAAATTTTCAGTGGATAATCTTACAACGTCTCCGGGCTTGACATGGAGAGAGGTAAGGGCGGAAGCAAGCCTGATGCACCGGTCAAGCGTTTGGGCCCAAGTGAAGCGAGCAGAGCCATGGATAATGGAAGCTCCATCCCTGTACACACTGCCTGCTCTTTCCAAGAAGCTTACGGGCGTTAAAGGAGCTCTATTGGCCTCGAACCACTTCAAATCCTTCCAATTATTTTCCCTGCATAAATGGTTGAAAAACGAATTAGCAGTAGATCCCTCACACTTAGCAGAGAGTTCCCAGGATAAATGATTCAACCTACCTGGAGAAATATCTAACCCCACCAAGTAATTTTCTCATCGATCTCAACATTTTACTTATCCTGTGTCCCTATGTGAGGTAGCAAAGCTAAAGTTTTCGCAAGTTTACTGCGGACTCAAACATCTGGCATTGGCACAATTAAATATTAACTTCGCCTTGGTGTTTGAATCAGATTAAGTCGATTAAGATGAGAGTTGTAAATTAAAACTTTGTGTGCTATTATAAGGCTTACATTTTGCTACTATAAGGCTTACATTTTGTATTCCCTGCATAAGATCGATGAAGCTTTCTGAATGAAATACGATTCCAATAAGCAGTTTAAATAGTAAAATAAAATTCAGATTATGAGGCAAACAGATTATGCATGCAATGGTCAGGAGTGGCATCCAGAAAAACGGAACTGCCCGCAAAATAATAGCTATAATGAGAGCTATAATGCTGCTTCCAGGAAATGAGATTATGTTGCTTCCGATAATTAGAAGATGGTCAAGGGAAAAGATTATGCATGGCAGACAACAAAGCAAACAGCAAAGCTTAACAAGGAGGAGTGGCATCGAGAAAAGTGGAACTTTCCCCAAAATAATATAGATTATCCCAAAAACCCTGTATAACAATGAAAACGGTGTGATACAAAACAAGCTAAAAATCAATACAAAGAAGCTTAAGGTGAGATTAAATACTCATACCTTCCACGGAGTATGCTTCCGAAAAACCCGGCTATAAGAGCCAAAAGAATATTAGCCAATCATTTACAAGTAAAATAATTTTTATAAATTATAAAGTTAAAAAACATGCATCTATACTATATATAAAATTAAAAAAAATTAAAGAAAAGAAAATATTTTGTTTTCATTGGTCTAAATAATTTTATTTAATAACCATTTAAACATGACAAACGAATTTTCATTACAATAGTATTGCCTAACGGCAAGTACTAATAAGAATTTTTATAAATAAGCACTTATGTTTTAGAAACATTATAAACCATAAAGAGTACGTGCTTTGCATTACCTGAGGAAACAGCTAAGTGTACTTAATGGAATAAATTGCAGAGGAACAGTCTGGACTTACTTAACACAAGGAGATTCCAGTCAAACATTAACCAGAAGTGTACTTTCAGAGCACACTTAGGACTAGCAGTGTTGCTTGAAAGTCTACAAACAAACATTGTCTAATAAAAAAATCTAAAGTTATGGCTTTGATAAGGCTAACGTCTACCTAAACAAACCAACTAATCCATATAACAAAAATTCTTAGAACCAGTAACACAACCTCAACCAGCAGAGTAGAAAACATAGTAACAACCTTATTTCCTTCTGAAACAGCATGCTTTGTCAGTCCTCCAGGGAGAACAAACTTGACAGCATGAGTCTGAATTTCACCGGAGGAGAATCATAATCTTGTTACACCTTAACAGAGCAGAAACCTCACGAACAACTTCCTCAGAGATGTCAACCATGCCCAACACACAAACATCATCCAGATGTGTGAAATAAGTGAAGATGATACAATATTTGAGGCTTTTCTATTTCAGTATGAGGAACTTTGGCTTTCATCACTTTTGTGAGGACCACTTGTGCTACCAAGAAGATGCGAGAAATCTGACTGGAGTGTTGGAGTTGAAGCAATTCCAAGAAAAGTATCTCTGATATTTCCCAGTATTCTGACAATGTCAATCATACTCGGTCGTTCTTCAGGGAAATCTTTTGTGCAAAGCAAACCGATACATATGAGCTGTCTGAGACAGTTGAGTACCTTCCCTTCCTCACTGTTCACAGCAGCACTCAGCAAATGGCTATCAATGACTTCTTCTATTGTGTCTGGAAAACTTCTACTCACCCAATTTGGCAAGATCATTCCTTCTACAAACATGCTATTTGTTGGCTTCTTTCCTGTCAGCATCTCCAGTAACACTATTCCATAGCTGTAGACATCTCCTTTTGTAGTAACAACTCCGCTCGTTCCATATTCTGCATTCAAAGCAACTTATCATAAGATTTCACATTTGCAAGTTTTCAAAAGAAACCCATGAAAAAAAAATGGCATTTATGCTAGCCATTTGAAGTTTAAAGTGATACCTGGGGCAATGTATCCAATGGATCCTTTTAGTGTACCTGTTGAAGTGAGTGAATCCCCATAGTTTCTAGGATACAATCTCGAAATACCAAAGTCTGTTAAATAAGCTGTCATATCCTCACCAAGAAGGACATTACTGGGCTTTAAATCACAATGGATGACTTGCACAAAACAATGGTGATGGAGGTATTCCATTCCTTGTGCAATGTCCATCAATATTCTCAATCTAAGAATAAAATCCAAGCTACACAATTGTCCTTGAGAACTGTGTTCACTTGGAGGATATAAAAGGTTATCTAGGTTCCCATTTGGCATTAGAGGAAATATTAGTGCTTTGCAGTCTGGATCTGAATAAGAGGTTATGACTCTGACCAGGTTTCTATGCCGAACTCTTCTCAAAACTTCGCACTCTCTATCAAAAATCTTAAGTGCATCTTCATCCTGCAGGTCAAAAACTTTGATAGCAACCATTGCCCCATCCTTCAAAACTCCTTTATACACTTTTCCAGAACTACCAACTCCTATCAAGTTGGCCTCATTAAACCCATCGCTTGCGGTAAGAAGATCTGGAAATGAAATTCTCTGAGGGCCCAATTCAAAGAGTTGTGAGATCAATGGGCGTCTCTTGCAATAGCATCTCCATAAGAATCCCATCAATACACACCATGTAACAAATACTGCGGCCCCAATAGGTATAAGTATCCTTTTGAGATGCCTTTGACTTTGAGCTTGGGGTTTGGGAGTAGGGCACACTGGCAACTTTACCCAAGGTCCGCAAAGGCCAACATTTCCAATCAATGATATTGCACCATGCTTTTTGAAAACACCATCTTTTGGGACTTCTCCTTCCAACTTGTTTGTAGAAAAATTCAGATGTTGAAGCGCTCCAAGTTTACCCAAAGACATTGGTATTTTCCCTAACAAATTGTTGAAAGAGAGATCTATATCTTGGAGATTTAGAAGTTTTCCAAGGGATTCTGGAATTGAACCATTGATTTTATTAAAGGAGAGATTCAAATATTGAATCGCTATACAGCTCCCTATTGTACTTGGAATATTACCTGTTAATTGATTTGCCGAAATATCTATACCTTGAACCTTCTCCATCTCGCCGAGTTCTAAAGGCAAAGGGCCTTCCAATAAATTATTTGAGAGGTCCCAATAGAAAGCGATATTTTGCAGCCCCGCCACTTGAGGAGGCACATGTCCACGGAGCCTATTGTCTGAAAGGTCAAGGTCTTCCAACCTGGTTCATTTGCCTAGACTTAAAGGAATAGTGCCTGTTAACTGGTTGTGATCAAGATATAGGTATCTCATCTGCTGGAGGTGGTCAAGAGACGCAGGAATGTTTCCCTCAAATTTATTTTCATAAAAAGCTAGAAACCCTAGGCTTTTTAGCTGACTGATCTCCATTGGAATGTTTCCTTGTAAATTGTTATTACTCAACTGCAATTTCTCTAGCCTTTGAAGCATACCAACAGTGGAAGGAACAACACCTGTTAAAAGATTCTGATGCAATGATAATACAGATAAATTAGTGAGGTTTCCAATCTGGGGGGGGATTTTTCCTTCTATATTGTTGAAATCGAAGTATAATATTTCAAGTTTTGTAGAAAGTTGTCCTACAGAAGAAGGTAGGGTTCCTGCCAGATTATTCTTACTCAATTGCAGGACTCGGAGAACAGAACAATTAGTAAGAGAAGTGAGAAAGGGCAAGTTTGTATTGCTGCCGCTGACAAACTGATTAGCCCACAAGGAAAGGAGAGTGAGTTTACGCAACTTTCCCAGCTCAAAGGGCACCGTTCCACTCAGCTGGTTGTTCTCCAAGCTGAGTATTTGGAATTGTGAACAATTAATAGTGTAGCAGGAATTTCACCACTAAGTCTGTTACCAGCTAAATATAATTGTTTCAGAAGGGTATTCTTGGAGCAAAACTCCCCTGGTATCTCTCCAGATAAGTGATTGTCTGTTAGAGCCAATGCCTCTAGATTAGTGCAGTTTGACAAGGAAGAAGGAATTTCTCCAGTAAGGCGGTTCCCGCCCAAATCCACCAGATTCAGTAGGGAAAGCCTACCCATTTCCTGAGGAATATGGCCCTCAAGCTTATTTTCGCTCAAATCTAAATAGTTCAAAGAGGATATGTTGCCCAAGGAGTTGGGAATGATTCCCGTCAAGTTGTTTCGGCTAAGCTGGATGGAGTTTAAATTGAAGAGAAACCCAAAGTCGGGTGGAATATTTCCAGTCAGATGGTTATCCCAGATATTAAGGTCCATTAAGTTGTGGCAGGCACTAAGGGTAGGGGGAATTGAACCTTCCAGGCGGTTTTTATGTAAATGAAGATACCTTAAGCGAGAAAGGCTATGCAATTGATTGGGGACGTGGCCGTCAAGGTTATTATTAGAAAGGTCAAGAATACTAAGAAATGAAAGATTGCCGAGGAAAGGGGAGATGGTACCTACCAAACCCACGCCAGTAAGACTCAGAGAGGATACTCTCTGTCTGCGGACAGAGCATGTAACGCCTTTCCACTTGCAGAATGAGATGTTGGGTGCCCATGTCACGAATGAATTTTCTTGATCATATTTGATTGCAGTCCTGAATGCCAAAAGAGCCTGCTCATCTGAAGCATTGTTTTTGTGGGGATGCAAAGAATGGACCGACTCAACAACCCAAGGAATAATAAGAATGACAAGAAGAATGAAGAGAAATGGAGACGGTATTATTGCACCCATTTTCCAGCTAAAATGAGAAGACACCATCCAATGAGTAAATTGCTACTAGGCTATATGGGCTTAAGTAAAGTTGAATATGCATTGCAGTGCCTTATTACAATCAACCAGAAGAGATCAGATAGGTAGTTCGGTCCACAAAGTGGGAAAGTTGTTTGGGTGATTGTACAACAAATACCATCAGTAGAGGTGGCATCCAATTCCATTAGGAGGACGAATTCCAAACAGGCAACATGGGCGAAACAGACAGCCAATATAGTTTGTAACACGTTGCGTGCTTGACGGTGCAGCAGATATTTAATCAAGCTGGCATACGGAATTTGTTGATTTGGGTGAATATTGTACATGAATTATTGATTTGGGTGATGATTGTACAACAAATACCATCAGTAGAGGTGGCATCCAATTCCATTAGGAGGACGAATTCCAAACAGGCAACATGCGCGAAACAGACAGCCAATATAGGGGAAAGGACCCAGTAGTCGTGCACCCTAACTTCACGCTTCTCAAAATCCTACTTGGAAATTTCGAATCACTCCGATTTTTTTACAGCAGCTTACTTGGCAAGTCCCTTGCTTAAAACTAAGGTTTCAGGGCCACATCATCAAATATGATGCCACATCAGCATGCTTTTTGCCAAGGTGTCCAAAACAGCCCCCCAAAAAAGTGAGACCAATAGGCGTGCAAAAGAGACCCCAATAGTTGTGCAGCCGATGTGGCATCACCTGATTGGTTACTTTTTACAATATTAGTACATTTCTTAACAACTATTGGTACATTTCCTAACAACTGTTGGTACATTTCTTAACAAAAATTGATATTTTTTGTTTCAAACAATAGGTTTTATTTGTTCAATTTTTGGAACAAAAGGTATCAACAACCCTCACAACAATTGGAACATGCTCAACTACTGGGTCCTTTCCCCTAGTTTGTGCAGCAGATATTTAGTCAAGCTGGCATACGGAATTGTTGATTTGGGTGAATATTGTCCATGAATTATTGATTCGAGTGATCTGTTTAAGTGCATGGTTATTGGGGTATATAGTTTGTGCAGCAGATATTTAATCAAGCTGGCATACAGAATTGTTGATTTGGGTGAATATTGTCCATGAATTATTGATTCGAGTTATCTGTTTAAGTGCATGGTTATTGGGGTATCTTTAAGTAGGTATCGAGTGACACTTTGAAATGTGTACTTCTAGACCTTGTGTGCATAACAGATCCCACAACGTGTATTGTTACATAATAATATAATAATGATTTAATAATAATTATAATATAAAAATAATTTAATATTAATTACAAATATAATTAGTGCCTCCAATATTTTTACGTTGAGAGGTGTATAATGGCACCCACTCATTTTTTTCCGTATGATTTTAATGATTAAAAAAAGAAAAGGGAGGGTTGTAGAGAGACACATTCATTAAGTCTAGCTGGATCATGTTCAAAATAAAGATGAAAGAGCATTAAAAGGGTCAAGCCCAACAAAGTCTGTGCAACTAATATAAAATCAAATGGAGGAAGATCTTTATCATATAGATTACCCAAATATTTCTAGAGGCAACATCATTAATCAACTCCCATCTAGTGAGAGTGTTTTCTTCTTCAATTCACGAGGGTTTTTTGAAGGCTATTGTGGATGGGTTGTAGACATGGCTAACTCTAAGTGAGAAAACTTGCCTAAGTCGGGCCAACCAAGAGAACCTCCCTACCCATGAGAAGAGGTAGAAGGTGTTCGGGAGGGTTGAACCACCCTCCACTAGCAACAATATTCTTGAAAGTTAGAGGCTAAGAGCCGCAGTGAGCTTGGGAACAAGATCCATTATTGTGATGGTATGAAAATATGAATCAAAATAACATGGAATAGTGCAATGCATGATCGAAATCCACACCCACACTTACTCAGTAAAGCTTAAGATCTATGCATAAATCAAATGATATACAATGATACCACAACAAGGATCTTAGATTTCTTCATTGTTTACTTGATATTGCTTGAATGCTTGATGTAGTTTGCTCTTTTTTTATAGCATAAGCTTGATATCGACATGATAGGATGAAGTATTGATGCTTGTTGCTTGATAATGGATAATTGATAGATGCTTACTTTCTTGATTTTGTTAGTGCTAGCTTGTGTGATAGATTGTGTTAGTAAGAAAAAGGGGAACACAAAACGAATTTATGAGCCCCAAGTAATTTTTGTGTACAATTATACAAAGGGATTAAGGAGTTCATCTAGACTGTATCTTAACTAGTTAACATAATATATAGAAAATAAAGTGCTCATAATGCATGACACATTATATGTAGAAATCCAATACATTTCTATTACCATCAATCATTCATGTACATATATGTAGGGTTTTCACCTTTATTATATCCTTATACATTGTACATATTCCTTATATCTATTCTCTTATATTCCCCTTTCATACCATGCTCTATTACATTACATATTTAATTATACAAATATCTATCCAATGGGTCGTGACCCATGTATACTACTACTAATCTAGTGATGTCTCTTCGATTAGAGGTTCCACAACCTCCTTGTGGTGAATTGTTGTATGATCTACATTGACTATTTCAAATTTGCCTTTTCCCTGCTAACATCATCTCCCCTTTCAAAATATTAGCTTGTCCTCAAGCCAACTCGACTCCTATTGTGTAAGAAGAATGCCCTTATAAATCTCCTTGAGGTTGGAAAAAGTGTTATCCCATTATATCTTGGCTTGTTATAAATGTTGGTTTTGTTCCTAAATCTAGATTATTAGATGCTTAGCCTTCAAAAGAGTGTTAAGGATTTTGATCTATTGGGCCAATTTTTGTGCATAATTTGGTGATTTGGGCTAGCTGCAATCTGACCACTTCCCATACTTGTTGGAATTTATGCCTTGTCCCAATATCTTGTTGGTCTTGTAGCTATTGAAATTATGTATGCAAGGTTTCTATCTATACTCTAGTCTATCCATCCACATCTTGCAAAGCTTCATAGGAAGAGGCTACTTGAATTATTTGTGCCTCAATTTGATCCATTTGAGTTTTAACAAGGGCTGTAATAGTAGGCCACTTTGAGAAAAAATGATAAGCATTGATATCACCCTTAGTATTCTTCAATGTGTTGATATGTGATTTCAAAGTGGCATGGGTGGTGACACACTTTTATCTCTTAGTCCATCTTAGTTTTTTGTAGCTCTGCTAGTAATTGTTTTTGCATTATTTTCTTTTCAATGTGCGTCCTTTATGACTCCATATACCAATATTTTGAGATATGTTGCAAGGGGTTGAGAGGAATCCCCTTGTAACTAAGAAAATTTATCTTAGATGTTCTTCACCAAATCTACCAACTATTTTGTCCTATCCACATGGTGTCCTCTCATGTTGTTTGGTGTATTAGGTCTCCCAATTAAAATTTGTGAAGGGGAGAGATATTACTTAGATCAACCCGAGACCATACTAGTGGAAGTTGTAATAGTTGTAGAGATGCTACTAGTTGAATATGCTTCTATTTGGCCATGAAGTATTTTGATAGACTACATGGGTGAATTGGTAGAAGATGAGGGCGTATATGATGTGTGTAGAGTAAAAGGGGTCTCATGGTTTATAAGATTTGATTCAAAAGAAGTAACCTTCTCATATTTTGCTTCTTCCTTGTGCATCTCCTTATAGGCCTTTTAGGTAGCTTCTTTAATCTCTATTTGCACTTTCTTGGAGACCTCTAGCTTCTCAAGCATTATTAGTTTGTCTAGTCTTTGTTTTGTTCTTAGCTCTGTATTCTATAATTGTATTATTTTGGGTCTGAATGGTCGAGGGGATTACCACAATAATAACTATGTCTTTGTGTTTTTCTTCATCCTTTGTAGGTTGTTCTCTCTTATGTTTTAGTGTGGTAGCTAGTTGGGGTGAAAATTTGTCAATAAGATCTTCTAATGTAATATTAGAAGCTACCATATATCACACCAATGCCATCTCAACTATTGCCTTATTGTGATTTGTCATATCATCGTAGATTTGAATGTCTTATCTAGGAGTCTTTTGGAAATAGACCATTATATAATTGATCTTTATCCATTGACACTTCTTTATGGACTTTTTCCTTCCTTCTCTTCCTTTTCATTTTTGCACTAATCTATAGCAATGTCACGAAGGTATTTTCTTTTGATGTTGTACTAGGTAGTCTTTATTGGCATGTTGTCATAACTGATGAAGATGATGGTGCACTGGTAAAGGATGATGTTGTTAGGATTGTTGGTGATGATATAATTATGATATGATCAGTTATTTGTGTTGTCATTGATGGAAACCATGTTTGTTTATGTTTGATATGTCATCTAAGTCTACTGGTATAGCCTAACCAGTAATAGATTGAATGGTTTGAGTTGGAAAGCTAACATGCTAAGTTGACAGTGAACCGATAAGGGAACAGAGAAGGAGATGGTTGCGGTTATGATCTTTGTTGAGTTATGTGTTGCAGTTTGGAATGTGTGCTTATGACATCATAATGAGTCTATGACATGCACTGCATCATGATTGGAGAACTGGAAGTCATGTTTGTAATTGACTGTTGTTATTTTGCTAGGGTTTAAGAAGGTCGATAACAAGATCTCTTTGACTGGTGATATTTTATAGTTTGGCGGTGATTCTTTTTCATGTTCATAAGTTGGTGATGACATGTCAGAATCCATGTGAATGGATAAGATGCTGTTTTGGCGTGTACAAGTGGCGAATTTCTTGGAAAGCAGCGAAGTGCCTAGTAGAATGAGCTAAGGGTTTGAAAGTGTATCAAATCGAGTTGTGATGATGTGTTATGATCATTCAACGACTGTAATTGTCTTGTAAATTATTGTAATGATCTGTAATATATTTCGGTGGATTATTTTCTCGCGCTTGATGTAATTTCAAATTTGCTAGGGTTGTGTAAATAACCTAATTGTAAAGGTTATTTAGGTCATGTTTTTGAAGGTTTAGAGTATTGGTGATCAGAAAGAAGTGTGTGTATCGAACCAGATTGAGATGTCTACATGAGAGAAGCAGAATGGAGCTGATAAGGATCTGAACAAGCAATCAGAGAAGTTTTAAGACCAGATCATTTACCTGTTGTTTCCTAACAGTTGCAACATCACTTAAATCCCTTAACCCGGTAAGTCCTAACAAGTCTGGCATTGTAAATCCCTTCATCGGGTGGCTCATTAACTTGAGTTTAAATCCTTTTGCAAGGTTACTCCTAATAGGGTCTTACTTCTAACAGGGATGAGGTTCAAATCCCTTAACCGAGTGACTCCTAACAGGGTCTGCTCCTAACCGGGCATTGTTGTAAAGCTCCTAACCGAGCTAGGCTCCTAATAGGGCACATTCTGAAACAGTGCAAATCTTGTGGGTACTAATTCCCACTGTGGTTTTTCCCATTTGGGTTTCCACGTGAAAAATCATTGTGTTCATTTTTGTGGATCAATTTTTGTGTTGTTCATTTAATATCTTTACTATTCTTGATGCTACCAGTAATGTTTTGATAAATCTAATTTGGTAAATGTTTGATCAACTACCAGTACTGGTAATGAACTGTTTATGATTAGTATTGATCATTTTGGTTGAAGATTTCAGTTTACTGTAATTACTAATTCAGCCCCCTCTCAATAATTACCGGATCCTCACATTAACAATTGTTATCAGAGCATCAGGTCCTATTTGTGCAGAAGCTTAACCGATTGAAGAAAAGATGCGAGGAAGATGGTGAAGGAGGGTCCCAAATTCATTAAGGACAACTACCAGATATGGAGTGATAGGATGAAGATTTATATCAAAGGTATGGGTGCTCAGTTTTGGCAGCATGTTATTACTAAGTATGTACCTCCTATTGGTCCTTTGACTACAGATCAACTTAAGGAGTAGTAAGAGAACATCCAAGCACTAGAAGCAATTATAAGTACACTTTTTGATTCTGAATACATTGATGTCCATGGCTTAGAGATTGCTTTTGAAGTCTGGGAGAAGTTACAATTAATCTATGGTGGTGATGAGCATGTTCAAAAGGCTAAGGAAGAGAGCCTTAGAGGAAAATTTGATGATATGAAAAATGATGGAAGGTGAAAATATTACTCAGTATGGACAAAGGATAAAGGAAGTTGTCGGTGGAATCAAAAGTGCAGGTGGTACTATAAGTGATGAAACTGTTGTGAGTAAGACGCTTAAAGCCCTATTGCCTGCCTATGCTATCGGAGTGTCAACTATTCAAGAGTTGAGATCAGTTAGTAAGGATAAAGTCACTGATGATTCTTTGATTGGTAAGCTCACTGCTTTTGAGTTAAATAGTTTTGATAACAATGTATCTAAGACAAAATCTGCCTTTAAGGCATCTGTGTCTAGTGTATCGATGAGAAAAGGGAAAGATGTTTGTCATAGTCATGAATGCAGGTCAAGTCATCATGGTGTTAGAAAAGCTGATATGGATGATGAAGATAATGTGATGGAGTTTGAGGCACTATTGGCAAAAAGACTTCCTAGAGGCACTGGTAAGTATACAGGCAAGCTTCCCCTCAAATGTTTTTCTTGTAACAAGATTGGACATATAGCTGTAAACTACCCTAATAATGATCAAAAAAGAAAAATTAAGAAAATATAAGGGAAAAGGAAAGAAACAGTGCTATGTTGCAGTTGATGAAGGTGTCACTGATGAAGAATCTAAGGATGGAGACAATGAGGATATTGTCTCTGTTGTTGTTAAGGAAGATTTCTCAGATAAGAAGGCTTTAGTATCTCACATTGACTGCAGTGATGAGTGGATTATTGACAGTGGTTGTTCACATCACATGACCGGTGATAAGAACAAATTTATTTATCTTGAAGAATTTGATGGCGGTGTAGTAATATTTGGAAACAATTTACCCTGTATGGTAAAAGGTAAAGGATATATCTCTTTGAATGGTAAAAACAATGCCGATGATGTTTATTGGGTTGAAGGTCTAAAACATAATTTGTTGAGTGTTGGTCAGTTGAATGACAAAGGATATCATCTTGAGTTTAAAAGTGGAGTGTGCAGGATCTTAGGATGCAAAGGAGAATTGATTGCTATTGGAAAACAAACTAAAGGTAATCTATTTTATTTGAATGCTAATGTAAACAATTGTTTGGTTGCTAAGGTTGAAGATAGCTGGTTATGGCATAAAAGGTTTTGTCATGTGAACTTTGACAATGTGATTAAGGTCAACAAATCTAGTATGGTGAGAGGTATGCCACAACTTGTTAAACTAGACAATGTGTTGTGTAAATAATGTCAGATGGGTAAGATGACTACATCTACTTTTAAGAGTAAATCCTTTTCTTCTGAGCATATTCTTGATTTGGTGCACACTGACCTATGTGGTCCTATGAGGACTAGAAGTTTTTATGGTGACAAGTATTTCATGTTGTTTACTGATGATTTTTCAAGGATGATGTGGGTTACTTTTCTGAAGGAAAAGTCAAAAGCTTTTAGCAAATTCAAGGCATTCAAAGCCTTAGTGGAAAAGGAAACCAATAGGAATCTTAAGTGCCCGAGATCTGATCAAGGTGGAGAGTTTACATCAGATGAGTTTGTAAAATATTGTGATGAAAATGGTATAAAGAGGCAAATGTCTACACCTAAGACTCCTCAACAAAATGGAATTGCAGAAAGAAGAAACAAAACCATTGTTGAAGTAGCTAGGACTATGTTATTGCAGGGAGATGTACCTAAGATGTTTTGGAGAGAGGCAGTCAACACTACTGTCTACACACTGAACCAGGTATGGTAAAGAAAGGTAATGGTAAAACACCTTATGAGCTATGGTATGGCAAAACTCCTAATGTCAGTTACTTCAATTTTTTTGGTAGTAGATGTTTTATAAAAATAGATGATTATATTGGTAAATTTGATGCTAAGAGTGATGAGGGAACATTTCTTGGCTATTCTACTAAAATCAAAGCTTTCAAGTGTTACAACAAAAGGACAAAGAAGATTGTAGAGAGTGTGAATATGAAGATTGATGAGTACTCTAATGAAACTAATGATACCAGCAGATGATGATCATAAACTTGTGATTATTGAAATGACATTACATAAAAATGTTGAGCAAAACAATGCAGATGATGATGCTCAACCGATGGATGAAGAACTGACATATGTAGAAGATGGAGAACAAGAAGAGGCTGCTAGACCAGAACCAGTTGTACCTAGGTATGTCAGGTTAAATCATTCAAAAGATCAAATAATAGGTGACAAGAATGCTGGAGTGTAGACTAGAAGAAAAATCAGAGAAAGTTCTTGTCTGATTTCTACAGTTGAACCAAAGACAGTTAGAGAAGCTCTTAAAGATGATGACTGGTTAAAGGCAATGAATGAAGAGCTTGATCATATTGAGAAAAACAACACATGGTCACTTGTTCCTAGACCTGATGATAAAAATGTTATTGGTACAAAGTGGGTATTTAGAAACAAGTTGAATGAAGATGAAGAAGTTGTAAGAAACAAAGCAAGACTAGTTTGCAAAGGGTATGCACAAGAAGAAGGTGAAGATTATGGTGAGACCTTTGCGCTGGTTGCTAGGCTTGAAGGTGTCAGAATGCTACTTGCATTTGCAGCTTTTCAAGGATTTAAAGTTTATCAAATGGATGTTAAGTCAACATTTCCGAATGGTATTCTTGAAAAAGAGGTGTATATTGAACAACCAGATGGGTTTGCATTGTCAGAAAATAAGGATATGGTATGCAAACTGCATAAAGCATTGTATGGTCTAAAGCAAGCACCAAAGGCATGGTTTGAAAGACTTCATGCACATTTGATTAAGATAGGATTCCAGAGAACCAGTGAGGACAACAATATCTACTTAAAGACTGAAGGAGACACAATGTTGATTGCAGAAGTATTTGTTGATGACATAATATTTGGAGGAGATGATGATATGTATATGTCATTTGTAGATGAAATGAAGAAAGAGTTTGAGATGTCTCTGATAGGTGAGATAAAATTCTTTATTGGATTGTAGGTCCAACAACTGAAAGGTGGAATTTTTATCTGTCAGTCTAAATATGTGAAAGAAGTGTTAAAGACCTTTGGAATGGAAGACTACAAACCGGTTGGTACTCCTATGGTTACTGGTTGCAGATTGTCAAAAGAAGATGATTCACCCTTAGTGGATGAGAAGGAATACAGGTTCATGATTGGGAAATTGCATTATGTTGTTCACAGTAGACCGGATATAGCCCATGTAGTTGGCTTAGTTGCAAGATTTCAAAAGAGCCCTAAGGAGACACACATGACATCGATAAAAATAATTTTCGGATATCTCAAAGGGACAATTGATTAAGGATTGTGGTATCCATACAAAGGTAATTTTTCTTTGCAGGTTTTCACAAATGTAGATTGGGCAGGAAATGTTGATGACCGAAAAAGCACAACCGGTCGAGCATTCTTTTTAGGTGGTAGATTGGTAGCTTAGACCAGTAAGAAGCAGATTTGTATTTCACAGTCTATAGCTGAAGCAGAATATGTAGCTGCGTCCATGAATTGTACACAAGCTATGTGGATGGGACATGTCTTGGAAGGTTTTAAAGAAGATATGACAGAACCAGTGACTATATATTGTGATAACACTACTGCTATAAATATTTCTAAGAATCAGATGTTGCATGCTAGGACTAAACGCATTGAATTGAAGTATCACTTTCTGAGAGAAAGAGTACAGGAAAAGAAAGTGAGATTGGAGCATGTATCAACTAAGGAGCAATTGGCAAATATATTCACCAAACCTTTGGCTAAGTCAGCGTTTGAATATCTTAGAGGCAAGCTAGAGGTTATACCCCTACCCAAGATCAACTAGGATGTTGATGATGTATCAATCCAGTGGATTCCTTGAATATCTTTCAGTATGGATTGATGAGAAGTGGGATACTCCTTAGGGGGAGTAGCTAAGATGTGACATATAGAAATGATGGAGATGTAGCAACAAATTTGTAGAAAGATAATGCCTTTGCACCTTTGACATTGTTGTCAAAGGGGGAGAAGATCAATGAGAAAGATGGAGAAGAAATATGATATGGGGAGAAGAGAAAGATAGAGCAAAGGAGGAGAAGATCAAGTGGAGAACCGATGACTAGACAGTGATCTTGTAGACTTAACAGGTTTCATGTTGAACTTTTGATGTTACAGTTTTTGGTGTTGCCATCAATGCCAAAGGGGGAGATTGTTGGCATGTTGGCATAATTGATGAAGATGATGGTGTACCGGTAAAGGATGACGTTGTTAGGACTGCTAGTGATGATATAGTTATGATATAATCAATTATTTGTGTTGTCATTAATGGCAACCATGTTTGTTCATGTTTGTTTATGTTTGATATGTCATCTAAGTCTACTAGTATAGCCTAATCAGTAATAGATTGAATGGTTTGAGTTGGAAAGCTAATATGCTAAGTTGACAGTGAACCGGTAAGCATGAACAGAGAAGGAGACGGTTGCAGTTATGATCTTTGTTGAGTTATGTGTTGTGGTTTGGAATGTGTGCTTATGACATCATAATGAGTCTATGACATGAACCACATCATGATTGGAGAACTGGAAGTCATGTTTGTAATTGACTGTTGTTATTCTGCTAGGGTTTAAGAACCGGTAACAAGATCTCTTTGATCGATGATATTTTATGGTTTGGCGGTGATTCTTTTAATGTTCATAAGTTGGTGATGATGTGTCAGAATCCATGTGAATGGATAAGATACTATTTTGGTGCATACAAGTGGCAAATTTATTGGAAAGCAATGAAGTGCCTAGTAGAATGAGCTAAGGGTTTGAAAGCATATCAGATCGAGTTGCGGTGATGTGTTATGATCATTCAATGACTGTAATTGTCTTGTAAATTGTTGTAATGATCTATAATATGTTTTGGTGGATTATTTTCTCACGCTTGATGTAATTTCAAATTTGCTAGGGTTATGTAACCGACCTAATTGTAAAGGTTATTTAGGTCATGTTTTTGAAGGTTTAGAGTGTCGGTGATTAGAAAGAAGTATGTGTGCTAAACCAGATTGAGATGTCTGCATGAGAGAAGAAGATTAGAGCTAATAAGGATCTGAACAAGCAAGCAGAGAAGTGCTATGACTAGATCATTTACCTGTTATTTCCTAACAGTTGCAACAATACTTAAATCCCTTAACTGGGTAGGTCCTAACAGACCTGGCATTGTAAATCCCTTCATCGGGTGGCTCATTGATTTGATTTTAAATCCTTTTGCAAGGTTACTCCTAATAGGGTATAGCTCCTAACAGGGTTGAGGTTAAAATCCCTTAACTAGGTGACTCCTAACAGGGTTTGCTCCTAATCGGGCATTGTTGTAAAGCTCCTAATCGAGCTAGGCTCCTAATAGGGCGCATTCCGAAAGATTGCAAATCTTGTGGGTACTAATTCCCACTGTGGTTTTTCCCATTTGGGTTTCCATGTGAAAAATCCTTGTGTTCATTTTTGTGGATGGATTCTTGTGTTGTTCATTTGATATCTTTACTATTCTTGATGCTACCGATAATCTTTTGATAAATCTGATTTGGTGAATGTTTGATCAGTTGTCGGTCCTGGTAATGAACTGTTTATGATTAGTATTGATCATTTTGGTTGAAGATTTCAGTTTACTATAATTACTGATTCACCCCTCCTCTCAGTAACTACCGGATCCTCACAAATTAACAGTCTTCTTTTTGTTCTTTTTGTGCTACCTTGATGCAAAAGCACCTCAGACAATTGAACACAACATAAAATTAAAAGTCATTCCCAAATGATTAAGGAAATAAAAAGATGAACAAAGCATATGTGCAAGGGAGATAAAAGTTTGGTTTTAGTTTTTAAAGAAAAACAACACAAAATTTATTAAAATATTGGGACAATGCTAGAGAGAGGAAGAGACAAAGGAAACATATGCCTAGTGACTTATCGTATGTTGTGTAGAGAATTAGAAAGTTTATTTAATTCAGTTTAAAATACAAAAAACAGAGAGGAATAAGGAACAAGAAGGGTTGGAATGTATAACAACGCAAGAGAGGTGATTATAAGATGAAAGTGGTAGTGTAGAGGACAAGAAAGCAACAACCAAGTAAAAGAGGTGTTGAAAAGAAAAGATGGAGAGGCGCTTTGAATGAATGAATGAAGGAATTTTAATGATGTTCATGAGACCCAACGGTTTAAGGGACCAAGATGCACCAAATTAGCCTGGTTTCAAGTTATTTTCCATGCTGATTCTTTTTTTATGAATCTTGAGTAAGGGACTCGTTGTTTTGTGAAACCTTGGCTCTTCAGAAAGCTCATTGAGACAATCCACCTTTAATTTATTATCAAACTAGCTGCAAATATCTTCATATGTTACACACTCCTTGATGAAATATCTTTCTGTTTCTATTGCCCTCTTGCTGCAAAAAAATGTACGTCCTTTCTCCCTAGTTTTCTTTGAAAATAAAAATAAAATATACAAAAAAATAAAGGTTTTTGCAGTTGACTAATGTGGTGATTCGCGTAGGGAAAATGAATAGTTTTTGGGAAGCTTAAAACAACTAAAAAAATTCACTGTACAAGTAGGAGAAAATGTTGACAACTGTGTGAGAAAGTGGGAGGTCAATGGCATAGGAAAGAACTCACTACAAACATACAAACATAAGTCACCGTGCAAGGAAGGAGAGATAGAAACAATGGTGATTAGTGGAGGAAAAGAAGTGAAAACAAATTATAGGTTAAAGCATCACTGCTGAGTTTGAATTAAAATAAATCCAATGCACCAACAAAGGAAACAAAGGGAAAAAAGTTGAAACAAGGGTAATTTTTGCATAGCAGAGTTAAAAGAACGGATTGGGAGTGTGCAAGGAGATGAAGTGCTTAAGTTCAAGTTTAGAATTCAGAAACAAGGAAGAAAAGAAGCACTGTGATGTGGAAAAAGAGTGTTGGGAAATAGAGCTAAGAGGGAAGCATTTGTTGCATAGGAGAAGGTGAAAAGAACTACATGAAGCGAGAGAGGTATGGGTAACTAAATGCCAACAAAAAGTAATATATTAGTGCATGAAGGAGAAGAGACTAAAAAAGTCCATAGCATGGGAATTGGAATGTGAAGAGGAGAAACTATCCATGAAAGAAAAAGAAAGAATGTTAGCTTTGTTGGAAGGAGAGAGTAGTTGGTAGTGTAAGTTTTCAAATAAGGAGAACTAAATAATAGTAATTTGGCTCGTTCATGGTGTGTGTAGGTTTAAAGTCTGAATTTTGGTTGTAGAAGGTTGACTGTAGTGCGAGAAGAGAGTTTTGTTTTAGAACTCAATAGAACAAGTGTGAATAAATTCAAGTATTATGAATTGAAATCGGTTTGTGATGGTTCTTCTTGTTTGGGATTTTGCACATAGATGCATTTAGAGCTGTTTGTTTGTGAGATTGAGAGAGGGCAATGATGGCCCATTTGTAAATAATGTGCTTTACATATTTAAATGCACTCGATGAATGAATAAAATTATTTTTGTTTTGTTGTTTGTGATTTTTGTGAGTTCGTAGTAGGAAGGAGTACCTCTTGCATAATTTGGTATAAGAGCTAGTAATCCCAACATGGGTGTGTGGACATATCACTGAACGTGAGGAAGTCTACACCAAGATCTAAGGGTGGAGTTGTGTAAATAGATTGCCAATCGTGAGGCAATTTGCACTTGAAAGAAAGAAGCAATGCTTGTAGAGAGCTCAAAAGGAATTTTGTTGCAGGTGTGAAAAGTCATGAGCGATTGAGAGCTAGGAAGCTATGAAGGAAAGTGTTTTTCAGATTGTAGAGCATGAAAAGTGATGGTGAAAGATTGCAGTAGATGAGATGATAATATATGTATGGAAGCTCATAATTTGGGAGGGCTAGAGGCCGTTTAAAAAAATGAAGATTTAGGGGATGTCAGATGAGTTGGCTGATATAAATGTGAGATTGGACAGGTTGGAAGCCTTGTAGCATGGAAATGTTGTCAATAACAAGGAGAAGAAAGGAGTTACAATAGAAGCATGTTTTTTGGAAGACGTGAAAGAGAAAAAGAGCGAAGATGAGGAGAAGAATGAGAACATTGAAATTTGTGGAGAAATGTATTTGACAGAGAACTTGACAAGGAAGATTCAATGCTTACGAAATAGATCTCTGATCAGAAATAAGTCAAGGTGTTCAATTAAATGACATATTTTAATCTTTAGTCAAATTTTATCCTCATTTAAATTTATTAACTTTTCAATATTGGGTTGTCTCTTCGATTTTTGATGAGGACATAAATGTAGTGACCTTTCAGATTCTTTGAAAGCTTATAAATAAGTTTAATTCAAATTCAATAGACAGAGTTATAGGCATACAACTCTTAAGACGGTTTTGTCAAGCTGTGACATACATCTCGTATGTTGAGTTAGCCAATCTGTGTCATCTCTCATGGAGTCCATAGGCATACATCTCCTTCACGAGTTTGCCTAACTTGTATGGACTCTAGCATATGTCTCTACCACGAGTTTGCCCAAATTGGATAGATTCAAAGGCATACATCTCTTTCACGAGTTTGGCCAAAATTGTATGGATACTTTGTAAATTGAATGAAATAAGACTTTCACATGGTTTATTATGTGTGTGAGATTTTATCAAGATCAAGAGCTCAATGATAAGTACAATAGAGAGACAAAATATAGGATAAGAATAAACAGTATTCTCATCAATAGAAAATGATCAATTGTTCAATAATTACAATGAATATGAGCCTGCTTATATAGGCAAGGCTATATGGATATGTGAGCACACAAACATGACATGTGGCTCAATAAGAAACAAGGGTAGGTAGGAAATAGGTGTGGGTAGGTAGGAGAAATAATATAATAGTCCACATGAGGTGGATCACCCACCGAAGGTGGAATTATCACTCCACAATAAGTGGATATGATAAAGTAGTAACAAGATCAACACCATAAAAGGTGGAAATTATCCTCAACACACTATCCCAATGTGGCACAAACACCCAAGTGTCTCATACCCAAACTACTATGAAATGCATTTCCTAGGTAAACTTAAGTAAAGTGTAATAATATCCAAGATGAATAATTATTTACACCAACACCCCCCCTTAAGTGCAACTTAGGGGAATGCACAAAAGTCTACAATGCAACTAAGCAATGCAAGATGGGTCCCAGCTACGAGGCCATGTTAGGTACCCATGTACAAATGCAAATGAATGAAAGCCAATGCAATGAAATCTCTCACAAAGTGGGGAAAGAGAGAAAAACCCAATGGAAAAAAACCCTCCCCCAAAAGAGAGATGAAAGCTATACAAGAGAACTCTCATAGAAGAATGCAAGGAACAAAACCCCACGTGAAGAAAAAGTCCCCCCCATATGAGAGAAGAAGAGAAACTAGGAAGCCCCCCCTCAATTTGGAATCTATACCAATGATAGAAGCTCGATGTATGAAGAAACTGCTCCACGAACATAGAACAACATTCCTCCCCTTAGGAAGAAACAAAACTAAAGGTGTATCCATGAAGTCTCACCAATCATGAAGAGAAGATGTATGAAAAAAACTCATGATGAAAGGAATCTCTGAAAATTGCTCAAGTGTTCCCATGTCGATGCTGAAAGATACCCCCTCCAAAGGTGGTAAACTATGTCACACTGCTGAAAAAGGCACTCCAAGATCTAGTGGAGATGGATGTAGAACAATATCCAAAGACTCACATGTCTCCTCAAAAGATAATGAGACCCCCTCCAACTGTTGTACATAAGTATCCATAATCATGTCAACCTCGAAAGAATGATCATGTAGAGAGTGAACAAGAGGGTCAGAGTGTTCCCTCGCAACAATTGAAGAAGGATCATCTTCATCAAAGAGAAGATGAATGTCATCAATGATGTCTCCCAAATCTGCAATGTAGGATTCCACAAACAAACCTGCAATGTCTGTCAAGTAATCATCCCATGAATCTAAAGCTGGAAGACAATGAATATATGATCCAGTTGATCTTGGCAAAATCTCACATGGTATCAGAGCCATTGGGGCTTCATTGATTGGTTTTTGGAGACATCGTGGAAGGCTTCTATTTTCGGATCTGAGGGACTGCATTTTTTGGAGGCATCTTAGAGTGTTTTCGACCTCACCATTGCGTCCAGGAGGTTGTTTCCATTAAAATCGAGTATAAATTTGACCTATTTTGGCAAAAATCGATTTTTGGGTGTGGAGGAAATTTTATGCCCAATTTGGGCGGTACGGTATGAAATTTTCGGATTTTTTTTCAAAAAAAAAAAAAAAATTTCTCAAAATTATTTTCTAGTTTGAAAATTTTTTTTGAAAAAATAAAAATAAAAAAAAATTGAAAATTGTTTTTGGGATCCGTACCTTATGCCCAATCAGCAACGCACAGTCAGCGCCCGGTCAGCAGTCCAATTGGCTGCCAAATCACCCTGCCATGTCAGCAACCCAGTTGGCTGCCACATCACTTGCCAAATCACTTGCACAGTTAGCGCCCAGTCAGCTATGGAGTTTTGGCGACAGTCATACGACCGTCAAATTTAATCCCGTAGTTTGTTGACGTCATCATTTTTCAAAATTTTAGCAGGCCCCTCTCATTGAGCTTTTTGATTTTGCAGTTCAACTTCAAATAGCCATATCTTGCTCATTTTTGCTCCTTTTTTGGTGCAATTTTTTTTGAAATGGGCTAGAATTTCATGTACTTTCACATGGTGGAATTATTTTATGATTTTGATAGACATATTTTTCATAATTCTCAATTTTTGGTGACTGCACCTGTCTAATCCCCGTTTCTACAACTTCCAGGACTCTGTTTGGGCTCATACGAACTCCTTTTCGGGTGCCATTTTTTTTTGAAAGTGCATTAGTTTTTGTCTACTCTCATAATATGCTATCATTTTGTAGAAATTGTGGGTATAAATTATACTTTCATCATATGGTCTTATTTGGCCAATTTGACATTTGTCTTGCATAGATCTATCTTTCTGATCTTTTGCTTTATAGTTCTCAGCCTATTGGGGCAGTTGTAAAACAAAATAAGAAGTCCACCTTGCCATTGTTTGCAAATGGCCTATTGTACACGCACTACATATAAAGTGCCAAAATCATCATTTTTCGGGGGTACTTTGATTGAGTGAATTTGGGGGGTGTCTCTTATGCTTTTGTGCTCTTGTGTTCCTTCCTTTTTGTTGCTATGGGTTCTTCTAAGTTTCCTCTCTTAACTCCTCATAATTATGCTACTTGGAAAATTGATGCATGGAGTAAACTTATGGAAAAAGGACTAACTCATTACATTGATGAAACTATCGTTGCTCCTGCTAATCCTAAGGTTGATCCAGTTGGTCACTTGGATTGGCGCACTAAAAATATCATGGCAATTGGTACCTTAAGAAAGTATGTATCAAAGGATCTCATTTTTCATATTGAGAAATGTACTCTAATCAAGGATGCTTGGCAAAAGTTTCAAGACTTGTATGGTCAAGTTGATGAGATTAGGGGATATCAAATTGATAGTGATCTCACCATGTTGGATCCCAAGAACTTTGATACTATACAAGATTATGTCACTAAGGCAAATGAGTTGAGGGCACAACTCAAAGATTGTGGCATTGATAAGAACGATACTCAATTGATCTTCAACTTGATGGGCAAGCTTCCACAAGAATATGCAACATTTGTTTCTAGTTTCCAAACCCATAGGATGACAATGGGTTCAAGCTACACAATGCCTACATTTGATGCTTTCAATGAAATGTTGATGATGGAACAAACTAAGTTGATAAGTATGGGCATTCTTAAGGCTTCTAAGTCTCAAGCATTAGTGGCAAATCAAGGAAACAAAGGAAATCAAGGAAAAGACAACTCAAACAAGAAGAAACGGGCAATCAATCTATATCTTCTAAAAATATGAGCCTGCTTATATAGGCAAGGCTATATGGATATGTGAGCACACAAACATGACACGTGGCTCAATAAGAAACAAGGGTAGGTAGGAAATAGGTGTGGGTAGGTAGGAGAAATAATATAATAGTCCACATGAGGTGGATCACCCACCGAAGGTGGAATTATCACTCCACAATAAGTGGATATGATAAAGTAGTAACAAGATCAACACCATAAAAGGTGGAAATTCTCCTCAACACACTATCCCAATGTGGCACAAACACCCAAGTGTCTCATACCCAAACTACTATGAAATGCATTTCCTAAGTAAACTTAAGTAAAGTGTAATAATATCCAAGATGAATAATTATTTACACCAACAATGTGTTTACAATACCACCAATTCTTCTTTGGGTATTGTCCCCTGAATTAGCAAAATAATTTAGATCAGTGGTATCAGAGCCTCTTCAATCCTTTTAGGTGCATGTACAAACAAAATTTTCCCCTTCATAGATTTTGTTGGTAAGACATTGGTGTTCCTCCTTTGCTCCACACAATCATTTCCCTTACTTCATGCCGCTCTCACCACAAATCACCTTCCTTCTGAGTTACTCGCTCACCACATCACTCTCGACCATGGTAGATTCAATGGGTACAAATAAAAAATGAGATTGATGAGAGTAAAGATGCAACCACTCACAAACTAAGCAAAGCTCACTACCAGATTGTTTTCTGCTATGGAGTTTCGATTGCACAATGTTTTGGAAGATTTCCATTTAATGCGGGTGCTCTGCAATCCAATCCAATCAATGATGTCTTGTTTTTTAAAGTTGAAGTGCAAGCTCCACAACAAAGGAAAGGAAGAACCGATTGATGGTTTAACAGGGCCTTTATTGCATGTCTACACGAAATTTCAAGAAAGCAGTAGAAGTGTTTGGATTCTATTTCAACATTCACAACTGGCACTGGACTGATAAAGATTGCTTGTAGTGGTCCAAAACCCACCTCGCTCAACTTCTCGAAATCCTTACAATCCTTGATGAAGAAGACCTTTCCATCAAAATCACTACAGTCGAAAAGATTGAAGGGGAGGCTTATGTTAGTAGTCTCATAGGTCATTTCTTGATGCATGAAGAAGAGCATAGTTGATACGGTGGTTGAAGATGAGTCTCCAGAGATGTCTGAGCAGTGTGTCGTTGGACTTTCGATAAAGGAAATGCTTACTTTGGAGGTTGTTTCCATATCAATGAAGACAAATGGGGTGTGTAAGTGTACTAAGAAAATCATGTCCCTAATTCAGCTTCCATGAGCCCTATCAATAATTTTATCATCCAAAGGAGGACTACAATGTTTATGTGGAATCAAGATACTTCAAAGGTCGCGAGCTTCATGTGCATTTACAAGATTATGATAATTCTCTCGAGAGTCTCACTAGCACTTTCAAGTGGCGTGGCAACATTTGATTTGGAAGATGATCGAGCAATGGGGCCCATTGCCTTTCAAGAGGGGAGGAATGATCAGAAATAAGTCAAGGTGTTCAATTAAATGACATATTTTATTCTTTAGTCAAATTTTTTCTTCATTCAAATGTAATAACTTTTCAATATTGAATTGTCTCTTTGACTTCCACGAGTTTGCCCAAATCGAATAGATTCAAGGGCATACATTTCTTTCACGAGTTTGGCCAAAATTGTATAGATTGGCCAAAATTGTATGGATATTGCATAAATTGAATGAAATAAGACTTTCACATGGTTTATTGTATGTTTTTTTATGAATCTCAAAGATAGAGAACATGTTCAGAATAAGCAAGTACCCCGAAGAGATAGAAAGTGCAGCAGTGACATGGTGAAAGAAATTGTAGCTGATGATGATGAGGTAGAGGTTGTAGAGGTAAATTTTGATTTTTCCTACATTGTATAATGAAGAAGTTGATATGCATGTTTTTGAGAGAAGTCAGAATATAGTGGATGCAAAGATTTTTTTAGCTGTAGATTGGCATGGAGATATTGCATATTTAAAAATTGTACTATTGTATGTCAAGAACGGATACAAAGATTTTTTAAAAATGACTTCGGTTGTAGGTTGTACTATCATATGACTTATGATTTTTATGTTTTCGGAAAGTTGGAATGCATCAACTAATATCAAGGAGAAGAATCTAATGTATCATGGTAGGACAAATCCAATTGATGTAGACAGATTTTCAAACTCATATTTTCCTCATTCTCGAGATCTACATGGTGGTGGTCTTATTAGAATATCAATCATTTTCCCATACAACAATACACCTGTAGCTGTTTTGGCTCCAAAACCACAGTATGAGTCAATAACATGCAGGTTATTGATCGTTATACACCATTGATTTTGAAAAGAACGACCACAATTTTTTAAGTTGTCAACAACACGCTGTACAAATTGAAGATTTTGAAACCAGAATAAACGCGTCCCAATAATACTGCTCTACCTGATGTAGGGTGCAGCTTACGTTGGTACCATTGCTATATTGAGTGTGTTGTATACATGCTAAAGATACAATGTATCTTAAGGTATGTGCCATTATGCATGGTGAAGTCAATCAAGGGATTGGGGTCAATTTGACTTACTGGGTAATAATATCATGGGTCAAAATGTTATATTGAATAAGACATAGGAAAAAATTTCCTGGAATTGGGTGTCTGGCTTATGAAGCCAACCATGCATGCAGATATAACCTGTACTATCAATTCCTAACTTTGAAAACTCCACAATAGGAAAGACTATTTGAAAAGCCCAGTTAGTTATAGCTTGGAAAAATAGCACTGGGAAATTTCAGTTTACATGGTTTCCACACAAAGACTATCAATGCAGCGTAGATAACTTTTCTTGTGCAGGTTGAGTTAGGTGCACAAGTTTACTGAAGATTAGGATTATGTTATAGTCTATGAGGGTTGAGAATGCTTAAGACTCTTTTTACATGTTTGTACCAGGCAGTAAACTGAAGTAGATGTCGAAATCAATGGAGGAGATGAATTAGCTATGGTCTATAATGGTTGAGAAAAACATGAGCTAACTGTTTGGTGAAGCCAGAATAGATTAGATTAATTTCACAAGTGTGATAGGATGACTTCTATTTAAGAGCTTTTTTTAATTGAAAGTTGCAAATTATAAAGAATAAATAGCGCCCAGAAGAGCAGCTGAGTATAAGAAAATTCCCCATAGCAAAACAAGAACGCAGAGCTCCTCCAACACAAAGTGTGAAAAGGTAGGGTGACTTCTATTAAAGTAATGACCCACTCATGTTAACGTGGTAAGTGTTGAACATGTTTTTTACGTCTTCCTTCATTAAGTTCTCTTGAGAAGACAAGATCACGACGTAAAGCTAGAATCTATGGCGTTAGTATTGAAAAATGGCCTAGGTTGTAGGTATTCAATGTAAAAAAATTGTGCTGGACTCCAATTAAAGTTTGCTTTCAAAGGATTTTTATAATCTGGTTGAGTAAAAATGGCTTCAAGTCATATTGACGGAGTTGTCTATTTTTCATATAAAACAGCATCAGATTAAAAATATCAAATCTGCAAATCACAATGAATTTTTACGTGGTTTCTACTGGTTTGATCCTCTTAATTTGCCTTCTCAATGCTGTAAATATGCAAAAAAATCTATTAAAAAACAATTGCGTTATACAAATTTGTGTTTTTGATTGAGTATGATTGTGTATGGAGAATAGCCATGACCTTTTTTAACAAGAGCAATTGATTAAATTAATATTTGGATTTAAAATTGGTGTAATATTAACATCAATTAAAAATTATATGTACAATTATATTATAGAATACAATTCTATTTGTGTATAGAAATTGTGAATAAACAAAACTTTAAGAACAAATTTACACAAAAAAATAGATCACCATATGTATGTATATTTGTATGTATATATACATACGTATATGTGTGTGTACACAAGTATATATATATATATATATATATAGACACACACACACACACACACATATTGGTTTCTACCCCTTTAGCAGCATCACAGATAGATCAAGGTCAAGATCTTGTATACGTGGCAGTTTGGGAAGTAGGGTGGGATCCCTTAAAAGAGTTTGGGGGAGGGGGGGGTTTAGTTATGAGTGGATATAGGCCTAGGCCTACTCTCTATAGTGGCCCCCTATCTAGATATGGGTGCACTCTTCGAGTGGCGGTAGATGAGATCTAGTCCACTCCGAAATAGTTCTCACCATTACACACACACACACAGTTTTCTTTCTACACCAATTTGGTACCACTAATTCTTCTATTATCAATTAAAATTTGACAAACCTTAAAGATATGTTTGTTCTCCTTGAACAATTATAATTACAAATAATTTTTAAAAAATAAAATAAAATCATAACTAATGGTGTATTTAGATGGATTAACCATTAGAAATTATATATTTTTCTTTAAATTTTAATACATCCTTAAAAACTCAGAAAATTATATACAAGCAACTATGCTAGAGAGTACAATTCACTTTGCACATAGGAGTAGATAAATGAACACAAATTTAAAATCAAATTTACACGAAAAAAAGTCACTTGTCAAAAAAATACATGCCAAAACATTACCTTACAAATATATAGAAAATCGAATAAAAATAATAAGTATATAAATTTTACCATATATAAGAGATTTTTTTTGACACCACTAACTCTTTTATCATACATTAAAAAAATGACAAATCCTAAAGATGTATTTGCTTGTTCTCTTTGAATGATTATAATTACATAAATTTTATTATTTAAAAAAGAAAATCATAAGTAATGGTGTATTTAGATGGACTAACCATTGGAAATTATTTTATTATTTATACTCTAACGAATAACGTAATCTTAAGAGAAATTTGAACCCTTCAAAAAGTTGAGAAATAAATGGGCATAGGGTTTTCACAATGTTAAAATATCTGATAAACTACAAAACTAGAAGAATACAATGACTTTCATTCAATCGTTGCACACAATTGTCGCTATCAACTTTTATTGTTTAAAAAAAAAAGAAAACAAAATATCTATACCATTAAAGAAAAGAGAATAACATCTACACATCTAATCAAATTTTTTGAGAAAACTAGACTTCACAATACTACTAGTTTCTTGATCATAAGAAAAACCTTAAAAGGATTGCTGATTTGTGAACTTCATTCATTCATTCAAATAACAAATCCCTTGCCTAAAAAGTGGCTTGACTTATAGCTCACATTGTCAATTTTCAACTTTGAAAACTCTATAGTAGGGAAGACTACGTGAAGAGTTTGGTAATACGTTGAAAAAAAAGCACTACGAGAATTTTTAGTTTACATTTTTCCACACAAAGTCAAGTTCCCATGTTTCTACACAATTTTTTTGGTACAGGTTGAGGTAGATGTACATGTTTAAGGTCTATCAAGGCTAAGAATGCTTAGGATTCTTTTTACAAATTCTAGATAGGGGAGAGGAGCCATTACATGTGTGGGGACCTAAACATGTGATAGGTCTTAGGTGGTTAGGGGCCCATAGGTGTCCGCCTAACTACCCAGTACCTGTCAACGTGTGTCCCACCACATGTTCAACATTAAACCAATAAATAATACCATTCAACAATCACACGAATTAACCATAAAGTGTATCTTTTGCATTCAAAATATAGATCTTTATGTTCACACATAAACATTTAAACCATTCATATTGATTCAAATAAAAGTTTGAGAGTTCGGTCAAATAAGATCATGTGCCCAATAAAGGGACCAAGCTAAAATCATTAAAGTCTATATTAAACATTAAAACGATAACATATGAAGCATAAATAAGCCGACTTAGAGGCAATACAAAATGACATGATGATAACCCCATGCCATGTGAGAACCCATGGACACTGACGTGGCCAATCAAATGTCACGTGATGGTCAAAATTTGTCCAAGTCCGCATCAGACCACGAGACCCTTTCAACACCTTTCCACATCCCCCGTCCCATCTGTCTAGCTCGAATCAGGTTAATATGGTCACTTCAACGCCGTTACTAGTCATATCACCTACATCCATCACAACTCTTGTGTAAGGCCACGAATTGAACAACAAAAACAATCAACTCAGACATAAATGGGGAAATATGGAGATTCAAATTCAAATTCAACACAGTAGGTAAAAAAATTAAAGAACTTCGATTCAAATTCAAATTTTCAAACATAAATAAGCACTTGAAATCAAACCATTTCATACAGCGAGCCAAAGCAAGAAGCAAAGAGCAAGAAGACAGAGAAAGAGAACATTGCAGAGGTGCAAGAAGCCACACAATATAGGCAAAGAATATGTGTTTTGCAAGTATTTTTCTTGTTCACAATCTACAAACCTCTTTTCAATTTAAGTTTAACAGTTCAATAAATTGTGTTTTTAAAAAAAACTACGACTCACTTACCAAAATTATTACAAAAATGATTCGTCATAGACCAAAATAAATCATTTCTTGCTTTCCCCCTTGGGTTTCTATAACCATAAGTCTGCCGACTCCAATCTGACCTGCGGCGTCTGCTCACCACCTTCATCCTCACCCGCACCTACGACAGTCGTACCACCTTCCTTTTCACAAAGAAATTGCTCAAGCAACCTCCACCCCTCGGTCGCTTCAGACCTCCTGGCTTCTCGGTCCTGCCCCACTCTCCATCTAATGAATGGGAAGAGTGTCGTGACTTCTACATCCACTCCTTCCCCTACTAGATAATCAAACCCAACTCCAGGAATGACCTTGTCGAGCAGAGGCTTCAGGCCGCCTAACCATTCCTTACCCTCTATTCCCACAACAACCATGCACACTTTTCAGTGTTCTTCCCAATCTCCAGCCCCCATGCCAAAACCATATTCACAATGTCAACATTCATGCCGTACCTGCGTTATGTTTTTAGGAAACAGTCACCAAGGAACACCTTAATTGCCATGATAAATTCTTCATCCTAGTACTTGAAAACTTGCTTCAATCTCTTATCAGATATTGCGCTAGCAAATGCTAGCTGTTGGCTTGAGGTGTAAAGTGTGAATGTAGCTTCTATGCTTACCGGTTCCTGCAAACTGCTTCCCCTTTTCTGAACAATTACTAAAATAGACTATATTCTCAATGCACTACTTGACCCCTATAAATAGATGTGTTTATTTTTTATTTTTTTTAAATTTCCTCTTCAATGCTTTATACTAATGTCGGTGAGCCAAATCTCTTCGAAGATTTTGGCTTAATTATGCACACTTCCCATCTAAATAAGCAACCGCCACCTCATATTCCCTACATTAATGAGCTTTTGGTGTTTTAGTACACATCTGCAAGCTCACATTCCCTACATTAATGCACAATTTAGAATCCTGACATATCCACTTGACATTATTTGTCTTAGGGGAGAGGACCCACAACGTGTGCACCCCCCCTTCGTGGTGTCCACGTAAGTGTACTTATGTATATACATGCTGTCAAATATATATATTTGACAGTGCATGTATATATAGAACCCCATCTTTGTGGTGTCCACGTATACATATGTCTTAGACTATATACATATGTATATACATGCTGTCAAGTATACATATTTAACAGTGTGTGTATTATATATATACACTGTCCAATATATATATTCCACATGCAATACTTATACTCTCAATTATGTATATTTGAAGGTTTATATATACAATCCCAATTCATTAAACTCAACTTTATAGCAACCAATTTAACTTTAAAGAAGCCAATTAAAAATGCACAATTGAACACAGACAAAAGTGTAGATGAATGAAAATGAACATAGAGCCATGCAAATGATTGACTTCATGCCAATTCTAACACAACATTGACTCAAGTGGACATACATCAAATAGTGACTCAATTTCGTCTACATGGATGCATCAGCATAGACCCATACATTTACAGCCCTTCTACTTCTGTGTATATACATATATGTACATCTACAACTGATGTTCATAAATGTATATAAAGATATATACATATAACCCCAATTCAAACATCGAAATGCAGTTCCAAATGCACAAGTGAACATACTTAAAAGTGTACATGATAGAAAACCAACCCTCAATGACTCAAGTTAGTCGAATGAATTGAAACAGAACAAACATCAAATTTTGAATTAATTTAACAGTAAACATCAAAACTACTGACTCTGTGCATATAAACGTATACAAATATCACAACAGAAACATCCAAACACAATTGAACATCAAACAACAAACTACTTATTGATTTGAACATCAAAATGGTGTTACGGTTGTATGTACTAACAAAATTCAATTAATTATCCATTGGAAATCCATATCTATATCTACATACATATACATTTACAACTAACGTACTTTTGTGATTTTACATGTATGTACATATACAACTGATGTACATATACGCATACACGAATATGCACATATACAGGTCTACATATATGTATATACATATATTAAATTTACTAAATTTCCATAAGCCATGACTGAATTACATGACCCACTTCTGGATTTGATTGTCTCTCTTTTTTACACCAATGTTTCTGATCACACTCTACGATCCATCATCCTGCAGAATGAGAGTGCCTAGAGATGTACAAATTAAATGCCCCAATTGACACTCTCCTTCATCCTGATGGTGGATCACAGGGTATGATCCGAAACGTTGATGCAAATTCCAGAAGCATTAAATCCTGTATACATATGTGTTTAACTATCAGGTGACATGATATATTTGTAATGTATACCATGATGTAGATGACTATGAAGAAGTCACAATGCTACATTCCAGACATTGGACATGGACACAACTGAGTGTGGATGTCTAAAATAGAGATGAACGTTATCAAATTGTTCAAATTTATCAATACGATAGGGAAAACTATTTGAAGGCCCATCACACACTAACAACTCAAGGTCTTATTGCAACCCTCACTCAAAATGATGCAGATTATGAGATTACAACTTACCTCCACGAATATTTTGATCCCTTCTTGTAGTCACCTATTCCACCCACTAAATGACCAGTTCAAATCCCTTATCCGCAGATTTGTGCACAACAAGAATGGATTGTGAAGCATTCTCATATTATTGACCAACTCTTTCTCTATCCAAACCCCTGAGATGATCATCTCTTTCCCACCTGATCATCTTTCTATTCTAAATTATTCAAGGTGAATCTGAAATCATGAAAAACCAACTATCTGAATAGTTTTTTTTAGAAAACTATGGACCACAAGTTCGTCAAAGCTCCGCTACCCTGTCATGGAAACATATGCTTCGAAGAGTAGTCAATGAACATATTACATCATGTATTTTTACCAAAGTATACATTCAACCTGATCATGGTCAAATTGGGTTGCATTCTAATCTGCCTTGCCAACTATACAGTCAACAAATTCTTTGGAAGGAAGCCATTTCAGCTACACCACCACATCTACTTGAGCCATAAGTTTTCGACCATGAATCCCTACCAGACTAAGTCTGTGCATGTATCTCTAAACCCTTGCTATCTAAGTTTCCAATAAATAATACATTTCCACACACATATGCCCATAAAAGATATCATTTTACATAGGGCACCATAATTCTACTATTTGAGCATTACTGTCATCTTACACTATCTTGTCATCCACTCCTTACTTGCACAACAGTGCCATGTCAAGCATCAAAGTTAATATCATTCAATAGACATTGACTTACTACATCACATGGTTAGTTGGTTCCATCTCAATGTAGCCCATGTTGTACTATATATGTTTGTAGGTTACATTTATAATTACTAAAATTTTCCATACGTACTATACAATTCATATTGATCTGTATATTTGTCATGGAAGTACAACTAACGTACAATTTATTACTGTTCTTCTAGATGAGGAAGGCAAATAAGATGACTGCTCATGGTGCAAAGAAGAGAGCATCAACAAGGTTGCCATCACATAAAAGAGGTGTGAAGTTCCCAGTTCAGCCACAGACCCCGCCTCCTAATGTGGTCGAACCAGAGCCTATACCCCCATCACCTGAGGATCAGGAACCAGAACCTGTCTCACCACCCATAGTGGACGTTTCTGCTCCTTCAACTGGAAGGAATTTTACAAGGCCACAAAAGCTGTGGTTGACTTTGGCCATGGAGGGTACAATCCATGATGTAGAGGAAAATGACATGTTTGTTAGGGGATCATCAAAGAAGTGGGGAATCCCAACTGCGATAGTGACAAAATGTTTGGGTGGTCTAACAATGATGTCGAAGAAAGGTCCCCCAACCATCCTCACAGTTGAAGAGGAAGAAGAGATTGTTGAGTGGTGCCAACAGATGGCAAAAGTTGGTCATGGTCTCGAGATCCTGAACTTGAAGGTAGGTGTGGTGGAGATTTGTGAGGGTAGACCCAACCCTTTCAAGGATGGAATGCCCGAGAAGTCATGGTGGGCTGTTTTTAAAGCCCAACATCCAGAACTCACCTTGCGGACAACTGAAGGCCTTGATAAAGACATGACGCTCACTCTGATACCTACCATTGTTGCTTCTTTCTACGAGACATTATCAAAGGCCTATGCAACAAATCCGTATGGTCCTCGCTAGATTTGGAATTGTGATGAAACCAGGGTTATGGTAGGTAGGAATGGTGCTATGAGGGTTCTTGCTAGGAGAGGAAGTCACAATGTCTCATACATAATCCTGAAGAGCCAAGAATGGATTACGATTCTATGCTATGTGAACGCTTCTGAGAAAAGAATCCCAAGCTTCTACTTGTTCAAAGGGAAGAAGAACCTACAAAATTACATCACCAAATGTGAGTCATGTGCTTCCATGGCAACACAAAAAACACTTATGGATGATGAAGGAACTATTCCTTAATTGGATGCACCACTTTGTCTGATATATTCTAGGGGGTGTATCATCCACCAATAGGCACTTGCTTATATTTGACAACCATGATAGCCATGTTGTAGTGAAAACCATCCAAGAGGCAAGGATGTTGGGTATAGACTTGCTCACATTGCGAGCTCACACCTCTCACAAACTAAAACCACTGGAAGTGAGTGTCTTCTCTCCATTCAAAACATACTTCAAAACAGAAAGAGTGACGTGGTTGGTAAGGTTTCCAAATGTGGAGATCAGGAGGGCAGAACTGGAAGAAATATGAAACAAGTCCTTGAAGAAGGCATTGACAGTTTCTAACATCGTATCATGCTTTAGAAGGACAGGGATATGGCCCATCAATCCTGATGACCTAATGGATGACATGCAACCCAACACGACATTTGACATTGAAAATGGTGAGGATGTTTCAGCTATACAAAACATGCTGAGACAATCTGGTTGTTGATGTTTCAAGTGAAGCTATTGTAGAAAACATCACTGAAAGAGTGAGTGACACTGTGGAAGATAGTCTTGCTCTTCCATCATAGTGAATAGCATGGACATGGGTGGTCGATGGGGCAATATCTTTAGGAGTTGACTTGGAAGGGGAACAAGAATACTCCAAATTCACTTTCCCTTCACCACCCACAACTGCCATGGATAATGTGGTGCATTACTATGCCGATTGTAGCATATCAGATAGCCAAATTGATGCAGAATTGGCATAGCAAGACACCACACAAGACACAACACAAGGTGGTAGTGAGGAAGACGAGATCCTTCTATCCAAAGTCAGTGAGACATGCCCCTCTCAACATGAAATAGGACTATCAAGATTTTTAAAGTTGCCTATTCACATCATCAACATGATGAAAGGGAATGTGGTCACGATGGGCTACGGTTGAGTTATAATTCATAGTTGATTACATTTGATGACTTCATGGAACAATTAATGGTTCAATAGGTGAAGAAGATGGAAGTAGAGGAGACCAAAGAAAGAAAGAAAGAGAAGGCCAAAGAGAAAAAGACAACAAGCATATTAGCAAAGCAGAAGAAGGAACTGGAAAAAAAAACAAAAGGAGATATTGTGTAAGGAAAAGGAAAGGTTGAAAGAGATAGAGAAAAAGGAGGAGGAACGACAGAAATGAGAGAAGGCTTTAAAGGAGTAGGAGGAAGAGGAAAGGGCCATTGAGGAGCAGAGAATGATTTTGGCAAGAAAGAGGATGATAAACAGTCCATTGACTCCATCGACTCTGTTGCCAGAACAACATCCCATAATGTAGGACGTGCTGAACACAATGATCCCCACCTTTTGACCACCTTCAATTTGTCAGCCAAGTTCCCCACCTGTGACCTTTACCATTCCTTCAACTCATATGCTAGGGGTTGCTGGCAACCTTGGGTATTTTCGACCACCTTCAATTTGTCAACCAAATTCCCCACCCGTGACCTTTTCTATTCCTCCAACATACATGGCAGGGGTCGCCAATAGCCTTGGGTATAACAACTCAATACAAGGTGACGAGAATATGGCACATGTTGCAGGCTCAAGGTTACCATCTGAAGTTAGAAGTTTGTTTCCCCCTTGGATGAATTGACATCTACGTGAACATATGTTCTTTTTTTTTTTACTTTTTTGATTTATCAAGTCAAACCAGAAATGTGAAAAATGTATTTTCAAGACATGGATATGATATGATTTTTGTTTCGAATTATGCTCATATGGTATGTTTTTTGTATGTCGATGCAATACAAAATAAGTAATGGGATAATTGAGGAAGTTTTTTTATATGTCCATGCAATTCAGAACATGTAATGGGATGAATGAACAAAGATGATTGAGAAAGTTGTGGACTAGTACATGATTGTAGTTTCCAATTATGTGCATACTTATTTTATATAGATGTCGATGCAATTCTCTACATGTAATGGGATGAGGAATCAAATCGTCAACAACTACTTATTTTATGTCTCTATTTAGGTGCATTTCATTTGTTTTAGATGTCCATGCAATTCAAAACATGTAATGGGATGAATGAGCAAAGACGATTAAGGAAGTTGTGGACTAGTACATGCTTGTACAATTTCTAATTATGTGCATACTTATTTCATATATATGTCGATGCAATTCTCTACATGTAATGGGATGAGTGATCAGCTCGACAACAACTACTTGTGCTATGTCTCCATTTAGGTGCATTTTGTTTGTTTTATATGTCCATGCAATTCAGAACATGTAATGGTATGAATGAATAAAGATGACCGAGGAAGTTGTGGACTAGTACATGCTTGTAGTTTCCAATTATGCGCATACATATTTTATATAGATGTCGATGCAATTCTCTACATGTAATGGGATGAGTGATCAACTCAGCAACAACTACTTGTTTTATGTCTCCATTTACGTGCATTTCGTTTGTTTTATATGCCAATGTAATTCAGAACATGTAATGGGTTGAATGAGCAAATATGATTGAGGAAGTTGTGAATATGATCATTCTTGTAGTTTCCAATTATGTGCATACCTATTTTATGTACATGTCATTGTAATTCAGTACATTAATGGGATGATTGGGCATAGATGTCAACAACTACATATTTTATGTTTCCATTGTTGAACATGAAAGATGAATGAGCAAAGATAAATTTTTTATATGTCAATGCAGTTGAGAAGATGTTGTGTGGGATGAGGAGCAAATATTGACAAGTACCACTGAGCTGGCAACCCAAAATCAAAAGATGACATGCCAACGAGGTTTTTTGCATGGTCAACAATGATGTGTCATCCGAGTCGCCAAAAAAATGCTACTTCAAACTGTCCACCGGAATGAGAGCGGGCCCACCTCTAAAACCTACCAAACTTTCCATCCGCATCGAATAGGCTGGCCTTGTGGCGATCAATCACTTGCACAACTTACCGACCATCTAGTCCGCCCAATACTCCTTCCCCCACATTCAAATTCCAATTGTAGAGGCATTAACTATGTGTCACCTCTCCTTACTTGCACCTCCCAAATCAACTACAACAAGGACACATGGTCATTCAAATACCTTTATACTTTAGAATTGTTGTGCATAGACCATTCGATATGAATGTAAAAGTGCAACATAAATCACGACTACAAAGATTTCAAATGATAACATGTCCTCATCTAGTGACTTAATGTACTTATTCCAATTATTGATACCTTGGCCCAATCATCACATTACATGTGAATTGGATTGAATCTAATAGAAGAGTCCTCTAAAAACTAGTTTGCGGACCTTTCAAGTTTGGCTATGCTACTTATACATGTGTTTTGATTACTGCTAGTTCCGCCCTCCTAAACAATATGGACCACAAATATGTACATACACACATGTATATACATGTCCATACATATATGCATATACATGTACATACGTTTATGTATATACATGTACATACATATATGCATATACATGTACAAAGATATATGCATATTGTGGCATCTTGATTTATATGTAATACTAGTTAATGTAAAAGTGTTCACATGAAGAGTCCTCTAAAAATCTAGTTCGTGGACCTTTCAAGTTCGGTTGTGCTACTTATACACGTGTTTTGATTACTGCTAGTTCTTCCCTCCTGAACAATATGGACCACAAATATGTACATACACACATGTATATACCTATATGCATATACATGTCCATACATATATGCATATACATGTACATATGTTTATGCATATGCATGTACATACATATATGCATATACATGTACAAATATATATGCATATACATGTACATACGTATTGTGGCATCCTGATTTATATGCACGAGTGCTTAATGTAAAAGGGTTCACATTTTCACTTTTACTATCAAATGGTTTTGAATTGGGGCAGCCAACTCAGCGGTCTATGTCAAAAGGTAGAAAATTTGGTCTCTGGGTCCACTTTGCGTGCCACGTGGACCCCCAAAGTTAGGGTGCACACGTCCTAGATCCTTGCCCATAGTCACCTCCGAAAACATCTACATATAAACATGTACATATGTGCATGCACATCCAAGTAAATGCACATATTTATATATGTGCATGCACATCCATGCACACACATATTTGCATGTACAAGTACATACATATATGCATATACATGTACACACATATATGCACATCCATGTACATACATATATGCATATACATGTACAAACTTATATGTAGTTACTTGATTTATATTGACTAATGTTGAAGGGATTCAATTTCACTGTTAATGTTTAAGGGTTCAAGGATACCTAATAATTAATTGTGTACATGGACATACCTAAAGTATTCAATGAACTTCACAACTACACATGAAAGTTGGCAAGCATTTGAAAAATTATGAAACATGTAAAGTGATTGCAACAAATTAGAATGTAAACCCTTGAAAATGAACACAATGCAGATGTGATATGCAAATTACTTTAACAGTGAACCATAAGCCCTAAAACCTTTAATAGTAAAAGTGAAATGTCAACCCTAAATGAGGTGAATCCCAAAATCAAGTCAACTTTGAAACCTGTAAAAGACATTGTAAAATAAAAGTGAAAAGTTGAAGGCGTATATATATTAACAGCGATGAATTGTAATTGAAACCCAAGGAGTATGTAAAGTGTTCACATTGATTTAAACCATCCGACAATGAACACATTGAAACAATGATTTATATCCTGCAAAAATATTCTTTTTAGAAATGTGCAGATGTAAACCGTATGACAGTGAACACAATGCAAATGTGCAATCCGAACTACTTTAACAGTGAACTGTAGAACAATGAAATAAATCCCATAATGAATGAAGTGAATCCCATAATGAATGCAATGAATGTTAGTTTAATGAGAGGGGGGGGTGGGTGAATTAGATACACTCACAATATAAACCCTTAAACAGATTCAACCTTGGTAGAACTTACTTGATATGCAACTATGACTGTAAATCATTCAAACTCATAAACTAATAAACTTAAAACATCAAAACACATTTAACACCAGATTTACCGTGGAAACCCAAATAGGGAAAAACCATTGTGGGATTTCAGACCCATAAAGAAAATATACTCTTCTAGAGTATGGTCGGTTAAAAGCCAATCCTGTTAAAGATTACATAAACACATTGCTAGATGTGACCCAGTCAAGGGATTTCCCTCAGATCTATTAGAATCTTGCACTTTGTTAGAAGTGACCTTGTCAAAGGATTTCAAACACTCATTCAAAATGTTACCTTGCTAGAGGATTTACAAATAAGACTGTTAGGTCCACTCGATTAAGAGATTTCTTATCACTTACAAAAATAAATAACAGTAATAAAATATATCTGCAACTTCACATCTGAAATGTTAAAGTAGACTCTATGTGCTCAAAATAATCTTGTCATAAGACTTATCTTCCTCCTTGCTGAGCTTCTCAATCTGTTCTTCAGTCTTCTGTACTCGGTAATCACTTCAGCAGCATCACTGTTCTTCTATTTGCCCGCATACTTTGTTCATCAACTTTTCCTTATTTATAAGCAATTCCCAACCACTTAATCTCCTTAATCACATTTCCCATGATTAATCGTAGCCATCAGATCTTCAAACTTGACTAGGTTCATTGAATCCTTCGAGCTGAAAAACATTTTATCGTGCCTTGGAACTTGTATTCCTTCCTTGGTACTTGTGCTCAGTTATGACCGTTCAATCTGTGCTGTAGATCTAACTCTTAAATTTTTCATTGCTGTTGATCCTTAACAAACTTCTTGCATGACATTCCAATCTTCTATAAATCTCTAGCTCATTGGCATCATTCATTTAATAATGTATTTATTCATCCAATACATTATGTTACTGCTCGGTTGATACTCGATTAATTCTGAACTTTAGTCAGTAGACATTCTGTATTCATCTCGGTCACTGTCTCAGTAGCATTGCTTGCTGACGACACTCGGTAACTTCTTTCCTCTTTAACCGATAGCGATAACATTGGAGTTTACTGACTGGCTCCTTGTTCGGTAAAATAGAACAGTATCAAACCTTTACTCATCTATTGCATGAGATCTTTTCTCCCTCTTATTCAGTCTTCGAATACACATATATAGGATATCAAAACAATCAAAATAACATAATCTCATCACTATCTAACTCAGTAATAGTTGACCATTGAATAACTTATTACTCCCCTTCATTTTCACAATCTTTCTGTGTCACTTACCGACATCTGTATACTCATCAAAACATACTCTTTAAGATATGGCAACATCATACTGAATCGGAAAATCAATTGCTTGACATCAATGACAAAATAATAATATTAAGACAGTAATCATCCTTTATCAATTATATCATCAATCTCCAACAACCTTCTCAATATCCTCATACCAACAAACCTATTGTAATGCCAACAGTGAAGCCAATAATCAAGTCAACTTGGAAACCATCAAACACATTGGATGATAAAAGTGAAAATGTGAACCCTATAGACTAATAGTTAAACATTGAAATTGAAACCGAAGGAGGTGTTTGAGAGTGGTCACATTGTTTTAAATCCTCGGACAAGGAACACAATGGACCATGGGATGAACCCCTTAAAAAATAGAAAATTTAAAAGTGAATTTTAAAGCCAACATTGAAACAATGATTTATACCCAGCAACAATATTCTTTTTAGAAATGTCAAGATGTAAACCATATGATAGTGCGGACAATGTAGATGTGCAATCCAAACTACTTTAACAACGAACCCTAGAACAATAAAGTGATAATGAATACAGTGAAGCCAATAATCAAGTTAACTTGGAAACCATCAAACACATTGGATGAGTGAAAATGTGAACCCTATACACTAACAGTTGAACATTGAAATTGAAACCGAAGGAGGTGTTTGAGAGTGGTCAGAATGTTTTAAATCCTCAGACAAGGAACACAATGGACCATGGGATGAACCCCTTAAAAAATGAAAGATTTAAAAGTGAATTTTAGAGTAAACATTGAAACAATGATTTATACCCAACAACAATATTCTTTTTTAGAAAAGTGAGGATGTAAACAATATGACAGTGAGGACAATGCAGATGTGCAATCTGAACTACTTTAACAGTGAACCCTAGAACAATGAAGTGAATCCCATAATGAATGAAGTGATTCCCATAATGAATGCAATGAAGCCAATAATCAAGTCAACTTGGAAACCATCAAACACATTGGATGATAAAAATGAAAATGTGAACCCTATACATTAACAGTTGAACATTGAAATTGAAATCGAAGAAGGTGTTTGAGAGTGGTTACATTGTTTTAAATTCTCGCACAAGGAACACAATGGACCATGAGATGAACCCCTTCAAAAAAATGGAAGATTTAAAAGTGAATTTTAAAGCCAACATTGAAACCCACAAAACCAATAAATAATAAAAATAAAAATGTGAACCCTTTTACATTAACAGTGAAACATTGAAAAGCCCTCAAACTCTTTTGATAGTAAATGTGAAATTGCAACCCTAAACCCAGTAAATTTGTAAAAGCTATAAACATTTAAAGCAACAAACCCATTATGTATTAACAGTGAACCATTCAAATTGTAACCCCCTTTGACAATAAATGTGAAATTGAAACACTACATCAAGAAGCAAAATCCATAAATGAAATGAACATTTAAATCCAGAAACCCATTATGCATTAACAGTGAACCATTGAAATTGTAACCCCCTTTGAGAGTAAATGTGAAATTGAAACACTACATCGAGAAGCAAAATCCATAAATGAAATGAACATTTAAACCCAGAAACCCATTATACATTAACATTGAACCATTCAAATTGATACCCCCTTTGACAGTAAATGTGAAATTAATAGCCTAAATCTAGTAAATCTGTTAATGAAATGAACATTTAAACCCACAAACACATTACACATTAACAGTGAACCATTCAAATTGAAACCCTTGACTCCTTCAAACAAGAATGGTGAAATTAAACCCTTGTATTGTTAAACTCTTAAACATTAACAGTGAACATAGGAGTACAATTCCCTTTTCTATGTATTTGTGTTTATGAAAACAGAATGTTGTGTTAAAAAAACACAAAAAAAAATGCACAACCATCGCGGGAGAAACAAAAGATTTATGAGGAATGCCAAACAATTAGAACAAATGCCGACAGAAAAACAATACAAAAGATCAAGTAAAAGGATAAATGCTGAGATAAAAAACAATAGAAAATGTTTGACTGTCATGAGCCTTAGTGAGGAAATTTCCTCACTTGGTTCAAAGGGGAAAAGAGGCCATTCAACGTCTACAAGTAGCTCCTCGTTGTCCACCCCGTTCGGCTCTGTACCTGCAAAACAATAATGGAGCCGAACAATAAAAAAGAAACTTGTCAAAAACCACAAAAAACTATGCAAACACTTGTGAAATAAGGTATTCCATGACGCGTAACCTATTTTTTGGTGCGTACGTTCTGGTTCGTGTCCTGCTTCAAGGCGTTCCATGGCGATCTAGTTTTGGTAGCAGAGCAAACAATGAACAAAGCTTGTATGGGAAGAAAATGAGTGGGAGTATAGTCGATGTGATCGGGGTCAAGTGCATTGAAGGTTGAAGACTTCGAAAGATGAGTGAGCAGAGAGCATGTAATGCGAAGTGACACATAGTTAATGCGAACACTTCATTTTTTTGAATGTGGTAGTGGGAGAAATGGGCAGAGTTCCACGTCGGTAACATGAGCAAGTGCTTCATCTCCACACAGCCAACCCGTTTGTTACAGACAGGAACCATGGCAAGTTTCAACGGTGGGCCCGCTCACGTTCCGGTTGAGGGTTCGAAGTGGCACGTTTTTGGCAACTTGGATGACATGTCATTGTTGACCTAGAAAAAATCATCGTTGGCATGCCAAATTTTGATTCTGGGTAGCCAACTCAACGGTCTACATGGGCGCTATAAAAAGTTGGACTCTGGGTCTAGGTGGTGTTCCACGTGGACCCCCGAAGTTAGGGTGCACACATAATGGCTCCTCTCCCCTAGTCAATGTACAAATCAATGAAGGAGAATGAGTTTGATATGGTCTATAATGGTTGAGGAAACATGATCTAACCGTATATTTTTATTGGTGAAGCCATAATAGTTTATGTGTTTTGTACATCTTCTTTCATTAAGTTCTCTTGAGAAGACAAGCTCACGACATAAAACTAGAATCTAACGAATTCATAATGAAAAATGGCCTAGGTTGTATGTATTCAATGTGGAATTAATTGTGTTTGATCTCAATTGAAGTTATAAAAATGGTCTAGGTTGTAAGTATTCAATGTTAAATGGGTCAAAGTCATTATATCTATTATAGTTAAGATATAAATTAACTGAACTATCTATTCTTAATGTGGTCATTATAAAATTTTCTATTTTCTATTTTTTTTACAATTCTTTCTATTTAAAATAAATGGTAGTAATGAGGCTTATGATTAGGGAATTAATTATTAAGTTAATTTTTTTTTTAGTTATTCATAATTAAAGATGCACATATTATCTATATATATATTCATCCTTCACAATATATTCAAACAAAGGGAGAGAGCAAACGAAGGGTTTTGAGAAGTATGACTTTATTCCTAAGTGTATTCCTAAAGGAAGTAGGAAGATATTGTGAATAGATAACACCTAATAACCTTACTCAATAATTCCTATAAAATCATTATTAAAGCCCTATCCAAAAGCATTTAAACTATTACCCAAGAGATTGTTAGGTCGAGGATGGTAGGGCGAAGTTGGCTAAGGTAGGGACATTGATGAATGTTGCAAATTCTTTAACTAAGGTTGTGAGCACAGATAAGTTCAAATGGTGTTTGCAATCCACGAGCCTCATGGCCCCTAGCAATTAACATATTGTGTCTAGATACTTCCTTTTCTCTTGCCAGACCTATTCAACAAATAGGAGAATGTTAGGAAAATGGAGTCTCAACCTTGCATATACATAAGGTCACTATTTTTAGTAAGTTTTCATTTGAATATGGATTGGTCTGGAATTTGCCCCAAAGGTTCAAATTGGCTAGATAAACATGCCGATAAATCTTTGTTTCAAGATCATGTCCCAAAAGTGTTTGTAACTAGTGTAGTAGGTTACATCTTGATAGAGCATAGCGTGATCTTTTCAACGCTTCAAATAGTTCATCAATCAAACACTTGGTTCAAAAGTTACAACTTCTAAAAGTTGGGTCTCCTTAAATAAGAAAAATAAAAATGTGTTGAATATCTAAATGAACTATAACTGGGAGTTACACATGTTGGTGTGTGTATTGACACATCATAGGTCATCTTGTATTGGAGATAATATGGGTGACTCTTGTGGGTGGTTTTAGCCCATGGTTTTGTAATACAATTTGATGGTTTTATGTATTGTATCTCCTATATATTGGGTGTGTGAGATGAAGGTTGAGTGTAAGAGTTTTATAACAGTTAAGTTACATCTGGATCTTCATTGGTGATACTCCTATGAGAAGCTTTCTCTGCAAGTATATTATAATCTATTGTTGAGCTATGAATAATATCTTGGACAACTTTTGGGGGTGGGTTTTTTTCTCCTGAAAGGATTTTCCCTACGTAAATCACTGCATGTTGTGGTATGCATGCTATTTAATGTTTATTTTTGTTAAGTTTATACAATTGTAAAGATTTGTAAAGGTTTTGCATTACCTTCCTCTCAAGGTTAGTGTAGGAAGTTTGTCAACTATTTAACTTCCTTACACCCTTTGCCAATTGAAAGAAACTTAGATGATTATGATCCTCCACAACCATTTTTATAATCATTTGAAAATATTATTTCTTGAACTAAGCAAGAACAAATAATTCAAGAAAATTTAAAGGGAAAAAACAGATAGAGATTTGACCATTTATTGTTTTGACTATTGCAAGGATGAAGATAAGTGTGCATAAGTTGCTAAAGAAAATGAAGAAGGCATAGTCAAGAAGATACAATCCATAAGCACACCTCAACAAAATAAAAATGGAAGTGAATAAGTCTTGTTTGTAACTCAAGGACAACATCAAACATCAAATTAGGAAGATATGAGCATACTTAATGATCTTAATTTGTCATATAAATTTATTATATTAGGAAGGAAATATGTTTCTTCACAAAATGCTTCTCCACCTAGTATGTATAGGGAATGGATATAAGTCCATGGATATTACCAAAAATGGTAAAATAAGTACTTGTATAAACTATCATATCACCCATCGACACCATACCCACAATATTCATCTTATATAATCCAATATACTCTATATCCATAATAATTTTTGCCATTTTTATTATCTCATTTATATCATCAATCACCCACTTAACATATCCACCAAGGGCAACTAAAGTCCCTAATAAATTATTATAAAGTGGTTCAAACTTCATATAGTAATGAGAGATCTCAAGAACTGTTTTAAATTTCATTAATGTGATCAAAATTTGTGTGTCTCGATTAAAATCTATCAATATAACTAAGGGATCTGATTTTGGTATAACTAAATTAGAAGAACAATATGATCAATTAAAAGGTACTCTAAAACTTAGTTCTTCTTATCTATTTGGAAAATCACAACCTCTAAAGAGCATCCACACACATAAAAAAATATGTGAATTTAAACTCATAAATGTGTGTTGAAACTTATCATATATTAAGAGGTGTTGTATTTTGTACACTAATAGATCAAGTATTGCATGAGATAAAGAAAGAAAAGCTACAAGATGTATCACTTACAAATGTTTTTATTCTTAAGCCTCTAGATCCTAGGAAGACTATGGTAAAACTGTGCATTCCTCACACACTTATTCATTTAGGCCGATTTTATGATTAATTACAATCAAATGTATTTGCATGCACTGATGACCACACAAAATATGCTACAAATAGATGCTCATTCATTAAACAAGTTTTATGATATTATTAAATATATTTTTATTAATTCTTCAAAATTTCCTTATGTCCTCATGATCTTGCAATATGGAGTTAAGTTGGGGGGAAATCCCTTGAATTTTGAATATCCTTGGAAAACTATTAATAAATACTTAATTTATTGTTGTTTTAATATTTCTAACAAATGATGGAGACAATGCATTTCACATCAATCCAAAACACATCACTCTTAACTGTCTCCTTCACCCTTCTCTCCTACTTTGTCTTGGCCTCTACCCACCTATTCCACTCATTAGTCATACTTTGAGTTGTAATGCCTCTTGCAAATAAATCATTCTCTCCAAGAGAATGAAATATAATGCATTTCTACTGTCAACTGGTTTCAAGAACTCCTTCGCGAAGGTCCTGAAGAGTACATGTAAAGTGTGGTGGTTGCAGATAAACATCTGCACATCTCTCGCATCGGTGACCACTCCTCTAATCCAGTCAATCTTCCCCATGTCCTTGAGTGCATTGTTCATGGCATGTACACAACATGGGGTCCACCAAATATGTCTATAGGCTGCTTCAATGAGTCTATCTGCTGCTCTACACACAGGGGCTGCATCTATCACTTCTTGGACCATATTTTGTGGGCCAACCTCCTCAATAGCCTCCCTAAGGACCTGAAAATTAAAATCAACAACTTTGTGACACCCTTGTACAATCAACTGCTCTAAGGAAGTATGGGCCCTCTACAAATGTGACCATGATGTTGATGAGTAGATGATGGTTAATGTTTGTCCACCCATCCATAACTATGCTGCACCTAGATGTCACCCAACATGCCTTCATATTCTCCATCAAAATATTGTTCTTTGAATAGCACTTATCCAAGATCAAGGTCCTCATTTTTGTCTCACCTGGTGGCACATATGATGTTCCTCCCTACGCCACCATAGCCATCATATCTCTATAATAAGGAGAGCGTGTAACATGAAATGGGATGCCATTGGCCAAGAAGAACTCGCCAATGGATTCATCTATCTCATCTCTCGGTTTCTCTTTAAACATATCATCTATGGGGTTACTTTGTGATGTTGGCAACTTGTGTTTCCCTGTCCCCCTATCCTCTAGTGATTGGGGCATGGCACTAGAAGTGGAAGTGGATGGATATCCAAACATTATTCCTCTTGTCTACGAAGCATGACCATAAGTATGTGGCGCATGCTCGGTGTACTGAAGGGATGCCCTAACAGACAAAGTAGTAGGCACTAAAATATTTGTATCATCTGGAATGCCCTAAATCTTGTTAAACTCAATTTTGTACTGTATATTTTTTGCTTCCTTCAAAAAATTACAATGATGCACACCTTTTCCTGTCGAAAAAAGAAATGTGCATTCACTGTAGTGATGCTACCAAACCATTCAACCCCACAAATGTTGAGCTTCCACTTCCTTGTTCCCCCACTTGAACGTGATGTGCTTTGTACTCTTGAAGCAAACTTTTTCAAAGGAGACTTAGGATCATAAACACCCCTAGCATACTGTGCCAACAACTTTGAAGGGAAACCTATACTAGCTAGTGCACTCGCCATTAAACTAGATTGGGCTCTGGGATCAGCCCCATGGTCACCCCCCTCATCCTCGGGTTCAAATTATGAATCATGTTCACTATGAGAATGGATTTCCATCTCATCCTCACTCATGTCTTGGGATCTAATTGTGAAAGTGACACTCCATTTCACAAAATAAAAAATAAAAAATAAAATGAAATCAACCTAGTTTAACAAATTGGAATACAAATTTGAAATTTTAATTTTGAAAACAAAATTTACAATTTATAATTTTATATTATTTAAAAATTAAAATTAAAATAATAAAATTTGATATTGAATCTTGAGGGCAAAATGATGAATAAGCAAAAAAACAAGTTTAAAGTTAATTTTTAAACAAACAAATAATTGAAAAATGAAAATAAAAAAATAAAACTAAAAAAACAAGAAAAAACCCTACCTTGTGCTTGAAAAATCTCTCCAAAATGTAGTGGAATCCTCTTCCTCTTCTTCTTCTTGCTCCTTCTTACTCCTATCACACATGCAATCACTTTTTTCAATCTTTCAATAAGACTTCTACAAGTTTTTCCTCCTTTGTAGCTTGCTGGAAAAAAAACCTGTCTTTAAAAATGTGAGTGAAATCATCAAATATGATGGTTTTGTGTTGTTTTTAGGGAAGAGGTGAGGCCCACGTCAAATTAGGGTTACCCCCAACCCCCCAAAATCAAACTTTTTTTTTGAAGTTTTAATTTTTTATATTGCATTTGACGTGGGGCAACGAGAGACGTCTAGATGTCTCCGTGCCCCTCGAGAAATGCCTAGGTGTCTCCCAAGGAGGCATGGAGACATCTCCCAAGAAGACTTGGGGACATCTGCACATCTCCTTGGGAGGCACGGAGATGTTTCCCTATCTTTGACGGAGCACTGATGGTGGTGGTGGGACGACGAGAGATGTCACATCCTCGTTTCCCATCCCCGTCTCCAAAACACGACCCGAAAGGGGGAAATACATTTCCGTGGATAATTGAGAAAAACTGATCAGCTACGGAGGAGAGTAGAAGATAACATAATATAATATTTCTGAAGACCTTTAAAATGAGGGAGGTCAACAAATAGGACTGTGAACAGTTTTACGTAGTTAATGTAGAGTCCATTTGAATCTAAGATAAGATTTGATTTTAATGCATATCTTTAATGTTGAAGATTTTCTCCAGATCTGTGGAATATGGAGTGACACTATCATCTGACACAATAAATGAGGTGGTTGTTTCCCTCTTAATCACAACTACTAATTACCTTCTTGATTTCTTAGTTTCCTTTATGATGCCATCTAAAATTTTCAAATTCTAGAGATAGAATTTAGGATATTCTATGATTTTGTTGGGATGTTCTAATCATGAGATTTGATCATTTTGGTTATTAGTCCATTGTAAGTTCAGATGTTATTCACTTGTATTATCAACACCTCCCATAAAGACACATTGGATTCCTGATTCTAAGAGATTATTTAAGTGGATTCTACTCATCTCAAAGGTTTCTTACTTCGAATAACAAAATGCTAATGTAACCTCTTTATCTATTGACAACATCACTTGAGTTTTACCAACTTCAATCATTTGACATCGTCCTCTCATCTTCTTATCTTTTAATCAACTCCTCTTGCTTTTTACACAATCACACTCTCTCTTTGCTCCTAGACACTTATCATAACCTTCTCAAACTTTCTAGTATCCACAAATCCAACTTCAAAATAGATTAATAGAGACAACGTACTTTGACATCCTCGACTCGAAATCCTTTGAACTTATAACATTTCATTCATATCTTACCTTTGACCTGCAATCATTCCTTTTACCAGTAAATCGCCTTCTTTTGTCCTTGGTGCCTTGAACAACTTCTTTCTATAGCTACTGCTGCAGTAATAGACTCTTTGAGAGTTGCGGTTGTATTTTGGTAGTGGCTCCTACAATCAAAACTTCTCTATCAAATAACTACAAAATCTTCTGCAAATTACCTCCCTCATGGTCACTTCAGGCTCTTCATATCATCGATTCCTCTTCACACAAAATTTGTTTTGCTTCAGTCCTCTTTTAGCAGCGGTCTACTAACTAAGCAGTCTCACTTTGGTAACAATCAATTTGCTTTTACAAGTGACAAACAAAAATTTCATCTTTTTCTATCACAATTGCAAACTCATCTACGATTGCATTAGGTGTCTTCTCTTCTTTCTACTTTGCACTTAGGCATCTTCTCTTATTTCTACATCAGGCCTTCAATCCTTGACTGACTTTTATTTAAAGCCGTTGCATCTCAAGCAACACTTTTCCTGAAACTTTTACTGGCATCCTCCTGTGGCTTTGGATGGAATTTCCTTCTTATTTGGTGATGACTTTGGTTGGAGTTCACACTCAGGTTTCCTTCTACAGATCCACACACTTTTCTTACCCTAGCTCTTCAATCTCTTCACACGACATCTCTTTTTAAAGCAGTATCTTCCAATCTTTTAATATTGATAGTTTATCTAAATGGACGGCTTCTCCGTGAATTTTTTATAAACTTCTTTCCCGGATCTCACGCAACCACACAAACTCTAATATCTCCAATTGCTTTCCTCAAGGCTCAAGGAACCCCACATTAAGAGTCAAGAAATCCTACATAATCAACATGGAATGCAATGATTAAATCTCTACAGATACGTATCTGGCCTGTAACTGATTTGACTCTAAATATTCACCTGTGGCGATAGACCAGGGACACTGAGTAGCAAAGACTCCCAGCCATACAAAACACATATAAGAATGGAACTTTGTATTTCAAAGAATACATAGAGACAGACACTTAATTTCAGCAAGGGATTTCACAAACTCAAGCACACACACTCCTAAGCCAGGTTCTTCAAGATCTTCAGGAGCATCAACCATTAACTCTCATACCATTCATAGAAAATAGGAAGCAGCCAAAAGAAAAATATAGTTTATATTAAGAAACAAAAACATTACATGTATCATCTGAGCTCTATCAAATTTAGTAGCTTCATACATTCAGACAATTACAGATATAAACATTTAAATCATTACAAACTAATATTTTCAATTTTGAGAGCTGGACTCTGCTCTACCGAGAGAGAGCTAAGTAAAATTTAAACCATATATTATATAGAAAAATTGATCAGCTATGGAGGAGTGGAGGATAACATAAAATAATATTTCTGAACACCCATAAAGGGACTATGAACAGTTTTAAGCAGTTAATATAGGGCCGAAGTTATTCTGGCTCCAAAACAGACCTTTCGTACAACGTGATAGCGACGTGTTAGTCAATCACAACCATTTATTGTAAAATCGACGATGTAAAACATACGACTAACATGCGTGTTAGTCAATCCGTACTGCCATTTTGGAGCCAGAATAGACGCGTCCTTAATGTAGAGTCCATTCGAATCTATGCTGAGATTTGATTTTAATGAATATTTTAATGCTGCAGATTTTCTGCAGATCTGGGAATATGGAGTAACATGATCATCTTACAAGCAAATGAAGTTGTTGTGATTACAATCTCCAATAGAAATTAGTTATAGTTCTACAAAGTTTATTTTCTGAAAGAGCTAGATTACTCAGTGTTGGTTAATAGTTTTGTCACCTAACTCTATATTCTCACTCCCACAGAGATGAAAAATGTAACCATAGCACAAACTATTAACTGAAAATAAGGAAAGAACTTTTAATAGAAAGCTTTGTAAATGCATTCACAATACTAACTACTATTTTTTAGGATTTTTCAAATTTTCAAATATAAAGCCATTATGAAACACCATTCACTTATAATATTCTACAGTAACTGAAATTTCAAATCATCCACCACTTCAATATAAATTGACCAATTGACATCCATTTCAAAGAATAGAAAAGCATTCACATAACATAATTCAAAGATTATGATTATATGAAGGCCACTAGTAGTTCTTCTATATTAAAATAACAAATAACCACATGCATAAAGTTTTTGTTCTTATGAGAAAAACAAAGTTTTCCTAAAAGATCATAATCATAAACAAATTGTTAGTGTTTCAAGCAGATCCGAAGTAAATATGAACTAACAATTATATGCAGATTTAAATACAAAAGATAAAGGAATAAAACATGACATAGATAACATAGAGATTTAATGTGGTTCACCCAGAATGGGTTACGTCCACCATACACAGTCGTCCAATCTTTCTTATTATCCAGCAAAAATAGTACATCAACCTTACAATGCCTTAAGCATCCCAACCGCTTATAACATGTGTTTTTAGGGCAACAAACAAAGTCGACCCTTTTAGGGTTTTATTACAATGTCAATTTTCATCGACAAAAAACGTGCTGAGTGTACAGTACTTTGCTGATCAATCACCACATATCAACACAAAGTCCAGTTGTGATGCTAAAAATGTGGAATATAGAAGGCATACACATATAATGAGACAATAAAATGTGATTGAAAAGCTTAATTTCAAATCTAGATTAGAAATGACAACCATAAGCCTTCCCTGAAATGTCCCATTTTCCTCTATTCTTGAGGACCTTGAAGGTGTTGGATTGATGGGCTTTTAGCGGAGCAATGACCTCCAAAGTGGCAACTCAAGAGTTGAGTAGCTATTTGATCATGATTGACTATGGAGATGAAATGAAATGCATGATTTAAGAAACTATATTAACATGCTATGATTAATCCAAAACCTAAATTGCTATATGATTGAAATGAAAATTGCCTATAGTAATGATGCTAAAGCTATGGATGCAAGGACCTTATTGCTCCAAAATGTGGGATATTTATAGGAATTCCAAGGCCAAAGTTGAGGTGGCAGGAATCGACGGTCTAGATCTCATCTGAAGATATAAAGGGCAAAGATTGAGGAAGTTGGAGAAGAGGTTGGTGGAAGGGACACTTGTCATCTCTGTGGTGACAAGTGTCAAGGAGCCTTGCTCATGAGAGGGCAAGTGTCCAAGGGAGGAGATATGTGGCAAAAGTGCCATGTGTCTCAAGGGGAGAATATCCACACCATAGGAGGTTAGGATAAGGAGGTTAGGATGTGCAAGATAGGATAGGGTTATTTAGACCCAGGTTTAGGTGGAATGGGCTAGGTTAGGGGATGGTTGGGTTAGGTGGTTAAAAGTTAGGACCCATGTGTTCATTTGAATTTAGAAATTTAAATAATTGGAAAATGATAATTAATCTCAACAAACTTGAGTTTGTTAATCTTAATTAGGGATTAAAAGAATTGATTTATATGGGGGGCCATTAATTAATTTAGAATTAATTAATCAAAGGGGGATATGAAATGAACTATATAAATAAATCATGTAGATTTATTTACTAGTAGATGAATAGAGAAATTAATTAAATTGCTTGTGAATTCAATTAATTGGGAAAGGGAATTAATCAAACAACTGCATATTTGATTAACTATCTTCAGACCATTTTTAGGTGTATACACCAGTATTTAAAACATGAAAGATAATGGTTTCATGAATAAAACAGTTATTTAAAGAAATTCTTTAGGCCTTCTGGCCAATGATAAAGAAAAATAATTAAAACATTAAACAAGAAACCACCACCACCTATTCAGCTTCGGTTCACCATCTTTGACAATCTCCACCTCCTGCTCAACACGTGTCGTCTCCCGAGCTTTAATCTTTTGTCTATATTCATGGTACCTGTTCATAGCTGGCTCCATATTTGGGTCCTCTGGTACAGTAGTGATCTACAAGCTTTCCTTCCACTTTACAACCAACCCATCAATAGCAAATATGTGTTAGAGTAATTGAGTCTTTACTTGATTAATTAAACAATATTTGTTTAATTCTTTATGTTCCCAATTTTCTTTTTACACTTAAGCTAACATTAGGTGCATATTAATTAATTATTATGTGCAAGCCTAGGGTTTTCCCTTTTTAGGGTTTATTGACCTATTAGAGGTTAATTTTTCTTTTCATTGCATTATCTTTTCACAATATATTTTTGGTGAATTGGAGCCCTTATCTTTTGAGAATATTTTTCCTGTGTTTTGTGTGTTCTTCAGAATATTGCTTCCTTGCTTCTACTTGTAACAGGTTATTTAGCTTGCAGAAGATCTTTAGGTTACTGTGGGGTTGTTTTTCTCAACTCCAATATGGTATCAGAGCTCAGATCTGCAGCTATTTGTTCATGTTTTTGAGAATTTTGCATTGGAAGCAAATCTAGGGTTTCAGGTAATTTTTTTGTGTGCTTAGGATTAGTTTTTTTTTCTAAGCACTTTGGGCCTAAACAAACCTCACCATCCTGCTCAGAAGGCCCCAAAACCCTATATTCATATAAAATTTGTCCATTTTTTACTCCTAAGCATCTGGGTGATTTTTTTCTCCATCACCAGGTCGTACGACTCTGGCACGCAAATCGAGATTTTTTTTTTTTGGTCTTTTTACGACATGCAGGCCGGATCTTGACTTTATCAAAAAAAAATATTTCAATAGTCAAATTTCTACAAAAAAAAAACAAAAGAAGGGTGTAGGAATTTTTTTTTTGGTTTTAGGTTTGTGGGTACCGCAGGGTACCGGACCTGACATCCGGCCGCTGTACGACGCCTGTGAATCTATCAGGCCAACCCCACCGGCCCCCGCCGGCCCTCTGGCCACCCCGACTCCCACCAGCCACCACTTCCGCCGGCCATCGCCCTCCCTGGCCCCTGCCGGTAGTTTCACCCAACGCCACCGCCTGTAGACGTCGTCGTGCTGCCCACCGCATGCTGCGCTGTCCCCCGCCCCCGTGCCTCCCCGACCACCTCACCTCCCTGGCCGCTGCACTCAGCCCACCGGCGGCCCCCCGCTGTCACCTCCGTCCGGCCAGCAGCTCCGCTCCACCCGGGGTGCATCACCTCCACCTGGCCTGAGCACCACCTCCACCCGGCCCGCCACCACCACCTCTGCCCTCCAGCCACCTCCTCCTCTCTCTAGTCTTTTTTGAGAGGGGGTTTGTTTTTTGGGTCTAGATAGAGCATCCAGAGTCAGATTTTGGCGAACGAATAGGCGTCGGAAAGCCGGTTCTGAGCCGGACATCATGGAGTTGGATTTTTTCCTGCATCTATTTTTTACTATATTTTTTTCCAGTCAAAGTTGGGCTTGGGTTTATCTATTGTGGGGGGGTGTTTTTTATTTTGCTTTCTGTCATTTATATCAGAAATCAAGAACACCAAAACTCTCAAAACAAACAAACCCTTCTGCATCTTCTATCTATTCTGAAAGATCACATAATAAATGTAGTCACACAAATCTATCCAGCTTAATTAAATAAATATTCGCTATTTATTTGATTAAAAATCCACTAGCCATTAGTTAATTAAATAAATATTTAATTAATTCATCTCCAAACATTCTTCTATTAATTAAATAAATTATTCAATTTATTTTAATTAATTCATTAAATCAAATTCCAATCAATTAAATAAATAAAAGCTATTTATTTAATAAAATCCCCTTTTCCTCTTTTAAATAAATTAAATAAAACATTTATTTAAATCATTATCCCCCCCCACTTGCATTTTCCTACAAATGCAACTTGCACTCATTTATTGAAATAAACTAATTTTATTTTAAATAAAAATCCTATTTTCCCTCATCCACCAAATCCACTTGCAAAAATCTAATCCCCTTCTAGATTCTTCTAACCCCTTCCTAATTAGCCTAATCCATCTCCTAATTATTGTCACATTCCTAAGCAAAATGGAGTCACTTCTCAAAGACTCCAAAGTTTTTGAAAAGCATTTAATGCTTTGTGTGTTCAACAAATTAACCCCCAAAGTCTTCCAAGACCACTAATGGCTCTTACATGACCATTTATGGCTCTTACATAACCATTTATGGTTATTTCAAACTTGTCCCCCCAAACATTTATTGTTTTGACCATATTAATCCATTTCACATTTGCACAAGAGTTTATCCATTGGATAAAAGCTTTATTCTTTGAATAAAGAGTTTATTTATTCAACCAACCTTGACTTTAGCTCCCAAGGTCATATCAAACATTTAATGCTTATTCCCTCCCCTCTCAACCTATCTCACATTGACACTTGTCATCCTAGGATTGGGTTGAAAGCCCTCACATGGATTTGAAATCATTCAATCCTGACCATTGTTGAGATTGCTCAATCTCAACCATCCATTGCTCCATTTTTCCTATAAATAGAGCCCATTTCTTCATAATCCAGATCCTAAAAACTTGTATGCATTTAAGTTATAGGCATTTTAAGAGAGCATTTTAGCATAATTAACTAATATCTTGTCATTTTGGATAAAATCAATCATTTTAGTATCAATAGCTTAATATTAGCTTCTTTAGTTACATTTAGAGCAATATTTCAATCTCAATCCTCCATAAGCATCCATAGTGCAAAAAGCTGCTGAGAGCTACACTATTTTGGAACTTGGAGAGGAGAGGAACAAGGGAGAAGGAGCTAAGAACATGCTAAGAGGTATTTGGAGATGCCTCATTATCTTTGTTTCATTAGTTAGATGTATTAGCATGATTTTAGTGTCTCTCTTGATATGCCTGTTTAGATTAGTTTTTGATTGACTAACACTAACAATTTTCTGATTTCTTGTGTTGTTTATCTTAGACTAACCTTGTCCACTTTGCAGGGCATCAATAAAAAAACCAATAAGCAGGTGCAGGTGCAAAGTTTTTTTGTTCTCATGACAACTCCTTCAGTTGAGCTGTTGACTTCACACAACTATCACACTTGGAAACCTCGCATGACGAGGCTTCTCCAGGCATGAGGGTTGTGGTCATGTTTGGATGAGGTTCAACCTGTATTGCAGCATCCTTATGAGCTTCTTCAGCATAGGAACATGATGGATGGGGCCATGGGTTTGCTCTCCTTGCATGTCTCTGATAGTCTTCTATTTCACCTTGATGAGTTGCTCACTCCTCGAGCTATGTGGTTGAAGTTTGAATCTCTCTTTGGGAGAGTTAGTGAGATTCAGGCATTACAGATTGAGGCAAAGTTGGTTTCCTTGTTACCTGAGTCCTATCCCACCATTGAAGATTTTCTAAACAAATTCAAGACTACCCAATCTGTTCTTCAGGGATGTGGCAAAATCAAGATAGACACAGAGTGCATTCACTTGATTCTTTCAAAGCTTCAGGGTCCTTTTCAGTTCTTTGCATCTTCTTTCTACTCCACCATGGATGCTTGGGCAATTATTTTACAATGCCTACCTTTGATGTCTTCTGTGAGTGTTTGTCTCGTGAGCAGTCTCACCTATCTCAATTGGACTCACTCTCAAGGTCCAAGAATAAAGCATTGGTTGCTCAGTCCTCTAAAGAGAAGTAAAAGTAGAAATCGAAGCCAAAGAAGACTTCTGCTAGCAGTGAGTCTCCCTCCAAGCCACCTCCTAAGTCTGATTCTAAACCGCCATTTCCTCCAAAACAGGGGAAATCTTATCAGTCTAGTGAGTCTTCCTCTAAGACCAAGAAGAAATCAGGAGATACTTGCAGTTTCTGTCGCAAGGATGGACATCCAGTTTCCAGGTGTTGGAAACAATTAGAGGCTTTAGAGGAAGCCATGCAGCAACACCACATTTCCTCACCTCAGGCATCTTCTCCTTCCATAGGGAAAGGTCATGCTCTCACTACTCGAGCTTCGACTTATGGGTCCGCATTGATTCTAGATTCTGGTGCTTCTCACCATATGACTCACACTCAGCAGATGGTTACCTCTCTTGCCTCTTGTGGTACTTCACAGATTGCAGTGGGTGACTCGGTTCAGCTTTTAGTCTTGGGTTCAGGTTCTGTCTCATTGGATGGGGTTACTCTGCAGGATGTTCTGGTTGTCCTTGACATCTCAATGAACCTCCTGTCCATCTATCAGATTTGCCACTCTGGATCTGGTAAGATAGTTGAGTTCTCACCACATGATGTGGTTATTCAGGACCTCCATGACTCTGATTTAGTTGTTGCTACTGGGAGTGTTGACACTGCATCTCATCTGTACAAATTTGATGGATTTGAGCCCTCTGAGGGTGCAGGTTCTTCTCTTATAGCACATGCAGATTCTGTGAGTAAGCTTTGGCATGAGCGCTTGGGCCATGTCAATTATAGATATCTTCAGCAGATGAGTACACAGGCACTTGTTCTTGGGCTCCCACAAATTTCTTGCACTGATGGTGTTTGTCATGGTTGTGTGCTTGGCAAGCATCACAGAGATCCCTTTCCGAAGGGAAGAGCCTCTCATGCTTTGGCACCCTTGGAGTTGATTCACAGTGACCTCATGTCATTTCCCACTCCTTCTTTTTCAAGGGCCAAGTATGTACTCACTTTTATTGATGACTTCTCCAAACGCACATGGGTGTACTTTCTTGAGTACAAGTCCGATGTCTTTGATTCATTTCGAATCTTCAAGACATTTGTAGAGAAGCAGTCTGGTTGTTCTATTTGGCAGATACGTATAGATAATGGGGGGGAGTATGTGAATCAGGCTTTCAGATATTTTTGCACTGAGCATGGTTTGCAGCATCAGTTTACTATTCCCTACACCCCTCAGCAGAATGGTGTCGCTGAACACAAGAACAAAACTTTATGAGAGATGGCAAATTGTATGATTCAGTCCAGGTCCATGGATTCATCTTTTTGGGCTAAGGTATCAATTGTGCCAACTATATTTAGAATCGGATGCCTCACAAGGCTATTCGACATATGACTCCTGAGGAGGCTTGGTCTCATGACAAGCCTAATGTTTCTTTTTTCAGAGTGTTTGGCAGTGAGGCATGGGCTTTTATTCTTAATGCTCAAAGGCAAGCCATGGAGCGGAAGAGCCGACCACTCATTTTTGTTGGCTACTGTGAGGATGTTAAGGTGTACAGGTTGTTTGATCCTGATTCCAGAGAGGTCCTGTTTCAACGGGATGTTCAGTTTGATGAGCGCCTTTCCATAGTGGATACCCTGACTCTACTCCTCTGCCTACTCCGACCACTGCATCTCTTCCAAATCTTTTTGAGGATGATTTTGATGATGGTGTTGATGATCCACCATCCCCACCTCTACCTGCTCCACCTCAGATGCCCAAGTGGGCTCGCCTTACTGTTGAGGCGGCAGGTCCTATGGTCGGTGATCCTTCAGATACTCATCGCACCTGTTCTCATACTGTGGGTTCTAGTCTTTTGAGTCATGCTATTTCAGATGATCCTCAGAAGTTTTCAAAGGTGACAAGTCACCCTGAGTGGGATTGTGCTATGGAGGAAGAGTATTCTTCTTTGATGAGGAATCATACTTGGGATCTCTATCCTCTTCCAAAGGGCAGAAAGATGGTTAGGTGCCGCTAGTTGTTTCGCACTAAGTATGTTGCTGATGGTTCCATTGATAAGTACAAAGCATGTCTTGTTGCGAAGGGGTTTTCATAGGTTGAGGGTATTGATTACTCTGAGACATTTGCCCCTGTCGCCAAGATGAACTCCATTCACTTTGTACTATCTCTTGTAGCTTCTCGGAGTTGGCCTGTTTTTCAGATGGATGTGAAGAGTGCCTTCTTGCATGGGGATCTACAGGAGGAAATCTACATGGAGCAGCCTCAGGGATTTGTGCAGGGCAGTTCTTTGGTTTGCAGACTTTGGCATTCATTGTATGGTCTCAAACAGGCCCCTCGGGCTTGGTATGAGAAGATGGATCCTTTCTTGCTCTCCACTGGGTTCTCCTGCAATCATTCTGATCACACAGTGTACATTCAGCTTCTTGAGGGTGACATATTGATTCTTGTGCTACATGTTGATGATCTCCTCATCACAGGTAGCTCATCCTCTATGATTCAGCATACCCAGCGAGCCTTGATGGATCAGTTTGAGATGACAGATCTCGGTCTTTTGCACTATTTCCTTGGTCTTCAGGTGATTCAATCATCTGTTGGGATCTACATTTATCAGTAGAAGTATGCTCTTGACATGCTTCAGTGCTGTGCCATGCTTGATTTCAAGCCTGCTTCCACTCCTTTTCAGTCAGGGGTTGTTTTGATTACTTCTTGTCCCACTCCTTCAGTAGATTCTACACTTTACAGGCAGTTGGTTGGCAGTTTGTTGTACCTGACTCACACCCGTCTTGATATTTCCTTTATGGTTGGTCTTGTCTCTCGATTCTCCCATGATCCTCATGAGAGTCATTGGTAAGATGCCAAACGTATTTTGAGGTACATTCAGGGCACTAGTTCTCATGGCATTCACTACACATCAGGGGAACCTCACATTGTTGGCTACACTGAGTCAGATTGGCTGGTGATGTCACTAATCGGAAGTCTACTTCTGGCTTTTTTTTTTGTCTTGGCTCTGGTCCTATCACATGGTTTTGCAAGAAGTAGACTGCTCACGCATTATCATCTACAAAGGTTGAGTACCGAGCTGTTGTGCTCGCTAGTCAGGAGATCTTATGGCTTCGATAGTTGATGACTGAGTTTGGTTTTCCTCTTGATAATCCCACTATTCTTTGGTGTGATAATCAGAGTGCTATTCATATTTCCCGCAACCCGGTAGAGCATCATCGGATGAAGCACATTGAGCTTCACATGCATTTCATTTGCTAGTTGATTCAGGATGGTGTTCTCATTCTGGACTACATTCCCACTTCCGAGTAGGTTGCAGACATCTTCACGAAACCTTTTGCATCGCCGTTCTATCTTTAGTTGCACTCTATGCTTGGGGTGAAGGAAGTTGTCCTTGGGGGGTCTTTATGAGGCCTTCCTTCCTTCTTCTTCTTTCAGCATGTTTTTTATCTCTTTTTGGAGAGGAGTTTTTTTCCCATTGGGTTTTCTCCTTTGTCTCCATTTCATAGAGATTTCATTGTATTTGGGTACCAGATCAGGCCTTGTTGCCGGGACCCAATTTTCATGCTTTCAGTAGTTGTTCTAGGTTTTAGCTTCTCCCTAAGTCTAGCTTAAGGGGGGTGTTACAGTAATGGGTCTTTACTTGATTAATTAAACAATATTTGTTTAATTCTTTAAGTTCTCGATTATCTTTTTACACTTAAGCTAACATTAGGTGCATATTAATTAATTATTTTATTAATTATTATGTGCAAGCCTAGGGTTTTCCCTTTTTAGGGTTTATTGACCTATTAGAGGTTAATTTTTCTTTTCATTGCATTATCTTTTCACAATACTTTTTTGGTGAATTGGAGCTCTCATCTTTTGAGAATATTTTTCCTATGTTTTGTGTGTTCTTCAAAATATTGCTTCCTTGCTTCTCCTTGTAACAGGTTATTCATCTTGCAAAAGATCTTCAGGCTACTATGGGGTTGTATTTCTCAACTCCAATATTATGTTCCTATGCATATCATCCATCTCAGATTCAAAGGTAGAGACATGTATTTGTAGGCAACCTAATGCCTTAAAAGATTCCAAAGATATGCTTTGAGGGCCCTTAACATTCTTCTGATATTTGTCTTTGAATTGACGAATCATTTCACTAATTCAACACATTCTATTTGAAACTGTCCACAAGGTCAACATCTAGAGCACGAAGGTTCTCTTTTATTTTCAGCAGATCACTCAAGTAATGCTTCAAAGAATTGTCAATGTCATCAATATAGTCACAATAGATATTTTCCTTCCAATCTAATGCATCATGCCAAATAGGATTAACCTCTCTAGGATGTCCAATTATTTTCTCGGTGGTTAATATGGCATGTCTCAATGACATGAGCACTGTGACTTCCTTTGGGAGCATTAAAATGCTCCCATGTTCTCTTCAAAACCTGCTATAGCTCTATTAACAACTCCTTTCTTTTGTTCCAAATATTTACATATAGCATTCTGAACTTAGTGATATAACTGATGCCAACACTATACATTTCATCAATCTAGTTAGTGACAACTTTGGCATATCCCAAGTTACCTTTAAATTTCCTCACAGTGTCTGGATCAATCCCCTACACCTGTGAGCTTGAAGACTCTCCAACAGTAGGATTTATGAAGGATGAAAGGAAATCCTTCAATGATTGCACCTGGGATTGGAGGTCAAGATTTTTCTTCTTCTATTCCTATGCTCTTTTGATCAATGCATGGACTGAGAAGTCAGCATGATAGACATCCCCTTCCAAGGTAGAGGGTCCCATATCCACATGGCTAATTTTATAATCTTTCTCGGTTACATTAACTGCATCTATACTCCCAACATGATCAACAATTTCTAGGATTTGGTGGCTAGAAGCCGAGTCAGAGATAATCCGAGAAATTTGTAGTACTAATGAAACCACACATCTATTTTAGTGGAGACATGAGTGCCAATTTTTCTTTTTTGTTCAATCTCTATCTTCAACCAAGTTGGAGACGTTATTTCAGATTTTGATCCTTTATTGATAATGCCAAGGGTACTTTGTACATGAGAGGAGGGGATTTCAAGCAAAAAAGAGAAAGACTGATCATCAATTATTTGCTAATAAATACCTTTAGAATCAAAGAGGGGTGATTTTCCTTTGAGTGATGTAGCTCGGTCATCCTTCTCACAAGTTGGACTTCAGCCTAATAGTGGTCTCTTTCGGCTTTTCTGCATCATTGCCTGAATGAGATCTTCTACTTAGCGGCCTATCTGTAGAATTGACTGCTGGTGTTTGAACAGGGGAAGAGGAAACTACTCTATTCTCTCTACGAGATGAAGACTTCTGACCTTGAGAAGAGCTGACCTACTATTTCCATTTGCCACTCAGCCAATTAGATGTTCTCCTTAATACCAGAGTGTACAAATCATCAGGTCTAAAACCTCTTCTTTGGACCAATCAACCTCCAAAGAGACTGCATTAGCAACAATATGATACTCAGGGTCAATAATGACCTTATCTTTAGTAATCATCGGGAACATTAAAAGAAACACCAGGGGTGTGAATCTGCGGTAAGGAGAGCCTCATATAACTCCTTTTGAATACTTCAACATCATCTAAATAATCCTCCCAAAAATCTTCAAGCTCAGGGCGACGCACATAACCTTTGGCTCCATACAGATGGTGTCTCACATACCCTTTACTGTCAAAGCTTCTTCTGGCTGGTAGGGATAGAAAATAAAACTTCTCTAGAAGTGTTCCCACTTCCTTGGCAACATCATTAGATTTACAACAAAAGACCCTGGTGGATAGTGGAAAAGTGTATCCCCTCTTCCCCATATTCAAGTATTTCACATTTACTACAAATATTTGGCTGCAAACTTCTAAAAACACAATATAATTAGAGGGAAAATGAGGCAATTTCAGAGGTTCTTTCTCAAAACCCCCAATTCTAAGGTATGAGAACCAGTCGAATTGGGTGTAAAAGCTTCCAAACTTCATCACAAATTCAACAAAGACATGGGAAAACCATAGGCTAGGGTTTCCTGCCAACTTTCTGATTAGGCCCATTGAGAATGCATCATTAACGCAGGAAAAAGCATGTATACCCTTCCGCAAGGTTAGCTAAGGAAATTTCTAGTAAAAAGGTGCGAAAACAAGAGAAGGGTGATGAAGCTCTAAACCTGACCAAGCAGACTCTTGACTAGCTAGGATGTAAACAAGATATGAGCACATATGAAAGACTAGGGACTGATGAAAATTCTGCAATTGCTCATTCAAATGAAAACCGATGATGGAGGCTCAATCATTGAAACTTTTGGGAGAACAGATAGCAAGAATGAAATGACACATGTAGGATTGAAAAAATTCAATGGAATTATTACCCACAAAATAGTGAAAAAGAACTATTATCTTTGCAACTTCATCTTTGAAAGGCATTCTTTTAAGCTTGGTGGGTAGCTGAGACTAACCTCCCTTTTGTTTCTTCAACCAGTTCTCAGCTATACAATTCATGTAGAAGTCTCCATGCATGCAAAAATATACGTCACCAGCCGAAATAGACATATTCTCAACTACTTCTTTTTTGGGGAGGTACAAAGCGTGAGAAACACTTTGAGGGTTAATTCGTGTGGCTACTTTACCACCTTTCGCTCAAATTTCCCATGTCTTAGGGTTGTATCTCAGAGTAGGCAATAACCAAATCTATGTAGGAAATGACAAATGGAAAAATAGTTGTAGAGGCCAAACCACACTGAACAGTTTTCTCTCGCAGTGGAGTTCTCTCTCCTACTTCTAGCTCTTGCAGAAAGGTTTCAAAATTCAATTGCTCTGTCAGTGTGTCCCGCAAGGCTGCTCACTAATTTTGTATTATACTCTGCATGAGCACGAGCTAGATGATACACTTAGAGAATTCTGAAAAATGGAGACCGGTTAAAAAATTATCTGCCACCCCATTTGTGTACTTTAATGATGTGACAATGCCTTAAATGTTGCATTTACTTCACCTTTTTAAACGGTCCCTTAATTCGGCTTGTTCTTGCTGACAAGGCAAACATTGTTAGTCCATATAAAACCTGACACAAAGGTGGTGCCCCAAAACTTAGGAAATATTTGACAAGTCGCTAGGTTGTGGAAAATGCGAAATAATGGACCTATGGTCGAGACTTGCGAGCTTTCTACAACCCATGACAAAATGACCAAACACTAGATGGGGGACATCGAGCGATCGAGGTCTTTAAGAACTTTCTATCTCTGTGTCTAACTTAGAAAAGGGATGCGACACATGATATAACTTTGGTGAATCACCAAGCCTGCAACTAAAGGGTAACGATTTCAAAATTTAAAATATGGGTAACACATTGGCTTTGAATGGGGGCGAGGAGTTTTAGGATGCAGAGGATCCAAAAACTTGGATTAAGCCTTATTCATTGGGCAACAAAGACGAAAGAAAGTAAGCACAATAGACTAACTAGGAAAACAAAACTATGTACAAAGGGGAAAGACATTTCTTTTATTGAAGATTTTTAAATCTTTCCCATTGTAGGCAAGAGGTAATGGAGTGCCATCAGGATAGGCCAATAGAAAAGGGTTATTGCCAAGGATTTTCCTGATTTGAAAAGGTCCTTTACATAATGAATCAAACTTCTTGTGTGAGCCCTTCAATTTTCTTCTCTTGTCCAAAAGAAGCACCATATCTCTGATTGTAAAATCTCTCTGCCTGGCTCTTTTGTCAAAAATATTATTAACCATATGTTGGTGGTGAGAAATTTTATCTATCACCATGTCTCTTTGCTCTTGTAACTTATTTAGGTACATAATCCTCTTCTCCATTGTAGATTGAAATTGTTCATCTTCAATAGCCTTCTGCAAATTGAGTGCAAAGAGTTCCAATGGCAAGGATAAAACACTCTCCACCCCATAGACAAGATGAAAAGGAGACATGCCTATAGCCCTTCTATATGTTATCCTATCTGCCCACAAAGAATCATATAACTTTTTATTCCATTCCCTCTGATTCTCATCCACTAATTTCTTGATGGTGGAAGCAAGACTCTTGTTGGTAGACTTAGCATGTCCACTCCCTTGAGGTTAATAATTTGAGGAGTGTGCCAGGCTTATGCCATTTTCATAGCAAAATAGGGTAATTTCGGTTGATGATAAATAACTAGCATTATCAGCAACTATTTTCTTGGGAACTCCAAATATTACCAAGATATTTTCTTTCAGAAAATTGCACACTACTTCAAAAGTAGTATGTTTCATAAGGATGGCTTCTACCTATTTGGTGAAATAATTAGTGGCTACCAAAATAGGTATGTTTGATAAAAGAATGTATAGATTGATTAGTCCTATAAAGTCAATGCCCCAATGTTGGAAAGGCTCATTAATTACAACAGGTCTCAAGGGTAATGCAACTAAATGGGGTCTACCAATAAACATGGCACACCTTTCACACTTAGATACCCATTCATATGTATCTTTGAACATACCTGGCCAATAGAACTTTTGACAGAGAATTTTGAAAGCTGTTACTGAGGCAGAGAAATGACCGCCACAAGCCTCATTGTGAGAGAATTTCAACAACTTCTTTTGTTGTTCCTTGTCTGCACATCTCAAGAAAGTGCCATCAACTCCTCTTTTATATAGATTTCCTTCCCAAAGAACGTATCTCCTATCTTTGAGTTTCAAATTCTTTTTCCCTTTGGGGACAAGTTAGGGTGCAATCTCCATACATCAAGAAGTATGATACATTTGAGAACCATTCATCTGTTGTGCTCGTAAACAACACAAATAGGAGACTTTCTTCCTTAGAGGGTTTTCTTTCTGCAATTAACTTAGCCAAACCCTAACCAAATTAGTAGGTTTTATATCCACATCATACTCCAACACTTTGGATACCCAAGAGCCCCTTTTATTACACCAATCTCTTGCTAAGTAAGAATACTTTTCATAGCTACCCCCGACACAAAAACAACAAAATGGGAATATAAAATATAATACCTGAAACTCTTAAGAGATTTAACTACAATATAAGTGTGTTTCTCAATAGGAGAATAATTCAACTCATACTTCTTCAGAGGGATGCTCATAAAAGATATTGGGGCTTTGATACGTTGCCCATTCTTTTGCAACAATATAGCAGGCAAGATATGTTTCAAGGCATATGAGTATATAATAAAACCCTTAGTGAAATCAGGATATACCAAGGTGGGTGTATTTTCAATTGCCACTTTTATGTCCTCAAATGACTATTTTCCCTCAGGGCTCCATTTAAAGGGGGGATGATTCTTCAACATTTTTGCAATAGGCTTAGTCAACTCAACAAAATTAGGAATAAACCTTTTGAAGAAATTCACTTGGCCAAAGAAAGATCTAACACCATCTTTGTTCACTGGTAAGCTCAACTACATATTGCCTTTACTCTTTCAGGATCAATCTTGATTCCTTCCTTTGAGACAATATGACCGAAGAGTTTTCCTTCAGTCACGACAAAGATAGACTTCTTGGGATTCAAAGAGATACCTTCCTCTTTGCACAGCTACAAAACCGCTTCCAAATCATGCAAATGATTGACTCTTTTCTTAGAGAAGACTGTTAGATCATCCAAATAAATCACAATTATTTTATTTTTCAAGTCTCCAAAAGATAGGTCCATGGCCCTTTGGAAGGTGGTACCAACATTGATAAGACCAAATGGAATTCTATGATAGGCAAATACTCCAACAGGAGTAGTGAATGTGGTCTTATGTTGATCCTCAAGAGCTACTTCAGTCTGGTTATAACCTAAAAAGTCATCAAGAATAGACATCATCTTCGAACCTACAACAGTTTGCAGAATATGGTCCATGATAGGCAAGGGATAATTATCCTTTAAAGAAGCTTGATTTAGATTTCTGAAATCAATGCATATCCTTATTTCTCCATTCTTTTTCCTAATGGGAACAATGTTAGCCACCCATATGGAATGACGAATTGGGTAGATGATTTTTGCATTTTGCATCTTCTCAATTTCAACAAATATTGCATCAATGATCTTTGGGTTATAAGTACGTTGTTTCTACCTGAAAGGTGTGACATTAGGTTTTAAAGGAATTTTATGCTGAAAACTACCATTTCTGAATTTCTTCAAGTCAATGTAACTCCAAGAAAAGACATATTAATAACAAAGAAATAAAGAATTAATTTCTCTCTTTCTTGAGGGGAGAAACACTTACCAACATAGACAAGCTTAGGATTTTCCTCAGTCCCAATGTTGACTTGATCATACTCAAAGGAGGTAGGGATAAACTTGTTCTTCTACTTTAGATATTGATCATGCCTACTGAAAAGATCTTCAAGGAAGACCAATCCTTTAGGTATCTTATTTCCTTTTAACTGCACTACCTCTACTTCTTTTCCTTCATCTTCCAATACTTCATTACTCTCATTAACACCCCCTTAAAAAAAATAATGAGCAAAAGACTTAGAATTCTCAAGGAATTCAATTATCTGTCTATCATCATTAAACACCTACCAATGTTCAACATTATCAAGGACACTTGGTCTGTAGATTACTTCCACTTGGAAAGTCTTATCCACAAAATTAGGATGAGGCAAGAGTAAAGAGGCTGAACAAATAATGAGTCTGCTCTTTTTTTCTGACTTCTCGAGACAAATTCAATTGAGAAAGCATCAAAGAATTCAATGCAGTCCCGAACCCCGTTTTTGTAATGTTTCAGACGAGTATTCTTCACAGTATAATTTTTTTTGACTTGTTTGACAACCAACTCAGTGTCACCAACAACCTTCAACTTTTTGATCCCCTTTTCTTTAGCTAACCCTAAACGAAGCAACAAAGCTTCATATTCTGCAGTATTATTGGTATTAGTAGATTCTAGTTTGAAGGCATAGGGAAACTTGTAGCCATCTGGTGAGACTAGGAATAGCCCTACTCCTGATCTAGCATTGGCATAACTTCCATAAAACTCTAGTATCCATAACTCATCCTTTAGGATAGAGGTAATTTGATCTAAATTATCTTGAGGATTTGACAAACACGTAGGTACCAGGCCTAGTTTCAGCAAATAGGATGTCAACTTTGGGGTCTCCAAACTTCAACACAAAAAATTTATCTTTAGGCTCATGATTAAGGTGCATATTCTTCCCTTCAAGCAGAATTAAAGCATGAGATCAATCCATTTGAATTTATCATCCCAAATATTTACAAAAACTCCTACTTAGTGACATCCCGTAGCTGGTAGGTATATCAACCAGCAGTATTGTTAATTTTAGTCTCTTTTTGGGAAAAGATGCTATAGCTATTGAGCATATTTAATTTGACCTATGATTGGGACAGAAGAGCCATCCATATAGTAGCATTTCCCTTGGGAAGAGGTAATGGATAAACCTAAAGCTTGGGCAACCTGAGTAGACATTACATTCTTGAAAGCATCAGAATCGATAATACAATTGCTTAGCCTAAAGCCAACAATAAACAAAGAGACAAAGAAAGGATTTGGATTAGCTGAAGGGTCTTGCAAAGAAGAAGGGTCATCTTTAGAATTGGAACAAACTTGTTCTTCTACACTAACTTCATTATCACAAGATAACTGGGCATTGCATGGGGGTGATAAGGTTCCTTCTTTGACATATTTATCCAATCTGTCCAATTCCTTAGGATTGAGCCTTAGGTATTCGGCTTGGGAGATCTAGATCTTTGTATTCTTACAAGACTTAATTATATCAAAGGAACTAGAATTTATTACAATAGGGACATAAGTAGAAGGAGTTACCCCTTCTTGAGATTCTTTGGGAGTCCCTTGGTTTGCTTTCTTTTGTCTAGTTTAGAGAAACTTTGGGGTGGGAGAGGAATTACTTTGTTCTCCCTTTGTATGCTGCGATCGAGTGAACACAACATAGTTAGGTTCATTCACTTCTACCAACACATCTTCCTCATCAATATTACCAGGTAGGTACTCAAAGAAATTCACACTAGCATCTTTGGATGAACTGTGTTCCTCTACATAAGGCTCTATGGTATGCTCACTAGTAGAGAGAAACTGCGTACATCTTATCATTTCTAGACAAGTACTTCCATCATGATTGGATGTCAAATGAAAAACACAATGATTATTCACATTTAAGGATGATGAAGAAGAAGGGGGACCTTCAATTGCCAGCCTTGGACTTGGACTAGTTATAGAGAGTCGCTTATTTTGAGCTACCTGATAATTGTAATCTCTTCTTGAAACATCTGGATAGGAAGTTGATGGTCCTTTAGGCATCTACCTCTTCAAAGTAATAATATCATTGGCTAATCTCTAAATCAGTAGATCATTGGAATTTACTGGTAATGGTTTCCCAGTTTGTAACTCTTTTTTCCATTTTCCTGCTGTAATGAGATCATCCTCTATTGCTATAGCCAAAGTTTGAGAAGCTTCTATATTAGCAACACCTTCTCTCTTAATAGTAAAACTTATATCAGGGGGGAGAGTGTTGATAAACATGGCCTTGATTAAATGCTCGTTGGGACTCATATTAGTGGAGATTCTATTAAACAATTTGTTTCATGTACTTATTTCTTCATAGAACCTAACCAAGAAAGCAAAAATTGAATCATCCTCAATTGTCTTAAATATACTTTCAAACTTGGTTCTCGATGTATTCCAATCATTTATACAACGGCCAGGAAGAGATTAAAACCATTCGATAGCCGAACCCGTCAAAGATTATAGAAACAACTTCATTGCAACATTTTTGTGTTGCACTGCCAAGATAGAGGATGTGACAAAGAAGGCCTTCAAATGTTCCTTAGGAGAAACCTTTCCATCTCCATTAAACTTAGAGATATTTTTCCCAGAGCCCTTTGGTAAATCATGGAGTTGGGCTCCAACTGCAAATGTGATAGGACCTATTCGTAAGCCCCATGGGACAGGTTGAGCCATGACTCAAATAGTAGGGATTGGGAAGAAAACTTGGAGAGATAATATAGTGCCCTACAATACAAGGGATTGACTGAGAGAATGTGAATGGAAAGATGTAGGTGAGGCACGCTAAAAGGGGCACAGGGCACAAAAGACACGGTTCAAACGTTAGTAGATTAGTCACAACCAAAACCAAATACGAATGAACCTAAAAACCTTAACATGCACATTAAGAGAGATATAAAGCACACAATAAGAAGCATACATAAACAAAAAAGGGAAAGAAAACCCCCCAAGATGCTCCCCAAAATGCTCATATATGTTCCTCCCTTGTTCCTCTCCTCTCCAAGTCCCACATGAGTGTAGCTCTCAACTTTTTGCACTATTCAGGGATGCCATATGAAGATTCAAGATGGTTGTGAAAATGAAAACAAATGCTTATGCAAGTGTAAATGATTTCCTATGAGAAAGCAACTAATTAGTCAATGTAAATCTTAGTGTAATAATAATGTAAATGCTTCTTAATGCTAAATGACTATAAGTTTGATTCACAAAAGACTTCCGATCCTGAAAATGAAGAATAAGAGCTCTATTTATAGGGGAAATAGGGAAATGGATGGTCAAGATTGAGTAATCTTATGAAGGGTTAGGATTAAAGGGTTTGTGATCCATGTGATGGCTTTCAACCCAATCCCATGATGACAAATGCCAACATGAGATGGCTTGAGAGGAGAGGGAAGAAGCATTAAATGCTTGAGATGACATGATGGTTACCTTGGGAGGGTTAGGTTAGGCTTGAGTTAGTGAATAAAGCTTTTATCCAATGAATAATGCCTTTATCCAATGGATAAACTCTTATGCAGGAGTTAGTGGGGATAACCATGGTTAAAGCAATGAATGCTTGAAGGACCCATGAGTTAAATGAGGGTTGAGTTAGAGGAAAAGCCTCTAACTATGTGTGTGAGTTGAGTTTAACCATTAATGATTATGTAAGAGCCATAAATGGTTTAGAAGACTTTGGGAGTTAACTTGTTGAAGGATAAAAAGCCTTTAATGCATTTCAAAGACTTTGGAGACTTTGAGAAGTGACTTCTCTTTGCTTAGGAATGTGACAATAATTAGGGAGGGGATTAGGCTAATTTGGAATGGATTAGAAGAATCTAGAAGGGGTTTAGGAGGCAAGTGGGTTTGGTGGGTGAGAGAAAATAGGATTTTATTTAGAAATAAAATCTATTTATTGGTGCACCTTGCATTTGTAGGAGAATGCAAGTGGGGGGGGGGGGGGGGAGTTTAGAGATTTTAAATAAATATTTATTTATTTATTTAAATGAGGAAAGGGGTTAAATTAAACAAATATGCTTTATTCATTTAATTAATTGTTAGAGCATGGTTTAATGAATTAATTTAAATAAATTCAATAATTTATTTAATTAATAGGAGAAGAGGTTCAAGATGAATTAATTAAATATCAATTTAATTAGCTGTTGACTAATGGTTTAAATAATCAAATAAATACTAACTATTAATTTAATTAAGTGGACAGATTTATGTGTCTACATCTGCCCCTCTTTGAGATGGTGCGGTTTATCGCATCGTTTAAAAGAAAGAAATATAGGCATGGGAAATATGCCCCCAAAATGTTAATTTAGTGGGTGGTATGCCCCCTCAAGAGATGGGCTGAATGTTTTTGAAAAATTAGGCGATCTCTCAAAAAAGAGAAAGAAGTTGGGGGGAGGTAGAATAGAAGAAATTAGAAATAAGGGCGAAAGAATGGGAGAAGACAGAGGTAAAATAGAGAAACAAAAAGCCAATGAGTACCCTTAGGTCATGCAAGAGATATGGTGTAAATGTGGTGTTTGTTCTTTTGATTGATACTGTACAATTGATTAAAATTGGTTGAACAATCTGGTGCAATCGGTTGAATTGCCCCGGTTTTAGTCAAACCATGACGGTTGATGTTAGTTGTTCGCTTGGACAGGATAAAGTCTAAGTAAGTGAATCAAAGTGACCTGTTGAGACTTAGACAATTGATGTAATTGCTCGATGAAGTCAAGGTATCTGAAGCAAAATACTCGTTCAGACTTAGACAATTGATGTAATTGTCTGTTTTGATTGTGTTTGATTGGTTGATCAATTGATAGTGTTTGTATTTTAGGTTGTTTGTGGTATTTTTTGGACTTAGCGCACCTATTGAGACTAGGCAATTGATGTAAATGCTTGTTGTAGTCGAGGATTGCCATAATTGATGACCTATTAAGACTTGAAGATACTTGATCAAAAAGTATCTATTGATAGTCTAGGTGTGCGTAAGTCGATGTACTTGTGTAGACAGAGTAACTTTCTTTGTTTATAGGATGACCTAGGTAGGGAGGGTGAGGTGGGTGATTCAATGTTAGATAGAAGGTATGGAGGACCTAGGACTCATTTCTGTGGAAGAGGATCAACATAGAGTATCCATTGTCATGACTATGTATGATTGATATGCAGCGATATGGATTTATGGATGAATGGAATGAAAGAATGCAATATATACAGATGAGATGAAATGGTGATCCATGGATAATTCACAGTGCTTAATTTTCATCATTGAGCATGGTAGTATCAATCTTGGTTGAGGTATCCAAAACCATGGTTGAGTGTTTCACTTGTAAGCAAACATCGCAGACAAGGAAAGTTCCCCTCCATTCTGGTTCATGTACAAATGGTCGATATATATGTTGTAGTCAGTAAGCCATAGTGATCCATGACTGTATTTTGGCATAGGATCACATAGCTTAGTGAACTTCCCACGTAGACACCATTATTATATGCCCCAAAACTTCATTGGAACACTCTGTAGAGAGCAAACAAAGAAAAAGATGTCAGGAACCATCTCAACTACTCTAATCACTTTTGGATATCCTAGAGTAGCGTAGGAACCTAATATAAAGAAACAAATAACAAATCGACCAAGTACTTATAAGCCAAACCGAATTTTCTTGTCAAATAAAATGTTACCATGTCTTGTTTGTGAGGAAGGATGCATCCTTGTGAAGACGGTTGTGTGCAGATGTTTTGATTGGTTGGTTGATTTGATAGGTGTTCATCGTTTGAGTAGCTCAAAATGTTGTGTTGTGTCTGTTTGTGATGTGTATGTACAAGGAATAATATATTGTGCATTTTTTTTAATTGATTTTGATGTTTTTGTCATGTTTTTGGATTTGTTGAATGTTGTAAATGTTTTTGGTATTATCTTTAGGACTTTTTGCAAATGTTTTTGGAATTTTTTTGAAGATTTTATGAATGTTTTTGGTATTATTTTAAGATGTTTTGAATGAGAAAATCAATGAAACACAAGCAATGGAGAATCCACTCCCATCAGTAGGTTTAAGAACATTTACCCCCAGTTGGATGTTTGTATGAAAGCGTGAAGCGAGACACATGAAGTAATAACCCTGATTGCAGATCAATAACAAGCCATGGTATAAATGATGGATGAATGGATGTGATCGCAACAAGTCTGAAAAGACAATGGAGCCATATCTTTTATGAATGGTGCCTGTTTACCAGTTTTTCACCATCGTACTTACCCAAGGCACCAGCAGAGTGGTTTTCATCGTTTGGATGAATGATTTTTCTTTACTATTTTCTTGATTTTTTGTATTATTGTATTTTGTTCAGGACTGTTTTTTGAATGTTTTTGTTATTTTATGATATTGGAGGAGCTTGATGCTCTGCACAACTTATGTATGAAACCTTTTTAGATGCATGCTATTGATTCGATCTGCTAGTGGTTCTCCTTTTGAAGTTGCTAACTGATATGCCCCAGACCCAAAGACGACAGTGATGACATATGGACCTAGCCAATTGGATTCAAGTTTGCCTTGGTGTTCTTTGTTCGGTTGATTGCAAGGATTTTCCCTGAAAACAAGATCTCCTACTTCAAATGTGCGAGGTTTGACCCTATGATTGTAGCTTATGCTCATACACTTTTGATAGGCTTTTAGGTTGTTGTAGGCAGCTTGTCACTTTTCATCAAGGAGTTCCAAGTCCTGAAGACGTGAGACTTGGTATTCTTCATCATCTATTAGATTTTGCAAGGAGACTCGTAGAGATGGTAATTCAACCTCAATAGGCAAGATGACTTCTGCTCTATAAACTAGTGAGTAGGTGGTACGCCTATAGGGGTTCGAATGCTAGTTTGATATGCCCATAGTGCTGGATTCAAATGAATGTGCCAATCACGACTAGTATCATTGACTATCTTTTTGAGGATCCTCAATATATTCTTATTGGATGCTTCGGCTTGACTGTGTGGGTAATATGGGGTGGAAAATGGGGTTGGATATGAAACTTATCACAGAGCTCACATACGTATTGATTTTTGAAAGGGAGCCCATTATCTGTGATGATGAACATGGTTACACCATACCTACAGATGATGTAATTGAGGATGAATGAGGTGATCTGCTTGTTGGTGACTTGGGTGAGTGGAATGACTTCAATCCACTTTGTGAAGTATTTTGTGGCGGTAATGATAAATTTATGACCGTTGGATGAAGATGGATGGATTTTACCCACAAGGTCAAGTCCCCATTGACAAAAGGGCCATGGTGTTGTGATAGGTTGTAATTCCTGTGTTGAGGCATGTATTAGATCTCCGTGAACTTGGCACTTGTTGCACTTTTTGACAAAGTAGTAGGAGTCTTTTTCCATGGAGGGCCAATAGTATCCGACTCACATGATTTTCTTTGCTAGTGAAGGACTGCTTGATTGAGCCCCACAAATTCCTTCATGTATCTCTTCCAAGGCTTTTGTTATCTCATCTTGTTCCAAACATCAAAGGAGAGTACCATCAAGACTTCACCTATATAGGGTTTTGGCAATGATGGTGTATCGAGTGGTTTGGTGGATAAAGGTTTTTCGTTGGTTGTTTGATTGGTTAGGGGGAAGTGTGTGGTTACGTAGGTAAGTGAAAAAATCACCATACCATGGGGAGTCAGAACTGACAAGGCGACATATCATTTCAAATTTAGGGATATCATAAGCGGGGATCCAAAGCTATTCTACCAAGAACTCATAACTTGTTGAATTTTGTGGAAGATCTAGGAGAGATGCAATTGTAGCCATTGCATCGAAAACTTGATTATGATCTCTTGGTACTTGCTCAAATATGATAGTTGTAAATGATTCTTTGAAAATATCCACCATCCTTTTGTACGACATGAGCTTATCATCCTTTGTTTGGTATTCATCAGTGACTTGTCAGATGACCAGCTGGGAATCTCCATATACTTGTAGCTCTTTTAAATTCCATTGTATGGCCAATCTGAGTCTTGTGATCTAGGCCTCATATTCTGCTATATTATTTGTGCATGGGAAAGTGAGTCTGTATGACTTTGGGATGTTGTCCCCTTGAGGTGTGATAAAAAGAATACCTACCTCGGAGCCATGTCTGGTAGATGAGCCATTAAAATATAGATTCCAGGGTTGTGTAGCTGTAATCATGAAAATTTCTTCATCTAGAAATTTGGAAATAAGAGGATGGTTGCCTTTGAGTGGTGCATCAGCCAATTGATTTGCAATAACCTGTCCCTTGATAGCTTTGTGTTCCACATACTCAATATCAAATTCACTCAAGATCATAACCCATTTGGCCAAGTGGCCTGTGAATGCTGCCTTGTTGAGTAGGTACTTGAGTGGATCTATCTTGGCAATAAGTTGTACCTTGTGTGTCAACATGTAGTGCCTTAATTTGGTGGTTGCCAAGATAACTACTAGGCAAGCTCTCTCAATAGGTGTGCAATTGAGTTCATAGCCTACCAGTGTTTGAGAGATGTAGTAGACTGCACATTCTTTTCCTTCCGCATTATGTTGTGCCAGCAGTAATCCTAATGCTATGTTTGTAGCTGAAATGTATAACAATAGAGGTCTGCTTGGATCTAGTGGAATCAACAGTGGTGTATTCATTAGGTAGTATTTAAGCATTTGGAATGCTTGCTAACATTTTGCATCCCATTGAAAGAGGATATTTTTGTGTAACAGATGGGTGAAGGGATGACATTTATCGGCCAATTGTGCAATGAATCACCGAATGGATTGTAGCCACCCTTGTAATGTCCTCAACTGACTGATATTCTTTGGAGGTGGCATGTCCATGATTGCCTTGACTTTCATAGGATCTACCTCAATTCCTTTACTTGAGACAATGTATCCTAAAAGCTTCTCAAAATTTACTCCAAAGACACATTTTTTTGGATTGAGACGGACGTGGTATTGTTCTAATCTGTTGAATATTTTATCTAGTACTGCAAGATGACCCTCTCTTGTTAATGATTTAGCTAGTAAATCATCTACATAATCTTCCATTATGGTGTGCATCATGTCGTGGAAGATAGTAGTCATGACTCTTTGATATGTTGCCCCTGCATTCTTTAGACCAAATGGCATTACATTCCAACAGTATGTTCCCCATGGACATATGAAAGCAATTTTGTGTTGATCCTCTGGAGCAATTTTAATCAGGTTGTATCCTGAAAAATCCATCCATAAGAGAAAGCATTGCATGACTTGTTGTTAGATCTACAATCATGTCAATGTTTGGTAAGGGAAAGTCATCTTTAGGATATGCCTTGTTTAAATCCATGAAATCCATACAGATACAAATGCCCCCATTAGGTTTACCAATAGGTACATTATTGGAGATCCACTCTGCATAATCAATTGGTCTGATGAAACCGACATCCAAGAGCTTTTTAAGTTCAACCTTGACAAGAACGAAAATATGTGGGTGCATCTTTCTAAGCTTTTGTTTGATAGGTTTAGCTCCCTTTTCTATAGTTACGTGATGCATGACCAAATCTGGATCTAAGTCGGGCATGTCTTCATAAGACCATGCAAAGTTGATTTGGCACTTCTAGAAGAATTCCACAAATTTTGGCTTTTCTTCCGGAGTTAATAGAGATGCCAAATGTATTTTGTGAGCAGTCTCAGGGGTCCCCACACTGAATTCTTTTGCTTCTTCTATTAGGATGGTTGATCTCTCCTGATTTGTACTAAAGGGGAGGATGTCAAACCTTTCATCCTCACGTGCCTCAGAGAGGTTTTCACCTTTGGATACACTCTTTGTTTTTACTCTTTTGGGATCAAAAAGTACCACGGTGTGGTTTTCACTAGAAGATCCATGCTTTATTGTAATATTTTTGCAGCTGAAAGGTTTGGCATCTACCCCAAAGTATGTTGCACTATTAAGTTCAATGGCAAACCAAACTTTATAATCCTTGCTTGGTATGTTATCCCGTAATTCTAGAAAGTCTATGAGCACCTCATCGTTTTGAAAATGGTCAAGGCATTGGGGATTTGGTTGGTTCCATTCAATGAGTTCGGGATGAATGATAGGCATTACTTGATCAATTAAGTTAAGTTCATAGGAGGCATCAGTGAGGGTTAATATGGAGGCGTGAAGTTCCTCGATGGTACTCTCCTTGTCAGATTCGGGTGCAGGATTCGATGTAGGGCCTGTGGAAGTTTCTTCTAGCTCAGGAACCAAAAATATTTTAATCCATGCTTCTCCATAAACTGGTATATCCTTAGGAGGTGGAGGAGGTGATGTTGCTTCCTCGTCTGAAGTATTTAAATATATTGAATCCCATTCCCACTCATGTGAGTCTGTCTCATAATCACTCTCTAGCATCCGATTACTGTACAAAGCCGGGATGTCATTTGAATTGAGAAGTGCATTAGTTACTAGATTATGTACTTTTGGAGGTGGGATTACTGGTTTTGCTGGTGTTGCTAGTGTTGTTGGTGGGGTCGCTGGTGCTGTAGATATAGTCAAGGATTGTATCCTAGGAGTAATTGGTTGATGCATAGATTTGTTGGGTTTTCCTTTGAATCTAAGCTTAGGAAGAGATTCTCTTTGAAAACCTACTCCAATTTTATCTATTGGTTTTAACCTAGGTTGTAAGGGCTCTTGTTGTCCTTGCTTGCAAGGTCCCAAAGAACTATGACCATCATAGCCCATTATTTGCATTATAGTGAAGCCTTTGCCATATTTGTCGATGGGGAGATTAGCCTTCAGGCTTTCTTTATTGGGAGGGTCTGTGTAGATCCATTCTGCCACGTCTTCATCCATGGTTTCCTCCTCTTGACTTTTACCAGGGGTGAATTATGCCAAAGTGCAAGTTCTTTTGGCTAGTGGTGTTTGAAGTGAACCTTGGGGTTTGCCATGAGTTCTAGGGGATGAGTAACTGCCCAACACAAAAGAGTTGGCTATGATTATATTCATCGGGACCTTCCTCAGCCATTTTCAATTTCTCCTATTTTGGTGTAGGGGTTGTTAAGCTGGAAAGAGAGGCTAGATTAACATATGATAAGGAAGGGATAGCTTCCCTATTGTTAGTGTTGGCTTGATGATAATTGTAATGTATTCATCATTTGTTGTCATTGATGAAACACTCACACACACATATGATTATATTGACTACCGATGTAACTTCAAATTATTTACACTGTCAACTGGTATACTTAGTGGTTAATCACTAACCGGTACTCTGTGTTAACCAGTATATGCATAAGAGACAACCTTTGGTTATACTAAGTCGACATCAAGATGGAGATCAAGATGGAGGTCAAGTGAAGATTCAAGAACAATGGTTCATATGTTTTATTCAAACCGGTATAAATTGTTCCAATTGGTACTTTTTAGTTTTTGTGATGAGTTACCAACACCAACTACTTGGAGGCAACTTTTGTGATGAGTAATGGTCACTTGACTAGATACACTGCTCCTAGGAAATTGTGTTTTGATTTCCTTGGATTGACATAAGATTTGAATGTCTATTTAAAGACAGCTTAGTGAATCATTTGAGAGAGATGTTATGAGAATGATGTATGCATGAAGAGAAAAAGTTTTGTAAAAGAGTGATAAGTGTGAAGATAAAGAGTGTGTTGAAGACCAGTGTTGAATATGATTAGAAGGATTTGATCAAGCAAGTATTGTGCTACTCAAAACAGATCAAACCATTCTTGTTGTTTTCTAACCATTACAACAGAATCAAAATCCCTTAACCGGGTAAGCTCTAACAAGATTCGACTATGAATAAATCCTTTAACAGGGTGATCCATTAATTTGGATTTTTAAATCCTCCAACGAGGTTACTCCTAATAGGGTACTACCTTTAACAGGGTACAAGGTTTTAATCAAGCTTTGGGATCTCTAACAAGATTCACTCCTAACAGAGCACTTTGTAGACCTTAACTAGTTAGTTATCTATTACTGCAAATAGTTAACTTGTGAGTTCTATCTCACCGTGGTTTTTACCTATTTGGGTTTTCCACGTACAAACACTTGTGTTATGGTGGATGCTTTACTTTTTGTGAATGTTGTTATATCATTTTGGATTACATGCATTGTGTTCATAAGCACTGTTAAGTTCATCTACCGGTTAGTGTTTGAAGTAGTTTGGTTTTTGGTATCACTAATTCACCCCCCCTCTCAATGATTTTCAAGTCGATCAATTGGTATCAGAGCCTAACTTCTTTGAAGCTTAACCACTTAGAAGGGAGCCTTGAAACCACCATGGGGGACATGAGCTACTTTGAGATGGCAAGAGAGCTAGAAGCTAGCTGAGATGAACTTGAATCCCTTAGGGTCAAACTGAAGGTTTCTCAAGCCAAAAGGAGAGAGTTAACTGATAACAGTTCTTCAGATGAAGCCAATATTGATGCTTTAGCAGAGGAAGTTGAAAATTTAAACGATGAGAAACTAAATCTGAGGAGAGAGCTAGAAAGTCTTACTATCTGCATGAGTTAGGACCTAGAAGCCAGAAGAGCTGCTGAAGATCTTATCAGAGAAAGAGATCAAGAGATTATTAAGATCAAGCAGGAAAAAGACACTATGTATGAGAATCTGATTGCTGAAAGAGAAGAAAAGGAGAACCTGTAGCTAGATCTTGAACTTGCATCATCTCTAAAAGAGAACCTATCTAAACATAATGAAGATCTCACAAAATAGCTTACTGAAGCCAAACAGAAATTGGTGAAGTTCAGCAGAAGTTCCACTATGCTGGAAGAACAAATTCAATCACAAAGAATGAAGGGTGATATCTCTGGACTTGGTTTTCACACAATTGAAAAAGATGAATCCTTTGGTACAAAGAGAAACAATCCTAAGAACAAATATATTCCTAAGATCAACAAGCCTACCGGTAAGAAGGTCTTTAAACCTATTTGTTTTGTTTGCCATAAACCTGGTCATACTACAAATGTTTGTAGAGACAAACCTAACATAAATGCAAGTTACAATACTAATGCTAGGTATGTGTCCAAGAAATTTGAAGGTCATTTCTTCACATGCAGAATGTATGGACATATATCTGTTGAGTGCAGATATGGAGCAAACAATCCTGTACCACACATGCATCCAAGACCAAATGGTGATCAGATGAGGAAATTTAACAACCGGGTAAACCTGAACTAGCAAAGAACCTACGACAACCAGTTTAGTCCATTCGAGATGGAAAAGGTAACAAATGTTATTTGCACTATCTATAATAACATTGGTCATGTGGGTATGAACTGTAGAAGAAGAATAGGAAGAGGAAATGCAGGACCTTGGAGATCATCTAGTATGGCCTGTTATCACTATAACAAACCGGGGCACTTAGCAAAATTTTGTAGATACAGAAACAAGAAACCGGTCAACTCTTCTAAAGATCGGAAAGGAAAGCAGAAAGTTGATGTTGAAGAAACCAGAGAGGAAATGAAGAGAACCCAGTGAAGAGACACTCATCTGGAGAAGAAACTGTTCCTTCACCTAGTGAAGAGAACCCTACACTGGTGACTTAAGCCTTTTTAATATGGCTAAGGGGAGCTTAATGGTTAAATTACCTCCATACCCCTTGTGAAAAATGAGCGGGAAAATAATTTTGAAACATGAAAGTTTGGTAACTTTTTGTCAATATGTTATCAATCGGTTTTCCCCTTGAGTGGTGAAATTAGGGTTTGTAACCCTAAAGCGGGAGAGCATTTAATACAGTAGGTAAAAAGGATAAAATCAAGTTTTACTTCGTCATTTTTACCCTAACTCATTCAAGAAAGAAATTTGAAGCCCTTGCAGAGTTGAGAAAGATTATATTGTTGATAACTGTCGAATTGTTTCGTGATTTGTGGGACTAAGTTGAATTGAAGGACTACAGAAGGTCGAACTGGTGTGCACTTGGGCATTTCAACCAATAGAAGGGGCAATGTGCATGAAACAAGGTATTTCTTCGAATATACTACTTTGAATCTTTCTCATCTAGAATGTCATCTACTTCAAAATCTGTAGAGAGGTTAATGATCACTTCTGAGCCTATGAAAGCTCTAAAGGCAGATAAGATTGTGCCATATAATGCTTTGTCACAAGTTCCGAGCGGAGTTTTGGTCAAAGGTTATTTGTCTAGTTATATTGACTGCAAGTTAGAAGACTTAGGGTCTCTATACATCTACACATAGTTGAAATCACTTTGCGATAAGAATGGCAAGATTAAGGCACAATATGCTAGGGTTTTCGAAAAGGGTTTTCATAATGCCTCTTATTTTCTTGATGATTTCAAAGAAGCACATATCAGAATAATTCTGAGTAGAGTTCATGGAGAAAACATGTACGTGGAAAGAACTCACACAATTACAAAGGAAGCCATTCAAGCTGTAACTGGTTATTTCTCAACCGGTGAAGTACCTGAGTTGAGAAATTTTTTAAAGGATATTGTCTTTGACTTAACCGGTTCTACATCTGATGGGCGTGCTTTTTCCGTCAACAACATTAAGGACCCTTCAGTAAAATTAGCAGCAATGGTGATAGGCTACCGAGTATTTTGCTCCAGTAGACTTAATAGTGTTCCATCTGTAATAGTCCATACAACTCACATAATGATTGTGGATAATGCAAATTATGATCTCTGTGAAGCTATCAGAAGACAACTATTTTTGAATTTACAATCTATCAAGAAGGATAGCAGTTTGAAATTCAAGTTTGGTTAGCTATTAGTCGGTCTATTCTTTTACTTTCAAAACTTTCTACCAGGGATTGGAGACATTGAGTGGTCAAAGGACTCACCGGTCTCGGCTCAAATCAAGAACAATATCAAGGCTGTAAAGAATACTTTCCATGCTTCCCTAAATAAGTATTTCAATGAGTTCCAAAAGAAAATGAGTATGAGAATGAGACTACTAGAAGAAGCGGTAAAACACTTTGAGAAGGACATAATCTTCACCATTACCACTAACTTTTGCCTAATGCAAGCTATTGAGCCAAGAGAGGAAGAAATGGAAGACATGAGTTATGAAGTTAACTATGATCTACTGGTCGGTTATGCTAACACTCTATTGGCATCACCTATAGCCAAAAATAAAGGAAAATTGGACATTGTAGCAGTCCAAGATGCACCTGCACAAACTGGTATTGTACCTATTAAAAGTGCAAGAGGAAAGAATAAAAAGACTGGTGAAGCATCTCCAGCAAAAAAGAGTACTAGGGTTACTAGGAGTGTCCTAACCAAAAAGGAACCAGAACCCAAAGTATATACTAAGAAGGCGACAAAGAAGCAAGGCAAGAAATTAATTTTGCAACTAGAGTCTGAGGGAACAGATTCTGATGAAGAACCAAAGATGGTTAAAGCAACTAGTAGAACATCCAAAAAGGCAAAGGTAGTGCCAAAGGCAACTAAACCTGTTAATATATCTACTTACAAACCTGACACAGTTTTTGAGAGAACAATGAAAACACTAGGGAGGAATAGGTTTGACAATGTCAAAGAATATTTTGATTCTTTCACTGAAGATGAGAAGAAGCAAGTCATTCAATAGGTAATCACTTATTTTGGTCATTACAATAGATTTCCGCATGATTTGGAAAAGGATATTTCAATCTCTTTGTATAATATTCTTTTAGATAAATGGGAGGAAGTTGTTCAATTGGAAAAAGAAATTATTGATGAAATATTTTTACAATATTTTCCCAATTTATCTATGGATGGAATTAGTGCTTTAGTTGATCAGTACAGTACAAAGCACATTTTTCTTTTAAAGGAGGAAGATTGAAACTTCTTAATGGAAAAAGGGCAATTATAGAGTCTAAGACACATCAGATAGCCTGTGAAATCAAAAAGAGGGAAGAACTCATCCATTCTTCTAAAAATGAGGCTAATGTTACTGATGATGTTACTCTACCAGAAATGGATGAAGAGGAGATTATTCAACCTGATGAGGTCTATCCCCTCAAGAAAAAGGATGATTCCATTATACTTGTTGATGATGATGTTCAGAACACAGTGGACCTATCTAGAGACATCATTGCACCAAATATGGAGCCCCCAGCAATCACTGATGTACAGGTTACACTAGTTGAGCAACCGGTAACTCAACTAAAAGTGGACAATCCATTGGCAACCGGTCAACCGGAGAAACCCCAATCTCCATCGGTCATTCAGGAAATTCAGAAGGAGCCTGTTGAAAATATTGCCACATAGTCACCTGAAAAGGAAATACAGAAGAATACTAAGAGATTAATCATTAAGGTCGTATCCTCTGAACCAAAAAACAAAAAAAAATCAATGAGGATGATGATGATTCCTTGAGTATTTCAGGAACCATTGATGTGGACAGTATGAGCACCTCTGAAATCAAGAAGATTGCTAATGTTATGCAATCTAGAGCACATAAGAAGAGACTGAAAGAGGAAAAGATTGAAGCAGAGACAATTCAGATTGCAGTAGAAATTTTGTCTGGTCTACTATCAGAAACATCTATAGCACATCTTTCTACACCCATTCACAAACTTGGTTAGTTAGTTGTAGATGCATCTGATCAAATCAAGTCACTAGAAGATTCTACTGAACTATATGCTGAAAAGAGCCATAAGAAGAAATATGGAGAAAAACTGGCAAAGGATATTGAAAATGGAAAAATGGCTCTATCTCACAATAAAATTTTGTTGAGAAAAGCTATTGAAACATGAGGAAAGTATCTTGCCTCTACCTCCAATGTTACTTTCTTTTATTTTAACATTTCAAAAAGTCAAGTTGAAACAGAGCAAGAAATGGAACGGGTATGCAAGGCATATATCCTACTCCAGGATTGTTGGTATTCCAATTACATTGAGATATTGTTGGCATTTCAATAAGGATATTGAGAAGGTTGTTGATGATTATGGATATAACTGATTAAGGATGTTTACTGTCTTAATAATATTATTTTGTCATTGATGTCAAGAAATTGATTTTCTAACTCAGTGTGATGTTGCCATATCTTAAGAAGTATGATTTGATGAGTATAAAGATGTCGGTAAGTGACACAGAAAGAATGTGATGAATAAGGGGAGAAATAAATTATTCAATGGGCAACTATTACCGAGTTAGACAATGACGAGTTACACAATGATGAGATCATGTTGTTTAGATTGTTTTGATATTCTACATATGTTGTTGATTGTAAGGTTAATACTATACCATGTTACCGAGCAAAGAACCTAGTCGGTAAACCCTAAGGTTATCGATATTGGTTAATGAAGACAGAACGTCTACCGAGTGAAGTTTAGTATTTACCGAGTAACAACCAAGCTGTAACAGAACGCATTGGATGAATACAAGCAATATTTAATGAAGGATGCTGATGAGCTAGAGATGATTAAATGATTGGTATGTCGTACATAAAGTTTGTTAAGAATCTACGGCAAGGAAAATACAAGAGGAAGATCTACAACACAGATTGAATCGCAATAACCTAGCACAAGTTCCAAGGAAGGATTGCAAGTTCCAAGGCAAGGTAAAATGTTTTTTAGATCGAAGGATACATTGAACCTTATCAAGTTTGAAGATATGATGGCTATGATTGATCATGGGAAATGTGATCAAGGAGATTAAGCGGTTAGCAGATTGTTTATAAATAAGGAACTATTGATAAACAATGTATGCGGGCAAGTGTAAGCACAAGGATGCTACATAGTGATTACCGAGCACAAAACCTTGAAGATCTGTTTGAATAACAGAGTAGGGAGCCCAGCAGAGGGACAAGATAAGTCCTATGACTTGATTGTATTGAGCAAATAAGAATTTTCTTTAGCATTTTAGATGTGAAGTTGCAGATATATTTTTATTACTGTTATTTTGTAAAGTGACAAAAAATCTCTTAACCGAGTGGACTTAATAGTCTTCTTTGTAAATCCTCTAGAAAGGTGACATTCTGATTGAGTGTTTGAAATCCTTTGACAAGGTCACTTCTAACAAAGTGAAGATCCTAACAGATTTGAGGGAAATCCCTTAATCGGGTCACATCTAGCAATGTGTTTGTAATCTTTTACAGGATTTGCTTTTAACCGAGCATACTCTAGAAGAGTATATTTCTTAGTGGGTCCAAAATCCCACAGTGATTTTTCCCTATTTGGGTTTCCACGTTAAATCTGGTGTTATATGTTTTATGATGATTATGTGTTTATGAGTTTGCATGTTTTACAGTTTTTCTGATAAGGCTACCGAGGTTGAATCTGTTGATTTTATGGGAGATTAAGTTTGTATGATTCACCCCCCCCTCTCATCTTATTTACAATCTATATCAGAGATTAACAATTGGTATCAGAGCTTTGGACTCTAAGGAAAAGTTTAAAGGCACTTGAGGCAAAGATCCAAAGATGTATAAGAGGGATGCACCAAAGCTGAACAAGTCAAGTTTCTCTACATGGCAGAAAAGGATGAAGTTGCACCTATCAGGAATTGGAGAATATGTTGTATATTATCTAGAGAATGATTTCATTACACCTAGCACCTATCCATTGAGAATGGAAGAGATAAAGGCAAAGAAAGAACATATTCAAGCAATGATTGAAATAACATTTGCATTGACTGACTCGGAGTTCAATGATCTAGAAGGATGTATTAATGCTAAAGCAATGTGGGACAAACTCATATCTGTGTATGGTGGTGATGAACATGTTCAAAGAGCAAAAGTGGATAGTCTAAGAGGACAACTTGAATCTATGAGAATGAATGAAGGTGAGAACATAACCCAATGTAGTACAATGTTAAAGGAGATTGTCAATCAAATCAAAGAAGCAGGAGGAACTATTGAAGAAAAGGATGTAACAAGTAAGTTGCTGAGAACCCTTCTACCTGCTTATGCCATTCGAGTCTCTGCAATCAATGAATTAAGGTTTGTACCTAACATGCCAATTTCTTTGGATGCTACTATTGGTAAGCTACATGCATTTGAGTTAAGTAATTTTGATAACAGTGGGTCTTCGGTAAATAAAGTTGAATCTGCATTCAGTTCTTTTCATATTGATGAATCTGATGACTACAATGATAGAAAGTATAAGTACTCTAAAGGAAATCACAGTGGATCAAGTGAAAGATTTCACAAAAATATGGAAGAAGTACATAAACTATATGAGGAAATTAGAAAGCAAGAAGAGTTTGAAGCACTATTAGCTAGAAGGTTACCGAGAGGCAAAGGTAAGTATAAAGGAAAGCTACCTTTGAAATGTTTCAATTGTGATAAGATAGGACATATGGCTTCTAACTGTCCTGACAAAGATTCTACTGAAAAGAGAGATTACTGAGATGATAGACAAAAAGATAATCATTACAGAGGACACCGAGACTTCAGAAGGAGAGATAGAAAGACATGCCTAATAGTTGATGAGGAATCCAATGATGATAAATCTGATGAAACTGAAATAGAGGAAGTTGTTTATGTGGCTATCGAAGATGGATCAAATGAAGAAAGGTATGAAAAAAAAAGCTTTAATAGCTCATATAAATACTAATGATTCTTTGATCAGAGATAGTGGATGCTCACATCACATGACAGCTGATAAACACAAGTTTGTTAAATTAGAAGATTATGATGGAGGCTATGTAAGATTTGGTAATGATGTACCATGTCCAGTAAGAGGTAAAGGATCCATAAAACTTCTTGACAATGCTAAATGTAATGATGTTTATTGGGTTGAAGGTTTGAAATACAATTTGTTGAGTGTAGCATAGCTAAACAATACAAGATACCAAATAGAATTTCAGAAGGGAATTGTCAAAGTTCATGACAAGCATGGAAAGTTAGCTACTATCGGGACACAAACAAGAGGTAATACATTTCATCTTGACTCAACTCGGAACAATTGTCTGTATGCTAAGATAGAAGATACCTGGTTATGGCATAAAAGGTTTTGTCATGTAAATTTTGATAATCTGATCAAAATAAGTAAGAAGCACCGAGTAAGAGGTCTATCGAGTTTGGAAAAACCTGAGAATGCTATGTGCCGAGGATGCCAGATGGGTAAAATGACTAGATCAAGCTTTACAAGTAAGTCCTACACTTCTAAGGGAATTTTAGATCTAGTGCACATTGATATTTGTGGTCCTATGAAAGTTCAAAGTTATTATGGTGATAAATATTTCATATTATTTGTGGATGATTACTCAAGGATGATGTCAGTCATGTTTTTAAAAGAAAAATCAGAAGCTTTTCAAATGTTCAAAGGGTATAAGGCAAGAGTTAAAAATGAAATAGGAAGACAACTAAAATGTCTTAGATCTGATAGAGGAAGAGAGTTTACTTTTGATGAATTTAACTTATACTGCAATGATCATGGTATAAAGAGACAAGTATCTACACAAAGAACTCCACAACAGAATGGGATAGCTAAAAGGAGGAACCGATCTATTGTAGATTGTGCAAGAACCCTGATGATAGAAAAGAGGGTACCACAAACATTTTGGAGAGAAGAAATACGCACAGGAGTGTACACCTTGAACCGAGTACAACTAAAGAAAGGAACCTTGAAGACACCGTATGAAATCTAGTATGAATAAAAACCTAATGTAAGTTACTTTAAAATCTTTGGAAGTAGATGCTATGTTCACAAAGATGATAGAAATGGAAAGTTTGATCAGAAAAGTGAAGAAGGAACATTTCTTGGTTATTCTTATAGAAGCAAAGCATTTAAATGTTTGATCAAATCATCTAACAAAATAGCAGAAAGTGCAAATGTGAAAATTGATGAATTTGCAGAAAGAAATGATGAAGGGAATTCCAAGGAACCAGAAGATTATGAAGGATTTGTATATGTTCAACCAAGAAGTCCTACCGAGAAAATTGCAGAAGGAAATGAAGAGAATATCCAGTTATCGAGTGATTAAGAAGATCATACAGAGCCTACCGAGCCTGTATTAGCCAAGTATGTCAGAAGAAATCATGCATCAAGTCAGATTATAGGAAATAAGGATGATCCAATGATGACAAGGAACAAATTGAGACAGAACACATGTCTGATATCTGAATTTGAATCGAGAATAGTGAAAGAGGCATTTAACAGTGAAAATTGGATAAATGCTATGACATAAGAGATTGATCAAATTAAGAAGAATGACACATGGACACTGGTCCCAAGACCGAAGGACAAAAATGTAATCGATACAAAGTGGATTTTCAGAAACAAGCTAAATGAAAAAGGAGAGGTCATTCGGAATAAAGCAAGACTAGTTTGCAAAGGTTATGCTCAAGAAGAAGGAATAGATTATGGTGAGACTTTTGCACCTATGGCAAGACTTGAAGGAGTAAGAACATTGTTGGCATATGCTGCTTACAATAATTTCAAGATATATCAAATGGATGTCAAATCTGCATTTCTGAATGGTATACTAGAAGAAGAAGTTTTTATTGAACAACCTGAAGGATTTGTTGAAGAAGAGAATAAAGATCAGGTATGTAAATTGAACAAAGCATTATATCATCTGAAACAAGCACCTAAAGCATGGTATGAGAGATTGCATTCTTATTTAATCAAGATTGGTTTTATAAGAACTAGTGAAAATAGTAACATGTATATGAAGCATGATGAGGACAATAGGATACTGATCTCAACCATATTTGTTGATGATATTATTTTTTGTGGAAACGACTCTTTATGCAAGAACTTCGGAAGTGAAATGTGCAAAGAATTTGAGATGTCATTAATTAGTGAGATAAAGTATTTTATAGGTTTACAGATACTGCAAATGGAAAATGAGATTTTCATTACTCAATCCAAGTATATAAAGGAAATCTTGAAGAAATTTGGGATGGAGGATTCTAAACCTGTAAGTACTCCTATGACTACCAACTGTAAACTATCAAAGAATGATGAATGCTTTAATGGTGATTTGATTTGTAGAATTCACAGCTTTATCAGAATATACCAATTGTGTAATAGTGCTTAATGTGCAAATGTTTAGACCTACTCCTCCATCTATCAGGACTCTTTTTATTCGATGTTTATGTATGAAGGCTTCAATGTGTAATGGCGCATTATGTGGCTGACTTACGGAGGCGTCATCGGCTTCTGTGAAAGTAAGTGAATGTGGAATGGAAAGGTATCCCACCATGGCTTGAAACTGGTCCACGTTCAGATCAGTAGGAACAGCAGTATCTCTCAATATTTTGTCAAGAATGGCTTTATGTGCGGGAGATATGCGTAGGAGCTCAATAATGGAGATGAGCGCGGGTGTCTTCCCTAATTGTTCTACAAGGTCATACTTAGGTTTGGTTGATGAAGGAGCAGTGTTTTTAGTTGGAGCACCTTGCAAAGTGATTTTACCTTGATGGGTTGTAACATGACATTCAAAGGTAGGTTCAGAAGAAGATCCAACACCTTTTAGGACAATCCTAGGTCTCCGGGTAGAATTCTCAGACGCTTTGTTCTTGATGATAATGGTAGAGACATAATTGTCCATCGAGATGTGATTGATGGTTGAATCATAGTTGTAAGATGCTCTGGTATAGTTGGTTTGATCCTCTGTGGCTTTAGCTTTTCCCTTGTCATGTTTTGGGAATGGTTCCTTAAACATTTCATGTTCTTGATTAGACGAATGTCCCTCAATCTCAATGTCACCTCTATCAATGAGATCTTGTATGATGTTCTTCAGTCGATGACAATTTCCTATCTTATGACCCTTGCTCTTATGAAATTCACAATATTCATCATCATTCCACCAATTTGGTTTAACCTTTGGTTCATATGGAGGAAAATCTGGAACTGTGATTACCTTGTTTGCCACAAGCTTCTTGAAAACTGACTCAAGTGGTTCTCCCAATGGAGTGTACTTCCTTCGTGATCTGGAAGTTGTTTGAGTATTCACTTGATTGTTTCTAGAACTTGATCCTGAAAAGATGACTTTGGGTCACACTGTGTTGGCATCAACAACACCATCATTGACTGTGTTCTTGTTTTTATTCCAAAATCTTGGCTTGTCTTTTCCTTTAAAGTCATCTTTGTTTTCCTTGAATATCTTAATGACTCCTTGTTCAATTAGGACTTTTTCTATCGCTAAGCCTTTTTCAATGACATCCTTGAAGGTAGACAAACAAGCTTTCCTTAGATCATAGCCAATGTCTTTGTTAACATTTAGTGTGAACATTTCTACCATTTGTTTTTGTGGAATTTCACAAGAGCATCTGCTGGCTAGATTTCTCCATCTTTGTAAGAAAGATGCAAAAGACTCTTCCTCTTTTTGCTTGGTGTTGCACAAAGTAGTGACTGATATGTCTGTCTCTATATTGTAGGAGAAATGTTGGATAAATGCCTCTGCTAAGTCACCCCATGACTTAATTCCAGGTGGTAGTTGGGAGAACCATTCCATAGCTTGATCACCTAAGCTTTGTGGGAATAATCTCATCAAATATGTCTCTTCTGCTGCTATCTCAATGCAAGCTGTGAAAAACTGTCTTATGTGTGCCTTAGGATCCCCTTTTCCTCTATACCTATCAAACTTAGGTGTCACAAAGTGTGTAGGAAATGGAGGCATTGGAATGTTCTTGTCAAATGGATAAGGACATATGTCTCTCATTGTGTATGTTGGCTTTGGTGTATTTATGTCCTCCATTTTCTTTTGTAAGTCCTTGATTTGTTGCTCCAAATTGCTCTTAGGTGGAGATCGACTTCTTGGATCATATCCTATGTTTGAGGTACCCATTGGAGGAGGAGCATGTTGCATATATGGATGATATTGATCATACACATGTTCATATGGAGGAGGTCTGTAATGATGCTGCGTATATGGACCACTTGGTATAGATTCATGTTGAGGAACACCATATCTATTTTGCGCATGTATACCATACTCTGCAGCCCTGTCATGTTCTAATGTGTTGCCCCCAAATTTGACACGGGGTTTCCTTGTGTCCAAATTTTGAGCATGCCTTTGAATATCCACTTGCTTTGGTGGTTGATACTTAGCATTGATATGTGATTGAGCATATTTCTCTCCATAAGATTTCCATAATGGTCTGTGAAGGTAAGTATCATATGTTTGACCATGTGTATATGGGACCTCTGGTTTTTGAAGCAAAGCTGATGGTGATTCAGGTACCATATGTGGTCCTCTATTTCCTCCACTATTAGGTCTCCTTTGATCCATGTTGGAGAGAGGTTATTGCAAAGGTCGATTTTCCATTATTTGAGATATGTCAAAATCATGAGGTATCTTGGCTCCACTTTGTGCCATCATTTGTAAGAAGTATTGTCTATCCCTCCTCATTATTTCCTCCACCAATCGATTGAAATGGGGATTCATAATGGATTCTTCCACATCTGCTGAATGTACTAAAAAGTTGTCCATATTGTCATTATGTGTAGCATTGTTGTTTGTAGTGTCCATGTTCTCAACATTTGGAATGTTTCTATAGGCATCCATGTCCGGTAATGTAGTATGATCAGAATTGAAAAAGATATCATTGTCATACTCATAAGAACTCATGTTTGCGAACTCTTGAGCCTCTTGAGTTTCTCTCCTAGATTTTTGAAGATGGGTTTCAACCATGAACTAGGTATTGACCAAGATGTGTGAGACTAGATGAAAATGGAAAGAGTATGGAAGACCAAGAGTTGGATGGAATGTAAGTGAATCTAAAGTGTACTTGCAATGTCCAAAGTGTAAGACCAAGTATGTATGTAGTAGAGTAGGTGTGACTTCCAAAGAGAGGATAGTTTCTCTTGATGAGGTAAGTTGACCTTGACTCTAAGTAAGACCAAATGAGACCCAAAGGTAAGAAACCTTGATGAGGGACCACTTAGCAAAGTGTTGTTGTATGTAGTGTGTTGACAAAGTATAGTGAGGACAAGCAAGTGACCTTTTGACTCAAGTTTAGACAAGTGTGAATGTAAAGTGAGATGTGAAGCAATGATGGATTTTGTGAGACCCAAAGATAGGTTGAATGCTAAATGAAACCCTGGAAAAATGACCTAGGAAGCTCAAGAATTCTGAAATTGACTGTGTTTGTTTGCTGGACTGTAACAATTTTTCAATTCTGAACACAGACGCGCCTGTATACTTCACAGACGCGTTTCTGAGATTTTTTTGCAAAGTGTAATGTTGACTGTTGGAACACAGATGCGATTATGCCCTTCATAGATGCGGTTATACCACACAGACGCTATTATGTCCGACACAGACGCGTTTCTGTAAAATTTGTGCAATTTTTTCCAATCTGTGAAGTCGTTTTGTTGTGACCAAATCTGACTGTTTGACTGTTTTTTCGTGACAAGAGGACACAGTGTTGATAAAGACCCAATGTTTGCAAGTGTCTAGACCCAAAAATGACTCCAAGAAAAGTGTGTTGTTTGATGTAAAAATGTTTTGCATACACTTGAAGACACAAAAGACATAATGTTTTGCTGTTTGGTCTTGAATGTTTTGAATGTTTAAAATAAGTCAAGCACAATTCTTATGGCTGGCCACGACAATAGTTGTTGATCCCACATGGGGTTTTACCCCCGAGGCTATGCTATTCAGAGCGGATACTTAGATGCTTGACCTCATTGGCTCCACCCTCGGCACTCACTTCTCGGGTCAGCCAAGCATCAGTGCCCACGAAAACTCCCCGTGGCGAACTTTGTATCTCTACTAAGAACTGTATGTGTGTGGGCCGCTACCAGAGGTCCTACCTCCTGCCCCAACAACTAGAAGGATTTGGGCTTCTAAAACAAAAAGGTTCTAGTAAGGGCATCCGCTCATGTGGCCATACATGCGACACTTTCAGCTTTGTAAATACAGAAGGCTCCTAGCCGGTAGGGGTTACGCCCTACAACTGATCAAATAAATTTGATCAAACGGGTTTATGGGGAGACATAGTGTCGGTATGAACTAATCATCACACGTTATTCATAGTTTTCACCATGAATACATTTGTTTATAGTGGTTCGGAAGAGGTGGGTTTTCCTCGCTACCACTTGGGCCATTCTCTTTTCACTAGTAGTCCTAATGACCACACGGGAAGACAGGCCCTCTAAAGATTAAACAAAAAGAGCCTATTGCTCAAGACACAAAAGACAATGATTCAATTTTAGTGCACCAATTGAAGTGTTTGCTAGTCTAAGAAAACAAGGCACACAATAAAAATCCAAAAACCCTTGCCAAGGACCTGCAACAAAGAGTTGTTAGTAGTTTGGATTGTTTCAAATGATCACCCCTTCCTGCAAGCACACAAGTTAGGTAAATTTTAAACCCAAAAGACTTTGTGAAAATAGGGGCCTTCAACCAAACGATTTAGCTTTCAAGACAAGCTGCACCAATTTTGTTAGCTAGATCTAAAAATGTTAGCTCAAAATAAACCAGATCTGAAACCCTAAATGCAAAATCCGAAAACTGAATCAATAAAAAAAAAACCCAAAATTTGAAACTGGTGAACATAGACACGATTACCCTCAACACAGACGCGACTGGGTGACACAGACGCGGTTCTGTGAGACACAGACGCGACTACAGAACGCAGACGTGTCTTCTGGACACAGACACGGCTAAAAACAATGCAGACGCGACTTTCCTAGAACCTGCAAAATAAAATATTGCCAATAACACAGACGCGACTCTAGATGTCGTAGACGTGCCAGAAAATAAAAAACGCGATCCGAAAATACGCAGACGCGAAAATATCAAAATGCTGTCGAAAACGTCGGATCTGCAACTTCAAAATACAAAATCTGCGACAAGGATGTTAAATGCAAAAGGGACAAGAGTCCCACCGGGCGTGCCAAAATGTATATGGTGAAAATGGATAACAATAATAACAATATTGAAAGGCTAAATTAATTCAACCACAAAACCCTAGCCTAACAATAACAAAGATCCACCATAACATATGAAGATTACCTAAGACAATGCAAATCAAATGAAATCACAACGATTATACCATCACATGTCCAATAGGGTTTGGATCTCCATTCTTCCTATCTCCATTGATCTTGCTTGATATATTTGCTCTCAGATTTTATGTGTACAAGAGCTCAACAAAGAACGAAATGTGGTTGCTAGTAGAATCGTAGTGTAGTCAAGTGCATAAATTGATTCAATAGGATGCATGATTAGAATGCTTGATTAGGGTTTGATAATGAAGGAAGCATCTCCTTATATAGAAGACACAATATGAAATGGAGGGATAAGATTGAGAGATGTAAAAGGAGGTCGGCTATGATTAGAGGGTAGGTAAAGAAAATAATAAAATAATGAGAGGGGTATGTAGTGTATGAATTAAGAGATGAATGACATGTGTCATGGGTAGAAAAGGTTAATGAATTAAATAAATAAATAAAGATTTATTTAATTAATAGAAGAAGTGGGATTAATTTATTTGATTTAGGAAAAGGATAATTTAAATAAATAAATGTATTTATTTAAATGAGAAATAAGGCTAGAAGAGGATAAATGAATTAATTAAATAAATAAAGATTTATTTAATTAATAGAAGAATTAAGCTTAGATAATTAAATAAATAAAATATTTATTTAATTAGACATGACAATTTTAGGTGTCTACAATGGATATAACTGATTAAGGATGTTTACTGTCTTAATAATATTATTTTGTCATTGATGTCAAGAAATTGATTTTCTGACTCAGTATGATGTTGCCATATCTTAAGAAGTATGATTTGATGAGTATAAAGATGTCGGTAAGTGACACAGAAAGAATGTGATGAATAAGCCTGGAGAAATAAGTTATTCAATGGGCAACTATTACCGAGTTAGACAATGATGAGATCATGTTGTTTAGATTGTTTTGATATTCTACATATGTTGATGATTGTAAGGTTAATACTATACTGTTGATGATTGTAAGGTTAATACTATACTATGTTACCGAGCAAAGAACCTAGTTAGTAAACCCTAAGGAACCTAGTCGGTAAACCCTAAGGTTATCAATATTGGTTAATGAAGGCGGAACGTCTACCGAGTGAAGTTTAGTATTTACCGACTAACAATCGAGCTGTAACAGAATGCATTGGATGAATACAAGCAATATTTAATGAAGGATGCTGATGAGCTGGAGATGATTAAATGATTGGTATGTCGTGCATAAAGTTTGTTAAGAATCTATGGCAAGGAAAATACAAGAGGAAGATCTACAACACAGATTGAACCGCAATAACCTAGCACAAGTTCCAAGGAAGGAATGCAAGTTCCAAGGCAAGGTAAAATGTTTTTCAGATCGAAGGATACATTGAACCTAGTCAAGTTTGAAGATCTGATGTCTATGATTGATCATGGGAAATGTGATCAAGGAGATTAAGTGGTTAGCAGATTGTTTATAAATAAGGAGCTGTTGATAAACAATGTATGCGGGCAAGTGTAAGCACAAGGATGCTACATAGTGATTACCGAGCACAAAAGCTTGAAGATCTGTTTGAATAACAGAGTAGGGAGCCCAACAGAGGGACAAGATAAGTCCTATGACTTGATTGTATTGAGCAAACAAGAATCTGCTTTAACAAATTAGATGTGAAGTTGCAGATATATTTTTATTACTGTTATTTTGTAAAGTGACAGAAAATCTCTTAACCGAGTGGACTTAACAGTCTTATTTGTAAATCCTCTAGCAAGGTGAAATTCTGATTGAGTGTTTGAAATCCTTTGACAAGGTCACTTCTAACAAAGTGAAGATCCTAACAGATCTGAGGGAAATCCCTTAACCGGGTCACATCTAGCAATGTGTTTGTAATCTTTAACAGGATTTGATTTTAACCAAGCATACTCTAGAAGAGTATATTTCTTAGTGGGTCCGAAATCCCACAGTGGTTTTCCCTATTTGGGTTTCCATGTTAAATATGGTGTTATATGTTTTATGATGATTATGTGTTTATGAGTTTGCATGTTTTATAGTTTTTCTGATAAGGCTATCGAGGTTGAATCTATTGATTTTATGGAAGATTAAGTTTGTACGATTCACCCCCACCCCCCCCCCCCTCCTCTCATCTTATTTACAATCTGTATCAGAGATTAACAATACATTTCAAAAAGTCAAGTTGAAACAGAGCAAGAAATGGAACGGGTATGCAAGGCATATGTCCTACTCCAAGATTCCTAACATGCCTTTAACAAGTTTGTAGATGATTTGCATAACAGAGTGGACAACTATGATAATGAGAAGGCAAAGAGACTCCGGTCTCTTAAAGAACTCAAAAGTTTGCTCACATCACAAGTAGACATTCTTTAGAGAGTCTACTCCAATGCAGAAGCTATTCTTGCAACCTCTGACCCCTGCACACTGGACTCAATGGAAGAATTCCATTCACAGCTGATGTCTACATTTGAGTATACTGCGTACATACTGGAATCATGGGAAAATGCTTTGTCATAGATGAAGAAGAGCTTCAATGCTATTTTTATGAGATTAACTAATGCATGAATTTGTTTTTGAAAATTTATTGTTATATATGCTGAACACTTTGATACAACTTTTCTATATATATATATATATATATATATATATATATATATATATATATATATATATATATATATATATATATATATATATATATATTACCTTTTCAATTTGGCATTGTTGTCAAAGGGGGAGTAGAAATATGTATGTGTGTTTTTAAAATTTTTGTATTTATTCATGTATGAAGGGGGAGTATTAAGAAGGAGTATGAGTATATGTGTAAATTTGTTGTGTATGCACACTTAGCAGTATTACTATAAAATTTTCTAAGTGTTGCCATCAATGCCAAAGGGGGAGATTGTTGGCTTGCTGATGATTGTAATGCATTCATCATTTGTTGTCATTGATGAAACACTCACACACACACACACATGATTATATTGACTACCAGTGTAACTTCAAATTATTTACACTGTCAATCAATATACTTAGTGGTTAATCTCTAACCGGTACTCTATGTTAACCGGTATATGCATAAGAGACAACCTTTGGTTATATTAAGTCAACATCAAGATGAAGATCAAGATGGAGGTCAGGCTAATATTCATGAACAATGGTTCATATGTTTTATTCAAACTAGTATAAATTGTTCCAATCGATACTTGTTAGTTTTTGTGATGAGTTACCAGTACCGACTACTTGGCGGAAACTTTTGTGATGAGTAATGGTCACTTGACTAGATACACTACACCTAGGAGATTGTGTTTTGATTTCCTTGGACCGACATAAGATTTGAATGTCTATTTAAAGACATCTTAGTGAATCATTTGAGAGAGATGTTATGAGAATGATGTATGGATGAAGAGCGAAAGTTTTGTAAAAGAGTGATAAGTGTGAAGATAAAGAGTGTGTTGAAGAGCAGTGTTGAATATGATTAGAAGGATCTGATCAAGCAAGTATTGTGCTACTCAGAACATATCAAACCATTCTTGTTGTTTTCTAACCATTACAACAGAATCAAAATCCCTTAACCAGGTAAGCTCTAACAAGCTTCTATGTATAAATCCTTTAATAGGGTGATCCATTAGTTTGGATTCTTAAATCCTCCAATGAGGTTACTCCTAATAGGGTACTACCTTTAACAGGGTACAAGCTTTTAATCAAGCTTTGGGATATCTAACAAGATTCACTCCTAACATAGCACTTTGTAGACCTTAACCGGTCAGTTATCTATTACTGCAGATAGTTAACTTGTGAGTTCCATCTCACCGTGGTTTTTACCTATTTGGGTTTTCCACATACAAACACGTGTTATGGTGGATGCTTTAATTTTTGTGTATGTTGTTATATCATTTTGGATTACACGCATTGTGTTCATAAGCATTGTTAAGTTTATCTACCGGTTAGTGTTTGAAGTAGTTTGGTTTTTGGTGTCACTAATTCACCCCCCTCTTAGTGCTTTTCAAGAACATCAGTTAGGTATGGTGATCTCTGGCTGATGGTGAATATTATTACAATATGCAAATGGATTAGCATCACCGAGGATTGTAATTTCTACCCCATTATGTGGAAACTTGATACATTGGTGATAGGTAGATGGAACGGCTTGCATGGCATGTATCCAAGGTCTTCCTAGCAAAAGATTGTATGGTAAAGGAAGGTCTAGAACTTGGCAAACTATATGCTTCACCACTGGGCCAACCTTGATGGGTAATATAACATCTCCTCTGGAAGAACGTTTTGCATCATCATATTCTTTGATGGTTATCTATTTGCTGACATCCACTTATTCTATTGCATAACCCAATGTTGTGACTAACTGCAAGGTGCATATGTTTAATCCAGTTCCATTGTCAATCAAGACTCGCTTGATTCTATGTTGGTTTATGAATCCTTCAATATGGAGGGGGGCATTATGGGGTTGTTGGAAGGATGTGTTGTCACTTTCAGTAAAAGTGAGACATGGTGATGACTTTAGACTACGAACCATGGCTTGAAATTGATCTGTGTTGAGGTTGGCGGGGACAGACGCTTCTTGGAGAGCTTGATCCAAGAATTTTTTATGTCTGGGGATAAGCATAAAAGCTCTAATATGGAGATGAGGGTTGGCATCTTATCCAATTGCTCTACAAGATTATATTGTTTGGGGAGGGGTGTCGTTCCTTGTGGTGCCGCTTGAATAGTAATCTTGCTACGATGTGTAACAACATTGCATGTAGGATTTGGATCTTTTATGACAATAGTTTCAACTTGTTCATCCACATTATAAAGGTGATTCACATTATAATTGTATGCGGCTTGTGTGTAATTGGTTGTGGTATCTGTGTTTCTCCCTGAGGTGGAAGGACCCCTTTGATCATGCGATGGAAATGGATTCTTGAACATTAAGTGATCATCATTGGATGTTTTTGGGTGTATATGTGCATTTTGGCTTGTAGTTTTGTTGCTTTTGTTTTGGTTCCTCTTGTTGTGTATGGTGACCTTGATTTTGTGGATTATTGATGGTGTTGTTAGGAGGGGGGTTTTGTCCTGCAAACTTGACCACAGGTTGTACAATTTTCACTGTTCTTGCGTCCACTATCCCATCATTGACAATGTTCTTGTTTTTCTTCCAAAATTTTGGTTTGTCGCTATTATAGTGTGGACGAGGACCATCTTTATTTTCATTATAAATTTTGATAAGTCCCTTTTTGATGAGGGCTCTTTCACATTTGAGCCCTTGAGTTATCATTTCTTCAAAGGATTATGTGCCCTTCATGTCCAAATAAAATTCCATTTCATCATTTAAGTTGGAAATGAAAATTTCCTCTAATTCTTGCTCAAGTAGATGAAGGGAGCGTCTCCTAGACAATTGTCTCCACTGTTGTAGGAAAGTTGAGAACAGCTCCCCTGGTTTTGTTTTGTGTTGCACAAATCTACCATGGTGATGTCACGTTCTATGTTGTGTGCATAATGAGTGATGAATTTTTGGACCAGTTCTTCAAATGTTCTAATACCACCTAGCAGTCATGAAAACCATTGTGTGGTTGTGTCTCCCAAACTTTGAGGAAAGAGGCGCATCAGATATGTGTCCTCATAAGAAACCTCTAAGCAAGCGGAGTGAAATTCTCGCACATGGTTCCTAGGATCTCCTTTGCCTCTATATTTTTTAAATTTGGGTGTTTCGAACCCATGTGGAAAAGTTGGCATAAGCATGTTCCTATCAAATGGATAGGGACAAATGTTGTTAAGTGAGAATCGATTGGTCTTCACACTACTGTTCAGTTGTTGGGCAAGATTTTCTACTTGTTGCTTCAACATGTTTATTTTTGAAGGAGGAGGAGGAGGTGGATGATTCCCTTGATGATTAGGGTCATAGCAAAAGTAGTCTCTACCTCCTCCACCATCGTGATAACTATGTTGCTCGTATGTTTGTCGTAATTGTTTTGTATCAAAATTGGAGGGAAGTTTGGCACCCTCTTGAGCAAGTCTCAAGAAATTAGCATTGACATTGTTTCTAAGAATTTCATCAAAGAGTGTTGAATTTTGGATTATGTTGTGCTCTTTCTATAACTTGTGGAGTTGGAGTACTGAGTTCTTCATCATTAGTGCCTCCTCCAAAGGCCTCATGAAAATCATTGAGGTTTTCTTCCTCCTCTTCAACTTCTGGTTGTCGATTTCTCATTGATCTTGTTTGAGCCATGTTTAAAAAGTTGATGTTTGTAAAAATGACTATGAGGTGGTGATGAAATGTTTGATGGAAGACAAGTTTTTGTGAAATGTTTGGTGGAAGATAGATCTCTAATACTGGAGGTTGGATGTCAACAAAGTTCTTTGTGAATTGCTTTTGTGTTTTTCAACAATTTGATGCGATGAGGTATAGCAAGGTTTGAGATGTGTTACAATCCAAGCTACCTAGTAATGAGAGGATGCACTCATAAACTAGTTTTGACCTATCTAGATGTGTAGAAATGCCTCATAGGATGATTGATCCTAGATGTAGAGACACCCAAAAACTGATTGGTTGGTTTGTTTAAGCAATATCTAAAAGGACTAAGGACAACACCTCTTTGTGTTGAGAGTTGAGTGAATTTGTGATATTTGGATGTGAAAGTGGGTAGGATATGTGTCTCAATAAAATTCTTCTATTATGAAGGGGGTTTCTACTTCTTCCTCTCTTACATGGGTTGGTGGTTCCTCTTGAGCTTCATTGCATGTGATACAAATTTGAGGAAAGAAAGCAGGATTGATCTTTCCCCCTTTGTTCTTGCGATAATCAAAAGCTCTATACTGAGTGAAAGCTCTATTGCTCAAAGGCTCTTTGTCAATTTCGTTGGATTTTCCCTAAAGGTACAAGTGCATAAGATACAAGAATACTCTATGTGAGAGAAAGAGTTGTCTATTGGTATAGGAAAATTTCCTTTTCTTGATAAAATAGTTTGAACCAATTTTTCTCTTCTTCAATTTGGTCTTTTGATGAAGACTCCTTTTTCTCAAGATATGAGTGATGGTCATACAAAATAATACTTTGTTTCACTTGTTGAGGTAGATTTGTTTATTGTTGGATGGATACTTTGTTTCAATTATTTTGAATCCTTTGACAAGAAAACACGGAAAGCACACAAGCATATTATCTTGCCCCTTTTCAATAAAGGCACAACAAGTATGGGTCTAAATCAACCCAATCATGAACTTTTTGACCCTTTATAAATGTATGTAAGTTTCCAAGGCCTAAAGTCGGCCCAAATTTTTACTAGTCTGAAACAAGAAGAAGACAACTCAAACACTTTTTATCCCTAAGGTAGTTGCGATATTTTTTAGCCCACATCTTGATATTTCTTTGACTTTGGTACTACATACCTTATGTATGCCATCGTGGCAGTCAAGGATGTGATATATTATGTCTTGCACGAGCATAACAAATAGATGATCCCTATGATGGGGGAGTCACCACTTTCATCAAGCTACAAGTAGCTTTTCAAAAAGCCTTATTTCTACTCAAGGAAATATGTATGGTGAGTATCTTGGGAGAAAAACCATCTATGCTCTTGCACCAAACTTTTCACAAATATCCTCAATCAATAGAATGGGTGGGCTTCTAAAATAAGAGGTGTCTAGTAATGTTCAATGTCTTTGGACGTAAGTTCATTCTGCAGTGACTCACTTAAGAGCCTTGTAACTCACAGTAGGGCCCATATGTCCTTTCGGTAAGTTACACTATAGGAACAACTACACCCAAGGCTACAACTTTCGCTCTCACCTGATTTCTATAGCGGCTCGAAGGATTTACCACGCAAGGTCATCCCAAGAGTGATGTGTCTCTTGGAAGGCCTATCTTAAAAATAGAAAATTTAGAGCATTACTAACATTTTTCTCTTGCACCTAGGACCATGAGAGCCAAGGGATAGGATAGTGTGTGTTAGAAATGGGACCACTCTACATATTTGCACAAGCGTGCCAAACACGAAAAAACACTTGTTATTTTTAAATTTTTATTGCAATATGATCTATTTGCTATTTGGAGATGTTGCTCCAACAGACATGATGTTCTTTTTATTCCACAAAGCAATTTGTTTTCTAACTAGGAAAGTGAAATCCTAGTCAACAAAATGAAAGCACGTTTGCTTAAAAGAAAATTGTTTTTTCAAGTAAATGGACAAGTTGTTTGCTCTTTTTATAACCCAAATTTGAAGTGTGAATTTACAAAAAGAAATGTTAAGTTTGTTGTGAATTTTAGCTCTTGCAAATGATGTTCTTTTTAAGCCCAAAAGACAAGTTTTGATTTGTTTTAAACACCAAACTTAAAATGTGAGGTTCTTTTTACCAAAACGAAGAAATGTGAATTCTTTTTAACCAACTTTAGAAAAGAAGTTAAAATGAAATTGAAATCCTAAATTAAACTCTTCCAACCTGCAAGTAAACAAGTTAGAAAAATCCAAGATTTTATGTGGGCTTCCACAAGCCTAAGTTTAATTTTTTCGATTACAATTTTGAGCTCTCTGTTACAAAAGGACTAATCTGTGAGAACACAAAAGCGCTACTTCAGACAACAATGCCGAAGTAATCTCAAAAGCGCAAAACTAATAACAACAACGCTAAGATATTAAAAAAAATGCTAATTTAAAATGTTTGACAAAATTAAAGAACTGACACATAGTGAGCACAAAAACGCTAGATTATTACAACAACATTGATTAATGAAAAAAAGCGCTAAAACTCTAACTAAAGAGCTAAAACTATAACTAATGCACTAAAACTCTAACTAAAGCGCTAAAACTCTTCTAACAAGGGCGCCAAAGCGCGAGACAAAAGTGCTAAAGTGCAACCTATGTGTGAACATTCAAGAAAATCACCAAAAACAAAAGTTAGAATCGAAATCAGAAGGTTGCGTGTTCGATTGACGTTGAGTTCACCAAATGATGCATGTTAAAAAGGGCACACGACACAAAAGACACAATTCAAACGTTAGTAGATTAGTTCCAACCAAAACCAAATACAAATGAACCTAAAAACATTAACATGCACATCAAGAGAGATATAAAGCACACAATAAGAAGCATGGATAAACGAAAAAGGGAAAGAAAACCCCCCAAGTTGCTCTCCAAAATTCTCATAGATGTTCCTCCCTTGTTCCTCTCCTCTCCAAGTCTCACATGAGTGTAGCTCTCAGCTTTTTGCACTATTCATGGATTCCATATGAAGATTCAAGATGGTTGTGAAAATGAAAACAAATGCTTATGCAAGTGTAAATGATTTACTATGAGAAAGCAACTAATTAGTCTATGAAAATATTTGTATAGTAATAATGTAAATGCTTCTTAATGTTCTCTAAAATGACTATAAGTTTGATGCACAAAAGACTTCTGATCTTGAAAATGAAGAATAAGAGCTCTATTTATAGGGGAAATAGGGCAATGGATGGTCAAGATTGAGTAATCTTATGAAGGGTTAGGATTGATGGGTTTGTTATCCATGTGATGGCTTTCAACCCAATCCCATGATGAAAAATGTCAACATGAGATGGTTTGAGAGGAGAGGGAAGAAGCATTAAATGCTTGAGATGACATGAAGGTTACCTTGGGAGGTTTTGGTTAGGCTTGAGTTAGTGAATAAAGCTTTTATCCAATGAATAATGCCTTTATCCAATGGATAAACTCTTGTGCAACAGTTAGCAGGGATAACAATGGTTAATGCAATGAATGCTTGAAGAGACCCATGAGTTAAATGAGGGTTGAGTTAGAGGAAAATCCTCTAATCATGTGTGTGAGTTGAGTTTAACCATTAATGGTTATGTAAGAGCCATAAATGGTTTAGAAGACTTTGGGGGTTAACTTGTTGAAGGATAAAAATCCTTTAATGCATTTCAAAGACTTTGGAGGCTTTGAGAAGTGACTTCTCTTTGCTTAGGAATGTGACAATAATTATGGAGGGAGATTTGGATAATTTGGAATGGATTAGAAGAATCTAGAAGGGTTTTAGGAGGCAAGTGGGTTTGGTGGGTGAGAGAAAATAGGATTTTATTTATAAATAAAATCTATTTATTGGTGCAACTTGCATTTGTAGAGAATGCAAGTGGGGGGGGAATGAGTTTAGAGATTTTAAATAAATATTTATTTATTTATTTAAATGAGGTAAGGGGTTAAATTAAATAAATATGCTTTATTCATTTAATTAATTGTTAGAGTTTGGTTTAATGAATTAATTTAAATAAATTGAATTATTTATTTAATTAATAGGAGAAGAGGTTCAAGATGAATTAATTAAATATCAATTTAATTAACTATTGACTGATGGTTTAAATAATCAAATAAATACTAAATATTCATTTAATTAAGTGGACAGATTTATGTGTCTATAGTAGGTTTATTAGACTTAGGGGGTGTTGGTGTTGGAAATATCAAATAAGCCACACCTGGACCGATGATGGAATGGTCCAAGAGGGGCTAGTAGCTCATTGGTAGAGCACTCCAGCAGCGTATGGAAGGTCCTAGGTTTGAGTTCTTGTTGGTCCATGTCTCAACATGGTATCAGAGCCAGGTCCAGGCTAGGATCCCCAAGCACACCAGAGGTGTGGCTTAAGGGGGGGTGTTGGTGTTGGAAATATCAAAGAAGCCACACCTGGACCGACGATGGAATGGTCCAAGAGGGGCCCGTAGCGCAGTGGTAGAGCACTCCAATAGTGTATGGTGATGGTATGATGAAAGAATAAGTATTCGATAGAATATTGAGAGGGGGGGGTGAATCAGTATATTGAAAAACTGATACAAAGTTCCCAAACTCAAATTCAATCACACAAAGTAAACATATCTCAGTCAAGATCAATATTCATAAGAATACTTGACATCAACCAGTTTGACTGTTATGATAACTTAATAGTAAACAACTTCAATCTTTTAAACATCCACAATGCTTAATCTTAACTCAACATATTAATCTCTCAATGCTTCTAGTTATCATGCCTTATCAAAAGTTAATCAAATCAACAAATAAGATCACAACCACCAAAGCATTCACCACTTGACACAAATGTTTATACGTGGAAAACCCAAATAGGTAAAAACCATGGTGAGATGAGACTCACAAGGATAGCTATCTGGACTCTTCTGAAGTTCGCCCTATTAGGAGCCAAGCCTATTAAAGCTTTACAATAAGTCCTGTTAAGAACTAATTTCGGTTAGGAATCACCAGGTTAAGGGATTTACAAATATGCCTTGATGAAAAGCACAATACCCTATTAGGAGTAACCGCGCTAGAGGATTTAAGAATCCAAGCTAATGGACCACCTTGTTAGAGGATTTAATGAGTAACCAAGCTTGTTAGAGCTTACTCGGTTAAGGGATTTCACTTCTGTTGTAATTGTTAGAAAACAACAGGTTTTCTTGATTTGTCTAAATAGCACTACATTTGCTTGATCAAATCCTTTTAAGCTTCAATCTGCCTTCACTCAAAGTGCAAATCCATTCACTGGTTAGGCAACAACACACTCAACAGGTTTCTGCCAATATTGCCAACAACCTTTACAAACAACTTCATCGACCTTAAATATAAATCAATTAGGTCGGTAACACAACAAAAACTTAATTCTCATCATCGAGATTGCAAACAAGTCGGTAAAATCTTGACCATTAGAAATCATGAAAATCTCTTCATATTCTTCAAGAAAATTCCAACCACTCCATGATCACCGCTTCATCGGACTTTGTAACTCATCATGCGATGTGCATTAGATGCAATCCACTTTTCTTCTTCCCTAGAAAATAAACAAATGCCCCAAAACAATTTGAACTTATCCTCATACAATGATCACATGTGTCTCCATCATTACCGCTCATCAGATAATAAACCAACAAAATTGATTAGTTAGGGTTTAACATCTGATAGGGTTTACCAGTTACATTGCGTAGAAAGGTTTAACCCTTTACACCAGTTTACCGGTTCAACTCACACACTTACCATACCGGTTTACAACATCTTCCACAAAGCTCTTCTTACCGGTTGCTAGCCAATATCAAAAACAACAATATCAACAATAACATGAATACCATTACCAGTTCAATTGACATCAATGACAACATATCATTAATGCAATCTCTATGCAAAATGCCAACAAACTCAAAATGCCAAGAATCTCCCCCTTTGGCATTGATGGCAATACAAATATCAACGCCTCTGATTTCTGCTGAGATTGGTGAATAGCAATCCTGGTTTACATTACCAATTATTCACCTTGTTTTGTCTATCTTTAGCCTACCGTTGGTTCACCTAATCAAACACATAATTCTTCTCCTCAATCACATAATACTTCTCCCCCTTTGAGAGCAATGCCAAAGTGAAAGTAAAAACATGTAACTCTGCTCTCACTGTGCATCATCATCATACTGTAACATGATGCCCCCCTTGTGGAAAACATCCACTTCTTCATCAATCCACGTAAAATTTTGCAAGTGGTTCAGGGACTGATGTAATCAACATCATGCTCAACTAAATTCATGAAGAGGGACAACCCCTAATTGACTTCTAAAATACTCAAAAGTGGTCTTAGGCAGAGGTTTGGTAAAGATATCTACAAGCTTCTCCTTGGTAGAAACATGCTCCAAGATAACATCTTTACTTTGAACTTTATCCCCAAAGAAGTGATATTTCAATTCAATGTGCTTAGTCCTTGCGTGCAAAAGAATATTTTTAGAAATGTTTATTGCACTTGTATTATCACACAAAATCTTTATCGGTTCTGAGATTTTCATCTTCAAACCTTCCAAAATGTGCCTCATCCACATAGCTTGTGTGCAATTCATATAAGCTGCTACATACTCAGCTTCAGTAGTAGATTGTGAAGTACAACTCTACTTTTTACTACTCCATGAAACTAGCCTTCCTCTTAGAAATAATGCTCCACCATTATTACTCTTCTGGTCATCAATATTTCCTGCCTAATCAACATCTGTGTATGCCTTCAAGTCAAAATTTCCACTATATGGATACCATAACCCATAGTCAACAGTACCTTTTAGATATCTAAAAATTCTTTTGGTTGCCATCAAATGTGCCTCCTTTGGATTCTTCTAAAATCTAGCAACAATACCAACTACATCGGCAATATCCGGTCGACTATGAACAACATAGTGTAATTTGCCAATCATTGACCTGTATTCCTTTTCATCTACAAACTTAGATGCATCTTCCTTGGACAACTTCCAACCTGTAACCATTGGGGCTCCAACTGGTTTACAGTCACTCATACCGAAAGTCTTCAAAACTTCTTTCACATACTTGGATTGAGTAATAAAAATACCATTCTTCATTTATTGTATCTGCAAGCCTATGAATTTTTTTATTTTCCCTACTAATGACATCTCAAACTGATTCTTCATTTCATTTGCAAAAAAATTACTCATGTCATCATTACCTCCAAATATAATGTCATCAACAAATACTTCACTGACCAGTATTTCATCTCCTTTAGACTTGAGATAAATGTTGTTGTCATCACTGGTTATAGCAAAGCCTATCTTCATAAGATGAGTATGAAGCCATTCATACCATGCTCTGGGTGCCTACTTTAATCCATACAAAGCTTTATGCAATTTGCATACCATGTCTTCCTTATCTATCAATGCATAACCATCAGGCTACTCTATATAAACCTCTTCTTCTAGTATCCCATTTAAGAATGCAGACTTATCATCCATCCAGTGTACCTTGAACTTCTTATGAGATGCAAATGCAAGTAATGTTCTGACACCTTCCAGTCTTTCTACTAATGCAAAAGTTTCTCCACTCCTTCTTGCACATAACCTTTGCATACTAATATTTCCTTGTTGCGAACTACAACACCATCTTCATTTAACTTGTTTTTGAACACCCATTTAGTACCTATAACATTCTTGTTTACCGGTCGGGGTACTAGGGTCCTAGTGTTGTTCTTCTCAATTTGATCCAATTCCTCCTCCATAGCTTTCACCCAATAATCATCACCAAATACCTCCTTAGAAATTCTAGGTTGAAAGGTGGAGATCATGCAAGAGTTTTCTCTTATTCTCCTTCTTGTTAGTACTCCAACATCCTTATCCCCAATAATCTGTTCAGGACTGTGATTCAGTCTCATATACCTAGGAATAACATGATCATTCTCTTTAGGTTCAACTTCTTCATTATCATCTTCCTTTGAATTTTCTTGTTCCGTTGAACAAGTACATCAGGATTTGCTTTACCAGTTTCTGATTTAACAATTTCAGGTTCCAAAAGAAAAATGCAAGAATCTTCATCCTTCTTCTCAGAACTGGTTCCATCTGAAACTTCAGGACATTCATGTACATGAACATCAGCACTCTCAACAATTTTATGTGTTTGGTTGTTGAAGCATTTATAGGCCTCACTCTTGGTGGAATAGCCAAGAAATATGCCTTCATCACTCTTAGCTTCAAACTTTCTTATGTAATCACCTCTTTTAATAAAACATTTTCTTCCAAATATCTTAAAATAGCTAACATCGGGTGATCTCCCATACCGGTATTCATAGGGGGTCTTGTCCTTACTTGTCTTCACCAGAACTCGGTTCATTGTGTAAACAGCTGTACTTACAGCTTCTTTCCAAAATGTTTTTGCTACACCTCCTTGTATCAACATGGTCCTAGCAGCTTCAACCACTGAATGATTGTTTCTCTTTGCTATACCATTCTTCTGTGGTGTCCTTGGTGCAGAAAGATGCCGCTTGATACCATTCTCATCACAGTACTTAATGAATTCCTCATAAGTAAATTCACTGCCTTGATCTGTTCTCAAACATTTTATCTTTTTTCCACTCTCTTTCTTAGCTAAGGCTCTGAATGCCTTGAATTTACCAAAAGATTCATTCTTATCCTTCAAGAATGTGACCCACATCATCCTTGAACAATCATCAGTGAATATCATGAAATATCTATCACCTTGAATGCTTCTTGTTCTTATTGGTCCATATAGATCTGTATGAACCAAATCTAACAAGTACTCTACTAAGAAGGACTTTCTCTTGAAAGTTGAAGAAGTCATCTTTCCTAACTGAAATTCTTTACAAAGAGCATTAACCGATTTGTTTAGCTGAGGCAAACCTCTTATTGTCTTAGACTTTCTTACTTTAACAATATTGTCAAAATTTATATGATAAAATCTCCTATGCCAAAGCCAGCTAGCATCTATTTTTGCAATCAAATAGTTGGTAACTTTAGGATTAAGATGAAATAGATTACCTCTGGTCTGTTTCTCGGTTGCAATCAATTCACCTTTGTTGTCAAAGATTTTGCACACACCATTTCTAAACTCCAGTGGGTATCCTCTATTGTTAAGTTGTGCCACACTCAAAATATTGTGCTTTAGGCCTTCAACCCAATAGACATCGTCGGCACTACTCTTCCCATTAAGAGAAATAACTCCCTTACCTTTAACCATATAGGGTGAGTCATTGCCAAATCTGACAACACCGCCATCAAATTCCTTTAGGGAAAGAAATTTGCTCTGATCACCGATCATGTGATGTGAACAACCACTATCAATGATCCAATCATCAGAGTTATCCATCCTGGATACTAGTGCCTTCTGATCTGATATTTCTTCCTTAATAGCTACAAACACAATATCTTCACTAGCATCATCATCAAATTCTTCATCAGTAATACCATTGTCAATAGCTACAAGACAATCTCTCTTGCCTTTACCCTTATACTTCTTAAATTCGTCTCTCTTGTATTCATTTTCACCATTAGGGCAATTAGCTGCTATATGACCAATCTTGTTGCATGCAAAACATTTTAAAGGTAGCTTATCTCTATATTTACCAGTGCCTCTAGGCAGTCGTTTTGCCAACAATGCTTCAAGTTCCAATAAGTTGTCTTCATCATTAACATCTCTGCTGGATCTACATTCATAGCTATGGTTGGTATCTCTACTTGTTATCACAGATGGGTTAGAGATAGAAGCTCTGAATGTAGATTTTGATTTTTGTACACTACCATCATAGCCATTTAATTCAAAGGCAGTAAGTTTGCCAATAATAGAGTCAAGAGTTACCTTTGTGTTGTCAATGGATTTCAGCTCCTGAATAGCTGCAACTTGGATAGCATAGATCGGTAGCAGGGTTCTCAGTACCTTACTGATTACTGTGGCATCTTCCACTTTCCCTCCTGTACTCTTTATTTCACCAACTATCTCTTTAATCCTTTGACCACACTGCTGGATATTTTCACCTTCAGACATTCTCATGTCATTGAACTTTCCTCTTAAACTCTCCTCTTTGGCAATCTTAACATGTTCATCACTGCTATAAATCTCTTCAAGTTTTTGCCACACTTGATATGCAGTTTCAAGACCATGAACATCTACATATTCAACATCAGACAAGGAACTTATAATAGCCTCTAATGCTTGGTGATTTTCTTGTTGTTCTTTCTTCTGATCATCGGTCATGATTCCAGTAGGTGTAATGTACTTAGTTCCTATATGATCCCAATACTGACTACCAAGACTCTTTATGTAAATATTCGTTCTATCGCTCCATATTCTATAGTTATCTTTGTTGAACTTCAAACCTTCTTTCTTCATCATGATGTACAAGATCTTTTCCTCAAGCTGTTAGGCTATTAGATTAAAGAGGACCTAAGATTCTCTGATACCAATTGATGGTGTGATGAAAGAATAATATCTGGTAGAATACTGAGAGGGGGGGGTGAATCAGTATATTGAAAAATTGATACAAAGTTCCCAAACTCAAGTTCAATCACACAAAGTAAACATATCTCAGTCAAGATCAATATTCATAAGAATAATTGACATCAACCGGTTTGACTATTATGACAACTTAACAGTAAACAACTTCAATCTTGTAAACATCAACAATGCTTAATCATAACTCAACATATTCATCTCTCAATGCTTCTAGTTATCATGCCTTATCAGAAGTTAATCAAATCAACAAATAAGATCACAACCACAAAAGCATTCACCACTTGACACAAATGTTTATACGTGGAAAACCCAAATAGGTAAAAACCACGATGAGATGAGACTCACAAGGATAGCTATTTGAACTCTTCTGAAGTTCGCCCTGTTAGGAGCCAAGCCTGTTAAAGCTTTACAATAAGTCCCATTAAGAACTAATTCCAGTTAGGAATCACCCGGTTAAGGGATTTACAAATATGCCTTGATGAAAAGCACAATACCCTGTTAGGAGTAACCTCGCTGGAGGATTTAAGAATCAAAGCTAATGGACCACCTTGTTAGAGGATTTAATGAGTAACCAAGCTTGTTAGAGATTACCTGGTTAAGGGATTTCACTTCTGTTGTAATTGTTAGAAAACAACAGGTTTTCTTGATCTATCTGAATAGCACTACATTTGCTTGATCAAATCCTTTTAAGCTTCAATCTTCCTTCACTCAAAGTGTAGATCCATTCACTGGTTAGGCAACAACACACTCAAAAGGTTTCTACCAATCTTGCCAACAACCTTTACAAACAACTTCATCAACCTTAAATACAAATCAATTAGGTCGGTAACACAACAAAAACTTAATTCTCATCATCGAGATTACAAAACATTTAGTGCAATCTTGACTATTAGAAATCATGACAATCTCTTCATATTCTTCAAGAAAATTCCAACCGCTCCATGTTCACCGCTTCATTGGACTTTGTAACTCATCACCCATTGTGCATTAGATGCAATCCACTTTGCTCCTTCCCTAGACAATAAACAAATGCGCCAAAACAATTTGAACTTATCCTCATACAATGATCACACGTGTCTCCATCATTATTGCTCATTAGATAATAAACCAACAAACTTGATTGGTTAGGGTTTAATAGCTGATAGGGTTTACCGGTTACATTGCATAGAAAGGTTTAACCATTTACACCAGTTCAACTCACAAACTTAGCATACCGGTTTACAACATCTTCCACAAAGCTCTTCTTACCGGATGCTAGCCAATATAAAAAACAACAATATCGGCAATAACATGAATACCATTACCGGTTCAATTGACATCAATGACAACATATCATTAATGCAATCTCTATGCAAAATGACAACAAACTCAAAATGCTAACATATGGAAGGTCCTAGGTTTGAGTCCTAGCTGTTCCATGTCTCAACAGGGGGAGAAGGAGGTCTAGTGACAACTTTAGTTCTCCAAACATGTGGGAAAACTGAGAAGTTGATAGACTAAAAATTCAAAATCTTTATCAAAAATCCCCTTTTTCTTATCAGCCTTGGTGTATCTCTTGGAAGCCAGAATCTTACTAGATAACAAGGCTTAGAGTCGCCAACTTCAACTTAGATGGAAGATTCAATTATTTCTAAGGACTGGTAAAGGGTGAACCTCTTCGGCTTGAATAACTACTCCCTCTTGAGAAATACCCATATGCACAACATTTTCCCCCAACTCCTCTTATTTTTCCAAAACAACATTAACTCTATGATACTAACAGTCAGTCCTCCTCTTTTCCCAAGTATGGCATCGAAGAGTTACCACTAAGACTTGCTGATTGTAAACCAACTAAACTACATTAGGTTGCAACACCGGGGCAATCTGGCTTGGTAAACCCATAGCGGACTACTATTCCACAAATGCCTCATAACACTAGTTCTTATATTCCTAGCAGGGTCACCAAAAATTTGTTGGTTAACACATTTGTCACCTAACTCTATATTCTCACACCCATGGAGATGACAAATATAACCATAGTTGAACTAGTCTAACAAACTATTAATTGATTGATTCTTTACTTATTTTACAAGGTGGGAGCTACCTTCTAATGATTTTCAATGAATAAATAAACAACTCATATGCATTTAACTAGAAAGCAAATAAGTAAACAACTCTTAACTAGAAAGCTTTGTAAAGACATTCACAATACTAACTACTATTTTTAGGATTCTTTCAGGTTATCAAATGTAAAGCCATTATGAAACAACATTCATAGATAATATTCCACAATAGCTGAAATTTCAAATCATCCACCACTTCCATATAAATTCACTAACTGACATCCATTTCAAAGAATAGAAAAACATTCACACACCATAATTCCAATATTACGAATATATGGAGGCCACTAGTAGTTCTTCTATATTAAAATAGCAGATAGCCACATGCATAAAGTTTTTGTTGTGATGATAAAAACAAAGTTTTCTCAAAAGATACTAATCAGAAACAAAGTCCAGATATTTAAAACATGAAAGATAACGGTTTCTTGAAGAAAATCATTATTTTAAAAATTCTTTAGGCCTCCTGACCAATGATCAAGAAAAATAATTAAAACATTAAACAAGAAACTGCCATGACCTATTCAGCTTCTGGTTCACTATCTGCAACAATCTCCACCTCCCGCTCAACATGTGCCGCCTCCTGAGCTTTGATCTTTTATCTGTATTCATAGTACCTATTCATAGTTGGCTCCATATTTGGGTCCTCTGGTATAATAGTGATCTACAACCTTGTCTTCCACTTTGCAACCAACCCATCAGTAGCAGCTATGTTCCTATACATCTCTTTCATCTCATATTCAAAGGTAGAGGTGTATCTTTGTAGGCGACCTAATGCCTTAAAAGATTCCAAATATATGCTTTGAGGGTCCCTAACGTTCTTCTGATAATTGTCTTTGAATTGACGAATCATTTCACTAAGTTCCAACACATTCTCTCTGAAACTTTCTATGAAGTCAACATCTAGAGCACAGAGGTTCTCTTTTATTTTCAGCAGATCACTCAAGTAATGCTTAAGAGAATTTTCAATGTCATCAATATAGTCACGATAGCTCTTTTCCTTCCAATCTAATGCATCACGCCAAATAGGATTAACCTCTCTAGGATGTACAACTATTTTCATGGTGGTTAATATGGCATGGCTCGATGACATGAGCTCTATGACTTCCCTTGAGAGAACACAAATGCTCCCATGTTCTCTTTTAACCCGCCACATCTCTGTTAATAGCTCCTTTCTTTTGTTCCAAATATTTACATATAGCATTATGAACTTAGTGATATAACTGACGCCAACACTATACATTTCATCAATCCAATCAGTAACAACTTTGGCATATCACAAGTTACCTTTGACTTTCCTCATAGTGTATGGATCAATCCCCCTACCCCTATGAACTTGAAGACTCTCCAACAGTAGGATTTATGAAGGATTAAATGAAATCCTTCAATGATTGCAATTGGGATTGGAGCTCAAGTTTTTTCATCTTCTATTCCTATGCTCTTTTGATCAATGCATGCACTAAGAAGTCAACATGATAGACATCCCCTTCCAAGGTAGAGGGTCTAATATCCACATGGCTGATTTTATAATATTCTTGGTTACATTACTTGCATCTATACTCGCAATAGGATCAACAATTTCTAGGATTTGGTGGCCATAAGAAGAGTCAGAGATAGTCAGAGACATTTGTTTAGCCTTCTTAGGCTAACGGGAACTTTGTAGCAGTAATGAAACTGTGTCTATTACAGTGGAGATATGAGTGGAAACTTTTCTTTTCTTTTCAACCTTTGTCTTCAACCAAGTTGGAGAGGTTGTTTCAGATTTTGATCCTCTATTGATAATGCTAGGGGTAATTTGTACATGAGAGGAGGGGATTTCAAGCAAAGTAGAGAAAGACTAATCATCAATTATTTGCTAATAAATACCTTCAGAATCTGAGAGGGGCAATTTTCCTTTGAGTGGTGTAGCTTGGCCATCCTGCTCACAAGTGGACTTCAACCTAGTAGTGGTCCCTTTTGGCTTTTCTCCATCACCGCTTGACTAAGAGCTTCTTCTTAGTGGCCGATATATAGACTTGACTGCTGGTGTTTGAATAGGGGAAGAGGAAACCGCTCCATGCTCTCTGCGAGATAAAGACTTCTGACCTTGAGAAGAGCTAACCTGTTGTTTTCATTTGCCATTCAACCAGTCAAATGTTGTCCTTAGTACTAGAGTAGTATGAATCATCAGGTCTAAAACTTCTTCTCTAGACCAATCAACCTCCAAAGAGACTGCGTTTTGAATAGTATGATACTCACATTCAATAATGCCTCATCTTAGTAACATCATCAGTTACATTAAAAGAAACACTGAGGGTGTGAATCTACTGTAAGGAGAGCTTCATATAACTCCTTTTGAATACTTCAACATCATCTAAAGAATCCTCCCCAAAATCTTCAAGCTCAAGGTGATGCATATAACCTTTGGCTCCATACAGATGGTGTCTCACATACCCTTTATTGTCAAAGTTACTTCTGGTTGGTAGGCATGAAAAATGAAACTTATCTAGAAGTGTTCCCACTGCCTTGGAAACACCATTAGATTTACAAGAAAAGATGCTGGTGGATAATGGAAATGAGTATCTCTTCTTCCCCATATTCAAGTATTTCATATTTACTAGAGACATTTGGCGGCAAACTTCTAAAAACACAATAAAATCAGAGGGAAAACAAGGCAATTTTAGTGGCTCTTTCTCAAAACCCCCAATTCTAAGGTATGAGAACCAGTCAAATTGGGTGCAAAATATTCCAAACTTCATCACAAAGTCAACAAAGATATAGGAAAATTGTAGGCCAGGGTTTCCTTCCAAGTTTTTGACTAGGCCCATTGAGAATGCATCATTAACGTGAGAAAAAAACATGTATACCCTTCGGCAAGGTTAGCTGAGGAAATTTATGGTAAAAAGGTGTGAAAATAGGAGAAGGGTGATGAAGCTCTAAGCCTGACCAAGAAGACTCTTGACTAACTAGGATGTAAACAAGATATGAGCACATATGAAAGATTAGGGACTGATGATAATTCCACAATTGCTCATTCAAATGAAAACTGATGATGGAGGCCCAATCATTGAAACTTTCGAGAGAACAAATAGTAAGAATGAAATGACACATCTAGAATTCAAAAAATTCAGTGGAATTATTACCCATAACAAGGTGCAAAAGAACTATTATCTCTGCAACTTCATCTTTGAAATGCATTCTTTTAAGCTTGGTGGGCAGTTGAGACTTACCTCACTTTTGTGACTTCAACTAGTTCCTAGCTATACAATTTTTGTAGAAGTCTCAATGTGCACAAAAATATTCCTCACCAATCGAAATAAACATATTCTCAACAACTTTTTTGGGGAGGTATAAAGCATGAGAAATGCTTTTAGGGTTAATTTGTGCGACTACTTTACCACCTTTTGTTTGAATTTCCTGAGTCTCGGGGTTGTATCTCTCAGAGAAGACAACAACCAAATCTATGTAGGAAATGACAAATGGAAAACCAACTACAGAGGCCAAACCACACTAAACGATTTTATCTCGCAGTGGAGTTCTCTCTCCTTCTAGCTCTTGCAGAAAGGTTTCAAAATTCAACTACTCTGTCACCATGTCCTGCACGCCTGCCCACTGATTTTGTATTATACTTTGTATGAGCTATATGATATGTTAGACAAATCTGATACTGGGAGAAAAAGAAATAACAACTGGAGCACCAAATCATGAACCAACAAAATATGGAAAGCATAAAACCATCCAGAGTAAGCATCCAAAACCAATACCAGAGATCTGATCATACCAAATTAGAATCATAGCCAAAACCAAGATGATCACCAAGATTAAACGGGATAGGTCCAACTGGGATAACCTCCAACTGAGATACAATGTTGACATCAATGACAACACTTAACCAAATCCAACATATGCCAATAATCTCCCCCTTTGGCATTGATGGAAACACAAAATGTGAAAAACATCCAAGTGCCAAGGAATGCCAACAATCCCCAAAAGACCGATCTGAAACATATCTCCCCCTAAGGTTAATAGTTTTTCAAATGGACACCATCTCTCCCCCTTTGACATTAATGATAAAGGACGGATACCAAACCAAAAATACTGAACCAAATAGCTAACTACTCCCCCTGAGTAGCAGCATCATCTCATCAACCCGGATCAAAAAAATGTGTCTGATAAGCTCACTGGATTGATGCATTCCTGCATCTTTAAGTTTCCTTTGGAGGGTTGGTAACCCCCAATTGATCTCTTAGATATTCAAAAGTATCTTTAGGAAATGGTTTAGTTAGAACATCTGCAATCTATTCCTTAGTAGGCATGCAAACCAATCTGACTTACTTTTCTTCAACCTTTTCCTTCAAGAAATTATACCTTATAGAAATGTGTTTTGATTTGGAATGAAATACCAGATTTTTTGACATATCAATAGCAGCAGTATTATCATAGTGAATAACAATAGGCTCATCATAACTTATCCTTATATCTTTTAGCATCTGTTTCATCCATAAAATCTAAGTACAGTTGGTAGCAGCAGCTACATACTCTGCTTCAGCAGTAGACAATGAAGTGCATGATTGTTTCTTGCTCAACAATGAATCCAACTTCTTCCCAAGAAAGAATGCACTGCCAATAGTGCTCTTCCTATCATCCACATCTCCTGCCTAATCAGACTCTGTATAGGCACATAATGTGAAGTCATCATTCTTTGGATACCATAACCCAAAGTTTGTTGTACTTGCCAAATTTTTTAATATCCTCTTAACAACAATATCATGAGTTTCTCTAAGATCTGACTGAAATCTAGAAGCAATACAAACAACATTCATTATATTAATTTTAGTTTGAGTTAGGTACTACAATCCACCAATCATTGATTTGTATCTATTTGGATTCACTTTAGGGGATTCATCATCATTTGACAATTTGCAACCGATTATCATAGGAGTACCGATAGGTTTAGAATTCTCAAGTCCAAATTTATTAAGTAACTCCTTCACATACTTAGTTTGACAAATGAAAATACCTTTATCAGTCTGAGTAATCTGTAAACCTAAGAAAAAATTCATCTCACAAATCATAGACATTTTAAATTCATTCTTCATATCATCAACGAAATTTCATGCATAGACTATCTTCTCCTCCAAAAATTATATTATCCACAAAGACTTCAATAATCAATATGTCATCATGCTCAATTTTGTAATATAAGTTACTATCAACATTACCTTTGCTAAAACCAAGCTCTGGAAGATATCTATCTAATCTAGCATACCATGCTCTAGGGGCCTGTTTTAGTCAATATAAAGCTTTCTTCAATCTGCAAACCATGTCTTTATCTTCTGATAAAGAAAATCCATCAGGTTGCTCAATGTAGAATTCCTCCTCAAGATCTCCATTTAGAAATGCACATTTGACATCCATCTGATATACTTTATAGTTCTTGTGTGCAACATAAGCAAGAAAAAGTCTTATCGCTTCAATTCTACCAACTAGGGCATAAGTCTCTCTATAATCAACTCCTTCCTATGAATAACCTTTGCAAACCAAACTAGCCTTCTTCCTCACAACCCGACCTTGCTCATTTAATTTATTCCTGAAAACCCATTTAGTTCCAATAATATTCTTGTCTTTAGGTCTAGGAACTAATTCCCATGTCTTATTCTTTTCTACCTGATCTAATTCTTCTTCCATTGCTTTTATCCAATTTTCATCCTTACTTGCTTGAATAAATGATTCTGGTTCAATTTGAGAAATTAAACATACCTCCTCATCAACTAATATTCTTCTAGTCATCACACCTTTCCTGTTATCTCCAATGACCTGATCTTCAGAATGATTTAGTTTCACATACCTGGGAGTCTTTGAATTTTCTTGATTTTCTGACTCTTTTTGTTGTTCATTAGTCACTATTGAATTTTTTGATGTTACTGGTGTCACTGGTTCACTATTCTGAACTAATTCTTGCTTCACCGATTCAAGTCCCATAAATTCATCTTCTGGTCCATAGTCATGATCTGATCTGATTATTGCCATGCTCATCCACCTTAACATTTATGCTCTAAATTATCCTATTCAATCTTTTGTTAAAACATATATATGCTTTGCTCTTAGTAGAATATCCCAAAAATATTCTTTCATCACTTCTAAGATCAAACTTTCCCATTACATCATCTCTTCTAATGTAACATTTACTTACAAAAATTCTGAAATATTTGACTGTTATTTGTGAGAATCCAGTAATTACTAAGAGGGGGGTGATCCATAAATTAAAGTTAACTTTAAAACTTTAACAACCATGAAACACTTCTTTCAAAACAACTCATAAATAGTACCGGTAATAACTGAAATCAAGTTGCTAATCAGATTTATCAAACTGTTCTTCAAAGTGTTCATCAACATGCATGCAATAGAAAGATATCAACAACACGTAAGAAATCAATCAACACATGAACACCAGGTTTTTCACATGGAAACCTAAATGGGAAAAAACATAGTGGGAATTGGTACCAACAAGATTTTTGCACTCTTTTGAAATGCACCCTGTTAGGAGCCTAGCTCGGTTAGGAGCTTACAAATATGCGCGGTTAGGAGTCCCCCGGTTAAGGGATTTACCTCATCCCTATTAGGAGATTTACTCTGTTAGGAGTAACCTTGTGAAAGGATTCAGAACCCAAGCTAATGAGTCACCCGGTGAAGGGATTTATTCAATAAGTTCTATTAGGACCTACCTAGTTAAGGGATTTTGGGTCTGCTGCAATTGTTAGGGAACAACAGATGTATGATCTAAAAATAGCACTCTCTTCTTGCTTGTACAGATCCTTCTTAGCTCCAATCTTCCTCTCTCTTGCAGACACACACATTGGTTCGGCCACACACTCTACTTTTGATCACCGACATAGTAAATTATCATAGACTTACCCTAAATAGACTTTCCAACATAGTTGGATACAAAACCCTAATCTCATACTAAGATTTACATCATAGATCATCACAAATCTTTACAAATCATTATAGATCATCATATGGATCATTACAACAAATTACAAATCAATTATATCCCTTCAATGGTCATGAATTATCACTGCACTTCAATCTGATAAGCAATCATGCCCTTAAAACATTCTTCTATGTTCTCCGATGTTTTCCAAGAGATTCCATCTTTAATCATGCCAAAACAAAATTTCACGTGGATCCAACCACGTCATCATCAACCCACAAACATAATGAAATACACCGTCGAGCTCAAAATCATTACCGGTTATAAGGTTTGAAAACCGGTTCTTAAACCCTCTAGAAAATACATTAGTCAATCACAAACACAACTTCTGATAGCCAAAACATGATGTGGTTCCGGTCATAACCTCATTACAATCTTACAAACACAAACTCCAAACCATAACACCAAATACTTCATCAATCTCTACATTCAAATACTAAAGCATAACATAGTTTGACATTTACCGGTTAAAGCCCTATTTGCTAGGTAACTTTCAAATCCATTCCATAGCTTCTCAGTCAATCATATATGTCTTAGATAACAAGATAGAATAATATATCCATAGTTGCCATCAATGATAAAATAAACTGATCATCAAGTCATCAAACAACATCTCAACTCTATCATCACCAACTGTCCTTATACCGATTTACCAATATCATCAATAGCTATGCCAACATGCCAACAATCTCCCCCTTTGGCATTGATGGTAACACTAAAAATCTCATCATGTTGAACTGAACTGAAACTGATCTATTCTATACTTGCTCTCTTATGTTCTTCTCCTCCTTTGTATTTCCGGTTATCTGGCTCTTCTTCTCATAGCTGATCTTCAACTAAGTCGTCTTCCTCTCAACTAGTTCTTCTTCTTCTTTGACAACAATTCCAAAGGTGCAAATACTTATGTTGTCTTTATCTCTACTTATCTCATCATAGTTGCTCCCCCTAAGGAGTAGCCTACTTTACATCAATCCAAAACTGAAAGATATTCAATGAATCCACCGAATTGATGCATCACCAACATCTTAGTTGATCTTGTGTAGGGGTACAACCTCTAATCTACCTCTGAGATATTCAAAGGTTGTCTTAGGCAAAGGTTTAGTGAATATATCCGCTAACTGCTCTTTGCTAGACACATACTCCATTTTTACTTTCTTCTCTTGTACTCTTTCTCTTAGAAAGTGATACTTCAACTCAATGTGCTTTGTTCTTGCATGTAACACAAGATTTTTTGAAATATTAATCGCACTAGTGTTATCACAATGAATAGTCACTGGTTTAGACATGTCTTCATTAAAACCTTCCAAAATATGTCTCATCCATATAGCCCGAGTATAATTAATTGATGCTGCCACATATTCTACTTCAGCTGTAAACTATGAAATACAAGATTGTTTCTTGCTTATCCAAGACACTAATATTTCTCCTAAAAAGAAAGCTCCACCGGTTGTGCTTTTCCGGTCATCAACATCTCTAGCCCAGTCTGCATCTGTGAAAACTTTTAAAGAAAAAATATCATTGTAAGGATACCATAAACCATAATCAATTGTTCCTTTCAAATACTTGAATATCCTTTTTAACGCTACCATGTGTGTCTCCTTAGGATCTTTCTAAAATCTTGCAACCAATCCAACAACATGTGCAATGTCTAGTCTACTGTGAACAACATAATGCAACTTTCCAATCATAGACCTATATTATTTCTCATCAATAGATGGTGAATCATCTTCTTTTAATAATTTACAACATGTCACCATTAGAGTACCAACCGGTTTACAATCTTCTATGCCAAAGTTTTCAAGACTTCTTTTATATACTTAGTATGATAGATAAATATTCCATTCTCTAGTTGTTGAATCTGTAGACCAATAAAGAGTTTTATCTCATCGATAAGAGACATTTCAAATTATCTCTTCATTTCTTCTACAAAAGACATACACATGTCATCATCTCCACCAAATATTATATCATCAACAAAAACTTCAGCAATTAACATTTTTTCTCCATCAGTTTTTAAATATATGTTATTGTCTTCACTAGTTCTCTGGAATCCTATCTTGATCAGACGTGCATGCAATCTCTCAAACCATGCTCTGGGAGCTTGCTTCAATCCAAATAGTGCCTTGTGTAGTTTGCAAACCATATTTTCATCTTCACTCAATGCAAAACCATCCAGTTGTTCTATATATACTTCTTCTTCCAGGATACCATTCATAAAGGCTAATTTAACATCCATCTGGTATACCTTAAATCCTTTAAAAGCAACAAAGGGAAGCAACATTCTAACACCTTCAAGTCTTACCACTGGTGAAAAGGTTTCACCATAGTCTTCACCTTCTTGTGTGTACCCTTTGCAAACCAACCTTGCTTTGTTTCTTACAACTTCATCATCTTCATTAAGTTTGTTTCTGAATACCCATTTTGTCCCAGTAACATTTTTGTCTTCGGGTCTAGGAACAAGAGACCATGTATTGTTCTTCACAATCTGGTCAAGTTCTTCATTCATTGCATTCAATCAGTCTTCATGTTTTAAAGCTTCTCTAACAGTGTTCAACTCAATAGTTGAAATCAAACAACAATTCTGTCTCTTTTTTCTTTTTGTCTGCACACCAGCATTCTTGTCTCCTATAATCTAGTCTTCTGAATGATTAATCCTTACATATCTTGGGATTACCAATTCCAGTGCGATGCTTTCTGCTTCATGTTCATCATCTTATTCATCGCTTACCGATTGAGATCCTATTTCTGCATTGTTCTGCGCATCTTCCTTCTGTACTTTCGGTTCAACATACTCAAGCTTTTCTTTATCATCAGTAGGCTCATATCTGCTGGACTCATTAGTTTTGTCAGAAAATTCATCAATTTTAACATTCACACTCTCAATTATTTTCTTTGTTCTTTTATTAAAACATTTGAATGCTTTACTCTTGGTAGAGTATCCAAGAAATATCCCTTCATCACTCTTCGCATCAAACTTTCCTGTAAAATCATCTCTCTTAATAAAACATCTACTACCAAAAACTTTAAAGTAGCTGACATTAGGAGTCTTACCATGCCAAAGTTCATAAGGTTTTTTATCATTACCTTTCTTCACAAGAACTCAGTTCAAAGTATAAAGAACAATGCTATTTTGTTCTCTCCAAAACATTTTTGGTACAACTCCTTCTATCAACATTGTTCTAGTAGCTTCCACTATTGTTTTGTTTCTTCTCTCTGCAATGCCATTCTGTTGTGGAGTTCTAGGTGCAGACATCTGTCTCTTTATTCCTTTATAGCAATAAAGACCCAATCTTTACTAGAGCTTCCACTGTCGGATCCACTCACAGGTTCATCATCATCATCATCATCATCATCATCATCATCATCATCATCATCATCAACAGTAACACCAAAATCATCATCACCAACATAATAGCATGATTTATCCTTATTCCTTATGAATCTAGGTATGCTCTGATATTCCAGATTAGGCTTATAATTTCTTGCAAATCTTTCATGATTCCTAGCAGCCCTTTCAAGGCATCTAGAAACAAAATGGCCAATCTTATTACATGAAAAACATTTAAAAGGGATTTTTCCTTCATACTTACTTCCAGCTGATCCTTTAGGAATTCTTCTAGCAATCAGGGCTTCCAGCTCTTCAAGTTCTTTTTCTTCTCTCTCAATGTCCTCCAAATATTTAGCATACATCTCCTTACAGTCACATCTTCTGCTTACCATAGGCAGATACTTTAAATGCAATCTTAGTTTTAGCAGCACTCTCATCTCCACGTTCTTCAAGCTCAAAAGCAGTCAATTTCCCAAGCAATGTATCTCTAGTAACAGGGGTACTTGACATTGTATAGAGTTCATTAATTGCAGTAGCCTTCATCTTGTAAGCTGGAGGTAGAACTTTTAGAATCTTTGACATAATCTCATCCTCACTGACTGATGCACCACAATATTTGATACCCATGACAATCTCATTCACTCTATCCATGAAAGAACTAATCTTCTCATCTTCTTCCATCTTTAGAGTTTCATACCTTACCCGAAAACCTTCAAGTTTTGCAATCTTTACTGCCTAGTCACCTTCATAAAGAGTTTCAAGCTTCAACCAGATCTTCTTAGCATTCTTCAATTCTTTGACATTCAATAAATTTTCATCAGATAGGGCACTCAACAATACTTCTTTTTCTCTAACATCATTTTCAGCTTTCTTCTTTTCATCAATAGGTGTCGGTGTTCCAGAATTAGGATCATGAGGTATATACCCTTTCTCCACTATCTCCCAAACTTTAGCTCCAAGACATCTCAAATGAATCTTCATTTGCTCCTTCCATATTTTGTATTTTGTACCATCAAATCTGGGACTATCCTTCCGATAGGGATTAAAGGTAGAACTTGATGCTAATGCCATCAGATCTCCTCAAGCGGTTAAGCTTCTGCAGAGAGGACCTTGCTCTGATACCAATTATTAAATAGATCTGATATCGAGAGAAAAAGCGATAACAATTGGAGCACCAAATCATAAACCAACAAAATATGGAAAGCATATAACCATCCAGAGTAAGCATCGAAAACCGATTCTAGAGATCTGATCATACTGGATCAGAATCATAGCCAAAACCAAGATGATCACCAAGATTTACTGGGATAGGTCCAATTGGGATAGCCTCCAACCAGGATATAGTGTTGACATCAATGACAACACTTAACCAAATCTAGCATATGCCAACATGATACACTTAGAGAATTCTAAAAAATGGAGACCAGTTCAAAAATGATCCACCACCCCATTTGTGTACTTTAATAATGTGACATGCCTTAAATGCCACATTTACTTCGCCTTTTTAAACGGTCTCTTAATTTGGCTTGTTCCTACTAACAAGGAAAACAAAATTAGTCCAAATTAAATCTGACATAAAGGTGGCGCCCCGAAACCTAGGAAAGATTTGATAAGTCACTCGGTCAGGGAAAATGCGAACTAATGAACCTATGGTCGGGACTTGTGAGATTTCTACAACCCACGACAAAGCGACCAAACAGAAGATGGGAGACATTGGGCGATCAAGGTCTTTAAGAACTTTCTAACTCCGCGACTAAGTTAGAAAAGAGATGCGAGACACAACATAACTTCGGGAAATCACCAAGCCCGCGACTAAAGGGTAACGATTTCAAAATTTAAAATAGGGTTAACACCTAGGCTCTTGAGTTGACCAATCTCGATTGGGATGTTTCCTTGTAATTTTTTCATACCAAAGTACAAATGCTCCAACCTTTGAAGCATGCCAACTGTAGAAGGAATTGCACCTATCAAAAGATTTTCTTCTAGAGATAGGACATTTAAATTAGTGATATTTCTAATCTGAAGAGGAATTTACCCTATTATTTTGTTAGAACTCGGGATTAATTGTTTTAAATTTTTAGATAGTCGTCCAAAAAGGAGGGTATGACACCTATGAGATTATTATAGGATACTATTATGTCTGTGAGAAGAGAACAATTAGTCAGGGTAGTAAGAAAGTGCAAGCTTGCACTGCTACCACTGACAAATTGATTACCACACAAGGAGAGATAAGTAAGTTTATGCAACTTTCCAAACTCTATCGACAATATCCCATTCATCTGATTCCTCTCCAGGCTTGGAATTGCGTACAATTAAAGAGTGTATCAAGGATTCTATCATTGAATCTATTACCACCTAGATACAATCCTATTAAGACAATATTCTAGGAAAACAATTCCCCAGGAATCTCACCCTTGAAGTTATTGTCAACCAGGGATAACTTTAAGAAAGAACCCCCTGGGCAAAAGTGTAAAACCCAGGTGAATCGGGCATTATTTTGGGGGGGAAATTTTCATATTGATGGCGAATTTTTTTTCAAAGTAGGAAAAAGGGGAAAAATATATATTGTAGGAGGTGAATGTTTTTCGTTTAAAGGAACAAATATATAAGCGTATGGGCAAATTTTTTTACTTCAAATGCAAAATTATTTAAGTGTATTGGCGATTTTTATCCACCGTTTGAAAAATATTTAATTTGTTTGGCTAATATTTCGTTATTTATGGAAATATATATATATATATATATATATATATATATATATTTTATTGGCAATTTCATGAATTCATTGCCATTAATAGACAAAGCACATCACATTGAGTCTGGAATTTGCATGATGTATCGATAAGCGTGACCTCATTGACATGTCACACGTACCTAAAATCCATCAATGTTTTTAAACCGTTCGAGGATCGTAGATCAATGGCCGAAGTTTTATTTCGGCCCAAATTTCTGAAGAGAATGTGGTTCTCCAGAAAGTGTCCGGAATAGAATTGGATTCAATAGACACATATCAAATGTCACAGTCGATAATGTTGGTCATTTCAACATGACTTCCAATATGGTATTTGGTATTGGTCTAGAGTTGTTTCCAATTTTGCACACTAGTGCAATTATGGGAAAGGTTTGCAGAGATATACGAAATATTTTAAAAAAATTAAAGGAATTAATATGGTTAGAGAAAGAATTATTACAATCAAGAGCGTCAACTATTTATAGACGATCTCTGCTTCTTTCATCTTCAATTAGCCTTTGGTAGTTAAATCATCGGAGCTCATGGTAGTTAAATTCTACCTCTTGTTTAGGTCTATAGGCTTAGGCTGTATAATTTGGTATTCTGATTTCTCAAGATGAACACTCCTATCCGCTTGAGAAGCATGTCTGCAGAGGATCAGAGGGCCTTTTTGGGCTCCGTTCAAGACCCAAACCTCCAATCAATTTGTGAGGAGGTTGGGATGTTCACTAATGAGGCTGTAAGGATGGTGTTGGGAAAAGAGTTTCTGTGAAATGAAAATAGATACTTTGTTAACATGGATGTTAAGTCCCAATTTTTGGTCTCTTTTGGACCTCGAAGGAGACAAGGTGGATATGTTGTTGCTGTTAAGGAAGGTGTTTAAAGAAGACTTCGTTGGAGACAAAGTTACTATTTTCGTCTTTACAGAAGTAGGGGCGAGGATCCCTTAGGCAAATGAATTAACCAAGCTTCTCCTCCCTAACCAAACAATGACCAGGAAACCTTTTCTTTTGAACCTGAATGCGGAGCAGTTGACGCATCATAGGAAATGGGCGCGGATTGGTAGGGAATTTCTTTGGAAATGGTTTCTCCTGGATGACTTTCTGGACAACAGATGGCTTGAAGAATTCTCAGAGCTTATAATGTCTAAAGAATTCTACATAGAGGGAGGGCAAGATTCTTAGGGTAAACCATAATTGTGTCCACTACTTGTGCCCTAGCCCCAATCCCCTAGTAGTTTTGTTTTTTTGGCTATTTTGAGGGACTCTTCCTACGCCCTAGCCGTGATCCCTTGTAACCTCACTCATTTTGGCTTAAAATTTTATGTAAAGATTGTAAATTTGTAAAACATATATATTAATGATAATTTTGCAAATTCCAGTTCATTTCAGTTTGCCTCTTATGGATATAAAAATGCTTTCTATTTCATTTTATTATTTGTTGCTGCCATCATGCCATGGCAGGATACTTAGCATAATCATTATGTTTTGAAATTTATTAATTTGTGTGGATATAAGATTTAATTTTCACCATAAAAAAATAGTAGGTCTATTCTAATTTCTTCTCTAAAGTTAAAGAACAAACTCAGTGTCACTTCTAAGACGACCTTTTCTAAAAGATATTTGAAGTGCTTGACAAAGAAGTATTTGAAAAAACATAATGGTAGGGATTGGCTGCAAGTGATAGCATCCAATAAAGATCGCAATGTCTATGAGCTACTTTTTTTTTTGTCTATGAGCTACGTTTTTTTTGGTCTATGAGCTACATTATTTCAATATTTTGTTAAATAATGGAAATAAATTTAATACTGTGATCTTTTTTATGTAATGTTTCTTCCTCTATATTTTAATATTAAAAAAAAAATCTAGTTCGTTTCATTAATTATTTGTACATTGATTATCATTGATTATAAATATTAAAAAAAACATATTTATCTTGCAAAAAAAAAGTGAATTAAAAGTCCAACTAACTTCTTGTAATTTTTTCTACACAATTTCAATATAAAAATAAAGTCCAACTAACTAGGTACATGGACATGTATTTATGGTCTCGTTGAATATAATTCAAAGGGTTAACTTAAAATAGAATTTACATAGTTAATATAATTTTTTTAATATGTTTTAAGAGTTATTTTGGGAGTTATCAATTCGTATAGATGTCATAACATCCCCTAAAATCATTTATATTTAATTTGTTAAGGTGGATTTTGAACTTTATTTTTTTAAATAATTTAATAAATATATAAATTAACAAAAAATAATCTAAATATGTAAAATTGATTTAATAAATATATAATTAAATAAAAATTAATTTAAATGTTTAAATTAATTGAATTATATCCCTTTAGAGCAGTCACCTTCTTATTATTAGTTTCAAGTTTATTGAAGGTTACTAAGGCCTTCAAATTAGCATCCAATGTGTAGGGTAAGTGCACCAAGTTGTGGTACCAAAAAGGTGCCACTTTTTACCTTTCCATAAAAATGCGTCATTGGCATGAAAAGGTCATCCAAACCTACGGGTTGGATGCCCAAGGCGAATCCAACCCAAAGGGTTGGTATTATCCCAAGCAAACCATTTGGCGAGCACCACAAATGCAAAATTTTGAATTTTCACATTTGGTGCACACCAAATTTGGCACTCGCCAAATGTGAAAAGTCAATTTTTTTGCATTTGGCGATTGCCAAATGTTCTGCATTGTCCAATGTGAAGGTTTAGTGAGTTTTTAGATTACCCAATCTGGGCACAAGTCATATCCACCCTCAAAAGAGAATGTATACATGGAAATATAAAATTTAAGGATATCTCTATAGGACCTATAATGTAGATTCTAGTTTTAAGAGGATCATATAAAATTTCAAACAGTCAAATTTCAGTAATAGACATGTCAAATCTCAGTAATCAACATGCTCCTATTAGCATTCTTTAGCCATGTATCTCACTCTCTTTATCCTCCTCAAACTCTAGACCTATCTCTCTCCCTCTCTTGTCTCTCTCACTTCTCTATCCTTGACTCTCTCCCTCTCTCTTCTCTCTCACTCTCTCATTGTTTCTCTCCCCTCCCACTCCTTTCTCTTGGTCACTACCTATCCCTTTTATCCTCTCTCTCCCCATATCTAGAGTTGTCCCTCCCTCACTATTCACCTCACTGTCTCTCCCTCCCTATATTATTACCCACCTTTCTCTCCCCCTCTAGGTTTCTCACTTATCTAATTTTCCACCCTCTAGTTATCTCCCTCCCTCTCCCTTCTCCTTATCTCTATCTATTTATGAACTCTCTCCCTCTTTTCTCTCTCTCTCTCTCCAATCCTATCTATCTCCTCATTCTCTAGGTCTCACACTCCCTCCATGTCTACCTCTCTATCCATCTCCTCTTACTCATCTCTTTGTTCTTCTATCCCTTCTATTATCCCTCCCTCCCCTCTCCAGGTTTCTACCTTCCTTTCTTCCTCTCTCCCTTTCTATCTCCCTCTCCCACTCTCTCATCTTCTCTCTTCCTCCCTTATTCTCTATATTCATTGTCTAGGTCATTACCTCTCCATACCACCCTCTCTCCCCTCTCTAGGTTTCTACCTCCCTTCCTCTCCACCTATCTACCTCTGTATATAGGTCTCATTACCCACCTCTCTTTATCCCCCTCTATCTATCTCACTCCTCTCTGGCCATCTAGGTCTCTCACCTATCTATATGCCCCTTCTATAGTTCTCTATGCCCCTCTCTACCTCTCTCTCCCTCCTCCTTAACCCTATCCCTTTATGAACTCCCACCTTTTCTCTTCCTCCCCTAACCTCTTTATCTCCTCCTTCCATAGGTCTCTCACTCCCTTCATGTCTACCTCTCCATCCACCCCCTCTTACTCCTCTATTTGTTATTCTATATCTTCTCCTCCCCTTCCCTCCCCTCTCTAGGTCTCTCCCTTCATTTCTTCCCCTCTCCCTCTCTACCTCCCCATCCATACATACCCCCATATATATCTCACTTCCCCACTTTTTTATTCTCTCTTCCTCTTTTATTCTCTCTACATTCTAGGCCATCAAATCTCTCTCACCTCTCTAGGTTTATCACTTCCTTCTTCTCCACCTACCTACCTATGCATCATGTATCATTACTCACCTCTCTCTCCCCCCCTCTATCTATCTCATTCCTCTCTCTTGTCATCTAGGTCTCTCATCTCTCTTTCCCAATATAGTTCTCTCGCCTATCTATTTGTCCCCTCTCTAGTTCTCTCCCTCTCTCTTCCCCTCTATCTCCCTCCCCCTTTACCCCTATTTATTTTTTAACTCTCTCCTCCTCTTCTTGCTTTACCCCCACCTCTCTATCTTCTCCCTCCCTAGGTATTGTAGTCCCTCCATGTCTACCTCTCCCTTAATCCCCTCACACTCTTCTCTCTCTTTATTCTTTCATCTCTCCTCTTATCCCTCCCTCCCATTTATAGGAATCTCCATTCTTTTCTTCCCCTCTCCCTCTCTATGTCCCTCTCCCTCATTATCCCCATCTCTCTCTCCCTTCCCTACTAATTCTTATTCTCTCTTTACCATCTACATCATCAACTTTCCATCACACCCTCTCTACCCCTGTCTAGGTTTCTCTCTCTCTCTCTCTCTCTCTCTCTCTCTCTCTCTCTCTCTCTCTCTCTCTCTCTCTCTCTCTCTCTCTCTCTCTCTCTCTCTCTCTCTCTCTCTCTCTCTCTCTCTCTCTCTCTCTCTCTCTCTCTCTCTCTCTCTCTATATATATATATATATATATAACCCATCTGGGTATGTGTAGGAGCATGGTGGGCCATATGACCCCTTAGGAAACCATTACTATCTATCTTAGGATTCTTTCCCATCGGTGCCCGCACTAAATGGAGTTTGTAAAATGCAGCATTCTATTAATTATTAATAAAATTACAGCCCTTCGCCTTTTACCGATCCAAAAAAAAAAATCACGTTTCCATATACATAAATATTATTTTACTAATTTATAAAAATTATAATTATATATGCTTTCATTAATTTGTTTTTATCGATAATTTTATAATTTTTTTAATATATAAGAAAGATACAAAATGTGGTGGGTAGTTTTATCTTCCTGCCAAGCACAAAACCACCAGACTACAAAACACCTATTCTAGACCCCTGTTGCAAACCAACCCCGATTTGGACAACATAGTAAGGCCTGTCCAACTATCTTTAGTTAAAGAATTTTAAATTTTAAAGCATATACATAAGAGGAGAAAGGGGATTAACCCACAAGGAGAAAATGCAGGGCACATATCAAAAAGCACATCAAACCTGAGAGCACCAAGAATCTTCAGGAGCAAGAAGACCTAGAAAGCGACAAAACCTCAGGTCCTCTTTAACACTAGCCACCACCTTTAAGGCTTGCTCAGTTGCCTCTCTTGGGCGCAACTCTCTTCCAACTTTAGCCCGAGCAACCACGTGCAAGGCACAGAGGTATTCCTCCATACGCATAAGCTTGGCACACAATTTCACTACTACCCATCTGCATCTGGCCCATCTTCTACACCTCCTCATCAACCCTTCCTCTTGCCACCTCACAAATGGGATAGTAGCCACCCTCTCTGAGCTCCCTTCAACAGGAGTGAGTCCCACCTACAACACCACCCTCGCAATTACTATGCCCAAATTCACCAAGTTGTCTTCCTCAATGAGGGTGGTGAGGGTGTTTTGCACCTTAAACACCTCCTCCTCAACATCAAATCCCCATGCTGCTATGAGGGCCAAAATATCGCTATTAGTTTGATAGAGATGCCCTCCATAGGCAATTTCTTCATAAGAGGATAAGCTTCACCGCATCAACAAGTTTTTTGTCCTTACATTTGAAAAAGCCTTTCAATCTTTTGTCTGTCACCTTCCTCACAAATGGGACAAGCTTCTTATTAGAGGAGAAGAAGAAATTCGCCTCCATTGCAGATTTCAATTCTCTCCTTCACCAAAGTAGTCTCTCTGAGAGGAATTTCCCACTACCACACACAACCTTAGGATTAGCCCTAAAGGAATGCTTGAACACACCTCAAGATTAGCCCTAAAGGAACGCTTTCATTAATATATATTATACTTTAAAATTTAATTTTTAAATAATATTTACAATACATTACATTATATTATAATATATCTTATTTATTATCTATAAATTCATAGGCTCATAAAAAAATATTTTATTACAATATGCAGATATTATAATACTACAAAGGCAAGTACTAACCACTACGTGGCATTTGTTTAATTAGAAAAAAACTTTAATTTTATAATTTCTTTTCTTGAAATAAATTAAATCCATCAGAGTCTCAGACCATCACTTTGATAAAAAATTTGAAAAGTAAATCCATCGGAGTCTCAGGCCATGCCTTTTCATGAGCAATGAGCATAGATCAACAACGTAAGGTGGATTTCGGGCCGAAAGTGGAAACAATAATTTTTTTTCCAAACTTTGCTCGGAAACACCAACCGCCCATGGGATGATGAAGTGTCACTATGTTTGGTGACGTGACCGAAAAATGACAATAGTCCTAGGACCCACGATGACTGACAACAGATACCATCGTCCATTTGATGAGTACAGATCAACGACTTAGGGTGGATTTTGGCTTGAATGTGGGAAGTAAACACATTTTTTAGAACTTCACCCAGAATTGAACGTTTTACATTTAATTAACTAAAATTAAGTCTCAAAAGCTCTATTTCAGGTGGAAGTTGAAAAGGTTTAAAAAGACTTCAAAAACAATTTGGAAAAGTGACTCGAGTCTAGTGACATGGCTGAAAAATGGCAAAAATCCTGGGACCCAAGACAAATGACATCAGATACCATCATTCGTTGGATGAGCACATATCAATGACTTATGGTGGATTTCGGCCCAAATGTGCAAAGTAAACACATTTTTGAGAACTTCGCCCAAAATTGAACGTTTTACATTTAATTAATTATAATTAAGTCTAATAAGCTCTATTTTGGGCGGAAGTTGAAAAGGATTAAAAAGACTTAAAAAATAGTCCAGAAAAGTGACTCGTGTCTGGTGACGTGTCCATTGTCCTCAGAATTTAGACTGAATTAATGAACGTTTTGTCCTTCGACGGTGAATAGATATTAATAATAATTTATAAAATTACAGCATGGTTCTAAAAATTTTGCCCTTTAGGTATTACTTTTGAACTTTTCAGTGTTTTCAAAATAAGTGACTCATAATCATATTTCATTTCTTGGACAAACTAGTAAATCCAAGGAGATTAAAAAACCACTACTAGGTTAAGGAATGCAACAGTCTGTCTGCGCCAATCTAGTGAAATAGAAATTTCGGGTAAAATTTAGAACACCTATATCCCGCGTTTTTTATTTTTTTGAATCTCGTGGTTCAATTTGAGGGTCAACATTTTTAGGGTTGTATCTAGCATTATTTTGAACCATTAATAGTAACAGCGATGGGGCAACCGAAAAGTAGTAGTTCAACAAAAAGCCAAGTGAATAAAAAAATATACCTAACCGAACTGGTTAAAACACCAGGTTTCACTGATGAATACCATGATATTTATGACCCTACTATCCATAGTAAAAAGCGTATTATAGAAATTAGATATGCATTGTCTAATAAGGCGGGAGATCCAAACATGACAAAATTTACTATTTTCAACATAATGTTAAAACAAAGTACAAATAAAATTTGCATTGTGGGATGCTAGAATGGGAAGCATGTGGTGTTACCTGAAGTATTCCCTTGCCCTGAAATTGTCATGGTCTGCCGAAAATTATGATGAGAAAAAAAAGAAATTGTCAATAAAAATAAAAAAAAGAGTAAATTCTATCTATAACCAAGGGAGAATTTGCTCATTTGTTGAATCTAGGGTTCGAGGCACAAAACTCAAACGTCCACATTGACCTAGGAAAGCTAGAAAAGAAATATTAGAGTCTCGATCCAAGTCATAGAGATTAATTTATTAGAGCTCTAATAGTGCATGGTACTCCATTGGATCGGAATCATAAGCTTCCTTATGATTATAACATTTTTTTCCATTGGTTTAGGATACTATTTCTTTCCTGACATTTTGCTTGGGATTGGAAAATGATAGGGAAGTGGGTGCTATCCTTCTTCAAATAATTTTTAATATCCACTGTCTAAGTCGACCAGTAAGATATAATTTTGTAGACTTCTTTTTGGCATCAATGTTTCATGTAATTACAAGCACTCTAATGCCTAGATTGCCTGGGTCTTATAGAGATTGCATTCAACTTGGAAGTCAAATACAATTGGTTGACTGGTTCTTCATGGAATAATGCACTATGTTAAGGTTTAACGGATCAACAATATAACCCTACAAACTTCCAATACATGTGACATAGAGGGTATTTGCATTGGAATATGTATGACTGTTGGAGAGCACAAATAGGCTCTTTCATGGTTAGCAAAAGAAGAGCATATTTCCTTTCTCACCTTTCTCATATGGAGGGTTCACATTTGTGAGAAAATAATTCAATGTAGCACATGATTTTTTGATAGTTTTTAGCTTTGGTGATGAGGGTCTTTGGCAGTATGATCCAATCGGTGTAGTTCAAGAAAGGCTTAAGAAAAATGGGAACTCTGAAAGGTTATGTCAACATGAAAGTAAACCATTGCTAGAAAATCTTAGAAACATGGACTCCTAGGATGAGGTTAAAAAAGGGATGGAGAAAATTGTCGCTGACAATAAAATTTCAACAGAAGAATTGTCACCACAAAATATGGCATTGCACACACAAAAGACAACAGAGCAGGGCATCCAAAATATGAGGTCCTACAATTTCTACCCAAAATATGCTAATTCATCCAACAAATCTATTCCCAAAACAATTCTGCAAGACTGTAAAGACAAATTTTGGACTCAAACCAAAATAAATTATTTTTGGACTATGAGGAAGAATCTCGGTGAACCAAAGACTAGTGCAGAATATGAGTCCATCGACGAGGATGAAGAGTTTAGAAAATTGTGGAATGTGGAGCATCCCACAACAACATATGATGTGTGTGATGATAAAAATGAGTATGAGGTTGAGGCCACTCCAACAACTACTACAGTCCCTGCAATTTTGGTGGAGTCAATGAGTCCATGAAAGAAAAATATAGCAAAGTGGCAAAAATTATGGAAAAAAATTGTTTTGAAGGTGGTGGTCTAGGTCCCATAGGAGAAGGCATTTGGTTTCCACTTGAGGTACAACTTCCATTAGATTCAAAATCAAAAGCTCCTGTTAAACCAGTCATTGTATTTGATTCGTCAGATTCATCAAAGAAAGGTAATACTCATTACCCTCCAACTCCACCTACATTTATTAGAGGTTCAAATCCACAACCACCACCACATCATGGTATTCCTATTGGTGGTGAATCAAGTGCCACTGCCACTGGTGGGGAATTTGGGGATAGTTTTCCTATTAGTGTTCAGTTAAGTACCACTACAACTGGTGGGATTGGCATGGGTACTACTACTAATACTAGTTGTCTTCGTGTTGGACAAGTGCAACAACAAAATATCTCTTGCAAGAGGCTATTACTGGTAGATACTCATACTATTTAGAATCCTATATGAAGTGCCACTGCCGCTACAAAACTATCATTTGCAGCTTCAGAACAACCCCTCAAAAGACTATAAAAACTACACATGCAAGTGACAGTGGGATAGGATTAGGAATGACTGTTGGTACTCCTCATAATGCAATAGTTAGAACCATAGGCATAGGTGGAACTGGAGCCTCTGCTATTTCACCTTTCAAATATTCAATTGCTTCAACAATCCTAGATTTTCAATTATGTGATCACTATAAAAAATTTGAACACAAAACAAATGCAAATAAATAATAAGAGAGAGCATTGAAGAGGGTTGCCCTGACTGAAGTTTTAGAGGAACAAACTGCAATGAACAGGCTATTTCTAATATATGACCCACACAAAGATATGATGGAGTTCATGGTTGTTATACCCCCAAATAAAGATAAAAATTCACCACATAGTCAGATAGATCCCTCTGAATTTCAAGTTAGAACCCTCCAAATGGATTTTTCCAAAGTACAAAATGTGGACAAAATTAGTGTGTCAAATAAGACTAACAAATTGGTCTACACTTCACTGCTAAAGGTGGAGAGATAAAAAAATAAGATGGAGAAACAAATAGAAAAGTTACAGGCAGACCTAGAAAATAAAAAATCAAAGAGGAAAGCAACAGATAACAAGTGCAATGATTTATAAAAAAAGGATTAAAAATTCGGGCTCTGTACTAGAAATTGCATAGTAGGAAAAGATGGAGGCAAAATTGAAGGAACTGATGAATAATGATGAACAACAGATACCCCAACCGGTACTAAGAGGGGGGGGTGAATCAGTACAGACAAAAAATTTCTCAACAACTTATCTAGTTAAAGCAATACCAACTGGTTGTCACCATTACTGAACTTAACCATGACAATACCAGTTAAACACAGTAAGACAATAGACACCATAAACTGATAAGTCTGAACACTTCAAATACGATCAATACTTGATATCAACTTCACCCATAAACATATGCATGTGGTATACCAGTAATACCACAACCTATTAACTCTGCATGCATAATCTTTCAACCAAGTAATTCATAAACATCACATGAAAAATGCATAACACAACACACAGATTTTTCACGTGGAAACCCAAATGGGAAAAACCACGGTGGGGATGAACACCCACAAGCTTGTTTTTGAACTCTTTTGAAGCTCGCCATGTTAGGAGCCTAGTCTGGTTAAAGACTTTACAATAAGGTTCTGTTAGGAACCGATCCTGTTAGAGATCACCTAGTTAAGGGATGGCTATATACCCTATTAAAGGTTGAAACCCTGTTAGAGGTTACCTCGCTAGAGGATTTGAAGAACTCAATGATCTTGAGTCACCTGTTAAAGGTTTTACAATAAGCCTATTAAAGCTACCTGGTAAAGGGATTTTCCAACTGTTGAAATGATTAGAAGACAATAGGTAAAACTTCTGATCTGATAACAACACTACATGCCAAGGCAGATCCTTTTCATTTCCTCTACTCTACAATCACACTCTACAATTTTCCTCTTACTGGTCTGGCAAGTATCTTATCACTCGGATACACACACACAACATTTGCCAACAACTTTACAATAACAAACATTATCAACCTTATAGACAACAGTTAGGTCGGTAGCATAAACCCTATACCCTAAGCGTATTAGGTTTACAACACAAGCAGTCCAATCCTGACCATCCAAACACATTGCATAGAGTATTACAATTTCAAATAGATCACAAGACAATCTGCATCATTCATTCTTCACCGCACATAGGAATCAGTAACTAATCATGCTTTCTTCTCATACCACTAAGAAGAATGATCATTCTTGAGGTAGACTTCAAACACAGTCGATCTTCTCATGCAAGATCCTCAAGGAAATCCTTCACGTGCACAAAGCTAACGTGGCACCTCGATCTCATTCACATCTCTTAGCTAACTCATCATAGAGTATCATCGGTTGCATCGCACAAGCTAGATCGCCAAACCGATAACCCTAGAGCTAAGACTACCAACCGGTAGTCACACTTACTGAAACCCTAACACCAGTTCACTGCATCTCCTCATACCTCTTCATACCGGTTCACTTGAACTTATTGACATCAATGACAACATATATTATCATCATATCAACATGTTGGTTCATCATATGCCAATAATATCCAACAATCTCCCCCTTTGGCATTGATGGCGATACTCAGTGTAGCATTGCAACTGAAAAGATCATAGACCAATGTATCTTCATCAGATATCTTCTCCCCCTTTGACAACAATGCCAAAGTGGAGGCACAAGCTTCCATAATTTACTATGTTGCTCCCCCGAAGGAGTAGCATACTTCAACACATCAATCCTAAAAGATTTGTCACTATAGTACTTGACTGATGTGGAGCACACAACTTTATTTGACTTCATGAAGGGCCAGAACCCCTAATTCACCTCTCAAATAGGTAAATGTAGTCTTCGGTAAAGGCTTAGTGAAAATATCTGCTAGCTGCTCCTTATTGGAAACATGTTGTAGTACAACCTCCTTATTCTGAACTTTCTCTCTCAAGAAGTGATATTTAAGCTCAATGTGCTTAGTTCTAGCATGTAATACCGGATTCTTGGAAATATATATTGCACTTGTGTTATCACAAAATATATTCATTGGTTCAGATACAGGTACTTTGAAACCTTCCAATACATGCTTCATCCAAATTGCTTGAGTGCAGTTCATAAATACTGCCACATATTCTGCTTTAGCTATAATTGGTAAATACAACTCTGCTTCTTACTTGTCCATGATACTAATCTTCCACCAAGAAAGAATGCTCCACCGGTTGTGCTTTTCCAGTCATCCACATTACCTACCCAATCGGCATCAATATATACCTTGAGATTATAGTCATCATTATATGGATACCATAATCCATAATCAACTGTTCCTTTCACATATCTAAGAATCCTTTTGACAGCTACCAAGTGGGATTCTCTTGGACATTTCTGAAAATGAGCTACTATGCCCACTGCATGAGCAATATCTAGTCTGATGTGCACCACATAGTGCAACTTATCGATCATTGACAGGTACTCCTTCTCATTTACCAATGCTGAATCATCTTCCTTAGTTAGTTTACAACCAGTCACCATCGGTGTACCAACAAGTTTGTTTTCCTTCATGCCAAAAGTCTTCAATACCTCTTTGACATACTTGGACTGGGTAATAAAGATACCCTCTTTCATTTGCTGAATCTGTAAACCAATGAAGAGCTTTATCTCTCCTATCAAAGACATCTCAAACTCTTTCTTCATTTCATCTGCAAACACATGACTCATTTTGTCATCTCCTCCAAAGATTATGTCATCCACAAATACTTCACAGATCAAAATCTGATCACCTTCTGATTTCAAGTAGATATTGCTATCTTCACTTTTTCTCTGAAGCCCAATCTTCACAAGATGAGAGTGTAATCTTTCATACCATGCCCTAGGTGCTTGTTTCAGTCCATACAGGGCTTTGTGTAACCTACACACCATGTCACTATCTTATGATAAGGAAAACCCTTCTGGTTTCTCTATATACACTTCCTCTTGAACACCTTCTAGTCTAGCCACAGGAGCAAAGGTTTCTCCATAGTCTTCTCCCTCCTCCTAAGTGTATCCCTTGCATACAAGCCTAGCCTTGTTTCTTACAACTGTGCCTTCTTCATTAAGCTTATTCTTGAAGACCCATTTGGTACCTATGACATTTTTATGTTCTGGTCTGGGCACCAAAGACCATGTTGCATTCTTTTCTATCTGGTCTAGCTCCTCTTCCATTGCTTTAATCCAGTCTTCATCTATAAGAGCTTCTCTGGAAGTCTTGGGTTCAAATTCAAAAATCATGCAAGAGTTCTCCTTCACTTTTCTTCCTGTGAGTATCCTTGCATCTTTATCTCCTATGATTTGATTTGGATCATGATGGAGCTTCACATATTTGGGAATTACTCTAGCCTAATTTGCTAGCTTTTCTTCTTCTTCTTCTTCTTCAATAACCTCTTCTTCTTCTCTTACTACAACTTCTACCGATACAGGAACACTAGGATCTTTATAAGTTTCTTTCTTAGCCAGTTCCCAGAAGGCTATACCTGGTTCATCTTCCACTTCTTCGTTGCATGTTTCCTCATGTTCCTCAGGGGATTCATCAACCCTCACATTGATACTTTCAACAATTTTCTAAGTTCTATTGTTGTAGCACTTGAGAGATTTGCTCTTAGTGGAATATCCCAGAAATATTCCTTCATCACATTTTGTATCAAATTTGCTCAAATGATCACCTCTCTTGATATAGCACTTATTACCAAACACTTTAAAGTAACTCACAGTGGGAGTTTTCTCGGTCCAATACTCATAAGGGGTTTTATCTTTTCCTTTCTTGTTGAGTACCCGGTCCATAATATAGACTATAGTGCTCACTGCTTCTCTCCAAAAAGTGTGAGCAAACTTTCCTTGGATCAACATTGTTCTAGCCACTTTAACTACAGTCCTGTTATTTCTTTCTGCTATGCCATTCTGTTATGGTGTCCTTGGGGTAGACAACTACCTCTTGATACCATTATCTTCACAGTACTTGTTGAATTCATCAAAAGTGAATTCTCCTCCTTGATCAGTTCTCGGGCATTTTATCTTTTTACCACTTTCTTTCTCTACTAATGCTCTAAAAGCTTTGAACTTTCCAAATGCTTCAGACTTATCTTTCAAGAATGTGACCCACATCATTCTTGAGAAGTCATCAGTAAGGATCATAAAATACCTATCTCCCTGAATACTTCTAGTTTTCATAGGACCACACAAATCAGTATGCACAAGATCAAGTAAATTTTCTGTTGAGAAAGACTTACCTTTAAAAGTTGAGGAAGACATCTTCCCAAGTTGACATTCTTTGCACAAAGAATTCTCAGGTTTGTTCAGCAAAGGTAATCCTCTTATCGCCTTGATCTTACTAGCTTTAACAATATTGTCAAAGTTCATATGACAAAGTCTCCTATGCCATATCCAACTGTCATCAAACTTAGCCATTAGACACCAACTTATCTTGGCATTCAACTAAAATAGGTTGCCTCTGGTCTTCTTACCAGTGGCAATAAGTGTTGGCAAATACACACTCCAATGAGAAATTGTAGGTGATTGAAGGTATTGTCATTGATGGAAACCTTGCAATCATATGATATTGGCAGATACATACAGATCACTGGCACCGAAAAGGAAGATTATCGGCACCCTGACCGACATGAATTTTGTGTATTTATATTTTGTAATTAATTGTAAAGTATTTTGTAAGCCGACTTGGTGGATTGTAATATGACTCATATAAGTATGAGATCATTGTAGAACATTAAGAAGTGATGATTAAGGAAAGATTTATACAGACCTAATATGCGAATTGTAAGTCAGATATAGGATAAAGGTTTATGTATATTGCAGAGCTTAAACTGGTACTGAATCTGGCATAGTAGATGCTGATCTAAAGCAGTACAAGGCATTGGATTTGTATAATCCATATTTGTAAGTCAGTGTGACTTCTTTTGCAACTGAGCAGTGAGCTCTAGGCACTTGGCCTTCCTACATGTGCAGGCCCCTATTGTAAACAGTAATATTCCCTTATTGGCTAATATTGTGGGTCACAAATCCCACTGAGGTTTTTCCCACACCTGGTTTCCTCGTGAAAAATACTATGTTATGGTGTGTCTCTTATGTTGTGGTTGTTATTCTTATTTACTGCATTACTTTTGGTTTACCGGTACACAGTTTTGATATGATTTTCATGTTATAATTCAACTAAATTATTATACCGATTAGATACTGATTCACCCCCCTCTCAGTATCTTTGGGAATCCTAACAATAAGTTCACCACTCTTTCCAATTATACTACAGACTCCGCCTTTGAATTACAGAACTAGTCCTTTGTCATTCAGCTGAGCAACACTCAATAGGTTATGCTTAAGACCTTCTACCCAGTAGACATCATCTGCACTGCTATTTCCATTCAGTGAGATGGATCCTCTACCTTTCACCAAACATGGTGCATCGTTGCCAAATCTGACAACACCTCCATCATATTCCTCCAGAGACAAAAAATTTCTCCAGTCACCAGTCATGTGGTGAGAACACCCACTATCTATAATCCACTCATTGGAGTTGTCAATGTGAGAGACAAGTGCTTTCTTGTCAGACACTTCTTCCTTTACTGCTACAAACACTATGTCTTCATTTTCTTCATCTTCTGATTCTTCATCAGTGACACCTTCATCCATAACAACTAGACAATTTCTTTTGCTTCCTCCTTTATACTTTCTAAACATCTCTGGTTTATCCTTATTGTCATTGTTAGGACAATTAACAGCTATATGTCCTATCTTGTTGTAGGAAAAAAATTTCAAAGGAAGTTTACCTCTATATTTTCCAGTTCCATTCGGAAGTCTTTTAGCAAGAAGAGCTTCAAACTCCATCAGAATCTCTTCATCATCCATATCTCTGCATTGTCTGGATTCATAACTGGTACTAGTTTCTTTTCCTTTTATGGATGGTACAATAGATGCTTTAAAGGCTGACACAGTCTTCTGAACACTGCCATCATAGCTATTCAACTCATATGCAGTTAACTTTGCAATAATAGAATCTAAGGATACCTTGGTTTTATCAATAGACCTTAGTTCCTGGATAGCAGCAACTCTAATTGCATAGATTGGTAACAGTGATCTAAGGACTTTACTAACAATAGTGGTATCATCAATAGTTCCACCAGTGCTTTTGATATCTCCAACCACAGTCTTAATCCTAATGTCATACTGTTGAATGGTCTCACCTTCAACCATCCTCATATCCTCAAATTTACCTCTAAGGCTTTCTTCCTTAGCTTTCTTTACATGTTCATCACCACCATAGATGTTTTCCAGTGCATCCCATACATCCTTAGGTGTGTCCTTGTCTTGCACATCAATAAACTCAATATCTGACAGGCTGCTGATAAGGGCTTCCATGACTTGCCCATTTTCCTGGATCTCTCTCTTCTGATCATCAGTCAGAGTGCTAGTGGGAGCCACATAGGAATTCTCAACATATATCTAGTGTTGAGCACCCATACTCTTGATGTAAATCTTCATTCTATCCTTCCATATCTTAAAGTTATCTCTATTAAACTTAGGACCTTTCATCTTCATCATTACAGCAGGATCTTTTACCTCAAGCGGTTAAGCTTATATCACCGAGGACCTGGAGGGGCTTTGATACCAATTGACGAATAATGATGAACAATAGATACCCCAACCAGTACTAAGGGGGGGGGGTGAATCAGTACAGACAAAAAATTTCTCAACAACTTATCTAGTTAAAGCAATACCAACTAGTTGTCACCATTACTGAACTTAACCATGTCAATATCGGTTAAACACAGTAAGACATCAGACACCATAAACTGATAAGTCTGAACACTTTAAATATGATCAATACTTGATATCAACTTCACCCATAAACATATGCATGTGGTATACCAGTCATACCATAACCTATTAACTCTGCATGCATAATCTTTCAACCAAGTAATTCATAAACATCACATGAAAAATGCATAACACATAACACACAGATTTTTCATGTGGAAACCCAAATGGGAAAAACCACGGTGGGGATGAATACCCACAAGCTTGTTTTTGAACTCTTTTGAAGCTCGCCCTGTTAGGAGCCTAGTCCGGTTAAAGACTTTACAATAAGGTTCTATTAGGAACCGATCCTGTTAGAGATCACCTGGTTAAGGGATGGCTATATAGCGTGTTAAAGGTTGAAACCCTGTTAGAGGTTACCTCGCTAGAAGATTTGAAGAACTCAATGATCTTGAGTCACCTATTAAAGGTTTTACAATAAGTCTGTTAAAGCTACCCGGTAAAGGGATTTTCCAACTATTGAAATGATTAGAAGACAATAGGTAAAACTTCTAATTTGATAACAACACTACATGCCAAGGCAGATCCTTTTCATTTCCTTTGCTCTGCAATCACACTTTGCAGTTTTCCTCTTACTAGTCCGGCAAGTATCTTATCACTCGGATACACACACACAACATTTGCCAACAACTTTACAATAACAAACATTATCGACCTTATAGACAACAGTTAGGTCGGTAGCATAAACCCTAAACCCTAAGCGTATTAGGTTTACAACACAAGCGATCCAATCCCGACCGTCCAAACACATTGCATAGAGTATTACAATTTCAAACAGATCACAAGATAATATGTATCGTTCGTTCTTCACCGCACATAGGAATCAGTAACTCATCATGCTTTCTTCTCATACCACTAAGAAGAATGATCATTCCCGAGGTAGACTTCAAACGCAACCAATCTTCTCATGCAAGATCCTCAAGGAAATCCTTCACGTGCACAAAGCTGATGTGGCAGCTTGATCTCATTCACATCTCTTAGCTAACTCATCACAGAGTATCATCGATTGCATCGCACAAGCTGGATCGCCAAACCGATAACCCTAGAACTGAGACTACCAACCGATAGTCACACTTAGTGAAACCTTGATACTAGTTCACTGCATCTCCTCATACCTCTTCATACCGGTTCACTTGAACTTATTGACATCAATGAAAACATATATTTTCATCATATCAACATTCTGGTTCATCATATGCCAATAATATCCAATAGGAACTAAGGGAAAAACTGGCTGAAAACAGTAAAAAAATTGATGATGAAAGAGCCACTTCACAAAAATAATACATAAGTTATGAGTCTGTTGCTACCAAAATTTAAAAAATACAAGACCTATTGGATCATGAGAAGGAAAAAGCAAAACATTTGCAAGAGGAAGTAGAGGAAGAATTAAAAAAAAATGCACAAATGAAAGAAGATATGCGTAATGCAAATGATAAAATTAAAACTTCTGAGAACAAATTGAAAGATAATATGAAAAATACAACACAGTATATACAAGAAAACATTTGGGGGAAAATAATACAGAGGAGTCACAAGTTGTGTGAATGGTTTGAATTGAATGAAAGTCTGAGATTAATTTATTGGAAGATCAAAGGGCACATTGAGAAGAGCATACATGTTTATTCAAAAGAGGATATGGCAAAATGGATTTTGCAAGTAGTCTACAGTACTAGTGACAAATATTTGGCATCCAATGGAATCAACAACTGTATTGATGCCACAGTTAAGATATCATTTATCCTTAAAAAATGCCAGAAACTAAGGGAAACATCATAAATTATGGATAAAGGTGGCAAAAAAATATTGAAGCTGCAAGAAAAGACAACCACTTTGATTAAACTTGGTTTGTTGAAGTCTGTTGACCCATCAAATTAATTCATTGGAAAAGAAGCTTACAAAAAAAGCATGGAGGAAAAAATGAAGTCTGATTTAGACTTGCTTCCTAAGGACACAACTCCCCAAAGCTTTCTGGAATTCTTCAAACCATTTACAACTTTGAATGTGGTATTGGGTGAAACAGTGATGTCAAGTCACTCTTCTAAATATGGATTGTTGACGAAGTTGCAGTTGACTTACCATACTTTAAAGAATATTGGAATTCTATCAGACGGAGAGTGGAGCACCCTACAAAAACTGGCACAAAAATCTCAAGAATCATAGTATGTATTGCACAATTTTCTGCTTTTACTCTTAATTTCAAGGTTTTATGTTTTTTAAGTTTGGAATTTGGCATCGCTTGAAATAACTCTATTTTATGAACATGAAAAAACCAACACTCGCTATTGCTAATCCAACCTATGATGCACAGTACAAACCTTCAGCCTTGTAAATTTGTATTCTCAAATTCTCCCAAGTTTTAACATTTCTGCATTTCTCTATTTCTGATTTCTAGGTTTTGGGCACTGCCATTATTTGTATTTAATTTTTCATGGCTTGAATTAATATTTAATTTTGAACTCTATTTTTTGAACATGAGACATGTAGCAGTTGTTAAATTGCTAAATTGCTAATCCAGCCTATGATGACAATGTAAATCTGTGTTGAGTTTGTGATACTGATGGCAGTCGGGATGATATATTCACTATTCAATGCCTTAGTAATTGATTTTGATGTTGAGTCTTCACATGTTGCAAATCAACCTGAAGCTGTTGTTGCTCCCTTGTTTCTATAAAAGGGAATTCAGGGTCATTTGCAAAGGGTTCTGAAATTTTGTATTGACTTTTGCATGGAGAATCACATAGAGTTGTGTATTGAATGAATTGTATCATATGGCTATATTTTGAAAGAATTAATGAAAATCTAAGTTTTCAACATGTATAAATAAACATCTCTGTATCAATAAACACATTATGGTCTTTTATTATGCTATTTTAAATCAGGAAATAGAAAGTTAAAAAATACAATTACAAATTAATATTAAATTCTAATTGCAAAAAGTTGACGGGCTCATAAAATATCATCAAGTTATCAACCATAATAATATTCTTTTGTAATATGAATGATGAGATACAATAATAAGATTAATAAATACCAATCTCTTATAGTTGCCATTCCTCCTCATCAAATTCAGAGCTTTCTTGATTCTTGTCTATGTTTTCTTCACTCTGAGTCTGCATACCTTCACTAAACTGCATCTCAATGCTACCAGTAGGTCCAATACATGAGACAATAGTCCCACTGGCACTTTGGTTTGAAGTGTTTCCCAAACCTCTTCTTTCACATTTGGACCTCTAGATTTTTCAGTGCCCTATCGTAAGGAAAAGTGTAGACATCATATCTAGATGTATAGAGCCTCAAGCAATTTTCCAAATTTTTGTCTTGACCTCAAAGCACTGGAAACTCTCTCATCTTCCACCAAACCCAATATCATGGTAAGACATACATCAACAAGCTTGAAATATTCTGATATTGAATCTCGCAACACTTCATTCTCTCCTAGATTTTTTCAAATCCTTGCTACTCATCCCTCTTCATGGGGGTTCTCCATTTTGTCATATTGTTAACTCATAGTGTATTCAAAATGAGTTGATTGATCTCTAAGAAGATTTTATTCTAATATTCCATTTATAGTTACTCCATTTCAATTCTCTGGATATGCAAAATTGTTTTATCAAAGCTAGTAGCTTACTTCAAAAATTAGTTGGACTGTTGAGGCTCCAATGTTGAGGAAACACAATAGACATGGCTTCGAGTAGTTTCTTAGGAGGGAATCTGCATCTAATCTATGAGGAAAGATCATAGCCAATTTTTTTCACAAAAGTAGTTACAGACTCAACAATCTTGTCGAAATCTTCCCTTGTAACTCTTGCTAGTTGCTTCTTCGGGTGCTTTCCTAGTTCCTCGGGGTCGACCGTGGCATAGAAGTGCATTGGTATCTCAACTCCCTATACATTTGCACATACCTCCCCATTTGCATCGATTTGTAAAAAGTTATCAAGATTGTTCAAATCTGTGAGTGTCTACCACTTAACAAATTTTTCATTAGATCATGTTGGTTGACTTCAATAGAGATTATCGAAGGTCATGCATGTAAACTTACACAACTTAAAATATTCTGCAATATACATAGCTCTTTGTTGGGATTTCTTCATAATATTCCTATTTCTTCTAGCATGCACAGAAGATCTGCTAAAGTTAAGAGTGTCTCTATATTACTTAACCTCCGAAGAAGGTTAGGAAAAGGATGAATATTCTGAAAAAACTTGATGCGCTAGACCATCCAAAGAGATCCATTTGGTATCATTATCCTTGAGAAGTTTGTTCCCATCAGTTATTCCATCAAGAAAGTGTTGAAATTCCATAAATTGCTTGGGACTTCGACATAAGTGTGAGTAGAGCTCTCTGATTAAAATTTTAATTTTTTTTACTGGAGCATACTTGCTCATAATTCTAAAAGCTAGACTCATTCTGTGAGCCATGCAATGAATGCTAGTAATGTAGGGTGCAAAAGAAGTTTCCATCATTGTACAAAGACCGTTCCTATGACCTTGCATTACTAAAGCTCCATCCACTCCAACACACACCAATTTTTTGGCAATCGTCATGTCATCCATGCCTCCATATTCAATTAAACATCTCTTTACTAGTTGAAATAAATTATCCGTTGTCGCACTATCCTTCATTTTAGCAACAAATAGTAGATGAGGTTGGTGGGCATGATTATGTATAGTATAAACATGCATGCATACCCACGAGGTATTATCTACTGCCTTAACTTCATCTAAAGAAAATGCAATAAAGTTTGACTCTCTTATTTTTTCCTTTACATCTTATTTTTCAACCTCATCAAGACAACTTGCCCATTCCTATCCACTATTTACTGACCAGTGACTATTAGCATAGTTAGGAAATTTCAAAAAGTGTAATAAACCACTAATTGATGGGCAATCTATCATAGCAAGCCCTCTGCTCAAAATATAAAAAATAACATTTAACTGAACAACTTTTCCCAGTTGTTTTATTTGTATTGCTTTTCCAAGAATAGCTTCAATAGAACCTTTAACTTCAACGGGCTTCATCTGTATTTTCTCATGAAATAGTACTCTTCGACATTCCTCACATGTTTACATTCCTCCTTTGTTTTCCATCTTATCACTAATTTTTCAACTCCATCTATCATTTGTTTTTCATAAACTTCATCCATATGATTTTCTATGGTGTCAATTTTTAGCTGCAACCTCTTTTCCTTTTTATGTTTCCAAGTGCAAATCTTACACCTGCATTCTATTGGAGGCTTGCCTTATATTAGATTCTCCACTGGTTCAAAGAATGGATACTTTGATGCCCAATTAATTTGAAAATTCCTCACTGACACATCCCACTCCTGATCCTTTTTTGATTTGGGTTGATCCTTTTTTGATTTGGCTTTTCTTTTCCCCTTCTGTGCATTATCATCTATGGCATTGTCATCCAAGTCAATTATATCATTCCGGCTAACTTGGGTATCTACCAGATAATCTTCTTCAAGTTCATCCTAATATGAGATATCAGGTTTGCCACCATCTTCAACATGTGGTGTAGGTTGTGAATTTTGTACTTGTACTTGTGATGATATACCTTCCTGATTTTCACCACAATCTTTGCCAAAGACAAAGTATGAAGACAACATTTTGCTTTTTGTTGGCCTCTCATGGCCTTCCCCACATTCAAGAATCCTACCCTTCTTCCTATTTGACATCTCCAACGAAATAAAGGATACAAAAAATTATCAATTTGTGGAAGAAGTAATAATAGACTATAAAGTATAATATATGTTTCATTGGCCCTACGACCTACAATCTAGATGTCTGAGGTCTCCTGGCTGACCACTTGGCATTGACGGGTCCCCACTAAATAAGAATAAACTCAACAGTGCAAAAAGATATAGATAAATTCAGAGTATAAATATTACAACACTTCAAAAATATGATCGCTCACCTTTAGGTCACTATCAGTCGCCAAAGCAGTCAACAACAATGATTTTCCTTGGTCTGAAACTTTGCTATTGATTCGAATTCAGAACCTAGAACCCACCAGATTGTGTAGAGATAGATCTAATCTTTGAATGTATTTATACCAATCCTTATATGGTCAATTTCGTGGGAATTTTATATGGTATACAAATATTTGGCGAATCCTGCTTAACTATAACACAACTTATGTAATTTTCGAGGCGATTATGGGTCATCCAATTAATTGGCAAATACAATAGAGTTGGCAAAAACTGGGGTGAATGGAGACACGCGTCGACAAAATGTCAGGCAAATTGGGTCCTCTTGGCCAACAAATCTTGATATCCCTATAGGCGAATTATGGTTGTCTATTAAGGCAACCTTGGAGAGTGTAGGCAAAAAAATTAAATTTACCGTGTGTCCACCATATATTGTATTGGCAAAATCCTCGCATAGAAATAATTAATTACATAAAACATTTTGTGATCAGGTCATGAATTTGACAGAAATTGATAATGTTTTGGTGACATGGCCACCCCCAGTTGGTATAATATATTCGCCATTTCCCAGGTCACCGACGTGAAAAGTTTGTCATTGGCGAATATTCACCACTAAAGTAAACTCTGTTGTCAACCATGTTCAATTCTTCCACAGAAGTGCAGTTTGACAAGGAGGGAGGAATTTCACCTGTAAGTCGGTTGCCTTCCAAATAGAGCCCACTTAGTTGTGGAAGCAAGTCCAATTGCCAAGGAGCATGGTCATCAAGATTGTTCTCATCCAAACTTATAAAGTACAATGAGGAAATGTTCCCCAAGGTGTGGGGAATGTTGCCTATCAAATTGTTCCCAACAAGTTGAATGAATTGTAAATTTGGAAGAATACCCAACAACGATGGAATATTTCTAGTCAAATGATTTTCGATAAGGCTAAGGGCTTGCAAGTTGTAACATGCACTAAGAGTGATGGGAATTGAACCTTCCACCTAGTTTGTGTGTAAGTAAAGGATCTCTAGGCGGGGAAGGCTTCCTAACTGATAGGGGATGGGACCATGAAGGTTGTTAGTACTAAGGTCAAGAATCCTTAGAAATGAAAGATTTCCAAGATAAGGAGTGTCAGTACCTTCCAAACCCATGCTAGAGACATTGAGAGAGACGATCCTTTGTCCATGTGATCAATTAATTGTCCATCTGCAGAATGAGATGTTGGGAGTCCATGTGACGAACTAATTGTTTTGATCATATCTGATAGCAGACTTGAATGCCAATAGAGTTTTCTCATCTGTGACATTATTTTTGTGGGGTTGTAGAGAGTGGATACCCTCAACCAGACAAGGAATGATGTTAATGAAAACTAGAATAATGAATATTAGAGGGGGCATTTTGGCGGCCATTTTCAAATCAAATACTACTTTAGTGCAGGATGGAGCTTGCATTTGTATTATTGCCCTATTGAGTTTGTTGTAAATATATTGTGAAAACATAATGTTAGTCAAGATATGTGGTCAATTTGAATTACTAGGTAGTAATATTATGCATGCCAAAATGTAAGATTGAATAAGATACTTGAGACAATTTCTTGGATTGTTGGGATTAAGATGTCTCAACCTTAGAGTCCTAACATGCCAAATTAATTAATTGTTGCCTGATTGATTTATTCTAAGATATAAAATTCCTAAGTTATCATTCACTTTGTGGGAACTCTTGGTGAGGTGGCATCCTACATGGCAGGTGATGAAATGGCACATTCCTTATTTTCTAGGAAGTTGGTACCCACTTGGAAGATGCTATGTTGGAGTGGAAATTGATTTGGTATTTTCCTATGTTGATAAAATAGTCTTGGTTTTCAGCTTCTATTATGTATTGGAGTTTTATTTTAGCTTTTGCCATTTATGGTGGAGTTCACTTGTACAAATGGTGTGAGGTAAGGAAGGTGCCTATTCCCAGTCATAGTAAATTCTATGTTGTACTTACATTGTATTTGGCAATATGACCGTTATGGATGAGATAGGTGTTGTTGCCATGGAAGTTGCTATCAGCAATGTGTCATGGGATTAGAAAGATATTGTTTATGACACAAATTACCTCATGGACTTTGAAGATGGTTTTGGAAACCATGTGCACATACCACTTTGTGATGAGCTCTATAAATATGTTGATGCCTTAGCAGATTTAAGAGAGAAGAGGAGTTCATTATTACAGGGTTATGCTATCAGTTTTTCTCCAGGATGGAACAAGATTTAAATCTCCATGTAAAGTCTTAGAGCCTAAAAATGTATTGTGACTTGTTGTTTAATAATACATTAGCTCGATGTTTTGGAGAATGGGGATTTTTACTCGAAAGGGTTTTCCCCATGTATATTTGTGTTCTCTCTTCTATCTCATTCTTCTTGTTTCATGATTCTAAAGTATTAAATCTGTATGTCATAATGCTGCTGAAATTTTATTAGATCTGTAAATTGTAATCACTTTCCTCTAAGGTTTTAATCATGGGAAATCAACTATGTCTATTTTTGCTTTTATTGCATAGTAGTATGTGATTGTATCAACATGTTGTAATTTTTATTAAAGAAGATACAGGATACTGGATGTGCATATCGATCTCAAATGGCTTTTTGGGATGACCCATTTCCCTTCAATTGGTATCAGAGCTTTGTTCCATGATTTGCATGGTTCTTGCATGTGAGGATTCATGGTGTTTCTAGTTTTGGGTATTTATTCTGTTGATATTTCTTAGCTTGGAAAACTTGAGAAAATTTGTTTTGAAGGAATTGACTAATGATTAATCCTTTGATGAGTGGAAGTCTTGTAGTTGGTCTAGTTTTTAAGGTGAGAGTAGGCATTTTGAAGGATGGTGAAGATGGAGTTTCATGGAGTTGATCATGTGTTTTCATTTAACATGAAATTGATCTAGATCTCCTATTTGATAGTGTTATAACCCTAATGCATGTTGGTGATGTTTCATTTCATGGTTGTGGGCAACAAAGTTTTCATGTTGGGTGTTTGTTTTTGGCTCCCTGGCAATATGCAGAAACTTGGGTTGTCTAAACTATGTTGTGAATGTACTTATATTGTGTACTTTTTTTAGTTTTGATATTGGAAGGCAATGTTTCATTATCCTCGAATGCATGAAGTCTATGAAGTTGATCATTAGATGATTTGGAAGCTTCTAGAATAGCTTATCTCCCTCAGATGCATGTACTAATGGTGGTTATGGAGTTGGCCTACAAATGGGCCTGGGTTCTTGATCTGCTTTTCCCTTATGGATGGTTGTACTTGCATGGCTCAGATTCATGTTCTTTTGATCTAAGGGGTTTATAGATTTTCCTCCAAAATCTATAGTGATTCTCGCTAGATTCCTAGACTATGGTGCTCGAGGTGGACATGATTGATAAATCAGATTTGTGCTTGATCTGGTACTTGAGTCATGTTGTCTACATGATTGTTCTCTTTGAGATCTCATTTTTCATGTCACTAATGTGATAGTGAGTTTTCATGTTTCAGTGTTTGGATCTATGAGTTGTGCAATATTGTGGGCTATCTTTACCTACATGTTTGCAGTGGGAGAACTCAGAAGTGGACTATCTATATCCATGAAGTTTGATTCAATGTTCATGCAGACTTGTTAGCTGGCCTTGTCTGTGGTCACTTGTGCATTGGTGTGGTTACTTTTAGATGAGAGGATGAATGATAAGTGAGTACGTGGATAGTGGTTATGGGGTCCTATAGCATGGTGTATTTCCTTAGTTCGAAGATCTTGGTTTTACTTGGTGTGATTAGTTGTACACTTGTATGTGTGTGGACCTAGATGATTTTCAGATTTGGGAGGTGGTATGTCGTGTGCTTGGAGAGCTTGGTATCATGGTTCAGTTGGAGCTTTAGTAGTGATTGTGTATTCATCACTTGGGGATGGACGATATTCTTTAGTGATGCAGATGGTTTGGAGGGATTCTTAGATCCTATTGCTGCAGAAGGGTTCTTTCGCCTTTGCATGTAAACTATTTGAGGATGTGTACCATCTTGTAGCCATGGAGGGCTCTTACAGTCTTTGGAGTGAGGTGTTGGCGGTGCTTGACATGTGATATTGGTTTAGAGTATGTTGGTGTTATGTCATGGTATACTATTGATTGTGCATTAGAGTTTGGCATGATACATTTCTCTTGAGACCATGGTATGTTCACTTGGAGCATGTGATCTCCTAAGAGGGGATTGTAAGATCATGATGTCATGATGGGTTCCTAATTCAGCTAATTGGAGCTTTGACAGTTGTCTGCTGAAAGTTCAAGAAGCCTACACCTTGATTGGACGTGATTTCAATAGAGACCTACGAGGAGATTTTTCTTGGATGAGTCATGATGACTTGGATATCTTTGAGAAGCATTCTCATTCCCCACTCTTGGTCTACTCGGTGGTTTATGATTTGAGAGGTTTTGCCCATTATTTCTCTTAGGTGCTTTATGATTTTCTTTCATATTCATGAATCTTGAGCTATGATTGGATGATTATGGAGGATTCATCGTGATAGATAGAGAACATGTTTATCTCCTTGGTATGTACTTTATTTTATGATGATCATTGGGAATGGTAGTGGGCTGATTTTCTGAAATGGGAAATGGAGTAGTTTGATCTTCTTTGAGAGGCTTACATCCATGTAGATACGTGATGCATATGTTACGTTTGATCTCTTGAGGTTGAATGGATTTGGATGTTGTTATGGATTTTCACATGGGGATGTAAAGGAGATCTTACTTGGCACAACTGGCACTTAGAGGTGTTTGTAGAAGGACATGCTACATGTTTATGATTTGCAAGTTCTCTCTTTGGTCTTGGTTATCTTCCTGGATGTTTAGATTCACATAACATTATTTTTTGAGATTTTGGGTGGAGCTATGGTGATCACTAGTTGGTGGTCATATGTTGTCACTTTTTCTTTATTATTTTTTGGTGATGACATGTAGGTTCCTTTATCTCTGTCATTTGTTGGATGTAGAGAACTTGGGAGAGCTATGGAGACTTTTCGAGAGAGATGTTTCTTACAACAATTTTGTTTGTAGGATGTGCTTATATTTGTGGATGGTCCTTGGTACTACATGGTTACATTTTCTATATGTTGTGAGTGGTAAACTCAGTGTGCTTTTGATCTTTTAGATTTGGCATTACCCATGCAGTGGGAGTTTCCAGATCTGTTTGGTCTTCATTGACTGGTCTACACATGGAGCTTGTGCTTGCAATTTATGGCTTGGTTATGCTGGTGGTGTGAGTTTACTGATGGTGGAAACCTTTTAGGTATGTGAGATTGGATGGTTTAGCATTTTCTATGGGTGCAATTTTTCAATTTTGTGGGTTTATCAGTTGGATGGGAGTAATCATTTTGGTTGTTGTTCTAGCTGATGTTCTATCTTGTTCCTGTAGGACTACATTGTAATTGTGTTCTAGTTATGGGAATTGAAGTTGATAGCTTGCGAGCACACTGAAGTGGTGGCAGTATCCTACAACCTTTGTTATCATTGGGATCTTATGCTTGTGTTCTTTGGATTGGTGTCTTGATGGAGCACGAGAGCATGTTTGAGATTTGTGTGGTTTCTTGGATGGTTGTGATGATGTGGTTTCATCAATTTGGCTCCTATGAAGTTGATATTGTGGACTGTTCACAAGCCTTTGACAAGTGGGAGAATGTTAGGATTAAGGTGTCTCAACATCAGAGTCCTAACATGCCAAATTAATTAATTGTTGCCTAATTGATTTATTCTAAGATATAAACTTCCTAAGTTATCATTCACTTTGTGGTAACTCTTAGCAAGGTGACATCCTACATGGCAGGTGGTGAAATGGCACATTCCTTATTTTCTAGGAAGTTGGTACCCACTTGGAAGATGCTATGTTGGAGTGGAAATTGATTTGGTATTTTCCTATGTTGACTAAATAGTCTTGGTTTTCAGCTTCTATTATGTATTGGAGTTGTATTTTAGCTTTTAGCATTTATGGTGGACTTCACTTGTACAAGTGGTGTGAGGTAAGGAAGGTGCCTATTTCCAGTCATAGTAAATTATATGTTTTACTTACATTGTATTTGGCAATATGACCGTTATGGATGAGATAGGTGTTGTTGCCTTGGAAGTTGCTATCAACAATGTGTCATGGGATTAGCAAGATATTGTTTATAACACAACTTACCTCATGGGCTTTGAAGATGGTTTTGAAAACCATGTGCACATACCACTTTGTGATGAGATCTATAAACATGTTCTTGCCTTAGCAGATTTAAGAGAGAAGAGGAGTTCATTATTACAAGGTTATGCTGTCGGTTTTTCTCCAGGATGGAACAAGATGTAAATATCCATGTAAAGGCTTAGAGCCTGAAAATGTATTATAACTTGTTGCTGAATAATACATTGGCTTGATGTTTTGGAGAGGGGTTTTTTACCCAAAAGGGTTTTCCCCACGTATATCTGTGTTCTCTCTTCTGTCTCATTCTTCTTGTTTCATGATTCTAAAGTATTAAATCTGTATGTCATAATTTTGCTGAAATTTTCTTAGATCTGTAAATTGTAATCACTTTCCTCTAAGGTTTTAATCGTGGGAAATCAACATGTCTATTTCCTCTTTTATGGAATAATAGTATGTGCTTGTATCAACATGTTGTAATTTTTATTAAAGAAGATACATGATACTGGAGGTGCATACTGATCTCAGATGGCTTTTTGGGATGACCCATTTCCCTTCATGAATGAGTACGGCTTATGATGCCAACCATATAGACAGATGTAGCCTATATCTGTACATTACAAACTCCACACTAGGAAAGACTTCATGAAGAGCTCATTTATACCTTGAAAAAATGGCACTGTGGGAAACTCCAGTTTGTATGGTTTCCACACAAAGTCTATCGATGAACATACACAACTTTTTTTCATGCAGTTTGAGGTAGATGTATAGCGACGGAAACTTTAGTTTGTATGGTTTCCACACAAAATATACTGATGAACACAAACAATTATTTTTGTGTAGGTTGAGGTAGATGTACACTAAAAATGAGGATTAGTCTAGAGTTAAGAATGCTTGAGTATGTTAGGCCCAATATGGAAAGCTAATATACTGAGAGGGGAGGGGTGAATCAGTACTTCAAATCCTTTTCTCAACAATATCTTTACTATTATGCATAAACCAAAAACTATTATAACATAACATAAAGCTAAAACAAATGAGTAACAATCATACATGATTCACTCCATAACACATATATTTTGGTCATGCAGAAACTCTTGGTTAGGGAGAAAAACTGCGGTGGGGATGGCACCCACAACTTCACAAATGCAATAATAAATAGTGCTCGGTTAGAGCTACATATTTAGCTATTTCTGATAGCTTACCCTGTTAGGAGTAACAAGATCTGTTAGATCTACCTTACTAAAGGATTTTTACAACACTATATAAGTGTAGCACCTGGTTAAACGATTTACAATTTATAGACTTGGTTAGAGTCTTTTACCCTGTTAAAGGTTTCTCTTACAACTTCAAAATATTACAATAAGACTTTACAAATATCTGCAACTTTACATCTGAAATGCTGTAGCAGATTCTATGTGCTCAAAATAAGATTACCTTGCCTATAGCATACCTCGGTAACTCAAAAAGTAACTCAGTAAACCCTTCTGTTTACTCTGATAACCTTCTCGGTGACCTCTGTGTCTCTGTAACAGTCATAATACTCTATGATTTCTCATGTATCACATAAGTCTTGCTTCATACACATATGCACACACATTTCTCAAATTCACATCTATTTCTAACCCTAAATTCATGTTGTATAAATAGACTTCTTAAGTCGGTGATCTGATTCATTGCTTCCATCTTACAAACATGATTTCTCGAATAAATAACCATGCAAGATATTTCATTGGTTAGATGACCTCAAAATTATACAAAATATGTATGTGCAATTTCCAATGTGATAACGGTTCTGTGTGCCTCGATCTTGTAACACATTTTCATATGTGTGTCCAGGTTCAATGAATCTGGTAACACGTATCACTCGGTGTATTATCTTTACTGCTCGGTAGACATGAAATAACACTTGGTAGATAGCTCGGTGTATACTGGGCTTTGTGACTATTTTCCTTCTATAACCGACTAGGTTGTTCATATCGACTAAATATTTCGGTAGTGGTAACCGACTAGAGTATATAGAATGACTTTGTATATAAAACTAATGGCAATTTGATAAGTAGTAACAATCTCCCCTTTTGACATTAGTTGAGATGTTTGACAAAACTACTTTCAAAGTCATTACTCAAAAATCTGTATACTTTACAAAATTTGACTAAACATGCAGTATATACATTAGTCATTGAAATAGTATAATCAAATATACTCCCCTTATCAATATGCTGTACAAAACTCTGTAATCATTGTTCTTTCCTTTGTTCATTGCTTAGTTCACTACTCTTGGATACTCTGCATATTCTACTCATTCTCTACTCGGTATACTCCCCCTCTATACTACACTCCGGTTGTTTGATACTTTGAATACTATACACTCCCCTGTGTACTTTGATGCTATATATACTCTTGATGATATACTCTGATAGCTATATATACTCTGACATACTCTGATATACTCCCCCTTTTTGACAAACATCAAAATTTAGTTACCATTGGGAGGTGGCAACTGATCAAAAATGGATTTGTACTTTGTCTTGGCTTCGGTGAGAGCGACAGAGAGTGCATCCTTTACACTGTCCATTAAAGAATTATGTGCATTAATATCAGCCAATAATGAAATTAAGCCATCTAAAGTGCTTCCCTCTTGTGTAGTAGAGAGATAAGTGGCTCAGTTTAGCTGTTCTTGAACGGATGAAAGATGAGGAAGGAATAATGTTTGAAGTGTCATTATGTCCATTTTGATCTTGTGTTCTTCATTCCTCAATTCCAATTGTTGAGCCATGAGCTGTTGTAGCTTAGTATAAAAATTCTGAACTGAATTGGGCTCAGGGGTCAACTTATTTGAGAGATCAGTGATCTCTTTCTCAATTGTTTCTATTTTATTCTTAATGTCCTTAAGAAACAAAGAAAATGTGCAGAGTTTCTGAAATAATGAAAGAATGTGCTTGAGTTGAGGGGACAACTCAGCAATAAATTTGACAAGTTTTACCTTGCCAACAGAAATGGATTTCTGTACTTCCTCTATCATTTTAGCAGTTAGCTCCTTGTCTTTTAGTTTTCTCAAGTATTCGGATGCATCTACTCCAGATGTCTCAATCTGATTTAGGAATTCATCCAATTGAATATGGATGGCTACATCGGTTGATATTGTAGTTGAAGGTAGCATATTTGATAGTAAGGTCTTTACCTTCTAAAGTACTTTATTCTTCTTTTGTATGGCCAGTTGCTTCTCCTGTTCGGCCTTTGCTTTGCACAGTTCACTGAATTCAGTGAGTGCTTGCCCTTTCAATTTGGAGATGTCTACATTGGGCAACACTATTGGTTTTGATAAATCAATTTTGAAACTATTCTTTTTCAACTTCTTTTCTTTACCTTTCACCGGGTGAACCACTACAATAGCTTGAGAGGCTTGAGGACCCTCGGTAGGTTGCTCGGTAGAGACAACACTTTTGTCAGTTTCTTTAGCCTCGGTAGTGTCCTTCGGTGTCTCGGTGCTTGGTGTCTCAGCTGTAACATTTTCCATGCTAGAAGGTGCTTGAGAGGTTTGTTCTTGTGAAGTACCTTTTGTTGTAGACTTTTGACCTTCGGTGCCTTCACCTGTAGCCTGAGGAGCTTCGGTTGTAGCAAGTTGATTGATCGGTGGGTAAGGCCGAACTTGTTCCAAAATAGATTCATTGGAGACAAGTTTTGCATAAGCATTGCCTTCTATCATTTCTTGTTCAGGTGCCTCTGCATCCATGATATCTTCATCTATTTGAATGGTGTCAGCAGGGTCTTGCTCGGTGACACCGGGCTCTTGGTCTATGACATCGACTATTTCCATTGTAGATTGTTCACCAACATGCTTTCTTCAAAAGATGGTCTTCCATTGCTCTTTTGTTTCCTTCTCCACTTCTATATACATGCCATTCATCAATTTCAAGGCCTTTTGTTTTATTGTAAATTGAGTTTGGTTGTTTGTCAAATGTTCTTTTATTTCATCAACTGACATATCAGGAAAGAGATGCACCAAACTTCTTTCTCTGATTTGTTTCTCCGAGTCTAGGGCATATTGCCATTTGGTTTCAATATGTGCATATAATTCTTTAGGAATAGAATTACATACTTCTAATGGGACCACTTGGAATTTGAGAAGTCTGCAAATGACAACTTCTTCAATTTGCCTCTTTTCATCAGCAGATCTTGATTCATATTTGACAAATCTGAATCCACCATATTCCTTTAGATTTTTACAAAAAATTTCTACACTATGTACATCTACCTTCTTGCTTTTCACAATCTAAAATTTATTTGCATCTTCAGATTCGGTATCACTCGACTCTTTTGGCAAAATGAGTCTTCGAGTAGATTTCTTGTAAGTTCTAGTTACCTTAGGAATGGCAACAGTCTTTTGTTTCTTACTCGGTGATGGAGTAGATGCCCTTGTGTTAGGTCTCTTTGTTGGAGGGGTCGGTAGGGCTATTGAAGTGTCCTATTTCTTTCTCTTCAACACTTTTCCCTTAGACAATTCGGTGCTAAGTGTTATGGCTGCTTCTTGGGCTTTTGTCTCCTCTTCAGTGATGGCTAGAACTCCATTGACAGGTGTGGAGGAAGACTCTTCTCCAAATTTCTCAGTTAGTGCCTTAATCATCTTTGTAGCTTTTCTTGTAGCCTTAGGTACTACAATGCTCATTTTTACTTTTTCCTTCACCTCTTCATAGGTTCCATACCTCAGCTCAGTAGTATGCCTTGGCAATGATAGATAGGCATCAATTTGCTATTGTGTGATATCAAAATCAATCTCGTAACCCATAGGTGACAAAGATTGAGTCCTCGGTTCCACAGCATTCACATAACAGTAATCGGTGTTGACCTCAAAACATATTTCATCTTTGTATTTTTCTACCAGCTATGGTGGAATCCGGTACCTGACATGCATTTTTTCTTGGAACTTGTTGAAGTAATCATCCATTATATCATTAAAGTTATCACCTAACTTCTTGATGAAGTCATTGATATGATGGGTGATTGGTCGGTGTAGTTCCCAAACAACTTTACCGACTGTTGGAAAAAACTTCTCAAAGTAGAAAAACATACATACAAGTAGTGATCCAAATTTTAGAGTATTTGTCCTGTTGTTCTTCTTCGGCTTCCTAATTGTGTTAAGATTTTCAAACAAGTTCTTTAGCAATACTTCACACGGGTCAATTTTCATGCCTTTCTTAACAATTTTGTATGCTAAGTCCACTGCTGCATAGGGTACACTGTTTTCCCTTGCCGATTGGAAGAAACAGTAACCAATTACTCTAATGGCAAATTTGAGTTCAGGATCAATGACATTGTTCAACTTTAGACCTCTGTAATCCAATTCAACTCCAGTCAAACTGATCAATTCCTTCTGTGATATCATTTTCTGTGCTCGGACATGATCATAGATAGGATAACCGGTGATCAAATGAATGATTTCTTTAGTGATCTTAAACGGTTGCTCTTGTAGCCACATGAAATCATCATGCACTCAGCTTAGTACAAACTTGACCCACTGGGGTTTGAACACATGAGGATAGGTTAGGGTTTCAGTCAATCCCTTGATTTTGATATGCTCATACTTGCTATCCATTTTACCATCTGTGCACAATTCATCATATGCATCTTTGATCTCAACATGACCGAGTTCTTCAACATGACATTTTGTGAAGAATCTCACATCCTTGACTAACAAGACTCGATCCGGGATGAGTGAAAAAGTAGTTTTGTCATCCGATTCAGATGCAATTTTGGGAGTCAAAGAGTATTTTAGTGAGGGCTTTTCTACATTTGTGACAACAATGGGGTCTTGGATCTTAGATGCCATTTTGATTTCAGATAAAAATTGACACAGGAACCTTAAGGTTTGAGAACTTAACAAATGGCAGACACTTCACACTCAGTAGATAATAACAACTTAATGAGTTCGATAAACCAACTTAGCAATGTGATGAGATTCAATGTAAATACCTTAGATTTTTCTTTGAAGTTGGTTTGATCACCTTGATTCGCTCTGCTCTGCTTCTCGAAAACTTAGTGAATGAAAATGACCCCGAAAAACCTTTTAAGTACTCAAAAATACCTTATCGAGCTCCATGCAAGTTAGGTCAAAGACATTAAATGCACTCGGTTCACTTAACTTTCTTTCCCTTTTTTTGCGCTTTAACCGAGTAACCAGATTTCCTTCATATACTGACTTGACAGGCTTCCTGAATTCACCGACTTAACAGTTTTCCTGTAAAGTGCTCCAAAAGACTTTGATAGAATTTCAAACTTACTACTACATCTTACTATGCAGATTTTGAATTCAGTACATACTAAAATAGGAACTGTTTAAGATTTAACCTTGTGAGAATGCAGTCCCTTCATACCTTTACCGATTAATTTGGAGTGGGAGCACCTAACTCGGTAGGTAAGGTGCTTTCTTTATTTGACACAATTTCCTTCTTTCTCCAAATCATCTTTAATTTCTCTTTTATTTCATCAGTGTCTTCTCTAGGTTGATCTCTGCAATCTCCAGCCAAGTGTCCAACTTTGTGATAATGAAAACATGCCATACCAGGATTTCTCCATGGTCTTCGGTTATTCATTCCAAACCTTATAAAGCAGTTGGCACTTATATGTCCATATCTTCCACAACATTCACACCATATCCTTGTATTGTAATCCCATGTTACTGTAGAATATTGTCAGTAAGGATCTGTGTGAGTACGGTAACCTCTAGTATTTGCTTGGTGTGCAGACCACATGTGGTTCTTTTGCTTAAACCAACACTTCTCGGTACTATGTCCATATCTATTGTAGTTTTTACAAAACCCTTTGAATTTTGCCTTCTAATAATTGTTAACAGACATTGTCCTACATTGATTAGATGTGTGACCATATTTATTGCAATTGTAACAATAACCATTGGTCTTAGTGGTATTCGGTTGCTTACCTTTTCTTATTTGACACATGTTGGCAGTATGACCTTGATTTCCACAATAGTAGCAAATAGGCTTCTTCCTTTTGATGTTATTCCTTTTTCCAGCTTGTTTTGATGATTCTCCTCTCTCGGTAGTGGAGATTCCCTTCTCGGTAGAGTCTTTTCCTTTGTAACCGAGTCCTCCTTCTTTGTAGGGTCATCTTGTGTTCAATTGCTCATCCAACATCTTTGATGCTTCATAACTCTTCTTCAGTGTTTCCTTGGATTTCTTCTTTGTTTCAAGTTCATTGCTCAACTTTGATACTTCAAGTTTCAATGATTGATTCTCATCATCTTTTAGATTTGCTTCATGATGTGTATAACCTAGTTGATCTGTCAGATTTTGTTGAATACCAGTTAGCCTTATGATTTCATCATTCTTATCAGATACTAAGACTTCAAGTTGTTGTTTCTCTCTTTGTAGATCTCTTGCTTTATCCTCAGCTATCCTTAATGCATCTAGATTTTCAGTTATCTATGTACTGAAATGTTCATGTTCTCTTTTCATTGCTTTTAGTTGATCAGCCAATGCTTTGTTCTTTTCTTTCAGCATTCCAATCATTTCTTTAGCTTCTTCAGATATACTATTCTCAGATGATGTCTCGATTTGTTCCACTAACTCTTGAGAATCCTGCAAGTCATCAGATAATCTTCTCCTTACTTTCAGAGATTTTTGCATTTGCCTTTGCATGTCTGCAATCACTTGATTTGCATTATCCAGCTCTTCTTGTAGATACACAATCCTCCAAGATTATTTATAGCCTTCCATTGATAAGATCTTTCTCTTTAGGTAGTTAAACCCTTTTCCAAGATTCAAGCTCTGATACCAATTGTTAGGCCCAATATGGAAAGCTAATGTACTGAGAGGGGAGGGGTGAATCAGTACTTCAAATCCTTTTCTCAACAATATCTTTACTGTTATGCATAAACCAAAAACTACTGTAACATAAGATAAAGCTAAAACAAATGAGTAACAATCATACATGATTCACTCCATAACACATATATTTTGGTCATGCAGAAACTCTTGGTTAGAGAGAAAAACTACGGTGGGGATGGCACCCACAACTTCACTACTGCAATAATAAAGAGTGCTCGGTTAGAGCTACATATTTAGCTATTTCTGATAGCTTACCCTGTTAGGAGTAACAAGATCTGTTAGATCTACCTTACTAAAGGATTTATACAACACTATATAAGTGTAGCACCTGGTTAAACGATTTACAATTTATAGACTTGGTTAGAGTCTTTTACCCTATTAAAGGTTTCTCTTACAACTTCAAAATATTACAATAAGACTTTACAAATATCTGCAACTTTACATCTGAAATGCTGTAGCAGATTCTATGTGCTCAAAATAAGATTACTTTGCCTATAGCATACCTCGGTAACTCATAAAGTAACTCGACAAACCCTTCTGTTTACTTTGTTCCTTGACTATTCTCTGATAACGTTCTTGGTGACCTCTGTGTCTCTATAACAGTCATAATACTCTGTGATTTCTCATGTATCACATAAGTCTTGCTTCATACACATATGCACACACATTTCTCACATTCACATCTATTTCTAACCCTAAATTCATGCTATATAAATAGACTTCTTAAGTCGGTGATCTGATTCATTGCTTCGATCTTACAAACATGATTTCTCGAATAAATAACCATGCAAGATATTTCATTGGTTAGATGACCTCAAAATTATACAAAATATGTATGTGCAATTTCCAATGTGATAACAGTTCTGTGTGCCTCGATCTTGTAACACATTTTTATATGTGTGTCCGAGTTTAATGAATCTGGTAACAAGTTTCACTCGGTGTATATCAACTCAGTGTATTATCTTTACTGCTCGGTAGACATGAAATAACACTCGGTAGACAGCTCGATGTATACTGGGCTTTGTGACTGTTTTCCTTCTATAACCGACTAGGCTGTTCATACCGACTAAATATTTTGGTAGTGGTAACCGACTAGAGTATATAGAATGACTTTGTATATAAAACTAATGGCAATTTGATATCATGTTATTTTATGTTCCATGATGTTTTTTTTTCCAAGGTGTCTATTTAAAAATGGCGACAACTATTTTGGTTTTAAAAATGCACTTATGTATCATGGAAAGTTGCATAACATGTAGTTACAGGTGCATTACAAATTATTGAATGCGAAATCGACGACTGTGATTTTTGGGGGTGTCAATAACGCGAACGTTTTTAGAGCCAGAATAGCTGCGTCCATTTAAAAACTAATATATTGTGACTTTCATGGGTTGAATTCGTTCTAGTTGATAAATTGATTTGAGATTATTCTAAATGGGTTTTCTAGATGTCAAAAGATGAAAAAATCTATAAAAATGTCTGTCTAGGTTGTTTTTAGTATTTTCCTTGGTGTGTGTTGTTGTTGACCTTTTAGACTTTTATGGTTGTTCATACCTTCATATCTTCCTTATCGATCGCGATAACTTCCTTAATTTTTATTATATTTTGTCCAAGTGTTTCACATTATGGCATCCTTGTCAGACTTTTCATCATTGCGGTGCCTTTCTCGAAAGTTCACATTTCCTCTCTAAGCCCCTTTGCATGTTTTAGAGTTTTCCCTCCCATCTCTAGGCACCTATTGCATTGCATCTCCACTCCCCAAGCTCAGATACCTTGCACTCAAAAAGGTTTCTAAGTATTATAGAGTTGAACTTTTTGTCTTACCCTTAATTGGGTACCCATTTCACCAACTCACAATAGTCTATAATTATCTTCATTACTACTAATTCTATTGAAGTTTAATACATAACCATATCCTCAATTAGTTAAACCTTTCCATCAACCCCCAAAAGTTTGAAACTCCATCAATTATTCTTAAAAACCTTTCAAAGTCTTCATCCATCCTTAATACACTATCCATTTCCACTGACACCCAAAAGTTTGAAACTCTATTGATTTCTCTATAAATCTTATCAAAGACAAAATTTTGGCTTTGCTCTTAATCAAGTAGTACCTATTTTTCCAATCCCCAAAACTTTGAAATTTTGTTGATTGTCTTAAATAACCGACTGGACTCTAACTTTTGATCCCGACATCCCCAAAACCTTTTCTTTGTTAGGATTCCATTGCCATCCTTCTCATCTCACATCTTTGCTAGCATTAATTCCCTGTCATTCTCAATTCCTTAATCTTGACATCCCAATTGCTTTCTTTTTGGGGAATTTAGGCTTTTTCTTCTTGGCATACCTATTAGGCTTTCCTTCCTTGGTATGCCAAATCTCAAAACTCTATCATTTAAATTTTGAATCTCTCACCCTACTCCCAATATGACTCAAAAAAATCATTAATGCATTCACAATGCCCAACAACTATCAAGTTAGATCTGATGACATATAGGAATAATTGTATATGTAGTTTGCATAGATTCAAGAAGAAAAGTGACACTCACGAGAAGTGTACTAGTAGTCATTATATCTAATTTTAGCCACCCATGGATTCTAAATGGTACATCATATTTTGATAATTTCTTTTTGTTGTCTTCGCATGCGACTTAATTGCTTATAGCTATTGTTGTGGGATTTGTTATGCATGCAAGGATAAAAAGGTGCGCATTTCAAAGTGTCACCCAATACCTACTTAAAGATGCCCCAATAACCATGCACTCAAAATTGCCAATACTTATGTACAAATACCACAGTAATCATACACTATGGGTACCAATAAAGGTGCACAAATGGGCCAATTATGGTCCAAATATGATTAAAAATGAATAACTATTGGTACAAGTGAAATTTATTAATGGGCTTTTAGCTATTTAGTTTTTGGTTTTCTTAAAGTTAGCAATTGGGGGGTTGGGTATGCAAGGGGTGAATGATTATTGGAACATTAACGGTAAATAGTGCTCTTCCCCTATTGCATAATAAAATTTATTGCACCAAATGAAGTTCTTGAGACTATAAGTATTCATGTCTTGTCCAAAGATGTCATTTGTAGTAAATTTGGATGGTCTTAGCTTGAGGAACATACTTTCATGATGGTGTCTCTATATTGTAGGTGAGGATTCAAAGATGGAAAAGAGGAATAAAAGCACTTAAGTTAATGAGATCTATACGGTTTCAAAACTTGATGTATACACACTATGTTTTAAATGATATATGATGGATTTACATAATCGTTTTCAACATGCACATTCAAATGTATCAACGATCATCACACAAAGTGATAGGGATCAAAATGATGAAGATTTTTTTTACCTATTAAAGCTACCCTATTAATCCTCCAAATCACTCCTCTGCCATGCCTATTTAGTTCATCCCACTTTTCAAGGATAAAGATCTATATATTTATTGATCTTCTTATTTGTAATAGTTTTGATTATAATCAGAAGAAAGATAAATTTAAGAAAAAATTTATTTGTAATATATATTTTTCTTTTCCTAAACTTGTAAAACTTGTTCAAGTCCTACAATCACTAAAAAATATTTATTTTTTCACCTTTTCACACCATTTATATCATATTATATATTCTTTAGCTCAGTAATAGGGTTTTGTGGATTTTATGATTCCCTTACCACGTTGTTCAAGTGTTCTTACCTTCATGGAGTGATTTTTACCTCCTTTGACATGTATGTTGTGTATGTCTTGTTTGTAGGAACTATCTATGAATTGTAACCTTTAGGCCTATTTTGAGGTCTATTTTGGTTATATGTTTCCCTCTTTGTGATTGCCAAACCCCTTATATTCATACATGCTTTCAAGAGTTGGTAAAACACAAAGATTTGTGTGTGTTTGTAGCCTTTCATAGGTTTCATGTGTTATAGTGAGAAAGAAGAGAAACCAATTAATCGTAGTTCATCACCATCTTTTCTTTTCAAGTATTTTTTTTCCCCTTTCCCTATGAATTAATTAATGTAGGAGTAGGCATCATTTTTAATATATGTTAATTTGGATTGACACCTACTCTTAAATTTATAAAGGAACCAACCTTCTTTGGAGGTTTCATCTTAAGTTTAGTAAAGTACCACTCTTGAGAGATCATTCCCATTATGTCTAGATAGAATGTTGAACTAGGTTCAACAAGGATACAATTTCAAGTGACAATAGTTTTTTGGTATGCTTAATGGGATAGGTTTAATGATTTTTTTTTAGCTAAAAAATTTGTGCTATTTTTAGTGAGGTTTAGTTATTGAACACATTCTACTTGAGCTCTTGGCAATTCCAAAGTCTCTTGGTTTCAAGATAGTGCTAATTATTCAAGTCATAGATACAAAAAAGATTATCTTCTAAGGTAAGAATTTTGATTTAGGGAGATGATCCTTTGTTTGTGGATAGATCCTTTTGTGCATTCGGATTTGTAGAGTGAGATGTTGGAAGTCCATGTGATGAATAAATATAATTGTGGAAATTTTTTGTTTACATGTGGTTTGTGAAGAAGTTGAGGAAATACAACTTCAGAGATCCCAAGAACACCTGCATGCAAATACCTGTCACAAGAGAAGAATGGAGGCACATAAAGCAAAAAAGCATAAATGCTCTGAAGAAGAAAATTATCATTCAGAAAGGGAATCAATTTTAATGAATAAGTACAATACAATCCTTATAAAAGGATAATAGAAACCCTAAAGGGATAATGTGTATTTAATAATTAAAATAATTATTAAATACCTACAATATTTATTAAATGCCTAATTTTAGCTTAAGCGTAGAGTTTAATAGACTAATAATTAAATAAATAATTATTAGCTAATACAAGATAACTCTAACACCCCCTGTAAGATGAACTTAGGGAGTAGCTAAAAAACTAAATGCATGAAGCAAAAAATGCAACTACATGATGAACGCAAATTTGGGTCCCGACAACAAGGCTTGATGAGGTACCCAATCACAACCAAATCTCTATGAACCAGAGAAATAGAGAAAACCACGTGGGAAAAAAAACTCTACTCCAAAAAGAGATGGAAAAGCAAGAAGAACACCACTGAAGTAGGAAATAGCTGCAAACACTATCGAAGAGTAACTGCTGATATGAAGAACCTCCACTGAAATAGAACATGACCAGGTAGAGAAGACTATAATCTGCATGAGTGCCCTCAAATGACACTACTTGAATCAGATGGCAAACAAAGGCAAACAATTGAACTCGAAGATACAGATGGCATGAGACACCAAAACCTAAAGAGCTGATCAATCGAACCACGGAAGCATTAGAACCAACAGGAAAAACCTCCCCATAATGCTGAAGAGGGAGAGGGACAGGAACACTGAAAAGAACAGCCAAGAAGAACTACATGATGAAGAACCAGGAACGTCGAAGGTGCTGAGAAAAGTACATGGTGTCGTGGAAGGAACACTCACTTGACACACATCATGAGGTGAATGCCGTGGAAGGAACACTCAATGGACAACAGTAGATGGCAAACAAGGCAAACATCAACCCTCTCATGGCACTTTATAAGGAGTGCATGTACAACAAGACACACGATGTGCAAGATCCCAAGTAAACAATGCATGATGGCACTTTATCTCAGTGTGTTTGCATATATAATGCTACAATGGTAACAAGACTGGAAATAGAAACGAGAACCAAAATAGAGACATCCTACTCAGAGAAGAGATCCCAGGACCTGAAACAACCAAGATATCCACCAAAGTGCTGAAAGGCAAGAAATTGAATAAAACATTCCTGGACCAGAATCTGGAAATAAAACTTAGATGGCTCGAAAGTACACAGCACACGCTTTCCAAAAATATAAAATTTTCAAAAAACGGAGGTCGGATGCTCATTCTACGTCTCCTGGAGTGCAAAAAAGAGACCTCACTTTGACTGGAAAAAAACATAGTCAAACAGAAAAAATGGAAAAAATTACCAACATCATGAGGTCTGGCTCGGAACTAGCTTTCTGACGCCTATTCATTTTTGAAAAAATGACTTCGTATGCCCAAGATATGATCAAAAGAAAAAACCCCTCTTTTAGGGCATAAAAAGGGTTAAAAAAAAAAAAGGAATATAGGCGCTTTGCGAAGTCTATCTATGCAACATAGACAAATTTTCTTGTACAAATTGGCGTATATGTACAAGATTACCAAAGAGGAATATTAGGTTGTATTCAATAATGCTTAAGAATGCTTGATATTCTTTTTGCATGTTTGTCTTAGAAAACCCAAACAATAAACTGAGGTATATGTACAATCTATTAAAAATGTTAAAAATATATGTAATCACACTCCAAAACATTTAACATTGAGAGTCATGTCTCATGAAAGAGACACATCTATCTACATATGCTAACTATTGAAAGATCTTTAGATCTATAAGCTTAACAATAGAGAAAAGTTATTTAGTCTTCTCCAATTTCAATAATTGGTATCACAACCTAGTTGTTAAAGAAGAAATTGTGAAAGGGAGAATGGTAGTTACAAACCACTAAGAGTCTAAAATAATGAAAAACATGATAGGTTAAATTGTATGAAGTCTAAAAGATTCTTTCACAAGTAAAGTAGTACAAAGATCTTAAAATAGAAAAGAAATATATGGTGTTGATTCATTTTCAAGCGATTGAAGGGAATTTTAATAAGTCCCATTAAAAATGTTTGATATATTTTGAGACTCTCGGTATTTTAAAATTTGTAAGGTGGATGTTTATTGTGAGAGTTTGAAGTAAATTCCACTATGTTTTGTGTCATTCTTTATTGGATTTAATTTCAAACCATGAAACACAAAAGAAAAGCACAACTTGTAGAAAAGTCACATATATATTGTCATATATTAGTGGAGTGAGTGTGGCCCCATCTAACTTGTGTGCATTTTGTAGATTCTATTACTATCCTTACCTTTAGAGGAGTAAGGACGTGAGGGTAATTTCCACTGTAGAGGATCTATAAGCTTGTGAATTCAATCATTTCCATACTACTATGTTGTATCTACTTAAATTGCCAACATGGAAGAACTGCGTACCTACAACCATGGAGAAATATTTTCCTATCATTGAGTCAATTAACATTTCCTTGTTCTCTATGCTTGTTGTAGTTAGATATGTTAGTTATTGAAGTTATTTTAAAAATATTTTGGATATATATTTGATTTCAAAACATCTCCTATATTCCCTTTGATAAAAAATTAATGGTCCCATAAAGGAAAAAGGATGGTGATGATTTTAGAAGGTAGGATTTTACTTTTGTTTTTGAAAATAAAGAAAGAAGTTAAAGGAAGATCATTTGTTCCAATGAGAGAGATTAGTAAAAGAGTGAAGAAAGATTTAATGAAAATTTTGTATAAAAATAATATTTAAGAAGAAAAACTAGTGAAAGTTAAAAAGAAAAATGTAGAACTATAAGAAAATTCAAAGTAAGATTATAAACAATCTATTAGTCATTAGAAAGGAAAATAGTTCTTAAAAATATGAAATATAAAAATAGAAAATGATAAAATAATCAATTGGATCAATTACTTGAAGCATACCTAAGAGAAAAACGGTGCCTAACAATGTGTAAGACTATACTATGTAATGTCTCAAGTGATACAAATGATTTGTGATATTTATTTGATGGATCAATTAGTATGTGTGACATGGATCTAAAGGTTAAGAGATTAAGGTTGGAGATAAAAATCTTTTTGAATTTACAAATCTTGGTAGTTGTGATGATAAAAATCAAGGATTTTTAGCAAAAATATATTGGTTTTAATATTTGTATGCGGGAAAAGTGGGCGAATAAAACTTAATATGTGAAAATTTAGTTAAATACTAGTCCACACACACACACAGGACTTCTTGGTGCAAGCTATGGAGTAACGTAGTATTACTCAGCTTCCCAAGGAGGGTCCCATGGTTCTCTATCTTACAATGTCTCTACAATATTATAAAAAATAATGGATTATGATAGAAAAGGTTTGGAAAATTATGGGCAAGGAATTAGAGGACCAATTGAACCAAGTGTGAGGCTAAAGATTGAATGCCTTAGATATATTAGAAGTAAAGAAAATACAAATGATTTTATACATAATATAGTTACAAACAAGTTAGTTCAAGAAATTCAATTTTCCCTTTTATTCTCATTGTAATAGGAAAGGACATAAAAAATAAATGTGTTGGACTCTTCATCCTTGTACTATTTGTTGATAATCATTTTGAAAAAATGTGTTGGAATAGAGTGGAAGTCTAAACTATGAAAGATACTATATAGATGAACTGTGAATGGATTGGTGTATATAATTGGTAAAAGGTCGCAAATATGCTCAAAATGTTGTACACACATAAATCTTCTCATGTCAAATATAATAATATCACAAAGGAATATTCTTGACATGAGAAGATTTATGTGTGTGCAACATAAGTCTTCTCACGCAAATATAATAATATCAAGTACTATTTCAACAAGAGAACTAGTGAACAAAGGAGATATCTACTTGAATTTTTTTAGATTAAAAAATCAATTGTTAGAAATATTCACAAAGGAATTAAGAATGAAGAAATTTGAACAACTAATAGAGTTTTTGGGATGTTGAAGCAACTACTAGAAAAAAATAAGAGGGTGTTGGAATTAGTTATTCATTTCTCCCAACAATCATTAAATAATTTCCACCATAATTAAACAAAGAGGGTAAACATAATTGATTTTTCGGAGGCATGAGCTTAGTAGAGAGCATCACATTTGATAATTTTATTAAGTTAGAAGAATTTGAAAATGTTATTTGATTTTTTTGGTATGAGGGAGTTGGCAATATTAACCATTCATGATTAGTGAAGGCTTAACCTTGAGGAAGTATGAAGATTTGAAGAAAACCATTGTCAACAATAAGAAAAAATTGTCGACACTATATATTATTTAGTGAAAACAACATGTTGGCTATACCGCCTATTTTCACAATTTGGCCATTTTAGTCGATCTCATCTTCATTCATTTCAATCACATTTTCTTCTTTCTTTCCATAAGAAAATTGTACTTAATTTAATCTAGATAAATTTGACCATTATAAGGGCCACTTTAATTCCATCCATGTAGATATGTGAAATTTGTAGTTGGCGCAGTTATATATGTGGAATAAGTAGCACTGATCACAAAGATTGTGCTAAATGAAAAAAAGTTGTAGCATTGATCATAGAAGTTGTTGATATTAAATCTAAAAAAAACTATAGAATTGATTTTAGAGATTGTCGCCAAATCTATACAGTTGTAGCATTGATCACAATGATCATTACTAAATATAAAAAAATGTAGCATTGATTGCAAAGCTTGTTGCTAAATCTAAATAGTTGTGGTCTTGATCGCAAAGATCAAATTACTGAATCTAAAAAGTTTTATCATTCATTGTAAGATTGTTGCTAGAGATAAAATTTGTAGGGTTGACTAAAAATATCATTGCTAAGTTTGTGAAGGCTTTTGTTGTGATTATAGTTACATATGGTTTCACCCCCTTCATTGATGGAACTATGAAAGACATCTTGTTATGAATTATGATGAGAAAAGGTAATTGAGGGCATTTAAAACAAGGATAAATTTATATGCTTTTAAGAAGACATTGATATTAAATATTCTTTATTTATAAATGGGTAATTAATAAACATGTTTTATATAGGTGACCCTCGTCATCTAGTTAAGTTGTGAGATAAAATAAAATTGATTAGAGGTGTTAAAATATGAACTATATTTAATCACACTACAAAACATTTGTCTTGGAGAGTCATGTCAATTGTTCGTTGAGATATGTAGCATTATGCATGGCGTATTTCATGAAGTCAATCAAGGGATTGGGGTCAATCTGACTTACTGGGTAATAGCATCATTACATGTTATACGTTGACAAAATAGCAGTATGGGAGATTTTAGTTTTACATGTTTCCACACAAAGTCAAGTTCTCATGTTTCTACACAATTTTTCTTTGTGCAGGTTGAGGTAGAAGATTAGGATTAGGTTATGGTCTATCAGGGCTGAGAATGCTTAAGATTCTTTTTACACGTTTGTACCTCAAAGTCCAGATAGTAGATTTACGAATCAATGAAGGAGAATGAGTTAGCTATGGTCTATAATGGTTGATGAAACACGATCAAAGTGTACATTTTTGTTTGGTGAAGCCAAAATAGTTTACGTGTTTTGTACGTCTTCCTTCATAAAGTTCTCTTGACAAGTCAAGATCACGAGGTTAAGTAGAATCTATGGCATTAATAGTGAAAAATGTTCGTCTAGGTTGTATGTATTCAATATAAAATTGTGTTTTGACTCCAATAAAATCTATTAAGACGGTTCAGGTTGTAGGGGTTCAGGTTGTAGGCATTCAATGTAAAATGGGTCCATGTCTAAGATAGAATCACACCAATCAAATGACACAAATTCCTTGTCTAAAATGTGACTTGACTTAAAATCTGATTTTATAATCTATTTTCACAATTTGGCCATTTTAGTCAATCGTGACTTCATTTATTCAATCACATTTTCTTCTTTCTTTCCACAATAAAATTGCACTTAATTTAATCTACACACTTTTGACAATTAGGTCACTTTAATTCCATCCATGTAGAGATGTGAGATTTGTAGTTGGAGCATTTATATATGTGGAATAAGTAGCATCCATCACAAAGATTGTTGTTAATGAAAAAAGTAACAAAATTGATCATAGAGGTTGTTGATATTAAATCTCAAAAAATTGTAGCATTAATCAAAATGATTGTCACTAAATCTAAAAAAATGACATTAATCGCAAAGCTTGTTGTTAAATCTAAAAAGTTTTGGTCTTGATGGCAAAGATCAAATTACTGAATCTAAAAAGTTATATCATTCATTGTAAACATTATTGCTAATATAAAAAGTTGTAGGGTTGATTGCAAAGATCATTGCTAAGTTTGTGAAGGCTTTAATTATGATAATAGTTGCCAATGGTACTTCCTTTATTGCTAGAACTATGAAAGACATCTTGTTATGGATTATGATGAGCAAAGCTAATCAAGGGTGTTTAAAACAAGGATAAATTTTTATGCTTTTAAGAAGACAATGATGTTAAATATTCTTTATTTATACATGGATAACTAATAAACATGTTTGATATAGGCGACCCCCATCATCTAGTTAAGTTGTAAGAGATACATCTACAAAACAAATGTCAAAGTCGTATACATAATCACACTACAAAGCATTTGTTAGAGGCACGTCTCATGTAAGAGATACATCTATATCTATATATGTTATCTATCTAAAGACCTTTGGATCTATAAGTTAAATAATATAACAGCTCCATTCAAACTATCCCATTCAACATGAACTAACTTATATTTTTTTTGTTTGTGAAGCCAAAAGTAGATTAGATTAATTTCATAAGAACATGTGAAAAGGTAGGGTGACTTATATTAAAGTTGTATCCCCATCATGTTAACATTGAATGAGTTGGATGTGTTTTGTATGCCTTTTTCTATGATGTTCTCTTGAGAAGACAAACTTACACTTAGGTAAAGTTAGAATCTACTATTCTGATTTTGAAAAACACCCTATGTTGTAGGCATTCAATATGAAATTGTGTTTGACATGAATTTAAAAGGAAGCCAAAGTGTGGAATAACACTTCCAAATGCTAAATCTAATAGGAGAGATGATGCAAAAATTTCTTACAAATTAATAAACTATTGCAGATTAGATAAACACATATAAAATCAGATTTAAACAAACTAAACCACAACACCATATATATGTGGGAAAACCCCTTTGGGGAAAAACCCACACTCCAAAAGTTAGACTCAATTGTATTATCAACAACACCAATAGTTTCAATACAATGCCTAGAGCCAATGCTCTTCAAGAGTGAATACAACATCAGAGAATTCTAGAGAATATCTGGCACATCAAATCTTTTTAGAAGATATCCAACCTATCCTACAAAATACACTAAGAAGCCACATATTTGTAAAGATCAACACAAGCAAAAAACACCCATGGTTTCTAAAACCAACTCCAACACCAAAGATGTATGTGGTGTCATAAACTACAACTTGCTAAACCCATGACACGTTCTACATAGCAACTAATTCCAATGCAACAATGCATAACACACCCATAACAGTCACCTTGCTATATGCAACACCTACGTCACACCACTTGTTGAAAGTGAACTCCACCATAAATATCAATTGCCAAATAATAACTCTCCAGAACTCTTCCACCGAACTAGTAGTTCCGTCACAATAAATAAAAGAAATTGTTATAGTTCCAACATAGCAACCTATGACACTAATCCCCTAATTTTAGGACTTCCAAAGAGAGTGTAATAAAATAAACATGTTTGGACTCTACAGTTGAGATACATTAATCCCAACACAATTAAAATTGTATGAATTATGATCTTCGACATCTACATAATAGTGACTATATTTTAATACTAATCATTTTTCCATGAAATAATACTATAACTTCCATTAATTACCACTGCATATTTTCCTCATTCTTGACATCTAGGGGAAACATACTAGTAGTGGTTATAGCTAACTTCGTGCACCCATAGATCCTAAATGGTACATCAGATTTTGACGATTTTGTTGTTGTTGTCTCTGTATGCGACTTAATTTCTTATAGATATTGTTTTGGCTTATGGGTAGTAACAACGCACACTGTGAGAGCAGTTATGTGCACACGGGTCAAAAAGTACACATTTCAAAGTGTTGCTCAATACCTACTTAAAGATGTTCCAATAATCATCCATTCAAAATTGTTAGTACTAGTGGACAAATGTCCCATTGGTGGTGCACAAATGTCCCATTGGTGGTGCACAAATGGGCCAATTATGCACCAAAAAAGCTAAAAAGTGATTGGCTATTGATACATGTGAAACTTATTCATGAATTTTACATTATCATTTTTCTGGCTCCTTTAAAATTAATAATTGAAAAATTGAATGCACAAAGAATGTACTACTATTGAAACGCGGTCCACTACTGATACTCTTCCCCACACAACAGTGGTCATATATGAATACATATACTGCAGTTTACCACTGGTATACCGAGTTTGTTGTATAGATAGTGAAATCCAATGTTCGTTCAGATATGTGGCATTATGCATGGCGTATTTCATGAAGTCAATCAAGGGACTCGGGTCAATTTGACTAACTGGGTAATAATATAATTAGTGTCAAAGAGTAATATGATATCGAAAAAGATATTTGAGAAAATTTATTGAAATTGGGTGAGTGGCTCGTGAATCCAACCACACATACAGATATAACATGTACTATCAATCCCCAGCTTTGAAAACTCCACAGTAGTAAAGACTACGTGAAGAGCCCAGGTATACGTTGAAAAAATAGTGCTATGGAAGATTTTAGTTTTACATGTTTCTACAGAAAGTCAAGTTCCCATGTTTCTACACAATTTTTCTTCTAGATGCACACGTTTATGGAAGAGGAGGATTTGGTTATGGTCTATCTAAGGCTGAGAATGCTCAAGATTCTTTCTAACTGTACAAATCAGTGAAGGAGAATGAGAATGGCTGAGGAAACAAGATCTAACTGTACATTTTTGTTTAGTGAAGCTAGAATAGTTTACGTGTTTTGTACGTCTCCCTTCATAAAGTTCTCTTGACAAGTCAAGATCACGAGGTAAAGGTAGAATCTATGGCATTAATAGTGGAAAATGCCTCGGTTGTATGTAGAAAATGTAAAATTGTGTTTGACACAAATAAAATCTATAAAATATGGTATAGGTTGTAGGCATTGAATGTAAAATGGGTCCAAGTCATTATACCTTTGATATAATGATTTCAAATGACTTTGATTACACAATTTCAAGACAATTCCTTAATATTTCTCATTGATGCTTCTCAAACTAATTTACATTTATTTTTGCGAATTTTTAAAATCTGCTAACTTTATCCAAACCTATATTCAACATTCTCTCTATTCTACATCCCAATACAAAGTTCCACAACCCTTACAAATGAGAAGAAAGAAGAAAATATAGAAGAAAGGAAACTTCAAATTCACTCTGCTAAAAGAAATGCTGTCAAACAGAGTTACCTCCGTCAAACAAAAAACCAAAAGCGCTAATACTAGAACAATAGCGCTACTTCAGGGTCAATAGTGCTAGACTATAAACAAAAGTGTTAATTTGGGGATAATAGCGCTATTGGAGGAACAATAGCGCTAAAATGCCAAATTGCGATAGCGCTAAAGCAAGAACAAAAGCACAAGAGCACGACCTGTGTGGCAATTAAAACATTCAAAAATATTAGTAGTTTGAAAAGCAGTTGTTTTGGATTCACGTCGGGTTCACCAAATGATGCTCTGCAAAATGGGAGATGTTAGACAAAACCTATAGTGGTATTACACATATGAGAAACAACAAGAAACAAAAAGTTGTTAGTGTTAATCAACCAAAGACTATTCTAAGCAGGCATACCAAGAGAGACACTAAAAACATAATAAAACATTTGACAATAAAAACAAATACAATAAGGCATCTCCAAATGCCTTCCACCATGCTTGTAGGTCCTCCTCCCTTGTTCCTCTCCTCTCCATGTTCCAAATTAGTGTAGCTCTCAGTAGCTTTTTGCACTATGGATGCCTTATGGACGTTCAAGATTGAAAAATGATTAATCTAATGCTATACAAGTGTGAACAAAAGCTAAAATAAGAGATTATCTAATTAGCTAGTGTTGATTTTAAACCAAAAGAGTGAATATGATTGATTTATGCTAAATGCTCTCTAAAAATGACTATAATGTAAATGCATACAAGTTTTCAAGATCTGGATTATGAAGAAATGGGCTCTATTTATAGAAAAAAATGGAGCAATGGATGGTTGAGATTGAGTAATCTCAACAAGGGTCGGGATTGAATAGTTTAAGATCCATGTGAGGACTTTCAACCCAATCCTAGGATGACAAGTGTCAACATGAAATGGGTTGAGAGGAGAGGGAAGAAACATTAAATGCCTGACATGACCTAAGGGTTAACTTGGGAGGTAAGGTTAAGGTTGAGTTGAGTGAATAAATTCATTATCTAAAGAATAACGCTTTTATCCAATGGATAAACTCTTGTGCAAGAGTTAGTGAGGATAACCATGGTCAAAGCAATAAATGCTTGAGAAGACACATGGGTTACATGAGGGTTGAGTTATGGGTCAAAGTTGCTAACCATGGGTGCAAGTGGATTTAACCATAAATGGTCATGTAAGAGCCATTAGTGGTTTAGAAGACTTTAGAGGTTAGCTTGTTGAACACATTAAGCCTTAAATTCTTTTCAAAGACCTTGAAATCTTTGAGAAGTGACTCCAAGTTGCTTAGCAATGTGACAATAATTAGGGGATGGATTAGGATAATTAGGAAGGGGTTAGAAGAATCTATAAGGGGTTTGGGTTTGCAAGTGGGTTTGGTGGTTGAGGGAAAATAGGATTTTTATTAAAATAAAATTCATTTATTTCAACAAATAGGTGCAAGTTGCATTTTTAGGAGAATGCAAGTGGGGAGGATTTTAATGATTTAAATAAATATTTTATTTAATTTATTTAAAAAAGGAAAGGGGATTAAATTGAATAAATAGGATTTATTCATTTAATTGATTGTGAATTTGGTTTAATGAATTAATAAAATAAATTGAATAATTTATTTAATTAATAGGAGAATGTTTAAAGATGAATTAATTAAATATTAATTTAATTAACTGATGGCTAGTGGATTTTTAATCAAATAAATAACAAATATTCATTTAATTAAACTGGATAGATTTACGTGACTACAGTATTTAAATGAAAATTGGGTAAAAACTCAAATTATACATGTAATTTAAATATTAAAATATTAATAAATTGAAATTAATATCAAAATTATTAAATTGAATAAAAAATACCTTGTAAAAGTCGTCAACAATACGTCCAAATGGTCGTCAAATTGACCCTGATAATCTAGCTAGTTGACTTTGCAAATAAAACAAAAAAATAAAAATATATATTTTTGTCCCTTGGTCAGATGGGGGACCAAGTTTGGCAGGTAGGAGTCCAGCCGAACTGAGTTTGGCTGAACTAGCCGACATGGCCTTCCATGTGGCACCAAAATGGCCATTTGCTTTGCATTTTCACCAAATTGAACTTCTGGCCAATTTTTCGTCACACAGATTTTTTTTTTTACAAAAAATGAAAAAATACCCATTTGCAGAGCTCAAAGTTACGGATCTAGTCATATAATTTTTCTACTATTTTGATAATTTTTAATATTTTTTCTTAGTTAAACATTGTGAGTATCTTTTTAATGTTAAAAAAGAGGTTGATTAGAAATTAAAAAATAAACATTAAATGAAATTAAAAAAATTATTTTTCACTAGATGAGAGAATCTTCTCGATTTTTTTTTTTGGTTAATGATAAATTTAGTAGTCAAAAGGTGACGTCGAACGAAAACTGTCAAATTTAGCTATGTTGGACTTCAAAATATTATAACGAGAAAAATATACATCAAAATTTTTATTTTTTTTAACACTACATATATATGTTCTCTATTTGGAAAAAAAAATTGAAAAAAATAAGTCCATTTTCAATTTTTTTGGTGACGCCGACTAGAACCCCTGATTTTCAGCATTAATCTGTCTTTGAATTTATAAAAAAAAATAAAAATAACAGACATAAATTTCATTAATATTTCTACATTTGATCAGTTTACATCATTTCAAAATTCAATTTAGAAATGTCACTTTTATGTTGTCGAAGTTAAACAGTATTAGTTCTGTTAGCCCGTGCCTTTATAAAAGTGTGACACAACATTGTGTTTTTACCCATTACTTCCTTATCAATCTCAACTCCTTAATATTGACGTCCCAACACCTTTCTTTTTGAGGAATTCAAGTTGTCTTCCTAGCATGCCTATTAGGATTTCCTTCCTTGGTATGCCAAATCTCAAAACTCTATCATTCAAATTTTGAAGCTCCCATCCTACTCCCGACATGACTCAGAAAAATCATTAATGCATTTGCAATGCCCAACAACTATCAAGTTAGATATTCTAGCATATAGGAATCATTTTATATGTAGGTCACATAGATTCAAGAAGAAAAGTGAGACTTACAAGAAGCATACGATTAGTTGTTATAGCTAATTTCAGGCACCCATGGATTCTAAATGGTACATCAGATTTTGACAATTTTCTTTTGTTGTCTCCGCAAGCGACTTAATTGCTTATAGCTATTGATTTGGCTTCTAGGTAGTAACGATGCTCGTTGTGAGATCTGTTATGTGTGCAAGGATAAACAAGTACACATTTCAAAGTGTTGCCCAATTATCAATACCTTCTTTAAGATGCCCCAATAATCATGCACTTAAAATTGTGAATACATATGTACAAATACCCCAATCATCGTGCTATATGGGTACCAATAAAGGTGCACAAATGGGCCAATTATGGTACAAATATGCTAAAAAATGAATAACTATTGGTACAAGTGATTTTAACTAATGGGCTTTTAGCTATTTATTTTTTTGGTATTTTTAAAGTTAGAAAGTGAGGGGTTGGGTGTGTGGTGTAGGGGTACCCAGTCACCTTATGGTCTAATATGGTCATGGGTTAGATTTTAGGAGTTTTTTTTCTAGTTTTGTTTTGCAAATAAGATCAATATAGACCATTTCTAGTGTAATTTTAGGTTTAGAGAGTCATTTTTGTTAAAATGTCAAAGTTACACATATTTTGTCAAAAAATTGTCATGTCAAATTGTAAAATTGTCAAAGTTGCAAAAATATGGAAGGCCAACGGTCATGAAGTTTAAAAGTTAGTTGTAACAATTAAAAAAGGATAGAAAAGGCTTTCTAAGGGCCTTAGATGGTTGAGAAAAGGGTTGGCCATGGATTTTGTATACTGAAACCATAAATAAGTATGTTTTCCCTGCATTTTTACTGTTAAATCTGTTGTTGCAAACCCCTATACATGTTTGTACTATGATTTTATGATGCAAAAAACCTATTTAATTTGGTAGGTGTATGTGTTAACTCTAATTTGGCGTTTATATACGAAGAGTTTTCATCAAGGGGAAAGAAAATTATAGTGGTTTTTGTAAAAACTGGCATAAAACCTTGGTTTTCAAGGGTTTGAATAGAAAAAAATTGGATTCATGGCACGTCCCCACCGGTAAAATCCTTGTAAATTGGTTGTTTGAAGGTTTAAAGGGTCTATTTTAAGATTTTTTAGTTTGTAGGAGTGACCAATATTGTTTGTGACTAAGACATATGATGCCCTAGGTGGCTAAACCATGTAATCTTGACCTAGTAGACTGCATTGTGACAAGGGTTTCATGGAGTAGGAAAAAATGATCAATTTAAGTGCTCAAACTTGTTAGTTTATATTGTTTGTAACATGTCCTATCCCCTAGAATATAGTATAGAAGGTTGGGAGTAAACATTCAATGAGTGACTATGCAAGGAAGGCCTAATTAGGCCTAGGTTGTACTGTAACAGTCCTAATTTGGCCCACATACTCCAAAACAACCATATCTTTGTTTTGCATATGTCTCAAAAATTCCAAAAGGGTTTTTGGATCTATGATTAGATTGGGGAGATTCAATTTGCATTAAAAGACATGTCAATTTTTGTCACTGCAAAGGGCTACAAACCAAGTGTGGGATATTGAGGGGTTTGATGTATTTGGAGGTTGGGAGGCCAAAAATATTGTTGTATTGGGCTTAGAAAGGTGTTGCAAGCCCCACATGGAGTCAATTTTAACAGTGAGACAATCTTGGGAAGCCATGTTCTCAAAGGTGTGCTATGTTGCCTATTAGGTGAGTTGGGAGAAAGATCTCCCTAATTGATTGATTGTTGTGGTAAGTTGGAGACTGATTTGTAGGTCTTTGTAAGCATCCTCCCATCTCTATATCAGTGTGAAAGGGGTGAATGGTTATTGGAACAGGAATGGTACAAATGATGCACTTCCCCAATTGCTTACTAAAATTTAGTGCACCAAATGAAGTCGTTGAGACTATGAGTATTCATGTCTTGTCCCAAGATGTCATTTGTAGTAAATTTGGATGGTCTTAGCTTAAGGAACACACTGTCATGATGGTGTTTCTATATTGTAGGTGAGGATTCAAAGATGGAAAAGATGAATAAAAACACTTAAGTTAATGAGATCAATAGGGTTTCAAAACTTGATGTATACACACTATGTTTTAAATAATATATATGATAGATTTTCATAATCATTTTGGACGTGCACACTCAAATGTATCTACACTAGTCATCACATAAAGTGATAGGGATCAAAATGATAAAGATTTTTTGACTATTAGAGCTATCCTATAAATCTTAATGGTGATTTTTAAACTTACATGTACATTAATTGTAGTGATGGTAATGGCCTAAATTACCTCCATATCACTCCTCTGCCATGCCTATTTAGTTCATCCCACTTTTCAAGGATAAAGATCTATATATTTATTGGTTTTCTTATTTGTAATAGTTCTGATTGCAATAATAAGAAAGACAATTTAAGAGAAAGTTTATTTGTAATATATATTTTTCTTTTCCTAAACTTGTAAAACTTGTTCAAGTCCCGCAATCAATAAAAAATATTTACTTTTTCACCTCTTCACACCATTTATATCATATTATATACTGTTTAGCTTAGTAATAGGGTTTTGTGGATTTTATGCTTCCCTTACCACATTGTTCAAGTGTTCTTACCTTCAAGGAGTGATTTTTACCTCCTTTGACATGTATGTTGGGTATGTCTTGTTTGTAGGAACTATTTATGAATTCTAATCTTTAGGCCTATTTTGAAGTCTATTATGGTTATATATTTCCCTCTAAGGGATTGCCAAACCTCTTTTCTTCATACATGCTTTCAAGTGTTCATAAAACATAGGGATTTGTGTGTGTTTGTAGCCTTTCATAGTTTTCTTGTGTTATAATAAGAAAGAAGAGAAACCAATTAATCCTGGTCCATCACCATCTTTTCTTCTCAGCTATTTTCTTTCTCCCTTTCACTATGAATTAATTAGAGTAGGAGTAGGCATAATTTTTAATATATGTTAATTTGGATCGATAGGTCTACATTTAAATTTAGAAAGGAACCAACCTTCTTTGGAGGTTTGATCTCAAGTTTAGTAAAGTGCCAGTCTTGAGAGATCATTCCAATTATGTCTCTAGAATGTTGAACTAGGTTCAACAAGGATACAATTTCAAGTGACAATAGTTTTTTGGTATGCTTAATGGGATAGGTTTAATGAGATTTTTTAGCTAAAAAAATTGGTGCTATTTTTTGCAAGGTTTAGTTATTGAACACATTATACAAGCTCTTGGCAATTCCAAAGTCTCCTATTTTCAAGATGGTGCTAATTATTCAAGTCACAGATACAAAAAATATTATCTTCTAAGGTAAGCGTTCTGATTTAGGGAGACAGATCCTTTTATGCATTTGAATTTGTATAGAGAGATGTTGCAAGTCAATGCGATGAATAAATATAATTCTGGAAATTTTTTGTTTACATGTGGTTTGTGCAAAGTCTATCTATGCAACATAGAAAAATTTTCTTGTAAAAATTGATGTATATGTACGAGTTTACCAAAGAGGAGGATTAGGTTTTAGTCAATAAGGGTTAAGAATACTTGAGATTCTTTTTACATGTTTGTCTCACAAAACCCAAACAATAAAATGACGTATATGTACAATTTATTAAAAATATAAATTATATGTAATCACACTCCAAAACATTTGTCATTAAGAGTCACATCTCACGCAAAAGAAACATCTATCTAGATATGCTAACTATTGAAAGAGCTTTAGATATATAAGCTTAGCAATAGAGAAAAGTTATTCAATCTCTCCAATTTTAATAATTGGTATCACAACTTAGTTGTTGAAGAAGAAATTGTGGAAGGGAGAATGGTAGTTACAAACCACTAAGAGTGTAAAATAATGAAAACATGATAGGTTAAGTTGTGTGATGTCTAAAAGATTCATTCACAGATAAAGTAGTACAAAGATCTTAAAATAGAAAAGCAATATATAGTGTTGATTCATTTTTAAGAGACTGAAGGAAATTTTAATAAGTCCCATTAAAAATGTTTGATATAATTTAAGACTCTCTAAGGTAGATTAAAATTTGTAAGGTGGATATTTATTGTGAGAGTTTGAAGTGCATTCCACTATGTTTTGTGTCATTCTTTATTGGCCAAGCCCAAACCATGAAGGACAAAAGAAGAGCACGACTTGTAGAAAAGTCACATATATCTATTGTCATATATTAGTGGAGTGAGTGTGGTCCTGTATAACTTGTGTGCATTATGTAGATTATATTATTAGACTTACCTTTAGAGGAGTAAGTACATGAGGGTAATTTTCATTGTAGAGGAGATACGCTCATGAATTTAATCATTTCCATACTCCTATGTTGTATCTACTTTTGCCAACATGGAAGAACTGCATACCTACAACCATGGAGAAATGTTTTCCTATCATTGAGTCTATTAACATTTTCTTGTTCTCTATGCTTGTTGTAGTTAGATATTTTAGTTAGTGAAGTTATTTTTAAAATATTTTGGACATATATTTGATTTCAAAACACATCTCCTATATTCCCTTTAATAAAAAATTAATGGTCCCATAAAGGAAAATGGAGGGTCCTGATTTTAAAAGGTAGGATTTTACTTTTGTTTTTCAAAATAAAGAAAGAACTTAAAGGAAAATAATTTGTTCCAATGAGAGAGATTAGTAAAAGAATGAAGAAAGCTTTGATGAAAATTTTGTATAAAAATGATAGTTGGGAAGAAAAACTAACTTGAAAGTTAAAAATAAAAATGAAGAAATTAGAAGAAAATTCGAAGTAGGATTATAAACAATCTATTAGTCATTACAAAGGAAAATAGTTCTAAAAAAGATGAAATATCAAAATCCAAATAATTAAATATTCAGTTGGATCAATTACTTGAAGCATACCTAATAGAAAATTAGTGCCTAATAATGTAAGACTACAGTATGTAATGTCTCACGTGATACAAATGATTTGTGCTATTTATTTGATGGATCAATTGGTATGTGTGATATAGATCTAAAGATTAAGAGAGTAAGGTTGGAGATAAAAATATTTTTGAATTTATAAATTTTGGTAGTTGTGATGATAAAAATGAAGAATTGTTAGCAAAAATATATTATTTTTAATATTATAAAAATATTGGATTATGATAGAAAAGGTTTGGAAAATTATGGGCAAGGAATTAGAGAGCCAATTGAACCAAGTGTGGGGCTAAATATTGAAGGCCTTAGATATATTATAAGTAAAGAAAATACAAACAATTTTCTAGGTAATATAGTTACAAACAAGTTAGTTCAAGAAATACAATTTTCCCTTTGTTCTCATTGTAATAGGAAAGAACATAAAAATAAATGTGTTGGGATCTTCATCCTTGTACTAATTGTTGATTGACTAGAATCATTTTAAGAAAAAATGTATTGGAATAGAGTGGAATTCTAATATATGAAATATAGATGAATTGTGAATGGATTGGTGTATATAATTGGTAAAAGGTCACAAATATGTTCAAAATGTTGTACACACATAAATCTTCTCATGTCTGAATATAATAATATCACAAAGGAATTAAGAATGAAGAAATTTGAACATCTAATAAATTTTGGGATGTTGAAGCAACTACTAGAAACAATTAAGAGGGGTGTTGGAATTAGTTATTCATTTCTCCCAACAATCATTAAATAATTGCTACCATAATTAAACAAAGAGGGTAAACACAATTGAATATTTGGGGGCATGAACTTACTAGAGAGGATCACATTTGATAATTCTATAAAGTTGGAAGAATTTGGAAATGCTATTTGTTTTTTTTGGTATGGGGGAGTTGGCAATATTAACCATTCATGATTGGTGAAGACTTAACCTTGAGGAATTATGAAGAGTTGAAGAAAACCATTGTCAACAATAAGAAACAATTGTCGGTAGAAAGCAACATGTTGGATATACCTCCGATTTTCACAATTTGCCCATTTTAGTCGATCCCATCTTCATTCAGTTCAATCACATTTTCTTCTTTCTTTCCATAATTAAGAAAATTGCACTTAAGTTAGAATCTACTGTACTGATTTTGAAAAATAGCTTAGGTTATAGCTATTCGATATGAAATTGTGGTTGACACCAATTAAAATTGTATAATTTGTGGTTTTTTATGTTTTTGAAGAGTTGAAATGCATCCACTAATTTTACGAGAATAATCTAATACTTAATGTCATTTCTAATGAACTTACATTTGAGTTTTATTAAGTTATAAACATATATATTTTCGAACTCATGTTTTCCTCATTCTGACATCTACATGATAGTGATAATCATTTTTGCATACAATGATACTACAGCTTACATAAATACCACACTGCCATATTTTACTCATTGTTGACATCTACATGACAATGGCCATATAATCATTTTGCCATACAACAATACTGCAGTTTACATTGGTTACCACTGCCATACAGAGTTTGTTATATACATAGCGAAGATACAATGTTCGTTGAGATATTTCATGAAGTCAATCAAGGGAGTGGGGTGAATCTGACTTACTGGGTAATAATATCATGAAATTTCTAGAAATTGGGTGAGTCTGGCTCATGAATCCAAACATACATACAGATATAACCTGTACCATCAATCCCCACCTTTTAAAACTCCACAGTAGTCAAGACGACGTGAAGAGCCCGGTTATACGCTGGAAAAATAGCAAGTCAAGTTCTCATGTTTCTACACAATTTTTCTTTGTGCAGGTTGAGGTAGATGCACACGTTTACGAAAGATGAGGATTAGGTTATGGCCTATCAAGGCTGGGAATGCTGAAGATTCTTTTTACATGTTTCTACCACAAAGTCCAGATAGTAGATGTACAAATCAATGAAGGAGAATGAGTTGGCTATGGCCTATAATGGCTGAGGAAGCACGATCTAACTGTACATTTTGGTTTGGTGAAGCCAAAATAGTTTACGTGTTTTGTACGTCTTCCTTCATAAAGTTCTCTTGAAAAGTCAAGATCACGAGGTTAAGGTAAAAACTATGGCATTAATAGTGAAAAATGTTCGTCTAGGTTGGATGTATTCAATATAAAATTGTGTTTTGACTCCAATAAAATCTATTAAAACTGTTCAGGTTGTAGGCATTCAGTGTAAAATGGGTCCATGTCTAAGATGTAAATTGATTGAATTGAGAGATAGAATCGCACCAATCACATGACACAAATTCCTTGTCTAAAATGTGATTTGACTTAAAATGTGACTTATAACTTATTTTCACAATTTGGCCATTTTAGTCAATCGTGACTTCATTCATTCAATTGCATTTTCTTCTTTCTTTCCACAATAAAATTGCACTTAATTTAATCTACATACTTTTTACAATTGAGCCACTTTAATTCCCTCGATGTAGAAATGTGAGATTTGTAGTTGGAGCATTTATATATGTGGAATAAGTAGCATTCATCACAATGATTGTTGTTAAATGAAATAAGTAACAAAATTGATCATAGAGGTTGTTGATATTAAATCTCAAAAAATTGTAGCATTGATCAAAATGATTGTCACTAAATCTAAAAAAATAACATTAATCGCAAAGCTTGTTGCTAAATCTAAAAAGTTTTGGTCTTGATCGCAAAGATCAAATTACTGAATCTAAAAAGTTATATCATTTATTGTAAACATCATTGCTAAATACAAAAAGTTGTAGGGTCGATTGCAAAGATCATTGCTAAGTTTGTGAAGGCTTTAATTATGATAATAGTTGCCAACGGTACCTCCTTTATTGATAGAATTATGAAAGACATCTTGTTATGGATTATGATGAGCAAAGCTAATCAAGGGTGTTTAAAACAAGGATAATATTTTATGCTTTTAAGAAGACAATGATGTTAAATATTCTTTATTTATACATGGATAACTAATAAACATGTTTGATATATAGGTGACCCCCATCATCTAGTTAAGTTGTAAGAGATACATCTACAAAACATTTTTTCAAAGTCGTATATAAAATCACACTACAAAACATTTGTTAGAGTCATGTCTCATGTAAGAGATACATCTATATCTACATATGTCATCTATCTAAAGACCTTTGGATCTATAAGTTAAATAATATAACAACTCCATTCAAACTATCCCATTCAACATGAGCTAACTTATATTTTTGTTTGTTTGTGAAGCCAAAAGTAGATTAGATTAATTTCATAAGAACATGTGAAAAGGTCCTAGGTGACTTATATTAAAGTTGCATCCCCACCATGTTAACATTGAATGAGTTGGATGTGTTTTGTATGCCTTTTTCTACGAAGTTCTCTTGAGAAGACAAACTTACAAGGTAAAGTTAGAATGTACTATTCTGATTTTGAAAAACACCCTAGGGTGTAGGCATTCAATATGAAATTGTGTTTGACATGAATTTGAAAGGAAGCCAAAGTGTGGAATAACACATCCAAGTGCTAAATCTAATAGGAGAGATGATGCAAAAATTTCTTACAAATTAATTAACTATTGCAGATTTAATAAACACATATAAAATCAGATTTAAACAAACTAAACCACAACATCATATATATGTGGGAAAACCCTTTTGGGAAAAAAAGCCACACTCCAAAAGTTAGACTCAGTTGTATTATCAGCAACACCAATAGTTACAATACAATGCCTAGAGCCAATGCTCTTAAGGAGTGAATACAACATCAGAGAATTCTAGAGAATATCCGACACATCAAATCTTTTTAGAAGATATCCAACCTATCCTACAAAATACACTAAGAAGTCACATATTTGTAAAGATCAACACAAGTGAAAAGCACCCATGGTTTCTATAACCAACTCCAATGCCAAAGAAGTATGTGGTGTCATTAACTACAACTTGTTAAACCCATGGCACGTTCTACATAGCAATTTCCAATGCAACAATGCATAACACACCCATAACAATCACCTTGCTATATGCAACACCTGCCTCACACCACTTGTCGAAAGTGAACTCCACCATAAATATCAATTGCCAAATAATAACTCTTCATAACTCTTCCACCGAACTAGTAGTTCCATCACATAAATAAAAGAAATTGGTATAGTTCCAACATAGCAACCTATGACACTAATCCCCCAATTTTAGGACTTCCAAAGTGAGTGTAATAAAATAAACATGTTTGTACTCTACAGTTGAGATACATTAATCCCAACACAATTAAAATGGTATGAATTACGATCTTCGACATCTACATAATAGTGACTATATTTGAATACTAGTCATTTTTCCATGAAATAATACTATAACTTACATTAATTACCATTGCATATTTTCCTCATTCTCTATATCTAGGGGAAACATACTAGTAGTGGTTATAGCTAACTTCGTGCACCCATAGATCCTAAATGGTACATCGGATTTCTACGATTTTTTTGTTATCGTTTCTGAGAGCAGTTATATGCACACGAGTCAAAAAGTACACATTTCAAAGTGTTGCTCAATACCTACTTAAAGATGTTCCAATAATCATCCATTCAAAATTGTTAGTACTAGTGGACAAATGTTGCATGTGCACAAATGTCCCAGTGGTGGTGCACAAATGGGCCAATTATGCACCAAAAAAGCTAAAAAGTGATTGGCTATTGATACATGTGAAACTTATTCATGAATTTTACATTATCATTTTTCTGACTCCTTTAAAATTAATAATTGAAAAGTTGGATGCACAAAGAATGTACTACTATTGAAACGCGGTCCACTACTGATACTCTTCCCCACACAACAGTGGTCATATATGAATACATATACTGCAGTTTACCACTGGTATACCGAGTTTGTTGTATAGATAGTGAAATCCAATGTTCGTTCAGATATGTGGCATTATGCATGGCGTATTTCATGAAGTCAATCAAGGGACTCGGGTCAATTTGACTAACTGGGTAATAATATAATTAGTGTCAAAGAGTAATATGATATCGAATAAGATATTTGAGAAAATTTATTGAAATTGGGTGAGTGGCTCGTGAATCCAACCACACATACAGATATAACATGTACTATCAATCCCCAGCTTTGAAAACTCCACAGTAGTAAAGACTACGTGAAGAGCCCAGTTATACGTTGAAAAAATAGTGCTATGGAAGATTTTAGTTTTACATGTTTCTACAGAAAGTCAAGTTCCCATGTTTCTACACAATTTTTCTTCTAGATGCACACGTTTATGGAAGAGGAGGATTTGGTTATGGTCTATCTAAGGCTGAGAATGCTCAAGATTCTTTCTAACTGTACAAATCAGTGAAGGAGAATGAGAATGGCTGAGGAAACAAGATCTAACTGTACATTTTTGTTTAGTGAAGCTAGAATAGTTTACGTGTTTTGTACGTCTCCCTTCATAAAGTTCTCTTGACAAGTCAAGATCACGAGGTAAAGGTAGAATCTATGGCATTAATAGTGGAAAATGCCTCGGTTGTATGTAGAAAATGTAAAATTGTGTTTGACACAAATAAAATCTATAAAATATGGTATAGGTTGTAGGCATTGAATGTAAAATGGGTCCAAGTCATTATACCTTTGATATAATGATTTCAAATGACTTTGATTACACAATTTGAAGACAATTCCTTAATATTTCTCATTGATGCTCCTCAAATTAATTTACATTTATTTTTGCAAATTTTTAGAATCTGCTAACTTTATCCAAACCTATATTCAACATTCTTTCTATTCTACATCCCAATACAAAGTTCCACAACCCTTACAAATGAGAAGAAAGAAGAAAATATAGAAGAAAGGAAACTTCAAATTCACTCTGCCATTGACACTTGTTCATCTCTTCAAAATCTGATTTGTGAAAAAATGTTTTCCCTCCATCTGCCTTTTTTTCTCAATCTATAACGTTTTGCAACAATTGTTTTCTTGCACAAATATTCTTTGTCATAATCTGCCTTTGTTTCCTTCTGCGAATACACTTTCACTTGCTGAAAAATATTATTTGCAACTGCACTTCATACTTTTGGTGGAAATATTTGCTTGGCTGCATACCCCTGTCCCTTTGGGTTTTTAAAATCTGCATTGTATATTTGTTTTTAACTTATATTTTCTCTTTAATAGTAAAAGTTTTCACCAGGGTGAAAAATTAGTTTTACTCAAGCTCCACTCATGAACACAATTTCACTCGGGTGAAAATAAAGTTATTACCTCGTCTCATTCCCCTTCTTGTCTCCCTGTGAAATAATATTTACTATGCAGCTCCTTTAAAATGGAGGCACTTGGGAAACAATGACATCATTTTATTGATCAATCTACAAGTTTGAAGAAGACTCATGGCATGTTGACCAATTTCTCATAGAGGGCAAAAATAGATTGTAAACATAGCGTCTGAGGCTAAGCCAGACCCAAATCCATTACGTAGTGATGGAAGACCTCCATTGCCGTATAAAACCAATGGGTCTCGCATCGACAAATTTTTCATAATAGCATATGTAATAACAATTTAAAATATGTTCAAATCATTTTAAAAATGACTCTTTGACTTTCACTTAACGACATTTGTTTATATATTTGAATCAATAGAATGATTTAAATAGCTTCCTTTTTTACCGGCTTCTAAAATCAAATAATTTTGAACATGTTTTTTATTAAGTAAAAACAAGTTTTTAAGGGACCAGAAACCCTATACAAGACAGGTTTTAGAAGGACCTGCAACCCGAACTGAAAGATAAACTTGAAAGACCACTCAAAGAAACAGAACACAAAAGAGATTTGGCCCAGCCAATCAAAAGAAGGGGAACAACATTAACCCCCACCAAAAACCAACAAGCTGCAAAAAACCAGCAACCCTAACCCAAACAGAAGGATCAAGAATTTGAGCTACCCTTATGGGATCGAAGGGTCATATCAAAAGAGGGCTGGGACAATTTAGAATTTTTTACTTTTAACAGTAATCCATCCCTCCTCAACCCTAGCAGCAGCCTTTTGCCAAGAGGATGGGTCCAGAATAGAGGACCTCCCATCATCAGGAGGAACAGAGCCAGCATCCAGAGAGGCAGAGACAACAGAAACAACAATTTGAGATGCGGGAGGGTCATCCATCGAAGAGGAAGATCCAGCATTTTTCTCACTCGGGATGCCACCGCAGGCATCCACACATTCCTGAGGCAAGGCAATACCAGAAATACCTTCAGTCTGAGGAACTTCTGCCACCACCTGGGAGAAGCTTTTCTTTTTAACAAAATAGTGTTAAGAGGATGCACCTTTCCACAAAGAAGCAGATCTTTTTTTCTTTTTATTTGTTTCACACCCTGCAGCAACATGTCCAGTCTGGAAACACTTTCGACATCTAAAGGGGATACCTTCAAAGTCAAGTGGTTGGACCCAAGATCCCAAGGAAGATTCAATCTCTAACTCAGTTGGAAGCCCTTTAGAGACATCAATGTTAACCAAAATACGAGCATAAGTAGAATGATAAATTTCGTAAGATTCCTTATCAATCATTAGGAATTCGCCTAAAGCCTCCCCCACTTCCTCTAGCAGAGAGTCCGTCCATAGATGAAGGGGAAGGTTGGGGAGCCTAACCCAAATAGGAATCTCATTAAATGAATCAGTAGATGGATTAAAGCCTGAGAACTAGGGTTTAACCATCAAAACATATTTGTCCTCCCAGCTGAAAGGATTAATCCCTAAGATTTTCGATCTATCCTCTGCATATTCAAATTTAGCAATGAAAAATCCCTTGGCTGAGGGAAAAATGTTAACTGAACCTTTTATGATCCGTTCCCAGCTTTGGGAAATCCAAGTGTGCAGCTAAGGAAGGCTTGGCCAAAAACCCCGAAACCTGCAGATCAGACCATGAGCTTCAAACACAGAGGAAGTGTGGATGATCTCCATATCAGTATCAGCAGACACCTTAAAAACCAAAGGTTTGCAAACAGAGACAGCCACAGGCCCCAAGCCACGGATACCCCGATCAGTAGCAGAGGGCATTGGATGCACCGTATCACCATCCTTAGAGGAAACCCCCGCAGAGCTCCCATTAACAGCACCAGGCAAAGTCTCACTAGCCGCACCAGGGGAATTAGGGGACTGGACGACATCACCAGCCGACCTAAGGGTAGACAGCTTCGCAGTAGCGAACGTCCTTAGGGCAGCAGCGACAGACGCAGACGACCTTAGGGTGGCAGACGACATCGCGGTAGATGGATAATTAATTTTGAACATGTTATTAAGTAATAATAATAATAATTATAAACATTTTTTGAAATGAATTTTGATTGATCTTATGATAGTGCAATGTAAGTTGGGTCCCCTTGTGAGATCGATTTAAAAATATTCATTTTCAAACATTAAACTAAAAATGAGATTGATTTTGCATGCTCTTGAAAACAAAAAATGAGATAGGTTGTACACCATCATTTGATTCTACAAGTTGCATCTAGAATTGCCTTATAAAACTCATCAAACGTGATCATGAGGCCATGGGATTGAATAAACATTGTGACATTTGACATAAAAATTATTGTTGCCAATTGGTTCATTGTGATTCCTCCAAGGTTGCAAAATATTGAAGGTCAAAGATGGCCTTCGGGGTTAATTTGACAAAATGCAATTTTCAAATCCATCCAAACCCTGATTGCTTCTAACTTTGAAAAAGTATCAAATTAGGTCCTGGGGTTGTACAACTGAAAAGATGTGTTCATGAATATCACAAGAATATGACTACCAATCGAGACTCCATGAAAATCAACGTTGCAAAATATTGATGGTCAAAGATAGATCCTGTGCCAAACGTGGCACAATGAAGTAATCAAATTTCACTAAATCCTAAAAAAACCTTGGGCTTTGGAACTTTATGACAATCAATAGGGTACGAGATATTAGTAATCAAATATGACCTTTTAGGAATTTTCTGAAAGTGCATACGCTGAATCTCTCAAAACCTTGTTTGCTTTAGGCATAGGAAAAATGTCAAACTTGACCTTGAGGTTCTAAAAGTGAGCAAAGGTGTTCATAAATATAAATAGAATGTAAATATCAATTCATTTCACTTAGAGATTGACTGGCTTTGACGTATTAAGCAACAAAATGAGCCACTTTGATAGACTTGACAATGTGTGAACAACAATTTTTTCCAAAACCCTCTAGCTCAGAGTTTAGAAAAAACATCAAAACTAATTCTAGGCGTGTTTGACTGAGAGAATGTGCTTACTTGTGGGATATGAGTGTGTCCACCAAGAAATTTGACATAAGGATCAATGAGTTCCAAATTATGACCCTCCAAAGTTGGCTACTCAAGCATATTTAATAGGGTTGTTTCAGAGTGTTGCAACAAAAATGCACATACAAGGAACTTCAAATTTTACCAAAATTTTAAGGTGCCAAAAGAGAAAACTCACAATGAATTTTCCTCAAAAAAAATTGTGATACCTCATATTTATTGCATGGAGGATGGTCAAAAACCATACACCACCTATCCCAAAAGAATATTTTTTATCACTTGGTGATGGCACCAATGGATAGGGAATCTCTTGTATGCACCATGTAAAGTTTCACTAGTTAGTGGATCAATGAAGTGTGTACACAAGTCAAATTTCATTTTCTTTTTGTTTAACTTACCCATATGATAGTTTGTCTAGGTAAAAGCACAAAACTGTGTCACGTTTTAGGCCAACTTATCAGCACAAGTGAATTTAAGTAATTCTAACTAAAAAATCATTTTAGTTAAACATATGGTCTATAGAGATTCATTATAGCTATCTTATATATGGGTCACAACATTTCCAATTGGAATTGTCTACTAAATGTATATTTTATACCACTTTGTGTCTAATTACCAAATTTTATTTTATTTTGAAAAACTTGATGTTTCAACAACTCCTACTCTTATAAATAATATCTTTTTTGAAATATAAAAATACCCTTTTATAGATATATAAGTGATTTTTTTAAAATGTATATATTTTAGTATTTTAATTATTTTTAATATTTAATATTTTATTTTTACTAAAAGTAGGTCATCAACACTAAAATATAAGGTTGATTATCTTGTAAAGGAAAAATACTATAATTTATTTAAATTTTAAAAAATAAATAAAAGCACTAGAGAAAAGACTTTATGTCAAGATGATTACATTCTTTTCTAATTTGGATAAATAATTAAGAAAAAAAGTGACGCCAAATGGAAAGAGTTATATTTCAGTAAACACAACTTTTCAAATTTATTGAAATATATTTTTGCACTTGAGTTTCAAGTTATCAATATACACAAAAAAATTGAAAAAAAAAAGTAAAATCTACTATATAAAGTGTGACATCTCATGTAACTTCAATTACATTATTTTATCAGCAACTAAATTATAGTGTTTACTTTATAAGAAAGCATATTCACATAATTTTTTAAACTTAAAAAAAATTACAAACATAAAATACACACAAAAAAAAATGCATTTTATTAGTTTACATCATTTCAAAATTCAAAACATATATATTTCACTTTTTATTGATTCAATTCAAAAAGTTGAATCAACATTGGCCATTTCCTTTATAAAAGTGTGACACAACTTTGTGCTTTTACTCGTCTACATTATTTTTGTTGTTCCCTCTTGTTAGACCAACTATTGATTTTTCAGACTCACTGATTCTACATAAAATACAATGGATTGTAGGGATTCAAGAAGGTCCTATGGGAGTTTGTTTATCCAAGGTATTTCAACCTTGAAATTAACACTTCAAGTTGTTTTCTATTGTTTTCTAGATTTGCCCTAATATTTTTTGTTGTGTTCCTAGAAGATCCATCAAGGAATTAAAAAACGTGTTTCTTCTGGCTATTTTTCAGGAGGGTTTTGATGAGGAGGTGAATTAGCATTTTCAAAATTTGGCGATGCATAATTAACTCCTAAAAATTAAATAATTTTTAATTTAAAAACTAATTCAATCTACCTATTTAATCCAAGTTTGACACTACAAAACTAAAAGTACTTACTTATTTGACCTCCCTAATGTATCTGTGGCATATTGGTGATGATTTGGCAAAGGGAAGATAAAAAATTAAGATCACAATAATGTGAGCATGATAGGAAGGATGCACAATATGTGAGTTTGAGAGCAAAATGAATATGAAATGTGATTTTTTTTTCTTTTATGATAAAAAAAAATCACAACATGAGTGTTCTATAATGCACTCCTGTTATGATCTCATGGGGACCAAAAAGTGGGTGCCCAATTTTGTCACGAACCCTATTTTTCCATAATTATTTAATTAGGAAAATAATGTTTATTTTTCAAATGAAATTGAAATGAAATGAAAATAAAACTGTTAATCAAATAAGAAAGGATATCGAATGTACTGATATTATTTATATACAATTGAATGGTCAGTAATAATTTTTATTGTAAATTGGGATCGTCATTGCTAATGAGCGATTGAGTGCAAAGTGAATGCAGGAACAGGTGAACAATGATGAAGACAAGAACATGGTTCAGGTAGAGTTGTCTTAGCTCTTGTATTTCGTTAAGATAGATGGAATCTCTCACACACCACATTAGGATTTATATTTGCATCTTGAAAGATGGATGATTTAAATGACCTTATTTGAGTGTTTGTTCAAATTGAAATGATAAATTTAGTATGAGTAGTATATTGATTTAAATAATTATACATGTGCATTTGATTGCATGATGTGAGTGGCGATTGAATTGAATTTAAGTTGCATGAGTAATGGTGAAATATTATGCTTTATTGTTAAAAGAGATGAAATGTATAAACGATTCAAAAATGAATATTGACCCTAGGTTTTATGTTCTTTTTAGATATGTATAAATGTATGAAAATTGTACTAATAAGTTTACTTTTTTAAATTGGTCAAGATGTATATGTATATGAGAAATCGATTTAATCATATATATGTATATCTATATAGTTATAAATATCCAATTATCGTGAAATTTGACTTCGTCAAGAATTTTGTTTATACATATACGTAATCATTTGAGATTAAAAATATATACGCATTATATATATGTGTGTGTGTGTGTGTGTGAATTCTAATAATAATTTGATCATGTACTTGTAAATATGTATGTAATTATTGTATATGTATTTATGAAATTAAATTATGTAATGAAAATCCGATATATATTTTTAATTAAAGAAAGGGTTTATTAAAGAATTTATTAAACAAAGTTTAATGTTTAATATATATATTAATGAAAAGTCATTAAATATATATATATATATATATATATATATATATATATATATATATATATATATATATATATATATATATATATATATATATATATATATATATATTATAAAAAAACTAAAAATTACATCACACATGGTAGTGGCGGGTTAAGTTTTAAGAAAGTTAAATAATAATGAGGGTGGTTGATAGTAATATCGACCGCCCCCCTTAATTAAAGGGAGGGGTCAGTATTACCACCGACCACTCCTCCTCCCTTTTAAATATGCTACAAACCACGACCACTCCTATTAAAGGATACTCCACATGCAGATAGAATACGGTAGTAGGCATAGTTTAGGGGTTTATTTTAGTCATAGTCAACTTTGGTTTCACATCGACCACGTTGCAAGCATAAACCATGATGGCTATTACATGTGAAGTGGCATGAATAAATAAAAGACATGGGTTATCATCCCACGTAAACACCTTGATCGACATGTATAAGTTAGTTTAATTTAACTTTGCATGTTTTAAGGAAATCATTTTTAGTAAAGTCGACTTAGCAAGAGATAATTGTGAATTTAACAACTTTAGTGGTGTGATGTCATGAAATGGATAATGAATAACTTTACATGTTGAACACATAGGTGTTCAAGTACGATTAGGACTATTATAATCATGAGTGGTGTCACTTAGAATCAATCCACCTCTAGTAGAGATAGCCCAAAAGTAGGAAAGAGGGTAGACGACTACACTATATATAGACCATTGAGTTGGAAGAGAAGGGAGAGAAGGAGGTGCAACCAAGGATTAGAGAATGGAATGAAGAAGAGAAAAGTAGTGAGATTTAGATTTGTTTACGATCGAGTCGTAAAAGATCAACCATGATCATCTCAGATTTAGAGTCAAAGTTCAGAGTAAAGTTTAGAAATAAAAGAGATAGAAAAGAGTGATAGGAAGGATGGATTTAGTAGAAGAATCGACAGATGGAGAGCGACAAAGAGTTTGTGAACCATCTTGAAAGAGAGGGGGCAAATGTGAAGAGGGAAGCAAGTCCATCACCTCAAGCCAGTAACAAGAGCATGAGGAGGTAGGATCTACCTTAATTCTTTGATCATTATGCAAGGATAGTGAGTGAGTCATGAAGTTATATACTGTTTATTAGAATGAAGTTTGATTGAGTCAAGCCATGATTAGAACAAAATTGTTTGAACTCGCTTTTGAATAGTCTTATAGAGAAATGTAGTATGAGGTACATATGGTAAAATAACTAAGAACATGCATGGAAGATGTTAAAGAGTGGTAGGAATTGCATTATAGGTTGCTTTACATATTCTCTAAAGGATGATCTAGTTTTAGAGTTATGAAATATACTAATGGAAGAGTTAGAGTCGAAAAAGGAATCATTGTTAATTGTTCAAAGATTACGTTCATGTAAATAAAGATATAATAGTGAAATAATTTCTTAAAGTTTGTTGATAAACTTAGTAAAACTCTCATAAATGAGATTACCCAATCCTCTAGAAATTAAGTAAGAGGATAGAGAGAGAAACTTTGAGATTGAACCACGAAGAAGATGAAATAATAGGATAACGACTTATAAATAATGAAGTTATTTTGATATCACAAGGAAAGATTTAGACTTTCAAATTTTGCAAGAAAAATAAAGATGGTTATCGAGTGTCTCATTTGAAAAGCCTTATAGATAGGCGTTTTATGAACTTGTATCATATTAGATTGTCGTTATGGTAAATTAGTGAAGTCGGTGTGTTAAGTTTTAAATCATGAAAAGTCACATATTAGTATTAAACTAAATATGATGTTTTGAGAAAAGTGGTAAATAAACCACGACTCTTGGAAAGATAGAGAGAGTTTAGATGAGATAAACTTAAAATTCTAAACCATAAGAAATGGAATGCATGTTAATGATTATGCTATGTTTTGATAATTGAATAAAAGAATGTGTACTCATTTTATTCAATTTATATGTAAGATACATACATGTGTTACACCTTCTTAAATATTTTAATCTTGTCTTTAAATTGCTTGAAAGATAGAAGGGAAAGATTGTCTTCTTTTAGATGTATATTTGATTATCCATAAAAGATTGTTTCCTGTCAGATAGGATTGGTTGTAATAAAAGATTTATTTTATCAATTTCTATTCAAACGAAAGATTGTCTTCTTAGCATAGTATTTTTATCTTACAAGAAATAGGAAGCTAGAATTAAAAGGCAAAAGATTGTCTTCTATATGAATTTATGTGAACAAAGCTAGATAGGCTTGTGTCTGTGGAAAGTTACCTTCCAAGACGAGTGCTGAATGTGGATTATAGAGAGAATAGTTGCTTTTCCAACTATCTATTTTTGCTGTGCATGGCATTATACTTGGCCTAGTAATCAAATTGAATAAACCATTGAAATAGACAGAATTCTTTTATTTTATCCTCTCTACCATATCCTTGAATGATAATGAATGCTTGTTTCTTAATAGAAGTAGAAAATTGAAAATGCATGTATCATCTAGGCACGCACCAGATTCCATCTTGCCTTTCGAATTCTTTTGCTAAGCAATTCGTGCAAGGTCGGGTATTCTTGATTGACCAAGAATTCCAGGGAAGCGTAAGCTTCAAGGTTGGGCAGAAAAAGCACCTGAATCTTGTTCTCATCTTCATGCTAAAGATTGCATTGGTGACAATTTGGGTTGCAGATCAACGGACACATCTCACCCTTTACTTTGTATTATTTTGTTATTGAACTTACGACAACTTGAAATGCGTAAGTATTGTATGATCGAAATACTACTTTTATCAAATTTTTTTTAATAAAGAATATTTATCTTTTATAGAAATTTCGTGTTTATTACGATCTAAATGGAATGATCAAATGAAGCTATGGATGGAAAAATGGAATGAAATAGATTTATTAACTGATTTATGAGTTTATTTAAGAATAAATAGTATTTTGGCTATTATTTTAAGTTAGCTCGATTTATGTCTTTACAAATTTTTGGTCTCTCATCTTGGTACACGTACCCTTTAGGGGGTACTCTACCCACAAAATTAGCAGATTGTGAGAGATCCTTTACTTGGGAGGAGGGGAAGCATGTGAAGCATTGGCAATATTTAGTTAGGATAGGGTCAATTTCGTGAGTAGAGAGCAAAAAAATTTCACGTCAAGAAAATTCTCCTTAGGAGAGAAGAAGAGTGAAAATTTTTCTAAATTTGAAGGTTTTGAAATATTTTTCATACCCTAGTTATGATTGCTAGAAGATGGAGGGGAAGGTTTCTTGTTATCAAATTTATAGGCTTTGCGACTAATTACAATAGATTGACCTTCCTAGTCTTTTGTAGGAGGTGACAACCTAAAAGATGGTTGTATGGAGGCCTTTAGACATGAGGAAGCTAGAGGGAAATCGTTAATCTTGTTATTTGAGTGTTAACATTGATAACAGGTGTTTGGGAGATTGATATAAAGGATACATTGAGTGTATCTAGTTTGAGCAACATGGATATAAACAGTCTTTAAGGTCCTTAGATAAGTCTACCTCAACACAAACTTGTTGTTGAGGACAAGATAAAGATATTTGTTTTAGTTCAATGCACACCATCAAGCCTAGAAAAAACACCTTTTGGTTTAAAAAATTCTAGCATGGCAAAAAGCGTAATCCAAGGAACTCTTAACCCAAATGGGGACTCAAAAAGACATATCATTGGAGATGACAAAGTCTTGAGTCCAAGGTTTGAAAATAAACAATGAAGAGTGGAAGAACCAAGGGCCATAATCAATACATAAATATCAAAATCAATTGCCAATTGTTGGATCAAATGATGTTGGCCTCCAATACCAATAACCTGATGAAGTCATGTCAGCCTACAATGCCAGTACCCAAAGAATTCCTCCTACCGGTGCCAGTGTCGGTGTCGGTGAAGTGTCTGCCAGTAAAAAGTCCAAAGTTTTTCTTGTCAACCCAATCTTTATGCATGCTTTTAAGGGGGACTCTACCAAAAAATATCCAAGTTAAAATTTTACAGCCAATTACATACATTATCAAATTTTGGAATTGTAAAAACAACATTTAGTGGTGTCTTAGAAGACATACTTCATGAAACACTTCGAGAACAACTTTTTGGATTGTTTGAGCAAGGTGTCATTGCTTGTTGTTGTTGAACCTTCAACTTCAATGACAGAAAATGCAAAGGAAATAAAAGTTGAAGTCATTTAAAGGGAGTAGAAATCATCAACATGCTTTGCGATATATAAGACACTATAATAAATACAAGAAAAAACACAATAATATTGCTTTTGGAAGTAGTATATGACATAGGTACTAGCAAACATAAGAAACTCTAACAAAGCCAAATCTTCTAGAAAGAACTTTGAATATATCCACTATATTTAATATTCAATTGAACACACCTAAAAAAAGAGGAAATAATATTATGAATTTGAATTTAAGTGTACAATACTTTTCTTTAATACTTATAATAATTTTCTGCAATATTAAAAATCCACTTAATGATCCACCAAATCATAAAATAATAAATAATGTAGAAACATTCAAGATTCTATAACGACTCTAGTTATAACCTCCCCTAAGCATTCATCAATTAAATAAAATATATATTAAAAATAATCAAAAACTAATTTAAAAAGCATTTATAATACCTACCATAACGCACAAATCCCATCTTCCAAAACTTGTGTGGCCCATCGACTGACTGGTCAAAGGTTGCAGATCAAGCTTTTCGTCTTGCCCACTGTCAAATGTCAAATGTCAAATGAATTCGGGAAGTCGTCGATTTATATCAACGATTTCTAAGAGAAAACAGATCAAACAGACGGCTGAGAGCGTAATATGAAATGAAAAGATCCTTCACATCTGGTATTTCCTTTTAACTTTTTCAATCTCAAACATATTTCCGACTTGTTTTACATCGTTTTGTACGATCTGTAGTCGTCTCTGTAATCTCTTTTGCCCTTTTCTCACATTATATTTTTGTCTGTAAATCTGTTCTGTGTCAGCCTGGGAATTTGATTATTTGATTAAAATGGTCAAGAATTCGCTATAAATCGTGAACGGCAAGCTAAGGCGAGTTTTTGGCCCGTCAAAGTCACGATTTTTCCATAGACTCGGGACGGACGGTTCTTTGTGAGAAAGTGGAATCACGATCGATCGCGAGCTTGACTAATAAATCACTGAGTCTGAACGTGTTTTAAGATTTCAGGCAATTTTTGGAGCATTAAAACGTCTCTTTGGTTTCGTTAGCATTTGCATTATACAGAGATTGCCGAGTAGGGTTTGTGGAGCGGATAGACTTTTTCCAGCAGAGTTTAGAGATTCTCAGAGCTTTTTTATTCAATAGTTCTCTCTCAGGTTCAGGTAAGTTTCTCCTTTTATTTTGTAAATTTTTAATTTTTAATACTATGAATTTAACTGTTATTATTTTGTAAATTTTATATTTTTATTACTGTGAATTTAACTGTTAAATAAATTTCGATTGTTTAACAAATTTATTTATTATCTGTTAGGAAAATTTCCCAAGTAAAATTTAGATCTTAAATCGGCATCGGAATTAATTAAGAAAATTTTATTTTATGTGCATTGTGAAATTGATTTCTGTCAAACTGGGCTAAATCTATCTGTTTTTTGCTTTTTTAAGGAATTAGGTATAGACCTATTATTGACTGTTTGACAGTTGAAGAATAATATATAAATAGAGAGATTAAATTGATCTCTGCATTGATTTTAAAATTTTGTCTCAGTGTTTTATGATCAGAAATCAAAATTTATTTGTAAATTGATTTAAATATTTCATTCACCTAAATCCAAATTCTGAATGGATGATAAGCATGAGGAGTCAATTATTGAACAGGAAGATTTTAATATCTTGAGAAAAGTCAAAATTGATCTGAATGTATTGATTGAATTAGGAGAGATATGCCTCTAGGGTTTTAGCAGCAGAACCTACAGAAATATACTTCAAAGTTGATTACAAAGTTGATTACATTGTGCTATGTTATCAGCAATTAAAAAATTTATGAAAAATATTTCTACTCATTCTTGTAGCCTTCAAATTACAAATTTTCATTTTTTTTTTAATAATAATAACGATAATATTCATTCTTTTAGTCGTGATTAATTTTTTTTTAATAATAATAAATTAGTTTCAAGAAGTTTCATAATTATAATAACATATGAAGTAAAAATAAGAATCTCAAAAATGGTGGGATCGCTAGAAATGGATACCAATTCCAAGACCAAGACGGTAAAACCTTAATCATCTATATTGACCAAATAGGGTTACCTAACTCACCAACAATAACGAGGTTACATAACTTAACATGACTCAATTACATTTAGGGTTACAGATGGCACTAAGTTCCTCTTTCGTTATCTCTCAACTTAATGATACTTCCCCTCCCTTCTCCAAGGACGACGATCTCTTGCACACACTTGGCCAATTTCAAATTCTGACATATCTCTGTCATTGCATTATTTAATAATAAAAGAAAAACATCTTATATTCCATGATGATTAATGCTAAATCATCCACATATACAATGTGAATCATCATTCCATTGTACTAAGCACAAGTAGCATTGCATAAAATAACATAAAAACATTTAGGGCACACATGAGATGTAACAACTTCTTTGACCTCCGAATATTTTCGTGGCATATTGGCGATGACTTGGCAAAGGGTAGATGAAAAATAAGATCCACAATAATGTGAGCATAATAGGAAGGATGAACAATATGCAATTTTGAATATAAAATGAGATTTTTTTCTTTTATTCTTAAAAAAGACCACAATACAAGTGTTCTAGAACACACTCATGTTATGGCCTCATGGGGCCAAAAAGTGGGTGGCTAGTTTTTTGTCTCCCATCTTAGTGCACATACCCTTTAGAGGGTACTCTACCCACCAAATTAGTGGATTGTAAGAGATCCTTTACTTGGGAAGAGGGGAAGCATGTGAAGCATTGACAATATTTAGCTAGGATAAGGTTGATGTCATGAGTAGAGACCAAACAACTTTCACCTCACCAAAATTCTCCTTAAGAGAGAAGAGTGAAGCCTTTTCTAAATTTGAAGGTTTTGAAAAAAAATGCATAGCCTAGTTGTGATTGCTAGAAGATGGAGGGGAAGGTTTGTTGTTACCAAAGTTCTTGGCTTTACGACTAATTACAATAGACCAACCTTCCTCTTCTTTTCTAAGAGGTGGCGACTCAAAAGATGGTTGAATAGAGGCCTTTAGACATGAGGAAGCTAGACGAAAATTATTAATCTTGTGTTTTGAGTGTTAACATTGATAATAGGTATTTGGGAGATTTATATAAAGGACACGTTGAGTGTATCTAGTTTGAGAAACTTGGATATCAACAAAATCTTTAAGGTCCTTACATAAGTCTACCTCAACACAAACTTGAAAAAAAACATGGTTGCAGAGGATAAACTCATAAAATGAGCTTTGTTGAAGACATGCCCAATCCATTGAATTTATAGGCAAATACATAATAAATTCAGTGAACACTATAGATAGGAGTTGGCTGAAATATTTATGGAGGACAGGTGTAAGAAGTTTTCTCGATGGATGCACGTGAAAGATATGGACAATGAATGGTCGGTGGAAGGTTTGTGTCGATAGATAATTAATTTATCTTCTAACAAAACTTGTTGTTGAGGACAAGCTAAAGAGAATTGTTTTAGTTCAATGCACACCATCAAGCCTAGAAAAAAGGCCTTTTGGTTAAAAAAAATTGTAGCATGGCAAAAAGTGTAATCCAAGGAACTCTTGACACAAATGGGGACTCAAAATGACTCATCATTGGAGATGACAAAGTCTTGTGTTCAAGGTTTGAAAATAAGCAATAAAGAGTGGAAGACCTAAGGGCCATAACTAGGTACAAGGTTTTGCTTGTCAACCCAATCTTAATGCATGCTTTTAAGGGGGACTCTACCAACAACATATCCAAGTTAATTTTTACAGTCAATAATATGCATTATTGAATTTTGGAATCAAAAGAACAACATCTAGTGGTGTCTTAGAAGACATACTTCATGAAACACTTTGAGAACAATTTTTTGGATTGTTTGGGCTGGGTGTCATTGCTTGGTGTTGTCGAACCTTCAACTGCAATAGCAATAAATGCAAAGGAATTAAAAGTTGAACTCATTTAAACGAGTAGAAATCATCAACATGCTTTGCAATATAAAGGACACTATAATAAATACAAGTAAAAACACAATAATCTTGCTTTCTGAAGTAGTATATAAAATAGGTACTAGCAAACATAAGAAACCCTAAAAAAGCCAAATCTTTTAGAGAACTTTGAATAGATCTATTATATTTAATATTCAATTGAAAACCTTAAAAATTCTCATTAAAAATATTATATCTCTTATTCACTATATAGAATAACTATTAATTTGGATTTAAGTGTAATACTTTTCCACAATATAAACAACCCGCTTAATAATCCATCAAATCATAAAATAAATTAATAATTTAGAAACATTCAATATTCTATAACTACTCTAGTTATAACCTCCACCAAGCATTCATCAATTAAACAAAATCTATATTAGAAATAATCAAAACCTAATTTAAAAAGCATTTATAATACGTACCCATCATGCTCAAATCAGATCTTCCAAAACTTGTGTGGCCCATCGACTGCCCGGTAAAAAGTTGCAGAGCAAGCTTTTCGTCTTGCCTAGTGTCAAATGTCAAATAAATTCGGGAAGATGCCGATTTATTTCAATGGTTTCTAAGAGAAACAAATCAAATAGACAGCTGAGAGCGTAATATGAATGATAAGATCGTTCCCATCTGGTATTTTGTTTAACTTTTACAATCTCAAAAATATTTCCGACTTGTTTTACATCGTTTTGTATGATATGTAGTCGTCTTAATCTCTTTTTTCCTTTTCTAATATTATGTTTTTGATCTGTAAATCTGTTCTGTTTCAGTCTGGTAATTTGATTATTTGATAAAAATGATCAAGACCTCGCGATAATTCGTGAACGGCGTGCTAAGGCGATTTTTCTCCTGGCAACGTCACGATTGATCGCGAGCTTGGCTAATAAGTCACTGAGTCTGAACGTGTTTTAAGATTTCGGGCAATTTTCTGAGCTTTAAAACGTTTGTCTTTGTTTTAGTTAGCATTTGCATTATACAGAGATTGCCGAGTAGGGTTTGTGGAGCGGATAAACTTTTTCCAGCAGAGTTTAGAGATTTTCAGAGCTTTTTAATTCAATCGTTATCTCTCAGGTTCAGGTAAGTTCCTCCTTTTATTTTGTAATTTTTATATTTTTATTATTATGAATTTAATTGTTAAATAAAATTTATTTATTAACTGTTAGATAAATTTCAAAAATAAAATTTACATCTTAAATTGCATCGGAATTAATTAGGAAATTTTTATTTTATGTGAACTGTGAAATTGATTTCTGTAAAATTGGGTTAAATTCATCATTTTTCCGGGTAGAAATGAGGTATAAATCTATGATTGATGGTTTGACAGTTGAAGAATAATATTTAAATAGAAAGATTAAACTGATCTCTGCATTGATTTTGAAATTTTTTATGATCTGAAATCAAAATTTATTTGTAGATTGATTTAAATATTTCATGTCAGCTGAATCCAAATTCTGAATGGATGATAAGTATGAGGAGTCAATTATTGAACAGGATTATTGAACAGAAAGTCAAAATTGATCTGAATGTATTGATTGAATTAGGAGAGATCTTTTAGCCTTCAAATTACAAATTTTCACTGTTTATTTTCTTTTTAAATTCTAACTTTTAAGATTTTGATTCTAATTGTGGATTCAATGCTAATAAAAAAAACTTGTCATAAATCTTCTGCTGTATTTTCCAGCTTAACCATTAAAAGCTATGCATCGTTAACTGTTTTTATTAATCTACACGTATTGCAGATATCGATAATTAGTATTGAAATTAGATCTCCGTATCAAATGGAGGAACCTGTTGCTATTCTGAAGCTCCGTATCATAAAAGGAACCAATTTGGCAGTTCGTGATATGTGGACCAGCGATCCTTACGTTGTGGTCAGATTTGGCCATCAGGTAACCTTATTTTCCATCACTTGTTTCCAGGGTTTGGGTACAACACTACTATTTCTTTACCACTTTACTTTCCAGGCCACAATTGTACCGTTTCTTTACCCACAGGTTCAAGGCAACAATCTTGCTAGGTGCCATTGGAATTGAGTTGGCTCTATACATTATCATTCTCACCAACTGAACTTACATATTCAGTTTGGCCAGGGGAATATTGAATAGTTGGGAATGTTCATCATCAATTTCCATAAGAAAAGAATTGATTTTGAAAGTTAGTTTATTAAATAGACTGACTATGTTTGACTATGTTTGACCTTCTGATGTTAAAATTGTCTTCTCCTTCTTCATAATATGAAATCTGTTCTGTACTGCAGAAAGTGAAGACCCGGGTTATAAAAAAGAACCTGAATCCAGTTTGGGATGAGGAATTGACTATGTATGTCACACATTCTATACCCCTGGTTCTCAAACTGGCAAGTCTCTGCTTTTGAAGAATTTTGGTTTTGTTTTAAGATTATAAGTTTTATAAGAAGCCCATGAGTGCTTATGGTTTTGAGTTGTGATACAGGAGGTGTTTGACAAGGACAGGTTGAGCAGAGACGACCAGATGGGTAATGGTGAAGTGGATCTGGCAGATCTTGCAGGCGCTGCGAGAATGCAAAAGACAAACCCATCACCATATTTGGCAATGAAGAATAAGGAGGGTTCTTCTTGCATTAAGCGTGTGGATGGACATGTGGTGCAGGAAGTGTGTGTGAAGCTTCAGAATGTGGAGTCTGGTCAACTGGATCTGCACATCAAATGGGTTGATCTCACCGATTAATCCCCTATATTGTCTTCCTAGGAAACTATACTTGTGGACAAAATACAAGACTTTTAAAAGGTGGAAATTATGATTCCATGGATACCTTTGCTGATTGTATATATATAAACGTGATATGATGGAGACATTTCTATTTGAAAATTTGTACTAAGAGATGAAGTTACTGAAATTTAGCTCCGGAGTCTAAAATGTATTAGCAAGGATTTGTGTCGCGTTGAACTTAAATGATTATATTTGTGTCGCGTTGAACTTAAATGATTATATTTTTTATATTCTCCTTCTCCTTCTCATCCTTATCTTTATACTTATAAAAATGTGGAGTTTTAATGTAGGGACACTTTCAATCCCTTACAATTAATAATACTAGCAATTGCATCTTGGTATGTTATGTGTATGTCGAAGAGGTGTGGAAGGTCAATTAGGGAAAAATTAGGTCTTTGTTTTGCATAAATTTGTGTAGTAGATGTACTCAATTGGTAGTCCATGATGTTGTTTATGCAATAAAGGTCTCAATTGAGAAGTGATAGCTTAAATTCAACTATGGATGTTATGTTATGTCTCAAAGGTCTCAATGGAGAATTAAACAACGAAGATAATCAACTTTCATTACCAACAGGGTCATGTTATGTTTGCAATAGGGTGAGAGTGAGAGAGGGGTTGGCATAGGGCTAGAAAGAGGTATATATAGAGGGGGAGAGTGAGAGGGATGGGTAAAGAGATAGAGATAGAGATAGGGAAGAAGATATAGATAGAGATAGAGATAGAGATGAAGATAGAGGTGGGTAATAAAGAAGAAAGAGATATAGATAGAGATGAGTAGAGGCGACCAGATGGGTAATGGTGAAGTGGATCTAACGGATCTTGCAGGCGTTGTGAGAAAGCTCAAGACAAGCCCATCACCATCTTTGGCAATGAAGAATAAGGAGGGTTCTTCTTGTATTGTGTAGATGGACCTTTGGTGCAAGAAGTGTGTTTGAGGCTTTAGAATGTGGAGTCTGGTCAACTTGAATTGCAAATCAAATAGGTTGACCTTGTAAGGAAGCAAAGGTGTGTGGAAACACTTCCTATGCTAATCTTGAGAGGACAATTTTGCAAACTTCAACTTAACTATCACAGAGATCACAAGAAGCAAATAGAGTAGAAATAAAACAAGAAACACATAACACAGTGATTATCATGGGGAAAATCCATACGGTGAAAAACCCCACACTCTAAAACCTGCATAATATATTAACAAATCAACAAGAGATTACAATACACTTGCAATGCAAGTTCTTACAAGAGCATCAGCTCAACTCAAGCTCAGAGAGACTTCACTAGCATCCTTCTAGGACCTAGCCTTGCAAACCAAACTCTATCATACAAACTCCTCTCCAAGCCCTCATTATATAGGAATTTTACAACCTAGAAACCATTTGTGGTTTTACAGTACCATGGGTAAAACCTCCATGACACGTGTTGCCCACCCTTGACATTTGTTTTTCCAAGATAAGAAAACCAAGTTAAATATAGTTACTCACGTCCAAACTCTTATCCCCTATTTTTGACCCTCATAACTAACATGAAATGTGTCACATAATCTCTAAAAAAATCCCTCCTATATTATACCATGGACAGGGCATCTTTTGACAACTCATATACCTTTTTTCAAGGCACCGACACATGGAAAACCTCCCAACTACATTTGGAACAATTTACTAAAAATTGCAAGGTTGAGACACATGTATCTCAACATTCTCCCACTTGTCGAATACCTTGCAAGAGTTAGGGGATCCATATTACCATGGACTCAACAGTCAGGGGCCAAGAGGCCCATAGACTCCGAACACCATCTGAACTTCTCTGTGCTCACAGACTTAGTTAATGAATCAGCAACATTCACCAAAGTTTCTACCTTCTCCAACTTCACCCTACCATCCTCAACCATATCTCTCACAAAATGATATTGTACATCAATGTGTTTGGTCCTGGCATGAAAAGTTGGGTTCTTCGCTAGGCAGATTGCACTCTGACTGTCACTATAAATTGTCACTGCACCCTGTTTAAACTCTATATCTGAACACAATCTCTTAAGCCAAATGGCTTCTTTGCAAGCATGAGTAGCTGCCATATACTCTGCCTCTATAGTGGACAAAGCGACTACAGCCTGTCGCTTGCTCATCCAACTAATTGCACCACCAAATAATGTAAACACATATGCACTGGTGGATCTTCTTCTATCAACATCACTAGCCCAGTCTGAATCCACAAAGCCTCTAATATCCAAGGAATGTTCATTTACTGTTCCATGAAAACATATAAAGTACTCTAAGGTACCCTGCAAGTATCTAAAAACTCTTTTTACTGCATCCCAATGTGCTCTTCCTGGATTAGACATGTAACGGGAAAGAATTCACTGCTTGGGCAATATCTGATCTTGTACAAACCATAACATACATTAAACTTCCAACAACACTTTGGTATGGTACTCGACTCATCTCTTCCATCTCCAATGGGGATGTAGGACACTGTGAACTAGAAAGCTTTGTTCCCATTGTAACAGGAACACTCAATGGTCTAGAATCTTGCATATTAAATCTTCTCAGAATAGTACCAACATACTTACTCTAGCCTAGCCAAAGCTTTTTGTTTTGTCTATCTCTTACAATCTCCATTCCCAGAATGTGTCTTGCTGCACCAAGATCTTTCATATCAAATTTTGTCGAGAGTTGAGATTTTAATTCTGCAATCAAACCTTTTCCTTTCCCAATAAACAACATGTCATCAACATACAAGGCAATAACCAGGAAACGATCACCATCAGATTTGAAATATATACAGTGATCAGATTTAGACCGCACAAACCCCAAACTCAATACAAATGTATCAAACTTTTGGTACCACATCCTATGACTTTGTTTTAAACCATACAAGGATTTCTTCAACTTACAGACCAAATTACTTTTACCTTTTACCACATAGTTCTCTGGCTATGTCATATAAATTTCTTCCTCCAAATCTCCATGAAGGAAAGCAGTTTTTACATCCACTTGTTCGACCTCTAGATCATAAGCTGCTGCAATAGAAAGTAAGAAACAAATGGATGTCATTTTGGCTACAGGAGAAAAAATCTCACCATAATCTACTCCCTCAACCTAGGATTAACCTTTTGCAACCAAACGTGCTTTGTACTTCTCTATTCTTCCATCTGAACCTATCTTCCTTTTGAACACCCATTTGCAACCAACAAGCTTTCGTCCTTCAAGCAATGGTACAAGGTCCCATGTGTCATTCTTCTTAAGAGCTGCCATCTCTTCATCCATGGCAATTTTCCAAGACTCTGAATCATTCATACCAAGAGCCTCTTCTACAGATTTCGGTTCATTAATATTAGCATTCAAAGCAAATATACATCTCCAATCATCAGGAGAATATCCATACCTTTCAAGTGGTTTTCTTTGTCTAGTAGACCTTCGAACAAGTTCAGGTTCAAGTTCTTCTTCTTCCTTTGATGATTCAGAACTCGTAGAGCTCTCATCAACTTCCTGTCTTTCTAAGGGCCTCGATTCAACTTTTTCAGGTGTAGCAGGCAGTTGAATCACTTCTTTCTTTTCTTCCTTTTATTCTGGCTGCAATGTAACAGAAGAAGACTTAGTTTCTCTAAAAATAACACTTCTGGAATAAAATACCTTTTGTGCAACAGGATCCCAAAGCTTGTATCCTTTCACACTATAACTGTATCCAATGAATATACATTTAACAACTTTGTTATCCAATTTTGTCTGCTTCTCCTTTGGCACATGAGCATATGCCTCACAACCAAAAACTCTCAGATGACTAAGTGAAGGCTTGTGGCCCGACCACGCTTCCATTGGCGTTTTATCAACAAGAGCTGATGTAGGAGACTTGTTTATCAGGTAGCAGGCAGTGGCTACAGCTTCAGCCCAGAACTTTTGTTCTATACCAACACCACTTAGCATACTCCTAGCCTTCTCCATCAAGGTCCTGTTCATTCTTTCTGCAACTCCATTTTGTTGTGGCGAATACGGAGTTGTCTTCTGTCTCTTAATACCACAATCTTTACAAAATGTGTCAAAATCATTGGAGCAATATTCACCGCCATTATCTGTCCTTAAATATTTTATTTTCTTTCCAGTCTGCAACTCAACCATTGCTTTAAATTCTTTAAAACGACTAAAAACTTCAGCTTTACTCTTAAGAAAATAAACCCATGTTCTTCTACTGAAATCATCAATGAAAGAAACATAATAAACTGATTTACCAATAGAAGAAACATCAACTAGACCAAATACATCCGAATGGATTATATCCAAAACACTTGAAGACTTATAAAAACTGGAGTAAAATTGAATGCGGTTTTGTTTTCCATAAATACAATGCTGACAAAAATCAAATTCAAGATTGCAATCATTCAACCCATTAACAAGGTTCTTATTTTTCAAAGGTTGTAGACCCTTCTCACCTATGTGACCGAGTCTCAGGTGCCACAACATTGTCGTCTCTGCATGCAACTTTGATTTGGTAGACAGAGCACCCTTGGGTACCCAAAAACCATGACCATCTGCTGAAAGAGACACCCTCTTCTTTTCCAACATAGTCTTTATCACATTCTTATCAGAAGTACTATTGCACTCAACTGTGCATGCATCAAGTTGGTACAATGTACCCTTTCTACTTCCTCTTGTTATTACCATAGCACCTCTCACCATTTTCACACCTGCTTCAGAAAACTATACATGCACACCCGCATCTATTAGTTTGCTAACAGATAACAAATTTCTTGCTAGTCCTGGGATATGCAAGACACCATCAAATCTCCACCATTTTCACACCTGCTTCAGAAAACTGTACATGCACACCTTCTTCTATTAGTTTGCTAATAGATAACAAATTTCTTGCTAGTCCCGGGATATGCAAGACACCATCAAATCTTCTAGTTCTACCATCAGAAAATTTAACATGAACACTTCCACGACCAACAATATCAAGAAAGGAGTTATTAGCCAAATACACCTTACCACCATCAAACTTTTCATACTTACTAAACTAGTTTCTAATAGGAGTCATGTGGAAAGATGCACCTGAGTCTATCAACCATGCATTGTCACCTGCACGAGTGGCCAAGGCTGCAATAAAAGCATCTCCATTAGCCTTCTCGGACTCAGAATCAGAATCTTGCTTCTTCTTCTTTTTCTTCTTCTCTTCTTTATAGTCCTTTCAGAAATGTCTGGGCTTTCCACAATTCCAGCAAATTACCTTGGACTTACCAGGAGATTTTGATCTCCCCTTATTCTTGGACTTAGAACGGCCATTCTGCTTTTCATTCTTGCCTCTTTCTTTTGGTCTTCCTCGAACACTTAGAGCCTCTTTGGCATTCAAAGAAACCTTCCTTCTCATCTCCTCAGAAAGTAGAGAACCAATAACATCCTCCATCTTCAAGACGACTGCAGTGCTCCCTATGGCCATCACAAGGCTGTCCCATGAGTCTAGTAACGAACATAGCAGGATTTGGCACCTTTCTTTTTCATCCATTGGTACCCCAACTGAGGTCAATTGAGTCACCAACATATTAAAACTTTCCAGATACTCAGAAAATCGTCCACCTTCTTCCATTCTCAAGGAATGCAACTTCTTCCTCAAGAAAATTTTATTCACAAGTGATTTTGCTTGGTAGATCTCACTTAGCTTCTTCCAAAGCTTCTTCGCAGTAGATTCTTCGTGGACATTAATCGGAATTGAGTCTACAAGGCACAATCTTATGAGACCTTTAGCTTTTCTATCCATTACATCATATTGTGCAGCTAAAGTTGGATCTGCGAGCCTCGACTTATTCTCATCGACTGCATCCCATAGATCTCGATCAATCAACAGATCTTCCATCTTCAGCTTCCACATTTCAAAGTTTGTGCCAGAAAACTTCTCTGCATCAATCCTCCCTGATATACTTGCCATCTTTACGATCCTGCAATACAGAAATGAAATACTCTGCACAAGCTCCCACTCAAACCTTGATTAGCTCAAAAAACCCTATACCCAACAAATAGAACCAAAACTGGCCAGGCTCTGATACCACTTGTAAGGAAGCAAAGGTGTGTGGAAACGCTTCCTACGCTAATCTTGAGAGGATGATTTTGCAAACTTCAACTTAACTATCACAGAGATCACAAGAAGCAAATAGAGTAGAAATAAAACAAGAAACACATAACACAATGATTATCGTGGGGAAAACCCATACGGGTGAAAAACCCCACACTCTAAAACCTACATAGTATATTAACAAATCAACAAGAGATTACAATACACTTGCAATGCAAGTTCTTACAAGAGCATCACCTCAACTCAAGCTCAGAGAGACTTCACTAGCATCCTTCTAGCACCCAGCCTTGCAAACCAAACTCTATCATACAAACTCCTCTCCAAGCCCTCATTATATAGGAATTTTACAACCTGGAAACCATTTGTGGTTTTACAATACCATGGGCAAAACCTCCATGACACGTGTTGCCCACCCTTGACATTTGTTTTTCCGAGATAAGAAAACCAGGTTAAATATAGTTACTCACATCCAAACTCTTATCCCCTATTTTTTACCCTCATAACTAACATGAAATGTGTCATATAATCTCTAAAAAAGGCCCTCCTATATTATACTATGGACAAGCCATCTTTTGACAACTCATATACCTTTTTTCAAGGCACCGACACATGGAAAACCTCCCAACAACATTTGGAACAATTTACTAAAAATTGCAAGGTTGAGACACATGTATCTCAACAGACCTCACTCATTAATCCCATGATTGTCTAACTAGGAAATTATACTCGTGGACAAAATACAAGACTTTTTGAAAGGTGGAAATTTTGATTCCATGGATAACATATAAGCAAGGTTTTTAGACATGAGGAAGATAGAGGGGAATCATTTAGAGGGAAATCATTGATCTTGTGATTTGAGTATTGACATTGATAACAAGTGTTTGGGAGATTGATATAAAGGACATTGAATGTATCTAGTTTGAGCAACTTTGATATCAACATGGTCTTTAATGTCCTTAGATAAGTCTACCTCAACACATACTTGTTGCTGAGGACAAGATGACGAGAATTGTTTTTTGTTCAACGCACACCATCAAGCCTAGAGAAAAGGTTTTTTGACTTAAAAACTTCTAGCATGGCAAAAAGGGTAATTCGAGGAACTCATCCCAAATGGGGATTGAAGACTTGTCATTAAAAATGACTAACTCATGAGTCCAAGATTTGGCAATAATCTTTCTTTTTGCATTAGTATATGACATGGGTACTAGCAAATGCAAGAAATCCTAGGAGAGCCAAATCCTCCTAAAGAAACTTTGAATAGATTCATTATATTTAATATTCAATTGAACATGCTACAAAAAAGAAGAAATACTTTTTCTCATTAAATATATTAAATTTCTCTTATTCATAATATCGAATAACTATAAACTTGAATTTAAATATAATACTTTTCAACAATATAAACAATCCATTCATGACCCATAAAATCATAATATATATAATAGAGAAACATTAAATATTCAATAACCACTCATAGTTATAATCTCCCCCCCAAGCATTCATCAATTAAACAAAATATATATTATAAATAATAATGAAAACCTAATTTAAAAAGCATTTATAATACTTACCCATAATGCTCAAATCCCATCTTCCAAAACTCGTGTGGCCCATCGACTGCCTGGTCAAAGGTTGCAGAACAAGCTTTTCGTCTTGCCCGGTGTCAAATGTCAAATGAAATCAGGAAGATGCCAATTTATTTCAATGATTTCTAAGAGAAAACAAATCAAATAGACGGGTGAGAGCGTAATATGAAATGTAAAGATCGTTCCCATCTGGTATTTCGTTTAAGTCTTTTAATTCCGACTTGTTTTACATCGTTTTGTACAGTCTGTAGTCGTCTCTGTAATCTCTTTTTCCCTTTTCTAAAATTATGTTTTTGGCCTGTAAATTTGTTCTGTTTCAGTCTGGGAATTTGATTATTTTATAAAAATGGTCAAGACCTCGCGATAAATCGTGAACGGCGTGCTAAGGTGATTTTTTGTCTGGCAAAGTCACGATTTTTCCATAGACTCAGTACGGACGGTTCTAGACCAGAAATGGGAATCACGATCGATCGCGAGCTTGACTAATCAATCACCGAGTTTGAACGTTTTTTAAGGGCATTTTCTTGAGAATTTAAAGCGTTTGTCTTTGTTATCGTTAGTATTTGCATTATACAGAGATTGCCGAGTAGGGTTTGTGGAGCGGATAAACTATTTCCAGCAGAGTTTAGAGATTCTCAGAGCTTTTTTATTCAATCGTTATCTCTCAGGTTCAGATCCCTGAATTTAACCGTTATTATTTTGTAAATTTTATATTTTTATTCTGAATTTAACAGCTGTGTTGTGGGGTCATTCCCTTAAATTTTATAGTTTTCACAGCAAGTTGATATTGTTATCAGGATTCAACTATGTAATTTTCTAGTCAAACTCATTGACCTATGATTCAGAGTAGTAGTTTACAAGAACCCATCTATCATGAAAACGAATTCTGAATGGTAGTTCTCACGAGAGATGGGTTCTTGTGAACCACTACTCATGAATCATGGATCAATGAATTTGACTGAAAATTACACATTAATTGTTTAACCAATTTATTTATTAACTGTTAGATGAATTTAAGAAATAAAATTTAAATCTTAAATTAGCACTGGAATTAATCAGCAAAATTTTATTTTATGTGAACTGTGAAATTGATTTCTGTAAAATTGGGCTAAATCTTCCTTTTTTGTTAAAGGAATGAGGTATAAATCTATTACTGACTGTTTGACAGTTGAAGAATAATATTTAAATAGAGAGACTAAATTGATCTCTACATTGATTTTGAAATTTTCTCTTAGTGCTTTATGATCAGAAATCAAAATTTATTTGTAAATTGATTTAAATATTTCATGACAGATAAATCCAAATTCTGAATGAATGATAAGTATGAGATCATTTATTGAGCAGGAAGATTTTAATATCTTTGAGAAATGTCAAAATTGATCTGTATGTACTGATTGAATTCGGAAAGATATTCCTATAAAATTTCATCATCAAAATCTACCAAAAAAAAAAACTTCAAAGTTGATTACATTGTGTCAGCAATTTAAAAATTAATGAAAAATATTTCTGTTCACTCTTTTGGCCTTAAAATTACAATTTTTAACATTTTTTTTTTTTGGAAATTCCAAATTTTTAGATTTTGATTTTTTTGGGATTCAATCCTAATGAAATTAAAAAAAAACTGCAAAATCTTCTGCTGTATTTTCCACCTCAACTCTTAAAAGCCGTGCATTGTTAACTGTTCTTATTAATCTACACAATTTGCAGAGATCGATAATTCAAAAGAGGGGTTGAAACCCACAAGGTCCAATCCCACACAATGCAAGATTGGATTCTAAATGAGTTTCAAGGGTTAAGACAGCAAGGCTACCCTCTTTTGTAAAGAATGTGCATAGAATGATTAAGCTAGGAATGCATAGAAAGTGAGAAAGATACGCTTATAAACTGAGATAGGGATATAGGATGAAGCTGCGGACCTGGAATTAGCAGTAGAATGTCAATACGGCGCTGTCCTGCAAATTTGAGCAAAAGTTGACGGGACGATGGCGCCCGGCGTGCACACGGTCCTCCGAAAAATCCGCGAAACGAAGGGGGATCTGTTCGTCTCTGCACAAGGATTCCAGATCTTCAATTTCAGCCACGTACCTGCAACCTACACACAGAAAAGCGAAGACGATTGGGGGGTTAGGGATTAGGGGTTTGCCCTTAGGTCAAACCCCGGTTTTGGAATTAACCAAGAAATGAGAAATGTTGTAAATGTAAATGATTGTAATGCAAAACAAGTACTAGTACCTTGTTGTAAGGATGTTTGTATCCTTATGTGCGAAGGTATAGATGTTGTTGTATGTTGTATGTTGTATGTTGTATGTTGTAAGTTGTATGTAGTAAGTGATCTCCTCTTCAATGGTTGAATCCTTGTCTTGAATGCAACACTTAGCCTTGAATGGAGACTTAGAATGATCAATTGCTTCAAGGAATGCTTGAATGCTTCAAGGAATGCTTGAATGCTTGAATGTTTGAGTATTGTTTCCACCTTTTTCCCATCCATCCAAATGAGAGAAGAAAATGTCGTTTATATACTTGCCAATTAGGGTTGATAGACTGATTTTCCCGACCTTAGGCCGACCAAGAAAGATAATTTTCCAATTTGCAAACAAAAAGACCCGAAGCCCCATAGGAGACCGGGCCCAAAATAGGGCCAGGGACCAGGGCGCTGGGCGCTCTGGTCCCACCTCCCGGGACAGCAGGGTGCAAGGAGGATCAGGCCAGGGTGCTGGAAAAATGCAGTTTTTGGTGTCGTGAGCAAGTTTCGGGGTCTCCATTCAGGTTCAGTGTTGCGTCGCCATCGTGAAGACCCAAATGCGATCGAAATTGCAAGTGTCGCAATTTTAGGACGCTACACATTCGTAGGATCTGTATGATCATCTGATTCACTACCTCTGTTTGGCCATCTGTTTGAGGGTGGAAAGCAGTAGACTTTGTCAATTTGTGTCCATCTTTTCCCATAGTGTAGACCAGAACTTACTAAGAAACCTGTTGTCTCTATCCAAGATAATGGTATTCGGCAGACCAAAATGAACCCAAATGTATTCAAAGAATAGCTTTGCGGTGTCCTCTGCATAAATGGTTTTTTTACATGCCACTATTACTACCATTTTCGAGAACCTATCTACCACAACATACACACAATCATGGCCTCTTTTGGTGGTAGGAAGACCAGACATAAATTCCATAGAGACTGAGTGCCAAGGTTTTTCAGGAACAGGAAGTGGTGAGTACAGCCCAAGTTTACGATTGGCAGGCTTAGAAATAGCACATGCGGTACAGGCTTGAATATATGAAATAACATCATTTCGTAATTTTGGCCAATAAAAATACTTCTAGAGTATAGTAGTAGTCTTACCTATACCAAAGTGACCAACAACCTTACTATAGTGAGCTTCCCATATCAACTTTTTGCATTCTGAATTGGGCACACAGATTTGGCCAAGGTGACAAAACATTCCATCCTGCAAATAGAAATCATTTACTTGTTGTCCCTTCACTAATTGATTATAAACATCTGCAAATTCAACATCGTTCTCATACAAGCAATCCCAGGCTTCAGTTTGATGACCACATGAGTTCAAAACCATACTTATGGTTTCAATTGGAGGCCTGCTCAAACAATCTGCTACTTTGTTAGTACTTCCCTTCTTGTGGTGAATATTGAGGTGAAATTGTTGAAGATATGCTAGCCATCGTTGATGTCGATCATTCTACAACTTCCCTTATGTTTGCAAAAATTGAAAGGGTTTGTGATCTGTGTGGATGACAGTCTCCTTACCCAGAATGTAATGTTTCCACTACTTACAAGCTGGAACAATAGCATACAGTTCCTTGTCGTAAGTAGCATATCGACGCACTGTATTTGGCAATAAAGACAAACCCATCACCATATTTGGCAATGAAGAATAAGGAGGGTTCTTCTTGCATTAAGTGTGTGGATGGACATGTGGTACAGGAAGTGTGTGTGAAGCTTCAGAATGTGGAGTCTGGTCAACTGGATTTGCACATCAAATGGGTTGATCTCACCGATTAACCCCCTATATTGTCTTCCTAGGAAACTATACTTGTGGACAAAATACAAGACTTTTTAAAAGGTGGAAATTATGATTCCATGGATACCTTCGCTAATTGTATATATATAAACGTGATATGATGGAGACATTTCTATTTGAAAATTTGTACTAAGAGATGAAGTTATTGTAATTTTGCTCCGGAGTCTAAAATGTATTAGCAAGGATTTGTGTCGCATTGAACTTAAATCATTATATTTTTTATATTCTCCTTCTCATCCTTATACTTATAAAAATATGGAGTTTTAATGTAGGGACACTTTCAATCTCTTATAATTAATAATACTAGCAATTGCATCTTGGTATGTTATGTGTATGTCGAAGAGGTATGGAAGGTCAATTAGGGAAAAATTAGGTCTATGTTTTGCATAAATTTGTGTAGTAGATATGGTCAATTGGTAGTCCATGATGTTTTTTGTGCAATAAAAGTCTCAATTGAGAAGTGATAGCTTAAATTCAACTATGCATGTTATGTTATGTCTCAAAGGTCTCAATGGAGAATTGAATAGAGAAGATAATCAACTTTCATTACCAACAGGCTCATGTTATGTTTGCAATAGGGTGAGAGTGAGGGAGGTGTTGACATAGGGCTAGAAAGAGGTATATATAGAGGGGGAGAGTGAGAGGGATGGGTAGAGAGACATAGATAGAGATAGGGAAGAAAATATAGATAGAGATAGAGATGAAGATAGAGGTGGATAATAAAGAAGATAGAGATAGAGATAGAGATGAGTAGAGGCAACCAAATGGGTAATTGTGAAGTGGATTTCATGGATCTTGTAGGCGTTGTGAGAAAATTCAATACAAGCCCATCACCATCTTTGGCAATGAAGAATAAGGAGGGTTCTTCTTGTATTGTGTAGATGGACGTTTGGTGCAAGAAGTGTGTTTGAGGCTTCAGAATGTGGAGTCTGGTCAACTTGAACTGCAAATCAAGTAGGTTGACCTCACTGATTAATCCCATGATTGTCTAACTAGGAAATTATACTTGTGGACAAAATACAAGACTTTTTGAAAGGTGGAAATTTTGATTCCATGGATAACATATAAGCAAGGTTTTTAGACATTAGGAAGATAGAGGGGAATCATTTAGAGGGAAATCATTGATCTTGTGATTTGAGTATTGACATTGATAACAAGTGTTTGGGAGATTGCTCTAAAGGACATATTGAATGTATCTAGTTTGAGCAACTTTGATATCAACGTGGTCTTTAATGTCCATAGATAAGTCTACCTCAACACATACTTGTTGTGAGGACAAGATGACGAGAATTGTTTTTTGTTCAACGCACACCATCAAGCCTAGAGAAAAGGCTTTTTGGCTTAAAAACTTCTAGCATGGCAAAAAGGGTAATCTAAGGAACTCATCCCAAATGAGGATTGAAGACTTATCATTGGCGATAATCTTTCCTTTTGAATTCGTATATGACATGGGTACTAGCAAATGCAAGAAATCCTAGCAGAGCCAAATCCTCCTAAAGAAACTTTGAATAGATTCATTATATTTAATATTCAATTGAACACGCTACAGAAAAGAAGAAATACTTTTTTTCATTAAATATATTAAATTTCTCTTATTCATAATATCAAATAACTATAATAAGTATAATACTTTTCCACAATATAAAAAATCCATTCATGACCCATCAAATCATAATATATATAATGGAGAAACATTAAATATTCAATAACCACTCATAGTTATAATCTCCCCCCCAAGCATTCATCAATTAAACAAAATATATATTATAAATAATAATGAAAACCTAATTTAAAAAGCATTTATAATACTTACCCATAATGCTCAAATCCCATCTTCCAAAACTCGTGTGGCCCATCGACTGCCTGGTCAAAGGTTGCAGAACAAGCTTTTCGTCTTGCCCGGTGTCAAATGTCAAACGAAATCAGGAAGATGCCAATTTATTTCAATGATTTCTAAGAGAAAACAAATCAAATAGACGGGTGAGAGCGTAATATGAAATGTAAAGATCGTTCCCATCTGGTATTTCGTTTAAGTCTTTCAATTCCGACTTGTTTTACATCGTTTTGTACAGTCTGTAGTCGTCTCTGTAATCTCTTTTTCCCTTTTCTAAAATTATGTTTTTGGCCTGTAAATTTGTTCTGTTTCAGTCTGGGAATTTGATTATTTTATAAAAATGGTCAAGACCTCGCGATAAATCGTGAACGGCGTGCTAAGGTGATTTTTTGTCTGGCAAAGTCACGATTTTTCCATAGACTCAGTACGGACGGTTCTAGACCAGAAATGGGAATCACGATCGATCGCGAGCTTGACTAATCAATCACCGAGTTTGAACGTTTTTTAAGGGCATTTTCTTGAGAATTTAAAGCGTTTGTCTTTGTTATCGTTAGTATTTGCATTATACAGAGATTGCCGAGTAGGGTTTGTGGAGCGGATAAACTATTTCCAGCAGAGTTTAGAGATTCTCAGAGCTTTTTTATTCAATCGTTATCTCTCAGGTTCAGATCCCTGAATTTAACCGTTATTATTTTGTAAATTTTATATTTTTATTCTGAATTTAACAGCTGTGTTGTGGGGTCATTCTCCTAAATTTTATAGTTTTCACAGCAAGTTGAATTATGATATTGTTATCAGGATTCAACTATGTAATTTTCTAGTCAAACTCATTGACCTATGATTCAGAGTAGTAGTTCACAAGAACCCATTTATCATGAAAACGAATTCTGATTAGTAGTTCTCACGAGAGATGGGTTCTTGTGAACCACTACTCATGAATCATGGATCAATGAATTTGACTGAAAATTACACATTAATTGTTTAACCAATTATTTATCAACTGTTAGATGAATTTAAGAAATAAAATTTAAATCTTAAATTAGCACTGGAATTAATCAGCAAAATTTTATTTTATGTGAACTGTGAAATTGATTTCTGTAAAATTGGGCTAAATCTTCCTTTTTTGTTAAAGAAATGAGATATAAATCTATTACTGACTGTTTGACAGTTGAAGAATAATATTTAAATAGAGAGACTAAATTGATCTCTACATTGATTTTGAAATTTTCTCTTAGTGTTTTATGATCAGAAATCAAAATTTATTTGTAAATTGATTTAAATATTTCATGACAGATAAATCCAAATTCTGAATGGATGATAAGTATGAGATCATTTATTGAGCAGGAAGATTTTAATATCTTTGAGAAATGTCAAAATTGATCTGTATGTACTGATTGAATTAGGAAAGATATTCCTCTAAAATTTCATCATCAAAACCTACAAAAAAATAAACTTCAAAGTTGATTACATTTTGTCAGCAATTTAAAAATTAATGAAAAATATTTCTGTTCACTCTTTTGGCCTTAAAATTACAATTTTTAACATTTTTTTTTTTGGAAATTCCAAATTTTTAGATTTTGATTTTTTTGGGATTCAATCCTAATGAAATTAAAAAAAAACTGCAAAATCTTCTGCTGTATTTTCCAGCTCAACTCTTAAAAGCTGTGCATTGTTAACTGTTCTTATTAATCTACACAATTTGCAGAGATCGATAATTTGTATCGAAATTAGATCTCCGTATCAAATGGAGGAAGCTGTGGCTATTCTGAAGCTCCGCATTATAAAAGGAACCAATTTGGCAGTTCGGGATATGTGGACCAGTGATCCTTACGTTGTGGTCAGACTTGGGCATCAGGTAACCTTATTTTCCATCACTTGTTTCCAGGGTTTAGGTACAACACCAGTGTTTCTTTACTGCTTTACATTCAAGGCCAAAATGGTACCGTTTCTTTACTCACAGGTTTTAAGGCCACCATCTTGTTAGGTGCCATTGGAATTGAGTTGGCTCTGTACATTATCATTTTCACCAACAGAATTTACAAATTCATTAAAAAGTTGAGATCAAGAAGAATTTGAAGATTCTTTAAGATGCCATTCTTGATCCAGAAGAGCTTAAAGATTACTTAAAAGAGATTCTCGATTCCTTAGAAAGTTGACATCGAGAAGAACTTGAAGATTAGTTAAAATGCGATTCTTGATCCCTTAAATGGCTGGTCTAACTGCCATTAAAATTCTTTTGAATCTGTTGTGTGCAGCAAAAAGTGAAGACTCGGGTTATAAAAAAGAACTTAAATCCAGTTTGGGATGAGGAATTGTCCCTGTATGTCACACATTCTATACCCCTCGTTCTCAAACTGGCAAGTCTCTGCTTTTTAAGCCTTTTGAGTTTTGTTTTAGGATTATAAATTTTATAAGAAGCCCATTAGAGCTTATATGGTTTTATTTATGGTACAGGAAGTTTTTGACAAGGACTGGTTGAGCAGAGATGACCATATGGGCAATGGTGAAGTGGATCTGACAGATCTTGCAGGAGCTGCGAGAATGCTAAACTCAAACCCTTCGCCATCTTTGGCAATGAAGAGTAAGGATGGTTCTTCTTGTATTAAGTGTGTGGAGGGACATGTGGTGCAGGAAGTGTGTTTGAGGCTTCAGAACGTGGAGTCTGGTCAATTAGATCTGCACATCAAATGGGTTGATATCACGCATTAATCCCCTAGGAGACTATAATTGTGGACAAAATACAAGACTTTTTCAAAGGTAGAAATCATGATTCCATGGATACCTTCTTTGTTTTTATATATATAATCGTGATATGATGGAGAGATTTCTACTTTAAAATGTGTATTAAGAGATGAAGTTACTTTAATTTAGCTCCGGAGTCAAAACATATTAGCAAGGGCTTGTGTCATAAGCTGGATCTAAATCTTGAACATAGGATTTATAGATTTGCTAATGAAAAATATATATGATTTATTTTTTTTGTTTTATGGAAACATGTCAATATTGTAAATATATATTAAAATTAAATTATTGTTTTGGAGGATTTGAATTTTGGTGGATGATTTTTATATTTCATATCATCATTCTCAAAAATTATGTTCAACCAATTAAACTCTATCTCTTTAACCAATTTAAGATTTTTATTATTTTAATATTTCACGAGTCTAAAAAAAAATTATAATAAGTTATAATCTAGAAGAATAAGCTTGAAGTGTATAATATTTATTTTAAAAAATAAGTTAAATTGAAGATAATAAAATAAATAATTTTAAAAATTATCTTCACAACTTCTTAAGCATTAGAAAATTAATTTAAATCTAGTAATTAAGTTGAGATTTTTAACAAGAAGATTGACATACATGATAAAACAAAATATAGAATGTCATATTTTTCCATTCTATACGGCTATAATTAAAATAATAATTTGATATTTTAAAGAATGAACATTGATTTATCATTAATATAATTCATTTGATACATAGATTTTTTAATATAAATTGATGTTTTCTTTATCAAAATATTTCATTGTTGAATTTTTATTTCATTCTTTAATATTTCAATAATTGGAGAGTTTTGAGTATCTTTGCCAGATGTTGGGGGTAGTTTCTCCCTCTTGATTCAAGAGGAAGTACAAGTTGAGGGGGAGTGTTGACTCCCTATCGCAAGCAGAATTGGTGGTCTTGCAGAATGTTTCAGTTCATTTTAGTGGAGAAGGAAAAGGAAAGAACAGGTGGGTGCAAGCAAGGAGTTGGGTTCTAATCTCCCGAAAGTTCGCGGGTTGGAAAAGTTTCCTGCTAGAAACGGGTGCCCAATTTTTAGGAATTGGGCCATCGACGCAAAATGAGCTCACGATTTTTACAAATTAGGCACCCTATTTGTAAAAATTGTGTGCCCATTTTGTAAGTCTATTTAATTTTTTTTTAGCCATTTCCTCCTCATTTTTATTGTTCACAAAACAGGCACCCCTTTTTTGAATTTCAAATAACAAGTGCTCGTTTCATAAAAGGTGGAGCGGGAAACAAACCTATGCCTCGATTTTGGCTTCGGGTTAGGCTTGGTGGGACCAAGCCAATGTTTGGACCTCCAAAAAAATGGCTGAGGCAAAAGAATATGAGATTTTTGCATTGCCCTAATTTTTTGAGGGCTTTCCTGATCGAATTGTTTGATGAAATGAAAACCCATTAGAGTTCTCAATGTCCTGATTTCAAAAATGTAAATTTCATAGTGATAATATTATTTTTACTATTTTTGCATTATTTATTAATCAAAAGTGGTACCTAAACCTAAAATATTGAGGTTCAGTAAAACTTTAATAACTTTTTTGTTTTTAGGTTTTTAGAAAAATAAATTATATGACATCAATCTAAATACAATTATTTTGAATATAAAAAAAAAAATTTAAAATATGAAATTTTCATCAAATTGTGGTGGTCGTACACCTGATGTTTTGAAAATGTACTTTATAGTCAATTAAAAATTAATAAAAAAAAAAATATATTCAATAAAAAATAAGCAAAAATATTCTCATCAATATTTGGTGTCTTAGGTATCTTTTCCCATAAGGATTTGCACAAATTCATTTATTTACGTCAAAAAATGGTAGTCGTACACGTGTTGTATGGTCTTGAAACAGGTATTTTGAAAATTAATTAGTTTGAGATTCAATCTCGAAGTGCCTCAAATTTTGACATCAATCAATAGAAAATTTGAAAAACAGGGAAAACACTTCCACTTTTTGCCCAAAAGTGGGACTCAACTTCTTGCAGCCACCCACTGGTGAATTGGTGGAGTAAGGAACTCAAGATGAAAGGGGGATTATATGCTGAGAGACTCAAAATGCTATGATGTTTTTGTTGAATACTACTAGACGCTAAGTGGGTTGAATTAGCATATACTATAACTTAATGAGATTTAACCTTTTACTTAACATTCATTCCATCTACCATATGCATGAAAGTAAATAAGTTTAAAGCACAAAAGAAACCACACATGAACACCGAGATTTTTACGTCGAAAACCCAAACTAGAGAAAACCATGATGAAAAATATATCAGTATATGATAATCAAGTTACAATGTTTAGGCCAGCGGCCAAGGAGCTTGCTACCCCTGAAATGACTTGCAAGACTAAATTGCACAACCTTAGGGCAAGATGCAAAAGGGACTTGCAAAAACTGAAGAACACTTCTTCAAGACAAGATACAAATCTTTAGTTAGAGTAACATCAATAGGACTGAACTACAAGGAATTGCATCCATTAAAATATTGATCATACTTTACTGTTCAAAACACATTAAAAAATTCCTTCATTACACAACTTCGCACAACTTACACAACTTATTTATTTGTTCCCACAATGATTCCATCCTTTATATATCATTCACAACCTCAACAATTTCAATTAGGTTGGCTTAATTAGATGTAACGTGCAAATACAAAACAGTTGGCCCAAAAAACATAATCATATTTCCCAACCTCATTTATATTTTTGTCATTCTTAATTCGCTTTCTATTCACATATACCCTTTGATGATTTTTGGGCTATTATTATCGGTTGTAATTACTTTGTGTCATTGTGCTTTTGAAAACCTACCATTATGTATGGTAGGGGAAGAGCACTAGTTACCGCCTATGTTCCAATTATCGATCACTCCTTGCTCACCCAACCTCCCCACTAATAACTTTAAAGAAACAAAAAAAATGATAACTAGAAGCATAAGTATTGACCATTTTTGAGGTGGTTGTAGTGCATGGTTATTGGGGCATCTTTAAGTAGGTATTTGGTGAAACTTTGAAATGACCACTTTTTGACCCTTATGTGCACTTATTATCTAGAAGCCAGAATAATAATTATAAACGATTAAGTGGCAAATGGAGACAACTCACAAAAATTGTCAAAATCTAATGTACGATTTAAAATCAATCGATGTACCAAGTTAGCTATAACAACTACTTGTAAATAATATGACATATAAATAAAAGGACCACTTATGACAGGCAGAATGTGAATATTTTTTTAGTTGTTAAATTCAATAGTAACATCACACAATGTAACAAAATGACTTTGTTAGAAGAACAAAGGTACAACCCTAAAATATACAGAAATCATACCATGCGTCCGAATCTTAAAAATTAAAGAAAAAGTAGGAAAAACCTAAATAAACTTAAAAGTACTTTTTTCACAGCACCATAAATGAGATTATTTATTTGCTTGATTATTGTTGCACCTCTACTAGTGATCCTTACGTTATCGTCAGACTGGGCCAGCAGGTACTCTCATTTTCTATAATTTTTTTATTAATTTTTCTTCGATAAAATGCAAATTATAGATAAGTAACAGTTAAAAATTTACAAGAATAAGATTAGCAACAAAAATATTACATTAGTAATGTGACAATCATACTAACATAACAACAGTAATACTGAAATAAAGATCATAAAAAATTTTAATCATAATTTATATGTTTAATTTTTTTAAATAATTTTATTATATATTCTATTTATTGAAATAAAGATCATAGTACATTAAACTATATATATTATAACTATTGTGGAAATCTTCCAACTAAAGATTTACTTTGTGTAATAGATATGAAGTTTTTAGGCATAAATTTGAAGACACACAAACCAAGCCTTTCAACTAATATCGGAGTATTTTTTACATTTTTGAATGTAGATGTGAGAAAAAGAAATTCATAAATTTTAAGAAGTTTGTAAGGATATTTTAAAATAAGCTTGTTGGAAGGAGATTGTTTTCAGAATTTTGAACTCAACAGATGAGAGGGGAGGGTGAGCAAACAAACATTCATTTGTAATCAATTAACCATTATGTTAGGAGGAGAACCACCTTTAGTGTGGTATTGTCCCATTTGCATAAGGATTATAGTATAGCTAACTATGTATGTTATCATTAAAAATATGATAAAAAAATATATGCTTACATTAGAAAAGATAGATTTAAAATATTAGCTATAAACACTATTAATTTGAAATTTTTATTGATTTAATGAATAATGCCAATTAATCAAGTAATATTAATTTCAATATTAATAGTATAATTATTAAAACAATAAAGATATTTAAAAAATAACCATATAAATTATGTATTAAAAAAAATTAAATATGTAAGTTCGATAAACTTATGAATAGAATATATAATAAAGATGTACACCTTGAGTTGGCCTAGTGGTGGAGAACTTGTGCTCTTGAAATAGAGGTCACAAGTTCAAATCTTACAAAGGGGGTTAGGGTATGTACACCTTATTGGCTTCGGTCCATTAAATTTATAAATTCAAAAATAATTATACTTATTAAAAACTTCTTATTAAAAAAAATTAAATATATAACTTATTGTTCAAAAAAAATTAAATATATAATTAATTATCATATTTATATTACAAATATAACTTATTTGGATAGAATATATAATAAAATTATTTTAAAAAATTTAAACATATAAATTATGATGAAAAATTTACTTAAAAAATAACTATACTTATTTAAAACTTCTAGTTATTATTAACAATATAAAATAAAATATATAACTTATTATTAAAAAAATTCAAATTTATAATTAGCTATCATATTTATTATACTACAAATATAACTCAAAAGAACATTAAAAATATAATAAATAAAAAATTGTTAAAAAAAATATTAAAATAAATTATTAATGTTTTTAAACATTAATCGGATCCTTTTACCGCACCCCCAACGTAGCAATGAAAAAAGTTACTGGCGAGAGTCTCAAGGAAGCAGGTACGACGACAGGTTGCACGACGGATGTGCCCTCATCGAGGGATTGACTACATTTTTAATGTGTTGTTGCAGTTGAGTTACCCTTTTGTACTATCATTTTCACCAACTGAACTTTAAACCTATAGAATTGTAAACACAAATTCAAAATATGGAATCTGTTATGTGCTGCCGAGAGTGGATTCGAATTAGGAAACAAAAAATATCGATTTTTGTTAGGAAATGTACCAACAGATGTTAGGAAATGTACCAATAGTTGTTAAGAAATGTACTAATATTGTAAAAAGCAACCAATCAGGTGATGCCATGTCACCTACACAACTATTGGGGTCTCTTTTGCACGTCTATTGGTCTCACTTTTTTGCGGGGCTGTTTTGGACACCTTGGCAAAAAGCATGCTGATGTGGCATCATATTTGATGATGTGGCCCTGAAACCTTAATTATAAGTAGGGGACTTGTCAAGTAAGCTGCTGTAAAAAATTCGGAGTGATTTGAAATTTCCAAGTAGGATTTTGAGAAGCGTGAAGTTAGGGTGCACAACTACTAGGTCCTAAATCCAATTTGGAATGAGGATTTGACCTTGTCTGTACCACAATCACAACCCCTCATACTCGAAGTGACAAGTATCTTCTTTTTAAGCCCTTTGATTTTGTTTTAAGTAATAAGAGAATTAAAACCAGCCCATTAACGCTTAGAGTTTTAGTTATGATACAGGAATTGTTTGACAAGGACTGGTTCAGCAGAGATGACCCCATGGGAAAAGGTGAAGTGGTTTTGGGGAATCTTGCAAGCGCTGCAAGGATGCTAAATACAAGCCCACCAATGCCATCTTTTTCAATGGAGAATAAGCAGGGTTGTTGGTGTATTAGGTGCGTAGATGGACAACATATGGTGCAGGAAGTGTGCTTAAATCTTCATAAAGTGGAGTCTGGTCGACTGGAATTGCACATCAAATGGATTGATGGTACCTTTTGATCCCCTAACTTGTTTTCTTGGGAAACTATGCTTTTGCAAAGGCACAAAGACTTTTGGGAGGCGTCTATCTAGCTATCTAAAAAGGAAACCGGAGGAAGGGGATATTTCTTTAAAAATTGCTTTTATACTTTTGAAAGGTGGAAAGTATAATTGTGTGGATACCTGAACATTTTATATATGTCAAATTGATATGATAGAGACATTTCTACTTAAGATTTTGTATTAAGAGATTGAGTTATTAAATTTGTTACCAGTTGAAACATATTAGCAAGGATTTGGGTTATGTGTTGGATTTACATTTTAAAATTAGGATTTTGTGTATTTTGTAAATAATAGAATAATAAATTTTATAATGATACATATGTATAGTTTTTTATCAATGAAGGCTTTTGAAAGGGTCAAAACTTTTATACAAGAGGAAAGATTTAGTGATAAGAACAACATGATAAAAACGGGTAGTTAGATAACAACAAAGAAACTATAAAAGACATAAAATTACAAAATCTTACATACAACCAACCCAAAATTAGGTTCGTTTATAAATTTGTTCTTACAAATTTTGTTTAACCATAGTAAAAGGATTCTTCTCCTCTAAACTTGTTTTCTTGGAACAAGAAAAAATCATAAGCCCACATGCAAAATCTTCTTCCAACCCTGAAGCTTCAAAAGAGGAATCCAACATCATACTATCAAAGGAGATTTCCTTTTATTGTTTTATTTTTGTCACTCCTTAAAGTATGTAATAAACTAGTCGAGAGTGGCAAGAGTGTAATCCTTTTTCCTCCAAACAAAATGGTGTTTCTTATTGTTCAAACAACTCAAAGAAGTATGACCCACTTTACAACAACAAAGCAAAAAACAATAGGAGTGTCTTCAAATTCAATCTATTGTACCCAAACACCATATTTGAGAGAGAAAATAATCCGAGTAGGGAGCACTATTGGGATTAAGGTGTCTCAACCTTTGGATTCCTAGCATTTATTTGGTTATTGTTTATTTAATTTATAATAAGTTTTATTTATTTGCCTATGTTAATTAATTTTATGTACACATGATGATGTAATTTGTTGGAGTGGCAAGTCGAGTTATCTTCAAACATGTGAAGTGCCATGGGCGATATGGCTCCTATTTTAGGAGTTAGGTGATCCATTTTTTGTGAGTTGATTAGAGTCATATTTAATGGTTATCCCATGTTGCACTATGAGTTACAACTTGCAGTTTCTATTTTCAAGTAGTCAAGTTTGGAAGTTGTTGTTAAAGATGGAATTCAACTTTATGATGAGTTTGCATAGAATGTAGATGCCTTGGAGGTGTAGTTATACTTTGGGAGGTGCAGGTTTATTGACAATTGCAATATTGCATACATGTCAAGACAAGTGAAAACTTACTATTATGTATGTGTTACAGTGCTTTTGGCACCTCACATGATGCATCATTCATGCTTGTGCATTGGATTTTTTGATATGTGTATTTTACACATTGTAAGCTCCTATATAATGAGAACCTATATTTTGGAGTTGTGTATTCTTGCTTGTTGAAGTATTATTATGTTTGAAAAACTAACCCAAAATCATTTTGTTTTGTAAACTCTTATAGAGCATTTCTTTAAGATTGTATTTTAAGCTTATGTTGTTTCTATATAATATAATTAAGTTGGGTGTTTTGGAGTGTGGGTTTTTTATGTGTTTTTAATGTGCTTTTGATTTGAAACTATAATGTTTTAAGGGCTCTAAAAGATTTTTTGTAGTTACTCTCTTGTTTAGTTTGGTTTATGAAGTTATTCCCTCTTTCCCAACTTCTTTTTAAGCACTTGTTCTTCACAAACACATAAAATCAATAAAATCTAGTAAAAAAAAATGAATTTTGTAATCATAATAGTAGAAAAATATTGCTCAAAATTATTGGCAATAAGCATATTATTATTCACCTGATTAAATCTCGAAGACCAATTTGAAACTAATACTATTCACCAGATTAAATCTCGGAGACCAATTTAAGATAAAGACCATGCTTCCCTCAAAACCAAGGACCTTCAAGAAGAGTCCTTGAGCAATCTTTTAGTTCGGAAAAGGAAAAGAGGTAAAAATCATTCAACATATGTAGCAACTACTTGAACCTAACCATTTAAATTTATAACTCTGAAGTACCCATCTTCTGATAGTATCAATTTTGGGATGGTTGTTGCGGAAGCTCTCAACAAAAAAAATCCTAAGCCAAAAAAATAACTCAACAATCAAAGGATCCAATATATCAATTTGAATTATCCCATCCACCTAAGCCTCAATAAAAACCCTAGAGAAATCAACCTCTCCAAAACACCCAACAGTCTCATCATATGTATAAATTATTTGCAAGCTTGAAGGACCAACATCATGCAACATGCAACATGCAAGCCTTTTTATCACAAGCTTCCTCTAAAATCTTAAGGGACAAAGTATGGGCAACAAAAGGAACACTTATCACACCAATACCCTCATTACCAAAGTCAAAATGAACAAAATCAATACCAACAATTAATTTTTTAACTTCCACAACTTCTTGAGCAGAAGCTAGGTTAAGTGCAAGGTAATGGGTCACAAATTGGCGGAAGTTCGCGCATTGGAAAACACGCTTTTAGAAACGGGGGCCCATTTTCGAAAAACGGTGGCCCATTTTTGCTTTGGGCCCCCAAGGGAAAAAGAAACGGGGGCTCGAGGCAAAACTAAATGGGCCCTCATTTTTTTCTCAAACGGGAGCTCACTTGAAAATGAAATGGGGTCCCATTTTTAAATCCGATTTTACCCATTTTTTTCGAGCGCATTTTTTCATTTTTGAACAATAATGGTAATTTTAGGAACGGGGGCCCATTCCGAATGGGCCCCCTATTTCATAAATAGGCCCCCGTTTTGAAAACGGGGGCCCGTTCTATGGAAGTTGATTCCACAACCCACCACTTGCCTTGGGATTAGGTTCGGGATAGGCCTGGGATGGCCACACCTAAGACGTGGACCTACAAATTCAAATCTCCATGAAAGAAAGCACAAATATGAACTTTTGAAATAGTTTACGTGCCTCTAATTAGAGAATTTTTATACAAAATTAAAACCCATTTCAGATTATACTGTCTAGATTCTAAATATGTAAAAAAAATTAAAAATTGATTATTTTAACTATTTTTCATTTAATTTATACTAAATCGGTTCCATAAACTTGAAATATTAACTAATTTTGTTAATTTAATAAATTTTTAATTTTAATGAATTTTGGAAAAAAAATTATCTGTCATCAATCTACACAAATTCTTTTCTATTTTTAAAAATTAAAAATTAAAAAATTTAAGTTTACGTCAAATTATGTGGGCCGTACACGTCAAATTTTTAAAAAGATAATTACGGTCATTAAAAAATATATATTTAAAAAAAAAATACAAAAAAATATGCTCAGTGTGTTAAAAATCATTTCCCAAAACGGTTTGAGAAAATAATTTTAATTGTGTCAAAAAGTGTGGGTCGTACACATGCATGGTATGGTCCTCAAACAACCATTTTTAAAACAATTTTTAGAACTCCATTCAAAAAGTTATTTTTTATTATGTGGGTATTAAAATAAATTACATATTTGGAAATTAGACTCCAAGGCCTATCATTTATGTTACTGACTTTTTCCAAGATCTAATCTCAAAGTGTTTCAAAATTTAAGCTCAAATGAGACAAAACCTGAAAAATCAGGGAAAACACTTCCACTTTTTGGCCAAAAAGTGGACTCATCTTCTTGCACTGACCCGCCATAAAAACCATTTGATCATCAAATGCTTCCTAATAAGGAACCACGAGCTCTGTGTGATTCTCATTATTTTTTACCAAAATTATTGAGGGGAGATGAAAGATTTTTCTTAAACCCCAAATTCAATATCCTTCAAGCACCATCTCATCTGCCTTCAAAACATCCTCACTCCCTTGTGCCTTTATAAGAGCCTCATTGAGAACAAACTCATAATAGAGTTTCCACAAAAATATTGTTGTACTTCATAGTTATTACATGGAGGATGGTCAAAAATTATTCTTTATACCTTGGTGGTGGCACCAATGGATAGGAAATTTATTTCATGCACCATGTAAGGCTTCATTGGTTCATGGGAAGAGTACACACAAGGCATATTTCAATTTTTTGTTTAACTTGCTCATATGATAGCTTGTCTATGTGAAATTATTTTTGAGGTTCCCTCTTGTCAAACCAATTTTTTATTGTCCCACTAATTGATACTAAATAAGAGACAATGGATTGCAATGATTCAACAAGAGTGGTCCTATGGGAGTTTGGTGCTCTATGATCTTCCAACCTTTAAATTAACCCCTCAAGTTATTTTATATATTGTTTTTTATCTTCCCTAATATGTTTTGTTGTGATCCCAGAGGATGTCAATGAATTCAAGGATTTGTTTGTTGTCCTCTGGAAGTCAATTGGAGATGATCTTCGTAGATTTACCCAAAAACCTTTCTTTCTAATTACTTAAGAAAAATAAAAATAAAAAGGAAACATTAAGTTCATGCTCAAGTCTAGAGATCTAGAGGATATATCTATAATTTAAAATTTATTATTCTTCTTATTGTCTCCTATAGATCATCACCACTTGGCTCATCCTTTGAAATTGTGCCATCTTTTTCCACAAATAGTACATTTTGAATAAACCGGCTTCATCAAGTCTAGGTACATTTTGGACAATATTATTACAAGTTGGTAAGACATGGAATGGGCCTAACGATTGCAACAATAGGCTATTATGTCAATCAAGATTTGAATTTTATAAATCCTATGGCCAAGTTGAGTGTCCTTTCATCCTTGCCATGCTTCAAAATTTACGATTTGGTCCTCACATTATGAAATTTGTTCACATGCATTTTTTAGATGCCTCTACTTGTATTTGTATCTGTTGGCATTACATTAATTTTGTTGGTATGATGATATTGAGAAGGTTGTTGGAGATTGTTGATATACTTGATAAAGGATGATTACTGTCTTAATAATATTATTTTGTCATTGATGTCAAGCAATTGATTTTCTTATTCAGTATGATGTTGCCATATCTTTAAAAGTATGTTTTGATGAGTATAAAGATGTCGGATAGTGACACAGAAAGAATGTGAAAATGAAGGGGAGTAATAAGTTATTCAATGGGCAACTACTACCGAGTTAGACAGTGATGAGATTATGTTATTTTGATTGTTTTGATATCCTATATATGTGTATTCGAAGACTGAATAAGAAGGAGAAAAGATTTCATGCATCAGAATGAGTAAAGGTTTGATATTGTTCTATTTTACTGAGCAAGGAGCTAGTCGGTAAATACCAAGGTTATCAGTGTCGATTAAAGTAGAAATAATGTCTACTGAGTAAAGTTCAGTATTTACCGAGTATCAACTGAGCAGTAACAAAATGCATTGGATGAATAAATACATTATTAAATGAAGGATGCCAATGAGCTGGAGATTTATAGGAGATTGGAATGTTGTGTAAGAAGTTTGTTAAGGATCAATGGCAATGAAAATTCAAGAGTTGGATCTACAGCACAGATTGAACGGTCATAACCGAGCACAAGTACCAAGGAAGGTATACAAGTTCCAAGGCAAGATAAAACATTTTTCAGTTCGAAGGATTCAATGAACCTAGTCAAGTTTGAAGATCCAATGGCTAAGATTAATCATGGGAAATGTGATTAAGGAGATTAAGCGGTTTGGAATTGCTTATAAATAAGGAAAAGTTGATGAACAAAGTATGCGGGCAAATAGAAGAGCAGTGATGTTGCAGAGGTGATTACCGAGTACAGAAGATTGGAGATCTGATTGAAAAACAGATTGAGAAGCCCAGCAAGGAGGAAGATAAGTCTTATGACAAGATTATTTTGAGCACATAGAGTTTGCTTTAACATTTCAAATGTGAAGTTGCAGATATATTTTATTACTGTTATTTATTTTTGTAAGTGACAAGAAATCTCTTAACCGAGTGGACCTAATGGTCTTATTTGTAAATCCTCTAGCAAGGTAACATTCTGAATGAGTGTTTGAAATCCTTTGACAAGGTCACTTCTAACAAAGTGCAAGATTCTGATAGATCTGAGGGAAATCCCTTGACCGGGTCACATCTAGCAATGTGTTTATGTAATCTTTAACAGGATTGGCTTTTAACCAAGCATACTCTAGAAGAGTATATTTTCTTAGTGGGTCCGAAATCCCATAGTGGTTTTTCCCTATTTGGGTTTCCACATTAAATCTGGTGTTAAATGTGTTTTGTTGTTTCAAGATTATTAGTTTATGAGTTTGAATGATTTACAGTCATAGTTGCATATCAAGTAAGTTCTACCGAGGATGAATCTGATGAATATTTTGAATTGTGAGTTTATCTGATTCACCCCCCCCTGTCTCATCTAACTAACAATTGGTATCAAAGTTATAACTCTGAAAGAAAAGTTTAAAGGAACTTGAGGCAAGATCCGAAGATGTATAAAAGGGATGCACCAAAGTTGAACAAGTCAAGTTTCTCCACATGGCAGAAAAGGATAAAGCTGCACTTATCAGGAATTGGAGAATATGCAACATATTATCTGGAGAATGATTACACTACACCTAGCACCTACCCGATGACAATGGAAGAGATAAAGGCAAAGCAAGAACATATTCAAGCAATGATTGAAATAACATCAGCATTGACTGACTTAGAGTTTAATGATCTAGAAGGTTGTAATGATGCCAAAGCTATGTGGAATAAGCGTATATCTGTGTATGGTGGTGATGAACATGTTCAAAGAGAAAAAATAGAGAGTCTAAGAGGACAACTTGAATCCATGAGAATGAATGAAGGTTAGAACATAATCCAATACAGTACAAGGTTAAAGGAAATTGTCAATCAAATCAAAGGAGCAGGAGGAACTATTGAAGAAAAGGATGTAACAAGTAAGTTGTTGAGAACACTTCTACCTGCTTATTCCATTCGAGCCTCTGCAATTAATGAATTAAGGTCTATACCAAACATTCCAGTCTCTTTGGATGCTACTATCGGTAAGCTACATGCTTTTGAGTTGAGTAATTTTGATAACAGTGGGTCTTCGGTAAACAAAGTTGAATATGCATTCAGTTCTTTTCATCTTGATGAATCTAATGATTACAATGATAGAATGTATAATTATGTTGAAGGAAATCACAGTGGAGCAAGTGAGAGATTTCGCAAAAACATGGAAGAAGTACACAAACTATATGAGGAAATCAGAAAGCAAGAAGAGTTTGAAGCATTATTGGCCAGAAGGTTACTGAGAGGCAAAGGTAAGTATAAAGGAAAGTTACCTTTGAAATGTTTTAACTGTGATAAAATTGGACATATGGCTTCAAACTGTCCTGACAAAGAATCTAGTGAAAAGAGAGAATACCGAGATGATAGATAGAAAGACAACCAATACAGAGGGCACCGAGACTTCAGAAGGAGAGACAGAAAGACATGCCTAGTAGCTGATGAGGAATCCAATGATGGAAAATCTGATGGGACTGAGATAGAGGAAGTTGTATATGTGGCTATCAAAGATGGATCATATGAAGAAAGGTATGAAGAAAAAGCCTTAATATCACACATAAATAATAATGATTCTTGGATCATAGATAGTGGATGCTCACATCACATGACAGGTGATAAACACAAGTTTGTTAAATTAGAAGATTATTATGGAGGTTATGTAAGATTTGGTAATGATGCACCATGTCTTGTGAAAGGTAAAGGATCTATCACACTTCTTGACAATGCTAAATGTGATGATGTATATTGGGTTGAAGGTCTGAAATACAATTTGTTGAGTGTAGCACAGCTAAACAATACAGGATACCAAATAGAATTTCATAAAGGAATTGTCAAAGTTCATGACAAACATGGAAAGTTGGCTGCTACTGAGACTCAAACAAGAGGTAATACATTTCATCTTGACTCAACTCGGAACAATTGTCTGTATGCAAAAATAGAAGACACCTGGTTATGGCATAAAAGGTTTTGTCATGTAAATTTTGATAACCTAGTCAAAATAAGTAAGAAGCACCGAGTAAGAGGTCTACCGAGCTTGGAAAAACCTGAGAATGCAATATGCCAAGCATGCCAGATGGGTAAGATGACAAAATCAAGCTTTACAAGTAAGTCTTACACTTCTAAAGGAATTTTAGATCTTGTACACACTAATCTTTGTGGTCCAGATGGATAAGATGACAAAATCAAGCTTTACAAGTAAGTTTTACACTTTTAAAGGAATTTTAGATCAATATTTGGGTCTTGTTTGAGAATTGTAGGGTTCCCATCATTTTTCTTGAGATTTTTGTTGCTTGTCTTGTAACTCTAGAGGCCTAGGTTTAATTTATGCTCAATGATAAGGACTTGTCTTGTGTTCCAAATAGATTATTTAAGCTCTTGAACGTAATGAAACCTGAAAAATATTGACCTACATCATTACATCTCTTCTATAGTTTTGTATGGGAGGAAAATTTTGAAGAGGATTGATCTTCATGCCCTTCTCATCATGAAGGAACTTGTCTATATTTAGGCTAATTTTTTAATGAAAAGAATTTGGAGATCCTAGGAAACCATTAAACCTTGGTTGGTATAAAATGGCAACAATTTTTTCCTATTAATCAACAATCTATATGTCTCTTGGTGTCTCTTTTCAACATCATCCTCTATCTAGAACTCCATGCATCCATGGTTTGGCGTTTTTCATGAACAGAATGAAGACCCTTTTGGACATTGTCTAAAGGACCAAAAAATTTATTACTTGACCTTAAACAAAAGTCATGTTTTGATTGTTCAGCGAGGAACTCCATACCTTCCAAGTTTTAATTTACTACTTACCTCTATATATAATTCATAATTTTGGAGTTCATTGTTTCAAGTACTAGCAGAAAGATTGAAAATAGAATCCTAACATACCATTTCCTAACTACAAACCTTGCAAGGGCTACTCTTGACTCTCTTGACATTTATTTATGGTAGCTATAGACACTACAAATTAATCTCTTCCTCGTTATCATTCCTTATCATCCCTTCTTCATGATTAATTAAATATTTTTTATTTGATTGATTTATCTTTATCCATTCCTCTAATTTAAATATTATAATTAAATAACTATTTAAGTTATTTAATTAGATAATGTTCTTCTATAGTTGACTAAAGTGTTTAATTTATCCATCTCCTATCTAGCACTCTTCTAAAAATAGAAATAAAAAAATATTATTTTATTTCTTTACACTGGAAATTTAATTTCCTCGCCACCCAGCCAATTATCTATTCTTCTCTTCCATCACTTTTCCACTTCATCCAACTCCCTCTTACATCTTTATCCTCCACTTTGTCCTATGCAATCTCCACTATTGATCCTCCCTCCTCTTAATCTATTTGTTCAAAATGTCTCCTCTATTGTTTCTTTAACCACAACTTGATCTTTTCTTTTATATATTTGATCACTTGTGCTTGTAGTTTTCAAATAGCTACATTGGAGTAAATTTGAAGGAGACATAAGGACAATGCAAATGAGCTTGATAGGGTATATTGTTTGCTATTTTGTTTGTTTTATTGTATTAATTCTTGTATTATTCGTTGGTAAGCTAGATCTTTGCATAGATTTGAGGGTTTTGTGGTTGTTCGTTGATGATTTATGCATGTTAGGATTTCTTGTATTATAGTTCCTATTTTAAACAATAGATGGTTGTTTCAATCATATTTGAGCACTTCACACTGCAAGTTTCAAACGATTTTGTTGTCTAATGTTAGGAAAAAGGTGTTGTAAGCCAAGTTGCACAAGAAAATATATTTATTTTAAATAAATATTTATCTGCATTTTAGAAGATGTATTTTGTCACATAAATATTTATTTAGTTTCACTTGTAAAATTGTATGTGATACTGGTTAGATATTTTATATGTGGGTCGCACATTGGAAAAATATTTAATATTAAAAAAATTAAAACCAAAAGGTAAATGTTGGGGTCATTGGTTTTATAGACTCATGGTTTTGAGCTTATTTAGTTTCACTTGTAAAATTGTATGTGATACTGGTTAGATATTTTATATGTGGGTCGCGCATTGGAAAAATATTTAATATTAAAAAAATTAAAACCAAAAGGTAAATGTTGGGGTCATTGGTTTTATAGACTCATGGTTTTGAGCCATGTATTTTTACTTATAAAATGGTTGTTTTGTGTGATCCTGATCCTATAAAAGCAAGCACGTGTTTAATGGTAGAGGTTGGATGGTTCATATGCTGGTTAGTTTGTTGTTTAGTCAAGTTATCATTATTTTGAGCTATCTTGTAGAGCACATGTGTGAAGCATGGATTGGGATGTATGTTTGCATGGTTCCTCATTATACATGTACATATGTAGGATGCATTGCAAGAGCTTGATATTCAAAAATATTCATGGAGACTCTACAAGTTTATTTTCATGTTTTATTGTTGAGTAATACATTGAGTTTGCATTCTTTTGGAGGTTGGCTTGTTCCCTCTTGATGGTTTTCCTATCTGACATATATTGTGTAATCTTATGGTATGTTTTTTATCTTTGCATTGTGGTTATTTTGTAAGTTTGTATACATGCTTTTCTCTCGTAGGGTTATTTTGGAAATTGTTTTATATATTTGAAAATTTCCTAATATATTCTAAAGTTAAACCTTGTTTATTTTGCTTGGTGTGTTATTTTCAAAGGCCTTCTAATTAGTTCTAAATTAACTCATATTGGGATCAAGGATCCTCACTGCCCATTTTACAATCATAGAAACTTTCAAGAACCTTTTCTAATTTATCTTATGATACGTAGGTTTGAATGGACATAATTTTTCAAACCCTTTTGGTGTGAGGTAGTCTCATGGTATATAGATTTACTAAGGGATCAACCTAGAGTACCCTCCAAATATACCCAAATTTGGTATGCTTTCAAGGTAGAAATTATTTGCAACATATGGAAGGACAAGATTTTTTCTATATTTTCTAAAATTTAAGTGATTCTAATTTATTTCTTTATAAGATAACGAATTTGTTTTAACATGCTTATGAAAATATACATCCAAGCCAACATGGTTGCACTTGGTGTAATGCCTTATTCATAAGACCAAGGTACGACAACAACAAAGACATGATACAACATCTTACACTTGGGCAATGGCTACACAGCAGACAAAATGGCCTGCCCATGCCATGTCGGGAGCCTTCCCATCCCCATCCCCCATGCCATCATCGTCCCGTCAAACGGTCCCATCAAAATTTTTTTACTCAGGAACGGAGATGCTTCCATTGTTGTGCGGACTACTCCATGCTTTGAAAAGGAAGGAGGTTTTTTAATGTTTGTTTTATTTGTTTATTTTTATATGAAGTTTTTTATATGTTTATATTATTATTATTATTATTTTTATATGAATTTTTAAATGTGTATATAATATTTTTATTGTTATAATATTATTTATTTAATAGATTTATTAAATTACAATGTTCAAATTTTAAGTAAATCTATAAAATAAATAATTTTAAAATTTATTTAAACTTAAAATATAACTACAAAAATTTACTTAAAATTATAATGCTTAAATTTTAAGTAAATCTATAAAATTATAATGTTTAAATTTTAAGTATCATTATAAAACTAATTTTAAGTCAATTTTTATAGTAATTTTTTTTTCATAATTGTTTATTTTTAAACATTTTTAAAATTTAATAAACAATTATGGAAAAAAATATTACTATATACAATAGATAAAGTCAACTATGGTTATATTTTAGTTAGAGTTAGATTTCAATTAGGGTTATATATATTTTAATTAACGTAAGAGTTCAATTAGGGTTTAACTATGATTCAAGTTGGGATTACCATTATTTGATAAATCTTAGCGTTAGGGTCAATTTTAGGGTTCAAATAGAATTAGAGTTACCATAAAAATTATAATGTTTAAGTTTTAAGTAAATCTATATTAAATTTTTATGGTAACTTTAATCCTATTTGAACCATAAAATTGACATACCCTTAAGATTTACTTTATCTATTGTATATAGTAATATTTTCTCCATGATTGTTTATTAAATTTCAAAGATGTTATAAAAATAAACAATTATAAAAAAAAATTACTATAAAAATTTACTTAAAATTTAAGTATTATAAGTTAAAGTAAATTTTTTAATTATTTCTTTAATAAGTTTCCTTAAAATTTAAACATTATAATTTAATAAAACTATTAAATAAGTAATATTATAACAATAAAAAATTATATATAATTATAACATATGAAAAATATTCTATATCATATTTATCAAAAAAATTTATATACACATTTAAAAATTCACATATTAAAAACAAATAAAATAATAATATTATAATTAACTATTAATTTATTATATTTATTATTTCACAAATATAACTTAAAAAATAGAAAAAATATAATAAATAAAAAATTATGAAAAAAATATTAAAATAAATTATTTCAATTTTTAAAATATAATCAAACATAAAAGAAAACACATGGCTTATTATTTAAAAACTTTCTAATCTTTAATAGAGCTATTTGGTTAATCTTTAATCATAATGATATGGAATTTGGTGTTTGTTCTGTTTATGCTGCCAATGATTATATGGAAAGAAGCTCATTTTGGACTTGGCTCACCTTGCTTCCTGACATTCCCTGGATGTTTGGAGGTGACTTCAATATGGTTGAGAATCAGGAAGATAAAATGGGAGGTCCGCCTTTTTCTTGGAAAGATCAGGAAAGACTTACCTGGAACAACTTTAAAAGAGCTAAATCCCTTTTCGATCCTTTAAGGGGAAACAAGAATAATAACCCCGGCCTCTGGTTTACTTGGTGTAATTTTCAGAAAGGTCAACACAGAATCTACTCTAGGCTTGATAGATTCTATCTTAATAGCAATTTCTTTTTTGTGATACCTGATAAAAATAATAACTTGGTGCTTGTCTCCCCTACCACCCTTTCGGATCACCACTCTATCTCTATATCTATTAATCTCGGTTGCTCACCTAATTCTACTAATCATTCTGACCATAAATTCATTCTTAACACTAGCCTTCTTGAGGATAATGACATTCTTGCTGCCATCTCCATTATTAGACTCATCAATGAGTCCCATTTTCCCTCTCTATCCTATATCCATAGGTGGAATCTTGATGTCTCTGCTTGGCAGATTTTTTTAAAAACTATTGGCCAAAAGAAGGCCAAAGATTATAGGTTTAAGGAATCTTGGCTTAATAATAATCTTTATAATGCTGAGAATGATATCCAAAATAATCTGAATGATCCTTATCTCTGTCACCAGCTTGCCCGTGCTAAAAATGCTCTTAGAAATCATCAACATTATAAAGCTCTTGGTGCGAAAATTCATTCAAGAGCCCATTGGCTTCAATATGGAGATAGAGGAAGTAAATTTTTCTTTAATCTTATTAAACATAAGCAAGCTAAAGAGTCTATAGATAAATTGCTTATTAACAATCACTTGACTACAGACATAGAGATTATAAAGAATGAATTTGTTGAATTTTATAAAAATCTTTTTACTTCAGAGGATACTCAGGAGGCTAGGGCCCTTAGAGACCAATGTAAGAATCTCATTCCTAATAAGATCTCGACTGAGGATGCTTCTAATCTTGAGTAGCCCTTGTCTCTAGAGGAAATTGAGAAATCCATCAATTCCCTTAATAATGATAGAGCTCCCGGACCTGACGAGCTGCCTGTTGAATTCTACAAGGCCAACATCAATGGATTAGCAAAGTCTTAATTAATATTTATAATGAAGCCATTGATACCGAAACCCTGGGTAGGGACATTAATTCTGGTATCATTAAGCTTATCCCTAAGGAGGGTGATAAATCCCTTATTAAAAACTGGAGGCCTATAACTCTCTTAAATGTTTCTTATAAAATTTTGGCTAAGATTATGTCAAACAAGCTCGAGGCCATTCTCCCCAAATTTGTTTTTCCTACCCAAGCTGGATTTGTGAAGGGCAAATATATTTTAGAGAATCTTGTTACCAGCTGGGAAGCTCTTAACTGGGCTAAGCATTCTAATCAAAAGGTTGCTATGTTCTTGCTGGATTTTGAAAAGGCTTATGATAGAATTGAATGGAGCTTTATTAATATGATGCTCCAGGCCTTTGGTTTCCCATCCTTCTTTTGTGGCATTGTGAATATGTTTCTCAAGGATGCTCATGCTCAAATTGATGTTAATGGTTCCTTGTCTACTTCTTTCCCTTTGGGAAGATCGATTAGACAAGGGTGTCCTCTTGCTCCCGCCCTTTTTGTTATTGCTTCTGAAGCTCTTTTTTATATTCTTAGAAACAACACTTTATCCCCAACTGTTAAAGGTGTCATTCTTCCTAATAATAAAGAGATTATTAATTGTCAGTTTGTCGATGATACTTCTCTGTTTCATGAAACCTCTGAAGACAATTTTGTTGCTATGATTAATAAACTTAATTTCTTCTGTAAAATTTCAGGAGCTAGATTGTCTCATGCCAAATCTATTTGTCTTGGGTGGGATGATCAACCTCCTAATTGGTTTAATAAATTTGATTTCCAATGGGGTGGCCCCTCTAAAATTGTCAGATATTTGGGTATCCCCTTTTCTGTTGACCCCTCTTTGAAAGAGATGTGGGCTTGGGTTAAGGGTAAGATCCATAATAAACTAAACAAGTGGCACAATAGGTCTCTATCTTTTGCTGGAAGGATCCAAATCTGCCAAAAAAATTTGTCCTCTTACAACATTTATTATGCCTCTGCTTGGATGTTTAATGACTGTCAAGTTATGGACATCCAGAAGGCTATAAGAAATTATCTTTGGTCTAATGGGAAGGGAAATAAAAAGATGCATTCTATCAATTGGAAGTGGTGTCATGTTGATAAGCTCCTTGGGGGCCTAGGGTTGAAAGACCTGAGACTTAGTGGTCTTGCTTTGGCCTCCAAATGGATCTTTCATGCCTTGGAGGGAGATGAGTCTTGGAAAGTTTTGATTCGTAACAATATTGAGAGGGGATATCCTAAAAGTGCCAAATTCTGGAAAAATCTTCCTCTCACTGATCTCATTTGTGGTGAATTTCCTATTACTGTTCAAGGCTCAGCGGTCTTTAAATCCATCTGGAAAGCTTGGAACTATGTTAGGCAATTCATCACTAACAAAGATTTTTTTGATAATAAAACCCTCCACGATGAAAGGTCCATTTGGTGGAACCTTAAGCTTGGTGATAAACCTCTTGCTCTTACCCAAGGGTGCTCAGCTAAGTATTGGGCTAACCTTGGAATCAAGCAATTCATTGATATCTTTGAAATAGACAGACTTATCCTTTGGGATGATCTTAAGAATAAGTTTAAACTTCTTGATTCTCATAAAAAGACTTATAGTATGATTGTTAAAGCTAGTAAAAACATTCCTTTTCTGTGTCATGTGGACTCTAATAGTTATTTAAATATAAAATGGCCTGATGGTATTATCATTTCTAAGCTTAAGGCTAAGAATATTTATTCTGTTTTAAATTATAATGTTGATGTTATCAATCATGTTAACAATATTTGGAATACTGATTTGGATATTTCTTCTTGGAAAAAGTATTTTGATTATCTTTGGAAAAGCTCCATTGATCCTAAAATTAAATGTTTTAAATGGTTACTTATTCTTAATAAGCTTCTTGTTAGGAGTTCTTTCTCTGATGTTAACTATTGCACCATTTGCAGAACCCCGGAAACGGGAAATCATATTTTCTTTGAGTGCAGTTTTGCTAAAGAGGTTTGGTTAATGTTCGGTATTTCTATCCCTTCTAATTTCAATTTCTTTGAAGTTATTACTGGGTTTATCTCGAATACTAAAAAAGATGCTAACATGTTTTGGGATATTACCTCATCTAGCATTTTATGGCAAATTTGGAAGTGCAGAAATGAAGAAAGGTTTCAAAATATCCCCAGAATGCTTACTGAGTCTTTTCGAAGTCTCACATATTTTAAAAAAATTTCGCAGATTCAAATCACCATGAAAATCAACAAGGCTAAATTCAAAAGGCTGCTCAAGGACGGTCATGCTACCTTTTTTGCCAATGACGTTAAGAATGGATATTTCTGGAGGTTGCATTTGGATAATATACATGATTTCAATCAAACTTTCGGCAGAATTAGAAAGGAGATTAAAAGAAGACCTCACAATGCTACTAATGAGTCGGTTTACATGTTGAAACAAATTCAAGATCAGAAAAGCATGGTGTGGATGGATGGCGCTATGGGTTGGCTGGCTTAGGTGGACACCTGGGATGATGTGCTTTACTAGTTGTCGTAATTTAAGCTATATATGCTGTTGGTTCATTGTAAATACTCTTTTTAGATGGTGTGAGGCTTAGCCTCTGTTCTCTGATACTCTGCGATCTCCTATATTTTTAATCTCCTTATTCTTAATTAAAAACTTTAAATACATTATTAATTATTAATTTATTATTTTACAAATATAACCCAAAAAAATAAATAAATAATAAATAAATATATATAAAAAAATATTAAAATAAATTATTTCAATTTAAAAATATAATCATACATTTAAAAAAAAGACTTTCCTCCACCCCCACGGACTTGTCAAAAAAAATGAGAAAATGTCCGAAAAGGACTATTATTATTTTATTTATTTTTAATATGAATTTTTAAATCTGTATATAATGTATTATTTAATATGTTTTTGATAAATATGATATAGAATTTTTTTCATATGTTATTTTCTTATTGTTATATAAATATGCATAATTTTTTTATTTAATTATATATAATTTTTATTGTTATAATATTATTATTTAATATATTTATTAAATTCTAATGTTTAAATTTTAAAGAATCTTATTAAAGAAATAATTTTAAAATTTACTTTAGCTTATAATATTATTACAAAAATTTACTTAAAATTATAATGCTTAAATTTTAAGTAAATCTATAAAATTAATTTAAAGCAAATTTTTATAGTAATTTTTTTTCATAACTATTTATTTTTAGAACATCTTTGAAATTTAATAATCAATCACGGAAAAAATATTAATATGGTTTAAATAGGATTAGAGTTACCATAAAAATTTAAGATTAAAGTTAGAGTTATATTTTTATGGATTTACATAAAACTTAAACATTATAATTTTTATGGTAACTCTAATTCTATTTGAACCCTAAAATTGACCCTAACCCTAATATTTATCAAATAATGGCAATACTAACTTGAATCATAATTAAACCCTAATTGAACTCTTACTTTAATTAAAAGATAACCCTAGTTGAACTCTAACTCTAATTAAAATATAACCATAGTTGAATTTATCTATTGTATATAGTAATATTTTTTTCATGATTGTTTATTAAATTTCAAATATGTTTTAAAATATACAATTATGAAAAAAAAAATTACTAAAATTTAAACATTATAATTTAATAGATTTACTTAAAATTTAAGAATTATAATTTTAAGTAATTTTTTGTAGTTATATTTTAAGTTTAAGTAAATTTTAAAATTATTTATTTTATAGATTTGCTTAAAATTTAAACATTATAATTTAATAAATCTATTAAATAAATAATATTATAACAAAAAAAAATTGTATATAATTAAATAAAAAAATATACATATTTATAAAGCAATAAAAAAATAACATATGAAATTTTTTTATATAATATTTATTAAAAAAATATTAAACAATACATTATATAGACATATTTAAAAATGATAAAATAAACATATACAAAACTTCATAAACATATACATTATATAAAAAAACAAATAAAATGATAATATAAACATATACAAAACTTTATATAAAAATGAACAAATAAAAAAAAAATTAAAAAATTGCTCCTCCTTTTTCTCGGCACGGGGTAGTCCGCACAACAGTGGAGGCAGCGGGGAGCATTTCCTTTCCCGAGTTAAGGTACAAGTTGTGCAGATCGATACGGTTTGCTGGGACCGTTTGAGTAGATGGTGATGATGGCATGGGGGGATGGGAATGAGAAGGCATGGCATGGGCGGGCCATTTTGTCCGCTGCGTAGCCATTGCCAAACAATAGTGGGCTATATCTCCACCACAATTAGCCTATAAGTGAGAGGGAAGAAATAGCCAATGACGATCGAGTACTTACCAATTATAACGTTCTCCCACAACACCTCGCAAGGATATGATGAGGGAGTCATCATCCACCAATTACACACATTCCAAAACGAAATTTACAATGCTAATAATATGTTCGGAAGCTAACACTAATGATGAAATGCTTACGAGATGACATTGCATGAATAGATACTGACACTGTTGTTTTCGAGACAAGAAGTAGGATAAAGGTATAATTATCTCAAATTCACTAAAAAATAACCTTTTATGATCTCAATACAAGGACCAACGTACACAAGAGGATGCCTATCTAGGATGTACAAACCTCCACCATATGGAAGGATGACATGACATATCACTTCCAAGAGCAACACACTTTCCAAGGTGAGGAGATGCCCTAAGTCTTGATCTAAGACACTCATCAATGAAATGATAGAATGGAAAGACTTTTGAGGACAAGGGGATAAATTTCATGTTCAAAGTTTCCTCAAGAAATAACCAAAAACACAGGTTTTCATGATAAAACAAAAAAATTGGGTCTTTTAAGAACACTGACTGTTAAATTAGATATTAGCACTTAGATGAGACACTAGTACCCGTTAGTGTGGGTTTTTTATTTTTCTTAGGTTAAATGATATTTATTTTTTCTTATATATATTATTTAAGCTTTCTTACCTTTGTTTTAGGAGTGATTAATATGAAGGCAAATGGCAAAATACATTAGTTACATACAGGCCTGGAATTTGACGGTCACCCCTACCTGTCATATGAATTTTCAATGCACATCTTTCTTGGGAAGAAATGAAAACCATTATCTTAATGAGAAAATAATGATAAATTAGTAATATATGCAAAAAAATTAAATTTACTAAAAATGTTTCTAAATTAATATAATAATATATATTATATATTAACATTAAATGATAATCAATTGATAATTACTACATCCTTCCATTTCAAAATATTCTAAATAAATTTATATTTTTATAATAAATAAACATTCTAAACTTATATATATATTACCTACTATATTTTTTTACGGTTAATTTATAATTTGAAGTGTCATCTATACGGTTTTAGAAAAAAATAGCATGTCAATGCATATGTTCTATTAATTTTTTAAGTTGTCAAATACGGTTCAAATGTGAAAAAACGGCCATTTTGCCTGTCAAATTCCAGGCCTTGTTACACATGTCACTCTCATCCACATGTGGGTAATTGAGTTACACTCTCTTTTGGCGTGTTGTGCCACCTCTAATAACCACTATTTTGTCCTTAACTTGGTAGGTTATGGATATTGGAGTATTTAGGATATTTATCTAATTATTTATTAATTAGATCCTTTACTACTTTTTCACTTAAAAGCTAAGCTTAGATGCTTTTTATTATCTAGAGTTTTCTTTTCTAACATTAGTGCACAAAGATGGTGGTCAAAAAGGGGGTATAAGTGGACACTTTTTTTCTAAAATCAGGTGAACCTGAACTTGGAGGCAAAATTTGAAAGTCATCCACTCAAGATATGAAGATAATCAAAGAATAAATATTGTAGTACTCTGAATTTAGTTTCCAAACTACTAAACTTTTTCAAAATTGGATAAGATTAAGGGGGTCAAATCCTTCGTGCACGAAAAACAGACCCTGATTTTTTCTAAAAAAACATAACATAGTGTCTGACGTGCGCATCAAAAAAGTCATAGTTGGATTTAGTATTTTGACAAATCCTTAGGCAGAAAGATAGTTAAGAGTGAGCACTAGAAGATGTGTATTTTTTTGTAATTTTTTGCTGAGTATTTTTTTTATATGATTTTTTCAATCAAGCACATCCTGAAAATTACGTACCTATTCGTGCGTGAAGCATAAGTTGCACTAAACAAATAAAAAATACAATTTTTTTTTTAAATTGTAAAGAATCAAGTGCACTACAATAATATATAATTTTTTTTTAATTTGGATAAGTATATCAAAAGTTATTAAAAAAATGGTGCACCTGTGTCTGTGAGAACTATGGAGACACTGGTAAAAGAAATTCAATAATAATATGTTATTGTTGTTCAAATTGAAAAAACAAATTATATGATTCGAAAGTTCAAAAGATGGGTGAAAATATGGTGGCAATTTAGAAATACCCACTTGATGAAGTGTAAACCTGATGATGACAAAGTCGATAAACTAAGTTGATAAAATAAAACACGTCAAAAATGAGAGGAATGGAGGGAAATCAAACTTCCAAACCGTAGCTTTGTCATCCAGACCTATTTCCAAGCCTAAACAGTCAAAAGCGCGTACGTGCTATTGTATAATATGATATTGTATATATAATATGTGTATATACATATAATATATAATATTTATATATATATTTGTATATAATAATATATAATATATTAAGTATATATATACATATAAGTGTATTGTCTCCCCCTCTCAAACGCATACAAGGTCTCTCCTCTCTCTCCCTACCTCTCTCCCCTTCTCCCTTCCTCCATACCCCATCCCTCCCTCTCTCCCCTTCTCCCTTCCTCCATACCCCATCCCTCTCTCTCTCTCTCGCTCTCTCCTCTTCTCCCTTCCTCCATACCCCATCACTCTTTCTCTTCTTCAATACCTCCCTCCCTCCATACCCCATTGCAATTGTGTATGCACTTCTATAGAAGTAAGTGAATTTAGTTCTTGTCTGCAACTTCCTCTTTGATTTTTATCATGTATGGTCTCCTAAGAAAATTGACTGATGTATTTGTGTGTGTGTATTGAATAGGAGGAATAGGGTTTGAAATTGAACCACGGGTGCATTACAGTGACAAACAAGGAAACCTACAACAATATTCTTCTCGAATGTGTTTTTAATGAGCATAGCAGATGTGTAAAATAGTGTCAACAAAGCAACATGATGAGTCAGAGTACCTGCAATATGTTCTTCAGAAGGAAACAACCGATAGGAAGAGAAAGAGGGAGAGTAACACATATGATGTCCTGGAGAATGATAGTGGTGGGTATGAGAGAGTTCCCATGTTGTTACACAATGCCTATCACCTAAAGAAATTAAAGTTTGTTGTATGCATGGCAGTGGTAGTATATGATGATCATCACTTGTCAAATGGCTTGGAACGATACATACCCATGAAAGAAATCAAGTGTGTAATTCCTATAGTCACAATCGAGATCAGTCATATAACCTTGTGAATTTAATAGCATCATATATTTTAGAACTCAGGCATTACTCTTAGGGTTAGGTCAAGCTCTTACACTTGCTTTTTAGTGAAGCCTCGTTGTTTGTTCGCTTGGAGTCTCTCTTATGCTGACAATGGTCTAACTTAGCTATATCAAAACTCAAACTACTGATGTTCTATTGTATGATGTTCTATTCATAACTATAAATTTAATATATCACTTTATTAGCCCACCATATGACCCCTTATGTGTCATTAGAGGTCGTATTGTTTCCTAAGAGGTCATATGGTGTCATGTGACCCCTTCAGACGCCATATGACCCCTTAAGACACTATACGACCCATAACAACACCATATGGTGTTCTAAAGGGTCATATGGTGTTCTATAACCCCTTAGGACACTATTTGGTGTCGTTATAGGTCCTATGGTGTGCTAAGGGATAATATAATGTCATATGACCCCTTAGATGTTGTTAGGGGTCATATTGTGCTCTAAGGGTCATATTGTGTCTTGGATTCGATCTCTCTTCCTCTCCCTTCTTCTCTCCCTCTCTCACTCTCTCCCTCTCCCCCTCTCTCTCTCCCCTTCTCTCTTCATCCATACCCCATCCCTCTCTCTTCCCTCTTTCTCTTCTTCTCTCCCTCCCTCTTTCTCTTCTTTTGTAATTCCTATAGTCACAATCGAGATCAGTCCTATAACCTTGCAAATTTAATAGCATCATATGTTTTAGAACTTAGTCAGTACTCTTAGGGTTAGGTCAAGCTCCTACACTTGCTTTTTAGAGAAGCCTCATTGTTTGTTCACTTGGAGTCTCTCTTATGCTGACAATGGTCTAACTTAGCTATATCAAAACTAAACTACTAATGTTCTATTGTATGATGTTCTATTCATAACTTTAAATTTAATATAGCATTTTATTAGCCCACCATATGACCCCTTAGGTGTCATTATAGGTCGTATTATTTCCTAAGAGGTCATATGGTGTCCTATGACCCCTTAGAAAACCATATGACCCCTTAAGATACCATACGACACATAACAACACCATATGGTGTCCTAAGGGGTAATATGGTGTTCTATGACCCCTTAGGACACTATTTGGTGTCGTTATAGGTCCTATGGTGTGCTATTTTGTGTCGTTATGGGTCCCTCCCTTCTTCTCTCTCTCCCTCTACCTCTCTCCCTCTCTTTATCTTCCCTCTCCCCTCTCTCTCTCTCTCTCTCTCTCTCTCTCTCTCTCTCTCTCTCTCTCTCTCTCTCTCTCTCTCCCTCTCCCTCTCGCTTCCTCCGTACCCCTTCTCTCGCTTCCTCCGTACCCCTTCTTCTCTCCCACCCCCCCTCTTCTCTCCCTCCCTCTACCTCTCTCCCTCTCTCTACCTTCCCTCCCCTCCTCTCTCTCTCTCTCTCTCTCTCTCTCTCTCTCTCTCTCTCTCTCTCTCTCTCTCTCCCCCTCCTCCCATCCTTTCTCTCTCCCTCTCTCTCTCTTCCTCCCTCCCCCCTCCCTCCCCCCTCCTTCTTCTCTCCCTCTCTCCCTCCTTCCCTTCCGCCGCCACCCCTCTCTCCCTCCCCCCTACTCTCTCTCTCTCTCTCTCTCTCTCTCTCTCTCTCTCTCCCTCTCTCTCCCTTTTCATTCACATTTTTTCTACTACCAATAGTGCGTACGGGGTACTGAACCTATTTTTCGTTGCCTTGCGGTACTTATTACTTGTAAGCGCGTACGGGGTACTGATCCCATTTTTCGCTACCTTGCGATAACATTTTTTAGGCTTAGGAGCATGTACACACTACTTATTAATACAAAATGGGGAAAAAAATATTGTTGGGCTTGCCAACATTTTATGGACTAACAGCGCATACGCGGTTATTAATGTAGTGCGTACACGGTACATAGACATAGTTTTAGTTGCCCAAGAGCCTCAATCGTTGAAGGCCCCATTGGAACTGTGTCTACACTTCTATCACTGTTTTATACATAGAAGTAAGTGAATTTTTTGTTTTTGCATGATTTCAAATAATTGAATTGTTGTTCTTATTAGTTTTGTCAATAGTATTGTGATTGTTTAATAGTTTGATTCCAAAAAATAATGATAAGATGCATATTTATGGTTATTTGTTTGTTTATAAACTTTTGTTTACATATATATGAAATATGATTCTATTTAGGATGATCGATATCAACCATGGGAAAGAACAAGCGAGGAATGATAGAACAACGAGAGGTTGAAAAGGAAAGACAAAGGCGGCGTATGAAGAAATTACGTGACATAAGAACAATCGGAGAAGAAGGTATGTCATCCTCAACATCTCAATTCGATTTACCAAATAAACATAATGCACCTAATGCAATTGAAAAAGAGACATTTGATTTACCGTATGAACCTAATGCACTATGATATATTTCAAGTGTGCTATGTAATAGACATGATGGTTGCATTTATTATAAGATGCCTTGTTTGGAAGGTTCTTGTGCTATATGTGGTGGTTTGCAACGTTTACCAAGATGCATACATGTGGAGAGCACACATGAAATTGGTACGTAACTAGTTTCTTTCAGAAAATACAAGACAATCACATATGGAGTTAAAGATGGAAAAGATTTGAAGAGATGTGAGCTACTGAAAAATGATATATGTGTAGCTGAATTTATGAAAATGTTTCAAGAGAAACTAGTTTATGAGTACATAATGCATACATATAGAGCTCGATGGTTAGATAAGCAATTCAAGTTATGTAAGGACACATTTCCTCTTGGCACCATTGTCTCTATTGTTTATTTCTCTGAAAATTATACACTACAACCTCAAAATGAAGTGCAATCTATGTATTATCACTCTACACAAGTTTCTATTTTTGTACACATAGCATTCATGCATGCAGATGATAGCACAAAGGAGGATAGAAAGGTTGTAAGAGAGTATCACTTCTACATAAGTGATGATCGTACTCATTCATCGAAGTTTGTACAAGGATGATTTAAAGTTTTTTTATGATAGTTTAAGGGAAAGGAACATACGATACAACTGACACTTAATATGGTCAAATAATTACACCACACAATTCAAGAATGTAAGGATGTTTTATTGGTTGGCTAGGATGCATATGACAAGCGATGAACAACATTTTTGGAATTTCACTGAGGATAGACATGGTAAGGGAGAGCATGATGGTGCAGAAGCATGTGTAAAAAGAGCCATAACTAGAGAAGAATTAAAGTACGAAGGTCATGTTGAGTTGATAGATGCAGAAACAATTATGTGATGGTGTAAGTCTACGATGGGTCCAGGTAATCCAGGTACGTCAATGGGTCGTAGATATTTTTGGTTGATCACTGAATCTAACATTGAAAACTATCTAGATTGTTGTACAGTTGTAGGATCGAGTGACAAGCACTCATTTATGAGTTCAAATTCAAGCTCACTAGTAATTTATACGAGACAGATGGTATGTTTTTTCTCTTCATGCATGTATTGTTTGTGGGAACAATGTGAATCACAAAAGTGGGTTGACAAATGGTCTTGTAGACCATTGGTTCCCATTGATTCATATCAAATTCCCAAAGCACTACAATTGAGCTAGATGGAGACATCAGTGGATTTTGACCATGTATCCGACCTAGTAGATTCAGGTGATTTTTTTAGTTAATTTTTTTGCAAGTATTCTTTTTGGTTAATTTTGTTGTACATCATACTTTATTTTGGGTATTAATTAACACTTTATAAAATGCATGTTGTGTATGTAGTTGTTGCAGAAGAGAACAATGAAGAAGGAACAGATTACTATTTGTGTCATTGTGTTGAGCCAAAAAGAAAATTGACAACCACAATCATTGACGGAGAGGGTATTGAGTACCCAATAGGGTCTGTTGTCATGACAGGAACATGGCTTCGAAGATACCCTATCAAGAATTCTGATGTTTGGTTGTTCGAGGACTTTGAAACACACAGACATATTCTTCATTTCTCTAACCTTGTTGTTGCAACAAATATTCATTTGATGAAGTATCGTGGTAGACCTCATAACAAGATTTTATGGAAAGTTTGTGAATCTGACCACGAGGCAATACTTGACACAATACGAGTTAGAGCCAATCCTGAAGGCTCACTTGATTGATTCTACGGTTCAGAGGAATGATTTTGAGAATTTTGTATAAATCGTTGACAAATTGTTCTATATTCTTTTTTTGTATATATAAATGTCTATGAGCTGATTTTTACATGTTTAGGGGCATAATTTTGTATATTTAAATGGCAATGAGCTGATTTGTACATATGTACATGCCAAATTTTGTATATTAAAATGGCGATTAGCTAAATCGCACATATTGTAATGCCAAATTTTGTATAAAAAGCCCATGAGATGATTTGTAAGACATTTTTTTGTATAATCAAATAGCCAAGAGTTGATTTGACTATATTTAGAGGCAATTTTTTTAATAATATGTGACAATATTTTGTGACTATTTTGTGTGTCAATGTTTTGTGACTATGTTTTGAGTATATGTGATGTGTCTCTGGTTAATCATCAGCATTCTTAATTCTTGTATAATCATGAAGAATTATTTGAGTCATTATCGGGTCATAGGGGTCATATATTGAGACTAGAAACAATTTGAGCAAAAATTATCATTGTTGTCAAAAAAGTTGTCAAACAACTTCTACATTGCGTCGATAGGGTATGACTCTCGACGTTTTGGCGCTTTGGGATGCATGACAGTGGCATACCTAGCGTAAAAGTTCCCACTCGGACGAGCTCGTGACGTCGATTTGTGCACACGATGAACCAAATCAATTCTAGCCAATCCTGCAACTTTGCATTGCATGCAACTTACGACTTTTGCAACAGGCGAAAAAATGCTACCAATTAAAAATGGCTCTAAGTCATCAAAAACCAAGATAGGACATTGTAGAGGAGCCTCACACGACCCCACAGGTTCAAATGGATTGACCATATGTGTCCTGGATTTGAAGAAATAGTCCGTCAAAGTTTGATAAGTTTTTGGACTCAGGGCACTTGAGAGATCACACCAGTATGATATGACTCTCGACGTTCCAGTGCTTTGGGATGCATGACAGGGATATGCCTAGCATAAACCTACCCACCCGGATGCACTTGCGACATCAATTTGTGCACATGACGAACCAAATCAATTGTAGCCAATCCTGCAACTTTGCATTGCATGCAACTAATGGTTTTTGAAGCAAGAAAAAAAATGCTACCAATTGAAAATGGCTTTAAGTCATCAAAAACCGAGATAGGCCATTGTAGAGGAGCCTCACGTGACCCCACATGTTCAAACAAATCAACCATATATGTCCGAGATTTGAAGAAACAGTCCGTCAAATTTTGACAATGTTTTGGACTCATGGCACTTGAGAGATCGCCCCGGTACGATATGACTCTCAACGTTCTGGTGCTTTGGGATGCATGAGAGGGACATGCCTAGCGTAAACATGCCCATCCGAACATTCTTGTGACGTCAGTTTGTGCACACGACAAACCAAATCAATTCTAGCCAATCTTGCAACATTGCATTGCATGCAACTGACGGTTTTCGCAGCAGGCGAAAAAATGCTATCAATTGAAAATGGCTCCGAGTCGTCAAAAACTGAGATAGGCCATTGTAGAGGAGCCTCATGCAACCCCATAGGTTCAAATGAATTGACCGTATGTGTCCTGAATGTGAAGAAATAGTTTGTCAAATTTTGATAATTTTTTGGACTCGGGGCACTTGAGAGATCGCACCGATATGGTATGACTCTCGATGTTCCAACACTTTGGGATGCACGATAAGGGCATGCCTAGCGTAAACCTATCCACCCGGATGCTCTTGCAACATTGGTTTGTGCACACGACAAACCGAATCAATTCTAGCCAATCTTGCAACTTTGTATTGCATGCAACTGACGATTTTTGCAGCAGGCGAAAAAATGCTAGCAATTGAAAATGGCTCCAAGTCGTCAAAAAATGAGATAGGCCATTGTAAAGGAGCCTCACACGACCCCACGAGTTCAAATGGATCGACCATATGTGTCCTAGATTTGAAGAAACAGTCCATCAAATTTTGACAATTTGTTGGACTCATGGCACTTGAGAGATCGCCTCCGGTACGGTATGACTCTCGATGTTCCAACGCTTTGGGATGCACAACAGAAGCATGCCTAGCGTAAACCTACCCACCTGGACACGTTCGTGACGTCAGTTTGTGCACATGACGAACCGAATCAATTCTACCAGTCTTGCAACTTTGCATTGCATGCAATTGACGGTTTTTGCAGCAGGAGAAAAAATGCTACCAATTGAAAATGGCCCTGAGTCGACAAAAACCGAGATAGGCCATTGTAGAGAAGCCTCACACGACCCCATGGGTTCAATGGATTGACCATATGTGTCCTGGATTTGAAGAAACAGTCCATCAAATTTTGACAATTTTTGGACTCAGGGCACTTGAGAGATCGCACCGATATGGTATGACTCCCGACGTTACAACGCTTTGGGATGCACGACAGGAGCATTCTTAGCGTAAACCTGCCCATCCAGACGCGCTCACAATGTTGGTTTTTGCACACGACGAACCGAATCAATTCTAGCCAATCTTGCAACTTTGCATTGCATGCAACTGACGGTTTTTGCAGGAGGCGAAAAAATGCTACCAATTGAAAATGGCCTCGAGTCGTCAAAAACCGAGATAGGCCATTGTAGAGGAGCCTCAAGAGACCCCACGGGTTCAAACGGATCGACCATATGTGTCTTGGATTTGAAGAAACAACCCGTCAAATTTTGACAATTTTTGGACTCAGGGCACTTGAGAGATCGCACCGATATGGTATGACTCTCGACGTTACGACGCTTTGGGATGCACGACAGGGGCATGCCTAGCGTAAACCTGCCCACCTAGACGCGCTCGTGACGTCAGTTCGTGCACACGGCGAACAAAATTTGACCATTGCGAGCGTGAGGGTGCTCTCGCACCAAACACATATTGTTGTTTATATTCATATTGTCGATTTTTGTTGTTTATATTCATATTGTTGATTACATATGCAAATATTCATTTAAATTTATAAAAGGGAAACCATCAAATAGAGAGAATACACAATAATGAACTGAATACAAGGAGTTTTGTAAGGTTAATTCAACATTTTAGAAATTTTATCAAATCATATTCCACGATTGCAATGTTTTATATCATATATTTTTGTTGTCTATATTCATATTGTTGATTACATAGGCAAATGATCAATTAAATTTATAAAAGGACAACCACAAAATACAACAAATACAAAATAATGAACTCAGTACACATTTATTGGATCGAATATCGACATTTATATATATTAAAAAAAGCAATGTCTGCCAAGTCAATACAAGTATTACAAAAATGTGGCATATGCCATGTCCAAATCAGTATACAATAAAAATGTAGAATATATCTACATGTATTGGTCATTCTATGACCAAAACTAATACTATATGATCCTAAACTTGTGGTGGATCATCAAAATCAAGCATCTTCGATGCAGTACATGGCTCTGTAGATGGCTGCAAAACCACAATTCAAAAGCCAAGTTAGAATTCTTTTGTAGAAAATAGTTCACAATTAACAACATAACTATGCATTTAACTATAATTCATTTGCAATTGAAATGTAGATTACCTCATCGGTTGATCTAGGAGCTAATGTCTTTGCTCTCCTCTCCTTATCACTCTTAGGAGTTTTCTTGAAGACATACTTAAATGGATCCACATTATGGCCATACCGCAAAGGGGTCTATTGTAGATTAAATGTACAATTAATACAATGTACTAACATAAATATATCAAAAAACACTTAAAAGCTATAATATAGAGAACAATGACGTACCTGTGCTTGAGATGCTTCTCCAAGGGACTGAGGATGGCTCACCATCGATGGAGAAACTGTCGCTATTACCTATACAAAAAATGTTCAAAGATTAAATATAATTAATATAATGATAATTATTGTAGGTAAAAATAATTAATTTTACATATCAAACAAAAGTGTATCAAATCCTGAGATGCTTCTCCAGTGCATGGAGGAGGGTTTGCCATTGATGAAATAGGTATGGATATTTCCTATATGAAAAAATTATAAGATTATAATATATCACAAGTTCACATGTACGCGTGCATATAATCATGAAATCAAGAAAATAAAGTAGAGATACATACCTCCACCCTCTCTTGATCCACAAGCGAATCAAGTGCATTCAACAAATCCACATAGCTCAATGGTCGTTGTACATATAAAATAGACAAAAAACACTAATCAATCTCCAAACCCCAACTGATACTTGATTTCAACATTTTCAAACAATTGTACAACTAAAAATGTGTGCAATTATCTTCTTCCCACGTTTTGGCGTCTTCGAGGAATTCTTTTTCTTAGGACGAGCCCTAGACACGGAGGAGGTACCCTAAAAAAATAAAATTAACATAAGATATTAGTATAGATAATAAATTAAACATAATTTTAAACATCTAAAATGATATGACTTGCATATTCCATCAAAAACAATACATAAAAAGGGTTGTACAAAATATGATACCGTCTAGCCTTGTAGGCCAAAATCGATCGCTGAGAGCGTGATGTCATCAATCTGGAACATTTGGTCCCCTGTCAACACCAACAAACCAAATATGGGACCAAGCATTATAGATAGTTAGTATATCTTGTATTTTTTTTAATCCAAAGTGTACTATTCTATTTTAACATGTTACAAAATTTATACCTCAGGCATCGAAGTTGTAGCTATAGTAACTGGGGGAGGAGTATGGTATACCGTTGCTGCATCCTGAAATGCATATTATTTGTCTCAATTTAAATCGATGTATAAATGAAAAATTAATTTATGTAATTACAAATTTAAAGTGACTGATAAATAAAATGCTATGAATTCAAATCAACACACCTATGTCTGTTGCTCATGGGCAAACACCACGTCCATCAACTCATCTGTCAGTGTGAAATCCTCAGTCGTGCGGGCCTGACATCTACTCCTGCAAATCATGCACAGATGAGATGAGGATCCATCTGCACCGTCTTCATCATCTATCCCCGAGCATATCCCCGAGCAACTAACACACATATGTTGGATGGGCTCTCTGTCGCCACCTAATGGCTCATCATCCAATACAATAGGGTGTGCTAACAACGTCCCATGTTGGATGATGGCACCAGCCAATGTTGTGGTCGTCTGAAGAGTCTGTAGCTCCATCGACTCTTTCAACTCTACTGGGACAGCTTGATGCACCTTAGGTTTGGGTGCTAGGGGGCGGCAACTCTCCATGGGTAATCGTCTATGGGCTCCAGGTCTATCTTGGGCAAAGCCACCACCTCTACCATGGAACTCTCTCATGTCAAAATAGTTTGGGTGCACATTGAGCACAAACTCACAATATACTTTTCTCAAAAAATACAATGGCACCTCATAATTATTACAAGGTGGATCATCAAAGACCATCCACCACCTCTGCCCAAAAAGATTCTTCATCTGCACATTGGTTCACCAATGTATGGGAAACCTCTTTGCATTAAGAGGTAATGACTAACCAATTTTGGGATCAACGAAAAGGGCACATATTTGTTATTTACTAATATTTTTGTTTTTTACTCCCTTGTATGATAGCCCGTTGGCATAGAATTGATGACACCTATCCCTAAAGCTTCCCCATTTGGTAATTTGTGTGGAAACAGTTATGACACCACTAGCTAATGTTTCTAGGCTAGTGGCAAGGGATTGATGATGCTCAAGTTCGGATGTTTTCAATTTAACAATCAGTCTATTGATTTTAGACGTATTTTGTCCTAAATGATTAATTAATTGCTCCTCTACTTCGGGTGTGCGGTCAAAAGGAAGAATTGGGGGTGTATCTTGTGGGTTTTTCAGGAGCTGCATTTGGTTGTTCTTGTGGGTTTTCAAGAGGTGCATTTGGTTGTTCTTGTTGTGGATTAGAAGAATCTGGTTTTTGAAATAAAAAATGAAAAAACCTAATCAAAATTAATGAAATTAAATTCAAAATGTAAAACAAATTGATCAAACGAAAAAGAAAGAAAAAAATAAACAAAAACTAACCTTGATCCATAGTCTGGAGGAGATATCTTGCACACCATTCGCGGTTTAGGAGAGAAAATGAAGAAAAAACAAAGTAAAAACATGCTATTCACAGGAAAATAAGACCCAGTTTTTTTTAACTTTTTTTTACAGGCACCGAGTATGCAGTTCTCTTGGGATTATTAGCACGTACATGCTCTTTTTCCTATAAGTAGTACATACGCGCTCATTTTCCTAGAGGTAGCACGTACGCGCTCATTTTCCTAAAAGCGGCGCATACACGCTACCTTCTCTAGGCTCGGGGACAACAAACCTAAGCGCATACACGGTGAATTCAAATTTTAGAACCGTGTATGCACTGCTTATTTTTCCATGTTTTTTTGAGTGGTGTCCACTTTTCTGACCACCATCTTTGTGCACATACCCTTGCATTTCTTTAGTTCTCCTAATTTTACCATTAGGGTTTGTACCTAGGATTTGATTGGCCTAGATATGTTTTAGACAATCTCCAATTCCATATTGATTCATGCACCACTACTAGGGCTATGTAGCTCAAATTTGAGTAATTTTTTGGGGGTATTAATGAGTTTCATGCACTTCAACTTCAGACAAATTTGACATCATTAACACTTGATTCATTTGCTTCCATTGAGGAATTTCTTAAGAAGTTCAAATCCATCAAACCACATTTTCAAGGTTGTGGCAAGAAGAGGATTAACAAGGAGTGCATTTCTTGATTCGATGCAAGCTTTGAAGCCAATTTTAGTTCTTTTCTTCATCATTTAATTCCACCATGGATACTTTGGGTACCTCATACAATATGCCTTCATTTGATGCATTTTGTGAGCACTTGACATGGGAGTGGGCCAATCTATCACAACTTGATTCAATTTCTTGTTCTAAATCTCAAGCCTTGGTTGCTCAAACTCCTACATCTACAAGCAAACAAAAAAAGAAGCAATAGAACAAGGGTACACAATCTACTCCTCCAACTTCAAAATCACATGGACATGATTCAAATTCTTTCACTTATTCCAAGAGGTCTTCATTTGAGAAGGACAAGAAAAAGTGTTCTTATTGCACCAAGCCAAGACATGATGAGCATCGATGTAAAGAAAAGCAGATTGATGAGTTGAACTAACTTCAAAAGAATAATATTCATTCACCTTCATCTAGCGCATCCTCTTCCACCACTTCAGGACTTGGACATTTTGGGTCTTCATCTATGGTATGTGGTGAAGACAAGATGAAAGGCCATTCTCTCTTTGCATCGACACATTCTCAGTCCTCCAAGTGGCTTCTAGATTCAAGAGCCTCACATCATATGGCATCATCAGAGGGTATGTACTCTTATTATGAGCATCATGCATTTCCATAAATATCGATGGGTAATAACACTTACATGAGTGTTATTGGGAGTGGTTCTATTAAGGTTGGTGGTACATTCAATAATGTTCTTTGTGTCCTTGGATTATCTTCTGGTCTCCTTTTCATTTACCAGTATCTCGCAATGGGACATGCAAGACAATTGAATTCACCCTTGATTCAATGCTCATCAAATATATGCATAATAGAGAGCTTGTTACAGTTAGTAGTGTTGATCATGCATCACAGTTGTATGAGTTCTCTCATTTTGCTCCTATTGAGCATGCATTTGTTCCTAGCTCTCATGCATCGAGAGTGGACCACAAATATGAGGATATTTTTGGTCACTTGAACTTATGTGTGCTTTAGTCATCCACAGTGGTTCCTAAGACTTGTTTTGATCTTCCTCCACCTCCTACTTCTTCAAAGATGAATTTAGTCCAACAAGTTGATTGTTCCCTTCCAATTTTAGTAGAGCGCTTGAGATGAGTACTTGACAGATATTGGAGCATTATTTAATACTTCACACACTGCAAACATTGGGACATGATTGAGGATATTTTATTCCTCCTTGATGACAATTTGAGCATTCCTTTCATTCCAACTTCAATGCCTTTAGAGGTTGTTCAACAAGTATCTTCACAGTAGTTTGGATTTGCTTCATTTGATTTGGCATCTTTTGATTCAGACAGTTAGACACTTGAGCAGTATTCCATGGCACACATCATGAGAATTATCCTTGCATCTCCTTTCATGGAGTTGTTTCAGCCTTGGCCACTTGATTTGTTTCTTCCTAAGGGGAGGAACATGGCTTGCCACTCTTGGATCTTCATTAGCATTTGTCCTCGAGCCATCATCTTTAACATTGGAGCTTCTTCATTATGGGGGGGATACATTGTCTCTTCTTTTCTCTCTTGTGGGGGGATGGATATTCAGTGTACTTCTTAAATCGATCAAGTACTTGAGGGAACATCTTGAGTCCTTCATCTTAGTCACATTTAGTATCTTTTCATTGCATCTCTCGCTTTTGGAGAGGGAATTTTTCCCATGTGGTTTTTCTCCTTTTCTCTGTTTAGAGAGACCTCATTGGTGTGAGTTGCATTGTTTTGCATTGGTTTGTACATGAGTACCTAATCAGGCCTTTGTTGTTGGGACTCATTCATGCATTCTTTTTGCATTCATATTATCTCTTTAGCTTATCCTTAAGTTAATCTTAATCAAAATTTATCTTTAGAATTATTTATTAATTAGGTCTTTTATTACTTTTTTATTTAATCTAAACTTAGGTGCATTTTATTATCTAGAGTTTTATATTTTAGCAGTAGTTCTAGTTGTAGTTGAACTTAATTTAGCTCCTACTTTGCATTGCTTTAATTCTCCTAATTTTAGCATTAGGATTTCCACCTAGGGTTTGATTCATCCTTTATAAGGATCCATTCATTCATTGTAACAATATCTCCAAAATCGTATCTCCAACATTGCTTGTGCAATATTACAAAATTTTCTAATTGTTGTAGAGCATACAAGCTTTGCTTGATCTCTTTTATGTGGCATGCAGATGATTCTTGGCTCCTATAATTTATGATGAACTTTTACAATGGGGAAGTTGTGTTTCTCACCCTCGTTTGGCTTTATGTGCTACCTTTCATTACTCCATTTTTCTCTTCATCTAAGGAGGTTATGCCACATGTTTTAGCATTTACCCAATAGGTAAAACCTCCCACCTTCTATGAGTGGTAGGAGTTAATGCACCTCTTGGATATGCCCTTAAATTTTTTATATATGCCACACTCTCCTCTCACCTTTCGATTTTAGTGATGGTTTAGTGAGAGTATTGAGAATATTCTCAAAATTCTCTTGCTTTGTCTCTATTTTCTCTCATTTCAAATTTTCTCTTTGTTCCACTATTTTGATCTTCAATATTAGTCGAGTGCAGTCACATGTGATCTAGACCGACATCAAGTCCTAGCTCACTTCTCGCTTCTCGCTTCTCACATAATCTAACATGGTGTTATAGCATAGAGTCAATAGTATTTAATTTTCCTTTTCTCTATTGGGATTTTTTTAATTTCTTCATATGCCTATGCGACTATATGACTAAGGTTTCAAGGGCTAAAAATTTTGATTTTTTTCAATTTCTCCAAAATAGGTCAAATTTTATGTCAAAATGTTTAGCTAACCTAGATCTAATGGTGAGGTTTGTTTCGTCTCAAGAGGTCTTTTGAAAAAATTACCCCATAAAACCCTCATATGAAAGCCCATTCTATGAAACCCTTGACCCATTTTTCTGAAACTCCAAATCTGCAGACAACTCATCATAATAGAAAACCTAATACCCTTAAACCTATAAATGTGTTCCATACCTTGTAATATCTCAAATCTTTCATGCATAGCCATGGCTTCAACTTTGCATCTCATTTACTCAAGCTAAGATTATAACTTAAAATCCAACCATGAAAGCTTTGATACCACTTGTTAGAAAATAATGCATCAATACTCCGTTCATGTAATTAATTTACTACATAACCATGAGAGAAAAGCATGCATACAAGCTTACAAAAAAACCATAATACATATATCAAATAGACAAGTCATAAGATAACATGATATATTATGGAAAAACCTTCATGCGGGGAAAACCTAGCCTCCAAAAGCATCCATACTCCATCTTATTATTCAACAATAAAGAAATACAAAGCACTTACAAAGTTATAATGAATACTTTTGAAACAAGAAGCCTCTCCCATGCATCCTCCATGTGTCCAAGCATGAATCCACACATCCCATGCCATGCTTCACTTATCACTCCTTAGAAAGGCTCAATAATGATAACCCACTCAACCAACCAACCTTAACCACTAAACATGTACTTGCTTATATAGAATTGAGCTCACACAAATACAATCAAAATAACCTTTCTTTTTCTCTTTTCATAATTTCTTTATTTTAAATTTCAAAATTTCTATACAAAACAATACCATTTTCAATCATTATAAGATAATATATACCAAAACGATTATATCAAATGTAAAATACAAATTTCCACCCTAGGAATTTTCTAAAATTAATTAACTATAATTTCCTAATTTTAAAGAGAATAACACATTAAGTATAAAACAATATTTTAACTCATTGGATACATTTATGATTAGAAGATAATCTAGGCTATCATTTAAATGTTTATCTTAATCTAATTTCAATTTAATTATGACAAAAACACATATATGCAATCATTTAAAATGTACAATTAAATTAAATATACACGGGCATTCATAATCCAAGGACTTCTCAAAAATACAATAACTTAACTTTATATTTAACCCTCATTTTACCCAAGCCAAATAAAATATTTAAATACACACTAATCATTAATCTATATTTAAACTACAATTAAATTCATATACATACACCTTTCCATTTATTTTTTGAAAACATAAAATTAAACAGAGCATTAAATTAGACATTTACTAGTAATTCACAACATAAAGGAACTCGAAAATCACTTATGATTTATATGAATTTACGTAGGGTCAACAAGACACATACCAAACTCTAATAGAGTATGACGAGGTATAACAATAGGATAACCTAGTGTGCCATCTCAAAATTAACTGCCATTGGGAAATAACTCAAACCCACCAATTTAGGTGGAGAAATTTCTTGTACCTGCGTACACACTTTCCACATTAAAAGTACCTATTACATGTATATAATAGTTGAAGCGCAAGATAACATCTCAATGGGTACAACATCATACATCAAATAATTAAGACCTGCATAATGTCATATCACTATCATATATAAATCACAATCCAAACATAATCATCTAGTCCAATTCTCAATATAACATCTTAGGGAAAGGAATAGGTAGGCTTTACACTTGAGGTGGCACATCTTTATGTGCTCTTAGATCATTGAAGTGATTCCTTATGCATTATTACTAATGTCCCTCCACCTCCTTCCTATAATTGAGGTCATTTTCTCCTCATAGGTGTTGTGGTGAATAAGACACATTCTCATGCTTCCCAACCTCTTACATGAAGAGCTAATGACTAGCCTCAAAGAGGATAGTCCCAACCCATCCACTACCACTCTACTTCTCCCCAAGCTGCTAGCTATGTGTTTGGTGGTTGACTAGATGCTAGCAATTTTCCTCGCCTTGCTCTTGCTAAATCACATGTTCATGACACTCAGCATCCTAATGAATAGAAAAAACATGATGATGATGGTTGATAGGCTCGTGTTGACACTTTGGATCCCACTAATGTATAGGGTAAATCAAATGATACAGACCTTCATCCTCCTACTAGTGCATTAGCTCTTGTCACATAATGACTTATTTTTATGTTTTGTTCCAAGATTTTCCCTATTTGAACTTTAATGTGTGACTTCTTCAACCCACCTTTTTGTGTAAATATGTGTAATATTATTCTATAAATAGTTATAAAGATATCTATTCATTAAAAAATGTCTATCTTTGAGATTTATAATATGTTTAGATAGTTAATTTTAATAGTTATTTCATATTTCATTTATTATACTTAGGATTTATATGAAATAATTTCTACTACAATGGATAATTTTTAAAATAAAAAAGTACAAATGTATTCTATACATTATAGTATATATCTTTAAAAAGATGATTTTATGGAGTTTTCTATTATGTCTTACTTAAAAAAAAAGGCCATTTATATTTCAATGTTAAACTAAAAAAATTATAAAATAGTTTATGTATTAAAATTTTGATTTCAAAATTCAATGTAAGCACTTCAACATGTCTTTTAAAAATATTTTAAAAATAATTTTTATTTTATTTTTTAGAATAACTAATTTTAACCATTTTCACCTAAAAAATAATCTAAATAAAAAATCAATTGATAATTGAGTAAATATATTAGAGATTTTACAATTTTCTCTTACACTATGATAACACAAGTCCCCTATGTTATCATTCCAAATTTAATTGTCCCTGTTTACAAAGATTTTCATTGCTACTTAAAAGCTTCACTTTTGTCCTCTCATTTACTTGCATAGTTTTTAATTAATATAAAGAATGTTTGAAGTATATTTTTCTTACCTAAACCTCTTATTTAATGATTATCTGTTTTATTGTCCCTTTTGGTGTGTGTCGTGGTGTGTTAAGTTGTGACATTTTTAGATCAGCCACTAAGATTCAAAGATTCAAATTCCTCTTGGGCAATTATTCTACTTAAACATCAGTTGGTTCAATGATCAAACAGTCAATAATAACTTACACATCATCCACACCAATAAGTGGTATATACTGGCCAATGGCCAAATTTAACTTTTGATGTTGAACTGGGTGATGTTTAAGAACAGCCTTGAGCCATTGTACTCATAAGTATAAAACTTTTATTGGACTGTTGAACTTGCAGACGTCGAATGCATGATGGAATTGGACTGCATTGATGTTTGGAAAATGAAACCCTCCATTTGTAATCTCACTGACTGGTGTGCTGACCAACAAATAAAAAGTTTCAAGTCCACTAAATAAATTCTTGAAAGAAGGTAAAATGAATCAGATGCTGCCATAAAAGCTAAAATTGAAGTAGTGTCACGAGATCTGTATAAAAAACAAATTATAAAAGTTACATTTGGGAAAGATTGGATTCATACCAATAAGAGAATCTTTCAAAATCTAGTGAAAATGGGCAAAACGTCATTCTTTCGAATCAAAGTTGCAGTCTCTAAAATTGTCAAAACATGTTTAACCTCCCAACGAGATTAATCGTGTTGCAAAAAAGAAAAACAAGGGTAAAATAAATCAAACCTAGTAGTTGGTTGTGCTGACGAAAAAGTAAAGAGGGAACAAAGTTCAGTAAAAAAAATCGTGTTTCCCATGTTAAGGGTGCTGAGAATTCCGAGCAAGAAAAAAAAATACAAACTCAAATTCAAATTAACAGAAGTTGCACAGAAAAACAAATATACATAACAACGTATTTACATCGTTCACCTTTAAATGATACATCCACAGTAAAGCAGGACAAACTCTGTTTTATTAATTTTTGCACCAGCTTACAAAGTTACATGCTTATTGCATAATCCTCAAGTTTATCAAGTCTCCAAAATATGCAACAGGATAATCTAGCAAGTGGTGAAATCCTTCACTATGGAGATTTACAGGCTTGAATCCTGGTTTATCCATACTGAGTTCTCGATATCCTACAGCAAAAATGATTGGCATTTGTTTCTACTTATTATATCCTACCCCAACATATTATACTTGATACATTGGACTCCAATAAGCTGCTAAAATCTCAAATTATGTTAAGGCATCTCTGATTTTGAACTTTACAAACAACTAAGTAATCATAATTTCTTTCCCACCTTTTAGTTTAGGTTTTTAAATAACCAGATTCCTAAGGCATTCAATGTCAAGCTTACAAATCATCTGCTAGAATGGACTTCCAACTAGATTTTTAGACTTAGCAGCCCTTCAGCATCTTTCAGTTGATTATGAATTCCTTTGAAAGTTTGATTAAGCATGTATTCAGAGTTAACATTCCTAATCCCAAAGCTCAGCAGGTTTAGTTAACTCTGGCATGGGACCTTGACACCTCTAGCTAATAAAGAAAAAACGGTCCATGGAATATTTGGGTTTCGCTTAACTCAACGATTTAAGAGTCACACATGACACGTTTCTACTTTTATATGCCCATTTTGGCTGTGACTTGTGTTTAGTTTTCTCAAGGATAGTATTAGGTTAAAATACTCTCCGTGTATCTTATAACAGGTTCCATTTTCCTTTCTCTAGTTTGTTCTTAAAACCTAATAAAAACATTGGCAATGTTGGGAACTTTAACTCTTTGTCTGTGGTTCTATAGCCACACAAGCAGAATTCCACAAAACCAAGTATGAACAGTGTTTTATCCATGTCCGACATAGAAAGTAATCTTTACAAATACATGAATTTTAAAATATTTTGAGGTCTTTTGAATTATAAATAATTAAAATGATCTAGCAATACAAAACAATTTTCAGCATGGATTCACATAAGCTGCTTAATAAAATAATCTATGCTAAAATGCTTAGCAAAGGCTCCTGAAACATAAAAAAGTTTAATATTGTATAGCAACAATACCAGATGAATGCATGTCCATATTAATCCATGTTAAATAGAAGATTATGGCCTCGACAATGCTCAAGGGGCCCCAGCTTGTACATTTCCTTGGAAAAAATAATAAAAGAACACTGAAGAAAAAACTATAATTCATCATATCACTTCTCTACTTTTAAGGAAAGCCTTGCACAAGCCTGTAAGGGCTTCTTCGTCAGGTTGACCATCTTTGAAACTCAATTCTCCTTCCTTGTAAAGCTCCTCCTGTATAATAAGTAAAATGTCAATCCCGACTTGATATTAGAACTTAGCATATAAACAACAAAATTATAGTTCCTCTTAACACGCATTTATGTTGAGCTACTTATCCATCACAACTCTTGCATTCCAATACAAAATGCTCACTTTTGAAAGACTAGAACTTCAAATGGAACATCTGACATGATATGATCGCTAATAACAATGTTCATAAATTCTTTTATGATAATTTTTTAATATACTTACAGTACAATTTTTCAACAATTTTAAAATGTATAATTGGATCTACTTTTACAGTTGACAGTCATCTATTTTTGGCCTTTTTAATAACAATTTTACAATGGATACTTGGATCTACTTTCAAATTCTTTTATTATCAACAGCATTTAGAAGTACAAACAAAAGTATTCTAGTTACAAGCCTATAGCCGCCTTCTTTCTATAATGATCTTCCCACCACAATTCTCCAAACACTAAAACTTCTATGGATGGTAGTTTAACTGTTGTTCATGGAAGTTCAATTGTCATCATAAATGGTCAATCACATTCTGCCATGTTCCAACATGTAGCCAACGTTTCCAAGTATCTACATGTTTTTCTCTATTTTCTTTCCTATTGAGGGTTCCTGTTCTTATGGGAATTACAAATTGAACTCTATGTCAGTGGTTCCTGCCTTCTTGGAAACTTAGTATTTTCTCCTTGATTGAGATTCCAACCCCATCCGACACCAAGCTTTTTATTGAAGATTCCTACCTTCTTAGGAACTCTTGAATTTTTTGTATTTTCACAATTCTTGTTGGGGTTCCAACCTTATTACGAACCAAGAATTGTTGGAGGCTCCTACCTCCTTTAGGAACTCTTGAATGTCTGTTCATTGTAGCTTTTTGTTGTGGGTTCTAACTTCATCAGGAACCAAACACTTTATTAGAAGCTCCTACCTCCTTAGGAACACTCAAAACTCAAGATTACTCTTACAAAACATTAGGTCTTCAGATATGTCAGCAATGCAACTAGGAAATGGAACTATTGGGAGTTCCAATGGTCCCCGAAATTTCTATGAATTACAACTTGTGAAGCTTCGTAGAAAATCAAATTCTTTATTAGCAATCCCAGCAAAAACTGTAACTGCTGACAATTCTAATGGCTCCTAGAACTTCTGTGAGCTCTGACTTATGAAGCTTTGCAGAAAACTTAAGTCTTAGAGACTTGTTGGTGATCACGTCAAGAACTAGAACTTTTAGTGGTTGTGATGGTTCCGAAACTCCTAAAATCTCTGATTTGTTTTAGATTTAGGTCAAACCTATGATTTGTCCTAACTTAGCCAAACTTACTCCAAATCTCACCGAATTTGAATCCTAGGTACCATTGAGCTCTTTAACAAGATGAAGTCCTTACTTGACCAAAAATTAAACTTGAGAATGTCTCCCTAAACAAATCAAAAACCAATTGTTGTAAAACCAAAAATAAGGCAAAGATTGAAAATAAAGTGAGAAAATATTTTTGGGCAATGCAACAAGCTCGTGAGCCCGGATGCTCTTGCATCGAAGTTTGAGTTTCCAAAGATGTTAGAATGGACCAAAGAAAGGGACATTACAAATTCTCCCTCCCAAAAATTTCTTGACCTTGAGCGATACCAACTCAATCTTCCAACTCCTTCCAATTGAACCCTTCTACAAATACCGAATCCCAAATGATTGTTTCATCAATGAAAACATCCCAAAGAGATCTTTACTTGAAAGTAACTTTAAAGTAGAATTCTTCTCAATCCCAAATAAAGAAAGAAAATTGGCGTGACCAACTATTTAAATTTTCAATTTTATTGAAGAGACTGTTTAATGTACTAGATGAGATCACCATCATGCTCACATTGTGCTTTTCTAATAATACTGGAAGTCAAAAATATTCTACCCTCATTAATGCTACTAAGCAATGCTCTCCTTAAAGTGCCAAGCTTCCATCATCTTGGGGGTCTCTATCTCAAGACATCCTCAAGAAGTGAAGCATCAAGTGAACTCCCCTTCACACGCTATTTGCATAAATGCCAAAATACATTCGACTTCTCCTTCCACAAATGTAGAGTTCCCTACATCCAATCACCGAGAGATTTCTCCAACCTCCTACATGACTATGGCCAAAGGCTATATATCCTATAAATATCTCTGAATCCTGCCAAGCTGGTCCTCCTCATCAGGCTTAGCAATTTCTATAATTACTCCTAAGTCACTTGAATCCTCTTCTTGATCCTCATCAGGTGGATCATCCCTAGGTAACTCTTATGAAGCCAAAGGTGGATGTGGTGCAATCTCCTAAACATTCTCCACACTTGGTGGAGTTGCTTGTGTAGGACCACGTTGGGGATTGTCAACAACCATGACCAATTTTGTTTCTTGCTACTCAAGTCTATCAACCATGAGCCCTAGAGAACTTGGTGAGGGAAAAATGTAACCTCTACCAAAATCCCAAGTAGGTGCAACCAATGATCAATCTATTTCGCTTCCTTAGCCAAAGTTGTGTTTGCAAGCAAAGTGGTGTCCCCAAGCAAAGTGCCTTCAACTAATAAAATGGGCTTTGCTAATAGTGTGGCCTCGATGGGTGACGCGGATTCCACTGGCGATGTGGGCGATGTGGCTAGCAATGTGACTAGCAATGTAACTTGCAGTGTGGCTAGTAGTGTGGTTGGTAGTGTGGCTAGCAATGTGGTTGGCAATGTCGTTGTGGTATTTCTAACAAGGATAGCCTCTTCTATCTCAATCTCCAACAAAGATTGTGCATTGGCAGCAAATGGCACCCCATCTATTGGTGTAGTGGCTAATGTGGACAAAGACAATTCTATAGGCTCATAGTTGTCCTCTATGTTGTCTCCACTATTGCCTAACACATCTCGCTACTTTCTTTTCTTCTTGGCCGATTGTACTTCTTCCCTAGCTGGTGCATGTATATCCAAGGTAGTCTAGTAAAATATTGTCAGCCAAGAGGGATCAAGATGAGATACAAGCTAAAAATTGCCCCATTCATTAAGGAACCTGGGTATAAAGAGTATCCAGGATGAAAGCTATGGCATGCTTTGTCATGTAAAATGCCTTGTGTTTCTATGAAAGGAATTCCCTGATTCTCTTAGACAACATACACCCATGCTTAAGTCAATCATGTAGTATATCATCCATATCACCACATCTAACGCTTAGTTGACTCTTGTTAGTCAACATTTCACCAATTCCAGTATGCACCTCCACTTGACAGTAGTTGAGAATTTTTTTTGCAATCCCCTATTTTTGACATTCTGTATGTTGTCCTTTTCTTGTTATGTTAAGTTTGGCTGGCATATTATGCGAAAGGAAGCATCTTTATGTTGTGGATTTATCTTTCCTATGGGCTTGCACATAGCTACGCCTATAGTACGCCAAATACCCTCGTAAAATCAACTGGCCAAAATGAAATGGTAACTTGGAAAACTTTGTAATCAATTACTGATTTATGAGACTGCCTTCTATAAATCGCCACCATTGTCTTCAGATATGGTTCAAACTCATGAGCATTGAAAACTAGGAGTTGCACAACTTCATCTACATATGCATGTTGTAGTACCACCTTCAACACATGGTCATCCCAATTGTTTTGCTACCACATTTGACACTCACTGCTAGTGAGACTCACCCAAGTCATTGAATCAACTCTAGTCTAGTAACCAAATCAACTTTTTAACTTCGCCATTTTGATAATTTTTTGCTTTTTCTTTTCTCTTTCTTCCCCATTTTCTCTTTTTCTCTTCTGATTTTATTTATATTTTTCTTTTATTTCTTTGTTGTGTTGCCACATACATAAGTCATAAGGTCTCCTATAACATTCATTTTCACAACAGGTACCCATATATTCTAAATCAAAAAATGTATCAAAATGGGGAATGATGTCATACCTTTTTCTAATTTTTGTTGATCATCAATAAACCTTCCCCCACACCACTAGCATCACTTCACCGTCTCCCCATGTATTGTCAAGTTGCTTACTAGGTTATTTACCACTTGCCACAATTTGTTTGTGTAGGGTAATGGAGGTGGCAGCATCTCATGTTTCTTTGCATGTTCAATCACAGCCTCATTGTATCCTAACCTCTTTGCCACCATATAGAATTCCTCCATTAATTTAGGTCACAACTTTGGGCCTTCTCCATCCTCATCTAAAGACTTGGGCCATACTACTTGCTTCACACTTTCTTCTTCTAATGTGTCTTCATCCAATTCATGGCTTATGTTACCATTTTTGCCAAAATAGGGAGCATGCATTATCCAAGAGCCTTCATAAAGCCTCATCTGTGTAATCAATGGCCCAAAAAGATGTAGTTAAATGTGGGCCTACCCTTGGTATAGCAATTCATTCAATCTCCTTAGTGATAGGCTGCTCTTCCATTATTGCTCTAGAATGGTTGATAGGTTCCTCTATATAAGTTGGTCCAATCCACCATGTTCGTTGCGACTAGAGTCTCAATTCTCTCCTTATATGGCTTTAGTTTTGACCTGTTAATAGTATCTATTATTGAAGGGCTATCTAAATTCTATAACTTGATAGCCCCATTATCACAAACTTCTTGAATTTCAAAGGGACCAAGCCATCTCACTTTGAATTTTCTTGGTTTAATTTCATTATGGCTGTCGTATTTTAGAACTGACTATCCAAATTGGAAGTTCATCTTTGAAGATGATTTTCATGCCAATAATTCCTTCGTTTTTGCATCGATTTGGTTGCGCACTAGGCAAGCACCCTTTGTTCGTCAAGTTTATTCAACCGGAAGAGTCGTTCCTTTAAACAGTTTGCATCACCCAGTCGATTCTCCATGGAAATCCTTAAACTTAGTACCATTATTCTAAGAGGACCACTACTACCTAATCATACATCAATTGAAATGGTGTGTCTTGTTGTCACCTTGTAAGTTGTTCAGTATGCCCACAGTATGATTGGCAGCTTCTCTTCCTACTCTACTTCTTCGATGGCATACCACTTGTGAATGAGTGAGACAAGAACTTTGTTTGTGGACTGTCTGTCCATTTTTCCTCGGGTAGTACGGACTTGATAGGTTATTAAAAATATAGAACTTTGTTATCATTCGACATATGACGTGGTTCATGAAGTCTCCTCCCCATTCGCTAGTAATTTGTATGGGGATGCTACACCTAGTGACAATTTGCTCATAGATGAACCTCATTGTATTGACCATCATGTTGTCTGGAAGTGCTCTAGCCTCTACCCATTTAGTCAAGTACTTTATGGCTACGACAATGTATCTACATCAGTGTAGTTAGCTCACTTTGAGCGGACCAATGAAATACAATCCCCACCTCTCAAAGAGTTCATGTGTTTATCATGGGAACAATGGCATATAGTCTATTTTTAGTGTTTTGCCAGCTCTCTAACATGTATCACATCCCACCACGCACTCTTAGGCATTCGTGTGCACTATCAATCATCACAAACCTGCCAGTAGAATTTTTTGGGCTGTGGCATTCAATCCCATATGTCCTCCAACAAGCCCTTCATGTGCTTCCTTAAGTACTCTAGGTATCTCTTCCTACATGACACATCGCCTTAGGACATGGTCAAACCCCATTTTATATAATAACCTATTAATGAGCTAGAAGGTTTTACTTTCCAAAACTAGCTTCCTGCTCTCTCTTGGTGCATCTCTTTCAAAAAGGTGGATTTAGATAGATATTCTCCAACATTCTTGTACCACAGAGGTAGCATCTGGGAAATCTCCATTCACTCCCTAAGGTAGTTCACCTAACTTGATCCTTGATAGTTGGTTGGCTATGACATGGATTTTCTTGGGCCAGACAATAATGGTAAATGTAAATTCTTGCAATAATAAAAGCTACCTACTTGCCCAACCTTGGATGATTGGCTTGTTCACCAAGTACATGAGGGCTTGTTGATTAATGTGGAAGGTGAATGGAGTTTCCAACAAGTAGTGCCTAAACTAATGCACTAAATATACCATCCCCAATACTTCCCTCTTCATGTTATTGTAATTCTTTTTCGCCTTCGACAACAACTAATTGTCGAAGAAGATTGGATGGTCCAATCCTTGGGGTCCACCGATTTGAGTGTTGCATAGTTCAATGCATCGACAAGTACATGGAACTTCTTGCTCCAATTTGGATATGCAAGAATTGAACTTATTAATCGTACCTTCAGTTCATCGAAGTCCTTCTCCTAGTCCTTAGCCGATATGAATGGTTGGCCCTTCATTGTCAGTATGTCTAGAAGGTAAGATATTTAAGCAAAATTTATGATATCATAAATTTCTAAAATAGCCAACACAATCCAAGAATGATTTTACTCCTATAGTGTTTTGAGGTGCTTCCATTTGTATGATCACTCTTGTTTTATTAGGGTCGGTCTTTACTCTGGATTTACAGACTATGTGGCCCAATAGTTTGCCCTCTGGTGCCATGAATTGCCACTTCTTTGCATTTGATGCCAATCGTATAACTTTGCACCATTCCATTCATTCCCCGAGAACTTTCAATTGGATGTCTTGATCACTGTAGATCGACCAATCATCTAGGAACAACTGACATTTTATCAAAGATGTGCAAGATGATCCTTTGAAAAGTTGAGAAAGCATTGCACAAACTAAACAGCATCTAGTTGTATGCATGCACCCTATCTTCAACCACAAACGTGGTCTTCATCTTGTCCTCCTCGACTATGCCTATTTAGTTGTGCTCGAAGAATCCCTCCATGAATGAAAGGATGTCGTGACCCATGACCTATTCAAGAATTGAGTCATTGAAGGAAATTGGGAATGGGTCTTTAATGGTTACTACATTCAAACTTCTAAATTCCACACATATTCATATTTGTTCGGATTCCTCCCTCAAGGAGACGACTATCGGGGAGACCCGCTTGTAAGTCTCAACCTTCAAAATTATGCCAAATTCCAACATTTTTTCTATCTCCTCCTGAAATTTGGCAATATAATTCTTATTCATCCTGTAAGGTTTCTTCTGCACAAGTTGCGTTCCTAGTACCAAAGGATCCTATGTACACAGTTCTTGCGGTTTTCCCTTGAGGTCCTTATTCATCTAAGAAAAAGTGTCCTTGTATTCCATGAAGATTTTGAACATTTCTATCTTTAACACTAGATCCCAATCATCTTCGACTGTAATTGTCTGTGGATTACCCCCATCTACCAAGCTCACTTTCTTCATTCTTAGCTCCTCATACTTGATCAATTTGTCCTACTCAAAGCTATGGGTTGGCATGTCACCCAACCAAGATACTCCCTCATTGTATTCTTTGTACTCCAGAGGAAATTTCGACTTCTTGTGGCTTTATCATATTCTTCTTCAATCTCTCAGATCTGAAATATGTTGCAATCGGGCTGGAACACTTCGTAGTCTTCCATTACCAATGAAAACTCCATTGAGCGAGCTTGTTTTTTCCTCGAAGCAATGCTAAAGGTCAAGAACTCCTCCATCATTCGATTCCATGAATCTTCTTTCTTCTTTTCTTGATTATCCTCCTTTTGACTTCAAATCAAAAGATGCCATCTCTTTGCTCACCACCTAATTCCTCAATTCAATAACATACTTCCTCCCAGTTTTTTCTATGGAGAGTGTTCCATTTCCAATTACGCTCCACATTAGCTGCAATAATCCATCCTCTCCTCAACGGTGAATTGTACGCTTTCTTCTACAATGGAATGACCGCAAAGTCCAAGAGGAATTGTTGGGTCCCAATTGTCACCTTTTGCACCATTGGCATACCTAATGGCTTCATTCCATGCTATTCGATGCCTACTAGCTGGAATGTTAGTGGCCAAAGGGTTAGCTTCTTGAGGAATTTCCATGTCTCTTCAAGCAGTACATTCACTATCAATCCTCCACCGACAATGGTGTTCATCAGACTCTTTCGCATGATTTGCATTTGAATGACAGATAGCTTTTTCCCTATGTTCACCATTAGCAGTGTTGTGATGTTTTCACACATCCGCCCATTGCAAATGGGGACCCCCACTTTTTGCTTGTAGATTAGTTGTCTTAGTTTAGTCGTCTGGCTTGGCAATAGTTTCTTTAGCTGTTAACCTCTTTCTTGAGAAGGGATGTAGTGCAACTTCTAGTTCAGGTCGAGATATGGGTCTTAGGTGTGATAGGTAGTTAAGTGAACAGGTGAACTTCCTCGATAGAGCATAGAAGTGATGAACAATCAATTGAAGTGAAGTGATGATGAAGATGCCTTGATGAAAGAGGATAGAGATATTTTTAAATAAATTGAACAAGAATCAACATGATAGTACGGGCTAATTGATAGGCTTGGTTCAGGTTAGTAAATCTAGCCAAAGTGGCAAGACATTCGTCATGCCTCCAAATCCACGACCTTCCTAGGCAAGACATTCCTTATGCACCCAAATCCACACCCAGGTAGGAAGTAATCATTTTGTCCTTATGATCCAAGACATGGGAAAGGAAGGAGCAATATTGATATTTGATCAAGCAAGTGAAGAAGTTAATGAAGGGTAGAGGTGGTTGAAGCAAGCATGACTTGGAAGAGTCCTAGTGAAGGACATTCCTCACTGCCTCAAAAGCCTGACCTAATCTTGAAGACATTTTTCACTACCTCAAAAGCCCGACCTGATCTTGAGGACATTCCTCACTGCCTCAAAAATCCAGCATGTTCCTCATCATCCTAAATACCTGACATAGCAAGGTGACTTGAAATTTTTTGAGAACAAAAGTGTGATTGCCTTGGTGAATCAAAATGAAGTGTTTTGAGGAAAGTTGAATGAGGAACTCAGACAATTGAAGGAGAGAAACAGTGAAAGAAGCACATGCCTTGGTCACAATAATGTTCCTTACACTCCAAAAACCCCGACCATTCCTTAGGAACATTCGTCACTCATCCTTACCCATGGCACATGCCTGACCTCCCTAAATCCCCGACCACATGCTCCACACCTTCAAATCCATGGCAGTACAAATGGAAAATCAGACCTGATCTGAATGATAGCAGACAGACTTGAAGTGAGCAAACTCAGACCTCAATGGTTGACCAATCAGACCTTAAAAGTTGCATATCAGACCTGCATCAAATAAAACTCAGAAGTTAGACCTTACCTTAAAATATCATTTAAACCAACCTGAAAATCAAAATCAGAGCATAGAGGTGAAAGGAGTTGTAAAATTAGTATATATCATATATGTTTGATAATGTCTTGTTTGTCTTGCAGGTATGATTAAGGAAAAGGATGAAGGTGCAGGCCATAGACAGTATCAAGGAGTTTACCATTGCAAAGGAGGCTTGTGGATTGATGAATGAGTGAAGGGGAAGGATATCCCACTGATTGCAAGTGAATTAAGGATCAAGCTCAAAGGCATTCAATCAAGATGGTCAAGACACGAAGATCAAATGCAATGAACATGAGGGAGGGAACCTCACCAGGAATGGAAGGTGGATGAAGGTGCAAATTGCTAGCATCATTGAGGAATTCATCAACAGATGAAGCTGGTATCACGATCATCTAGCTAAGCAGGGAGGCAGATTGTTATACATGAGGAACAACCCAACATTCATCAACATTGCAAAGGAAGCGTAAGGATTCATTGTCACTAAGTTTAGATCAATGTCATGAAAGAGCAAGAAAGTGTAGAGATCAAGGAAGGAATTTTACAAATATCTTGAATCTAATCTGGAAATCCAAAAATCATTGCCAGCATAACAAGAGAGTAATCAAAGACAAAGGCTTCAAGTGAAGGTGGGTCAAAAAGGATGATGCAATTTGGGAATATCCCCCAGCATCATCTCATTCCCTCCATCATCATTGCAGACGCTTGGAAATGTTGAGTATCAAGAGATATGCCTCAATTACCTACACTTGTGATGAGTTACAAGAAGAATAAGATGAGGTGGCGCCCAGTCATCTTCAAGCCAATCAAGTCATTCCAAGTCAAGGCGTCCAAACTCGATGCACTTGACTCATCCAACGAGGAGGATAACTACCACATGTGGGCACAAACTTTGATGTACCTAACCTCATCATTCATTAATCAATGATTTAAATAAGTAAATGTGTCCTATTTATTCTAATTTATCATTGGTCAAGCATTAAATGCTATGTAATGGGCATAACAAACCCTAATTAGGGTTTCTATCTTTCTATCTTGGCCATTGATGTGGATTTAATCTTGGCCATTCAATTATATTGAGAGCACTATATAACGCTGCACTTCCTCATTTGTAAAGGTTAATAGTTCAATAGTAGAAGCAAGTAGTTAGAAGTTAGCAGTAGAGTAGGAGGAGAAGGCAGAATTGTTGCCAAGCTTGTAAACAAACATCCTTTTCATTGAAAATATGTTGGAATGTGTTGTTTCTTCTACATATTGCATGGTTTACTGTTGTATCTTCATGTTAGATGAAGTTCATCAATTGCGGTGGAAAAAAGTGTGGATGTTGATAATTCCTTGTTCATGCTATTTGTAGTTGGATGATTTTCAATTGTAGTGCATAGTTAGCCTAAACATTAAAATGTGCTAAGTTCAATTATGGATGCATTTGTTCAAGTTGCACCAATGTATTGGATATTTGAGTGACCGAGTCATGATATGAAAACCTTTCATTTCCTTGGAAGATCACATCGGTTTTGTGAAGTTGTCGGTAGCATGGTGAAGCAAAGCTCGTTTGAAGGAATGTGTCCATCCAAGCATGATCCATTACTATCATTGATCTTAGGAGTAGATTAGATCTTTCTAAACCCTTCATCTCTTTTATCCTTTCTTTTTTCAAAGTCAAGTAAATTTTCACATTCCAGCAACATTCAAACATTCAAGTTCAACGTAAGTCCCCCTTGTGATTCCAGCAAATCACATCACAAACATTGAGTATATCCAAATATAAAGTCAAGACCTGACTATCGGAACCTTGGAGTCGTCTCGTTTGATCACATTGTTTAGCATCTGAGAGGTCTTTGTTCAAGAGAAGAAAAGATACCTTGGTATTTTATTGTTTGGTCACATTGTTTAGCATCTGAGAGGTCTTTGTTCAAGAGAAGAAAAGATACCTTGGTATTTTATTGTGTATGAAGTGCATAAAAAACATATCAACAAGCAAACATCAGGTCAAAGACTTGTTTTCCCTCAGGTGGCAGCTCTATTATCATCTTTACTTGTGTCTTCCTGTCGCTGACTTTGGTCATCATGGACCAAGTTGCTGATTACCACTCTTAGTAGTGGCATGGAATGAAGAAGATTTATCACCTTGATTGGTATGCTTTTTGTAGCACCTGCCATTATTATGTTCTTCTGTGACTCGGACCACAATGAGGTACTTGTCATTGCTTTAGAGGTTCTCTCTTTTTCCATTGCTTGTTCTACTTCTGCTTTGGCTTCTCAAAGTCATTCCTTCTCTAAACAAGGTTCTAGCCTTCTAGGTATACTTCCTTCTTTGTTAGTGCTTTGATGATTGCTAGAACTCCCTCGTCATGATCCTCCATGTCCAACATGCTAATACGTTTTTCTTGTGACAGTCAATGTCTTTATGGTCACCCAATCCACACCATTTGCACAACATTCCTCCTTTATTTTTGCTTTGACAATCCCTAGTGAAGTGACGTCATTAGCTACATTTTTGGCACTAGATCATCAGTCTTCCCTTGGTGTCATACTAAAGTCTGCTTCTTGGCCCACTATTGTTGAGTCAATTGTTATTTCCCTATCTATTATAGTATTTGCCAAGAGATGCATTAGTATTATTGTTTTGTAGTATTGGAGGTGTGGTTGGTGGGATTGATTGTTCCCCTTGAGTGGAGCACTTGTGTGCTTCTTGCCTTCAAATTATATGGGCATTCCTTGATGAAATGTCCCATCACTAGTCAAATGTTACAAAAGATATTTTTGAGTATTTTACATTGGTGTAACCTACAACCTTGCACTTACTAAACCAAAATTTATTAGTTTCTTTTGAAATCTCTTTCTCGGCTTTGAGCTCTTTTATCACTCTCACATGTCTCACTGTAGAACTTGAACTATCTTTGATTCTTTGTCGCTACTGTCTTTTGTGCGCTCATCGTCATCTGCCTTCTTCTTCCCTTGGGAGGATGTCTTGTTCTCACTCTCAATGTCCATTTCCTGATTGTAGGCATCAGCATATGAGGACGGAGGCACCACTTTCGTCTTTTTATGCTAAGAGGGGATCAATCCCTCAATGAACCATCGTTTCTTTAGTCCATTGGCCAAATAGTTCTCGAACTTCAACAATTCTTTGAGCCTGCAATTATAAGCTTGTACGTTCTCCTGCTTTCCTTGATTGGTGTTGTAGATCTCTGCAATGATCTCATTGTCATCTTGCAGTAATTTGAACTCTACTTGGAGCACTTCCTTCAATGCATCCCATGAGGTTGTTGGCTATGCTTCAAGTTTCATGAACTAATCTATGGCTATACCTTGTAGCATTGCTAGAAATGCTCTTAGCCAATAATCTTTGTCCTCCTGGCCACTGGCTATCCATACTATCTCACATGTATTACAATGTCTCACAAGATTTCTCGAACCCATTCCCCATGAACTTCAAGAGTTATTGTCTTTCAACATTTAACCTCACTAGGGTAGTCAACATTTTCCTAGCCTAAAATTGTCCTTGTGCCTTGGACTTGGTTGGATTGTTTTGACCTCTACATTTTAGTGCCTTCCTCGCACTCTTGGTCACATATGATTCCTCTACACGTCCTCCTTTAGCATCCATTGCAGTCTAGCTATCTTCAAACTCATTCCTGCACTCCCTTTGTCCAAGGTCTTTAACTCAATTCCTCCCATTCTCACTTCCTCTTAAATGAATAGCTCCTAGATGTGGCATATGTTATTCTTCAACGTTTTGGTTAATTCATTTTTGGGGTTTCTTTCTTCCTCCTCTTCATCTAACGTTGATTGTAAACACGTATTGCTTGCTTCATCAGCGAGTTCTTGATATACATTGTTAGAGAGTGGCAGGTGTCTAGCTATCTCCTCCCACTCTAGCTTCGTATGTTCATCAATGAAAGTCTTCCTTTGTTTTTTCCTATGACTTCAGCTGAAGCTTCAGCTTTTCCTTCTTGGCGGCCTTGGGCTTTTTGTTAGGAATCCTTTAGTTTCTTCAACAATTCTTCTCGGTCACCTTCGTAATTCTCCTTGTTTCTTAGCCAGAGGGATCTTCTCACCAATTCTTTTATCACTTCGTGATCGCTTGGAATATGTGTCCTATCTTTGCTAGGTTGGACAAGCATTAATTCCTCAGAATACATATCCTGTTGGTGTCAAGTTTCTCCTCTTCTCATTGGTTCCTCTCTTCATACCGTTGTAGTATTTTTTGCCTTCACTACTCCTAATCCTTTTTGGCTAGAAGGTCTTGTAGGAAGATAAAATGGCATGCAATAAACCTTGGCAATCTATGCAATTGAAAATCAACCTCTTCGTTGACTGTTAGATTGTCCCAAATGGCATCCCGAGGAACCTCTCTACTGAGAGCTTCCCTCCAAACATGTTCCTTTAACGAGATGTCCCACAACTTCACCAAGCCCTATGTAAGTTGGTCTTCTTGTTCCTCATTGGCTTGTACAAGTTCATCTACAAGCTATCCCATTACATCGCCATGATTCGTGTCTATGAGTTATTCTTTGCTAGAGTTTGAATCGACAATGGCACCAAATGTTTACTCAAGTATTCTACTTCAATGGTTCAATGAGAGTAAATGGAAATAATTGAATAAAAGAATATAACAATAAAAATTACTTGGAACAAATTTCTAGCAAGATGTCTTTTTTATTACTCATTCTTAGATGTGCAATAGATACAAGAACTTCATGTATGTAGTCCCCAACTACAAGTACAATAAGAAATATGTTCGCGGTAAATTGCCCACATATGAATAATAATTTGTTATGTTTAGTTAATAAATGGCAATGTAATGTTTCTGTAGGGGTTAGTTGGTAGTTGTCGAAAGTTGGTATCTCGGTCGAAAGTTGGTATCTCGGCCAACCGTAGGTATATATATATATATATATATATATATATATATATATGTCATTGTATCGGGAACGGGATCACTGTTGTATCCATTTACATGTTGGAACAAAAATTATATCTTTCTGCCATAATTGTCTCTATGAATTATATATATTGTTACTGTTGTTAATGTTCATGTACCTATTCCTTTTTGTTTACTTTTGGTAGTCTGAGAACCCACACCGTAGGGAGTAAACATTTTGGCGCCATTGCCAATACAAACTCAGAGATCAATATGGCGGCAGGCGATAGGCACGTATAATGGGCTGACCATTCCAACAACAATTACTAGTAATTGAAAGTGACACCCAAGAAGAAGTGACATAGGTGGAAGTACAGGAAGATCAATTGATGAAAGACTTGGTAGAATTGTGGGGGGTTTCGGTCACCCAGTACATGCGGAGGAAAGCTCGGGAGAGAGGTCCATGAAGGCACGGTGCGTGACGAACTCACAATGAACATTACCATCTTCGATCTTCTCGGAAGTCTTCCAAGGCTGTTGGCACAGAATTTGATCGAACTGCAAGACCAACGGGAGGAAAGCAATCGTGAACGACGTCAACAGCAAATATTGCAACAATACGAAGAACCAAACCGTAGGGAAAAAGAGGAGAGGGATACGAGTAGACAATGTACCCCTGGCAATTAATGCCCCTACAACCGAACAAAGACTAACAACGTACTAGAAAAACCCGAGAGGTAAGGAGGGATTAGCACATAGATCTCTCTGTCTGAGGGAACAAAGTGAGCAGAGACGGCGGTTACAAGAACTTGTTGAAGGCTCGGAGAGTCCGGAAAGAAGAAGCAGGAGTCGGAGTGTGAGTCGAAGCCATAGCCAGAAGTGGTAGAGACCGTGTATGTCAAACCAATTGGTAGAGGTTGCCAAGAACCTACCACTTCCAAACGTAGCGGAGGAAGATCTCGCCAACTAGGGCGCACACTTGACATCGAGTGAAGAGTTTGGAATTGAGTCTGAGAGCAGTCTATCTGTACAGTAGTACATGATGAAGGAGAAGAGTAGAACCTCTAGACTGAGGTTGTCGAAATTTTGGAAATCAATCTATAGAGAATTGAAAATTTATCCCTCACAGAAGAACCATCAAGAATAGGGGGCTTGAGCCAAAGACACCAGGGAGAAGGGAGTCCAGAAACGAGGAAAGTAACCAAGGTGCGGAGGACGTAGACGGTGGACACATGGAGGGCTTGCACGTGGCCGACAATGCAAGTGGAGCATCGGAATGTGGAGAGCAAAACAGTCCAATCTAGTCTTGGGCAGACAGTACGCTTCCCTTTGGGAGGATGGTGACTCCCTTGACAAGTCCAGGAGTGGAGAGGCAGAAACTCCCAAAGTTCATGAGAGACGGATCACAAGATCCTGTAAGGCATTGCAAGAATTGTGAAACCATATATGGCTGTCGATGAGACAAGATGACAAGTACTATTGGCTAAGATCATTCCCGACCACATTGAGAGGAGCGGCCATTGACTGATTCACAAACTTGGAGACGGGGCAAACAAATTCATGGGAAAAATTGAAGGCCTTCCAAGAAGAATTCAAACTCTTGAAGGATGACAATGAAATCATAGCAGAAATATATAATACTAAACAAGGAAAGAACGAAGCTATGATCGTAGGCTCAAGTAACTACTGAACAAAATAGAAAACCAGCCAGCAAATAGATTGAATAATCGATGGATTGTCAAGGGATTGGTCCCCTCTCTTGGGAAGAAGATGAAAGTTGTCCCTTCGTCACCATACATCAACGCTTACAATCAGGCGATGGACATCGAAAGTGATAACAAGACATCAAGGGGGAAGAAAAAGGCCAGTGATGATGACAGTACGGATGGAATCAATGACGGAGAGTCAAAAACCGTACAAGCCCTACAGAGGGCTATGCTATGAATGATGGAGTTGAAGGCAGGGAAGGAAAGTGCCAAGGAGAGCAAGGAATTATGTTGTACTGACTACAAGGTAGGTCATACCAAGGGTACATGCTCGAAAAAATCATTTCGTGACATCTGTCAGGTATTGAGCCATTCCATCAAGGAATGCTCGTGCAAATTGAAAACAAGGAGCACATAAGTGCTCTTCGCCCATGGAGAACAGGCTACCCCGCCAACCACACCACCCAAACAACCGACAAACTCGGGTGCCTCGCCAGGAGGGTACTGCAACAATCGGCGAGGGAACAACCAGTCTAACAACAACACGCTGAGAAGCAAAATCCAGTATGACGCGAAGGGGAGACCCATGATCCAATGCCAAAAGTGCAACAAGTAGGGTCATTTTTCTCGTGAATGCCAAAGCGGTAACAATAATGGGTAGTTGTGTAAGTGGTATGGATCGGGAAACAATGAGGATGAGGATGCAGAACAATGGGATAGCTTGTGGGTGAGTAGCAGGGATCCCATTCCTGATTGTCTCCTTCCTCTCCTTCATTTTCATGCCTATCTTTGCCACCTTCTCCCCTCTATTGGGGATGCCAAATACCTGCTAGAATTACACCAACTTGAAGGACACTGTGATGGTGGAGCCTTGGTATTGCACAATGGATTTGTGTGAATGGTAATCATATCCTGCTACAATGGTTTGAAGAACCAGCTCAAACTCCTTCACATTAAAAACTGGCATTTGTATGGCATGATCCACTTCTTCTCTCCCGAGGGAATTTTTGTGATGATGGTGTGGTGAGTTTTCTTCCCACTAGTTACGAATGCCAGTTATAGTTTCAAAGGTTAGGTTCTCCACAGTTACCCTCTCGTCGCATTGTATCCTCGGTCGCACCTTCTTTGTGCCACTGCCACTGGCTCTTGCTTTGGTCATCATGAGTCTATGTGTGGAGGGTTGGCTCTTGTTTATTTTATTATTGTTGCTAGCATAACCATCATAACAGTCGCTCCCCTTTTTACTAGGGTTGCCTTGACACGCGCATGCCATCTATCCCTCTAGCTGCCACTGTCACATGTGAGCCAGACACCCCTCATACGGTAGTATGTGTTTGCTTGATATCTTGTATGACTTCCCTCTCAACTCGTACGGTCTCTTTGCAATCCCGTACGGATTTGAAATCTCTTGTGTACAACCACCTACGCACTGCACCGAGATTCTATGTGCTTTGTACTGCCTTGCTCTTGCCACAAGTATGGCTCTCTTTACCCGTATAGCATACGCACTACCACACTCTTGCCACCCATTCATATGGCCTACAACATACTACAATAACTTTGTCATGTGCAATCAATCCCTTCTACTGTACAAAACAACAATGTCGTGTGTCTATCCAGCTAGGCTTCCCTTCTATATCCATACAACTGTGCTTTGCTATCTCATACGAAATTGTACGATTAGAACTCAACACCCATACGGCCTCTTCATCACCCCCGTACGGCCTTCTTCTCACACCCCATACAGCCTTTGCACAATCCTCGTACGGTCCTTTGTCTTCCATACGGTGATTCCTTGCCTCCATACTGTGGGCTACCTCTTTGTCATTCGGCCTCTTCTATCTGTCTCACTTCGCCCTTCTCTAGCGTGTGCTACTACACTGAATGATTAATGGATGGATACCAAGTAACTTACAAAGGTTTTAGACTTTCTGGGTTAGGATTAGGAGCATATAACTTATCAACTTTTTAGAAAACATTTTTCTTTTTATTTTATTTAATTCCTCCTTCCTCAATTTTATTATTTTTTCCAACCCATTACTAATTCCCTTTTACTTTTTGACCCTTCCCTTTTAATTTTTTCTAACTTTAATATTTTCCTTGGAACATTTTTTTTCAAATGTGATTTTTCGTACCTTCATCATTCTCCGATAACTTCTAGCTTTTAATTCCTTTCAAGTGCTCTTTCAACATGCTTTTGTTTATACCGCCACCTCTATCCTTGCAGTTGTGTAATTACGCAACTTAATTTTCCTTGCGGATTGTTTTGTCGCCCTTTTTGGCTTTGTCAACTTGCTCCCTGCCCGCTTTTGCTTTTTGTTCGACCCTTCTGTATTGTTGTCAGCCTCTATCTCCCATTTTGTTTCGTGAGGTTCTTCCTATGGTCTCATCTAAACTTCGGACGATTACCTCCACCAACATATTCCAGGAGGTTTTTTTGTAGCACTCATTCTCACAACATGTTCCAAGGTATTCCAAGTCAAAAAATTTATCGCGTAAGGGTGCTGCCCCTACCCCCTTGTACCTTCCATCCACATACCAGCCTCCATACTATTGGTACCATGTCACTTCTTCATCAACCTTCGAAGGTTGTATCACACTCCAAAGTAAGTTCGAGACCAGTAGGGGTGGGGGCTCCTTCCCCTTCACTAAAAAACTCTTCAATGTATCCATCCCTCTCGGCGATGAACATATCATCAACTTTTATGATCATCTTCAACCATGGGCCCAAGGTTTTACTGTACTCCAAGTCAATTTCCTCTTCCAATTCGAGTGGCTCCTCTTCTTTTCTAGCCTCCTCTTCCTTTCATCACGCCTTAGCCTCTTCATCAATTCCATAGGCCATGTACCCTTGGCGGGTCCCTTCATACGGAGCCTTCTGCATCAATGCCCATTGTACCTCACCCACAAGGCTGGGGTATCAAAATATGCATTTGTAAGATGTTTGTGAATGCGTGGTATGCAATACCCTCATTGTACTTCGGCACCAACCTTTCCTCCATAAAGGTTACTGGATCAACCCAATTTTCCTCCGGTTGATAAGGTTGCTCGTGAACCATCGAGTCTTCTTTGAGCACTTTGTTCCTCCCAATTGTCTAGTCGCTGCAGGTTGAATAGCCCAACATGTTGATTCCAATCACAGGATTCTCTCTTTGCTTATATATCTTCAGCTTCGATCCGTTCACAGGGTCTCTTGTTGGACTATCGTCCAAGGTTGATAGCTTTACCGAGCCATTCTAGCCAACTACCCTTACTTTATAGGGTCCCAACTAACAGATTTGAAATTTTCCAAGCTTCAGTTCATTATGGCCATTATACTTGAGGACCAACTGTACTGGCTGGAAATTCATCTGTTGAAGGTGCTTGTCATGCCAAAATTTCCTCTGGCATTCAGCAACCTCCATCACCCATTGTGCCAATACCCACCACTCATCCAATTTTGTCAAGTTTATCCTTCAAGCTCTCTGCCTCCCCCAGGCATTTTCCACTGCCACCCTCAAGCTAGGTATGATATATTCTACCAAAACTACCGCTTCTTGTCCATACATAAGCTGGAGCAAGGTATGCCCCATTGTCACCTTGTAGGTCGTACGGTATGCCCAAAGTACCACCGGAAGCCTCTCCTCCCATTCTTCCTATTCTACTCCACAAGATTTGTCTATTATCAACACCAGGACTTTGTTTATTGATTCGGCCTGCTCATTGGCTCGGGGGTAGTGTTGTGACGATTTCACACATCGCCCCATTGCAAATGGGGACCCCTGCTTTTTTGCTTTCTAGGGTTTGTTTTCTAGGTCTTTTAGGGTTTTGTTAGTTGGCCTTTGCATTTTGAGTGTCGCCAAGGGGATCACCTGGATAGCAGGTCCTACTGGAGTGAAAGTCCTGATCTTGAAATTTGGCTAAGTCTGAAAGTCCTGATCCTCAAATTTGACTAAGTCTGGAAACTGAAAAAAGCTCCAAAAACTAGATTTTGCAATATAACTCCCGGAGGTCTGAAACCACTCTCAAACATCCTGAAAGTATATATGGAATATAACTTAAATGTTATATTCCATAAAATTATCCTGACAGAGAGTTTAAAAAGTCAAATTTCGCTCCCGACCCTCAGAGAAGGCCCACTGCGAAAAATCGCTCCTGACCCTCAGAGAGGGCCCACTGCGAAAAATCGCTCCTGACCCTCAGAGAGGGCCCACAGCGATTTTCTTTGTGTGCACATTTTTGGACCTTTCTTGGACATGAATTTTTATTCATAGCAAAGAACAAGATGACATCTCCCTTGGCAAAGTGATTTTTAGATGAAAAGTGAAGCATTTTGGTCCAGGTAGCAAAAATCGCTCCTGACCCTCAGAGAGGGTCCACAGCGAGATTTTCAAATATGCATTATTCTTGCAAGATCAAAGTGATTTTATGATTGGAGGGGATGAAGGAAAGCATGTTCTATCCGTTGAATATAATTTGGAGGATCAACACATGATGAAATCAACCTAAAATTCAAAAATCGCTCCTGACCCTCACTAAAGGCCCACAACGAGAAATCGTTACGAACCCTCAGAGAGGGCCCACAGCGAGAAACCTAAAATGGGAGATTTTCATCCAAGTTTGAGGAAAGCTAAGGTTAGGCATGGGTTAGAAACGATGTTTGAAAAGCCTTGAAGTAAAAAGAAATCGTTGAGAATCAATATTTTGAAGGCAATTACAAAAATCGCTACGGACCCTCAAAGAGGGCCCATAGCGATTTTCCAGTTTTCTCTCCTTTGTTTGAAGAATTGAGATAAAAACTTGCTTGGACGGGAGGAGAACGTGATGTGTTATGCCTTGGAGGTGATTTGAAGATTAAAAGATGAAGGAATTTGCCTAGAACTAAAAAATCGCTACGGACCCTCACTGAAGGCCCACAGCAAGATTTTCAAAAAATGCATGTTTTCTTCAAAATGGTGCAAAGGCAAGGTTTGGACAAGGAGAAAAGACCTCCAACAACATGATGAATATTATTTTGCATTTAAAACTTGATGATTTTGGTCAGAAAACGAAAAATCGTTACGGACCCTCAGAGAGGGCCCATAGCGATATTGTTGAAAATCCTCATTTTACCTTGCAACAACAAAACGAATTTGGTTGAAGTGGATTAAGGGAAGGCATGGCCAAATGATGAATGAAGTTTGAATGAAAAATGATGAAGAATCAAGCCTAAATTGCAAAAATCGCTCCTGACCCTCAAAGAGGGCCCACAGCGAGAAACTTCAAAATCACACCTTTTCTCCAAAATTGGATTGAGCTAAGTTTGCAATTCAATGAGAGGACCTAATTGAAATATCTTGAAGAGATTTTGGAGGTGGAAAGGTGCTAAACTTGAGCAAAAAATGAAAAATCACTCCTGACCCTCAGAGAGGGCCCATAGCGAAATTTGCATTTTCACCTATTTTTCCTCATAAAAAATGTCAAATTTGAAGTGCAACACGTTAACGGGATATCAATTTACCCTCCAGGAGATTTTCAAGTTGAAATGTGGAAAATTAAGATTAAATTGACATTAAATTTTGGCATTTAATAAATTGATTTTAAGCCTAAAAAAAAATCGAACTTTTATTTTGGAGGCATTTAAAATTAATTTTTATTAAATTAAAATTAAATGTAGAGCGCACAAGGCCTTATTTTCACTTATTTTGCCAAGTCGGCCCCCCTTTTTTGGAAATTTATTTATTTTTAACCTTTTTTTTTGCCAAGTCGGCCTAGAGGGAGCAAAGGGGTGAGCGCTCTATATATTGGAGGTGTTTTTCCACAATTCAAATCATTCAATCATTGCCTTAAGAGCGAATTTGGAGAGCTAATTGGAGGTGCGAAATCTGGTTTGCTTGGAGCGAATTTATTTCAAGTGTTGGAGACTAGAGGAAAGTGGAGTTGATTCTTTTGAAGGCTAAAGGAGGCGCATTTTATCCAAGGGAGAACTTTGATCTACATTTTGCCTAGCGAAATTCATCTATTTTTGCATCATTTCTTAGAGTTTAATACTCAAGAGGAGGTATGGCAAAATCATCTTAACACTCTTGTTGAAGATTTGAATTTTGAACATTTGTTTTGGAAAAATCTAAATATTGCATGGTTAATTAGGAAATGATAACTCTAGATTTATCATGGGGTTTCCTAATTAAAATCTTAAATCTTCCTTTTGAATCCTAATTTCTACACTTCAAGATATATTACTAATTGTGAAATGTTGTGTAGGTATCAAGATGGCGACTCCAAAGCCTGGAGGATCTACAAGTCAGCAGGTTCTCATCAAAGACGATCAAGCAAGGATAAGGGCGACCTCCTCCAGTCTAGCATTGACAAAGACAGCCTTCTTTGGACTAACGTCATCAAGGGCGACCTCTTCCAATCCAACATTCCAAGGCGAGGTACATCAATCATCCTGCACATCAAAGACAAGAGAAGTCAGAGCAAGGGTTCGTTGAAGAAGCAGATAGTTTCAAAAAAGTTAACTAAAGCTAGCTTCTTAGCAACGTCAAGTTGAATATCTACCAAATTACAAGTGTCAGACTAGGTGGCATCCTAGTCATCACTTCTCCAGTCGGTGTGGTCCACCTCAGCATGTCCAGATTCAATGTACCTAACTCATGGGAGGTGGCACAAACTTCGATGTACCTACCCCAGCTATCTATTGGTCGAATTTTCTAGAGAAGACATGTGTCCTTAAAATGTAATTTTATCATTGGTCAAGCATTAAATGTTATGTAATGTTTGTAACAAACCCTAATTAGGGTTTTCATTGTTGAATCTTGGCCATTGATCTCAAATTGATCTTAGCCATCGAATTGTATTATGGGCACTATATAAGCCCCGACTCTTCATTTTGTAAAGGCAGTTAGAGAGGAGTTAAAAAGGAGTTAGTGAATAGAGAATAGTTTGAAGGTGATTAGCCAGTTGATAGAATAGCAATTAGAGTAGAGTAGAGAGAGAAGGCAAAGATTGTTGCCAAGATGTTGTTGTAAAAGACTTGTAAAACTTCATTGAAGAAATGGTGAAATTTATGGGTCGATTCGACAATTTGCATGGTCTCTATACTTCTCATATTTGATTTCATGTTATTAGATGAGTGGAAGAAATGTGCTTGATTGATGGTGAAATTCGTATATCCATACTACTAGCAATTTGTTGATTGCAGACTTGCCTTGTGTAGTCAACTGGAATCATTCAGCTTAAGCTTAACTTCAATTGTCGCTTCTTCATTGATATGCATCAGCCTGATGGTGTCTATCCTGTAGTGATGATTTGAACATCATAAAGCTTTCCTTCGAAGATTGCACTAACCTTGTGGAGATGGTCCTGTGATGTCAAAACAAGACTTAGTTAGAATTTCATCAAAGGTCATTCATTGCTCTTACATTCTTAGTATCAGAATTAGATCCTTTCCTCGCCCTCGTCTTTTTTCCTTTTTTCAAATCAAAGCTAGTAAAATCCTATGTTCCAACAATATTCAAAGCAAATCAGACGTTCAGTCATCAAGTGTAAGTCCCCTTGTGATTCCAGCAAATCACATCATACCACAAAGAGCTTATCCACACATAGAGATCCTAGAACGAAGAACCTTGAAGTCACCCTGATTGATCCTTTTTGCGATATCTTCAACATTCAGAGGCTTTACTCAAGAGAGGATAAGGTACCTTTAGGTATTTTATTCTGTGTTCGCATGTGCGTAAAAAACACATCAACAGGTAGTAAGGATTTGACAGGTTATGGAATATCTTGAATTATGTCATCATTGCCCAGATTACATGGTTTACATTTACAAAGTGCACCCCCTGATTACTTGTGATTTGTATAGAGATGTCGAACCGTGTCACAATCTACTCATACAGAAACCTTACCGTGTTGATGGCAATGGTCTGGTAGAGCTCTTGCCTCTGCCCATTTTGTAAGATATTTCATCGTCGCAACGATGTATTGGCACCGATGCATACTACTTGCCTTCAGTAGCCCTACAAAGTCCAGACCCCATCTTTCAAATAATTCTTGTGGCTACAATGGTTTACCCGCCTTTTGGCAGGTGTCACATCCCAATACCCACTCTCAGGAGTCAATATGTAGAGTTGGCCACCACAATCCTACCAATAGCACCTTTTGTGCCATGGCATCGGGTCCCATGTGTCCTCTAGCCAACCCCTCATGAGATTCCTTCAGTACCCCTAGAATTTCTTCTTGCATCACACACCTTCATAGGAGCTAGTTGGGCCCCATTTTGCACAATAGCCCATTTATTAACTGCTCTCGTACCATGGTGGCAGTGCTCCTATTGGGAAAAGATGAGCATCCGGAAAGTCTTCATTCACTCCCTCTACTAGCTCTCTAGACTTGACTCTCAACAACTAGTCCACGATCTCATGGTTCTTCCTCGGCTGTAATATAATGGTGAAAGTGAATTCTTGAAGCAACAACAGCCATCTACTCACTTGCCCCTGAATGATTGGTTTGTTCACCAGGTACATGAGGGCTTGATGGTCCACATAGAATGTGAACGGTGTCTCCAGGAGGTAATGTCAAAACTTTTGTATGGAGTACACCATGCCTAGTGCCTCCCTCTCGGTCAAACTATTGTTGTGTTTTGCATTCGAGAGTAGGCGATTGGCAAAAAATATTGGATTATCTAGTCCCTGCATCCCTACTTGTGCCAGTGTAGCGCCAATTGCATAATTTGATGCGTCAACGTGCACATGGAATTCTTTATCCCAATCCGGGTATGCTAGGATCGGCAGACTCACCAGCCTAGACTTGATTTCACTTAACGCTTTTTCCTGCTCATCTCCCCATGTGAACGGTTCCCCTTTCCTTATTAGTAGGTCCAATAGGGAGGAAATGTGTGTGAAGCCCTTGATAAACCTTTTGTAATAGTCCTCGTGCCCTAGGAAGGACTTCACCCCTATGACATCTTTCGGGCTCTCCATCCTGACAATGATGCTTATCTTATTTGGGTCGGTCTTCAGTCCTTCCCTGCATACTATATGACCAAGCAATTTCCCTTGTGGCACCATAAATCTACACTTCTTCGAGTTCAGTGCCAGTCGTGCCCTTCGACACCTTTCCATACACACCCTCAGTGCAGTGAGGTGGGTTTCCTGCCCACTGTATATTGACCAACATCCAAGAAGGCTTTAAAATTTCCCACTGACATTTCATCAAAAATATGTAGAATGATCCTCTGGAAGGTCGTTGGGGCGTTACACAAGTCGAACAGCATTATGTTGTATGCATACACCCTGCCCTCCACCACGAACGTAGTCTTCAACTTGTCCTCCTTTGCTATACTTATATGGTTGTACCCCGAAAATCCATCCGTAAAGGAGTACATTTTGTGGCCTGCCACTTCTTCCAGGATATTGTCAGTGAACGGAATCGGGAAGGGGTCCTTGATTGTGATTGCATTGAGGCACCTGAAATCTACACAAATCCTTATTTAATAGACTTCCTTCTTCAAAGATATCATTATTGGCGAGACCCACTTGCTCGTTTCCACTTTCAAATTATTCCTGCCTCCAACATCTTGTCTATTTCTTCGTTCACCTTGGCAGCATAACTCTTGTTCATTCGGTACAGTGCCTTCCGTATAGATTAAGCACCCAATACGAGAGGGATTCGATGCACACAAAGTTTCAGAGGGATCCCCTTCAATTCCTTGTACATCCAAGCGAACACATCCTTGTACTCCATGAAAATTTTAAACGTCGCCGCCTTCACTACGGGGTTCCAATCATCTCCGACCAAAATAATCTTTAGCTTATCTTCGTCACCAAGGTTCACTTTCTATATACTTAGTTCCTCATATTTTATTGCTTTGTCCCTTTCAAACCGATGGGTTGGTGTGTCATCCACCCGTGCCACTCCTTCCCGGTATTCTCTGTACTCCAGGGGGAAAGCAACTCTCTTTGTACCTTCACCAACCTCTTCGATCTCCCTGATTTCCAACATGTTACACTCCGGTTGGAAGACCTCATAATCCTTCATCTGCTAGTGGAATAGCCCATTAAGAGAGTTAGTTTCATCCTCCGAGCAGCCTTCCAGTTCCAACACCCCTTCGTTGTTGGGTTCCATCTTTTCCCTTTCACTCTCGAGGTCCCACTCATTCATTTGAATCATACGAGTCTGAATCTAAGGAGGCCAATTCCTCACTCACTGGCTGGTTCTTGAGATCAATGACGTACTTCTGCCCTTCACTCTCGATGCAGAGTGTGTTCTTCTTCCAGTTATGGTTCGTCTGGGCAGCGATTAGCCAACCCCTTCCAAGGAGGGCATCGTATGCCTTCTTTTCCAATGGGATGAACACAAAGTCCACGAAGAAGGGTTGAGTGCCAATAATGACCTTCAATGCCATGAGCATCCCGAGCGGTTTGATGTCGTGTTGGTTGGCACCTACTAGTTGTAAGGTTGGTGACTAAAGTGTTGGCTTGTTGAGGCCCTCCCAAGTCTCTTAGGGCAATACATTCACTCCGGAGCCTCCGTCAACGATTGTATCGATCAACTTTCGTCCCATGATTTCCATTTCTACCACCGTCGACTTCCTTCCAACCCCTACTGTGAGTAGCATGGGATCAGTAGGTAGGTTGCGGAGTGATTTTGTTGTTGGTTTACAGTGTTCTTGGCTAACTGGTTCAACCTCAACTGCATTGTTGAGGGCCACCTTTAATTGTGACATAGTTTGTAGGAGGTCTACCACCCATACAAGTACAGTGGCTTGCATCATCTGCCTCATTATAGTTTTCTCAAACTCCACCCATAGAGTACTGGCGACTTCATGTGAGACCCTTCTTGCTTCCATCATTGCTCGTTCAACATGTGCCTTTGGCTCTTGGAGTCTTTCCTTCTCCGTACGTAGATCAAGGTACAATGCCTTTTTTGTTTGGAGCCTGGTGATCACCAGTACTTCCTCGCCTGGCCCTTTTATGTCCAGAATGTTTACTCCTTTTTGCTTGGGGCAGTCCACATCGTCATAGTTTCTCGGTCCACACCACTTACACAGCAACCCATTATTGTTACCACTCTGGCATTCACGAGTGAAGGACCCCACTTGTTGCACTTCCGGCACTGGATCATGGGTCTCTCCTTCACGTTTTACTAGATCTTGCTTTGCGACGTGTTGTTGTTAGATCGGTTGTTCCCTCGTCGATTGTTGCGGTACCCTCTTGGCGAGGCATCTGGGTTTGTCAAGGGTTTGAGTGGTGTGGTTGGTGAAGTAGCTTGTTCCCCTGGGGCGAGAGCACTTGTGTTCTCCTTGTTTTCAAGTTGTATGGGCATTCCTTGATGGAATAGCCCAGTACCTGACAGATGTCATGGAATGATTTTTTCGAGCAAGTGCCCTTGGTATGACTTTTTGCCTTGTAGTCGATAGACTCGGTATACCATACTTCCTTGCTCTCCTTGGCACTCTCCTTCCCTGCCTTCAACTCCATCATTCATATCATATCCCTATGTAGGGATTGTACACTTTTTGACTCCCCATCGCTACTTCCATCTGTATTGTCATCATCACTAGCCTTTTTCTTCCCCCTTGATGTCTTGTTCTAATTTCAATGTACATCGCCCGATTGCAAGCATCGGTGTACGATGACAGAGGGACAACTTTCATCTTCTTCCTGAGAGGGGACTAATCCCTCGACAAACCACCGCTTCTTTAATCCATTTGTCGGCTAGTTTTCCATTTTGTTTAGCAGTTCCTTGAACCTACAATTGTAAGCTCGCACGGTTTCATTCTTCCATTGTTTGGTATTATATATTCCTGCTACGATTTCATTGTCATCCCTCAGGAGTTTGAATTCTTCTTGGAAGGCCTTTTTCAAGTATTCCCATGAACTTGTTTGCCCCATCTCCAAGTCTGGGAACCAATCAATGTTGCTCCTCTCAATGTGGTCGGGAATGATCTCAGCCAATAGTACTTGTCATCTTGTCTCATCGATAGCCATATGGTTTCACAGGTCTTGCGATGCCTTACAAGATCTTCGGATCCATCTCCCATGAACTTTGGGAGTTTTTGCATCTCCACTCCTGGACTTGTCATGGGAGTCACCATCCTTCGGAAGGGAAGCGTACTATGTGCCCAAGACCAGATTGGACAGTTTTGCTCTCCGCGTTCCGATGCTCCACTTGTAATGTCAGCCACGTGCGAGCCCTCTACGTGTTCACCGTCTGTGTCCTCCACACCTTGGTTACTTTCCTCATTTCTGGACTTCTCCTTGGGGTCTTTGGCTCAGGGCCCCCTATTCTAAGTGGTCCATCTGTGACGGATAAATTTTCAATTGTTTGCAAATTGATTTCCAAAATTTCGACAACCTCAATTTGGAGATTCTGGTCTTCTCCTTCATCACATACCGACTATACAGACAAACTGCTCTCAAACTTGGTTCTGAACTCTTCACTTGATGTCGAGTGTGTGGCCGGGTCGACGAGATTTCCCTCCGCTACGTCTGGAAGTGGTAGGTTCCTCGCAACCTCTACCAATTGGTTCCACATACATAGTATGTGCCTCTCCCAACTACGGCTTCGACTCCTACTTCCTCTTTCCGGACTCTCCGAGCCTTCAGCAAGTTCGCGTAACCGCTGTCTCCACTCACTTTGTTCCCTCACACGGAGAGATCTTTGTACTGATCCCTCCCCTACCTCTCGGGTGTTTCTAGTACGTCATTGGTCTTTGTTCGGTCATAGGGGCATTAATTGTCATGGGTACGACGTCTGCTCGTATCCCTCTCCTCTTCTTCCCTATGGTTCCATTCTTCATACCATTGCAATATTTGCTACTGATGTTGATGGTTGCTTTCCTCCCATCGGTCTTGCAGTTTGGTCGGATTTTGTGCCAACGGCCTTGGAAGACTTCTGAGAAGATCAAAAACAGTTCTCCTGAGCTTCCCTCTGCACGTACTGGGTGACTAAAACCTCCCATAGGTCTACCAAGTCTTCTATCAATTGATCCTCCTGTACTTTTGCCTGTGTCACTTCTTCTTGGGTCTCACTTTCAGTTACTAGTAATTGTTGCTGAAATGGTTGGCCCATTATATGTGCCTACCGCCTGCTGCCATATTGATCTCCGAGTTTGTATCGGCAATGGCACCAAAATGTTTACTCCCTATGGTGTGGGTTTTTAGACTACAAAAAGTAAACAGAAAGTAATAGGTACATGAATAGTAACAACATATATAATTCACAAAAGACAATTATGGCAAAAAGATATCTTTTATTCCAACATGTAAAGCAGTTGGCGAGATACCAACCATTGGCAACTACCAACTAACCCCTACGGGAACATTACATTGCCATTTATTAACTAAACATAACCAAGTATTATTCATATGTGGGCAATTTACCGCCAACAATAGGAGTCCAACAAAATGCAGCTCTAGTTATTCAATTTCTGAAATCTAGTGTTAACTATGTGTTAAGGTAGCTTATTCCTGAAACTTTTGTATATACTGACTTGCTGGTTTCTGCTTTTAGCCAGAAGGATAAGTGACCGTTGTGTTTAGAATAGCTACTGCTTCATGCAATTTGGAGTCAAAAAAATATTAAATCTTCTCACTGAAAGAAGAGTTGATTTAAGTTTTGTGCTTGTACCCGAGGCCAAAAAGATAGGCCAGGTTTGGTTTGATTTGTTTCACTTTGCAACAAAAACCCCAAATAATTATTGTAATTGTAGATTTTGTCCTCTAGATTCAAGGGTTAGTTTTAGTTACAAAGAAGCTTCCTCTTCCAACTTGACAAGAAATTTTAGCGCATAAACTATTCCATTTTCTGTTGTCTTGCAAAATACAAATGAAATTGCTAAGAACATTCAACAATGGGAAGCTAAACACTTCCCGCCTGCATTTTCTTTTTTATTATCATCCTTGTTTTAGGTTACTCTTTTTAGTTTCATGCTGATGTTTTGGCTATTCTCGCAGTTTTGTTCTTTTTGCCTTGTGGATCTATTTTTTATCATTCGTGGACATTTATATAATTCCTTTCTTTTCTTCCTTTCTTTCTAGTGGAACTGATCCCTATCTCAGATGTAATAGACAATACAACTCTCATTTACTTTCTTTATTTGGTCCAAATCCATCAATAAACACGTCTTATGAAGAATTTAAGCAATCCACAAGTACATCATCTTCATGAAAACTTTTGATTTGGAATTATATAGTTTTATACTTGAACATTTTTCTTCATTCTAATTATAAATTTTACTGATCACTTCATTGTCATCCCTCAACAACTTAATTATTCTTACATTCATTTATTGGATCTTAGTATATCTTCCATCTACTCTAAGTGACTGGGAAGAATTTCATGTACCAATCATTACCAATGTTTCTAATGTAGCAAGAGAAAGCCTCACCCAAAGATTCTTTCTCACTCTAGCCAGTTATGTCTGTCTGATTTTATTATTGCATTGTACTAATACACAATTGAATTGAATCATACTCGATTTTTGTAAAACAGAGTAGCTTCTATGTGCCCAAAATGCAATCCAATACTGGCTGCTAGCTACTTCAGGCATTGAACCATCACTTTTAATATTTAACATTGATGACAGCAATTACAGGCTAAATCTATAGCCATATCTATAATATTAGCAGTCCTGTTCAAAAAACCTACTAAGAATTTTAATGTTATTAGAATATTAAAAAGAAATGTGGCTCAGTTAATTTTTTGATGTGTTAGGCTAATATATTACCAATGCATACAAATGTAACAATGCTTTCTTCTTATGCTTGATAGTTGATACACAAACACAAGTTAGGGCACATACGCTAATGGTCCCTCGAGCAAGACGAGACTTTAGTAAGTCTAGCATGACATCCTCAGAAAATTCTGGATGGCCTTGAATACCAAGGACCGAGTTTCCAACTGCAAAGATTTCAATAGCTGTTCTGGCTGAGTAACCCAAAACAACACCACTTGGAGGAATACAAGAAACCTGTATCAAAGAAAAATTTAGCTAACACAGATATAAATGCATTCCTAACATGTTATAAGAAATATTATCTCAGTTAATTTTGATCTAGAATAGAATCTCTTGTGAGATAAATTTCTGTTTCTTCATTGCATAAAAATCTATTATTATAAAATACCAGCCTAGAACACAGCCAACTAATGTATTGTTGAGATTGAATGAGCCAAGAGACATAGACTAGCTGGTAGACAGCCCTCAACCATGTACATATACTGATTCCATTGAGGGGTACATCTTTATGCCTGTAAGTGTTCTTTGTATATATAATTTAATTTGTAACACATGGAAAAAACAATCATTAAGCAGTGTTCAATTTCACAATTCTTCTTTTCTTAATAGATTTCTATCCACAACAAGAAGATGCAATGCTGATTGTAGATCAAAAAGTATGGTAGTGACTCTTATAGCACCATCAAATGACAGAACCTTGCAATGTTGCTCAAGGAATTATTCCTTCTCTCAGACAAGGATTTTAAAGTGAACCATGCTTATTTGTAGCTTATCAACTTAGTTGAAATTTTCCAATGATTTTAATTCACTGTAAGCAAGTCATTGAGTTGCATGCTAGGTTCCAATATTCGTTGTTATTTTACCAATATATTAGAAGTTCAAGAGTTGTTCATGTAAATCACTGAAATGAAAAATATCTTATCTGATTATCTTATATTATCTAATAATTAATAAAATGTGCAACACGATCCTTTTCAAAATGCTCCATATCAAAGACAGATAATGGTGTCAAGTAGCTGGGCAAGTCCTAGAATTTCTTTCTCCATTGAGAATCACCAAACAGTAGGTTGTCACCAATTACAATAATTTAGTTTTAGACATCACTAAAAGTCAGTAAATTATATTTTGAGATCAACGAAAACCCAAAAAAGGCACTAAAAGCAGCAAAGAGTCCTTTGCAAGCCCATCACGGCATCATTAATGATATTACAATATAGTGACATCATATGACTGTTAATTATCAATCTTGCATCATCTAATCAAATTGATATATTTTGATAGAATACAATGTAATAACCCTACCTGGGAATTTGCTCATACAGCATACACTTGCAATATTTCTGATTTTTGACTCGCAAACATTTCATCAAACAGTTTCCAAATGCAAATGTTTAGAATAGCTGTTTTCTCTTTTGAATAAAGGCTTTTCTTGTGTTTGTGAAAAGCTCTTCTTTTTCTCATTTTTTCCCTATTTATAATCCTTCTTCTGTTGATGATGTTTGCTATCTTTCTTCATGTTATGCTCTTCCTCATCATTACTACTTTTATTTTCCTATAGACATTTGGCAGAAAAATGTCCTACCTTTCCACAATTATGACATTTAAAGGGAAACTTACCTTTGTACTTGCCACATCCTTTCTTGAGCCTCCTACCAAAATGAGCTTCCTCTTTTTCTGATTCATTATTGGAGCTATCGCTTGGCATGGGATCCTTATTCTTCACCTTCTTGGAGGATTTCAAGCCTGCCTCTTGCTTAGATGATTTCTCCTCTTTGGTGTTCATTTCATATGACATTAGGATCCCATGCAATTCATCCATTGTGAGTTTATCTAGATTCTTTATCTCTTCAATTGCAGAGAATTTTGCATCAAAACTTTCATTGAGTCTTCAACCGTCTTACCAAGACCTCAAATTAGAGAAGAGACCATAACCGTCTCACTTAGATGATTTCTCCTCTTTGGTTTTCATTTCATATGCCATTAGGATCCCATGCAATTCATCCATTGGGAGTTTATCTAGATTCTTTATCTCTTCAATTGCAGAAAATTTCACATCAAATCTCAAGGGAAGAGACCTCAACACTTTTTACACAATCATTGAGTCTTCAACCGTCACACCAAGACCTCTTATGCTGTTGACAATTTCATCAATGCGATGTAGATAGGCTGCAATGTTTTCTTCGTCATTCATTTTCAAACTCTCAAATTGTCTTCTATGTGTTCAAACTTCAAAGCTTAGCTCTCTTCACCTTTTCATCTCCTTCATGAATTTTTTTTAGTTTATCTCAGATTTCTTTTGCCGTTGCACATTGCATCACCTTCACAAACTCTTATTCTAATAGACCAAACAAAATAGCATTCATCATGGCTTTTGCATTCTTTTCACTAGCCCTCTTTCTAGCTTGATCCAACAATTGGTGGAGAAGTAAGAGCAACATAACCAACCACTACTGATTGCCAAATGTCAAAGCCAAGAGCCATTAGGTAAGTGTGCATCCTTATGCTCCAAAAGGCATAGTTTGTTCCATCAAACAAAGTGTAATGTCCCTACTATTTAGAGATCATTATCCTGCAAAACAGATTGTAAGAACATAACAAACATATATATATATAAGGAATCTAAATTGCAATTCTAACTTTAATGCTTAATTAACATAATCATAATTTTTATCTAATAAAAAGGATACGAATACCATACAAGGTATGTCCTTAGGCGGCCATGAAGCTCGCCCTCTTGGAACCCCTTGGTTCCAAGATGTCCTTAGGCGGTCATGAAGCTCGCCCTCTTGGAACCCCTTGGTTCCAAGCCCTCTTAGAAATCAAAGATGAGTGTGAATCCTGTCTTGGGTGTAACCTCTTACACCCAAGCCCTCCAAGGAAGACCCTTGTCAATTCCTTGCCTTGGGTGATGCCTTCATCACCCAAGTCCTCAAAGGGGACCGGCCCGACCTTTGAGTCTTGTCTTGGGTATAACCTCTTACGCCCAAGCCAGCCAAGGAAGACCCTTGCCTTTCCTTGTCTCGAATGATGCCTCCATCATCCAAGTCCTCAAGGGAATTGACCAGATCCTTCTCTTCTTGGTTGAGTTTTAGTCAACCAAGCCATACATTTGCATAACATTTTCAGTTTATAAACTATCCCTTGTGTTAACATGAATTCTCAATGTATTCTTTAATTAACATATATATCAATATAATCTTCCATCTTTTACATATGCATTACATTTCTTAAAATACCTTTGTATTCCTAATCTTTCTTAATATGCAAACTTATGTATACAACAATTAACAAATTATATCTTTTACCTACGTTTAGTGACTAGTGAATACTACACATTGATTAATATATGTACATTCACTAGACTACAATTAATATCCACACATTAATGAACATTACACATTACCAATATGTATGAACATTACACATTAATTAATATTAATGAACATTACATTTATTAATTTATATCCCTACTGTTCATTGATACGTATTCCTTAACCTACGTTTATACATATCCATTAATATTTCACATCATTCATTAATATCTGTATTAGACTGTTTATTACTGTATTCATTAATATGTATACTAATTTACTATATCCATTTAATATATGTACTTAAATATTCAGTATTCATTAACATAAGTACTATCGTTTTCATTTTATATATCTATTAACATATATAATAACATGTTCATACTACTTACCTGCAGTTTGCTGTCGTAGTTTCAGACCTTCCCTGCCACGCAATAGTCTTCCTATCCTCCATGCCCCCTACCTTTTTTTTTCCTCCCTTGTTTGGTCTGTCCTAGTATGGGTTTATACCCGTGGAGAGGGATAGGCGTGACCCTCCACGGGGCCCCTTCCATGGGAAGGGGTGTGACGGGGGGTCCACGTGACGTTCCCTTAATCAACTATATCTACGTGCTTTTAAATATTTCATTGCTCATTTAATATATTAACGTATCTACATATTTTTCCAAATTAAAATAATTTATTCTATTTAAATAATATATTAATATTATTTAATGTTTTAATTCCTTCATTTTGCTAATTGTTTTACATTATTTTATTTCCATAATATAACATTGCCTAATTAATATATCCACGTAATTTTCCCAATTAAAATATAATAATTTATTCTGTGTAAATAATATATTAATATTATTTAATGTTTTAATTTCATAATATATTAATATATTACAATTGTCTTATATCATTTTACTTTCCTAATATATTAATATATTACATTATCTTAATACTTGTCTTTTAATTACATTCGCCATTTTGTCTCTTTTAGAGACTTCACAAAATTGAGGACTACTAGTGATGTAATGTCCAATCAATTGTTAATGTCAGTTAGTCCAAATGCTATTTTTGTTTGTTGGAGAAAATGCATATGATTACTTTGTACGTATTCTTTTTACCCATCCTTATCTTTTAAGGAATATTATTAGTTATAACTTTTAATTAAACAATAATATTTAATAAAGAAATAACTTTCAAATATTCCTTCGTTGGTAATTATTATATAAATTCATTTAGGGTCTCCCTCTCTTTCTCTCTGTATATGTATAACGATCCCAGAGGGGACATGACACAAAGGAGCCCTATTTGAGGAGAATCCTTCTTGACACGCCATGTGTGCTATTGAGGTCTACCTTCTAGTGGTTAGCATTACTTGAAAGTTGAAGGAACCTACTTTAATACCAATTGATGATGACACGCTTGCAGGGGTGAATCAGTATAAGGTTTCTTTTACTTTTTCAGATTTGTAATCAATAATATCAATCACACAATATCAACAATTAAGAACACAAGATTTATATGGAAACCCTTTTAAGAGAAAACCATGGCAAAATATTGCTTATATAAAATTCTTTTACAAACTTTGTAGGCACCAACCTAATAGAGACACCAATCCCCACTACTAAATATCAACCCAGCAAGAGACACCAATCTTTTCTATTGATAGGCACTGATGCAGAGCCACAGGGAAACTAGGTAGTATTGTTTGTAACTAGGAAAGGGGGTTCGGATTGCCTAAGGCAACATCCTGTAAAATTCCTTAATTATCTATTAGATATATGTCCAGTTCATCAGCAACATGTTTTTCAACATAGCCAATGAGTTATTGGCAGAACAATCAATAACGTTCAAACAGTGATATTTTCATTCACACAAACTCAATTTTCCTTCCACTTGCTGGTATTTCATTTATTGACAGAACAAAGCATTCATTATTCACGAAGTATATATAATAGTGCACGGGATAACCGTGCTATAACAGTTGATGCTATTCACGTGTTGTTGGTCACCGGAAGATCTCCATGGATTCATCGTGAAGCCTAATAGAAAATGGGATGAATCTGGGACACGACTCCTTCAAGAAGAAATCCCCTTCCACTAAACCACGGGTAATGATACTTCCGATATTCCATTTCTGCCGCACCACGGGTAATAATACTTCGGCTACACTGCTCAATACGATACTTCTGCTACACCATTGGTGACGTTGTAGTCCTTCGTGACTGCACGAACCAGTAGGGAATACCCCCGATATCGGGTGTCTTTGTCTCTCGTGAACCGGAAAAGAGTTTGTATTAATTGCTACACCCGATATCGAGTATCTAGGAAACGATGAAAGAGTTGATTTTGTGTGCCTCTCCGCTATGTTTCTGATAGTCTTCGTGAGGAATGGAGTTCGCGTGCCTCCCCGCCAAACTTTTGATTGTCTCCTCCAGTTGGTGTGAATGAACATGCATATCAGTAATATCGACCAATACTCATGCCATAGATCACTCCTTGGTTCACAGTTCCAATAGGCCAGTTATGGCTGGCAAAAGGAAATCATTAATATGCTTTGATATCTCACAGATAATCAAACTTCTCTTCAAGCATTGTTTGTATAAAAATCCGACGCCTCTCATTATTTGCCAATCCTTATTTAAAAGACAAATAGCAGGTAAAATTCCCGTAGGAAAACCAACTTCCGCAAGATTAAATAATCAAATAATAGTTAGGCAAAGTAATTAAGAAAAACTAATATTTAACTTCTAATCTTTATTGAAAAATCAAATATTGAGCTCTTATTATAATATATTAGTCAACATTCGAACTAATATAAAATAACGAGAGTTCATTTTATTCACAATTAATACCACCAAATGGTATTAATTTGATGGGGACATCACACATCCGAACTCCTAAAGGGTTGGGCCTTCCCTTTCCAAGGTTAACATGTAGGGCTGGACCCTTCACGCTAAAGAGGGTAGTGTGCCCCTAGACAGGGCCAGCCCTATAATGTCACACCACACCAAAAACCTAAGTCACTAGGTTCAGCTGAATTTGAACCTTGAAGTTTGAAATTCGCCGAACTTGAAAAATTATGCAAAAATTCGATTAAATTCGAATTAAAGTTTAGGGTTTGCGATAAAGTTTTTTTTGGCTTGCGTTTTAGGGTTTTGTCGTGGATTTTATAAATAGGGCGGCCGCAAGAGTTACAGTCACGCCACGCGAGTTGCCAACGCCCACGGGAGTCACCCAATCCGCCCAGCCGCCACGCGAGTTGCCAACACCCACGGGAGTCACCCAATCCGCCCGGCCGCCACACGAGTTGCCAACGCCCACGGGAGTCACCCAGTCCGCCCGGCCGCCACGCGAGTTGCTAATGCCCACGGGAGTCACACCAGTCACGCCCACGGGAGTCGCCCAATCCGCTCGACTGCCACCAGTCCGCGACGCCACCACCAGTCCGCGACGCCACCAGTCCGCGTCGCCACCTGTCCGCGACACCACCAGTCCGTGACGCCACCAGTCTACGACCTATCCTCGACATGCACAGGTAGGCCGCCATTTTTTTTAGGTTTATTATTTCTTTATTTATTTATAATGTTTATAATGTTTATAATGTTTATAAATTTATAATTTTATATTAATAGTTTGTAATTTTATATTATATATTTTATATTTTTTTAATTTTTTTTTAGGTTTAATATTTTTATAAACAATTTAATAATGTTTATTATAAATTTCATTATTATTTATTTAATAATGTTGTTTATTTAATATTTTTTTAGGTTTATTATTTATTTATAATGTTTATAATGTTGTTTATTTAATGTTTATAATGTTGTTTATTTAATGTTTATAATGTTGTTTATTTAATATTTTTTTAGGTTTATTATTTAATAATGTTGTTTATTTAATATTTTTTTAGGTTAATTAATAGTTTATACTTTATAATGTTTATTTATAAATTTATAATGTTTATTTTTTATAATGTGAAATTGTTAAAACTTAAAAGTATTTCTATTTTGAAAGGTTGAAATAAATGTAGTGTGTTTTTTAATTTTTCTTTCCAAACATGCAGATTTTCATTTAATGGCTCCTCCCAAATCAACTTCTGAGGCATGGAAGCATGTGACCCGAAATGGACCTCACATCAAATGTAACATATGTCAGGCAAATATTATTGGAACTTTAACAAGGCTTAGGGACCACTTCCTTGCTAATAGAGGGGGTCCAGGTGGAGGTGTTCAAACATGCATAGGTGCGACTCCAGAACTTAAAGCTATTCTAGAGAAAGAGTTGGATGCTTCAACGGTAGGCAAAATGAAGAAGGCACAAAGAAACAAAGAATTGAAGGAGATATATCTAGATTCACATCTGTCATGTCTTCCTCTTCTGTGCAATCCGAAGCAGTGAGTGTATCAAAACAGAGTGGAACACTGAACAACTTTTGGAAACCAGTAGAGAAACAACAGGTGGATGATGCAGTTGCTGATTTGTTTTACACGAGTGCTATTCCATTCAATGTTGCGAGAAATCCTCATTTCCGTAATGCAATTCAGAAAATTGCAGAGTTTGGCAAAGGGTACACACCCCCAGGTTCAAAGGCTATCAAGACAACTCTTTTGCAAAGGTCAAAAGATAGAGTGACTGAAAAATTAGCTGATGTCAAAGCCATTTGGAAGGAAACAGGTTGCACTATATTGAGTGATGGATGGTCACATATGTGTCCAGGCCATTGATTAATGTTTTGGTGTCTTGTCCTGAAGGTGTTGTGTTTTTGAAAGTCGTTGACACCATGAACCACAAGAAAACTTCAGAGTATATTTTTCAAATATTAGAGGAAGACATTTTTGAAGTAGGGGTGGAAAATGTGGTTCAAGTGGTCACTGATAGTGCAGCAAATTGTGTGGGAGCTGGGAGGCTGATTGTAGAGAAGTACCCAAAGATATATTGGAGCCCATGTGCAGCCCATTGTCTCGATTTGTTGCTTCATGACTTGGCTAAATTCCCATGGGTAAATGAAGCTATTCATAGAGGGAGAGCAATTGCAAATTTCACATGGAATCATCGTCTCACATTGAGTATTTATAGGCAGCATGCATCAAAGGAATTGTTGAGGCCTTGTGAAACAAGATTTGCTTCATATTATATCACTTTGAAAAGAGTGGTTGAAGAAAAAGCAGCTTTGAGGTCTGTTATTTGTTCCAATCAGTGGGAAAGTTCAGTGCTTTCTAAAGGCCCCAAGGGGAAGAACATAGAGCAAATCATCCTAAACAGCAATTTCTCAGAAAGTGCAGCAAAAGTTTTGCTTGTATGTGAACCAATTGTTGATGTGCTTCGTATGGTTGATGGTGACACTCCTTGCCTTGGCATGCTTTATGAAAGCATGGACCGGTGTAAGGAATCTATTCAAACAGCACTAAATAATGAAGAAGCAAAATATATGCAGTTATGGGAGACAGTTGATTGCAGATGGAAAATGATGCACACACCTTTACATGCAACAGCTTGCTTTTTGGAGCCTAAGTTGTTTTCTATTGATAGAAGGGGTGATAATGATCATGGCAAGGCTTTACCAAGCCATTAGCAGGTATGTACCAGATCCAAAAATTGCAGCACTAATTAGAGATCAAAGTTGGCAATACAAGAGAGGAGAAGGGATGTTTGGAGGGGCAGAAGCCAAATATGACTTGCCACGTATGCCTGGATATAGATGGTGGATCGCTTGTGGATCATCAGCTCTTGAACTGCAAGAGTTTGCTATTCGAATTTTGAGTCAGGGAGCAAGTTCATCAGCTTGTGAGAGGAACTGGAGTTGCTTTGACCACATCCATTCCAAAAAGAGGAACAAATTGCTAACTGGAAAGTTGGGAGATCTTGTCTATGTTCGCAGCAATTTGAAATTGCTGATGAACAAATCAGCAAAGAACACTTCTTTAGAACAAACTCTTGAAGGCATAGCAATGCCAGATGCAGATGAGCTTGACTTTGCAGATGATGAACTGAGTAGTGATACAGATGATGATGATTTGGCATCCCAGCCAAGTGCTCTTGATGACTTCAAGTTATTTTAAAGTTCTAAAGTTTTTGACTGTTATTGTACCTTTTTGACAAAAGAACATCTTTGCAATAGTGAAAGCATATGTTTCCTATGGTTTATATTTTATAAATGTGTCATCTTTTTGTAATGATTTCAAATCTATTTATCAATGTTAAACTATTTACGCAATTTTATAGATATATTACATATATTTATTAAAAAAATTTAAAAATTACATATGGCGAATTCAATTCAAATTTTATACATTTCAAATTTTTTCCGCATCGAACTTCATTCGAATTTCAAAGTTGTCGAACTTTGAATTCGAATTCGAACCTGGTGACTTAGCCAAAAACCATTTTGGCACCAAACTTAATTATCTAATTAAGGTTGACTTGAAGGTTATCTGCCCATAAAAATAAAGATCATTTGCCAAGATCAAATCAATCATTTTTCACTCCATGCAATCAACGAAATTCTTCTGCTCCTTGGTGTGCGAAATTAAGTGAACTGGGCGAACTTATTCAAGGAAGACGAAGCTATTTTGGTGTTCCTAATTTGTGTTAGAGAGTGCATTAAAGAGCAGACTTAGTGCAGACTTGGTGAATTTAGAAGTGAAGATCTGATATAACTAAAAGGGCAGATTTGATAAGAGGTTGAAGATTCCAGCTAAGTATTGTATTGTTACAACTCAAGATTGAATACATAATCTGACCTATGGGTCTTTAGTGCTGGGTTTTTCCTCCTTGGAGGTTTTCCCAGGGTAATTGTGTCAGTCTCTTGTGCACTTACCTTCTCTCCTTCATTTACTAGTTTATAGTTTACTTAATGTTAACAAATAATTAAATACTGAAAGTCTAATTGCTGGTTTGAGTCACAAAAGTTAACATGGTACCAGAGCTAAGGTTTTACTAACTTCATATTTCAGTAAATTATTTGTTGCATCTAGTTGTTGTTTGTTTTCAGATTAAAATGTCAGGTTTGAGGGTTGAAGATAGACTTGATGGAGCCCTTGACTTTGCTGCTTGGAAAGTCTGTATTTTATTGATTCTTGAAGAGAATGAACTACTTAAATTTGTAGAAGAAGAAAGGTTGTCCCCTCCTGAAGATGCTGAAGAACTGAAGCAGTTCAAGAAAGACTCTCTCAAGGCTAGGAAGATCATAATTGAATCAGTCAAGAATCATCTTGTCACCGTCATATCAAAATTCGCTTCTGCCAGAGAAATGATCAAGCACTTGGAAGGGATGTATGAAGTCAACAACCTCAGCAGGGCTCTTGCTCTAAGGCAGCAGCTACTTCACATCAAAATGAAAGAAGAAGACTCAATCATGGCCTACTTCATGAAGATCAATGAACTGAAGGACAAGTTAAGTACTCTTGATTGCCAAATTTCAGATAAAGATCTTGTCATGATTGCATTAAATGGTCTACCTGATGAATGGGAACCATTCATTTGTAGCATTGGTGGAAGAGCTAAACGTCCCAACTTTGAGCATCTTCAATCTGATTGCATTGAAGAGGAATCTCGAATTGAGGTAAGAGGAAAACTCAAGAACTCTCACAAAGATGATAATCATGTTCTCACAGCTAAGTCTAGGAAAGGTGGGCATTGGAAGAAAGAAAAGAGAAGCAAAGATTTTAGATCCTCTTCCTATGATCCAAGGAAGAAGTCCAGAGATTCCTCCCATATTCGTTGTTTCAGATGTGATAAGTATGGTCACTATGCTAGAGATTGTCAGAATGATCCTAAGGAAAGGGAAGCCAATTTAGATGAAGTCACTAAACAAAATGAGGACTATCTTCTTATCTCTGTTCTATCAAGCAACGTTCCTACGGACAGTGATACTTGGATCATTGACAATGGAGCCTCTAGACACATCTCAGGTTACCGTGAGCATCTTTCAGATCTGATAGAAAAAGATACCAACCTTCATGTGGTAATCGGTGATGATGTTCAATACTCGGTAAAAGGTTCTGGCACTACCTCTTTAAAACTAGATTCTGGTATTTACTTACAACTCAGTGATATTCTTTTTGTATCTAGATTTTTCCATTTCTGCTTTAGAAGATAAGGGTTTGCAAATAGCATTTTCTGAAGGGAAAGTACTTGCTTGGTCTAAGAATCTAGTTTCAAATCTGCTCGTGTTATTGGAAATAGATGTGATAGTTTGTATAAGCTTGCAGCTAACCCAATTCAAGCTCTCATTCATGAGGCTCCTGAATCATGCGAGCTATGGCATAGAAGACTTGGACATCTGCACTTTCAAGCTCTTCCCACTCTTGGTAAAATGGTTAAAGGTATGCCTAAACTTAGTTTATCTCATGATGATGCTTGTAAAGGTTGTGCAATCGGTAAGAATGTGAAGAGCCCATTTCATAAAAGCGATAGTAGGGCCAAAGAAAAGTTAGAGCTTATTCATTCAGATTTATGTGGTCCTATGTCTGTAGCATCTCCTAGTGGTTTCCTTTATTATGTTATCTTCATAGATGATTTTTCTAGGAAAACATGGATTTACTTTCTTAAATCTAAAGAGTCTGAAGAAGTCTTAAATAGGTTTAAAGAATTCAAAGCCTTGGTTGAAAATACTACTGGAAAATGAATTAAATGTTTAAGGTCTGACAATGGAGGTGAGTACACCTCAGGTAATTTTTATGATTTCTGTATTGAGACAGGAATTAAGAAGGAGTTTTGTGTTCCCTACAATCGTCAGCAAAATGGAGTTGCTGAAAGAAAGAACATGACCATTGTTGAAGCTACAAGAGCCATGATTCATGATCAAGACCTGCAACCCTTCCTATGGGTGGAAGCATCCAAAACAGCAGTTTACATTCAGAATAGATGTCCTCATCATGCTCTAAAGAATGTAACCCCTGAAGAAGCCTTTACAGGAATCAAACCTGACATCAACCACTTAAGGATCTTCGGGAGCCCTGTGTATGTTCATGTGCCTAAAGAAAAACGAACCAAGTTGGATCCCTCTGGAAAGAAAGGCATCTTAGTAGGATACAGTGAATCTTCCAAAGCCTTCAGGATCTACATTTCAGGTCGAAGGTATGTTGAGGTAAGTAGAGGTGTAACTTTTGAAGAAGATATTGCATTCAAAAGATCTAAAGGTTCATTATTTGATAATGATGATATTGTGATTGAAAATCAAGAACCAAATGTTGATACTAACCCTGAGATATAGAAAGAGTTCATTGACCTCCCAGATCAGGAAGTTCAGGATGATCCAGCAGAACCCATGGACTCTACAGATATACCTAAGGATATTGTGGTCAGCAAGAAGAGGCCACTTTGGGTTAGAAACATCATTCAAGATGCTGAAGGATTTGTTGCTCCCAAAGGAACCTTCAGAGATAGCAAGAGACCTCAAAATCATGCCAACTACATTTCTATAATGTGTAACATCATTGAGTCTGAACCTCATGATGTCGAAGAAGCTATGACTCGTCATGCTTGGAAATTAGCCATGGATGAATAGTATGAGTCTATCATCAAGAATGATGTTTGGGACATTGTACCCAAACCCAAAGGTAAGTCTATTGTTTCTTCTAAATGGTTATTTAAAATTAAGCATAATGCTGATGGTAGTATTAAAAAATATAAAGCTAGATTTGTAGCTCGTGGTTTTTCTCAAAAGGAAGGAATAGATTATGAGGAAACATTTGCTCATGTTGCTAGATATACTTCTATTAGATCTATAATAGCTATTGCTGCAGCTAAAGGTTGGGAGCTGCATCAAATGGACGTTAAGACAGCCTTCCTCAATGGTGTTATTGAGGAAGAAGTCTATATTGAGCAACCAAAAGGTTATGTAATCCATAAAAGAGATTCTCATGTTTGCAGATTGAAGAAAGCCTTATATGGACTCAAACAGGCTCCTCATGCTTGGTATGAAAGAATTGATAAGTACTTAATAAGCTTAGGATTTCGTAAGAATGATGCCGATGATAACCTTTACTTGAAGATATGTAATGATGATATGCTTATTCTGGTTTTGTATGTGGATGATTTATTTCTCACTGGTGAAAATAAACTAATCATGAGATGTAAGAAAGAATTAGCCTCAAAATTTGAAATGAAGGATTTAGGTCTAATGCATTACTTCCTAGGATTAGAAGTATGGCAAAAATCCAATGAAATTTTTCTTAGTCAAGAAAAGTACACTTGATATTCTGAAAAGATTTAAAATGATGGACTGTAAACCTATGTCTACTCCTATGGAATCTAACTTAAAGAAGTTGAGTGTTTCTGCAGCTAACTCTGATTTTGCAGATCCATCCGAGTACAGGCAGTTGATTGGATCCTTGATGTATCTAGTCAATACTAGACCTGATATCTGTTATGTTGTGAATGCACTCAGTCAATTCATGAGCTTGCCTAAACTTGTTCACCTGGTTGCAGCCAAGCACATTTTGAGATACCTATGAGGTACTATTGGTTATGTGCTGAAGTATTCACTCAATACCTCAATCTTCTTGGAAGGCTATTCAGATTCAGATTGGGCAGAAAGTGTAGAGGACAAGAAAAGTACTTCGGGTATCTGCTTCAACTTGGGTTTTGCAGTAATCTCTTGGGCATGTAGAAAGCAATCTTCGGTAGCATTGAGTACTGCAGAAGCTGAGTACATTGCAGCATCTATTGCATCTAGAGAAGTAGTGTGGCTTCGCAAACTTCTTGTTGGATTATTTGGTCAACCTAGTGGTCCTACCACTATTCATTGTGATAATCAAAGTTGTATAAAGATGTCGGTAAATCCTGTGTTCCATGACAAGTCCAAACATGTGGAAACTCATTATCACTTCATTCGGATATGGTGCAAAGAGGCACCATTCAGCTGAAGTATATTAGCACAGATGAACAAGTTGCAGATATTCTTACCAAACCCTTATCCAGAGTGAAGTTTGAATACTTCAGAGATAGACTTGGTATTGTGGAAAATGAAACCCTGGTTGAGAGGGAGTTTCAATCTCAGTGATTCTCTACTGCAGAGTTTTGGTCCATTCTTCGCTTGTGTGCAAGAATGAAAGGATCCATTCTATGCTTGTGTGCTAGATGGAAAATTGTAATTATGTAAAGACCCACTTGTGTATTACACTTTCTATGCTTGTGTGCTAGAACCATCCTATGCTTGTGTGCTAGGTGGAAGATGTAATTCTATGCTTGTGTGCTAGATCCATTCTATGCTTGTGTGCTAGATGGAACTCTAAAGGTTCAGATTATGTATTCTCTTCTTCCCTAGTTAAGAGGGACTATTGTTTGTAACTAGGAAAGGGGGTTCGGATTGCCTAAGGCAACATCCAAACCCCTAAAGGGTTGGGCCTCCCCTTTCCAAGGTTAACGTGTAGGGCTGGACCCTTCACGCTAAAGAGGGTAGCGTGCCCCTAAACAAGGCCAGCCCTATAATGTCACGCCACACCAAAAACCATTTTGGCGCCAAACTTAATTATCTAATTAAGGCCGACTTGAAGGTTACCTGCCCATATAAATAAAGATCATTTGCCAAGATCAAATCAATCATTTTTCACTCCATGCAATCAGCGAAATTCTTTTGCTCCTTGGTGTGTGAAATTAAGTGAACTGGGCGAACTTATTCAAGGAAGATGAAGCTATTTTGGTGTTCCTAATTTCTGTTAGAGAGTGCATTAAAGAGCAGACTTGGTGCAAACTTGGTGAATTTAGAAGTGCAGATCTGATATGACTAAAAGGGCAGATCTGATAAGAGGTTGAAGATTCCAGCTAAGTATTGTATTGTTACAATTCAAGATTGAATACTTAATCTGACCTGTGGGTCTTTAGTGCTGGGTTTTTCCTCCTAGGAGGTTTTCCCAGGGTAATTGTGTAAGTCTCTTGTGCACTTACCTTCTCTCCTTCATTTACTGGTTTATAATTTACTTAATGTTAACAAATAATTAAATACTGAAAGTCTGATTGCTGGTCTGAGTCATAAAAGTTAACAGGTAGGATTCCCAATCCCAACACACTCACTCAACTTCCTCCAATAGATCAATCAACAAGAGGCTTACTTCCACACATCAACTTCACAACACCAACGGTGAACATCACTCAATGTTAGACAACATATCTCTACCTATGGCCCTTACACTAGGCTATATGCACTCAAAAGGCTCAAACACCAACAAGAAAGAACAGACCCAAAACACCTTCATACCATGTCTTTCACATCCCTCTTGACATGTTTCATGCATTGGAAGTGGTCTACAAACTTCCTAATATCCATGTTCTTCACAAAGGCTTCACAATCCTTGTAGCCCTAGTTTTTGAGTCTTTGGGGAATAACTCACAAACTTCCCAAACCACTTGAAAAACAAATTTCAGTTTTGAGTACCCTTTTGTGCACTCTATAACATATGTCAGATTAAGGTGGGAGTCCTTTGGATCATCCGTACAGAATACTACCTGCCCTAATTGGTCAAGAGCCCCAATTAGGCCTGTTTTACAAAGAAACCCCTCTAGAATGGACTCACAGAAACTTCACAACCATTTGGACACTAAGAAAATGTGTCAAAACCAAGGATTCCACCAGAAGTTTGGGCCTGCACTCAACTGGTTTCCCACAAACCAATCTACCCTTCTTCAATTGCTTGCCATTACACAATGCCAAGCATTTCAGTGCACCTTTCTCTCTCCTCCACTCACGGCCACCTCTATCAACCCTATCATGCTATGATAAACCTGTTGGCCCAACATCCCCTTGAGTTTGAGGAATTTTCACTCTTGAGAATGTCAGAAACCAACCATGTCTTATGAAACCCTCAACAGGCTTTCCTCAGAACCCAGAATTGAAGAAAATCAATCACCTGGCTCCGAACTCTGTTTCAACCCCTGCAACCACTTGGAGATGTTAGATATAACACTATTTCAACCCTCCAAACACATTAGATGCATTCACCAATCGAATACAATAATGAAACAAAGAGAATACACAAATTGAGACACAAATTCCTGCAACAAAGATGGCTTCTCATTCATCAAATCTTCATCAATCATATAAGTTCGGCCTCAGAGGCTTTTATATGCAACATCCAACGTCTCCGAACGTCCACAACTGAAATTTGAACCATAGGACCGTTGGAGACAAACTAACCATAAAAGTGGTTAAGTTGACAACAAAGGTTGTCATGACAATTTGACAACAATGTACAACTTTGCGCTCTTGGCCTTACAACCGACCAAACCAACACAAAACCATTACATAGGAGTCCAATATGCCCACACAACACAAATGACATCTTTCAGGACTCATCTTGGTCCTTTTGAACAAGTGTGACCAAGGTTGACCCCCTGGATCCTATTACATGATTGGATAAACAAGATAGCTATAAAGCCTTACAAACATGATATTGTTCCACTTGGATCTTTAGATCCTTATTACATTCAAAACAAGAAATATTAAATTGCTCATGGATTGGACTCATTATGTCCACTTGGTGCCCCTACACCAGGCACCAACCTCTGACGCAACAAAGTCTTAGTTTACTTGGGAATAATTCTCCTTCAAAAATCTGCAATAAATCTGTTATAAACCTGTTCATCAATCTTCTCTAACTCCACTCACATATCTTCTATAATTCTTCTCAAAGATTGGCTATAACTCTGCTCATAAATCTACTATAATTTTCTTCAAATCAAGTTCATAAATCTGCTGATAAAGTATATACCTCTGCACTAAATCTGAAGGATTTTCATACAATTCTTGCCTTCTTCCCCACTCATCTTGCATATATACCTTCATATACCCCTTCGCCCAAAAGAGGTGACCCATCCACACTTGAAATACAATTATTTTATTTTAATTCCAAAAAGTGGACGATTACATAAGCATGGTTGACAATCAAACAATTCAAATTAAAATATAAAAAATGCTTCTCACGTAGTCGGCCAACATTCACATAGGAATTAAGAAAAGTCTCATGGGTTGGCTCGTTTATGAAATAAATCCAGTGTTGTTATAACCATTGGGTATTAAAATAACAATGTAATGTTTCTAATGGTCATCTTTAGTCAGTCTAGTCTTAGTAGTTAGTTTCTATTTTCGCATTTAGTTAACAATTGTTTCATTTAGAAACTTCGACTTGTACTTTTCTATTTAAGGAGACTTTGTCTCCATTGTTTAATATAACATTGATTTACCATAACATGGTATCAGAGCGGGTCGATGGGATTTTTTAGAGTTTGGTGAATTTTTTAAGAAAAATTCGAACCTCCCTACCTAGAATTCTTTCCAAAAAAAAAATTTCGATCTTTTTTATGAAAAAAATTGTTGGTGCAATTTTTGAAGGTTTTTCTGACTTGCTGAGGGTTGCTTTTATTTGTTTTTGTTTTTTTCAAAGGGTTTGTGTTCCCGTTTGAGAGCTTTTGTTTCTACAAGGTTTGTGTGCACAAATTTGAGCAACCAATGCTTATTTTTCACAGCGCGATTTCATTTTTTTCCTCAACTGCGAGGTAGTGTTCATGGGGATCTCTACGTTTTTTTTTGGTGAGGAGCTCAATATTTTCTACGACTGGAGTTTCGATCCAAAGCGACCCTTATTTCACTTGCGCGTTTCATTTTCCGCGGCCTTCTAGTTTTTTGCGTAACCACAGATGGCCCTGCCAGCGATTTCGAATCATTTTTTGTGTTCGCCGTGAAATTTTAGGCGATGTTTTGTGCGGAGGACATTTTTTTTAACAGCAATCTGGGGTTTTCATCAGTCTTTACGGCCCGCGCTTATTCAGACGCCACTTTATTCACGTTTTTTGCCATTCTCTTTTAGTGGCAACAACAGAAAACCTGCGTTTTTCTTCTCAGGATCCATGGAAGTTTTTTTCGGCATGCTAGGGTTTGGGGGGATTAAAAAATTATATCTAGGTTTTTATAATTTTTTTCCTTAAAAAATTATTCATTGGGTGTATAATTTTTTTCCCTTAAAAAATTATTCTAGGGTTTATATTTTTTTCCCCTTAAAAAATTATTTTGGGGTTATAATTTTTCTATCATTTAAAATTCACAAAGTTAGCGTGGGCTTTTGGTTGTCTAGGTTTATAATTTTTTAGTGGTAGGTTTTTCTAATTTTTTGTCCTAAAAAAAATTATCTATAAAAATTTATAATTTTTTCCTCAAAATTTATGACATGAGTTCTTGTTTTAGGTTTTTTACAATTTTTTTCCACAAAAAATGATGATTTGTAAATCCAAGTTTTAGGGTTTGTCGATTTTGTCCTTGAAAATCGTGAATTCTCTTTTGGAGGGTTCCAATTTTAGGGGTTGACAGTGTTTTCCACAAAAATCGTGCTTTGTTGTACTATGTTTGGGTCGCACCTGGAGTTGTTGGGGCGAACATCTGCAAACGCGGTATCTTGCAATCTGTTTTGGAGTTGCTGGAGCGAACGGTGCTCAGTGCTCATCTGCAAAAGTTTTTGCAGTTTTTGACAAAATTGTGTTTGTTCCTCTTTGGAGGGTTTGTCGTTTTTTCCTCAAAATCGTGGTTTCAGTTTGAGAAGTTGTTCTCGGTGTCTCTGGCTACAGGGAGGAACAGTTTTTTGTTTTCCCAACATCAGGTTGGAAGGTTTCCGGTTATGTTGATCATTAACATTCTGCAGAACCAAGGAGAGTCTAGCAATTGCCAAGTGTTCTGAAGAGAAAGGGCAGCCTTCCTTGTGTTTGTGATCAAAACACCTACAAATTGTCTTCTATAGGGTTATTAGGACGATGACCATTAAGGGAGGGTATTGAACTAATAATGTAATGTTTCTTATGGTCATCTTTAGTGAGTCTAGTCTTAGTAGTAAGTTTTTATTTTCGCATTCAGTTAACGATTGTTTCATTTAGAAACATCATCTTGTACTTTTCTATTTACAAAGAATTCGTCTCCATTGTTTAATATAACATCGATTTACCATCACATTGGAATGGTGCAGTTTAGTGGCCTTTCACCTTAACAATTTCTCATCGCTATGTATGATTTCTTCTTTGATAGCAGCATTGTGGTGGCAGCAATTACGCTCTTTGACATCAATGACAACATTTTCAACAGGACTTAAGTTGTTTTTAAATGTTAAAGAGGCCTTTTTGAGGAAATGAATTAATTTTAATTTTAAATCCGCCTTTTTCCCTCCAACTCTATATAAATTGGTTTTAGCTCTCATTTTCATTATTCAAAGTTGCACATATATAGAGATGTTGTCAGAGTGAACATTGAGTTCTTCCAAGAGTTGATAGAGGATGAAAAATATCATCAATATTTACTAGTTTCAATGGTGAGAGACCCATCCTAGCTGGATCGGTGTTTTCACACAAAACCACACTTATTTTCATGGAATTTTGAGGTTTCAGAAAAAATGAAGATTTTCAGTGTAAATTGATTGTATTTCTAAGAGATTGTTGTTTGTTGGTTTTCGGGCATTTTAAGGGTGGAATGCAGGAGTTATTTGTTCTGGCCATACATTTCCCTGTGCAAGGCTGTACCCTCATTTTTCCATGCCAAGGCTGGAGGGTTTGATAAAATTTCATGGGCATATTCCAATGGCTTTCTAATGGTTGGGCAATAACATTTCCGGTAGTCAGGAGGATCCTTTTGAAAAGTCTAATTTTTCTAGGGGTGGCCTTCCATATTGTCAGGCCGTACTTGTTCCCTAGCTGGGTGTGAGTCCTATCTGCACCAATCACTTCCATTTGAAGTCAAAAAAAGCTTGCTGGATAGGAGCGTTTGGACGTGGAGCTCAATGTTTGATTCCTTTGGCGATAGTTTTTTTTGGTGTTTGGGGTCCCTTTGTGAGACTCTACCACTTTGGGACAGTCTTTAATAGCTGTTCCAGACCTGAAAACCAACTCAGTTTGATGTTGCATACCTAACTGCATATTATCAGTCCATTTCCTAGGGGTTTGAAGGTGATATTTCAGTGGGACAACCTCAGAACAGTCTATTGGCGGATGTGGTTGGTGAGTTGGAAGAGTGTTGGGTGGTGTTGATTGGCTCCATTGCATTGAGCAGCCCTTAGAAGATTTGTATCAGACCTGCAACCTTCAGATTTGTCGTCATTATGAGGTATTTTTCATATTGTTTTCATGTATTTCTCAACCCATGTGTTGAATGTACCTTGGGTATTGTTCATCCACCAAAAGAGCATGTAATAATGTGTATGTGACCTGAAAAACATTCAATATCAGAACTATTAGAGCCAGGTGTTCTCTTTGCATATTTTGTATGAGTTTCATTTGTATATAATTTTCAAAAACAAATAGGGGTGATATTACATGGACTAAAGAAGATATTGTGGATTGCATTGTTGTAGTGATTTGTTTATTATTAATACAAGCTTGGTATCTCTTTGGTGGTGAAGTATTTTCCCAAAAAGGTTTCTCCACGTAAATTCTATGTTATGTGTTTGTTCTTTTCTATTTGTGGTTACATACTTTCCAAGTTTTATTTCAGATTAAAATGGTCAATCAGATGTTCTATTAATCAGAGTTGTACACACTATGCATATACTTTCCCTATAATTTTTCACCGGTTTTTCAATAGAATTCATCTTTAATTTTAGTCCATGGAAATATTAAATATACTCAAATTTAAAATATTCTATTCACAATATATAGAAAAACTTTACTTTCTATTCCTTGTTTCCTTTAATTGTGTAATGGGATTCTATAGCTGTTCTTTAAATAATTAAGCAGACTCATCTTATAGCTAGTTTGTGGATTGCTCTCATGAAAAAATTTGGGCTCAACACAGAATAGGTGAGGTACAAATAACTTATATCCATAACATAAACATCTTCCTTGCCACTCCACTTCCCTTCCTTTAAGTTAGGTTGTATTTAAGCTAAGTTGCAGGGTTCGCCCCCTAGCCTGCCAGATCTGGGTCCAGTTTGGACCCAGTTTGGATCCTCGTCTGGTTCACTAGTGGGTGTGGACAGGGTGTGGGAAAAAAGAAGTTGTTTCATCCTGGATGAATCCAGATTGAACCCGTGCATACCAAACAGAATTTGTGACAAATTTCCATTTCTTTTCTTTCTGCCGCAACAAACTATAATATATTATAGTTTAATAATTAATATTATTATTAAACTATAATATATTTAGATTATATATTAAATTTCTTAATACTATATTATATATTAATATTATTATTTATTAATATTAATTTTATTTTATAGTTTTAATGTGATATTATATATTATATATATTAATTTTTATTATTCATTAATATTACAGTTTTTATAATTTCATTACTATATTATATATTAGTTTTGTTAATCTTATAAAATATATTAACTAAGCTTATAAATATTAATATATTTTTATACACTTTCTATATATATATATGGATTTTACATGTTTTTTGTACTAACGAACCCAAACTCCCAGAAAAAAATTTAGTCAAACCAGATCCCCGAATCTAAACCCGAACCAGCAACTTAGTCTTTAAGGTACAAATAACTTATCCCCGTAAGATAAACACCCTCCTCCCCATTCCTCACAAAACTAAAACGATATGTGCATATTAATGTCCATCACTTCATCCTTCTTGATATATAGAATGTTTATGAGAGATATAGCATCAATTTCAGATTTGAAAAATCTAACATCTGCTGGCAGTTAATTACAGAATCACTTATTTAAGTGATGGAACAAACGCACCTGATCTTGATGTGACTCAATAACTTTCAAAACTGAAGGAATCTTCAGACCATATAATTTCCACACCAAATCAGTATTCAATGTAATATCTTTCAACCCAAGCTCCCATCCTACTGAAGCTCTTCCAGTTTTACCACCTAAAGCACGACAAAGAACCTGTTCAAAAATCACAATTGTCCAATATCATCAATATCTAATGTCCACCCTGATAAGAATGGCTTGATCAACAATGCATTTATTTCACAATGGCATGTTATAATTGAAATTATCTATGCAAACTATCAATTTTGATTTACACATCGAATTCTTGTCATGGTGTGTCACCTTTAAGTCTGCAGCTAAAATCAATTTATATAGTTCAAGCTTCAATTAAAAACATTTTTGGTCTTTGGGATAACTGCCTACTTGGAGATGACAGATCATATTATTTCTTTATCACAATTAACAACATTGAACTAAGAAAATCAACTTTGGTAAATATTCAAATCGAGCATGTTGTCTCTCAGCTGCTCTATTGAGATGATAAGAATCAATCAATAAAGAAAGGGTAATTAGAAAACCTGTTTACCATTACCTTTACCACTTGGCATCCAATTACAATGATTCACAATGAAGCAAGGATCTTATTTATCTTCATATCAGCAAGCAATTTTCTTTTAAATCTATGTTGAAATTTTTGTGACAACCCTCCTATTTGTTGCTTCAACTCAGGGTTTATATATTTCTGTATAACCTCCATGTTTATTTAGTGTATAAACACTTCACCATAGGGCATGAGCTTCAATTTTATATTTTTATAAGGATTTACCTTGGATGTCCAAATACTGTTTCCTACACATAAATTGGCAAACTCTGCCTTGATCAAGATCTGGAATAATGCCAACCAATGATTTCGTTTGATCCTATGAATAGTCAGCCTTAATGATAATAACAAATGGAAAGTGCATTAATTGACTTCTCATTGATTGCATTTGATCCTACAGTTGGCAGGTCCTCAATGATGATTCAATGTGTTGTTTATTGCAAAGGTAGATCAAATCCGAAGGCTCTTGCCACATGTTTAACAATTGGAGATTTGAGAAAGAAACGAGATTTGACACCTCCTACATTTCCCTGATGTTGATTAGTCTGCATTGAAAAGGTAGATCAAGCAGCCCTTGCTAAAGTTCCAATTGAAGATTTGAAAAAGAAATGAGGTTTGACCCCTCCTAAAGTTCCAATTGATTTGTTTTGATCAAAAATTGAGGATGTTAAGAGTAGTAATCTTAAATCTTCTACAATAAAAGGTTTTATAATAAATGAAGTATCTTGTGTACCGCAACAACTTAAAATGGAAGGAAAAATATATTGATAAAATGATAGCGTGTACACATGCTGGCCTATTGTTGCTTTAAGAAATATGTGAAGTTGTTAGCCTCCAGGATTTATTACCACCATCAATTATTTAGAGTGTTGATATTACAGCCAAAGAGCCACAATGAACAAAATGGAAGTAACAAATGCAAAAAAAAGTTAATGCCATGTAGCAGCCAATCGTTGCTTTAAGGAGATTTGAAGCTGTCAACATCTAAGATCCAAGCCCATTGTTGATTATCCAGAAGATCTGATCCTATGGCCAGTGGGCCATGAATCATGATACACGAAGGGAAGGAACAATTGGGAAACCAAGTTAATACCATGTGGTGTCCAATCATAGAATGGGAAGGAAAGAAGTTGAAGACTGTCTCAACTGCCAAGATTGTTACTCATGTCCGATGGCTATTTGTTGTTGGATCATATTGAAACTTAGGCTGTAAATGAATGATAATGGGCTCTTGATTCTTAAAGATATTTTTGGTATATGATGCTCAAGAAAATATCTTAAATATGTAGCATTATAAAAACATCTACAGGTTTGTTTAGAGCAGTAAGATTTTTCAAATCCTAAGTTGATGAATGAAAAGTGAGGAAAATACAAAGTCAAACGAGAGGTAAAGAATAAAATCAAATAATAAAATGGTTATTACGGAAAAAGACTAAAATAAGATGAATGGGCATGAAACTAAAGTGTTGTTGTCGCACCACCAAGAGAAGTTAAAGAGACACTGTAACAGTCTAGTCCCAAAATTCTTGTTGTAATCTGAGCTATAAGAGAAAAAAACGAAAGTAAGGAGCCTCCTCTCCAAAGCCTTGGAAGGCAGAAATTTTTGTCTCTTTGTAGCATGCTTGTATGTTTTCATCTTTTTTGTTAATGGAATGCACACAAGTTTCATGAGAAATAGCATTTTTCTTTTAATGGGAAATGTATGGTTTACTTCATAAAATGAATGTGTTTTACTATCTGTTAGAAGAAAAAAACTATTTTTTTTCTTGCATTATTTGTTGTTGCATGCAATCATTCTCATCCTTATGATACTTTATGCTATATGAGAGTTTGAACAAAGAACTATGGATCACTTGTGTGCAATCAGATTTGATCAAAAAACTTTCAGCTTCTTTTGAGTTGCATCTATTTTTCTATGTATACACAATATAATCACTCATTCCTTTTCCAACCAATCATTGGAGGCTGATTTGTTAACTTTGTTGAACAGATTTGTCACTTTGATATTTTGCTGCAAAACAGCCTTGACTCGCTCAACAGGCAGCAACAAATTTCCCAACTGTTGGAGGCATCACTCTTGAGTTAACAATCTTCCTCTACATTTCAGAGGGGCAGCTCCCTTGTATAATAGAATTAGGTTTTTTTAGGGGTATGCTTTTAACCAAAAGCAGAAAAGGCATCTCAATCAAAATGGAAACAAGAAAGAATAATGGGAAATATAGAAAAGAGGAGGGATAAACACAAAAATACATTCCCCAGAAAAAGGATCACTAGTTTTTCATGACAATTGTTGTGCCTACCCTATCTAATAATCTTTTGCCACCTGCGTGCAAGCCTGTGAATTTTCCATAATGCTTATAATGGGGCAGTTCCCTGTCTATTCTGGGTCACTACCTAATTTATTGTGTTTTTACAAAACTGCCTTGCCCTTACCCATCTCAGAAACAGGGAAAATGCTTATGTCTTGTGTTTATAATTCAGCACATTTCATTGATTATGTCCAAATTTAAAGAAGATAAAGAGTAAATTTGTAATGTTATCAGTTATGGAGAAATTTGTGACGATGCAAATGTCAAATCTGATTTTTGAATACTGGATTCCAAGAGCATTGGGTCATCCTTTACTAGAATACTTTCTTCTTTAATCATGAGGATTTCAGAAAATTCTTTCTCCATGAAATATGAAAATGAAGAAAATAGCACATTTCTGTCTTGGGAATTATTTGTAGAAACACATTCGTCTGAAAATAAAGGATTGTGGTGAGACACCTTGACCACAGAGAGAATCATTGTTTGAATCTTTTGAGCACCAACTCAGGCTATAGGCATCATGAGAATACAAATCATTACTAACCACATTGAACTCCTTTATTACATCACCAATTACCTCATTCCTTGTTTGATTATTGCTACAATTCCCAAAAATATCCTCCAAGATAGGGTTGTATTCTTGATCCAAAGATTCAAAAAGAGGATTGCTTTGAACCTTGAATGATCCATAAGGCACAGATTGCAGTTCCATTGAGACAGGGATATTCGTTGATATGTCTTCATAGCTTTCATCTTCAGCAAGTTCATCAACAGTCGCATAACCTTTTATGTCCTCTTGTCCCAATGATTCCTCTTCATCATGCCCTTCATGAAATTTGTAATATTTGTACTCAGGTTATATGTGTGATAAAGAGTTGATGTTTGATGATTCTTCTTTCCCTTGGAGCTGATCTCTAACTTTCTTATCAATTGCACAACTCACTGAAAGTTCATTGATATCTTCAAGAGTAATTGTCTCTGTTTTTGACAGAGAAGAAGATACTTGCAAGAGTTCACTTGGGGTTGCTTCACCATCTGTTATAGTTGTACAAGATTGTCCAATAGTTATCATAACTCTCACTTCATCAATGAATCTTTCCTCTTCATTGATGGGCAATGGATGAACAGGAATGTCTTCTCCGCAAAGGAGATCATCGTCTAAAGCATTGAGACACCAACACGGAATGAAAACTGTAGGAGATTCATCATCTCTTCTTCATTCTCTTCGAGCTTGGGTTGCACGTTGTTAGGGGTAAAAACGTATGTTAGTACGAAAAATAATTATAAGTGTGTTATGTGTGTTTATGTTTTGCTATTGCCGAGAGGTTCCCGTCAGGTAGTTGGGAGTTGGTGACGGTTGGCAACTTGGCCAACCGTCGGGTCTATATATTGTTTGGTTGGAACCTCAGCAGGGGGATCATGTATGGACAATTGGAGACATTGGAATAAAGATATAACTTTCTAGTCTGATTATTATCATCTATCATTCGTGTTGTGATGTACAATTATTCTGTTCTATGAATGCTTAGTATATGCAGGTACTACTGGGTTATTGATTATCCACCACCATACCTTTAGGGCTAAACATTTTGGCGCCGCTGCCTGAACGAACCTGGAGATAACTATGGCGGCAGGAGGAAGCAATTAATGGATCGGCCGTTCGACCAGCAATTAATTGTCGTGGACAGCGACACATACGAGGAAAATACCGCGGAAGAGGTACAAGAGGATCAGTTGACGGCGGACTTGCTAGAGTTGTGGGACGTGTCGGTCACACAGTACGGAAGGCACGGTACGTGGTGAACTCACCGTCAGCACCCCCGTCTTTGACCTCCTCGGGAGCATTCCAAGGTTACTTGCCAGAAACTTGATTGCACGACAAAACCAAAGAGAAGAAACAGCAAAGGAACTTCGGCGGCAACAAGTTCTCCGACGGTACGAGGAACGGAGTCGTAGGGAGGAAGAGGAGAGGGAGGCCAGTCAGCGCCATAATTCTGGCACTTGATGCCCCTACGGCCGAACAAAGACAGACGTACCACTGCTACCGAAGGAGTAAACGAGGGAACTGTACGGTGATCCCTCCGCATAAAAGAACAGGCCAACAGGAGACGGCGACTAAGAGAGGTTGCCGACTCAAGGAGTCCGGAGAAACACAACAAAAGTCGGAGTGTGAGTCGGAGTCGTAGTCGGGAGAGGCAAAAACCGTGTATGTGGAAGGAGTTGGCCGAGGTCGCCAAGAACTTGCCACTTCCAGATGTAGCGGAGGAAGATCTCGCCGACCAGGCCCCACACTCGATGTCAAGTGAAGAAGACTCTGGAACCAAATCACAAAGCACCCAATCGGAATTTTCCGAACAAGGAGAGGAGGCGGTATGAGACCTGCACAAGGAAATCGCCACTACTTTCGAAGCAACATTGTCCAGCATTAAAAACTTGTCGTTGTCAGAAGGCATCAAAATAGGAACATCGGACTCGGAAACCCCAGGAAGGAGGGACTATAGAAGTGAAGGTGACCAAAGCTCAGTTGGCAGGGACCCAACCAGACCAGGAGCGTACGGCACCACCCGGACACATAGTACCTTCTCGGCATATAGCCATTTCCAGGCACTACATAAAACCGCACAGAAAAGAACGATGGCACACACCCCGGAGAAACAAAAACTTCCAAAATTCATGGGCAACGGATCAAAAGATCCCGTACGGCATTGCAAGACATGCATTACCATTTGGGAAGCAAATGGCCAAGACGACCGAGACTACTGGGTGAAGGCATTTCCAGCCACCTTGCGAGGAATAGCGATTGACTGGTACACAGACCTTGATGCGCAGCATAAAACATCTTGGAGCAATCTGAAGAAGGCCTTCGAGGGAGAATTCAAACTCCTACGGGACGACAACGAGATTGTGGCGGAAATTTACAACACCAAACAAGGAAAAAACGAAAGTGTACGCACATATAACAGACGACTGAGGGAACTACTGAACAAAATGGAGAACCAGCCGGTGGATGGCCTCAAGAAGCGATGGTTCATGGAAGGATTGGTACCATCCCTGAGAAGGATGATGAAAGTAGTACCTCCGCCATCGTACGATGAAGCATACAATCGTGCCATGGATATTGAAAGTGAAAACAAGACATCCCGAGGGGAGCGACTGAGCAGCGATAGTGACAGTACGGACAACGACAGCGACGGAGGATCAAAAACAATGCAAGCACTCCACAAAGATATGATGAGGATGATGAAGGAGTTAAAAGGTGACAAAGAAAGTGGTAGGGAAGGAAAAGAACCATGGTGTACTGACTGCAAGACCGAAGGGCACACTAAAGGAGGTTGTCCCCAAAAAATCTTCTGTGACATCTGTCAAATAACAGGACATTCCACCAAGGAATGCCCGTACAACTTGAAGGCATGGAGCACACAAGTGCTCTATGCCCAACTCGACCAAACCACACCACTAGCAACACCTCCAAGGCCAACAACAAACCCTGATACCTCACCTAGAGGATACAAAAACAATCGACGGGGGAACAACAGATCCAATAATAACACACCAAGGAGTAGAATTCAATACGATGAGAAGGGGCGACCCATGATTCAGTGCAGGAAGTGCAATGAATGGGGTCACTTTGCCCGAGAATGCCAAAACGGAGGTGATGTAGGAAGTTTGTTGTGCAGATGGTGCGGTCCAGGGAATCACGAGGACATAGATTGCCCAAAGCAAAAAGGGGTGAACATGCTCGATGTAGAGGGATCAAAGGAAGACGTATTGGCAATCACAAGGTTGCAAAATAAGAAAGCCATGTACGCGGACCCTCGCACAGAAAAAGAAAGACTTCGGGAGGCAAGGGCAGATATCCAGTAGGCGATGGCTGGAGAACGGAGGGCCTCGCACCTGGCCGCCGATACGTCGGTCCGGTCGGAACCAGAAAAAATTATCATCAAGCAGATGTTACAAACCACAATACCTGTACGGGTGTACGACCTTCTGCAGACCATGCCACAGACAAGGATGGCTTTGACAAATATAACCATGGACACTACCCCTAGACAGGAACACCAAACGGTGGCGGACCCATGTAGTACGGACCCAAGGAAGGAACCTGGTACGGATGCCATGAATCCTATGCTACTCGCGGTGGGCGCTGGGCGGAAACCAGCAGTAGTAGAGATGGATATAATGGGGCAGCAGCTTACTAACACCATCGTTAATGGAGGGTCCGGAGTCAACGTACTACCGGAGGGAACTTGGCGAAGCCTTGGCAAGCCTACCCTCTAGCCACCAACCTTCCACCTGGTCGGTGCCGACCAACACGGTATCAAACCCCTCGGCACCCCCATGGCACAAAAGGTGGTAATTGGGACGCAGCAGTTCATCCTGGATTTTGTAGTCATTCCGATGGAAAGGAAAGCGTACGACGCTCTTCTAGGAAGGGGGTGGTTGATCGTGGCCAAAGCTAATCACAACTGGAAAAGGAATACGCTCTCAATCGAGAGTGACGGTCATAAGTATGTAATTGATCTCAGGAACCAGTCCATCAGTGAAGAGCTTGCGTCATCAGACTCCGATTCAGAAGATTCCAATCGATGGGAGTGGGGCTCTAAAGGAGGCAGAGGCAGGAAAGAACCCGACGAAGGAGTACTGGAGTTAGACGGGTGTTCGGAGGATGGAGCCAGTTCGATGGTAGGACTTTTTCATTGGCAAATGGAGGACTATGAGGTCTTCCACCCGGAATGTCACATGCTGCAAATATGTGAGTTAGGAGAATCAAGCGGGGAGACGGAGGAACAATCCTTTCCCCCAGAGTATGGTAGATATCACGAAGGAATGGCAAGAGTGGATGGCATGCCAGCACACCAGTTTGACAGGGATAAACCCATCAAGTATGAGGAACAAGATGTGGAGAAGATTAATCTAGGCAACGAAGCAGTACCTCAGATGATACTGGTAGGAGATGACTGGAACCCAGTACTGAAGGTAGCAGCCTTCAACATATTTCTGGAATATAAGATGTTTTCGCCTGGACCTACAAAGACTTGAAAGGAGTACCGCAAGAGCTGTGCGTACATTGCATAACCCTTGTACCAGGAGCCCAACCGGTACGAAGGAGGCTGTATAGGATGAACAAAAACTACGCAGCCAGAGTCAATGAGGAGATCAACAAAATGCTAGAAGCAAGGATCATATTCAAAGTGGAGACAAGTGACTGGGTTTCCCCAATAGTCATCTCCCTTAAAAAAGAAGCTAATCAGATAAGGATATGTGTGGACTTCAGGTACCTAAATGCAGTAACCATAAAGGATCCATTCCCAATCCCATTCACTGACAGTATTCTAGAAGAAGTCATCAGGCACGAGATGTACACATTCCTAGATGGATTCTCCGGGTACAACCAGATAAGTATCGCGGAAGAAGATAAGCTGAAGACCACATTTGTGGTGGAGGAAGGAGTGTACGCCTATAACCAGATGCCCTTCGGGCTATGCAACACGCCCGCAACCTTCCAGCGAATAATTCTGCACATTTTTGACAAGATGTCAATAGGAAATTTCAGAGCATTCCTGGATGACTGGTCGATTTTCAGCGATCGGGACACTCATTTGAAGGCCTTGGGAGAGTGCATGGAGAGATGTCGGAAGGCTAGGCTAGCTCTGAACCCAAAGAAGTGCAGATTTATGGTACAACAAGGGAAACTCCTGGGCCACATCGTCTATAAGGAAGGATTGAAGACAGACCCAGACAAGATAGGAGTAATTGTCAACATAGAAAGTCCAACGAGCGTAACAAGGGTGAAATCATTCCTCGGCCACGTAGGCTACTACCGGAGGTTCATCAAGGGCTTTGCGCAGGTGTCATGGCCATTAGACAAGTTGACAAGGGAGAGCCGTTTGTATGGGGTACGGAGCAAGAAGAAGCCTTCACGCAATTAAAAGACCGACTAGTGAGTGCACCGATATTGGTATACCCAGACTGGAACAAAGAATTTCACATGCACGTGGACGCCTCCAACTTTGCCATTGGTGCTACCCTCGCCCAGGTAGGGGCACAAGGACTAGACCATTCTGTTTTCTTCGCAAGTCGACTACTGTCAAAAGCAGAAAGAAACTATAGCACAACGAAACGAGAGGCACTAGGGATGGTGTATGCAGTTCAGAAGTTCTGACACTACTTGTTGGCCACACCGTTCACATTTTATGTGGACCACAAGGTGCTAATGTACCTAGTGAATAAACCAATCATCCAAGGGAGGGGAAGTCGGTGGCTACTGCTTTTACAAGAATTCACCTTCACCATTGTCGTACGGCCAGGAAAATCCCACGTGATAGCAGATCAGCTATCAAGGATCAGATCAGGAGAACCGACCGAGGGAGTGAACGAAGATTTCCCAGATGCCCACTTGTTCCAAATTGCAATACTGCCAACCTGGTATGAAAAGATAGGGCAGTACCTATCTACTTCCACATTTCCAAGTGAGATGCCTCCAGGGGAAAGAAGGAAATTGGCACTAAAGAGCAAAACCTTCCAACTAATTAATGGACTCCTATACAAGATGGGCCCCGACCAAATCCTGAGGAGGTGTGTCATGGAGGAGGAAGTTCACGATGTACTAAAGGAGGCACACAACGGATTGGCAGGTGGACATATGGGACCAGATGCAACCGCCAGGAAAGTGCTCCTGGTAGGGCTATGGTGGCCAACTCTACACATAGACGCCCAAGAGTGGGTGATCAGATGCGACACCTATCAACGAGCCGGAAAACCTCTCAAGAGGGACTTCATGCCTCTCTTTCCTTCCCAGCCGCAAGAACTATTCGAACGATGGGGTCTGGACTTTGTGGGACCTTTGAAACCAAGTAGCCTGCACCGGTGCAAGTACATTGTGGTAGCCACAGAATACCTCACTAAGTGGGGAGAAGCAAAGGCCTTGCCCGATAACACAGCTTTGAGTACGACACGGTTCTTGTACGAACATATTGTCACCAAGTACGGGATACCACTTTGAATCACTAGTGACAGAGGAGTGCACTTCATCAATCAGGTAATCCGTACCATGACCGTGGAATTTAAAATATTCCATAACCTATCCAGCCCGTACTATCCCCGTGCTAATGGCCAGGCAGAGGCAACCAACAAAGTGTTGGTATCAATAATTTACAAGTCATGTGGGGTGGAACAAGAGGATTGGGAGGAAAGACTACCAGCCGTGCTATGGGCCTACCATACAACATACAAAGTCACTACCGAGCATACACCGTTCCAACTCATGTACGGCCAGGAGGCAGTGGTACCAGCCGAGTACACCATGCCAAGCCTTCGGGTGGTGGTAGAAAATCGATTAGGGGACACCGAAAGCATGAATGCAAGGCTGGATGGGTTGGTAAAGCTGGATGAACGGAGACTGATGGCACAATGGGCGACTGAGGTGGCACAACATCGGTGGAAGCATTGGCACGACCAGCATCTACGGAAAGCCAATTTCCGACTGGGACAATTAGTTTTGAAGTATAACGGTCGGAATGAACTTCGACCAGGGAAGTTCAAGGTCTGGTGGCTCGTGCCCTATAAAATCAGAGAGGTCGGCAGTAACAGATCAATGAAACTAGCAACTCTGGATAACAATCCGATCAGGGACCCCGTGAACGGTTCCAAGTTAAAATCTACAAGGAAAGAAATAAACCTGTGATTGGGATCAACATGCTAGGATATGCCACGAGAGGACATTGGACCATTGGTCAAGACAAGGAGATCCAGGAAGACCCAGTAGTACAAGAGGTACCCTACAGGAGGGATGACGATTGGGCAAAGCCCTTAACGACCATAGAAGAACGACTTGTACCAAAAAGGGTGGAAGGTGTAGCAGTCCCCAAGATTCACAAACATCTCACGAATGCGTATTTCGGAGACCCAGCTGTGTGGGTACGGGTCTCGGGATATTGGAAAAAACGGGCGCCATACGAAGGAGCTCAGGAAGGGTACATCGCATATGACATCGACGAAGAAGCAGAAGCTCGGAGGAAAACTGGGAACCCACTTACAGAAGTGGAGCCGAGAGACCTAGAGGACAAACTTAACCTGGAAGAATATGGGGCAACCCTGGGACCATGTTTAAAAATGGTACTAAAGACAGAGGATCTATTTGTCATCGCGTCTGGGGCAGGCGAGATGGAGGCTGGACCTAACTCATTATATCGGGTGATTCCTAACCCGGCTGGACCACCGGAGATCGACGGAGAAAAAGTAAAATGGTACCACCAATATGGGGACCGGTACATTGACGGCTGCTACAAGGATGTGGGACCCGCACCACTGGTGGACAAAATATGGGACCTAGAATACGTAGGGACCTGCTGCGCCCAAGAATGCTACAGAAGACTACCACATGTGTGTACTTGGTTGCATGACTCAGAAATGAAAATGAGGACACCCAACAATACACCAGGAGTGAAGAGGAGGAACAATGAGGAGGGAGATTCCGAATGGGAACTAAACAAGAAATGGAAGAAGGATAAGACGAGGAATGTCAAACCAAGGAAGGAAGGGAGGAAAGAGCAAAGTAATAGTCCAACCAGATGGAAACAAAGGAGACAGGGGAACTTTGCAACCGAAAAAACAAATATAGTCAACTGGCCAGGGACTTGCAAGAGGCCAGCCAGAGAGCACAATCAAGCCAAAAGGTACCTAGGCAAATTAAAGGTGTGGAAGCTAATATTGAAAAAGCCGTGTCAGATGAAAGAAACAAGACGAAAAAAAAAACTAGGGGCTTGGAAGGGTGAGGAAGAAAGGTACTGGAAAAAAGCAAGTAAGTTTGAAACTCAATCAGCAGGTAGGAACAAATTAAAAAATCAGGCAAGTAGAAGTAAAAATAATAGGGAAAAAGTAAGACTGCTGAAGAAACAATTATTTTATATTAAATTGATAAGGCATTTTTACCTAACCCTAATTCTGGCAAAGGGAAAAGCTTATAAAAACCCCCACAAAGCCTCATTAGACACAACGCAGGATGATGGACCTGACAGACAGACAAGACTGGGTGTACGAAGGGAAGTAGTACACCGTACGGATCAAGGGAATACTTCAAGGACAAAGACAACAATCAGGAGTACGTGTACGGATGCACAAGAGGGGACAATTCCGCATAGTGCACGGGGTGAACGATCAAGAGGGCACGAAAATCGGAAGGTTGTACCGTACGACGTACGGCATGCAAGAAAGATTCCACAGTGCAACACAGAGGTCATACCGTACGGTATACAAAACTCATCGGAAGGGGAGCACAGGCACGACACACAAGCTCCGTACGGTGTACGGCATATAGGGACTGGAATTGGCCCAGGAAAAGCAGACCAATTGTCATACAAGTACAGCTTAGGAGAAGCAAGGCATTACCAACTAGTAGTACCGTATGGCGTATGGAGCTACCATACGTCCATAACCTCTGAAGGCAGTCCCCCAGCGTACGATGTACGGCCCATTTCCGCCAATACGTACAGAGCAAAGATATCCGTACGGCAATCAACAGCGACAACAGAGATATCCGTACGGCAACAAGCAGTGACAGTTGCCAAACAGACAGACGCATTCGTACGGCCAATAGCATCCGTACGACCAGCAACATCCGTACGGCAATCAACATCAACCCCACCCATAAGGCAAAGTTCGTACGGCATACGGCATCAGTCATGCAAATAGGGAGATCCATACGGCGTAAGGTACCAGGTGGACAGGCAAAGATATTCGTACAGTAGGCATTCAGCAAGACAAATAAGGAGGCCGTACAACAAGGAAGCGAAAAGTGACACAATGGGCCGCACCAACTGGCGAGACAATCTATCAAGTGGTTATAATACCGACTCTGGAAGGGGTATGGGCAGAAGGGCAGAGAAAGGTAGTTGCAGTACAACCATGACTGCCACAGAGCCTGCCAGCAACAGGAAAACCAGGAGCAGACTGAAGGCAACAAAGGACTCAGAGGAACTCAGCCGCAAATGCAGCATTCGAAAGTGTGACTGGCAGTGAATGCCGTACCTGGTGGGAGGAAAACCCTCCAAACCATGTGATGAAGGAATCGCTTAAAAAAGTACAGGTCGACCACACTGTGCAGATGCCCATATTTAACATTAAAGAGTTCGAGCCAGTCCTACGGACCATGGTATCCGGGTATAACCCTCACAAACGAGCTTCAGTCATCCAGTTTCAAGGGCACACAGTGTGGGTTTCATTCAAACCTGAGGATTTTAAGCGTGTATTTGGCATACCAGATAAAGGAGCAGCTGCTGCCAAACCAACCAAAAACCTTACCAGAGAGAAGAAAAAATGGTTGATAGACTTGGTGTGCCAAGACGACCTCACAGAAGAATAGTGGAAGAGCGTCTGGATCGACAGCAGAGGAATGAAGCGTAGTTTTATCGCACCAAGAGAGTGGAGGATGTTGATGGACCTGGTTAAAAGCTGCCTAACGGGCCAGCCGGGCCTCAAATATCGCCATATGGATGATTGGGTTAATGAACGGGATCAGATGCGGGAAAGTGTACAACTGGGGGCAACTCCTGCAGAACGCATTCACGACTTCTTGAGATTAGAGCACAAAGCATTCTACATGTGCCATCATGCCATCAGTTTGTTCTTAGATGCAGTACGCCTACAAGTACCGCCAGAGGATTGGGGGACGTTCGAACCTCACAGATGGGTAGAACCAAATAAACCCACTATGTACTACTACATTCACCTGGACACCCTTGGCGACACAGTGCAGCCCACACGGAAGAGGAGGAAGCTAAACACATCTGTGGAAGTGGAAGAGGTTAGCAGTGCTTAGGAGTCCGAGGAAGCAGAAGAAACGGAAGAACTGGAAAGTGGGGATGAAGGGTTCCATCTATCGGAACACACCACCGTAGAGGAGGAGGAAACAGAGTCGTGCCAGCAGGAAGAAGATGAAGAAGAGGAGCAACAGGGGGGATTGCGAGCACAATGGAAGAGCACAAGGGTGAAGTTTACGCCCTCAAAATTAGCCTCGGCACACCTGGTACCTCAGGAGGCGCTTGCAGTCGCCAGCCCCGTAGGAGATGTACGACCCGTGGGGGTATTATTCCAGAAGATTGGGGAAGGGAGCCGCCGGCACAACGACGAGTATCATTGCCACAGATCAGTTTAGCCGTACTGGCAGCAGGAACTAGTACGGCGGCAGCAAGAACTGGTATGACGGAAGTAGGAACTGGTACGATGACAGCAGAGACCGGTACAGCGGCAGCAAGAACTAGTACGGCGGGAACGGGGACTAGTACAATAGCAGCAGAGACTGGTACGGCATCAATTAACTTAGAGGCAGCCCTGGGTACTATGACAGATGAGGATATAGACGCGTCGCCGGATGGGTGGCTAGGACAGTTCGCGCTCGCCCCACCTTGATGAGTTCACGCAGCACCTTGAGCAGCAGGGATGGCTGGATAATAGTACACCTGAGGTGATCCAGAACTGGACCCACAGGCGCGTGATAGGAGGCTCAGGCACCTTAGGCACCACTTTCCGCAGTATGGAGGAAACTTTTCGCGAGGTGTACTTACAGATGCAGCAACATCAAGTGGAGAAAGAGGCCCAACAGATCTACATAGTAACCCTGGAAAAAGAGAGTAGGAAGCAGATGAAGTTGGCCACAATTGAAAAGAGCTTGAGGAAGGAGATGGAAATGAAGATGACTACATATGAGGCCCGCTGCAGTATGCAGAAGAAGGAGGCACAAGGATTGGCAACTTAGGTCGCGACGTTCACTTCACAGCTGGAGCAAAAAGAGGGAAAGTTGATGGAAGCTATTCACATGGTAAAGAAAGCACGGGAACAGCAGTTAATGGCAGAAAAGAATCTGAAAACTCAGGCCGAGCAGCTACCTCAGCCTACTACCACTACAGGGACACCTCCATCTTCTCAGTCTTAGCCATGTTTTATTTCAGTTTCTCTTGTCTGAGTCGTCTGGAAGACAACTACGTTTTTGGGGGGGGATAATGTTAGGGGTAAAAACGTATGTTAGTACGAATAATAATTATAAGTGTGATATATGTGTTTATGTTTTGCTATTGCCGAGAGGTTCCCGTCGGGTAGTTGGGAGTTGGTGACGGTTGGCAACTTGGCCAACCGTCGGGTCTATATATTGTTTGGTTGGAACCTCAGCAGGGGGATCATGTATGGACAATTGGAGACATTGGAATAAGGATATAACTTTCTGGTCTAATTATTATCATCTGTCATTCGTGTTATGATGTACAATTATTTTGTTCTATGAATGCTTAGTATATGCAGGTACTACTGGGTTATTGATTATCCACCACTATACCTTTAGGGCTAAACACACACATGTGTGGAAAGCATTTGATACATCATCTTCAAGCTCCCTGTTTTCAGGTTGATGGAAGACTTCTTTGCTATGACAATCTTCATAATGCTCATGACATGTCCCGATACAATCTTCTTTCTCTATCTTTCTCACTTCTTTTTGGTCTTTCTCTTGACATGCATCCTTATGAGAAAATATAACTTCATCTTGTTTGGCACATACATTTTGTGATGAACCCTTTTCAAAACTTGGATTGGAAGATATCTCATCAAAAACACATTCATCACCAAGAAAACAATTATTTTCCTCGTCTTTTTGTTCAATCTTTTGCAATGCAAGCTTTTCAAAAACTCCATCTATTTAGAATCATTGAGAATCTGACTTTCTTGAGCAACAGGTGTAGGACATATATTGCTATTGTTGTCTATCATCGATTCTAAATCTTCTTCACCTTCGAATGTAGGACCTCTTTTTGATAAAGATTGTTGATCATGAACAAGAAACTGGTTCTCTCTTCGATCTTTCTCTTCAATCTTTTGCAAAGCTTGGAGTAGAGAAGGATGAATTTTATCGAGATCAAGTTGCTTTCCACTGTAGAAACTCTTCAAGAAGTTGAATTATCCAGGATCATCAAGAGTTTGATTCTGTTGAGCAACAAGTACAAGAGAAGGATCACTTTTCTCTTCATCATTGTTTCTTGTTATTGATTCGAGCAAATGTTCAGAAGCAAGAAAATTGATCTCCTTTCCATCATTTTCTTCAATGTCTTGCAACACTTGATGTAAGGAAGGGTGAATCTTATCGGAAGTAAATTGCATGCCACCATAGAAGCTCTTCAAGAATTCAACTTGTGTGGGCTCATCAATAACCTGCTTCTTTTGATATGGAAAATCTTCATCATCACATTCACTGTCACTTTCCAATTTTTCTTTGTACCAAACCATTGTTTTGAATTCAATCTTTTAGAAAGAGTCACCAACCTTCATTCTGAAGAAGGTACCTTGTAATTTCTGAGTAACAAAAGACACTGGTTTTTCGAATCCCCAACAGAGTCGCCAAAAATCTGTCGGTAAACATATTTGCCACCGTGATTGTTTCTCTGAAACTGACCCTATTTGCCCGAAGAGTAATGACAACCGTGCAACAATTGGAGAGATTGCAGTTTCTTCCTCTGTATTTGAGAGGGGCAGCTCCCTCATATGATGGGGGTTTTTAGGATTTTTGTGTACTTTTAACCTGAAAGTACAAAAAGGAGACAAGACAAAACTAAAGGAAGACTAGTAACAGAAAGCCTACTGGAAGACATACGAGAACCACATAGGATTCCATAACTAATAACTTTACAAAGCGGTTATAAGCACATATGTTTAGATGCACAATGACAATGAACAAAAGATGATGAATCTTGACATATGAAGAGATCAACTACTTCAACACACTCAAACTGAGATACCAAAATTTGTTTGCATATCATTACATCAATTGCACAAATTATCAATGGTTTGCACATATGCATAAAGAGATCACCAATTTGACATATGAGAAATTAGCAATAATAACAAATGAACACGTTTAGAACACATGAACCAAAATGCATTCTTCGTTATTTTCTTGAAATGTTACAATTCCAAAAGCCCATCTATACATATTGTGAAACCCAAAAGTTATCATAAATTTCTCTAAAAAATCTCCAGAGTTTCCCCTCTGTAAGAGTCTCCCCCCTTTCAATAGAAATAGCCTTGTATTTATAGGCTTCTTTAGGTAACCACCTTCTAACTACCTGATGACTATTTTCTAATTACCTTTTTGAAATACGATGGTTTTAAAAGTAATAAACCTTATTTAGTAATGACTTTTATGCAGTTTTTTTTATGATCAGAAATAGATTAAGCAGAAATAAATTAATTTGAACAATTAACACAACAATATACCCTGGGAAAACCATTCTTCTCAAGGGAGAAAAACCCAGCAACAATATCTCTTATATATTGAATAGGATCAATTACAATGTGGCCAAAGACAATGCCAATAATGGGGCCAAATACAAGGCCAATCTGCAACTATGATAAGAGCACCTCTTTATCAACAAAGACAAGTATTAATCTCCTTGATCAAGTACACAAACTGCTGTGTGAATGGAGCGAACTGAAGGTGACTATATTTGATGCCAAGAAGGAGATCTTCAATCTCTATATATATATGATCGAAGACCCTTCCTCAGGAGTCGTCCCTCTTCACAAGAGGAACGACTTTACAAAGTGAGTCATGCCTCTTCAAGGGTAACGTCTATATAAATAGACATGACTCTTTAGTAAAGTCGGCCCACTTAAAAATAATAAATCGGCGATCAATTGAAAGAAATAAATAAATAATAAATGCAATTATTGTTCATTTATTTAAATCGTGGGGAAGAAGTATCTCCCGCCGCTAACAACAACACTCCCTCTTAGCTAGGGAGATATCTTCTTAGATACTCATGTCATGGAGTCTCTCAACATGACACACACAATGGCTACACCAATTGGTGAAGGGGTTTATCACGGAGTCGCTCAACGTGATATCATCATGGAGTCATGTTGATGTGTTTTTTTTGACAGCATCAAACATAGAATAAAGTCACCAACGACCATCTTATCCTCTCTTAATCAAGATCAGTCGGTATGATAAGATTGCTTAAAGTTCAAACGGCTAATTCCAAGGTTCCTTTAGTGCATGGATGTGACTCAGTTGTTTGATAGGTTTGTTGTCAACCCAAGGGGCCTTACGTGTGTTCAATTGAAGAAAAACTCATGCAAGCTCAAGGATTTCTACACAGATGATTTGCAATGAAAGCCCTAGTTTTAGATTTTTTTGTGATTTTTGAATTATGCAGAAAGTAAATGAGAGTAGGGTAGAGAGAACTATGCTAAAGCTAATCTAATCCTAAGAACAGGAGACGGGATCACTCATGCAAAATCAAATCACGCTTCGTTTCGCCAGCAGAGCACAACTACACGAAGGCGGTGCAATCTTCAAAGGGTGCGTGGAGGTTTTTCAGATCACCAATATGGACCATCGGATCGAACAATCTTTACTGATGATCGAAGTTAAGCGTATACACATAACAAAAGGCTCACGCTAACTTTGCATGGTATACAACAATCAGCTGCACACCAAAAGTATAAGCTCGGATTCTGCAACAAGTACTCCTATCAAATCCGGTTCTCCTAACAACATGCAAGCAAATCTAATCTAACTGAAGAGAGCAAGCCGATGCAGATTGCTAAAATAAAACAAGAATACACCATCAAAATCAAACAATGTATTAAGTTGGCTACTTCAACAATTCTGATGCAACAATTTCACATAATAATCTCTCCTCCCTTTACAAATGAGGGGGGGTCAGCCCTTTATAAAGGCCTCAGGTCATGCAAACCCTAATTGGGGTTTCAACCCAGAAGATTCTCCACTCAAGATGCAACAAGGTGGGAATCGGCAATAAATACCCCATAAAGCCCATATACAATTATTCCAAGAGCCTAAAATAGCACCCACTGGTGCATTAAATGCACCCCACTATATCGATCGCGCCCAGAATATAATAAACATATCCATGCAAGGAATAAATGCCCATCACCCTTCATGCGACGACGACATGCATTGACCGGACCCACACTCAGTCAAAATACCCTCAACAATAAATACACCACCATTATTCAATTAAAAGATTCTAGTCCAAGAATGGACGACCATTATCCCGCTCATTTATGGCATATGCAATGAATTTGTTGATGACGGCTTCCAGCTCTCCGATGGAGACACTTGGCACATTTTCAATGTAGAATTCCATCAAGGCAATTTCTTCCTCGCTCTTGGAAAAGAAACTCTCCCACTCCATCATGATTTCCTGTGTCTTCTTCATTATACTGGAAAATGAAGAAACATTTGCAAAATGTTCCTTAGAGAATGAACCTACGAAGAAGAACTCGTGCAACTGAGATTTCAGGGTGTTCATTGTTATTCCATCGTCATTGAGTTTCCTTATGAACAATGCGTCAATTGCACTGATGATTTCCTCTTGCACCTCTCTGATGGAATCTTTCAAAGTAAAGGACCTACACTAAATTTATCGAAGATGTTCTTTCCTAAGCAAACGACGTAGAACCATCGGGGAAAGTCATAAGCTTCATTCTCCTGAATTACTTTCCCATCAATCAGAATTTGCCTTGGAGTATTCATCAGAGCCCTGAGTCGCGGAATGGTTAAGTCCTGGTATATGTGCACATCCTCCCACAATCCTTCTGTTGTCTCCAATTTGCTCAAGAGGGCCACGAACTTTGAATGAAGTTGAGCCAGGTCCTCGATGAATTTCCTGCTTCAGTGTAAACATCTTCTATCCATTCCCTGGAATTTTGTGCCATTGCTCTAATAACTTTTGCATCATCAACAACTTCCTTAGGAAGGGAGGAAGGAGGAGTAAATGAAGGACTTGCCTCCCTGAGGGGTCTTTTGAAACTCTTGATGTACTCGCATAGGGCTTTATTTTCTTCCCTTAGCCGCTTACATTTCGCCTTTGATTTCGGCATCTTTTCCCTCATGGCTAAGGAGGATTCTTCAAAGTCTCCCATTACTTGACCTGTGGAAGCATGGCCAAGACCAATCTGTCTGATAACATAATCCTCCTGTCTTTATCTACTACAGGCTCAGCAATGTGCAGGGTCCGGGATCCAGACTCTTCCCTGAAAACCTTGGAAAATTTCCAGGGAGCCTTCCTTTCTGTTGGCTAATCCATCTTTTTTAACAATTCTTCCAACTCTCGGGCTACATCAATTTCTTTTTTTGGTTCCCTTCTCTGCCTTCCTACCAACCAATCTGGAGTAGGGATGGAGTGACTATGAACCTCTACGTGCTCCTGATCCTGTGACTCTTCTTCCATTTCGCCAAGGATAACTTCCACAAAGCTATCCTGACGAGCCTCTTCCTGGTGTGAGGGACTTTCTGGTCTTTGACTTCTTGGTTGATGGTGTCCTTGTGAAGCGTTAATGCTGAGTATGTCTGGTGCTGGAATGTTCTCTAGAGGTGGACCTGCTGGATGTGGAAACATCTCTACTTCCTGCACACTCGAGGAACTCGCCGGTGAATGCTCCCTCTCTGTCCTTGCTCTCTTTTGTGGAGGTTCTTCCTGCTGGACTTCTTGTTGAACCTCCTGTGGAACTTCCTGCTAGATATCCTTCTTCCTTGATGTCCTTGGCCTTGTTGTGACCTAATCACACATCACCCCATCCCAGATAGGGGCCCCCTAGCTTTTTAGGTCCTTCTAGTCGTTTGGTCTTGATTTTTGTGTGTGTGTGTTGGTGGCAGTCTCTTCAATCACTCCGCTTTGCGGATGTTCGAGGGTCAGTTAGAGTTAATCTGCTTCTCTATCGAGCAAATTCTATGAAGTCTAGGGCATGTTTTGTCCCTTTTTAGGGTTTCTGCCTTTTGCCCTAGATTTCAGGGGTTCCTATTAGGGTTTTTGGAAAAATGAACATACAACTGGAATCAGGACCCTTCAAGGGACCTCCCAGTAAAATTTGAGCCCAAACGGAGCAACTTTCTATTTTTAGAAAGTCCCTATTTTTTAGGGATTTTTTCGAGTCCCAAAATGTCGTTATTTTGCCAAAAATCAAACTTACTATTTTTAGTAATTTCTATTTTTAGTAAGTTTCTATTTATAGTAAGTCATTCCTGCACCCTATCTAGGGATCTAACGCTGACACCTGGAAGATTTCTATTTTGGAAAGTCAATACTGGCAGGGTCAGTCAAACAAGGCGATAAGGATCAGACGTCCGCAGACATTTCTAATTCCGGAAAGTTAGACAGCAGACAAAGAAAGCCAGAAATGGGTCAAGTGCTGGAAATCCATGCCTAAAATGGAAAGCTCAGGAAAACATTTCAAAATCACAGGAGGTCAAAATATTCTAAGTCTGAGAGATTAAATGATGGAAAAATCCATGAATCCATGGCATAATGGAAATTGCGCCCAAATATGCAGTCAGGCGCCAAAATGGAGAAGCCAAGGACAGATGGAAAAATCCATGAATCCATGGCATAAGCAAAAATCCGCCCAAAAGTGGACTTGGGTGCCAAAATGGAAGAAGCAAGGAGAGAAGGAAATTTCCACGAATCCTTCTCCTAGTCAAAATTGCGCCCAGGTATGAGCTTGGGCGCCAAAATGAAGATCCCAGGGATTCACAAAGAATTTCATGAATCCTTCTCCTGGTGAAAATTTCGCCCAAGTAAGGTGGAGGGCGCCAAAATAGGATGTCCAAGGATAACAAAGAAAAAATGAAATTCCTTGGCCAAGTGTGATTTGCGCCCAGTCATGGGGGAGGGAGCCAAACTGACATACCCAAGGAGGGAAGGACAATCCCATGAATTCCTTCCCCTAGTCAAAATTGCGCCAGGACATGTAGTTGGGCGTTGAACAAAGGAAGTCAGGGATGGATGGATAAGATTCATGAATCCTTCACACAAGCAAAATTCCACCCAACTATGCAATCAAGCGCCAAACTTGGAGAAGGAAAGGACAAGAAAAATTCCATGAATCCTTGGCCAGAGCAAAATTGCGCCCAACAATGCAGTCGGGCGCCAAAATGGAGAAGCCAAGGAGAGATGGAAAAATCCATGAATCCTTGGCATAAGCAAAATTCCGCCCAACTATGCAGTCAGGCGCCAAACTGGAGAAGGCAAGGACAGATTGAAAAATCCACGAATCCTTGGCCAGAGGAAAATTGTGCCCAACCTAAAAGTGGAAATTTTGCCTAAGGCATGGAATCCAGGGAGTCAAGGAGAAATAAAAAGCAAAATTCCCCTTGGGTAAATTTTTTGAATTTGCTATTTTTAGACGCCAAATCTCGACGGAGTATGGCAAAATTTTATAGATTCGGAATCGAGATGAAATTCTCCATCCAATGAACCTGACTCCTAAATTTTAGGAGGATCACTAAAAAATAGGGATGTTGAAAAAAGGACATGGAAATTCCTTCAAAAGTAGGAGACGACTAGATTAAAGTAGAATCAAGCAAATCCTGAGAGAATCCTTCAAATTCCCTCCAAATTTGGAAAGAATGAAAATCAATGAGTTGGCGGAAGGAATCTTCCAAGTATGGCGCATGACTTGGAGTATTTAAGGAAAATTCTAAATTTGAACTCTTTCGCATGGGAAGTTGCCTTTGCATGGCGTAGTGATTAGGGAAAGTATGACACGTCATGAATGCAATCACTAATTAAATGCCTCCTAACTTAGCAAGACATTTCGAAGAATTCTATATAAGTTTCGAAAGGCATTTCATTTCTCACGTGCAAGATTCGGGAAAGAAGAAGTGGAGAAGTGAGGAATATTCATACTTAGTCTCTGTTTTCATCATTTCCAAGGTGCTTCCAGGATGGCGGAATCAAACAAGGTAGCGACTATCTCCAGGTAGGCATTGATCAAGGCTGAAATGAAAAGTTTTCTTCCTAATCCTCAGTTGAATTCAAGATGGGATGAAATCAACGATACCAACCTGGCTGCATTCAAGATCTGAATGTTCGGAACAGCAGGGCACAATCCATCCCCGACAGCTGTCAGAATTGTGAGAAGTGGAATAGTTGCAGCAGTTGGTTTTCCTCCCGCTATTCAATTCCCAGACCTAGTCCTGGAATGTGCAACAGATTATAATCTGGAGCGAAAAACAATCTCAATGCCAGATGGCAAGTTACTGGCAACATTGACTCCGGAGTCAATTGGTGAAGCTTTCGGAATCCCTTCAAATTATTCCATGACGTACAAAACCAGCAGCGGAGCTCAGGCAGTATATGAAGCAGGCCCTGCCAGGTGCGCTGATTTGATCAATAAGCAGTGGTTGCTGAAGCCTAGAGTGCACGCTTCCAAGATGCCCAAAACTCTCACAATCTTCGAGTTCAAGCAGGAGTATGTAGACTTGATAAAAATGCTAAGCAGAGTAATGGGATGCCCACATTCGGTGAACTTTGAGGCCTGGATGTTCTTCTACATAGGCGAGATCATGAATTCAAATACGTTGATCGACTAGGCTAGATTGATCAGTCACTACTTGCATGAACAATTGAAGAACCTAAAAGAGAAAAGGTCCCAGTCCTTTTTCATGAGCGCCTACCTGTTCTATATGCTTGCACGAAGGGGAGGATTTGATGGGCTGCTAGCAAGAGGAATCATGGAATGCGGACCAGCTCAGTTGAAAGTACATGAGTGTTATCCCCAGTTGCATCTCCACAATATGAATTCTTACAGGTTGACGAACAACACTTTCACCATGTACTTGACACGGCTTATGCAGAATAAGTTGCACGTGAGGTTGTCGCCACAAGCAAGTGCCTTGGTCTAGAAGTATGGAGCTGCGTTCTTGCAATTTCCTAAATTCACATACATCAGGACGCAAGGATTCTCCTTCCAGTCATACAAATTGCCCAGATATCCGTCAGACAAGCTTGTATTGCTTGAGCTCATGAGGCAGTTAACTGCCTATGATCAACTGCAGAAGAAAAAGAAGAAGAAGCAATCAATTGAATTTCCAATTGTCTTGGGTGACTTCATGGAAATATGCCCAGGTTTGGAAGCCGCTGAAAGTGCGGCAGGGGAATTGGCATTCTATTGCCTGCCATTTTATACATCCAGGACCCAATATGATCCTTACAGCCAAATTAGGAAGGTTGTCGGCATCAAATTCATACACAGATTTCACTTGGAGGATTACTGGGCAAGTGTCGAGGACGACCTTGAGGTCCGAACGAGAATGCATTCCAAATTGCCCCTCGACACCATCAGAATAAAAGAAATTTATCAAGTGCCAAATCAAGTGAAGGAAGATGCAGATTTGACACAACCTGAATTCGAGAAAGTAAAGGATCAACCTATTCAGTTGCCAGATTGGTCAGAGCCCGAGATGGAAGATTTGAATATCTTAGCTAGACCAGTGCTGAAATTCACTAAGCACTGGATTGACAGGCATATAAGAAAGTTGGTGGAAGAAAATGTCCATCTAACATACCAACTAATGGGAAGTCTGGATTCCCACAGTGAGGCAACTGAAAGCTCTTCACAGGTTCAGGCAGGAAAGGAAGCCCAGATAGATAAAGGGAAAAATGCCCCAAAGAGACCAAGGACAACAAGAAAGAAGGATATCCAGCAGGAAATCCCACAAGAGGTTCAACAAGAAGCCCAACAAGAAGAACCTCCACAAAAGAGAGCAAGGACAGAAAAGGAGCATTCACCAGTTAGTTCCTCGAGCGTGCGGGAAGTGGAGATGTTTCCACATTCCACAGGTCCACTTCCAGGGAACATTCCAGCACCCGATATACTCAACATCAATGCTTCACAAGGCCACCATCGACCGAGAAGTCAAAGGCAAGAAAGACCCCCACACCAGGAAGAAGCTCACCAGGATAGCTTCGTGGAGACTATCCTTGGTGAAATGGAGGAAAAATCTCAGGAACAGGAGCATGTAGAAGATCATAGCCATTCCATCCCCACTCCAGACTGGTTGATAGGCACGCTAGGGAATAAAGCAGAAGGAGGAACCGATCCTGCTCAGGAGTTAGAAGAATTATTGAAGAGGATGGATCGGCCAGCGGAAAGAAAGGCCCCCCAGAAGTTTTCCAAGGTGGTCAGGGAAGAATCTGGATCCTGGACCTTGCACATTGCTGAACCTGCGATGGATAAAGATAGGAGTGAAATTAGGCAGGAGGATTACGTCATCGGACAAGTTGATCTTGGCCATGCTTCCACAAGTCAAGTAGTGGGAGACTTTGAAGATTCCTCCTTAGCCATAAAGCAGAAGTTGCTGAAATCAAAGGCAAAATGTAAGCAGTTGAGGGAAGAAAATAGAGTCCTATGTGAATACGTCAAGAGTTTCAAAAGACCCCTCAGGGAGGCAAGACCTTCATTCACTCCTCCTCCCTCCCTTCCCAAGGAAGTGGTTGATGATGCAAAACTTATTAGAGCAATGGCTCAAAATTCCCGGGAATGGGTAGAGGATATTTATGCTGAGGCAGGAAAATTCATTGAGGATCTAGCTCAGCTTCATTCGAAGTTCGTGGCCCTCCTAAATAGATTAGAGACAGTAGAAGGACTATGGGAGGATGTAGACGTTTACCAAGACCTAACCATTTCGCGACTCAAGGCTCTGACGAAGACACCAAGGCAAACTCTAGTGGATGGGAAAGTGATCCAAGAAAACGAAGCTTATGACTTTTCCCGATGGTTCTACGCCATCTGTTCAGGAAAGAACACCCTTGACAAATTCAGCATTGACTCTGTCGCCTTGAAGGAGTCTATCAGAGGGATACAAGAAGAAATCCTTAGTGCAATAGAAGCTTTGTTTGCAAGGAAACTTAGTGACGGAGGAATAACGGTGAACTCCCTGAAATCCCAATTGCACGATTTCTTCTTCGCAGGTTCGCTCCCTAAGGAACATTTTGCAAATGTTTCTTCATTCTCCGGTATAATGAAGAAGACGCAGGAAGTCATGATAGAGTGGGAAAGCTTCTTTTCCAGGACCGAAGAAGAAATTGCCTTGATGGAGTTTAACATTGAAAATGTGCCAAGTGTCTCTATCAAAGAACTAGAAGTTGTCGTTGGCAGATTCATTGCATACGCCATAAATGAACGAGATAATGGTCATCCATTTTTGGACAAAAGTCTTTTGGTTGAATAGTAGTGGCGTACTTATTGCTAAAGGAAGGTTGACTCGACGTGGGTCCAGTCAATGCATGTCATCATCAGATTGGGAACCTTCTTGCATGTCGCTTTCTCATTATGGTTTTATGATAGATTCTCTGTGCATGTCGCCGTCACTAGCAGAATGATGGGCATTTATGATGGTGTCGGTTATATTCTGGGCATAATCAACATCATGGGGCACATTTAATGTGCTAGTGGGTGCTATTTTAGGCTCTTTTAAATTAATTGTACATGGCCATAATGGGTTATTCATTGTCGATTCCCACCTTGTTGCACCTTGAGTGGGGAATCTTTAGGGCAAACCCTAATTAGGGTTTTGCATGTAATCATGGCTTGAGGCCTATATAAGGGGGTGACACCCTCATTTGTACAGAGGAGAGACTATCGTCAGAGATTGTTGCTAAGAGTTTTTGAAGCAAACACTTAATACATTGTTCCATTGTTGGTGTGTTCTTGTGTTGTTTTGGAGCTCGCATGGTCTCATTCTCTTCATAAATTAGATTTGCTTTCATGTTGTTAGACGAACTGGATCTGATAGGATCGCTTGATGCAAAATTCGTGCTCATACTTTTGGTGTGCAGCTGATTGTTGCATACTGTGCAATGTTAGCCTGAGCCTTCGTTATATGTGTATGTTTAACTTCGATTATCAGAAAAGATTGTTCGATTTGATGGTTTCTCTTGATGATTTGAAAATCTTTAACACACCCTCTGAAGATTGCACCGCCTTCATGTAGTTGTGCATTGCTGGCAAAGCGAAGCGTGGTTGGATTTTGCACAAGTTATCCCGTCTCCTTGTTCATAGGATTAGATTACTTTTAGTCTAGTTTTTCTCTACCCTATTCCTATTTACTTTCCACATAATTCAAAATCCAAAAGATCCAAAACTAGAGCTTTCATTGCAAATCACCCATACAAAAATCATTGAGCTTGCATAAGTTTCTTCAACATACGTAAGGCCCCCTTAGGTTATCAGCAAACCCATCAAATAACTGAGTCACGTCCACGCACTGAAGGAACCTTGGAATTAGCCGTTTGAACTTTAAGCAATCCTAGCATATGGACTAATCTTGATCAAGAGAGGATAAGGTGACCGTTGGTGACTTTATTCTGTGTTAGACGCGGTCATAAAAAACACGTCAATAGGTCTCTTTGGGGTATTTTTTCCCTTATCAATCCGGACTTCCCCTCCTGCATGGGCCTGTGAAGAGCCTTTAGTCGCCTCACTATGGGAATCTAGACGTCCCATTAGCTGATATGTCAGATGAACATTTCCTTCTACCAACTTCCTTATCTGTCAGTCAATCCAATGCTTTGTGAATTTCAACACTGGTCTAGCTAGGACATTCAAATCATCCATTTCGGGTTCTGACCAATCTGGCAACTAAATGGGTTGATCTTTTTCTTTCTCAAATTCAGGTTGCAACAAATCTGAATCCTCCTTCACTTGGTCCAACACCTAATAAATTTCACTTAACCTGATGGTGTCGAGGGGCAATCCAGAATGCATTTTCTTCCGAACCTCAAGGTCATCCTCAGCACCTGCCCAATAATCTTCTAAGTGAAACTTGTGTATGAATTTGACACCAACAACCTTCCTGATTTGGTGATAAGGATCATACTGGGCCCTGGATGTATAAAATGGCAGGCAATAGAATGCCAATTCCCTTGCTGCACTCTCAGTGGCCTCCAAGCCTGAGCATATTTCCACGAAGTCACCCAAGACAACTGGAAATTCAATTGATTGCTTCTTCTTCTTCTTCTGCAATTGATCATAGGCAGTCAACTATCTTATGAGCTCCAGCAATATGAGCTTGTCTTATGGATATCTTGGCATTTTGTATGACTGGAATGAGAATCCTTGCATCCTGATGTAGGTGAATTTAGGAAATTGCAAGAATGTAGCTCCATACTTCTGGACCAGGGCACTTGCTTGCGGCGACACCTTTACGTGCAACTTCTTCTGCATAAGCCGTGTCAAGTACATAGTGAATGTGTCATTCGCCAACCTGTAAGAACTAACATTGTGAAGATGCAGCTAGGGATAACACTCATGTAGTTTCAGCTATGCTGGTCCGCAACCCATGATTCCTCTTGCTGGCAAACCATCAAATCCTCCCCTTCGCGCAAGCATATAGAACAGGGACGAGCTCATGAAAAAGGACTGGGACCTTTTTTCTTTTAAGTTTTTCAACTGCTCGTGCAAGTAATGACTGATAAATCTAGCCCAGTCAACTAGCCCACTTGCATTCATGATCTCGAATATGTAGAAGAACATCCAAGTTTCAAAGTTTGCAAAATGTGAACACCCCATTACTTTGCTCAGCATCTTTATCAGGTCCCCATACTCCTGCTTGAACTCAAAGATAGTGAGAGTCTTTGGCATCTTGGAGGCATGCATCCTAGGCTTCAGCAACCACTGCTTATTAATCAAATCAGTACACCTGGCAGGACCTGCTTCATATACCGCCTTAGCTTCACTGCTGGTCCTTTATGTCATGGAATAATGCGAAGGGATTCCGAAAGCCTCACCAATTGACTCTGAAGTCAATGTTGCCAGCAACTTGCCATCCAATGTTGAGATTGTCTTCCGCTCCAAATTATAATGTTTGTACACTCCAGGATCAAGTCTCGACACTGAATAGCAGGAGGAAAACCAGCTGCCACAACAATTCCGCTCTTGACAATTTTGACAGTTGTTGGGGATGGACTATGCCCTACTGTCCCAAACATTCTGATCTTGAATGCAACCAGATTGAATGTGCCCAAATTAGTATCGTTGATTTCTTCCCATCTAGAATTCAACCAGGAATGAGGAAGGAAACCTTTCATTTCTACCTTGATCAATGCCTTCCTGGAGAGGGTAGCCGCCTTGCTTGATTCTGCCCTGAAAAGCACCTTGGAAATGATGAAAATAAAGACTAAGTATGACCACTCTTCACTTCTCCAATTCTTCTTTCCTGAATCCTACACGTGAGAAATGAAATGCCTCTCTGTGCTTATGTAGAACCCTTCAAAACGTCCTGCTAAGTTAGAAGGCATCAAATTAGCAATTGAATTTATGATGAGTCATACTTTCCCAATCCCTGCGCCATGCAATAGAAACTTCCCTTGTGAGTGAGTTAGAATTTAGAAGTTTCATTAAATGCACTAAGTCATGCGTCATACTTGGAAGATTCTCTTCGCCAACTCATTAACTTCCACTCTTTCAAATTTCGGAGGGAAATTGAAGGATTTTTTCAAGATTTGCTTGATTTCATTCTAACTTGTTGCCTTCTACTTCTGAAGAAATTTTCATGCCCTTTTCAACATCCCCTATTTTTTAGGGATTCCCCCCAAAATTTAGGAGCCAAGTTCATTGGATAGAGAAATTCACCACGATTCCGAATCTATAAAAATTTCCACATTTTGACAAGATTCAGTATCTAAAAATAGAAATTTCAAAAAATTTGCCCAAGGGGATTTTACTTTTGATTCCTCCTTGACTCTTTGGCTTTCATGCCTTAGACAAATTTTCAATCTTCAAGCTTAAGTATGGATTTTTTCACTGGAGAGGGAATTTCATCAATTTTGTGAATCCTCCATGACTGCTTGGTTTTGGTGCCCAGTTGGGGAGTAGGGCAGAATTTTGACTTGGTGGAGGATTTAGTGAATTTGTGAATCCTCCATGCCTCCTTGGTTTTGGTGCCTATCCTTCATCTTGGGCGGAATTTTGACTTGATGGAGGATTTAGTGAAATTTGTGAATCCTCCATGCCCCCTTGGTTTTGGCGCATGTCCTTCATCTTGGGCAGAATTTTGACTTAGTGGAGGATTCAGTGAATTTGTGAATCCTCCATGCCTCCTTGGTTTTGGCGCCTGTCCTTCATCTTGGGCGGAATTTTGACTTGGAGGATTCAATGAAATTTGTGAATCCTCCATGCCTCCTTCATTTTGGCGCCTAGCTGGAGAGTAGGTCGGAATTTTGACTTGGTGGAGGATTCAATGAAATTTGTGAATCCTCCATGCCTCCTTCATTTTGGCGCCATGTACGAATTTGGGATGATTTTTCCAGACTTTGAGAATTTTCCCAAGCTTTCCGTTCCAGGAGTGGGCTTCCAGCACTCAACCATCTTTTGCCTTTCTCTGCCTGCTTTCTAAATTTCCGAAATTAGAAATAGTTGCAAATGCCTAATCTTTGTCACCTTGCCCGAATGGTCCTGTCAGAACAAACTTTCCAAAAATAGAAACCTTCAAAGTGTCAACGTTAGACCCCTAGACAGGATACAGGAATGACTTATTATAAATAGAACTTACTAAAAATAGTAAGTTTGATTTTTGGCAAAATGACAACATTCCGGGACTCAGTAAAATCCCTCAAAAATAGGAACTTTCTAAAAATAGAAAGTTGCTCCGTTTTGGCTCAAATTTTACTAGGAGGCTCCTTGAAGGGTCCTGATTCCAGTCGTATGTTCAATTTTTCCAAAACCCTAACAAAAACCCCTAAAATCTAGAACAAAAGACAGAAACCCTAAAAAGAACAAAACAGGCCCTGGACCTCACCAAACTCACTCGAACGAAAAGCAAACTAAATCCAAATGACCCTCGAACACCTGCAAAGCGGAGAGACTGATGAGACTGCCACCAAAACTCACCAAAAACCAAAACCAAACGACCAAAAAGGGCCTAAAAGTTAGGGGGGTCCCTATCTGGAATGGGGTGATGTGTGATTAGGTCACAAGAAGTCACTCAACATGATGTCCATCATGGCTACTCCCATGTGGAAAGAATATGTATACAAGTGTCCATCACGGAGTCACTCAACGTGATATCATCATGGACTCACTCAACATGATGTCCACCATGGCTGCTCCCAAAGGGTGGATAAACACAAGTACAAGATAATCATCACGGAATCTCGCAACATGACATCCACCATGGCTACTCCTAGAGGGTGGAAAGAACCACATCTCCATCTTAGAGATGGACAAGGGATTTCACCTCAAATTTCTCTGTCTCAAAGAAAAATGGATTATAGTAAGTCAAAAAAAGATCATTGAAGTTGAGTCTCCCTCTTAGCAAGGGCTTCATTCTCCACAACTCCAAGCTTGTCTCGAAAATGCACAAACTTCACTCTGGAGAGAGGCTTGGTGAGAATGTCAGTCGTCTGTTCATCAATGCAAATATATCTCAACTAAATAGCTTTCCTCTGTACCATATCTCTGATGTAATGGTATATGATCTCAACATATTTTGTTTTGTCGTGAAACACTAGATTGACAAATAGCTTCACAAAGCTTTGATTGTCACAATGAATAACAATCGGCTCCACTGATTGTCCAAACAATCTTGCAAGGAGCTTTCAAAGCCACACTGCTTCTCAAGTTGCTACACATGTTGCAATGTACTCAGCCTTTGCAGTACTAAGTGCTACAGAAGTCCGCTTCCTGCTGCACCAAGAAATCATGGCAGACCCCAAACTGAAGCAACAACCAGATGTCTTTCTGTCAATTACACTCCCGGGCCAATCAGAATCAGTGTAATCTTGTAACTTCAGATCTGCACTAGAAGTATATCTCAAACCATATCCTATTGTGCCACGCAAGTACCTCAAATATGTTTTGCTACAACTAGATGAATATGTCTTGGCTCACACATAAACTCACTGAGAGCACTTACTGCATAACAAATGCCAGGTCTAGTATTGACTAGATACATCAATGAACCAATCAACTATTTGTACATGGTAGGATCTACCAAATCTAAACTAGCTGCAGACTCACTCAATTTCTTCAAATTTGTTTCCATAGGTGTAGACATGGACTTGTAATCCATCATCCCAAATCTCTTTAAGATATCAATGGTGTATTTCCCTTGACTTAAAATAATTCCATTGGGTCTTTGCCATACCTCCAATCCTAGAAAGTAATGCATAAGAACTAAATCCTTCATCTCAAACTCAGAAGCTAGCTCCTTCTTACATTTGTCAATGAGATGATCTTCTCCAGTAATAAATAAGTCATCAACATAAAGAACCAATATTAGAGCCTCACCATTAATTATTTTGAAGTGGAGATTTGAATTTGCATCATTCTTTGAGAAGCTCAAGCTCATTAAGTACTGATCAATCCTCTCATACCAAGCACGAGGAGCCTACTTAAGGCCATACAAAGCCTTCTTTAGTCTGCAAACATAAGACTCCTTCCCATGAATCACAAAGCCATCAAGTTGCTCAATGTATACATCCTCTTCAATCACGCCATTAAGAAATGTTGTCTTCACGTCCATCTGATGAAGCTTCCATTTATTTGTTGTTGCTATGGCAATAATAGTTTTGATGGATGTATAACGAGCAATTGGAGCAAATGTCTCCTCATAATCTATTCTCTCTTTTTGAGAGAATCCTCTAGCCACAAATCTTGCTTTCTACTTCTCAATACTTCCATCAGTTGCATGCTTGATCTTGAAAAGCCATTTGGAAGATACAACTAATTTTCCTTCAAGTCTCGAAGCAATGTCCCAAACATCATTCTTGATAATAGATTGATATTCTTCATTCATAGCATCTCTCCATACATGCTAACTTGAAGCTTCCTCAACAGTGGAAGGCTCAGAATCAATGAAGTGACTCATCAATGCCACATAGCCTAGAAACCTCTGTGGTCTCTTGCTTTCTCTAAAGGTGCCTCGAGGAGCTGCATACTTTTTTGCCTCTTGCATAGTCTGTCTAGCCCATAGAGGTCTCTTCCAACCTATAACAATGTCTATTGGACCATCAATAGGTTCCAAGGGCTCAACTGGATCAATAGCCTCTACTGGTTTAGTAGACTCCCTCTGAATCTCAGGAGTATGATCAATGTCCATGTCCTGAGAAGTCTCCTTTTCTTCATAATCTATCTGTAATGTCCCCTTCTCCGCAATGATTAGTTTAGTTGGTCGTTAGCCTATTTCGGAGGCCCGTAGGCTAGTCGGGAGCAAAAATTAGGCTTTCCTATTTTCTAGGAGGATTCTTTGGTGTTTTCAAGGGGTGTATGTGGGAGTTTGACAGTTTGGATTTTGGATTCCTTCTAGGTTTTCAGAGAGCTTCAAGATGGTTCAACATGCATCTACATCGGGTGACATTTTCCAAACTTACTATTTTTAGTAAGTGCGACGGCTGCTCATAATGTGGTTAAAATCACTTTGGAAACACTTACTATTTTTAGTAGTATTCTATTTTTAGTAAGTACTATTTTTAGTAGTTCTATTTTTAGCAGGATGTCAACAAGCCTATTCAGATGGCTATTTCCGGCAGATTAGTTTGAGCAGTTGGTCTTCCAAGCATTTTTTGGTGCTATTCTTGGCAAGGGTTCTTCAGCTCAGTTCAGTGACTATTTCTAGTAGGGCAATTCTCTCAGCTTGTTTCCCCATATCCTTGGAGCTTGTTTTCGTAGGTTCAATATTTGATGAAAAATGGTGTTTTAAATTAAATTATAACTTAAGGCAAAGGTTGGACGATTTATTTTAAAGGGATTGCTTAAGTTATATTGATATCTAAGTCATTTCCTTAATTATATATTGGGCGATTTATTGTTGAGGAAAAATAATTTATAAAGTAAAATATTAATAAGGCAAGATGTGGCCTTATAGAGAAATAAGTTAATTTTATAATATATTTCACTTATCTATCTTGGATGCCACATTATGATTATATTGTCATTTTTATAAAGTATATTTGCTCCTATGAGAAGGTCGATTTGGAGAAAGGAGAAATGAAATGTAATTTCAAAATAATGTGAAGTGAATGTGCATTTGGGTTTGGCGTTCATTTGGAGGGAATGTGAATTTGAATTTGGAGACAAAGTCTATAAATAAGACTGTTGGGCTCTTGTTTTTTGATCCAAGAATTTTTATAATGAAATGTTGCCGAAATGCAGAGTGAAAGTTTCGGGGAATGCTTACCTCCTAGCCATAGCTTGATTTCTTGCTTGCAATACAGCAACTAGTTGAGCCAGAGACTGCTCTTCATTCAGAGGAGTGGATTGAAGATAATGTTGCAGATTTATATATTAGATTTCTGATTTTTGGGAGTGTTGTAGTGTGTTCTTGTTGCTAGTCGCGAAGTGTGCTAAAGAGGATTTTGGGTCGTAGGTCTTAATGTGTCATTCTCCTCGTTCTGGGTATTTCATCTATCTTTCTTTATGGTTTAGGCGATTCATTTTGCAAGTTTATAGAGCTTAAAATGGTGTGTTGGATTTTATTTTTACAAAATCGTACCTTAGCTGGCCATACCATGTGGCTGAGCGCTTTGGAATGCGTACATAAATTATTGGGCTTGGTTTGCCATGTTTTGTTGTCCTAGGAATGATTGCCTACCTCCTAGTGATCATTTGCTTTTAGTTTCATGTCATTTGGTTAAGAATTGGGTGAGTTGTGAGTGTTTTAGTGGGATTTGGTGTTGCTGGTCTGTGTGTTTTCAGCGTGCTGGGAGTATATCAGAATTAGAGTTTTTGGAGCTTGGAGTTGGTTTTTGGTTGTGTGAGTTCATTGGTGTGAAGAGAAAGGACTTGGTTTCATTTGCAGATGTTCGTCATGTTATTGCACTTGGTTCATCACTCTTATATGCTATGATTCATATTGTAATGTTGGTAGTAGTACCAACAATAGTTTATATTGTTCTGTCTTGTCCCACTGCATAAGTGGAAGAGGTTGGCCTTGCCGCCTATCTTTGGAATAGTGATTTCCCTTAAATTGTAATCCATATTGTGCATTGTAAAGATGGTTAGTAGTACTAACAGCTATCTAATTGGATTATTGCTCTTAGTCCCATTGCATAAGTGGAAGAGGTTGGCTTTGCCGCCTATTTTGAATATTGTAATACTGTCCTCCCGCTACATAATCGGTAGAGTTGATTGTAATTTCATTTCTAGTCCTCCCATTGAACAAGCGGTTGAGTGATTGCATTCTTTAGTTCTTTAGCTTGTCCTTGGCTGGTTTACCGCCAAGTGATTACATTGTTTTCATTATCCCGCTGTATAAGCGGAAGGGGTTGGCTTGCCACCCGAAGATTGTAATCATTTTCAGTTATTGGCATCTAACGATCCCCTTGACACTATATGCTCTCACCCTCCCAGATTGAGCTCTCGGTGATCAGAAAGTGGAGAGTTACTTTCAACAGCATTTGGTTTTTCATTTCCTAACCATAACAAGTGTTGTGTTGAATGTAATTGTGGAAAAAAATTGGGAAAAATTAAGGGGAATATTACACTATCTCCATGTGTGAACCTTTGGATCTTTTGAATGCAACATCTTCTTCAAAAGAGACATCCTTGCTGATCTCTATTTGTTTCTATCCTAGAATAAAAATCCTGTAGGCTTTTTAAGATTCACTATAACCCACAAATATTCCTTTCTTGCCAGATGGTTCTAACTTAGTTCTTTTGTCTTTAGGCACATGAATATAAATAGGAACCTCAGGTTTCACACTTGTACATGCTTCTTCAGGAGTCATATTTTCTAATATTCGATGAGGGCTTCGATTTTGAACATACACTGCAGTTTTGGATGCTTCTGCCCAAAGAAAAGTTTGTAGATCTTGATCATGGATAATGGCTTTGGCTGCCTCAACTATAGATCTATTCTTCCTTTTCGCAACTCCGTTTTGCTGAGGATTGTAGGAAACACAAAACTCCCTCTTAATCCCTGCCTCAATACAAAAGTTACGGAAACCTCTTTAGGTGTGTTCTCCTTTGTTATAAGATCTCAAAACCTTGATCCTTTTCCCGGACACATTTTCTACTTGTGCCTTGAATTCTTTGAATTTCTCAAGCACTTATTCAGATTCTTTAGATTTCAAAAAATAAATCCAAGTCTTTTTAGAGTAGTCATCAATGAAAATTACATAATACCATTAAAAACTCAAGGATGCCACAGACATTGGTCCACACAAATCAAAATGAACAAGATCTAAGATACATTTTGATCTACTTTCACTACTATGAAAAGGACCTTTAGAATTCTTACACATTGCGCATCCTTTACAAATACCATCATGCTCCGGACTGAGTTTCGGAAGGCCTGTAACCATCTTCTGCATGGATGGAAGAGCTTTGAAGTGAAGGTGAACAAGTATCCTATGCCATAGCTCACACGAACTTGAAGAATCATGCAGTAATGCTTGAACTGGGCTGGTGGAAAATTTATAAAGACTCTCTTGGCAAACACCAATCACCTTAGTTGTTTTGATGCTAGAGTTCTTCGACCAGGCAAGAACTTTCCCTTCTGAGAAGGCAACTTGATAACCTTTATCCTCTAAAGCTGAAATTGATATAAGGTTCCTCTTGATGTCTGGTACAAACAAGACATCACTCAAGTGGAGAGGAATGTCGGAATCTAGGTGAAGGGCGGTGGCTCCAGTGCCTTTAACTGAATAGCAAGCATCATCTCTGATTATGACTTGAAGGTTGGTTTCTCTTTCCACCAAATCTGAAAGATGCTCTCTATATCCAGTAATGTGTCGAGAAGCGCCACTATCAATCAACCATGAGCTGCTATCAATTGGAACATTGCTGGATAGTGCAGAGATGAATAGAAACCCTTCTTTGATGTCCCTAGATTCCCTTTGAGGAGATACTTTACCAACATCTGCCATAGAATCATATTGTTTTGGTCTTGTAGGTCAATCTCGAGCATAGTGACCATATTTGTCACATCTGAAGCACTGAATTTGGGAGAGCTTTCTCTTCTTCTTTGAATCAGGAGTAGCATCTGATTTCCTGTCTCTATTCCTCTTGAAATTTCTTTTTCTCCCTTCTCTTCCTTTCTTCTTTGAAGTTTGAGCAGCGAGAACATGAGTGTCTTCATTGAGAGAGCTTTGACCAATCCCTCTTGTAGCCAATCTGAATTCTTCTTGAATATAGTTAGCCCTAAGGCAATCAAACTTTGGTAGCTTAGATATTCCACTGATACCTTGGATAAAGGGTTCCCAAGATTGAGGAAGACCATTGAGAGCCAACATCACTAAGTCTCTATCTTCAACTATATCTCCAATAGCATATAGTTGGTCCTTCAACTCAGTGATCTTCATGAAGAAGGAGATGACTGAATCTTCTTTAGCCATCTTGATTTGATGTGGTTGTTGTCTTAAGGCAAGAGCTTTGCTGGTATTATGGATCTCATATAATCCTTCCAAGGTCTTGAACATCTCTCTTGCCGTCTTCAACTTGGATATAATAGGCACAAGGTGATCCTTTACGGAATCAATTAAAATCTTCTTGGCCTTTGTGCCATTCTTTCTCCATTGAGTTTTCTCATTCTCATCATCAGGTTCGCGCACTTCCTTCTCCACGAATTCGAGAATATCATTCTCTTCTAATGTAATTAGAACTTTAAACTTCCAAGAGGTGAAGTTAGAGGCATCATCAAGCCTATCTTCGACCTTGAGTCCGTTCACCATTTTGATGCAAGGATTGACACACTAAGAATGAGAAGAACAAATTAGGATTTGATTTTGATGCTTAATCAGTTCTAATCACGATCTTTCTCAAACCCGCTCTAATACCATGCGGTTTTTTTAATGATCAGAAGTAAATTAGGCAGAAACAAATTAATTTGAACAATTTACACAACAATATACCCTAGGAAAACCCTCCTTCTCGAGGGGGAAAAACCCAGCAACAATATCTCTTATATATTGAATAGGATCAATTACAATGTGGCCAAACACAATGCCAATAATGGGGCCAATTACAAGGCCAATCTGCAACTATGATAAGAGCACCTCTTTATCAACAAAGACGAGTATTAATCTCCTTGATCAAGTACACAAACTGCTGTGTGAATGGAGCAAACTGAAGGTGATTATATTCAATGCCAAGAAGGAGATCTTCAATCTCTATATATATTTGATCGAAGACCCTTCCTCAAGAGTTGTCCCTCTTCACAAGAGGAACGACTTTACAAAGTGAATCGTGCCTCTTCAAGGGTAACGTCTATATAAATAGATGTGACTATTTAGTAAAGTCAACCCATTTAGAAATAATAAATCGACGATCCATTGAAAGAAATAAATAAATAATAAATGCACTTATTGTTTATTTATTTAAATCGTGGGGAAGATGTATCTCCCACCGCTAACAACAACATTTTATATATTTTCACAAAATAAGGCTTATTTTATAAGTTTTAGTTACATTGACATAAGTCGCTTTTACAAAAAAAAGGTAACTAGTAACCCGTAACATTTAAGAAAGACCATATTATTGACTTCACCAAGGTAGCTTCCCACCCTTGTCTACTTCATTTTGATAACTTTTGAAGTCAATCCTAGCATTGAGAATTGCCTCTCTTACCTTCTCCATCACATAATGACGAGGTGCAAAATGTTCAAACATATGAATTTGAATGTCGACACCCATCACTATCATATCATGAATTGCAAATAGAACTTTGAAGGTATTAGCACGCTTTAATATCTTTTACCAATTAACTATAAACCTTTTTCTTCAACATATTTGGCAAAATATCATCTACAACTGACATGAACATGAAGTGGTCTATTTAGCCATATAGTGAGGAGGTGAAATCTACCATGTCCTCTCTGTCTTCACATTTTAATGCTTATGGTATGGTACTTTCACTAGCTATGTAACCCAAACTTGAAATAAAGGTAAGCATTTCAAAAGCCTCTTTAACAAACTCCATTGTGTAATTGTGGCATCGGATGAAAATATATTTCTTCAAGAGAATGTTGCAAAAGAACCTATGCATGGTTTCCAATTCCTTAATAGGAATTAGTATCTTTGTCCATCAATAACGATAACATGATATGGTTGCCATCCGTTTTCTAAAATCCCCATTACAACATCAACCTCCATAGCCCAACACTATTGAGAGAGAACTTGAGAGAATGTGCCAAGTATGAATGTCATGATAAATGTAGTCAATGTGAGCATTACATTTTTCACAATTGTTGACATGTGTAATTAATTTTTCTTTCATTAAAAGTATTGTACTTGGATAAATAAATTCTCTCATTTCCAATATCAACATCATTCTACCCTCTCAAAGCATAAGGATTCCATGATTCAAACATGTCGAGAAGAGAAGCTTCATCCACTTCTTATGTTCAAATGGGTCTTCTTCACTTTCCTTTGACTCTATTCTTGCTTCTTCAGCATGGAACTTTCACTCTCATGTTTTGCATGCATGATTATGAGCACATTTATAATCGTAACTCTTGCGTTGAAGAAATCAAAATCTTTTAAAACAGATCCATTTTGTGCATAGGTTATGATCATGGTATTGCTTGAAATGAATTCTTTGATATAATTACCAAACAACTCAATGCCTTGCTCACACTCTTGCATCTTTAGTATGTATAATAGGGAGTGACAACACATTCAATATTTAACAAAATTCCTTATGCTCTGATGGATGTTTGTACCATGCATAATGTGCACCTCTGTTTTGCATGCACGCCAATCATAGCACTGGGTGAGACCATATTATTGTGAGGCATTTGTCAAACAATCAGGTTCTTTGTCCATGATCCCACGTTTTGTGTCTTCAGTGCTTTGAGGGATTCTGCCAAAACTGTTCATGCATCTTATCTGCCAAGGTAGCCATTTTGGTGGAAAAAGAATAATAAAAAAAAAATGACAGCTTTATAGCTGCAAATTGCATTTGATTCAAAATTTCCAAAGCTGGCTTAACAATTCTATTGGCACAAATCCTGCAATCATTTCACTTCATTCTTTTAGATGATATCTCTTCAGCACATTTTGTCAAACATTTAGTGTTCTATCTTCGATTCCACATTTGGCATGTATGTCTTTGAGAGCATTTCCAACTATATGATCTGAGAAAATCGCCTTACCAATATGCCTGTGATGGACATCTATTCGCTGTCCAAGGCTCTCGTTTTGGTTCAGGCGGGAAGGATGGTAGTGATGGTTGTGGAATTTGAATTTACACCCGCCAATTGCATTTTCTTCAGAGTTTCCAAGGCCTTTCAATATATTCATTTAATGTATGTTCTACAACCATTTAATTCCATGAGATAGAATCTCTTTGAGACGTTTTACCAAACAGTCATGTGGCACTTTGTGTATGAATTTCACATTTTACAAGCATCTCGACAAGATCAATTCCAACAATGGTTTTCAATAACAAACTCGCACCATCGCATTCCTAGGACAATGCCTCTTCAAGGCATTCCGTTAAGAGTTCATGTGCCTTATCTATCCTCTATGGGCTGCGGATTGCATTATCGAGGGATTTTGTCAAACGGTTCACTTGCCTTATCTCTACTTCCAGATTTATTTGAGAAACAATTCGGGTATGCTGCCTTTAGTATCGCATAACTACGAGAGCACTTCCAATTATAATACCTGACGAAAATCTCTTTACCACTATGCTTTGATGGACCTCCATTCACTGTTCCAAAGCTCTCGTTGCGCACATGAAGGAGAAATGGCAATAAGTTTGGAATTGGTCTTATACTTGCCAATTGCATTAGCTTGAAATTTTCAATAGCCTTCTCAACACATCTATTCTTCTTATATCTCTGTAACACTGCATTCCATTAAGTAACACTTATTTGAGGTATTCTGTCAAAGGCACGTATGTGCTTTGTCTGCCCTTCCATGCTGCAAGCAGGTTCACAAGAGCATTTTCAACTAAAATATATGACAAAAATCAGTATGCTTATACATCTCATGAGATGCCATTTCTATGACATATTCTCTGCCAGCTCACTTTGCATGCATGTGGAGAGGGCTGGCTGCAACTAAACCCCTTTCAACACTTATTTTGCGCACAACATCACTGGCTATTTGAAAGCTTCTGAAGCCTTTACAGCAAATCTATTACGTGCAGATTCTGCATTTAGAAAGTACTGCATTGCACTCTGTGAAGCAATATCCTGTGAGGGATTCTGTCAAAGATTTCATTTTTGCACCATATTCACCAGAGCATTATCAACACCAGAGAGGATGCCTGGAAAGTTTGGAGAAATTAACTTTGCAATGAGTAATTTATTTTACAAGTGCTTAATGTGAAGTAGTTAAAATAACTACTGTTGGTTGTGTTTTCAGAATTCACAATTCACAACTAGTTGTGAGTTGTGAATTTGCATTTGAAAAGTCATAATTCATTTACTTTCAGTTTTCACAATTCATAACACGTTGCATTCACTTTTCACCTTTCACAACCTCTGTGATTGACTTTTTAAAATCACAACCTTTTGCATTTGACTAGTTGTGATTTTGGATTTTGCATTTCACAAATCAAAACCCCTTCCACATTCACAATTCACAACTCCTTAGCATTTGACTTTTCAAAATCACAACTAGTTGTGAGTTGTGATTTTGGATTACACAATTTTTTATTTTTTTTTAAATTTTAAGAAGTGAATTTCTTAATTTTAATTTTAATTTAATTTTACTCACTTCTTTTTGCCCTCTTTCTGAAACTTGTCATAACTTTTGACTGAAGCAAAGGGGCCGAGACAATCATAAGCCGAGAGAATTTGTCCATGATGGGGCATTAAATAATGAGATTTTAATATTTTTTTAAAATAAGTATATGGAAATGCAAACATTAAAATCTCATGAATGGTGAGGTGGGTAGTTGTTAAATTTGGTCTCATGAATCAAAATGATAAGAGAGACATTAGATTCAATACAAAAGCTCAAAATTTGAGTGTTTAAAATTTGGAGCAACATGTTCCAATTGTTTGACTATAGGGTGATTTTGGAGGACCTTTCTACAGGTTGTACCAATGCTTTACTTGCTAACCGTACCTCCTAAACAGACCTTACCTCTTGAAATTGCAATCATGATCAAATCTATAAGGTTTATGCTGATATTCATCGACTCCTTCATGTTTCCTTGCTGATCTGTACAGTTTTGATGAATTTTTTGAGCTTAAGGAGGCCATACAATGCACTAGAGAGGCATGTGAAATGATGAATGAAGTAATTCTTTTTGGGAGAGTCTTTCAAGTTATTTGGTGGCACAGTCTCTTGAAGTTCAACTCAATCCACTTCAGGTGGAATTGTGTGGTTTTCTTGAGATTTTATGACTTGTTTTTTTATGTTCCTATTGTATTAGCAATAAATAAACCCATTTTGGAACCAAAAATAGATCTGCCATGAATCTCAGTTTGGTAAAAAAAAATTTGGTGTCTTTTGGGTGTTGATTTGAGTAGTTTGGCACAGAGAAACAAAATTCATCAAGACTCGCACAGACTCGGTGAGCCAAGAGTCGAGTCACCCTCAGCAAGTTCCAGGGGCTCGGACTTGAACTCGATCGAGTCTCGTGGACTCACCAGACTTGCCGAGTCTAGTGAGTCCCTAAGCTGGATTCAGCTGGCAGAATCAAGGTGAAAAGTCAAAAGAAAATATAAAAAAATGTTTTCTGTTGCTTTTTTTTCATTTATGTTTGCTCTACAACCCTAAAAGCATTGTCATTTCATTTTGTCGGCCTTTAAACTTCATTCACGCTGTTGCCTAGAAATTATAATTCTAAGTCGGCCTCTAAATGATATTTATGTTGTCACCTGGGATTAATACTGAATTCAGGTTGTGACTTGTTTGGTGTGCAATGTCTTATATTAAGTATTATCCTAAATCACAAAAATTGGGTGTTTTGTAACCTGTAAATAAGTGCTTTACGCACAATATTCTTCAATGATAGTTCATGCCACACTTATGCTGCTGAAATTATTGTTCAAGTGAATGTTTTTATGTTCATGGGTTTGTGTTATTTCCATGCTACATTTTAAGGGTTAGATTGAAGGTAGATAATAAAATCAAATTGTATATCGATATCATCTATCTATCTAAGTTGCGGCTTTGTATTTACCCTAGCAGTTTTATCCTTGGATTTGCCCATGCATTGTTGTGCTGGGACTTATTCTTTTGAACTTTTGTGTGTGCTAGTTTACTGGTCTCTACTTTCAGCTAGTAGAAAGGTGTCATTATATTCACTGTTAGTTGTTTTCATTCTTAGTATAGAATCTTGAATACTATAAGATCTTGCTTGTCAGACAGGAGTTGTTATCAATCTCATGATCATACCTGATGCAAAAAGAAAGTTAGTACATTATTTAATTATTGCAAAATACCCCAAAGAATATTGTAATGTGTTGATAACTATCTATTTTATCTATTGCTTACTATCTAAGGTTAGTTTAGTTTCTCAACGAGCTTTCCCTCATAATTCAAAGAGAGGTTCCTCACAGATCGTTCCATTTGTGTTGGCTTGAAAAATGCAAATTAAAAGATAACTTACAATTACATGGCTGCATGGCTATGTTGGAAAATGAGTGTCCCATAACTTTATATTAACATTTAATATTACTATTATAGTTTTTTTTCTAGAAGTGAAATTATAATCCTAAAATAATATATATTACTATAATTTTATATGAAAATTTAACATTATAATTGTGTATAGGTATAATTTTATATAAACATAGAATAACGATAATTTATATTTAAGTTTATAGTAAGTATAACAATAATTTTATACCTCGTTCCTATTTTTAGGCTACAGACGTGCACACAAGTTTTTATAAATAGATTTTCCCATAATAAATCCAGCCCTCCAAAATATTGTCATAATAGCACACTTAACAATGTACACACATTCCCCCCATGCCTACTCCTCAGCAGCTTGCCACCCTGTCCATGGCATTCCCCAGATTTTTCTAGTATCCTCATGAGGGCCTTGCTACGGCCACCATGTCTCTGCCCGCTTATGCCTCGGTTGTTTCCTTATCGGCGGTCTCCCCCAGTTTGACTCTATCAGCCTCTCCCAGTGCTTCCCGCTCCCTATCCAAGGGCAAAGGCAAAATTAAACACAAACGTATTGTCTTTGATGAGAATTCTTCCTCTGAGGATGCTGAGAATGACAATCCTTCCCCTGACTCTAAGGTTAAAAGGAGATCCTCCAGACTGGCTTCCAAAAGCCGCAAGAAGAAGACCCCGGTGATCGAAAATGTTGACTCGGAGGAGGACCCAATTGGGAATAAGGAGGGAGAGGACCCTAATACCACTATGGGGACCCCTGATGGGAATGTTGTGGATGTGGATATGACCAAGGACCCCATGGTTCTGACCACTGTTGGTGCCACTAACATGGGTAAATCTGAAATGCAAACCCAGGACCCTATTAATGTTAAGGATACGGCCCCTATGAACATGGGCACTGAGAGTGTCATGGGCGAGGAAATCTCTATTAACAATGCCTTGGACTCTTGTAACCTGGACCCGGATTTAAAGATGGTTGAACAGGTGATGCAATCTCTCCCCCTGATGGGCCTGGGTAATGACATTGACAACTCCCTTGCTGAAGTTGTGCCCAAGGAGATGGAAAAGACTACGGATGACATGGCTACTGTGAACCCCCAGGGTGTCCCCACTCTGCAGCAAATGGAAAAGATGAGCAAGGATGTGTTGGACATGACGCAGAGGATTGAGAACCTCGGCCTTGTGCTTGAATTGCAGGCTATCATGGACGATGTCAAATGGCTCAAGAGCAAGATGGAGGCTTGGGATGCCCAAATGGCGGGCCTTAACAAATTTCATTTGCAGGTGTTACACAGCTCAGCGCTCACCCTCTCTCTGCTGAGGGAACGTACTACGGACACGGAGGAGGATAAGCAAGAGGCTAGGGACCTTTACAAGTTCTTGTCCAATGAATGGAACAGTGCCATAGATGCCACTAGGGTGCGCAAGGCACCCCTGTAGTTTGTTTTTGTGTTTTTGCTGTTGTTTCTGATTTTTAAAGACTTGGTCTCTTTTTGCTGATAGTTGTTGTTAATGTTGTTATAGTGTTGTTTTTGCACTATAATTTTCAATAGTTTTGCTATGTAAAGGATCAGTGCCCTTGTTCTCACTACTTTTTTAATCAAAAACAATGTACACATAGAGAGAAGGGGTGGGAGGGTAGGGGAGAGGAGAGAGATTATATATGACATCCTATACCCTCTTATTATGATTCTCAAAATGTTGTCTCCATAACTATACCCATACCTATACACATACCCAAAGACAAGGAGTTAATGAATGTTTTTCATATGTAGCGAAAATATCCAACATGAGGAAAACAGATGGGCCTCTATATCTAGAGACACAAAATCCTATCATTTCATAGTAGTTCATATTTATTGTTCTTGCCTTTGAGTAAGGAAAAGGGTCTAAAGTTCTAAACAACACACAAGGATGGACCCTTGTATGAATCACCACCATAACATGGGATAGAGATGAACATAAATAGTATGAAGGAAACCCTTAGGAAGGTTTGTGTTGATCGCAACTCTTTCCTTGCTAAGGTGATTTAGCAAGCATGCCAAATGATGTATCACATTCTACTAGGTTCATATCTGAATATGTTTAAATTAAATCGCATCAACCTAAGAGGGAGGAACGCCTTTGGAAAGCAAGTTGCTTTTAACTCTTTCCTACTAGGATGATTTTACAGACACATCAGCTACTGGATTGCATACTAGTAGATCTACATTGAAGAATGTCTTTTCCTAGGAGATTAGTTTCTTCTTTATCAATTTAGCTTCGAGAGACTGGTGTTGTCATAGTAGTGCTAAGGCTAATAGCAGTAGTAAATTATTGTACAAGTTTTGAGAATAAAAACCCAAAACGTAAATGCAAAAGAAAACTAAGACAATATAGTCAGAGATGTTTGATCCAAATCTTAGTTCAAAGCAATGAAAATGATTTTGGTCAATGGGAGAAAATTTAAACCAATACAGTTTGAAAAAAATTCTACATTTTTACTTAACGAAAAGGTTAAGTATTTCAGTTTTTTGAACAGTTCTACGAATCGCAAGTATGTGCAAAAGATTGATTTCCATAGATTTAATCAAAAAGGTACAAGGAGTACTTATTGTCAGTTGATTTCCATAAATTTGATTGAAACGGTGGAAGGACTCCTTTATTGTCATAGATATGTTATTTGAAAATTATTCTAAAGCATGTGGAGAAGAGGATTAAGATGAAACGACTGCAGCATTAACATTTTTCTTTAAATGTTTTGGTAAAAAACAGTGAAATTGCTTGTGCAGGCTCAACCAAAGAATAGCAGTCCTAATACTACCAAAAGAAATTAAAGGACGTACAAATCAAAAACTTTCGTCCATAAAATGATAAGCTATAATCTTTTAAGAAAATGATCCACAAGAAGCAGATTAAAAATTTAAAGAACTACTCACAACCCACATTGACAACATTTCTAATAAATATCATCATTAATTACTTATTTGGCTTCATGCCATGTGTTTGAAATTTAAAAAACAGCTAAAAACAGCAACCATAGCACCCAATAAAGAAACAACTGAGCAGGTGGTAAGAAGTCCTTGCCATCATAGTGTGAAATCCAAGGCTATTATTTTATTTATATTATTTACATTAACGTATTCCTGTTCCAAAAATCATAATTTTGAAACGAAGAAAATGGGAACTGAGTATGGTTTGAATGTGAAGAACAACACTCAAAGAAAGACTTGTTCAAGTCACAACAAGACTTTAGGAAAGCAGATTTTTTAGTTAGAAAAACTCCATTATCCCCTGCAAAACCATTATGATTCTTAAAAACACAATTTTGAAAAGGAAATGGGGAGCTGAGAATGGCTTGAATATGAAGCCCTTAAAATCTAAACCAGACTTTCCCAAGTTACAGCAACTCTCTGGGCAAGCCAAACTCGCTAAACTTTTTAAATCATATTGAGTGGATTATCCCATGGAATCACCATTTCTCATAAAAAATCCCATTTTCAACATCAATCTGGAACCATGTACCTGGGTCAGATTTTTTCTTGGGTAACGTCTTGTTAAGAAACATCATAGTCCCTCTTCAAAAAGGCATGATGAAAAAGAGATTTTACTGTTTAATAAAGTCAACCCAAAAATCATTGACAGATATGGTAAAACTCCTTTCATGAATTGGTCAAAATTTTGTTTCACCTAATTTATCTATTATTTGGAATGACTTAAGACGTTTGTGTTATGTCTCCATACAAGGAAAAGATAAAGTAATATATGGTAAAGTTTGAAAGTCAAATTATATTTTCAAATTTCAGATCCAAACCAAAGGGTTGCAGCTTAATTGGTTGAGAAGAATTGGTGAGTCTTATGGTGCACTCCTTGGTTATACCATCCACCAAGGTTCAAATTCTTAGAGATTTAGTAAATAAGGGATAAGGCTAGTATCATGTCTCAGATGACTTTGATAAAAAGGATACCCTCAAGTCCTTGGCTCTCAGCGAAAGAGGTATCAATTCAGACTCGTTCTCCCAAATCAGGTTGCAAAAACAATTTGGGTTTGACACAAGGCCAAGAAAAATCCCAGTTTAAACGACTTCTGACAGAAAAAATTAGAAAGTGTGTATCAACACAAGGAAATTTGAGCAAATTAGTTAGCAACAATGATCTAGTGGTTTGGCAGAGAGATTTTCATGGTGATTACCCAGAATCAAGCCTTGCAGTACATGCTGCCCATGTATAAGGTCACCAATCCCATGCCTTAAGAAAGCAGGGTGACAAATTTAGCAGAATGAAATAATACCCACATATGAATCCCAACCTTTCATAGCTTAGTTCACACAACATGGAGCACACAATACCCTACCGGACTGGAAACCACTATATGTGTCCTATTTCAGAAGCCGTCAACCAAAACAAAAAGAAGATGACATTATGGCTTCTGAGAAGTATTACAGATTCTGTAAGCATGCAGTGATTTTTTTGCAAATCAGATAGGTAAGCTATGGTCTGATGGTAACATGGAATGATCCTCATAACACCTAGGTTCAACCCTTGCAGGGCATGCTGCATGTCTTAAAGCATCACATAGTTACCGGTCACCCTCAATGAGATTGGTGGTAACCCTTAAAAAAGAGATTCCTACAAACCAACTATTACAGCTCAATCTTGCAAATCAATAATTAAAATTTACCAAATTTTTACAAATCAAAAATTACATATTTCCTCTTAAGATATATTTTTTAACAAAACAAATAGTTCTCAATTCTCTTTACATACACAGTCAGAGTCGGGAACATAATGCATCTCCGGTTCCAAACTCCTCCATCCAACTGAGACGAACATAATTCCACTAGACGTATTGTGAGGTTTCCATGGCCGTGATCGAAGCACTATGGGATATACTCTCAAAATAAGGTGACCCATAATTGCAGCAGACAAGAGACCACGTTGGCCGGGCTGTGGTTAATTAAAGAACTACATTGCACATTCAAATCAAGTTGCCCAACAACTCTAGCAACATTCTTTTGGGCAGGAAGGGTTGTGATATGACAGTCTATGCGGCACAGAAAAGAATAGCCCACATTTAGAAATATCAACAGTATTGTCCATGCATACCCCACACCGAGTCATAGGAAGAAACATGCATTATAAGACACGACAAGGTTGATCGTGGTTGTGATCAAAGCAATATGGGATATACTCCCACAATAAGTTGACCCATAATTGCAGCAGACAAGAGACCAGGTTGGCCGGGCTGTGGTTAAAGGACTGCATGGCACATTCAAAACAAGGTGCTCAACAACTCTAGCAACATACTTTAAGGTAAGGGTTGTGATATGACAGGCTATGCGGCACAGATAAGAGTAGCCCACATTTGGAAATCTCAACATTGTTGTCCATGCATGCCCCACACCGAGTCATAGAAAGAAACATGCGTTATAAGACACGACAAGGTTGATCCTAATAACTAGAACAAATCTATCATTGGAAAATCGGACATGAAAAAGTACTCAAATAGCGTACCTGATGGCCAAAACAAATCCCCAAAAGCTTCTTGTTCTTGTCATACAAACACCTGAGCACATCACAGAGCTTCAGGATCCAATCTTCATTGCCATGAGCATCATAGCTGCTACCAGTTAACACAAATCCATCATACTTGTGAAGCTCCTCTTGTGAAGGAAATTCACCTTCCATCACACGAAAAATGTCCCAAACTTCTCCCGTGTCCTTGCACAGATTCTGCACCATTTTTCCATACCCACCATATTTCATCTGTGTGTACTCGGAAGAGTAACCTGTCTCCAACACTGCAAAACACTGTTGGATGGCGGCCATATTCTCTGAATTCTTATTACCTCAGACACCTCTCGTATCGTATGGAATTGAGGTGTCGGACTGGCATTAGATTAATTAAACTTCCTAATTGATTAGACTACCTATAAAAAAACTCAACTTCGTTATTCGTTTGTGTCCTTGCTTTTTTTTCTAAATTTATCATTCGAGCATTTGGTGCATGTCCCTTGGACAGGAAATTGTGAATCTCAATGTTTTGCTGCATACCTAGTTGTCAAAAGGGGTTAAATTTCTCAGGGCTCTTGAAAACTTGTCTTCCACCTAAAGGGAGGACAAGTTGCAAACTGACAACCGACCAATTCTTTTCCGACCAATTCTTTTCCGACCGATTCTTTTTTTGGAATTGTTCGTTATATGTTAAGAAAGAAGACCTATTTAATTTGAGTCTAAAAAAAAGTTTTAAATAAGAGATGGGAAGAGTCAAAGTCATGTCATTAGTATGATTAGTTTAGAGTAGATGAAAGTAGGGATGAAGATAGAGGGGAATAGGAAGAGATGGAGAGAGAAATAGATAGAGAGATAGAAAGGTAGAGAGATTAAAAAAAAAGAGATAGAAAGGTAGAGAGATTGATAGATAGAGAGGAAGCGCTTGAGAGAGATACACGTAGAGAGATAAAGTGATGAAGAGAAAGATGTGTGTATAGAGAGAGAGATATATGTGACACTACGATAGAGGAATAGAGAGATAGAGATAAGTATATGTGTTGTTTGTTTTTATGTTAATGATAACTGTGGAGGAAGCCCATTTGATTAGACATAAGTATATATGTGGTTTACTTTTATTTTATCAATAAAATTATATATGAACGGTTGTTGGATATGAGGAGTTTTTTAATATTTATGAGAAGTCATAGTTATGTTTTATGTTTAATTTTTTTTAAAATAATTCAACTATATATTTACTTAATATATTTTATGGATATTAAGATAATTTTCTAGTTTTATTTTATAAGAAAAAAAGTTATTTGTATAAATCTAGATATAAAAATAAAATAAAAATAATTTTCTAAGAATTGAGGTATGATTTATAATAGAAATTGTAGTATGTAAAATATGACCTAGCAAGGCATGTGATTGATTTGTATTGATTTCCAAGATAGTAAAATTTTCATAAAGCATAATAGACATAAATAGTTGATTATCTAGCAATAGTAAACATTTATTTCTAAATTACTTATTTTTTAATTTATTATTTTTATTTACTTAACCAAAATATTCAAAAAAATAATAAAGAACCTTACTTTTTTTAATTAAATTTTTAATAATTATTAAAGAATGTTAGATTTCTAGATTAAATACCAATATTTTGATGAAATTCTACTTGTATATTTTTTTTATTTTATTTTTTAAATTCTTTAAATGATTGAATCATAAATTCCTTAACTAATAAATATTTACATAATATTTAAGTAAAACAATTCCACTCTCATACTGATACAAATACTAGCTAAGTAGTCTTAAATTTAGAAAAAAGGTTTCTTCATTGGACCCACATAACAAATTAAAGATAGCTATGATAAAATACACATTGACAATAGTATATTTTTTAAGGAAGTTTTGCATAATGTTAAGGAAAGAATGTCATACAGACAATAGATAATGGTATACGATTCATACGTTAGTATGTGTATTAAATTTCATTTAAACGTTGTTTGTCCTTTATTTTGATAATATTCTCAAACATTTGTACGGAAGGAGTTAATGACAGCTACCTCATCACTATCAATGCACTTGGCAATGTAATTTCATTGATTGTTGGAAGCAAGACGCGTCTATTCTGGCTCCAAAATGGCACTTTCGTACAAACGACATGCATCTGGAGCCCATTGACATACATCCCTCCCATGTCCACTTGCTAGGATGGCGTGGAGGTAACAGACCCACATGACCTATGACATGGAGACATCTGAGGTCGAGAAGTGTTGACCACACTGTTTCCGTGCGGTTAGACTTAACGGGCAGCGTGTCATAGGCCTTCCGTGCACCGGTTTCTATGTGTTTGTCGTTGTTGGTTTTTGTGCGTTTGCAGGGTAACGTAAACGTCTTGTCCCATAACCTGCCTTTTTTTCATTTGGGTTCTGGGGTCCCTCAACTCCCAGCCCTTTATTGTTTTTAATTAAAAAACTTAACTAAACCTATTTAATAAATTTATAATTTAAATTTAAAGTAAATTAAAATAATATAATATTATATTTAATTAAAATGAATAAAAATATGTATAACCTGAGTGGCCTAGTGGTGGAAGACTTGTACTCTTGGAAGAGAGGTCACAAGTTCAAATCCCACAAAGGGGCGTGTATATTCTCGCTCCAAAAGGGACCTATCATACCAATGACGTGCATATCTGAGACATGCATACCATGCCAATTTGCCGCAGTGGCCAGACCCACGGTATGTGACGTGGAGTTGTTGTGGACTCGTCGGTTTCAATCGTCAGGCCCCACGCGAAATTACGTGGACATGTTGGAGGATGGCCACGGCTAGCTTAGTGGTTAGCGGCGGTATTTTGTGCATGACACGCACATTAAAAGCCAGAAGAAAAAAAAACAACCGTTAGCAATTGAAGAAACCGTGTTCAGATGACATATCGACAGGAAAAAGAGGGCACAAGCTTTAAAAAAGCCATAAAATTAAAAAAAATCGTCGGTGATTTAAGAAACCACATTCGGACGGCATACCGACGAGAAAAAGAGGGCATCGCTTTCAAAAATGAAATGGTCATTTCGTGGGGCAAAAAGAAATGGTGGCCACGCAATCCGCGAATCAGCGAAAGTGACTAACACGCCATGTTAGTCGAATTCGTTGTTTCGCGTGGCAAAAGGAAATGGCGGCCACGCAGTCCGCGAATCAACGAAATCGACTAACATGCTATTTAGTCCAATTCGCTATTTCGCGAGGCAAAAGGAAATGGCAGCCACACAGTCCGTGAATCAGCGAAAGCGACTAACACGCCATGCTAGTTGAATTCATCATTTTGCGGGGCAAAAGGAAATGGCGGCCATGCAGCCCACGAATCAGCGAAAGTGACTAACACGCTATGTTAATTGAATTCGTTGTTTTGCGAGGCAAAAGGAAATGGCAGCCACGCAGTCCACGAATCAACAAAAGCGACTAACACGCTATGTTAGTCGAATTCGTTGTTTCACAGTCCAAAAGGAAATGGCGGCCACGTAGTCCGTGAATCAGCGAAAGCGACTAACACACCATGTTAGTCAAATTCATCATTTCACGGTCCAAAAAGAAATGGCGGCCACGCAGCTCGCGAAAGTGACTAATACGCTATGTTAGTTGAATTCATTATTTCATGGTCCAAAAGGAAATGGCGGTCACGCAGTCCGCAAATTGGCGAAATCTACTAACACGCTATGTTAGTCAAATTCATTGTTTCGTGAGGCAAAAGGAAATGGCGGCCACGCAATCTGCGAATCAGCAAAAGTGACTAACACGCTATGTTAGTTGAATCCATCGTTTCGCGGTCCAAAAGGAAATGGTGGCCACGCAGTACGCGAATCAGCGAAATCGACTAACACGTTATGTTAGTCAAATTGGCTATTTCGCGAGGCAAAAGGAAATGGCGGCCACGTAGTCTGTGAATCAAGGAAAGCGACTAACACACCATGTTAGTCAAATTCGTCATTTCATGGGGCAAAAGGAAATGGGGGCCACGCAGTCTGCGAATCAGCGAAACCTACTAACACGCTATGTTAGTCAAATTTGTTGTTTCATGGGGCAAAAGGAAATGGCAGCCACGTAGTCCGCAAATTGGCGAAAGCAACTAACACGCTATGTTAGTCAAATCTTCCATCAACATGCTATGTGCCTAACAATGTTCCATCAATCTTCTCTCTCTCTTTCCCTCTCTCTCTCATTATTTCTCCCTTAAGTCTCTCTCCCTCCCTACCTCTATCTCTCTATCTCACTCTCCTCCTCTGTCAAGTGCATCTCTCTCTCTCTCTCTCTCTCTCTCTCTCTCTCTCTCTCTCTCTCTCTCTCTCTCTCTCTCTCTCTCTCTCTCTCTCTCTCTCTCTCTCTCTCTCTCTCTCCCATTCTTTATCTCTAAAGTATCTCCTTCTCATCCTCTCTCTATCTCACTCTCCCTTTCTCTCAAGTGTACTTCTCTCTTATTCTCTCCCTCTCTCCTCCCCCTCCCTCTCTCCCTTTCTCATTACCTCTCTTTCTCACTCTCTCCCTCTCTCCCTCTCTTCTCACCTCTCTCTCTAGTCTCCTATACTCTCCTTCCATCCCTTCCTCCCTCTCACTCAGACTCTCTCTATCTCTCACCCTCTCTTTCTCTCTCTCTCTCACCTTCCCTCCCTCCATCTCTTCGGTCTCTCTTTCTCTCCTAATCCCTCTATCCACCTCTTAGATCTCTCTATATCTCCCCCACTCCCCCCCCCCCTCTCTCTCTCTCTCTCTCTCTCTCTCTCTCTCTCTCTCTCTCTCTCTCTCTCTCTCTCTCATTTATCTCTTGTCTCTCTATCTCACTCTCCTCCTCTCTTAGGTGTGTCTCTCTCCCATTCCCTCCTCTCCTCCCCCTCTCTCCCTCTCTAGGGCCATATGGTATTCTTAAGGTTCATATGGTATCCTAGGGATCCATGCATGTGTCTTACAGGGTCATAGGACACCATATGACCCGTAACAACACATAAGATGTCATATGGAGTCCTAAGGGGTCATAGGACACCATATGATCCCTCAGCACACCATACGACCCATAATGATACCAAATGGTGTCCTAAGGGGTCATAGAATACTATATGACCTCTTACAACACCATATAACCCATAACGACACCATATGGAGTCCTAAGGGGTCAAATGGTGTTGTAAGGAGTCGTAGGAGACCATATGACCCCTTAGGACACCATACGACCCTAACAACACCATATGGTGTTTTAAGGGGTCGTAGGACAACATAAGAGACATAATGACACCATATGGTGTCCTAGGGTTCATAGGATACCATATGACCCTTAGGACACAATATGACCCCTAATGACATCTAAGGGGTCATAGGACACTATATGATCCCTTAGCACACCATAGGACCTATAACGACACCAAATAGTGTCCTGAGGGGTCATAGAACACCATATCATGTTGTTATGGGTCGTATGGTGTCTTGAGGGGTCATATGGCATCCTATGGCCCCTTTTGACAGCATATGGTGTCGTTATGGGTCATATGGTGTCTTAAGGGGTCATATGGTGTCATAAGGGGTCATATGGTGTCCTAAGGGATCATAAAACACCATAAGACCCCTTAGGACACCATACAACCCATAACGACACCATATGACCCATAACGATACCTAAGGGGTCATATGGAGTCCTAAGGGGACATAAGACACCATATGACCCCTTAGTACACCATACGACCCATAACGACACCAAATGGTGTGCAAAGGGATCATAGAACACCATATGACCTCTTAGGACACCATACAACTCATAATGACACCATATGGAGTCCTCATGGGTCATAGGAGACCATATGACCCTAGTGACACATAAGCGGTCATATGGTGTCCCAAGGGGTCACGGGACATCATATGAACCCTTAAGACACCATATGAACCCTAACGACACCATATGGTGTCCTAAGGGGTCATATGGTCTCCTAAGAGGTCATAAAACACCATATGACCCCTTAAGAGACCATATAATGACACAAAATGGTGTCCTAAGGGGTCATAGAACACCATATGACCTCTTAGGACACCATACGACCCATAACGACACCATATGGAGTCCTAAGGGGTCATATGATGTCCTGAGAGTTCATAGGACACCATATGACCCTTTAGGACACCATATGATCCCTAACAACGCCATATGGTGTCCTAAGAGGTCATAGGACCCCACATGACCCCTTAGGACACCATATGACACATAACAACACCATTTGGTGTCCTAAGGGGTCATAAGACACCATCTGACCCCTTAGGACACAATATGACCCCTAACGACACCTAAGTGGTTACATGGTGTACTAAGGGATCATAGAACACCATATGACCCCTTAGGACATAATACGACCAATAATGGCACCATATGGTGTCCCGAGGAGTCATATGGTGTCTTGAGGGGTCGTAGAACACCATATGACCCCTTAGGATACCATATGGTCTCTATCTCTTTCCCTCTAACTCTTTTTACCTCTCTCCCTCCCAAACCCCTTCTCCCTCTCCCCCTCTATCTCTATCTCTCTCACTCCCTCTAACATAGGGAGGGGAGAAAGAGGTGACAGAGAAGAGAGAGAGAGAGGTGATATAGAAGAAAGAGAGAGGAAGATGGATAGATAGAGAGAAGTATCAATACCATCGTGCTACCCTCAACCGTGTTAGTTAGAATCTTCGTTTGCAGCTTTTGGATTTGTTGCTTGCACACAAAAAGAGGGGAAATGGTGTTGTTGATAGGGGTTTGCCTAATTCAAACCCCAAGTTTAAATTAACCCTTAAATTGAATTAAAATTATAAATGGGAATAATGAAGTAAATGTGGAATGATATACCTCAAATCTGTTGCAATTGATTATGGTTGATGATGCAATAACACAACATAACACAAGAGACTCAATCATAAATACATGCTTGCAGAAAGATTGATTTAGTTTGCTGCTCCATGATGCCTAAAAATATTGGAAGGATATGGTGGTATCAAATGCTTCCTTGAAAGATTGAAGATGCCTGATGTTGCTTGTAGATGGATGTGGAATGGATGATGTGATGTGAAAATGAATTGATAGGATGCTCCTATATAGGGTTCTAAAGGTAATTTACCAATTAGGGTGACCTCCAATGGTTAAATTGAGACACCAAGATCCAAAAACACCAAGAAGGGGAAGTGCACTGGCATATTTAAATCTGTCTTTTTTAAGGAAGGCAAGGATGCCCTGGGCACCCCTATACAGACAAGGGTGCCTCAAGTGCACCTGTTCGTCGAAAATAGGGAAAACAAATGAGAAATGAAGAGCAAACAACTCAATGTTAGAGTTTAGATTACCGTGCAGAAAGATGATATTAGTTTTGAGGTAAAAAGGCTTGAAATGGACTTGGGTGAGAGCTAAGATGGGACACATGAAAGTAGGGGCACATAAAGTTGTGTAAATTGTGCAAGGTTAAAAATTACAACACTTTGCTATCTCTCCCACTCATACACACACTCCTTGTTTCTATCTCTCTATAAATCTCCTTTGTACCTCTCTCTATCTCTTTGTTCCTCTCTTTGTTACTTGTCTTCATCACCTTTCTCTCTCATTATTGATCCCTCTATCTGTATCTCCCTATCCCTCTTTATCTATATCTCATTATCTATACCTCTCTTATTCACCCCATCTCTCTTGCTCTATATCTTTATCTCTCTATTACTCTCTTTATCTCCCTCTTACTCCTCTCTCTATCTCTTTCTATCCATATCTCTCTACCTCTATCTCACCATCTCTCTCTTATTCACTCCATCTCTCCTACTCAAAATTCCTCTCCATATCCCTCTCTATCTCTCTATATCTCCCTCTATCTATATCACTCTTTCCCCGCTCTATCTATTATATCTCCCTCTCCCTCCCCTCCCTTTCTATCTCTTTCCATCCATATCTTTCTCTACCTCTATCTCCCTCTCTATATATTGGGCTATAATTCCCTCTCCCCCCTATTCTTTATCTCCCTCCTCTATGTTTATCTCCCTTCTCTCTATCCCTCTTTATATCCCCCCACTCTATCTTTCCCCATCTCTCACTCTCTTTATCCCTTACCTATATCTTGATTTCTACCTCTCTCTCTCATTCTCTTCCAATATATCTCTATACATCCTTTCTCTCTTAATTTCTCTATCTCCCTCTATTTCTCTCCATCTCTATTTTCTATCTCTACTTCTCTATGTTTTTTTCCCTCTATCTAGATCTCATTGTATCTCTCTTTCTCTCCATCCCTGTATTTCTATATCTACTTCTCTATGTTTGTATGTCCCTCTATCAATCTTATTGTATCTCTTTCTCTCATCCACTCTATATCTCCTTATATCTCCTTATATCTTTGTTTGTCTCTCTCTCTCAGTCTACCTCACCATTTATTTCTTTGTCTATCTCTCCCTCTTCATCTCTATGCATTGGTCCATCTCTTCCTCTCCTCTATTATTTCTCTCAAATACCTATCTCTCTAACTCTCTCCCTCCCTCTCTCTTTATCTCCACCTCTATCTATCTCTCCCCATCTCTAGCTCCCTCACTCCCTCCCTATCCCTTATCTATACCTCTATCTCCACCTCTATCTTTCTATTTCTCTCACAATGCCTCTCTGCATCTATTTTTGTCCCTCTTCCTCTCCCCCTCTATCTTTGTTTCTATCTCAATCTTCATCCATCCCTCTATCTCTAAACATGCCTCCCCCTCTCTATCCATCCATCTCTCTCTCCACTCTCCCTCATATACCTCTATCTTCTTATCTCTTTATCTCTCTATAGCCATCTCTCTCTCTCTCTCTCTCTCTCTCTCTCTCTCTCTCTCTCTCTCTCTCTCTCTCTCTCTCTCTCTCTCTCTCTCCATATATATTTTCCATGTCCATGAAGATAGAGTTTGAGACGTCCATGTTGGGTGAGTTGTCCTATTTTCTTGGTTTGCAGATCTCTCAGAAGGAAAAAGGAATTTTCATCTCCCAAACCAGGCATGCGAAAGACATGGTGAAGAAATTTCAAATGGAGGACAACAAACCGGTAAGAACTCCCATGGTTACCAGTTGTAAGTTGAGCAAAATAGATGAATCACCAGAAGTTGAGCAAACTAGATGAATCACCGCAAGTTGAGAAAACACTGTATAGGTCTATGATTGGTAGTCTGTTGTATTTAACAACATCTAGAGCGAATATTGTACAAGTTGTTTGCATGGTAGCAAGATTCCAAGTTGCTCCTAAACATCTTCACTTAAATGCAGTCAGAAGAATTTTCAAGTATCTGCAAGGGACCATTAGCTATGGTCTGTGGTATCCAAAGAAAGGAGACTTCTCTTTGCAGGCTTATACTGATGCATATTGGGCAAGAAGTATTGATGACCGAAAAAAGTACAAGTGGAGGTGCTTTCTACTTAGTAGACCGATTAGTATCATGGCACAGTAAGAAGCAAGATTCGGTGTCATTATCTACTGTTGAGGCAGAATACATAGCAACTGCTACATGTTGTTCACAAGTTTTATGGATGAAGCAGACACTGAAAGACATATAGGTGGAGATACTGAAACCTATTCCAATCTGGTGTGATAACTCAAGTGCAATCAAAATCTCCAAGAATCCAGTAATGCACTCAAGAACAAAACACATTGCAATCAAGTATCACTTCTCGAGGGAGAAGGTAGCAGACAAGGAGGTTCTAGTAGAATATGTTCCCACCAGTGAGCAGATTGCTGACATATTTATCAAGCCACTTCCATTCGATCCTTTTGAGTACCTGAGACAAAAAATGGGAGTTGTCCCACCATCTGGTAGCACTTAAATGCACGAGAGGATGCATGATTTAGGGGGAGTCTTGAATCATGAAGCATGGACACAGGGGGAGAGAATGTCTTAACCGAAAGTTGTCAAGGGAGAGATTATTGGTGTCAAACTAAAGTTCCCTTTGCCATTGTTGTCAAAGGGGGAGTGAAACTAGAAAAGGAATGTTGACGTCAATGCCAAAGGGGGAGATTGTTGGCATTGAGTTGTCATTGATGTCAACCGGTATTGCAGGCAGGCTACCGGTAGAGGTATGTCATCCAGGATGAAGAAGAGTATACCGGTATGGTGAAAGACGAGTAGTTGTTGAGACTATCGATGACTTCACTGGTATGAGGTGAGATGCATGTGAGTGTGAGCATGTTAAGTGATAATCGGTAGAGATTATACCAGTCTGGAGTTTGGCTGCCTATTTATAATGAAGAGGCATAATGTTAAAGTAATCATATCCACCGGAGGTGAAGATGTGCTACCGGTGTAGTGTGCACTGTCGGTTAGCAGAAGAAGAAGGTCTCACCGGTAAAGGGGTGTATCGGTATGAGTTTGTTGAATGATCAAGTATGAACCAACCGGGTGTCGGTGAGCTGAGTGATTAACCATGGTGATTCCATGTGGAGTTGAGGTGGCAAATATGCAGAGGTCGGTGAAGCCTCCATCAACATGGTTGGTGAAATAGCTAGTCGACATAAATGAAACAACCACAAATCACGGGATTGTAACGGATTGATGTGGCTCGAGGAAGAAAGAATGATAGAGGAAGATCAAGGAGTAGTTGGCACCTGGATCCATGCAAAGGAAATCCGATTGCAAGAAGACCTCTAAAAGGAAACATCTAAGCGCTTTTATGAGTCGACAATCTTCAAGGTAGGAAATCTTGTATGTGATTTCTATCTTTAGCAAGTATGCATTGGATAATGGAAAACGTGTACAGATGCATTCCTGGAGTATAGGTGATCGATCCAAGATAGTTTGGATCGGAGCTCATGCAGATTGTGTTGGGTAAAGGAAACCCTAACCGCTCCAAGTTTGAATGGTTTCTTGGCGGGAAAGCTCAAGTTTAAATACGATGACTTGAGACTGTGATTGTTATTGTTGCAGTAAGAAGACAAGTGTGATATTGTTGTCTCAGAGCCAAAGAGAAAAGAACTTTAAGTGTTTATGAGCAAAGTATTGATTCACAGGAGAAGCAGAGCAAACCGATATAAGGAACAACCGGTGAAGAGTGCATTAAGCATAGAGGTGATAAATCGGCAGAAGCGGTGTCTAATTAAGGGTGATTGAGTGTGAGTTAAGAGGAGGAAGACATTGTGAGAGAGGATTAGAAAGGTGATCAACAAAGTCAAGTTGCAGAGTGGGTGGAGAGAACATAGATCGGTAAGGGTGAAACCAGCAGAGGAGAATATTGTAAGGTTGCAAAACTTCATTTGCAATAGTGATTTCATTTGTATATCTGAGTTTTATATTGCTTTCACTAAGTTGTAGCTTAGTGCAGGGATTGTAGCCTATAAATTGTGCAGGGGTTGGTGCTCCTTCGAGTTGGTGCTCATAAATCAGGGGTTGGTGCTCCTTGGGTTGGTGCCCTAAATTTTGTAATCAAAGTTTCATTGTGAGGTTGGATTGGAGCAGATGATCTCCAGCAGCTATTCTCACTAAGGTTTTTCCCACATGGGTTTTCCTCGTATATATCTGGTGTTGTGTGTTGCATCTTTGTGCATGTGGTATATTATTGCTTTAGAAAATCCTTTCTCACACCTTGTTTACTCTAGTTGAGCTACCGATTAGCACTCAATTTGATTTATGCATTACTAGTATCTCCTATTTGGAAGAAAAGAGTTTAAATCACTAATTCACCCCCCCTCTCAGTGATTCATTGTGTCCAACATAGTACTACTAATGACTATGATTTAGGATGATTTTGTAGATTATGATTTATTTTAAGTTTAATGAATGATATTCAAAGATATGAGAATGAGAAACAAAACTAATATAATGATTGATTTTGTGTTTAGTTTGTTCAAGGTAAAAAAAATGGACACAATTTTCAAATCCTATTTGAATATTGAAATTTGAGAGATTATATTTGTAAATGTAAGATCAATCTCAAATATAAAAGTGATGAAATAAAGGTTGATAGGCCATCAATATGAGTGTATTGACAAATTTAATAAATATATATTCTATTAAATTATATTAGAATACATTAAAAATATATACAAATAAAACATGAAATAAATATATAAAAATCTAAGTAAATAGATAACTACTAACCCTAGAATATATCACAATTGCATAAAATCATTTTTTCAAAATACTTAGAATATAAAAATATAAAATAAAAATAAAATAGAGTTATCAATATTATGAATATGCATCATTGCATTAGTGGATTGGAATTCATGAGAAGTGTATAGTTAAGGTCAGGCACATATAGGTCTACTAGAGCACATCTTACCAACTATGAACTAAGCTTGTGTAAGGTTACAAAATACAATGTGTAATGCACTTTTGTATAAAACACAATGTGTAAAACATATCTCAAATGATTAGTTTGATATCTCAAATGAGCAAAAAAATTCCCAATTGAGATCACTCAAAAATTACAGATTGTTGATCGTGATCAAGAACTAGTCGTGGCTGTTTGCGCTCTTTGTTTGCACAATGAGGAGTGTGTCTCCCACTTGTTTTTTCTCTGCCCCTTTTCGAGAGAGTTATGGCATAGATGGTGGGAGGCTTGGTGTCATGGATGTATTCATGCTACTTCTCTTATAGATTTATAGGAAAGCTTGGGTAGACCTCCAGCGAAGACTTCTTTCTTACAGGTTGTCTGGATGGTTGGTCCGATCTTCATTCTCTGGAACCTTTGGCTAGAAAGGAACCGACGAATCTTTTGCGATTCTAAACTTGGAAGCTCCCAATTGTGGAAGCTGGTTCTTAATAGGCTCTAGGAGATGATTTATGCTAAGTGTGATATGTCTGTTAATATAGATCCTGGGGATCAAGATATTGTGAGGAATTTGAACCTGGGAGACAATTGTTGGGGATGCACCCCCGGAAAAAGACCGAGCCATGGTAAGCAGCGAGTGAGTAGAGATGGGAGGTGGTCTCCTCCCCCGGCTGGATTCTTGAAGATCAATATAGATGGGTCTTCTCGGGGGAACCCTGGTCATGCTGGCATTGGGGCTATTGGTAGAGGCGATGATGGTGGTGCGGTTTTCCTCCTCTCTGTTTACAAGGGTCAACATTCTAATAATCTGATGGAGGCCCTAGCTATTAAGATTGCTATTGAGCGAGGATGCTTGTTAGGATGGCGGAAGATCATCTGTGAGTCTGACTCTCAGATTGTTGTGGATATGTTGAATAACTAGAAGTTGGAAGATGTTAGTTGGCAACTTGCCTCTTTGGCCAGACAAATTCTTAGTCTTTGTAGCTCCTTGGACTCTGTCTCATTTCGTCACATTCCCCGCGAATGGAACAAAGTGGCGGATTGCCTGACAAAGTGGGCTTCTGAGAATGTGGGTAGATGGGATATTAATGATAGGGATGAGTTACCTTCTGAGTATTGTGAGATCATTGATCAGATGGTATTAGAGGACAGGACTAGGTAGTTTGTTTTGGGCCTCAGGCCTTTGTTCTGTAACCTGATTTTGTTTGAATAAATTTTTACCCTTTTAAAAAAAAAAAAAAAAAAAAAAGAACTAGTCGTGGCTTTGATTTTTCAAAAAAAAATCTAAAGTCAATAACACGAGTTATTAAAAAATGGAGATCATGTTTTTCAAACAAATATTTTATGATGGTTATTTATGCAAAGTTACTTTTCAACTATTAAAATATATATTTAAGAATAGATATATAAATTCTACTATAATCTAAATAATTTTTGGGAGTTAATACAAAATCTTTTTGTTTATGAAATATAGCTCTTAAAATTTTAATTGTATTTTATTCAAATAATCCATAAATATAAGATCATATAGTCATAAAATTTAAGCCTCCATGACAATTTCCATAATTATAGATATTAATTGATGGTGATTTATATGTTTGAAAAACTATTCGCTAAACTGAAAGAGAATAATAATAAATGAAGTAATGATTGTTTATAAACACTTTAGTAGCAGAAATAAAAGATCTAAAAGATAGATATTCAGTAAGAACAAGGATATCTAAATGTTTGATTTGCATATTTTAAGCAGCAAAATGTTTAAGATTCTGCCAACCTATGGAGATTTATAATCCCTATTTAATAGAAGAAAACCATTCAGGAACTCATTAAAATTAACAAACTTGTTTACCCCCTAAATTTTACTGTATGCACTTTAAAAAAGAAAAAAAAAATTATGAGTGAGGCTAAGTTTATGTAAACTTATTTAAATCAAGAATATATTTGGGGTACCTTGGCATTACATTTCATATCATTTTTTGAGATATTCTACAACTATTTCCTTATCCTTGACAATATTCACTATTCAGTTTTACAAACAAACATAATCTTATCCCAAAACTTTGAGAATTGGTTGCAATCCACATTATAACATCATATTCACAAAAATGATAAACAACCCTCCTCTTTTCAAGAGGGAAAAAATAAAATTTATATTTAACCATTCTTATTGAAGCTTTAAGTGCATGCAGTTAAAATTGTGGTCACCAACAAAGTTAACAAACAAAATCACACACACATTCATCTCTTGCAAGGAAAATATCAGTATATGCCCTTAACTTAACACAAGAGTACTACAAAAAAAATTCACCATCATAGACCACTTGAAGATTTTGTTGTTCCATTAAAACCACAAAAAAAACTATCGAATGGAATCTCTTATCCTTCTTACAATTTACATGTCCTTGGTTACAAGAGGAACCCTCTTCTCATTATGTGTACAGAGGTTATCACCTAATAGAGTTTTTCCTCCCACTATCTTCCTAGATACCTACTTCAGTAAAAATCCAACAATCTCTTGATTCCTGTGCAAGTAATTTGTAAGGTCTAAATTGAATTTTATCCAAAAACCCATTATTTTGTCCCTTTGAATCTTCAGTAAATCACAGAGATAGTGAACATGGGATAATCCTTCACAAAAGAAATGTAATCTAAGAAATTCGTTGTATTGCAGTATACCTACATGAAATCACCATAGAACAAAAAGTAGAAAAAAAATTCTCCCTCTTTACACTATTTTTTAAGGAGTGAATAAGAAATACCACTCACCAAACTAGTTCAAATACATGAACAAAGACATACATGTTCTCAAAGAACCAATGAAAACTCTTCAAATCCATTTAAGAAATAGAATAGATAAGCCAACATGGAGATATTCAGGCTCCAAGACTTATAGAAGCTCGATTTCTGCATCCTGGAACAGGCGGAGATACATCCGACCGCACGATGCTAACTAGCAACTTCGAGTTGATCATAAAGCCAAATAACATTACTATCGATACCCATCCAATTTATGAAATACAAAACATTTATACAAAAGAAAACAAAAAACAATTTACCTGGATCGACATAAAAATAGCAAGAAAGGAGGTGCAAAAATGGTGAACGAGAAGCTAAAGAGGGATATTTTAAAGAAAACCAACACCAGCCTTGTTGTTGCCCACTACCATATCTACTTTCAGATTTTCGAAATGAAAAAAATAAAATGAAAACAATAGGAAGGATGTTTGAAATGTATTGAGCAGGAGGGATTTTTGAAATGTGTTGGGCGGGAGGAAGATTTTAAAATTCAAAACAAATTGTAGCTGTGTCCGTGACCGTGAGAGTGGCCGACAAATGTTAGCCGCGTGCAAATGCTTTCTTTCAACCGCAAAACAACAATATGCCTCCACGTCAGAGATGGTGGGTCCCAGAATGTCTCTCATAGCATCATAGGAGGGCATGTGATCTTGGAGCTGCATCATGGCAGGGCATGTTGTTTTGGAGCTAGAATATTTAGTGATGTATCTTTTGGTTTTAATGTCTCTGACATTTTTTTTTTTAATTTTTTTTATCGGTAATAGGCCGAAGCCAATAAGATGTACATACCCTAACCCCCTATAGGATTTGAAATTGTGACCTCTCTTTCAAGAGCACAAGTTCTCCATCACTAGGCCAACTCAAACTATAATTAATGGGCCGAAGCCAATAAGGTGTACATACCCTACCCCCTTGTGGGATTTGAACTTGTGACCTCTCTTTCAAGAGCACAAGTTCTCTACCACTAGGTCAATTTAGGTTGTACGACATTTAATTTAATGAAGTATAAACAAATTTTATTTTATTTTTTGAGAAAATTAAATTTTTTATCTACTCAAACCAATAAGAACACACATAAATGTTATTTTTATTATTATTTAAAATAAAAAATTAAATTTACACTATAGTTTTCTTGCCTACAAATTTTAATTCTTTACACTGATTGGCTAAAATAATTAAACAATTGAACTGCACGAATGCATAAGTATCCTGCCATGGGCAGGAACTAACAATTAACACATACAAAGAGGGTGTAAAAAGGTATTTCTTATGAATGGATCTAAAAAGGTGAATTAGGCTCATATTAGATGTTATTGATATTACACAAAGTGGATATAAATAGCATTTAAATTGACTAAATAAAATTAGAGCAAAAGTTTAAAGCGTTAAGCATGGTTACATTTGAGAAAGTTATTTTTATATTCAAATTTGTATTATTGTTTTGTATATGATAGGGCAGAGGATCTAGTAATTGAGCTCTCTAATTTCACACTTCTAAAAAAATTCTATGTGGAAATTTCAAATCACTCTCAATTGTTTACAAAAACTTAGTTGGCAAGTCCCCTACTTATAACCAAGGTTTCAAGGCCACATCATCAAATATGATGCCACTTCAACATGCTTTTTGCCAAGGTGCCCAAAACAACCCAAAAAAAAGGTGAGACCAATAGTCGTGCATAAGGGGCCCCCATACTTGTGCAGCTAATGTGGCATCACATGATTGGTTGCATTTTACAACTAAGGGTACATTTCATTCAATTATGGGTATTAAAGTCACAACTATTGGTGCAATGTTGTCAAAAAAATTGGACATTAAATCCACAAGTATGGGTATTAAGTTAATAATTGTGATCATAACAATTGGAACACACTCAACTACTAGGTCCTCTCCCCTAGTTTGTACAAGAGTTTTATGAAAAAAATTGTGCGTTTTTAGAATAGATGTATCCTCTTTTTGATGATGGATTGTTGAGTGCAATTTGAAATGTTAATTCTAAAAGTACATAGGTTTTTCCAAAAAACTCTTGCACATACTACATGGCCTATGAGAGGTTCATGTCTACTATATGATAGTTGTTTGATCATTTTGTTAAAAACCTTAACTTGTATGCTATATTACCATATTCGATCTATTAGATTTCAAAACTATCACAAAGTGTCCAAAATTTATACCATATTGATATGTCATCACATATTAAATCCTCATCCTATGTGTCTAGTTATCATGTGAGCACATAAAGCTTCTTAAATACAACCCTTGAAACCTATCGTTGCATGCTAAATAGTTAATCTTTAAATCCCAATCACTTATTCCTCAACAAGTCCCACTACTAATTGTTACCAAACAAGGACCCCACACTTGACTCTTTGCCCATGTAATAGTAGGTCACTAGTCGAAAGCCCAATCTCCATGCATGCACAATACCATTGATCTAATGGGTTAAGAGGAAACAAATGGTTGAGATCAAAAAGCTTCACAAAGACATTAACTCGCCCACTAAGATTAGGGAAAATCATCTCTCCATCAATATTGATTTTTTAAACGAGTTGATAGCAACGAGTGTGGGGCTTTGCATTAAAAAAAAAACACAAGTTGGATTTAATGAAGTCGTAAGGCACAATTAATTATGCTATTCTAGAGACAAAGTTGAAAGTGTCTATGATTCCCTGAAGTCACACAAAACAATGTTGGGTTTCAAAGTGCATTGAGTTACTCATCTAATGGATACTTTGGAATGTGCATTAACTAGTGCATGCAAATTTACGTCTACTCCCTAACAAAAGGTTTGATTCTAGTAAAGAATATTTTGGCTTTTGACATTTTATTATCTTTGCCAAATTGTGTAAGATTCTAATTTTAGGTTAATTTCTCAGAATCATAAGTTACGATTGAACCTTGTCCTTATAAGTCATAACACTGTCTACTAAAAAGAAAACAAACTTTAGATCTTTTTGAGATATATCTTTGGGCTTCAAAATCTATTGAGAAAGTCATGGGTCATAGTGTCCTTACAAGTTTATTAGTGGATAACATAGCAAACATTTAAGTATTTTATTATTCATATTAGAGGAGGGTCTCTATTAAGAATATTTGATGATGAATTTAGTGATTAAATTCCTATTTGTAATGTATGAAGAATTCATTTAGGGGAGGTCATTATGTCAAACTATTTTGTCAATCCTAATATTGTAGAATGGACTACAAAGGCTTATAACCCTCAAGATTTCTCTCTGTCTAGTTTCAATGGTATCAAATTCTTTGTTATGAATAAGAATATTTTCCACTAAGTTTTTTTGTCTTAACTTTAATGCCCATGTTCCATTAGATTTAAAATCTCTAGCGAATAAATATGACAATCAGAAATACAACTATAAGGTGAATTGTTTTACCAAGTTTAGATGCAAAGGTCATGGACAAGGGATGGAACCTATTCTAGGTAAAAAGATGGAGTCATTCAACATCATACTCCATACTTTAGAAATGTACACGTGTTAGGTTATGAAAATTGATATCAACCTATAATGTCCAACGAAGCATTGGTTTTTGTAGCTCACATCTAGAGTGTATACCAAAACATGTTATTCAATTATGCATGGTATTTAACTAAGAACCTACAAGAGGGGTTGGCCAATGTCAAAATTCAAGGTGATATTTTAAATTGTATTCCTTCTAGTGTCATGTTTACCTATACATGTATGTTGGTTCTTGGAGTTAAAAACTAAATGTACAACAAATATGAGAATAAAACAGACGAAGGAGCTTATGAACCATGAAACACACACATGGATAAATATGATCCTAGAGTTCACTTCTACATATTTGAAGATCAGATTGTGGCTTATGTATTGTATCAATTAGATTTCAATAGGCCTAAGCTCCCCATTGATTTTTTAGGAGTTTCCTAAGACCCATCGATTATCAACCATATATATTAAAGGTATACATAATTAGAGAGGTTTCTTTTACATAGAGAATACACAATTATCTATTTATTTGGATCCTTAGAGATGCCACATAAAGTTCAATATAGGGCGCTAGCTAGAGTTACCTACTTAGAGGCCTTGTGGAAAATAAATGTAGTAAACTATGTGAACTTAAGTTACATAAAGGAAGAGTGTCCTCCCATCCCATACTAAGGTTGGGTGTTTCATAATCCTAGATCTAAAAAGATGTGAGGATGTCATATATCGTTTGTCAAATAGGGTTAGAATTTGTCACTCAAAGAATATATGACCCTAGAAGCTTTATCAATCAGTTGAGGTGAGAAATGGGGTGTGTTAGATATGAAAACGAATTTAAGGATTGGAGGACCTAATCAAAAGTTGTGAGGATAGTAATGATAATTAATAAAGGAGGACTAGATGGTAAAGAATTAAACATACTAAAAGAAAACTTCTAGATTCTAACCCTAAAAAATTCAAAGGATTTCTTGTGGAAATCAAAGATCCTCTCCACGAAATGGAAATGTTCTTGCAAAAATGTATCCAACCCTTTATTTATTTTGCACCAACCTACGAAAGTATAGTTTCTCAAACAAGCAAGGTAGAGGCCACGTAGAAAAGTTCTAAGATGGAGTAGCGTAAACAAAAGGAAAGGAGATATTAATTGAGGAATCCTCTAAAATATATGGTCAAAAGAAAAACAATTGGAGGATTCTCAATTTCCTCAAGGTTCACCTAGATTTGAAATGAATTTAAAAGGATAATCGAGCTAATGTAGAAATCATAAAATACATCTAATCCCTAAAACATTAATGGGAAATTATATACATTACCCTTGATGATATGACTATATTCAATGTCTTGAACTTGGTGAAGATTTAGTATAGGATATCGAGATAAAACCTTTGAGATCTTCATGAAAGATGACCAATTCATCAAAAATCACAAGTTTAAGAGTTTTGTCCACGGGGGCTTTACTGGCTAGGCAATATTATATCATGTGCATTCATATTGTGGGGTTTAATATTCCAAAAATGAGGGTACAATATATTACCTATAGGTGGAAATAGGGGGGTTTTTAATTCCGGCTATGAAAAAATACAATATTGGTGAAAATAGGGGGGCTTTTAATTCAAGCCGTGTATTGGGAGGGGGTGACAAAAAAGGAGTTTAGGGCGATATTTTTTGAAAATAGGGGGATTCTTTAGTATGCCATTAACATACATGCTATAACCTAGGTTCACTAAGTGAAGCCCCCATGGTTTTGTCTTGATATTAAATAGGCTTTCTTATACTAATATTCAAACTAGGCATCATTATGCAAAGGATATTGAGACCAGGGTAATACAACTTTTGGTGTGAGCATTGGTCAAATCACCCCAAAGCAAGCTAGGACACTAGTAAAAGAAAGTAGATGCTAGTTGTTTCCCAATCACACATAACCTCTACTATGACTTTCACCACTATGTGAAGAATTGTAGAGAGAGGTGATGTTTTACAAAACATGCATAAACCAAAGAAGTTTTATTCAATCTTTGTCTTTTATCCTATAGAAAAAACTTTGGCATTGTGGTCAATTATTCTTGAGCACAAAAATTCAATCATGTGGGAAGTTTCTTAATGGTTAATTGGAATCCTAGTGGTCAGAAGAATGGTGGAGACTCTTTTTCCTAAAGTGACAACATTAAGCATCTACATTTTCTATTTTAGTAAAGCTATGGTGAAGAAGTTGTAGAAGGATCATGATGCTCTTCTTTAGGATGTTCTTAGATTAAACCAAGAGTTGAAGAAGGAGAACGATAAGTTAAAAAAATTACATGTATTGAATTAGGGAGTGAATAGTAAACCCACCTCAAATAAGGGAAATTAAGCATAAAGCTCCTTCAAATGATCAATACGTGTTACAAGAAAAAAATTCAAATCTATTGGACAAGATAAAGTAGCTAGTTATTAAGGCTAGGCAAGATATTGAGGAGCGTATCAAGGGAGTTCTCAAGGTGAGAATTGTTTAGAATAGAAAATTATAACTAGTTGATCTAAACATGAAATGGATCTCAAGAATATTGTCTTGCTGATTATCAATAAAAATTTTAATTGCAATCTAGGTAGGCTAAAGCATATTGTAATTGTCTTTGAGACCACCCACCTTTTTAATAAAGTATCAACTATCATATCCAAGTTATAATTATTGTTGAAAGAGAAAGGAGATGAATTCAAGGGGTTATTCAAACTCTAGTTTCCAAATGTGATGAACTATAACAACTAATTAAAAGAAATTAACATTTCGAAAGTTGTTTTTGAGTATCTAGTTCCTATGTGGGTAGGTCCCATTTTGTAAAATGATAAATTTGACCTTTTATTGGTCAAGTTACAAGTGGGAAAGTCCATTACCTTGGAAAGTAAAATGGAAGGTTGCATCAAAGGGGTAAGGATCATCTTGGGTGCCACAAATACAACCAATGTTAATAAAATCAAAGATAATTTTGAAAATAATATGGCCATCTAATGAGAAGTTTGAGTACTAGAAAAAATGCTACATAAAGAAATATAATTCAATAAAATGTATTATTCTCTAGTCTTGAATTTATTCCCACATACTAATAAGCATACCAACACATTCATTTTAGGAACACCAACATTATGTAGCAACATGGATGGTTTTTCATCTCATTTTACATTAATCAAATTTGCTATAGAATCATCATTAATTTGGCATAAGGTATGCATTTATTTCAAATGAATTAACTTTTCTTATTTGAGATATTTTTGGGTTTACATGTTTACCATAGAAACACTATTTATAAAATTTATATGAATTGTATAATGTACTTAACTTTCTTTTGCAAGTATGCAATTTTGTTTTTGTAATAGCTACAAAATAGGTGGGTCTAGGATAAGTCTCAAGACTTATTCACCAAATTTTGATCCATTGATTATCTCTTCCTTATTATTCTACCTATTTGGTTGCACAATTATTTTGAATTGGCTTTATAAAATTGAACTGCTAGTGTCTTTCTTGTGGTTCTCATAATGCTTCACAATATATGGTTGGAAATGGGTCAATTATCTTACGCATGTCCCTCTAAAGGGAGTGGATGAGGTTATTTCTAGTGACATGTTGCCTTTTAATATTTCTAGACAACTAAATTTCAATTAAGCTTCAAAATTTTGAGGGAGAGGGTGCATCTTAATTCGAGAAATAATAGATATTCTCAAAGCTTCTCCTAAAAGGAACTTAAAGGGCAAAAAGTTGTCATTACGTCATCTCTTCCACCTTCACTCACAAATATTAGGTGTCATTCAATTTATTATCATGCACTTAGATGGTGCTACATGTTCTTGATGATGTTGTTCCTCTTGGTGCTATTGTTTCCATTCATTGAGGGGTTCTTTTGCAAGTGTCCACCATTTGCTAAGTTAAGGAACTTAAAACAAATCTCTCTTCATTTTCTACTTTGTGTTCAACAAAGAGGCTCTCTTTCATGTTGTTGGGAATTAAGGTACCTCAACCTTAGTATTTACTAGTATTGATTTATTTATTTAATGTATTTATTAATGCCTATGTTTGTATTTTCTTAAACCTTCTATTTTGTCTTTTTAGTGTATTTGGCACAATCAGTTATCGTCATGCTAGGAGGTGACATGGGAGGCGACAAGGATGTTTTTGTCCTCACATAAGGAGGTAGGTGCCCTACTTTGTGGTAGATTTTATTTGTCATGTGTTGTCATCTTAAGCAATGTATAAGAGGTTATGGCAACTGATGCTTTGCAAAAAGGATGGTTAGGATATTGTCAAGACAAACACAAACACACAAGCAACAAACCAAGTGTTAGTGTTAAAAATCACAATTTAAATACTATCCTAAGAAAGCATATCAAGATATTCACAAAACATAAGATAAAAATCTTAACGAATCTAATAAATGCAACAAGACATCTCCAAATGCCCTCCACAATGTTTTGTAGCTACTCCTCCCTTGTTCCTCTCCTCACCAAGTTCCCAAATGAGTGTAGCTCTCAGTAGCTTTTTGCACTATTCTGGATGTCTTATGGAGGTTCAAGATTGTAGAATGAAAACTTATGAGAATGCAAATGTGAACAAGCTAAAACAAGATATTATCTAATTATCTAATGTTAATTTTAGCTCAAAAAGACAAATGTAGATGATTATGCTAAATGCTCTCTAAATTTCACTATAAATTAGATGCATACAAGATTTCAGGATCTGGATTATGAAAGAATGAACTCTATTTATAGGTAAAATGGAGCAATGGAGGGTTGAGATTGAGTAATCTCAACAAGGGTCAAGATTGAAGGGTTTATGATCCATATGAGGACTTTCAATCCAATCCCAGGATGACAAATGTCGACAAGAGATGGGTTGAGAGGAGAGGGAATAAGCATTAAATGCTTGACATGACTTGAGGGTTAACTTGGGAGGTAAGGTTAATGTTGAGTTGAAAGAATAAAGCCATTATCCAATAAATAATGTATTTATCCAATGGATAAACTCTTGTGCAAGAGTTAGTGAGGATAACCAAATGATGCTCTGCAAAAAGGATGGTTAGGATATTGTCAAGACAAACACAAACACACAAGCAACAAACCAAGTGTTAGTGTTAGAAATCACAAATCAAATACTATCCTAAGAAAGCATATCAAGAGAGACACAAAACATAAGATAAAAAGTTTAATGAATCTAAGAAATGTATCAAGACATCTCCAAATGCCCTCCACCATGTTTTGTAGCTACTCCTCCCTTGTTCCTCTCCTCTCCAAGTTCCCAAATGAGTGTAGCTCTCAGTAGCTTTTTGCACTATTCTGGATGTCTTATGGATGTTCAAGATTGTAGAATGAAAACTTATGAGAATGCAAATGTGAACAAGCTAAAACAAGATATTATCTAATTATCTAATGTTAATTTTAGCTCAAAAAGACAAATGTAGATGATTATGCTAAATGCTCTCTAAATTTCACTATAAATTAGATGCATACAAGATTTTAGGATTATAGATGTGCTTGAGAATGCTTGAGGATTTGAAAATGAGGAATGTGAGCTCTATTTATAGGTAAAATAGAGCAATGGAGGGTTGAGATTGAGTAATCTCATCAAGGGTCGAGATTGATGGGTTTATGATCCATGTGAGGACTTTCAATCCAATCCCAGGATGACAAATGTCAACAAGAGATGGGTTGAGAGGAGAGGGAATAAGCATTAAATGTTTGACATGACTTGAGGGTTAACTTGAGAGGTAAGGTTAATGTTGAGTTGAAAGAATAAGCCATTATCCAATAAATAATGTCTTTATCCAATGGATAAACTCTTGTGCAAGAGTTAGTGAGGATAACCTTGGTCAAAGCAATAAATGCTTGAAGAGACCCATGAGTCAAATGAGGGTTGAGTTAGAGGTAAAGTCTCTAAACATGGGGCAAGTGGATTTAACCATAAATGGTTATGTAAGAGCCATTAATGGTCATGTAAGAGCCATTAGTGGTTTGGAAGACTTTAGGGGTTAGCTTGTTGAACACACAAAGCATTAAATGCTTTTCAAAGACGTTGAAGGCTTTGAGAAGTGACTTCAAGTTGCTTAGGAATGTGACAATATTTAGAAAATGGGATTAGGCTAATTATGAATGGTTAGAAGAACTTAGAAAGTGGTTAGAAGGGTCTAGAAGGGGATTTAGGATTGCAAGTGGGTTTGGTGGGTGAGGGGAAATGGAATTTTAATTAAAATAAAATTAATTTATTTCAATTATGGTTGCAACTTGCATTTGTAGGAGAATGCAAGTGGGGGGGAGGGGGGGGGGGGTAGTTTAGGGATTTTAATAAATGTTTTAATTATTTATTTAAAACAGGAAAGGGGGGTTGAATTAAATAAATATGATTTATTCATTTAATTGATTTAGAGGTGTGGTTTAATGAATTGATTTAGATAAATTGAATAATTTATTTAATTAATAGGAGAAGAGCTTGAGGATGAATTAATTAAATATTAATTTAATTAACTGGTGATTGATGGTTTATTAATCAAATAAATAGTAAATATTCATTTAATTAAATGGACAGATTTATGTGACTACATTTGCCCCTCTTTGAGACAGTGTGGTTTATTGCATCATTTCAAAGAAAGAAAAATAAGTGTGAAGAAATATGCCCCATAAATGTTAATTTAGTGGGTGGTATGCCCCCTCGAGAGATGGGCCGATTTTTTTTGAAAAATCGGGTGATCTCTCGAAAAAGAACGAGAAGTGGAGGGGAGGTAGAATAGAAGAAATTAGCAATAATTGTGAAAGAATGGAAGAAATCGAAGTTAAACGGAGAAACAACAAGCCAGTGAGTACCCTTAGGTCATGCAGGAGATACGGTGCAAATATGGTCTTTGTAGTGTGTGCTTTTGATTGATACTATACAATTGATCAAAATTGGTTAGACAATCTGGTGCAATCGGCTTAATTGCCCTGGTTGACTCAAAGTGTGACAGTTGATGTCAGGTGGTCACTTGGACAAGATAAAGTTTGAGTAAGTGAGTCAAAGTCACCTGTTGTGACTTAGACAATTGATGTAATTGTCCGATGAAGCCAAGGTATATGAAGCAAAATAGTCATTGAGACTTAGACAATTGATGTAATTGTCAATGTTGATTGTGTTTGATTGATTGATCAATTGATTGTGTGTGTGTGTGTGTGTGTGTGTGTGTGTGTGTGTGTGTGTGTGATGGATGGTTGTGGTGAATCATAGCAGCCCCGTTGAGACTAGGTCATTATGAGAAATGCCTATTGTAGTCTAGGTTTGCCATAATCAATTACCTGTTGAGACCCGAAGATACTTGATCAAAGTATCTGTTGATAGTCTAGGTGTGCATGAGGCGATGTACCTGTGCAGATAGAGTAACTTGTGTGGCTTATAGGATGACTTAGGATGGGGCACGCAACCCCTCCATCTAAACTTGGCTTGATTGGGTTGATGGGAAACGATGCAGGGTATGCATTTATGATGACCAAGAGGGGGAGGGTGAGGGGGGGATTCAATGTTAGATAGAAGATATGGAGGACCTAGGACTCACTCCTATGGAAGAAGGTCGAAAAATAGAGTATGCATTGTCATTACTATGTATGAATGATGTGCAGCTATTATGGATGTATGGATGGATGGAATGCAACGGAACACAATATATATAGATGAGATGGAATGATAATCCATAGTGCTTTATTTTTTATTATTGAGCATGGTAGTATCAATCTTGGATGAGGTAGTAGGAACCAAGTTTGGAGCATTGTACCTATAAGCAAGTAGTATAGATAAAAAATATGGACCCTCCATTCTGGTTCATGTGCAGATGGTCAAGGTATACGCTGTAGTCAGTAAGTCATAGTTATCCATGACTATAATTTTGCATATGATCACATATCCTAGTGAACTTCCCACATAGAAACCATTATTACATGCCTAAGAACTTCATTGGAACAATTCGCAGGTAATAAACAAAACAATACCTAGGAACCATCCCGGCTACTCTAATCACTTGTGGATATCCTGGAGTAGCGTAGGAACCTGATATAAATGATTAAATAACTTATCAAACTGACCAAGTACTTGATAGCTTAAACATAATTTTCTTGTCAAAGAAAATGTTATCTCATCTTTGTTTTGGTAAGGAAGGATGCATCCTTGCTAAAGATTGTTGTGTGTACTTGTGTTGATTGTTTAGTTGATTTGATAAGTGCTCATCGTTTGAGTAGCTCAAAATGTTGGTTTGATGTTTGTTTGTGATGTGTATGTACAAAGGATTTTATGTGTTTGCCACGTTTTAGATCGATTTTTATTTGTTTTATCATGTTTTATTTTATTTTTGTGTGTTTTTTAATGTTTTTGGATTTTGTGAGTGTTTTTTAATGTTTTTGAATTTTGTGAGTGTTTTTGAATGTTTTTGGTATTTTGCGAGATAGTTTTGAATGAAGAATCTCAATGAATCACAAGTAATGTAGAATCCACTTCCATCAATAGGTTAAGAGCATAGCCCCCAATTTAGATATTACTATGAAAAGTAGGATGCAGGACGTATGAAGTATTAACCCTGATTGCAGATCAACAAGCCATGGTTTGACTAATGGACGAATGGATGCAATGAATATGATCGCAACAAGTCTAAAAGACCATAGCCTTTATGAGTGGCACCTGTTTGCCAGGTTTTCACCATCGCACTTACCCAAGGTGCCACCGGAGTGGTTGTTCACAGTTTGGATGCATGATTTTTCTCTTAACTATTTTGATTTTTTTGTATTTTCTTCAAGACTTTTTTTTTTTTCTGATTGTTTTTGGTGTTTTTCCTGATATGTATTGGAGCCTGATGCTCTATACAACTTATGTATGAAACCATTTCATGTGCATGCTATTGATCGGATCTGCTAGCGGTTCTCCTTCTAAAGTAGTCAACTGATATGCCCCAAACCCAAATATAGCAGTGATAACATATGGACCCAGCCAAATTGATTCAAACTTTCCCTGATGTTCTTTGTTTGGTTGGTTATGAGGATTCTCTTTGAGAACAAGATCACCTACCTCAAATGTATGAGGTTTAACCCGATGATTATAGATTTTGCTCATTCGTTGTTGATAAGCCTTGAGGTGGTTGTATGCAACTTGTCACCTTTCATCGAGTAGTTCCAAGTCTTGAAGATGGGGGACTCGGTATGTTTCATCATCTATCAGATTATGCAAAGAAACCCGTAGAGATGGTATCTCAACCTCAATAGGAAGGATGGATTTTGCGCCATAGACCAGTGAATAGGGAGTTGCGCCTGTAGGGGATCAAATGCTAGTTCGATACACCCATAGTACTGGATTTAATTGAATGTGCCAATCATGACTAGCATCATTGAATGTCTTCTCGAGGATTCTCAATATGTTCTTGTTTGATGCTTCGACCTGACCATTGCCTTGTGGGTAATAGGGAGTGGAAAACTGGTGTTGGATGTGAAACTTCTCACAAAGCTCATGGACATCCTGATTTTTGAAAGGAAGCCTGTTATTTGTAATGATGGACATGGGTACACCATACCGGAAAATGATGTAATTAAGGATGAATGAGGCGATCTGCTTGTCGGTGACTTGGGTAAGTGGAACAACTTCGATCCACTTTGTGAAGTATTTGGTGGCGGTAATGATAAATTTGTGTTGCCGTTGGATGAAGATGGATGAATTTTACCCACAAGGTCAAGTCCCCATTGACAAAAGGGCCATGGTGTTGTGATTGGTTGCAATTCCTATGCTGGTGCATGTATTAGGTCTCCATGAACTTGGCCTCTCTTGCATTTTCTGACAAAATAGTAGGAATCTTTTTCCATGGATGGCCAATAGTATCCTACTCACATGATTTTTTTGGGTAGTGAAGGACCGCTTGAGTGAGTCCCACAAATTCCTTCATGTACCTCTTCCAAGGCCTTTATTGTCTCATCTTGTTCCAAACATCGAAGGAGAGTACCATCAAGACTACATCGATATAGGGTTTCAGCAATGATGGTGTATTGAGTGGTTTGGTGAATGAAGGTTTTGCGTTGGTTATTCGATTGGTTAGGAGGAAGTGTGTGATCGTGAAGGTAGGTGTCGAACTCACCGTACAATGGGGATTCAGAACCGACAAGGCGACATATCATCTCAGATTCAGGGATATCATAAGCAGGAATCCAAAGTTGTTCTACCAAGAACTTATAGTGTGTTGAATTTTGTGGAAGATCTAGGAGAGATGCAATTATAGCCATGGCGTTAGCAGCTCGATTCTGATCTTTGGGTATCTGCTCAAAGTTTATAATTGTAAATGATGCTTTTAAACTGTCCACCATTTGCTTGTATGACATGAGTTTATCATCCTTGGTCTAATATTCATCTGTGACTTGTTGGATGACTAGTTGGGAGTCACCATATATATGTAGCTCTTTCAGTTTCCATTGTATGGCTAGTCTGAGTCCTGTGATCAAGGCCTCATATTTTGCTATGTTGTTTGTACATGGAAAAGTTAGCCTGTAAGACTTCGGGATGCTGTCACCTTGAGGTTTTATAAACAAAATGCCTTCCCCCGAGCCATGCCTAGTATATGAGTCATCAAAGTATAGTTTCCATGGTTGTATTGCTGTGATCATGAAGATCTCTTCATCTAGAAAATTGGAAACAAGAGGATGATCACCTGTGAGTGGTGCGTCGACCAATTGATTTGCAATAACTTGGCCCTTGATAGCCTTATAGTCCACATACTCAATGTCAAATTCACTTAGAATCATCACCCATTTGGCCAAGTGATCTGTCAATGCTGCTTTGCTAAGTAGGTACTTTAGTGGATCGATCTTTGCAATGAGTTGTACTTTATGTGTTAATAGGTAGTGCCTCAGTTTAGTGGCTGCCAAGATTATTGCTAGACAAGCTCGCTCAATAGGTGTGCAATTGAGTTCATAGCCGACCAGTGTGCGAGAGATATAGTATACAACACACTCTTTCCCTTATCCATTATGTTGTGCCAGTAGTACTCCCAATGTTGTATTTGTTGTTGAAATATAGAACAATAGAGGTCTACTCGGATCTGGTGGTGGGATCAACAATGGTGTATTCATGAGATAGTCCTTAAGCATATGGAATGCTTGCTGGCATTTGGCATCCCATTGAAAGCAGATGTTTTTGTGTAACAGGTGTGTAAAGGGATGACACTTATCTGCCAGTTGTGCAATGAATCTTCGGATGGATTGTAGTTGCCTTTGTAATATCCTTAACTGACTGATGTTCTTAGGAGGTGGCATGTCCATGATCGATTTGACCTTTGTCGGATCGACCTCAATGCCTTTTCTCGAGACAATGTATCTGAGAAGCTTCCCTGAGGTTACTCCAAAGACACATTTCTTTGGATTGAGTCGAACATGATATTGTTCTAGTCTATCAAAGATTTCTCTAATATTGCAAGATGACCTTCTCTTGTTAATGATTTCACCAGTAAGTCATCAACATAATCCTCCATTATGGTATGCATCATATCATGAAAGATGGTTGTCATAGCTCTTTGATAGGTTGCCCCTGCATTCTTTAGACCAAAAGGCATCACATTCCAACAGTATGTTCCTCATGGATATGTGAAGACAGTCTTATGTTGATCTTCTGGAGCGATCTTTATCTAGTTGTACCCTGATAAGCCATCCATAAGAGAAAGCATGGCATGTCCTGCTATTAGGTCCACGATCATGTCAATGTTTTGTAGGGGGAAGTCATCTTTAGGACATGCCTTGTTCAAATATCTGAAGTCATTACCGATATGAATGCCCCCATTTGGTTTGCTGACAGATACAATGTTGGAGATCCAATTTGCATAATCGATTGGTCAGATGAAACCAACATCCAGGAGTTTCTTAAGTTCTGCTTTGACTAGTACCACAATTTGGGGGTGCATCTTGCGAAGCTTTTGTTTTACCGGTTTAGCTCCTTCTGCCACTATGAGGTGGTGCATGACCAAATCAGGATCTAGACCAGGCATGTCTGCATATGACCATGCAAAGTTGCTCTGATGCTTCTGGAAGAATTCTACAAACTTAGGTTGTTCCTCTGGAGTTAAAATAAATGTCAAATGTATTTGGTGAGGAGTCTCAGGGGTCCCCACGTTGAATTATTTTGTTTCCTTGATGAGGATCATTGATCATTCGTGATTTGTACTAGAGGGGAGGATGTCCAACCTTTCATCCGTAGGTGCCTCAAAGAGGTTTTCACCGTCGGATACGCTCTTTCTTTTTACTTTTTTGGGATCAAACAATGCCATAGTGTCGTTTTCACTAGAAGATCCATGTTTTATTGTGATATTTTTGCAGCTGAAAGGTTTGGCATTTGCCCCAAAGTATGTTGCGCTATTAAGTTCGATGGTGAATCCATCTTTGTGATCCTCGCTTGGTATGTTATCCCGTAGTTCCAAAAAGTCAATGATTGCCTCATCGTTTTGGAATTGGTCAAGGCATGGGGGATTATGTTGGTTCCATTCGATGAGTTCAGGATGGATAATGGGCATTACCTCATCGATCAGGTTAAGTTCATGGGATGTGCCAGTGAGGGTTAAGACATTGTGGTGAAGGTCATTGATGGTACTCTCCTTGTCAATATCAGGCATAGGATGTGACGTAGGGTTTGTGGAAGGTGTTTCCAGTTCAGGAACCCAAGAGGTTTTAATCTGTGCTTCTCTGTAAATAGGGATTTCTTTGCGAGGTGGAGGTGGTGATGTGTCTTCCTCATCTAAAGTATTGAGATGTACGGAATCAAATTCCCACTCGTGTGAGTCAGTCTCTGAGTTGCTTTCTAGTATCTGATTACTATACCAAACCAGGATATCTTTTGAGTTGAACACTGCAGTTGTAATTGACTGATGTACTTTTGGAGATGGAATGGTTGGTGTTGTGGGGAGGATTATTGGTATCATTGAATCTGATACTGGGAGTATCGATGTTGTTGAATCTATTGTTTGTGATGGGATTATCAGTGTTGTCGATGCTGCTAGGGGTACTGATACCGCTAATGGTGTTGTTGATGCAGTTGTTGTTGCTGATGGGGTTGTTGGTTTGATTGGTGGGATGATGGGTGTTATAGGTAATACTATCGGTGTTGCTAGTGGGATAATGGGTCTTGCAGGTATTTTTAACGGTGTGAGTAGTGTTGTGGATGGTATTGATGGGATTCTCAGCCTTGTTGGGGCAGTTTGTGTGGTTCTTGGTGCTGTTGATATAATCAAGGGTGGCCTCTTTAGAGCATTAGGCTAATATAAAGGTTTGTTGGGTTTTCCTTTGAATTTGAGCTTAGGAAGAGCCTCCTTTTGAAAACTTAATCCAATGTTATCTTTAGGCTTTAATTCAAACTACAATGGCTTGTGTTGTCCTTGCTTGCAAGGTCCCAAAGCACTCTGACCATCATATCCCATTCTTTGCATAATGGTAAGGCCTTTGCCATATTGATAGGGTCTTTATAGATCCATTCTATTAGGTCTTCATCTCTGGTCTCCTCTTCTTGACTTTTTCCAAGGATAAAAGGTGCCAAAGTGCATGCTGGCTTGACTAGTGGTGGTTGAAGTAACCTTTGAGGTTTACCATAAGTTCTAGGAGAAGTGGGTAATTTCCCAACACAAAAGAGTTGGCTTAGATTGTATTCCCTAGGACCTTCCTCTGCCATTTTCATTTTCAGCTTCTCTTGCTTTGGTATAGTGGTTTTTGAACTGGAAAGAGAGTCTGGACTTACATATGATGTGGATGGGATAGCTTCTCTATTGTTAGGAACGACGATCTCTGGTTGATGGTTAATATTGTTACAATATGCAAATGGATTTGCATCGCCCAAGATTGTGATTTCTACACCGTTATGAGGAAACTTGATACACTGATGATAGGTGGATGGAACAGCTTGCATGGCATGTATCCAAGGTCTTCCTAACAAGAGATTATATGGTAGAGGAAGGTCCAGAACTTGACAGATGATGTGCTTCACCACTAGGCCCACTCGGATGGGTAACACAACTGCTCCTTTTGAAGAACGCTCTGCATCATCATAGGCTTTTATGGTTATCTTTTTGTGAGGATCTACTGATTCTATTGCATATCCCAATGCTATGACCAACTGTAATGTACATATATTCAGACCGACACCATTGTCAATCAAGACTCGTTTGATCCAGTGTTGGTTGATAAATCCTTCAATACAGAGTGAGGTGTTATGAGGTTGTTGGAAGGATGTATTGTCGCTTTCAGAGAAAGTGAGACATGGTGATGACCTCAGATTACCAACCATAGCTTGAAATTGATCTGTATTTAGATTGGCAGGGACTGACGCCTCTTGGAGTGCTTGATCCAAGATTGTTTTATGAGACGGGGACAGGTGCAAAAGCTCTAAGATGGATATAAGTGCGGGTGTCTTATCTAATTGTTCCACAAGGTTATACTGCTTGGGGATGGATGTTGTGCCTTGTGGAGCTGCCTTAATAGTGATCTTGCTACGACACGTAACAACATTGCGGGTAGGGTTGGGATCTTTGATGGTGAGGGTTGCAATTTGTTCATCGATGTCATATAGGTGATTTATAGCATAATTATAGGCGGCTCGCGTATAATCAGTTGTATCCGTGTTTCGCCCTGAAGTGAAAGGACCCCTTTGATCTTGTGATGGAAGCGGATTCTTAAACATGAGATGATCATTATTTGAGGTTTTTGGGTCATGTCCTTTGATTTCAATTTCGCCTCGGTCAATAAGATCTTGAACAAGATCTTTCAGTCTATGATAGTTACTTGTTTTATGCCCTTTCCCTTGGTGGAATTCACAATGTTCATTATCTCTCCAACATGGAGGTTTGACCTGAGGTTCGTAGTTAGATGTCTTTGGTAAGGTCACCATATTTGAAGAGACCAATTGACGCAATATTGTTTCGATGGGTTCTCCTAAGGGAGTGTATGTATGTTTTGGTTTATAATTTTGTTGTCATTGTCTTGGTTCCTCTTGCGGTGCATTACGACCTTGATTTTGTGGAGGAGCAACCGTGTTGTTTTTAGGAGGGGGATTTTGCCCCGCAAATTGGACCACATGTTGTGCACTCTTTATGGTCCTTGCATCTACGACCCCGTCATTGACGATGTTCTTATTCTTATTCCAGAAGTTAGGTTTATCACTGTTAAAACACGGGTGAGGGCCATCTTTCGGTTCATTGTATATCTTGACAAGTCCCTTTTTGATAAGGGCCCGTTCACATTTTAATCCCTGGGTGATCATGTTGTTAAAGGACTCTGTGCCCTTCATGTCTAGGTGGAATTTCATTTCATCGTTCAAGTTGGAAATAAATATTTCCACTAGATCTCATTCAGGTAGATGAAGAGAACGTCTACTAGATAGTTGCCTCCATCATTGCAAGAAAGTTGAAAATAGCTCCCCTGCCTTTTGTTTGGTATTGCACAGATCTGCCATGGTAACATCACGTTTTGTGTTGTGTGAATAATGTGTGATGAACTTTTGGACTAGTTCTTCGAATGTCCTAATGTCGCCTAGTAATCGGGACAACCATTGTGTGGTTTTCCCTCCCAAACTCTGAGGAAAGAGGCACATTAGATATGTGTCTTCATATGCCACTTCTAGGTAAGCTGAGTGAAATTCCCTAACATGATCTCTAGGGTCTCCTTTTCCCTGATACTTTTCAAACTTAGGTGTTTCAAACCCTCGCGGAAAAGGTGGCATATGTAGATTCCTATCAAAGGGATAGGGACAAATATCATTGAGTGAAAACTGGGTAGTTTTCACACCACTGTGGAGTTGTTGGGCGAGATTCTCGATTTGTTGCCTCAACATGTCTATGTCATTAGGAGGAGGAGGAGGTGGGGGATTTCCTTGATTCAAGTCATATCTGAAGTTATCTCAACCTCTTCCACCCTCATTATGGCTATGGTGTTCTGATGTTTGTCGTATTTGTGCGGTATCAAAATCAGAGGGTAGTTTGGCTCCCTCTTGAGCAAGTCTCAAAAAATGAGCATCTGCGTTGTTTTTGAGGATTTCATCAAAAAGTCGATTTAAGAGGTGGTTGTGTTGTGCCCTTTATATTGCTTTGGGAGTGGGAGTACTAGGATTTTCATCATTTGCATTTCCTCGAATGGCTTCTTGAAATTCATTGAGATTTTCATCCTCCTCTTCTTCGATCTCTAGTTGTCTAGTCCTTGATCTAGTGTGAGCCATCTTAAAGTTTGGTGAAAGTGATTATAAGTTGGTGATGGAATGAAAGATAAATGTTTTGTGAAGTGTTTAGAATATGGATCTCTAACACTAAAGGTTTGATGTTACCAAAGTCTCTTTTATGAATTGCTTTTTGTGTTTGTTAACAATGTTGATATGATAAGGTATAGCAAGGTTTGAGATGTGTTACAAACCAAGCTACCTAGTAATGAGAGGATGCACTCATAGACTAGTTTTAACTTGCATAGAAATGCCTCTTAGGATGAGTTTATCTTAGATGTAGAGACACTCTAAAAAGTGATGTATTGTTTTGATCTAAGCAATATCTAAAAATAACTTAGGACAAGACCTCTTTATGTTTTGAGAGTTGAAATGGATTGATGATGTATGAATGTGAGAGTGGATGGGAACTTCAATAAAAACTTTGTGTTACATATGGGACAAATTCTTCCTCTTCTCTCTCGAGGGTTGGTGGTTCTTCCCGAGCTATGTTATATGTAATGCATATGTATAGAAAGAAAGCAGGATTGATTTTGCCTCCTTTGTTTTTATGATAACTAAAAGCTCTATACTGAGTAAAAGCTTTGTTGTTCAAGGGCTCTTTATCAAACTCGATGGATTTTCCTTGAAGATATAGATGCATATGGCGCAAGAAGGCTCTGTGTGAGACAAAAATTTGTCTATCGAGAGAGAAAAATTTCCTTCTTTTAATGAAAGCCTTTGAACTTAATGGTCTTTTCTTCAAATTGACATGTTGATGAAGATTCCTCTTTCTCAAAATTTGAAGGATGGTCATATAAATTGATATCTTGTTTGCACTTTGTTTGATGTTTGTTGGTCAAATGTTTGGATGAAAATTTTGTGTTGGATGAATACTTGTTTTTTAATTGGTTTTGACTTTCTTTGACAAGAAAACAAAGCAAGCACACAAACACAATAATGTTGCCACAAAAGGCACAAATAAGTGTGGGTCTAAATCAACCCAATCTTTGAACATTTTGACCCCTTTTTAAATGTTTTTGTATGTTTTTCCAAAATCTTAAAGTTGGCTCAATTTATCACAGGTTTGACACAAAACGAAGCCACTTCAAACACACTTTATCCCTAAGGTCAAATTACCAATTACGATAATTTCAGCCCACATCTTGATATTTCTTCAACTTTGGTACTACATACCTTATGAATCTCATCGTAGCAGGTAAGGATGTGATATACTAAGTCTTGCGTGAGCATAACAGATAGATGATTCCTATGATGGGGGAGTCACCACATTTATCAAGCTACAAGTAGCCTTTCAAAAAGCCTTGTTTCTACTCAAGGAAATATGTATGGTGAGTATCTTGGGAGCAAAACCATCTATGCTCTTACACTGAACTTATCACAAATATCCTCAATCAATAGAATGGGTGGGTTTCTATATAAAAATGTGTCTAGTAATGTTTGATGTTTTTGGACATAAGTTCATTCTGCAGTGACTCACTTAAGAGCCTTGTAACTTGTGGTGGGGCCCATATGTCTTTTCGGCAAATTACACTGTAGGAACAACTATACCCAAGGATACAACTTTCGCTCATACCCGATTTCTATAGCGGCTCAAAGGATTTACTGTGCGAGGTCGTTCCCAAGAATGATGTGTCTCTTGGCAGACCTCTCTTAAAAAGATAAATTTTTTAGTGTTACTAACATTTTTCTCTTGCACCTAGGACCACGAAAGCCAAGGGAGAGGATAGTGTGTTTTAGAAGTAGGACCACTCGACAAACTTTGCACAAGTGTACCAATCACCAAAAGCACTTGTTATTTTTAACCAAGTTTATAGCAATGTGATCTAACTATTTGGAGATGTTGATCCAACAAAAATGGTGTTTTTTTTAACTTCAAGGCAAAATGTTTTGTAATCTAGGAACTTGAAATCGTGGTCAACTGAATTTAAAACACATTTTGCTTGAAGTAAATCAATTTGAACTTGAAGGGACAAATGGCTTGTTCTTTTTAATCTTGCCCAAAATGAAGTGTTGATTGTGATTTTTAATTTGATGCAAGAAATAAAAATTGTCTTGTTGATTTTAAGCACCAAATAAAAATTGTCCCTAACTTGCAAAAATAAATTTTGTTGGGTTTGGAGTTTGTGGTTCTTTTTAACTTGACAAGTGAGATTCTTTTTACAAGCCCAAACAAAGTATGTGATTCATTATTATACCCCCCCAAAAATGTGAAGTTTATTTAAGCTAAAAGAGAAAGTGAATTCTTTTTAAGCCAACTTTGAAAAGTTAGTAAAAAGATAAATTTTACCTCCTAATCTAATTTAAAAACCTGCACAAAAGACAAATAGTTAGTAAAAAAATGAAAAATGAAGTTTTGGTGGGCTTCTACAAGCCTAGATTTTAAATTCTAGTTACAAAAAAGTTTTTTTTTTACAACTCTCTGTTACAATAGTGCTACTTTGTGTGAAAACAAAAGCGTTATTTAACATGAAAGCGCTAAATAACAAACACAAGCGCTAAAAGAAGTGCAAACACACTATAAAAAGAGACATCAGCGCTAAAAGAACTTTGTCAAACAGAATTAATTTTGTCAAATAGTGAGCTTGAAGCGCTAAAACTAGACACGATAGTGTTATTTAATGGTCAATAGCGCTATAAGAAGGACAATAGCGCCAGTTGAGAGACAATAGCGCTATTATTAGGAACAATAATGCTAAAGTACCAACTTTCAAAGGCGCTAGAGCGTGAACAATGGCGCTAAAGAATGACTTGTGTGTCAATTAAAACATGAAAAAAAGTTAGTAGTTTTCAAAAAAATATGATTAGAAGGTTGTGTGTTCGATTCATGTTGGGTTCACCAAATGACGCTCTACAAAAAGGATGGTTAGGGTATTGTCAAGACAAACACAAACACATAAGCAACAAACCAAGTGTTAGTGTTAGAAATCACAAATCAAATACTATCCTAAGCAAGCATATCAAGAGAGACACAAAACATAAGATAAAAAGCTTAACAAATCTAAGAAATGTAACAAGACATCTCCAAATGCCCTCCACCATGTTTTGTAGCTACTCCTCCCTTGTTCCTCTCCTCTCCAAGTTCCTAAATGAGTGTAGCTCTCAGTAGTTTTTTGCACTATTCTGGATGCCTTATGGAGGTTCAAGATTGTAGAATGAAAACTTATGAGAATGCAAATGTGAACAAGCTAAAACAAGATATTATCTAATTATCTAATGTTAATTTTAGCTCAAAAAGACAAATGTAGATGATTATGCTAAATGCTCTCTAAATTTCACTATAAATTAAATGCATACAAGAATTCGGGATCTGGATTATGAAGAAATGAACTCTATTTATAGGTAAAATGGAGCAATGGAGGGTTGAGATTGAGTAATCTCAACAAGGGCTAGGATTGATGGGTTTATGATGCATGTGAGGACTTTCAATCCAATCCCAGGATGACAAATGTCAACAAGTGATGGGTTGAGGGGAGAGGGAATAAGAATTAAATGCTTGACATGACTTGAGGGTTAACTTGGGAGGTAAGGTTAATGTTGAGTTGAAAGAATAAAGCCATTATCCAATAAATAATGTCTTTATCCAATGGATAAACTCTTGTGCAAGAGTTAGTGAGGATAACCTTGGTCAAAACAATAAATGCTTGAAGAGACCCATGAGTCAAATGGAGGTTGAGTTAGAGGGAAAGTCTCTAACCATGTGGGTGAGTTGAGTTAACCATAAATGATTATGTAAGAGCCATTAATGGTCATGTAAGAACCATTAGTGGTTTGGAAGACTTTAGGCGTTAGCTTGTTAAACACATAAAGCATTAAATGTTTTTCAAAGACTTTGAAGGCTTTGAGAAGTGACTTCAAGTTGCTTAGGAATGTGAAAATATTTAGGAGATGGATTAGGCTAATTAGGAATGATTTAGAAGAGTCTAGAAAGGGATTTAGGATTGCAAGTGGGTTTGGTGGGTGAGGGAAAATAGAATTTTAATTAAAATAAAATTAATTTATTTCAATTATGGTGGCAACTTGCATTTGTAGGAGAATGCAAGTGGGGGGGTAGTTTAGTGATTTAAATAAATATTTATTTATTTATTTAAAAGAGGAAAGGGGATTAAATTAAATAAATACGATTTATTCATTTAATTGATTTAGAGGTGTGGTTAATGAATTAATTGAAAATAAATTAAATAATTTATTTAATTAATAGGAGAATGGTTGAGGATGAATTAATTAAATATTAATTTAATTAATTGATTATTGAAGGTTTTATTAATCAAATAAATAGTAAATATTCATTTAATTAAATGGACAGATTTATGTGACTACAACAACAAATTCCTATGACAAGTTATGATGCATAAGAACTAGATTTTATTATAGAATGGACAAGTGTCCAAAGGCATCTTTGCATGGAGAAGGTGGGCACTCAAGTATGGAAGGTTATAAGAGAATCAACTATTAATAGTCAATTATGATGTGTTATCTTACAATTATAATTGTTGTTAGCAATGATAGATTTTATGATAGCTATAAGGTGTGTAAGAGCATCTATCATACCTATTTATGACAAATTTAGGGTGCCCAAGTTTGGAGGTATGTAAGAGGGGCTAGAGAATCATGTACATGTATTGTTTGCATGCTTACAAGTGGTTGAAAAATGGCCCCCACGGATTTGGATTCCCATTACTTTTGGCTTGATCTAGAAGCTTCCTCCTTTCCTATTTACTCTATAAATTGAATATCTTGGAGAGAATTTTGTGTGTTGAAATTTTTATGTAATTTTTACATTGCTAAAATATCTCCAAATAGTGACATTATAAACTCCTAAGAAGAAGACTTGCTCTACAAGTGATTGTAAAACCATTGTTTATCCTAATACATTGAGTAGGCTTTTGGAGTGTGGGGTTTCTCTCCTAAAAGGGTTTTTTGCATGTACATCTTGTTTTATGGTATAATTGTTTTGTAGCATGTTATTTTATTACTATATGTGCATCTTATTATTGTAATTGTTAAAGGTTTTAAGAAAAAATTGCATTATCTCCTCTCATTAGATTGGTGTAGGAAGTGGTTCCAAATACCTTGCTTCCTTTCACATAGTCTCTTTCATGCTACAACCTCATATTGTATGAAAAGGTGACAAGTGTCAATCATCCATTTGAGATGAGCATTGAACCATTCTATAAATAGAAAGCTCTTCCATGTTTACAAGGATTTCCTTGGGAGGGAACTCATGTAACTCTAGTATAAATAGATCTATAAGGTGCAACAAGAATGTTTAGGTCTCTACAAATAATTCTTCATTTAAGGTCTTAGAATTGTCTACATTAATTTAACTATTTTTTTGTAAGTTGAATATTATCTCTAAATACGCATTTGTTGCATTTCCTATTGAAATAATGTTAGTTGTATATTTTAGGAATACCATAATATTTTAGGTTAAGAATTGAATTTAACATAGTCTCTTTCATACTTCAATAGAAAAATTATTTTCACTAAGATGGATAACTAAGTAGAGTTCTAGATTTGGTGAATAGTTTAAACTTTTGACATCATCCATATAGGGTGTGGTTGAATTTTTTTAGTCACTTGAAAAATATTTTTGCATTTCTCAAGTATCACTATAATTGAACCTTTAATTATTAACAGTGTACCCTAGAACATAATGGCATTGATCATGTTTCTCTTAGATTTCTACTTATTTTAAAATAATATGTCATCTTACCATAATTTAAATGATTTGAGAGATTGTGGTCTAGCATGAATATTACAAGTTGATATATGGTGTCCTTTGTTTTCAAACCATATAGTTGTTCATGAGTTCATCTACCTTTTCTAAGACCTCTACATAGTTTATAAGAGATTTATTAAAGTTTGTGCTAGTGATAGTCAATTAGGGTGTAGAACTAAGTTGTCAAACTTAACCTATGAATCAATCATTCTATTTGGTCATGTTTAACAATTGCTAGTTTAAATGTTTAGGGGAATGAATGGGAATGTCCCTTAAGGCCAATAGAGCTCAAAGTGGGAGAGAGGAGCTATCTCTCATATGTTTTTTATTAAAAAGGCGGTGATAGCTATCTCTCATATGTTTTTTATTAAAAAGGCGGTGATAGCTATCTCTCATATGTTATTCCTATCCAATCATGTTATTTTGTATTACTCCAAATTTTTATTACTACAACGTTTCACATGTCCTCAAATTCCTTGTAGTTCTAAATTAAAATCACAATCATGTCAAGGTGGAAAGTCGAAAACAATAAAAAAAAACTAGAGCTTTCTCAAAGTCAATTTTAATAAAAATGTACTTTCTAGTTTAATTTTCCATACCCTCTGAGATAGCAATAAATTTTAAAGCGTGAGAGAACAAATTTGAGCTCACAATTGAGTATAGAGTATCTAAGATAATGAATTTTATATTTTATTGTGTCCAAATAGGACATTGGAGGTCATATCTATTAGGGTTTTCATTTGGGAGGTGTTTACTATATCTAGTGAAACATTAACATTTTGTAGCATTATGGTTCAAACTTGACACCCTACCATCACATTTAAAATGCCTGAAAAATTCATATATCAACTAACATTTTATTATAATTAGAGCAATTGGCTTCAGACTGTTAAGAAATTTTCTTTTGCTAGTTTTTTCATTTAAAGATAGAATTTGTTTGTAAAAGGTCATACACCTCACACAAATGTAAAAAATAAGTTATTTTAGATTTTTGGGAAAAAAACTTCAAGAGCTTTCCAACAAGTGGTCGATAAAAAAACTATGATGAAAATAAGTGTGTTTTACACCAATTTGATGAACTTAAGAAACTTCAATAAAATCACATTATTTTGTAAGATTCTTCTACTCCAACATTTACAAATTTATTAATTATTCATACTTGAACATATTATGTTGACACGTCATTCAAGGATGAGCAATGTAGTCAAATCACATACACAAAGATCTCATCTCCATCATATTCCCTACTTCTATTGTGTCCAATATTACTTCGTCCATGACTTCTAATTATTTAGTTTAGTAAGACATATATAGTCTTCCAAATGCAACTCCTCATGATGAATACTTAATAGCTCTAATAGATTTGTTTTGTTAATTCCTTCTTGAAAATTTGCAAGATACTATTGAGGACATTCATCCCCTTTTTGATGCCAACTCCAATGTTGCATTTCCCTCTTTAGATGTCATAAGGGCACATTCAAGCCCTTTTGTTGTTTCGCCGCCTACACATGCTTTTATAACACTTTTGACAAATCTTGCAATTATTAGTCTTATAGACATTACTTAACCATCATTCATGTTGACACCTTCTGCAAGAGTACCAAAGCCTTATTAGTTTAGTTGTCTTACCAATAGTGAGAACCATACATCTATGATTACTTGCTTGAATCTTGTATAGTACCTAATTCATCTAATTAGTATTTTTCACAATGTAGTATTGGTTTGGAGAGGATCTAATAATTTTTGAAGGCACCATCAACATCTTTGGTTCATGGTCTACAATTTCCACATGGTTCTAGATTGTCACATTTTTAGTTAGGCTTGAGACTTTGAGTTGATCATGACACCTTTTGCACCACATGGTGACATTTAAACAATTTCTAGATATCTACATTTTGAATTTTCTTCCCTCATAATCCTTTCAATAATGAAAAGATATTTTGCATAGACCTTAGGCCTTATTTCTTCTCAAGGTCTTTATCCTCTTTAAGTTTCAAAAAAATCATTTTGTACTCAGACACCCAACATGGTTATACATTTGTTGGAGCCATTAATCATCCTCTTTAAGTTTCAAAAAAATCATTTTGTACTTGGACACCCAACATGGTTATACATTTGTTGGAGCCATTAATCACAGGGTGCTAGTACATGCTTTTATTTTTTCATTTAGTTAGTTACTTTATTGTATTGTATTGACTTATCATAAGCTTGTTTACGCATGCTATACTTGCATCATGTAGCTTGTCTTAATTTGGTAGTAATGTTGTGCACAAATAATTACATATCCTTCAACTGCCATAAGCTTTTTAAGCTCCATGTATATGCTATGTGCAGCTGTTATTTACCTTTTTATCTGTTGGAACTTTGCTCGGCTATGACTAATGTTACTCTATGATTCCTATTACTCATTATTTTATTTCTTCTCTCTATGCAATTCCCTTTGAGCTACCATTGTTTTCTTTGTAATCAGCTTTATTCAATTAAAAAAACTACATATTTTTATCTTAAATTGAGTGTACATTCACATCTCTTAATAATGCATCCCATGTATTCCCGCTTCTAACTAATCCTTGAACGCCTCTCTTGTATCTCTTTTGCATTATTCATATGAATGAATAGAAAAACATTGTTGTACCATTTTGATCCTCTAGTTTCTTTGCACTTTGCCTTTAGTTTTCTTGATCTTCTTAAATAGCTATAGCCTATTCATAGTTAAATTTTATGATATTATTTCACTAACTAAATCACTTTTCCTGACATTGTACACATGAAAACCCCAATTATTAAGTTTAATTAAAAATCTCATGTGACTGCCTTCTTCCCCACCTTACAATTTTCAGCTTCTATTCAATGAAAAAAAAAACTGTGTACATGAAATGGGTAATTGCGAAGGTTGGATAGAACTTATGCAGGAGACATGACTAATTCCTGAGTAGATGTGGACTTCATGTGTACATTGTTTGGACAAAGGTGGGGGTACTTTCTCATAATTTTCTTCCACATGGGATTGTTTCACTTTTGTTTTTTACCTTCTTTCTCGTTCATGACCCCACCACTTTTCCAGATCCAGTTGTACATGTCTACTCAGTTGTACATGTCTACAGGTAGTAGTTACAGTAAAATGTGGAAACTCAACCTCCATGATGCTATTCTAATTCTCAAAAGTAGAACCATCCGTATCAGCGATTTAACTCCTTTCCTTATTTAAAACAGGGGATTAGGTATCTATCACAGACAGCATTTTTCCTCTAAAGATGCCCATTAGAATTGATTGTCAAACCATTCATCTAACACTGTTTGGAGATTTGGACGTATTGTCCCAGATGTTGTGTATTCAAAAAACACAGGAGATTCATTTATTATGCAATAACCCTAGATCTCTTTCTCTTCATGATCTGCTAAAAAAGAGGTATAGATTCCTAGGAAGACAAAATTGGGGATTTATCAGTGAGATCAACCCATTTGATGTGCAGATCCAGTTGACCGGACTCCACATTATGAAGCTTCAAACAGACTTCCTGCACCACATGTCCATCCACACACTTAATACATGGTGAACCCTCCTTATTCTTCAATGCCAAAGATTGTGATGGGTTTGTCTTTAGCATTCCCGCAGCGTTTTCAAGATCCCTCAGATCCACTTCACCATTACCCATATGGTCGTCTCTGCTCAACCGGTCCTTGTCAAACACTTCCTGTATCACAACTTCAAACCATTAGCTCTAATGGGCTTCTTCTAAAACTTAGTATCTTAAGGGTTTATCTTACCAAAGGGCTTAAAAAGCAGACGCTTACCAGTTTGAGAACGCGGGGTTGAGATTGTGGTACAAACAGGGACAACTCCTCATCCCAGAGAGGATTCAGGTTCTTTTTTATAACCCTGGTCTTCACTTTCTGCAGCACAGAACAGATTCCACAAAAAGCACATTATGAATATGCATTCATAAACCCATATGGCAGAAGTTCAATTGGAGAATCAGCTAATTTACAAACCCAAATCAATCCCAAATTCAACAGCACCTAACAAAAATGATGGCCCTAAAGCCCAAGGGTAAATAAACAGAGTAATGGGCTGGAAACTAAACAGGTAGAGAAAGCCCAATCCGGTGATAACTACTAGTAACAGGTTAGATCTACTGAAAGTCAAGGGCAATGAGTATGAATTAGAAAAGAAAAGAAAAGAATTGGGAAAAGTAATGAAAAATGAGGGAACAAAACCTGGTGGCCAAGTCTGACAACAACATAAGGATCACTGGTCCACAAATCACGAACAGCCAAATTGGTTCCCTTTATGATTCGAAGCTTGAGAATAGCTACAGCATCTGCCATTTGTTCTGCAAGTGTTTTGGGATACAGAGATCTAATTTCTTGACAGGAATTTCGATTCAAATAAATAAACTAATCGATGTTGCCGATGTGTTTAGATTAATAGTAGTGGTTAACGATATCCAGTTGTGATGCACCAAGAAAACGACGTAAGAACAATGTCATGTGACGCGCTCAGCCGTATAGATGATTTGTTTGTTCTAGACATGCTTGAAATGAAGCAGCATGGCATCTTCTCTCGAAGCTACCTATTTGACTTAACCCATGAAAAGACGCGAGACTTTCTCGGCGTACCAACCCCACTTCTCTTCGACCACTAAAAGTGGATGAACGTCCGCAGTTTATGGGACCCAAGATGGTGGAATAGCCGAGTTTTTAAATGAAAAAAGGGCTACAAAAGTTGTCATATTGGGTTTTGAAAGATCTTGAAATTTATTTTTTCAAATTAGGTTTGAATTTTGAATAATTAGGTATGAGTTTTTTAAGGTTGTGAAGTTTATGTGGAATGTTTTTAGAGTCGATTTTAAGTATTTCTTTCAATTTTATTTAGGAAAATACAAAAAGAATATGCTACAGTCAATGATCTTGTTTGGTCTTGAGTTTTTTAAGGTTGTGAAGTTTACGTGGAATGTTTTTAGAGTCGATTTTAAGTATTTCTTTCAATTTTATTTTGGAAAATACAAAAAGAATATGCTATAGTCAATGATCTTGTTTGGTCTTGGGCTTCATAATCCAAAGCATCAAACATCAAGTGGATCACTTACTTGGAAATAAGATTTGTAGTCTAAGGTTTCTTTTGCTAAACAAGTTGTCTCAGTTGTGTTGTATTGGTTGTTTTAGCTTCATTCATGAGTCCGATTTCTTTGCTCTTGTACTACTAATGTTGAACAACATTTTATAGGATTGTATAGCTGTGAGCTATGGTTTTGTAAACACAATATGTTGATAATATCCTTGTATTGGCTAGTTAGGATTTCTTTTGGACTGCGACTGGTAGCCTTTGATGTTTTCGCTGGTTAAGAAGTATTAGGGTCTCATGGAGGGGTTTATGCTTCTATTTTCAAGGAAGAGGAGGTCTCAAGAAGACTTTTTTTCCTCCTACCGAAATATTTGGAATCTTTTCCTAAAAAGTAGGAGCTCCTACTTTGTATTCTTTTATATTTGAGGGGGTGAAAATGGGGAGGGGCTAGAAAATTGTCCCGCGAGCTATTGCCATTTGTCACATATGTAAGTTTAGATTTTCATTAAAAGATAGTGTTGGAGTGAAAATGAATTTATTTTACTTTTTTTTATCACTACAGGTATCCATGAGACTACTACGGACTTCCTTAAAATTCATGGGACCAACAACTTTAAAATTTTCCTAAAATATCTCAGCAACTCTAGCTCTATTTTTTTAGGAAGTCCCCTCCATGGAACCCCAACCTTAGAGAGCTTATAACTAGTGATCCCATCTTACTTTTATGATATTAGAAAAAAAAAATTAAGTGTTTAAATTATGATGATATTTACTTTTGTCAAATATTATATAAAATTATTTTTGATTGAATATTAGTAATAAGAGGTATTTTACTATTTCTTTTCTTTGATTAGTAATAATATAAGATTATATTAATATAAAAGGTTTTACAAAACATATTGTCCATGTCTTCCATCAACTGTAACATGTAAAAAAACTGCTATCAGTGACCCACCATCCTTTAAAATTCACCCCATACATACAAAACTAGTATATTAAACTGTTTTAACAAAACTAAAGCAAGCCATTGCCATGAGAGTTTCCAGCTCGTACTTCCATTCCTCCTGAACACATTCCCTCATCACCCATTGGGCGTCTTCCTTTGAATCGAGTTTTAGACGCCATGTGCAGAAAATGGAGGCAATGTCGATGTTCGTCTTGTACCTATATTATGATTCCATGTAACCATTCCCCAAGAAAATGACGACCATCTATAAAAAATTTGAGACTTCAATCTTAAAAATGTTCTGGAGGTGTTCCTTCGATACCATGCCTCTAAGGAACACCAATTGTTGTTAATAGGTTATGAGAATGAAGTTTGCCTCTGTTGTGAACCCTCTTAAACTTCGTTTCTCTCAAAAGAAAACTACCTACACCCGACGCATATTCATCCCACCAAGTTGTCTGATTTTATTGCTCCTGCGTGATCATAATGAATGAACGTCCGGTAGAGTGTTCATTAATGTTCAAACACAATGGCAACCTACGAGCTCCCATTCTATTCGCCACCTCAAAAATTTTAAACCTCTGTCAAATCTATTGCCTCCTCGATATCTATTCCATGTAGATCCTCCCAGATCATACTGGTGTGTTCATCATGTCATCCAATGACCTATTTTGACAGCCACGGTTATTCTGACTTCAAAATGGATCTTTCGTACAACGTGATAGCGATATGTTAGTCAATCGCAGCCGTTTATTATAAAATCGACAGTGTAAAATACGCGACTAACACGCGTGCTAGTCAATTCGTACTGCTGTTTTAGAGCCAGAATAGACGTGTCCCATTTTGACAACTTGTCCACCATGTCATTGTCAGCTTGCAGAATATGGATGATTTTGAATTCATCAAATTTTGCTAACTCTGCCCATACAAAATTAACATGTTGGTTTAAACTCCAAGCTTCAATTGATCCTTTCCTAATGGTGTTAATAATTATTAACGAGTCCCCTTCAAGATGCAATTTCAAACAACATTTGTCCCCTCGAACAAAACTGGATAAACCTAGTAAGGCTCATTAACAAGCCAAAATTTTACTATTTCTATTTTGGGAGACTGTTTTGAAATATGTATATTGAGAAATGGTATAATTTTGTGTGAAATTCATCTCTTTTTTTCTTTAGTCTTTTACCTAATTCTATATACATATATTCCCCTCTACTTAACCTCTACCTTGTTCTTATGTATGCATATTATAGCATTTGTCTTAATCGTGTATTTATCACACTTATGTGTTTACTTGCCTAGATTTAACCATTAGCCAACTAATCTGACCATTTAATTGTTTGGAGTGATTTCAATAGTCAAAGGTCTAGATTTGAAACTTTCTTTTCTAAAATTTACCCCACTAAACCTTTTTATTTTCCTACACCCTATGTTAGCAAAGCATACATTTTATAAAATTTGGTGTTTATGTGCCAATATTCAAAGTCATTCATCTTTGACATCTAGATTTTGCAAGTCCTCTTTCATTCTAAGGCATTATAACGCTTCAATTGGTGCATTAAAAGGGATCTAGATATATACACAAGCATTCTAAGAGTACATGCATATCTAAAGAGTGTTATTTTCAATTTTGTACATGCACTTTGTTGGTTGGCTTAAGATAACATTTGCCCTAGCGACACAATGGCAACCTACCAACATGTTTCTAAATACTACCATTCTTTACGTATTAGAAAAGAATAAAGAAAGCATTCTCACATTGTCCAAGGTCAATTCTAAAATTAGAGGATGAATCTAAAACCACAAACTTGACCTAGACCAACCAAATTGGTCTCAGACATAACACAAAACTAATGTTGGTTCCAAGACATTTCACTATTTTAAGAGGTGCAATTTCTTGAGCGAAAGCAAATCTAAATCTAAAATCTTCAACAAAATTAATAATTATTTGGACATACAGCTAAGGATTGTACACATTCATATTTGCTTTCTTAAAATAGTTGAACATATATAATTATTTTATTTATTTACTTCAATTGCCATTCAATTAATCTAGGTCGATTTGTGCTTAATGATTGTGTTTACTTAATTGGTATAGAAAATATATGTAGGAAAGTCCACTTTATTTTGTATTTTTAGTGAATCTATCTAATATTGCATAATCTAGTCTTATTAGTACTTGTTGTTAGGCTAGTACTATTACAATCAGTTGGACCAAATTTTCATTAACGCGTTATTATTCATTGCTTTTCCACCAATTATATCTATGAATTTTTTCTTTCGATTTAAAAAAAATAAAATTCAATAGTTAAGATGCATGATTTTTAAGTTTTCAAATTACTGAAATTGTTTTTCTTCAATCTAATTGGCTCAAATAATTCGTATCTTATTACCGGATTTCCTAGATCCACTTTCTACATGATTTTTTTTTGGCAAATTTTTAGGTCATTAAAATAATATTATATTATTGATTTTATTTTTGTTAATTCTTTATTTACTATATTACTTAATTTATTGATTTTGTTTTGTTACGCACACATTCACTTATTGACTTTCACTTTCATAATTTTATAAAAAATAATCAATTTAGAAAGATGAAAAAAACATACACTATTATCAAAGATATTAAATTTTATAGGATGAGATCATGGAGTGTGATTCGAGACGTTGATGCTAACAAAATATACACAGTTGAATCCAGAAACTTCGAGCATAATACATGATTATTTTATTTTATTATTTAAAAAATCCATATATGTATATCATTTTAGAAAGTGACAATAAAATACATTTCAATAGCTATTTTTTTATTAATACTTTTTATTAAATAATTATTTAATTTTGTAATAGTAATATAATAAATATTTTTCTTATGTCTAGATTCAACACCAATATTTATTAAGTTAGGATTATTATTTTAATTTAAACCCTATTCATAACTCTATATCAAATCATAATCTTAATATTGAAAAAAAAACTCAATTTGAACCATAATCTTAATTGAACATTAAACCAAATTAAACACCAACACTAAACAAATTGAACCTTAACCCTAATCACAACCATAAACCATATGAAACCATAACCCTAACCTTAAACCAAAATGAATCCTTACCCTAACTCTAAACCAAATGTAATTCTAACACTTAAACAAATTATTAATCCTAAAACTAACACTAAAATAAATTAAATCATATTCCAAATATTGAATGCTAACCCCAAACCAGATTAAACCCTAACCTAAACCTAATTGAATATTATACCAAAATAAATTGTAAGATATCATAATAAGTATAACTTTGTATACCTTAAATTAAACTAAATCAAATTATTAATATACTTTTATAATAAATTAAATTTAAACAAATTAAATTAATTAAATAATAGAATTTAACGACTTAATAATTAAATCAAATAAATTAAAATAAACTAAATCATTAAATTTAATTAAATTAAACTAGATTTATTAACTTAAATTACATAAAATAAAAATATTTAATAATATAATATTATATAAATAGTAAACTTAATTTAATATTTTATTCTAAATCAAATTGAATGCTAAACCTTGCCCTAATTTAAGACTAAACCAAACTAAACACTAACAAAAAACCAAATTGAGCTATAAACAAACCCATAACAAAATTTAAACCACAACTCTAACCTTGCACCAAATTGAACCCTAGCCATTGACCTAATAATTTATCTTTAATTTTAACAATTTGACTCTAATAATTTATCTTTAATTTTGACAATTTGACTCTAAACCAAATTGTACCATAATATTAACACTATACCAATTAAATCCTAACCATAACCCAAAACCAAACTCAAGCTTCAACCCATACAAAATTGACCCTAAACCCTAAATCAAATCTAACTATTAACCAAATTAAATCTTAACCCTTATCCTAATTAAACACTAAAGTAGATTGAAATCTAATCTTAAATAAACACTAAACTAGATTGAATTGTAACACTAAATGAAATTGTACACTACGCTTAATACTAAATCAAATTAAACCCTAACATTGAACCCTCACATTAAAGCTATATTACAATTAGGGTTATAATTTAACAATAGCTACTATTATATATTAGAACTAAAGTTTTGGTAAAATTAGGATTAAAATTTAATAATGGCTACATTTCAATTTTAATTTTGATTTAACTTAATTTTTAATATATATTAAGATAATTTTATTAAAGTTAAAACATCTCAATTATAAAATAATTTATTCTTTAAATTTATTTAAATAATTAATGTAGACACATAAATCTGTCCACTTAATTAAATGAATATTTAGTATTTATTTGATTATTTAACCATCAATCAATAATTAATTAAATTAATATTTTTAATTAATTCATCTTAACCCTCTTCTCCTATTAATTAAATAAATTATTCAATTTATTTGATTTAATTCACTTAACCAAATACAGACCATTAATTAAATAAATAAATCATGTTTGTTTAATTAAATCTTCTCTCACATTTAAATAAATTAATATTTATTTAAATCCCCCAAAATCTCATCTCTCACATTTAAATAAATTAATCACTTTTATCCTCCAAAATGCAAGTTGCACAACTATTTTAAATAAATAAATTATTATTTTTAAATCCTATTTATCCTCACCCACTTGAAACCTTTAATGGTTTCCCTTAAAGTCTTCAAACTTAATGGCTTCTTTCTAGAGTCTTATCAAGTCTTTAATGGTTTCCCTTAAAGTCTCCAAACTCAATGGCTTCCTTCTAAAGTCTTCTTAAGCCTTTAAAGGTTTCCCTCAAAGTCTTCAAGCATTTAATGTTTTTTCTTCCTTTTTCTCATGTGATTAATTAAGATTTATTTAAATAAAATACAAAATTCACATTCACATTTAATTAAATAAATATTTATTTAAATATCTATCCAAATGCAAATTACACCATTTAATTGAAATAAATGATTTTATTTTAATTGAAAAAATCTCCCCACTTGCATTCTCCTACAAAATCCACTTGCATGCCTAAATCCCTTCTAGATTCTTCTAACTCTTCTAATTAGCCTAATCCTATCCTAATCATTGCCACATTCCTAAATAAAAGGAAATCACTTCTCAAAAACCTCAAAAGTTTTCAATAACCATTAAAGGCTTTATGTCTTCAAATGGTTAACCTCTAAAGTCTTCCAAACCATTAAAGGCTCTTACATAACCATTTATGGTTAACTCACCTTTTACCTTTGGTTAGAGACTTTCCTCTAACTTAACTATCATTTTGACTCATGGGTCTCTTTAAAGCATTTATTTCTTTGACTAAGGTAACCATTTAACCCTTGCACATCATTTATCCCTTGGATAAAAAGAATATCCATTAACCTAACCCTAACCCAACCCCCTAGGGTAACCATCATGTCCCCTCAAACATTTAATGCTCCTTATCTCTCCTCTCAAGCCTCCTCATGGTGACACTTGTCAACATGAGATTGGGTTGAAAGTCTCACATGGATTGAATATCTTTCAATCCTAATCTTTGTTATTCAATCTTAACCCTTCATTTCCCCATTTCTTCTATAAATAGAACCCTTATCCTCAAGCAAAGAAGGAAGCATTAGAATATTGTTGCTATACTGGTATTAGCATAGAGATTTTTCATAGCATCACTATCTACACTTGCATAGCATTTGTTTATCACATCCAACCATCTTGAATCTCCATATGGCATCCATGGCTAGTGCTAAAGCTGAGAGCTACACTCATTTGAGACTTGGAAAGGGGAGAAACAAGGGAGAAGCATCAAAAGGCATCATGGAAGCATCTTAGGGAGACTCTTCTCTTTTCTTTTGTTTTGTTAAACTTCTTTCATGCTTTTTGAAATCTCTTTTGATACGTTTGGAATGGTTTTTAGTTCTTTGTTTTGGTTTCATGGTTGAAACTAACTTATTAATATTGAACTTTGTTGTTGCCTTTTCCTCATTTCCATGACATCAATCAATTAGAAATAAATTATTAAACTTACAAATATAAGTGTATTTATTTAAATTCCTTTTTTTGTGTGGATGCGGATGCTACATTAATTGTTTTAAGAAATTGGTATTACAAATGATTAATAGACTCCTTAGTTACAATTGTGCAAATAACCTTTGTGGATAAACATAGGTTTGAAAGTTTGATGTCTAAAACTCTCTTTTGTTTACTCCATCTATACGTACTAGTTTGATTGAATTCTTCTATTACCTATTGATTCATTATAATTAATTAATACAGTATAAATTGTTAATCTCTTCTATTTGCTAATTGTTTGCTAAAATACACATTTAATTACTATTACAAATCTACACGACAAGTACTCGACAATACGTGGCACTTGTCTCTAATGTTTTTTGCTATAATAGGTTTTTTATATCTACAATTTTCTAAGTTCACATTTATGCTTCATTGATATACCTTTCTTTTAGAGTTCCATGCTTGCTTATACTTCATTATATCACTCACCCTACCCACCCTTATATATTAGATTTATGATTTACATTTTACAAATATCTCATATCCAATTAGTATTGATTTTTTGGTTTATAATAAATTGTACCTCATTTCCATATCATCATGCATACTCTTTGTGAACCCTACATCCTTTGATAGAACTTGTACTTATATAATGGATTATACGAGTCAATAATATAAAAGCCTAAGATCTATCGTGTTAAACAATCTATTGATATCATTATTTATTGCTTTGAGAACTTATAGTGGCAACTATATTGTTGACATAAACAATTAGATTAGGATTATATGAATTTCTAATGAAGTCAATTTGTATGAGATACTCATCAAGCTCTATGGCATACAAAGTTGCTTCCATTTTGTAGTCTATTATTTTTATATACTATATGCATTCAAACTTCAACAAATCAAGATAATAAAATTCTTGGATCATGCAAATTTTCTATTATATTCAATAATTTACAAAATTCTCATGATACCTTTAAAATTAAAATGAAACATATAAATAGAATCCTAATCCAAATCCAAATCCAATCCAATATCAATTAGAATAAGTCCATAATCTCTTAAGATTTTTTTTTATAAAGATATCTCCATCATATCACATTAACTAAATTATATATAAAAATATTAAAAAAATTATTTATAGTATCAATAAATATCCACAGAATTAACAAAATCCCCCTTAATACATTTGATTCTCGTTTTAGTTATCTAAAACACTCTAGAACAAATAAATGAGGTATAAAATTGCATTCCCAGTGAGGTAATTCACACGTAATTGTTCTCTGTGGGTGAAATGGCTAATTTTACGTTCTCTCTACACAGGTGGATACTTTGTCTCATAGTTTTCCTCTGTCATACAAAGTTGCTTCCCAAATCCTTCTGAATTTTTCTACTTATTTGCACTAGCTAGTCGACAGGTAATTGTTACAGCTAAATGTGGAACCTCAACTTCCATGATGCTACTCTGATTGTCTGTATTAGCAAGCAACTCAAGTTATTTTCTTATATAGTATAAACAGGAAAGAAATATAATGTTTATATAGTTTATGATAACATTTGAAAAAAAAAATATTGTAATTATGGAGTAGTTTCTGGTGTCGATGTTTTAAATCATATTCAGTAATTTGTTATTAAAATAAATAAAAAATTATAAATAGATTGTGACACAAAGAGAAGGGATAATGTTGAAGGGACGAATAAAAGAGAAGTGATAAGACTGAAGAAATAAATGAAAAGGAAAAGAATATAAAAATTTATCTATGGTTAAAATTCTTAATAATGAAAGAAATTTAAAAAGTCAGTAATAGATTATCAGATAATAGATGAAAGTCTCGGTGAAGGAGAATTCAAGTAGATGTAGAATTATCAAGTAGGAGGTGGTATTATCACATCAGTAATAGACTATCAAGTAGGAGGAGGTGGTATTAGATTATCTGATAATAGATGTTTATCAGATGAATTTTTGGGATGGAGTATGTCGCTCTTAATTAATTACAGAATGAAACTCTCTAATTAATTAAAAGTGTTGTACTGCACTCGAAAAATTTATCTTGATCCTGTAATTGTTATTTCTCGTAATTGTCATTTCTCTATCAATCACAGAATGAAATATATCAACTTCAATTTTGTTTTTCTATGATTTGTTTTTATATCAACTCAAATAGACCAGAATGATACTTTTGAATAAACATTTTGTAACAGCTCTCTAATGCATCATTAAAATAAGGAGAAAATATGTTATCTTAATATACCTTTTGGATTTACTTGTCAGACCACTATATTCAGCCTGAATTTGTGTATTTAAAAACACAGGATGCATTTATCAGGCTGCAATCCTAGACCTCTTTGTTCTCTATGATAAATAGTCAGCTAGAAAAGAAGTCTAGTTTCCTAGGAAAACACAACAGGCAATTAATGAGTAAAATCAACCCATTTGATGTGCAGTTCCAGTTGACCAGACTCCACATTCTGAAGCCCCAAAAACACTTGCTGTACCATATGTCCATCCACACACTTAATACAAGGAGAACCCTCCTTATTCTTCATTGCCAAAGATTGTGCTGGGCTTGTCTTAAGCATCCTTGCAGCACTTGCAAGATCCCCAAGATCCACTTCACCATTACCCATCTGGTCATCTTTGCTCATCCTATCCTTGTCAAATACTTCCTGTACCACAACTCAAAACTATAAGCACCAAGGATCTGGTTATTAAACTTATCTTTTTAAAACAAAATCATAGGGCTTAAAAGGCAGCCACTTACCAGTTTGAGTACAAGGGGTTCAGAATGTGGTACAAACAGTGTCAAATCCTCATCCCAGACTGGATTCAGGTTGTTTTTCACTACCCGAGTCTTCACTTTCTGCGGCACAGAACAGATTGCAATGAAGACATGTTTATAAACCCATAAGTTTGAAGTTCAGTTTGTGCAAAAGCTAATTTACAGACCCAAATCAATCACATAAATTGTGACCTGAAAGCCCATGGGTGAAAAACACTGCAATTATCCCCAAACCAGTTGTGGTCCGGAAAATAAACTGGTAAAGAAAGAAACAGTACAGTTGTACCCAAATCCTGGATAACTAAGTTCGAGAAGTAATCAAGGGCAACAAATAGGAACTAGAAAAGAATTGGGGAAACATGTGATGGAAAATAAAGTTACCTGGTGGCCAAGTCTGACCACAACATAAGGATCACTGGTCCACATATCCCGAACAGCCAAATCGGTTCCTTTTGAAATATGAAGCTTCAGAATAGCCGCAGCGGCAGCCGCCATTTGTTGTGCAAGTACTGTGGGACACAGAGATCTAGCTTATGTTCAGGAAATTCCGAGATAATTGTCTGTAACCCTCGTCAAAAATCTATTTCTGAAAATATGGGTAGATTAATACAGATAGAGAATGATATATTCCGAGTTGTAACGAGCTAATGAAATGATGTAATAAAGTAAAAAAGTTTGTGTGAGATTCAAAAAAATTAATGGGCATACCAAATAGCACGGATCCTTCCTTTTCTGCTCATTAGTGTAAAGGTATCGGAGATTCCGCGTGGGTTTTGAGCAGTAAAAGGGCAGCATGAGCGACCAGTTGAAGGGCTCCACAAGTTGTGGTAGATGGAATTTAGGCAACCAGATGGTATTAGAAATGCCTTTTAGAACTAGTTTTTATTCGAAAGTGGATTTTTTAATTGATTGCTGCTTCTGAGGTTGAAACTGGGACGCTTTATTTTAAGGGATTTGAATATCCCAACTCCCCAAACATGTTCGATTTAATGCAGGTCAGGGAACTTAGAACGTACATGGAAGATTCGTTGTTTCCTTTGTAGGATATATACATTGTGTATCTTTTTAATTATTATTATCACTTGCATTTCAATGAGGTATAATGGTAATGTGATAGCGAAATATGCTACGGGTAATACATTGGAGGGCTAATAATAAATAAAAACAAAAAGTAATAGTAAAGAAATATTTAGTATGGTTTGACAAAATAAAATCCAGCATTCGAAGTTATATAATAGCAGTCAAAGATATATGTCAGTGAAGTGCAAGGATATTTTTTTTAAATGGGCATATGTTAGTATTTACCAAAAAACCCACAAAGAAGACTTCTATGATAGAGGAAAAGCAAGGTCATCATGGTATTCGAACTCGTGTTCATTTTCACAACCATGAATTCAATACTTTTGAAGTTTCAAATTCAAAATTTAAAATGGACCCCAAGACATTTCTTTGCCTCTACCTAAACTATTGTCCAACCATAAATTTTCAATTCTTTTCTCAAGATCCAATATGCACCTATGGATTCTAGATCTACTTCATTTTCATAACCATGACTTCCATGGGTAAGTGGAATCAAAAAGCGTGGTAACACATGACTAATGAAAAAGAGATACCTCAAATTTATGAATACTCTCATGAGGAGAGATTCTTTAAATTGGACATGGATTGTTAAAATACATATATGGATGACCTATTGTATTCTTACAACTTCGTTAGGAAAGCATTGAGGTTGTACAACCTAGAAACAAAACTAAAAGAAATTGAGGTTCTATAAGTCATTTCTAGCCACCCCAAGATAATGGGAAAGCATTTTTATAGATTTCCTAGGAGCTTTACCCATGTTAAATAAGAGGCATCTTCGGGTATGCACTTGAAGTAGTTCCAAATGTAGTTTTTTAATTGATTCTTCATTATAGTTAGCATAACTTGTAAAGTGAGAACCACTGATGAAACAATATTAGTCACAAGTTTAATATGCATTCCCTTACTTGCAAAAAGATGTGGAGTATTGTTAGTAACAAGTTTAGGACTATATATAATTAAAAGGGTATGTTATTTATCAGAAAATCATTTATCTAGACGAATTAAATGTCAAACATATCTCAAAGTTGTGAATAATGTTAGTTGTATCCCACCATAACACTTTCCATTAAATGGTTCTCTACTAGATTTGATCGGTTCTCTTTCTTCTAGTAGATGTCCCTTATGCTTGTTTTCTTTAACATCATTTCGCAAAATAAGCTTCACCTAATGACTCCTTGCTATCACAACATAATCCCACAATTAATAGTCCTTAAAAAGAAACATCATGTATCAAAAGTTCCACATTTCTCATAGACAAACTAGAAAATGCAAAAGAGTTAAATGTGCACATGACAAGAATGCCTCAAATATAGAAACAAATTGAGAATGCTTAATAATACAACAAATTGAAATAAACTTGATAATTAGAGAAATTGCAAAGAAGATAATAGCATGTGCTTTTATATCACTCCCCATGGGCATTAATAATCTTCATATGCGTAGATTTGTTTTTTAACTGAAATTTACTTCATTATAAATTTAAAGCCTAGCCTAGCTCACAATTTGATGGCAAAACATTACTCACTGCACATTTTGATCCAGGAAAAACTCTTAACTAGGACACAAATTTAACTAAATACATTTTTATAAATTGCAGGCAAGTTTGGATTTCTAAAAGCAAAACTTGTCCATTATGGCTATAAAATAGACCCTAAATTATTCAAAAACATGGAAAATATGCTCGTTTAAGAAAAGAAAAGATAATCAAGAATTTTTGAGTGACAATGTAATGTCTAAATTTACAACAAACACTTTTTATCTTTTGTTAAAATTGTGTTAATCATATGTCTTTTGTAACATGTATATTATTATTTTTACACACCTTGCAAGGTTGGTTGATTTGAACTACACACGCACAACACCACCCCTCGAGGTTAATAATAGAAGCCTCCTGGGATCAGATGGTCCTTACAGCTTAATTAAATCATAGATTTTTATCCTAGGGCACCTTATAAATTGCAAGGGTGTCCAGAACCTAATGTCAAGTTCATAATATAATCATTTAATAACTAATAACAAAAACATTTCAAATCAATTTATGTGTTATATAAAATTTTTAACAGTTTTTTTGAGGCTTGTGCCACAATTTTAGACTCAAGTCGAGGGCAAATAACATCAAGATAGAATCTTAGTTAATAAGTGAACATTTCCTTAAAAAATGCACCATAAATTTTGAGACTAAAGATGAAGAAATGTCTGGTAATAATGGAGGGAAATTGAACCAACCTTCCTTAGAGAGAAAGGTTTGCGAGGGTGTCCCACCATTATCATCACTATGGTGGGCCTCTACAACAACAACTTTTCTAGATTATGATAAAACTTACTCAACACACACAACATGTATGTGGACATTTATGACCCCAATAGAAAGATGCAAGCGATAAATCACAATAAAAATGGTCTTTCGAAAGTTGTCCGTCAGAAAACTTTCAAGATGCGAGGAATTGATTTCCAGTGGGTGATGCCCACCATAAATAACCTATCAGCTATTTTTTTTAAAACAGATGAATTTGACTTATAAGTGGAATTGTGTTGATGCAATAATAAGTTATGGATGTTTATGTTGTGATTGTATAAATAATGACTTCACAATTTAAATATGAAGGATGGGAGTATTTAGTTTTAGGACCTATGATAGGATAGTGTCATTGATGTCACGTAGAGTTGATTGTTGTTTTCCCAAAAGTGTGTGCCCTTGATATGATGCTTCAGTCTCCAAATTAGAATTGGCAAAGACAATTTGAAGGTTGAATCCTAAAAATCATAATTCAATCCTTACTATAATGAATTTAACTCTCACTTGTTGATCTTTATTGGCAAAAGATAATCTTTTTAAATATGTTTGATCTTCTTGTAACTGAAAATAAATTTGCATATACATGATTGTCAAATGATGATTCTAGTTTTGGTTTTACATTGGTATTAGAGTCCTAGGTTCTAAAGCTAGAACGTTTAGAATGAAAGTTGAAACAACTTTTTAGCATGTTGAGCAAGGGGGAACCAAAACCTCCCTCCACTTCAAAATGAAGAAATGCCCCGAGACATTATTAATTCCTTGAATGTCATTTAAGCACAAATAGATGTCCATAAGGCCTTGTTAATTGAAATGAAATATCAACAAAATAATGCTAAGTATAGATACTAAAAAAATTTTACCTTTGTCATCATTGTTTCACCACTTATGACCAATGTTTTATCATCTATTTATCACCCAAAATTTGATTATTTGATTAAAATAATTCTTGTTATCTAATTAAATTGACATGTCCATTATTAAATTAAATCCATTTATTATACATTTATTTTTCAATGACTATCCATTTATTTTTCACATATTATCTATTAATAATCAACAAATATTATTTTTCACACAATATGTACCTATAATTCATCTATTTAATAATTAAATCATAGAAATCTACTTCACCTAGTTAACTACCTAATTTATATGGTCCACTCAATTATGCTTTCCATCTCACTCATCAATCTTCCCACCACTCACCCATGTACTCAATTAACAATTGCATGCAAATAGTCAACTCCCTCTAACTCTCTCATGCATTTACTTAATCGTTCCATGTAAATAGTTAACTCATTAGTCAATTTTGTATACTTGGAAATCTATTTGAGTTGAGAAACAATGAATGTTTTAATTAAAAACTAAAATGATGTGCAAATATTCCATGTGTGTCTCGCCTTCTCATCAACTCTCCAAATCTTGGATCAAACTTGTGATCCAAATTGAATTTCAACCATCTATTTGATTCTCAAAAAAATAGAAATCAAACCTATCACTCATCATTTATATATCACTCTTTTGTACATATTTTCCTTTTAGGTTTATCATCCCTGGATTGGAGTTATTATGTTAGCAAAATGAGAATCCACATTCATCACGAGTATATCTTCACATAGCACCCAATATGAGGTTTGCTTGAGTAAAGTAATCTGTGTTTTAATTATCCTATTTCAATGCTTGTTGTTTTGCTCTATTTTTAATGCATTCATTTTGGTGAATCTAACATGCAATTGTGCTTACTATACATCTAATGCTAGTGCTTGTGGTTTTCTAAGAGTTTGATCTTGTAGGTCTTGTAGAAGATGAAAAGTTAACTTCTATGAATGAAACCTTCCTCGAAAACTAACTTCACTCTTTAAATTAAAATACACAAGTAACTTTAATTGTGTTTAAATTTGGACTAATTATCCCTCTCTAGGAAGATGGTTTTGAATAGAAAAGATAAAAGTAACTAATTAAGACACACTTGAAGAAAATAAATTGGTAAAAATGTATGAAAATAAAGAAATAAATATCCTTTTGATAATCAAAATAAATAATACAAATAGTAGGTAAACTAGGGTTGAAATTTGGAGGTCTTTGCTTGGGATGCCAATGCATCACATGAATGTCTACATATTGCACTATTATCCATATGAAAAAAGTGTGGAAAAGTCCCTAGAGGATGTGAAAATGGAATCCTTGTCGCACCTAACCTATGAGAGAAAAAAAAAAAAAACACAGTAGAAAACACTATACAACAAAATACAAAGAAATAAACTAAGATTTAAATATACGTACTAGTTTGATTGAATTCTTCTATTACCTATTGATTCATTATAATTAATTAATACAATATAAATTGTTAATCTCTTCCATTTGATAATTGTTTGCTAAAATACATATTCAATTACTGTTACAAATCTACACGACAAGTACTCGATAGTACGTGGCACTTGTCTCTAATGTTTTTTGCTATATTTGGTTTTTTAGATCGACAATTTTCTAAGTTTACATTTATACTTCATTATATCACTCACCCTACCCACCCTTATATTAGATTTATGATTTACATTTTACAAAGATCTCAGATCCAATTAGTATTGATTTTTTGGTTTATAATAAATTGTACCTCATTTCCATATCATTATGCATACTCTTTGTGAACCCTACATCCTTTGATAGAACTTGTACTTATATAATGGATTATATGAGCCAATAATATAAAAGCCTAAGTTCTATCATGTTAAACAATCTATTGATATCATTACTTATTGCTTTGAGAACTTAAAGCGGCAACTATATTGTTGACATAAACAATTAGTATTATAATCTCTCCACTTACTCTTAGGAAGATATTAGGATTATATGAATTTCTAATGAAGTCAATTTGAATGAGATACTCATCAATTTTGATGTAGCAAGCTCTATGGCAAACAAAGTTGCTTCCATTTTGTAGTCTATTATTTTTATATACCATATGCATTCAAACTTCAACAAATCAAGATAATAAAATTCTTGGATCATGCAAATTTTCTATTAGAAAATCTGTTATTAAATAATTTACAAAATTATCATAATTTACCGTTAAAATTAAATGAAACATATAAATAGAATCCAAATCCAAATTCAAATCCAATCCAATGTCAATTAGAATAAGTCCATAATCTATTAAAAAAAAATTATAAAGATATCTCCATCATATCACATTAACTAAATTATATATAAAAATATTAAAAAAAATATTTATAGTATCAATAAATATCCACAGAAATAACAAAAACCCCCTTAATACATTTGATTCTCGTTTTAGTTATCTAAAACACTCTAGAACAAGTAAATGAGGTATAAAATTGCATTCCCAGTGAGGTAATTCACACGTAATTGTTCTGTGTGGGTGAAATGGCTAATTCTACATTTTATCTTACACAGGTGGGTACAAAGTTTTTTCTTTGTCATATAAAGTTGCTTCCAGTTTGTCGTGTTCTTGTGGATACAATAATTAGTTTCTTTCATGTAGATTGTCTTATCACCGTCCCAATCCTTCTGAATTTTTCTACTTATTTGCACTAGGTAGTCGACAGGTAATTGTTACAGCTAAATGTGGAACCTCAACTTCCATGATGCTACTCTGATTGTCTGTATTAGCAAGCAACTCAAGTTATTTTCTTACATAGTATAAACAGGAAAGAAATATAATGTTTATATAGTTTATGATAACATTTGAAAAAAAAACATATTGTAATTATGGAATAGTTTCTGGTGTCAATGTTTTAAATCATATTCAGTAATTGGTTATTAAAATAAATAAAAATTATAAATAGATTGTGACACAAAGATAAGGGATAATGTTGAAGGGACGAATAAAAGAGACATGACAAGACTGAAGAAATAAATGAAAAGGAAAAGAATATAAAAATTTATCTATGGTTAAAAGTGTTAATAATGAAAGAAATTTAAAAAGTTAGTAATGGATTATCAGATAATAGATGAAAGTCACGTTGAAAGAGAATTCAAGTAGATGTAGGATTATCAAGTAGGAGATGGTATTATCACATCAGTAATAGATTATCAAGTAGGAGGCGGTGGTATTAGATTATCTGATAATAGATGTTTATCAGATGAATTTTTGGGATGGAGTATGTCACTCTTGATTAATTACAGAATGAAACTCTCTAATTAATTAAAAGTGTTGTACTGCACTCCAAAAATTTATCTCGATCTTATAATTGTTATTTCTCTTAATTCAATAGAAAAATTTAATCACAGAATGAAATATATCAACTTCAATTTTGTTTTTCTATGATTTGTTTCTATATCAACTCAAATAGACCAGAATGATACTTTTGAATCAACATTTTGTAACAGCTCTCTAATGCATCATTAAAATAAGGAGAAAATATGTTATCTTAATATACCTTTTGGATTTACTTGTCAGACCACTAGATTCAGCCTGAATTTGTGTATTTAAAAACACAGGATGCATTTATCAGGCTGCAATCCTAGACCTCTTTGTTTTCTATGATAAATAGTCAGCTAGAAAAGAAGTCTAGTTTCCTAGGAAAACACAACAGGCAGTTAATGAGTAAAATCAACCCATTTGATGTGCAGTTCCAGTTGACCAGACTCCACATTCTGAAGATCCAAAAACACTTGCTGTACCATATGTCCATCCACACACTTAATACAAGGAGAACCCTCCTTATTCTTCATTGCCAAAGATTGTGCTGGGCTTGTCTTAAGCATCCTTGCAGCACTTGCAAGATCCCCAAGATCCACTTCACCATTACCCATCTGGTCATCTTTGCTCATCCTATCCTTGTCAAATACTTCCTGTACCACAACTCAAAACTATAAGCACCCAGGATCTGGTTATAAAACTTATCTTTTTAAAACAAAATCATAGGGCTTAAAAGGCAGCCACTTACCAGTTTGAGTACAAGGGGTTCAGAATGTGGTACAAACAGTGTCAAATCCTCATCCCAGACTGGATTCAGGTTGTTTTTCACTACCCGAGTCTTCACTTTCTGCAGCACAGAACAGATTGCATTGAAGACATGTTTATAAACCCATAAGTTTGAAGTTCAGTTTGTGCAAAAGCTAATTTACAGACCCAAATCAATCACATAAATTGTGACCTGAAAGCCCATGGGTGAAAAACACTGCAATTATCCCCAAACCAGTTGTGGTCCGGAAACTATACTGGTAAAGAAACAGTACAGTTGTACCCAAATCCTGGATAACTAAGTTCGAGAAGTAATCAAGGGCAACAAATAGGAACTAGAAAAGAATTGGGGAAACATGTGATGGAAAATAAAGTTACCTGGTGGCCAAGTCTGACCACAACATAAGGATCACTAGTCCACATATCCCGAACAGCCAAATCGGTTCCTTTTGAAATATGAAGCTTCAGAATAGCCGCAGCGGCAGCCGCCATTTGTTGTGCAAGTACTGTGGGACACAGAGATCTAGCTTATGTTCAGGAAATTCCGATATAATTGTCTGTAACCCTCGTCAAAAATCGATTTCTGAAAATATGGGTAGATTAATACAGATAGAGAATGATATATTCCGAGTTGTAACGAGCTAATGAAATGATGTAATAAAGTGAAAAAGTCTCTGTGAGATTCAAAAAAATTAATGGGCATACCAAATAGCACGGATCCTTCCTTTTCTGCCCATTAGTGTAAAGGTATCGGAGATTCCGCGTGGGTTTTGAGCAGTAAAAGCGAAGCATGAGCGACGACCAGTTGAAGGGCTCCACAAGTTGTGGTAGATGGAATTTAGGCGACTAGATGGTATTAGAAATGCCTTTTAGAACTAGTTTTTATTCGAAAGTGGATTTTTTTATTGATTGCTGCTTCTGAGGTTCGAACTGGGACACTTTATTTTAAGGGATTTGAATATCCAACTGCCCAAACATGTTCGATTTAATGCAGGGAACTTGGAACGCACTTGGAAGATTCGTTGTTTCCTTTGTAGAATATATACATTGTGTATCTTTTTAATTATTATTAGTTCCTGCGGATAGGTAGGATAACTAATGCATTCATTGGATGCATTAGTTTTGTGAGGCTATCCAATCATATTGTAGTATTTTGAAACATTTATAGGTGTTTCTATAGTTTGATTCAAGGAACATTTTATTATTATTTTCATAAAATTATTTATCTTCTTTCTCATTGGTCTATTCTTGAAACAGTCATGGACAAAAATACATTTTCCTTTTGATTAAATCATCCAAAAAAATTGTTTATTTAGAACAATCCAAAATGACAATAAATTTTGGTCTTCATTGTCAATTGATTTCCACAAAAATCTAGAGAAATCATTCAAAAATCTAGAAAAATCTTTTTTCCTTTTAATGAATTGTACGAAACTGTAATAAAATATACCAAAAATATAAGATATTATATTGTAAGATTTGTTCGTTGACAAATGAGATTTAATTCAGTGGAGATTTAATTGTACTTTTTACAAAAGTGGCATGTCTTTAATGCATTTAACTGTTTCAATAGTATAATGTACATAAAACTTCCCTCTCGCATTTTTCTTTGGACAGTACAAGTTGAATACTACTATTTTTTTAATTAATGCAATGGCTGTGCAGTTCGTCATCGTATTAATTATGGTTTGTCCAGTCTAGAATGTTCATTCATTTGCCTCTATCAGCTTCTGTGGCCTTTGTATTTGAGCACAACCACAAGTTGTTCTTTTTGTCTTCCCACTTCAGAAACCATCGAGTAGCAAACCTTGCTGTGTGGTTTTTGCTGCAGATTTAGGTAAAATGATTTTCTTCTGAAGTTGTTCCTCTATGTATACCTCTGATTCATATATGCTTGATAGGCTATAGTAATATTGTCACATTTGCAGGCTTGTTGAGGACCCTAGGTATTGAGGACAGAGATATCAGTATTTGAAGATCAAAACAGGTATGCTTTCAAAGTACTATGAAACCATATAGCAGATTTGTCTATATTTTGTTAGTTGTCCACAATATATTTACCTTTTGTTTTCCACTTTCTTTTTTTGTTGAGTTCTTCAACGTCTCGCTTGTCTGTTACAGATCTGGACAATCTGCTTATAGATCCCCTGTCTAGCAGCTAAATTTAATACATTTGTTTGTAATCTTTTGGGCAATGTTTAAATGATATGAAACGCTTAATTTGGAGTAGTGGACTTCATTTGATCCAACAATCCATCTAATAAAGCTAATCTTGTTTTCAAGTTCAAGTTGTAGTAATTTTTATTATCAAAACTCCACCAAAGAGGCTGGCTGCAGAATCTTCTTACAGATCTAAGGCATTTGTAACCTGTATATCGTGTCAATTTCCATGGCTATGCTTTGCTGCCCAAATGCTTAGGGGCGGGATAATGAGCTTGCTGTGTGCTTGTTTTTGTTGCTAAATTCGATTAAGTTTGTTAATTTATGCAAAAATCGAACTCACGACCTCCTATATGTTCTTTATCACTTGTTCTTTAGGGTCAAAAGTCTAATTGGTAAGCCTACTATTGGTGAGCCTGCAGTAGCATTTGAACCAGTTGATTGAGTTACAAAGTAAAAGCCTTCTCGATTTCTCGCAGATGCTAGGGCGAGTTACCTTGACCCAGTAGCAGAGCCAGAGGGAAGTGCACTACCGCTTAGTCATAACTACACCATGCAAGTTGTTTCAGTTGTGTCATAGAGTAAGAATGAATATGCTGCTATAGTTAGAGGATTTTAGTGCAACATCCACTATCTAGTGGTATAGCTTTTGGTGAGGAAATTGTATGGAAAATTTGAGGCTATGTTTGCAATGGTGATTGCAAATAATTTCCTTACAATAGAACAAAGTATAACTAAATTTGAGAACCTAAGGGTACTTAAAGCTACCACAGACCTAATAATTACCAAAAAACAATTGTTTCCCTACATAAATTGCAAGGAAAATTCAAGCCACTCTTTGTAATTAGAATTGCAAATTATTTAATAACCTTATCATATACAACAACAGAGCTGGATTTAACAAGCTAAAGTTAAGTTTGCAGTGACATTCAACAGTCAACAAGCAAACCCTCCTGTCTAATAACATATGCCTCTAACATGATTCTTTGCATTCAAAATTGTTGTTCTATATGAAAACAACCTTAGAGCATATAATCAAACATGATTCAAGGAATATGGCATGCCCAAAATCAGCTTGTAGTCCTTATCTGCATGTCATCATATGTAGTCCTTATCTACATGTCACTAGAAGATTTCATAAGGCAGAAATATTTATATAGATAGATCTTTTAGTTACAGGGACTCATGCTGCTCTCACAACTCTAATGTTAGACTTTCTAATTTAAGGGTTTTTTTAATATTTGAAGTTAAAGTGCTTCATAGTATTTTTTCTATATTTTTGCTATTCCTAGTTAATTTTGTGGTCATTCTTTTTATCCATTGAACCAAATATGGTATTGTAGTTTTTTTTACTTTTTGAGAACTACATTTTTTCTCTCCTTTGTTCTTTTGCATTGTTCACTTATAAAAAGTATTGGTTCAAATATGCTTATATAGAAAACATAAAACTTTAATACTTCACAAAATAAAAAAAGTAAAAAAAGTAAAAAATTGTAATGGTAAAATTTGTACATGCATGGCATTTAAATTTAGTTTAATGTTTTATATTTTTAATTTCTTTCATACAAAGATATTTTAAAAATAAATTCTTTATTTTATGCTAAATTGAGTTACTTGTCTCATCATTTCCACCTAACACATTTGTCATGTTCCCATTTTTAATTTCTTTCATACAAAGATATTTTAAAAATAAATTCTTTATTTTATGCTAAATTGAGTTACTTGTCTCATCATTTCCACCTAACACATTTGTCATGTTCCCATTTGAGACCTCAGAACAATAACATTGATATTTGCTTCAAAACATTAAAAGTAATATATAGTGCTCAAATTTTTCACTAATATTTATTAAACATGAAAAAAAAAATTATAGGCACATTTGTTTAAGTGAGATAAAGATTTCTAAAAAAAATAATTTTTTTTCCAAAAATAATTGTACTTGAATTATGCTTATGCTACTTGAATTTACATATTATCATAGAATGTACACTGTGCCAACCAATAAGCAAATATATATTCCGCCACTAAAATGGGATTGTCCAATTATTGGGCAAATTGATACAACCACGATGGCACACATATTTCGTTTCCATTCTCCCTCCACTTAAGCGTCTCTGAGGACAATATTAGGTGAAGAATTCTTGTAGAATGCTTCTAGTTCAGTCTACTACAGTGATGTGGTCTCCTGTTTCCTGTCAAATTGCATGGACTTGGTGCAGGACCCAGAGTTTGTGGAAAAGTTTGCAAATACATATATTCAAGACTATTTCACACCATCGTTTGGTTACAATGTCGCTATTAATTCTTATGATACAAGAAACCATAATGGTCTTTTGGGGGGTATATTCTCGCCTGACACAATAGCACTATGTGATGCAGCTTCTTGTGTTTACAATGCTATAAAAGTTGCAGTGAACAATAATTGTGAGTTGGTTTTTACACATGCGTTGAAAGAACACTGTGAGCATTTGGGCACTGATCTCACAAGAAAGCTATCAAATGTCTTCAAGGCACTGATGTTCTTATACACACATTTTCCTCTTCATCCTCCTATTACAACTGCATTTCCCACACTTGCTTCACAAGTGTCTTCTTAATTTGCATGCACATCTTTGTCATGCACCTATGTTTATGCTTTACTATTTTACTATAAAAGCTATATGTCTTCCCATGTTTACTACTATCAATATATTTTAGCCATAAACATAAGACATTTTCAGAAGCAAGTATACATTTAAATTTGTCATTGTTATTTCTATTTGAGATGTATGTGTGTCAAAATGTGAAATTGATCACTATAATCATGAATTGTGCATGTCGTAAACTTAATATATCAGATTTGTAATCAGTAGACAAGGAAAAACAATAGCAATGCAGAAATATATGAGTACCCAATCACTTAAAACAATGCAATATTCACTATGAAATCAATAGTTAATTACACCACACCAAAACAAGGCAAGTAATATATTGAAAAAATATATATAACAAGAAAAATAATTCTATTATATCAAATTAATTTTTTGTTCACAACAATGAAATTAATATAGCCATCTATTTGTACATACAACAAACATGTAAGAAATAATCTATTTGTCCAAGTAAAAAGTAACAAATTTATGTTTTACCCAAAAAAAAAAAAAGTTCTTTTTTGTTATATTGAATTGAAAATACCTCGTATATAATTTTAAGATCACAACTTAAGTGAAAAATATTTGCAGAGATAGTTAGACCTTATGTCCACAAATGTTTGATTAGTTTAATAGTTCTTTTTTGCAGTATTAAATCCAACAATGACTCAGAAATATTCTTTTTGTTTCAAAATCAGAAGCAAATCAAAATAGTTGACATTACATTGAACAAGGTTCTGACACATTATGTCGATTACTTGTATTGCAGTGTTCAAATTAGCCCAATTTGCTAAATTCAAGGGAAATCAACTTAAATACTAGCTTCAAGTTTCAGCAATACGGGTACAATTCACTTCTTTATTTTTGATGTACAAATTTAATATTACTGAAACTCAACCTAGCATTGTAGGAAAAATGTATTTTGATTGTCAGTGGAAAAATCTTCGCAATAATAAATGATCTTGGCATATTCTGAGTGTTGTTTACAAAAATGAACTTACCATTGTAGATATAATGTAGTTCTATAGGCATAACCAAAAATTAATCAAAATACTCCTCATTTAAATTTTCAACAAGAAATTTGTTTTCTACATTGATATTCATTATGCTATTGTTAAAGAAGACACATATTCAAATTACTAAACTCGTATACATTTCGTACAGGTCATGAAAATACCATGTGCACATGGTAGTAGACTACTATAAAATTTAAAACAATGGTTGCCCTTGTCTATCACGATAACTTGCCATTAGAAATGGCTTCTCTCTTTGTAGAGATGTGCATCGTATTTGTGATGCTTATGACAATAAAGGACACTCCTCTATTCATTACATTATTGGCCTGCAATATAGTAATATTCTACTACTTCTTTGCATTGGTCATTGTTTAATGGATTTGTATCAAGGGGTTTTAGAAAGCTAAGAAAAATATAGAGATAGCAAGGGAAATATAATACTTGCACAAGTCGATGCTTATTTTCACATTTTCGTTGTCCTCATATTAGCCATCTCAGTAGCCCAATGTCTAGAGGATCTATTTACAGTAAACTAGACATGTATGCTAATTCCATTGTACATAGTACCATAGACATTGACAATGTGAGTCAACAGATTGAAGAAGGTGATTGCATGTTGTCAACTAATACTTTAGACTTGTTTCCATCAAATCCATTTTCCCCAGCACTGGAAAAGACAAGCACAATAAGTCCTTCTCCAACTAGTGGATTGTTGAATGATATTATCCACAAATACATTTCCCAACCAACTGTTTGTCACATTATTAAAGGCGAAGGCGACAATGATGCAGGTCTAATTACCTATAATTGTTTGGAAAATTATACTGGTACACCTAATTTGTCAACTCCATCCTTGGAAAATGTAGGCCACAGAGCTTCAAAGTCTGTATACCTACATCAAATAACTGGTATGAGCCTTATTTGTACATAATTTTCTCGATTTTTTGCATTTCTATGCAATAATTGAATTCACTAATAATTTCTTTGGCTCATATATTGTAGAGGATAGTCAACTTTGGCTTCAACAAAATACTCTATGCCACAAAGCTGACAATTTATCCACCAAGCTTCTTACAGGTGACAAAATTTTAAATGTGGAAGTCATGTCAACTACTGAACAGTTCAATAATGACATATCAATTCAACATCAACGCAATGACTACTATTCCTTGACACAGAAGGGTTCCAGCCTGCCACAACAAAGAAAACAATGTTGTCAGCTATGTTCAGAAGTTGAATTGGAGGTACAACAAGTAAAAAAGGACTTAGAAAATATCAAAAATAGCTTGAAGCAATTGGAAAACTACAATATCGAACTATGCACATATTTGCAAGACATTGTTAAGCATTCAAAGTGAAGAGTTGTGCAAAAAAATTATTATAGTTTGAACCATATCAAAATTTCAAAGAATGTGCAAACTCTTTGTCAAGTCCCTTCTTTGCAGATATATTGAAAGATTAGATATGAAGGGTGCGAATTGTTTCCAACCAAATATTTCTTGTAATAGGAAGCTTCATATGGTTGTATTATTTACAAATGCTTCAGTTTTACTTTGTAAGCTAATTACTAAAATAAGGATGATTATTCACCACCATGTATATATAGTTAGAACAACATATACTTCAGAAAGTTTGAAAACAATTTACCAAAATCTTATGTCATCAACTATAAATATGTAAATATTAATTTATGTGGAAACAATAATTTGTTGCAGCATTACATTGAAGGTTTTGTGTCTTATGGCAAACTATGTTGGAAGGAAATTTGATTTAACTATCTTCCATTGACCAATGCACCTATCAAGAATTAGGGTCCTCTTCTTCTTCAATGCATTTGAAAAATATTTGAAACTATGAAATGCTACCTTAGGTGGGTTGGTGATGAATTTGTAAACAAGCTTTTGGTCAATGAACATAATTTGTGGTGCTTTCTTATCATCAAAATCTTTAGAAGATTACATAGTACCAATTCAAATTTTTAACGCCTCACTTGTCGTTCATGTACAAATGACCTGTACTTTTAACGACTATACAATATAACTAGTACAATCATTTACAACATTATATTCATTGTTGTCTTGGTTGTATCTATTTTGAAATAGGCAATGGAAAACCATAATTTAAAACAAGAAATAATTTAGAGAAGAGTAATTTATACAATTGCAATTACTGTGAATTATGAAACGATATACAAACATTTAAAAATTAAACTACTTTAATCCATGCTTATCTAAATGCATTGGAAATTAGATATATATGCATTAGTTGATAATAATTGTATATTTTCCTTAGTGCAAGTAATTAGGTACATTAAAAATAATATATATAGTATACAACAAAATCTTTTTGTACTCACATTTTCTACTTTTGTGGCAGATATCCACACATGTATTGACAAACAAGAGTATGTCACATAATTAAACTTCACAACTTGAGTGAAATACAACCAACTCAATACATATTTAACAATCACAAGATCAGCTAACACAAACAACAATATCCAATTTGTATTCTCCAAAAACATATCGAAATATTAAAATAAAAATACTGACAACCAAGAAATGGAGATAGTAGATGTTGAAAGTTACAAGTGTTCAGGTCGACAACAAATACAAAACATTGACAATGTACTGAAGTGCAATGGACTATATAGAGCACATAATTTTAAGTACAATATAGGTGACTGTCTATTTGATTCCTTTGAACTATTGCTCAAAGGAAAATACACATCAATTGAACTTCGAAATGGGACAATCGACTACTTTGAAACATGTCTTGCAAGAGGTGAAATAGAAGCAATCAACTCATACAACCTTGAAATACATCCACCAACTCTTCTAGAACTACACAATGTCCCATATCAAGAAACATATCTACGTAAGATGAGATTTTCTGTAAAACCATGTACACCACCCACTGAAGTTGGATTATGGGGAGACATATTTTGTATACATTGGCTATCGAACTGGTTAAAATACAAATATGTGTTTGGTCAACAACAGCGGGGAAGAAGTACTTGCACTACAACAAATCATTGCAAAGTGAGAGATATTACCTCTTGTTCCATGACGCTAATCCTCGTAGTGGTCATTTCGAACCACTATTAAGACTTGAAAACAAACACGCCAAATATCAACAAAATACACGATTATCTGAACTTAAACAACTCATTAGAAACAAGATAGAAGATGAAATTATAGACAGTCGGAAAAGACAAAAGCTTGAAATTAACAATAGCAGTCCAAAAGATGAAACTGAAAAACAAAAGACCAATCATAAAACGAAAATAACATTACACGAACTTAAGAAAATGATAAGAAAAAAAAGAGAAGAAGAAATTATAGACCATGCAAAAAGGCCAAAGTTTGAAATTGACAATATCAGTTCAGAACAGGAGACTAGAGAACAAAATAGCAATCTTAAAAAAAAAAAAACATTTCACCAATTGAAGAAAATGATTAGAAATAATCAAGAGCATCAAAACATTGAAGAAAATGCACATAAAATGTTTCAAACTCTGAACACAAGTTCAAATGATAATAATACAACACAATGCGAGCAAAGTACAATGATAAAATCAAGAAAGTCAACAAGGATAAAATCTTACTCTCCAATTGACATTTACCAAAGAACAATTGAAGACACCCCAAAACATGCATGTACAAATGCCATGTATTACATTTCAGAAAAGATATAAGAACCATCAAAGAAAAAGTAAAACAAATATATTATAAGTTAGTAAAATGTGATAATACTATATTGACAGATTCCATATGTTGAATATGCTTTACTGATTTGAAGCAATCCAAGTTGCCTAAGTATGCTACACCAAGTAATATACGGACAAACAAACCATTGCACTATGTACAAAATCTCTCGCTACTAGAAGAACGACTTGTTTCACTTAGAATTGCATTCGCTCAAATATGGGAGTTAGGCTATAAAAGATCCCAAATAGGACTTACAGGCTCTATTATTAATGTTCCCGTGAACATGAACATAATACAAAAAGCACTACCACAACCAATCAATAGTACAACAACGATAGCTGTATATCTCAAAAGACGCTTGCAGTATAAAAATGCCTTCCAAAAGGGAATGATACGCCCAAACATTGTCATGCAAGCTCTAACCCAATTGGTTGAAACAAAACTATACAAATGGCAAAATGTCCAAATTAATGAGGACTGGAAAGCCTGTTTCGAGACTAACAATGAAGATGAAAACAACAGTCAACTTAGTACAACTGATAACGAGTCAGATAGTGAGAAAGAACAAGAACATCCATCTGAAACATTGATACATGGATTCACTGAATCTACATCTATACAAAAAATGGATGATAAAGTCATTGAAATTGCACCTGCACAAGATTTCTATCCAATTGGAATCTTCAAGGACACATATGCCTAAGAAATGAATTTTCCAACATTATTCTTCGGTAATCCGCGTGATGAAGACATTGTTAAAAGATTTAGCTACCAAAAGATTGCACGATGGGAACTGACAAATTCAAATAGACAATTTGCATACCACACAATAAACTTATTCTTCAAAACAATCAAAGTACTTATACGACAAGTTTTGTCCACAATGTGGATACGAATTCGAAAAGGGCAGCTAAAGGGTAGAAAGCTATGTGCAAAGCATGTGAAGGATAAGCCAAACCTAGAGAAATTGTTGAAATCAAATATAGGCTACATAGATTTCAAAAGAATAAGAATATCACCAGACTACACACAACAACTTAAAAAGAACATATTTGCAATGATACGACAACTTGGACCTCCAACTTTTTTTGTTACTTTCACTAGTGCAGAACAAAATTGGGACCCCCTCACAAATTCACTGCAACACTTACTGACTTTACACCAATCAAAACTAGAAAAACATGAATCTTATCAAACAAAGGAAATTGATAAATTCCAATTGATAAAAAATGATCCAATCACTTGTGCACGATACTATAGGCATAGGATAAATGCATTAAAAAAATTGATATTTACAGATTCCAGCTTCTTTGGAAATGTCATAGATTACTTCTCTGTAACTGAATTTCAAAATCAAGGAAATGAACATGACCATTTCCTCTTATGGATTCAGAATGCACCGGTTTATGGGAAAGACAAGTATATAGACATAATACAATTTGTTGACAACTATATCACTTGTAGCACAGAACATTTGAGTCTTGATTTAGCTATACTACACAAACATCACCACACAAGGCAATGTAAGAGATCTAGAATAAGAGTTTGTAGATACAATTTCCCCATTCCAACAATGCAAAATACTACGATAATGCAACCATTGCCAGAAAAAAATGAAACCCTAACTACCATTGCAACAAACATAAATTTGAAATTGCAAAAAGGAAACTATGACAGTTCATACACCTTGCAGATGTTCTTAAATGAAATGCAGTTAATAGAGGAAGAATACATATTAGCTCTTCGATCTACAATACTTAGACCGACACTACTCCTACAAAGAAAGCCATCACAAATATGGAACAATAGTTTCTCAAAAAAAATAACTCCCCTATGGAAGGCTAATACAGATGCACAATATATCCTAAATGCATATGCTGCAGCAATGTATTACAATTCATACATGGCAAAAGTTGACAAATCAATGACGCGCGCTTTCCAAAAAATTCGAAAAGATCACCAACAAGACAATATCGATGCAATCAAGATGATAAGTAAACTTGGAAATGCTTTGCTAAACCTTCAACAAATGTCATCACAGCAAGTTGTGCACATTGTTCTATCACTACCACTAAATTATAGCTCAAGAAAATGTGTATTCATAGATACACGATCTGACAATGACCATACATTCATACTTAAATCTGTGAAATAGATCAAGAATGAACCAGACGAATCTGAAAACATAATTTGCAAATCCATTATAGACTATTATATAAATCGGGCCAACTCTATTGCAAACATTTGCCTTGCACAATTCGTCTCCGAATATAACAAAAATGGTACACATGTCGAATGTAAAAAAAAAACAAATATTATACGTTATATCAATTTCAACAAACATATAGATGTAGAAAACCACTGTCGAGAGCAATTAGTACTGTACATGCCATTTACGACACATGAGAATACTTTGAAAGATAATTTCAATTCATGGGTAAGTGCATATGTACATCATGAAAGAACAATACAAATGAATCATTCAAAGTTTACGTACAACAATACTTCTGCTTGGGGTGACATTGACGAAGCTGTAAATGATATAAACTTACAAAATCAAAACATACAGGACAAGGCCTCCTCATTTACAAATTCTAAAGACAAGGAACTATACGACATACAATCAGACATGAACGATATAGGAGACCAAAAGATTTTAAGCAAATTAGTAATGTCCTTTGAAATCGGACAACACCCACAAATAATGGATAATAACGAGTACTTCAAATTAAGGCAAATGCTTAATAAAGAACAACAACAAATTGTGAAGGACATTGTGATTAATAAATTAAAAAATATGAGAACCCCATTGCACTTGTTTCTAACAGGAGAAGCAGGAACTGGAAAGACTTTCACTGCAAACGCAATATACGAAGCACTAGTACGTATTTATACCACTTCTATCGAAAACGATCCAGACAAACCAAACGGTCTTAAAACGACATTCACTAGAAAAGCAACATATAACATAGGTGGAATCACATTACATTCAACCTTTCACATTCCATTTAACAAATCCGAATTTCTTCCACTCAATACTGAAACACTAGACAAAATGTCAAAGCATTACAAACAACTCCATTTACTTCTTATAGATGAAATATCACTTGTGGGCTCTACATTCTTACGATGCATTGACAAAAGGTTACGTGACATAATGCAAATGCCCACTGCACATTTTGGGAACCTTGACACGATCTTTGTTGGAGATCTATATCAAGCACAACCTGTACTTGACTCTGTTGTCTTTGAAAATAAACCAACTCAAAAAGAATTGATGCCCTACAACTTTTGGAAAGAGAAAATAAGGTGTTATTCACTGAATTGTACAATGACACAAAAAGATGACATTTTTATATCAATCCTTAATAGAATTCGCATTGGGTTACAAACAAACAGCGATTTGCATTATCTCAATCAACATTGCTCGCGCCCACCACCCATTGACCCAACATTTCCTTTCCTATTTTATAGGAAAAAGGATGTTGATGATCACAACAATAAAATGCTATCTATCATTTCAGACAATGCCATTGTCATAGATGCAATCGATGAATATGAAGAAAATAATTTTACAATAAGATTGTACAATCATACGACTATGTTGCCCACACAGATAAAATTGAAATGAAACATTCTTGTCGAAATCTATGCGGGCAACTATAACACAAAAGGTGGTCTAGTCAATGGAACAAATGGAATATTTATAGCATACACAAAATACAATGACATTGACATTGTATGGCTCAAAATAAACAACCCTACAATAGGACAACAAGAAAAGAATAAACTAGCTGAATGCTACACAAATGACATTGATAAACAATGGGTACCTATACTTCGCATTGCTAGACCCATTCAAAAAATATCAATGAACAACAAAATAACCATTAGAAAATAATTTCCTATACAAGTAGCATGTGCAAGAACCATACATCGGTCACAAGGACTAACAATGGAAGGTCTAGCATTTGATCCCACAGTCGTTCAACAACATGGCCTCGCATATACCGCACTTTCACGTACCAAATCAATACAATCATTATTCTTGCTCAAACCTCTAACTACAAACAATTTCAAAATAAAGAAAAAAGTACATCTTTAAATGTCACGCCTTCAAACCAATGCAACATGGCAATTTGAAAACATTAATATATGTTCCCACAACATGCCACAACTTTTGTTCTGCACATTAAACACTCGTAGTTTACAAGCACACACAAATGACATTCTAAATGACTATGACATAATGTCTTCTGACATTATTTGTCTACAGGAGGTTCATACCCATACTCGTCAAAGTAACACTTTACTAAACCTTTACAATTGTGTTGCTATACATAACATACATGGCATTATGACTTTAACTAAGAAACATCTACAAATCTCAAAAACAAAAGAACATAGATCAACAAATGTAGAAGCAATGACAATAACAACACAGTTCCTGAACAATGATCTCAATGTTTGTAATGTTTATGCAAGACCAAATGCTCCTATACTTGAAATTTTAACAATCATGAACAAAGTACTATCCCACATCCCCCCCCAAAAAAAAATACTATACATTGTGGGAGATTTCAATATTGACATGGCCATACAAAGCAAATGCCAAAAATTGCTTGCAAATTATATGAAAAAACACAATATACATTTCTTGTTAGACCATTCACACACAATAAACAAACCATTAATTGATCACATTTGGTCAAATTCATACAAAAACATATGCTCCATTTATAAAACAGAGGCATACTGGACTGATCGCCTTGCTACTTTTATGAACATGCATATCACTGATTCAACAAACTAAAATTCATAATACTAATAAAAATAACAAATAGAATCACAAATACACATTGTTCGAATATAATAGAATTGCAATTTCCACAACAAATAAAATTTTGCATCTACAATTCACAAACAATTTATCCAAAAATGCAAACAAAACACGACAATTATAAAATTTATTCCAATATTACATATCTTTTTTTTCAGGAGAACAATGGAGCCAACAAAGAGATCAGGAAAACAAACACAAATCAATCAAGAACGGATCACAAAAAGGTATTGAACTTATCTTATCTCAAATTAATTAAGATTATGTAAAGTTAGCAATATTAATGCACTAGTCTTACGATTCTTGCAGATCAAAAGTCAAAGGACAAAATGACATATCTATTGAAGACTTGAATGCAAGGAAAGCAGGTAACATCTTCCAAGGGGATGTGCTCGTTGTCTACAAAGCCACACTTGACAAAGTGAACAAAGCAAGGCCTGTCCTTCGTGCAGATCTAACAGATTTAAAAGCTGAAATGACAATTACAGTTAATGTTAATGGTGACCTCGTAGAAAAATACGAGGAAAAAATAGTGGCAAATTCTGCAATTTGCATTTCAGGATTTGATATTGCCCCAAAGACAGACTATGATCGTGGTGATAGGGACTACATATTAATTCTCAAAGATTCTACCACAATTGAAACAATGCCACGCATGTGTCAAGAATACAATTTCATACCAAGCGCCATAATAAAACAACTACGCTTCAGTACAAATGAGTACCCCATTGGAACAATTGGAGCTTTGGTAACAAGGACAGGCAAACAAGGTTCACAATACACACTTGACATCAAAGATGGTGACAATGAAACAGACAAAGTACAGGTAAAAAAGTTCATAATTGTTTCCAAATAACCTGTTCCAAACTTCTGTTTAGTATAGGAAAATACTTTGCATACAAAAAAATTTCACACAAAATAACTAACCATGTTACTCTTCAATAGTTGTACCTGCACCAAAGTTTTGGCTAGCAATGCCTCGCAATAGAAGACCACCTACAAAGGAATGAAATCCCTGCAATGCTCTTCAAAAATGTTGTAAAAAAAGTGGACCAAAGAATAACATTCCGCACAAGCCTCTCAACATTCATATGCAAGCTCAATGACAAAAGAACATTGGAAAGGCTCAATGGCTTACTTAATACAACTTATGAGGTAACTATTTTCACAACATGCACCTCTTCATTTTACAAATGCACTGTTTGCACACTACATTAACATTTACCCCTCTCTTATAGGTTGATGGTATCCTTAAAGTGGCAAATCCATTCTCAGTTCCATTCTATGCATTTTGCCCACAATGCAGTTATAAATTTGAAAACTATGGCATGCTTGAAGACAACACTACTCACTGCACCAGGTGTCACCAAAAAGTCACCTATGTATACTCACTTCACCTCAACACAATACTTACAACCGAAAATAAACAAACTATACAATGTTCTCTTGATAAGTCCACAATTGAACAATTGTTGCCAGCTCTTCAAAATACTACATATGAAGATTACAAAGAAGACAAATCAAGAGTTGTCTTCATTCTACGTGATTTTACAACTAAGGGCCACTTCACTCTCAACCAAAACAATCTCATTACTCATGCCTTTGTTCTTCAGGAGTGATTTCTACAAAAAGGTAAACATGATACATTACATTAACCTTTATACATTTCTAACATTTTTATTAACTCTAGAGTATAACAAATACTAATTTACAAACAATAAAACCAATTTGTGTTTTGCAGGAAGGACACAATCTCTAAGGCAGAAATCAGGGATACTTGTCATATGGAACAACTTCACTGAAATAGACTACTACTACTTAACAAATAAAAGTAAATTAGATACAAATTTGCTTTCTCTGTTAAAACTTTATATTTATCTTGCACTCTACAAACTGTTGCTTACTGCACTATAAGACTCAACAACTTTTTTAAAATGTTGCTAATGCTGACAAGACAAATTTATTATATTATGCACCGTCCAATAAGACAAAATTTATTATACTCAGTTGTCCCTTTGGAAGACTAGATCTAACTGATATGTGATTTAGGAAAAAAATTATGTGCTTTATAAGAGTATATTTAATTGTTTGAAGAATTGTTTTTATAGGCATTTCTTTTTATGACTTAGTACAGGCCCTATCAAAAGATGTTTGCATATTTGGAACACTGCTTCTGTATATTTATATTTATGCCAGCAATATGTATGTTAATATCAGATTTCAATGCTTGCTTCACATGTTAGAAGATTGTTTCTCTATTTGTCTAACAATAACCTTGAACAGAGGTATGTCGAGCTTGTATGTATTCTTTCATGGAGATTAATCTATGAATCAAATTCTCACTATTATTCTCATGGACTTTAATTTAGACATACACAAATTGGTTCCACTAAAGTAATTACAATTGAACTGCTATAATGGTGAACAAGACCTATTGTGACCAGTAAATGTAATGTTGGAAATGTTTTTTATTTGCATCTATCATATTTGTAAATGTAACAAGTTTCTAATTTCTATCATATTTATGTCTCATTTTTTAGAATTATGCTTTCAAACTTAGTTACATGTTTTTGTGCATGCTCATTTTTTCATATGTTATTTGTTTACTTAGGGATGAATTTTGCATACAATTCTATTATACTCTCTTTTATATTCAATTCTCATAATTGCCAGTCGTTCCAAAGCACAAAAGTTAAAACAGGTAGCGACTATGTTGGCAATGCTCATCGAATTTCGATCTACCATGGCAATGCCATTTCCTTCAAAATGTCAAATGCAATTCCAACAATCTTTATACTAATCATAAACAACTCGGCAGGAACTTGACGCTTTGCATCTCTTGTTATCACTTGTATTTCAATGAGGTATAATGGTAATGTGATAGCGAGATATGCTATGGGTAATACATTGGAGGGCTAATAATAAATAAAAATAAAAAGTAATAGTAAAGGAATATTTAGTATGGTTCGACAAAATAAAATCCAACGTTTGAAGTTATATAATAGCAGTCAAAGATATATGTCAGTGAAGTGTAAGGATATTTTTTAAAAATGGACATATGTCAGTATTTACAAAAAAACCCACAAAGAAGACTTCTATGATAGAGGAAAAGCAAGGTCGTCATGGTATTCAAACTCTTGTTCATTTTCACAACCATGAATTCAATACTTTTGAAGTTTCAAATTCAAAACTTAAAATGGAATGGACCCCAAGACATTTCTTTGCCTCTACGTAAACTATTGTCAAACCATAAATTTTCAATTCTTTTCCCAAAATCCAATATGCACGTATGGATTCTAGATCTACTTCATTTTCATAACCATGACTTCCATGGGTAAGTGGAATAAGAAAGCGAGGTAACACATGACTAACAAAAAAGAGATACCTCAAATTTATGAATACTCTCATGAGGAGAGATTCTTTAAATTGGATATGGATTGTTAAAATACATATATGGATGGCCTATTGTATTCTTACAACTTCGTTAGGAAATCATTGAGGTTGTACAACCAAGAAACAAAACTAAAAGAAATTGAGGTTGTATAAGCCATTTCTAGCCACCCCAAGATAATGGGAAAGCATTTTTATAGATTTCCTAGGAGCTTTACCCATGTTAAATAAGAGGCATCTTCAGGTATGCACTTGAAGTAGTTCCAAATGTAGTTTTTTAATTGATTCTTCATTATAGTTAGCATAACTTGTAAAGTGAGAAAGTGAGCTTTATCCACTGATGAAACAATATTAGTCACAAGTTTAATATGCATTCCCTTGCTTGCAAAAAAATGTGGAGTATTGTCATTAACAAGTTTAGGACTATATATAATTAAAATGGTATGCTATTTATTAGAAAATCATTTATCTAGACGAAGTTGTATCCCACCATAACACTTTCCATTAAATGGTTCTCTACTAGATTTGATCGGTTCTCTTTCTTCTACTAGATGTCCCTTTATGCTTTTTTTCTTTAACATCATTTCGCAAAATAAGCTTGACCTAATGACTCCTTGCTATCACAACATAAACCCATAATTAATAGTCCTTAAAAAGAAACATCATGTATCAAAAGTTCCACATTTCTCATAGACAAACTAGAAAATGCAAAAGAGCTAAATGTGCACATGACAAGAATGACTCAAATATAGAAACAAATTGAGAATGCTTAATAATACAACAAATTGAAATAAACTCGATAATTAGAGAAATTGCAAAGAAGACAATAGCATGTGCTTTTAATAATCTTCATATGCATAGATTTATTTTTTTACTAAAATTTACTTCATTATAAATTTAAAGCCTAGTCTAGCTCACAATTTGATGGCAAAACATTACTCACTGCACATTTTGATCCATGAAAAACTCTTAATTAGGACACAAATTTAACTAAATACATTTTTATAAATTGCAGGCAAGTTTGGATTTCTAAAAGCAAAACTTGTCCATTATGGCTATAAAATAGACCCTAAATTATTCAAAAACATGGCAAATATGCTTGTTTAAGAAAAGAAAAGATAATCAAGAATTTTTGAGTGACAATGTAATGTCTAAATTTACAACAAACACTTTTTATCTTTTGTTAAAATTACGTTAATCATATGTCTTTTGTAACATGTATTTTATTAGTTTTACACACCTTGCAAGGTTGGTTGATTTGAACTACACACGCACAACACCACCCCTCGAGGTTAATAATAGAAGCCTCCTGGGATCAAATAGTCCTTATAGTTTAATCAAATCATAGATTTTTATCCTAGGGCACCTTATAAATTGCAAGGGTGTCCAAAACCTAATGTCAAGTTCATAATATAATCATTTAATAACTAATAACAAAAACATTTCAAATCAATTTATGTGTTATATAAAATTCTTAACATGTTTTCTTGAGGCTTGTGCCACAATTTTAGACTCAAGTCGAGGGCAAATGACATCAAGATAGAATCTTAGTTAATAAGTGAACATCTCCTTAAAAAATGCACCATAAATTTTTAGACTAAAGATGAAGAAATGTCTAGTAATAATGGAGGGAAATTGAACCAACCTTCCTTAGAGAGAAAGGTTTGCGAGGGTGTGCCACCATTATCATCACTATGGCGGGCCTATACAACAACTTTTCTAGATTATGATAAAACTTGCTCAGCACACACAACATGTATGTGGACATTTATGACCCCAATAGAAAGATGCAAGCGATAAATCACAATAAAAATGGTCTTTCGAAATTTGTCTGTCGGAAAACTTTCAAGATGCAAGAAATTGATTTCCAGTGGGTGATGCCCACCATAAATAACCTATCAGCTAATTTTTTTCAAAGAGATGAATTTGACTTATAAGTGGAATTATGTTGATGCAATAATAAGTTATGGATGTTCATGTCATGATTGTATAAATAATGACTTCACAATTTAAATATGAAGGATGAGAGTATTTAGTTTTAGGACCTATGATAGGATAGTGTCATTGATGTCACGTAGAGTTGATTGTTGTTTTCCCAAAAGTGTGTGCCCTTGATATGATGCTTTAGTCTCCAAATTAGAATTGGCAAAGACAATTTGAAGGTTGAATCCTAAAAATCACAATTCAATCCTTACTATAATGAATTTAACTCTCACTTGTTGATCTTTATTGGCAAAGGATAATCTTTTTAAATATGTTTGATCTTCTTGTAACTGAAAATAAATATGCATATACATGATTGTCAAATGATGATTCTAGTTTTGGTTTTACATTGGTATTAGAGTCGTAGGTTCTAAAGCTAGAACCTTTAGAATGAAAGTTGAAACAACTTTTTAGCATGTTGAGCAAGGGGGAACCAAAACCTCCCTCCACTTCAAAATGAATAAATGCCCCAAGACATTATTAATTCCTTGAATGTCATTTAAGCACAAATAGATGTCCATAAGGCCTTGTTAATTGAAATGAAAGATCAACAAAATAATGCTAAGTATAGATACTAAAATGATTTTACCTTTGTCATCATTGTTTCACCACTTATGACCAATGTTTTATCATCTATTTATCACCCAAAATTTGATTATTTGATTAAAATAATTCTTGTTATCTAATTAAATTGACATGTCTATTATTAAATCAAATCCATTTATTATACTTTTTTTTTTCAATGACTATCCATTTATTTTTCACATATTATCCATCAATAATCAATAAATATTATTTTTCACACAATATGTACCTATAATTCATCTATTTAATAATTAGATCATAGAAATCTACTTCACGTAGTTAACTACCTAATTTATATGGTCCACTCAATTATGCTTTCCATCTCGCTCATCAATCTTCCCACCACTCACCCATGTACTCAATTAACAATTGCATGCAAATAGTCAACTCCCTCATGCATTTACTTAATCCTTCCATGTAAATAGTTAACTCATTAGTCAATTTTGTATACTTGGAAATCTATTTGAGTTGAGAAACAATGACTATTTTAATTAAAAACTAAAATGATGTGCAAATCTTCCATGCGTGTCTCCCCTTCTCATCAACTCTCCAAATCTTGGATCAAACTTGTGATCCAAATTGAATGTCAACCATCTATTTGATTCTCAAAAAATAGAAATCAAACCTATCATTCATCATTTCTATATCACTCTTTTGTACACATTTTCCTTTTAGGTTTTTCATCCCCGGATTGGAGTTATTATGTTAGCAAAATGAGAATCCACAATCCTCACGAGTATGTCTTCACATAACACCCAATATGAGGTTTGCTTGAGTAAAGTAACTTGTGTTTTAATTATCCTATTTTAATGCTTGTTGTTTTGCTCTATTTTTAATGCATTCATTTTGGTGAATCTAACATACAATTGTGCTTACTATACATCTAATGCTAATGCTTGTGGTTTTCTAAGAGTTTTGTAGGTCTTGTAGAAGATGAATAGTTAACTTCTATGAATGAAACCTTCCTCAAAAACTAACTTCACTCTTTACATTAAAATACACAAGTAACTTTAATTGTGTTTAAATTTGGACTAATTGTCCCTCTCTGGGAAGATGGTTTTGAATAGAAAAGATAAAAGTAACTAATTAAGACACACTTGAAGAAAATAAATTGGTAAAAATGTATGAAAACAAAGAAATAATTATCCTTTTGATAATCAAAATGAATAAGACAAATAGTAGGTAAACTAGGGTTGAAATTTGGAGGTCTTTGCTTGGGATGCCAATGCATCACATGAATGTCTACATATTGCACTATCATCCATATGAAAAAAGTGTGGAAAAGTCCCTAGAGGATGTGAAAATGGAATCCTTGTTGCACCTAACCTATGAGAGAAAAAATTAAAAAAAACACAATAGAAAACACTATACAACAAAATACAAAGAAATAAACTAAGATTTAAATAAACAATAAAAAAATTACAAATGGGAAAGCACTTGCAAACCTTTATGTGGTTGAGTGCTATTAAAATACTTTCAAGCATTAAAAAAAGGATAAATTTAAGGAGTTGTTTGAAAATTTGCCTCAATCAAAACCCTCCTTTGATATTTTTACCTCCACAACAAACAAGACAGACAAATAGACAAAATGAGTATGTGCTCTTAATATGAGTGTTGGTTAACAAATTTGCCTTCCTTTAATATTTTTAATGATGACTCATGCATACCACTAATGAAAAGCAAAAGAAACCAACAGTTGGGTGAACCGAGTATTGGTTTACCCTCTGCATAAGAGTGCAGCTCCCCGTATGATATCCAATGAATTTTTATGCAAATTACTCACAAAGAAACACACTTTTTACTAGAAAGCGAGAAAGGCTTTCACATTCATTTGCCAGCACAATAAGAATGCTACAAGATAATTATTCATAAATGTAAATCTCACTAACTTAAACTTTGAACATTTCACTTTCATGTAAAACTTATTTCACCAAGCATACTCAATGTAGCATAAATGTTGATCGATACTCGCTCATGCCTCAAAGGACAAGTGGGATCACAATCATTTAAATGACAATATACCACTAATTTTCTTAATCAATGAATTCACAGACTTATAATAAGTTGATAATGAAGTAAAATATTATGCACACAAGCATGCATCCCAACAGAGATTTGCTCTATCATTCAAATGCACAGATTTGAAGGTCGTGCAAAATATATTATTTCATTCATATATAAAATGTCTACACTGAAAATTCAGAAGAAAACTAAGTCTGCCAATTCAAATCAAAGTTTTTCGGACCCGCAATAAAGCTTGCTTAATTACCTATATAGCCTCTAGGCTAATAGTTTTTTGAAAATAACCCAAGTTCTTAAACTCTAACCTAGAGTTAAAATAAACCGTTTGCTTAAAACTGGATAAAACTCAAATGACCAAGAGCCACAAATAGAATGACAACTCATCCATAAACCTATAAAGACTCCAACGTGGTAGAGGAAGCTAGTGATTTGTCCTATTTTGCCGCAGTACCACGTACATTCCGCCACTCCAAATGTGTCATTGAGAAATTGAGGATGATCTAATAGTGGAGGAGTCCAATATGCAGAATGCGTTGTTTCCAAACTTCTTTATCCATGTTTACCTACATGACCTTAATTTTATGCGCTTCCAGATGATCGAAGCAAACTGCTAACATTGATTCTATCCTTGCCACCTTGGAGAAGTCATTTGCAGTTAGAGACTTTGTTTCTTTAACGTGTTGCACCCTCTCTTTAAAGGTTTTGACCATATCTACTACTAGTTCGATCATCTGACCATCATCCTTCAGGAGTTGTATATCGATGCATATCAAATCTTTCTGCATTGTATCAATAAGCTCTTTTAATCCTTTTAATAACTTGATGGATTCTTCGTGCCCCTGTTTAATGATCGAGTTTCTCCAATCAACATTTTTCCTTGATACATACAATACATTGTCATCTAAGTTATACACAGGCTTCTCAGCAAGAAATTTCATGACCCCAAATTTATGTACATCATTCATATGCGCTAAGACTACTACCCATTTATTTCTTTCTTTGTCCCATGTTGTAGCTTCCAACTCCAGCTCTTTACTCACAGTTATAGCATTTTCATACACCTTGATTAGGCTAGCAATATAGTTTGTGCCTTACTGCACTATGGAATCAAGCCACTCATCAAAAACCTCAGTTATCATACGGCTTCTTTGGACCTGATCCAATAGCTTTTGATTTACTTGTGATTTAGGGTCAAAAGACAATGTCATCATTGTTAAAGGCTAAGGACTCAGGTGATGTATGACATTGATATATTTTGCCATCTGTGTAAAAACTTCTTTCAATTCTCGTTTGTCCTTCTCGTCTTTCCAGGTTCTGGATATCATTCTTTTAGTGGAGGATTCTAAATGTTTGGCATCCACAACTCTTGAAGCAACTCCCAGGTCAATTTTCTAAACAATAAAATCCTTTTGAGTGGCTTGTTCCAGGTCTTTATCTGAGATAGGCTTAGCTACTTCCACTACCTAGTGCCCTGTTTCGTCATCAACCTCCATCATAGCCTCTATTTTAAGCTTTTTGGGTTTGGATATTTTCCCAAGGCACTTACTAACCATATCCTCCATGGGAATGGTAATAGGAACTACACTGTGTTTCTTTCCAATTGAAGCTCCAAGCCATCAAGAAGTACTGGAAGTTTCTTTAGGCGAAGGTGTCTGATAATCAGGGGGATCGACAACAGTCATGGTGCTCATCGGATTTGGATTTTCTTCAGGTTCTTTCTCTGCATCTGCATCCTGTACTAAAGGATTATTTAACACTTGTTGATCCATGGTCACCTGGGTTTCTTCGATTGAATCGAAGTCCACAACAATCTGGTCTACCACTGGTTCCCTATTTTTCTTTCTGCTCCTAGAACGGGTGACTCAAACTGATGAGGAACTCAATGGGGATTTCTTTGACCTTTTGGTTTGAACCTCTCAAATTTTTAGCCTTGTGGCACCTGCAATATCAACAATTACATTAGAGGAGGAAGTAGGAATTTGTGTTGTAGCATGAAGTGAACCAATTGTTAATTCTTTAGGAGTAATAATTGACTCAACGACCCCTTAACCACTTCTTCGTTCTCCTTATGACATTGAAGGACTTGGATTGGATACTTTCTTCTTCTCTCCTATCCCAATCAATATTAGGGATGGGTTGCCCTTGAACCCTTTCATTGAATTCAGGATCCAATACATCTTCCCCCTCTTCTTCTTTATTCCTGCCACATTAATCGACAACCTCATTGTAACAATCTGTTGTAGAGTGAACCTTGACCACAATATCCTCCCAATAGTATTCTAATTAGGTTTCATGAAAGAAATTGACATCAAAATTTAGATGTTCTACAACATAGCCTCTGCTATCAAACTTTCGTCGGGCAATGTAGGGCTGTAAATTCAACTTCTTGAACTCTAACTCTAGGTTCAAAGTGTCAGAAACAAACTTACAACTCTAACATCCAAGTTCAATTGGGAAGGCAACTCCAAATTTACTCTTCGCCCCTAGCCTTTTATCAATGTGGGTAAGTTGTCTGCAAACTTCAATAAGCACATAACTATCAAAGGCATACCTGGGCAATTTGAATGGTTCGCCTTCAAAGCCCCCCACTCTAATGTAAGTAAATTTGGGAAATTGGATAAAATAGCTTCCATATATATTAACTAGCTCCATGGCCTCGACTGACATTCTTTTATTTGTGTCTCCCTGCAATTCAAAAACAAGTCTTCCTATAAAAACATCATTCCATCTTGTAACATTTTCTGCATATCTCTGTTGTTGCAGGTGTGGATAATAGTCATAAACCTTCATGCCATCCACCCAAGGCTCGTGATGCAACCCTTGCCACTCTCTGGTACAAGCCAATATATAAAATAGATATGAGGACATGTAAAAACTGGACATTCCAACAAAATTACTCAAACCCTCATGAAGCCTTTTAGCAATAACTTGTGCCCAATCAAGATATTTCTCACCAACTAATAATACCTGGATGTAAAAATACATCCAGTCTTCCCAATAGAAAGCGTGTGAATTCACTTTGAGTCTGTTTAACAATATCAGAATATCCCGCACCTTCATTATGAAATGCTCTCTTGTAAGAGGTTTGGGTAACCAAGACCCCCCTTTCTGAACCTTTAGAACCCAATTCCTTGCAATGACACTTTTATATGTGCTTTTCTTCTTAGATAAAAATGCGTATGAGGTACCAATAGACCAATCTTTATACGACTCTTTATGAGGGATTCCAATTGCAGCCATCACTGTTTCTCTGTTAATTTTTACTAACAATTCACCACTGCTGGTCCTAATGCACCTGCTACTGGCATCATACCTGTTCATACATGCTATCACCAATTCTGGACAAGGAGCAACAGTTGGGAATGCAACAGCTTCAATCAAGCCACTTCTAACTATTCTTTCCATCATTGAGTTAGCCTCAGGGTTTCTAGCTCTTTCTAAAAAATCTCCTAAGTCGGCTTGGACCAAAGAAGTGTCACCCAGTTTTGGAAGTGTACTGACTAAGCATGATGTGCGACCAAGTTTTGGAAGAGTCGGCCTCATAATGGCCGCTTTTACATTCATCAAATAATTCCTAGAAAGAACATAATTATATTCCAAAACAAATAATTTTTCTATACTGACTTTCTGAGCTAGTAACACAGTGGAGAAGAAATTATCAAAACTCATCTGTTACCACCATCAAATCTATGAAACCCTTGGAAGTATGGAGTTGAAATTACCTTCGACGTTCTTCACTTCTCCAACAACAATAGCTACCACTTTCACAATTTGAGAATTCACATATTAAGAGGCGGAAAAACTGAGTAATACCTATGCATGCCTCATGACAATTCATCTGAATGTATGAGATAACCCATGATTTGATGGGATCCTGACAAATTTCTTTATTACATATCAACTACGCACAAACGGCTTGAGTTTTCATGATTTCTTTCCACAATTAGAATTTTAAAATATAATATGCCCCGAATATTCCTTTTGCCACTCCACCTTTTGTGTTATTAATGTCCTTGGGGCCAACTTGAAATGAACTTTGAACCATTTAACAAGAAGTTCAATGGTTCAAGTTCAATCCTGAGAAAACAAAGAACTTCCATCTTGCGGCTCAACACAACACCATGAACGAGCGAAAACTTTTAACAAACATAAAGGAAGACTTTGAACTTTGAACCTTGAACCGCTATAGGAATGGTTCAAAAGTTCAAGTTCAAAACCAACTTAACACATTCACGCTCGCTCGCTTAACAACATAACAAAGCTGCAACCCACACAAAGGCACTGGTTGAAATTTGAACCTTGAACCAATACACAGGTTCAACCAACGAGTTCATTGGGACAGAAAAGGTGAAATATAAAGAAAAAGGTGCATAGCTAAGGACAGATCAAAATGAATGAGGAAAGCAACATTAAATACACATTATTTTGCTCAAGACAAATAATGGGGTAACAACGAGTATATCTAAACATAAAAGCAATAGCTAAAATAAAAGAGAAAGGATGTGATATTTTCAAGGTGCTCAAGGAAACAATAATAAAATGCTTATAATAAGAATAAGAAGCTATAATAATATCACATGTAAAGACTCGAGGAAACTTAGAGGACAAGAGAGTTACAAGAGAATACAATAAATTTTGTACAGCTTGAGTGAGATTTGTGTATGAATATGAGTGAGAGAGAGTGAGAGAGAGAGAGAGAGAGAGAGAGAGAGAGAGAGAGAGAGAGAGAGAGAGAGAGAGAGAGAAGATAGACTCAAAAGGAAAGGGGGGAAGAAAAAATCTATTTTAAGCTATTTGGAATCATCCCAAGCCAATTAGCCTAGAAGGTATAATTCCTTCCTATTTGTAGCCTGGAGATGTATATCTCGACATTGTTTTGATTATGTATCTAGGGATGCATAGGTCGTGATTGTGCTTATTGCTTTTGAGTTTGATGCTCTGCAAAAAGGATTAGAAAATCTGTTTGATGACAACACACACAAGAGCACAAGAAACAAACGTTAGTGTTAGCAACAAAAGATTATCCTAAACAGGCATATCAAGAGAGATATTGAGCATGAAATAGAAAGCATATAAGCATAGAATAAAATAGCTAATCAAGATGCTCATAGTTGCTCCTCCCTTGTTCCTCTCCTCTCCAAGTCCCAAATGAGTGTAGCTCTCAGCTTTTAGCACTAGCCATGGATGCTATATGGAGATTCAAGATGGTTGAATATGATAAGCAAATACTATGCAAGAGTAGATAGTGATGCTATGAAAAAGCTCTATGCTAATGCCAGTATAATAACAATACTCTAAATGCTTCTTTTTGCTTGAGGAGAAGGGTTCTATTTATAGAAGAAATGGGGAAATGAAGGGTTAAGATTGAATGGTTTAATCAAGGGCCAAGTTTGAAAGTTGGGGATCCATGTGCACAATTGGCACCAATAAAATGGTGACAAGTGTCAACATAGGATTGGGTTGAGAGAAGAGGTTGGAGGCATTAAAGGCCTGAGAAGACCTCATGGTTATCTAGAGGCTAAGGGTCAAGTCCAAATTAAGATTACCCACTGGATTAAGAGTTAATCCAAGGATAAACCTTTGTGCAAATGTTTAAGAGATAATCATGGTCAAAGCATTAATGGCCTGATGAGACCTTTGGGTTGGGTAGAGGTTGAGTCAAAACAAATGTTTTAACCATGTGGGAGGGTTTGAGGTAACCATTAATGGTTATTGGAGACTTTGGGGATTAAGTGGTTGAAGGTTGAAAGCCTTCAATGGTTATCAAAGACTTTGAGCCATTTAGTGGTTGAAGGTTGAAAGCCTTCAATGGTTATCAAAGACTTTGAGCCATTTAGTGGTTGAAGGTTGAAAGCCTTTAATGGTTATCAAAGACTTTGAGGGTTTGAGAAGTGACTTCCCTTTTGCTTAGGAATGTGACAAAGTTTAGAGAAGGGGTTAGGTTATTTAGAAGTGATTAGAAAATTCTAGAAGGGGTTTAGGCATGCAAGTGGATTTTGTAGGAAAATGCAAGTGGGAGAAATTTTGGTATTTTCAATTAAAATAAAATCATTTATTTCAATTAAATGGTGTAATTTGCATTTGGATAAATATTCAAATAAATATTAATTTATTTAAATGAGAAAAATGAAGATAAAGCATTAAAATGCTTGAAGACTTTGAGGGAAACCATTAAAGGCTTGAAGACTTTAAGGAAAACCATTAAAGTCTTAAGAAGACTTTAAGGGAAGCCATTAAGTTTGAAGACTTTAAAGCCATCAAGTTTGAAGACTTTAAGGGAAACCATTAAAGGCTTAAGAAGACTATAGAAGGAAGCCATCAAGTTTGAAGACTTTAAAGCCATTAAGTTTGAATACTTTAAGGGAAACCATTAAAGGTTTCAAGTGGGTGAGGATAAATAGGATTTTAAATAAATAATTTATTTAAAATAGTTGTGCAACTTGCTTTTGTAGGAAATTACAAGGGGGTGGAGGATAAAGGTGATTTAAATAAATTATTTATTTAAAATAATTGAGCAACTTGCATTTGTAGGAAAATGCAAGTGGGTAGAGGATAAAGGTGATTTAAATAAATGTTAATTTATTTAAATGTGAGAGGTGGGATTTTGGGGGATTTAAATAAATATTAATTTATTTAAATGTGAGAGAATATTTAATTAAATAAATATGATTTATTTATTTAATTAATGGTCTAAATTTGGTTAAGTGAATTAAATCAAATAAATTGAATAATTTATTTAATTAATAGAAGAAGAGGGTTAAGATGAATTAATTAAATATTAATTTAATTAATTATTAATTGATGGTTAAATAATCAAATAAATACTAAGTATTCATTTAATTAAGTGGACAAATTTATGTGACTACAGAGTTATTGCTTGATAATTCAACATTATCCTTTCCTTTGAGATTGGTGTTCTTGTCTTGTTTGGTGTATTGTGCCACCCACATGTTTGAGAGGAGGATTCTTTAACATGTCGGTTGTTGGTGTTATCAACTTTGAGATGTGTGTATGTCATTATGTCAATCTCCTTGCAAGGGATAGATATACATGGTTGTCATAATATTTTTTTAGATGTGTGTGAAATGTTGGCATACCTAATTTATTAGTATACTTTAACTAGTGGACATGTGCATTATTATTTATGTTAAAATTAAATATAGTCGAGTTTTATATCTTTTAAAAGTGATGAATTTATGTAAATGAGATTGAACCCTATTAGGTGATTTTGCTATGCTTAAGCTATTTATACATTGAGAAGGTACACTTAGTGTTTGTGGAATGGTTACATGTACAGGATATTTTTCACATGGCTCCACGAGTTTGATTTATACCCAATGGTGGTTCTATGGAGATGCCACATTAGCTACAATTATTTTGTTTTATATGTCATACTCGATTTGAGTACAAATCCCTATTTTACTAACCTATGTTGACCTATATAATATCTTTGGTATGATTCAGAAAATCATACATTATGTGAATGCGTGTTTCAATATTTGATTTAAGTTCTTGCTCTCTATAAATTTAAATTTAAATATGCTGACTTGAAATTTGAATATTGAATGTTAAATGAGGAAATAATTAAATGTGTTATTTGGGTTTGCATGAATAAGGGTTAAATGTAATCCATTTGGAAAAGGAAAAAGCCTATTCTTTTTATTTCATATTTGCATTTTGGGCAAAATTTGGGAACATTCTTAAGGATATCTCCTTAGCTTGGATTTACGTACATTTTTACCTAAAGGATATCTCCTTGGTGTTGAAGGAGTGTATCCTTGTTTCTAGCTTCCTTAAGACATCAACATACCTTCATGTTGACATCTTAAGGGGGGGGGGGGGGGCATATACATAACACCCTCTTTGTACTATATATATTTTATTTTGTATGTCTTATACGGGGTGTTCATTCACAAAACCAAACCAACAAGTCTTATACAAGATGCTTCATTCCTGAAACTAGATTCAACATTTTATATGTCTTATACAGGGTGTTCATTTTCGAAACCAAACCAACAAGTCTTATATGAGATGCTTCATTCTTGAAACCAAACACAACCTTTTATATGTCTTATACGGGGGGGGGAGGAGGTATTCATTATCAAAACCAGACTAACAAGTCTTATATGAGATTCTTCATGCTCAAAACCAAACATTTTTTTTTTTTTTTGTATCTTATACAGGTTGTTGCATGCTTAAAACTAGACCAACAAGTCTTATACGAGATGCTTAACTCCTAAAACTAGACAACAAAATATATGCAGTAGGGTGAGTTGACTAGCATAACACAACTTGCTAGATAGTTCAACACTTCCTTTTTCAAAGAGTGGAACTAGCATAACACAACTTGCTAGATTGTTCTAACTCTCCTTCTTCACATGAATCACACAACATAACACAACTTGTTGTCCCATGAGTATTTGCGTTCTTGTGGGTCACCTAACATAGCACTACTTGTTATCCTATCAATTTTAAGATCTCTCTTGTTCTTCTTCTCATGGGTTACCTAGCATAACATAGCTTTATATCCTGTGGTATCCATGTTCTCTCTTTTCTCCTCTCCATTAGCTCATAGCTTCGCTATTTGTCGATTATGGGTCATCACTTAATGCATGCTCTTGCTCTTTTTATGTGATCACTTATGTCATTGTGATAGCATTTTGAGAATGATATTAGCACGGCTAAGACATTTGATTGTGGAGGTCTCTTCAACTAGTTAACTTGGAGCCTTTTTGTTTTTAGTACTAACCCATTGTGTTGTGTGTCTTTTATCTTTGTTTGGTTTTATGTTCTTTATCTTGTTTTGTGTGTCCTTGCATATGATTGTGTGAGTTTTATGCAAAGGTAATGAGAACAACATAATCATGTTATAAAGACTCAACAAAATTTCATAGGTTCAACCCCAAGCTCTCTAAACATATGATTTCAAACACCTAGCCATTAGGCCTATTAAGAGCATCAAATTTATTTTTTGTCCAAATCCACTCAATATTGGATATGCAAGATTCTTGGGTTGCACAATGAGGCCCTTAAACCATCCCTTCCATTCCAATAGGTCAAAACATCCATTGATTCAAAATACCTTTCTCTAGATCTAGACTTGAGTTTGCCCTTATTACCCTAATGCAAGTAACATCATAAATCTTGAATAACTTCATGCAAATTAGGTTTAACACATCTTATATTATCCTCTAGAGGATTGTGATATTTATTCTACCCTTCTCCAACCTTGGCATTCAAGTTTTTATTACATATTTATGCAATCACAACCATTTTCAACTTTCCAACCAACCATTAACTACTTTGTTAATACTAATGACAACATTAGCAAGTTTTTTGAAAACATTTTGACAACATTGACAAGTGCTTGCATTTTAGACCTCCTCTTGATGAGTTTCTTCTCAACTGCAAGGCTCCAAAATCCTATTTCTCATTCGTATGCCTCATTACTATCCATTTGAGCATTCTTGTTCTGATTTACTAGATAGTTGGTTGCTGCCTGTATCTGAGTTCCTCTGATTAATTCAATACTTGTTGTGACTCTTTGTGAAACTGGAAGACATTATTAAACTTCATTCCTCTGTGCTCTATCTTTTTTCATACATGCATCCTTATTCTCCACCATCTTTATGTCTTCAAGAAGGTATGCTTCTACTGCAACATCATTCTTTATTTCTTCAATCCTATCTTTAGGATCAACAATAGGCATTTTGATAGCTTCCTTCATTGTCTCTTCATGGGTCTTTTCGTCAAGTGTTGTTTGGACTCCTTCCTCTTTCCCTTCTTTCTATTTTTTTGTCAAATGTTCTCGTAGGTGCTTCACTTCCTTTTCTTGTGGCTCATTTGGCAACTATTCATTGTTCACACCCTATGGTTTTTACCAATCTTCTTTTCTTCTTTTCCCAAGGCAATCATCCTTTGCCTTCTTCTTCCTTGGCCAATAACTCTATAGGCCACTTCACTCTTTTTTTCATGTGACAACCACTTCCTTGGCTTATTGCTTCCAGCCATTGCTTCAACAAGAACTTACATTTTTCAAAACCTGTCCATAACTCTGGGAAATCTCTAGCTAATTTTGAATCTTTCTTTGTCATATTTTCTTTCATCTTGTCTTTCTTTTTGAAACTTTCCATCTTATCTTGATGTCGCATCTTTATCTATTTTCTTTTATTCTTGATACCTCACCTAGGGCTTTCTTCCTGTTCTTCTATGCCCAGTATTTTGGTACCCAAGTTCTCCTCAACCTGTCAATCTGCAACACACATTTTGAACCAAATGTCAATCAACATAATTAATTTCTCATGCCCAAATATTTTGGGCTCTCAGACTTCTTTTCCCAGACCTTTAGGCTTTGATACCAAAAGTGACGCAGAGGTAAGGAGAACAACACAATCATGCTATAAAGACTCAAAAAGATTTCATAGGTTCAACCCCAAGCTCTCTAGATATCTAATTTCAAACACCTAGCCATTAGGCCTATTAGGAGCATTGAATTTATTTCTTGTCCAAATCCACTCAACATTGGATATACAAGCTCCTTGGACTACACAATGAGGCCCTTAAACCATCCCTTCCATTCCAATAGGTCAAACCATACATTGATTCAAAATACCTTTCTCTAGATCTAGACTTGAGTTTGCCCTTGTTGTCCTAATGCAAGTAACTTCATAAATATTAAACAACTTCATGCAAACTAGGTTTAACACATCTTATATGATCCTCTAGAGGACTGTGGTATTGATTGTGCCCTTCTCCAACCTTGACATTCGTGTTTTTATTACATATTTATGCAATTACAATCATTCTCAACTTCCCAATTGACCATTAACTACTTTGCTAACACTAATGACAATATTTGCAAGTTTTTTGACAATATTTTGACAATATTGACAACTTTTATTAATATTTGCATTTAAACACCTAAACATACTAAAATGGTCTCTCGTGACCTTATTTGCTCAAAACAAACAAAACTACTCAAAAACCTAACATCCACATGAAACATAAACCATCATGAAGTTATGCTCTTGCATCAGAGTTAAGATCCTAAGATTTGGGGCTTGGTTCCTCAAAATTAGTGACGTGTTATCTCCTTGTGATCTCACTCCGAGTTGCTCCTCTCTCTCATCTTTCTACTTTATCATGAGTATTTGCATATGCTCATACTCCCATTAAAGTGGGAGCTAAATGTAGCATTGTAAATTGTAACACCTCATGTTTATGCCCTTACCTTAGCATGTCCCATTTTCATTCCCCCTAGACCTGTTTTGGTCCCTTTTGCTCTAGCCCTGATGTCACCTTGTTGACACTGATGGGTGGGCCCCATCCTGAAGGCTATGCTCTCCTATTTCATGGCTGATTGGTCCTATTTTTGGAAGTCCATGGCATGGAGTGCCTTGGTCTTGGACTAGGGCACCCAAAAATACCCTGACCCCCCTTGAACATGCCTCAATTTGAAATGGGGTAGGCTCTTCCTCTCCTCGATGGAGTTTGGTCCCCGTGGCTACACTTCACCTTTGGAGGTTGGCCTAATTGGTAATTTACCTAGGGAACCCTATATAAAGACATCCTATCAATTCATTTTGAGATCAACTAAGACTCCATACCTAGCATTCGTGCATTCAAACAATCATCATCATCAAGCGTTTTTCAAAGATTCAAGGTAGCATTTCATCCTGCAAACATTATGGAGCAAAGTTACATCAATCTTCATGCAAGCATGTGTTTTTGATTAGGGTTTTCATGTTCATGTGTTTGCCATGCCATTACATTCAACATTTGTGATTACATTCAAAGAGAATTGCATCAACAATCATTCCATCAAAAATTGTAGATTTGAGGTATATCTCCTAACATTTACTTCAATATTTACATTATTCAATTCAAGGTTAATTCCTAATTTGGGCTTTGATCTAAGGCAAACCCCTATCTACAACACTTTCTTCTCTCTTCCTGTGAGCAAGGAATAGGCTCAAGAGCTGTACTCAAAGATTTCGATAGAGTTGACAATGACATACGGGTTTAACTTTTGACATAGTGAAATTCAGGGGACCAAGGCAAATTTGTACTACTCGGTCCTAAAAAATAAGGCCAAACTTTTAGGAACAAGTTCTAAACATCTTCTTTTGCCCAAATCTAAGTTTGTGGCTCCGTGGGATATCTGTAGCAATCTGTTTTCAATAGTTTACTTCAATTATCCATTGCTTTACCCTAATTTCACAATTACCTTCCAATGTAGTGGTCCCTAAGGTAGCAAACTAAAAACCGACGAATCTAATTAGAATTTCAACCCTTTTATTATTTGGATTGTGGCTAGATCTATTGGATTCACCCCTCTTTCAATGTAGTGGTCCCTAAGGTAAGATTAGTGGTCATACAATTGAAGGTAAGATTAGTGGTCATAAAATTGTAAGCCCATTATGATAAAGATTGATGATGCAATTTTGTTTATTTATATGTTGAACCAAATTAATTTTCATGAAGATATGTTTAAGTATAGTTATGCATATAATGTGTGCATGTTTTTGTTAAGGTTTGTATTGCTAGACAATTCTTTATGGGATCCTCAATCCATGATTGTATTATACATTATTATCTGTCAACCCCTTAAATAACTAATTTTATGACCTCGTGTTTGTAGATAATTAGCAAGCATGCAAGTGGTCTAGGATTTGAACTCTAATACAAGTGTTGTTCTTTTTAGCTATTGAATGCTTCTTAATGCTCTAAGATTTCAAATGATATTGTAATATGAATCAATGTTCAAAAGAATGTGTTTAAATATCAAGACATAATGAATCATCACATGAATGTGTATCAAGTTGGTTCCTAGTGACTATGAAGAAAGAGCAAGAGTTAGCAAAATTTGAACTTAAACTTTTAAATTTTGGGGCTCAATTCTACATGGTATATGATTTGTCTCACATGTTACAAGATTGATTGAAGATTAAAAAAGGTGTGAATATCAAGATGGAGAATGCTTGCATAAGTATAAATATAGATGTTATAAATATGCCATAATGAAAAAATATGTATAAACAAGGATACAATAAGATAAATGTTATGAATATGCATGAATGAAAAAAATGAGTAACATATCAAAAAATGAATCTATCTTACATTATTATTGTTTTTTTGGTGTCACAGACCCAATCTAACACCCATTTTTGGAGCGAGTTGATGTAAGACTAGTCCTTGGAGATGTACCAAACAACCCACCTGCTAGATGTATAGAGTGATATCCAAACCTCAAAATTACATTATTATTAGTATTCTTTTATATTTTATATAATTTTTTCTAATACTAAAAAATTACAGAATATATTTAGGCATTGGACAAAGTGAACATTGGTGGGGTATGTAAATTTCACCATGACTAGACGATTGATACTCATAAAATTGTTTTCTATTTTAAAAAAACCTTCTCAAAGCTTAGCCTTGAATTCCTTCCGTTTGATACTATACTGATAGGATAAGGTAAGAAACATATCGTTACACAAAAAAGATATATTTAGAGCAGAGGCCCTGTGTCGGGCGTTCTGTAGAGATGGGTATAGCGTGCCTAGCAACCTTCAATGGGTTACCACGCGCCTCTGTCAATGTGATTTCTAATACCAAATTTAGTATCTGTGCCACTTTTTCTCCCACAAGATGCGCTGCTGCTAGTCTGAGTTTCTCAGCATCTTCATTTGCAGGTATACCGTATCTTTTCCTAGTTTTTGCTCTTACAGTACCACTGGATTGCTTTCAAGTTATTTATGTGAATACTCAACTTGCTTTCAGCTTGCTTTTGTATTGGTAACAGTAATCTGTAGAAGAAATATACGATTTAGGCAAAACCCATTTGCAAGAACTGTTAGCTGAAAGCTTAAGGGAGCTTCTAGATTGCATTTGGGTTTGTAACCTGAAAATGTAAAAATTGTTGGAGATTATATTACATCTACACCTAGCATATATAGTCTAGTTTAGAAAAATATATGAACACATTACTAATGTAAATCGCGTGTGTGTCTGGACATTAATATTGGATTAAATATTAATTGAGTGTGTGTTTGGGAAGTTAATAGAAAAAGTCTTTATTAAAGTCAAAGCACATGAATGTAAAAAATTAATCGTGATAATACAATAAAATTGTTGATTATTTGTGCAGTGATGTAATCTGAAAGTTCCTTTTTTTTTTATGTTTGACTATTTTTAATATGGTATCAGAGCAAGTTGTAGAGAAAGAGGATCGCTGATTTACATTAATGTGAAAGTCCATAAATCTGCGAAAGTCCTTGCGCATTAAAGTTTTTTGTGTGGCTCTAAAGTTTGTAAGTTGCAACTGCAAACCTAGGTTGCCAGTTTGGGTTCGGGTTCAAGTTCAGGTTCTGTGATGTCCCCTACTAAGTTTAGGTCTGTTATAACAGTAATTAATTTATTTCAATATACTCATGCCTTAAACTAACTGATTAGGAGACAACTCTATGCTTAGCTCTTTCCCTAATATAAATCAAATCTGTGATATTCCATAGTTTAAATAATTTATCAATTATTAATGAATAAATTGTCGATCCACCATACTAGACCATTAATTCTATTATATTAGATAATTAATTTTATCATCCATAATTCTTAATGCAAAGTTCAATCCTTGTTACTACTTCAGTTTAAGGAAGAAGGAGATGACTATGTTGCCAATCGCTTAGATACCAAACTCAATAGGCTCCCTCAAAGTTTACGGGATGCTGATCCTTACTCTATCTTGGGAATCATCCTATTGGCTGGATTTAGACTGCCCCTCTTGGAAACGATTCAATCTCTTCTTCTTAGATACTGACAGAAATGACAAGAACAGACTATAAGTATACTAACTTCTGATGTATTATGAATATATATGAAATTAAGTATGACTATCATACATATTGCAATCCATATTTGATAAACCTAGAGGATCCGGTTAATACTGAGAGGGGGGTGAATCGGTATTAACAAAAACTGAAACTTTCAACACCAAAACAAACTTATCTCAAATCAAAAAAACATTCAACACTTAAACCAAATCTTCATAACAGATTTCCTTATCAGATCTAGATAATCATTTCTTCTTATGCAAACTTATTAATCAGATCAGCCATCAATTCAATATCAGATCAACAAACACAGTTACCAACTTATTAACTGATCAGAATGCTTCATCAATCATATAATCATCATTACCGGTAACCACTTTAAGATCTCTGATAAACAAACATAAACTGTCTTTACCGGTTATCAGAAATAAAACATGAACATCACAAGAAAAGCATACCACACATGAACACTATGTTTTTCACATGGAAACCCAAATAGGGAAAAACCACGATGGGAATTGGTACCCACAAATATTTTGCACTCTTTCGGAATGCGCCCTGTTAAGAGCCAAGCCCGGTTAGAAGCTTACAATGATGCCCTGTTAAGAGCAGACCCTGTTAGGAGTCACCTGATTAAGGGATTTACCTTAGCCTTGTTAGAAGCTTTGATCTATTAGGATCAACCTCGCAAGAGGATTTAGAACTCAGATATTGAATCACCCTGTTAGGGGATTTGACAATGTGAGGCCTACTCTTACTCTGGTAGACCAAATCATTTAGCCAACAAGTCAATCACCAAAAACCAACTGTAAACATCATTAAACATCAGTTGAACCTGGTTGCTATCAATGACAATATAAATAACTGATCATGTCATCTTCCTCTACTTGTACAGTCATTCACCATCATCTCATCTTCATCAGTTATGCCAAACATGCCAACAATATTAATATTACTATTAAATTCTGCATAAGAACATTATTAGGCTTCATATATTAAGCATACATTTTAAGCACATCCCCATGCATACCACCAAGAGCAATGATGTTACATGTTACTCATGTAACTTAATAACAGTTCTGATCTGATCTGATTGATGGTGATGTCACTAGTTGCTTTGATTCCTTCCCTTTATATCTCTCAATGTGAGGAAGAGGTCACAACTCTCCATCATGTATGCCTTTTGGCAAGAGACACACCCTTTCACCATTAGCACCCTTTTGAAAGAGTGCAACTCTTCATTATTTCTGCCCTTTGAAAGGGACACAACCTTTCACAATCAGATCTACACTTTTGATTCCCAACTTATCCCCCTCTCAAATGAGGTTCTCTTCTCCCTTTTATATTTCATGTGTGAGGGAGTCACAACTTTTCATTCCATGTCTCTTGACCATTCATTAACTTTAATTTTAATTATATTCTTTTATATTTTAATTTTAATTTAATTATTATTATTTACCATTAAATTCTATTTTGGAGCGGGGACATTACAGGTTCAAAAAACTGGTTCGGCGGGATGGCAAAATTTTGAAATGGGGTTTGGGTTCATATATATATATATATATATATATATGCAGCCTGTAAGCATAAATTAAGATTAGAATGCCACATAATATCATATAAATAACAAAAACACCATAAACTTGTAATTATAGCATCATGATCATACCATCATAGCATCATATCTTCAAGTTCAACATCAAAATATTAAAATGATAATATCAAGTTCAAGTATCATTGTTTCAAAATACAACTTGCAACAATTGGAACTTTATACTAAGTTTAAATCATCTAATGGATTCTTCTTCTTCTTCTTCTTGTTCAATGGCATTAGTTGATTCACAAATATGAAATATTGCCAAGGCCAATGGGATCAACTGCAACAATAACATTCTTGCTGTCCAAGTCGTCCAATGTAGCAACTGCAAGCTAAGAAGTGGAAGCATCCAAGTCCATATGCTTTGTATTCATATCCCACATCGTTGACTCCCCTTCTTTGTATTCATTTTGTTTGTGTGAAAGGAGACCCTAGTTGGAATACACTTATACTAAGTTCTCTGCTCTTTTTGATTGCAACCTATTGCATTTTATTAAGTGGATGAAAGAATATGTGCTCCAATTTCTTTCTGATGTAGATGAACTAGCAACCTATGAAGACAAGACAAAGTAAACAATTAAAACTAAATTATTAAAGTTATACAATTACTAGCAACCTATGAAGACAAAGTAAATTAAAATTATAAATAAAACTTGTGATATAATTTTGATTTCGAAGGGCTGCAGCAATTGGAATCGTTGGCCATGGAGGTACCACCAACTATGAGCATCCTTCTTAAATTGTTGACGAAAAATATTAATACTTAGACCTCTTGCATTCACAAACTTTATGAACTCATTTGAAATCAAAACTCACATATCATCATCAAGAAAGAGTCTAAGGAATGCTGCCTTGTACTCATCAGATGCTTCTTAATCTCTTTATGGTGGAAGCCTTCCCGGCATATCAAGATATTGTTTGGTATAATATTTTGGTGTCAATGCATAGGCAAGAAGATGTAGAGGAGTGGTCATCTTGTTCCATCGTTCTACAACAATTGCTTGCAATTGTTTGAAGGACTCCTCGGGGTCTTGCTCTTTGTCATTTATGATTTTCTTCATCTTCTCAAACATTGAGTTGATGCCATCATGCACCTCTCCAATGCAAGGCCTATCCATGTTAGTGTAGCGAAGCAAACCCATAATGGGCTCGGTGAAGTGAAGGAGATACTCCACATTTACCTACCATGAGTCATCCAATATCTTTAGCCTAATTTTTCCTGCCCTCTCAATGCTGCTTTGCTTCCATATAGACCAATTATTGCTGATCATCATATTGCAAAGTGTCGCTTTCACTTTTACAAGTCATCTCAAGACGATCAAATTAGATGCAAAACAGGTCTCAGCAACTTGTAATAGAAATTAAAGCAAAAAAATACAATTAAATAGAGACAAACATGTAAAAAGAATACACATTACACAATCAAAAAATGAAAATCAGAAAATGTAAAATACTAATTTTAATTTTTTTTAATTAAATTACTACTTCAAGTTCATTTACCTTCAATAGCTCCAAATTTGAGAATAATTTGAAAATTCCTTGAGACATGTGGTGGTTTGTGATGAACATCTGGATGTCCTTAGCCTTTGCATACACCTATTTGATCCACCCAATTTTATTCCCAATCTTTTGTAGCATAAGATTGAGTGAGTGGACTGCACAAGGTGTCCAAAAGGTATGCCGATATTGCTCTTCAACCAACAAACCAACAACTCTACAATTCTTTGTGTTGTCTATTATGACTTGGACAACATTTCTAGGTTCCACTATCTCAATGGCACAGATGAGAATACCAGCAATAAATTGCCCATCTTGTGTTGCCCCTCACAATCCATGGATTTAAAAAACATTGCCCCTTTAGGGTACACCACTATGACATTGATTAAGGGACGGTTTCTTGAATCTTTTCACCCATTTGAAACAATGGATACCCTTATTTGAATCCATGAATTCCTATGGGCTTCAATGCATCCTCAACCCCCTTGACCTCTCTTTCCAACAAGGTGTTTTGTATCTTCTCATTACCGGGTCCCTTGTACCCTTTTGGAGCTTCATTTACACTTTTCTTCATCTTCTTCCAATATGGGGAGCAAACAACACTGAAAGGCAACCCATTTGCAGATATGCATCTTGCTATATCTTGGTTGGCAATGTCTCGACTCTCACTTTGAAATGAAGTTTCCAAAGGTCCCTTTCTTTTGTGTGGAATGGGTGCTTGAGTTTCAGCGTTAGGCTCAACTGCTGTAGTATAAAAGGGGTGGTCTTCTATCACTATATTTGAAGATGGGGGCTGCATTTCGTTTTATTTTTTTTAATGGGCATATTTTGTCTACGTGCTTCTCTCTCTTCTGCTTCTTCATGCTCCATGATATATTTTAATATCGTGTCATTTGGTATAAGAGCATTTTTTTTTCCAGGGCATTTCTTGACTCCTCTTCCAGGTATTCCATACAAATGGCCTACCACCTGAAAATATGAACTATTCCTTTCTTTATCACAACCTTGACATTTCCAATGGAATCCCCCACCTTCTAGAAGGGATCTTATAATATCAACATACTTCCACAAAGGAGAATCAGAATTTGGTTGTTGTTCATTATTGCCTATGGAGGAAGAGGTAGATGCCATTGTAGTTCCTATGGCAAGAAATTTTATACACATTCAAAATAAAAACAAGAGAATGGAAAAAAAATAGGTAGATCTTTTGGACAATTATGAATTAAAGAGAAATGAAAAAATTTGAAAAACTTAAACAAAAACAAAATAAAATGAAAAAAAACTTACCTCTTTCACCCAATAGAAGCTTGCAAAGGAGTAGGAATGAAACACAAACACTTGATCAAGCTTCACAAATCAATCATCTAACTCCCTCTTGCTCAATCAAACTTTTGCTCAACTACCTATTTGCTCCAATTCAAGAGAAAATAATCTATTTGCACACCAAATGAGATATAAAGCCCAACACAAGTCATTTTAAAACCACTTTTTAGGGTTGTGGAAGTCAAATTTTTATTAAATTTGCAAAAAAAAATTGTGTTTGCCGACACTTTTCTAGCTGGGTTCGCGCATGGTCCGTTGGAATATGCCCGGGTCCATCTCGGGTTCGAACCTGGTCCGTCTGGTTCGAACTAGATGCCGTGGTCACAGGCCCACAGGCAGACCGACCTTGGACCTGGACCTAGTTTGGACCGTGTTGGTGTGCGTTTTATTACCCACCAAACACATAATAAAATGTCCAAAGACACTCTATCCTCTCTTGAACAAAATCATCGCATATGCTAAGATTATGAGAAGATCATATGGTGATTCCAAGGTTTCTTTTGTCAGGTCTTTATGTGTGGATAAGCTCAATGAGCATTGTGATATGCTGTTAGTACACAAAGGGACTTACGCTTGGCTTGTTCAATTCACAATGAAGCTCTACCGATTAGGTCTTGGATCATGGACTTAAAAGAAAACTGAAAAGGAGATAAGGGTTTAGAAGTTCTAATCCATTCCTAAGAATTCAAGAGACAGTATTGACTCGGTGAAACCAATAACCACACTTTGCTTCATCACGTTGGGGTCAACTACTCAAAGTGGGTGCAATCTTCAAGGGGCGTGCTTATGATTTTCATGTCATGAATAACTACCATCAAATCGAACAATATTCATCCAGACAGAAGTTAAGCATCCACAAGGTAAGCTCAGACTAACTTTACACAATGAACAAAAAACATCTGTTCATCAAAAGTATGAGCGGAAGATTCACCATAAATCGATACTTATCAGATCTTGCATTCGTCCAACATACATGAAATAAAATCTTAACTATGATGAGGGATAAGAACCATGCAAACTCCAAAATAAGAGAAGTAATCACCATCAATTCGGGCAATATTACTTCTACTTTGGTAGTTGTAAACAACAATTTGCTTATCTAAACATGCTTTGCAACATGCTCCCATGTTTTACAAATGAGGGGCGAGCTCAATTTATAGGCTCTTCAATTACAATTCAATGGCCAAGATTGATTTCAAATCAATGGCCGAGATTAAAAAATAAAACCCTAATTAGGGTTTGTTACAACTAACTACCTCTCGACCAATGAGAAAATTACATTTGGGTACACTTATCCTTCCTGCTAAATATAAACCAATAATAAAATAGAAAGTTGTTGCATTGTGGAGTGTGCCTTCTAGAAGCTTCCGTGAATAAGTCGGGTTCATTGAACTTGGACATGTTGACTTGGAACAATTTGATTGGTTGGAAGATGACGAAGCGCCACCTCAGCGTGTTGGATGTCTTCCCTGGTCACTTTGTTCCTCTTCCACGTACTTGCCTTAGAATATCTTTCCTTTTCGACGACTCTGTACTTTGAGCTTGTTTCTTCCTAGCTTTGATCTTAGATTCCTTTCAAGATTTGAATCTTTGAGGTCTGGAAGTCTCCCCTTGGACCAAATGTCTGGACTCAAAGTTATTAAAATTTTCCTTCCTGATTGCTTTGAAATTCCTCCTGTTTGAATTGGACTAATGTTATTCCTCTGAATTCTTCAATTTGTGTCAAAAAATTGTCTAGGTATGGAAATTTGTTTGGAATACTCTTCTTGTGTCTTTAATTCTTCAGGAGATGAAATCCTTCAAGAAGTTGCCCTGATTGCTTCAATAGGTTTGGGATTGTAGATGAAATCCCCCAAGAAGTCCGATTTTTTTTTTCTATATGTTCACCAAATCTGAGGACTTTTCTTTCTTGATGCCTTGAAATTCTTTCAAGTGCCTTGAATTTAGAGAAGAATTCCTTCGTGCTTTCACCACAATGGAGGAAATTGGAAATTTCTCTGTGAACTACTTCCCATACTTCCAAATTTTGGCTATTCAATTTCATTTTGTAACACCTTCATGTGGACCTTTCAACACTTAGCCAAGAGTTGACTCTTTTGTTGTGGAAAACTCCACACTTAGCCATTTTTTATTCCTTTTTTTTTCTTTCCTCTTGGCAAATTTCAACACTTGGGTCGGACTTTGGAAATTCCTTTCCTTCCTTGCTTCAAAAATCCACTTGTCGTCTTCGAAAATCTTCCTTAATTGAACTTGGGAGAGTGAGCTCTTTCAACTTTCAAATTCGAGAAAGAATGAGATTGAAAATGGCAAGTTGAAATTGATATAAGTTTGAGAAGTTTGATCCTTCTTAGCATCTTTACATTTTTGGTAGATTCATCGAACCTAGTCCTCTTCTCATCTTCCTTGAAATGGCAACTTAATCCCTTCAAAAGACTTCAAAAGAAAGTTTCTATTTTGCATCTTGTTGCCACTTCACACTTAGCCAACTTGTCTTCATTTTGGCCATGTAGGTGAATGTGTTGGCAAGGAATCTTTTAGATTTGTCATGTATTTCAAGAAATTTCTCTAAGTGTTGGGCGAATTTTTGAGAAATAATTCTAAGTGTTGGGCAAATTTCTTGACTTTCCATACTTGGTCAACTCTATTCATGGCGGAGTTTGCCATGTGTTAGGACATTCTTTTCATGACCTTGGCGGAGCTCATGTGGTGTCATGCTATTTCCAACTTCAAGATGACGGACTTCATGTGGCCTTAGGCCATTCTTTCTCCTTCATGAGCTGAGTTTAAGTGTTTCCATGCCATTTCTAACCCTTCGGCGGACTTCATGTGTTTGTATGCAGGGTGGACTTGACACTTGGTCAAGACAATTCACTCTTGGGGGGGGGCAGACTTTGCTGATTGCTATGCCATCTTTGTGCTTGGCGGAGTTTAGCCATTCCTTGGGACATTTTCATTATGACTTGGGCAGACTTTACCCTTTGCCATGCCATTTTTGTGCTAGGTGCTGGGCAGACTTGCTATCTTGTCATGACAATGTTTTCTTTTCCTTGCAGAGTTGGCTAGGTGTTATGCCACTTGCATGTTTTTCTTGGGCGGAATTCCTCATGGCACAAGACATTCCCATCTCCCTCCTTGGTGGACTTTGCTATGGCACAAGACGTCGCCATTTCCATCATGGCGGAGTTGGTACTGGCTTGAGACATTGCTATAGCAACTTTCCCTTTGCCATTTACACTTGATGGATTTCTTGATGATTTTTCATGATTTCTTCACGTTGGAGGTACAAATTTTCGCTCTAAAGACAGGAACTGACCAAACCCTAGATCCCCTTTCCAAAAATAGAAAAAAGCAAGGATCCCTAAAAAAAAGGGAAAACTTTCTAAAAATAGCCATTTTGGGAATTGTGCCCAAAGTGCCAAAAACAAAACTTCCTAAAAAATAGGAAAAAGCTGAAAAATCAAACTTTCTAAAAATAGAAAGTTGTCCAATTTGACTCAAATCGATTGCACTTTTCTTCCTTTGGGCATTCTAAGCACTTTGACTCTAAACACTATTCTGATCATGATTTCCCTAATTGACTTTGATGGCCACCTAAAAACTCTTAACTCATTGTAAAAAAAAACTTGGTGATTAGCAGTTGCAATGCCAAGGCAAAACCCTAAAAAGCAAAAACAGGGGGGTCCCTATTTGCAATGGGGCGATGTGTGAAAAGGTCACAACAGACTGGACTGGTACCAGGGGCCCAGAGGGCCGAACCAGACATCCTACCTACAAATAGTTTTGTTGATGGAAATAGTGCCTTGATGTATATTCTTTTGCATGTAAATCTCTTCCAACCATTAATTGGTAATTGTACTATCTCTGTTCATAGATTTCTCTAGAGCTCTATCGTCGTGTGACTTTCCTTCATATCCATAGAGTACTTGTCTTTAACAATAATTTAGGCACTGGGTTTATCATTTAAAGTGAGAAGCCAGTTTAATCGGTGTTATTAGTTGTTATGTCTTATTGTTTGGCATGAGTTGTTGTTGTGGAGGAAACTGCCCTCGGGAAAAGAAGATGTGTAGTGTAGAGCCAATTTGAATGTTAATGCTGTGAAAAGGGTGTTTTTGGCATTTTGCAGTATTCGTTTTAACATTCTTGCCTTTTATGGCATAAGCAAAGCATCCAAAAGCTTTTTTGTAGAACACTGTCCCTAAGATCAATAAGTAAGTTGTGGATCTATAGAGCAGCATATTAGTTTACCAATGCCATTCATCATATACAAGCTGTTTGAACACTCAGGGAATATAACATATCTGTCTTGCTATGCCTAGTATCAGAACATGGAATTGAAGTTGTTCAATTTGCTCAAGCTGTTCATACATGTTGCTGCATACAAAACAATTCCTGTTTTTGCAATACAAGGCTGCCATCCAAACCTCTGAACTTGTAATAGCACCTGAAGCAATATCAAAATTTGGAAAGTGAAAAGGAAAGGAAAGGAAAGGATCTTTTATAGTCCACGATGCCAGCAATTTGTATATGGGTCTACAGATTGGTTAGAGCAATATGGGACTACCTCGTACTCCTTGTGGGAGGCACCTAATTGCGCTACAAACGAGGCGTACATACCCTACCCCCTTGTGCGATTTGAACTTGTGAAAAGGAAAGGATCTTTTATAGTCCACAATGCCAACAATTTGTATATGGGTCTACAGATTGGTTAGAGCAATATGGAACTACCTCGTACTCCTTGCGGGAGGCACCTAACTGCGCTACAAACAAGGCGTACATACCCTACCCCCTTGAGGGATTTGAACCATGTGTTGGAAATAGACATGACAGTTTTTGCTGGTGGGTTTGTTATTGTAAATTTCTTGCAGTATTATATTTTGAATTGATTCTTCTTTTCTGTTTGAGTGAAGTTTAGGGCTTGTGTTTTGCAATTTTTATGAAGAGAATTAAAACAAGTAATTGGTAGGCTATTCGAATTCAATGCTAAGTGAAATTGGCTTGGTGTAAAAGTGTAAAACCGTGTCACACTTTTGGCCAACTAAGTGGTTTCAGGCAAAACAATTTCACTTGAAAGTTGAAACTACTTAGCACCTAATTGGCATAAAGAGTTTTAGGTGAAACTTTTTCACTTGAAACTATTAAAGAGCTATAATTTAATTTTAAAACTCAAACAAGGTTGAATTTACATGCAATGTTTCGACAAAAACTTTTTTAAGCGAAAGTGTTACGATCAAAACGTTTTCAATCAAAATTGTCTATGTGGTAGACATATATGGCAGTGTAACCCATCTTTTGGGGCAAATTCAACAAAAAATCAACTTTAACATTAAATTTCTCCAAGTAGTGGTACTTTCATGAAAATTTGAAAATATCTTTCTGTAGAGCTTGGAGTCTAGAATTCAATTTTTTTTTTTTTTTTTTGATATTTTGATTAGTTTTATTCTCGATTTTTAAAAATTTATTGTAAGCATGTTTTTATAATCAAACATAAGGTTGATTAGAAAAAAATTATATGTTTTTAAAAAATATACAATGCACTAAAGGAGAGAAGCTTCTTCAAGAGGGTGATTTAAAAGAAGCGATTAAAAATTTAGACAAAAGTTAATGTCCTATGAAAACTAAGACGTTTTTATTAAGTTTGGCTTTAAAAATTAACAAATAAATATTTGTCAAAAATTATTTTTTTCCATGTATTAGAAAAAAATCAGAGCATTTTGGGTTTGCTCCTTTTTTGGGACATCCAATCAACCTCACTTTTTTCAATATTTTTTAGCAATTAAAATTCTTTTCTTAAATTGGTTTTGTATTCATTCAAGCGCGCAATGTCTTTGCCGGAAGTTGCAAATCCTTTGGCAATTAGGGTTGTGGATGCAAACCCTTCCCAGTGCATTGGAAAGGTTTCAAGTGTGATCTCCTCTTCGGACTTAGACGAGAAGAATGCTTAGGTTGTCACCAATTCACAACTTTGCAACCGGTCTCTAGCTGTGATTGCGTTGACTTTGGATTGCCAGGGTCTGCCAGGGTCTTTGCCTTTTGGTGCACACAAATCTGCTTGTGGTAGGGGCTCCTTAGGAGATGATTACAGGTAGTTGGGAAATGGATGTGGCACTTGGCCTTCAAAGGCGTATTCCTCACCTAGGGTTCCAGTTTCTTCTCTTTCCCCCTCTCTTGCGGTGAAGATTGGGTGTGTGGCTAGGATGCCCTCATCTGATGGCAGGGGGGTTCGCCTATGTGCACTCACAAATCAGTGCGGGCTGGATCTTCTCCTTGTTCAGTGGGGTCAACTCTCAATTCACATCCAAAGGTTGAGTCCGCCCCTGCCAAGGCTTCCTTGTTGGCGACTACCTGCTTTGGATTGAATTTAGACTCAATGTCTTCTTTGTCTTAGAGCCACTCTAGTTCCATCACCAGGAGGGTAGCCCAAAGCTTAGACAAGCTCCTGCAATTGAACTTTGATGCCATTGTAGTGAAGGAGTGGTGAGAGAATTAGGAATTTTATTCAGAGAATGGGCTCATTGGATGGTTTAGCCACTTTTGGCCCAGTTTTCTTGAGTTATATGATTGGATCTCGAAATCATGGCTTCCTCTCATGGAAGAAAATTTGGAAATTTATCCTGGTGCAAGAGGCTTCTTCATAGTGGTCTTTGACAGTAAGAAAGACAAAAATGTCATTCTCAACTATGTTTCCGAATTTTAATCCATCTTTTGGGACATTTTCAATTATGCCAATCTAGGTTCGTCTTCCAAATCTCCTCGTTCAATATTGGTTTGAATCATGTTTTGCAGCAATAGGAAAATCTATTGGCAGCTTTGTGTCCTCAGATGATAATTCAAGAGATTTCATTCATGGAACTTATGCTAGTATTCTGGTGGAATTGGACACCACCAAAAATCTTCCAGCATAAATCATCCTGAATGATAATGGTCATAGTTGGACTTAACCCTTGGATTAGGAAGGTTTAATTTTCAGATGCAGGAGATGTTACAAGATTGAGCACGTGCTGTTCAATGGTTAAATCGCAACCTAAAAGGGAGGCATCTTGGTGGAAGGGTGCTACCCCCAAACATTATGCGGTGGCAAATTCTCCCAAAAGGGAGGCTTCTACTTCTTCTCCAAAGATGGATTCTAGGTTGATGGATGTGGAGAAAGTTGGTCGTGTGCATTCTCCAAAATCAAAGGAAAATCATAATTTGGCTTTGATAAATGAATCTAGTCGCATGGTATAGGCCAAGGGCTATGGTGATACTACTTAGGGGCTCTCTCCCTTTGTCTCTTTGGAACTTGCAACAAAATCTTCAGATTCTCATGCTCTGATGGAAGACTCTTGTGGCAAGGAGGCTATGGGCTCTCTTTCACTTGATGCTTCAAAGGTGAAGGATAGTGTGGAAAGTCTAGATGGTGAGAAATGCCTCCCAGAAGACAAAGGCTGGATAGAAGTCAAGAGGAGGAAACATACTCCACAACTTCATATGACTTTGAGATCCTCCAAGAAGGGGAAAAAAGTGGAAACCTAGTCTCTTCATTTCAGCCATATGGGTTGGAAGGAAGGGTGTGGCTTCTTGCCTAGGTGTAGGAGTTTTTGAGTTCAATACTACATAGGTTTTGCTACTGTCAGTAGCAACAGTAACCTTTTTAGTTTTGGCCCTGATTGGCCCTTTTTTGTGGTTCCCCCTGTTGGGGCTGTTGGATGTGTTAGTAAACGGATTTGTCACCATGAATGCTTCTTCGAAATGACCCTGTTTGCCCTGTGAGCACAATGAATGTTTACAACAGTTGGAAATATCGTTGTAGAATAATGATCTTCCTTTGTGTCTGAGAGGGGCAGCTCCCTTGTAAGATGAGAATAATTTGTATTTTTGGGGTTTAGAAACAAAAATGTGTAAGAAAATTGGAATAAAAGAAAAGGGAAATAAACTAGCTTTTGAAGTCCCACATGCTCAAGTTAAGATACCAAAACCTGACATGATAATCTTGTTCACATACAAAATTAAAGGAAGTAAAAGTTATTATTGATGAAATGTACGAAGCATTAACAATAACGTATGAGAACAAATTGAACACACATCCAAAATTTTGTTCTCTATTTGCCTTTTTGCTTGAATAATACTATCCATGTCCTTTATACAATGCTTTTGTGAAAAAGTGAAACCCCAATTACATAGGTGTAGGTGAGTTAACCACTTAGGTTAACTACCCAACTACTTTTCATAACAACTAAGAATAACCAACTCCGGTAACCACTTAGTGTAACCACCCAGGTTGGTCACTTAAGATAACTACTTAGTATAACTTCCTAAATTAGTTACTTAGAATAACCATCTAAGTTTAGATTTAGAATAAGTACCAACATGGAGATAAGTTAGGATAAATGTAACTTTTACAATAAACCAACCAAAAAGTCAACATGGTAATGAAAAAGCACAAGTCACATTACATTAATTACAACAATCAAAATTATGACTTGTGACGAGCCCAAAAACTATACAATAATAGTGCAAACATTCCATTATTATTCTTCATTGATTGATGATATCCCTAATGCAGTGGCTGATGTTGAAGTTTGACCTTGTTGAGGAAGATACTTCTCCTTGAAGATCTTGATAAAGCCTGATAGCAGGAGCAACTAGTTTGTTCTTTGGGATGATAACACTGGTCATTCTCATCCTCCAAATCTTTAGACTCTTGTGAATTCCTCCCAACTCAAGTTGTAAATCCCGTGTGCGGGTGACAAAAACTTTCAAAGCTGTAGAGATATCACTAAGCTTTTCCATTGTGTCTTTGTTAAGAGCTTTTCTAGCAAAGAGTTCCTTATCTATCATCTCCTCAAAGCTTCTTTGTATAATTTGAATCTCTTCCATCAATGACACATAGGGGTAGATAGATAGGAGCTCATTCTGAATTTTAGCTTGTATTTGATTGCGTTACTATGAGCTTCTCCTGTTCTGTTGATACTTGGCTGATAACTATCAACTTCCACTCGATGTGTTCAAGCCAAGTTTCTAAGTAATTCTCTCCCACACTTGGGAATATCTTTTCTGCCACTAAGATATTAGCATCTAAATCTGTCATCTCTTTGAGTTCCCTTAGGATCCCTTCCCAAATTGCTTCTTCTTTCTTGTCATTCTTCAACTCCTCCTCAACAGTTTCTTTCCTAATTCTTGCTTCATCATGGATTGCCTTCACCCTTATGAAAAAGTCAGATGCATTCTCTTTCACCTTCTCAACTCATTTTTCAGCTATTCTCCCATAAGATTGATATTTCTGAAGGCTTTCTATAGCCCCTCTTTCGATCTCTCCTTCCAGACCAGTGATAATTGGTGGATGATCAATATTTAGTGGCAATGTAGTAGTATCCTGTATCTACAATAGACTTCAATTAAGAAGCAAGGTTCTGTACTTGTTGCTTTAATTGATCTTTAGAATGTCAAAGATGGGGGTGGCATATCCATACTGTATCCTAAATTCCACGTGGAGGGGAGTCAATAAAGTTAGAAGGGGGCATGGTGGGTATTACTTCATTGACTCCAAGATCATCCCGAACTTCTATTGGGTTTTTTGTCCCATCTTCTTCATGTGCAGATCCCATCATCTTTCCTTTAGACTTAGATTTCTTCTTTGGTTGCAAGTAGGAAGTATTAGCCCAAAGGTCCTTCTTCTAAAGTGTAATCACAGGCTTTGAAAACCTTACCTAATTTCCCTTGATGATTACCTATTTTCTTTTTTGTCTGGAAGAGGACTTTTCTTGGGGGGAATGATGTAGTCAACATAGATTGCCTTTATTATGTTTTGTTAATATGGTCATTTCCAACAATGTATTAAATGTTTGTCAACTTTCAGATAGTTATACGGTTGATGTGTTTTTTATGCACATGTGAACACAGAATAAAATACTAAGGTATCTTATCCTCTCTTGAACAAAGTTATTCGAATGCTGAAGATTTGCCTAAGGATCAATCGAAATAACTCCAAGGTTCTTATATGTAGGGTCTCTACGTGTGGATAAGCTCAATTTGGTTTGATGTGATTATGCTGGAATCACAAGGGGACTTACGTTTGTTTGCTTGAACGTTTAATCTGCTGGAACTTGAGTCCTATCTACTCACTGGGAGAATAAAGAAATAGCAAAAGGTTGAGGGCTCAGAAAGTCTACTCTAAGACCTAGAATGCGAGAAGATAGATGAACAACTAGGTGGAGTCCTACTGGGTTGGGTCTCACCATCAGGTTGAACAATCTGACACCAACTCAGTGCGATCTTCTAAGGGATGCTTTGAATATATTCAAATCGTTACAGCATCAGACACTAATCACCATTCAAGTTAATGCATGAACAATAGACGTGTAACGACTTGAGATTAAGCTCATTCTATGCTAGTTGACCACGCAGGGCGCACTTATAGTCAGTAAGAGGCTAGTGGTTTGGACTAGGCGGATTCCACGTGAGTGCATTCAGTAACTTCTTTCATTCAATCTAATCATTTACCATCTAAAATGAAGATTCAATAAGAAACCATGCATATTGCAAAGAAACAACACACTTCACCATAACTTCAATGAAAATGGAGTTCATTTACAATCTAGGCAGCAATTTCTTGCCTTCTCTTCCTAATCTACTCTAAATGCTACTATTTGCTATTCCATTTTACTGACTATTAGCTATTCTAACCTCTATTAACCAACTATTAACCTTTACAAATGAAGAGCTAGAGCTTTATATAGAGAGCTCTTTACAATTCAATGGCTTTGATTGATTTACAATCAATGGCTAGGATTACAAGATGGAAACCCTAATTAGGGTTTGTTACAACAAACTCCCTTAGCCAATGAGAAAATTACATTCAATACTTGTGAACCAATAGGAAATCAGGGCAGGTGCCTTGAAGTTTGTGCCTTTGTGCATAAGCGTGATTCAACGAATCTGGACACGCTGATGTGGACCTATCTGATTGGAGGAACAGTGACTGGGATGCCACCTTGTTCTACACTTGCCTCGTCAAGGAACGTCGTATCTCTTTTGATACTCAATGTGGTGATGATGAGAAGCTAACTTTGATTAACTCTTTTGAAACTATTTGCTTCTTTCAACGTACCCTTGCATTGGCCTTGGTTGATCGTCCTCTGTCCTTGATGTACTCGATGAATGATGTACTTCTCCTTGGCTCACCTGTGTTTGATGAGGCCCCTTCATGGTCAAGTCACTCCTCTGGTAGCTCACCTCGCCTTGAAGTGTTTATAAGATCTTTCCTCTGACATTTTGTGATCTCTTAATGTGGTAAAATGAGGTCCTTGAGAATATTTTGCTCTATTGCTTGCAACTGTTTGAACACTTGAAGTCCTTCAACTTGGGAGCACTTTGAGTCATCTGTCATGCATTTGAAGTGTCCTTGATTATGATGAAACTTGAAGAGGTCGCCCTTGTCCTGGCCTGATCTCTCTCCAACTTGATTTTACCGATCTGCAAAACAGACAAAGATGGTGTCAAGCACTTATGATATATTCATCCTAAGATGGTATTTCTCACTTCAAACCATCAACAAGAAGGCATTAAGATCAATTTCTCTTTAGACCCTCTCCAAGGATAGGACCTATAATGAAATTCGCTTTGGACCCTTTGAGAGGGTCAGGGGCGAAATTGGCAAAGTTGCTCAATTTACCTTTACATAGACTTCATTTTCAACCTTATCTTACCAAGATCAAATCATTCGCCTCCAAAAATACTTAAGAATAGGTTTCGCTCAAAGGCCTAGGCAAAACAAAAGACCTAGGAATTTCGCTCTAGACCCTCTGGAAGGGTCAGGAGCGAAATTGACTTTTTGCTTGATTTTCCTTCATAAAACTTCATTTCTCATCCTTTTCTCATCAAAAACAGGTCTTTTGCCTTCAAAAATGCTTAGGAATAGGTTAGTTCAAAGGCTTAGGCAAGGTACAAGACTTCCTAAAGAAATTCGCTTTGGACCCTTTGGAAGGGTCAGGAGCTTAGGTGAATTTCGCTCTAGACCCTTTGGAAGGGTCAGGAGCGAAATTTGTCTTTTAGCCTCAAATTCATCATCTCTTTGCCTCAAATCACTTCTCAAGGCAAGTATACATCAATCTTTTCTCAACCATGCCTTAGGAACCAAGATTTCGACCCCCCAAACAAGGAGCAAATAGAGGTTTTAGGAAATTTCGCTCTGGACCCTTTGGAAGGGTCAGGAGCGAAATTTGTCTTTTGACACCATTCATCTTCCATTCATCATCACTTTGCCTTGAACTTAACTTATCAAACCTCCTATCATGATCAAGTCAATTCGCCACCAATTTAGCTTAAAACAAGGTTCTTTTAGTGCACTAGGCAAAATAGAGAGTCTTTCTAGGAATTTCGCTCTGGACCCTTTGGAAGGGTCAAGAGTGAAATTTGCTTTTGTAGACTCTATTCACACTCAACTTGCCTAGGACTTGTCTTTTCCACCCTTACCTTATCATACTCAAGCCAATTTACTCTCAAAGTGATGTCCACTCAATGCTTTGGTGACAATTTAGGTCATTTTAAGGATTTCGCTTTGGACCCTTTGAGAGGGTCAGGAGTGAATTTTGCATTTTAGGCTTAATTCACATTCCTTTTCACTTGGCTTTATCTTAAACTTGACTTTTGAATCCTTTCTTTTCCATTCATGACCACCATTCAATGCTTCTAGTGAGGAACTAGGTCATTTGGGGAATTTCGCTCTGGACCCTTTGAGAGGCTTAGGAGCTTAGATAAATTTTGCTCTGGACCCTTTGGAAAGGTCAGGAGCAAAATTTGACAATTATGCTCAAATCCCTCACTTTTAGTGATCATGACCTACTCAAATGCATGCTTAGGGGTGCCTCTAAGTTCAATCAACCTCAATTAAAGCTTTGGACCCTAAGCTTGATGCAAAAAAGGTAGATCTAAGAAAATTCGCTCTAGACCCTTTGGAAGGGTCAGGAGCAAATTTGAGGAATTAGCCTTAGATATCATTCAAACATTCAATATTTCACCCTCATTCACATTGCTCTCACCTTAGGACATGCTAACAAATCACCTTAAGGAGGCGCCTAGTTCAAAATCTTGGATCACAAGTACATCTTAACAATTTCGCCCAGGTATCCTTAGAAGGACAGGACCTAAAGAGGAATTTCGCTCTGGACCCTTTGGAAGGGTCAGGAGCGAAATTCACATTTTCACTCAATTTATCCTTCATTTTACTTATGTTTTAACCTTGGTCCATGCTAAGAAGACATCCTAAGGGTTTTCTTTGCTCAAATTTGGGATCAAAAAGCAATTATTGACAAGTTCGCTTGTGTACCCCTGGAAGGTACATACCTCTCTAGGAATTTCGCTCTGGACCCTTTGGAAGGGTCAAGAGAGAAATTCATATTTTTGGCTCAAATTCCTCATAGAACTTCATCTCACTTGGTTGCAACTCACTTCAAAGGTATGCATGAATCAACCTTGCCTCAATCACGCCAAAGATTTTGACCTAAACAAGGAGATCAAAGGAAATTCGCTCTAAACCCTTTGGAAGGGTCAGGAGTGAAATTGGCCATCTTGGTCAAATTCCTAACATTTTCATCATCCAATCTTGTTTGAATACGTTCACAAGGCATAAATAGGTCATTTCTCATTCAGTCAAGGCATGGAATCAAGGATTTTAACCCATGTTAGAAGCAGGAGAGGTTTTTTAGAGAAATTCGCTCTGGACCCTTCGAATTTTGCAAAAATGCTCAAATTCATGACCTTTCCTCCAAATTTCTAAGTCTAAGTTTGTTCAAAGGCATCCAAAGGGTGCTTTCAAGCTAATTTCCTCCCAACATATACCTTAAAGTGAAGATTTTGTCCAGAACAAGAGTCAAAAGGGAGCTAAGGAGGTTTTCGCTCCTGTCCCTTTGGAAGGGTCAAGAGCGAATTTTAACATTCTAGCTCAAATTCTTCACCTTTTGCTCAAACTTTTAAGTCTAGACTTGATCATTAGGCGTTTTCTAAGGGCAAAATAGGTCAATTTTATACCAATCAATGCCTAGAGGTAAAAGAACTTCATCATTCATTAACTGGACCAATCTCAAACCTTCAAAGGGAAGAATCCTTGAGAACACCTATTCACATACCTCCATTCACTTCCTTAACTCAATGACATAGGCCTCAAAAGGCAAGATTCCTATCATGATACAAAGACTCCCTCAAACTCAGTCAAGACTCAACCCTAGAAGCAAGACCCAGGACCAACTAAGAGGAAACTTTCAACAGAGACCCTAACCTGGACCACCTACTGACCCATTTGAGCCTAAGCAGACCATCCTATCCTAACGAGCTCACTGGCAACTTTTCAAAGCAAAGATTAATAGCCAAGAACCAAAAAGACTAAGCCAGGAAGACTAACCGTAAAAAGCAAAAAGCAGGGGTCCCCATTTGCAATGGGGTGATGTGTGAATACGTCACAACAGGTTGCAAGTAGGAAGTATTAGCACAAAGGTCCTTCTTCTAAAGCATAATCACAAGCTTTGAAAACCTTACCTAATTTCCCTTGATGATTACCTATTTTCTTTGTTGTCTGGAAGAGGACTTTTCTTGGGGGGGATGATGTAGTCAGCATAGAATGCCTTTATTTTGTTTTGTTAATATGGTCATTTCCAACAATGTATTAAATGTTTGTCAACTTTCGGATAGTTATAGGAGTTAGATTGTAGATTGTTATGCTATGTTTGGCAATTGTTAGGTTCTTTAAATAAACTTTGTATAGTCAGGGAAAGGAGTTTGATCCTTGGCTGAACATCATGTGTGAATAAAGATATATTTTACTACTCCATCTGTTCATCATTTCAAGTATTGGTTTTATTAGAAAGAAGAGTAAACAATGATAAGAGTACTTGTGATGCATCCATTCACAAATTGGAGTCTTCCCTGGTCCATGATCTCTTGTCTGGTATCAAAGCTAAGCTAGGTGAAGACTTAAAGCTGGTGTGTGGCGTGAGGGGGTGTTGGATCTTGTCAATCCACACTTGTACTTGAATTGGGATGTTAGATTAGTGGTAGAGCTCTTGTGATGCATCCACACTCATACTTCTCTCTAGCTTGCGTCTTTCCTCAAGGACCACTCAATTCACTCCTCTTGGCGTGGTGTTCTTCTAAAATTGACTTGAATGCTTTTGAAGGCCTTAATCTTGCTTGATTCTTTCCCCACTTTAACTTTCTAAAAATGTGTGGGATGAACTTCCTTGGCACTCTTTCAATCTCTCTTAGGGCTGATTTTGTGATGCTATGCATGCCTTGACAGCTAATGCGATTTTGATATGTTGAACCTTTACCAAAATTTTCCTCCAAGTCATTTTGTACATAGTTTTTGTCTTCTTTTGTCCCCTTGTGTTTGTCAAACATTCTGCAATTTCACATGTTTCTGCCTTTGTTGTCACGTGCTTGGCGAAGTGTAGCTATGCAAATGTACAAAAAAATTGTTTGGAATTTGCTGCAGTCAAGCAAAATTATATGTTTGTGCTTTGATGTTGATCTTGTTCCAAATAAGTCTTTTCTGGATCAAACAAGGTGATTTTCTTTGAAGAATCGCTCTTTTTTAGTCAAATGTCATTTTTACCAAAAAATTCCATAAAGTGCAAAAACGACATGGTGATGGGAAAAAGGTGATTTTAAAGAGTCAAGTTGCCCATGTGTGACTTTGGCATCATTTTCACTAAAAAGTGCAGAAATGCAAAAATGACACTGGGATGGAAAGAGAGTGATTTTGCTCTTCAGGTTGCCCTTTTTGGAATATTAATTCATTGTTGTAAAAGGATATTGAAAAAAATGCAAAAATGATGACCATGGGAGAAGCATGATTTTGGTCTTCAACGTTGCATTTTCAGGAGAACAATGCCACTTTTTGCAAAAAAGACCCAAAAATGAAAAAAAGTGCACAGAGTTCCTAAAAGTATGATTTTCAGTCAAAAGCTCTTTTGAGAATTCTCATTTTTGTCAAAAGTTGCCCTTTTGAGTGTCAACTACCAGTTTTGTGAAAACAACAAAAGAGCAAAAAGTGCATGAAGCACTGAAAGGCAAAACACATCAGGTAATTCAAATAAAAAAGGATTTTAAAAGGACACTCTTCACCCACCCACTTTATGTGAGCAAAAATGCCAGGTTTTTTCTCCAAGGTTTTGAAGATTCATTCCTACTAACATAAAAAGCAGGAAGTGAAGAAGCTGTTGAAGAGATTCCAGATTGGAGGCGTCCAATGAAGACAAAGATAGGTGCCAAAGCTTCCATTTCTATCTCTCCCATTTGTAGTGTTTTCATTGCTGGGTTTCAAAGTGCTAGAGGCACCATTGTCAAGATTCCAGGGTTTGCAAAGGAAACCAAAACTTTTAGAGGCAAAAAGGGTTTCTATTGTCAAAATTTTCAAACACTGTTTTTTGATGCCCCATTTTCTAGAGTTTGGTGATGGTTTTTCCATTTTCCAGCAAAGAGTAGCATGTGGAAGGCTCAAAAATCATGGTTAGAATTTGAAATCTAAAAGCAACTTTTACAGCTTGGGTTTTGTGGTTGAATTGACAAAAGATTCTGGAGTTGTGCCTGATTTCACCATTTTCTGCAAAGGGGCACCTAGGGTTTGTAAGGATTTCAGGACGAGCAAGACAAATCATTTCTGAATGGGCATATTGGTTCATACAATTCCCGGTCTTCACATATATATGGGTTTGCAGTCTTGATTCCCAGCCATATATGTTGCCAAAGTACCCCGGTGAGTAGATGGTGGTGATGGATTATTGTTGAGAATTGATTCAATTGCATGACCTCCTGAAAAACAAAAACAATGCAGGGGCGAAATTCCCAATCAAATTGAGATTATACAAATGTTATGCAGCTACTGGCACCAGGTACATTGATGGAGAGCTAGCTAAGGTTCAACCTGAAATATTTTGACAAAAATAGGACATATTATTGTAAGGGTGTTATGCTTGAGATACTTGCCATGGGTTATGGCATTTTGAATAATAATGGGAAAAACATGAAGATGATTTGGAGGTAAGAAGACACGGTCATTGTCATATAACAGTTAAATAGATTGCAGGGTTTGATGTCCATGTTGTGCCTGTCGACATTGTCAAGTTTGAAGACGAGATGGAATCACCAACATGCAAAGGGCGACACATTGCACAAAGGCCTTTGCCATTGACTGATTGGTCCATCAAGGAAAATCTTTCAGTATTGGGCAGAACCAAGAGGGTAATTGGCAAGAGTATTGACTATGTCAAAATGAAAATTGTACAAGATGCAAAGAAAAGGGGGTCTGACGCAGGTAAAGAGCAAGGAAAAAGAGTTGCTAAGGAGTCTCGAATTCAACAGAAATTCAACAGCCTTACCATAATGACATCACAAATTCAAGGACCATTGGGAACAGGTGCAGCTGGAGGAAAAAGATGAAATGAAGACGAAGAAGCTTGAGTCAACAAGTGGAGAAGACATGTCACTAAAGAAGACTTTGAAGATAATCACAAAGAAGGAAAAGTCTCCCCCATTTACTATCCCAATTCAGAGTCCTCTTGAATCTCCCCTCAAACCATTCCCGTCCTTATTCCAACTCTTCAACGTCTTCACCCCCTTATCCTAGCTCTTTGTCCTCTTTTGCTACTAGCAATTCTTCTTCTAAATCCCAACAATTCAATCCACCTCCTTTATCCCCTCCTGCACAAATGGTCCTAACCCACAAATAAATTCCACTTCACCATCCTCTCCTTCGCCCTCAGTTCCTTAACCACCTCTTCCTCTCTTGTTCTTCCAATACCTTTATTTCCACTCTATTACAAATACCTGTAGATCAGCTGCAACAGACTGGAGGAATGAAACAATCACAGGAGAGTGCAATGGGAGAGTGGGCCACATTGATGTCAAATAAAAGAAAGATTATTTCTTCTACATCACTGAATCTAAGTGTAATTCTTCTTTTATGCATGAACCCACAGCAGAAAAGCCAAAGAAATAGACTAGGCTGAAGAAGGATATGCAAGGCCACATTGTAGGCGAGACTGCCATTCTCCTTGATGGAAGAGGACCAGAGCAAAAGTTACAGATTTTAGTATCATTGAGACTGACTTTGCAGCAAAGACAAGGGAAAGAGATTTGCATTTATTGCAGTTTGCTATAGAGATTATGAAAGAAAGGGTCATCAAAGACAGTGAAGCCAATGTGATGCTAAAGGCTCAAATCAAAGAATTACAAAGGTAAATTGGACCTTTGATTAAGCCTTTGTCCGAGACTGCTCCTGCACACAGCCTCATTAAGCAAGCAGCCAGATGGTGATGCACAAAAAAAACTAGTTTGATCAAGTAGTTCTTTATGGAAAATAACTCAAATTTGGTTTGACTACAAACAAAGCTTGCAAGCAATTGACAAATTTTACAAAATTTTGGGAAATCAAAACATAGTCAGAGATACCATCACTGTAATTGAGCATCAGATGTTGTACAACATCACTTTGGATATCTACTTATTAGATGATCCGAATAAATTTGTAATCCTAGACATTGAGGAGTTTATCAATTCAGGAGTTTTGAAAGATAAGAAGGAAAACTTCATTTTTGAATGGGTTGAACTGTATAAACTTATTAAGTTTCTGGGATCAAGAGCGAAAGCTTTCAGCCAACAGATTAGCCAATTTTTCGATGCAGAACAAGATATCTCCAAATTCATCTCCTCCATGCTGTGTGCCTAATAGAATGTTGAAATGAAGGAAGATGACCTATCGAAGGTCAGGATTGGATTTTGTAATCTGATCAGAGAGGATCCTTGCACATGAGATAGTTTCAGTAAAGAAAAGTAAAGATTATTGCTTGCATAGCACGTTGCATCAGAATGGGTGAAAAAGAGGAATTCCTCTTGGGTAAGCTTATAGTTGAAAATGAAGATATTCTGTATACCCAAGTAATCAGAATGAGTTTGTTTGTGTCGACAAAGGAGTTTGAAGTTGATCTGTAAATTAGGATGGATATTTCATACAAAATTCATCAGCCTACAGATTAATTTAGAGGACAACAAAGATTGGAATCATCTAAAGCACAAGTGCAACAGGAATTAGTCAATAGCAAGAGAGCAAACATCACCATATGAAACATAAACAAATGTTACCCTGGAGAAACCCACATATGGGAGAGAACTCTAGCCAAAAAAAGAGTCATTACACCATTAAAAGTCACTCCAATAGGCAATACACAGGTCTAAGCCTCTTGGGCTTGATACAAGTAGGAACCTACCTTGATCCAGCTGCGAAGACATCTAAACTACTTTCCCAGCCTCACTGCCCTTCTACTTGCCTGGTACAATCACTTTGGAACTCAGAAAACACACTCAAATCTACTAAGTTACCGATTACATGTCCTCAATGCATATAATTGTCCAATTCAGGCCAGGAATGGCTTAATATAGCTTTACAACATATGGAAAAGTCAAAAAGACTTAGAGAAATGAAGAGGTATCGAAAGCTGGCGCATCATGGGACATTTTTCTGACCATGGGTGGAACAGCCCCTTTTAGGAGGTTACTTTTCCCCAAAACTTTCAAAATTGCCCCGACACTTTTGAAACTGATCCGACACAATCAAAATTAGCAACGCTTATAAAACACATTTGACAATTTGCACTTTTCTTTTGTAAGTCATAATCTTTTCATATGAACTTCCAAAATTTCCCTTACACTTTTGAAATTGACCTGACACTTTGAAAACTGACAATACTTAAAAAACTTCCGCTTGTGACCAGGGATAACTTTAAGAAATCCCCCCTGGAAAAAGATATAAAACCTTGGCGAATCTTTCATTATTTTGGGAAACAATAAGATTGGCGAATTATGCTTGTATTAAAAACTAAATAAAAATTTTGTTGACAATTTAAACTTGTATTCAATATCTTTCAATATCTTCTTTTTGTTGATGAATTAAACTTGTATTCAATCAAATAAAATAAGTTCAGTGGCAAACTATTTAAATATTCAAAACTATAAAATTAATTATTTGGTGAATGTGCTGATAAGTTTTTGAAAAATCATAATTTGGGTGACAAACATATCAAATGTTAAATGATAATGATTAAGTTACTTGGTGAATTTATAACTTTAAATAGATTTACATCGTTGGATGACCATAGATCAATGGCATGAGTTCTATTTTGGGCCAAAGTTCTGAAACAACCAAACTTTTACATTAAGTCTTTGGAATTGAGACAAGTGTCAACATGTATCTAGGAAGTGCTCAATGTATCAGCAAGTTGAACAACTTTGGTTGTCCTTTGGTTGTAACGTACATAAATATTTTGAATTAGAAAATAAATTATATTTAATATTGATTTACATGTGCATCACTAGATGATCGCAAATCAATGACATAAGTTCTATATTGGGTTGAAGTTCTGACATAGCCAAATTTCTTGATAAAGTCTCTGGAATAGAGACAAGTGTCAATGACTTTATTGGCTTGTGTTGAATTAAATGTGGAAGGGCTGAATATTGATGTCACCAACTTGATGTTCTTAATCAATTTGTTAGCGGGAGATCTTAAAAAAACAACAATAATCTCCTCTTTTGATTAGAAGCGAATGAAATTTATTGATATTGAAAATGGTGCGAGGTACATGTTGTCATTTTATGACACCCTTGGTCCATCAGTAAGAACCGATCAAAGATACAATCCATGGACCAGCGCTGCCCTAGTTGATCAAGGCGAAAGAAGAATCATGAAGTGTGAAGTGTTGCCTTGTCTGAAGGAAGTTCCTCCCTTGGCCTTTTCTTTCTTCCCCGGAACTCCGGGACCCCGAGGTTCTTTCCCTTTGCCTTCTCCTGTTCTCCTTCTCTGGAACTTCGGAACCCCGAGGTTCCGAAGTTCCTTCTCTTTGCCTTCTCTCGCTTTTCCTTCTCCGAAACTCTGGAACCCCGAGGTTCCAAAGTTCCTTCCCTTTGCTGCCTCTCTTTTCTTTTCTTGGAACTTCGGAACCTCGAGTTTCCGAAGTTCCTCTCCTTCTTTCCCTTTCTCTTCTTCTCTCTGGAACTCCGAAACCCCGAGGTTTTGAAGTTCCTTTCTTTTTCCCTTCCTCGGAACTCCAGAACCCCGAGGTTCTGAAGTTCCTTTGCACAGTTCCTCGGAACTCTGGAACCCTGAGGTTCCGAAGTTCTCTTCCTTTGCTTCCCCTTCTTCTCTCCGGGACTCCAAAACCCCGAGGTTCCAAAGTTCCTTCCCTCCTTACCTTTTCTCTCTAGTTTCCCCGGAACTCTGGAACCCAGAGGTTCCGAAGTTCCTTTCCTTCTCTTCCTCTCTCTATCTTGGAACTCCGGGACGTCGAGGTTTCGAAGTTCTTTCCTTAGCCTTTTTTTAGTTCTTCGAAACTCCGGAACCCCGAGGTTCCGAAGTTCCTTGCTGCTCTCCTTTCTCCTTTGGAACTCCGGGACCTCGAGGTTCCGAAGTTCTTTCCTTGTCTTCCCCACTTTGGGAACCCGAGCTTCCGAAGTCCTGTTGACGTGTATTTTGTACACTATCAAACACAGAATAAAATACCCAAGGGTACCTTATCCTCTCTTGAGTAAAGCCTCTGAATGCTGAAGATATCGCGAAAAGGATCAATCAGGGTGACTTCAGGGTTCTTTGTTGTAGGATCTCTACGTTTGGATAAGCTCTCTGTGGTATGATGTGATTTGCTGGAATCACAAGGGGACTTACACTCAACGACCTGAACGACTGATTTGCTGGAATCATAGGATTTTACTAGCTTAGATTTGAAAAAAAAGGAAAAAGGACGAGGGCGAGGAAAGGATCTAATTCTGATACTAAGAATGTAGGAGCAATGAATGATCTTTGATGAAATTCTAACTAAGTCTTGTTTTGACATCACAGGACCATCTCCACAAGGTTAGTGCGATCTTTGAAGGAAAGCTTTATGATGTTCAAATCATCACTACAGGCATAGACACCATCAGGCTGATGCATATCAATGAAGAAGCGACAATTGAAGTTAAGCTTAAGTTGAATGATTCCAGTTGACTACACAAGGCAAGTCTGCAATCAACAAATTGCTAGTAGTATGGATATACGAATTTCACCATCAATCAAGCACATTTCTTCCACTCATCTAATAACATGAAATCAAATATGAGAAGTATAGAGACCATACAAATTGTCGAATCGACCCATAAATTTCACTATTTCTTCAATGAAGTTTTACAAGTCTTTTACAACAACATCTTGGCAACAATCTTTGCCTTATCTCTCTACTCTACTCTAATTGCTATTCTATCAACTGGCTAATCACCTTCTAACTATTCACTCCCTACCTTCTAACTGCTTCCAACTGCCTTTACAAATGAAGAGTCGGGGCTTATATAGTGCCCTTAATACAATTCGATGGCTAAGATCAATTTGAGATCAATGGCCAAGATTCAATAATGAAAACCCTAATTAGGGTTTGTTACAACCATTACATAACATTTAATGCTTGACCAATGATAAAATTACATCTTTAGGACACATGTCTTCTCTGGAAAAATCGACCAATGGATAGCTGGGGTAGGTACATTGAAGTTTGTGCCACCTTCCATGAGCTAGGTACATTGAATCTGGACATGCTGAGGTGGACCACACCGACTGGATAAGTGATGACTGGGATGCCACCTCATCTGACACTTGGTTGATGCCAATTTGATGTTGCTGAGAAGCTAGCTTTAATTAACTCTTCTGGAACTATCTGCTCCTTCAACGAACCCTTGCTCTAACTTCTCTTGTCTTTGATGTGCAGGATGATGATGTACCTCGCCTTGGAATGCTGGATTGGAAGAAGTCATTCTTGATGATACTTGACCGAAGAAGGCCGTCCTTGTCGATGCTCCTGCCTTGTAGAAATTAGGATTCAAAAGGAAGATTTAAGATTTTAATTAGGAAACTTCATGATAAATTTTGAGTTATCATTTCTGTTGTGACCATTTCACACATCGCCCCATTTAAAATGGGGACCCCCTCTTTTTGCTCGTTTTTCGCTCGCCTTTCGCTTTGTTTTTAGGGTTTTGGTAGTTTGTCAGTTGTCTGGATTTAGGGTCAAGCCTTGGGGTTTTAGTTATCGTCTTTTAGGCCATAATCTAGTCAGTTTTGAGAGCTTTTTTGAGCTTCCTTTTGTAGGATGCAATTTTGAATAAAATGATTCGCCAGAATGGTCTATTTTCAATTGGAATTTTAAGTGTAGAGTCTTAATTTGTCTAAGTGTTGATGGTGAAATGTGAATTTTATCCAATTGAGTAATTTTGACTAAATTTTGAGTTTTTTTGATTTTTGATCCTGGGCATGGGGAATGATTTGTTTTTGCCTTGTGAAGTGATTAAACTTGTGAAATCATGATATTTTGGCCTGTAGGAGCAAAATCGCTCCTGTCCCTCAGTGAAGGACCGGAGCTCGTTTTCAAAAATCTTACTGTCTCTGCATGATCAAGATGATTTTTCGATTGGAAGTAATAGAGAAAGGCGTGATCTTTCCGTTGAATATAAATTGAAGAATTTCACGAACACGGAAATGCCCCAGGAAGCAAAATCGCTCCTGTCCCTCTGTGAAGGACCGGAGCTTAAAATCAAATATTGCTTTGTCCTTGCAGGATTTTAACGACTTGATGATTTGAAGAAGTCCAAAGAGATGCATTTTACCAAATGAATATAACTTGAAGTGCCGTCGTGAAGAAAAATGAACCAAAATGCAAAAATCGCTCCTGTCCCTCTGTCAGGGACCAGGGCGAAGTCTATTGTAGCTCCCGTCCCTCTCCCAGGGACCAGAGCAAAATTCTTCATAAGGCACGTTCTGGGCAAAGATCAAGCAAGTCTTAAGTTCGAAGGCAAGAAAGGAGGTGAGTTGAACCCGTTGAAGATAAATTGAAGATTATGAAACATCAACAAGGGACCCAAATGCTCAAGTTCGCTCCTGTCCCTCAGTCAGGGACCAGAGCGATTTTTGTCTTAGATGATTTTCTTGCCAAGTTACAATGAATTCCAAGGCATGGATGAGTGAAAGGGTACACTACAAGACAGTTGAAGATAATTTTTGAAGGTGATAAAGTGAAATGAAGCCTACAGGACCAAGATCGCTCCTGTCCCTCAGTCAGGGACCAGGGCGATATCTTAGTTATGTTGCCTTTCCTCCAAGTTCAAACCATTCCAAGTCAAGGTAAAAGGTGGCAAGGACGTTTTAAGGCATCTCAATGAAAGACGAAGTATCCAAAGTCGCCTATGTTGAAGGAATTACACCAAGACCCCTAGTTCGCTCCTGTCCCTCAGGAAGGGACCAGAGCGAAATTTTCATAAATGCCTAGATTTCAAAAGTTTATCAAGTATCAAGTGATTAAGAAGGATCAAGGGACTTCATCTTACATTATGAAAGCAATGGCAAGTTGATGGAAGCAAAGACAAACCCAAAACCTTGAAATTCGCTCCTGTCCCTCAGTCAGGGACCAGAGCGATATTGACTATAGTTGCTAAATCCTTCAAAAATCACGTTAAGTCAAGGTTTTGCAAGGTCACACAAGGTCTAAGGCATCTTAACAAGATGATATGCAAAGGTTTCAAACGTTAAATGATCATCAATTCAGCCAAGGAAGCTAGTTCGCTCCTGTCCCTCAGTCAGGGACCAGGGCGATTTGCACATGATCATTCATTTTCCTTCAAAATCAAGACAAGGCAAGGATAGGCAAGATCAAGGACGCCATTTGGAAAGCGATGAACAAGAAGCAAAGATTGGAAGTTTGCAAATTTGAGCCAGGACACCAGGATCGCTCCTGTCCCTCACCAAGGGACCAGGGCGATATTTGCTAGAACACTTGTTATCCTTTGAAGATCACGTCAAAGCAAAGTTGCACAAAGTTTAAAACATCATTTGGAAGGCGATACAAAGGAGGAGAATGTTAAAATGTTACCAATTTGAGCTTGAAATGGAGAAAACATCAAGATCGCTCCTGTCCCTCTCCAAGGGACCAGGGCGATGATCCTCTAAACATCAAATATGCCTCGTAGAAGTCAAATGAAACAAGCTTGGAGTGGAGAAATGATGTCATTATTCGCCTTATGATGAAGATTGGAGATCGAAGATGCAAAATCAAGGAGAAAGCATGAAGATCGCTCCTGTCCCTCTCCAAGGGACCAGGGCGATATCACATCTAAAGGGCATTCGTTTGCAAAAACAAGTCAATCAAGCTCGAAATCCCTAGCAAAAATGCCAAATTCAACGTAAGAATGGGGACTTTGAACGTCAAAATTGCAAGAATCAAGACCAAGATGATGGATCGCTCCTGTCCCTCAGTCAGGGACCAGGGCGATGAGGTTTGTATTTTTTTATCTTCAAAATTTGGCGCTCAAACAAATATTTTTGAATTTATTTAGATGCTAAAAAATCGATAACTTGGAAAATTCAATTAAATTAGCATTTAAATATTGCGCTTGATATTTATTAATTATTTTTGCCTTTGTAAAAAATCGAATTTGATAATTTAAATAATAAAGGCATTTAATAATTAATTATTAATTAATTAAAAAATTAAATAGAGCGCTTGGTATTTATTTGTTTTATGAAGGTCGGCCCTTGTTATTTATTTAAAAATCATTTAAATTGTCTTATTTTACAAAAGTCGGCCTAAGTGAATTGGTGGTGTAAGCGCTTATAAAGGGTGGTGAAGATTGTTATTTTCACATTACCATTTTATCATTCAAGTGCGATTTGAGGAAGACAAAGGAGTAGTGCGAATTGTGTGTTAGAGGTGCGAATTTCATTTCAAGCAAAGGAAGGCGCTAATATCATCAAAGGAGTGCGAACTTAGTTTCCACTTGAGCGAACTTGCCAAGGACATTGAAGATCACGTCAAGGACATATCAAAGGTGGCGAAGTTCCTAATTTGAACAAGAGATCACGTTGAAGCCATCTAATATCAATTTTGCCTAGGCGAATTTTCTTCATTTTGCATTCTAGAGTTAGCTCTCTAGTGAGGTATGGCAATATTGGTTTTATTGTTTTAATTTTGAATTTTAGATCGTCATGGCCTAAATTTTGAATTTTTGAATTTTGAATTCCAAGTACCTCAATCATTTTTAGGAAATGATAACTCAAGGACTTATCATGATGTTTCCTAAAAAATTACTTTCTAATCTATGTTATATATTGCAAGATCTAGTTTCTCATTATGAAATGTTGTGTAGATATGGCGACCCCGAAGGCGGGAGCATCCACCAGTCGTCCAGCTCTCATGAAGGAAGATCAAAAGACCGAAGAAGTGGAGACCAAGATCGTATCGAAGTGGAGCAACATTGGAGATACCAACTTGGGCAACTTCAGCACGAAGAAGTTTCGAGAGGTCCCTTACATTGGCAAGCCATCACCTGTCGCCCGGAGAATAATCGAGAGTGGCATCATTAAGGCGGCCGGCTTTCCTCCAGCTGTTCAGTGCCATGAGTTGATGATCGAGTGTGCTCGTCATTATGATCCTCAGTCCAGAACGATCGTGTCCAATGAAGGTAACACTTTGGCGTACCTTTCAGAGGAAGCTATAAGTGAAACTTTCCATCTTCCAGAGCACAGGGACATGATATACAAGAGCATAGAAGGAGCCAGGTCTATGTACGAAGATGATCCAGATACTTGCCTAAGCATAATCAACAAGAACTGGTTACTCAAGAGTCGTCCCCGTCTGAGCAAGATCCCGAACACACCGCATAGGATTGATTTCCAGGAGGAGTACAGAGATTTGATCACAATGCTCAACCGAGTTACAGGAGCCCCTCATGCCTTCTATTTTGAGAAGTGGATGTTCTACTTCATCCAGGTGATCGTTCAAGGGAAGGGTACCATACATTGGGCTAGGATGATTAGCCATTGCTTGGACGTACAGTTGAGGAGACTCAAGGCTACCAAGTCCTTCCACATGAGTTCATACGTCATCTATGCCTTGATCAGGAGTTTTGAGTACGCAGGACTACCTCACAGAGGAGTGATTGGAAGAGGACCCGACGAGGTCAGAGCTTGCGATTCCTATGCCTACTTGCATCATCCGCCAGGGAGTAACTACAAGCTAGTTAATGATACCTTCACGATGAACATCACAAGGACGTTGCAAGGTGGAATTCGCAACAGATTGTCTCAGGATGCACAGGAACTAATAAAGAGGTATGGTGCTTGGTTTATTCAGTTTCCGAAGTTCACTTATATTAGAATGCATGGATGTCCTTTACCTCCATACATGTTGCCGAGATATCCGACAGACAGAATTGTGTTACTTGAGGTAACAAGACAGTTGGCAGCATATGCGAAGGCATTCAGACACAGACATGGAAATGGAGTTCCAGTACCTATCATTTTGGGCAATTCAGTTGAGGTATGTCCTAATGCTTTAGCTATGGATGACGCAGAGAAGGAGTTAGCCTTGTATTCTTTTTCATCCTTTGCTTTGAGAGAAAGCTTTGATCCACATGGACATCTAGAGGAGACAGTCGGTAGGAAGTTTAAGCATGAGTACCAAATAGAAGATTTTATGATGAATCTCTTAGATGATCTTGAAGTGAAACGAAAAATGCATTCTAGATTGCCTTTGGATTTCATCAGGAAATGCAAGATTTACAGAGTGGCCGACCAAGCTCGGGACAGTGGCGGACATATCCAGTCATCCTATGATCGAGAAAACAAATCTATAAGGTTAGATTGGAATGAACCCGAGGTTGTGGATCTAGATACTTTGATGGCACCAGTCTTGTCTTGTACTTGCAGATGGGTTGACGTACAGCATCAGAAGTTGAGAGAGCAAGGCATAGCTATGACTTTCACTTTGGAAGAGAAACCAGCCGAAGGTGGAGCTAGTGTGAGTGAAGGCAATCCTAATCCTAGAAATTCAGGTGAAGGTAACCTTCGATGTGCCAGTGAGGGCAATCTCCATCCAAGAGGTTCGAAGAGGAAAGAAAGATCAGAAAAGAAGGAATCTTCCAAGAAGAAGCAAGGGGCCAATCGAGATCGATCATCCGGTACATCTTCTAGACCAGAGAAGAGGACACTTCTAGTGGAAGAATCTATGGAGTCTATGGTACAGAATGATAGGCAGGAAGAGGGACAGGCACAGCAAGGGTCACCAGATGGATCTCTCCAAGATTATGAGCTAGATGAAGATAAAGAAGACAACGAAATAACATCTCCTCCCAGAGAAGAAGAAATAGTGCATAAAGAAATTCAGGTTCAAGAAACAAGATCAGCTATCCCAGATTGGTTGAAAGAAAGATTAACTAAGGTGATCGTAGTAGAGGACGAGGACAATGCAATTGATTTAGAAAGCCTTGTTGGACGCTCACACGAAGTAACAGAGAAAAGGAAGGCTACCAAGATGTCCAAGATGATTCGAGATGAGACTAGATCCAGAAAACTGCAGATAGCTACACCGGCAGTAGACAAATACGAAGGTGAGATCCTAGCAGAAGAATATGATATACAGACTTTTGAGCTAGGACCATCCACAGCAGAGCAGACACTAGATGATGCCACCGATTCATTTGAGGCATTAAAAGACAAGCTTAGAGAAGAAATGGAGAAGAATAGAAAGCTTGAGAGAGAGGTCGGTGCATGGAGGACATATTTCAGTCATCTCAATGAACCCTTGGGACGTCGGGATCCAGCTAGATCACCAGTGCAGGCACTTCCACTTCAATCGATTAATGAGGCAGAAAGATTCAGGAATATGGTACAGCGTACGAGTACTTGGATGGATAAATCTCATACAGTGGCCGTAGAATTTGTAACAAGGATGATGAGGATTATTCATCAGGCTATCCAGGTTCTTGAGATAATCCACAATTTGATGATAACAGTAGCCACATTTGCTCATACCAAAGATGTTATCATTCCTGTCTTGAAAGTAATTAGACACACATCAAGGAAGGTCTTGGCACAAGAAAAGATCATGGATGGAGGACCTCACAGTTTGCTTCAGTGGTCAACCTTACTCCATATGAAGAGTGTTCTCTTCGAAGACATCAGTGTTAGATGTAGTCAAGTTGAGGAGGTGATCAATCCGATCCAGGACAGAGTATTTGAGGTACTTCGTACCATTCTTGGCAGGAGGATCGAGGTCGAGACAGATGTGGATATGCAGGAATTAGAGGATAGAATCAAGGTCATCTTTTGCAAGGACGCAAATGTTACAGACGAGCAATATGATCAGATGTTTGCCACCATGCTCCTGATTGAAAGAACAAAGGAACTTGAACCTTCATGGGACGCAGCTCTTCTAGATGCATTCGATCAAGTCATCCACTTGGAAGAAAGTATGAAGAATCTTCCCGAGATTCCAATTGCTGAGATCGAAGGAATCGTATCAAGATTCATTGCATATGCTAAAAAGGAGCATTGGAAAGGGAATAAGATTCTAGATGAAAGGTTGTTATAGATGACATGGCATCTTATTTGTCATTGGTTTATGTCTCCTAGGTTTTTGTGCCAAATTTAATATTGTTCAGTAAAAAGGAGGCCATTTGTAACAAACCCTAATTAGGGTTTAGGTGTCATGATCTTGACCGTTGATCTACTTTCAATTTGGACCTTTCATTGTAATTGAGGATGCTATTTATACCCTCATTTTTCATTTCATTTGTAATAGAATAGATGTGATAGAGAAGAGATAATAGTGAAGAGATTAGAGAGATTAGAGTTAGAAGTAATTTTATTTTTGTAGCAAGATTGAGTTTTGAGGAAAGGAATTCAAGCAATTGTTGTACATGATGATTTGGAAATCAATGAAATATTGAAGTTATGGTGTTTTGTTGCAACTTTCTTAGTTATCTTCATGGTTGTTCAATTTACTTGAATCATGCTCAATCAAAGTAGTGTGTTAATTTGAAGGACATAGTGTGAAACTTGATCTTTGGTAGGATTCGCTTTCCATACCACTAGCTTCTTGCTGATTGTAAGAACGCCTTGCGTGGTCGACTGGATATATTCGAATCACTTAACCTTCAATCATTATTGTATCTTGGATATGTACCTTCGTGGTAGTGTCTTTGATCTTTGATGTGTTGAAAAATCATTTTGTTACCTTAGAAGATCGCATCAATTTCAATTAAGTTGTTATTTTATGGCAAAATTGAAGTTGGTAGAATCTTGCCAAGTCTTGTTCACACGAAGTCATTCTTAGGGTTAGACTAGATTAGACCTCTTGAAAACCCTACTCTTTTGTTATTTTTTGAAAAGTTTCTTTAGTTTAGCAAAATTTCAGACTTTCGGAGCGTAAGGCCCCTTGAGGATACAGCAAATCACATCATACCACTGGTGCTTGTCCACACGTAGAGACCCTACTAACCAGAACATTGGAGTCATCCTAACTGATCCTTCATGCGAATCTTCAGCAGTTAGAGGCTTTTTTCAAGAGAGGATAAGATGCCTTTAGGTATTTTATTCTGTGTATGATGGTGTACAAAATACACGTCAACAATTTCCTAATTAACCATGCGATACTTAGATTTTTCAAAACAAATGTCCAAAAATCAAATCTTCAACAAGGGTGTCAAGATGATTTCGCCATACCTCCCCTTGAGTATTAAACTCTAAGAAATGATGCAAAAATAGATTTTGCTAGGCAAAATGTAGATCAAAGCTCTCCCTTGGATAAAATGCGCCTCCTTTAGCCTTCACAAGAATCAACTCCACTTCCTTCTAGTCTCCAACACTTGAAATAAATTCGCTCCAAGCAAACCAGATTTCGCACCTTCAATTAGCCTTCCAAATTCGCACTTGAAGCAATGATTGAATGATTTGAATTGTGAAAAAACACCTCCAATATATAGAGCGCTCACCCCTTTGCTCCCTCTAGGCCGACTTGGCAAAAAGAGGTTAAAAAATAAATAAAACTCCAAAAAAGGGGTGCCGACTTGGCAAAATAAATGAAAATAAGGCCTTAAGCGCTTTATATTTAATTTTAATTTAATAAAAATTAATTTTAAATGCCTCGAAGATAGAAGTTCGATTTTTTAAGGCTTAAAATTAATTTATTAAATGCTAAAATTTCTTTTATTTAATGCCAATTTAATTTTAATTTTTTTCAAATGCCTCAAAATTAGCAATTTTGGCGATCAAATGCAATTTGGAGAATATTAATTTTTAAAACAAGGCTTAATGAAACTTCCTAAGGATTTCGCCCTGGACCATCTCTGAGGGTCAGGAGCGATTTTTGAATTTTAGCCTTGAATATTTCACATCTTGACATGAAAATCTCCTGGAGGGTAAATCGATATCTAGTTGATGCATTGTACTTCAAATTTGACATTTTTCATGAAAAAAATAGGTGGAATTGTCAATTTCGCCCTGGACCTTCATTGAGGGTCAGGAGCGATTTTTCATTTTTTGCTCAAATTTAGCACTTTTCCACCTCCAAAATTTCTTCAAGACATTTCAACTAGGTCCTTTCACTGAATTGCAAACTTAGCCCAATCCAATTTTGGAAAAAAGGTGTGATTTTGAAGTTTCTCGCTGTGGGCCCTCTCTGAGGGTCCGTAGCGATTTTTGCAATTTAGGCTTGATTCTTCATCATTTTCATTAAAACTTCATTCATCATTTGGCAATTAGCCAAATTTCAGGATCAGGACATTCAAACTTCATCACTCACCAACTTGACCTAACTCAAGCAGAACCTGCTATCCAGGTGATCCCCTTGGCGACACTCAAAATGCAAAGGCTAACAGACAAAACCCTAAAAGACCTAAAAAGACAAACCCTAAAAAGCAAAAAGCAGGGGGTCCCATTTGCAATGGGGCGATGTGTGAAATGGTCACAACAAGTCCCCAGACTTCTTTCCGATTGGCGACACTTTTGGATGGTGTGATTGACACTCAAGGCTTTAAATGCTCCGACAGTTTTGGTGACTTATGCACTTTCTTTTGTGGAGCCACATGGGTGCATTTAATGTTTTTGGCAGGATTTCAATCAAGGGAGGTACGGGGCCATGCTTGTTGTGGTGACTTATGTCATATCTGCGTATTCTGACTTTGGAAGGTCAGTCAATCCACCTTCTCAAGGTTGCCTTTTGTGGGTATGACTAGGTTGCTTGCAAGTACTGAGGTCAAGTGCATGCACTTCCCTGCAGTCCCAGACTTACATGTAGGGGACATGATCACTCTTGTAACCATTTTTCTATATAAGGCTGTTAAGCCTCATTGTAAAGGGTTCTCTCCTTGCTGCCTTGAGTTTTCTTATGCTCTTTCTCTTCTCTTGAAGATTTGTAATTATTTTTGCATTTCTGCAATTGTAAGTTTGGCCTTTGGCCTTTGAATGAATTGAAATTACATTCTTGCCTTTCTTCAACTTATGCATGCTGTGTATGTTTCCCTTGCCTTCATCATAAGTGTATGTTTTGTGGCTCTTCTCTCCATATATGTTGTGTTAACTTGTTTTTTCTGGGTGTGACTTGTGGGAATCCTTCTCTCCTCTTTACACTTAACAAATTCTAACCTCCATACATGCGTTTGGGTCACTCATACAACTGAAGTTTGTGCATCTCTTGGTTGTTTCAGTTGATTCCTTGTGCCATTTCGGGTGGGGAGAGGAACAATCTCTATCTTGGTGCATCACCTCCTTTCATTTTAAGCTTTTCTCTCTTCCCTTTTCCTCTGTAAGCTATTAGGGTAGTTTAGAAGTAAGATTTGAGGTGTTGAGTTGGTTCAATACCTGCACTTGGATTGAGAAGGAAGCCGGCCTTCTCCGAAGATTCAACCCCATTGCGCAAGGTCCCACACTTCGGGGTTGTTTCCATGTTTCACAAGGTTGCTGAGTTGATAGCTTAGCAAGGGTGCGAGCTTTTGTGATAACAGTATAATTGGCCGTTTAATTGTCGTATTCCACTATATCCTTTTTCACTATAGTTAAACACTCCTAATAGATTTCATATATTTTCAATCCTTTGAAGTACTCTACCTGCTAGATGTCAATCCAAATAACATTTGCAATGGCTCTCCCATGTGTTAGTGACACATCCAAAAGAAAGGAATTCACCTCACACGAGTAAATGCCATTAAATTATAGCTTTGGTAAGATTTCCCTACATTTGTTGGTTTTGTTTGGTTCTCTGCGAGTGCTAGTGTTTTAGTTGGTGATCACAATGGCTACTCCTCTGAATAGGCGATTTTTCTTGCCGGTTGAAAGTTGGGAGACCCTAATTGATAGAGCAATTGATGCAAAAGTGCTTGGGTCAATCTTCTAAATGGACTGCATTGAAGTGGAGGAGGTGTTGCATGTGGTATTGGGTTGTGAACAACCCTTGACTACCTTAGCATTCTTGTCCAATGCATTGGACTTGATACAAGACGCGGAAATAGTCCAGGAGCAGGCATTTTGCTATATCCGAGAGCCTTACATCTCCGAGGATTCTTTTCTGAAGTCCTTTGTGAATATGATTTGTTTAAGGTGAGCAATGCTCTTTTTGACAGTCTGTTCAAGATCACAGATGTCCAGACTTCTTCACCTGCAACTCTGCCATTAAGCATTGCCTTCACAATTCATGCAACATGACTGTACACAACTCGCTTCAGGCTCATAGAGGAGAGCTAGGCGGGGAGTCTGTAGAGCACACTGAAGAGATATTTTAGGCTCTTCTTTACCTGTTTAGTCATCACCCACCTCCATTGACCCCACCTACTTAGCTGGTTCTAGATGTTGATGTTGCCCAGTTTAGTTTGATAAATGTAAATGAGCGTCGAACTCAATTTTATGTTAGAAAGTTTTTTTTGTGGGTTATTTTTGGGACTCTATTTAGCAACTCATGAACTCGAGATCCTAATGTGTTTGTCTCAAGCTTCTATAGAGCCATTTTTGCTAAGTACGATAAAGCTTTTGTCTGGCCACTTCAGGGCCTGTGTAAAAGTGTTATTCTGGCCATCAAAGTTTCTTTTGTAATTCGTACACCATTATATTAATGCTTATTTCAGGTGCTTTGCACTTTTTGCCTTAAAAAAATACCTTTCGACTGTAAAAGTGTTATTCTGGCCATTAAACAGCCTTTTGTAATTCGTATTTATTAAACTTAAATTGATTATTCAGTTAAACTTACTAATGTTAAATAATTTAAATAATATAACCTTAAATTATTATAGTTGAATTATCTACCTTAATTTTTTTAATTTCAAATTTACATAATTTCTTAAAGTTATTTTATTAAAATTAAATTATTTATTGGAGCACGTTCGCTCATTGCAATGCGAGATTGAAATTATTGTTTTGTTCTAAGTCCTGCTCTTGTGCTCTAATGCGACGTGTACTTTCTCAATGATCTGTGTTGACAGCTTTGCCCATGGGGCCACCATATTCTAGGTGGTAGTTTCTCATTGTAGTGCTACACATCTTCGTAGCACAATTTCATGATATTCCTGTAAATCAAGCCTGTGCTAATGCACTATGATGACATATGACATCTTTGTGAATTAGGCACGTGTGTTTTCCTCAATTCTCATTAGGCATAATTAATGATGTTAATTGTACATGTCAGTGAAGCTTTGTGAAATATTTTTGAGTGTGTGTGCTAGCATTTCAAGGCTCTGCAGGAATCTAGATTGCATAGATTTTTGATATATAATGATCAGCTGTAATTTATAACCGAGTGCTGGGTTAACCTCAAAATTCTGCTATAAAGAGGGATGGTGAGTTCAACTGAAATCATTCTTAAGTCCATAAAATGGTTTTGAGTGCAATGTTTTGATGAGTGTTTTGTGAAGTTAATAAGGATGATGTATTATTGGAGATATTGTAAATTCTTTGCCTCGAGTTATGTAGTTTCAGAGGAAAAGAGAGACAAAATCCGCTTATAATGGGTGGAATTGGAAAGAATTTGATGGGTGGACTATGGTTGGAGAGAGGCTCTTCCCAGTTCTACCTCGTTGGACTATGATGTTCTTTAAGAAATGCCGGTGGGTATGGGTGGTGACTCTCATATAGGAACCGTGGACTTTCAATGTCATCTTGTTCTTTCTTGGTGGCTTGGAGCCCAAAGATTGTGGTAGCAAATTTATTATCACTAAAACTGCTTTTTAGAATCTCTAGCTGGTACCAAAGTCTTGATCAAGGATCCCTACAAGTGCCTAGGAAATTACATATTGCAAGATGCTTCCTAGGAAATTACATATTTCTGTGTATGATTATAATGATATGATGCAAACAAGTAGTTTGATGTTTGATCTTCTAATTTCAATTCAAGAGTCTACCTATGCATTGGGAGGACCCTCCAACATCCATTTAAGAACATGAGGGGGTTACTGGAATCATCGCAGGCATTCCAGAGTGAATGTATCTTCAATAGAGGCATGAAATAGTGAGAATGCAAGCATGGTACACAGAAAGAGAGTGCAGCACAAAAGGAAGAAATTCCAGGTAGAGAGCTCAGCTCATGTGGCTGAACATATTCAATGCTGGAGAGCACTAGGTAGATAGGAAACAGATGGATCAAGTTGGAAGGTGGCAAGATGTGCATTTGCCATTTTCAATTGCTTTTTCTTGCCATGAGGTTTCTAGGATAAATCTGTCTCTCAATGGTCAGATTTATTTCAGTTCATGCTTGTGAAATCATCCTTGCATTTACCATTTTCAACTGGTTTTCTTGCTGTGAGGTTTCTAGTGTAAATCTGTCGATATCGATGGTCTGATTTATCTCTGTTCATGCTTGTGAAATCATTCTTCTATTTTAAAACTACATGTAGGGAATTCCACTGCCATTTGAATGAAAATCCAAGTAGCAGAGCATGGATTAAATTTATTTTGATCTCTAATTTACACAGCATATTCTTGTAGAAAATTATGGATCACCCAACTTAAAGCTGCTGGTGTTCTCCTTTGCATTGTTTTTGGGCTGGAAATTATTCGTCCACTTCCAATCACTATTTTGTGCAGTCTTCTACCTAAGTTCAATGTTACTTGTGGGAGGGATCTTAAACAAAACTAGTTTCACCCATTATTTCTACACCTACACCATGGATAATACACCTTTGCCATGTGAAATCCAAATTTTTGCTTGTTAAAAAATTTCATTAAACAAACCCATCCTCGGTGCTTAATTTCCATTTTGGATAACTGGGGTCAATGTATGCTGTAAGAATGAACTCCAGTGGGATTTTTTTGAACTAAACGTTTTGACTAGTTGAACCATTGCCACTTGACTGAATGGATGTTAATTAGGTTTTGGTTCACTGTTAATGTCGTCTTGGCTGTTTAGTCCACTAGTTTCCATAAGTCGGAATCCTAGATCAAGAACTTGTTTAGAAGGGTTGAGACTGAGTCTTCTGACCTGTGCTAATTTTGAAGGAATAGTTACTCTGCATGCCTTACATGTCAGCCAAAATGAAGTGCAATTACTGTAACAGTCTTTAGAGTCTAAGGGGCTCCTTTCCATGACAGCTTCTTGATCACAAGACATTTAATGGGCAAACTCATCTTTAAGAATCTGAGCTTAAGCAGTTTTATAAATCAAATTTTGTGTGATATATTGTTAGAAGTTACTTAATTAAGTAGACATTTTTTAATTCTGAACTACATAATATTGCTACATAATAATTTTGTGTGCATAATATATTTATTATTACCAATGTTTCAATGTTTTTAAAATACCCGCTTATTGTTTCCTTTTGGCTTCATAGATTTTAGTTGAGCATAACCTGATGCCAAAAATGATATCTAGGCTTTAGACATACAAATGAGCAAATACTTGGATTATCCATTTGTTTGAAAGAGAACTGTACTTAACTTTTTTTTGGGTCTGAATTATGCAAACAGGCGTGACATTAAGGCCCAACTTGAATCGCCCTCGGTTGGTAGTGGAGAGAGGCAGCCTTCTGAAAGTAAGAGCAAAGAAGCCTGCCCATGGTTGCACCAAGAGATCCAGGTCTCGTAAGTCGAGAGCTCGAACCTATGGCTTCCGAATTCGAATGCGATCTCCAGGTGGAAGAAGAGTGCTTCAGAGAAGGCGAGCAAAGGGTCGCAAAAAGCTTGTGACTCAAACATTTCCGAACACTGGAAAATTTTCTTAACACACGAATGCATATGTGAACAAGAGTTGTCTTTTATTCACAGACCTTGTGCAGAAATGAAATGTATACTTTGGCATTTGATTATGTTTTTGCACTTTGATCCAGATTTATCCATGATTCATTAGCATTCATTTTAAAATAAAAACTCTTGCAACGTGACATGCATTTGGGCATTTGTAAATTTTGATGTTTTTTGAGGTTAAGCCATTGTTGATGTTATAAACTTTGTTTGCTTGCCTTATTATTTTTTGTGGGTGCTAGGTCCAGGGTTCCTTTCCTTTTAGCCATTCACAAAAATATAAGTGCACTGTAAATGTTACTAATACTACACTGTAGTTTGGTGAATTTAGTACTTGCTGCATACACATACATATTGCAATATAACATGTAATTTAAGAGTTTTGCTTTAGTAGGATGCAAGGTTCTTTATGGTTTGTGAAAGGGCAATATTATGCCCATATTGATAACTTGCTGATTTAACTGTACAACACTTGGGAAAGAAAGTTTCACCTGCTAGGGCCATCATACCATAGTACTTGGTGGAAAACTTCATGAATGAGGTAGCCTGCAGTTATGCCTAACCACCAACAGGAACCATTAAGGTGCCAGAATCTACAGAGAGTTTGTCAATTTTAAATTCAAATGTATTTTAAATGGGAGAGCTATTGCAGGTTGGGTGTTCATTTCTATAAATATGGGATTGCATTCCTATTCATGAATTATATTTTGCTTCTACAACTAAACTTTTGAGCTTGATTTGTCAGCTGTGTCTCATTTTGCTGTGATATCCATAGGGTTATGTTTAGGGTTGTTAATTTAGCATATTCAATCAACAATATCACAGCCAACTGTTAACCCTTGCAAACAATGACAAGTGCAGATCTGAAATGAAAAAAATAAATTTTCTGCACTAAAATGTCTTGATATAGCTCCAAAACATAAAAACTTACCAACCATATAATAAGCTACTGCTCTAATTAATACAGGGCAGATTGATATTCGCCATTTCATTTTACCATGGAAGTTTCTGAACTACAATCTAAATTGGAATAACTGGATATGACAGAACTAAACCCCGCTAATACTATGTAATGACCCCTTCTCAAACCTGATCCTTTCTGCAACCGTTGGTCTCTTTCTAGGAAGCTCGGAGGCCAGTCGGAGGGTAAAATTAGGGTTTCCTATTTTTGAGGAGGTCTTTTTGGATGGGTTCATCGTCGGCTTTTTCTGATGGTTCAGAGGGCTTCGCAACGATGTCTTCATCTCAGTTTTTGGAGCAGTTTTCAGAATTTACTATTTTTAGTAAGTTCTATTTTTGGCAGGGCTCGCGTGGCATCGGGCAATCTCTATATCCTGTTCAGTCAACTCCAGGAGCATGGTCAGGTTCTAGCTTCAGATTTTGGAGTTGTGTGGTCAAGTAACTTTATTTTAATTAAATAATCATTATAATTATAAAGTTGCTTATCCCCCCTTGGCCTAGTCCAACAACTTAAAAACATCACTTAAAAGGGGGACTTTATGGGTGGCGCCCTCATGGAAGATTTATTTAATATTTTATCCTTGGCCAAAGTCAAAACATGGCGAAAACTTACCAAGGTGATATTTTTATATTATTTCATTTGACTTTTTGGCTAGGTGTGATGGCGCCATGTTGAGGAGGGGATTAGGGTTTGCCTTGGAAATCGAATTAGGGTTTTGAGGAGGCAAGTGAAGCTATTTATTGGAGTCTTGGGAGGATTGAAGGGATCTTTTGGCAGAATTTGTATTTGGGCAGCCGTCTGGCTCTGGACATGCTTCAAGGAATGGAAGCCTTCTAGCATAGGCATCTCTTCTTGCTTGAAAAATAGCAACTAGGGTGATTATATTCTCTATGTAATTGCATTTAGCCGTAGTTTATCATCAGAGTTTTCATTGTAATCATTTAGGCTTATAGTTCATTCAGTTTTCTGCATCTAGAATTCCCGCGACTAATTTCATGTTTTGTTCACAACCAGAAAATACAAAAAAATTGCATTGTGGGTATTAGTTCTTTGCATTTGCCTCACCTAGGCGTTGCATTTCCTAGGGTTTCAGCAAGTTTGGTTCATGCATTTATTTTTAATGACAAATCGTATTTTGCAGCCAGCCGTACCATTTTAAATGCATTGGAAATCGTGCCATTTTTCATTGTGAGGGTTTTGCAGTGTTGTTTGAGTCTTTCGCAGGTTTCCACGTCACCAAGGCATTTTGCAATTAGTTTCCGGAGGAAAGAAGATTGTACGAGGACGAAATGAGCTGTTGGCAGTGATCCATGGGTTCGCGGCTGAATGTGCAGATTTATGTTGAATCAGAAACTCTCTTCTAAAAGGGGAGTTGTGAAAGAATTTCTTTGATTGTACTCTGACCAGTAGTACTGGCAGTCTTGAACTGTGATCTTGATTGTAATTGTCAAGCTAACCAAACTTATCTTATCTACCTCCATCCTATGGTAGCTCCTCTCCCTGTTGGGATTGAAAGCACATCCTGGATGTCGAGTGTCTTTTCAGTTTCTGCAATCAATTAAATTCAAGCATTTAAGTTTCACTCCGTCATATGGTAGCCCCTATCCGTCTGGAGTGGGTAGCACATACTTGGCGTTGAGTTCCTTCCAGTTCTAGATTTCAGGGACCCTCTGACCAATGCTCGCCATCCCGGCGCCATACTGGTTAGAGTTCTTTGCATAAGCAACTAAGACCCTCTGACCAATGCTCGCCATCCCGGCGCCATACTGGTTAGAGTTCTTTTCATAAGCAACTAAGATCCTCTGACCAATGCTCATCCACACGGTGCCATTCTGGTTAGAGTTGCTTCAGCAAATCAAATACTTTTTTCTCAGAACTAATTGATCACTCATATAGTTGTTGTAATTAAGTTGATCAAAAATTTCAAAAAAAATTGGCTAGGGATATTTCATACTAGTGTAATCCAACTAGGGTTTATCAAATAATCTGATATAACTGATAACAACACTTAAAATTCCGGTATTTAGGCTGAGATCTGAATGTTGCCCTAGCACAATGGTTGCCTAGTAAGATCTATGCCACTTCCAATCTGAATACAATGACTTCCTTCCTCCGGTTGATGTTAACATGCATCTTTTGGAGAGTATGTACTGCTGGTTATTTGATATTTCTTTTTGCTAGGGTATGGTTAAATTTGGGAGGCTAGTTTGACTTCACTGGCAAATGTTTGGGTTGTGTGAACTTGATGAAAAGAACACTCTGCTCCTGATGAAGCTAACACAATGTGATGTGGCTGAATTTCGAGGTGCCAGTGCCTTAGGACTGGGTGGATCTGATTTTCCTTGTTGACTACTGCTTGGGATATGGGGGCTGGAATGGTGTCTTGAAGGTCTGTACATGTGCTGGTCAGAACTGGGTTTGCTCAGGTTCTTGAATACATATGAGCACTGCCTATCCAACACAGCAGTTGATAAACCCTCAGATTTGTTTGCTGGGTGGATTCCTGGTGATAAATGATGGGTACAGGTCCTTGGCAGTTTTCCTTGAAGATTAAGAGCTTTGATCCGTCCTGCAAAAAATGAGAATAACCTCCAGATTTACACCCTTGACCTCATATTGAGGAAAAATTGAATTAATTGGAATGAATTGAGCAAGTATTTCCGTCCTACCTCTGGGTTTGCACTGTAGGGGTTTGTTGACGTGGCTGAAATCACATTGCTATGACTTCATCCGGCCAATGCAAAATAGAAATGCTAAGAATCCTATCCTCTCTTGAGATAAGGAAATCCCTAATGCTGTGTTAATTTGATCAATGGGGATTACCTCAATGTTTTGGTTGTCAGGTCTTGATTGTAGGATAGCTTAGTAGTTTGATGTGTTTTGCTGGAAACACAAGGTGTCTTACGATTTTGCAACAAGATGGTCCGCTACGATTCTCAGACTACGAAATAAAATCAAAAGGGAAGGGTTCAGGAAGCCTAAGAACAATGATGATAACAGTTGATGTAGTGGGTAGACAGATTTCGATAAACCAGTTCTTGTTTCGCTAGAGATACCCTCACAACTAGACAAAAACGGTGCAAGTTCCAAGGGATGAAGGATTTTCAGACCGGAGACATTCATTTAGGCACCCAATTTTGGCGCAGCCTAAGACGAATACCTACAGTTGAACTAAGCACAGTTTGGGTTCAGACTAACCATACACGGTGACCTACAATCAATAGATCCTCAATGGTATGAACCAGAAATGCATTAGATACCTCTCTACACTTCACCATTAAAATCCCTACACTCTAAAATTTAACCAACTAAAAGAAACAATGCAAACAGACTAAAACAAAGACAATAAATACCATATTTCAATGTTCATATATTTGCTTCAGCTGCCATTACAACAATTTCTGCAGCATCTCTATGCTATGTTTAAAATCTAATCTATTCTAATTCTAAAATCTAACTATCTGACTCCCAAAATTCTAACTAGAGTCTAACTGTCTAACCATCTAACCCTTTACAAAAGAAAGGCCTTTGCCTTTTATAGATTTACAATTATGAATTGAAGGCTAGGATGGACTGCATCCAAGGGTCTTGACCTGCCTTCCAGAAGCTGGCAGCTTCCCCATGCCCATTCAATTTTCAGTTATCTATCCAACCACTATCCTCAACTGCCTACAACTGTTTGACTTTAATTCGGGTCTATTCGGTACTTGTGTCCCTTTTGTTTTAAAATATCTGAGTGGGGCCCACAGGCAGTTTACAATAAAACAATTTCAGTTCTTAAAACTAAATTCATGGAATTAAATCCAGCTGTGCACTTTTCTCAAGAATGCATAAACTTGCAGCATTCAGAGTGTTCTTCGGTCTTTGGTCCTTGTGGTGGACTTTAGCGTGTCGTCCAAGGACATGCTTCCCAATGCTTAGTTGCTCTCGCGCTCCTACAACGCGTTCGTGCATCTTCTTCTTCAACGTTCAGTGCTTGGCTTTGTCGTTTCAGGCTTTCTCTGGGTTCTTTCGATGACGTCCTACGAACAATCAATTGATTTCACTTCAATAAATTAATTTGAAAAATTAAATAATTTAATTTAACAAATATTAAATTTCAACGTCTGGCTTCGTCTTGTGGGGTTCGGGCCTTGAGAAGCTCTTTGTGAGATGCATCTTTTGAATGTTTTCGCTTTCTCCTCTGGTCGACTACTCCATTTTAATGCCATTGAAGCTTCCCGACTTACTAGCGAAATAGTGCAATTTTGTTCAATTTCGGCCTATAAGTCGGTTTTGTGAGCCTACTCCATTTTCGGCATGGAAATTTCACATAAAACCTATGGTTTAGCTTGGTTTGCAACTTTGGGTGAAATGATTTAAAATGCACAATGTTTAACTTTTGGCATTTTCGGCTTAAACTATGACTTTGCAAGATGGGAGACTCATTTCGCTAAAACCTTTTGCCCTCTGCAACAAACATATCGCACAACTTTGCATCCATTAAACCATTGTCGACTTGGGGTGGGAGGGTGGGCGGGGAGGGAATCACGCGATTTTCACCCTATACGTCATCCCCAGCCAGAGTCACGATTTTTGCAAGTTTAAAACATTTTTCGGCCCACTTCACCGATTTGAGTGTTTTGAGTGGGTTTCGGCCTGTGAATGATTTTGAAACTCGGCTTCTTTTCGAAATGCACACCAAAGTTTATGTTATTTTGATGCACCCTCATCCTTTGTTAATTTCGGCCCAGAAGGGTCTTTTGAAAGCTTATAAAAAATAACAGCCCTCCTTCTTTCACAATTTTCGGCATGGAAGGGGAAGTTTAAAAAGTTTAAAGATGGCGTCTCCCTCTTTATGCTTGAAATTCGGCCTAAAAAGGCCTTTTGAAAAGTTCTAGTTTAATGCCCCTTTTCCGCATTGGCATTTTTGGGCTTAAAAAGGCTTTTGCAAATTTTATAACGCCTTTCCTTACTTCGTGATTCTCGGACCAAGAGGGGCTTTGAAAAGTTTATAAGTTAAAACATTTACATCACGCGATTTTCACCCTATTTTCGGGCTTCTGAGCCATTTTGCAAACTTCGGCCTGAAAGGTATTTTTGAGAGATTTTGAAGTTTTCGACTCCTTGAGTCATTTTGTAAACTTCAGCTTGGAGGGTATTTTTGAGAGATTTTGAAGTTTTCGGCTCCTTGAGTCATTTTGTAAACTTCGGCTTGGAGCGCCATTTTGAAAATCTCCTTGTTTCGGGCTAAATCAGCATTTTCGCGAGTTGTGAGATTTTCGGACAGATGAGATTATTTTTCGAGTTTATGCTTCACTCCTAAAGTTCACGATTTCCACTGTATGAAGAAACGTGACTTGGTTATTTTGCCATTTTCGGCTCATAAGGATATCGCGCGACCTAGGGTTTATTTTAAAACGACAAGCTCCTATTTTTCGGGTGACTTTGAGAAAATGTGCGATTTAGTTGGAGCTCCTTTTACTTGCGATATTCACTCTCTTAGCGATTTCGGGTGGTATGAACATTTCGGGTAATTGGTTTATTTTGCAAGTTTTCAATTTCTGGAGTTTTTGCGAACTTGAAGACTTTGGGCGATTTGATTCTTAGCCATAGAAAACTCGGGCATCTAAGAGGATTTTACGATCTCATTACTTGCCCTTTGTGTCCACCAAATTCAGGGCTTCTTCTCTCCTATCGAGCTGATTAAACAAATATGGGGTTCCCTGTCCTGGACGGGGATGGGTGTGCAATACGCACAACATGGTTTTGCCCTAAAGTGCAGGTGGCGAAAAAGACTCAACTAATTCTCTAGATCTCCTAGCTAGCAAGTAAAAGAATTAATACCTGTTCAAAACTGATGCTAGAGCCCAAAAGTGGCGTCGAATTCAAAATTTAAATTTTATTTTAGTTAAAATTGATTGATTTATTATTTATTTTATATTTAATTTATTTTAAAATTTAAACATTAATTAGTTGGAGTTTAAAAGTACCTTTTTTAGAGAGTACTGGCTGACTTAGCTTAATGAGGGGGGACATGACAATCCTCCCATCCCCAAATTGCTTGCCCTGAAAACAATTTCAAATTGGGATGCTTGAAAAAGTTGCACTCTTTTCCATATAGCGTTCTTGTTGTAGTCTCAAAAAGACCATGCCTCTCGCTTCAAAAACCCTCTCAGTTTGGTGGCAATGAGCATACAACTCTTGCTGGTTTTGGGATTGCTAAAGATTTTTCTTGAGTGTGTAGACAACAGTAGAAACAGATTTCCACAATCATGTAACTATCTATTTTGTGCTTATGGATTTTATTGTGTAAAATTTTTAGCATCAACATTTTAGGTCACACTATGTGAACCATCATCAAGATGAGAGAGAGCTTAAGAAGTTGTAAAATGTGTTGACAACATTCAAACTTTATTGAATCAAATCTTTAGCCCTCGGTACTCTACTATTTGAAGGAATTAAATCCATTGCAAATTTCGACCAAATATCATGTTAGGGGATATTAAACTATCCATTTGTTCACAATTTCTGTATGCTAATTGGTTTGAGGATGATAACTAGTGGCTAGGGTTAATTTCGTGCTTGTCAAACAAAAGAGCTCTTGCCAAAATAAGCCGATAAACCTACCATTTTAGTCAATTACAATGTTCCTTGGCAACCTATGGAGTCTAAAAATCTCTCTAAAGAACATATCATCAACTCATGGAGCCTTGTACTTTGAAGATATAGCATGGAAATGAGCATATTTGGTGAGCCTATTGACTACCACATAGATAGAATCTTTACCTTACACCTTTCAGATGCCCATGATGAAATCGATGGAAATACTTCCATATTCTTTTGGAATAGTTAGGGGTTGCAACAAACTAGTTGCAAATACATGCTCTATTTTATTTTGTTAGCAAAGCAAACACTTCCTAACACGCTTCAACACATCATTTTGGAGCCCTTTCCATGAAACACATTCGCTTGTATATCTTGTAGTAACCCAAATGACTGACAAGTGTATCATGACATGCCCTCAAAATTCTTTCCTTCAGTTTTGATTTCGATACAAGATACACTTGATCTTTGTAGAGGATGAGCTCATAAGCCATCCCAAACCTATCATCTCCATACAAAAATGTTATTAGCAATTGTGTTGCTAGCATTTTCAACTATTATGTGTTGGTGTAAATAATTATTCATCTTGGATATTATTACACCTTACTTAAGTTTACTTAGGTACATGCAATTCATAGTAGTTTGGGTATGAGACACTTGGGTGTTTGTGTCACATTGGGATAGTGTGCAGGAGAATTTCCACCTTTTATGGTGTTGATCTTGCTACTACTCTATCATATCCACTTATTGTGGAGTGATAATTCCACCTTCGGTGGGTGATCCACCTCATGTAGAATATTTTATTATTTCTCCCACCTACCCTTGTTTCTTATTGTGAGCCACATGTCATGTTTGTGTGCTCACATATTCATATTGCCTTGCCTATATAAGCAGGCTCATCTACATTGTATATAACAACTATTAATCTTTTGATCATTTATCTATTGATGAAAATACAGTTTATTCTTGTCCTATATTTTGTCTCTCTATTTTGTACTTTTCATTGAGCTCTTGATCTTGGCAAAATCTCACATGGTATTAGAGCCATTAGAGCATCATTGATTCCTCTTTGAGAGACATTCTTGCGACGTCAAGAGGTAGATCTGAGGAGCAACATCTTTTGGAGGTGTCCTAGACCAGATCCGACCTCACCATTGCATTCGAGTGGCCGTTTCCATGAATTTTGAGTATAAATTTGGCCTATTTTGGTGAAAGTCAAATTTCGGGCTTGGAAGAAATTTTTTGCCCAATTTGGGCAAAATTTATGCAAAAAAAATTTTCATTTATTCCGCAAAAAAAAAATAAAATTTCTTAACTTTTTGATTTTTTTAATTTTTTTTAATTTTTTTGGATTTTGTTTGATTTTTTTTTTTTTTTTTTTTTTTTTTTTTTTTTTTTGGTTCGCAGACCCTCCCCCCTGTGACCGCTGTACTACAGGTTGCAAGGCCTGTTTGCCTCACTGGGTAAACAAAAAGAGTACAGAAGTAACATAGAAATAAACAATGCAACATGAATGCAAGAATACGCTTTCCATTAATAACTCAGAGTGTATACAATGTTCATAGTATTATCTATCGTAAATAACACACACTTCAATACCTGCAGGTAGTACAATATATAACAACCGAAGGGGTGCGACACAACCGTCGCGACTCCAACTACCTACCTGTCGGCTAACTAACTACTAACAAATGACATTACTACCAAAACATAAGATATACATATTTCCCGACAACAGGGCTGTTGTGTCCTTCTCGCACCGCCGCTGTGATCTCCATACTTTGTGTGCAGCTGCCGTGACCCTACAGTCCTTCCGGCTCTGGCCTACCTCCCGGGCTCCCGACGACCCCTCCGCAGTTCTTTCGACGATTTCTCTAGCCGACCCCCTACTGTCGGCAACCTCCTTCTGGCACTGCGACATCTGCTCCTGCCGACACCGAGCTTCCTTCCGGCACCGGCTGTTGACCTCCCTACCAGCCCCCCGGGCGTTGTGAGCTCTGCTAGCACCATGTTACGCCGTCACCTTCTGGACCTGCCATGTGTCACTTGCACATTTGACACACCCGCCATGTCAGCTCTGCCACCTTAACAGTCCAGTCAGCAGGCCACATCATCTATCCGTATTGTACGAACGCCACGTAGACGAGGAGGCAAAGTTTTTGCGACAACTAGACGACCATCAAATTTAGACTCAGTTTGCTAATGTCATCATTTAAAAAAAAATTGCAGGCCCCCTCCATTGAGCTTTTTAATTTTGCAGTTCAACTTCAAATTGCCATATTTTGTTCATTTTTCCTCCTTTTTTGGTGCACTTCTTTTGTGAAATGGGCTAGAATTTCGTGTACTTTCTCGTGGTGGCATTATTTTTTAATTTTGATGGACAGATTTTTCAAAAATCTCAGTTTTTGGTGACTGTACCTATTCAATCTTCGTTTCTGCAACTTCCGGGACTCTGTTTGGGCTCATACAAACTCCTTTTCAGGTGTCATTTTTTTTGAAAGTGCATAATTTTTCGTTTACTCTCATAATATGCTATTAGTTTGCAGCAATTATGGGTGGAAATCGTACTTTCAACATATGGTCTTTTTTTGGCCAATTTGACACTTGTATTGCATAGATCTATCTTGTTGGTCTTTTGCTTTATAGTTCTCAACCTATTGGGGCAGTTGTAAAACAAAATCAGAAGTCCACCTTGCCATTGTTTGCAAGTGGCCTATTGTACACGCACTGCATATAAAGTGCCAAAATCATCATTTTTGGGGGGGTACTTTGATTGATTGAATTTGAGGGGGGGGGGGGGTGTCTCTTGTTCTTTTGTGTTTGTGTTCTTTTCTTTTTGCTGCTATGGGTTCTTCTAAGTTTCCTCTCTTAACTCCTCATAATTATACTACTTGGAAAATTGATGCATGGAGTAAACTTGTGAAAAAATGACTAACTCATTATATTGATGGAACTATTGTTGCTCCTGCTGATCCTGTTGGTCACTTGGATTGGCTCACTCAAAATATCATGGCAATTGGTACCTTAAGAAAGTATGTATCAAAGGATCTTATTTTTCATATTGAGAAATGTATTCTAATCAAGGATGCTTGGCAAAAGTTTCAAGACTTGTATGGTCAAGTTGATGAGATTAGGGGATATCAAATTGATAGTGATCTCACCATGTTAGATCCCAAGAACTTTGATACTATACAATATTATGTCACTAAGGCAAAAGAGTTGAGGGCACAACTATGCAACATTTGTTTCTAGTTTCCAAACCCATAGGATGACAATGGGTTCAAGCTACACAATGCCTACATTTGATGCTTTCGCAGAAATGTTGATGATGGAACAAACTAAGTTGATAAGCATGGGCATTCTTAAGACTTCTAAGTCTCAAGCATTAGTGGCAAATCAAGGGAACAAAGGAAATCAAGGAAATGACAACTCAAACAAGAAGAAATGGCAATCAAAGCCTAATGACAAAGCATCGCCTTCTCCACAACAAGGAGATTCATCCTCTTCCAAGAGGGACATTTCACCAAAGAGGGAGAGACCTACTTGTGCCTATATTAAAAAGTTTGGTCATGAGGAGCGCCATTGTCATTCTAAGAAGATTGATGAGCTCACATACATCCTCAAAAAACATAACATTGATTTGCCTAATGTCTACAAGAAGGACGAGTCATCAACTTCCACTTCCACACATTCAAAAGGGAAAGGGAAAGTATTCATGGCTTCTACAAGTGGGAAGACTCACTCTTTTGGGACAAGAAAATGAAAAGCTCTTTGTGCTACTACAAGTCATGATTCAGGGAGATGGCTTCTAGATTCAGGGGCTTCTCATCATATGGCATCTTCACAGTCTATGTTCTCTACATTTGAGCCTTGCACCATGCCACAAATTTTGATGGGCAATCATACATACATGGATGTGATTGGGAAAGGATATATTGCCATTGGGGATAACTCCTACAATGATGTGTTGTGTGTACCCCATTTGACAAACAATCTCCTTTCCATCTATCAAATCACACATGGCGCAACTAAGAGAATTGTGGAGTTCACACCCGAGTCAGTTTTTATTAGACTTGGAGACTAGAGCTATCATTGCGACTGGGGTAGTTGATCATGCATCTCGGTCATACCCCCTTTCTGATTTTGTTGATGATAATGTTTTCACATATGATGATTCTTCACATGATGATCACACTTCTTGTGATGATTCATATTTTGAGGAGGACTTTGGGTACTTGAACTTGGGTATTCTCACATGTGACCTCATTCTTGAGCCCTGTGTTTCATCTCCTGCTATTGATATCACACCACCTATTGCACCTGATGATGCAGATAGTGCGACAGTTTTTCCTTCATGTGATTCAGTGCAACAAGATATATCTTGTTTTCCAACTTCAGTTTCATGGGATGAGTATTTGACAGACATTACAGGTTTGTTTGTGGAATCCTACATTGCAGATTTGTGAGACATCATTGATGATATTCATCTTCTCTTTGATGAAGATGAACCTTCTTCGATTGTTGTGAGGGAACACTCTGACCCTCTCGTTCATTCGCTACATAATCATTCTTTCGAGGTTGACATGATTGTGGATACTTATGTACAACAATTGGAGGAGGTCTCTTTATCCTTTGAGGAGACATGTGAGTCTTTGTCTATTGTTCTACATTAATCTCCACTAGATCTTGGAGTGCCTTTTTCAGCAGTGTGGGGCAGTTTACCACCTTTGGAGGGGGTATCTTTCAGCATCAACATGGGGACACTTGAGCAGTTTTCAGAGATTCCTTTCATCATGAGTTTTTTTCATACATCTTCCCTTCATGATTGGGGAGACTTCATGGTACACCTTTGGTTTTGTTTCTTCCAAGGGGAGGAATGTTGTTCGACGTTCATGAAGCAGTTTCTTTATTCATTCTCGAGCTTCTATCATTGGTGCAGATTCTACATTGAGGGGGGGCTTCCTAGCTTCTCTTCTTCTCTCATATGGGGGGGGACTTTTTCCTCACATGGGGTTTTGTTCCTCACATGCTTCTATGAGAGTTCTTTGAATCTAATTTTCATCTCTCTTTTGGGGGAGGGTTTTTTCCCATTGGTTTTTTCTCTCTTTCCCTGCTTTGTGAGAGATTTCATTGCATTGGTTTGCATGCATTTGCATTTGTACATGAGTACCTAACATGGCCTAGTAGCTGGGACCCATCTTGCATTGCTTAGTTGCATTGTAGACTTAAGTGCATTCTCCTAAGTTGCACTTAAGGGGGGGTGTTGGTGTAAATAATTATTCATCTTGGATATTATTACACCTTACTCAAGTTTACTCAGGCACATGCATTTCATAGTAGTTTGGGTATGAGACACTTGGGTGTTTGTGTCACATTGGAATAGTCTGTGTAGGAGAATTTCCACCTTTTATGGTGTTGATCTTGCTACTACTCTATCATATCCACTTATTGTGGAGTGATAATTCCACCTTCGGTGGGTGATCCACCTCATTTGGAATATTTTATTATTTCTCCTACCTACCCTTGTTTCTTATTGAGCCACATGTCATGTTTGTGTGCTCACATATCCATATTGCCTTGCCTATATAAGCAGACTCATCTACATTGTATGTAACAACTATTAATCTTTTGATCATTTATCTATTGATAAGAATACAGTTTATTCTTGTCCTATATTTTGTCTCTCTATTTTGTACTTTTCATTGAGCTCTTGATCTTGGCAAAATCTCACATTATGGAGAGTAGAAATAAGGTTACCTAGAGAGTGCATGAACCAACACATTGTCCTTTTCTTCCAACTTAATGTCAAAATCATAAGATTGTAGATTACTTACCCATTTTTTATATCTATCATTCAAATCCTTTTGATTGAGGAAGAATTCAAGCTATTAAGAACCAATTTAAGCACAAACTTCCTAGAAATGGAGTTTTGTGTAAATCTGGCTAGTGTAAGCCTAAGGCTAGCATCTCCTTGCCATATATAGAGAATCTCCTCTTTATATATAGAGAATCTCCTCTTTGTCTCTTTGAGTTTCCTATTCTTAAGTGCACTGGGATGTCTATTTTGTTTCAATATTGCTCCAATCCCATCTCTTGAAGCATCACACTCTAGAACAAAAGGAAGTGAGAAATTTGGAATAGTTAAAACCAAACATGAGTTATTCCCTCCTTGAGCTTGTCAAAAGTTCTTTGTGTTGCAAGGCTCCAAGAGAAGGTTCCTTTCTTCATCAAATATGTCAATGAGTTTACAAATGTGAGAACTCCTTCACAAAACTCTTATAGTAGTTGCAAAGTCCGAGAAATCCCCTCAAATGTGTTAAATTCCTTGGTCTTGGCCAATCTTGGAAAGTCTCGATCTTCTCCTCATCCACACTTACCTCTTGGGTACTAACCTTATGCCCCAGATATAATATTTTAATCAAATCAAACTCACAAATGGTTGGTTTGGTGTAGAATGACTATTGCTCAAGTATGCCAAACACCTCATTTATGTGCTTCAAATGATCTTCCCATGTCTTCCAGTAAATCAAAATGTCACCAAAGAAAGCTAGCACAAATTTCCTCATTTGTAAAATGAATACCTAATTCATGGATGACTACAAAGTGGTGGGTGCATTGGTCAACCGAAATGGCATGATTAAGAACCCATAGTGCCCATAATAACATCTGAAGGTTGTCTTGTGCACATTGTCATCTCAAACCCTTATTTGATGATACCTAGTCATAAGTCGATCTTGAAAAAGTACATCATACCACAAAGCTCATATATCAACTCATTGATCTTGCTATTATCACCCAACAAATGTTTTAGGGTTTCCTTGGTCTAACTAGGGCTAAACAAGAGAAGTTGTCTAAAACCCTAAACCCTAGTGCTTTTTGTTGGTTGTTGTTCTAATTTGTAGTTGACTTCTCCAATCACTTAAGTTATAACTTAAGTGTTTCATATCGTAAGCATGACTGGTGCCTCGACCTAGCATTTCCCAATCTCTATTGCTACAAAAACCTTGGTATTTTTGGTCTTAATCTTTTTATGCCAAAGTTTTGTCTCAATGATTAACTTGTGTTCATCTCACTAACTCATTTGGGTGCATTTTTCGACGAACATTTCCGATGAACTATGAGATTTCTTTCATTTTGTCGGATCTTAGGAGACAATTTGTGTCAAATTTGTTTTTGTTTTTTTAAATCTTGCCCGACGTTCATCAAAATTCTGACGAAACCAACTGTCGTCGGAATTTTGCCTGACGTTTGTCGGAATTTCGACGAAAAATAGAAAAGTGAAAAAGAAAAAGAAAAATCGCGCGGACAGTGTTTTCTGTACTTGCGACATCGTTGTGCTTGGTTTGTGAAGGTTATAGACCAAATTTTTCATAGCTCGATTTTTTTGCCTGTAAAAAAAAGTCATGTCAGATAATATGAGCAAAGAACAAAATAAGGAGACAATTGCTAGATTTTGGTCTAGCTTGAAAAGAAAAGGTGATGGGAAATGTTATTGTCCCTGCAAAAATTGTAGGGGCGTAGAGACTAGAAGACTTTTAATCACAACAACTGAGAAACATTGTAGGAAACATGGTCACATTGAAGGGGGGCATGATTATCATCAATTGGTAAGTTGTTCATTATATGTGTTTATATTGATTGCATTTGTAAATGTTTATATCGTTTTAACAATTTATATACATTAAAAATCACTTTTTAATGAGATCATGATCGTGGTTTATTTATGTTGATCATTTTTATATAGGTGGGGTGCCCTAGGGCACATGATATGGACTACCACGACCCAGAGAATGGGGTTTTCCAAGTGGAGGAACATGGAGGTGTGAGTATCGAAGCTGAAGATAATGATCTTATGGAAGAAGATGATCACGCACCAGAAAACATAGTTGAAGATGATGGTACAAATACATTGATCCATGACACATTTAGTACTATCACAACTGATCATGATGATTAAGATGACTTTGATGTTGTTCCTGATTTACCTATACTTGAGAAGGCATACGAGCCCTTTTACGAAGGCTCCCAAACAACTCTTCTCTTTGCTGTATTGTTGTTGGTGAACTTGAAGGTTATGAATGGTTTATCCAACATAACAATCTCACTTATGTTAAGGTATGTCATATATGTCATCTTTTTTCATCTATTTTTGTTGTTATTTCATCACTAGCACATTAAATTATATATATTGCAGTAAAATGGTTATAATAATTATGTAATGTTTTTGTTCATTCAACTAGGCAAGTACCAAGTTAAAGATATGAATGTATATATCGAGCCTCTTATCGACGAGTTGTTGGAGTTATGGAATGGTGTCACTATGTATGACGTCTTTAGACCAGTAGGACAAAGACAATCTCAATTCCATGCAATGCTTGTATGGACAATTCATGATGCCCTGGGGCTAGCACATTTTTGTGGTATGTTATAATGTTCAACTTGTGCACTTAAATAATGTTTAATTTTTTTAAGTATAAATCATGCATTTTTAAAAATAATCCATTCAATATATATAATTATAAAAATTAACATATTTAATCCAATTATACATGATCTTGCAGGTCTTCAAACAAAGGGAAAATTTGCATGTCTAGTTTGTGGTCCAAAGATGAAATCTCGTCATTCAACAAAATTAGGAAAGCAGGTATTTGATGAGAATAGACACTTCCTCCACAAAAATCATAAGTATCAAACTACTGAAAAACATCTTTTCAATGGGAAAGAAGAGACTACATCAAAACCACGAAGAATGACACCTCGCCTATGGAAGTTGGAATATAATAGAATTAATCGTCAAGGTAATGTCATTCAATCTAATTATTTATCTATCATATATGATATGCTTGAAATTTATATTTTTATATTGTGTTTTGTTTACTTATGCTGTAATTGACGATGATTGTCGTTGTTAACTTTTTAAACTTATATGCTTCATGAAGGTCGTCAAGGCATTATTTACCACCTTCCAAAGAAACTAAAAAGTTATCCCAGACAATTTAGTAGGTTGCCCTACTATGAGCAACTACAAATTGTGCATTTGTTTGATACTATGCATATTGGAAAGAATGTAACATAGACGTTATGGAAAATATTGGATGGAAGGTGTAACAAAGAAAAAATTGTCAAAATTTGTAGTGACATTCAGGAATCCAATCATGCAATGAAAAATGTCATTCAATTAAATAGAGATGGAGACCAAATTAATATAAGTGCCCTTCCTTGATTATTAATGGAGCAACAAGCAATGCTATTAAAGATGTCATACGAAAAATTCATTTTCCCACAAGATTTGCTGCGAACATAAACAATCTCATAACAAAGAAAAATGAATTTGGGCTAGGGATGAAAATGCATGATTGCCATACCTTCATTATTGGATGTTCATGGACATTAATCTGAATACATTTTACATTTGGTTTTTATATATATTGTAGTTAATTAATTCATAATCTTCAATATACATCAGTTGTAAATTTCTAGTTATTTTTTCTACAGTTGCTCGAGAGTGGGATGCACTACATTTGTATGTCGCAAACAATCTTGATTGGATGACATTATGGATTGAATGATGTTAACAATCTGGTTGCGTATTAATATGGGAAGGTGTGGCTTCATTGGTTAAAGAAGCTCATCGTAATGGAGATTCCAATGTTACACTAAGGGAAATTGATTTGGCATATGGTTTAAGAGATAAATAGGTACGTATAAATATATTAATCACCCATATTTTATTTTTTTTCAATTGTAATGATATATATATGCTCTTTTTTGCATACATTCGACCAAGAATAATTATGTTTATCAACTGGCGATGCAATAATTTTTACATGTTTGACATATTGCAAGTGAAACACCACAAGGCTATGTGGTGCAATGGTCATAAATTTTGCATTAAAAAGTTGGATGACATAAAGAAAACTTGTGAATCTGGGATAACTGTACTATTTCAAGTGACTAATGTTTCATCTAGAAGCAACATACATCCTCAAGTCTCAAAAAATTGATACTATGGAATTTTGGATGATATACTTGAGTGTGACTTTGGGTCCTTCAAATTAGTTCTTTTCGTCGTCCAATGATACAAGCTACGATTGAATGAAAATGATCTTGACAAAACTATTATTGAACATGATAATGGATTTATAATGGTCAATACAAGGTTGTTTGAGCGAGCTGGAAATGAGCCCTATGTTCTTCCAAGCCAATGTGAGCAGGTATTTAACTCAGAGGTTCCACATAAACTGGGTTGGTCATTTGTTGTTAGACACGATCCTAGAGGAAGGCCGATAAAGTATAATGTCATGGAAGAAGAAGATACAGAAGAACTAGAAGATGATGTACATGATGATCAGGATCAACATTTAGTTGATGATGTGCCCGACAAAGATGTCAAAGAAGAGGAAAACGATCACGATGATGTAGGAGTTAATGTTCATGAAGATGATGATGATGATATCAATGATGATGATGATATGACCAATAATCCTTACAATGTCGATTTTGGATCAGAAGATACAAACAAAGAGTTGGATGAAGAAGAAGATCAATGACATGATTTAAATGTATGATGCATGTGATTAGTATATTATCTATTTGATATTGATTTATTGATATTTTTTGGTGAAATATAAATGTTGTGATTATGTGGGAGGACTTGTACTTTGAGATTATCTTTACATGTATCTTTACATGTCAAGTCATTTATACTTTTACATTACAAATATTTGCATCATGTCGTGTTCCTTGTTGAGATATTTATGAAAAATTTAATGGATGAATCCTTTTAATGGTTTGTTATGCAATAACACAATGATTCCTATTATGATGTATGAAGCACCTGATACTATTTTGTATCTATGCTCTTAATCTAATTCGAGGAGATGATTTTTTCCAATCTTTATATTTTTAACAAGTATGATATTTGCATGAGCTATTGTAGACAATACGTTAGGGAATGTGTGTTGTATTAAAGGATCATTAAGAAGTGTTGCAGATAATACCAACACTACCCATGTTTACCTTTTGCACGTGTTTCGTGACATACACACTAAAACACTTTACATACATTTCACCCTCCTATTAAATAGTGGATTTCATAGTTTAGTACATATACTTTCCTAGTTCTTCTACTCCATTAGTGACCCCCAAAAGCACGCAAAGCTCAAAATTTTAATACATATATAGGTTATACTACTTTTTTTGGCCACCTATAGTGCCTCAATCACTTTGCCTCAAAATTTTAATACATATATAGGTTACATTGTGTTGGTTCCCAAATCAACAGATCGTGAATCCTAGAGAGATAGCTAATAATTCATGAACAGACTCAAGATTGGACTTGGCCAATGAACAAGATTCAACATGGAAGCTGCAATCTTCTACTCTTCAGGCTCTGCAAGACCTAGGCGGGTTTACCTATAGCACTGTGGTCCATATATTGACTCTGTGCTAACTGACAATGCATTATTCAACAGATGCTTTCAATGAAAATATACCAAGGAAGAGCATAATATACTACAAATTTTGGCTTGAACCTTAGTTTTTATCACTCTTGCTTGTATTGAAAGCCAACTCTAATCTATTTCTACTTCTAATACAAAAAACTAAAAACTGAATATAAAAGGTGAAATAAGGATGTAAAGATGACCCTCAAACCTCATGAAAGTATGATCAGTGCCTGTTCTAAGGGAAAACAAAGTCAAATCACAATCCTAGTGACAAACAAAATAACATTATGAACATTAAAGTTCAATGCTAAATACTTAAGACTTGCTTAAAGTGCTTAGATTAAGAATGCATTCATAACCTCCCCACGCTCTCTCAGAATATATTGTAGTATTCAAGACATAATTTAATTCATTTAGCTTGAAATGAAACCCATCAAAGAATACACATTCCCCATTAGAGAAGACATATTGCATATGTCATTAACACAACATTTCATACAACACATTACAAAAGGCATGAGCAGGAAGATGAATATTTCCTTTTATTGATTTTCAAGATAAAACTGATACATTCATGAAAATGTTACAATGGATCACCAAAATTGTAAAAGACTATTTGCCGTTATATTAATTTTTTCTCTAATGCCTAAATATCAAAAGGTTTTCTAGAATCATCCTTGCTTCTTGGCCTCGAATTCCCTTTTATAACACAAGGGAGCAAAACAAGCCTCAAACTGAAGAAGACACATGTCAAAATTCAAAATTACAAAATTGACCTAAAGCCTAGGTCCTTGATTTCTGCGTGCAACCTGCATTGAATGATGGCGGCTGAAAGGCATCATCCTAGGAGCTTGGTCTGTGGTCCTGCACAAGACGTCCTCATATTTGTACTTCATATCTTCTCTTGTCAGGATTAAAAGTGCAATATGGTATGCGATGGCAGATACCTTGGAGATTGGTCCCTATTGGTTGAGCACTCAAATCATTCTCCCACAATAGGTATCCTGCACAAAACTTTCAGGGGTAGAAAAAATGGAAGGCAACGACTAGTCCTCCTCTTCAGGGTGCTCTTCTTCCAAGGAGCAATATTTTTTATGCAATGCTTCAATTTCATCAGTTGGCCAAGAAAAACCCCTCAAGCTATGTAACTTGTTCATAGCTTCCTTTGTTTTGTGGGTGGACACAAATGCAACTCCTAAGGAAAATTTATGATACATTTGTTCAACCTCTATGATTTTATCAACAATATTAAAAAAAGTATCACTTTTATTTGGGTATCCCTCCAAACATGCCAAAACTGCATTTATTGCTTCTTGAAAGCCCTGTTTCCATTCCTCTAGGATTTTGATCTGACCCCCATCTATCAAAATTGTAGGAATATGCCACTTTTGGAGTCCTTGAAAAGAATCAATCATTCTCATTAGTGCTTCTCTTTCATCCTCTATGTTGGGCAACTCTTTAATCAATAAATTATAACTCTTTCAGGTTGCCCCTACAATCTGAGGTGGTTGGGCCACATCCTTTACTGCCAACATGATCTCCTTCAAGCTTTGACTTGTTGGCAACCACGTAGCTCTAATTGGTTGAAATAATGAAATAAATTCATCAAGCTGACTCAAGAGCTTAGATGTCAAAGAATATGAAGTATGAACTTCATTTAATTTAGCAATGATTTTATTTGAAATCTACAAAATTGAATCTTTCCCTGTTTCAAAATAATTGTTTTTAGCCTCATCTTTGACCCTTTGTATTTCTTTATTCATTTTTTCAAGCTCCTCAAGTCTAATCCCTCCAGAAGAATCAACTGATAAATTCTTTATTTGTTCCTTTAATGCAATTTTCTCAATAAATAATTCATTATACTTTGCATTCAAAGCAACATGCATATCCTTTAATTATACATATTTTTGCTCTAGATCCTCTACTGCAAGTTGAGCAAATTGGCCTGCGTGCTTGGAAAACTCCACAACCTCTGAAGTAGTAGTATCCTCAAGGGTCCTTACAATAGAATCCCCTATTTTTTGTTGTACCCCCTACAAAACTATGGGATTTTGACTGCTAGGAGCCTTTGAGCTTATGCTGACCCCAGAGCCATGTTCTCCAAACTCTCTTGCAAAATTGGGATCCTTCTGCCGCATGATCTGATCTAGCAAAAATATTCTTTCAACATTACACCCCAAGACCAAGAGCATTCTACTGCTCATCACCATCTCTTTGCCCTCTTGAGGGGTGCAATTAAAGTTATCCTTGTCAAAATTGTTATTTCTTCATCAGACATACTCTTCAATTTCTCTCTTAGCCAAAATGATCTGAACTTAGGGGTGTTAACAAAATTATCATTCGCTATAATTTATTTGAAGCAAAAGTCCTTTCATCATCCGCTTTCTCTATAGGGATTGTGCTTGGGATGATATCTCTGTCCCAATCATTAAAGACTTCAACATTTCCATCATCCTGGAATGTATCTCTTGGAGGAGAAGGTGGCGGCACAAAATTATCAAAATCTTCTTGAACATCTACAAAATCAGATATCTTGGCTTTTCCCTTTTCAATCTTCCTGGCCTGCTCAGAATCCACCTTCTTATCCTTTTGCACACCTCCTTTAGAGGGCTCTGTAGATGCTTCCTCAACTGTCTGAGCCTTGGGAGATGGATCAATTGGCTTTTCTTTATATTCCACTCCTTTATCCCTGGCTTCTCTTCGTTGTAATTCATCCTTAATTATGTCATTTGCCTTTATTAGCATGAAAGAGATTCTAGCAAAATCATCTCGAAAATGCCAGAAGGAATCTAGAAAATTGGGGTCCTCTTGTTTCCTCTCTCTTTCAAATTTGTTCATGAGGTCCCACTTCTTCCTTCTCTGCTCAGCCTCACGAGGAAGGGCATTTTTGATTAAGTCTTCCCTTTCTACAAAAGATTGAAAATACCCTTTCTCTTTCAATTTGTTTACTCTGATATCATTTATACACCCCTCGGGGTCATAATGCCTAGCCTGGACAACTCTTAATCTGTGATTTTTTACCAAAAAGTTCTGCACCTTTTCTAATGCATCACAACCCACAGTGAATTCATTGAATACTGTTACCCTAGGGAGGAGCTTTCCCTTTCCATCCGTTTTGATTTGCTCCTTTTCCATCCACATCATTTGCCAAATTAATTCTAGGAAAGCCAACCTCGGGGAGACAAAAATTAGTAGAACACGGGGCCCTTGCTCACATCCATAAATTCTGATAATTGTACAATTTCCATAGAAGAAGAAATCCCCAAAACTGTGGGTGAATGCACCCTTAGGGTATACCAATCCATTTGCCTTGCAACTCTTTATTCTCAATATCTTAATAATTTCTTTAGGCATCCTTGGCAACACTACCCCAAGCCTTATAAAAATTTTCATCACAAAGTGATCAAAGAATACATAATAGTCACTAAATTTGGACCCCTTGTCCCATACCTGAGTCCACCTTTGGACTGGCCATGAGAGACTTGTGTAGGGATCATTGGTCCTTATTCTCAACTCCGGGTCCTAGTATGCTATGTTTTGATAAAGAATCAAATGACAAACCAAAGAATAGTGCATGAATTGTATTTTCACATCTTTATTTTTAGCCTTCATCAACCCCTCATGAATCCTATCAAGAATAACACTTGCAAAATCATACAATTCATTTATTGAAGGGTGCTGAATATTAATAGCCATCATCATAAAATCAACAGGCAATTTTGTGAGCCCGCAATAAACTCCAAGGACCTGCCCCAGTGTATAATAAGTTTTAACAAAGTATGGCTCAAATCAATTAATCATGAAGGGCTCCCTTTGAGATGGCAGGACATAATTGCGTGAATACTTGTAGAGTTTCCTCATGAAATGAGGAACAAGGTCTTTCTTGTACCTGTCCTTTGTTTTCTCATAATCTATCTTCAAGTTGTCCCTATTTATGCTTGTGAGGCCAGACTTATCTAGCCCAAAACATTCAATGATGGACCTGGGAGAGATGTCTAGTAGGACATAGCCTTCTGCAGTCCTAACACTCTGGCTTGGAATATCATATGCAGTTGCCAGTTCCCTTATGAGCATTGGTTCCACAAAAACATTGGGCACCACCAATTTGCCCACATTCAGCGTCCAAGGGTTGTGTTGTGACCATTTCACACATCGCCCCATCGCAAATGGGGACCCCCTCTTTTTGTTTGTTTTTCGCTCGTTGTTCGCCTTCGTTTTTAGGATTTTGTTAGTCAGTCAGTCGTCTGGATTTAGGGTCAACCCCTAGGGTTTTAACTTTTGTCTTTTCAGGCCAGAATCCAGTCGTTTTGAGAGCTTTTTGAGCTTCCTTTTCTAGGATGCAAATTTTGAATGCAATGAATTCGCCAGAATGGTCTAATTTTCAATTGGAATGTTGATGCAGAGCTTAAATTTGTCTAAGTGTTGAAGATGAAATGTGAATTTTTGTCCAATTGAATATTTTTGACCAAATTTTGACGTTTTTGATTTTTGATCCTAGGCATCTCAAATGATTTGTTTTCGCCTTGTGAAGTGTTAAAATGTGTAAAATCATGTTATTTTGGCCTGTAGGAGCAAAATCGCTCCTGTCCCTCAGTGAAGGACGGGAGCTCGTTTTCAAATATTTTACTATTCCTGCAGGGTCAAGATGAATTACGAATTGGAAGTGATGGAGAAAGGCGAGATCTTTCCATTGAATATAAATTGAAGATTTTCATGAGCACAGAAATGCCTCTAGGAGCAAAATCGCTCCTGTCCCTCAGTGAAGGACCGGAGCTACAAATCCAATTTTGCTTTGTCCTTGCAAGATTTTAACGTCTTGACGATGTGAAAAGGTCTAAAGAGGTGCATTTTATCAAATGAATATAACTTGAAGCGCTGTCGGGGAGATCACAGGATAGCATGTCCGGCTTGAGTAAGGTCCTGATCCTGAAATTTGGCTAAGTCTAGAATGTCCTGATCCTGAATTTGACTAAGTCTGGAAACTGAAAAAACCTCCAAAAACTAGATTTTGCAATATAACTCCTGGAGGTCTGAAACCACTCTCAAACATCCTGAAAGTATATATGGAATATAACTTAAAGTATAAGAAGTGACATTTCCTTCTATGTTTCTTCTTTCTTATACTTAAATGTTATATTCCATTAAAATTGTCCTGATCGAGAGTGCGAAAAGTCAAATTTCGCTCGTGTCCTTCTCCAAGGGTCCAGAGCGAAATGCGCTCCTGTCCCTCTCCAAGGGACCAAGGCGAATCGCTCGTGTCCCTCACCAAGGGTCCAGAGCGAAAATGCTTAGTTGAGCTATTCCTGACCTTGTTTGGACGAATCGAGACATCAAAGGCATGGTGAAGGACGAAATGAGCATGATAGAACATCCAGACTTGATCAAAAACAATGAAATGATGAAGTTCTTGCCTAGAGGGTCAATTTCGCTCCTGTCCCTCACTGAAGGACCAGAGCGATATCTACAGAATGGCATAAATTTCAAAGGACAAACAAGTTTCGAGCAACCAAGAGGGTCGAAAGGACATCATTTCACGTAATGAAGATGATTGCAAGTTGGTAAAAACAAGAACAAGCACATAATGATGAACTTCGCTCCTATCCCTCAGGAAGGGACCAGAGCGATATTAGGTATATTGATCAACTCATGCAAGAATCACGTAAGGTCAAGATTTTGCAAGGTCTTAGAGGGTCCATGGAGTCTTTTGAAGGTGATACACGAAGATTTCAAACGTAAAATGATCATCAAGATGAACATAGGGACCATATCGCTCCTGTCCCTCTCCAAGGGACCAGGGCGAGTTGCTTTGGACTCTCCATTTTGTTTCAAATGTGTGCTAAGTCAAGACTTCATAAGGTCATACAAGGTTCGAGACATCGTTTGAAGAGGACATGCAAGAATTTTGAACATCCAAACGTTGCTAATCATGCTAAAGAGCTCATATCGCTCCTGTCCTTTGGACAAGGACCAAAGCGATCCCATCAAAAACACTCATATTTCTTCAAAGTTGAGGCAAGGTGAGGATGGGCAAGGTGAAGGACGGCGTTTGGAAGACATCACAACGAAGATCGAAGTTCAAAGTTGCTAAGATTAAAGAGAAAGACATGGATCGCTCCTGTCCCTCTCCAAGGGACAAGGGCGATGATCCTCTAAAATATCCAAACACCTCATGCAAACAAATGGAACAAGCGCAAAAGGAACGAACAAAGATGTTATTCGCTTCACAATGAAAGATCGAAGATCAAAGATGCATATTGAACGTGAAAATATGGAGATCGCTCCTGTCCTTTGGACAAGGACCAGGACGATGAACACCCAAAGGCACTTATACACACATACAAGACAATTAAATTCGAAGAACCTGACAAATGATCAATTTTGAACGTGGAGATGAAGGAGTTGAACGTTGAAGTTGCAAAAAATCATGACAAAATCATGGATCGCTCCTGTCCCTCTCCAAGGGACCAGGGCGATGAGGTACGTCCCTTTCATTTTCATAATTTTGGCGCCAAATAAACATTTCAAATTTTCCTTAAATGCTAAGTTCGATAAAATTGAAAATCCATTTAAACTAGCATTTAATGTGGCGTTAAACATTTATTAATTATTTTGCCTTTATTAAAATCGAAATTTGCAAATTAAAAAACGAAAGGCATTTAATTAATTATTAATTAATCATTAAAAATCAAAAGGAGCGCTTGGTATTTATTTGTTTTTGAAGGTCGGCCTTTTAAGTTTATTTTAAATTTGCCTTATTAATTATCAAGTCGGCCTAAGGTGGTAATTGTGAGATGAGCGCTATAAAGGGAGGTGAGAATCATTATTTTCACATTATCATTTTTCATGCGATCTCAAAGGGAGAAGTGCGAAATTATCTTCAAGGTGCGGGTCTTGTCAAGGAAGGTGCAAATATCATCAAGGGAGTGCGAGTGTGTTTGAAGGAGCGAATTTCATTTCAAAACAAAAGAAGGCACTAGTTTTATCCAAGGCGAAACATCTATCCAAAGGTGGTGCGAACTTAATCTCACTTGAGCGAACTTGCCAAGGACATATCAAAGGTGGCGAAGTTGTCATTTTGAAGAAGAATCACGTTGATGACCATCTTACGTCTATTTTGCCTAGGCAATTTTATTCATTTTGCATTCTAGAGTTAGCTCTCTCCTGAGGTATGGCGATATTGGTTTTATTGTCTTGATTTTGAATTGTTCATCGTCATTTCCTTAATTTTGAATTTTGGAATTTTGTTTTGCCTTAGCTCAGTCTTTTTTAGGAAATGATTAATAAAGGACTTATCATTAAGTTTCCTAAAATTTGCTCTCTAATTTATGTTATGTATTGCAAAATCATGGTACTAATTCTGAAATGTTGTGTAGGCATCAAATGGAGATCTCTTCAAGGAAAATCAAGCCGGATCAAGGACGGTCTTCGCCAGGACGATCAAGCCAGGACAAGGGCGAACTCTTTCAATCCAGTGTTCCAAGGCGAGGTATATCATCTTCCTGCACATCAAGGACGCAAGGAGTTAGAACAAGGGCTCGTTGAAGAAGCAAAATAGTTCCAGATGAATTAATTAAAGCAAGCTTCTCAACAACATCAAGTTGAATATCTACCAAGTTCCAAGTGTCAAATGAGGTGGCGTCCTAGTCATCATTTCTCCAATCAGTGAAGTCCATCTCAGCATGTCCAGATTCAATGTACTTAACTCATGGAAGGTGGCACAAACTCTGATGTACCTACCCTGGCTATCCATTGGTCGATTTTTCTAGAAGGGACATGTGTCCAAGCAATACAATTTTATCATTGGTCAAGCATTAAATGTTATGTAATGGTTGTAACAAACCCTAATTAGGGTTTTTCATTGTTGAATCTTGGCCATTGATCCTGAATTGATCTAAGCCATCAAATTGTATTGTGGGCACTATATAAGCCCAAACATTTCATTTGTAAAATATAATTTAGAATTAGAGAGAGATAGTATAGAAATAGTTGAAAGTAGTTAGTAGATAGAGAGTAGAATAGGAGGATAAGGCAAGAAATTGTTGCCATTGATTGTAAACAAACTCCATTTTCATTGAAGTAATGGTGAAATATGTCGTTTTCTTGCAATTTGCATGGTTTCTTGTTGAGTCTTCAATCTTAGATGGTAGATAATTAGATGAATGGAGGAAATGTGCTTGATTGATGGTGAAATTCGTATATCCATACTACTAGCAGTTTGTTGATTGCAAACTTGCCTTGTGTAGTCGACTGGAATCGTTCAGCTTAAGCTCAATTTCAATTTGTCGCCTCTTCATTGATATGCATCAACTTGGATGGTATCTATGCCTGCGGTGATGATTTGAACATCATAAAGCTTCCCTAGAAGATCGCACTAGCCTTGTGTAGATGTTCCATTGATGTCAAAACAAGATCTAGTTAGAGTTTCATCAAAAATCAATCATTGCTCCTACATTCTTAGTATTAGGATTAGATCCTCTCTTCGCCCTTATCTTTTTTCCATTTTTTTAATCTAAGTTAGTAAGAGCCTGTGTCCAGCAAAGCAGATCGGAAGTTCAATGTAAGTCCCCTTGTGATTCCAACAAATCACATCATACCACTGGAGCTTGTCCACACGTAGAGACCCTACATCAAAGAACCTTGGAGTCTACCTAACTGATCCTTTACGCGAATCTTCAGCAGTTAGAGACTATTTTCTCAAGAGAGGATAAGATGCCTATTGGTATTTTATTCTGTGTATGATTGTGTACAAAATACACGTCAACAGGTTGCACACTGGGATGGCCTTGTCTTTGTTACCATAGAAAGAATGGAAAATGTCCCAGCCCCTTTCCTTGATTATGGCATCCCTACACCTTGCCTCATTTTTAGTGAAAACATTTCTCAGATGATCCTGCATTGTGGATCCTTCAAACAATTCAAGCAGGTCCTAGTGCAGGCTTCTAGTCTGTCTGGTTGGCCTCTTTGCACTCTCCTCCAATTTCTGCTCGACCTTATATTGCAATTCTTCAGTGTTTATAGTGGGAACAAGAGGAGTGGGAGGTGTGCTAATGGTTTCTCTTCTTGGGTTGATGAATCTCCCTTGGATTTTTTCTTGGAGCACTTTGTAGGCTTGGGGTTCTTTTCCTTAATTTGAGCATCCTCCTTGGCTGGCTCTTGAGGGTTTTCTCCTTACGAGGTTGGGGCTTCCTTAGCAGATGGGTCAATTCTAGCAGGGGATGGGGTTTCAATAGAGGCCGCTTCAACTAAAGCCTTTACTGTTCTCTTCCTCCTCTTTGGAGTGGGTTTTCTTGGTTTAGGAGCGGGAGAAGGCTCAAATGAAGACAACCTATTAGAAGCAATAGTGGCGGTCTTTTAGACAGTTTTCTCTTTCTCTTTGCAGCCTTCTCCTTTAGAGGGGAGATAGCTTCGGCCTCTTCAGATGTTTGTGGGACATTTCTAGGGCTTGGTTGCACAGAGGGGGCATTCACAATTTCTTGCACGGGGGTAACCATACCCACATGCGTAGCCTCAGTAACAGGGATTGATGAGCTTGCTTCGACAGGGATAGCATATTTCTTAGTACTCGAGGCCATTTTTAACACTTGAGATTGAGAAATGGTTCAGAAAGCAAATACAAGAGTAAAACCTACCAAACACTAGGGCATACACACAGATGGCTCAAAATACCACTGTAGCAATTTGATAATGTGCACAAGTAGGACAAAATCACTTGTTTGCTTTTTTACTTAAATTGCTTGAAAGGTATGTTGGAATGCTAGAAATATCTTTTCTTCTCGCTCTCGAACACTTTGAATTCTCTCTATATGCAAGGTATGAAAAATTCCATTGAATTCTCATTTTATTATGATACCATTAATTCATTCGTGATGGATAGAGATAGTCGTTGGCGCCAATTTTGAATTTCATCCATTGATCTTTCAATAGAAGGCTAGGATTGCTTGTTGACCTTCACTGAATAGTGACGTGACATCCCCTTAAAGTCCCCTTTGTCACTTTAGAAATTCATATTCTCTGAAGCTCCTTCAGCCATCTCAGCTATCTTCGCGGGATAATCCTCTATTGTAGATTTCCATTGTTTTATTTATCCCGTGATGTCATTTACCCCTTCTTCTATCCTTGCGGGATAAGCTCTTATGTGTTTTACCTTGGAAGCCTTATCCCGCGTTGCTCCTAGCCTTCCTCCTGCAAGCCCTTTTCCTTTATGTTCCTACCATCTGCAGGATAAGCCGTTGAACTATATTTGTCTTATCTCGCAGTACTCCCGCGAGAACGCGCGAGATAAGATTTCCTTTATTTCCAGCTTATAACTTTTATCCCGCGACCATCTCTAAACAAGAGGAACACCTTTGTTGTGGATCTCTACTCCCCGCAGGATAAGCCCTTTTACCCTTTTCTTAGTTATTTTCTTTTCCCGTGACTCTTTTGTTATCCTCGCAAGAATGCGTGGATAATAAAAGCATAGTATCCTTCTTTGTTGACTTGTCCCACATTGCCCTGTAATTCTATTATGGTAACTTGGAGACCCCACATGATAAGATTTCCACTTTGTGCCTAAGACAACCCTTATCCTACGAGCCTCTCACAATCCTCCTGGATCATTGTGGGATAGGCCTCTACTGCTTGTTTCTTTTAGCCGCTCCTTATCCCGCGTTGCTTCTTTTCTCACCTTGCAGTTGTCATGGGATGATGATTCCTTTGTAATTCTTTCCTTCTTCTTATCTCGCGGTGCCAGATCATTGATGCAAATGTATCGCGAGATAAGATGCACTCTTTGGAAACTATCATATCCTTATCTCGCGAGGTTGAAAATCACATTGAAACACCCAACAGGATAAGGGACAAGGGGTGCTTTCTTTGTAAATATTATCCCGCTTGACCAAGTCACTTGGGGTCGGTAATTAGGTGATCATTTAGAACACATGGAAAACCTAATGGGTTAAGTTATCGTGCGTAGGGCCTTCCTAGAGAAATAAATGACTGGAAGTGACATATACCTTACCCATTGATCTTTCATTCACCTTTGTTGTGGATCTCTGCTCCCCGTGGGTGGTGCAGGAGCACCTAGGACTTAGGCTATCTAGTTTTCACAATTTTGGCTTGTACTGACCCTAGCCAGGTTAGTAGTGAATAAGGACTCCAGGAGGGTTCAAGAGTTAGTGTTTTGAGTCAATGTAGGCCTAGGTTGAGTTTATTCTTCTTAGGTTTGCATTTTGTGCATAAATTGTGGTTTGAGTAGGTAGTTGACCTTCTTGATGGTCAAAAGTGTCAAAACTTGGTATAGGCATTAGGGAGGGTTAAATTAGTCTTAGAAATGTTTTAAAAGTCATATGTGATGACTTAGAATAGGCCTCATAGGTTGGGAATACCAAAAAGTGAAAAAGTGCAAAGTTGCAAAAAGTTGCATGACAACTTTTGTGCTGAATTGGTTAGAAATGGAGTTAGGGATTATCCAACACCCTAGGATGACTCCAAACATGGGAAAATATATAAGTAACCTCTCTTGCATGGTTACCAAGGTTGGAGAATGTTTTTTGTACATTCAACAAACTGAAACTACTCATTTTCAGACTTGTTGGCAGCATTTTGGTTTGTTTTCACTCATTTTGTAATTGAAAATGGATTGAGTTTCTCTAGTGTGTTACAGTATAATTGGTTCCATTTCAAGCTTTGTAGATAGTTTTCATTAGTGTTTTCTTTCTTTGGTGTGTAAACAACCAATTTTGGCTTGTATATAGCAGTTTTATGTAAAAATGGTTGCCCCATGAATTCCACACGTGCTACCATCACAACCTGTTGGGACATGAAAGGAAAACACTTGTAAAATATAAATATGCAGGGACAAGTGCTAGAGATGAGTTCCAATATGACTGTCACCTTGTTCTAGGTGAGTCCAGGAGCAACCCGGCTAGAGGAAATAAGGTGAAATTGAAGTGCTAAGTGCAGGGGTGAATGCCAAGCCACCATATAAGATTTTGGAGGGGTCCATGGAGTTGGGAAAGAGTTTCCAATGCAAGGAGAAGCCTTGACTAAGTCATTTATTGCCCAAACCCCAACTTGACCAGTCACTGCAGGCTAGAAGGCCTAGAAATCCTTCAAAACCCTCATTTTGGGGTTAGCATGTTGTACGGTCAAACAATAAGCCAAAACCAAAAAAATATCTTGAGGTTAGATGAACCATTGAAGGAAATCCAAAATTTGTAGGGGGTCTTTTAGACTATTTTCACTCAAGCCCTAAAAAACTGGATTTTGGAGGCCTGATTGGGGGCTCATTCCTTGTAGCCCTTTCCTAGGGAAGATTTTGAAATCGGTAAGAAACCTAATGATTTCTAACCTCAAATGGACTCTAAATGCATTCAAAACATGTTAGAAGACACCTCCACACCTCTGCATCAACTCATGATAGTAGGAGGTCAATTTGACAAGATGAAGCCAAGAAGCCATAATTGAGCACATGGGAAGCACTGTGAATTGGTAGGGTTCCTAGCCAAAACACTTGAAGCAAGCACCTTGGAATGGTAAAGATTCAAACCCTAGAAGATACTGAGAAGGAATTGGAGGTCTAGAGAGCAACTAAGCCTAGTGAGTTGGTGGAACTGAGCACCAACTAGGTGAAGTGTTAAGCAAAGTAGGTGAACCCCATCAATGGGATAAGCCCTTTTACCCTTTTCTTAGTTATTTTCTTATCCCTCTTTGTTGACTTGTCTCGCATTGTCCTATAATTCTATTATGGTAACTTGGAGACCCTGCGGGATAAGATGTACTCTTTGGAAACTATCATTTCCTTATCCTGCGAGGTTGAAAATCACATTGAAACACCCAGCGGGATAAGGGAAAAGGAGCACTTTCTTTGTAAATGTTATCTTGCATGATCGAGTCACTTGGGGTTGACACAGGTGATCAATTAGAACATGTGAAAAACCTTATGGGTTAAGTTATCATGCGCAGGGCCTTCCTAGGGAAATAAATGACTCAAGACCCAGGGTTTTAACAATAATTAGGTGTATTTTGCATATTAAAATAACCTTTACGGACGGTAATTCCTAACACAAGGGGCTGTTAATAAAACGACAAAAAAACCTTTCAATCATCACTTAAGATACGGAAACCTGATACCATAAGTCAACAACAAGAAATAACATAGCCCGGAAGAACTAAAAGAAGAACCTAAGACATAGAATCCTCAGGAACCCTAAAACCCTAACTCTCAGGTGACAAGCATTGCATAAAACATGTTTTTTACCATATCCAACACATTGTATTCCCTGCTTCTAGTGTTTATCTCAAAGTGGCATATACCTTTGGGATAAAATATAATTTGTTTAAATTAATTAATTTCTTCTATTTTCCTGATTATCCTTTTACTTCTTGTATTGAGTTAAAGAAAACTTTTGTAGCTTCAACCTTTCACTCATGTCAAATATAAAAGCTTGGTAATGACTAACATGCTAGGGGTATTAGGTATTGCTACTGGATTTTGGGATTTTAACAGTAGGATAGAAAAATGAGGATGATGCCCCCTCTAGAGGGTACTCGAGAAAAAAATAACATCATCAAGCACCAATTTGGAGAACTGATTGGTGAGTAGGTACACCCGCCTAGGTTCTGCAAAGCCTAAAGTGAGGGAGTTAGCAACCTTGAAAGGTTCACTCTATTAGTTAGACAAATCAATTGGATAGTATCTAATTGAATGAATCCTAATTGAAGTAGATCCCTAGTATATTTTTCTATTCTTTTCAAAAGAATTGAATGAATCCTAATTGAAGAAGATCCCTAATGCATATAATTAACTAAATGTATCTAAAATGAACTCATTTAAGATGAATGGATGAATTTAAGCTAGAGAGAGAGAGAGAGGGAGAGAGGGAAGGAGAGAGAGACTTGAGAGAGAAAGATAGTAATAGGTGTATGCTAGAAATGTGGTATCAGCCTACAAGACGGGAAAACATCTCAAACATACACATGAAACATTGCATTAGAGGTTATAAATCAACAAAACAAGTTAGTGAATCTAATTCTCTGAAAATCATTCCATGCTCTTCTATCTCTAAAGATCCTCAAGATTCAAGGTGGCCCTCACTTGGAAGAGCACTTGATCTCTTGGATAGCAACCTAGAGAACGCGATTTAGAGGATTTTATGATCAAAATGGATGCAACTATGATCCTAATGAATGATTTAGATATGAAACTAGATGATGATATGGTGCAAGATATTGATATGAAGCTAAAACTAACATGGAAATGGTATTAAAATGATATTAAGCTAGTATGGAAATGAAGCTAAAATGATATTACTAATATGATATGCAAAACATGATGAATCTAAGCTACGATGCTACTAAATGATCTAAAAATGCTATTATTAAAGAGAGGCTAACAAAGCTTGATGAAATGATACTATAAATTAGATGCACACAAGACTTGGATATTTGAAGAAGGAATGGGCTCTATTTATAGGGAAAATATGGCAATGGATGGTTGAGATTGAATAATCTCAACAATGGCTAGGATTGAAAGTTATCAATCCATGTGAGGGATTCAATCCAATCCGAAGTTGACAAATGTCACCTTGAGAGGGTTTGAGAGGAGAGGCAAGAGGCATTAAATGCCCGAGGAGACATGGTGGTTACCTTAGGAGTTAAGGTTATGGTTACGTTAGTGAATAACCAATGGATAAAGCCTTTGCCCAAAGGATAAACTCTTGTGCAAGGGTTAATAAGATAACCAAGGTCAAAGCCGTGAGTGCTTGATGAGACCCTTGGGTTAGATGAAGGTTAAGTAAATATTGATTTTATTTAAATGTGAATTTTTGAATTTTTGCAAGTGGGGGGATTTAATTAAATATAAATTTAATTAAAATGGCTAGAAGGGGGATTTAATTAAATGTAAATTTTATTAAATAGGAATATTAATAAAATCTTTAATTTTATTAATAGGCTAATTAGAAGAATAGGAATATTAATTAAACCTTAATTTAATTAATTGAAAGAATTCGGGATAATTAAATGAATAAAATTCACTTAATTCATTGTGCAACTTTTAGGTGTCTACAATAGGCAAAGAGCGAAATGTGAGAGAGAAAGAGAAAGGGAGGACATGGAGAGTGTTGGAATCTAATAACAATGAGAGGCGGGGCAGGGGGGGGTGAATCGGTGTTATACCGAAACTATTAATTTTAACCTTATTAAAACATGCATACACCGTCCGGTATACCGGTACATGCAGAATTGAAAGAAGTAAAGCAACCAATAAGCCAATTACATAAATAAGAACCACAACACACAAATTTATACATGGAAAATGTCAAAGAGGAAAACCCACAGTGGGATTTGTGACCCACAATATCAATCCACTAGCCATATGAAAGAGATATTACAAAATATGAGGGGCCTGCGCTTGCAGGAAGGCTTACAGCCTAGAGCACACTGCTCAATCACAAAAGGAGCCTCACTGACTACATAAAATTCTAGACTATAATCCAGAGAAGTGTGAACTACTAAGATGACATCTTCTATTCCAGAATACAGTTCCAGTTTAAACTCCGTCTGTTCTGGTCTGAAACCCTAAACCCTTTCCTAGAATAACCTTTACATAAATTTTCTCACATACATGACCCCTCTGATATATTTCGCATCATATTACATTCACATATCCATAATCTCCTATCATGTCTATATCTCAAAATGATCTATCAAACTGACTTATATACCCTATACAAATTTATATGCCTTATGTCGGCTTACAAAGATATATACAATATCAAATTACATGTTGACCAGATAACATAATTGCATAAACACTAAAATCAATTGCCGATGCCAGATCCAAGATATGTCGGCCTCTAATACTGATAACCTTTACTAAACCATGTCAGCCTGCATTGTCGGTGACCAAAGAAATCCTTATGTCTTGCTGGTGCCGGTGTCGTATCTGTGAAGTGCCTGCCGGTACACCATAGAACGAAAAATGAAGCCGAAACAGAATACCATGTTGCCATCAATGACAACATAGTGAAACCAACCAATTGAGTGTCAATAGCCAACAATCTTCCCCTTTGGCATTGATGAAAACACTCATGTTAAAAATGGTCAAGGTTTCATCTGCTGGTTTCATCCTTCCCTAATCCCCCTGGGTTGAATATGCAAAATACTCCACATCTCCATAACTCCATAACTCTATGACTCCCCCTAATTTATACAACTCCTTTTTTTTTCACATCTATACCACCCCCCCTTTGACATCAATGCCATTAAAAATTCTAAAAGGAATGTCAAAGAAAAAGAACTATATAATGAATATCCCAAAATGTCTTATCGGAGCTTGACAAATTTCAAAATTTTTGGATAAGCCTTCTCTAGTAGCTCAAGATAAGTATCCCAACCTATTTTGAATGTGCCAGAAATAGATACAAGTCCACTCAATATATGTGCAAATGATTCTTTCTCATTTAACTCTGCCGGTGTGGGCTTTCCCACCATATCCATGCATTCTTTCTTATGTACACTGCATGAATCCAACCAGGGACTCACCAAGCCTCTCAGACTTCTGGCTCTTCTTATTATTTTGTCTCTTTCCTTCTCAAGAATAGAAATTTGGTTCTCCAAAATCAAAATTTGACCATCAATTGATGTAGTCAATGAAATTAATCTGTCAAAAGAATTAGCTGTACTTGCAAATTTCTCTTGAATTTCTTTTATCTTTTTATCCACATTAGTTGTAAGTATTTCAATGTTACAACATAGCCTATATATATTTGTACATTGCTTCAAAGAATTTTCTATTAGTATCAGCTTCTCATCAATATTTTTCTTCTCAGTTTCAATTACTTGATCAAATGCAACTCTCTTAGCCTGAGTAAACCTCTCTAGTGCTTATCAGTTAGATATTTGTTGTAAGGATTGAAAATCCTTTGAAATATAATCAGTGATTATTTTAAGCTTGCTGGATGGGCTTGCTTCATTTCCAATCTTACGCTCTGGGACCAGTCTGTGTAAAACAGTGATTGATTGTGTTAGGATAACCGGTGAACAACTAAGAGGTGGGGGGGGTGAATCAGTTGTTAATAGATTATATCAATTAATCCACTTAATAACCTTAAACCAGAGCATAGAAACATTAAGTACCAGAACAATAGAAAAAGATATAGGTAAGCAATGAAACTTAACAATAAAGCAGATAATCAACACAATGCAACCATACCACATAACACCATGATTTGTACGTGGAAAGCCCAGAAAGAGAAAAACCACGGTGGGAAGCCTACCCACAGTCAGATGATACTTATGTAGAAAGTATGTGATACAATGAGGGGCTTGCACATGCAGGAATACACACTGCCTAGAGCATACTGTTCATTACAAAAGAGTCTCACTGACTACAGAGAGGTTATAACCACCTCAAGATAAATGGACAACAATCCAGAGTAAAAAACTACCAGAGATAGCATCTACTATGCCTGATTATAGTCTCGGTTAAGCTCAATATCGAAGGCCTTTAACCTCTTCCTTAATCCCAATTCGATCACCTACGATCGACCAAATCTCCTTCTCATATGATAATGCATTTCAAGACCACGACACTTATTCTCCATTCCCATGATCTACAATGAGATCTTACATCATTTTATACCAACCCTAAGGCCTAAACCAATTAGATCGGCCACATAAAAGATATTACAATAAGATCATCACATAAATCCATATTACAATGATATTCCATGTCATCTTAAGACCAAAACAACAATAACCAATCCATAGAACATCCTGAAACATCCCGGTAACGTGTAGAGTACACATTAACATGATACCGGTTCATAACCTAAATAGGTACCAGACTTATTTTGGGTCCACCATGCCAAATCAATGTCTTAAAAAGTTGAAGCATGATCAAAGAACATCTTTAGCATCGTGAAAGCCACACCAACACTACTTATGCATCCTGTCAAGATTCCTGAGTGATAGCTATGCTGGTTAAACCTTAAACCAATGTCGGTAAGGGTTTACAAGACTGTATGATAGCATCTGATTACCAAGTCAATACCAACTGACCAAAACATGCTCTAGGAACATGTAGCACATAAAATCAAACATACTCCATTGATCCAAACATGCTGGAAGTGTCCAATAGATAGTCTATTCTGCCGGTAACACTAGATCTTCTACCGGTAACCAAAATCTATCTGTCGATAACCAACCATAATAGCTAGTGTTGACATCAATGACAAAACATCAATGTAGTACATAATCAGTTCATCCATAATGCCAACAATCTCCCTCTTTGACATTGATGGAAACACTAGATGTGAAAAACATCAAGTACCAAGAAATGCCAAACAAGTCTCCTCCTGTGGAAGACAACCAACAATCTCCTGAATATCAATAAATCTCCCCCTGTGAATGATATCTCTGTTTTCCCATCACTATCTCTCCCCCTTTGACATCAATTCCATAAAGATGACACAAATATCAAAGCAATAATGTAATTCCCTGAATCTCAAAGCTGACTACTCCCCCTGAGTAGTAGCACCACTCATCAGTGCCGGAATGAATAGTATCTCTGATAATGTATGTCAGACCGATGACAAACTACATCAATCAAGTCTCTTCCGGAGGGGCAGAAACCCCTAACCTGTCTCTCAAATACTCAAAAGATTCCTTAGACAATGGTTTAGTGAATATATCTGCAATCTATTCTTTAGTGTTCACATAAACCAATTTGACTTCCTTTCCTTCTACCTTGTCCTTCATAAAGTTATACTTTGTTGATATATGTTTAGTCTTAGAGTGAAATACCAGATTCTTAGACATGTCAATAGCTACAGAGTTATCATAGTAGATAACTACCGGTTCACTACAATTGACCTTGATATCCTTCAACATTTGCTTCATCCACAAGACTTGAGTGCAATTAGTTGTTGCTGCAACATATTTTGCTTTTGCAGTAGATAAAGAAATGCATGACTATTTTTTGTTGATCCATGAAACTAGTTTCTTTCCAAGAAAGAAAGCTCCACCAGAAGTGCTCTTCCTGTCATCAGTATCTCCTACCCAATTTTAGTCAGTATATGCACATAAAGTAAAATCATTATTTCTAGAATACCATAAGCCATATTCTATTGTTCCTTGCAAATACCGGAATATCCTCTTTACTGCACATTCATGATTTTCTTTAGGATTACTTTGATATCTTGAAACAATAATTACTGCATTCATAATCTCCGGTCTAGTCTGACTTAAATATAGAAAGCTGCCAATCCTAGACTTATACCTAGTTGAATTTACCGATGTAGAAGTATCCTTGATAGATAATTTCTCACTTGTCACCATAGGAGTACTTATCGGTTTGGAATTATCCATACCAAACTTCTTCAACAATTCCCTTAGATACTTAGTTTGACAGATAAAAATGTCTTTGTCAGTTTGAGTAATCTGCAAACCTCAGAAAAATTTCATCTCACCAATCATGGACATTTCAAATTCATTCTTCATGTTGTTAGCAAATTCCATGCACAATTTATCTTCTCCTCCAAAAATGATATCATCAAGAAATACTTCAATAATCAGAATATCATCATCAGTGATCTTATAATATAAATTACTATCAACACTACTTTTAGTAAAACCAAGCTTCAAAAGATATTTATCCAACCTTACATACCAAGCTCTAGGAGCTTGTTTCAACCCATATAAAGCTTTCTTCAATCTGCAAACCATATCTTTATCATCTGTCAGTGAAAATCCATCAGGTTGCTCAATGTATATTTCATCATCATGTTCACCATTCAAAAATGCACATTTAACATCCATTTGATAAACCTTATAGTTCTTATAAGCTGCATAAGCAAGAAATAGCCTAACAACTTCAATTCTAGCTATAGGTGCAAATGTCTCACCATAATCAATTCTTTTCATTTGAGAATATCCTTTACAAATGAATCTAGCCTTGTTTCTTACAACTTGACCATCCTCATTCAGTTTATTCCTAAAAACCCATTTAGTTTCAATAAAATTCTTATTTTTTAGGCCGGGGAACTAAAGTCCAAGTTTCATTCTTCTCTATCTAATCTAATTCATCTTCCATATCCTTTAACCAATGTTCATCTTTACAAGCTTCAATAACATATGCTGGTTCAATTAGAGAAATAAGACATAGCTCTTCATTTGCCAGTCCTCTTCTTGTCATAACTCCCTTGTTCCTATCTCTAGTTATTTGATCTTCAGAATGATTTAACTTTACATACCTTGGTGTTTTATGAACTTCAGGTTCACTTCTCTGATCATCAGTCACAGTTGAATTTTCTGATTGTATCGGTGTAACTATCTCAGTTTCCTGTACTGGTTGAGGCATTGTCGGTTCAGTTATGATCATTTCCACTATCGGTTCCCTGTTATATGATATAGATTGATTTCCGTACTGCTCATCCACTTTCACATTAGCACTCTCCGTGATTTTCTGCAATCTTTTGTTATAACATCTATATGCCTTTCTTTGAATTGAATAACCAAGAAATATCCCTTCATCACATCTAGGATCAAACTTCCCAATTAAATCATTTCTTTTGATATAGCATTTACTTTCAAAATTTTTGAAATATTTAATAGTAGGTGTATGTCCAAACCATAATTCATAAGGGGTCTTACCGGTTTCACCTTTGATGTGAACTCTATTGAATGTGTAGACTGCTGTACTCACTGCTTCTCTCGAGTAGATGTGAGGCAATTTGGCTTCCATCATCATAGATCTTGTTGCATCCAAAATGGTTTTGTTCTTTCTTTCCACTACTCCATTCTGCTAAGGAGTCTGAGGTGTAGATAACTGTCTCCTAATTTCATTTGTCTCACAATAAATGTTAAATTCATGAGAAGTGAACTCACTGCCTTGATCTGGTCTTAGACATTTGATTTTCAATCCAGTTTCTGTTTCAACCTTTGCTTTAAAGATCTTGAATTTCTCAAAGGCTTTAGACTTCTCCCTAAGAAAAGTTATCCACATCATCCTAGAATAGTCATCAATAATCAACATGAAATACCTATCACTTTGAAAGCTTCTAGTCCTTGCTGGACCACATAAGTCAGAGTGAATCAAATCAAGTACATCATTAGATTTATCATATATTCTCTTAAAAGAAGTTCTAACTTTCTTTCCCAATTGACATTCCTTATATACCGGATTATGAGGCTTCATAATCTTAGGTATATCTCTAACTGCCTTAGTTGAACTGATCTTAACAATACAATCAAAATTAACATGACACACCCTTTTATGCCATAACCAACTCTCATCAATATGAGCAATCAAACTTGTCTTATTACCAGTGTTGAAGTGAAAGATATTACCTCTAGTTTGAATACCAGTTGCAATTTCCAAACCCGTCTTGTTAATGATTTTGCATTTTCTCTCTTTAAATTGAAGTTGGAAACCCTTGTCCACCAATTGACCAACACTCAAAAGATTATGCTTTAAACCTTCTACATAATAGACATTATCAATATTATGCTTTCCATCCAGAGAAATAATACCTCTACCCTTGATCATACACGCTTTGTAATCTCCAAATCTGACTTGACCGCCATTATATTCTTGGAGGGACATAAATTTTCTTTTATCTCTAGACATTGATGTGAGCATCCACTATCAATTACCCATTCATCCTTATCTTCAACTTTTTCTGCCAGGGCCTTTTATTCATTCATGATAGCCGGTTCCGGTTCATCTTCCTTTAAAGCATAGAACACCCATTCCTTTCCATTGCTGGATCCACTAGTAGAGTCTTCTGTCGGTTCATCCCCAGAGTCATCACTTACTCCTTCCTCATCCGCTATGTAGCATTGTTTACTTTTGTTGAATCTATATATATTCTGGTTAGGCTTAAATGATTTGTTAACTCTTTCCTCAAATCTTGCATTCCTTTTAGGACATCTAGATGCAAAATGACCAATCTTATTACATGCAAAACATTTAAAAGGTGCTTTTCCTTCATACTTACTTCATGTCGGTCCTTTAGGTACTCTTCTAGCAAATAAGGCTTCAAGTTGCTCAAATTCTTCATCTTCTTTCCTCATATCTTCCAATTCCTTTGCATATAAGGCTTTCCAATCACTTTTGCTGGTAGATGATGATGCATGAAAAGCAGGTTTAGACTTTACAGCTCCAGAAGGTCCAAATTCTTCAAGCTCAAAAGTATATAATTTCCCAATCAGAATGTCTCTGTTAACTGAAGTGTTTGCTATTGTTCTCAACTCATTAATTGCAGTTGCCTTCATCTTGTAAGCCAGTGGAAGGGATCTCAAGACTTTGGAAACTATTTCATCTTCACTCAGAGGTCCTCCACAACATTGAATTCCCATAACAATCACATTTATTCTTTCCATAAACACATCTATTCTTTCATTATCTTCCATCTTCAAGTTTTCATATCTTACCCGACAACTGTCAAGTTTAGCAATTTTGACAGTAGGATCACCTTCATTCAAAGTTTACAATTTATCCCATATAACCTTTGCCAATGATTTATCAGTCAATCCCATGATTTGCTGATTAGTAAGTGCACACAAGAGGGCTTCTCTAGCTTTGCAATCATTTTCAATATTCTTATCCAAGTCTACAGGAGCAGGATTGTCAGATGTCGGATCATAAGGTGTGTATCCTTTCTCAGTGATCTCCCAAATATCCTTTCCAAGACATCTAAGATGAGTCTCCATTTGAATTTTCCATATCCCATAATTTGTTCTATCAAGCTTAGGGATTTCTCTTCTGAAAATAGTTGCTGGTGGATTTGAAGTGTTAGATGCCATAGGATATACCTCAAGTGGTTAAGCTTCTGCAAAAGAGGACCAATGCTCTGATACCAATTGTTAGGATAACCAGTGAACACCTGAGAGGGGGGAGGGTGAATCAATTGTTAACAAATTATATCAATTAATCCACTTAATAACCTTAAACCGGAGCATAGAAACATTAAGTACAGGAACAACAAAAGCATATACCAGTAAGAAATGAAACTTAACAATAAAGTAGATAATCAACACAAAGCAACCATACCACATAACACCATGATTTGTACGTGGAAAAACTGGAAAGGGAAAAATCATGGTGGGAAGCCTACCCACAGTCAGATGATACTTCTGTAGAAAGTATGTGATACAATGAGGGGTCTGCACATGCAGGAAGGCACACTGCCTAGAGCATACTGCTCATTACAAAAGAGTCTCACTAACTACACAGAGGTTATAACCACCTCAATATAAATGGACAACAATCCAGAGTAAAAAACTGCCAGAGATAGCATCTACTATGCCTGATTACAGTCCCGATTAAGCTCAATATCGAAGGCCTTTAACCTCTTCCTTAATCCTAATTCAATCACCTATGATTGACCAAATCTCCTTCGCATATGATATTGCATTTCAAGACCATGACACTTATTCTTCATTCCCATGATCTACAATGAGATCTTACATCATTTTATACCAACCCTAAGGCCTAAACCAATTAGGTCGGCCACATAAAAGATATTACAATAAGATCATTATATAAATCCATATTACAATGATATGCCATGTCGGCTTAAGACTTGTTAGCACATATTTTACAAAATATTTTTGTGCTATATATGGATGCTTTTGCTTATAATTCCATCATAGAAGCATTTATTGCTGGATTGTATGTGCAGGTGACATGATTGCAGTGTTTTCATAAAAAGGCATCACTTGGGCATATTCAAGGGAAGTGTTGAGTGAAATGGCATTTTGGCAATCCTCATCTTCATCATTAGTCTCATTGCAAGAATACTTTGTGGAAGGTCAGCATAGAGCAGGGTTGTGAGAATGTGTAGAGAGGTAAATGGTATGGGAGAAACCCTTCAGTATGATTATTAAAATTTGCATCCATAAAGAGGGCCTTCTTTTGCAAAAATTGCAAAATTTTGCTTATCGGCATAAGTCATCCTGATGAGACCGCCTAAGGAGGAATGAGTATGTTTATCGGAGTAACTCGTGTCGATGGTGTTTCCTAAAGAATGAGCGGGGGAAAAAGGTGCGACTAAGTGGAAATCCATTGAGGCAAGTTACGGTGATGAAGTCTGAGCCATCGAAGTAACATACACTATCAGCCATGAGGAAAAAATGTTATCCCGATACCCGGTGGGGTTGTTGGCAGGACTCTTGCCAATAACCGGTGAGGCGATCTATTCATAGCGGTGACATCAAGTTATCGGGAGGTCCTAATTTATGTTACCCCAATACCTCATGGACCAAGTGGAGAAGGCGACCTTATCAGAGAGACTTTCTCCGATAAAGCGGTACCAAGCAAGAAAGGAAACAAGACTCATCGGGATAACTTACATTGTCGGGGAGATGTGTTTTGGGTCATCCCGATACCCGATGAGGAAGATGAGCTCAGCGCAAACAAAGTGACTTCATCGGGAAAGCCTATGATGATAGATTGAAGGAACCCGATAAGGAGAGTAAGGTGCAAAAGACTCATCAGGATAGCTTACGCTACCGAAGAAATATCTTTAGAGTTGTGCCAATGCCCAATGGGCAGAATGCCACAAAGGGCAGATCTATCGGGGAGACTATAACTATCGGAAGTAAGGGAAATATGCTACTCCGACGCCCGATGAAGTAATCGATGAAATTTACGCCGATCAAAGAGAAAACTAGATGTCATGGGCCCATCAGATGAAGTGTAAAGTAATCTGATTCCGAAGGCTGATGGAGCGACTGGAGAAATAAACAGAAAAGATGACTAATAGAAAGGAAAGGCAGATCCATCAGGATAAGTCAAGCCTTGCGGAAAAAAGTGAAACGGCCGGAGAAGGATCAGATGCATTGATCGGAATGACCTATACCAATCAGAAAGACAAAAAGGTAATTGAAGGAACGCATGGCACTAAATATTTGAATTATCGGTTGGGGTTACGCTGATTAGCCGTTAGAATGTCTGATATGAAAACCATTATTTAATGCTCGCGATTAGAAGGATTTGATCTACACGAAGCAAAATTGATGATTTTTTTGATCATTACAGATCCTAGCCGTTGCATATCCAACATAAAGAAAGAGTTCTTGTGCCAGAAATTTTTCACGGTTTCTTTAGGCATTAACATTGAAGTTACAGATAAGAAGCGTAGCTACTTAAGAAATCAAGCACTTAATCATGGAGGCATCTGGTTCACAAGGAAAGAGAAAGGTCATAGAGATTTCAGATACACAGCCAACTAAATAAAAAAAGGTGAAGTCTATGGAGGGTATGCAGAAGCAAAAGTTGAACCAGGATATGATTGACCAGATGGAGTCATATGGTGCTAAGTCGAGGAGGTCTAAAATAAATTTTTTGCCCAAGGATCAATTGGAAGATAAGTACAAAAGGGTTGGGGATATATGGACAACCATAAGTGTTGGCATTACAATAAGTTTGTTGGTATGAGGATATTGAGAAGGTTGTTGGAGATTGATGATATAATTGATAAAGGATGATTACTGTCTTAATAATATTATTTTGTCATTGATGTCAAGCAATTGATTTTCTGATTCAGTATGATGTTGCCATATCTTAAAGAGTATGTTTTGATGAGTATAAAGATGTCGGTAAGTGACATAGAAAGAATGTGAAAATAAAGGGGAGTAATAAGTTATTCAATGGGAAACTATTACCGAGTTAGAAAGTGATGAGATTATGTTATTTTGATTGTTTTGATACTCTATATATGTGTATTCGAAGACTGAATAAGAAGGAGAAAAGATTTCATGCAATAGAATGAGTAAAGATTTGATACTATTCTATTTTATCGAGCAAGGAGCCAGTCGGTAAATTCCAAGGTTATCGATGTCGTTTAAAGAAGAAAGAAGTCACCGAGTGTCGTCAGAAAGCAAAGCTACTGAGATAGTAACCGAGACGAATACAAAATGTCTACCGAGTAAAGTTCAGAATTAACCGAGTATCAACCAAGCAGTAACAAAACGCATTGGATGAATAAATACATTATTAAAAGAAGGATGCCAATGAGCTGGAGATTTATAGAAGATTGGAATGTCATGCAAGAAGTTTGTTAAGGATCAACGGTAATGAAAATTCAAGAGTTAGATCTACAACACAGATTGAACGGTTATAACCGAGCACAAGTACCAAGGAAGGAATACAAGTTTCAAGGCAAGATAAAACGTTTTTCAATTCGAAGGATTCAATGAACCTAGTCAATTTTGAAGATCTGATGGCTAAGATTAATCATGGGAAATGTGATTAAGGAGATTAAGCGGTTAGGAATTGCTTATAAATAAGGAAAAGTTGATGAACAATGTATGCGGGCAAATAGAAGAACAGTGATGCTGCTGAAGTGATTACAAAGTACAGAAGATTGAAGATCTAATTGACGAACAAAGTGAGAAGCCCAGCAAGGAGGAAGATAAGTCTTATGACAAGATGATTTTGAGCACATAGAGTCTGCTATAACATTTCAGATATGAAGTTGCAGATATATTTTATTACTGTTATTTATTTTTGTAAGTGAAAAGAAATCTCTTAATCGAGTGGACCTAACAGTCTTATTTGTAAATCCTCTAGCAAGGTAACATTCTAATTGAGTGTTTGAAATCCTTTGACAAGGTCACTTCTAACAAAGTGCAAGATTCTGATAGATCTAAGGGAAATCCCTTGACCGGGTCACATGTAGCAATGTGTTTATGTAATCTTTAACATGATTGGCTTTTAACCAAGCATACTCTAGAAGAGTATATTTTCTTTGTGGGTCCAAAATCCCACAGTGGTTTTTCCCTATTTGGGTTTCCACATTAAATCTGGTGTTAAATGTGTTTTGATGTTTCAAGTTTATCAGTTTATGAGTTTGAATGATTTTCAGTCATAGTTGCATATCAAGTAAGTTATACCGAGGTTGAATCTGATTAGAAGGTTGAATTGTGATTTTATCTGATTCACCCCCCCCCCCCTCTCATTAAACTAACAATAAGGGCCCACAAATTGTTTTTATATCACTACCTCAGGAGAAACAAGCAAATGCCATTGTCAAACCCTTGGACGACAGATTTGGGCAGATTGGTGGTACCAAATGTTTTTCTGAATCTCAGATTGTTGGAATTGCTCACAAGGAAATACAACAAGAAAAAAAGATACATCCAATTTCCTAATGGGGACCCATTCATCCAGATATCTTCTGGGTCTATTAGGAAGGTTTTTGGCATGACATATGAGCCTTACATGCCCTTATCTTTTACAGACTTAGAAGGAGAATATACCCAAATGGACACTGCCCACACAGTGTGGAAGTTGGCAATCAACAAAAAGGAGAAGGGAGGAGAAGGGATGACTCACGGAGTAGGATGGTCCCCCTTTTGAGATTACCCTGTTCAGGCAATACTTGCAGTACACATATTGGGCATGAGGCTAGGTTTGTGGGGAAAAGTTCCCGATGTTACAAGAATAGGTCCATTGGTGTTGGTTGCGGATATTCAAATGCATGAGCTGAGGCCATTTGATTATGCAACCTACTTGGCAGAGAAGTTGCATGATGGATTTTTGAGTTTGCAAACAGAGCCTAACCCTACTTTCAAGTTTTACTCATTGCTAATGCATATGGTTTTGTTTTATGGTCATATGAAGGGTTTGTGGCCAGGAGATTTAAAAGTGACCTCTAGGAACAAAGAGGGACATGACCAACCAATCCAATTATAGGTATCCTAGTGGGACTCAAGGTTCGACAAATCACACCATGTGTTGTTTGAAGAGTACTTCATCAAGACCTTGTACAGATTGTTTGGGGTGGAATGTGAGGGGTCTATCTCATAGGAGATTAAAAGGTTCTTGAGACCCCATGCTTTTGGAGATACTAGGGTCAACCACAGTTGGGGTGATTGGTTTGTATGCTAGAATTTCACTTTTTTCAAGGTTTATGGTTTTGAAGGTGTTCCATTTATGCTGCCTACATTAGTGCAGGACAAAATTGCATATCTAGAGATTGTTAGGCAGGTTAGTATGTCAAATGCAAAGCATTTAAGTGGTGCACACAAGCAAGTATTTATGCCTAGCATTTTACATTTCAAAGATTTCACCATCGTGTCTATCAAGGCACATGAAATGATTGAAAAGAAGCTGGTAGAGGAATACAATCTGTATGGACACCAAGCTCAGAAAAATTCTGATCTAGAAGGATATATTCACTAGTGTAGGAAGAGCCAAAACCTAGGAGAATATTTGCACATACCCATGGAGGATGAGGATTTATTTAGGAAAAAGGAGCGGGATGAGGCTGATGCAGTCTTAGAGGAGTTGAATAAAAAATTGGAAGAGCGGAAGCAGAGGCTTCAAGAACTAAAAGAAGAAGGAGACTCTGAGAGTGAGTCTGATGAGAATGTAGCAGTGTCTACCCTCCACGCACCTGAACTAGAAGAAATGGCAGAGAGCCAGGAGCAATCTATGGTGAGACTCAATGCCTACATAGATGTGAGGATGGGAGAGCATGCAACTTTTGTTGCAGATGAAGTTTTTGTACAGTCCAAGGAGTTTAAGTCCTTCCTGTGAGAGCATCCCAAACGTCACCCTTGAGAATGAAGTAGAGATGCTAAAAATATTGAAGGCAGACATCAATACAGAAGTGGCTACAATGACACCACAGAGAGGGAGGTAGCTTCTTAGTGAGGCATATATCATTTTCTTCCCAGGATGGGATTTAAGTGCCTCTTTCATTTTTGACAGTTTGTTGCATTCAGATAGAAAAGATGTAAAATTAGACATACATGGAGTTGATGACATTTTTATTGGATCAAGATATGATCCAAATGAAGAGGAAATATTGCTTTGGGCCCTATACCCCCCAAATAAAAGAACTAAAATTATATATGTAGATAAGGTATTTGGGCATATGATGAGGCTGAAAGTGGGAGAGGTTAACCCAATTGTCATTGCAGATTTGGGGATTGACATTGCAAAACTGAATAAGGCCCAAATGCAGTGGGTGTTAAAGGAGGGTCAAAAATATAAAAAATTATATGAAGACTTGTTAAGAAGTTGTGGTCATGAAGTACCACAGATAACTGATATTGGTATGCAGTGGAAAAAGAAATATGGGGACCAAATGAAAGAAAATATAAAGCTGAGAAGGCAAATCAGGACTGCCAGGGTGGATGTTGCTTGTGTTTTGTTGACCAAAAGGTTTGAGCATTTGTTGGAAGTTTGTTGGAAGTTCTCAAGGAACTCTGTATTAATTGTCAGAAGACTCAGGATAATATGTCTTCTCATGAAAGAATTTTTGAGAAGCTGAAGGCATTGTTGAAAGAGAAGAGTGCCGAGGAGAAAATTGTTGAGAAGATCCAGAGAAGTTTGAACAAGAATAAGGCATTTGTGGACATCAAGCATGAATTTACAGATTGTCAGGATATTGTCAGATATGGTATACCGGATATTGTGGATGAGGCAGAGTAGTTGAAGGACAAAGGGATTTGGATTGCAGAATGCCAGAATGTACTTAACACATCCCTTAATGTTGCCCAGGCAGATGTTTTGGATATGAAAGAGACAGGTGAGTAGATGGAGAAAATGGTTACCATGGAGATTGTTGTCAGGGACACTGTATTCAACACCAACACTCACTAGGATAGCAAATATTTGGAGCATATTAAAAAATGTAACACATTATGGGACGACCAAAATTGACTTCTTAGTTTGTAATTTTGTTTTATGTCTGGCAGCTAGGTAGTTAGGTATTAGGTTTAGTTAGGTTTAGTTTAACAAGATGAAAGAGTGTGTCCTTTCACTTGAATCCTTTGGTTCACATATATGTAGTGAGTCATTTTTGTATCATAAGGAGATATACAATATTCTGCCACTAGCTGAGCTACAAGTGTTATGTTTTAGAAAAGTCTAATAGGAATGAGGAGTTTATTTTGTGTAAACTGAATATATTGGAGTATTTGTAAGTGTATTTTTGTGTACATTCTTATTCCAGAAGTTAATATACAAGATTTCATGCTTTTATCTTTAGATTGTTATGTGTAATTTTGTGTTGGATGGAATCATATGTCCTCTTGATAAATCTTTTAGGTTTGTTGTGATGTGCCATCACATGATGTTGTATTCAATGTTAAATTGGGTTTTTATTGTTCATGCAACACATAATGAAACCTTCACAGTGATGGTCTTATAGTTGTCTCTTGAGTTGATAGTGATTCTTGTCCACAAGGTTATTCATTAATGGTCCGATAAAGGCATTGGTCTGTTATTAATCTTTGCTGAATAAGTTTGTATGCATTAAATCCTTATCAAAGAAACCAATCTTTGAATTTATATCAGTACTGCTCTTTTTCATAATGGCTTAAAGTCCTAACAGTAATCTTTTACATAACACAACTATATTCACACTTATTTTATCAATTTTAAAGGCATTCAATAAAAAGCACTTCTGTTAGCATAGTTGCAAGAAAACCTTTTTCCATCCCTACAATTGCTAATTCCCACAGTTTAAATTCACTCAAAACAAACCTCTTTTGTACTTGAGAGTGTAAGGTACACCCACCTAGGTTTAGTGGAGCCTAAAGTGCAGAGGGATTTGGTCTTCGACCATCCCTATTCATTGGCCAAGGCTGATTGGATCAACTAAGGATTAAGAAAGTCTTTAGTTTTCCAATCTATGGTTTTGGGCACCAAAAAGACCAAAACAACAATAACCAATCCTTAGAACATCCTGAAACATCCTGGTAACGCGTAGAGTACACGTTAACATGATACCGGTCCATAACCTAGATAGGTATCAAACCTATTCTGGGTCTACCATGCCAAAGCAATGTCTTCAAGTATTCGAAGCATGATCAAAGAACATCTTTAGCATCCTGAAAGTCACACCAACACTACTTATGCATCCTGTCAAGATTCCTCAGTGAAAGCTCTGCCGGTTAAACCTTAAACCAATGTTGATAAGGGTTTACAAGAGTGTATGATAGCATCCGACTACCAAGTTAATACCAACTGACCAAAGAAATGCTCTAGGAGCATGTAACACATATAACCAAACATACTCCATTGATCCAAACATGCCGGAAGTATCCAACATATAGTTTCTTCTATCGGTAACACTAGATCTTCTACAGGTAACCAAAACTTGTCTGCCGGTAACCAACCATAACAGCTAGTGTTGACATCAATAACAAAACGTCAATGCAACACATAATCAATTCATCCATAATGCCAACAAATTGATCTATAATCCCTTTATTTGTGGATCCCTCCTTCATTAGTTTTTGTGCTGCCATCATCATTAGTTCAGTAGGACTCATCTCTGTGATGTTTTTCTTTTTGACCTATGACGTTTCAAGTGACAACAATGATGGACCAACTACCGGTTCCCTGACAGATTCCTCTGTCTTCTCTTTTGAAGATTTATCCTTTATAACCTCCTCACTTGCACCAGTGGCTTCGCCACTTGATGCAGTCTATGTAACTGTTGGTTCCTCTATAGGAACTGTAACCTCAACCTATACATTTGTATCTAGAGGACAATTATCCTTAATATTAGTATCCTATACAACATTAGCTTGTTCACTCTTTGTATTAATCGGTATCTCAATATTTGTCTGTACATTTGTATTTACCGGGGCCTCAATTTCCACTATCTTAATTTTTTTCAAAACTGAGGGTGAAGTACCCATAATCCCCTTTCCTTTTCCTTCAACCGGGGTATCTCGAGTGTCTGTCTTGGTTTCCAGTGAAGTAAAGAATCCTCTGTTTTCTTCAAGAAATTTAACCCATGCTTTTTGAGTCTCCTTTATTATTTCATTTACTCTTCCTAGCATCAGACTAGTTTTTCTATGTTTTCTATTGAAAACTTTTCTGTCTGCCACCTCAAGTGTCTTTTCCATTTCATTTGGAGCAATAGTAACACAAATAGACAATAGCTCTTGAATTTTAGCATGTTTATCTTCTTGCATAGATGACAGTCTTCTAGCATCTAACATGTTATACAATTCAACAGGTATTTGATTTTCTATTTCTATTAAGGCTTTCTTATAAATATCCAAGTATAGTAAAACTGCTTCCTCTACCTCTCTTTGTTCATCATCCTCTAAGTGTTCATAATAAAATTGAATATTATTCAACATGCCATCTTTAGTGATTTCATCTACTAATTATGCACAAGTTTTAGGTGGTATGATAGTCACATTACCAGATTCAATTGCTAAGTTGATGTCACTCTTCTTCTTCCTTTTTGCAGTACCAGATGCAGCTGTAGGTGTAGCTTTTGGTGCTTGCTTCTGTGTCGTTATTTTGATTGTAACCTTCCTGACCGGTTGCTTGTTAGCTTTTGTCTTTGATTCCTCTATTTTCTTCCTCACAAACCTCTTAAATGCCAATAGTGTGTCATCCTCAGATTCTGATTCTGCAGTAACAGGCTCAATATGAACTACATGACTCTTCCTCTTTCTCCCTTTCTCCGAGACAACATCAATTAGTGCTTTGATGTCCTTTGAGACTGTCTCCACAAATTTTCTTGCTTTCCCTTACTGTTTCTCTCTTTTCTTCCGGTTGAACTTTGTTTCAACCCCTTGAGTTTTCTGTCGTGCAGTACCACAGGGTTTCTCTGCCTCATCAAATTATGCATCAATCAACATTTTTGAATAGGCATCAAGAATCTATGCATCCACCTCATAGCTCATTTATTCAATCCAAATCTTTCAGGGCTTAACTGCTTCCAGAAGTGTTTCATACTTCTTTACCATGAAGCATATGTCGGTTGAATATTTTTCTACAATATTCTCAAGTACCCTTACCCTAGACCTCATAGATTTCTTGAATGACTTGAAATATCCCCATACCTTATCATCTCTTCGACTTCCTAAAGTAGAAATTTACTGTTTAAATTGTCTCCCTACCAGGATATCAAAAGCCCATTGCTTCTTGCCAAAACTGGGTGTATCATTCATGAAATATAACATTAGGCAAACTATCAAGTTGCCATAATGTAATGTACTCTTCTTTTCACCCTTAATCTTCCCTAGATTTATTAACAACTCATGTAGCATCCAACTGCATAGATCTAATTTTACATTCTCTCTCATCATTTTGTATGTAGCCAAAATGCATGAACTGGAAACAAAATTCAGTCAGTTTGACTGAGTTACCTTATACATGATGATCATGCTACTGAATTTGATGTTCATGTTGGTGATAGTGCTCACTTTCATGGATCTTTTGTCAGATGTCGCACCGGTGATCTTTTTCACAAAATCATTTGAAACCTTTTTTCTGGATGTTGCCCAACTGATGGTAAAATAGTGATTGCCCAGATGGCTTCCTTGGTGATTTTGTGAGGTCTACTTAACCATATAAATTCCCCATGCACTTTGCTCAAAACATATCTGATTATCTCATCTTCAAATTTCGGAATATCTAGAATGTCAGTAAACCCTAGGTCTTCAATATGCTTGAATGTCGGTTTGATCTTTCCAGATTCTCCCATCAGCTTACTCATATACATGCCCTTAATTTCAAAAGTTCCCAAGTCCTCAATGTGATAGTGAATATATGCCCTAACATCCTCTACATAGACAACTCCATCCAAAATGCGAGAAAATGCTCCAACATAATCTTCCAGGGTAGCCACACGTGGATACTGTTTGAAAATTGGCCTGAGGTGGTCCTTGACCTTTACTACGGTGGGTTTGCAACAAAAACAAGAATAGATGATGATCCTACTTCCATGTTTAAAGATAAATACCTTTTGATTGCTCTCGGTGAAAACCTCCAACAAATTCTTCCAGATGCCGGTGAAATTGCTTAAGAAGAAATCTGATTACTCTGAATTGCCTTTGATTGCACTTCGTTGCTCTGAATGGCTCTAAAATCGCTCTGAATGCAAGGTGATCAACAATGAATTGAATTTGACCTTTTAACCTTCGATAAAAATCCTAATCTTCCATTGACATAAATGACTACCGGTGAAAGATACCGGATCTTGCACAAAACATATCCATGCCGGATAATCATCTCCAATATTTGGAACATCTTCCAGAACCTTTTCCTGGGGCATATGCAACATCTTCATGAATTTTGCATCCCTAAAGCATCTGCCTCAGCTACCAGATGAGCTACCTATCGTTGCAGGAGCAGCCTCCTCTAGCAGATAAGTAACCAGGACATTCCCATCTGATGATTGTTCTTCAGTATTTCTAACCCATCTCTGAGTATGATCTTGCCGAATTTCACTAACCTTCTCTTTTCCTTTCTCATTTGATCCTCCATTACCAACCGGTGGATTTCTGCTTCTACAAAATTTAGCAATATGTCCAACCTCATTACATTCATAACATGTAACATTGTTCCTTTGAATTGCTTTTCTAAAATTGATGAAATTGTTTGACCTGCACTGATTAGCCATATGTCCAAATTTTACACATGCATAGCATTTAACATTCATTTTGCAATCTTCTATTTTATGACCATACTTATTGCATTTAGAACATTTATCGGGAGCAGAATCAGGGTTCTAATTTGCTTTGTTTCTACATTGTCTAGCCATGTGACCAAATCTATTGCAAACAAAACATCTACCATTGAATTTATAAGCATTAAATTGCCTTATCGATGGCTTATGGTTTTTATCTTCATTAGCAGTACCGGAACTCTATCCTTGCTCAAATCCAAGTACACTGGAATCTCCAATCTGCCTTTAACTCTTCAATAACTCATCTAGCCGTGCTGAGCTAATCCTGATTTTTTCTTTGTACTCACTTGCAGTAGTTAAATATTCTCTCAAAATTATCATTTATCTCTCAAGCTCTTGTTCATTACTTTGGGATTGTACCAAATCAGTTCTCAACATATCATTCTCATGAACCAACCTACCACATTCTTCAAATTTGTTCTTCAAGGATACAACAAGATTTTCTTCCTTCTTTTTGTCCTCAATCTCCTTAGACATCCTCATAGTTATAACTTTCATTTCATTTTTCATAACCATAAGACACATATTTATATGTGGAAAACCTCAAAGAGGAAAAACCACAGTGGGATTTGTGACCCACAATATCAATCCACTAGCCATATGAAGAGATATTACAAAATATGAGGGGCCTACACTTGCAGGAAGGCTTACAACCTAGAGCACACTGCTCAATCACAAAAGGAGCCTCACTGACTACATAAAATTCTAGACTACAATACGAAGAAGTGTGAACTGCTAAGATAGCATCTTCTATGCCAGAATACAGTTCTGGTCTAAAACCGTAAACCCTTTACCAAAATAAACTTTACATAAATTTCCTCACATACATGATCCCTCTGATATATTTCGCATCATATTACATTCACATATCCATAATCTCCTATCATTTCTATATCTCAAAATGATCTATCAAACTAACTTATATACCCTATACAAATTTACATGCCTTATGTCAGCTTACAAAGATATATACAATATTAAATTACATGTCGGCCAGATAACATAAATGCATAAACATTAAAATCAATTGCTGATGCCGGATCTAGGATATGTCAGCCTCCAATACCGATAACCTTTACTAAACCATGTCGGTCTTCATTGCGGGTGACCAAAGAAATCCTTCTATCCTTCCGGTGCCGGTGCCGGTGTAGTATCTGCAAAGTGCCTGTCGGGAACCAAAACATGAAGCTGAAACATAATACCATGTTGCCATCAATGATAACATAGTGAAACCAACCAATTGAGTGTCAATTGCTAGCAGAGAGAATGGACAAAATGGGATGGAGACGTCTGAGAGAGAGAGAGAGAGAAATTGATAATATTCATAATATCTACAAGTCATCCACAAGTTAGTTTATCAATCACAATGTCTAGTCAACTAGGTCCTAAAACCCACACGTTACTCCAAGAGTGGGGACATGAACTACATGTCACCCAACCCACACTATACTCTTGGTCCAATGAACATCCACACAATTTTTCTAGCTAGTGCATAGCACAATACTCTAGTGCATTTATTTGGAACACCCTGGAACAAACTACAAACTAGTCATAGTGAGCATAATGTCAACCTTAACTTTCCTTCTTGATCACCCCCTATAAAATTTGAATATATTTGTCTTTATGTTTAGCCTTACTTATTTTTCTAACTAAAAGCCTCAAAACAACATAGTGACGTAGAACGTGGTACAAAATATTTCATCAATGTACTAATAGGCTATGAGCAATAGACCTTTGAAAAATATCATAAATATTTTTAATATAAAAATGTTAAATATCTTATAGGTCAATTTTGATTTTTACATATAATTACATTTAGAAATGTATAATATCCCATACCTCGGCAATGTTTACTTATAATTTCATATAAAAATGTTTAATATCCCATAGGTCAATTTTAATTTTTACATATAATTATAATATCCCATTTAATATCCCATTTAATTATGTAATTGAAATATCGCATTTACATATAATTATAATATCCCATAGGTCAATTTGAATTTCAAATTACTCTGCAAAGCAAAAGACTTCGAAAAACTTCATTCCTACGAGGCAAAGCGAAAGACTTTGAAAAAATTCATTCCCGCAAGGCAAAGCAGGAGAGGATCAAATTCACAGAATGTGGTGAATGAAGAGTTCATTCGTGCGCAGGAGAGGAGATTCGCAGGCGGAGGAAATTAGTTTACAGGCGAGCAATCACTTAGCTTCATCTTATGTGCATTTCAAACATAATCAAAATTATTCGTTTCCCTTTTCAATGATCTTCTAGGGTTTTTTAGGGACTTGTTCTTGGTATTGCAAGGGTTTGTATGCTTTATGAAGGATTTGAAGGATGTTATTTGAATTTTGGGATTGTGTTGAGTACTTCTTTTTTATATGGATAGTAAATTGAATGTTAGGGGAAGACATCGTATGTGATGTGCGAGGCGACCAACGCGTCTTGTCACTAGGAACCTTCAGAACTCAGACATGTATTGCAATTACATAATTTTATTATTATTATTAAGTGCTATCAAAAGGGGATAGCTCCCTTACATCCCATATGCAGGCTACATAGTAGCAGAAAAAGAAAAAAAAAGACTATTCTAAATAATGAAAAATTGCAGCTAGCCTTTCGACAATGTCCACCACATACATAGTCGTGGCTGCACTAAGCCAGTTAACATTTGGGTTTAGGAATCTCCTGAAGGGCCCCAAGTCATGGTTTTTGACACCCACCCGGAGCACCTTCCAAGTCTCTTCCATGAAATCCTTCTTCCTTTCTCGCACAACCCTGGAAACCCGAGCATCCTCGTCCTCTGACTCAGACTCTTCCTCTGGTGGATCTAGTATGTAATGTTCCAGATTGAAGCTCACACCCAGAACACTAGTCCAGCTGCTACCCATCGAGTGATCTTATGAAGCCATTGATCATCTGTATGCATTCTTCCTTGGAATCGAGGATAACCATTGGGCACAAAATTTCCTCATAGATGAAACCATCACACCAGTGCCTATCCTGCCCAAAATAGCCCTGGCCAGATGCCACAATGCATCCCAAGTGAGCTCATTATAGTAAAAAAGTCTCCTAGATTGTTGCTAAAATGTCTCCTCCATGATGGTATGATGAAAGAATAAGTATCCGGTAGATTATTGAGAGTGGGGGGATGAATTAGTAAACTGAAAAACTGATACAAACTTCCCAATCTCAAACTGAATCACATAAAGTAAACTTTCACTGTCAAGATCAATATTCATAAGAATACTCAACATCAACCAGTTAACTGTTATAAAAACTTAACATTAAACAACTTCAATCTTGTAAACGCCAAAATGCTTAATCATATATCAACATACTTCATCTGTCAATGCTTCCAATTATCATACCTTATCAAAATAGTTAAGTAGTCAATCAAATCAACAAATAAGATCATAACCACCAAAACATTCACCACATGACACAAATGTTTATACGTAGAAAACACAAATAGGTAAAAACCATGGTGAGATGAGACTCACAAGATAGCTATCTGAACTCTTCTGAAGTTCGCCCTATTAGGAGCCAAGCTTGTTAAAGATTTTACAATGAGTCCTGTTAAGAACTGATCCTGTTAGGAATCACCTAGTTAAGGGATTTACAAAATGCCTTGATGAAAATCAAATACCCTGTTAGGAGTAACCTCAGTAGAGGATTTGTGAATCCAAGCTAATGGATCACCTTGTTAGAGGATTTAAGAAGTAACCAAGCTTGTTAGAGCTTACCAAGTTAGGGGATTTCAATTCTGCTATCATTGTTAGAAAACAACAGGTTTTTCTTGATCTTTCTGAATAGAACTACATTTGCTTGATCAGATCCTTTTAAGCTTCAATTTAACTTTACACAAATTGCAGATCCATTCTTCAGTTAGGCAACCACACACTCAACTGATTTCTGCCAACACTTTGCCAACAACTTTACAAACAACTTCATCGACCTTAAATACAAATCAATTAGGTCGGTAATACAACAAAAACCTAATTCTCTCATAGAGATTACAAACAAATCGGTTAAAGTGTGACCGCTGGATTTACATAGCAATCTATACACATTCTGTTAGTTAGATGAGAGGGGGGGGGTGAATCAGATAAGCTCACAATATAAGTTCTTTATCAGATTCAACCTCGGTAGAACTTACTTGATATGCAACAATGACAGTAAACTCATAAACTGATAAACTTAAAACATCAAAACACATTTAACACCAGATTTAACGTGGAAACCCAAATAGGGAAAAACCACTGTAGGATTTTGGACCCACAAAGAAAATATACTCATCTAGAGTATGCTCTGTTAAAAGTCAATCCTATTACAGATTACATAAACACGTTGCTAGATGTGACCCTGTCAAGGGGTTTCCATCAGATCTGTTAGAATCTTGTACTTTGTTAGAAGTGACCTTGTCAAAGGATTTCAAACACTCATTCAAAATGTTACCTTGCTAGAGGATTTACAAATAAGATTGTTAGGTCCACTAGGTTAAGAGATTTCCTGTCACTTACAAAAAAAATAACAGTAGTAAAATATATCTGCAACTTCACATCTGAAATGCTAAAGCAGACTCTATGTGCTCAAAATAATCTTGTCATAAGACTTATCTTCATCATTGTTGGTCTCAATCTGTTCTTCGATTAGATCTTCAATCTTCTGTACTCGGTAATCTCTTCAGCAGCATCACTGTTCTTCTATTTGCCCGCATGTGTTGTTCATCAACAATTCCTTATTTATAAGCAATTCCTAACTGCTTAATCTCCTTAATCACATTTCCCATATTAATCTTAGCCATTAGATCTTCAAACTTGATTAGGTACATTGAATCCTTCGAACTGAAAAACGTTTTATCTTGCCTTGGAACTTGTATTCCTTCCTTGTTACTTGTGTTTGGTTAAGACCGTTCAATCTATGTTGTAGATCTAACTCTTGATTTATCATTTCCGTTGATCCTTAACAAACTTCTTGCACGTCATTCCAATCTTCTATAAATCTCCAACTCATTGGCATCCTTCATTTAATAATGTATTTATTCATCCAATGCATTCTGTTATTGCTCAGTTGATACTCGGTTAATTCTGAACTTTACTTGATAGCTTCTTTCCTCTTTAACCAACAACAATAACCTTGGTGTTTATCGACTAGCTCCTTGCTCGGTAAAATAGAACAGTATCAAACCTTTACTCATCTATTGCATGACATCTTTTCTCCTTCTTATTCAGTCTTTGAATACACATATATAGGATATCAAAACAATCAAAATAACATAAAATCATCACTGACTAACTCAGTAATAGTTGCCCATTGAATAACTTATTATTCCCCTTCATTTTCACATTCTTTCTGTGTCACTTACCGACATCTTTATACTCATCAAAACATACTTTTTAAGATATGGCAATATCATACTGAATCAGAAAATCAATTTCTTGACATCAATGACAAAATAATATTATTAAGATAGTAATCATCCTTTATCAATTATATCATCAATCTCCAACAAAATTCTCAATATCCTCATATCAATAAACCATTGTAATGCCAACACATTCTTCAAGAACATTACAACTGCTCCATGATCACCGCTTCATCGGATTTTGTAACTCATCACACGCTATGCATTAGATGCAACCCACTTTGCTCATTCCCTAGACAATAATAAATGCGCCAAAACAATCTAAACTTATCCTCATACAATCATCACACGTGTTGCCATCATTACCGCTCATCATTAGATCTTAAACCAACAAACTTGATCGGTTAGGGTTTAACAAAAGCAACTGGTAGGTTTTACCGGTTGCATTACATAGAAAGGGTTTTGACCTTATACATTGGTTTACCGGTTCAACTCACAAACTTACATACCGGTTTAGAACATCTTCCTCAAAGCTCTTCCTACCGGTTACAAGACAATATCAATAACAACAACAATATCAGCAATATCAAAAATACCATTATCGGTTCAATTGACATCAATGATAACATAACATATCATTAATGCAATCTTCATGCAAATGCCAACACTCTGCATATAGGCAGCTCAACCCAAAGTAATGGATCATTTTCCCTCAATTCTCCTCCTTCTATCATTGCTCGATCTTCCTTCTTATTTAATCTCAGCATTATGATTTCCTATTCTTATTAAACATCGGGCTCTGTCTAAAAGAGAAAGAAATCTGATATCCCATGAAAACCAAATCCATATTTGGATTTGAAGTGTCCTAATCTCTTGCCACCTTCTCCCAATTTCCCTTCATTCACAGTAATCAGAGCCTTATTTTTGTCTATCATGATCACCTCTATCACCTCGGATCCAAATTTGTGGTTTGGAATCCAAATCAGTACCCTCCCTTAGTCATACCTATCTAATGCCATTTTTTGCCTCCATGAGGCTTCATAACCATCCACTAGAATCTATTTCAAATCCTCACTCGGGATTGCCTTGAAAACCTGCCCATCCTTTGTCCTTTAAATTTATTCCCATGTTTGCCATGTAATCTGTAGCCATGTTCGCCTCTCTGAAAACATGTCTATAGTCAGGAACTTTATTTAGAGCATCCATAATGTCCCTCAGAATCCTTTGTATTTTCCAATTTGGTGTGGCACCATTCTCAATAGCATTGATAAGTATCTATGCATCACCTTCTATCAATATAGAGTTCAAACCCTTCTCTACACATTGTCTGAGTCCTCTAGCAATATAGTAGCTATAGATGATGCTAGGCAAATGTATATACGGGCCTATAAGATTTCTACAAAGTAAGGGTCAGGTGTTGAAACAATCAAAGCCAATACAAACTCAATTAGTTTCTTGCTAGACTAAATGAATCGGCTCTACCAAAGCTCTTATGGATCAAACACAACAAATTTGTAAAATAAAACTATCAGAAAAAATGCCATAAAGAAATGCGGTCTCATGGTGATGGAATGCAATGATGGTGATGGAATGCCATGACATTCAAATTACTATGGATTGTCATGGCATTCCATCACCATGAGAGCACATTTCTTTGAGACATTTTTTCAAATAGTTCACTTCCTTGTCTATGCAAGGTAGTGAACCATTTGATTGACCTTCATATAAGATGTAAGCTAACATAAGATAAATGAATTACATATGTAGGAAATTGAACCCCTTTGACGAGGATCCTGCACAGTCTACATAAAGCCAAGACGACGATTCTTCTCATGGATTGGCAGGTATAAGTCAATACACCTTATAGAAACCATTTATTATTTGCTTGCTATCTCTTTACACCCATCTTGGAGTGGTTTAATAATAAGCAAGGTTTTAGCAACTATATTTTGTGAAAACTTTGATTTTTTTCCTCACCTAAACCACCTTGACATCCACATGGTATAGCTCATTCCACTTTGTTGGCCCTCCTATATGCTTTAAGTGACAAGGAAGACTATTTTTCAGAGTTTTTGAAAGTCCAAAATTACCAGGAAAACAAACTTGGTCAATTTTTGAAACCTCCACATTAGCAACAACTCTAATACAATTATCAACACTTGAGGCCCTAGTTGGCCTTATTCGAATTTAAATCTCAATATCAACTTTAGGACCGACTTATTCATCAACATTACCCTTAATGATGAATATGGGGAAAAAGCATGAGCCATTCTTATCAATCCATGCAATGGACATTTGATAACCCACCCTCAAATCTATTTGCATCATTTGCAAAAAATCAACAAGATATGGTGAACCATCTATTACAACTTCTTGTCGTCTCTCTCCATGGAATTCTAAAATTTATTTCCTCTCACAATAATAATCGATCCTCTCCCAACTATCTCTCTCATTTGATGGAGTGCAGGTACCACCAAATATGTATTTTTCAGATGTGTCTTCCTCGAGCGAGGGAAAATTAGGAAGAGAAGATCAAGAAAGTGAGACATGTAGTAGGTCTAAAAGAGGGAGATCAACTAGAGGTCAAAAGATTAGAAGAAAATTCCATAAACGCATGGAATTGTTTTTTGCTCAAGGGGGGTCATGATATTATGATGATGAGAGCATAGGCGACATCGAGGTTCCCTTGAGGTACAAACATCTACTGAAATAATGGGTACCCAAAGAACTTCCTCCAATAAACATTGATTTTTGTGTTAACAGGAGGATATATCGCATAGCACCATCGTCATTACATGTTTGGGCCTATTTTCCATGGATGACATAAAGGTCTATTACAACAAAGTTTCTGAATTGATGGAGTATGTCGGACCCTGTTATAATTACCAAAATTGGATGCAACTAGTTTGATATACACAAAGTATGCATAGGTATGCACTATCAGCAAATTATATACAGCTAAAAGATAATCATCAAAGTAAAAGAGTGGCTATGTACATTGATGGAAGACCAAAAGCAATAGGGAATATTGTAGGTTTTATAAATAGTACACGACTTGGGTCAACTTATACAAAACCTAATTGCATATTCGAGGCGCGCAAGGGAAACCATGTATTCGTATGTGTGATAAAATCAATAAGTGTTGGGGAAGAGCTGCTAATCACTTACAATTTGAATCGCATAGATACAAACAAAGTTACTATCGTGAGGGTGGTGCATACTTATATATTCCATTTAAACCAACCTCCAATTAATGACTCCAATATACCATTTTATTATTAAGTCTATTGATTTCATTTCGGTAATGTTTTTTTATATTAATTTTTGTCACAGAGCGACATTGATCTGACACATAGCACATACCAGGATGTAGCTCTCGGGACTTCTACCAAGTAGGTAAACCTCATTGTAATTGTACAAATTAGATACAAGCAAAATGTTATATTATTATGTTCTTTTCTTTAGGGTCTTGGATTAATTTTGATAACGTTACTAATATTCTTGTCACAGATGGATGTTTGGGGAAAGGCACCTGCAGTAGCTGAGAACATTGATACAGAGGTGGATTCACTATTATGCAATGATGACATCACATATTCCACAAACCCTGCTGAAATGATAAGAAAGACAAATTTTTTTTAAAAGAAATTCTTAAATTGTTACTCATAGTCCCTCAAACTTATGAGATACAAGAGAGGGTGAAACAATTGACAGAGAGAGAACAAAACTTGCAAGTAAGTAGTCATGAAATCTTTAATTATAACATAAGTTCATTCATGGTTTATAATTTATACTCTTTTATGTCATGAACTAAAATATGTACGTGTTGTTTTTATAGGAGTTTTTGCATCCTCATGAAGCTGGTGGCCATGATCAAGGTACTCCAAGTAGTTTAGGTGATGACTATGTTTATTGCATACACCAACTCATATTTTTACATGTTCATGTCCTTCCGTTAATGTGTTATTGCTCTTATATTTAATGTATTGTATATTTAATGCATTAATCTTTAGGTGCTTTCCATGTTCCTATGCATTCACCACCTCATCTGACCCCATCATCAACACCTATATTGCCGACTGCAATGTCGGCAATACGCAACATGCAGTCATCGAGTACTGCACTGACTTGTGCAACAGGACATGCACCTGGGGATGTAGAGGCCACTAGTGGTGATATTTTAGTAGTATTTCCTGGATCTTCCCGTATTACTAGTACAGGAACGTTGTCGGTCACATTTGTGGTGACCGATGATCTTGTTCCCATAAAGATAGAGAAGGTTCCAGGTACTCTAAAATAATTATTATATATAGTCCAATTATAATTTACTTATTGATCACTCATTTTGGACTAATGATGCCATGATTTTTTTGTAGGCAATGATGATTTTTATAAACATCTAAATGATATTACATTGGAGATCTTCGAGCCCACCATACGTATAAGGTGGAATGCCCAAAATCAACAATTAAAAGATGAACTCATAAACCATTTGGTTGTGTTGTTCAGAAATGACACATTCAACAAAACCAAGGTCCTTCAGAAAGTTGACACATATCTAAAGTATGTGAGGGACCAGTATAGGACACATTTAGAGAAGAACAAAAAGTACGAGTGTCCCCCCATCATTTCAGAGAGGGAATGGAAGGACCTGGTTTCAGATGGAAAGGAGAAAGTTGAAAAGAGAAAAGGACATGCACCACCGGGCAAAAGAAGGTATGTGATATTATTAACAATTTAATTATGTACTATTTACTCTTTATATTTACATAATCTAACATATTTCAAACTTTTCATAGGCTGCCCGACACATTTAAGGCAGCTAAGGCAAGACTAGAAAAGCACATGCAACACAAACTTGGCTCTGGTTACTATATGAAAGTTGCCACATGAATTGTAAGTATCAATAAATGAAATATCGCATCAAAATCATAAATTGCAAACAATTATTTTTTAATCAAACAATAGAAGCTAAATTCATTATATTAAGCAAAAATGCAGGGCTTTGAATTCAATAGAGCGCTCACAAAAGATGACATGAAAATTGCCTTCTAGCAAGGCTATAGAGCCGTGGTTGAACGGCTAAGAGAATTTAGTGGGCAAACACAAGATTCCAACGCATCCGTCACACAGGTAAATAAGCTAAGTGAAAATTATTTAAAATTGAATACTTGAGCAATAATCTATTCGATGTTAATTTCCAACATAAAGTGACTATATTTGTTTTAAATAAGCAAGCAATGATAACAATGCACATGGCATTGGAATGCAACCTACTAAGGGTAGAACACAACCTGCACATGATGAAGTTTGTGGTGTGCATCCCAGTATTAGAGGTATTCATGTGCTATACAATTATTTTTATGTAATTATTAATACAATTAAACATCTTTAATTGAAATTGGTGTAGTAATTAATGTAACCTTTTTTATTTTTTATTTTAAAGCATGTAGAGCATGGTGAACAAGTGGAGCATGATTAGGGTAGACAACATCAGGAATATTATGTGTCCCCATCAGGTAAAGAGGACCATTGTTATTCCTTTAAACAAATTTAATTGCAATTGGTGTATTGATTAATGTAACCTTTTGTGTGTGTTTCAATTCCATAGGATTTAGAGGGTGTTCAACATGTTGAGGATGAGGCTAGACAAAATGATCAGGAAGATGATGTGGCCCCATCGGGTAAAGAGCACCCTGGTAATGTTATTTTAATTAATGAAATACTTGTAACAATAATATAAAATCTTATGAATTTAACCCAATTATTTGTTATTGCAGCGGACCCCCCTTTGCCTAGGCATTCTCATCATGAGTACAAGACTAGGCATACTTTAAGATCACGAGCAGAGGGCACAACAACTGAAGAGGGGGAAAATACTGAAGAAAACGATGCTCCACTTAGTTTTTACTTAGGTTAAAAAAAAACTAAAAAATAAATGATTGTAATCATGTTATTTGTTAATGAATGTTAATGAATGATATGTGTTAATGAATGTTCATGACTATTACGTGTTAATGAATGTTATGTGTTAATAAATGTTATGTGATAATGAATGAATGTTATATTTTATTAATGGATGAAAGAATGAATGAATGTTATATGTTAATGGGGAATTTAGAGTGATGTTAGGGGGGGAGGGCCAAAAGAGGTTCCACCTTCACGTGGTTGGCCATGTTAAGTAGAGAATATTAAACTATTATTGAAACAAAGAGAAGCTCAATAAGGTAACACACATTTCAATATTTCATTATGCTCCACTGTTAATCTTATTGAATAATATGTATTGAATCTTAATTGCAGGGTCCAACAAAGCCAACACAAACAACAACACAAGAAGTTACTTAGTGGAGACCATCAAAGGTAAGGTCCTTGATTAAGATTTGTTGTTTATATTCATATTGTTGATTACAAAAAATAGATTTTGTTGTTTATATTCATATTGCTGATTACATAGGCAAATATTCATTTAACTTTTTAAAAGGGCAGTCACCAAATACACCAAATAGTTGTCTAAGTCTGAGATCAAAGATTAGCAATTAGGAGTCACCAAATAGTTGTCTAAACAAGGGCTAGAACCCACTATGAAATATAGTTTACACTTGTCCTTCAACTGAGAACTTCAACATTTTAATGGACTACATAGGGCAATGCCTTAAAAAATGAGCCGACTTCACATGAAATTGGTCTAAGGTAGAAATAATGGTAAAAGGAACATCTAAGCTTTTAAATTAAAATTTAACTTGAGGGTGGTGGAACCAATGGTGGGACAAGTGAAACCATCATGTACCTTAATCAAGACTTCAGATTTTTCCTAGTTGTCTCGATATAATGCATATATGAAAAGAATATGTATTCATATTAACCATACGTAGTGGATCAATAAGCACCCTACATGTGGGTTTGTCATTAGTTATTGTAGTAATGTATATTGGTCCATCAGGTGTATGCTTTGAGTTACCACTTTGGGTAAAAGTGATATTAGTTTCAATCTTAGGTTTTAGTCTATCTTGTTTAGGATCTGGTTCCATCGCGTTCATTAGATGTTCAACTCAATTGGTAACTCCAAGGGTCACCTTTTCATCCTAGTGACTATTTTCAATCTTATGAATATCATTGTCCCTTGATAAGGGTCATTTTCAATTTTTTGAATATCATTGCATTTTTTGTTGGAATTCAGACAAATGTTTATCTTATTTTTTGTTGCATTTTTTGTTGGAATATTTTTCATCCTAGTGACTATTTTCAATCTTATGAATATCAACTTCTGACAAAGAAGGCGTCATAATTTTGACAAACATTTGTCTGTCAAATAACCCAACGAAATTTTAGTGATGAATTTTTTTTCGCCATTTTCTCAGATCTACGACAATAATATGTCAGAATTACGACAATAATTCATCGGAAAATGACCCCAAATGTGTTAGTGTCTTGACCAAGATCAATGGTTCTTAAGTGTTTTGCACTTTTGCATGTTCAACTATCATAAGCTTGCTCACTCTACGAAGCTGCAAAGTGCCTTTTCAGTTGGTATATCCCATGCACACTTTGGATGTTGATCGACGGTCCATATCTATTGTGCGTTTTTGCATATCCAAAGATCTCAAAGTTGTATGCTTTGCAAAAGTGTGAAAAGCTAAGCAAAGCGCATCTACTGACCAATGGGTATTTGCTCCCTTGTTTAATCTGATCCATATCAATGAATCATAAGATTTTTTGTGTTTTCACATGTTCAAAGATCTTGTAGACTTGATCCGTACGAAAACATGAAAAGGGGTCCACTTCCAAGTCATTCCAAAGCGGAATCCATGTGGTCCACGTCAGATGTCCTAGCTAATCACATGGCTTGTGCAAGTTTGCAGAAAGCTTGTGGGACTAGTTTTAATTTATGTGAAAATACATGATTGTGATGTGTGGAACTCATCAATGATCTAAATTCAAACTTAGATAAATGACTAACCACGACTATCTATCTCACATTTATGAACATTAATGGCATCCTAAGATGGTGTACTAGACCAATTTTTGTCGATTTTTTTTGCATTCAATTGTGATTCTCATTGTCCTTAGAGCCCTTGCAAGAAACTTGTGTGTTGCAATTGTTAAAGAAAAAGTTGAGCCAAAATCTACCACAATTTAGGGTTTTTCCATGCGATACAACTAGTAAGTCAAAACTTCTTAACAATTGCCCTAATTCATCTTTCAAAAAAAGAGAATTATGTGTTCTTTGTGCTGGTTAAGTTAAATTTGGGGGTTGGGTGGCCTAAATTTCTATGTTATGGTATTTGTTTTGAAATTTTGTGAAAATCCCCTAGTTGCCCTAAATTACCCGCAAACCCTTAGAATTTCATAATGACAAAATCTTCCAAAGGCACCAAGAGAAAATTGTATGAAGACATCATTGCATAGTTGCTTGGTTCATCAAATGCCAATAAAAAAGCTTGGGGGTCTAGAATTATTTAGGACTTCTTTGTTGATAGTTGTGTTGGTTGTAAGGATACTATTATCCCTTCTACTAGTTTTTCTCTATTTAGACAAGGATACAACAAGGCCAAGGCCAAAATCCCAATATGCAATATTTGGAGATACAATTTGTGGAAAATGGTGATCCCCAATGTCTTTGTAAATGTTGACTTCATTAGAGCCCTAGCCAGAGCATATAATCCAGATGCAAGGGATATATTTAGTAAGGGGAAGCACTTGATGAACTTATACAGAGAGATGATGTGTGATGCATTTGGTATCAATAAGAACACAATGTTGTCAATTGAGGATGGAGTTTGAAAGATTAAAAGGAATATATAGAAGCAAACTTGTACTATTTAGGCTACATCATTTGACTGTAAAAGAGAAAAAGATTACTCCTGGCATGCAACCTCCTTATTACTATGATCTTTTTGAAGCATATTTCAAGGAAACATATTTTTCCCTGTGTCAAGTCTTTGGCCTTGACTATAAACAAAGAATACGCAATCATTTGTTGGTGCTTTGTGTTTATATCCAATCAAGAGATCAAATAAAACCTTTTGATTTTGCTAAGTTTGTGGTTGAGAAGATTACAAGACTTTGATTGGATTTAAGAATGATCCTAGTAGGGTACACTTTAGATGGCGCTCTATGTCAATGCATATCATTTTGTTCATTTGATTGAGAAGGAACCCATTGGGATTAAACCCGAATAAGATAACGTAACCATGCTTATCCAATAGTGGACTTATATGTGGGATAGACATTGCAATGCCTCTAATTATCTTATTTTTAAAAATATTTTGTAAGGGAGGTTTTGTCTCAACTTGAGGAGTCAATAGATTGGTGATTATCAGAGAAGGTTAGAAACTTTTGAGAGCTAATTTGCTTGTGCCTTGGCCCAAAATCACTCACAATTAGGGAGATTAGTTCTTCTTCAAGGACAACATATTAATAAGGGTTTATGGTTTACTAGTTAGACCCCATTTGCTTCCTAAGTTTGTGCCAGATACAATCACATTTCTTCAAATCATATGGCAATTAAATGAAGTTGATAAAACACAATTAAGGGTTCCAAAGAAAGGCTTATTTTGTCTTGCTACCTCACAATTCTTCGATTTCCAAGTGCATGCTAAGGAAGCCCTTGAGTTCACCATCAATTATTTAACTCCATATAGGATGGAAGAGGAGGCTCCAAGACATTATTATCCAAAAGGTTTCATTAGGGAGATCATGGCTCCATTCAAAATGTCTACTTACATGATTTCAAAGAAGAAGAAGATATAATCAAAAGTTGTACTTGTTATGAGAATGTGCTAAGAGTTAGAGAAGAATGACCCAAAGTAAAATATGTAGAACAAAAGAAAAGGCAAGTTTCTGATTATAAATGATCTTGGGAGGAAATTAATGATCCTCTTTTTACAATGAGAATGATGTTCACTACGTATAAGCATGATTTTGACAATATCAAATTGCCAAGGTTTGTTCTAAGCACTTCTGCTACACCCCCTCCACCACCAATTTCGCACACATATAGATAATCCTCATTGCAATCATCAACATATGCAATTATTCTTGTTGTAGAAAGCCCTAGGTCAGTGACACCACTCCACATATTATCTCTTGGAAGGGACCTTGCATTTGAGTTTCTAGATAGTAGATTTGAGGCCGATTCAAGTGGCCAAGATGAGAAGAATGAATTTGATACTAAGAAAAAGATTAAAACAAAGGATCCCCCTCATGACATGACATTAATCACATACATAGGAGTGGATATTGTTGATGATGTGAGACAACTAACCTATGCACAATTTATGGATGATGAAAATTTCATCCACACTAAAGAGTTCAAGAAATTTCTCATCTGAGTCACTGGTGAGAAATACAAAAAAGAAATGAATTTTATCTAGGTGATTGATGAAAACAAAAAAATTGTTTCTTAGGAGATAGGAATGAGAGTCAAGGAAGAAATGAGAATGACTTCTGAAAAAGGTGAGCAAATAGTGAAAAACAATGGCATTATATTACTTGAAGTAAGGGATATATCTTCAACCATTTGTTTTAATCCATTGAGAGCACAAGAAGGTATAGAGGCCATAGAGATGAGGAAAATGCAAAATATTTGTAATTTGAATCAAGATTTGATCAAAGACATGTCATTTTGGCCATTTGGTCAATTTCCCCTTCAATTGATAAGCCCCAAATGATAAGGGAGCAAAATGAATTGTCTGGCCTTTGGTTATCAGAAAACCAACTGATACAATAGTTGTCCATACTACTCAACTGACAACACACTCTATAATGTTCACTGAAGCACATGTTAAGAGGATGGAGGCAGATATAAATAAATTAACAAAGAAAAAGCACATGTTGAGAGAGAAGCCAACTACTAAGGAATCTTTGTGTCCGTCACTCCAACCAATGATTACTTCAGATGAGTTGCTATTGATAAAGCTGGAGTTGGAGATGACAAAAGTAAAAGTGAAGCAACTTGAAAGAGAGCTATACGAGAAAGAGAAAACAAAAAAGGAGACAATGAAAAGAGAATAAAGAAACTCAGACAAAGGAGAAGAATTTGATGACTAACATGGTCAGTTCATTATTAGGAACCATATTAGAGTCACTTCTTAGGCATGCAGATAAAGCTTGGCAAAGACACAATTCACTCAAGGAGATGTGCAAGGAACATGCTAGATGTGAAATTCATTTGCAATGCATTGAAAAACATTTGGGAAGAATAATTGATGATTTTAATATCTTATTGGAACATGTAAATGTGGAGCAAGATGCACAGGGACATTCACGTTAGATATAATCATTTGTTTCAGAACCCATAATACCTAGTACAAAAGAATAGAAATAAAACTGTGAATTCAACTGACACAAGATCAAAATAACAACACTACGTTAGCCAACAAGAGAGGACTACAAATGCTAAAGAAGCAAAATAGCATTAGGAGAATGCAAGAGAAAAATACACAAAATGCAATTACAATGTAATAGAATGGAATATAATATGAAGAGTAGCTAGGAGTGAGCATATATAGAAGATGAGAGAAGGGAGAAGTGGCAAATACAACCAATGGGAAGAGACCACATAATAGCCTAAAATAGGCCAGTGTAACTCCCATGGAGGATGCTAACATTTTGCACCCACACACACTAATACTCAATTAATCCTAAGCAAGATTAATTACAAGTGTAGGAAAAACCTAGGAATAGGAAAATAAATAACCAACTAAGAAATAAAAACCTACACTAACACCCCCCCTTAAGCATAACTTAGGTGGATGAAAAGACAATAGGTCCCAATAAATGAGGCCATGTTAGATACCCATGTACAAAGAATTCCCCTGAAAGAGAAGAAGCCCTATCAAGGCAAAAGAGAAGCACTTCCCCACAAATAGAGAGAGAACACCCCCCAAAAGAGAAAGAGAAATAAATTGGAAGGACCAAGTGTTTCTCGCACAATATGTAGCCAATGGTAGATTCTTGAAAATGGATGTAGAAGATCATCCAGAATTATCGAACAACATTCCTTCCCTTTGGAATAAATATAACCAAAGGTGTATGCAAGATATATTCCCATCCCTAAAAGGAATATGTAGGAAGAAAACTCAAAATTTGTGATATCTTTGAACTTAGGTTAGTGATCTCCATGTTGATACTAAATTTATCATATGATCAAATTAGGCATTCTAGGCCACATTGCTAAAGATGACAATATAGAATCTCCTAGAAATTGACGCAGGACATAATTTAAAGACTCAAATATCCCTCTTGAAGGCAAAGAGACCTCCTTTAAATGTTGTGCTAAAGTATCCACACTCATGTCAAATTGTTAGGAATGATCATGAAGAAGAGGGTCAAAGTTTTCCCTCACAACAACTAAAGAAGAATCAACTCTATCAAAGAGATAATGTATGCAATCAATAGTGTCTCCCAAATATGCAATATAATATTCCACAAACAAGTCTAAAACACATGCCAAGAAGTCATCCAACAAAGCTCTATTTGAAAGACTATGCATGTCCTACTGCAAGGAGTCACTAGAAGCCTATTGGGTGAACATTTTGTAGATTCGGGGAGGTTTACAAAATGTGAGCTTCATGATAGTATGTGAGACAATATCTCTCAGAAGGCAAGATATGGTCCTTCCTATTTATAAGGGAAGGCTTCCCGTATCTTTTGTAATATATATATAATACTAATCTACCTGATGACTTTACACTAATATAGGATGATATATCACTTCACTCTCTTTTTTTTCAGAGTAAGTATTTTTCCCAATTCTCTATCTAGAATGGATCTATTTCCAAAAGACTGAATACAATTCTTATTTTCAATAATACTAAAATATATGTTAATTAAGAAGGAAAGTTTCTGTAACAGTACAAAGCCTCTCGTTGTTTCTCTTTTCTGGAGATAACTAATGAGATGAGAAAGTATCAACAAAGCTCAAAGTCTTCTTTTGATTACTGTCCTATCAACCTTTTACAAATGACTTTGTTTTAACAAGTTTTCCAAAATAACAACTAAAGCACAAAGTCTTCAGACGGTCATTCATATACAACTTAACAATAACCAATGCAGATAATAGGCAAAGCTCAAAGTGTTCAAACTATTACCCACACCAAATTCCTACTTTTGAATTTTCAAAGTAACACAAGGTTTACTTATATGAACTCAAACCACTCTTCAATATTTCACACAAATAGCAATTCTCAACTTAATTTTTTGCAAAACATATAGCATAAATGACATAAGAACATCTATATCATACAAAAGATTGATTCCAACACAAATTTTGAAAGCCAAACTTGTCTTCTCTTTTATTAAGTTTGCAAATTCACAATATGAACACAAAGTTTCACTTTGCATTTCACTTCGATAGAGTTTTGTTGCATAAAATTCTAGATACTAATTACAAAGAACAACCTCATAAATATAGGTGAGGTGCAATGAGTAAAAATAGGAAAGTTACAACTAATTTAAGACTAATTCAAAGAAAGAGTTTGATTTGAATTAGGACATATGCACTCCTAAATACAAAACTATTATCTAAAATGACACTTGAAAATGTCAATCAAAACTACAGAATGACACTAGTTTATGAATGCATAAAATGAGTAAGTGGTGCTTCATTTTGTGTCTCATCATCTCCATTTTTCTTTAGAAATTCTTCATACTTTTGTAAAGAAACTTGAATTTCAGCATCATCTAGTTCATCTTCAAAGCCGAAGATAACTTGTATTCTGGTGAGTAAGTTTTCCAACAAGGTACATTCTTTCTTAGATCTCTTAAAAAGAGATTCCAGATCAACCAAAACAATTTGAATTGCTATTAACTTATCAAGCAAGAATTGAGAAATATTCTCGCTCAACCTGAACCTGAATAAATAAACTGAAAGCTTGAATGCATGAATCTAGGGGTAGTAAGTTTTTTTTTTAATCAAACATTTTGCAAGGAAATTTTGTGATCTTGGCCAAGATTTGTTTGATTGTATCTTCAGTAGTTTTCCTATCCCTTTTGATATCTTCAACCAATTCTTCTAATACTTCCATTTTGTGTTTTAGAATGTTGGATATTGTTGTTGCTAGGATATGTTGTTGTCATTGATGTCAACATATTCCTATGTTTTGGTGTTGCAGAGAAATGTTTTGGTGATCAGGTGATTGTAGTGAGTTGATATGGTTGGTTTATCTATTTAGGATGTTGAATCAACTAGATATACTTCATTCTTTATTGGTTTCATGATTCTATGTGATGATTTAATTGAGTTGTGGATTCCGGTATGGAGACTAGTTTTCAGTGTTCAGTGTTGTAGTGTTCTGGTGTTTGATCCGTTGTGTTCCGGTATGATCATATCTTATGTTGCGGATTTGGGAGAATGTTTGGGATGTTCATGTGTATCTTCATTTCATATGGTTCATGATTTGATGCTCCCCAATCTTTCTTGTCCGAGTTGTTGTTGTTAAGTGTTCTTGAGTATTAGCATGCTAATTGATGGAGATTTGAATAAGTGGTGATGGTGTAGCTATTGCGAATGGTTCTAATGTGCTTGTTGGTGTTTCTTAATAATTTTCTATTTTTTCTGATGTTTGCATTGATCATTGTGTGTTTTCTTGATGATCTTATTGGTCTGGTGATATTCTTTGTGTTATGCGGTATTTTGGTGGTGTAACATGTCGTGGTTGATCTTGGCAAGATTTCTGGTGGTGATGCACATTTGAGGAGTTGATTTAGGTCTATGCTATGTTGTCTTTGACATTGTATTGGTCTGGTGGTTGATTTATGTATCATGTGATGTAATTTTGTAATTAGGCGTTGAGGGTTTGGTTGGCCTTGTAGTCAAGGTTGACAATTTATATAAATGGGTATAATATTCATGTAATTTGAAGGTTGTAGTTGAGTTTACATTATCAGAGTGGTGGTTGTGCGATCAAGTGAATTAATCTTCTAATGTGCTATGTTGAGAAGAGATTGGTTAAGGGAAGACATATGAGCTTAACTAGAACTGTCATCAAGCATTAGCAGATGTTGTTTTTGCAGTTCATCTTTTTTGGATTGTAGTCTAAACATCTTTGTAAGGTAGTGAACCTCCCTTGAGGGTTGTAGCCTTCTAGGTCATTGTAATTTGAGTAGTGAGCTCTAGGCAGTGTGCCTGAATACATTTTCATTCCCATTGTAATATTTACACATACTACTATAGAGTATCATCTCATTGTGGGTAGGTTCCCACCGTGGGTTTTCCCTTAACTGAGTTTTCCACATCAAAAATATTATTGTTTGTGTGTTGATGTTATCTTTCTTTTTGTTGTAGTTGATTAGATATGAGATTGTGCTTAATTTTGTTTAATCTGGTGAAAAATGATTCACCCCCCTCTTAGTTTTCCCTCCTTGTTGTTGCCAACAAGTGGTATTAGAGCTAGATCCTCCAAAAGAAGCTTAATTGCTTGAGGAGATCTGGGATGACAACCTATGTGTTCAAGAAGGAGAGTCCTAGATTTGATGGAAATAATTACATTGTATGGAAGGATTAGATGGAAGTTCATCTGAAGTGTCTTTGAGAAGATTATTGGAAGATTACAAAGAATGTCTACAATGTTCCTCCGAATGGACCGGTTACTGCTGATGAAATCAAAGAAGTTGAACATAACATAAGGGCTAAGGAAGCATTGCTGAGTGCCTTGACCGATTCAGAGATGACTAATGTGATGGGACTTCAAACTGCACATGAGATATGTAAAAAGCTAGAGGTATTGTATGAAAGAGATGCACAGGTTAAAGTTGCTAAGTTGCAGAGTTTGAAGGGAAAGTATGAGATATTAAAGATGGGAGAAGATGAGAATATAACATCCTTTATGGCTAAAGTTAACGAACTTGTTATGAACATCAGATGTTCCAGTGGAACCCTTCAGGAAGATGAGATTGTTGCTAAGGTGTTGAGATCCTTGCCTTCTGCTTATAAAGCTAAAGTTGCTGCTATTGATGAGATCCAGAGTGTGACTACTGTGACAATAGATATGTTGGTTGGTAAGTTGGTTGAATTTGAGTTGAGCAAATTTGGAGAATCACATGGTAAATCTGAGACTACATTTAAAGCCTTTGTATCCAGGAGAGAGTTCATCTAGGGTTTCAAGATATGAAAGAGAAATGAGAGAGATGGAAGAGCAGGAGAAAGAGTTGGATGAGCTTGAAGCACTTATTGCTCGGAGATTTCCTAAGGGAGCCGATAAGCATGATGGAAAGCTACCTTTGAAATGTTTCTCTTGTAATAAGATATGGCATTTTGCTTCAAGGTGTTCTGAAAGAATATCTAGGTATGATAAACATGAAAGCCATGATAGATTTGATAAGCATGATATACATGAGAAGCATGATAAGTATGACAAGCCTTACAAGTCCTACCAGAAGTACAAAAATCATAAGAGATACTATTATGCTGTTGATGAAGGTGTGACAGATGAGGAATCTGACAATGGAAATTTCGGAGATGAATTTGTATTTATTGCTATAAACGAAGATGATCTAGTACCAGTGAATCCTACAAGCTGCATTGTTGAGGAGAAAAATTTGGCTGCTAAGATTAAAGAGAAAGATGAATGGGTAATTGAAAGTGGTTGTTCACATCATATGGCGGGTGGTAAAAGTAAATTTGTGAATATAGAAAGGTATGACGGTGGTATACTAAGATTTGGAGATGATAAAGCTTGTGTGATTCGTGGTAGAGGTTCTATATCTTTTGATGGTAAGAATAATACCGATGATGTCCTATATGTTGAAGGTTTAAAGCATAATCTCTTGAGTGTTGGACAGATGGTTGAAAAGGTTTATCAGTTGCAATTCAAGAATGATAAATGTAAGATTCTAAATGCCTCTGGTATAGAAATTTCAACATGGACTAAGACTAAAGGTAATATCTTTCACTTGAATGTCGTTGAGAAAATTTGCTCAATTGCTCAAATAGATGAAAGTTGGTTGTGGCATAAGAGGATGTGTCATGTTAAATTTGACTGCATGATAAAGATAGGTACTACTCAAGTTGTTAGGGATTTTCTTAAGATTGCGAATCCCTCTAATCCAATAAGTAAAAAATATCAGTTGGGAAAGAAAATAAGAACATCATTTAAAAGTAAGTTGTATACATCTAATGGAATGTTAGATCTTGTGCATATTGACTTGTGTTGTCCTACAAGAGTGAGAATCATGCAGGGTGATAGGTATTTCATGTTGCTGATTGATAACTACTGTATAATGATGTGGGTGACTTTTCTAAGGGAGAAATCAAAAGCATTGGAGAAATTCAAGATATTCAAAGAAAAGGTGGAGACTGAGACAAGGTTGAATCTTAAGTGTCTGAGATCTGAAAGAGGAGAAGAATTCACGTATGGTGAGTTTGATACTTTTTGTGAGAAAAATGGAATTAGGAGACAATTATCTTCTTCTACAACCCCTCAGTAGAATGGAGTTGTTGAAATGAAGAACAAAACAATTTTGGATGCTGCTAGAATGATGTTGATTGAAGGAAATGTTGCGCAAACCTTTTGGAAAGAAGTTGTTAGCACTGATGTTTACACATTCAACCAAGTGCATTTAAAAGGCGATTTCGGTAAGACTCCCTATGAGCTATGGTTTGGTAATGTTCCTACAGTTAGATATTTCAGAGTTTTTGGAAGCAAATGTTATATCAAAAGAGATGAGGATATAAGAAAGTTTGATGCAAGATGTGATGAAGGAATCTTCTTGGGATATTCTACTAAGAGCAAGGCTTGTCGGTGTTACAATAAGAGGCTAAAGAAGATAGTGGAAAGTGAAAATGTGAAGGTTGATGAATATTTTGGGAAGAAGATCAGAGCATGCGGATATGAGATTGATGATCAGGATATTGTTTCAAAGCCTGCATAGACTGAAATCCTGAAGCAAAATGATTCGATGAAGACAGTTAATCTAAATATTGCTACTGCCCGTGAAGAAGTTCAAGAGCCTGAGAATCAAAACAATCAGAAGACTCTGAGGTATGTGAAATTGAATCATTTTGAGAATAAGATTATTGGTGATAAGAACAAAGGTGTGTTAGCTAGAAGAAGACTTGTTGCTAAAGAAATATGCCTAATTTCTAAGATTGAACCTAAAGATGTTACTAAAGCATGTAAGGATGAGAATTGGATAAAATCTATGGAGGAAGAGTTAAATCAGATTGAGAAGAAAAATACTTGGGAGCTTTTTCCGAGACCTAAAGACATGAATGTGATTGGTGAAACAAAGCAAGATTGATATGTAAGGGATGCTCTTAGATGGAAGGTATTAATTATGAAGAAACTTTTTCTCCTATAGCTATAATTGAAGCTGCTAGATTGCTACTTGCATATGTTGCTTATAAGAATTTCAAGGTATATCAGATGGATGCCAAGTCAACCTTTTTGAATGGTGATCTTGAGGAGGAAGTCTAGATTGAGGCTCTTGAAGGATTTTCATTATTTGATGAAGGAGACATGGTATGCAGATTGAAGAAATCTCTGTATGGATTGAAGCAAGCCCCTAGAGCCTGGTATGCAAGATTAGATAAGTATTTGATGAAGTTGGGATTTTGTAAAGGTACTGCTGATAATAACTTTTACTTTAAGGTTGAGAATGATAACATTTTAATTGTTGAAGTATTTGTGGATGACATTATTTTTGGAGGAGATGATGATTTGAGTATGAAGTTTGTTGATGATATGCAAAAGGAATTTGAGATGTCTATGATAGGTGAGATGAAATTCTTCTTAGGATTGCAGATTACACAGACCGGTAAAGGTATTTTCATTTCTCAATCTAAGTATGTGAAGGAAATGTTGAAGAAATTTGGGTTAGCTGATTCTAAACCTGTTGGAACTCCTATGGTGGATGGATGCAAGTTGTCTAAGCAAGATGAATCTCATAAAGTTAATCAGACCCTATACATATCTATGGTTGGTGGATTGTTGTACCTAACTCAAACCAGGATAGATATCATGCATGTTGTATGTCTTTGTGCCAGATTTCAAGTTGATCCTAAAGAAACTCATGTTACCATTGTCAAGAGGATTTTCAAATATTTGAAGGGAACTGTTGATTATGGGTTGTGGTATTCGAAGAATGATGACTTCATGCTATGTGCCTATACTGATGTTGATTGGACAAATGATGTAGATGACCGAAATAGAACTACTGGTGGAGCTTTCATTTTGGGGAAAAATTTGGTTTCATGGGCAAGGAAGAAACAAGATGGTACATCTCTATCTACTCCTGAAGCTGAATATTGCTGCTGCTAGCAACTGTACTCAGGTAGTTTGGATGAAGTAGATGCTGAAAGACATTATAGTTGTGTATGATGAACCTACTGTTATTTACTGTGACAATTAAAGTGCTATTAATATTTCCAAGAATCTGGTACTGCACTCTAAAACAAATCATATATCAATTAAGTATCATTTCTTGAGGGAGAAAGTTAGTGATGAAGAAGTAAAGCTGGAGTATTTATCTACAAAGGATCAGATTGCAGATATTTTCACTAAGCCTTTGCCTACAAATACATTTGTGTATTTGAGAGACAAGTTAGGGGTCTCTGCCCCTCCTGATGAAAACTAGGTGCATTGATATGCATCAAATTTGGTGGATTTCAAAGTATTGTCTTCTTATCCAGGTTGATGAGTTGGTGCTGCTACTCAGCTGGGGTAGTCAGTATGTTGTTTAGAGCTATGATTTTATCCTAGGGGGAGAGATTATCTAGTTTGGGGAGAGAAGCTTGATCAGTTTATGTCTTTGGCATTGTTGTCAAAGGGGGAGAAGGGCATGTGAAAAAATGTCTTATCTTTGGAACTTTGTGTGCATGATCTTAGGGGGGCTTTGTTGGAATCTGTTGGTGTTGATTTAGTCCTTTGCATTGATTGTTTTTCGCATTCATATATTTCCATCAATGCCAAAGGGGGAGATTGTTGGATATTGTTGCTACTAGGATATGTTGTTGTCATTGATGTCAACATATTCTTGTGTTTTGGTGTTGTAGAGAAATATTTTGGTGATCCAATGATTTTAGTGAGTTGATCTGGTTGGTTTATCTATTTAGGATGCTGAATCAACTAGAGATACTTCATTCTTTATTGATTTCATAATGCTATGTGATGATTTGATCGAGTTGTGGATTCCGATATGGAGACTGGTTTTCAGTGTCCAGTGTTCTAGTGTTCTAGTGTTTGATCTGTTGTGCTCTGGTATGATCATATATTGTGTTGCGGATTTGGGAGAATGTTTGGGATGTTCGTGTGTATCTTAATTTCATATGGTTCATGATTTGATGCTCTGCAAGCTATCTTTCTTGTTCGAGTTGCTGTTGTTAAGTGTTCTTGAGTGTTAGCGTGCTGATCGATGGAGATTTGAATAAGTGGTGTTGGTGTAGCTATTGCGGATGGTTCTAACATGCTTGTTGGTGTTTCCTAATCATGTTCTATTTGTTCTTATGGTTTGCATTGATGATTGGCGTGTTCTTGATGATCTTATTGGTTTGGTGATATTCTTCATGTTATGCAGTATTTTGGTGGTGCAACGTGTTGCGGTTAATCTTGGTAAGATTTTTCTTGGTAGTGTGTATTTGAGGAGTTGATTTAGGTCTATGCTATGTTGTCTATGATATTGTATTAGTCTAGTGGTTGATTTATGTATTGTGTGATGTAATTTTGTAATTAGGTAATAAGGGTTTAGCTGACCTTGTAGTCAAGGTTGGTGATTTGCATAAATGGGTGTAATATTCATGTAATTTGGATGTTGTAATTGATTCTGCATTATCAGAGAGTGGTGTATGTGTGATCAAGTGAATTCATCTTTTGGTGTGGTGTGTTGAGAAGATATTGGTGAAGGGCAGACATATGAGCTTAACCAGATCTGTCATCAGGCATTAGCATATGTTATTTTTGCAGTTCATCTTTTTCGGATTGTAGTTTGAACATCTTTGTAAGGTAGTGGACCTTCCTTGAGGGTTGTAGACTTCTGGGTCATTTTAATAGGAGCAGTGATCTCTAGGCAGTGTTTCTGAATGCATGTGCATTCCCCATTGTAATATTTACACATACTACTACAGAGTATCATCTCATTGTGGGTAGGTTCGCATCGTGTTTTTTCATTTAACCGGGTTTTCCACGTCAAAAATTTTGGTGTTATGTGTGTTGTTGTTATCTTTGTTTTTACTGTAGTTGATCAAATCCAAGATTATGCCTAATTTTGTTTAATCAGGTGAAAACTGATTCACCCTCCCTCTCAGTTTTCCCTCCTTGTTGTTGCCAACATAGAAGTTCTTTATGTTGCGCATATAATTTTCTTGAAGGAACAATATTATTGACAACAAGAACATCCAAAAGGAAATCTCTCAATTTGAGCCAACCCTCAAAATTCTTCTCATGTGTTTCTATTCCTTATGTTAATGTTTCCAATATTGCATCAAATTCAGATTCAACATTTTGAATGTTGTCAATAAATTTGGTTAAGGAAGTCAAAAGATGTGCTTCTTGACTCTGCATCCTGTCCATCCATTCCCCCACTGTAGTACCCCTTGAGAAGAGCCTTTCTTCTTTCCCAATGGTTGTTTCATCAATTGATGAAGTTACTGGCTCAACTATCTCAATGGATTTAGTGATTTTGACTAAAACATTGGTAAGTGATTCCATAGATGAGCCTTAAGCTTATCTTTCTTAACTTTTTCCTCATTGTATCTAACAATAATAGACTGAAAGGCCTCTTGTTCATCATGTTTGGTACCATCATGAGATTGTTTGCCAAGATCTATTATTTTCACACTATAATCCTTCGCTTGAACTTAATCTGCATTCTTATCTAAGGGAGGTTCTACAATCTCAAACATAGTTATTCCTTACCTGGTTAATTCTTACCCTTGAGATGGTTTTGGCCTTCTTGGTAGTTTTTGGCTTGACAAGGACTAATTGACCAAAATCAAACTCATCAGTGGAAATTGCTTGTTTCTTTGTTTTAGGTGTATTTGTAAGAAACCATGGGGAAGTACAAAAACATTTTCAGAGCTAGATAGTAGTGTTTGAGATGCAATCCCTTGGCTTTGAGAAGCAATGGCTACTATATGTGAAGTAGAGGTAGTAACAACCACAACCAAAGGGTTTTCAATAGATGGCTCATTGGATTTGGAACTAGTTTCTACCTAGAACTTATCAAAATCATCTAACATATTGGATCTTACTTTTGGTAGAGATGAGAAAACATTAACAATGTTATCTTGGGGATTTTCTAATGTAGATTCATTGGTAGATACATGAATGGAATTTCTAGGGGTGGTTCCAATTGGTACTGACTCAAAAGTAGAAGATGTGGGTACTTAATAAATTGTAGATCCAAAAGGCATAGAGGTAGGAATAGAATCTTGTGAGGATGAAGTAACTTTTTACCGAATTTGGTGCTTGAGAAACTTGCTCTGAAATTTTCTCTGGTACCCCATCCTTTGAACTCTCTAGCAAACATTCCTCATCAAACTCTTCTTCCTATTTTTCAACATGCCCTTCCTCTGTAGGCTGATTTTCAATTAGATCTTCAACTTCTAAATTAGGAGGTTCATAGTATAGGTGCTCTCCTAAAGCTTCCAATTCCTTTTCTTCTTGAGTACTAGGAGCATATGTTTTAGCTTGCTCTTTACCTTTACCCTTACCCACTGTAAACTCAAATCTAGGAGAAGCAGTGGGGATATTTGAATCTTGTTTGTTTTTTGTCCTCAATTTTGACTTTTTCCCAATTGGCTCGACGATATCTTCTTCTGATCCTGTATTAAAATATTTGAGCTAAATTCTCTTTGAAGTAAGCCATACATTTGTGTTCGCAAGGACCTTTTGAAAGCGCTCTCTTATAGATACAACTTCCTTTTGTGACCATTGGATCAATGGAAGAGGAGAATCTTTAGTTTTATTATCTTCATAAGCAGGCTAAAAAATATTACCATATGTTGGAATCAATGAACACTGAGGGGGGGGGGGGGTGAATAAGCATTTTGTAATTTTCAACTTTCTTTAACTTATTCTTAAACAACTCAATGCAAGTGAATAAAAGCAAAGTCCAAAAACTCAATACAAACAAGCACAAAACCATAACACCAAAATTTTTACATGGAAACCCGGAAAGGGAAAAACCACAGTGGAATTGAGACCCACAATATTAAAACTATGATTAGGAGTATAATAATATTATGAGGGGATTGTACATGCATTCAAGCACACTGCCTAGAGCTCATTGCTCAGTTACAAGAGAGGTCTACAACCCCTAAAGGACTCACTGTCCTATAAATTTTTACAAATAACAACTTAAATTTTTGAACTAATGAATAGCATCTACAAATGCCAAAGTGTAGTTCTGGTTAAGCACAAAGTATCTTACTTCCACTATTCTAGCACACTGCTCTGTTATGTTGTTCTATCATACACCGGAGCATAGATCCAAAGATAGCACACATGAAACTACACACAAACGCTCATACAATCTTCACATGCGAATATCGATCACGAAAATGATCATATAGATTGGTCTTATATATCCACATCACTTGTTTTAGGTCACCAACATGTCGACTCCAAAAATATTTGCAAAACATGAAACGTGTAAAAAGAGGTCGGCTCAATCCGATTACTAATGTACATGCAGACCAAAACAAATTGATTATACATTTCACATATGTTGGCTTGACAACCTCGAACTCGGAAACAATCAACAAAATCATCCCAAAGATTTCTCATAACATGCTACACCACTAATCACTCATATAACCCTGTTCTTCTTGAAATGTCAGATGTCAGATCTTCAATCTTGCACGAGAATCAATATTGAAGGATATAATTATGGAATAATCTATTCCAATCATCCAATCGACTACCTCTCCCACCGTAAAGAAAAATGTGCACCCAAAATTGAGTTCTACTCAATGTACTCTTACTCTTATGAACACTATGTTCCACCTTCCAGACTTAAGCAAAGTAGACTTCGAACTTTCGGTAGGATGATTTTGCATATTTCAGATGAAGCTACTGATCCAAGTTACCATCAATGACAACACCCAAAAACTCCTCAAGCACTTATCACTTTCGGTATAGTGTCTCTTGCCAACAATCTCCCCCTTTGGTATTTATGGTAACACATGGTGAAAATGACATTGTTAAGCCAAAAATGTCATACACTGCAAAATTTCAAAACTTTGAAAATACAAGATAGCAACAGGCTTCCCCTGAGAATATAAAAAAAATTTCATTCCTCTCTCCCCCTTTGACATCAATGGAAAATGTAGGTATCCACTCAAAATTGTATGTACAAGGGTATACACAACAACTTACGAAAATTTGAAGATGTCTGCAAAAATAGTCTTCAAGGACTGCAAGTGATCATCCCAACCTTTCTTCAAGTTCTCCAAAATGTTGATGAGAGCATTGAAAAGATATGCATGCATTCTGCTCCCATGAGGTCTGAAGGAAAACTCTTATTCAGTGCATTCATGGCATCTTGTTGACTGCTAAGTAGAGTATCCAACTTGGGAGTAATTAGGTTCCTCAACTCTCCCACTCTACCAACTATTTTATCTTTCTCTTGATTCAGGCTCTTTATTTTATCTAGTAGAGACATCACTTGAGCTTCATAATGACTAGCAAAGATGGCCTGGGGGGCATAGGACTGAGATATATCGACCAATTGTCCTTCACATTCGTTGATCTTCTTATCAAGCTCTACAGTTAACTTCAGTAATAGAAGACATGACTTGTAGATTTTTCCTCCTTCATCCAATGCCTCCTAAATGCCCTTCACACCGGTAATCAAATTGATCCTATCTCCCTCAACCATCCTCAAAGTTGTCCTTAACCTTATGGAATTGAAATGGCGAGAAATACTTTTACTTCAACAAATTTCTCTAGGGATTCAAAATGGGAGTCCATTGACTTAAGCATGTGAGAGTTGAGAAATACAACACCACAAGATCCCAAATGATCTCTGCAAGCTGAATAACCTGTTACAAGAAGAAGCAAGGAAGCAATAACAGAAAAACAAATACACAGAAAATATGCTCAAAAGATAAGAGCTCAATATTCACAAAAAGTGTAATGTGATAATGCATAATCTTAGATACAAAGAAAATAATTAACCTCTAATAGGTCAAGAAACCCTAAAAAGGAAAACCTAGGCTTGCACATAATAATTAATAAAAGAATTAATTATTATGCACCTAAAGTTAGCTTAAATGTAAAAGAGATAAAGGAAACTTAAATAATTAAACAAATGTTGTTTAATTAATCAAGTAAAGACCCTGAATACTCTAACACCCCCCCTTAAGCTAGACTTAGGGAGAAGCTAAAACCTAGAACAACTACTGAAAGCAGGAAAGATGGGTCTCGACAACAAGTCCTGATCAGGTACCCAAATACAACCAAATCTCTATGAACTGGAGAAATAGAGAAAACCATGTAGGAAAAAACTCTACTACAAACAGAGATGGAAAAGGCAAGAAGAAGGACTGAAAAAGCCTCCAAACAAGAATGTTCCAAAAAGATAGGAACAAGAGAAGATCAGAAGAATCACTGAAGCATGAAGAACTTGAAAACACTGTCAAAGAATAACTGATGATCTGGAGATCCTCTACTAAAATAGAACATGACCAGGTAGAGAAGACTGTAATATGTATGAGTGCCCTCAAATGACACTACTCAAATCAGAAGGCAAACAAAGGAAAACAACTGAGCTCAAAGATACAGATGGCATGAGAAACCAAATCTTGAAGAGCTGATCAATCGAACCATGAAAGCATTAGAACCAACAGTACAAACCTCCCCATAATGCTAAAAAAGGGAGATGGATATGTACACTGAAAAGAATGGCCAACAAGAACTACACGAAGAAGAACCATGAACATCGAAGGTGTAGAGAAAGTACATAGTGTTGAGGAAGGAACACTCACTTGACACACATCATGAGTGAATGTCATGGAAGGAACACTCAGTGGACAAAGGTAGATGGAAAACAAAAGGAAAACATCAACCCCCTCATGGCACTTGATATGGAGTGCATGTACAATAAGGCACAAGATGTGCAAGATCCCAAGTAAACAATGCATGATGGCACTTTATCTCAGTGTGTTTGCATAAATGAAATGCTACAATGATAAGAAGACTGGAAAAAGAAAGAAGAACCAAAACTAAGACATCCTACTCAGAGAAGAGATTCTAGGACCTGAAACAACCAAGATATTTACCAAAGTGCTGAAAAGCAAAAAAATGAATAAAATATTCCTGGAGAATAATCTAGAAATAAAACCCATATGGGTGTAAAGTACATAGAACAAGATTTCCAATGATATAAAGTTTTCAAAAAACGGAGTTCGGATGCTCATTCTACGGCCCCGGAAGTGCAAAAAAGAGACCCCACTTTCACTGGAAAAAACATACAGTCAAACAATAATATTGGAAAAATATTCCAACAACATGAGGTCCGGCTTGGAACTAGCTTTCCGACACCTATTCATTTTTGAAAAAACGATTTCGTTTGCCCAAGTTATGGCAAAAAAACCAACCCCCCCTAAAAAAGGCAAAAAGGGTGGTTGTCTGGTGGCAGGCGGGTGGAGGTGGCCGGTGGGCGGCGCTGTGGTGGCGGGCGAGTGGTGCAACAATGGCCGGGCGATGGAGCTATAGTTTTTGGCAGGAGGAGCCGGAGGGCCAGCGGCAGCGGGGAGGGTAGCGCAGGGGGTGGTCGGGCGAGGCAAAGATAGTAGCGGTCGGGAAGTGGCGAGCGCAGACGACTGTTTCCGACGGGCGCAGGCGGGGAAGGTCGGCGGCGGCGGGGAAGCAGTGGGGCCAACAGGGGTCAGGAAGGTGGGGTCGACGGTGTCAGAACAACTGGTGACGCTAGACCTGCGGCAGGCCAGGGGGCCCCATGGTACCCTACGTACCGTGGGGAAACCCCCCCCCCCCTCCCCTTAAAAAAAAAAAAAATGATTTTTGCTTTGTTTTAAAAACTTCACCTTTTTTATTTTTGTTGTGATTTTTGAATTTTTTTTCAAACAAAAAATCATTTGGCCTGCATGCCATAAAAAGGCATTTTTTTAATTGTTTTTGATTTTTTTCTTGAACTGTGTGTCAAGGTCATACGACCTGGTACTGGAGAAAAAAATACTCCCAGAGGCTCAGGAGCAAAAAATACTCCCAGAGGCTCAGGAGCAAAAAATGCTCAAGTTTTATATGACCATAGGGTTTTTTGGGTCTTCTGAGCACGATGGTGAGGTCCGTTTAGGCCTAAAGTGCTAAGAAAAAAGGCCTCTCCCTAGGTGCATAAAAAACTTCCTGAAACCCCAGATCTGCTTCCAATGCCAAAAAACTCAAAACAAGAACAGGTAGCTACAGATCTACAGCTTTGATACCATGTGAGAGTTGAGAAATACAACACCAGAGGAGACTAAATGATCTCTGCAAGTTGAATAACCTATTACAAGGACAAGCAAGGAAGCAATAACAGAAAAACAAATACACAGAAAATATACTTAAAAGATGAGAGCTCAATATTCACAAAATGTGTAATGTGATAATGCATAATCTTAGATACAAAGAAAATAATTAACCTCTAATAGGTCAAGAAACCCTAAAAAGGAAAACCTAGGTTTGCACATAATAATTAATAAAAGAATTATTTATTATGCACCTAAAGTTAGCTTAAGTGTGGAAGAGATAAAGGGAACTTAAATAATTAAACAAATGTTGTTTAATTAATCAAGTAAAGACCCCAAATACTCTAATAAAGCATACTTCTCAACTTGTTGAAGGGTGATTTAAGTGTATCTTGCTTGAAAGATAGAAAAAATTTCTCAAGAACACTTGTAGCTAAGGATATAAGATCTTTGTCCTCAATGTGGGACTTCAATAAGTCTTCACTCGATTTAGCTTGGGAAATTGTCACAAATTTGAGTGCTTGGACAGGAGATAAGGAATTAAGATTTATAGTTCCTTGGATGAGATTTTTGTTGCTTATTATTTGCTTGCCCTTTTTCAGATTCCATAGTGTCTCTTGTCATTAGAACCTGTTCATCCTTGTCTTCATCCTTCTCCTTCTCTTCCATCTTTGTATCCTCTCCCTTCTCATTACCAACCTCCTCAACTTTCTTCTCTAATTCAACAGTCATGACTAAAGGATTTTGGGCTGCTTCACCTGAGTCTACAATATTCTGACTGTCATCAATATCATCTGCAACAGTAACTTGTTCATTTGTCTGTTCATCTGGTTTTGCAGTTTTTGGCCCATCTCCTATGGGTGGCATTTCAAGGACTTTCGGAATAGACTTTTGAACAATTTCTTGAGATTTCTCAGGAACTACATCATACTCATACTTTTTAAGTATTTCCCTCAAAATTTCCTGTGTCTCCTTGTGTACATCCTCATTCTTCCCAATCATTATTTTGTTTACTTTGGTTTTGCTTCTAAATCTTTCTTTATTTTCTTTAAGAATTTTGTCAACTTTTGTCTTGGCAATTACCCGACAGAGTTGCACTAGCTCATATTCCCTTATTCTCTCCTTTTCTATTCTAGCAGTTTCTTTTCTCAAATCCAAAATATCATAAATTTTTTTAGGAACTTCAGATGCAATTTCTATAAGTGCCCTGCTATACTTATTCAAATATACAATTGTAGCCTCTTCTAGTGATCTCTTCCCTTTCTCATCCAATCGATCATAAAATTGAGAAAGAAATTTGAGATTACCTTGTTCTGTTATTGTTTCCTTCACTTGCTTAAGAGTTATGTCGGATTGTTCAACTTCAACTCTTGGCTTCTTGCTACGCTGACTTTCTCCGGATGGTTGCATCTTGACAACCCTGGCAGTAGTAGCACTCTTCTTGACCTCTCTCACTGCTTCATCTGATTTAGTCTCCACTTCCGCAATGGTTGCCACATAAAATCTTCTTGGTTTCCCTTTTTTCCTCTTCTTAGCTCCACTGGATGGTTTGGATTGAGGCTTTGGTGGTGGGATAGGCTTTTGAGCACCAGAGGAAGGTGTTGATTTCCTTGTTTGCCTTGGCTTTGGTGAAAGAGTTTCCGGTTTGGTCTTCATTGGTTTGACCATATCTTCATCTTTCAAGATGTTCCTCTCTCTAGCTCTTTGAATCACCTCCTTTGCAATTCCCATATCCTCTACTAGTTGCTCCACTTCCTTCCTCACTCTTCTCTACATTCCAAGTTTGGTGAATTGGGAGTGTAGGCTCAATATTTTCTCCTTATATGTCCCAAATCTTTCCTCTGATTTGTTCGCCAGTTTTCTCAAAAGGTGTTGAGCATACACATTAAGAGTATCACCATCAACCCCATACCCCATGTACATGATCCATGTTTTCCTAGGTTCAACAACCACCATTAAGCATTGATCGGTGTCCACCATGAAGAATATGGAGTCTTCATACTTTTCCACAATTTCCTTAAGGATCCTTTCCCTGCTCTACGTCATGCCTTGGAAGGTTTTGAAGTATCCCCACATAATAGCGTTCTGGGCTTGTGTATCTCCTAAACCTTCTAGAGCTTCCTTTATTTGCACTGCCATTGGCCTATCATAGGCCCATTGAACTTTGCCTAAACCGGGGACCTCATTCATGAAATAGAAGTAGAGGCAGATAATCAGGCTACCAAATTTAAATACATGCTTTTTGTCTTGCTTTATCTTCTCCAGATTGTTCATGAGCTCACTCTGGAGCACCCCACATAGATCATACAACTTGTCTTCTTTGAGAATTTGATAGGCAACATAAATGGCCATACCGGATACTAAGTTGTCTTTGTTGGATTGGTAGACCTTGTAGCTCATCACCATGGATGCAAACCTGACATCATATTCAATAATGTCAATGATTGTCATCGATCTCCCATCATGTTTGGAACTAGTTGCCTCTATCATGGTCTAGTTCTTTACATTCCTTAGGCTAGGAACTTCACTGGTTGCATTCAAGCATGTTATGGTTTTGATTGTTGGCGTTGTGATCTTGGGCAACTTGTCAAGCCATATGAATTCACCATGAACTTTTCTTAGAATGTATCTAACCCATTCAGGTTAGTCAAAAACTAGAAAGTTCACGAATTGAATGAAACCCTTGTCCTGGAGAGATTTGAATTTGGGTTTTAGGTTTTCCATGCCATCTATCATGTGCTCTATATAAAGTTTCATCATTTGAGCATTCTCGAGCTCTTCAATGTTGTAATGGATTTAGTCCCTATTATCTTCAACATGCAAAACACCATACGAAACAGATGAAAATGCTCCTTTCAGATAATCTTCCATCGATTTATATGGATGTTTCTTAAACTTGGGTCTTGCCCTATTAGTTATGTCAACAACCAATGGAGTCACCACACCAATTGATGCCATTGTCGAATTTTAGGTTATAAATAGAGAAAGTTTTTGAATTCTGAAAATACCTTTTAGTCTGCAATCAGATGTAATAAATGTTTGGTGAATCTCTTCAAAGATCTGGGTTCACTGTACAGTCTTCTTCACCAAGCTCTCCAGCTCTTTCGCTTCGAACACAATGTGAGAAATGAGAGTTAAATCACCCTTTCTATCCACTGCATACCTAAATTTTTGTTATAATAAATGCTCAATCCTAACTCTTCCAGATGCTTTGTATCTCATGAATATTATTCCAGAGTCTCAAATTGGTATGAAGTCTTTCGAAGATCCTTCAAGATCGACTACACAATCATTCACAATCATTTGCAACCTGACACAACTAGTTACAAATCTTAGATAGGGGGTTTTTAGAATTTGCATGAAAATTTTCCCCCTAATGCCAAGTACCTTAGTTACCAGATAAGGTTCCAACACTAGAATCAGGTGCGGACCCATTCACTACATCTGAATCGGCCTTTTTGACCCATTTCTTCTTGTACTGCTCTCTAATCTCTTCAACCTTCACTTTTCCCTTATCATCTGACTTGTTCTTATCTGTCAGAGCATTCTTGTTCATATTCTTGCTTCTGCAGAATTTTGCAATGTGACTGGATTTGTTGTAAGTATAGCAAACAATTTTATTTCTTTGATTAGGCCTATAATTACCTTGATTTCCCCTTGACCTACATTGATTAGCAATGTGTCCAAATCTTCCACAGGAATAACATCTAATATTTCTCCCATTTGCCATACGTTTGCATTCATTTGACTTATGACCATACTTATTGCAATGGAAACATTGTCCGGAGAATGATGACTTATTCTGATTTTCCCTATTTCTGCATTGACTTTCCATATTGAAAACAAAGCATTTACCATTGAATTTATAAGCATTAGGTTGTCTTACCGAAGATTTCTTGTTCTTTTGATGATGAGGTTTAACATTGCTTTGACCAGATCCAGAGATTTCTCCTTTCTCATACCCAAGTCCTCGCTTATCATCTCTACTCTTCTGACTTTATAGCATCTCATCTAGCTTAGCTTAGCTAACCTTGATTTTTTATTTGTACTCATTAGCAATGGTAAGTTCATCTCTCAGAATTATGATCCGCCTTTCAAGCTCTTGCTCATTATTCTTGGATTGTATCAATTCAAGCCTTAGCAGGTCATTTTCACAATTTAGTCTACAACATTCATCAGATCTATCCTTTAATGACTGAGTCAAACTTTCCTCATTCTTCTTCCTGTCTTCAATTTCCTTTGTCACCTTCATCACAATGGATTGCGTTTTATTCTTCAAGATTGCATTATCTCTAGCAAGTTTTTCATATTCATCTGTCTTGTCTTTTAAGGCTTGGTTATCAATGCTTTGGTCTTCTTTCTCCTTGAGTTTTTCCATAAGATCCTTTCTCTTTTCTCTGGAAGTGTTCACTTTTTCCTTCAATGACTCAATGAAGTATTCAACATCGCTTAGATATCTTCTTAGGCTATTTGCTTCTTTTATTGTTGTCTCTACATCTTCAAGTGCCATAGTGAGTTGTTTCCGTAAACTAGAGTCCATTGATTCACTATCCCAAATATTTCTCAAGCTATGAGGCTTCCTTCGAGGAAATAGGCTCTGATACCAATTGTTGGAATCAATGAACACTAAGAGGGTGGGGTGAATCAGTGTGATGCAATTTTTAATTTTTCTTGAACTGATTCTTAAACCACTTGATGTAAATGAATAAAAGTAAACTGCATAAATTTAATACAAACAAGCACAAAACCATAACACTGGAATTTTTACGTGGAAACCCGAAAAGGGAAAAACCACGGTGGGATTGACCACAATGTTAAAATATTGTGATCAGGAGTATAATAATATTACAAGGGAAATGCACATGCATTCAGGCACATTGCTTAGAGCTCACTGTTCAATTACAAGAGAGGGCTACAACCCCTAGAGGACTCACTGTCCTACAAATGTTTATAAATAACAAATTGAATTTTTGAACTGATGAATAGCAACTACAAATGCCAAAGTGCAGCTCCGGTTAAGCACAAAGTATCTTACTTCCACTATTTTGGCACACTGCTCTGTTCTATTGTTTTGTCATACACCGGAGCATAGATCCAAAGATAGCGCACGTGAAACTGTGCACAAATGCTCATACAATCTTCGCACACCAATATCGATTGCAAAAATGATCATATAGATTAGTCTTCTGCATCACTTGTTTTAGGTCACAAACATATCAGCTCCAAAAATATTTGCAAAACATGAAACGTATAAAAAGAGGTTGGCTCAATCCGATTACTAATGCACATGCAAACCAAAACAAATTGATTATATGATTCACATATGTCGGCTCAATAACCTTGAATTCGAAACCAATCATCAAAATCATCCCAAAGATTCTGCATAATACACTACACCACTAATCACCCAAATAACCCTATTCTTCTTGAAATGTCGGATGTCAAATCTTCAATCTTGCACAAGAATCAATACTGAAGGCTACAATTATGGACTAAGCTATTTCAATCATCCAATCAACTACCTCTTCCACCACAAAGAAAAATGTGCACCCAAAATTGAGTTCTACTCAATGTACTCTTACTCTGACGAACACTATGTTCCACCTTCTAGACTTAAGCAAAGTAGACTTCTAACTTCTGGTAGGATGATTTTGCATATTCTGGATGAAGCTTCTCATCTGAGTTTCCATCAATGACAACACCCAAACACTCCTTAAGCACTTATCACTTCCGGTACAGTGTCTCTTGCCAACACCATCATCTTCAAGGTCTTTTGGTATATTGGCCAAATTGAAATTGATTACTTGCTCTTTGGTAAGACAACAATAATCAACTTTTTTAATATCCTTTTTAGTCCTAAGAACATGGGTATAAGACCTTTCCAATTTTTTTTAATGCTCCTATAATCAAAATCATTTCAAGCCCTGAAAAATCTCATTGCGACCCTTCTCATTTCCTCATCCATGGCTCTAGCCTTGAAAACTGAATTGATTGAATACCTACCACTGGATAAAGAAAATTTGAAACCTGGCCTGTGTGAGATTGATTGCCTCTCATGAACATAAACCATTTGTGGTGCGAATTTTATTAGAACAATTTTATCAGATGGATACCTAGGGAGCATGAATGGTTGATCATTAAAACAACCAACCCTTAGGTAAGTGAAAGTAGGCAATTGGAGAAACATGCATCCATATTTGTTGACCATTTCCCAATCTTGGTCAGAAACTCTTTTGTCTTCAATACTTTTATCAAACAAACCAAAGAATGCATCATCGATTCTTCTAAAATGGTATTGACTTTGCTTCAAAGTCAATTGTGGGTAGTACTTCTAAACAAGAACTTATCTTCTATCCCCTTCTGTAGATAAACCTAGAAAATTCCTCATAGTTGTTGCAACATACACCAAGTATGAGGTCATGTAGAACTTCAGGGTAGTAGGAACCTTGGTGAGCTGGTCACAAAAAAGAATCACTTATTTGCCTACCCCAAAAGATCATCATATTGTTCTGCCTTATGACATGAATATACTGGTACATCCATGCATAATATGTATTTGAAGTGGGAAAATCTTTAATCCTGTGTAGGAGAGTGATTAGATCATTCACTTCCTCTATAAAATAACTCCTATGAATTGTGTTGGGCCACCTTGCAATAGTCGTCATAGGGGCTTTCAACTAGTTGTCATTATTATTCTTTCTATGCCTATCTGAATTATTCTCATAATATACTTCAGCTGATTCCAAATTGACTACCTACTAATTGAGAGATGAATATGTTGTTGAGCTGCTAAAGTGAAGTTTGTTGTTGTTGAGGTGAAGTTTGGTACTATTACGGCCCATTCGAGTGTTGCTTATAGAGTTGTTCCTAATGTTTTGAGTATATATAATAGTTTGAATATTGTATGTGGTTTTTTCTAGAGGAGATTTTCAAAGGGAGGCATCTATTCTAAAGTTTTGTGCAATTGTAAGAACTAAGATAATGCAGCCTTTGTTGAAGAACCACCATGGTGATGATGATTTCATTGGAGATGAAGAACTTATTCTATTTTGAAGAGGCCAATGCTTTGAAGATGGGAAAGAATGCACTAGAGAACCTATGCCCTATTAAGGTTATGAAACATACATGTGAGGATTGGTGTCCAATAGTTCAGGGGAGATCCAAAAATCTGCATGACTATACCAGCAGTTGGAAGCAACTTGAAGAAGTCTTATTGGTCTATGAACTATTTTTAAAGAATAGCTTTCTACATAATGCTTTTTCCAGTTTTATGTTGTTAGCTTGTTTGTACTATGTAGAAATATGTTACGAGTCTATCAAAATTCAATCATTCGATAAAAAGAAGTGTTAGAAAACATAATCAATCATAAAGGATTTTTTAGATCTTCAATTATCTGTTTAGTTTAGTTTAGTTCGCTGTCAAAACAGTTAGCTATATTATAAAGAGTTCATTGAGTTGCAGCATATATTTATATGTAACTTGATGAATAAAAAAACACATTGAATTCTTATTTTCTCTGGTTTTACTTCTGCTGTTCTACTTTATACTAGCCTACATCTCTGTGTTTAATACCAAGCTCACTGCCAAGATTGTTGCGACAGAAATTGTTATGATTGATGCACATTAGTTCCATCATTTCAAACACAGACAATGTTCTTGAGTGGATTATTGGTAACTTTTAGTGAAAGCAGTCTATTTGCACTATAACAAGGTTCCTGGTGTCAGACTCGTAGTAGTAAGGAGGAATCAGGGTTTACCCAGTTTCCGAATAAGTAATGTTTGGAGAGCTTGAGCATCCTATTGACTCGATGAGATCAAGATGTATATAACGCTACATTACCCAGATACTGTTGAGCTATTTGTTAGTCCGTTTCAATATATGCTGAGGGTACATAACATCGAACTTTATAGCTCTGCAAGCTGGAATTGGAGAAATAATTATGGGATAGAAGAAATACCCGTTTAAGAAATGGAAAGCTGCTTAGCCGGCACGAAATGTGAGGGATAAAAATCAATCCATTTCTTGGATATGCCGAGGAGAGTATCTCTTGATTGTTCTGTTCTCTTATCTTTGTTATTTTACTTGAGCTTTCTGGAATAATTCTACTGTATTGTGCCAATTTTAGGGCTATTACTGAATTACACGATGTGATCATTCATAGCCCACCTCATTTTTAGAGCACTGTGTATGCAGAACCCTTTCAAGGATGCTATACACGTCGTGTTTACTTCACATAATGCTACAAATCTTCAATTATTGCAGTCCTGCATCGCCAAGAATACTATAGGAAAGCTATTCTACTTTAATATCAATAACAGGGGATTTACAGATTTCACAAACACTCTTTTTCAGAATACACTTATCAACATGTATGGCAAATGCGGAAATTTGATGGATGCTCGCAAAGTTTTTGACCACATGATTGGACGAGATAGCTTCTCATGGAATACCGTAATTGCAGCATACCAGAGGCATGGCTTTCCTCAGGAGGCATTGACATTGTTTAGCCAAATGCAAGGAACGGTTATCCAATGCGATCAGTTCACTTTTGGCAGCATCCTCGCAGCCTGTGCCAAAATGGGAGCTTTAGAACAGGGAACAGAGATACATAAAGCAATAATTGAAAGTGGGCTTTTGTTAGATGTTATAGTTGGGACTGCATTGACAGACATGTATGTAAAATGTGGAAGTATGATGAAGGCACGCGAGTTGTTTGATAAAATGCCTCACCGGAATGTGGCGTCATGGAATGCAATGATTTCTGGATATGCACAAAATGGTGTTCTTGATGAAGCTGTAAGGCTTTTCAAAGAAATGCCTCAACAAAATGTTATCTCTTGGAATACCATGATTGCAGGATATGCACAAAATGGTTTTCTTGTGGAGGCTTTAAGGCTTTTCAAAGAAATGCCTCAACGAAATGTGGTTTCATGGATTGCAATCATAGCGGGATATGCTAAAAATGGGTTTTTAGAAATGGCTTTGGATGTTTTTAAGCAAATGCAATCGGTAAATGTAAAACCCAACCCAGCAACCTTTGCCATTGTCCTTCCAGTGTGCGCCAAGATGGGAGCTTTAAAACAGGGTATGGAGATCCATCAAAAAATTATTGAAAGCAGTTTCTTTTCCAATGTTATAATCAAGACTGCCCTAATGGACATGTATGCAAAATGTGGAAGTATCAAGAAGTCACGCAAACTATTTGACAAAATAAATCATCCAAATGTGATCTCCTGGACTGGAATAATTGCAGGATATGCACAAAATGGGTTTCTTGACGAGGCTCTAAGGCTTTTTATAGAGATGCCTCAAAGAGATGTGGTTGCATGGAATGCAATTATTGCTGGATATGCACAAAATGGGCTTGTTGAAGAAGCTTTGCAGAAATATGAAAAAATGCAAATGGCGGATGTAAATCCAAATGCAGCCACCTTTGCCAGCCTCCTCCCAGCGTGTGTGGAAATAGGAGCTTTAGAACAGGGAATGGAGATCCATCAAAGGATAATCAAAACTGGATTTTCATTGGATATTGTAGTTGTGACAACCCTTATAGACATGTATGCAAAATGTGGAAGCATACAGAAGGCACATGAACTATTTGACAAAATGCCTCAACGAAGTTTGGTTTCATGGAATGCGATGATTGCTGGATACACACAAAATGGTTTACTTGACAAAGCTTTAAGGACCTTTAAAGATATGCCTCAACGAAATGTGCTCTCATGGAATTTGATGATTGTAGGGTATGCACAAAATGGTTTTCTTGAGGAGGCTATAACGCTTTTCAAAGGAATGCCTCAAAAAGATGTGGTTTCATGGAGTGCAATCATTTCTGGACATGCACAGAATGGGTTTGTTCTAGAGGCCTTAGAGATTTTTAAGGAATCGCAACAGGCAGGTGTAGAGCCAAACTCAGCGATCTTTGCCAGCATCCTTCCAGCTTGCACCAAACTTGGAGCTTTGGAACACTGTAAGGAGGTCCATTTAAAAATAATCGAACATGGATTTTTGTCAGATGTTGTAGTTGTAAATGCGCTGATAGACATGTATGCAAAATGTGGAAACATACGGAAGGCGCGTGGGCTGTTTGACAAAACACATCAACCGAATGTGGTGTCATGGACTGTGATGGTTGCAGGATATGCAATGCATGGCTATAGCACACATGCTCTCAAACTCTTTGAATTAATGAAACAGTCTGGAACCAATCCTGATCATATAAGCTTTATTAGTGTTTTATTTGCATGCAGCCATGCAGGTCTAGTGGATGAGGGTTGTAAATACTTCAAATGCATGAGTGATTCTTATTGCATTATGCCTGCAATGGATCATTATGCATGCATAGTTGATCTTTTGGGCCGAGCTAACTACCTTGAGGAATCGCTGAACTTTATCATCAAAATGCCAATTAAACCTGATGTAGTTGTGTGGATGTGTTTGCTTGGCTCCTGTAGGTCACATAAAAGTATAGAGCTAGGAAAATTTACGGCTGCACTCCTTTCTGAGTTTGATCCTCGAAATGCTACACCTCATGTTCTTCTATCTAACATTAATGCAGAATTGGGAAGGTGGGGCGAGGTCCAAAAGATAAGAGAAATGGTGAAACATAGAGGAATTAAAAAGATACCCGGATGTAGTTGGATTGAAGTCCAAAACATGGTGCATACTTTCTGTGTAGGAGACACATCACAACCGCACGCACAGGAGACATATTCAAATTTGGGGGAATTGTCTTGGGAGACGAAGGCAACAGGATATTCTGGATAGAAGACGTATTGAACGATGAGGAGAAGGAATTATTCCTCTCACACCATGGTCAGAAGTGTGTAATTGCATTTGAGTTGTTTGAGTCATCCCATAGAACAACCATTTGGTTTGCCAAGGACTTTCCATTATGTGTGGACTGCCACACTGCGACCAAGTTATCACCAATATTGTTGCAACTTGCGAGAGACATTGTGAGAGATGAAAAATGGTTCCATCATTCCAAACATAGGAGATTTTCTTGCAGAGATTATTGGTGATACTACGGGATTTCACAATAACAAGGTGCATGGCGTCAGACTTGCAATCAAGAAAAGAAATGCTTTTTCCAGAAATCTTCATTTGTAAATGTTTGGAGAGCCAGACCACGCAGTTGTTGAAAACACAGTGCATGATACGCATCACTTCCTGGGTATGCATATGAATATTTGTTAAAGCTCTGTTTTATGATACCACGAAGGAGAAATGTAATTGAGCTTGTTTTGCAGGAAGCCTGTGCAGCTATGGAGGGCAAATCTGGAGGAGCAGAAGAATGAGAATATGCAAAATCAGAAAAATGCTCCAAGGAAATGAGGTGCTGCTTGAGCCGGCAAGAAACGTTACTAGGAGAGCATCTCGTGATGGTTTTTTGCTACTAGCTTGTTTCATTTATAATGGCTTTTTGTGTAGTTTAATTCTCCCATCTCGTGTCTATGTCACGCATACCATTTTAGCCTGAATAATACGTTCAATTCAGGGACAAACAACCTATGTTAAATCAACTACCAAAACATCGTATGTCAAAATATAGAATTCCTACCACTATAGAAGATGATAAGTACCAGTGCTTAACTTGGTACCTGGAAGATAAGTTCAAATTCCACAACCAATCCAAAGACCAACGAAGAGCTTCATTATTAGGAGGTCCACAAGCATTGAGAATCTTTATCAGCACCTGCAATTACCTTCTATAATCAACATTTGTACAACAGCGGCATCCTTTCTACCAATCGAATCCAAGATCCTGGGCATAGTGCCAAGTATCGCATTTTGTTTAACCTCGTCTTATACCTTTACCCATGCCCATGCTACAGGAATTTTCTTGAAATAGTGACTGTTTGTAAACTTCATTCCTACCCACATAAAGAGTGGTAGACCTACAATAAATTAAAAATTACGGACTTTAATTGTTCTATAATGCCGTATATTGATTAGTATTTGTAATACAGTCTCTGAAACCATTTTTCACACAAACATATAATACAGATTTTGTGTCATAGACCATTTGTCTCAATCAATCAATCTTTGTCTCAATAGCATTTGTATTACAGACTTTGAAACAATTTATATTACCTATATATGGCCTAATGTTAGTTTTTGTTAGACAGTCTTATGTGAATTGTGCACTGCTATTTGACGATTTTAAGTTATTTACAGTGTAAGTTTGGGTGGCAGTGCTCCACAGGAGTTTGGCAATGCCTCTAGTCTGTTGAGTCTTGTTATTTGCTTTGCTGAATCTATTATGTGATATCTACATTCTTGAACTTAATCTAATATAAAAATAGAATAATAGTTTTATTTTTGTAATGGGCGGCCATGTGTGGTATGTGAAACAAAGATGAGGTTTGTTCAATGTTATTAAGGAGGGTTTGAAGGGGACCTTATATAAGTAAATAGGCAATGCTTTTACGAGTCTAAAAGGACCATGGACTTTTAAGGGAAGCATATGATTGTTCAAATGGGTTCAAGTTCACTAACAAATTAATTAATTTGTGATCAGTATAATTTTTCTTTGGAAATTATATAGCTATAATCAATGATTATAGTTATAGTGATAGTCAATGATAAACAAAAGGAAGTGGTTGTCTTCATTGTCAATTTAAAATATGATAAAATTGTGAAGGATGAAGACTACCACAAAAAAAAAATTAGGGAAAAGGTTTGAAATACATACCAAGGCTAGATGGTCCCTAGTCAAGACTAAACTTTAAATGACAAAGCATGAATTGGATAAGTTCACCTTGAGTTGCTTATCTAGTAAACATGAACAATAAATTGATGTGTAAGATTGAAGCTTTGTTAATACAGAGGCAATCTTATTTCACTCTTACCATAAACATTGCATTGACTATTTTCTACCATTTGGTTCACCAATTGTCCCTAAACCCACACCTCTTATAATAATTAGCACCCACACACACTTAAACACTAACCCCTCTTAACTCCCAACCACTTTGTGACCTTGGATGTGTTAGATTATGTGAGAAGTGAGACCCAAGCCAAGATATGATGTCGGCCATAGATCACATGCAACTCCAAGCAACATATGCTCAAAGATAAAAAAAGTTGAATGCAGAGAAATCTGAAATGAGAGAAAAATAGACAAAGGAAGGTAATTTTGAGAAAACACTCAATACTCTCATTGAGTCACCACTAAACTAGTGAAGGTGAGAGTATAGTGCTCATTATATAAAAAATAATAGCATATACATCCAAGAGGTGCATTAACTCTCAACCCCCATAAAAAGTGGGAGGTTTTACCTACTTGGTAACCTCCTTACATGAAAACAAAAAGAGAGTTATAAAGGTGGCACATAAAGCTGAAAGAGTGTGAAAAATGCAACCACCCCATATCCCACTTAGGAAATGAAAAAAATAGTGGTTATGAGAGGTGACACAACAAGCCAAAAGAGGGTGTGTAATTCAACTACCCATGAGTAGGTGGGATTTACAAATCTAGTTGAAGTATTTTGCCATGTGTCCTCATATTAATTGCTCTTTATAACCTAAGCAAGCTTAAACAATATGTGTAGGGAAAAAAAACCCCTAACATAAGGAAAAATAAAAAAACTTCACGAACATCCCCCTAGTTGGGTGAAAAGATGGGTTCCGACAATTAAGACCATGTTAAGTACCCATGTACATAGAGATTCCCCCTAAGAGAAGAAGCCCCCCCATAAGAGGAATAACCCTCCTAAATAGAGAGAAAATGCCCCCTCCAAAAGTAGAGAGGGAAAATGAAGGACCAAGAAGCCCCTCTTGAAGTAGACACCTACTAAATCCCAATCAAAGCTCGCAAACGAAGAAACTTGCTTTTGATGGAGGGTTTGGTGAAGTTGTTCACAGTTTGCTCCAGTGTAAAATAACACTTAAGACCAATGATGCCTTCCTGAATCGACTCCCGAATGTAGTGCATATGTGTCTCAATGTGTTTCATCTTCTAGTGACGAACTAGATTTCTTGAGATCAATATGACATTTTTATTATCACAAAAGGTAATGGTAGGTGTAGACACTTAAGATCGTCTTGTGTCGACAAACGTCAATTCCACTAATTATTCCTATTTTTTATTTAAACAATTTTAATTATCTAATTAATCTAACTTTATTCCTCTAAACTAACATTCTTCATCTTTTCATAATCTCTTTAATTTTTTCATCATTTAATCATCCCCTTCTAATGTTAAATAAATAATTTTAATTTTTCACTTTAATCAAACAATCTTTATTGTTTAATTAAATTAAATTTATACTTTCTCATAAAATTAAATTATTTAAATTATTTATTCACTTTAATCAAACAATCTTTATTGTTTAATTAAATTCAATTTATACTTTCTCATAAAATTAAATAATTTCTTAAAATTATTTAATTATGTAATGATATCCTATTGATTAAATAAATTTTCTAAATTTATTTAGTCTCATTTAACCTTCATTTCAAATGAAGTTATTTTTTCTCGAAATTTAATTCAACTTCATTTCCCTCGGATTCCAATTTCATTTCATGTTTTAAAAAACCTAAATTGTCTCCAAATGAAATGAAAATTTATTTAGTCTCATTTAACCTTCATTTCAAATGAAGTTATTTTTTCTCGAAATTTAATTCAACTTCATTTCCCTTGGATTCCAATTTCATTTCATGTTTTAAAAAACCTAAATTGTCTCCAAATGACATTTCATTTCAAATTTCATATATCACATGTGAAAATTGCTAACTAACACTCACACTCATTTCTAACTACTGAGTTAGCAATCACTTTTTCTAACTAGTTACTCACTTCCCCTATTTTTGAAGTCACCTTTTTCTAACTACTTAGTCAATTTAGTTTCACTCTCAATTAAATCTCTTAATTGGTCAGTCAAGTGAGTTATTCTCCCAATTAGATTTAGTTATATTGAGTGTTTGTCTCTCACCAACATGTCTCATGGAATTTCAATTATTGGTCAATCTTGTTATTAGATCAATCTCAATCATCAATTCAAATTCCAAGAAATCTATAAATTTAGGTTGAATCTTCATTATCAATAACCACTATCTTTGTAATTCTTGTCCACCTATCTTATAGGTTTTCATGAAATGCAACTCAAAGAGTCATCACCCACACAAGGAGAAGAAGAACAATGGATGCCAAATGCATTGGATTCAACATGGGTTTATTTGCTTCATGATTTTGTGTTGTTTTGTTGATTTCATTTTGTATTCCTTCATTGCATTGCGATCAGATTTATGATTAGTTTTTAGGTTTTTGTGGTTACCTTTTAGTCCAATTGACATGCTAATTTTCCCCTTATAGACAGTAGGTTTTTTTGACTAGAATACCAAACTTGGTGAGAATATTCTAAAGCCAAATAGCCTCAGTGGTAGCATTAATTGCCCCTCGATATTCAACCTCTGTAGATGAAAGAAGAATTGTAGACTGCTTCTTGCTCGACCAACAAACTAGACTAAAATCAAGTGAGAAACAATACCTTGAAGTAGACTTACGATTTTGAGAATCACCTGCCCAATCTAAATCTGTATATCCCACCAAGTCAATATCCACGCCTGTTGCATACTAAATTCCATAATTGTGAGTACCTTGAATGTAGTGGATGATTTGCTTAGCTACTTTTCAATGCAACTCATGTGGCTCCTCCATGAATCTAGAAACCATATCCACAGCATATGAAATGTTAGGTCTTGTATGTGTTAAGTACATGAGACTCCCAACAAGTTGTCGATATAAAGTGTCATCAACAAAGGGTGAAGAGAACTTAGCCTCAAGCTTGACCCTTGACAAAAATGCAGTCGATGTAGGCTTACAGTTAGCCATGCGAAATCTGGAGAGCATATCAAGTGCATAATTCAGTTGTCCAAGGAAGATACCTGAAGATGATTGAGTAATATCAATCCCCAAGAATTAATGCAAAAGACCTAAGTCTAACATAAAAAATCTATCATGTAGAGCAGTTTTCATTGCCTTGATGGTGGATGAGTGATTCCCTGTGATCAACAAGTCATCAACATAGAGAAGCATAAATGTGAGAGTTTCATCCTACTATAAAATGTATATGCTTGAATTAGAATGACATCAACTGAAACTAATTGTTAGAAGGAATGAATCCATTTTGGCATACTAAGCTCAAGGAGCTTGTTTGAGGCCATAAAGAGACTTTTGAAGTCAACACACACATGAGGGATCCTGAACAAACCTTTGTCGTTGCTCCATGTAGATTTCCTTTTGAAGGTGACAATGAAGAAAGAAACTCTTAAAATCCATCTAATGAACTTACCAACAATGGATTACAGTTATAGAAAAGACAAGTTGAATGGAATTCATCTTAGCAACTAGTGCAAAACTCTCAGAGTAGTCAATCCTAGGAACCTGGGAGAATCCTTTTGCTACCAAGCGAGACTTATGCTTATCAGCCGACCCACCTGTTACAAATTTTGTTCGATAGATCCACTTGCATCAAACGAGTTTCCTTCCCTTAGGAAGAGGGAATAAATCCCATGTGTGATTCCTTTTCAATGAATTGAACTCTTATTGCATTGCAACATCCCACTTAGAAACACCTAAAGCTTCTCGAAAAGACTGTGGATCAAAAGCTAAAGCGATGAAGAGATGTTGAGCCTATCGAAATTATGACCTTGTTCTTCTTGAATATGATGGATCACCTAGCCAATTACCTGTTAACTCAAATGTTTGTCGAGCCCAAAGAGGTACTGAGGCTAGAAAGTCTCGGGGAAAATCATCAACCTTTGAATGTTGATTATGAGAGGAATGCGAATCCTCATCATCACAGTCACCATTTGAAGTGGAGGAATAATCCTCATAAAAATTAAGAGGATTAAGATCCTTTAAAGAACTATCATCATGATGCAATGTCTCCAATGTGATGGTGGATGTAGAAGTGGTATGAGAAGAACTGGAAGAAATCTCCTCAAAATGAAGACTCCTCTTAATGAATAATTCATGAGTGGTTGGATGGAGATGCCTATACCCTTTGACATCATCTAGATACGCCAAAAATTAGGCACCTTGATATTGTTCTTTTCTAGAAGATGTGAAGGGTGATCAATTTGTTTCTTTAAACACTTATGTTCACCATGGTCAGACCTCTTATAGTAAGAACAATTGACATTCTCCTTCTTAGGTCGTTCACTTTTTGATGAAGAGATCTGATTATCTTCTTTTGAAGTAGCAAATTTATGATCTTTCTTCTTCTCTCAGTTTTTTTGTTTCTTATCTTTCTTACTAAATCCTTTCTATTCTTTTGTGTCTTTATTTAAAGCTAAGGCATGTGACTTAGAGGGTTTGATTGTTCCCATTTGAACCAATTTCTCCTACTCCATAGTGAGCTCTGCAACAAATTCATCTAGAGAATGTATTTTGAATGTGGTACCTAGGACATATGTTGTAGCATAAAATGTAGAAACAAGCACTAAATAGTTAGGACCAAGCTTAGAAATAATACCCAAAGTTAGTTGCTTATCATCCTTCCTAATTCCACATTGTTCCAACTACAATCTTACAGATTTTAGTTTTGTCAAGAAGTCTTGTATAGTGTCAAAATTTGTTGGACTTAACCTTATGAGGTCATTCTCCAACTAATGACCTCTTAACTCATCATGCTTACCAAAGAGGGTTTCCAAAGTGGTCCACACTCCTACTGGCAGATTCAATGTGAAAAAAAAGGTCAAGGAAGACTAACATACACAAAGTACCAAACACTTCATCACATTTATTAAACCTTTTTATATTTTTGGGATCATCATGAGGTTCGGTTTCAAGTCCCATTGTAAGATAATAATATCCATATCTTTTGAAATATATTATCATTTTAGATTTTTATTCAAAATAATTATATGATGTTAAAAAAGGAATTGTAGATGCATTCATTATAGCAGAAAAAAGATTGCAAAGAATAAAGAAAAATGCAAGAAAGAATATATACGAAACATCCTTCTTTCCACTAGTCTAGTCTCTAAAATCACCCCCCCAAATATTACAAGGATGACACTCCCTGATTAGTGTATTTAAAAGACCTTTTATCATATTACAATTTGTTTAGGCCTTCAATGGTCAAAATTTTAAAAATTGATACAAATAAATCTAATGTAAAATTTGAAAAATTTATTCTTATAGTCGTGTAATACTCTTGATTTGCTTTCCAATGCCTATTCATTTTTTAAAAATGGAGTTTTGTGACGAACGATATGGCTTGTTGAAGAGAAAAGGATGCAGTTGGTTCAACCTACAATATTTGATGGAAAATTACATAATTTTTTAATGAAAACCACGTGGATGGAAAGTTATCATTTCTAGCTTTTCACCAAGTATTCATTTGAAAAAATCTGAACCCAAGGCAAAAGTTATTCAATTTTTAAAAAAAGTTGTTGAATCTGCTAACCAAAACAACACATGCCTAATTCAAACTCAATTTTTGCAAAATTTAAATTTATGCAAAAAATAAGAGATACCCAAATGGTTTTTTGATGCTAGGAAGTAAACCCAAAAATTGTTTTTCTTGCAAATGACTAGAAGCTAAAATATTAAAGCCAAAATGAAAACAACTCCAATGAAAAAAAAAACTAAATTATTTTTACCGTGTCTTCGAAACTTTGATTTTTGTGAAATAAAAGACACTTTTGACTTTCTTAAGCCTTCTAGAAACTCTATAAATGTTGGGAAAATGGTGTTGCACACCTTGCATAATAATGTTTTATTGTTGTATTATTTTATTATTTTGTGAGGTGGACATGAAATTATATTGTAATATTATATCGTATTGTTGCACCTAGAGGAGCACCTATATGGACGTGCAACATGTAGAGATTCCCTTGGAATATTCTTGTAACCACTTGATGAGTTGTATTGACACATTCGTATTATTATATTGTATTTATTTAATATTGGGGAATGTAATTGTGATGAAGTACCCAATATTAAATGTGGGTCAAGGGGTAGGTAGGAAAAATATTATATTTTATTGTCACATGGTTTTGATGTAATACCACTTGGTGGTTTTGTGGGAGCTTGTGTTTATAAAAGCAACCACAAGGGTAGTTGTTTGGGTTAGCCAGGTTAGCATTTCTGAAGGAGGAAGCATGGCATGGGATGTGTGGATTCATACTTGGTCACATGGAGTGCTTGGTTATGGCTGGGTTTTCGAAGACTTTCCATAATTGTATTGTAATGGTTGCATTGCTGATAATACATGGTGGATGATGCTTTTAGAGGTTGGGTTTTTCCCTCATGAGGGTTTTCCCAGGATATATCTTGTGTCACATTTTCATGGGTATGTTGTTTATTCTTTGCATGTGGATTTTATGTGGAAATTTTCATAAAGTTGGCTGCAAGTTTCCTTACAAGTGGTATCAGAGCTATTGGTTTAATGGTGTTTATAACCCTAGTTGGAATCCATGAATGCATGAAAGAATAGAAACACAAGGCAAGATATATGGTTTTGCAGGTTGTTATTACAGATCTATGTTATTTGGGTTTGTTGTTATGATGGGTTGTTTATAGATTTGGGGTTTGACGAATTTGGTCAATCTAGAGCATCATTAAAAAAATGCTTTGAATGAGGGTTTTGGGGATGAACTTTCATAAATGGCTCTGTGGGACAAAACATACCTCATGGAGGGATTCAGATTGTCGAAATAAATTATTTTACCTGCAAAACGAAAAAATAAAAAAATTAAAATTAAAATTGGCGGAGGGGTGTTTTTGAAAGGTTTGAATGGAAAATAAAATAAAATTATATATATATATATATATATATATATATATATATATATATATATATATATATATATATATATATATATATATATATATATATATATATATATATATATATATATATATATTGGTGGGGGGTGGACCACCACCCCCACCTTCCACGGGTTTGCAGGTACTGACAGTACCTACAGGCTTGTCGGCCCCCCTTCCCCGGTGGTGGTACCACACCAATATCGGTGGCACTGACGGGGTTCTCATGTCCGGGGTCCACCGGTACCGTGGGGTCCCACGGACCACCCACTACAGTGGGTTAAAAACAAAAATAATAATCTTTTAAAAAGTTTTTCCGCCATTTTTAATAAAATTTTATTATTGCCACTATTTTTGGGGAGATGAGTGGTGGGGTCCAACCAGTGGGCCCCACCCATACAATGATTTTTTATTTTGAATTTGGAAATATATTTAGTCCAATTGGAGAATTTATTTTTGGAAAATGGACTTTGGAAAATTGGTTAAAAAGTTTAAGTCCATGTATTGCCCATATAGCGAAATTGGACGTTTTCTCCCAAGTGGCATAACTTTCACCTGGTGAGTCCGTTTTTGGACTTCTTATACTCATTGGAGAGGTGATTCTGAGTACTACCATTTGGTAGAGGTTTGGTTCAATGATTTTGTTGTCTTAACATGTTTTGGGAATCTAGAAGACTGATATTCTCCTTGATGCAGTTTTGGTCATATCTTTTGCATATGTAATCGATTTTCGATTTTGAATAGGTGTTGGAGAGGGTGTTCAGTGTACTTCAGTTTGGTGTTGTTATTGTATTAGTTAGATGAGTATGGAGAGGTTTACAAGTGTGTTACAGAGTTTAACTTTGATGGCTACAAGTGCACAGTTTGTTCTTGGTTTGAGGACATGATCGAGCTCGGTTTGAGACTTGGAGTTTTATGTGGGTGACAGTTGGATGCAAGTAATGATTATGGTGTCATGTGTATGCAGGTACATGTTTTGCATTGAAATGATATAGTCATGATTGTGGTGATTTGGTTTGATATTAGGAGGTTGTTCTTATCTCCTTGATGCTTATTTAGTTCCTTTGACTATGATACTAGCTTGTGGACATGTTTGGCAAATAAGATCAGATGGTGATTTGGTGTTTGAGTCATGGTTGTCTACATGGATTATTCTCTTTGATATCTCAGTTTGCAATTTACTAATGTGATGATGAGATTTCATGTTCAGTGATTGGATCTACGAGTTATGCAGGTTGTGGATTAGCTACCCATTCACTTGCAGTGGGATGACTTGGATGTGGACTGTCTATATCCACTAGGTTTGATTCATTGTGGTGCATACTTGTTAGTTGACCTTGTTTGTGGTCATTTATGCATTGGTATGATTGTTTTGATATGAGAGGATGGATGATGTTTTTGGTACCTGAATAGTTGGATTTGGGACTTGTAGCATGTATTTGATCACGATGTCATGATAGCTTGGTTATTTATTTGATTACACTTTCAGTGGGACCTTTTGACAATGATGAGTTGGCGGTGTAGGATTTATTCCTAATTGGTGGCTTGCTGGTGGTGGTTGTATCTTCTTGAAATGGATTTCATGGTTTACTTGTTATTATTGACCTTTCAGTTGATGTGTGTAGACCTCGATGTTCTTCATTTAGGATATGGTTTATCATGATGCTATGGAGAGCTTGGTATCATGGTTCAACGAGAGCTTGTAGTAATGATGTGTATTCACCATGCTGGTTGGTGGATGATCTTCTTTGTGTGCAAATGTTGGAGGATGCCTTAGATCCTGTTGTTGCAAAAGGGTTCTCTTGCATTTGTGGGTACACTGTTAGGAGATGTTTACATCTTGAGGGATCAAGGAGTCCTTGTTTGAGGTGTGATTTTATGCTTTAATTTGATATGTTATCCTTAATGGTAGGATGAACTTATATTATGTCATGGTACACTAGTGATATGCATTTAGAGTTTTGGCATGGTATGGTTATTTGATATGTTCATATGAGGCATGTTATCTCTTTGAGATGATTAGATCATGTTGCCATGTTTATGTTCCTGATTCAGCTGTTGGAGCTTTGACATCGATCTTGTTGGTTCTCTTTGTTTTGAGTGTATGATCATTTGCTTGATACTTCATGATGATGCTATGTTGCATTTGGAGTTTGGCATGGATTGATCGATAACAAGTGCTCATGGATACATTGAAATATAGGTGATGCTTGTATTCTCTTCTGATTAGAGATATGTGTTGAGATGGTTGATAGTTTTAGCAGAAAGACTGAGGAGTATTCACCTGGTATAGACTTGAGAGGAGATTGTTCTTAGATGAGTAATGATGACTTGGATGTCTTGGATGACCATTCTCATACCCCACTCTTGGTCTACTCGGTGGTTTACTACTTGAGAGGTATTGCCCATTGTTTCCTTTCAGGTGCATTATGTTTATGCTTATCTTTCATAGATATGGATCTTGAGTTATAGATAGATGATTAGTTTTGGATGATTCAGTTTGAGAGATATATGACATTGGTTATCTCCTTGTCCATTTGAGTTATTATTATGATGGTGGAAGTCATTCATATTAGTTTGTGAGATGGTTTATTAGGTGTAGTCCCTAGGCTTGGGAATGGATATTTAGTTTGATCTTCTTGGTTATGAGAGGCTTACATCCATGTTGATTATATGTTATATATGTTTGTTTGGTCCAAGGGACTGAACGGGTTTTTTGGGTGTTGTTATGTTATTCTCATTTGGGGGTTTTATGGAGGAGATCATACTTGACATAGTTAGCATTTAGAGGTGTGTGTGGACACACTACATGATTTGATTTGCATTGTGTCTCTCTTTGTTTCAGTTATCTTCCTAGTTGTTCGTATTCACATTACATTGGTTGGAGGTTGTTTGGAGCTATGTGTTCACTAGTTTTGTGTTTATGTGTTTTCATGTGGGAGATGGCATAGAGGTTCCTTTATCTCTTTCTTTTGTTGGTGTGGAGAAATTGGGAGAATGTTGGAGACATGATGTGAGAGTGGTACTTGTAGGTTATCGGTTCACATGATGTTCATATTAATGTGGATGTTCTTGATACTGCATGGTTACACTTCTATGATATGTTGTTAGTGGATTCATTTCTGATATTGGCATTACCTATGCAGTGGGAGTTCCTTGGTGTATATATGTGGCATGTATTGCACTTGGGGTTTATGGTTGCATGTTACAGGTTGCATATGTTGATGAGATGTTATTCACTTGGTTTGTATGCCTTGGAGGCATGTATAGTTGATGTGTTAGCACTTGTTGTGGGTGTTATTTCAGCTATGTAAATAACTACCTTTGCATTGGATACCTTTGGATTAGTGTTTGTGTTTGGATATTAGTTGGTGCAAGACATCATTTGTTGCAATAGATTGTGTGGATTTCTCTTTGGATGGCCTTTTCATGTCCAGTGGTAGTGGCATGATGGAGGGTGGGAAAAATCATGTATGAGATGGTGGTCACTTTGTTTCTTTTTGCAGGTATCTTGATGGAGCACATGGAACACTTGGATTCCACGATGGTATATGTGCGTGGAGAGATTAGTCTCTTGTTGGTGTGACATTTTACTTCTTGGTCCTTAGCAATGTATACAAAAAGTGGGAGAATGTTGGGAAAATGGTGTTGTACACCTTGCATAATAATGTTTTATTATTGTATTTTTTTATTATTTTGTGAGGTGGACATGGAATTATATTATAATATTGTATTGTATTGTTGCACCTAGGAGCACCTAAATGGATGTGCAACATGTAGACATTCCCTTGGAATATTCTTGTAACCACTTGATGAGTTGTATTGACACATTTGTATTATTATCTTGTATTTATTTAATATTGGGGAATGTAATTGTGATGAAGTACCCAATATTAAATATGGGTCAAGGGGTAGGTAGGAAAAATATTATATTTTATTGTCACATGGTTTTGGGCACATGGTTTTGATGTAATACCACTTGGTGGTTTTGTGGGAGCTTGTGTTTATAAAAGCAACCACAAGGGTAGTTGTTTGGGTTAGCCAGGTTAGCATTTCTGAAAGAGGAAGCATGGCATGGGATGTGTGGATTCATGCTTGGTCACATGGAGTGCTTGGTTTACGGTTGGGTTTTCAAAGGCTTTCCATAATTGTATAGTAATGATTGCATTGTTGATAATACATGGTGGATGATGTTTTGGAGGCTAGGTTTTTCCCTCATGAGGGTTTTCCCAGGATATATCTTGTGTCACATTTTCATGGGTATGTTCTATTCTTTGCATGTGGATTCTATGTGTTGATTTGATTAAAATCAAATTGGGTTATGTGGAAATTTTCATAAAGTTGGCTGCAAGTTTCCTTACAAAAAAAGTCCAATATTACCAAAATATTACAATCACCCAAATCTCAAAGGAGCGCATATATGTCAAATAGATGGACTAGAAGCTTATATTCCTTTAAAACTGTTTTAATTCTCTAGGTCACATGAGAATGCAAGAGAAGAGAATACTTGGTTTTAAAGGAAAATATTAGCTACCTAATTGTTTCAAATCTCTCAAAAAATTAAGAAAAACAATGAGCTATACCAGACAACACGACTTTGATACCATATTAGTTTATGCGAAAAGTGAGAATCAAGCTAGAATCTGATGTCGATTGTAAATCACAAGAAAATCCAAGCAACAAATGATCAAAAATCAAAATATTTGAATGATGAGAAATATGAAATGAGAGAGAAATAGAGACAAAGAAAGAGAAATTTGAGAAAACTCTCAATACTCTTACGGAGCTATCACAAAATTAGTGAAGGTGAAAGTATAGTGCTTATTATATAAAAAAATAATTGCATATACATACAAGAGGTGTATTGACTCCCACTCCCCATAAAAAGTGGAAGGTTATACCTATTTGGTAAACTCCAAAATATGTGGCATAACCTCCTTGCATGAAAACAAAAAAGGAGCTATAAAGATGGCACATAAAGCTAAAAGATAGTAAGAAACCCAAAAAATCCATAACCCACTAGGTAAATGACAAAATAGTGGTTATGAGAGGTGGCACAACAAGGAAAAAGAGGGTTTGTAACTCAACTACCCATGAGTAGGTGGGAGCTACACAAGTAGATGAAGTATTTCGCCATAATTCTCATATTAACTATGACTAATAACCTAAGCAAGCTTAAATAATACGTACAAGAGAATAAATACCCCCTAACATAAGTAACAATAAAATACTACACTAATAGGATGCTACTACACTTATTTTCACGTTCAAAGGTAGGAACTTGTGTGAGAGCATCCCAAACATTCAAAAACTATTTTTCGAACACTTACTCTTTGTTTTCCATCTCACTTCAAATGCAAAGTTTATCTTATGTGTAAATGGTCATTAACAACCAATTAAGTGCTTAATAAATAGGATATTAAGGAAAAACAATGTAGTAAGGCACTAAGCATAATAACTCTAATTGTAGCATCAATAAGTACAATATACAATAGCCATTATGTGGTAGAATCTTCGTTATTGCACCTACACTTTTACCTCACCTTAGATTCACTTTTGTACTTTCCAAGGCATCAAATGCATGTTGATTGAATCAATCTACAAAGTTTGATTGAGGCAAAAACCTAAACATGCCTAAGGTACCATCTTATCCCACCTACTTGGTTTTTGTTTCATAGGAACAAGTATATAACCACAAAGTTTGTCATCGTAGTCTAATGATATGATGACATAATTGTATGAGACATTGTTTTCACCATACAAGAGGCCATGCGACAATCAAATAGTCATGGTTGTAGGTCACACCAATGTTTAATATCAATACGAACACAAACCATGAATAGGAAGGTAGAGCTTTATAGACCTCCAAGGTATTGCAAAAGGCCTTATGAATCTATAAACATGGATTTCATGAGTGAATTACCTATGATTAAACACCAAAATGGCTCTTTGTTTATTATACTAGATATATTTTCAAATATGACCATCATGAATTCGAGGTTGGTGACTAAGTTTGGTTGCATCTTTAGAAGGACTGATTTATGGGTCCACATAGGAAGTTGAAGCCTCTTCATAATGTTCCATGCACAATCCTACATGAATTTGATGAGAATGCATCCATTCTTGTCCTACCTCAATACTTGGGTTTACATCCAATATTTTTTTTGAAACTCCTCAAACATGCCTTTCTCCTCTTCTTGAACCAACATCAGTTGAAAATTCTTTAGATCATTAGCTTTAAGGTGACATTTACCTTTGCAAATCATTTGTATATTTTATGTCCTTTACAATTTGGGAAGGTATGATTAGATAAATAATTTATAATATTTATTCTCCTAGGTTCTTGGCATGTATTGGCATATGCCTTCATGAAGCAAGTGGAGCATAATGGTGGAAGTTATAGTTGACTTTGAGGTCATTTAAGGCACCTTCTCATTCCTAGGTGTTAGATGATGAAGTGGAGAATATTTCTATGATGTATTGGACCCACATGAGTTAATGGACTCCAAAATGTAGTGATAGATTTGAGGATGTGATATGTTGAGTTATTGGTTAAAGATGCCTTTGTGGTTCCATTTTCTATTCTAAGGCTCATTGATTGAGCACATGTGACACTCATATGAAGTCATATGATGCATTTAATATTCTTAAAATATGCTCTCCAAGGCGGGAACAAGGTTTTTGCATGATGCCATGGTTTTGGTATCCATTATTTTTGTAAAATATTTAAGGTTTAATCCTTTCCTTGCCTATATATTGGTAGTATGTGATGATGGTTTCATTTTATTTTTTATAGATATACAAGTGTTGTTGGAGAGTTATCAAAGTGCAAATTATTAGTACATTAATATTGTATCATGTACATTGAAGATTAATACATAATTATTCTCTTTCTTTGGTGATTTTACTCTTTGTACTATATGGTTTGGTTATTTTATTCTTAATGTTGATTAATGCATCAACATAATATTTTTTTATGGTAATCTTAAATAAAGAAATATAGTTCAGAATTGGATACACTTTGTACAATATTTTATTGTACTGGTTTCACCTTCTTTCTCAACATTTGGTATCAAAGCTAATAGTTTTGTGTAGAGGAGGCACATTTCTCTTAAGTATTAAAGGTTTTTTGGCTATAACGAGAGCTTTTTCTTTGTGTGGTTTTGTAGATTGGTGTGGAATTGACAACCATGGCCTCTACCTCTCATGCAAATATTGAGAAATTCAATGGCAACAAATATTATATATGAGAGATAAAAATGAATTGTCTTCTTGAGAAAATATATTATTGGGTGCCAGATGTAAATGAAATAAAGCCATCCAATATGTCCGATGAAGATTGGTTCAAGTTAGATAAGAAGGAATGAGAAACTATTTAGGTTGTTCCTTGTGTATACCATTCTTTTGAATGTCTTCAAGGAGACTACTACATACTGTATACGATGAAAATGGATAACAACAATATTGAAATACTAAATGAATTCAACCACAAAACCATAGCCTAACAACAACAAAGATCCACCATAACATATGAAGATTACCTAAGACAATGAAAATCAAATGAAATCACAAAGATTATACCATCACATGTCCAATAGGGTTTAGATCTCCATTCTTCCTATCTCCATTGATCTTGCTTGATATATTTGCTCTCAGATTTTATGTGTGCACAAGAGCTCAACAAAGAACATAAATGTGGTTGCAAGTAGGCTTGATCACATATGAAAGTTCGAAAGCGTAGAGTAGTCGGGTGCGTAATTGAGGGTTTGATAATGAAGGAAGCGTCTCCTTATATAGAAGACACTATAAGAAATGGAGGGATAAGATTGAGAGGTGTAAAAGATAAATGGTCGACTATGATTAAAGGGTAGGTAGAGGAAATAAGAAAATAATGAAAGGGTAGGTAGTGTAGGAATTAAGAAATGAATGACATGTGTCATGGATGGAAAAGGCTAAATGAATTAATTAAATAAATAAAGATTTATTTAACTAACAGAAGAAGTGGGATCAATTAAATAAATAAAAGTATTTATTTAATTTAGAAAAAGGATAATTTAAATAAATAAAGGTATTTATTTAAATGAGAAATAAGGCTAGAAGAGAATAAATGAATTAATTAAATAAATAAAGATTCATTTAATTAATAGAAGAATTAGGCTAAAGTAATTAAATAAATAAAATATTTATTTAATTAAACATGACAATTTTAGGTGTCTACATTTTGCCTCTCTTTGAGACAATGCAGCGTGTCACGTTGTTTCAAAGAAGATGAGATGAACTGATACAAAGTTGCCTCAAGATGGGAATGATATGCCCCCTCGAGAGATTGGATGAAAATGTCTAAAAAGATCACAGACAATCTCTCGATAAGAAAAAAAGGCTAGAATGGACTAACTGGATAGAGTGACAGAGTCACGGGATAAAGAAGACTGACTCGGGAAACTAGGGCTAGGGCTAGGGTTAGAGCAGTCTATAAGATAGACCACGAGGGAAAAAAATCCTCATTGTCATCCACACATCCAAGAGATCAGAGTGCAGAGAGAGAATAGAGTAGCAACAGTTAGCAGCGATGGCATTGGTTCACAGATTCGATCGCATTCGTCGATTTCAGAGGCCAGCAGATGCAAGGGAGCCGGTGAGTACTACAAAACCTCCTTGTACTTTGTCGCAATAAATGTTGTCATTAATGCATGTTAGGTAGCGCATTTAATGCATTTTAGAATATGTTAAACAAGGTCAAAAAATTCTAAGGCACGTTTGTGTTGATGCTAGGCGCGTCTGGATAGGATAGGCGCGTTTGTGTTTGTGCCAAGTGCGTCTATGAAGGAAAAGGCATCTATGTCAAATACGAGCGTGTTTGTGTTGTGCAGGCGCGTCTATGCTATGTGGGCACGTTTGTGCAGAGCAGGCGCGTCTGTGTAGAGCATAGGCATGTCTGTGTATTTCAGGCACGTCTTTACAGAGCAAGCGCATTTGTGCAATATGTAAGCACGTTTATGTCTTCTAGGCTAAATCAACAGTTCTATGATGAACATACACTGTCAATTGGATAAGATGTTGAGAGGATACACTCAAGCAGGTCCTCTAGGGAAGACTAGGATAGCAGATAGGGCTAGGATTGACAATTATGTGATAGAACATACGTTGCCAATCAAGAAACTACTCAAGAGGATACACTCAAGCAGAGGCCCTAGGATAAGATAGATCGAGGCACTTTGTGGTGAATAGGGAGTACCAAGACATAGTACTTTGTGATGAACAGGGAGTACTAAAAAGAGTAGCACTTTGTGATGAATAATGAGTGCAAATATGAGCAACACTTTGTGATGAACAGGAAGTGCAAAAAAATGCAGTACTTTGTGATGAACAGGGAGTACCAATAGGATAAACAACAACACTTTGTGATGAACAGTGAGTGTCACTAGGATAAAGCACCATATGATAGATATAAGCACTGGGATAAAAAACAACATTTTGTGATGAACAATGAATGCCACTTTGACTGACAGAGCTAATTTGTTTGACTGCAGGAGTACCTACCTATGTTGAAGTCACGGGAGAGACTCCCATCGACTCAGAGTTTACAACCGGAGCTGACATTTGAGGATAGGGCAGCGATTGAGGTTATGGGCTTGCGCCATATTCTATATGTGCCTGAGTTTCGAGCAAACATGGGGTTGCTAACTGCGCTGGCTGAGAGATGGCACTCAGAGACTTGTAGTTTTCATTTGCCGATGGGTGAGATGATAGTCACCTTGGAGGATGTATATAGGATATTGAGGACACCGATCGTTGGGGAGTTAGTTCCTTATGATCGAGACGGAGACAGGGATGCACTAAAACGAGTCTTTCAGGATTCAAGATTGGAGATGAGGGCTAGACACGTGGCTTGGGATACCATGACACAGACAGGATTAGCACTACCAGCAGTACTGGCAGGAGTGATCAGTGGGTTCCTCTGTTGAGATAGGGCGACACGAGGATTGGCTGTGGGATGGGGGAGGACTTTAGAGAGGGATACAACTAGACTCAAGAAACAGTTGAGGGATACTGAGCGGGATAAGGATCAGACTATTCAGCACTATACAAAGGCTGAGACAACACTGAGGGCAGGGAGGCAGGTAGTAGAGGACACAAGGGCCGGATACGCCTATGTTCTGCAAGCTGAGGAGGAGATAGGATACTAGAGAGACCTATACTATGGAGCAGTGCCACCAGATCAATGGGCTAGGAGCTTCCATAGACTATCGCAGACAAGGATGACCATTGGAGGGAGGGACAGGAGACAGGCATCGAGTGGTGGGGTCATGGGTCCTCCACCACTACCAGATAGAGGGGACAGGAGAGATGATCCTGGGGTGGGTCCTTCTAGGGCTCAGACTCCATCGAGGCCAAGTGGCTCCGAGGGAGGGAGTTCATCATAGCCTTAGAGGACTCCCTATGTATCAGTTTTGTACCATTTTGTATTATGACACCTTCGGATGATTGTAGCCATATGATTTTGACATCATTGTATCATGACACTTATGCTTTTGATATATATATGAGATAATTCATCTTTGCGGCAACTATATGCATGTGTGCCTATGTGATGCTTATGTTTCTATGTGGTGCTTATGATATGGGTGCAAATATGTACATGAGGAAATGCAATATTTTTTGTTCTTTTATGTTTTTAATGTGTTATGCATATGTGAAATGAAATGCAGATGAATATGATGAGAATGTAGAATTTGCTAACATGTGTTGTGTGCAGGATGTGATGCAATTATGATAGTTATATGTATGTATGAAATGCTAATATGTGGTAATGTAGGTGCAACCTACATTAGATGCAGATGTTTTTGGTGTGCCATTATACTCAGTCATGTGATAGAAGGCTACCCGGACTCAAGAAGGATGATGGAAGTCAATCAATAAAGGGGGATGGAAGATAGAAGATATGAAAGTGAAAGAGCTTCTTGTGCGTTATCATCATTGAGATTTATTATGGCAAATAGGTTATGACAATCGAGGCATATGTTCGACCCAGAAAGTCATTGTACCTGTTTGCATGGAGATAAGACAGTCACAAACAAGGAATGCCCCAGTTCACACTAGACCCACAGTGTCCTCATATCCTTGGATAAGTCATAGCATTACCAAGAGACAATCCACAAACAACAAAAGAAAAATAGGTGACGATACCCCATCCTCACCTTTCTAGTCAAAGACATCCTGGAGATAAAAATCTCTAGTCAAAGACATCCAAGAAAAGATAAAAGACATGTCACCAGAAAGATAAAATCAAAAGAAAACCAAGACTCAACACCAACATCCACTGTAGTCTCAAGTTTAGTGTCTCTTGTCACTTGTATAAGTCTTATTTGATTGTGGTCACAATGTTTATTTTCACAAAAGGATAGATAACACTGAACCATAATATTGTCTGAGTTTGTTGAAATATTTGATTTGTTGAAGTCCATTGTTGTTGATGTGTCTCATCTGAAACTGACTGAATCCATGGAACTAATACTTTATTGCGGACAAGACAGAACTTTATTGCGGATTGGCGATGCAACTATTGCTTTATTGTGGATTGTGAGCGGATAGACTGAAGAAAATGGGAAGAAATTGTACTCCTCGAAACATGTGGTGCTCTTAGTTCCACACCCATCACTAGACGTAGGATTTGCCTTAGCCACAGATAGGAGCTGATTTATTATGGACGAAAAGGGTGAAAATGAAGGATTATTATGAATGGCTAACCAATCTTGGGTAGATCAATAACAAGCCATGATGGGAATGTGTAAAGTTTATTGTGGATGAATAGGTTGTGAGTGTGTGCAAAGTGAAAGGATGAAATGGAATCATGAAGGAGGGAGGAGCAATGTCTCTACACATGGTGCTGGTGACCCAGTTTTCACCATGGTACTTGCCTAGGGCACCGCTGAAGTGGTTTTCACCGTTGGACGAAATGTTTTCTCTTTACTTTTTTTATTTTTCAATTTTTTTTGTGTCACAAGGCGCCTGTTGGCCAGGTTTTCACCAAGAAATGATTTTTTAATTTTATGATTTTTTTGTATTTTTGTATTTTATTTTATTTTTTTGTATTTTTGAATTTTTTTGATTTTTTTTTGTATTTTTGAATTTTTTTTATTTTTTTGTATTTTTGAATTGGGATACTCTGAAGAGCTATGTGTAAAACCTGCGAAGGTGCATACTGTTGATAGGGTCCTCCAAAGGTTCACCCTCTATGGTTGAGAGCTGATATGCACCGGATCCATAGGCTGTTGTGATGATGTAAGGACCAAGCCAATTTGGTTCAAACTTGCCCTTCTTCTCTCTGTCTTGCTGATTTTTAGGATTTTCTCTGAGAACTAAGTCACCTACCTCAAATGTGCGAGGCTTGACTTTATGATTGTAACTACGACTCATTCGTTGTTGATAAGCCTTAAGATGATTAAAAGCAGTTTGTCTTCGTTCATCCAATAGTTCAAGTTCTTGTCAGCGAGAGACCCTGTAGTCTTCATCACTGATAATGTTTTGCAAAGAGACTCGTAAAGAGGGTAACTCGATCTCAATAGGCAAGATAGCTTCAACGCCATAGACAAGTGAAAAAGGGGTAGCTCATGTAGGTGTGTGGACACTTGTGCGGTAAGCCCAAAGTGCGAGATTAAGTTGGATATGCCAATTGCGGCCAGCGTCGTCAACTCTCTTTTTTAGGATTTAAAGGATTGTTTTATTAGACGCCTCAACTTGACTGTTACCTTGGGGGTAATAAGGTGTGGAGAAATGATGGGTAATATGGAAGCGATCATAAAGTTCACAAACATCCTGATTTTTGAAGGGACACCCATTGTCAGTGATGATGGAAACATGAATACCATATCGACAAATGATATAGTTGAGAATGAATGTAGCAATTTGTTTTCCAGTGACTTGTGTAAGAGGCACGGCTTCAATCCATTTTGTGAAATACTCTGTGGCAGTGATGATGAATTTATGACCATTGGAGGAAGGAGGATGAATCTTGCCTATGAGATCGAGTCCCCACTGACAAAAGGGCCAAGGAGTCACAATTGGTTGAAGTTCTTGTGTTGGCACATGAATGAGGTCTCCATGAAGTTGACATTGCTTACATTTCTTGACAAACTAATATGAGTCTTTTTCCATATTGGGCCAGTAATATCCAATCCTGATGAGTTTCTTGGCTAAGGTAGGACCACTAGAATGTGGACCACATATCCCTTCATGAACTTCGTGTAACACAAGATGAGCTTCGTCCCTTTCTAAACATCTAAGAAGAGTGCTATCTAGACCTCAACGGTATAGGATATCAGCTAAAATGACGTATCGAGAAAATTGGTGAATGAAAGTGCGGCGTTGGTTATTGGATAAGTCAGGGGGAAGGGTATTGTCATGAAGGTACGTGAAAATGGAACCATATAATAGGGAATCAGGACCGATGACACATATCATCTCAGTAGGAGTGATCTCATATGAGGGAACCAAAAGGTTATCCACCAGGAACTCATAACGGGTTTCATTTTGTGGTAGATTGATTAGTGAAGCAATTGTAGCCATGGCATCCGCGGCTCGATTCTGCTCTCTTGGTATATGCTCAAAGTATAACTTCATGAAATGTTGTTTCAGGTCATCCACCATTCTTTTGTAAGGCATTAATTTCTCATCCTTTGTTTGGTAGTCATCAGTTGCTTGATGAATTACAAGTTGAGAGTCCCCCAAAACATGAAGTTCCTAGATCTTCCATTGAACATCAATCCGTAATCTAGTTGTTAATGCCTCGTATTCTACTATGTTATTAGTGCAAGGAAATGATAATCAGTATGATTTTGGTATGGAATCCCCTTAAGGAGTTATGAAGAGGATGCTAGCTCTTGCACCATGCTGTGTGTATGAGCCGTCAAAGTATAGTTGCCAAGGCTTTGTGTGTGACACTATTAAGATGGATTCATTTGGGAATTCTGAAGTTAGAGGAACATCATCTATCATGGGAGCATCTTCTATTTGATCTGCGATAGCTTGTCCTTTTATTTCTTTTTTTTCCACATATTCAATGTCGAATTCACTCAAGAGCATTACCCATTTGGCTAGTCGCCCAGTAAGCATTTCTTTATTGAGAAGGTATTTCAATGGATCGATCCTTGTGACCAACTTAGTTTTATGAGTAGCATGTAATGTCGTAATTTTTGTGAAGCAAAGACCACAACGAGACATGCATGCTTAATTGGTGTGTAGTTTAGCTCATATCCCACCAATGTGTGACTGATGTAGTAGACTGCCTTTTCTTTGCCCTCAGCAACTTGTTGTGCTAAGAGTGCCCTCGGTGCTGTTGAAGTAGCTAATATGTATAGTAATAGAGGTTGATCTGGAACTGGTGGCATCAATACTGGCAGATTCATAAGATAATCTGAGTATTTGGAAAGCCTGTTGATAGTTATCATCCCATTTGAATTTGATGTTTTTTGTGTAGCAAGTGCTGAAAAGGATTACATTTATCCGCAAGTTGTGCTATGAATCTTCATATAGACTGGAGTCTCCCTTGCAAAGATCGAAGTTAACTGGTATTTCTTGGCGGTTGCATCTCTAGGATGGCCTTGACTTTTGCTGGATCGGCTTCGATTCCTTTTTTTGAGACAATGAATCCCAGGAGATTCCCGGAGGTTACTCCAAAGACACATTTCTTGGGGTTTAATCTTACTTTGTATTTTTCCAACCGATCAAAAATGATTGAAAGTATGTCCAAATGTGTATCTTTTTCTATTGATTTGCCCAAGAGGTCATCAACATAATCTTCCACAGTAACGTGCATGAGATCATGAAAGATAGTAGTCATGGCTCTTTGATATGTAGTGCCTGCATTTTTTAGCCCAAAGGGCATGACATTCCAGCAGAAAGTTCCCCAAGGATAAGTGAATGTTGTTTTGTGCTAATCCTCAGATGCGATTTTTGTTTGATTATAACCAGAGAATCCATCCATCAAAGATAACATTGCATGACCTACTGTGAGATCTACGATCAAGTCAATATTTGGCAATGGAAAATCATCCTTAGGACAAACCTTGTTGATGTCTCTGAAATCTGTACATATTCTGATGCTACGATATGGTTTATTGATAGGGACTAAGTTGGAGATCCATTCAGGATAATCAATTGGGCGTATGAATCCGACATCCAATAATTTTTCAAGCTCTACTTTGACTAATAATGTCACTTGTGGATGCATCTTTCTTAATTTATGTTTCATTGGTTTTGCCCCTCGTTTGACCGTCAAATGATGCATTACCAAATTCGGATCCAATCCAGGCATATCAGCGTATGACCATGCAAAATTGATTTGTCGCTCTGTGAAGAAACTTATGAACTTTGATCTTTCTATCTCTGTTAGGGATTGAGCTAGGAATATGTTATGTGGAATTTCTTCTATACCAATGTTTGTTTTGATGGTCTCCTCTACCAACATGGATGATTTTTCTTCATATGATGCTGGGAGAATGTCGAGCCTTCCATCCTTGGGTGCCTCGAAGAGGTTTTCACCCTCAGATACGTCCTTTCTTTTTACTTTTTTGGGGTCAGACAACGCCACAATGTGGTTTTCACCATAAGACCTTTGATTTGATTTTATTTTTATGTTTTGTGGGCGTGCCAAAATGTATACGGTAAAAATGGATAACAACAATATTGAAAGACTAAATGAATTCAACCACAAAAACCTAGCCTAACAACAACAAAGATCCACCATAACATATGAAGATTACCTAAGACAATGCAAATCAAATGAAATCACAAAGATTATACCATCACATGTCCAATAGGGTTTGGATCTCCATTCTTCCTATCTCCATTGATCTCGCTTGATATATTTGATCTAAGATTTTATGTGTGCACAAGAGCTCAACAATGAATGGAAATGTGGTTGCAAGTAGGCTTGATTGCATATGAAAGTTCGAAAGCGTAGAGTAGTTGGGTGCGTAATTGAGGGTTTGATAATGAAGGAAGCATCTCCTTATATAGAAGACACTATAAGAAATGGAGGGATAAGATTGAGAGGTGTAAAAGATAAATGGTCGACTATGATTAAAGGGTAGGTAGAGGAAATAAGAAAATAATGAAAGGGTAGGTAGTGTAGGAATTAAGAAATGAATGGCATGTGTCATGGATGGAAAAGGCTAAATGAATTATTAAATAAATAAAGATTTATTTAATTAATAGAAGAAGTGGGATCAATTAAATAAATAAAAGTATTTATTTAATTTAGGAAAAGGATAATGTAATTAAATAAAGGCATTTATTTAAATGAGAAATAAGGCTAGAAGAGGATAAATGAATTAATTAAATAAATAAAGATTCATTTAATTAATAGAAGAATTAGACTAAAGTAATTAAATAAATAAAATATTTATTTAATTAAACATGACAATTTTAGGTGTCTACACATACAAGTTATGAAAGAGGATGTGATATTTACCAAACTAAAATTCTAGGAAATAAATTACATTTAAAAAAATGGCTATATTCTTTGAAATGAAAGATTGTGATTTCATTGTAGATAATTTAAATGTTTCCAATTTTATTATGATTTAACTTGTTTCAATAATCAATAAGTTAGAGGAATAAGATAAACTAATCTTACTACTTGTTGTCATTAGTAGTGGTGGTGCAGAGATAAAATTGGATAGCCTCATTGCTACTTTTATTTTAGAGGAAATGATAAATAATTCATGAATGGTGACTTAAAGGATGCCTTGCATGTTTGAATAATGCCAAAGGAAAATGTAAGTTCTAAGAGGGATAAGAAGGAGAATAGATCCAAATTGAAAGGATGGTGAAAAAACCCAAGGAGCAAAGTAAAGTGTTGTCCAATTATGGGAAGATAATACATGTGAACAAGAACTCTTCTGATGATGGTGATAATAATTCTTTATTTATTTCCACTAACACTATTAATGATGATACTTATCTCTTTGGTTTAGGTTTCTTCTACCATATGACTATTCACAAGGAGTAGTTTTCAGTTCTAATAGAACTTATGATGGAAGACATTTTTTCCTTGGAGATAACAATACTAAGTAGATTGTTAGTAGGGGAAAGGTATAATTGGGTTTCAAGATGGAAGAGTTAAATTTTTTAATAACATTTTACACATTACATACCTTTTACATTAAATTTGAATGATTATGGCATGCATTTGACATTTGGAAAGTTTGATTGTAGACATGAGTGAGAGGGAACTTGGTGACAACCAAAGGATTTTAGACTGGGACATTGTTTAGGTTGAATACCACCATGTCTTATAACTTTACTAATATTTGCAAATCTAAAAAATGCATGTGTGTTTTCTAGCACTAACATAATGATATCACAAGAGTGGGTGATCAAAAGTAAGAGAAAAGACCCCAATTTATAGACTTTTAATAGGTAGAATCAATGGATACACTTCAATATTAAATAGATTATATAATGCATGTTTTAAAATATTATTTGAACAGTATAAAGATATCATAAGAGTGGATGATCAAAATGAGAGCAAAGGCCTCATTTTATAGATTGTTAATAAGTAGAATCATTGGATAAGATTCAATGTCAAATGGATAGCTAGGATTTATTGAGAGAGATGGCATGTATTGAGGTCTTAGCCTCGTGACAAGTATCACAAGGTGGAGGCATGATAATGACATGTGTTATAGGTGTGCCCACATGTGTGAGCATACACATGGGGAGACTCCTGAAAGGGACATGTGAGAAAAGTAGGATGGCAACCTTATGACATGTGTAAGATGTAGAGTGGCTACATTATGGCATGTGTAAGAGGTAGGGTGGTCATGAGGTGAACTTTGTATGCTCACACTTGCATGAGCTCTGGGTAGGGACACTTGTCACATGATGAAAAGTTTAGATCTTGATCCATGTAAATTGATTTAATGACTAGGATTGAGGGACATGTTGAATCTAATATTAGGGAAAATGATAATAAAGTTTAATTAGCCTAAATCAATTAATTAAGTATAAATTCATTCATTTAGTTGGAATATTTGTGGATAAGGTTAGATTTAGATTAAAAAAAAAAATTTATTTAATTAAAGGTGAGGGATTAAGGTGAAGGTTAAACTTGTCTTCGGACATGTAGTGTCGCGGTTAAAACACTTCGTTCGTGAAGTGGCCACCAAGGTTCAAATCCCTGTTGGGCCACTGTGCTCGCAAGGCCTTGTGCCTTCGCTGGGTCATTGTGCTTGCAGATTTGAACAAGTGAAATGTGGGGATGAGGTCCCCCATTTGTGGCCTCATTGGTTCATAGCTCCAGGTCAAAAGCGTTCACGTGGAGTTGGAGGGCGTGTCATGCCAACGTCACCGGTCACGCTAAAATTTTTACCAGGCATAGTTTTTTTTTTTTTTAAAGGTGAAGGTTAAACTTAATTAAATAAATAAAAATTTACTTAACTAAGGGAGCGAGGTAAAGATTAAAGATTATTTAATTGGCCAAGATGTGGTAAAGTCAAGTGGTCAACTATAAATAAATTTAGGTGTCTACAAAAAGCATCATCTAAGAATAGTAAATGCAACAAATGATTTTACATGGATTAACCAATGAGTTCTCAAATAGAAAATTTAATCCTGAAAGTGTCTTTGACCAATAAATCCCTAACAATTCATATAATAAAGTTTAACACTCTAATTTGGATTCCATTAACTCATGTGGGCCACATCTATTATAACAAGATTCTTCATGTCTTCCTATAGTGCCTAGGAATGGAAAAGTTCCTTAAATGACCTCAAAGTAAACCATAACCACCACTATTGGCTTCACCTCCTTCATGAATGCATATGACAACAAATGCCAAGAATCTAAGATAATAAATATTATAAATTATTTCTCCAATTGCATCCTAAGCATCCAATCAAACCTTCCAAGAATGTTGGTGACACAAAATATATAAAAGATTGCAAAGTAAGTAGAACCTTAATTCTAACATTCTCTCATTTGATATTTTACATTAAAAAAGTGTCTAGAGGAAATATAAATAAAATTAAGTACAATATCCAAGGCCCATAGACTTCCTACACTAAGAGAACTTATTTCTAGGCACTAGCTTTATGATATTTAAGGATTGAATATTTTGATACATAACAAATCTTAGTCTCCACAAAGCACTTCAGTTTATTGATCTTAAATTAGAAAACAAAATCTATAAACTCTGTCCTTACTCTTGTTATTTTTTTGCTATAATGGAGACCCTACACAGATAAAATTATTGACCTTACTGTGCAATATTTCAAGAAGATTAGATCTAATTTTATGGTATAAAATGGACTAAGTATCCCCTAACTAATATAAATTTGTCTACAACCTGCAAAATTCCAAGGCCAATTATATGCAAGGTCTAGATGTGAAACTAGAAATCTCAACACACAAACCATCACAATATTCAACCAAAACTCCACCCTTGACCTCACAAAACTAAATGGTATCTTGAATTTCTTCTTTCACCTTCAACCTACAAGAAAAACATATGGAACCTAAACTTAACTTGTTCTCCTCTCTTTTTTATATAATTTCTCCAAGTATGACTCAATGACTAGCCATTTCAAGAAAGCTTTCGAGAGCCAAATGTAACTCTTTATTAAATGTGATGTTATTTCTAAGGGAATCAAAGAGATTCAAGAAGGCTTATTTGGGAGCATCTCAATATTTTCATATCCTTTCACACAAGTTGTGTCATCCTTCAAATAGGTTAAATTAAGAATTGTTGGGTGAAAATTTTGTAAACTTGTGGAGGCTTACAAAATGTGAGTTTCATGAGAGTACATGAGATAATACCTCTCAGAAGGCAAGATATGATCTCTCTTATTTATAAGGAAAGGATTCCCCTTTCTATTGCAATCTCTATTTATCCTAAATCTACCTGCTAGCTTTACACTAATCTCAGATGGTATGTAACAACTTAATTGTCTTTTTTTCGAACAAGTATCTCTTCAATTCTCTACTTAGAACAAAGTAGCAATTTTTTTTTAACATGTAGTAATCTTAAGAATCTATGCTAATTGGAAGCAAAGTGTCCATAAGAGTACAAAGCCTCCCGTTGCTCCCTTTTTTTGAAAATAACTTTGGGAGGAGAAAGTAATAATAAAGCTCAAAGTCTTCTTTTATCACTATCCTATCAACCTTTACTAATAGATGACTCTTTCTTACAATAAAATTTTAAGTACAACTAAGCAGAATTAACCAAGAAGCTCATGAAAGCTCAAAGACTTTCCATGACTTCCTATAAAGCTTCAATGGCAAAGATGAAAACTGTGTAGCTCAAAGACTTCAACATACACTTCACCTTAAATAAACAAATGTAGAAGGGAAAAATAGCACACAAACTTCAAGTTATCTCTTTGCTTGAGCATGGAACATTACCTTCAAACGTGATAAGCAACTCAAAAAATGAAAGATCAAATTTGACAATATATCATTAGTTATAAGCACAATAAGTAGCTCAAAGACTACAAGATTGGGCTTAAATATCTTTCAAAGAACACCACAAAACTCACAATCAACTCTGAATAATTTTGTGACATTACAACTTGATCCAACACTAAGATTGAAAGCAACTTGTTTCTTTTATTGATTGCAATTTGATTTATATCTAAAAATAAAGTTTTAGAGTGCATTCCAAACCGAAAGAGTTTTGTTGCATTGCCAAAAGATTCATATAAGATTCATACAATAAGTAGTTTGAGAGAGAGAGAGAGAGGTGTGCAATGAGCAAAAATAGGAAAAATCAACTAACTATGACTAAGTCAAAAGTAAGTTCTATTTGACTTAGGACACATGCAATCCTACATGTGTACTAGAGCATATACAAAATGACACTTAAGGTGTCAATTGGAAATACAAAATACTACTGCACTAGAGAATCATCTGGTGTTCGCAATCTTCAAAATGATCATCCTTCTTCAAAAAATCTTCATATTATTTTCAGGTAGCTTGTATTTCAGAATCATCTGGTGTTCACAATGTTTGATGCCACTGAGGATGAGAGGAAGAGTGGATAGGATGCTTGTTTCTTAAACTTCATCGACTTCTTTGGAGATGGTTCTGACATTTATATGAGAATTAATATGTAGCATAGAGATATAATCAACACATGAGAAGAGAAATCACCAATCATCTTGATCATTTGAACTGAATAGGATCATATATGTTGCATTTGGTGCCATTGGGTTTGCAAAAACCCTCATTGTATCACGGTAGAACAAGTGTAAATTGGGTCTACGACCTTGATTTATATGTGTGTGCATTTGGTGTAATTCAGGTCCATTGACCCAATTTACACTTAAGGCTAAGTGTGGATCAAAGCATGGGTTTCGGGTTTGTAGACCCGAACTACACTAACAAAGTGCAAGATAGGTGTAGTTTGGGTCTATGGATCTAAACTGCATGAAGACAGGTGTAGTTTAGGTCTACAAATCCAAACTACACCGAGACAGGTTTAGTTCGAGTCTACAGATTTGAACTACACCGAGACAGGTGCAGTTCGGGTCTGCAGATCCGAACTACACCAAAACAGGTGCAATTTGGGTCTATGGATCCGAACTACACCAAAACAAGTTACACAAGTGAGAGTCGGGTTTAAGAGATGATTTGACACCAAAAACCCCTAGACAAGTGTAAAATCAGGTTTAGGGCTCAATTTGACACCAAAATCAACAAAGGTGAAATAAAACTAACTCCTAAAAGGCATTTTCTTCAATCTTTCAAATTGACAACTTGAGATATCAAATTGAGATGATTTGTCGAGGGCCAAGTCACAAACAAAGACAATAGAATTTTACCTCAATCAATGTGCTTAGAACACATGGGCTACAAATTGGACAAAATTTGTAAGGGGTTATCCCATAATTTTGAGCAAGCCAAAATTGAGGATAACAATTAGCTCTAATGGTGGAACTTCCTTCGATTGTTAGGAAGATTGAAGGGGGTAGAATTCAGAACTCTAATTGCCTTTATCATCCATTGGGCTAGAAATTCAAGCAACAAAAGATACTGAAAATAAAAAGGATGAAACAATTGACTAAAACAAAACATGACTCAACTTTGTGCAACTACACTTACTAGAAAGAAACTAACCTAACTTAGACTAACCAATAATGGAAACTTCTTCAAATGAAACCATTACCTGGTACTCCAAAGTGGTTGCCTTTCTTCAGCAAGGTAGAGTGTGTTACATGATCATAAGCAGTTGCAACCTGTTGAAGCACAATCAGTTGTACCATAGCTTGGTGAACTACTTTCTGGAAGAAAATAACAAATGCTCTTGCCACCTCCATAGGGGCTTCACTTAGTGAACCTGGGTTATAGTGCATGCGCTCATGGCATACTAAAGAATCCCCCTATTTTCAAAAAATATTGCCCTAAACTCCTTTTTTTTGTCACCCCCTCCCAATACACACCTCGAATTAAAAGCCCCCCTATTTTCACCAAACATTGTATTTTTTCATAGTTGAAATTGGGTAAGTGTACCAAGATGGTGAACAAAAAGGGGGGTATAAGTGGCCACTTCTTTTTCTTCTGAAAAACAGGTAAACCTGAACTTCAAAGAGATATTTGAAATTCATGCACTCAAAAATAGGAGTTGAGAAAAGAATAAGAATCATAGTACTCTGAATCTAGTTTCTAAACTACTATTTAAAAAAAAAATGGATAAGATTAGGAGGGTCAAAGCTCTCTCGCACGAAAAACTGTTCCTGGTTTTTTCAAAAAAAACATAACATAGCTATTTTCGTGCGCTGCACAAAATATATAGTTAGATTTAATATTTTGCAAAACATTTTTTTGGGATGATAGGTAATATTGAGATCTAGAAGTTGTGTATTTTTTTGTAATTTTTTGTTGAGTATTTATTTTTTTATGATTTTTTGAAGTGACTGCATCTTGAAAATTTGGTACATGTTCGTGTGTTGGGCATAACTTGCATCAAAATAATTGAAAATGAAAACTTTTTAAAAAATTATATAGAATCTAGTGTAGAACAATAATATGTAATTTATTTTGAATTTGGTAAAGTATATCAAAAGTTATTCAAAAAATGGTAGACGTATGTATGTGAGTACTGTCAAGGCACTTGTAAAAAAATTTTAAGTTTACTATGCTAATGTTGTCTAAAAATAAAAAAACAATATATGGTCAGAAATCTGAGAAGATGTGTAAGATTATGGTGGTAATTTTAGAGATACCCACTTGATCATTTGTAAACCTGATGATGATGAATTCGATAAATCATGTTGGAAGATAATTAAAAAAAACGTGTAAAAGGACAAAAATGGAGGGAAAATGGGCTTGCAAGCCTTAGGGTCATTTTCCAACCCTCTTACCAAGCCAAAACCCACACGGGTTCTGATGTGCAAGATAACCCTCTCAGGTTTTGAAAAAAAAAAGTATCATTCATAGATCTACTTAACCCGTACGGGTTATGTAGAACTAAAACCATCATTTTGAGTTTCACAAAACCTGTACGGGTTATGAAAAGCCATAATTTTGAGTTTCACAAAACCAGTATGAGTTATGAAAAACATCATTTTGAGTTTCACAAAACCCGTATAGGTTATGAAAAACCATTATTTTGAGTTTCACAAAACCAGTACGGGTTATGAAAAACATTATTTTGAGTTTCACAAAACCCGTACGGGTTATGAAGACATAAAAATGTATGCTTTTAAACTTAGCATTTATTACACATATGTATAGACATACATATATAATATGTGTTTATGTATGTATATATGCATATCTATAGTTATATATACATATATTTATATATGTTTGTATACATGCATGTCTCTCTTCTTTCTCTCTCTCGTCTTCCTTCCCCCATCATCGTCTCTATCTATTTTGAGACCTAATTATCCTCCTTGAGTTCTATCTCATCTCTCTCCCTCTCACACTTCTCTCTCTGTCGAGTCTCTCACCCTCTTCTCCTTCTCCTTCTCTCTCTACCTCATCTCTCTCTCTCTCTCTCTCTCTCTCTCTCTCTCTCTCTCTCTCTCTCTCTCTCTCTCTCTCTCTCTCCCCCTTTTTATCCTACTATTATCACCCTCTCACCCTTCTCTCTCTTTCTCTCCCTTACCTCTCCCTCTCCCCCCTCTCCCTCCCCCTCTCGTTATCTTATTCTATTCTCTCTCCTCCTCCCCTCTCTCTCTCTCTCTCTCTCTCTCTTTATCCTATTCTCCCCATCTTCGCCCTCTCTCTCTCCCTCTCCCTCTCCCTCTCCCTCTCCCTCTCTCCCAATCTCCTCTCTCTCCCCCTTTCTCTCCCTCCCCCTCTCCTTATCCCATTCTCTCCCTCTCTTTGTATCCCCTATTCTCTATCTTACCCCCTCTCCCCCTACTCTCTCTGTAACTATCTTTCTCACCCCCTCTCCTTATCCTATTCTCTCCCTCTCTTCCTATCCCCCCTCTCTCTCTCTTAATCTTATTCTCACCCTCTCTCCCTTCTCTTTATTTCCCTATCTCTCTCACTCTCTTCATATCCCCTTCTCTCTTTCTATCTCTAACACTCTCTCCCTCCCCCTCTCCTTATCCTAATCTATCCCTCTCTTCCTACCCCTACTATCTCTCTCTCTCTCTCTCTCTCTCTCACCATCCTATTCTCACCCTCTCTCCCTTCTCTTTCTTTCCCTATCTCTCTCCCTCTCTTCCTATCCCCTTCTCTCTTTGTCTCTAACTCTCTCTCCCTCCCCCCTCTCTCTCTATCTCTCTCTCTTAATCCTATTCTCACCCTCTCTCCCTTCTCTTTCTTTCCCTATCTCTCTCCCTCTCTTCCTATCCCCTTCTCTCTTTGTCTCTAACTCTCTCTCCCTCCCCATCTCCTTATCCTATTATATCCCTCTATTCCTACCCCCTACTCTCTCTCTAACTCTCTCTCCCTCCCCCTCTCCCTATCATCTCTCTCTCTCTCTCTAACTCTCTCTCCCTACCCCTCTCTTCCTACACCCTACTCTCTCTCCCCCTCCTCTCTCTCTCTCTATCTCTCTCTCTCTTTGTCTCTCTCTATCTCTCTGTCTCTGTCTCTGTCTCTGTCTCTCCCTATCTTAATCCTATTCTCACCCTCTCTCCCTTCTCTTTCTTTCCCTATCTCGCTCCCTCTCTTCTTACCCCCTTCTCTCTCTGTCTCTAACTCTCTCTCCCTCCCCCCCCCCCTCTCTCTCTCTCTCTCTCTCTCTCCCTCTCTTAATCCTATTCTCACCCTCTCTCCCTTCTCCTTCTTTCCCTATCTCTCTCCCTCTCTTCCTATCCCCTTCTCTCTCGGTCTCTAACTCTCTCTCCCTCCCCCTCTCCTTATCCTATTCTATCCCTCTCTTCCTACCCCCTCTCTCTCTCTATCTCTCTCTCCCCCTCTCCCTCTCTTCCCATCCCCTTCTCTCTCTAACTCCCTCCCCCTCTCCTTATCCTATTCTATTACTCTCTTCCTACCCCCACTCTCTCTTTGTCTCTGTCTCTGTCTCTGTCTCTGTCTATGTCTCTATCTCTAACTATCTCTCCCTTCCCCTCTCCTTATCCTACTCTCTCTCTCTCTCTCTCTCTCTCTCTCTCTCTCTCTCTCTCTCTCTCTCTCTCTCTCTCTCTCTCTCTCTTTGGTTCCTAGTTCTACATAACCCATATGGGTTATGCAGAACTAAGGCCAAAACTTCTAGTTTTGCATAACCGGTACGGGTTTTGAAGAACTTTTTTGATTTTTTTAAAATTATTTTTGACTAGGCTTGGTGCTACCAAGCCTAGTACATTTTTGAATTTATTAGAACATGCATGGGTTATGATAAATTTAATTTTTTTGCATGTGGCCACTTTTCTGTTCACCATCTTGGTGCACTTACCCAATTAAAAAACCACCTATTGTCACCGATAGGCAATATATTGCACCCTAATTTTTGGGATATTAAACCCCCCAATATGAATTCTTGTGATATAATATTGCCTAGCCAGTGAAGCCCCCATGGCCATCTCTAATGGGTTATATGTATTGCAACTCCAAAGTGAATCAATGAACCAGGACTGCTCCTGCTCACCTACCAATACATCTTTGGCCTTCCTCTCAATTGTATCTTCATGTTCAAGAACAAGTATGGGCTTTGATGTCTTGTTGACTTCCAACCAAGCTAGATGTCGTATAGGACATCCCCTTGATATGATGTACTATGAGCTCTTCTTGCCTATTGTTCATTTATTAATTGATTCCTCAACCACAACCTCATGCTGAGTGGAATAATTTTCCTCTTGTGATCCAAGTAAAAACATGGTTGCATAGCTTGCTTCATCATGTTGTTCACTAATTTTAGATTTGGGAGATATTCAGTTATCATCAAGACTTGAGCAAAACTCCTCTATTATGTTTGTGAAAAGATCTTCATCAAGTTCCTTGTTATTTTCCACATGCACAATATGTTGAAGTTCATGACCTTGAAATATAGATGCGTTCGTCTCATTTTGTTAAAATTGAATGGTACCTTCATGCATGTCCCTCTTTTCACACCTCAAGACATGATTGTCCTCCTTTACTGATACCTTTGAAAAGTGGCCTTCAACCTCTTGTTGTTTATTCCCCATGGTATCTTTCTCAACAATTCCAAGATAACATACTGACCAGATATGAGAGTCACTAGCTATTTATGCTTCCTCCTCTTGGAAGAGATTAGCAAGATCATTTTGTTCATGTTCAAAGTTCCCCACTACTGCATTTTCTAGTGGTGACTCAACTACAAGATTTTCTAGTGGTGAAGGAAGCTTGCTCTGACTCCTTGCAAAATAATTGGAAGCATTATTTGGATAAGTGGACTTGGGATATCTCTATAAAAGATAAAGAAGAACCTTGTCATAACTACTTCTTAAGGGCTAACACTTCATTAGCCAGCCTCTGCACCATGGGATCTATTCTCTTCGTAGATGATGATTCCAAAGGAAAATTTTCTCCGGACCCATTTGACTCTATCTTTATCTTAGCTACAAGGATAAGATCATCTTCAACTTCAACTACTGAGGCTTTTCCAGTTACAAGGTCTCTTGGAACTATATTTCTCAATAAGAATCTCACCTCAGGCAACTGAGCATTGATGAAGAAGAACTTCAAATTTTCAGTAGTGGGTTGAGACATCGTTGGAGTTATGTTAGACAACTTGTTAAATTTAGTGACAAATTCCCACAAGGGTTCATGTGGCTCTTTTTACATTTGAGTCAATTGTGCTAATAATACATGAGCATAATTTGTAGGCTTGAACCTCTCTTCAAAATTTGTTCTGAGTGTTTGCCAATTGGTGATGGTTTGTGGTGCAAGATGGTAAAACCAATCAACAACAACACCTTGTAATGTCTCAATGAATAACCTAACTGAAACATCTTCATGTTCAACTCCAAGAACACCACATGCAATGTAAACAGAAACAAGATGTTCATTTGAATGTTGTGTGTCATCCTCGTAGAACTTAGGAATATTGTCTCATGGGCCATCAAGAAGATCATGTAGAGGTGGATTCAAATTCAATGGAGCAAAAGAATTCCCCCAAGGACCTTGGGTAGCCATTTTACATGTCCTTGGTGAAAGATTAACAAATAACAATGAAAAGGATATTGGTATAATTCAACCAAAAGAATGAGGCCTTTGGATGCATATCGTATCCCCAACAGAGTCACCAAAAATTGTTCGGTAAAAATTTTGTAAACTCGTGGAGGCTTACAAAATGTGAGTTCACGACTGTACATGAGATAATACCTCTCAGAAGGCAAGATATGATCTCTCCTATTTATAAGGGAAGGCTTCCCCTTTCTATTGCAATCTCTATCTATCCTAAATCTACCCACTAACTTTAATTTACACTAATCCTAGATGGTAGAACAACTTAATTCTCTTTTTTCAAAATAAGTATCTCTCCAATTCTCTATTTAGAATAGAGTAAAATAATGTTTCTAACTTGCAGTAATCTTAAGAATGTATGCTAATTGGAAGCAACATGTCCATAAGAGTACAAATCCTCTCATTGCTCCTTTTTTCTGAAAATAACTTTGGGATGGGAAAGTAATAATAAATCTCAAGGTCTTCTTTTTATCACTATCCTATCAACCTTTATAAATAGATGACACTTTCTTACAATAAAATTTCAAGTATTGAAGGGAAAATCTAAATCCTAATGGTTAATGTATAAACCAAGATAACACATAAGTAAAAAATATTCAAATGCACAAATCAACCATTATACCTTAGTTCTTCACTTCTTCCTCCGATTGAGATTGATGAAGTAGAGGCGCCCATGTGCTCCACTTGATTTTCTCCTTTGATGGATGATATGTGGATTGCTCTCCACTACACAACAAGATTGGATTTGGATTGGACTTGAATGATGATGATGGATGAGAGGGATTTGACTTAGATGAGGGAATATTTGGGCATTATGATGATATGATGGATGATTTTGGACCTCAAATGGACAGAATAAGGTTGGATGAAAAAGTGGATGATTTGTGAGGAGAGGAGACTCCAATTTATAGATTGGAGGAGGTCAAAAAGGAGAGCCAAGATTGATTTCAAAATGAAGGGTTGAGATTGATTTGAAATGGAGGAGATGATTGAGAGGACAAGGTGTGGAATTCAAGAGATATGCCATAAAGACATTTCTTGTCTCCACACCTCTCAAGGTTCATGGGGAAGAGCTCCCAAGGACATTGGGAAGAGAAAAATGAATATACAATTCCTTGGGGGAAGATAGGAGGAATTAAAAATTCCAAAATAAGAGGATGTGTAGGAAGAATAAATGGATAAAAAAATAAAAAATTCCTTGGGAAGAGGATGCATGGGGAGATTCAAAGAATTTGAATTTCTTAGGGATGTGCAAATGATTAAGGTGATTGATTAGGTGGCTTAATGAGTGATTAGAGTGCAAGTGGGAAAGTTAGGAGGATGTGACATGAGGAGAGAGAATGAGTGGAGGAATTTAAAATTAAGGAATAATGATAATCATGCTTCTAGAAGAATTAATTAGGCTAGATGATAGGATTAGAAAGGGTGATTTGTAGGAATCACATGATTAGCTTAGTTAATTGAAATTAATTAACTAAGTAGGGTTTAGAAGACATAAATGATATTTGATTTTAGAAGGATGGGGGAATAATTAATTTTGATAAATTAATTATAGGACTATAGTGATAAAATTAATTAAACTTGATTTAATTAATTTTAAGGAGAAAGGGACCAACACAATTAAATTAATTATTTTGACAGACTTAAATTAATTAAATATTAATTTAATTAATTTTAGGTGTCTACAAGTACAACCAAGTATAATTAACCAAGAATCTCATGAAAGCTCAAAGACTTTCCATGACTTCCTATAAAGTTTCAATGACAAAGATGAAATCGTGTAGCTCACAAACTTCAACATACACTTCACCTTAAATACACAAACATAGAAGGTAAAAATAGCACAAAGATTGCGAGTTATCTCTTTGCTTGAGCATGAAACATTAGTGTCAAACGTGATAAGCAACTCAAAGACTACAAGATCAAGTTTGACAATATATCATTAATTATAAACACAATAAGCAGCTCAAAGACTACAAGATTGGGTTTAAATATCTTTCAAATAACACCACAATACTCACAATCAACTCTGAATAATGTCGTCACATTACAACTTGTTCCAACACTAAGATTGAAAGCAACTTGTTTCTTTTATTGATTGCAATCTGATTTGCATCTAAAAATAAAGTTTCAGAGTGCTTCCCAAACCGACCGAGTTTTGTTGCATTGCCAAAAGATTCATATAATTACAATGAGCACCCTCACATGTATATAGAGGAGGTGCAATGAGAAAAAATACGAAAAACTCAACTAACTATGACTAAGTAAAAGTACAGTTCGATTTGACTTAGGACACGTGCAATCCTACATGTGTACTAGAGCATATATAAAATGACACTTGAGGTGTTGATTGGAAATATTAAATGCCTCTACACTAGAGATGCACAAAAATGACTAAGTTTCTAGAGACACATCTTTATTATGATCATCCTTCTTCAAAAAATCTTCATATTGTTGTCTGGTAGCCTATATTTCAGAATCATATGGTGTTCACAATGTTTGATGCCATTGAGGATGAGAGGAAGAGCAGATAGGAGTCTTGCTTCTTGAACTTCATTGTCTTCTTTGGAGATGGTTCTGACATTTGTATGAGAATTACACTATAGCATAAAAAAATCATCAATACTTGAGAAGAGCAATCACCAACCATCTTGATCATTTGAATTGAATAGGATCATACATGCTACATTTGATGCCATTAGGGTTCCAAAAACCCTCACTGTATTATGGTAAAACAAGTGTAATTGGGTCTATGACCTCAATTTACATGTGTGTGCATTTGGTGTAATTTGGGTTCGTTGACTTGATTTACACTTAAGGCTAAGTGTGGATCAAAAGTTGTAGTTCAGGTTCGTAGATTCAAACTAAACTTAGGAAAAACAAAGGTCTAGTGTGGATCATACCTACAAGTTTGAACTACACTAAAAAGGTGCAAGATAGGTGCAGTTTGGGTCTACGAATCTGAACTACACCAAGACAAGTGCAGTTCGGGTCTATGGATCTGAACTACACCAAGACGGGTACTGTTCAGGTCTATGGATCTGAATTATACCAAGACTGGTGCAGTTCAGGTCTACGGATCCGAACTATACCAAGATAGGTGCAGTTTGAGTCTATGGATTCAAACTAAACCAAGACAGGTGCAGTTCGGGTCTACGGATTTGAACTAAACCAAAACAGGTGTAGTTTGGGTCTATGGATCCGAACTAAACCAAAACAGGTGTAGTTCGGGTCTACGGATCTGAACTAAACCAAAACAAGTGCAGTTCAGGTCTACGGATCCAAACTACACCAAAACAAGTTACACAAGTGTAGAGTTAGGTTTAAGACACTAGAAACCCCTAGAAAAGTATAAAATCGGGTTTAGGACATGATTTGACAACAAAATCAACAAAGGTGAAATAAAACTAACTCCTAAAAGGTATTTTGTTCAATCATTCAAATTGACAACTTGAGACTTCAAATCAAGATGATTTGTTGAGGGCCAAGTCACGAAGGGAGACAACATAATTTTACCTCAATCAACATGCTTAGAACACATGGGCTACAAATTGGACAAAATTTGTAGGCCGGTTATCCCACAATTTTGAGAAAGCCAAAATGAGGATAACAAGAATCAAGAAAATAAAGTTACTTTCTTTATTAAGACCTTCATCCTCCAAATAAGTTAAAGTGAGAATCAAGAAAATAAATTTACTCCGTTTATCAAGACCTGCAAAGAATCAAGAAAATAAAGTTACTCTATTCATTAAGACCTCCCCCTTCCACCCCCTCTAGTACTCTTCTCCCATAAAGGTAAGAGGAGCAAGATTCTCTTTTTAAAATAATTCATCTACAAATGAGTGATTGATTCAAAGTCATTGGCATGTAAATGATGGTTAATCATGCAATTTAAATAAGAAACATACAAGTGGTCCATCATCCCAAGTGCCCCTATGAGACAATATGACTCTTCAACTTTCATAGAGTGTCATGCATAAGTGAACATACATCAAACGGGTCCTTGAAAGATTCCAACCAAAGGTGAACATTCAAATGAGAGGAAAAAAATAAATTGTAGAAATTGTCTCTTGCACCTAGAAACACAAGGTTAGAAAACATCAACATTTAATCATAAACTTATTTTTGGCAATATCAATTGATCAGGTTGGCAAATGTTCAATGTCACTAATCTCATCACTTAGAATGCTAAACCTTACTTTAACCAAAACTTAATACCTAAATAATTTTCTTGAGATATACAACTTTACTAGTTCACCAAAATCCATTCGACAATATGTCCCAACACATATTATACAATAATTCAAAATTTAAATCATAGTGAACTCCTTTAATCCCTCTACCACTTTGCACTAGGGTTTCTCTTTACTAAGATAATTTATGCGTAAGACTTTCCCATCCCATGTTAGATAAAGTTGGTGTCTCTTGGTATCCTTTTATAGGGTGACGTTTATACAACTATCAAACTACACGTTTGATCGTATTTATTAATTAATTGAAAATACAAAAATCTGTTATATTTTGATTTTGATTTAGTTAATAAAATACAATATGCTTTTCTAAGGCCAAAGGAGATACTCTAGCTATCTATGACACAAATATCATTAATTTTAATGGACACCGAAGTGATAATTAAGATCTCAAGATATGATGTATTCTACTTTGTTGAAAAAAAAAAGAAAAAAAAAAGATCTCAAGATATAATTTGTATAGCTTTTTACAATCCATATCTTATCACAAATTCTAAGGACAAGACCACGACTTTAGAAAAGGTGATATGTTTGTAGACAGATAAAATTGATTAAATTAATATTTAATTAATTATCCTTTTACCACATGATTAATCTAATTAATCATTGTATCGTATTATTACCCCTAAATTAATTAAATCATATTTAATTAATAAAATCCTTCTCATTCCTCCCGAAGTTTGATTTATTTTAATAAATCAAACTTAGCCCTATGAATATTCAATTTCATTTCCAATCCTAATTAGCTAAATTAATTCATTATTAACTAGGCTAATTTAGTGATCCCTACAAACCTATCTTCTAATCCCCTCATTAAGCTAATAACCCAAAGCCTAATCCCTGTTAGTATTCATTCAAATTTAAAATACTACACACCTACCCAATTCATCTCACCCACCCACATCACCTTTGACCAAGGGGTGCTCACACATGTGTGATAATTGCTCTTCCTCATGGAGCCACCCTACACTTTCCCCTTTTGGTCTGTATGTCATAAACCCCCTTTTCCTAGCCCTTACACCTTTCCACAAGTGTTTCCACTTGTCAACTTCATGGGCTTCCCAAGGTTGCTCACACATGTGTGAGCACACCTTCCCCTTTTCCCTATGATAGTTGTTCTTCCCAAGACATGATCACATGTGTGAGCACACCTTGCTCTCTCCTTCAATCTCAGCCGTTGATCACTCTTTTAATCTTGACCGTCTGTTTCTAGGTTCCAAATCTATAAATTGAGTCCTTCTCTCAACTCAAATCATCCACTTTTCATCATAGACTTATGTTACCCTTTTGGTTGCATATCCACTTATCATTGCACTATCATAATGCCATTTTAATTCCAAAGCCACTCCAAAGCAAGCTTATGCCCTTTGTTTCCATCCACCCCATCCACACATTTACACTATGTTGTTATGCTAGTTTGAGAGCATTCCACACTTAACTCCACCTATCTCTCCCACTCTCCATTTGTCAACCTCAAAGCAATGTGGTTCGTGGAGACGAGGAGGACAAGGAAGAATCAAGCAACAATGAGATCATCTTGAAGGAAGTTTGGTTTATTCGTTCATCTCTCATATGTTTTATGTTATTCTTCTTTGATATACTTTAAAATGGGTTGGTTTACATTTATTGACTAATCCTTGTTCTAACCATTTTGTTGTGTTACGATGTTTACTTCTAATAAGAACTCTATGCCAAAATTTTTTTTCCCTTTGATTTAATATAAAAAAAAATACAAAGAAAATTGGAAAAAAAAAATCCAATGCAGTTAATGGAGCTCTCTATGCAAGCACCAAAAGAACCTTGACAAGATATTGATATTTAATAATTAAATTAAAAATCAAAGTATATTCAGATTTTAAACTTATAAATAAATTGATGAGAGTAAAAAAATTAGAAGAAAAAGTTTTTGTGAAACATCCGTAATAGCTAAAATTTCGCACTATGGAGAAACCCACGATTTTATCTGCATCCGCTCAGACCTGTAGCAAAACATTGACATATGAAGCCTTCAAAATCAGCCTGCAAATGGCAGAGACGTTTGAATTCAAGCATGGCAGCAGGCAAAATTCAAATCATGGCTATCGAGGTTTTCCCTGGCAATGGAACTGTGTGGGCTGATTCGCCCGCACAAATGAACATCAGATGGCCGTTATACTATGCTCAGGAATACCAAGAGTGCGATGGTGTTTTACTGTGGTAGAATGAGTAATAACACATATTCCACTACCCATCTCAATCTTAAAACATTCTACAGAGAGGGTTGCTTGAACGATACAATGCAAATTACTTACCGCACGAAACCTTTGTGTAGACTGTTCAAATATCTTCCACTTTTGCAAAGTTGCATTGCTCACAAAAGGCTTTCAGAGGGCAAGCTAATCCACTCCTACATCATTAACAGGGAATTTAGATTTCCCACAAACACTCTTTTACAAAATGCTCTTATCAAAATGTATGATAAATGCGGAAGCTTGGTTGATGCTCGCAGAGTTTTCGACCATATGACAGAACGAGAAATGTTTTCATGGAATACCATAATTGCAGCTTACCAAAGGCGGGGGTTTCGTCAAGAGGCATGGATTCTGTTTGCCCAAATGCAAAGAACTGGTGTAGAACCTAATCAGTTCACTTATGCTACCATTTCCAGTGTGTGCTAAAATGAGAAGTTTGAAACAGGGTGCAGAGATACACCAAAAATTAATCACAAATGGATTTTTGTCAGATGCTGTGGTTGCAAATGTCTTGCTAGACATGCTTACAAAATGTGGAAACATGCAGAAGGCATGCGAGTTGTTTGACAAATTGCTTGATTGCGATGTTGTTTCGTAATTTAATTATTGCTGGATATGCACGAAATGGGTTTGTTGAAACTGCATTGGACATGTTCAGGGAAATGCAGTTGACGGGGGTATATCGGAACTCAGCTACATTTGTCACCATCCTCCCAGCTTGTGTCAAAATAGCAGCTTTGGAGCAGGGTTTGGAGATCCACGGAAGGAAAATTGAAGGTGAATTTTTGTCAGATGTTATGGTTGCTAATACCATGATATCCCTGTATGCAAAGTGTGGAGTGTTACAGAAGGCATGCCAATTATTTCATAAATTACCCCAACTTCAACGAGATGTTGTTTCATGGAATGCAATTATTTCTGGATATGCAGAAAATGGGCGGCTTGAAAAAGCTTTGGAGACTTTTAAGGAAATGCAGTTTTTGGGTATAAAGCCAAACTCAACTACCTTTGCTAGTATTCTCCCAGCATGTTTCAAAATGGGAGCTTTGGAACAGGGTATGGAGGTCCATCAAAAAATAATAGAAAGTGGATGTCACTCCAATGTTGTTGTTGTGAATACCATGATAACCATGTATGCAAAATGTGGAAGTATGTAGCAGGCACACAAGTTGTTTGAGAAGATGTAACAGCCAGATGCTATCTCTTGGACTGCAACCATTGGTGGATATGTACAAAATGGGTTTGTTGAGAAAGGCATGGAAATTTTTAAGCAAATGCACTTGGCAGGTGTGAAGATGAACGCATCAACCTTTGCCAGCATTCTCCCAGCATGTGGCAAAATGGAAGCATTGCAATAGGGTATGAAGTTACATAAGAAAATAATCGAGGGTGGATTTTTGTCATTTGTAGTAGTCGTGACTGTGCTGATAGAAATGTATGCAAAGTGTGGGAGGGTTCAAAATGCCCACAAATTGTTTGACAAAATGTGTCAACGAAACGTGGTCTCATGGAATTCAATCATAGCAGGATATATACAAAATAAGCTTGCTGGAAAATCATTGGAGCTATTTAACCAAATGCAACTGGAAGGTGTAAAGCCAAACTCATCAACCTTTGTCAACATCCTTTCAGCTTGTGCCAAACTTGGAGCTTTGGAACAGGGTAGGGAGATCCACACAAAAATAATTGAGTTTGGAATCCAGTCAGATGTTGTAATCATGACTGTGATGATAGACACTTATGCAAAATGTGGAAGAATACAGAAGGCACACGAATGGTTCGACAAAATGCCTTAACAAAATGTCGTTTCATGGACTGCAGTAATTGTCGGATATGCACAAAACGGTCTCCTTGGACAAGCTTTGGAGATATTTAAGCAAATGCAATTGGCAGGGGTAAATCCAAACTCATCAACTTTAGCTAGCATCCTTCCGGCTTGTGCCAAACTTGGAGCTTTGGAACAGGGTACAGAGATCCATCAGAAAATAATTGAAAGTGGTTTTTTGTCAGATGTTGTGGTTGTGAATACCTTGATTGACATGTATGCAAAGTTTGGAAGCATGCAAAAGGCACACAAGTTGTTTGACAAAATGGATAATGCAAACTTGGTCTCGTGGTCTGCTATGATTGCAGGATATGCAATGCATGGCTATGGCAAAGATGCCATCAAACTTTTTGAACTCATGAAGCATTCTAGAACCAACCCTGACCATATAAGCTTTGTTAGTGGTTTTTTTCGCATGTAGCCATGAAGGTCTAGTGGATGAGGGTTGTAAATACTTCAATTGCATGAGTGATTCTCATCAGATTATGCCTACAATGGATCATTATGCATGCATTGTTGACCTTCTCAGTCGTGCTAGCTATCTTGAAGAAACCCTGAACTTTATAATCAAGATGCCAAAAAAACCTGACGTACTTGTTTGGATGTGTTTGCTTGGCGCTTTCAAATCACACAAGAAGATAGGGTTAGGAGAATTTGTGGCAATGCTCCTGTTTGAGCTGGATCCAAAAAATGATGCATCTCATGTTCTTTTGTCAAACACTTACGCAGAAGCAGGCAGATGGGCTAAGCTTCAAAATGTAAGAGAAATGATAAAAGACAGAGAGATTAAAAAGACACCTAGATGTACTTGGATTGAGGTTCATTAAATGGTACATGTTTTTTTTGTAGGAGACAGATCACACCCACAAACACAGGAAATGTATGCAAAGTTTGAGAAATTATCCTGTGAGCTAAAGGCAGTAGGATATTTTCCCAATTCAAGACGTGTTAAATGATATTGAGGAGGAGAAGAAAATATTTCTTGGCCACCATAGTGAGAAGTTGGCAATCGCGTTTGGGTTATTAAACATGTCCCCTGGAATGACAATTAGGATTGTCAAGAACCTTCAAGTTTGTGGTGACTTCCACACTGCAACAAAGTTTATTTTAAAGATTGTTGCAAGAGAAATTGTTGCGAGAGATGGGAACCGGTTCCATCATTTCAAACAGGGGCAATGTTCTTGTGGAGATTATTGGTAATTCTAATTAAAATAAACCCTAAACACAAGCCTGCACTGTATCAATGTCCATGGTATCAGACTCGCAGTGGTAAGAAGATTTGTTTTTGTTTTCTTTCAGTTTCCGAGATTAGGTGTTGTTTCTAGTTTTTTGGACAGCTAGTTCATGATGTTAACTTGATAACATTGAGCTGTTGAATAATACCATGGGGAATTCATGACATTGAATTGTTTCGTTGGTAAACCCTATGGCTCTTGAATGGAAAGATAGTGGAGGCAGAAGAACGAAAGCTATAAAAGAAGAGGAATTCTGGCAGGAAATGTGAGAGCAGGGCCAAAAACCAATCCACTGCATGCATAGGATGAGAGAAGCATCTATTGATTGTTCTTTACCCTGAAACTTATCCTTTTGAACGGTCATTTTTACTAGTTAATTCTTTCATCGTGTTCTTATTTGTACGTGTATTCTGGGTACCGGTTATATATACTACAGTTGAAAAACTTAGATTTGGCAATTACTCGACTGGCTTAAAAACTTCAAAAATTTGTGACAGCAAAAATCAAGAAAACACTCAATGACTGGCAAATTTATTGAATATTAAAAATTAAAAAATATACAATTTTTAAAAAATATTTAAAAAAACATATGTTGCAGGTTTCCTTGGAACCCCCTATATCTGAATGGGTTTGGTCCAAAGCGGAGATGGTTTTGTAGGACCCGCAAAAGGATTTGGGGTGTTTGGGGTGAACCTTACGGGAATCAAGGCGACTGCGATGTCCCATTTTTAATTAGTTTAATTTGGAAGGATATTGGAAGATAAGGTGAACCCAAGGGACTGTCATGTCCCATTTTAAAATATTATAATTTTATGGATAAATTATTCATTCCAACATTTTTTTTTTGGTTAAAGGAGATTGGAAAATAATTTATTTAATGTTTAGTATTAAATCTATGTTCTATTATATTGCAAAAGATTGACAGGAATCAATAAAATGTAAATATTAAATATTATATTATTATTTTATTATTATATTAATGAAACAAGTTCACGTTCTGCATTGTTCAAAAATATTTTCTTTTTTGTTTTCTGAGTTTTGAGTGTTTTGAGGTGGTTTCAAACATCTCTTAGCTAAAGAAAAGTCACTCATTTGATTAGAATTACAAAAATCCAGTTTTTGTTAAATTGTTGTTTTGAAGGCTCCAAAAGTAGTTTTGGAAAAACAATTGTGTAGAAGAATCCATAAGGTTTAGAACATTTGCTCAATTTTTAGTGCATTCACCTTTTGGTGACTAAGGAAGTATAGAGCACAACACTTATTCATCCTTGTAGATTCACATTTGCCCAAATATTAGCAAATTTTAATAATAAAAATCAAACAAAATAAACAACAAACAAGCACTTAGATTAGTAAAATAAGGTTAAACATGCATATAATTTAATGAAATGAAACTATATCAAACCTCACATTATGATGATTTTTCAAAATGTTCAAAATTTGGATGTGCATTCACTAACGATTTTGATAGCATAACAATGCTTAATTGCAAAAGGAGTGGGAGTGGTAAAAATAGTTAAGTCATTGACATGTACAACTTTGAATGAAAAGGATGGGGGGTTGAGATTGCAATATGAAGATCTATGGTGTAGATTAGATGAGACATCTCACCTCATGGGATGGTGTCATGTGGCACCATGAGGTGAGATATGAGGGAGATTGGTGCTTTGGAGTGTGGGATGAGATCTTGTCTTAAAGACACTTGGGAGAAAGTGATAGAAATAAAGAAATTAAAAGTTTCTTTAGAGTATTTGAGAGTGGACAAGGCCCATGTGCTTGATTTGATGGGAGGGTTGACTTCACTTAATCAAGGATTAATTATGTGAAGTTTATTAATGGAGGATTAGGTGGAAGATTAGAAGATAATTAAAAAAGTTGAAGGATGAGACATGTAAGGGATGAATTAAATAAATTAAAGTTATTTATTTAATTTTAAGAAAGGGGACATGAATAAGAGTAAATAATTAAAAATAGTTATTTACTTTAGGCTAGACCTTAGAAAAATAGGGAATATTAATTAAACAATAAGATATTATTTAATTAATATAAATGATGGGGAATTAACAAAATATAGATAAATTGATCAAACTAAGTGGTCAATTTTGGGTATCTACAGATACCTATTTGGAGTTTTAAATGATAAACTTTTCTTTGTTGAAAAATTATGGTAATATCTCTAATGATTGCATATAAAATGCACTCAATTTCTATTGTTAATATTGAAAAATAGTTTGAGGAGATTTCTTATACTTCAATGAGGAATATATTGCAAGTCATAAATGACGAAATAGAGTTTGGATAGTTTGATTATCTGGTATAGAGATGGTAGACTATAAGATGGATTAGACTTGCTAGGTAGAAATTATTTGTACATTCGTTCTTTCATTCTCTTTGTGATGTAGATGGTCTTGGATCCTAAACTATGTCTACTTTAGTGTTATAATGTACTCCATGATACCAAGTACTTTTATTCATGTCAGTGTTTGGAATAGGTTCTTTTCTATAAACCATTGTAGCCAAATTTTGTTTCTCATGAAGAGAATTGCAAATTGAGGATGAAGATTGTGATGGCCTATTCAAGATTGATGCTTATGTTTTTGATGGTTTGTTAAGTGCCTGTCCAAATAAAGAGCAACACAATGCCTCAGAATGCTAATTTGGCTACAATGTGACATTGAAACTTAAATTCTGTAATATTTTACTTCTACGATCTCCTTCTTATCAAGACAATTTACCCTGGCAGTGCCTCACTTCTAACTAATGAAATTTTGAATTGTTTGGATCTTTCATAATCTCTTTCAAATCGTCTTACTTCAATATTGGCACCCACAATCTTCTTTTTAGTTATGATCTTTAACTCCTATTAGCTTTGATACCAATTGTCTAAATTGGAGAGTATAAATTGGTTTTTGTATTTTCAAATAAGTGGATCTAAAGATCCTTAAATAGATGACATGTATAGAGAGATATGTCTCTTAGATGAGACATGATTTTACATAATAATATGTTAGATGTGATTAAATATAATTTATATATTTTTAACAGTGGAAGCATCAAATTTAATCTACCACAAAAATAATCATCCTTGTTTTATAATGAAAAATTATTATTATTTTTTGAAATAACGCTCCAAAATTTAGAAACTTTTCAACCAATTAGATTGACAATAATTTATTTTTTCAAATATTAACTTTTCAAAAACATTTCTCACTTTGAATTAATTTTGCTTCTAAACAACTTGCATTGGCGGCAGGTACTAATAAAAACAAAATTAACTAATAAAAATAAAAATTAAGCGATGCAACTTTGTCCATGTTTCTCGGATTACGTCGTAAGACGTGTTTTCTTTGTTTTATTTATTTATCTCATAATTAAATCGTATCTCGACACTGAAAATGACGTTGGGAGTTACAAATCTCGCCTCCCCAAGTTTGTCGTCCACAGGGTGGCCCCGCTAAACCAGTCTCAAGTGCAGGTTGCAGAATGGATATAATCAACATAAGCGGGAAATGGAAGGTAGAAAGGAGCCTTTCCTCTCACCCACAATCTCCATTTTCATTTTCCCTTTCCCCAACTCCAACGGCTCTGCTCTGTAATGCTCGTATCCACCAGGTGAAGCCAACAATTTCCTTTCGACTTCCCAACGCTTCGCCACAACTCTCACACAGAGTTATCTCTCCAGTTTCACACCGTTCCAGGTATTGTCTTTGTCATTGTCTATTGTTCTTCCTCAGGCGCAGGCCTTTTCCCCAAATCCTTCTTAGCAATTTCTTCTACAAATAGCAAATAGTGCATTTATTTCATTCAATTGTCTATCTTGAGAGAAATAGAAATCAGATGTTCAATTCTCCCGATTTTTCTAATGTATTCAGGAGTAGGAGAGTTTAACGTGATTCTGAATACTGTTGTTGCTTTACTGATCTTTAGTATTCTGCTTCATTTTCTTTTATTGATGATCCAGTGTCGTACATTTTTATAGGGCACAGTATTAAATAGGGTTCCCCAAAACCCCCTAGAAATATTCGTTTAATTGGTATTGCCGTGGCGGATTCGTCTGTTTTGAATTTGTAGTCTATTATTAATTTTGTTTTTTTATTAGATGAATGGGTAATTAAACCAGGGAGAATTTTTCAGGGTAAGCTTAAAGAAGACTGACTGTTACTGACTGTTAGAACACTCAAATAATGTATTATTACTGACTTATGAAAGAAATTCCAAGAAGAAAGAATTGAAAAACAACTAAATGAATGTATGTTCTGGTCCCGAAATCGCACCTAATATTTCCTTAAACCATAGAAGCACAGAACAGATATTATACATCCTTCTTCCATTGTTGAATTTAAAACTATAAAAAGAATATTTTTTTGGAGGTGAAGTTATATTTTGATTGCGTAGTAATTGAAGTCTATTTACAATAAGAGGAGGAACCATGTTTAATGATTACGACCATACAGTGTGATCTAAAATATTGATCAAAAACTTATACAGTAGTATAGATTGTGAAAATCTTATATCAAAAACTTATACAGTAATATAGATTGTGAAAATCTTATATCAAAAACTTATACAGTAATATAGATTGTGAAAATCTTATATCAAAAACTTATACAGTAATATAGATTGTGAAAATCTTATATCATTAAGTAAGATACTTGTCCTGAGTAATTAATAATTAGTAAATACAGTCATCATGTGGGACAGTTGAGGAGAGAGAATCAAATTAGTGGCAGCCTGTTCCTTGTAGCCACTCACGTATACAACTCTTTATTATACATTTGTGGAAACAATCACCACTCAAAAAACACATTATTAATCAAATCCGATTACATACTTGACATAGAATCAGAAAGAAAACTCAGGAATACACAACTATCACCTACAGGCACATAAGGCTTTTACAATGACAATAAATTCTCAAAAAAACATATGACTGAATATGCTTTATTTTAACACCTACGGCCAACCCCAAAGAAAACTTTCCATCAGAAAATTACCTCTCTACAGCCAAACATGGTTGACACTTTACAAAGAATATTGCCATGGATAGTAATGCCAACTCATAAAGAAAACGCCTTCGCAAATTCATTAAAGAAAACGCCAAAAATATAGTCCAAAGCCGCCAGCAATAACTGCCACCACTAATCGCTCCATTCTGCCACTTCAAATTACACGAAATTAGAAATTTGATGAAACTGACGACTCTAATGAGAGAAATTGTGCCAATCGTAGACGCCAGTTGTAAAATAGGGAGCTGCCTCGAACGGCGCTGGATGCTCCTGCATCACATGAACTAAATCAAAATTTGCGAACAGATTTCTGAATTAATCAGAATGCGATTGAAGATCTGATCGGTTTAATCGTGCTGATTATAGTTCAGTAGAACTGATCGGTCTAGTTCTCCGCTTGCCCAATTCCAGCAGGTTCAGCAGTATTATACAGAGCATTATTGGATTTCTCGTAAGACTTGTGAGAGTGATTGATTCTTTTCATTTACTAGCTCAATTTCATGTCATGTAATTTGTCATAAATTGGGGCCCTTAAAAGAGATTCACAATTTTATGTTAAAGGCTATATTAAGCAATAAACTATAAATCATTTGTGCTAATTACATCAGCCCTTAAACCAGGGCCTCTTCACAATTCTCTGTGTAAATTTTTAAGGATTAGAACATTTAGGCTAATTACGTGGGGGACATGATAATAATATTTTACTGAATTCAAACCATATATAAGCACCATAAGAAAGGTTAAGTGGAAGTCAAAGATGGTTATAGATATTATATATGGACTTAAATGAAAGGCTTAGATGGTTATTGATACCATAAAAGAGCTTCACAATTTTATTTTAAAATATTTTTTTAAATATAAATGTATTTGGTATAATTATCTTATAAAAGAATTTAAATTAGGTTTATATTTCAGTCAGTGGGTTGTTATTATTTCAACATTAATATTTCATTCATCCACACAGCTATCAAGTTCTTAGAATGCTCCAAGACGACATCATTCCTTAGATACTTAGTGCATTCTAGAAGCTGGATAGCCATTTCCCATCGTACTTTCAAAAATTAATAACAAAATCATTATAAAAAAATTAAAAAATTAAACAGCCAATTAGGATTTATGCTACATTGAAACTATAATGATGTAAAGGGAAACTGGTTTGCCGTGGTGCTCTCTGTCTATTTAGATACATCTGGGCTGCTTGTATTTTTCAACCCCGCATCCAATGGGAATTATTAACTAGCACTTTAAGAAGCGATTTTAAACGATTCTCTGTAACAATTTACCAGTTTATGGTATAGTAATATGTTAATCCAGAAATTATGTTGACTGCTACGATTGAAATTTCAAACATTTTCATATTGGCTATTAAATGACTGCCATTTCCTTAACGTTCTGTTTCTAGTATATGATTAAAGTATTAGTTGTAAAATGGCTGCCATCGTCTTTACACTCTGCTTTTGATATTTGATTACAGTCCACCAATTTTTGTTGCATTTTCAGAAGACAAGCATCCAGGATGTCTATGGAGACGACACCACCAAGGAGCGTTCCTGTACAGGTTGCCCACGAGCTTCTCCAAGCTGGGCAGCGTTATTTGGATGTAAGGTGAATGGTTATTTCCTTTCCGGTTTTGTACTTCAACTTTTAGCTTTGTTCATTATGGGTTCCCAAAGTATATGCATACAATTTGCATTGAAAAGCATCAATGGGGATAAAAATTAATAATTAAGTGGTTTCAATGGGGATAAAAATTAATAATTAAGTAGTTTCAATGGGGATAAAAATTAATAATTAAGTAGTTTAAGTGCTTGGAAATGTTGAGATTGCATCCTCTAACGTCTTCGTAAGGTGTAGGTTTGGTGTATGCCTTGGTTTTATTCTTTCTCAGTGAGGCATTATTTTTAGACCAACTTCTTTTCAGGTAAGGCAAAACCCTTTCACCTAGTGAGCACAAGGGAGAGGTGTCCAGCCAAGTAACTCCCGCATTTTCCTTGTTAAGTTCGACCGCTCCTGTGATGGAAGCCTGTGGAGCTTCCCCAGTGACCCTGGTTACTGGTAGTGCCCAATTGTGATGCCTGAATTTGTCTATTCATCTGAGTCAAGTTTTGAACCATCTAAGTCGGCGCATTTCAGATTGATAGTCCTTGCAAGATTTACTTACGTTCCACTTTAGTATGTCTTCTACTACTAATAAGCCCTTTGAGGGCAGGTGAGAATGCTATACATAAAATTTGTCATAGTCTTTCAAGGCATTCTCTGACATTTAGAGTAGTTTTTTAGCATTGCACTCTCAACCATCAATATTGTCACAAGTAAATATTCACCATCTTCAATCTCTTGTATGCAATGAAATATATCGCAACTGTGGTTTGTAATGGCTTCACTAGCTTCAGTCTTGTACGTTCATTATTCATTATTAAGTCGTGAACCTTTTCCACCCAATGTACTACTATCTGCCAACCATTTTATTTCTCTCTCTAATTTTGGTCGATGTAGGAACCGCAGTAAGATTAATTTTTTTTGGGAAACGACTTTAGTTTCGAGGCTTTGAGAGAAGTATTTTTGGTTTTCAGTCTACGCATTTAAGATAAACTTTTTCCCCAGGATTATTTCTTGGGGATAAACTAGGCTTAGACACGCAACCAAAGAATTTTGATTTTCACATCATGAATTGATTAATATTATAGTTGAATATGGTCAGTCAGGTCAAATACAATTTGACTCTTTTCTGAGAAAGAGAATTAACAGTTGTGTACGTTGGTGGTTGTGCTTCCAAATGACAATTTATATGCCTGTGAAACATGGTACATAAGTGCTCTATTTGCTTAAAACACACCCTTTTCTGCGTGGGAGAGTTTGAGGTCTAATGAGATATTAACACACTAACCCCATGTCCCCATGCTGCTGCTTAAATGTAAAATCTGCTTAAAATTAAGCAATTGGAGTGTTCCCATGGAAATTTTTAATTAAGAGGAAAGGATGAATTAGAATCTTTTCCTATTTTCGTGTAGCAGCCACTGGTTAAAACTTAAAAATAAGCTTTGAAAAAAAGGGGGGGCTGAAAATAAGCAGCAACTGCTTATTGAGAAAAATGACAAGTGGCTCCACAATGTTTTTTCCCTTTTTTTATGTTTCTAATTTTTTCTCTAAAATTTAGGTGAAAATTTATTATTATTAAATATTATATTAAAAATAGAATTTAAAATAACTGCTTGTTTTTATAAGCAGCAAAATTCAACTTTCATGAGGCCACCAGCTCCACAAATTGCTGCTAAAAAATTTGAGCAGGAGCTGCTTGCCAAAATAAGCTAAGCAGCAGCATGAGGACCTGCCCTAATAGTGAGCGGCAAAAATTAAGCAGGCAGTTTCGGCTCGGAACTTATAATTCTCTCTTAGGATATTCAAATAAATATGAAATTTGATACGAGGCTTCTTGACATCAGTTGTGACCCTTTTTGTGTTGGTCTCGACTCTTAACTTGTCATAGGATGTGGAAATGCGCATGATATTGAAGTTGAGAAATTGGAGACCTAAATTGTGCGGACATCCGTTTTGACAAGGGGAAGCCGGACTATCCATGTAAATTCTTGTGCTTGGACTATATATATTCAGTTGTGTAGACATCAAATTGTTGTCGGCAACTTCAAATTTGACAAAAGTATGTTGAGTTTCATTAACTTACTAATGAATGAGAACATACAAATTATTGACAAGGCCTGAGTGTTTTTTTCCCCGGGCCTTGAACAATGCAGAATTATAAATGAGTAAACAGCTCTCCAAAGATAGCCTGTGATGAAGAAAAAATCCCAAGTAATAACAGGAAACCATAATAAACAAGCCTTCAAACTGAACTGTCATTATAGCCAATATGCTATCCTATTGATCCTCGATTGTTGCTGCTGCCTCTTATTTTTGCTTCTATTAATCCCATACTGTCTGCTTCTTTTTTTTTTCATAGACATGCTGTGCGAAAGGTGAAGCCACAATACCGACATCAGCAAAGACAACCAAAATGAAGCAATCATGAACAATAAGAACTACTGTCCCCAGCTGAGGGAATAACTAAAGCATCCATCAGAAGCAGCGGTGAAATATACAACATTTAAATCAGAATAACATAACACCCGATTGTCTTCGAACAGCAGCCAACACCGCTCCAGTAACACCACAAAGCCTGCCTCTCAACCATTACTCAACACAACTACAATAACAACATGAAGACTGCTTCCCAACCTTTATGACATAATATTATCCTTTTGCAGCTGAAAGATTTGTATTTTAATTTGATGGAGTTGAAAGTCAATCTTTATATTCTTCTTAGATACACCCTGCAGGCTGCAGCTATGAAAAGAGAGAACTAATTCGGAAAGAACATCAGAGTAAACGTCTAATTTCCAAATGTGAAGCAAGATAGCATGTCACACAGTATCTGCCACCATGTTACTATACAAACCCACACCCAAAACAGCTTTATTCAAATTTAGGTGATACTAAAAAATCGTAGGCAAATTTTTGAAAATAGCATTCTAATTTTTTAACCAAACCGGCATTCCCAAGATATATGCTTCACATTTCCATTAAGCAAAAAAAAAAACGTTTGACTGGTTGAACCATCATAGATTTTGATCTCTCTCCCAGAGGCAACTTGCAACGTAGGATTTTCCAAGCCAGAATCTGAGCATCAGCTTTAAATCTCAATATTTTTGTGGCTTAATTTGATCGAAAACTTCTACCATGCTCTTGCCAATGATTCTTATCAGAGATACAGGCAACTATATTGTAAATGAAATCAGAAATACATATAGCTCAATGTACAACAATGAAAAAATGTAAACAGCGCATCAAAGACATTTACATAAAGACGCAGATTTAGCTTAGAAAAATCTACTGCACCAATAAAAAGCTACATTTTAACATCTTCAATGTTCATGGTTAAGAAACAAAGGGGAAGCTCCCTTGGAGCATAGAAGCTTACAAACCTCTAGACTCTAGAAGGCACTGCTCACAATCTAGAAGACCCTTAGAATCCCCACTGCACCACGTGGTTGTTTGATGTGAATGTTACATCCCTTTGGGCACATGCCTTGAAATGACCACAAAAGATATTTCCAGGTCTGTAATTATGCTCTTTATGTCTTTGAGGATCAAACAACCAGTATTAATCTTTTTTTTTTGCAGTGAATAGGCCCATAGAAAATTTAAACTAACAATGATTGAAATTTTAAAAGAAAATGATGCAAAGGAAAAAATGGTTAAGGAAGATTACATTTAACTGCCTCCAGTCGGCATAGATGAATATTATGTTTTCCTTAACTTCATAGAGGTAACCATAATGACAGCTCATGTATGTAGGAAGAATACAGTGTGAATGCTTATTGTCTTGGAAGTACAATTATCCAAATAGAATAAAATAGCATGGGTGACAGATACTGGGTTTTTGGCACTGGTGGAGTCTTGTTGTCTCGCCCCATTGTCATACAGCTCTTCTCCTGGCATGTTATAAGCCATCTTGAAGTGTAAGCACCCACATTCAATCTCTTCTTTTAAGGTTGATTTTCTTTAACATTTGTCCGAATGGATTACGACGAAGTAGTGGATTTAATTTATTTTTATTCTGAATACATGCCAGCAGGATACTTGGCACGCTTTGTCAATATAATCCCTGTAGGGGCGGAAATGAGCTCTTAGCTTCTAATAATATTTTTTATGTTAGAATGAGGATAATAATTTGACAGTTAATCATGTTGGTGGTATCCCTCGCCACTTAAATTTACACGTTGTATACCATAAAGCTCAATGTTGTGCATATATATATATGGGAATGGAAACTTTGTGTTGATCATAGGAGGGAAATGAGCAACTCCCATTCTCGAAAATGATACAGCTTTTTAATCGTTTTAGTAGTGAATGAATCAATGAATGAAGATTTTCAATGACATCCAAGAAATCAGGCAGTCTATGAAATCCATATTTGAGGACAACACAATGACCGCTAAAGAACCAACTGATAAAACGTAGAAGCAAATCAAGAGCGACCACTAATACTTGCTGATCGAGTTTCTTCTGCTGTGTATTTTGACCAAGTAACCTGCTATCCTTACAATTCGTTCCTCCTCAAACAAAGTATTTAGAGACAACTTTTAGAATATCTGTATATTTGCTCTGAATGTTCTCAAAAGCTGTGCAGTTCAAACATAACCTGTAAATTAATCCACGTTATGTTCGCAGGACAGCTGAGGAGTTCAATGCTGGTCACGTTGAAGATGCCATAAATGTTCCATACATGTTCAAAGAAGGAGAAGGTCAGTTTAAATTTACAAAACGTTGAGTACCTCAAATATTTTTCAAATTTCCATTCTAAAGTCTATGCAAGGTATGTGAGGCTTCTATAATAATTTGGCTTATTAGACCTCAGAGAAGTATCAGAACATATGTAATTTATGAGATAAGGTTGTTGGCACAAATGCAGGGATGGTAAAGAACCCTAATTTCATCCAGGAGGTATCGTCACTTTTCAGCAAGGATGCTGAAATACTTGTGGTATGCCAATGCCTGCAATATGTTGGGTGTAATGTTTCTTATCTATGGTTCTCATGTGTATGCTTCTATAACTTTAGTACGTATGCTGCTGATTTGTGTTCTGGTTTTGTCTTTCAGGGTTGCCAAAGTGGTCGAAGGTCACTTATGGCAGCAAAAGATCTTATTGCTTGTGTAAGTGCATTGTTATCTTCTAAGGCAGATTTGATACTTTCTTCTCTCTGTGTAAACTGATATTTATCTTCAAAACCCCTATTAATATTCTGGACAAAAGCTTGTTTTTTTTTAATTGGTTTTTGGTCCCATGTGTTAATTTCACTCTCTAACGAACATCATGTCTGTGTGTATTCTTTAAAGCTTGGATCATCACTAAGGTAGGATCTCAATGCAGACAACCTCAGTTGCTGCAAGTCCATTACTCTGCTCTCACTGATAATATATATAACAGAACAATAAAAAACACAGCATAGCAGCTAATGCAAATACTCCAAGTATTATCCGCCCTATACTCTTTTAACTCACAATGGACGAAGAAACAAATCCTGCATACAGAAAGGATAGCAGCAAGGAAAAAAATCCTTTTATTCCTGAACTTGATTGAATACAACAGCAAATTCATATCCAAAATGGCTATCTCAGCCCAGTCCCCAAAATTCTATTTCTGAGCTATTCCAGGCCAGCCATGTATCCCCCAATAAACATAACTGCTTTTCTAAAAAATGAAAAGCTCCTAAATAATCCACTATGGCACCTAAACACCCACTAACGGCAGTTACTACAAAATTTCATAAAATATCTGAGCACAAAAGAAACTGATGCACAGCAGGAGACGTAGCATTAAAGATCAGTTACATCATTCTCCCCATATTTTAAAATTTTTGAATCTTCAGGTTCAAAAGATTTAAGAAACAGACTGCCATGGTGTGCCCTTCCGTCATGTTAGGTCTCGATTTTTCACATAATTTCTTAATTGGCTTTCAACCTTTTATGTACCATAAATCCTTTTCCTCTGCTAATTTGTTCTCCTTCTGTTTTCCTAGCTTCTTGCAGGCTTAGACCCACCTTTACTTGCCCTCCTCCACCGAAAGCCATTTTTGCTCTGCTCACTTGTTCAACCTTTGTTGCACCTACAGACAAACAATGAAAAACATAAATCAGATTAAGGGAATCAAAATTTCACATAGGCGCTTCCTCCTTTTCTGCATTATACCATTTAGACATGCTTTTCAATTCTCCTTTGCAATTTGTATCTTTTCCATGGCTTGGTGCCCTATCATGGACTATCAAGAGTCCATTTTCCTCTTCATCTATTTTTTAATTTTTTGCTGCCATATGAACTTTAGGCGTGCTTACAATATCACGCCTTTGACAGTCATTCAACTTTCATATTTCTGTCAAAATGAATTTTTTCCCCTTTTCTTTCACAGCTGGGGGTGTTGATGTATATAGATTATACACATTAGACTTAGGTTCAATTGTTTTCCCCTATTTTAGGTATTTTACATTTATGCAAATAAGATATAATAAATGTGGATAATTCTTTGAATATCCACACTTCTAGCTCGACTTGAGTCAGCCCTAGTTATATATTTGCATGTAACTTATCTAGGTAGTTAAGTTTATTTAAGATTACTAATCATTTCATCATAGTGTTAGAAAACAATTGGTGAATAGCAATAATAGAAGCTTAAATCTACTGTAAACCTGATTTATAAGTGTTAATCAAATGAAGTTTAAATCAGCAATAACAATAAATATACTGAGATGAAAACCAAACACATAACACGGTGTTTAATGTGGAGAAACCCTTTCAGAAAAAACTCCACAAAGGAAGAGATGAATAGCTTAAGCCTTATATTGTCAGCAAAATGTGGTACAATACGTTTGCTCTAACTCCTTCCCAGTCTTCAATTCGACAACACAACCCTTGCAAGGAAAAACTTGAACAAGATGCAACTCCACTTCCAAGCACTTGTTAAATAGAAAAATGATACAACCATTAAGAATGGCATCCAAGCTTAAAAACCCAATGCCTCTTACCTTGGAATCATCAATTTGCAGCTCATTATTATCTCCTACAGATGCTCTTACACAACTATCATAAGACATCTTCCATGCATGGGTGCCTAGGGACCAAGATAGCAATATTTTGTCATAGATGCTGTCATAGAATCTTATGACAACTGTCATAACTGTCATAGATCCTCTGACAACTTATTACCAGTGTCCTCACACTTGAAATTGGTTGATTCTCAAGGTGGATGCCAAGATTTACAATCCTTTTATCCATTCACAATTACCATGATGCCTGTCTAGTGAAAGTAACTCAGTAACTTTCTGTTGGTAAATTAGAGGCTGGTAAATACATGTTTACTATACCAGTAAAAAACTAATTATCACTTCCATTCCTTATGGGTGACTTACAAGCAATATTATAAGTAATTAATACATGGATTTACAAGGTTGATGACATCTAAATCCTAACATTCTCCCACTTGACATCATAAATTGTAGATACACCCATAAGAAAACATAATCATAAATCAACTAAGTATAAGTAACTAGGCCCATGGCCTCCCTGCACCAAGTGAACTTTTTTGTGCTCACATGTTTGGTAAGTGCATTTGCAACATTCTCTTGAGTGTCAATCTTCTTTAGCTCAAGCTGTCCATGCAATCAACTATGAACAAAATGGTATTGAACATCCACATGCTTAGTACATGCATGATATATGTGGTTCTTAGCTAAATAAATTGCATTCTGATTATTACAAATTTACAAGTAATTTGAATAAATTTGCAATCAAAATCAATACTTGCACAATCTCTGTAACCAAATTGCCTCCTTAGAGACATGGGTAGCAGCCATATACTCTGCTTCGGTGGTGGATAAAGCAACTGTAGCCCACTTTTTACTCATCCAACTCACTGCTCCTCCAAACAAAGTAAACACATGCCCACTGGTGGACCTTCGACTATCCAAGTCACTTGCCCAATCTAAATCAACAAATCCCTATATGTCCAATGTCTTAACCACATTGTTAGTCTCAAAATACATGAAACAGAAATAAGTATCTCAAACTATAGCCCACCTTTTACTCATCCAACTCACCGCTCCTCTAAACAAGGTAAACACATACCCATTGGTGGACCTTCTACTATCTAAGTCACTTTCCCAATCTACATCAACAAATCCCTACATGTCTAATGTCTTAACTGCATTGTTAGTCTCAGAATACATGAAACAGAGATAAGTACCTCACAATATTTAAATACCATTTTCACATGAGTCCAATGCTCTCTACCAGGGTTAGACATAAACCTGCTCAAAAATCCCACTACTTGTGCAATATATGTTCTAGTAAAAACCATTGCATACATTAAACTTCCTACAGTAGTAGCACAAGGCTTATTAGACATATCCACTAGAAAAATAGCATATCATTCAAATACAAGACAACATTTAGAATATGACCATCAATTCATTTAATGCGTACACAATGATCTTCTTCACTTCTAACAAAACCCAATTTCTTGACAAATGAGTCAAATTTTTGATACCACATCTGGGGGGATTGTTTTAAACCATGGAGAGATTGTTTCAACCTACAAACCAATTGTTCCTTCCCTTCAACCTCAAATCCTTTAGGCTGTTGCATGTAAATTTCCTCTTCCCAGTCTCCATGCAAAAATGCAATTTTAAAATCCATTTGTTCAATCTCAATATCATTAGCAACAACAATGGATAAAAGAAATCTAATAGAGGACAATTTAGCAATAGGAGAGAATATCTCACCAAAATCAATTCCCAAAGTAGCCCTTAGCTACTAGTCTAGCTTTGTACTTATCCAACGAATTGTTTGCTCCAAATTTCCTTTTGTTAGATCCACTTACAACCAATTGATTTCCTTCCTCTAGGTAAATGAACAAGATCCCAAGGGTTACACGAGTCTAAAACCATCATCTCCTCTAACATGGTTTTTTGCCAAGACTCACTATCATCTAAAAGAATAGCTTCCCTATAGGATCTAGGTTAATTGTTAGTATTTCATAAATCAACCATACAATGAGAATTTGGTGGGCTATACTTGTTGATTGGATTTTGTTGTCTTGTGGATTTTTTAAGAATAGTAGTATGGGGCTCTTGCTATTCTTGATCTTTCTCAACCACTTTGTGATTTTCATCCTCATGTTCATTAATTTGATCAATAATTTCATTTGAACCTCATCTTCTTCTTTTGTATCCTCAAGTCCACCTCTTTGTACTTTCTAAGATGCAATTTCCTGTTTAATTTTAAAAAGCACTCTCTTTTCCTATCTTTTTCTTTTGGCTGTTTGGGATAAAAAATAAAACTAAGTTCCCTGAAAATCACATCTCTAGAAGTGATGATTTTCTTGGTTAGAGGATTTCATAACTTATAACCTTTTACATTATCACCATATCCAATGAAAATGCACTTTTTAGCTTTTGGATCCAATCTAGTTCATTTTTCTTTAGGCACATGAACACAAGCCTCATAGACAAATACCCTAAATGTAAAATAGAAGGTTTCTTACCTGTCCACACTTCATAAGGTGTCGTGTCAAGAGCCTTACAAGATCTATTTAACAAATAAAAAGCAATACTTACAGGTTTTGGCCAAAAGCATTTTTGTCAAGTCATGAACCACTTAGCATACATCTGTGGAGTATAAAATTAGTTTTTTGTCTAACAATTCTTGCATGCTTACAAAATTCATCAAATTTCTTAGAACTGTATTCCCCTCCATTATCAGTTCTTAAAACCATAACTTTGCAATCTATTTGCTTTTCATCTAAGGCTTTAAAATCTGTGAACTTGGTGAAAACTTTAGATTTATTTCTCATAATTTATAACCAGGTGTGTCTTGAAACATAATCAATGAAAGAGACAAATTATGTAGATTTTCCAATTGATTAAATATCCATTGGACCAAATACACCTGAGTGAATAATTTTCAATTTATTACTACATGAAGGAAAATATTTTTTGTTTTGCTTGACGCATATACAATGTTCACAATATTCAAAACTCTCATCAGAATAGGAGAAACCATCTATCAAATTTTTGTTCAAAATGTTTTTTAAACTAATCTCACTAATGTCGCCCAATCTATGGTGCCACAACATACATGTGTTTTCAGATTGAGTTACATTGGTAGAGTTAACAACAGTAGTGGCTTCAAGCCTAAATAAAGTCCCCTTCCTTGCCCCTCTTGCTACCACAAAATTTCCTCTAACCAATTTGCAACAATGCTTGTCAAATGTAACTACTATTTAAGGAACTAAGTCTGCAATCTCTTTTGAAATTTTCCTCATTCTACTGATGGATCACAAGAGTGTGCTTTTGAAAAATTAATTAAGAAGCATTCACATAGTTTTGACTAAAAGATATTTCATTCACTCATGTGGACTTTGGAAATATCATGTCTTTAATGCACTGCATATTGTAGTCTAGTCTGTATCACAACCTCATCAAACCAGTAAAATAGCTATTGGGCTGATTTCAATCTACAAATTGCATCTATGGATTTGAGGAAGATTATAACACTCTTAGATGCAACAATGAAGTTGATCAATGTGAGATTCCTTTGATCAGTCCACCCATACAACAATATGATGTGAGTTGTAATTTGCCATTGCTTTTGATGCTTTAGCAGCTACTGACCCACAATAGTGATGACATCAATCATGACCTCTTCTCAAGAAGGAGATCAAGCAGCATTGAACGAGATGCTTGAACAATACCAAAAGTAAGCTATTGTTTTATTTGCTTGTGCATGAAAATTCTTCTCCCATCTTGTGCTCTTTAGTGACATTGGGCTCTAGGTGTGATATGGGGTATAATAAAAAGCATTCAAATTTCCTCCGAGAGTATTAGGTTTTGTAAAAAAGTGGTAGTTGGTATACTAGTAGTAGAGTTGTGCCATGGAAGTTCCTCCTCATCCAAAGGTCTCTCACCAACGAAGGCATCACTACTGCCGTGTTAATAAATCCATGATGCTATTTGCCTTTTTCACCTTGCTTTCAGCAAAGGCCTCAAGGTGTGATATGGGGTATTATTCTTCTCTCATCTTGTGCTCTTTAGTGACATTGGGCTCTAGGTGTGATATGGGGTATAATAAAAAGCATTCAAATTTCCTCCGAGAGTATTAGGTTTTGTAAAAAAGTGGTAGTTGGTATACTAGTAGTAGAGTTGTGCCATGGAAGTTCCTCCTCATCCAAAGGTCTCTCACCAACGAAGGCATCACTACTGCCGTGTTAATAAATCCATGATGCTATTTGCCTTTTTCACCTTGCTTTCAGCAAAGGCCTCAAGAAAAAAACAATGCTTGGTGGATCACATCAGTAGGACAACTTCTGAAAGTGATAACATCATGTCCTGACAGCTTTGTAAGATGTCATCTGAACAATTGATCCCCCTATTACTTCCGTTCCCACTTAAGTTGCATTTTAGCTTATTGGTATTGGGTGTGCAATAGGCTCATGCAAATTCTTTCCTACAACATAAAAGCTGAAATTAAATAAACACATGCATACCTGTTAGGGTTAATTAGAAGAAAAAAGCTAAAGATAATTCTTATACTAAACTAAAAACTAGTTTAGAATCATTAGGGTTATGTTTAGGTTAGTGAGTGCAATGTTCGCTATTTTGTAAAAAAAATATTTATTACTAAACAGAAAAAAGAATAGAAAATAAATCCTTAACCCTTACATAAACTAAAAGAATTAGTTTATGGTTAGAATTAGTTTTAGCATAAAAATGACAATGTTTAGTTTGAAAAAAAAAAACAGAAGAAAACCCCAAACCTAACCCTAACACTTAGGGTTAGAGGTTATGTTTTGCTAGAAGTTTAGAATTTAGGGATTACATTCAATGCTATTAAATTGTTAAACAAAAACAAAGAAAACCCTACCTCTTTCGGGTTGTATCTAGAAAATAAGTGAAACGAGTGTTGAAATTGAATGTGTGTTGTCGTGCCCTAGTTTGTTGATTATAGATTCTTGGTTATGATGTTTACCTTTGCCTTGTAATGTTTAAATTTATTTTCCTACACATTGAACTTGAACAAATGAACAAAAGTGAAAAATCAGGTATTTATAATGAAAAATCTGAGGGTTTTGGAAAAAGTTAAAACCAATGAATTACATGCGAGTGTTTGAAAAATCCATGTCTAATTTGCGAGTTTTCTTGGGATTGACTTTGCATCGTATTGAATTTTCAAAAAAGCTGCAGTGCTGTTCCAACTTGACATGTTTTTGGGGTAGGTAAATGATAAAACACATTGAATAACCTATTTTTGTGAGACTTCCTACAATGATTAAGACATTTTTTATTTGCATGCAAATCAATGCAGATTAGTGAGGCATATTGGTCTTCCTTGTGTTCTGTACTTGATTGCATTCTGTTGCTAAAATTTGACTCCAGATCCTGATTGTTGCTTTTGTATACTTTATTGTTCTTTGCACATTGATATTTCAAATTTGTTCATTCATAGAATAGCATTTTAGACTCAATTGTCTCATTTCCAACTTTCCCCAAGAATTGGGTGTGTTCTCTTTACCTTTTTTCATTTTCCACCAATAAGTAAAAATAGACTACTTTCTGTTTCAAATACTCCAAAATATCTCAACCCTTCTCTTGCCTCAACCTTTATATGATTCTTCATTTCTTAGTTATTCTTGCCACAATCTCGAGCAATATAGTCTATAACCCATCTTGGTCATTTTTTTGAGATATGTATGTTTTTTTAGGACAAACTAGGGACTTACATTACCTGTTACCGGAAGAAAAGCATATGGTGCAGTGCTTGCAATGCTTGCCTCTAATGGTTTTGGCCATGAAAAGGTGACCTTTTCTTTTCTTGCAACACTTTACAATTGAATTGAAAATTTCACACCAATCCCCCCTTGAATGGTAAGTCTTGTGGATTTTCCATGGCTTGAGAGTGCCTTCCCTCTTAACTGGTTCATTCTTTCAAGAACACATTATCCATTGTCCAGGAACTGCGATCTACACTTTTTCAACTCTTTCATGACTTCCATGAAGGAATTTGTTTGGCGGTCCAAGCTGTAGCATCACATTTAACTTTCTGACTCAACATTTGACAAGTACGTGCAATCTCATTAACTCTATTTCCTTCCCAGACCCAAACAAATGTTTGATTGGCGCCAAAGGCAGATGTAGGCAGGGTCATGTTTGTATCTGAATCCATACTTTGTGGTGCTGCACTTGAGTCTACTGAAGGCCTCTTTACACTCGATTGCATTCTGTTGCTAAAATTTGACTTGAAATCCTAATTGTCACTTCCGTATACTTTGTTGTCCTGTGCACATTGGTATTTCAAATTTATCCATGCATTGAATAGCTTCTTAGATTCAGTTTGTCTTTTCCAACTTTCCCCAAGAATTGGTACTAGTCTAACCTCAATCTCTATAAGATTCTTCAATTCTTACCTATTCTTATCGAGACCTCAATGACTTCCTGTTTTGAATATTCCAGAGGACCCAAAATCTTCATATTGTAGTCTAGCCTCAACCTCTACAGGATTCTTCATTTCTTAGATCTTCTTGCCAATTCATCAACCCCATAACCCGTCTTGATCAAATTTTGAGACTAGAATGTTTTTTGAATCAAACAAGGGACTTATATGCACTTTTGGAAGAAAAATCATATGGTGGGATGCTTAAAATGCTTATGTTTGTGATTGTTTGGGTGTTTTGTATAGACAATTGCTGACCATGAAAAGATGACCTTCATGTCCTAGCATTCTCTAAACATCCAAATGATGGATCACAGAGTGATTCAAAATGTTAATGCTAAAAAAGTTACACAATCAATTCCAGAAGCAACTAAGATATTAGCATGGATTGTGAAAATCTGATAATGTTAAGATGATCTTCCTTTATCTTACAACACTTTACAACCGAATTAAAGATTTTGCTTCAACACCCCCTGAATGCTAGGTCTTTGGGGAGTTCCCATGGCTTGAGAGTTCCTTTTTCTGGTTCATTCTTTCAAGAATACATTTTCCGTTGTCCAAGAATTGAGCTAACACTTCTTTAATTCTTTCATGACTTGTATAGCTGGCCAAGCTGTTTTGCAACTGTTTCTTTCCTTCTTAAATTATTGCACCATCTTCCTCAGCTCTTCATTTTCCTCTTAAATTCGTTTAAAATCTTTCTTCAAATCTTTGCCTCTAGTTAAGCTGTTAAACTATTCAATTAATGAGTTACAAATTTTTGTTAAACATAACATATGGAAGCAAATGCACACAAAACTTAAGTTTGAAGGAGAAACTGCTTTACTACCACCCGATCCATTCTTAACTTGGGTAATGTTTAGTTTTCAATCAATCAAGACAAGTTTAAAAGGTGCAAATTTGCTGGCCCAGAGCAAATTGCCACTAAAACCAGCATACATAAACTTGAAATTTGATGTGTTCTATGGGCTGAAGTCTGCATCCTTTATGCTATTTATATGGCATGCATGTTAATTTCCCATACAAAAATTGGTTTTTATATAGTGAATTCACTTATATTTATTGGTGAAAAATAAGAATTATTCTTAAAATCTAGTTATCACGTATGCTGGAGATTACAAATGTTATAAGAGATAAACAAATTAACAAGGAATAAGCATACAACAATACACTAGCATAATGACATAAAATATATATCCGGAAGAGATCCACTAGGGTGAAAACTTCAGTAACCTGGGGTTGTCTCCTTATATCAACTAAAATCATCAACAGTACAAACCAATGTAGACTTTGGAGGCATCTAGAACATTGTTGGACAATAGCAATACCTTCACAATGCTTCCTCTTGCTTTCTTTGCTATGCACTGCAATACTCGGTGACTTTATACATCTCCTACATTCTTTTGGAATATTAGTCGCTACTCTAGATCTAATACATCATTGTAAGAGCCCATATTTTTGCATCCATTGGATCATCCAAATGATGCTGGATACTTTGACAATCTAGATGTGGAGCACCATAGATTCCCTTCAGAATTGTTAGCCTTCATGTTTGTCTCACTTAGGCACACTGTATACTTTGACACATTTCAAATTCCCGTGTTTTCTTTCCTGCATCACTCTTTTCCTCATTTTTGAGTCTTTGGCTTTTTGTATTTTCAAGGGCAAGTGTGATTATTTGACTTTTTTAATGCCTTTCCGTCCATACAAGCTATCTAATATTGAATGTTTGTTTCAGCTAATCTAGTTTAACTGTTGTTTTGGCTATTATCACTGATATTGATTGAAAGTCAGTGCTAGTTGATTATCATAAATGTTGATTTTTCTGCCATGAATGCTTGGTGTACTTTATTAATTTTTAGATTCCATTGTGGATGTGGGCAACCCATCTGTCTCTGTGATGGTTGACGTGTAAATTATCAGAAAATAAAATGGATACCATTTCCAGACTTTTAGTATTTACAAGTCAGATATTTACACGTGTATTTCTGTTGTGTGAACATGGCGAATATATGTTAACTTGGCATAGATTTTTTCAAAACTTGCACTGCTAAAGACTCTTGATTTTTTTATTTTCATTCTTGTTTCAGGAATTTACAGGTATCACTGATGTAGGGGGTGGCTACTCTGCCTGGGTTCAGAGCGGATTTCCTGTGAAAATGAGTACATAGTAGAAGACAATGTTACCTTTTCTTACCTTTTTCCCCTCGCTGCTTTTCACATTTGAAATAATAATGTATTGTAGTAATTTATAAATCTTGCTGGAAAGCTGCACCCTATTTATGGAAACTTAAATGTTGTGGAGTGTATCATGTAAATTGATTGCATTAAAGCAAAAACTAGAGATGCATTTCGTCATGTTCCTGTTGGTAATTTGCAATGTGAAAATGCATTTGGAGTTGTGGATTGCAATAACCAGATCACATAATTATGAAGTACCCTAATAATTGTGAGTCTTTTTTCAATAGAATCAATCCTTAGTAGAGTAGGTAGGCTATCTGATGTATAGTTTCTGTAGTCAAGGCTCAGACTGCCTAACTGATCCGGGAGGATCTAGAAGACTTGACCTACCCCTCTCTACTTTTTCTCTCCACCGCTAAGAGCAAGCGGATTCCTTGGACATGATAGGGGCCAAGTTGCTATTGAAAGTAATGAAGCCTATATTAAGGAGGTGGCAGTTCAAACCACCTACCTCCCGCTTATTGTTCATGCCTCACAACTGGTGCTTCCTGACAGCCTTAAAACAAATTTTGTTTGGAAACAAAGGCAGTCCGTGGAGGTAGGGCCCGAGCCCCTTCATTTACACAAGATCAAAACAATAATTAAACCATACAAACCCGAAATTAAGGAGAGCCCATGTTATAATATTTTAAGCAATTTTTAAAATATTTTAAGGGCTCGAATTAGGGTGTATGGAATATATGAATATTATATTATTGTTAACCCCATTATAGCAAATAAAATTGTATTTAAGGGGGAGTTTTTGGCTTGTAAAGGGAATCAATTGCTCTTGGGACGAAAATAGTCACATTGGTGATTAGAGAGGGATGATTTTGAGAGAATTCTTGGAGAAGAAATACAAGGTGTTGATTATTACACCAAAAATTGTAAAGGAGAGAGATTGTGAGAAATTCTTATGCAGGGTTTGAAGCTTGAGAATTGTAAGAAGGCATTTTCAGGTGCTTGACAATCTTAATAAAGCGGTCCAACATTGAGAAGCGGACCCGGAGACGTAGTCCTAATTGGATGAACTACATTATCAATCTACGTTTGATCCTTCTTCTCTTTTGTCTTCTAATTCTCTTTTATTTGTTTCAGTTTTAATTTCTTTTTTAAGTTATTAATTATCATTATTAAGTTTTGCAAAGGATTAAAGTGAACTTCACTTTTGTAATTTCAATGGTTAAAAAACATAACCACACAATTCTGTATGCGATTGGGATAAATATGTAATTTAAATTAAGCACAATTTTATTTGTAAGCCTTAATTTCAGATCACTAACCTTTAGTAGGCATGCTATGTATAGAATTTCAGGGTATCTTATTTATCGTTTCTATGGTCAGGGTTTAGACTGCGGAACCTGTAGTGGGTAGTCAGCCATGGTTGGTGACTGGTGAGAGATAGGTGTATACAACATGAATGTATAGATGGGTATGAATGTAAGAGGAGTAATTTTAATATCCAGATTCAGTGATTCTTTCTACTGGGTGAGAGTGGGAAATGTGCTCTTAGTGGCAAACCAAGAAGTCTTAAATAGCATGAATGAAATAACACAAACTATTAATATTCAAATTTTCACTTTCATGACTATACTTTTCCCTTTACAAATCAAAATGATATCACTTACTCTATGCCTCGCTATTTCTTAATGTTTTTTAATACTGCTAGTGTTGTTGATATTTGTATCTGTGAATCCATGTTTTTGATATTAATAAGCAACAAACAAGGGTGCCGATCTTGTATACAAACTGCCTGTAGGCAACATAAAAAGAAAGGCAACAAATCAAGGGTGCTGACCCTTTACAAACTCAAGTTGAACAAACCATTAACAACAGAAGGGAAGACCATTGTTAAAAACAAAGGCCAAATAAACCTTCAACAACACATTAGCAGAAAGCTAGGATCCCAACTCAAGAGTGGGAAGAAACACCCACAACTCAACACAAGAGAGTTTGGGGGGTGGAAGAATTCCTTTTCACCTATGACAAACGGTCCAAACAATACTACTATTAGGAATATCATTACTAGAGGGATCAAGGGGGGAAAGTCTCAAAGATTGTCTATCAACACCTGGAGTAGATTGTTATTGTAGATCAAGGTGATTGTTTTTGCAAAATAAGAGCAACAGGAGTAAGAACCTCAGGTCTAGTGGAAGCCACATCAGTAGGAGGGAGATCAAGGGGGGCAGTAGAGGCCACAACAACAGTAAGAGGCACAAACTCATACTGGAAGGAGTCATCATTAGTATAAGAAGAGTCTTCAGAATCAAAAGAATTGACAGTCAAATGATCAACATTTGCATCTTTCCACCAAGTAGCAGTACCCTTACGTGCGAGAGAGAACAATCCGTAGCTAAGTGATTTGTTGAGAAGCATCTATGACAATGAAAGGGGAGGCCCTTATAATCTAGTGATTGAGTCCATGGCCTTTCTCCAACCATAAGAATCACATCCCTAGGGAGATGCATATAGATGTCAATGTCAATAGGAATGTGAGCAAAAGTAGAATGACCCATGTAGTACGTGGTCTCATTCACCTTCAAGAAGTGTCCAATAGAATTGCCAATAGCCTCATTCATGAGAGTTATTTGTGTCTCATTTTATGTCATTTTCATATATGTTCATATCCATTTCTATATTCCATTTCCATTCCATTTTAATATCATTCTACCATTTACGTTGCATATGATTAAATATATATAAGTGATATTTAATATAGTTTTGGATAAATCTATGGAAATTAATGATTGGTTGTCTTTACTAACAAGCATCATGATTTCAACCCTTGGAAAATATAGTTTGCAGCATACGAACTTTCTTGTCACTTTTTGGTTAGAAACTTTTGTTCATCACTTATTGATAAGCAAATTTCTCTATCAACTTTTTAAAAGGATGACATCTGCCTCCATGGTGGTGTTAGTTGGCTCTTCATTTAATGATTAATAAAGGAGGCGATCGCATAGCTGTTGGAGTTAAAAACCGCAAGCATTAGTTTGTGTTAAAAGACATGCTTGCTAGCTGGAGAAAACAACAAATATTCCCATCTCTATTTTTGCTTGAATTGTTTTTAATTTGTAGATTCTCCCAATGGCCACCTTGGCATTCAATATCATTAAAGGACACATCTTCTTGTTTCAACCACTTCATCATCGACGTTGTTTGGGAGCTCATGGTGAAGGATGCGCTTGTTGGAGAAAACTGAAATATCTCTATTTCCTATTTTCGTTTGCTAGAATAGTTTTTAATTTGTTGCCAATATTATAGTTTGTTTGCTACATGCCAAAATAAACATTCTATTCACTTTTCTCTATTATCGTGGAGAAATAAAATAACATTATGCTGATCAAATAAGCGAATTAGAAATTTTATCTCACCACCCAACAGACTAATGAGGGGGCACACTTCTTGGGACATCTAGTGTTTTTCCAGCTTTCATAGTTATAGTAATGTGTGTTTGATTCTCACAACATAGTGTTTTATTTTGAATTAGTGATTGAGCAAGATTGAAGCGTGTTTGTTTATGTTCTTTATTAAATGGTGTTTCTATGTTATTTACAAGTGTGGTTTGTGGTTCATTTAAACTCTGAAATCATTTTAAGTTGCTATTGTTCCTATCGTCAGGAAGTGACAGTTCCTGTCACTGGAATTATATTGATTTGCAATAGGTTTGTTTTTGTAGTTGCATTCATAATCACTCATCTCACAACGTTCGCCCCTTTGCGGCATATCGCCCCAACACCTTTCACAAGTTTATGTTTCGGATTGACACATAGACCAAGCTGAATCTAATTGTAAATTCTTCTTATTCTTTGCCCCAGTTTTGGCCTATCACTCATAACAAGGGTGCTCCCAAAAATGAAGAGGAAGATTGGGAAGATGAACCCACACTAGACGCACATTGAGTGGTTCAGTTAGAGGGTTAAAAGAAACTGTCTAGGGTTTGACCGAGAGAGAGTTAACTTCTCAAGCCCACAACTTACTCAACTCCAAGTCACGATCCTTAGAGGAAGCAAATGAAGTAATAAAAAAACCCCTAACACAGGGGTAAAGCTGAATGGTACTAGCAACCAAAGGCTTCCAAGAATCACTTGCCCAATGATGAAGATCCAGAAGAGAAAGCTAGAGGCCAACAAATCTACACATCAACCCATAGAGTTGGTAGAAACTAATATTATCTACCACATCCTCACAACAAACCACCACACGGGAGGTCTTGGCACAAGGAAGAGGATGAGCTTTCCCCTTGGGGGGAAGAGCAGCAACAGATCTTGCCACAAGAGCAAAGCTGTGCTCACTAGAAGTACATGGCGGGGGGGGCTCCCACACCTACAAAAGTCTTGGCCAAGCCACCATCAATAATAGCACCAGGCCCACTAACAACTAGAGGGACAAGAGAAGGCTCACCAAGGGAATCCACCCTAGCACCTGGAGGTGAAGGGTCGCGCACACCATTAGAGGAACACTCGCAACAAAGGGGCGAGGCGCAAGAGCATTGCAGCCCATCGACGCAGTAGAAACGAAGGGCGCAATAGGGAAGGTGCACCAATTTCATTTGAAATCTGCAAAGCTGGAGACATCGCAACAACTATTACAAGTGAATGTTATCAATGAATCCATGTTATTTTTAGAATCTTAAGATGTTTTGCCACATTCTCAAACATTTATAGATCTAAAAAGTAATGTAGAAACATGAAACTATTTAGTAGCTCGTTTTTAAGCTTGGCAAGTTGGATTTGAGTTGTTATTTTTAACCATTTAATTTTCTCATGGTTCGAGTCTAATCATTTGTTTAATGTGCTAGTATTCTCTCCTCCTACAATAATGCATGTGTAAATAAATGATGGAAAAATAGTTTTTTTTGTTTACAATATTTTAAATAAAGTGATTTTTCTATATAGATTGATTAAATTTATATTTATGTATGTAATTTTTTAATTTCCAAAATATAGTTAATAAAATGAATTATATATTGATTTGGATTCATATTATTAAAAAAATAAAATAAGACTTAAATTAAAATACATCCCTAAATTAGCATAGAAGAGATAATCTTCTCTATTTTGTAGGTATTTGATTTTACACAATTAAAATAAAAATTCAAATTAAATTTTACACTTTTCATTACAAGCATTACCATTATTTACAATATGGTTAAAAATGCTTGTGTTATTCTTCAGTTGCCTAAAAATTGTAATGTGGATAATAACAGATTTAATACTTATAAATGGAATAATGATATCCTTATTTCTAATGTTAAGGCTATCATTGTTTATAATACTCTCTCTTATGATGAGTCTATTAGCAATCATGCTAATGCTTTGTGGTATGTAGATTTATCTTTAAAGCAATGGCAGAAAGTATTCACAGGATTATGGAACAATCCTATTGTTCCTAAGAAAAAATGTTTTAAATGGTTGATGTTAATTAAGAGGCTTCCTTTCAGAAAAGATCAATCCAATATTGATATGTGCAATATATGTAGAGTGCCTGAATCTGTTAGGCACATCTTCTTTGAGTGCATTATTGCTAAAGAAATCTGATTGATGTTTGGTATTTCTCCTAACTAGGTTAATATTATGGAAGTTCTTACTAGGTGCATCCATGGTTTGAAAAAAGATACTAATCTATTTTGGCATATTCTTTCTACTGATATCTTATGGTACATTTGGAAAATTAGAAATGAAGATAAATTCCAAGGTAAAAAGTAGGGCCGTTACTGAGTCATTTCGTGGACTCACTTTTCATTACATTATTTTGCAGGTCTATGTAACTATGAGGATAGAAAAGAACAAATTTTTGCGGTTCTTCAAAGATGGTCATGCTACTATGTTCATATATGAGATGGAGAATGGACTTGAATGGAAGCGGGTTGCAAGAGACCACGCCTCTTTTGCCACTACAATGGAGAATCGTGATGTTGAGATTCGGAAAGCCAGAAACCCAACAATGGAACAGATCCAAATGTTGACTCAACCGCATGAGGGAAGGAAGACATTCTCGATGAAAGGCCCTTTGGGGTGGACAACTTGGATGGAGCCCTGTCAGGATCATCTTCATGAGTGTTGAGATGTTGTTTGGTTCTTTTTGTTCGAACACAAACATTATCTATGTATACTCCTTTTGTTTGGACACATCATATAATAGGTTATGTATAGGATTATGTTGTTTATAATGTACATGCAGAACTGTTAGTAGTCATTGATCGGATCTATGTAGGTCAGGATTGTTGGTTTTGAGGCATGACCTCACATTACTGCTGAAGCTATACTTTTTGTAAGTTTACTCTCTATATTTAATAAAAAAAAAAACTTAAAATAAACTATTATTAATGAAAATCATTAAAATGTGATTAATAGATATAAGGCTACTTAGGTTTCAAAATTCTCATATTTATTCATCTACTATTTTTATTCTAATATTAACTCATAAGTTTTTGTTACAACTCCACTCTATGATTCTTTATTACTAATCATTAGTTCATCAATATTTAACAAATATTGATTCTAATTAAGTTATTTAGTTGCTTTTGTAAATCAAACTTGAAGCCAAGATCACTTAGAAAATTATAATCTTTCAATAATCAATTTGACTCAAAATATTGCCCACTTTATCCTTCAATTACTATGTATAACTCAATTATGGTTGAGAAAACAAATACTATTGTTATGATGTTACAAATGAAATACTCACCACTACATTACTTGTTTAAATAAACAAATGCATGAAAAATTCACATGCAACTAGCTCAACTTCTTGTGATGGTGATAGAGTGACTTAATCTTTAAAATTAGAAGCTTTTAAGAGTATTTGAAAATAAGCATGCATGTAGTCATATAATTGATAAATCTAATGTCAATTTTTTTATTAGACAATAATAATATAATAATATAATAAAATTGAAATATATATATAAAAGAAAGATAAATTTAAATAAAAGTTTAGAGTATTTGTAAGATAATATTCTCAAGGATATAACTAGTTTTCTTGCCCATTCCAATGTGTAAATAGAATAATTATAAATTTTTTTATTTTTATTTTTAGGGGTATGAAGAGTGTATGAGTTCACAAGAAATAGAGAGCAAGATCATATAATTTTATTATTTCAAAAATGTTTTTAATCAAGCTTGGAATTTGATGGTCTATAACATCTTAAATGACAACTTACAAATTTTTGATAGATTGATATGTTATATTTTTATAAAATTGTATATGTAACACTTTTAAGTATTAATAAATCATTAAAATTATTATAGGTAAATATATGGATAAAAGAAGATATCATTGTTTCTAATTTTTTAAATATTTTAATGTGAATTTTTAAAATATTTTAATAAGATTATCTTAAATACAAATTTAAAAATTTGCTATAATAAATAAAATTTAAGATTTGATATAATGATTTTATAATGTTTATATAAATATATCCTAATTTAAAATATTTTCAAAATAGAATATAATTGTAGACAAGATTATCTTGAATATTTTTATGTATGAATTTAGGAACTTAATAAATTTAAGATTTTTGCATATATTACTAATTTATCATTGTTTTTTAAATGAAAAACAAAAAAATTCATTTCTTTAAAAAAAACATATGTTCCACATTATACTATAGCTTCAATCTTTTGCTTTCTCATCATAAATTAATTATTTTTGACAATTAGTATTTTACTAAAAAAGTTAAATGAAAGTCATTGAACCGTCAAATTCTAGACTGCTTCCAATTCCCTTACTCTTATACCCAATTACAACACCAACAAACAAAATTTTCACACTCAAACCTTTCATATCTTTTTTGAAAAAATCACAAACATAAAAAAATAAAAAGATATACCCAAAACTACCTTCCACTTCTCATGGTCTTTTTTCTACTCAATATCTATCCCTCATAGTTCTCCTCATACATCCTATTTGAAATGATTATATATTAAGAACCACTATTTCCACTTCTATTCAAGTATTCTCATCTGGTACAAAATCCCTAAAATCTCTTATCACCCTATTCTCATAACAAAATTGCTAAATACAACCATTCAACCATCAAATTACACACACCACAAATAGAGGACAAGTGTATGAATAGCGATTAATACATCACCATCAATTATTTTTACTGTCTGAGAAAACTAGATACATTGAGTGGCTTATAAGCACCCATTAGATACAACTTAAACATCTATATTGAACACTTAGAATCATCCAAGGTTAACCAAGCTTCATTAACCCTACTAACATTATTGAAGGGAGAATTATACTGTGCAACTGTAAAAACAAAGGGAACATCCTTAGACAAACACTCGTTGGTAAAATTACTCCTCAGCAAAGTTCCCCAAGAAGTTCCAACAAGAGTTTCTTTAAGCTTCTTAGCCTCCTCCTTGATATTCTGGTCTGATGTAAATCCTCCAAAAGCCCTCACAACAGTACAACGAGAGTTTATGAGATGTGGGTGCAGCTCCATGTCATCCATTGTAGCAGGAGGAGAGTCTCGGAATTGTTTGGGCATGTGCAGGCGAACCACAAAGGAAGAGTTATAGCAGGAAGGACTTCCACTAGACAATATTGCATCTGTCACAACTGGTGCTGTCATGGGCACTTTTTTCTCTTCTTTGTTGTTCCCCTTCACATAATCACGCAACTTGCAAACAAATTGACAATTTGAGAAAAGAGAAAAAAGCCCAATTCTATATCCAATGGTTTATGGGACTTAAACTAATCTATAAACATGGAAAGGAGGCTGAGGATCAGATAAAATAGTACTTGAGGACTCCCTCCCTGGTGGCCTTTTTGAAAGAATTGGAAGCTATTTCTGAGGTGGACATCCAGACTGTATGGTTGTAAAGCCTGATCTCGAACTCTTGGTCTCTGTGAATGGTGATATAGGGAGGGCATTCGTACTTTTTGCAGGTGGGAGCTGGGTTTGTATCATTATCAGCTTTGTAGCACTGAAAATGGTTTATGAACAACAATGCAACAAGGCCAAGCATGAAGGTGAATTTCATCATGGCATTTGTAGCCACCATGGTGACAAACTCGTTGGAACTCTGTATCTCAATACTTGGATTGATAGCAATCTTGACTTGTGCTTTTTTCAATGAGAGGCAGATGCTTTTGGTTTATACCGTTTTATAAGTCTGTGAGAAGGAATAATTCTTGAATAAATGTAAGCCAGGTATGAAGATATTGCTTACATTTAATTTGGGTACAAAGGGATTTCTTATATTAATAGTAAGGCCCAGGCTGATTTATCTTGAGTGGTGCAGATCTTTGGCCAATCACACCTGTGTTATGAGGGAAGCCAGCTAAAAGTCTCCACTAAAAATCCACTAACAGAGAAGAACACCCTGTTGTGCAGATCTTTGTATATGGACCATGGTGACAACTTGTTGGCACTCTGTGTACTTGACATGTGCTCTTCTCATGAGAGGCATATGCTTTTGGTTTATACCGTTTTATAAATCTGTGAGAAGGAATAATGGTGAAATAAATGTGTGTCATCATCTCTTGCTGGGCTTAAACAACACACATTAAGTAAATGTCATAATCTGTGGTTGGGCTTAAACAACACACATCATCTATGGCAGGTTCAAACAATTATTTAGGGGAATGGGAATTGGTTGATGAAAAGAACAAGTTAAATTTTAACTATCGAGGTGACACATGTCGTTCAATTAATTTGTTCTTTTTGTTTATCAATTTTACGATTAATAGTTTGAATAACTCGTAATGATATTTAAGATTTGATCACATCGAATCTTGTAATAATATTAATTAATTTATTATTTAATTATTGTTAAATAATAGTGTATATGGTGAAAATGGATACAATAATAACAATATTGAAAGGCTAAATGAATTCAACCACAAAACCCTAGCCTAACAACAACAAAGATCCACCATAACATATGAAGATTACCTAAGACAATGCAAATCAAATGAAATCACAAAGATTATACCATCACATGTCCAATAGGGTTTCGATCTCCATTCTTCCTATCTCCATTGATCTTGCTTGATATATTTGCTCTCAGATTTTATGTGCACAAGAGCTCAACAAAGAACGAAATGTGGTTGCAAGTAGGATCGCATATGCCAAGTAGTCAATTGATCAAGTAATTAGAATGATTGATTAGAATAATTTATTAGGGTTTGATAATGAAGCATCTCCTTATATAGAAGACACTATATGAAATGGAGAGATAAGATTGAGAGGTGTAAAAGGAGGTCGGCTATGATTAGAGGGTAGGTAAAAGAAATAATAAAGTAATGAAAGGGGTAGGTAGTGTATGAATTAAGAGATGAATGACATGTGTCATGGGTAGAAAAGGTTAATGAATTAATTAAATAAATAAAGATTTATTTAATTAATAGAAGAAATGAGATAATTAAATAAATAAGATATTTATTTAATTTAGGAAAAGGATAATTTAAATAAATAAATGTATTTATTTAAATGAGAAATAAGGCTAGAAGAGGATAAATGAATTAATTAAATAAATAAAGATTTAGTTAATTAATAGAAGAATTAAGCTTAGATAATTAAATAAATAAAATATTTATTTAATTAGACATGACAATTTTGGGTGTCTACATTTTGCCCCTCTTTGAGACAATGCGGCTTGTCGCGTTGTTTCAAAGAAGATAATATGAATAGATACAGAGTTGCCCCAAGATGGGAATGATATGCCCCCTCGAGAGATTGGATGAAAATGTCTAGAAAGACCACAGACAATCTCTCGATAAGAAAGAAAGGCTAGAATGGACTGACCAGATAAAGTGACAAAGTCACGGGATAACGAAGACTGACTTGGGAAACGAGGGCTAGGGCAGTCTATGAGATAGACCACGAGGGAAATACATCCTCATTGTCATATACACATCCACGAGAGTAGATTGCAGAGCAAAAATTGAGCAGCAGCAGTCAGCAGCGATAGCCTTTGTTCACAGATTCGATCGCGTTCGTCGATTCCAGAGGCCAGCAGAGGCAGGAGAGCCGGTAAGTACCACCAAACCTCCTCGTACTTTGATGCATTTAATTTTGTCATTAATGCATGCTAGATAAGGTCATAAATGCGCTTAGAGTAGGGTCCAAAAAGTGTCAAAAAATGCCCAGGCGCGTCTGCGTTGGTGCCAGGTGCGTTTGTGCTCGCGAGGCGCATCTGTGTTTGTGCCAGGCACGTCTATGTCTGGACCCGCGTCTGTGTCAATTGCGGCCGCGTTTGTGCTGTGCAGGCGTGTTTGTGCCAAGAAGGCACGTCTGTGTCTCCCAGGCGCGTCTGTGCAGAGCATAGGCACGTCTGTGTGTTTCAGGTGCATCTGTGTAAAATAGGTGCGTTTATGCAGTCTTCAAGCGTGTTTATGTCATGTAAGCACGTTTGCGTTTGAAAAAGTGTGAATTTGTGTCTTCTAGGTCAAATCGGCAGTTCTGTGATGAACATACGCTATCGATTGGATAAGCTACTGAGAGGATACACTCAAGCAGGTCCTCTAGGGAAGACTAGGATAAATCAAGGCACTTTGTGATAAACAATGAGTACCAAGATAGAGTACTTTGTGATGAACAGGGAGTACCAGAATATTAGCAGCACTTTGTGATGAACAGTGAGTGCAAATGTGAGCAACACTTTGTGATGAACAGTGAGTGTCACACACGTAGTACTTTGTGATGAATAGGGAGTACCACTAGGATAAATAGTAACACTTTGTGATGAATAGTGAGTGTCACTAGGGTAGATAGCCATATGCATTTAGATAACAAGTAGCATTTTGTGATAAACAGTGAATGCCACTATGACTGACATGATTTGATTTGCTTGACTGCAGGAGTATTTGCCGATGCTGGAGTCACGAGAGAGATTCTCGTCGACTCAGAGGTTGCGACCTGAGTTGTCTTTTGAGGACAGAGCTGCCATCGAGGAGATGAGATTGAGACATGTGTTGTATGTGCCCGAGTTTTGGGCAAACATGGGTTTGCTGACTGCATTAGCTGAGAGATGGCACTCTGAGACGTGCACTTTCCATTTACCGATGGGTGAGATGATAGTCACCCTAGAGGATGCATACAGGATTCTACGGATACCAATCGATGGGGAGCTGATCCCATACGATCGAGATGGAGACAGAGAGGCCTTGAGACGAGTATTCTAGGACCCTGGGCTGGAGATGAGGGTGAGACACGTGGCATGGGATACCATGACAGCCACAGGATTAGCATTGCCGACAGTGATAAGAGGAGCGATCAGTGGGTTCCTGTGTCCAGATAGGGCGACATGGGGGTTGGCTGTGGGCTGGGGAGGAGCACTAGAGACACTGGTGACACAGCACACCAGATATGCCTGGGGACTGCATGTGCTGGCACACTTATATTATGAGCTTCATCAGTTTGTGTATCATGGATCCGTAGGATTGGGCTGCGGAGTGACATTGCTGCAGGTATGGGCCTATGAGCATCTATCGGTTACCCGACCGATACACTTCAGGGGCAAGGGTCATGGACACAGTTTTGTTCATCTGTATGATATGATTACATTGCAGCCACGGATTGGTAGGCTAGAGCATTGGCGGCGAGTGATAGACGATATTGATGTGGTCATATGGAGACCATACCTGAGCTGCGAACAGTGGGAGGATGACGCAGTTGAGCTGCCTTATACCTTCCAGAGCAGGTACCTGATTAGGCGGACGCCCTATGTGCTAGAGAGACAGCTTGTGGACAGGATTGGGCGGCAGTTTGGCAGGATTCAGAGGATGCCCTGGGGCTCAGGCATGTATGCCCGTACAGTTAGAGATCAGGCACATTTTGGGCCTTTACTGTCATATGATCAGGCAGTGACATAGCTGGTAGAGATGATGCCCCTACCCTGGGACATGTGGCCTGAGATCGAGGACGCCGACATGGATGCCGAGTACACAGCTTATTGGGCAGAGCATCCCTTCCCACGCTTGACAGATCCGGGAGAGGCATTGGATGGAGATGGGGGTGGTGATGATGATGATGGTGGAGGTGATGGGGGCAGAGGCCGATGGAGGAGGAGGGGAGTAGTTGGAGAGAGGAGGGTTGCACCTCAAGGAGAGGGTGGCGAGGAGAGGCAGGCTCGGGTGGTGAGGGGTCGCGGTGGATTGCCGCTACAGGTGCCAGCAGCACAGGGTCCCAGGCAGGTACAGATACAGGGACAGGGACAGAGACAGGTACAAGTACAGGTACAGGCATAGGGGCAGGCACCCGTACAGGGGGAGCCACAGGCAGAGGCGGAGGGGGCTGACCCAGTGGAGGACGAGCTGCTAGAGCTGAGAGAGATCTGCCAGGGCCAGGCAGATGAGATCCAGGAGCTGGAGAGGGAGAGGGATCGGCTCAGGACGAGGCTCAGGGATACTGAGCGGGAGTGGGATCAGGCTATCCAGCACTATATAGAGGCTGAGACAACACTGAGGGCTGGGAGATAGGCAGCGGAGGACACAAGGGCAGGATATGCTTATGTCCTACAGGCAGGGGAGGAGATAGCCTACTGGAGAGACCTCTAATATGGTGTAGTGCCAGCAGATCAGTGGGTGAGGAGCTTCCATAGACCATCACGTACAACGACAACTACGGGAGGGAGCCAGAGGAGGCAGGCATCGAGTGGTGGGGTTATGGGCCCTCCACCACCACTAGTCAGAGGAAACAAGAGAGATGATCCTGGGGCGGGTCCTTCAGGGGCTCAGATTCCGTCGAGGCCAGGCGGCTCCGAGGGAGGAAGTTCATCATAGTCGTAGAGGGCTCCCCTTTGTATCAGTATTGTAGACACCTGCGGGTGCTTTTGTAGCCATATGATTTTGACATCATTGTATCATGACACTTTATCATTATATATATGAGATGATTCATCTTTGTGGAAGCTATATGCATGTGTACCTATGTGATGAGATGTTTCATGATGTACGCTTATGATATGGATGCAAATATGTACATGATGGAATACAATATTTTTTTCTTTTATGTTTTATATGTGTATGCATGATGCAAATGTGAATGTATGAAATGTGGATGAATATGATAATGCAAATGTAAATTGTGCTAATATGTGTTGTGTGCAGGATGTGATATTGATATGTATGTATGAAATGCTTATATGTGGTAATGCAGGTGCAACCATATGAAATGCAAATGTTTTTGGTGTGTCATTATACTCAGTCATGTGATAGCAAGCTACGCGGACTCGAGAAGGATGATGAAAGTCAATCAAGAAAGGGGGATGGAAGACAGAAGATATGAAGTGAAAGAGCTTCTTGTGCGTTATCATCATTGAGCTTTATTATGGCAAATAGGTTATGACGATCGAGGCATATGTTCGACCCAGAAAGTCATTGTACTTGTTTGTATGGAGATAAGACAGTCACAAACAAGGAATGCCCCAGTTCATACTAGACTCACAATGTCCTCATATCCTTGGACAAGTCATAGCATTACTAAGAGACAATCCACAGACAACAAATACAAATAGGTGACGATACCCCATCCTCGCCTTTCTAGTCAAAGACATCTTGGAGATAGAATCTCTAGTCAGAGACATCCTGGAAAAGCTAAAAGACATGTCACCGAAAGATAAAATCAAAAGAAAACCAAGACTCAACACCAACATCCACTGTAGTCCTCAAGTTTAGTGTCCCTTGTCACTTGTATAAGTCTTATTTGATTGTGGTCACAATGTTTACTTTTACAGAAATGATAGATAGCACTGAACCATAATGTTGTCTGAGTTTGTCAAAAGATTTGATTTGTTGAAGCCCATTATTGCTGCTATGTCTCATCTGAAACTGACTGAATCCATGAAACTGATACCTTATTGCGGAGAAGATGAAACTTTATGGTGTAGTGCCAGCAGATCTTCCAACTTACTGAAGGAAGTTGGAAGAAACTGTACTCCTCAAAACATGTGATGTTCTCAGTTCCACACCCATCACTAGACGTAAGATTTGCCTTAGCCACAGATAGGATCTGATTTATTATGGATGAAAAGGGTTGAAAAGGGAGGTTTATTATGAATGGCTAACCAATCTTGGGTAGATCAATAACAAGCCATGATGGGAATGGGTAAGTTTATTATGGATGAATTGGTCGTGAGTGTGTGCAAAGTGAAGTGATGAAAGAGAATCCTGAAGGAGGGAGGAGCAATGTCTCTACACATGGCGCTGGTGACCCAGTTTTCACCATGGTACTTGCCCAGGGCGCCACTGAAGTGGTTTTCACCGTTGGACGAAATTATTTCTCTTTACTTTTTTCGATTTTTCAATGTTTTTTGTGTCACAAGGCGCTTGTTTGCCAGGTTTTCACCAAGTAAAGATTTTTTTTGTGTTATGATTTTTTTTTTTGTTGTATTTTTGAATTTTTTTTTATTTTTTTGTATTTTTGAATTAGGATACTCTGAAGAGCTATGTGTAGAACCTGCGAAGGTGCATGCTGTTGATAGGATCGTCCAAAGGTTCACCTTCTGTAGTTGAGAGATGATATGCACCGGATCCATATGCTGCTGTAATAATGTAGGGACCAAGCTAGTTTGGTTCGAACTTGCCCTTCTTCTCTCTGTCTTGTTGATTTTTAGGATTTTCTCTGAGAACTAAGTCCCCTACCTCAAATGTGCGAGGCTTGACTTTGTGATTGTAGCTGCGACTCATATGTTGTTGGTAAGCCTTGAGATGATTAAAAGCAGTTTGTCTTCGTTCATCCAGTAGTTCCAGTTCTTGTAAGCGAGAGACCCTATAGTCTTCATCACTGATGATGTTTTGCAAAGAGACCCTTAAAGAGGGTAACTCAACCTCAATAGGCAAGATAGCTTCAGTGCCATAGACAAGTGAATAGGGTGTAGCTCCTGTGGGTGTGCGGACACTCGTGCGGTAGGCCCAAAGTGCCGGATTAAGTTGGATATGCCAATTACGGCCAGCATCGTCGACTGTCTTCTTTAGGATTTTAAGGATTGTTTTATTAGACTCCTCAGCTTGGCCATTACCTTGGGGGTAATATGGTGTGGAGAAATGATGGGAGATATGGAAGCGATCACAGAGTTCACGAACATCCTGATTTTTGAAGGGACGCCCGTTATCAGTGATAATGGAAAAAGGAATACCGTATCGGCAAATGATATAGTTAAGGATGAATGTAGCAATCTGTTTTCCAGTAACTTGTGTGAGAGGCACGACTTCAATCCATTTTGTAAAATACTCTGTAGCAGTGATAATGAATTTATGACCATTAGAAGAAGGAGGGTGAATCTTGCCTATGAGATCGAGTCCCCACTAACAAAAGGGCCATGGAGACGCAATTGGTTGAAGTTCTTGTGCTGGCACATGTATGAGGTCTCCATGAATTTGGCATTGCTTACATTTCTTGACAAACTGATATGAGTCTTTCTCCATATTGGGCCATTAATATCCAGTCCTGATGAGTTTCTTGGCCAAAGTAGGACCACTAGCATGCGGACCACATATCCCTTCATGCACTTCCCGTAACGCAATCTGAGCTTCGTCGCTTTCTAAATATCTAAGAAGAGTGCCATCTAGACCTCGCTGGTATAGGATATTAGCTAAAATGACATATCGAGAGGATTGGCGAATGAAAGTGCGACGTTGGTTATTTGATAGATCAGGAGGTAAAGTATTGTCACGTAGGTATGTGAAAATGGAACCATATAACTAGGATTCAGGACCGACAACATATATCATCTCAGTAAGCATGATCTCATATGAAGGGACCAAAAGGTTATCCACCAAGAACTCATAGCGGGCCTCGTTTGGAGGTAAATCAATCAGGGAAGCAATTGTAGCCATGGCATCTGCGGCACGATTCTGCTCCCTTGGTATCTGCTCAAAGTCTATCTTTGTGAAATGTTGTTTCAGGTCATCCACCATTTGTTTATAAGGCATTAATTTTTCATCTTTTGTTTGGTAATCATTAGTTTCTTGACGGATGACAAGTTGGGAGTCCCCAAAAACACGAAGCTCCTAGATCTTCCATTGAACTGTAATTCGTAATCCTGTTGTTAATGCCTCATATTCTGCTATATTGTTAGTGCAAGGAAATGATAAGCAGTACGATTTTGGTATAGAATCCCCTTGAGGAGTTATAAAGAGGATGCCAGCTCCTGCCCCATGTTGTGTGTAAGAGTCGTCAAAGTATAGTTGCCATGGCTTTGCATGTGACACTGTCAAAATGGATTCATCTAGAAATTCTGAACTTAGAGGAACGTCATCTATCATGGGAGCATCTGCTAATTGATCCGCGATGGCTTTTCCTTTTATTACTTTTCTGTCCACATACTCGATGTCGAATTCACTTAGGATCATCACCCATTTGGCTAGTTGCCCCGTAAGTGTGGTTTTATTGAGAAGATATTTCAATGGGTCTATCTTGGCAACTAACTTAGTCTTATGAGTGAGCATGTAATGTCGTAATTTCTGCGAAGCAAAGACCACGGTGAGACATGCACGCTCAATTGGTGTGTAGTTTAGCTCATATCCCACCAACGTGCGACTGATGTAGTATACTGCTTTTTCTTTGTCGTCAGCAATTTGTTGTGCTAAGAGTGCCCCCAGTGCTGTTGGAGTAGCTGATATGTATAGTAATAGTGGTTGATCTGGAACTGGTGACATCAGAACTGGCAGATTTAGAAGATAATCTTTGAGCGTTTGGAAAGCTTGTTGACAGTTATCATCCCATTTGAATTTGATGTTTTTATGTAGCAGGTGCTGAAAAGGATTACACTTATCTGCCAGTTGTGCTATGAATCTTCGGATAGACTAGAGTCTGCCTTGTAAGGATCGAAGTTGACTGATATTTCTTGGTGGTTGCATTTCCAAGATGGCCTTGACTTTTGCTGGATCAGCTTCAATTCCCCTTTTGGACACATTGAATCCTAGGAGCTTCCCGGAGGTTACTCCAAAGACACATTTCTTGGGGTTTAATCTTACTTTAAAGACGACTGAAAGTATGTCCAAATGTGTATTTCTGTCTATGAATTTTCCCAAGAGGTCGTCAACATAATCTTCCACGGTTACGTGCATGAGATCATGAAAGATAGTAGTCATGGCTCTTTGATATGTAGCACCTGCATTCTTTAGCCCGAAAGGCATGACATTCCAGCAGAAAGTTCCCCATGGACAAGTAAATGATGTTTTGTGTTGATCCTCGGGTGCGATCCTTATTTGATTATAACCAGAGAATCCACCCATCACTGATAACATTTCATGACCTGCTGTGAGATCAACAATCAAGTCAATATTTGGTAATGGGAAGTCATCCTTTGGACAAGCTTTGTTGATGTCTCTGAAATCTGTACATATTCTGATGCTGCGATCTGGTTTGCTAACAGGTACCAAGTTGGAGATCCATTCGGGATAATCGATTGGGCATATGAATCCGACATCCAATAACTTCTCAAGTTCTGCTTTGACTAGTAATGCCACTTATGGATGCATTTTTCTTAATTTCTGTTTCACTGGTTTTGCCCCCGGTTTGACTGTCAAATGATGCATTACCAAATCCGGATCCAATCCGGGCATATCAGTGTATGACCAGGCAAAGTTGATTTGTCGTTCTTTGAAGAAACTTATGAATTTTGACCTTTCAGACTCTGTCAATGATTGGGCTAGGAATATGTTGTGTGGAGCCTCTTCCGTACCAATGTTTGTTTTGATAGTCTCCTCTACCAACATGGATGACTTTTCCTCATATGATGCTAGGAGAATATCGAGCCTTCCATCTTTGGGTGCCTCAGAGAGGTTTTCGCCCTCAGATACGTCCTTTCTTTTTACTTGTTTGGGATCAGATAGTGCCACAGTGTGGTTTTCGCCATAAGACCCTTGATTTGTTCTTATTTTCACATTTTTGCGACTGGAAGGTCCGACACCCTCACCAAAATATGCCACGCTATTGAGTTCTATAGTGTATCCCGCTTTATGGTCTCCAGGGGGAAGATCATCTCGTATGCCAAAATAGTCAATATAAGCTTCATCGTTTTGGAATGTATCAAACTGTGCAGGTCCTTCGTGATCCCAGTCAATGAGTTGGTGGTGAACAAGGGGAAGGCCATTAATGTCTTCGAAGTTAGGGGAGCTAAGAGTGAAGATGGAATTATATTCGGGTATGTCAAGGTAATTATCAAGGTCATCAATGGCACTCTCCTCATCAGTCTCGATCGCGAGCGAATCCTAATTATCATCACTAGTAGCGCATTCCGGGACAGGTGTTCTCATCCTATGTGATTTCAACTTAGAATCTTGAGACAAGGACTGTGTGGAATCCTCCTGGGTTGTTTCTTGACCAACTCTGAACTTGTTATAAAATTTCTCTTCTTTTGTGGGTTCATCTAGTTCTTTGAATATCTCATTGAGCTCGTAGTCATTGGAAGACTTGTCTGAACCCCATTCCCATTCGTTAGAATTTGTGGAATAGCGATCCTTTTGTTGCATTTTGGCAGCTTTAATTTGTAAGGCTTCTTCTGTCCTTTGGGTGTGGACCTTGGAAGTTAAGAAACCAAGTCCTTTCGAGCGTTCCTTCTTGAAAGTCAATTTAGGTTGTAAAGGTTCAATGATGCCTTCCTTTCGTAGCCCTAGAGGGCTTTTTCCATCATACCCAAATTTTTGTAGAATTTTGAAGCCTTTGCCATATTTCTCACATGGTAGGTTGATGCGGTCTTGTGTTTCCTCTTCATTGTCCCTGAAAAGCATTTGGTATAAATCTTCCTCTTCTAGTTCACCCCATCTTTGAAAGGTGGTAGGGTCCCATTTGAGTATCATGATGGCTACTTGCTTGTTAGGATGTGGTCTTCCATATTCTTTTGGGGAACTCATGACTTTTCGTAAGTACATGGTTTGATTTAAAGTATATTCCCCCATGCCTTTGTCCTGAAACTTGCCTTTAAGCTCACCTTGTTTTGATGTCGAAGGTTTTAATGACTCAGGATCAACGTATGCCGACGAAGGAATAGCCTCACGATTACTGGGAATGATGGTCTTAGTCTTTGATTTTAGGTTATTGCAGTATATGAATGGATTAGGATCACCGTTAACTGTTACTTCCACGCCATTATGAGGAAACTTAATGCATTGGTGATATGTGGATGGGACTGCCCTCATTTCATGAATCCAAGGACGCCCTAGCAATATGTTATAAGTGAGATTTAAATCTAGGACTTGACAAACCACATCCTTTGTAACTGGCCCGACTCTGAGAGGTAAGGTGATTGTGCCCTTGGATGAACGCTCTTTGTCATCATATGCCTTAATGGTGATTTGGTTTGTAGAATTCATAGCTTTATCAGAATATCCCAATTGTGTAATAGTGCTTAATGTGCAAATGCTTAGACCTGCTCCTCCATCTATCAGGACCCTTTTTATTTGATGTTTGTGTATGAAAGCTTCAATGTGTAATGGTGCATTATGTGGCTGACTTACGGAGGCGTCGTCGGCTTCTATGAAAGTAAGGGAGTGTGGAAGGGAAAGGTATCCCACCATTGCTTGAAACTGGTCCACGTTCAGATCAATAGGGACAACAGTATCTCTCAATATTTTATCAAGAATGGCTTTATGTGCGGGAGATATGCGTAATAACTCAAGGATTGAAATGAGCGCGAGTGTCTTCCCTAACTGTTCTACAAGGTCATACTCAGGTTTGGTTGATGAAGAAGTGGTGTTTTTAGTTGGAGCACCTTGCAAAGTGATTTTACCTCGGCGGGTTGTGACATTACATTCAAAGGTAGGTTCGGAAGAAGATCCAATGCCTTTCAGAACGATCTTGGGTCTCTGGGTAGAATTCTCAGGGGTTTTGTCCTTGATGATAATGGTAGAGACATAATTGTCCATCAAGATGTGATTGATAGTTGAATCATAGTTATAGGATGCTCTGGTATAGTTGGTTTGGTCTTCTGTAACTTTAGTTTTTCCTTTGTCATGTTTCGGGAATGGTTCCTTAAACATCTCATGTTCTTGATTGGATGAGTGTCCCTCAATCTCAATGTCACCTCTATCAATGAGATCTTGTATGATGTTCTTCAGTCGATGATAATTTCCTGTCTTATGACCCTTGCTCTTATGAAATTCACAATACTCATCATCATTCCACCAATTTGGTTTAACCTTTGGCTCATATGGAGGAAAATCTGGAATTGTGATTACCTTGTTTGCCACTAGCTTCTTGAAAACTGACTCAAGTGGTTCTCCCAATGGAGTGTACTTCCTTCATGATCTGGAAGTTGTTTGAGTATTCACTTGATTATTTGTAGAACTTGATCCTGAAAAGATGAATTTGGGTCGCACTGTATTGGCATCAACAACACCATCATTGACTGTGTTCTTGTTTTTATTCCAAAATCTTGGCTTGTCTTTTCCTTTAAAGTCATCTTTGTTTTCCTTGAATATCTTAATGACTCCTTGTTCAATTAGGACCTTTTCTGTCGCTAAGCCTTTTTCAATGATGTCCTTGAAGGTGGACAAACAAGCTTTCCTTAAGTCATAGCCAATGTCTTTGTTAACATTTTGGGTGAACATTTCTACCATTTGTTTTTGTGGAATTTCACAAGAGCATCTACAGGCTAGATTTCTCCATCTTTGTAAAAATGATGCAAAAGATTCTCCCTCTTTTTGCTTGGTGTTGCACAAAGTAGTGACTGATATGTTTGTCTCTATGTTGTAGGAGAAATGCTGGATAAATACCTATGCTAGATCACCCCATGACTTAATACCAGGTGGAAGTTGGGAGAACCATTCCATAGCTTGATCACCTAAGCTTTGCGGGAATAATCTCATCAAATATGTCTCTTCTGTTGCTACCTCAATGCAAGCTGTGAAAAACTGTCTTATGTGTGCCTTAGGATCCCCTTTTCCTCTATACTTATCAAATTTAGGCGTCACAAAGTGTGTAGGAAAAGGAGGCATTGGAATGCTTTTGTCAAATGGATAGGGACATATGTCTCTCATTGTGTATGTTGGCTTTGGTGTATTTATGTCCTACATTTTCTTTTGTAAGTCCTTGATTTGTTGCTCCAAATTGCTTTTAGGTGGAGATCGACTTCTTGGACCATATCCTATGTTTGAGGTACCCATTGGAGGAGGAGCATGTTGCATATATGGATGATATTGATCATACACATGTTGATATGGAGGAGGTCTATAATGATGCTGCATATGTGGACCACTTGGTATAGATTCATGTTGAGGAACACCATATCTATTTTGTGCATGTATACCATACTCTACAGGCATGTCATGTTCTATTGTATTGCCCCCAAATTTGACATGAGGTTTCCTTGTGTCCAAATTTTGAGCATGCCTTTGAATATCCCATTGATGTGGTGGTTGATCCTTAGCATTAGTATGTGATTGAGCATATCTGTCTACATAAGACTTCCATAATGGTCTACGAAGGTGAGTATCATATGCTTGACCATGTGTATGTGGGACCTCTGGTTTTTGAAGCAAAGCTGATGGTGATTCAGGTACCATGTGTGGTCCTCTATTTCCTCCACTATTAGGTCTTCTTTGATCCATGTTGGTGTGAGGTTGTTGCAAAGGTCTATGTTCCATTATTTGAGACATGTCAAAATCATGAGGTATCTTGGCTCCACTTTGTGCCATCATTTGTAAGAAGTATTGTCTATCCCTTCTCATTATTTCCTCAACCAATCGATTGAAATGGGGATTCATAATGGAATCTTCCACATCTGCTAAATGTATTGAAAAATTATCCACATTGTCATTGTGTGTAGCATTACTGTTTGTAGTGTCCATGTTCTCAACATTTGGAATGTTTCTATAGGCATCCATGTCAGGTAATGTAGTATGATCAAAATTGAAAAAGATATCATTGTCATACTCATAAGAACTCATGTTTGCAGACTCTTGAGCCTCTTTAGTTTCTCTCCTAGATTTTTGAAGACGGGTTTCAACCATGAACCAAGTATTGACCAAGATGTGTGAGACTAGATGAAAAATGGAAAGAGTATGGAAGACCAAGAGTTGGATGGAATGTAAATGAATCTGAGGTGTACTTGCAATGTCCAAAGTGTAAGACCAAGTATGTATGTAGTAGAGTAGGTGTGACTTCCAAAGAGAGGATAGTTTCTCTTGATGAGGTAAGTTGACCTTGACTCTAAGTAAGACCAAATGAGACCCAAAGGTAAGAAACCTTGATGAGGGACCACTTAGCAAAGTGTTGTTGTATGTAGTATGTTGACAAAGTATAGTGAGGACAAGCAAGTGACCTTTTGACTCAAGTTTAGACAATGTGAATGTAATGAGAGATGTAAAGCAATGATGGACTTTGTGAGACCCAAGGATAGGTTGAATGCTAAATGAAACCCTGGAGAAATGACCTAGGAGGCTCAAGAATTTCGAAACTGACTGTGTTGTTTGCTGGACTGTAACAGTTTTTCAATTCTAGACACAGATGCGCTTGTATACTTCACAGATGCGGTTTCCCGACACAGACGCTGCTCTGTTTGACACAGACGCGCTTCTGAGATTTTTTTGCAAAAAGTGTAATGTTAATTTTTGTGGACACAGACGTGTTTCTGCCCTTCACAGACGCGGCTAGACAACACAGACGCTGTTATGCCCGACACAGACGCGTTTCTGCAAATTTTGTGTAGTTTTTTTTTTTTCAATCTGTGAAGTTGTTTTGTTGTGACCAAATCTGACTGTTTGACTGTTTGTGACAAGAGGACACAATGTTGATGAGGACTCAATGTTTGCAAGTGTCTAGACTCAAAATGACTCCAAGAAAAGTGTGTTGTTTGATGTAAAAATGTTTTGCATACACTTGAAGACACCAAAGACACAATGTTTTGCTGTTTGGTCTTGAATGTTTTTGAATGTTTAACATAAGTCAAGCACAATTCTTATGGCTGGCCAAGACAATAGTTGTTGATCCCACATGGGGTTTTACCCCCGAGGCTACGCTATTCAGAGTGGATACTTAGATGCTTGACCTCACTGGCTCCACCCTAGGCACTCACTTCTCGGGTCAGCCAAGCATCAGTCCCCATGAAAACTCCCCATGGCGAACTTTGTATCTCTACTAAGAACCGTATGTGTGTGGGCCGCTACCAGAGGTCTGACCTCCTGCCCCAACAACTAGAAGGATTTGGGCTTGTAAAACAAAAAGGTGCTAGTAAGGGCATCCGCTCGTGTGGCCATACATGCGGCACTTTCAACTCTGTAAAAACAGAAGGCTCCCAGCTGGTAGGGGTTACGCCCTACAACTGATCAAATAAATTTGATCAAACGGGTTTATGGGGAGACATAGTGTCGGTATGAACTAATCAACACATGTTATTCATAGTTTTCACCATGAATACAGTTATTTATAGTGGTTTGGAAGAAGATGGCTTTTCTTTTGCTACCACTTGGGTCGTTCTCTTCTCACTAGTAGTCCTAATGACCACACAAGAAGATAGGCCCTCTAAAGATTAAACAAAAAGAGCCTATTGCTCAAGACACAAAAGACAATGATTCAATTTTAGTGCACCAATTGAAGTGTTTTCTAGTCTATGAAAACAAGGCACACAATAAAAATCCAAAAACCCTTGCCAAGGACCTACAACAAAGAGTTGTTAGTAGTTTGGATTGTTTGAAATAATCACCCCTTCCTGCAAGCACACAAGTTAGGTAAATTTTAAACCCAAAAGACTTTGTGAAAATAGGGGCCTTCAACCAAACGATTTAGCTTCCAAGACAAGCTGCACCAATTTTGTTAGCTAGATCTGAGAATGTTAGCTCAAAATAAACCAGATCTGAAACCCTAAATGCAAAATCCAAAAAACTAAATCAATAAAAACCCAAAATTTGAAACTGATAAACACAGACGTGGTTACCCTCAACACAAATGCACCTGGGTGATGCAGACGCGGTTCTGTGAAGCACAGACACGACTACAGAACACAGACGCGCCTTCTGGACACAGATGCCGCCAAAAACATCACAGACGTGATTTTAGAACACAAACGCGCTTTCCTAGAACCTGCAAAATAAAATCTTGCCAATAACATAGACAAGATTCCAGAGGTCACAGACGCACTAGAAAATCAAAAACGCGATCCGAAAGTGCGCAGACGCGAAAATATCAAAGTGCTGCCGAAAACGTCGGATCTGCAACTTCAAAATACAAAATCTGCAACAAGATGTTAAATGCAAAAGGGACAAGGGTCCCACCGGGCGTGCCAAAATGTATATGGTGAAAATGGATAACAACAATAACAATATTGAAAGGCTAAATGAATTCAACCACAAAACCCTAGCCTAACAACAACAAAGATCCACCATAACATATGAAGATTACCTAAGACAATGCAAATCAAACGAAATCACAAAGATTATACCATCACATGTCCAATAGGGTTTCGATCTCCATTCTTCCTATCTCCATTGATCTTGCTTGATATATTTGCTCTCAGATTTTATATGCACAAGAGCTCAACAAAGAACGGAATGTGGTTGCAAGTAGGATCGCATATGCCAAGTAGTCAATTGATCAAGTAATTAGAATGATTGATTAGAATAATTTATTAGGGTTTGATAATGAAGGAAGCATCTCCTTATATAGAAGACACTATATGAAATGGAGGGATAAGATTGAGAGGTGTAAAAGGAGGTCGGCTATGATTAGAGGGTAGGTAAAAGAAATAATAAAATAATGAAAGGGTAGGTAGTGTATGAATTAAGAGATGAATGACATGTGTCATGGGTAGAAAAGGTTAATGAATTAATTAAATAAATAAAGATTTATTTAATTAATAGAAGAAATGAGATAATTAAATAAATAAGATATTTATTTAATTTAGGAAAAGGATAATTTAAATAAATAAATGTATTTATTTAAATGAGAAATAAGGCTAGAAGAGGATAAATGAATTAATTAAATAAATAAAGATTTATTTAATTAATAGAAGAATTAAGCTTAGATAATTAAATAAATAAAATATTTATTTAATTAGACATGACAATTTTGGGTGTCTACAAATAGTTTAAATATATTTTTAATAATATATTATACATTATGACAATTATTGAATATATAATATATTAATATTCATTACTATTATTATTATTATATAATTATTATCACTATTACACAATATTAAATATAATATATATTTATAATTATCAATAATATATAATATATTATTTAAATTATATTTAATATACTTAATTTATTAATTAATAATTATTCAATAATATTAACTAATAATTGTTCAAGGGGTTGAGCTTAACTAGCTAAAACACCAAGTTCTCATTGTGGAGACCCAAGTTCAATTCCCAATACGGAAATCTGAAGTGGAATTCTAAGTTGTGACTCTTGGCCTTCCACAGGATGGGGAAGGTCTTATTTTACGTGATCAAATTATTAAATATTATTTAGACTATTGATGGTTAACTATAACAATAATAGTCTATAACTTGATTGTTAAGAGGAACAAAAATTGGCTAGCAAAAGAAACAAGTGGAGCGAACCCACATGTGCCATTTAAGTAGTCAAAGCTTAACCTATAGCTTTCACCAACCAATTTATATAGTTTAAATAATATTTAACTATTTAATATATAATATATTTCTTTATAGTTTAAATATATATCATATGTTAATGATTGTATATTTGATATTCTATAAGGCAAACTCTTGGAATATTGGGTTTGGGGGTAGAGTTTGAGCCCGAGGAAAGTATACTAGGTAACATGGACCTATGGTAAATGTGGCAAGGGGGTCATATTGTATTGGGTTGTAACCCATAGAGGACACCCACTATCAGAGGGGGTGAAACTCACATACTTAGTTTAAAATCAAGAGTTGTACCCCACAAAAATGAGTCCTCCCCTGATGATGTATTGGTTTAATGGTGTTATATGCGTAAGGAACCTCCATAGTTGTAATGTACACATGTGGTGAACTAAGTCAATCAAGTCCACCTAATATTGTATACTGCAAAATTTGAAAGTTATCCACTCAAGATATGAAGATAATCAAAGAACAAATATTGTAGTACTCTGAATCTAGTTTCCAAACTACTAAACTTTTTCAAAATTGGATAAGATTAAGGGGGTCAAATCCTTCGCGCACGAAAAACTGACCCTTTTTTTTTCTTCTGAAAAACATAACATAGTGTCTGACGTGCGCATCAAAAAAGTTATAGTTAGATTTAGTATTTTGACAAATCCTTTGGCAGAAAGATAGTAAAGAGTGAGCACTAGAAGATATGTATTTTTTTGTAATTTTTTGTTGAGTATTTTTTTTTTTTAATGATTTTTCCAATCGAGCACATCCTGAAAATTCGGTACCTGTTCGTGCGTGAAGCATAAGTTGCACTAAACAAATCAAAAATACAATTTTTTTTTTAAATTGTAAAGAGTCAAGTGCACTACAATAATATATAAAGTTTTTAAAAATTGGATAAGTATATCAAAAGTTATTCAAAAAATGGCGCACCTATGTTTGTGAGAACTATGGAGACACTAGTAAAAGAAATTCAATAATAATATGTTATTGTTGTTCAAATTGAAAACAAATTATATGGTTAGAAAGCTCAGAAGATGGGTGAAAATATGGTGGCAATTTTAGAAATACCCACTTTATGAAGTGTAAACCTGATGATGACAAAGTCGATAAATCAAGTTGATAAAATAAAAAACGTCAAAAATGAGAGAAATGGAGGGAAATCAAACTTCCAATTCGTAGCTTTGTCATCCAGGCCTATTTCCAAGCCTAAATAGTCAAAAGCGCGTATAGGGTACTTATGGTTTAAAAAGTGCATACGGGGTGCTTATAGTGTAATAAGCGCACGTACGCGCTTATTTCCCTATAAACAGCGCGTATGCGCTACTTTTACTATAAACAGTGCGTACGCGCTATTGTATAATATGATATTCTATGTATAATATGTGTATATACATATAATATATGTAATATATAATATGTGTATAATATGACATTGTATATATAATATGTTTATTTACATATAATATATTAAACATATATATACACATGTAAGTGTATCGTCTCTCCCTCTCAAATGCATACAAGGTGTCTCTATCTCTCTCTCTCTCTCTCTCTCCCCCCTTCTCCCTTCCTCCATACCCCATCCCTCTTTCTCTTCTTATCTCCCTCCATACCCCACTGCAACTGTGTCTGCACTTCTATAGAAGTAAGTGAATTTATTTCTTGTTTGCAACTTCCTCTTTGATTTTTATCATGTATCCTCTCATAAGAAAATTGACTGATGGATTTTTGTGTGTATATTGAATAGGAGGAATAGGGTTTGAAATTGAACCATGGGTGTATTACCATGACAAACAAGGAAACCTATAGCAATATTCTTCTTGAATGTGTTTTTAATGAGCAGAGCAGATGTGGAAAATAGTGTAAACAAAGCAACATGATGAGTCAGAGTACCTGCAGTATGTTTTTCAAAAGAAAACAACAGGTAGGAAGAGAAAGAGAGAGAGTAACACAGATGATGTCCTGTAGAATGATAGTGGTGGGTATGCGAGAGCTCCCATGTTGTTACACAACGCCTGTCACCTAAAGAAATTGAAGTTTTTTTTATGCATGGCAGTGGTAGTATATGATGATCATCACTTGTCAAACAGCTTGGAACGGTACATACCCATGAAAGAAATCAAGTGTGTAATTCCTATAGTCACAATCAAGATCAGTCTTATAACCTTGCAAATTTAATAGCATCATATGTTTTAGAACTTAGGCAGTACTCTTAGGGTTAGGTCAAGCTCTTACACTTGCTTTTTGGTGAAGCCTCGTTGTTTGTTCGCTTGGAGTCATATTGTATGATCTTCTATTCATAACTTTAAATTTAATATATCATTTTATTAGCCCACCATATGACCCCTTAGGTGTCATTAGAATTCGTATTGTTTCCTAAGAGGTCATATGGTATCCTGTGACCCCTTAAGACCCCTCCTCTTTCCCTCCCCCTACTCTCCCTCTCTCTCCCTCTCCCTCCCTCTACCTCTCTCCCTCTCTCTACCTTCCCTCTCTCTCTCTCTCTCTCTCTCTCTCCCCCTCTCCCCCTCCCTTCCTCCATACCCCTTCTTCTCTCCCACCCCCTCTTCTCTCTCTCTCTCTCTCTCTCTCTCTCTCTCTCTCCCTCCCTCTACCTCTCCCCCTCTCTCTACCTTCCCTCTCTCCCTCCCTCTACCTCTCCCTTCTCCCATCCTCTCTCTCTCTCTCTCTCTCTCTCTCTCTCTCTACCTTCCCTCCCCCCTCTTCTCCCCCTCTCCCCTCTACTCTCCCTCCCTCTCCCCTCTCCCCTCTCCCTCCCTCTACCTCCCTTCCCCGCTCTTCTCTCCCTCTCTCCCTCTCTCTCCCTCTCCCACCCCCCCTCTCTCTCTCTCTCCTCTCTCTCCCTTCCCCCCTCTTCTCTCCCTCTCTCCCTCTCCCTTCCTCCATACCCCTTCTTCTCTCCCACCTCTCTCTCTCTCTACCTTCCCTCCCTCTACCTCTTCTCTCCCCCTCTCCCTTCTTCCCTCTCCCTCTCCCACCTCTCTCTCTCTCTCTCTCTCTCTCTCTCTCTACCTTCCCTCCCCCTCTTTTCTCCCTCTCCCCTCTCCTCTCCTCTCACTCCCTCTCCCCTCTCCTCTCCCTCTCCTCTCCTCCTCTCTCCTCTCCCCCTCTCTCTCTCTTCCTCCTCTCCTCTCCTTCCCTCTCCCCTCCCCTCTCCCTCTCCTCTCCTCTCCCTCCCTCTCTCTCTCCCTCTCTCTCTCTCTCCTCTCCTCTCCCTCCCTCCCCCCTCTCCTCTCCCTCCCTCTCCCTCTCTCCCTCCTTCCCTCTCTCCATCTCCCACCTCTGTGTGTGTGTGTGTGTGTTTCCTTTTCCCAATCTCCCTCTCTCTCCCTCTCTCTCTCCCTCCCCCTCTCCTTATCCTATTATCTCTCTCTCTCTGTCTACCTTCCCTCCCCCCTCTTCTCTCTCTCTCTCTCTCTTCCCTCCCCTTCTTCTCTCCCTCTCTCTCCTCTCTCCTCCTCTCCCTCCCTTCCCCCCTCTTCTCTCCCTCCTTCCCTCTCTCCCTCTCCCACCCCCCTCTTCTCTCTCTCTCTCTCTCGCTCTCTCTCTCCCTCCCTCCTTCTCCTTCCCTCTCTCCCTCTCCCACCCCCCTCTTCTCTCTCTCTCTCTCTCTCTCTCTCTCTCTCTCTCCCTCCTTCCCTCTCCTCTCTCTCCCTTCTCCCCCTCTTCTCTCTCTCTGTCTCTGTCTATCTCCCTCCCTCTACCTCTCTCAAGAGCACGTACGAGGTACTGAAACTATTAGTTCCCTGTCCTGCCATAACTTTTTAAAGGATTAGTAGCACGTACGTGGTACTTATTACTCATAAGCGTGTACGCACAACTTATTAGCCCAGAATGGCAAAAAAGAATACCGTTGGGCTTTTCAACATTTTATGGTCTAATAGCGCATACGCGATTTATAGACATAGTTTTAGTTGCCTAAGAGCCTCAATGGCCTCAAAAGAAGTTTTTGAGGTCGTTGAAGGCCCCACTGGAACTGTGTCTACACTTCTATCACTGTTGTATACATAAAAGTAAGTGAATTTTTTATTTTTGCATGATTTCAAATGATTGAATTGTTGTTTTTATTAGTTTTTTGTTTTTGCATGGTTTCAAATGATTGAATTGTGATTGTTTAATAGTTTGATTCCAAAAAATAGTGATAATATGGATATTTATGGTTATTTATTTATTTTTGAACTTTTCTTTACATATATATGTAATATGATTCTATTTAGGTCAACCGATATCAACCATGGGAAAGAACAAGCGAGGAACAATGGAACAACAAGAGGCTCAAAAGGAAAGACAAAGGCAGCGTATGAAGAAATTGCGTGACATAAGAACAATGGGAGAAGAAGGTATGTCAACCTCAACATCTCAATTCGATTTACCAAACAAATATAATGTACCTAATGCAATTGAAGAAGAAACATTTGATAATTTACCATTTGAACCTAATACAATTGAAGAAGAAACATTTGATAATTTACCGTTTGAACCTAATGCAATTGAAGAAGATACCGCATTGAATAATCAATTAAATGATGAACATATTACACCTTCTCTACTTGATGAATTGAATGTACATAATGCACCGATGTTAACACCTCCTAGAATCATTCGTAGGAAACCAAAGTATCTAATTGACATTGATGAGAATATATTGAAGTCAATGCCCAATAAAATGAATGAACGAGCTTGGAGGAGAATGGTTAAAAGAATATAGCAAAACTATTTTAAAAACTTAAATCAAACCGCAAGATGTCAATTAATTGTTCAAATGATTAAAAATTTGAATTTTAGAGAGACAATGAAAATTCTAGGCCTAAGATCATCTGAAAGTAACAGTGAAAGAACTATTGTTAGAAATCTATTTGATGCATATCAATCTATTGGTTCAAAATCACATAGTAAAGATTCTAATGCTACTCGACATGTCATTACATCAACCATAATGAGCAAGAAAATAAAAAAAGATTATTTGATAAGCAAAACAAGTAAGTCATTAAACGTTAGTAGAACAACATTAAGTAAAGCATTAAAGAGGCGAGAACAAATAGAGGAACCTAACAATAATTCTCTTTGGGCGTTCTCGGGTAGACTACCATGCAAAGACAAGGTTGTTGTAGATGCACTAAAAACATTAATTGAAAATTTTTGGCATGACAACACAAGAGTATCGCCCAACAAAGAGATGTTGTTAGAAGACGAATTGGATCTAGAAACCGCCAGCCACATGCCAAACACTATTTGGATATGACTCTAACTAAATTTTATGAAAGATTCCTTCAAAAGTTTCCTCAAATAAGAATTTCTCAATTTTTTTTTGAAATGGCAAAACCTTTTTATATTAAGATTAATCATGTACGCACCACGTGTTGTTGTAGGATGCATATTGAATTTGCCATGCATTATGATATTTTTCGTCATATTTGTTCTACTTTGCACATTAACGATGTTTTGCAGGAATGTAATATACAAGCACCTCCTAAGTCGGCAAGAGAATTTATTTCAAGTGTGCTATGTAATAGAAATGATGGTTGCATTTATTATAAGATGCCTTGTTTGGAAGGTTCTTGTGCTATATGTGATGGTTTGCAATGTTTACCAAGATGCATACATTTGGAGAGCACACATGAAATTGGTACAAAACTAATTTCTTTCGGAAAATACAAGATAGTCACATATGGAGTTAAAGATAGAAAAGATTTGAAGAGATGTGAGCTAGTGAAAAATGATATATGTGTAGCTCAATTTATGAAAATGTTTCAAGAGAAACTAGTTTATGAGTACATAATGCATACACATAGAGCTCGATGCGTAGATGAGCAATTCAAGTTATGTAAGGACACATTTCCTCTTGGCACCATTGTCTCTATCGTTGATTTCACTGAAAATTATACACTACAACCTCAAAATGAAGTGCAATCCATGTATTATCACTCTACACAAGTTTCTATTTTTGTACACATAGCATTCATGCATGCAGATGATAGCACAAAGGAGGATAGAAAGGTTGTAAGAGAGTATCACTTCTACATAAGTGATGATTGCACTCATTCATCAGAGTTTGTACAAGGATGCTTTAAAGTTTTCTATGATAGTTTAAGGGAAAGGAACATATGATACAACCGACACTTAATATGGTCAGATAATTGCACCACACAATTCAAGAATGCAAGGATGTTTTATTGGTTGACAAGGATGCATGTGACAAGCGATGTACAACATTTTTGGAATTTCACTGAGGCTGGACATGGTAAGGGAGAGAACGATGGTGCAGGAGCATGTGTGAAAAGAGCCCTAGCCAGGGAAGAATTGAAGTACGAAGGTGGTGCTGAGTTGGTAGATGCAGAAACAATTGTGCGATGGTGTAAGTCTACGATGGGTCCAGGTAATCCAGGTACGTCATTGGTTCATAGATATTTTTGGTTGATCACTGAATCTAACATTGAAAACTATCTAGATTGTTGTACAGTTGCAGGATCGAGTGACATGCACTCATTTATGAGTTCAAATTCAATTTCACTGGTAATTTATACGAGACAGATGGTATGTTTTTCTCTTCATGCATGTATTGTTTGTGGGAAGAGTGTGAATCACAAGAGTGGGTTGACAAATGGTCTTGTAGACCGTTGGTTCCCATTGATTCATATCAAATTCCCAAAGCACTACAATTGAGCCAGATGGAGACATCAGTGGATTTTGACCACGTATCCGACCTAGTGGATTCAGGTGATTTTTTGAGTTAATTTTTTTGCAGGTATTCTTTTTGGTTCATTTTGTTGCACTTCATACTTTATTTTTGGTATTAATTAACACTTTATAAAATGCAGGTCATGTGTATGCAGTTGTTGCAGAAGAGAACAATGAAGAAGGAACAAATTACTATTTGTGTCGTGTTGAGCCTAAAAAAAAATTGACAACCACAATCATTGACAGAGAGGGTATTAAGTACCCAATAGGGTCTGTTGTCATGACAGGAACATGGCTTCGGAGATACCCTATCAAGAATTATGATGTTTGGTTGTTCGAGGACTTTGAAACACACAGACATATTCTTCATTTCTCTAACCTTGTTGTTGCAACAAATATTCATTTGATGAAGTATCGTGGTAGACCTCATAACAAGATTTTATGGAAAGTTCGTGAATCTGACCATGAGGCAATACTTGACACAATACGGGTTAGAGCCGATCCTGAAGGCTCACTTGATTGATTCTACGGTTTAGAGTAGAATGATTTTGAGAATTTTGTATAAATCGTTGACGAATTGTTCTATTATCATTTTTTGTATATATAAATGCCATGAGCTGATTTTTACATGTTTAGGGGCATAATTTTGTATATTTAAGTGGCAATGAGCTGATTTGTACGTATGTACATGCCAAATTTTGTATATTAAAATGGCGATGAGCTAAATCACACGTATTGAAATGCCAAATTTTGTATAAAAGCCCATGAGATGATTTGTATATTAAAATGGCGATGAGCTGAATCGCACATATTGTAATGCCAAATTTTGTATAAAAGCCCATGAGATGATTTGTAAGACAATTTTTTGTATAATCAAATAGCCAAGAGCTGATTTGACCATATTTAGAGGCAATTTTTTGAATAATATGTGACAATGTTTTGTGACTATTTTGTGTGTCAATGTTTTGTGACTATGTTTTGAGTATATGTGATGTGTCCCTGGTCAATCATGAGAATTATTGATTCTTGTATAATCATGGATAATTATTTGAATCATTATCAGGTCATAGGGGTCATAGATTGAAACTAGATACAATTTGGGCAAAAATTGTCATTGTTGTCAAAAAAATTGTCAAAAAAGTTGTCAAGCAACTTCTACATTGCGTCGGTAGGGTATGACTCTCGACATTCTGGTGCTTTGGGATGCATGATAGGGCCATGCCTAGCGTAAACCTGCCCACCTAGACGCGCTCGCGACGTCGGGTTGTGTACACGACAAACCGAATCAATTCTAGCCAATCTTGCAACTTTTCCTTGCAAGCAATTGACAGTTTTTGGAGCAGGTGAAAAAATGCTACTAATTGAAAATGGCTCCGAGTTGTCAAAAACTGAGATAGGCCATTGTAAAGGAGCCTTACACAACCCCACTGGAACAAACAGATCGACCGTATGTGTCGTGAATTGGAAGAAACAGTTCATCAAATTTTGACAATTTTTTGGACTTAGGGCACTTGAGAGATCGCACCAGTAGGGTATGACTCTCAACGTTCTAGTGCTTTGGGATGCATGACAGGGCCATGCTTGGTGTAAACCTGCCCACCCAGACACGCTCGCGACGTCGGTTTGTGCACATGACGAACCAAATCAATTCTAGCCAATCTTGCAACTTTTTCTTGCAAGCAACTAACGGTTTTTGGAGCAGGCGAAAAAAATGCTACTAATTGAAAATGGCTCTGAGTCGTCAAAAACCAAGATAGGACATTGTAAAGGAGCCTCACATGACCCCACTGGAATAAACATATTGACCGTATCTGTCGTGGATTGGAAGAAATAGTTCGTCAAATTTTGACAATTTTTTGGACTTAGGGCACTTGAGAGATCGCACCGGTAGGGTATGACTCTCGACGTTGTGGTGCTTTGGGATGCATGACAAGGCCATGCCTAGCATAATCCTGCCCACCCGGATGTGCTCGTGACATCGGTTTGTGCACATGATGAACTGAATCAAGTCTAGCCAATCTTGCAACTTTTCCTTGCAAGCAACTGACGGTTTTTGGAGCAGGCGAAAAAATGCTACTAATTGAAAATGGCTCCGAGTCGTCGAAAACTGAGATAGGCCCATTGTAAAGGATCCTCACGTAACCCCACTGGAACAAACAGATCGACCGTATGTGTCGTGGATTAGAAGAAATAGTTCGTCAAATTTTGACAATTTTTTGGACTCAGGGCACTTGAGAGATCGCACCGGTAGGGTATGACTCTTGACGTTATGGTGCTTTGGGATGCACAAAAGGGCCATGCCTAGCGTAAACCTTCCCACTCGGACATGCTCGTGATGTTGGTTTGTGCACACGACGAACTGAATCAATTCTAGCCATTCTTGCAACTTTTCCTTTCAAGCAACTGACGGTTTTTGGAACAGGCGAAAAAATGCTACTAATTGAAAATGGCTCCGAGTCATCGAAAATTGAGATAGGCCATTGTAAAGGAGCCTCACGCGACCCTACTAGAACAAACAAATCGACCATATGTGTCGTGGATTGGAAGAAATAGTCCGTCAAATTTTGACAATTTTTTTGGACTCAGGGCACTTGAGAGATCGCATCGGTAGGGTATGACTCTCGACGTTCTGGTGCTTTGGGATGCATGATAGGGCCATGCCTAGCATAAACCTGCCCACCCAGACATTCTCACGATGTCGGTTTGTGCACATGACAAACATAATTTGACCATTGCAAGCGTGAGGGTGCTCTCACACCAAACACATTGTTGTTTATATTCATATTGTCGATTTTTGTTGTTTATATTCATATTGTTAATTACATATGCAAATATTCATTTAAATTTATAAAAAGGTAGCCACCAAATACAACGAACACACAATAATGAACTGAATACAAGGAGTTTTGTAGGGTTAATTCAACATTTTAGAAATTTTATCAAATCATATTCCACGATTGCAATGCTTTATATCATATATTTTTGTTGTTTATATTCATATTGTTGATTACATATGCAAATATTCATTTAAATTTATAAAAGGACAACCACAAAATACAATGAATACAAAATAATGAACTCATTACACATTTATTGGATCAAATATCGATATTTATATATATAAAAAAAGGCATGTCTGCCAAGTCAATACAAGTATTACAAAAATGTGGCATATGCCATGTCCAAATTGATATACAATAAAAATGTAGAATATATCTACATGTATTGGTCATTCTATGACCAAAACTAACACTATATGATCCTAAACTTGTGGTGGATCATCAAAATCAAGCCTCTTCGGCGCAGTACGCGGCTCTGTAGATGGCTACAAAACCACAATTCAAAAGCCAAGTTAGAATTCTTTTGTAGAAAATAGTTCATTATTAACAACATAACTATGCATTTAACTTTAATTCCTTTGCAATTGAAATGTAGATTACCTCATTGGTTGATCTAGGAGCTAATGTCTTCGCTCTCCTCTCCTTGTCACTCTTAGGAGTTTTCTTGAAGACATACTTAAATGGATCCACGTTATGGCTGTACCGCGAAGGAGTCTATTGTAGATTAAATGTACAATTAATACAATGTACTGACATAAATATATCAAAAAAACTTAAAAGCTATAATATAGAGAAAAATGACGTACTTGTGCCTCAGATGCTTCTCCAATGGACTGAGGATGGCTCACCATCGATGTAGAAACGGTCACCATTACCTATACAAAAAATGTACAAAGATTAAATACAATTAATATAATGATAAGTATTGAAGGTTGAAAACAATTAATTTTACATATCAAACAAAAGTGTACCGGATCCTGATATGCTTCTCTAGTGCAAGGAGGAGGGTTCACCATTGACGAAATAGGTATGGATATTTCCTGTATGAAAAAATTATAACATTATAATATATCACAAGTTCACATGTACGCGTGCATATAATCATGAAATCAAGAAAATAAAGTAGAGATACATACCTTCGCCCTCTCTTGATTCGCGGGCGAATCAGGTGCATTCAACATATCCACAAAGCTCAATGGCCACTGTACATGTAAAATAGACAAAAAACACTAATCAATCTACAAACCCCAACTAATACTTGATTTCAACATTTTCAAACAATTGTACAACTAAAAATGTGTTCAATTACCTTCTTCAGACGTTTTGGCGTCTTCGAGATATTCTTTTTCTTCGGACGAGCCCTAGACGCGGAGGGGGTGCCCTAAAAACAAAAAATCAACATGAGATATTAGTACAGATAATAAATTAAACATAATTTTAAAAATCTAAAATAAAATGACTTGCATATTCCATCAAAACAATACATAAAAAGAGTTGTACAAAATATGATACCGTATAGCCTTGTAGGCCAAAATCGATCGCCGACAGCGTGATGTCATCAGTCTGGGACATTTCGTCCCCTGTCAACACCTACAAACTAGAAATTGGACCACACATTAAAGATAGTTAGTATATCTTGTATTTTTTTGAATTCAAAGTGTACTATTCTATTTTAACATGTTACAAAATTTATACCTCAGGCATCGAAGTTGCAGCTACAGTAACTGGGGGAGGTGTATGGGATACCGCTGCTGCATCCTGAAATGCATATTATTTGTCTCAATTTAAATCGATGTATAAATGAAAATTCATTTATGTAATTACAAATTTAAAGTGACTGATAAATAAAATGTTATGAATTCAAATCAACACACCTGTGTTTGTGGCTCATGGGCAAACACCATGTCCATCAACTCATCTGTCAATGCGACATCCTCAACCGTGTGAGCCTGACATCTACAACCGCAAATCGTGCACATATGATATGAGTATCCATCTGCACTAGCTGCATCATCTATCCCCGAGCATATCCTTGAGCAACTGACACACATATGCTCGATGGGCTCTCTATTGCCCTCTAACAGCTCATCATCCAATACAATAGGGTGTGCTAATGATGTCCCATGTTGGATGATTGCACCAGTCAATGCTGTGGCCGCCTGAAGAGTTTGTAGCTCCATCGACTCTTTCAACTCTAATGGGACAACCTGATGCACTTTGGGTTTGGATGCTAGGGGGCGGTGACTCTCCGCGGCTAATCGCCTACGGGCTCTAGGTCTATCTTGGGCAGAGCCACCACCTCTACCATGAAATTCTCTCATGTCAAAATAGTTTGGTTGCACATTGAGCACAAACTCACAATATATTTTACTCAAAAAATATAATGGCACCTCATAATTATTACAAGGTGGATCATCAAAGACCATCCACCACCTCTGCCAAAAAAGATTCTTCATCCGCGTATTGGTACACCAATGTATGGGAAACCTCTTTGCATTAAGAGGTAATGACTGACCAGTTTTGGGATCAACAAAAAGGGCACATATTTGTTGTTTATAAATATTTTTGTTTTTTAATCCATCGTATGATAGCCCATTGGCATAGAATTGATGACACCTATCCCTAAAGCTTCCCCATTTGGTAATTTTTGTGGAAATGGCTATGGTACCACTAGCTAATGTTTCTAGGTTAGTGGCGAGGGATTGATGATGGTCAAGTTCAGAAGTTTTCAATTTTACAATCAGTCTATTGATTTTAGACGTATTTTGTCCTAACTGATTAATTAATTCTTCCTGTGTTTCAGCTATGTGGTCAAAAGGAGAAATTGGGGGTTGTTCTTGTGTGTTTTCAGGAGGTGCATTTGGTCATTCTTGTGGGTTTTCAGGAGGTGCATTTGGTTGTTCTTGTTCTGGATTAGAAGAATCTGGTTTTTGAAACAAAAAATGAAAAAACCTAATCAAAATTAATGAAATTAAACTCAAAATGTAAAACAAATTGCATAAACTGGAAAGACAAAAATAAACAAAAACTAACCTTGATCCATAGCTTGGAGGACAAATTTAGCACCCCGTTCATGGTTTAGGCAAGAAAATAGAGAAAAAAAGAAGTAAAAAATGTGGTTTACGGGTAAATGAGACCCAGTTTTTTTTTAAAACATTTTTTACCAGGCACCGCATATGCGGTTTTATTTGGATTGTTAGCGCGTATGCCCTCATTTTCCAATAAGTAGCGCGTACACGCTAATTTTCCTAGGCGTAGCGTGTACGCGCTCATTTTCCTAAAAGCAACTCGTATGCGCTACCTTTTCTAGGCTCGGGAAGAACAAACCTAAGCGTGTACGCGAGAATTTGAAATTTTAAAACCGCATACGCGCTACCTGTTTTTTCAAGTTTTTTTTGGTTGGTGTCCACTTTTCTGACCACCATCTTTGTGTACACGCCCATATATAATTTAATAGATTATTAATATTCGATATTCAATATTAAATTATATAAACATATTTATAATTAAAATTATATATTATTAATAATATATAATATATTGTAGGCATCTAAAAATGGTCAACATTTGCAATGTCATACTTTAACATGTCCATGTGACCTTATTTTTAGGGTTTTCGCATCTTCCTAACATTTCTTCTATGTTGCACTTTCGATCTTCATTGTTTGTCAACATCATGCCATTCCTCTGCATTTCCTTTCTATTCGACTTTAATCTCTCGCTTTTTGAATTAGATCTTGTTGATATCATTTCTGAATTGCAATCATTGGTCGTGATTAATTTTGTCATGTCAGTTGGACATCGTCAATCCTAATTGGTGTCGAATTAGGGTTTTGTCCTAGATTTCAATCAATTTTCAATCATCTTCAATCAATTTCGATCATTTTGGATCCTTTTTCAATTGTCAATTATCAGTCAATCTTGTCAATTTGCGATTGATTCATCATCAGTCTTTGTCAATCTTAGTATCAACCTTCATCAAATCAACTTATTTGACCAATCTTTGACCGATTCATCATCGATCTCAATCAATCATCAATCTTCATCAATTTTGGATCGATTAGTCATTAATCCTTTATCAATTGTCATCAATCAATTTAATCATTTTGTCAATCTTCATCAATTTGTCATTGGTCTTCATCAATCAGTCAATATTGGTTTCTTGTCATTAGTCAAATCCTCGTCAATTGGTCCTTTTGATTGCAATCCTTATCATTTATTGGCTTCAATTTTTTCTTGACCTAATTCCATTTCTAATTTATCTATTGGGGTTTTATGATTTGTTCATTTAATCCTACAAACATTTCTCTTTAGGTTAAAAGGGGTTAATTCCATTTATCCTAAGTCTTTATTGTCACAATTAAATAAAGTAATTTATTTTTTGTGTTAATTAATAAATGAAAATTTATTAATTAATGTCACTTAACTTCCTAATTTCCTTTTTTTCCACCTAATTTGCTAATTTTTCAAATTCAAATTCCCTCCTAATTATCCCCCCCTAATTTCTCCCCTTTTCATGCTCAGTTATGTCATAATTTATGTAGCTATTCTCATGGCCAATTTGTCATAAGTTGAGGGCTATTTTTGTGCTTAATTTGTCACTCAATCATGAAGCTAAATTTGTGCATAATTTGCTCTCAATTTGTCATATTTTGACATAGTAACTTGTCATGACAATTTGTCATCCAATTTCTCATTCAATCATGCCAATTTGTGAAGCACTTGCCTTTTATTAATTTGGAAACCTTTTTGCCTATAAATTGAGCTCTTTTCTCATTCAATGGCTAACCATGATTCAAGTATCCTTATGTTGTTGCTTTCAAATTGCTTTTGCAATCATCTTGCTTTCACTCACTTGCATTTGTAGGTGACACCCACATAATTTAAAGGAGAAATAATACCAGTGGAGGCCAATGAAGGGAGCCATTTGTAATGGTTTGCATTTTTTCTAAATGTCTTGTCTTTCTTCTTCTATTGAATGTATTAGAATCAATTTCATTACATTTTAGGTTTGTGGTTGCCTAATTTTATGCTTTGATGCCCTTTAACTAAATTCCTAGTTACATTAATTGTATATTATTAATAATTAATATTATTTGAACTAATATTTATTTAATATTAATGATAATATATTATTAGTTAAATAATATAAAAAATATATTATATAATTTAAATAACATTAATTATTAATAATAATTATTAAATAATAGTTTATGTTAAATATTAATCTCAATTGCCACATTTATTTTCCATCGTAGTCTCCTCCCTTTTGGCAGTCAAAAGTCTTGTCCATCTTTTCCCAGCTCTTTCCATTTTCTCCATTCAATGTATTTGATACTAAGACAAAGTGTATACGTAATTTGTAGTTAGTGTTTTTTTTAGTTTTCCCTCCTTTGCTTGATATACATGGAAGAGTCTAGAAGTTCTAATATAGCCATAGAAGTATTGGATATGCTTCTATGTATATTGTAACTTGTATATGTTGATTGGATCAGCTGCATCCAATTTTGAATCTCAGTGAGTTGGTGGTTTGACATTGTATTCATATTTTTTTTTCTTTTGCAGTTCTTGTAATTTCTTTTGCTTTGATCTATACCAAAAAAAAAATGATAGATCCAAAACTACCTTCCAATCTTTTTCCTACTCAATATCTATCCTTGATAATCCTCCTGATACATCCTATTTCGAATGAGAACCACTATTTCCGCTTCTATTCAAATATTCTTATCTGATACAATATCCCTAAAATCTCTCATCACCTTATTCTCATAACAAAATTGCTAAATACAACCATTCAAACACAAATAGTGGACAAGTATGAATAGCGATTAATACATCACCATCAATTATTTTTTTTATTTTTACTGTCTGTGAAAACTAGATACATTGAATCACATATTAAGCACCCATTAGATATGGCGTAAACATCTATATTGAACACTTAGAATCATCCAAGGTGAACCAAACTTCATTAACCCTACTAACATTATTGAAGGGAGAATTATACTATGCAACTATAAAAACAAAGGGAACATCCTTAGACAAACACTCATTGGTAAAATTACTCCTCAGCAAAGTTCCCCAAGGAGTTCCAACAAGAGTTTCTTTAAGCTTCTTAGCCTCCTCCTTGATATTCTGGTCTGTTGTAAATCCTCCAAAAGCCCTCACAGCAGTACACCGAGAGTTTATGAGATGTGGGTGCAGCTCCATGTCATCCATTGCAGCAGGAGGAGAGTCTTGGAATTGTTTGGGCATGTGCAGGCGAACCACAAAGGAAGAGTTATAGTAGGAAGAACTTCCACTAGACAATTTTGCATCTGTCACAACTGGTGCTGTCATGGGCACTTTTTTCTCTTCTTTGTTGTTGCCCTTCACATAATCGCGCAACCTGCAAACAAATTGACAATTTGAGAAAAGAGAAAAAAGCCCAATTCTATATCCTATGGTTTAAGGGACTTAAACTAATCTATAAACATGGAAAGAAGGCTGAGGAAAAGATAAAATAATACTTGAGGACTCCCTCCCTGGTGGCCTTTTTGAAAGAATTGGAAGCTATTTCTGAGGTGGACATCCAGACTGTACGATTGTAAAGCCTGATCTCAAACTCCTGGTCTTTGTGAATGGTGATATAGGGAGGGCATTCGTACTTTTTGCAGGTGGGAGCTGGGTCTGTATCATTATCAGCTTTGTAGCACTGAAAATGGTTTATGAACAACAATACAACAAGGCCAAGCATGAAGGTGAATTTCATCATGGCATTTGTAGCCACCATGGTGACAAACTTGTTGGTACTCTGTGTATCTCACTAGTTGGATTGATAGCAATCTTGACTTGTGTTTTTTGCAATGAGAGGCAGATGCTTCTGGTTTATAAGTCTGTGAGAAGGAATAATGCTTAAATAAATGTGAGTCATCATTAGTGGTTGGGCTTACAATAGCACACATTAAGTAAATGTGAGTGTCTATACGTGGTTGGACTTAAACAGCACATATTAAACCCATTTCATGTAGGGCTTTCATTTAGACTAGATTTTATTTATTCAATTTTCATTTTTTAAACATTTAATATATTTAAACTATTATTTAATTTCAGATAATATTTTTAATAATTATTTATTTAATTATTAAATATAATTTAAATTATAAAAAAATGTAATAAATTAAATAATTAAATATGATTTAAATTATATTTAATATATTTAAAATATTGTTTAATAATTATACATATCAAATTATTAAATATATTTGAATTATTGATGGATGATGGTCATTTAAGATTATTTAGGGGAATGGGAATTGGTTGATGAAAGGAACAAGGCAAGTTTTAACTACTTAGGTGGCATATATGTGGCTCAACTAACTTGTTCCTTTTCTAATCAATTTTGGTTTTTTCAATTATTGTTGACTATTGTCATTATAATCAATTATTAATAGTTTGAATAACATGTAATGATATGTATAATTTGATCACATAAAATCTTGTAATAAATATTAATTAATATTATTTAATAATTGTTAAATAATAGTTCAAGTATATTTAATATACTTTTAATAATATATTATACATTAATGATAATTATTGAAAGTATAATATATTTAATATTGATAATTATTATTATATAATTATTTTTGTTATTGTACAATATTAAATATAATATATATTTACTAATTATCAATAATATATAACATATTACTTGAATTATATTTAATATACTTAATTTATTATTCAATAATATTAATTAATAATTAATATTTATTACAATATTTTATGTGGTCACTGTCACCTTCACTTTGGTTGTACTTACGCATTTCATGCATAGGTCTTAACTAATTTGTATGCTCTGTCTTATGGAGATCTTTATTATCCTACTTTTGTCATGTGTTTTTAACATTCTATCATCCTGACATTGTCTTACTTTCCTCTGTCTTTCCTCATAAAAATTCTTGATTGTCTTCTTTGACACCATAACTTTTCTTATCAGTGTCTTTGAAGTTGAGAATTCATAAGATGAACAAAATATGATAGGTTTTCACGAACTCAATGACACCTCTGTCCTCCAAGTCTGAGCTCACAAGCTTGTATATCATTCCTTTACTACATTGTGGACTTTTGGTCTATTATAATCACTTCAACAAGAATGTAGGTAGCTATATAGTTCTATGTCTGTTATCCACTCCTTGGAATTTCCTCAGTTGAATGGGCTTTGTCCATGTGTAGACTTTTGACACTGTCCACTATGCACTCATTCTTATCCATTTCATGTTCATATATCATCAATATCTCTTCTTCTTAAGCTACACTTTCCAATAGTTCCTGAAGCTCTTCATCTTCATCTCTTGAACTTGTCTCAACCACACATCAATATATGCTTCCATCTTGCATTTTTTCCTTATGACCATGCACCAAGATGCTGATTTCCAAAGCATACCATGCAAGCCTCGACTCCACAAAAGACACTAAGCTTTCAACCTCCATTGTGCATTTGATCTTGCACTTAAAAGTCTCAAGCCTCCAGTGTTAATGTTACTGTAGCTATAGTCAAATTCCTTCAGGCCGACATAGATAACAGAAATGTCTAAGTGGCCTATTGGCCTTAGACATGTATATGAGTCGATTCATATATATATTAAATATGAAAATGTAATTAAGTATTTATATATGCCGACTAGCATATACAATTTGCTAATCATTAATAATCACTTAACTAATGGGGCCAACTTGGAAAGTCAGCCACCCCTTGCATTGGGTCGTGTTGACTTGGAGAGTACCCACCCTTGGTGAAGGGGCACTATCTATGTATAAAGGGGATCGAATATCCCTTCATTGAAAACATACTGTTGGCATTATGTGAACCGGTATGAAGACATAATGATATTGTATGTTGTCATTGATGTCAATATGTGACATGATGTGAATCGACACATGTGACATGTGAGAAGAGAGAACCGACATATATATATATATATGAACCGGTATATATGCCAAAGTGAAGCGGTATATTTGTTCAAGATGAACTGACATGTCAAGATGAACCGACATGCAGTTATGGGAACCGGCACATGGAAGCATTGTATGACTACCGGTTGGTAGGTAGTTTCCACTTCAGGATTTCTGGTTGGAGTACCTCAAGCCTGTGTAACTCAATCAGTGATCTTTGTGTGATGAGTTAGCAATATAATGGAGAACAGATTGTGTTGCCACGTAAGCCCTGAGCGTATGAAGGATCTTGCATGAAGAAGACTATCCCTATCTACCTTGGGAATGTACGAAGTTTGTCAAACGGTGATAACGTGTGATGGGTTATCACCCGCCATGAAATTGGTGGATAATGGACGATGGAGAATGTCTTGAGATCGATTCAAGAGTGTTGCATTTAATGCAGTATGATTCAACGGTCATGATTGAACTGTTTGAATTGTTTAACCTAACAGGTTTAGGGTTTAGGGTTTTTGCTACTGACCTGTTTGTTTCCTATAAGGTCAATGTTGTGTTTCTTTCTAAAGTTGTATGTGTGTATCCAAGGGAAGTGACACTTGATTCTTGTCAGACCAAAGGAGAGAAGAGATATATGCAAAGTGAATGTGCAAAAGGTGAAGAGGAGTCAAAACGGATCTGCATTAGCATTGAGTGCTGTTACCAGATCATTGTAATTCCTGTTGATCTTTAACCACTTCAATAGTTGTGAAATCCCTTAATAGGGTAGCCTTAACCAACTTGATACAAATCCCTTAATAGGGTAACTTGAAGTTATTGAGTTCTGGGAAGCTATAGAGCTCTGAAGATCCTTTAGCTATTGAGTTCTTGAAATCCTTTAACAAGGTAACCCTAACCGGGTTTAACACTTAACCGGGTATTGTAGCCATCCCTTAACCGGGTGATCCCTGACAGGAATGGTTCTTAGCAGAACCTATTGTAATGTCTTTAACCGGACAAGGCTCCTAACAGAGCGGACTTCTAAAGAGTTCAAAAAGAAGTTTGTGGGTATTCATCCCCACCGTGGGTTTTCCTAGTTGGGTTTCCACGTGAAAAATATGTGTGTCATGTGTGATGCTTTTATCTTGTGATACTTTGTTATTACCTGTTGAGCATATGATGGTTCTGTGTTTTATGCCTGTCTATAAAACATATTGAACTAACTATTGTGAAGATCTGATGATAGTTTACCTGTTCATGCATGAGGGTGTAATGGTACTATAGTATTGAGCTAAGAGAAAAGCTTAGTGAGTAACCAGTTTATGATTGTTTTAGTTGTTCTAAGTCCTACCGATTGCACTCTGTTTTAACCAGAGTCACAGCTTGCCAGTCACTTGGAGTAATTGCTGACAAACCTGTTTTGGATAGTATTTTGCCTGTACTGATTCACCCCCCCCCTCTCAGTACCGGTTTGGTACTATTCGTTCATCATTGAGTTATCATTTGGTATCAAAGCACTCTAGGTCCTTTGTGTTGTAAGCTTAACCACTTGAGGTAAAGATCCCAGTCAAATGATGAAGAGGGAAGGTCCAAAGTTTAACAGGGAAAATTTTGGTATATGGAAAGATAGGATGAAGATATTCATCAAAAGCATGGGTGCTCAACACTGGAGTTATGTTGAGAATGTCTATGTTGTCCCTATCGGTACTCTCACTGATGACTAAAAGAGAGAGAGAGATACAAGAAAATGGGCATGTCATGGAAGCCCTTATTAGTAGTCTATCTGACATTGAGTTTATTGATGTTCAGGACAAGGTAAATCCCAAAGAGGTATGAGATGCTCTTGAAAATAGCTATGGTGGTGATGAACATGTAAAACAGGCTAAGGAAGAAAGCCTGAAAGGGAAGTTTGAAGATATGCAGATGGTTGAAGGTGAGACCATTCAGCAGTATGGAATAAGAATCAAAATAGTTGTTGGAGAAATCAAGAGTGCAAGTGGTAAAATAGAAGATTGCATTGTGGTAAGAAAAGTCCCGAGATCCCTTTTGCCGGTCTATGCAATAAGGGTTGTTGCTATTCAGGAGCTGAGATCAATAGACAAGACTAAGGTATCCTTGGACTCCATCATAGCCAAGTTGACAGCCTATGAGCTAAATAGTTTTGATGGCAGTGTTCAAAAGACTGAATCAACATTTAAAGCTTCTGCTATACCATCTAGAAAAGGAAAAGAAGCTAGCACTAGTGGTGAACCTAGACAAAGCAGAGAAATGAATGATGAGGAGATTCTGATGGCATTTGAAGCTCTCCTTGCCAGAAAGCTTCCTAAAGGAACCGGTAAATACAAAGGTAAACTACCTTTGAAATGCTTTTCTTGTAACCGGATAGGACATATTGCTATAAACTGTCCAAATGGTGATAACAAGGACAAACCAGAAAGGTTCAGGAAATTCAAAGGTGGAAATCGGAGAAACTGTTTTGTAGTAGTTGATGAAGGTGTCACAGATGAGGAATCAGAAGATGAAGAGAATGAAGACATTGTGTTTGTTGTTGTAAAGGAAGATGTGGTAGACAAGAAGGCTCTTGTCTCCCGGTTTGATAATTCCAATGAGTGGATCATTGACAGTGGTTGTTCTCACCATATGACTGGTGACTGGAGCAAGTTTCTATCCTTGGAGGAGTATGATGGTGGTATGGTTCGCTTTGGCAATGATGTACCATGCATGGTCAAAGGCAGAGGGTCCATCTCTCTGAATGGAAAGAGTAGTGCTGACAATGTGTACTGGGTTGATGGTCTCAGACACAACCTTCTGAGTGTTGCCTAGCTGAATGACAGTGGCCTCACTCTAGAATTCAAGAATGGAGTTTGCAGAATCAAAGGAAAAGAGGGTGAATTGGTGGCCACCGACATGCAGACCAAAGGTAACCTATTTCATTTGAACTCAAATATAAGCACATGTCTTATGGCTAAGTTTGATGATAGCTGGATATGGCATAGGAGACTCTGCCATGTAAACTTTGATAACATTGTGAAGGCTAGTAAGATCAAGGCAGTTAGAGAGTTGCCAATGCTAAGCAAACCGGATAATACCTTGTGTAGAGAGTGTCAATTGGGGAAAATGTATTCCTCAACCTTTAAAGGTAAATCTTTCACTGCTGACAACTTGCTTGATCTTGTGCATACTGATTTGTGTGGTCCTATGAAAACTAGAAGTGTGCAGGGTGATAGGTACTTCATGATTCTCACTGATGACTGTTCAAGAATGATGTGGGTCACATTCTTGAAAGACAAGTCTGAAGCCTTTGTGAAATTCAAAGCTTTCATAGCATTAGTGGAGAAGGAAAGCGGTAAAAGGATCAAATGTCTTAGAACTGATCAAGGAGGGGAATTCACTTCTGGTGAATTCAACAAGTATTGTGAAGAATTTGGCATCAAGAGACAACTGTCTGCCCCCCGGACTCCACAGCAGAATGGCCTAGCAGAGAGGAATAACCGGATTGTGGTTGAAGCAGCTAGAACCATGTTGATTCAAGGGAAGGTAGCTCACACCTTTTGGAGAGAAGCGGTGAGCATTGCAACCTACACAATGAACCGGGTACTTATCAAGAAAGGTAAGGACAAAAATCCTTATGAGTATTGGACCTCTAAGACACCTGTGGTTAGCTACTTTAGGGTATTTGGTAGCAAATGTTACATCAAGAGGAGTGAACATCAGGGAAAATTTGAAGCTAAATGTGATGAGGGATATTCCTAGGATATTCCACCAAGAGTAAAGCTCTCAAGTGCTACAACAATAAGACTCAGAGAATTATGGAAAGTATCAATGTAAGAGTTGATGAATCCTCTGAGAAAACTGAGGAAATCGATAGTGAGCAACCTGTAAATGAACTAGTTGCAACCTTCTGGGAACCGGTTGTTAGTCAACCAAGTATCAGTAACAGTGTTCCTAAACTGGTGAATGCTGATACTGATGAAGATGAGGATGAAGAGGAAAAGCAAGAAGAACTAGTCAAGACCATTCCTCAGTATGTCAAGCTGAATCATGATCCTAAGCAGATCATAGGAGATAAGGATGCAAGAATCCTTACAAGAAGAAAGATCAGAGAAAACTCATGTATGATCTTTGAATTTGAGCCTAAATCATTCAAAGAGGCTCATAAAGATGAAGACTGGATCAAGGCAATGGAAGAGGAACTTGACCAGATAGAGAAAAATGGTACATGGTCCTTGGTACCCAGACTGGAGCATAAAAATGCCATTGGCACCAAATGGGTGTTTAGAAACAAGCTGAATGAGGATGGCACAGTGATTAGGAATAAAGCCAGATTGGTGTGCAAAGGATATGCTCAAGAAGAAGGAGAAGACTATGGAGAAACCTTTGCTCCTATAGCTAGATTGGAAGGAGTTCGTATGCTTCTTGCATATGCAGCTTTTAAAGGGTTCAAAGTATATCAAATGGATGTAAAATTTGCACTCCTAAATGGTGTACTTGAAGAAGAGGTGTATATTGAGCAACCAGATGGATTTGCCCTATCTGAAGATAGTGACATGGTATGTAGGCTACATAAAGCCTTATATGGTCTAAAGCAAGCACCTAGGGCATGGTATGAGCACCTACATTCCCATCTTGTGAAGATTGGATTTGAAAGAACAAGTGAAGATAGCAATATCTACTTGAAGTCTGAAGGAGATCAGATCCTGATCTATGAGGTTTTTGTTGATGTCATTATCTTTGGTGGAGATGACAAGATGAGTCATGAGTTTGCTGATGAGATGAAGAAAGAGTTTGAGATGTCACTCATAGGGGAGATTAAGTTCTTCATTGGACTGCAGATCCAGCAGATGAAGGATGGAATCTTTATCACTCAGTCTAAATATGTCAAAGAGGTGTTGAAAACCTTTGGCATGGAAGATAGCAAACCAGTTGGTACACCGATGGTGGCCGGTTGCAAATTGTCAAAAGAGGATGATTCTGTACTAGTTGATGAGAAAGAATATCGATCAATGATTGGTAAGTTGCATTATGTAGTGCATAGCAGACCAGATATTGCACATGCAGTTGGCATTACTGCAAGGTTCCAAAAAAGTCCAAGAGAATCCCACTTGGTTGCAGTCAAGCGGATTCTTAGGTATCTGAAGGGAACCGTTGACTATGGATTGTGGTACCCATACAACAATGATTTCATTCTGAAAGTATTCATAGATGCTGATTGGGCAGGTAATGTGGATGACTGGAAAAACACAACCGGTGGTGCATTCTTTCTTGGCTGTAGACTGGTCTCATGGATGAGTAAAAAGCAGAGTTGTATCTCTCAGTCTACAGCAGAAGTAGAGTATGTTGCAGCCTTCATGAACTGCACTCAGACAATCTGGATGAAACATGTTTTAAATGGCTTCAAAATCCTTGTATCTTAACCGGTAAGTATATTCTGTGATAACACAAGTGCTATCAATATTTCAAAGAATCCGGTTTTACATTCTAGAACCAAGCATTTTGAGCTTAAGTGTCATTTCTTGAGGGAAAAGGTTCAGAATAAAGAGATTGCACTGGAACATGTTTCCAGTAAGGAGCAGTTAGCTGACATATTCACCAAGCCTCTCCCAAAGACTACATTTATGCATTTAAGAGGTGAATTGGGGGTACTGCCCCTTCAGGAGGTGAACTAAAAGTATTTGTTCCACATCAATCAGGTATTGCATAGTCAAATTTTTTGTTGATTGATGTGTTGAAGGGTGTCACTCCTCGGGGGGAGCAGCATAATGGAACAGGGATGCTTGTGCCTCCACTTTGACATTGTTGTCAAAGGGGGAGAAGATGTGAAGTATAGATATATCTTTGTATATTGCCATCAATGCCAAAGGGGGAGATTGTTGGCATTATGTGAACTGATATGAAGACATAATGATATTGTATGTTGTCATTGATGTCAATATTTGACATGATGTGAACCGACACATGTGACATGTGAGAAGAGAGAACCGACATATATATATGAACCGGTATATATGCCAAAGTGAAGTGGTATATTTGTTCAAGATGAACCGGCATGTCAAGATGAACCGACATGCAGTTATGGGAACCAACACATGGAAGCATTGTATGACTACCGGTTGGTAGGTAGTTTCCACTTCAGGATTTCCGGTTGGAGTACCTCAAGCCTGTGTAACTCAATTGGTGATCTTTGTGTGATGAGTTAGCAGTATAATGGATAACAAATTGTGTTGCCACGTAAGCCCTGAGTGCATGAAGGATCTTGCATGAAGAATACTATCCCTATCTACCTTGCGAATGTGTGAAGTTTGTCAAACGATGATAACGCGTGATGGGTTATCACCCGCCATGAAATCGGTAGATAATGGACGATGGAGAATGTCTTGAGATCAATTCAAGAGTGTTGCATTTAATGCAATATGATTCAATGGTCAGGATTGAACCATTTGAATTGTTTAACCTAACAGGTTTAGGGTTTAGGGTTTTTGCTACTGACCTGTCTGTTTCCTATAAGATCGATGTTGTGTTTCTTTCTAAAGTTGTTGGCAAAAGTTGTATGTGTGTATCCAAGGGAAGTGATACGTGATTCTTGCCAAACCAAAGGAGAGAAGAGATATCTGCAAAGTGAATGTCTAGAAGGTGAAGAGGAGTCAAAACGGATATGCATTAGCATTGAGTGTTGTTACCAGATCATTGTAATTCCTATTGATCTTTAACCACTTCAACAGTTATGAAATCCCTTAACAGGGTAGCCTTAACTGGCTTGATACAAATCCATTAACAGGGTAACTTGAAGTTATTGAGTTTTGGGAAGCTATAGAGCTCTGGAGATCCTTTAGCTATTGAGTTCTTGAAATCCTCTAACAAGGTAACCCTAACCGGGTTTAACCCTTAACCGGGTATTATAGCCATCCCTTAACCGGGTGATCCCTAACAGGGTCGGTTCTTAGCAGAACCTATTGTAATGTCTTTAACCGGACAAGGCTCCTAAAAGAGCAGACTTCTAAAGAGTTCAAAAAGTAGCTTGTGGGTATTCATCCCCACCGTGGTTTTTCCCAGTTGGGTTTCCACGTGAAAAATATGTGTGTCATGTGTGATGCTTTTATCTTGTGATGCTTTGTTATTACCTATTGAGCATATGATGGTTCTGTGTTTTATGCCTGTCTATAAAACATATTGAACTAACTATTGTGAAGATCTGATGATAGTTTACATGTTCATGCATGAGGGTGTAATGGTACTATAGTATTGAGCTAAGAGGAAAGCTTAGTGAGTAACCGGTTTATGATTGTTTTAGTTGTTCCGAGTCCTACCCATTGCACTCTGTTTTAACCAGAGTCACAGCTTGCCAGTCACTTAGAGTAATTGCTGACAAACTGGTTTTGGATAGTATTTTGCCTATACTGATTCACCCCCCTTCTCAGTACCGGTTTGGTACTATTCGTTCATCATTGAGTTATCACATACATTAGACATCAACAATTTGACATACTCTCAACAAGATCACATATACATTAGTCTGATATTCACCCAACAGAAGATCAATTTCACACACATTAGATTGAATAATATACAAGGTATATTGAATGTCATAGATTACCCTATAGCAGTTTGTGTATCCTACAACAGTTCGGATTATATATACAATAGTCTAGGGTGAATCGATTTATACATATAGCTTCAAGAAGTGAAGCAATCTTGTAAAGACATACCTATATTTGATAAATATAATCAGAGACTTTGTTGCTAGGTTTTTCACCTTCAAGTTGGAAGGTTTTCCCAGGATATATGTTGTACAATTTTGTTTGAATTGTCTTACATCTGCATTTCATTAATTTGATCATAAAAATAACATGTTATTAGAGTAGGTTTGAGAAGATTGTGATCAAATTTCCTTATAGTTGCGAAGTTCTCTTTCATCTCTCACCTTCAACCTAAGCGAAAATGGTGTATGGGCTCAAGGTTGAAGATAGACTTGAAGGTTCTTCAAACTTCACTTCGTGGAAGTTTAGAGTTCTTGTTGCACTTGAAGAAAATGATCTTCTTCAGTTTGTGGAAGAAAATGATTTATCCGAGCCAAAAGATCAAGCAAAGAAACTTCAATTCAAGAAGAATGCATTAAAAGTGAAGAAGATCTTGATTGACTCCATGAAGGATCACTTAGTGCCTCTCATTTCCAAAATGACAACTACAAGAGACATGTTCAAAACCTTGGAAGGTCTATATGAGATAAAAACCACAAGTAGGGCTCTTGGATTGAGGCAACAACTTCATCAAGGCAAGATGGCGAAAGGAGAAACAGTCATATCATTCTTCATGAAGATCTTAGAGCTGAGGGACCAACTAAGCATCATTGGAGATCAAGTTGTGGATTTAAATATCTTGTCATGTTAGTATTGAATGGCCTTCCTCATTCTTGGGAGCCATTTATTCAAAGTATAAGTGGGAGATCCAAATTACCTAAGTTTGATCGTCTTCGTGCTGATTGCATCCAAGAAAAATCTAGGTTGGCTGCAAGGGGAATTGTCAAAGGCTCTCAAAATGAAGACACTCATGTTCTTACCACTCAATCTACTAAGAAGAAAGGAAGAAATTGGAGAAAAGGCAACTTCAAGAGGAATAGAGATCAAAGATCAGACTTTGCACCTGATTCAAAGAAGAAGAAGAAAAATCTCTCCCACGTTCAATGCTTTAGATGTGACAAGTTTGGTCACTATGCAAGAGATTGTTTGACAAGGCCTGAAAAACAAATGACAAACATTAATGAAGTCTCAAATCAAAAGGAAGTAGAAGACAACTCTAATGGATTCCTCTTCATATTTTTCTTATCAAGTAATGATCCCACAAATAGTGACACCTGGCTAATTGATAGTGGAGCTTCACGACACATCACTGGCTATCAAGAACATCTTTCAGATTTGGTGGAAATGGAGTCTAACCTTCAAGTGATCATTGGAGATGATGCACACTATTTAGTGAAAGGATTTGGTGCTACATCTCTCAACCTAGAATCTGGGATTCCCCTTCATCTAAGTGATGTCTTATTCATGCCAGGAATCAAGAGGAATCTTGTATCTATTTCAGCTTTGGGGGACAAAGGTTATCAAGTAGCATTTTCAGAAGGTAGAGTTCTTGCATGGCCAAAGAACTCCAACATCAAGACTGCACATGTGATCGCGAATCAACATGAGAGTTTGTACAAGTTGTCCATTTGTCTAGTTCAAGCTCTTCTACATGACTCTTCCAGTTCCAACGAACTATGGCATAGAAGACTTGGTCATCTACATTACAGGGCTTTTCCATCATTGGAAAAGATAGTTAAAGGTATTCCTAAACTTAGTCATGTACATGATGGTATTTGTAGAGGTTGTGCTATGGGTAAAAATACTAAGAGTCTATTTCATAGCAGTGAAAGTAGGTCAAAAGAAATATTAGATCTTGTACCTTTTGATTTATGTGGTCCAATGTCAATGGCATCCCTAAGTGGATTTTTGTACTATGTAATTTTCATAGATGATTACTCTAGGAAGACTTGGATTTATTTCTTAAGGTCTAAAGAGTTTGATGAAGTCCTAGGTAGATTTAAAGAATTTAAGGCTCAAGTAGAAAACTTGTCTGGAAAGAGAATTAAAGTTTTGATAATGGAGGTGAATACACCTCTGGAAGCTTTCATGATTTTTGTATTGAGGCAGGAATCAAGAGGGAGTTTTGTATACCTTACAACCCACAACAAAATGGGGTTGCAGAAAGAAAGAACATATCAATTGTTGAAGCGCAAAAGCCATGATCCATGATCAAGGCCTTCAATAATTTCTTTAGGCCAAAGCATCCAGGACAACAGTATATTTTCAAAGCAGAAGTCCTCATCAGATACCGCAAAATATGACTCCAAAAGAAGCGTTTACATGGGTTAAGTTTGAAGTCAATCACTTGAGAATCTTTGGTTGTGCAATATATGTCTATGTACCTAAAGATAAGAGAACCAAGCCAGAACCTTCTAGAAAGAGAGGAATATTTGTGGGCTACAGTGAAACTTTTGAAGCCTACAAGATTTACATTCCAAGTTAGAAATAGATAGAGGTTAGCAAAGATTTTACATTTGAGGAAGATGTTGCATTCAAAAAATCTTAAGGTTCCGGCATGGAGATAGATGATCAAGAGACTCCTCGAGACATGGACATTGATCATTCTCCTGAGATTCAGAGGGAGTCTACTGAACTTGAAGCAGATGATGATCTAATTGAACCCTTGGATCCTAGTGATGGGTCTAAAGATATTATTATGAATCAAAAGAGATCTCTTTGGGCAAGGAACACTATGCAGGAGGCAGAAAAGTTTGCGGCTCCCAGAGGCACATTCAGAGAAAGTAAAAGACCACAAAGATTCTCTAGCTATGTTGCATTGATGTGTAATCTTATTGAGATTGAGCCTTCAAGTGTTGAGGAAGCTTCAAATCAGATAGTATGGAAAGATGCTATGGATGAAGAATATCAATCCATTATTAAGAATGATGTTTGAGACATTGTACCTAGACCTGAAGGAAAGTTAGTTGTATCTTCCAAGTGGCTATTCAAGATTAAGCATGTAGCTGATGGAAGCATTGAGAAGTACAAGGCTAGATTTGTGGCATGTGGTTTGTATCAAAAAGAAAGAATAGATTATGAAGAAACATTTGCTCCAGTTGCTTGCTACACTTCCATCAGGACCATCATTGCCATTACATTAGCTAAGGGATGGAAGCTACATCAGATGGATGTGAAGACAGCTTTTCTCAATGGTGTAATTGAAGAAGAGGTTTACATTGAGCAACTTGAAGGTTTCGTAATTCATGGGAAAGAGTTTCATGTATGAAAATTGAAGAAAGCATTATCTGGTCTTAAGTAGGCTCCTTGTGCATGGTATGAAATGGTTGACAAATACTTGGTGAGTTTGGGTTTATACAAGAATGATCCTTATCCGAATCTTTACTTATTTCTTGCTGGGAAAAAAAATCTCATCTTTAGATGCAAGGAGTTGACTTCATAATTTGAGATGAAGGATCTAGGACTCATGCATTTCTTTCTAGGTTTGGAAGTGTGGCAGAGGCCTAATGAGATTATCCCGAGTCAAGGAAAATACACCATTGACATCTTGAAGAGATTTGGGATGTTAGATAAGGTTGTTTCTTCAGCTTGGGATCTACTATGATTTCTTGGTGTAGTAGGAAGCAGACTTCAGTGGCTCTAAGCACCGTAGAGACATAATACATTGCAGCATGTGTGGCAGCTCGTGAAGTAGTATGGCTTCGAAAGCTCCTTGCGGGATTGTTTGGACAATCGTTGGAGCCTACAGTTATTCATTGTGATAACCAAACTTGTGAAAAACTTTCTGTCAATCTTTAGTTTCATGACAGAACAAAGCATGTGGAGATCAAATATCACTATATTAGAGATATGGTGCAAAGAAATGCTATTCAGTTGAGATACATTAGTAGTGATGATCAGACGACCGATATTCTCACCAAGCCTCTTGCCAGAGTGAAGTTTGTGCATTTTCAAGACAAGCTTGGAGTTGTGGAGAATGAAGCCCTTGCTGAGAGGAGGTCTCAACATCAGTGATTTCTTGAGATGTACTATAATGAATTCTTCTCTATGAGAGAGAAGTTTAAGGTGCAAGCCCTTGTTAAAGTATTCTTCTTTGTGAGAGAGAAGTTTGAGGTGAAAGCCCTTGTTCCACCCTTTGAGAGTAGCCATGGTGGATCCACCCTCTGGGAGTAGCCATGGTGGATGCCATGTGAGGGACTCCGTGACATAGCACTTGTGTTTATTCATCATGATGAGATGACAACATCATGTTGAGTGATTCCGTGATGAGCACTTGTGTTCATTTGCATTTCCATTCATGGGAGTAGCCATGATGGACCCACCCTCTGGGAGTAGCCATGGTGGATAACACTACATGACTCAGATATCGAGAAGGATTCCTCCCTAGCTAAAAGGGAGCGTTAATGTTATTGTAGCTATGGTTGGATTCCTTTAGGCCGACATAGATAACATAAATGTCTAAGTGGCCTATCGGATGTATAAGGCTGATTCATATATATATATTAAATATGAAAATGTAATTAACTATTTATATATGCCGACTAGCATATACGATATGCCCATCTTTGCTGTGGGTTGACGGTGGAGTGACTCCACTACTTACTTCAGAGATGACTATCAGAGGAATACTTGTACTAGGATTCGGGCAATTGCAGATACCACCACCCAGACACCACTGAGCAGGGTGCCCCCCATTCAACCACCTCCTTGCATGGAGCCTCAACCCCCTTCTCCTATCGCACCTATAGTCGAGGTAGTAGCACCGATAGTTGAGGAGATGCTTACGGAGCCACTAGTCACTCAGGAGATGCTCACACAGAAGGCAGTAGAGACCCCCGATGCAACCACTGATATGTGGTTGGATCGCTATTAGGTGACCCCCATGGAATCCATCGGACCTCCACCTTCTTCTCCACAACTATGGGTGGAGCCGGAGATTATGGATCTGGATGATGGGAGTTCACACCAGAAGGAGTCAAAGATGGACCCCCTACTAGATATGGCGGTACTGGGAGAGGAGTCTAAGGCTATTGAGCCCAATCAACAGGTAGCATTTGTGACCCAGGGCAACTTGAGTACTGTACAACAGTTCCTGGTAGATGTGGAGGTAGGTACATGGAGGATGGTGGCCTCCGTTCAAGAATTGGCTTTGGGAAAGACAGATGAGACAATAGAACATTTGATCGCCCTTGCTATAGGAGGGTGTAGTGAGGAATTTGTGAGGTGTTTTGACTCCAGGGGTTGGCTTGCAAATGAGACACCTGCCATGTTGGAGGCATGGAGGTGCCTCAAGCCAGTTGGGGAGAGAAGGACGCACACACTACTTCGGAGGGTTGAGCAAGCATTTCGAGAGAGCTATTACAAGCTTCAATGGGCCCAACATTCAGTAGTTGGGGTTGAGGCAGAGCGAGTGGAGTTGGCCACTCGACTACAGGCAGTAGAGGAGGAGCTAGTCTAGGAGAGGACTCAGGTGATCGCCATGGAAAGGTTTGGCCCGGGAAAAGGATGAGTTAGCCCAGGGGAAGGTTGAGTGAGCAACATTGGAGACTCGCCTTGCTTCTGTTTTGGAGGACATGGACAAGAAGCATAAGGAGGTGATGGAGGCGTTATTCATGGTCAAGACCGTGCGGGAACAACAATTGTTAGTCGAGAGAGACCTCTAGTGACGGACTCAACAGGTCCACCACTTGAGGGAGTAGTTGGCGACATCTACCCCACCTACACCTTCTTCATTAGGGACACTCTCTCGGCCTCCAACTCCTTGATTTCTTTTGTATAGTTGTTTCCCCATTTTGTTGTGTGTCATCCAGAGACAACTCTCTTTTTTTTTGGGGGGGGGGGTGATGTTGGTAAATGTTTAGGGGTCTGTCGACAATTGGTCGACGGTTGCTGACGGTTGGCACTGGTAGTTGGTCGACACCCATGTATATATGGCGGTATTGTGATATGATGGTACTGGGAGAGGAGTCTAGGGCTATTGAGCCCAATCAGCAGGTAGCATCTGCGACCCAAGAAGAGTTGAGTACTGTAGAGCAGTTCCCGACAAATGTGGAGGCAAGTACACAGAGGATGGTGGCCTCCATTCAGGAATTGACTTTGGGAAAGATAGATGAGACTAGAGAACGTCAGATTGCCCTTGCTATAGGAGGGTGCGGTGAGAAATTCGCGAGGTGTTTTGACTCCAGGGGTTGGCTTGTGGATGAGACGCCTACCATGTTGGAGGCATGGAGCTGCCCCGAGCCAGTTGGGGAGAGCAGGATGCACACACTAGTCTAGAGGGTTGAGAAGGCATTTTGGGACAACTATTATGAGCTTTAATTGGCCCAACATTCAATAGTAGGGGCTGAGGCAGAGCGGGTGGAGTTGGCCACCCGACTACAGGTAGTAGAGGAGGGATAGTCTAGGAGAGGACTTAGGTGATCGCCGTGGAAGGGCAGTTGGCTTGGGCGAAGGATGAGTTATCCTAGGGGAAGGTTGAGCTAGCAGCAGTGGAGACTCGCCTTGCTTCAATTTTGAAGGACATGGACAAGAAACATAAGGAGGTGATGGAGGCAGTATTCAAGGTCAAGACCGCGCGGGAATGACAATTGTTAGTTGAGAGAGACCTCTAGCGACAGACTCAATAGGTCCACCAGTTGAGGGAGTAGTTGGCTGCATCGACCCCACCTACACCTTCTTCATTAGGGACGCTCTCTCGGTCCCCAACTCCTTGATTTCTTTTGTATAGTTGTTTCCCCATTTTGTTGTGTGTAATCCAAAGATGGCTCTCCTTTTTTGGGGAGATGATGTTGTTGGGAAAATTAGTATTTGTTAGTAAATGTTTAGGGGCCAGCAGTTGGTTGATGGTTGGCATAGGTAGCCGGTCGACACCCATGTATATATGTTTGTGTACCCCCAACCTGGGGATATGATTATGCTATGCTATGTGACACTGATGCTATCCTAGAAATACATTGTAATGTTGGCATTAATAAAAATATATATCCTTGAGTTCACTACATTTCATGCATATGTGTACTATTTTGTTTTGCTCGCATTCTGTTATGTTTTGAAGCGTACCCTATGGGGCAAAACAACTTCTTATATGAAGCTAGAGAAACTTCTTCATGATTTTTTGTGGGCCTCTTTGACAAAAGACCACAAGGGTTTTCACCTCGTTGCTTGGGATTTTTGTTGTCTCCTATGAGACTTTGGTGGTCTTGTGCTCCTCTCCACTTAGTAGCAAGGGTTGGCTCTGTGTTAAATGGATTGTGCATTTTGTTTTTGGGAATAAAGCTTGGAAAATTCTCCTCGGGCATTGCATTTCCTCTAGATTCTCGACCCATTGGCCTGCTTGGAAGGGGATCAACTTTAAATCCCTTCTGGACATGAAAGACACAGTTCATATCGAGGGTACTTTTGTTGCCAAGGGCATTTGGCATTCTTAGGAAGCCATTAAACCCTAGCTTTGGTGGGTCGGTGAGCAACTTCCAAAGCAACATCCACACTAGAAGCCAACTATGGAAGACCAAAAATCACAACTTAGAATTCCATATTAGATATCCCTTTGGGGTTTAAACTGGGGTTTCCAACATGAGAACTTAATGTTTTAACCAACTAAGCTCAACCCCTTGAATTGTAATACAATATTTCCAAAATTTTAGTTTTATTTTATTACACAATCTCTAAATACAACCATTCAAACATCGAATTTAGACCTAGATAGACAAAAATTAGAAGGCAAATAGAACTAGCAATTAATACATTGCTAATTATTTTCAACAAAATGAAAATGAGATACATTGATACTCTAGCTCTCTAGATACATTATACTCCTCTATCTTTCTATTATCCTCCTTTAGACAATTATCCTCCTCTAGCTCTCTACTATCTTAATGATGGATCACGAAGTAAGACCCGAAACATTGATAGTAAACAAATCTCACACAATCGTATCTACAAACTACTCATGCCAACTAGATACGTTGCATCCTCTGTTGAAATAAGAAAGCACCCATCATAGCCTAAACATCTATATTGAACACATGGTGCCCTTAGAATCCTCCAAGGTGAACCAAATTTCATTAACCCTACTAACATTTTCAAAGGGAGAATTATATTGTGCAACTGTAAAAACAGGGGGATCGTCCTTAGACAAACACTCATTGCTAAAATTACTCCTTAGCAAAGTTCCCCAAGGAGTTCCAACAAGAGTTGCCTTAAGCTTCTTGGCCTCGTCTTTGACATTCTGGTCTGTTGTAAATCCCCCAAAAGTCCTCACAGCAGTACAATGAGAGTTGAACACTTGTGGGTGCAGCTCCATGTCATCCATTGCAGCAGGAGGAGAGTCTTGGAATTGTGTGGGAATGGGCAGGCGAATGGCAAAGGAAGAGTTATAGCAGGAAGGACTTCCACTAAACAATATTACATCCGTCACAGCTGGTGCTGTCATGGGCACTTTTTGCTCTTCTTTGTTGTCCCCCTTCACATAATCAAGCAACCTGAAAAACAAATACCCAACAATTACAGACAAAAAAAGAAGAAACCCAATTCTAAATCCAATGGTTTAAGGGACTTAAAAGCAAGTTATAAACATGGAAAGGAGGCAGAGGATGAAGCAAGATAGTACTTGAGGAATCCCTCCTTGGTGGCATCTTTGAAAGAAGTGGAAGCTATTTCTGAGGTGGACATCCAGATTGTATGGTTGTAAAGCCTGATCTCAAATTCCTCATCTTTATGAATGCTGATATAGGGAGGGCATTCATACTTTTGGCAGGTGGGAGCTGGCTCTGTTTCTTCATCAGCTTTGTAGCACTGAAAATGGTTTATAAACAACAGTACAACAAAGCCAAGTATGAAGCTGAATTTCATCATGGAAGTTGTGGCATTTGTATTGATCATGCTGACAACTTGTTGGAACTTTGTGTATCCTTAGTACTTGGATTTATAGCAATCTTGACTTGTGCTCTTCTCATGAGAGGCATATGCTTCTGGTTTATACTGTTTTATAGGTCTGTGAGAAGCAATAATGCTTGAATAAATGTGAGCCACGTGTGAAGAGATTGTTTATATTTAATTTGGGTAGAAAGGGATTTCCTATATTTATAAGGCGCAGGCTGATTTATCTTCAGTGGTGTAGATCTTTGGCCAATCACACCAGTGTTATGAGGGAAGCCAAAGTCTCCACCTGAAGTCCACTAGGAGAACACAATTAAAAGTGTTGAAATGAGATCTAACAAAGATCACATATCCGGAGTATTCATTTTTATTTTCTTTCTTTTTCATTCATGTGACTGTCATGGCAGCTTTTAGAAGCAATGTGAAAGATTCTAGATATGAATGTTGTAGAATAATTCCTCCCATGTACCTGAATTCTCCAACCAAGGAAGATTTACTGAGACATTGCTAAAATAGCTTTTAGTTATTAGTGGATGAGTTAAAAAGAGTTTAATACTGAATATTTTTTAATATATAATATTTGTTGACGATTATATAAATGAGGTAGCAAGTCAAGTGAGTTTGATTGGAAGAAATTTTATGATTAATTTGTTATTAGTATTGGGAGGGTGATCTTTTGAGAAGTCTCCATGTTTCATCTTTGCTAGTATTTCTCAGATCTAATGAATGCTAAGTGGATCATTCGTTTTTATGATAGATGAGTTTGTGTGAACCACTATTCATGAAATATGAGTCAATAAGTTTGACTAAAAGCTTATACGGTCAAGTCCTAATATACATATCATAATTTGACACAGTATGAAAAGTATCTCTGAATTATCAATTTTAAATGTTTTATATTTAGAGTTTGGAAGAGTGAAGTTTATGTAAGGGAAAGTAATACCTCATATATATATATATAACAACAATAAATTAAAAGCAAAAATGATTGAGACTAAATAATTGATATTAAAATCAATGTAGAAATAAATAATAAAATAAGTGTACTTAATTTTAGATTTCCATAGGTTTTATCTTATTAGATACCAATTGTGTTATCACTAATTAAAAAAACAAGGTTTCTTGGACAATTTCACATAATTAAATAAATAGATGTAGAACCCTTTGGTTCCTTATACAAGGATAAAAGTGATTTCTATGAGTATAAAACTAAATCTAGGGTCATGCATTTTAACTATTTGATCTAGGGTCTTGTAAGTTCCTAAATAGTGTCAATATATCTAGGAAAATGGTGTCAATGATAATATATTCCCCCTTCAACTGATTTCATCTAAATGATGTAAGAAACTAGAGGTAAGGAAAAATATAACATCATGTAAATCATAAGAATCATGTAGCAAATATCAATGATAACAATATATGACAATCAAATAAGATATATAAAATGGATAAGAAATATGTAAGTTTGTGATAACATAAATTAAAAGGTGATTAGATTCCCCCAATGTTACCTCCAACTATTTAAGACCACAAAAAAATAATTTAGAAAGGTAAATCTTGTAAGTGTAATGAAATATGTCATGTGGGATATAAATGTGTTAGTATCTGCATATCAATTAGTATTATATATGAATATATGTACTAATATGGGAACATGAAGGCACATGAGATATTGAAAGGACAACACTACCTATAGCGAAAGGTAATATAATGGATATTTCAAGTAGGTGAAAGAACATTGGGTTAAGGAATCTCAACACTCTCAAAATTACCCTAATAACACTATAAATTTTGAAGATGATTGTATGTTCATAAGATAATCATCACTGGATGTATTATTTGTAACATGTAGAACATTGTTTGTGATGGGTAATTATGGACAATAATATAATAAGAATATATATCTTATAAGCATTGCCAAATCAATGACCAACTCTCATTTCTAATAACAAGAGAATCTAAAAATCTAGATATATATTATCTAAATTTTTTAATAATAATAGACATGAATTATAAAACTCAAACTCTCTATGTGAAAACAATCCAAAAATGTATACACTACTTCTAGAAAATGACTATCTCTGAAACATCTATTATGATATATGAGACTTGGATGCCTTGATACATTATAAAAACTGAATAATTGTATCCCTACTTCAAACCATTATGATATCTGAAAACTAATTACTATTAAAAATGCACCACTATAAAATATCTCTAAAAATATGTCCATATAAGGTAGGACCATGTAAGTTGTGGCATTTGTACCCCCACCATGGTGACAACTTGTTGGCACTCTGTGTACTTGACTTGTGCTCTTCTCATGAGAGGTGTATGCTTCTGGTTTATACCATTTTATAAGTCTGTGAGAAGTAATAATACTTGAATAAATGTGAGCCAGGTGTGAAGAGATTGCTTGGATAGAAAGAGATTTCCTATATCTATAAGGCTCAGGCTCAGGCTGATTTATCTTGAGTGGTGCAGATCTTTGGCCAATCACACCTGTGTTATGAGGGAAGTTAAAAGCCTTCACTAAAATTCCACTAACAGAGAAGAACAAAATCAAAAGGTGTTGAAATGAGGTCTACCAAAGATCACATATCCAGAGCATTCATTTTCCTTTTCTTTCTTTTTCATTCAAATGACTGTGATGACAGCTTTTAGAAGCAAGCTGAAAGATTCTACGTACGAATATCTTTGAATAATTCCCCCAAATGTACCCCAAGGCTGCAACCAAGGAAGATCTATTCACACATTGTGATAATACCTTTGAGTTCTTAGTGGATGAGTTAAAAGGAGTTTAATAATGAATGTATATTTGTTGAGGAATATATAAATGAGGTAGCAAGTTAATTGAATCTCATTTTTAGGAAAAATTTATGATTAAGTGTGTTTGAGTTAGTATAGTATTGAGATGGGTGATCTTTTGGGAAGTCCTGACAATTCATCTTTGTATGCATCGTTTAGATGCAATGAATGCTAAGTGGATCATTCATTCTCATGATAGATGAGTTAGCGTGAACCACTACTCATGAAATATGAATCAATGAGTTTGACTAAAAATTCATATAGTCGAGTCCTAATATAAATATTCTGATTTGACACATTCTAAAAAGTACCTCCTAATTATCAAAATATTATATATTGAGTGTTTGGAAGATTGAGCTTTATGCAAGAGAAAAAATAATCTCATAAACATTTTAAGATAGATTAATAAAATAACAACAAAAACTTATTAAAAAAGATAGAGAGTTGGGACTAAATAATTAATTTTAAAATAATGTGGAAAAAAATAAAGTGTACTTAATTTTAGATTTTCTATAGATTTTATTTTATTAGATATCACAAATTGAGTTTTTAGTTTATCAAAAAATCAAGGTTTGTTTGATAATGTTCACATAATTAGATAATTGGATGTAGAATCTCTTTGGTTCACTTGTATGAGGATAAAAATGATCTCTATGAGTATAAAACTAAACCTAAGGTCACAAATTTAAACTTATTTGATTTTGACCTTTCTAACATGTTCCTCTATGTTTATCATCTTTATCTAGTAAAATGTTGTCGAGTCTCACTATTTAGAAACTTGTTAAATAAATATTTATTATCTTTTGGTCAAGCCCCTAAGCAAGTTGATTCAATAATAATTAATTAAGATAAAAAACAACATGAAACCATGCAAAAATGCTCTTAGGATTGATGGAATTTAAATGTAACACTTTTTCGTCTTTTTGCAATTAATTTTAAGATGTTCTTAATTGATTCCTACATTACTTAAGTGAATTAGAGCTAGTTCTTGAATACATCACCCTAGCATGTAATTTGAATTGTTTATCTTTTATTAGTTCATAATGATTAGTAAGGGAGGAAAATGTGGGCCCAATTTGAGAATTTGAATTTAAAATTTAAAATTAATATGTGAAAAATAACTCGAATCAATTTCACAACTATAGATCTAAACTAGAGTAACAAATAGTAGATCTAATAAGTGAGTTTTAACTTTTGAAATATGATAAAATAAAGTAAAGTTAAGATTAGATTAAAAAACAACATAACATCATACCCACTTTTTCTTATATAATGTACAAGAACATGTATTTTGAAGTATTCTACATGACTACAATCTCTAAGTAGAAAAGCTTCCACTTTGATGTAGACTCAAAGGATGATGGCAAAGGTTTTTGAGTTTTTCTTGATAGCTTTAAATAATTGTGTTACGTGAGATGACATTTCAAATCAAATACTTCACTTGCCTCACCTGTGCTTCCCATTATTCCATTCATGTGGTACTGACGTGCTTTCTTTATTGGTAATTTGAGACTTCTAACTTCGTCATCACTGTTTTGAGTGGAGTTATTAACCCATGCAAAACTACCAATCAAATCTTTATCAACATTTCAATGGAAGTTATTGACTTATTTGAACATGTCAGAAAGTTTCATTTGATCTTGTTATCGACATTTGATAATGATTTCACACAGGTGCTTCATAAATTTTCAGATATTGTGCTTTATTAACTATTCTTTACTAGTCGTTTAATTGTTTTTGATATTAAAAGAAAAAAAATAAGGGTGTTGTTTTCGAATATAACAGTTCAGAGGGTGTAAAGACAACCTGAAATCAGTAGAAGCACATTAATTGCAAATTACGAAGAACAACACAAAGACAAGTCGTAATAGCACTTCCACGGTAAACTAAAAATCAAACGGGCAAGCGAAAAGAAAAAACCTATCAAGCCAACAACCCAAACCCAACTCAAGGAGAGGTAGAGGCACCCAAGCCTTGACAGGAGGAGTTTGGGGGAGGGGGGAAGACTTCTCCTTTCACTTGCAACAAATCACAGTCGAGGCGATACTATCATTAGGACCATCGAGAGAGAGAGAAATCATTTGGGAGGGACCCTGGCACATGGTTACAACAGAGCTAGCAGCAGTCTGTCTCAAAGGAACAACATCGGGAGCATAATCAATAGGAGTAGGGCAGAGCTGCACAACAAGGGCAACAAGGGTTGAATCCTCAAGGATAGAAGGTGCCACAACAGTGGCATCAATCGTAGCACCAGCAGCAGTAAGAGGCTCCTCATCATCCTAAGAGGAGCCAATTGAATCAGAGACATAAGCATAGATAGGCGTTTAATTGTTGATAGTGTTTAATTTTTCTTTTCGCTCTATGCATGCTCTATGGTCATAGTGTTTTGTGAGACACATTTTTATGAGGCATTTTGAACCTTGTCTATAAGCTCCCACATCCTAGAGTCATGTTCATGAAGGCAATTATGGATATAAAATTAGGAAAATGTTTTAATGGATGTCCATCCTTTATTATAGCGCCACTACTTTTGCAAGCATAGAGATGTTGATAAATTTTTACAACATTTTCAACAAATCTATCTATACATATCTCATCATACAACTATAACATGCCATGAGATCTTTGTTCTTTGAGATGTTTTAACCAAATAATCGTTGTGCCTAATGAATCCACAAACATGATAAATGGAGTTTAATGCGCGTACATTTCCATTGGATGCACATTTTCTCACAAAACCATGCCACGTTACATATTTTGATGCCATAAACTTCTCTACCAAATTATTTTTCTCCAACTACTATGAAACTTTGTGTAGACACCTAAAATTATCCTAGCCTAATTAAATAAATATTTTATTTATATAATTATTGTCCTTGTTTTCGTTTTTGGTGAAAATAGGATAACCCCTATGAAATTTTCTCAAATTCATCCTCTTTTCTCTTAGGTTGAGTAATGAGGCAATTTCGTTGTCTCATTTGTGTTTGAATACTTGGTATTTGAAGTTGGTTTTCCCTCCATTTTGTTAAAATTTTAAAATTTTAACTTTAAATTTAAGTCCCCTATCATGGTGTCAAATCGGGTTTTAAAATCAATTTTGCACCATCTTTGATTACTTGGTGTCAAGTCGGGTTTTGAACCTGACTATACACCATGTTGATCAACTTTGGTGTCAATCGAACCTATAGGTCCGATTTACACCATTATGAAACACGAGTTTGTATTTATTGATTAATTTAGAGTTCGTTTTTAATTGGGTTTCTTTACCCATTTATTTACTAATTTGTGCCCTAGTTTTCATTATCGTTTTCATACAGATTTAGGAGGAGCTCGATTTCTTTCAAGCCCGATTTGCAGAATTTGTGGTATGTACGATTTTTGCCCTTTATCTTTTGTTTGTTTCGGGCTTTGTCTCAGTCGATCTTTACCATTAATCGTATCCATTGAAGTTATACTTCAATGAATACGGTTAATGTTGAAGTTTCAATATTGTTTTAAATCAATTTTCGAAAACCCTAGAATCGAGTGTGAGTCAGGACAGTAAACCCGACTCACACACTCACACCATAGTCTTGTCTAGGGTGTGAGTCAAATTTCAAACCCAACTCACCCCCTTCTTATTTCCTTTGATTGTTTAAATTCACTACGGTGTGTGGTGTGGTTGTGGCCCTATCATGTTTTGTTGCTTTTATTACCATTTCTTTGAAGTGATGGTGGTGATTGGGGTTACAACCCCGACCCCTACCATCGACACACTGTGTTTTGTTTTGAAGTCCTTCCAAAGGTGTCGGTCAGGGTTATAACCCCGCCCTACACCACCATTATATCTTTAGTGCTTTTCTTAGGTGTCAGCCACGAGTATAACCTTGCCCGACACCACCATTATTGACTCTCCTATTAGCAAGTGTAAATTAGAGCTATAACTCTGACATATACCTAACCTATATTTTGTTTTTGCATCAAAATAGGTGTATATAGGAGGTATATCTTTGAATTACATCACAGTATGTGTTGCTTTTCTTAAGGTGTATTTCGGGGATATAAACCTGATATACACCTATTTTGGTTTTTTGCCTTATTTGAAGTGTAAATTGGACTTCTAAGTCTGATATGCACTGATTGATGATTTTACACTTATATTAAGTACAAATCGGACTTATAAGTCCAATTTGCACCTAATACATGCACTTGCAAATTGGTAGTTTTTGACCAATTTGTAATGGATTAATGGTTTTATCCTATCAAATGAAGATTCTTATGAAGGCTAATTGTCTCAATTGATGATTTTTCTCATGTTGCAGTGTATTTATTGCAAATGACGAAGCCTTTACCTAGCAATAAATCAATGAAGTTCAAGAAGCATGAAGTACATCCAATTTTTCTTCCTTCGTCTGTATCATCTAATATTGACAATATTAAAGATACGGAGATTGGCCATGTGGATCTCAATGAATTTTTGAAAAGAGTAAAAGAGCCACCTATATCTTATAAAATGGAACCCACCATCAATAGTGAAATACATTTGGTGGTGGCCTTTCCTATGTTTGCATAGAATCCAGAATTTGTGTTGGCCCTAGCCAACAAGTATGATCCTACCACCAAATCAGTGAAGGATGCAGATGGAAAGAAGACGTGCTCATATATTTATTGCATGTTTCTAGTACTTATAACCATTTCCCATTATTTCCTTCATGTGGTTGTGGCGTGCTTTCTTTTTTGGTATTTTGAGAGTGATACACAACTTCTAACTTCGTCATCACTATTTTGAGTAGACTTATTAAACCATGCAAAACTACCAATCAAATCTTCATCAACATTTCAATGGAAGTTATTTACTTATTTGAACATGTCAAAAAGTTTCAAATTTTCTCTTGTTATCGACATTTGATAATGATTTGATGGAGGTGCTTCATTAATTTTCAAATATTGTGCTTTATATTCATCCATTTTGAATTCTCCATTGGCAGTTTGGGAAGGGTTAGTAACTTGAGTCAAAGTGTTAATAGCATTTATTTTTCTTTAGATCAGCATTTGGAAGAAAACTGTCAACATACATGTAAGTTTCGATGAATATTATTAACTTACCTTCCTTTATTTGGAGTTTGAAGATGAGTAATGGAGTTATCAATTCTTGTCGATTAGTATTATATCACCAATCCTTGTCTCCCTATCAGCCTTTTGAATGAAGTTATGAACTTAACTTAAAAGTGTCAATTTTTATTAATTTTCCTTTTCCTTTGAATCGGTGTTTAGGAGAGTTGTCAACTTTTTCTAAATGGTTGCTAGTGCTTAAGTTTTTCTTCTCACTTCATGTATACTCTATGATCATAGTATTTTTTATGAGGCATTTTGTCAAATTACATAGGAATTTTGTCTACAAGCTCCCACATTCTGGACTTATGTTCATGAAGGCGACTATGGATATAAAATTACAAACATGTTTTAATGGATTCCTATCCTTTATTATAGCGCCACTACTTTGGTGAGCATAGAGATGTTAATAAGTTTTAACAATATTTTCAACAAATCTATCTATACATATCTCATCGTACTTGACTATAACATGTCATGAGATCTTTCTTCTTTGAGATGTTTAACCAAATGATCGTTGTGCTTAATGAATCCACAAACATGATAAATGGAGTTTAATGCATGTACCTTTCCATTGGATGTATATTGTATCGCAAAACCTTGCCAGATTACGTATTCTGATGCCATAAACTTCTCTACCAAACTATTTTTCTCTAGCTGCTATAAAAATTTGTGTAGACACCTAAAATTGTTCTAGCCTAATTAAATAAATATTTTATTTATATAATTATTTTATCCTAAACCTTCTATTAATTAAATAGATTTTTATTTATTTAATTAATTCACTAATCTTCTTCTAGCCTTTCCCTATTTAAATAAATATCTTTATTTATTTAAATTATCCCTTCCCTAAATTAAATAAATATTTTATTTATTTAATTGACCCCACCTCTTTTATTAATTAAATAACTCTTTATTTATTTAATTATTCTTTAGCTTTTTCCCTCCATGACACTTGTCATTCATCTCTCAATTTAACTTTAACCACCTCTCTAATATTTTCCTATTTTCTATACCCACCCTATAATCTGATCTGACCATTTATCCTTCCACCTCTTGATCCTAGCCCTCCATTTTTAGGGTACTCTCTATAAAAAAGGATCCTTTTCCTATCCCTTGAGATCCCGATCATTCAATCAAGCGCCTACATATTGTCGAATTGCATACACAACCATAATCCATTCTCTATTGAGCTCTTGTGCACACACAAAATTTGAGAGCAACCATAATCAATATCAAGCAAGATCAATGGAGATAGGAAACAATTGAGATTAAACCCTATGAGCATGTGAATGGTATAATCTTTCATATTCATTGTTTTGCATGTCTTTAGGTTCTTCATTAGTGTATGGTGGATTTCATTATAGAACTAGATTTTATGTGGTTGGATCTTATTAGGTTTTACAATATTTGAATTTTCAATTCCATCGTATACATTTTGGCACGATCGATGGGAATCTAGTCCCTATTTTCTAATATTTTAGTGTTGGTTTATTGATTGCAGGTTAATAGATACAAAATTTGTGACGATTTTAGTTTCTATTGCGTCTGCGGTCTTTCCTATTGTGTCTATGTTTTCTATCAAAGTCTTCAGTTTTATAACGTTTTTTTGCAGGGTCTTGTCGTGTCTGTGGTTTTTGGTTGCATTTTTTATTTTGCAAGTTTCAGGGTTTGTGCAGGTTTTGTTCCTAACGTGTTTCTGGTCCTTCTTAGTGAGTTTTTGTCAGATCCTAGTGCATTTGTGTGCATTCCTTATGCAATTATGGGTCATTAGGGTTTTTGATCATTTTGCAGTGTTAGATCTTATTACGTCAACGACATCTTGTCACATTTTCGTCATATCTTATCACGTTTGCGGTTAGTCCTACTGAATTTTTGGTTCTAATAATTTTTTGGTTTGCAAGTTTTTGGTATGTTTTTGTCAGTTTCTGTAGCATTTGTGGCTTGTTCTATCGCATCTAGGGTTCATATATTTCTAGGTTTTTGCTAACTATTAGCGCGTCTATGGTCTGTTCTACTGCATTTGTGTCCTGTAGGTTGGCCGAAGATTGAAACATCCAAAACCATTTGTAGAAGGCCCCTTTTGATTTCATTTTGTGATCTAATCCTTTTGATTGCAGGTTGGGGTATTTTTGAAAACTACGAATACATTTGTGCTTGCAGGGGTAATTAGGAGAGTGGTTGTTTTTATTAGATTAGAAAACACTTCCATTGGTGCACTAAAAGAACAACTTGTTTGAAGTGTTTGAGGCGCTTACCCAATTTGTTGTAAAACCCTACGTGTTCAATGAAAGTATCCTCTCCCCTTGCCTTTGCAGATTCCTAGATCATTTAAATGATTTAGAGCTAGTTCTTAAATACACCACCCTAACATGCAATTTGAATTATTTATCTTTTAGTTAGCTCATAATGACTAGTAAGGGAGGAAAATGTGGGCCCAATTTGAGAGTTTGAGTTTAAAATTTTGAAGTTCAAATTATCGTGTACAAAAATAACTTGAGTCAGTTCCACAACTATAGGTCTAAACTAGGGTAGCAAATGGTAGATTTAGTAAACAAGTTTTAACTTTTGGGATATGATAGAATGAAGTAAGGTAAGGATTAGGTTAAAGAAAAAAAGACAACTTACGTAGTATTAATCAATTCATAACAACATCCTAGTCATTATGACTCCAACATATAGGAGAGAATTGCACAGATCTTCAAGTGATTATGATATTTCTCTTTCAATAACTTGCATTCAAATACTAATGATCCCAATTCATCTTTTCAGAAGTCTTCAATTGTGATGGCACCATTAATAAGGCTTTTAAAATGAGCCATTTTTTCTAGTCTATTATATTATGAAATTGAATTTTAGATCATGTCTATATTGGTGAACCTAGATATTTAGATTCTCACATTCTTTATCTTATTTTTGTAGACTTCTTCTAAGACCATTTCTCTTCTTATAGACCTAACTAAAACACCTTCCACAACTTGAATTACTCGACTAGGTCATGTAGAAATTTTATTTTCTCCAACATAGATTATTTTCTATTGTGATTTATCTTATATATATATCCTATATCGTCCAAAATTTTGCTTGACAATATCAAGTCTTTGACAAGAATTGTGTAAGATTCTAGAAGTTGCTGAAGTGGATTTCTCTTTTGTAGAAGTTTGTATGACTTTATCAACTTTATCAGTAACCTAAGTTTACATCTTATTAAGATATTGAAATGAAAATCTTATGAAAGGTTTTATTTGAACTACTATTTGCTGGTTGTGGTTTAAATTTTCAAGAACATATTAAATAAAAAAATAACCAATTGATCTAGCATAGAAGTGTGGCTTATATTAGACTAAACATGTGAACTCTTTCTTATAAAATGTGCAAAGGATCGTTAAAAAAACATCATACCCACACGTATTTCGAGTAGATAAATTGAATTTATGGAGTCCAGGGAGATAAATTTGTTTGAGGTATTCTACGTTGCAGTCTTGGTGCCCCATAGAAAGATATTTCTTTGCAGAGTTCACATGTCTTGTGTATGCTTCCACAATTTATTGCATGTTATGACTGTTTCCCATTATTTCCTTCATGTGGTTGTGGCGTGCTTTCTTTTCTGCCATTTTGAGAGCGATATACAACTTCTAACTTCGTCATCACTGTTTTGAGTAGACTTATAAAGACTTCTGCAAGTTTCAATGGAAGTTATTTACTTATTTGAACATGTCAGGAAGTTTCAAATTTGATCTTGTTATCGACATTTGATAAATTTTCAAATATTATACTCCACTTTGTATTCTCCATTGGCACTTTGGGCAGGGTTAGTAACTTGGGTGAGAGTGTCATTTGCATTTATTTCACTTTAGATCAGAATTGGAAAGAAAATTGCCAACTAACATGAAAGTGTTAATGAATGCTATTCTCTTCTTTATTAGGCTTTTGAAGATGTCTAATGAAGTTAGCAATTATTGTCGATTATTATTACATCACCAATCTTTATCTCCCTATCAGCCTTTTGAATGAAGTTACGGACTTAACTAAAAGTTTCAATTGTGATTAATTTTCATTTGGATCGGTGTTTAGAGGAGAGTTGTCAACTTTTCTTAAATTAGTGATAGAGTTAAATTTTCCTTTTCATTTGGTGCATGCCATGTGATCATAGAGTTTCGTGAGACACATTTTATTGAGGCATTTTGTCAAATTATATAGGAATGTTGTCTACAAGTTCCCACATTCTAGAGTCATGTCTATGAAGCCAATTATGGATATAAAATTACAAACATGTTTTACTGGATGCCCATCCTTTGTCATAGCCTCATTACTTTGGCGAGCACAGTGATGTTGATAAGTTTTTAAAGTATTTTCAACAATTTAATCTATTAATATCTCATCCTACAACTATAACATTCCATGAGATCTTTGTTCTTTGAGATGTTTAACCAACTTCTATTAGGATTCTAATGTCCTCATCTGAGGGTTAACATAGGGAAGAAAGGGTCATTGGTTACCTTAATCATCTTCTCCCTCAAATGGGAAAAGTCATAGGCTGGAAATTCATAAGCATCAACCTTGTTGACCTCTTCTTCAAACTCCAGCCCCTATGGATAGTAAGGCTCATCACAATCTATCATATAAATGGATCTATTATCATCATACAATTCCTCCTCTCCAATTTCCTCTTTCTATTTTGCAGCAGCAAGCCCCCCCCTCTTATATTAGGGAATTGAGGGGGAAGGGGAGGCATAGAACATGTATCACACCAGTTAGACTGCTCTGACTCATGCACTTCATTGATATTAGCAGAAAGAGGATCTAGTGTTTCCAACTTTAGTAATAGGTTTTTCTCAAAATGTCATCTAATTGATCTTTGCCCTACTATTCTAAGGACACGTTCATTAATAAATCCCCAACCGATAATTAATTAGTCCCATAGAATCCTTCCACCTACCCCAAAAGAGCAGCTTGTTAGAGTATGGATAATTATAGTTGTGAATTCGAGAAACTTGCTAAAATAAGCTAGAATAAGCTAGAACAACCCCCCCAACCCCTTACAATTCTATGGGGGTAGGGATTGACTGCAATACCAGCCAAATTTGAGGGAATCAACCCCCAGTCAATTAATTAACCTAGAATAAGGGGCCCTTCGCAAATATCGAGAATGGGTGAATCAACAACTATAATAGTAGGGGGGGTAATTAATTAATGACGCCCCATAGAATTGATAGCCCCCCCCCCCCTCCCATAGAATTGGGTGGGGGATAGTTGGAGGTAGCTCGATTGTAGGGGGCATAAGCTTGCACTCGATAGTTACTAGCCCTACTATTCTAAGGGGTTAGCTCGAGCAATAAATTAATGATGCCCCATAGAATTGATGGGGGCCTTCGCAATTGAGAACCCGAGGCCCCATCCCCCCTTTCTATAATTGTAGCTCGATTGTAGGGGGCTAGAGTAACAATTCTAGTTGTGAATAAGTGGGTGGGAGGACAAAACTAGGGGCTCACCAGGGTGGGAGGCCCTTAAAATAGAGTAGGGGTTGCACACTGCCATTATTTTGATGTGCTAGCATGGTGGTAATAGGAAGCAATAGTGTCAGGCCCTCTATTTGATGGCAAGCAATGAGTCCCATGGGTTCAACATCGAAAGTCAACCCGACTAGTCTCATAGTTGGGGATCGAAGGGAAGCAATCAATTGTGTGCTCCTCGTCTATTCATTCATCATGTCCAGTAAGAGGCAAGCCTCTTTCTTTCTCCCCCAGCCTCTCAAAGTGGCCGACCCAAGCCTAAGCAGTAGTGGGGTGGCTTAGAGCCTAATCCATGGCCATGAAACCTATAGTTGGGGGATCTAGGCCAGAGCCGGTGGGGTAAGGGAAGGCGGGGTGGTAGCTAAGGGCCGATCCCTAGAAATGGGAAATCAGTTGGGCAATGGAACTTAACCCCGATGTCTCATCCATCTATCGATAACTCCTTCTATCGTGGAGGGTTATGTTGTTAATAAGTCATATAATAGGAACCCTCTAACGAAATCCTGACTAAAAGAAATCCCCCTATTTTTAGTCATTCTATTATTTATTAATATTAGTCTATCTATTTAAGCCGAAATAGTCGAATTGATCGAGTCGGGCCATGAACGAAAGGTTGTTAGGTATTTCCGAACAACGGGCCTATAGTTCTTCCCTGCTCCATAAAATTTAGGGCTTGATTGCCCCCTACTATTCTAAAGGGCCCCCTATCAATTATATGGGGCACATTAATTTACCCATAGGCTTGGTCAGACAAACCTATAAAATAATGGGCATTAATGCTCCCCAGCCCCTATGTTGAGAATGGGTGTCTCAAACTTACTGGTTGAAATCTCGAACAAATGACACTTGGTCTCTGGAATGAGTAGTTCAATGTGAATAACCTTCATGTTATTGATATAGTAGTTGATAACCTTCATGTTATGCACTTGGCTGGAGAAGCAGTGATTTTGGTATAGCATCTGGGTTCGGTAAGGCTCCATCATGCAATTTGAAGTCACTCCTCTTACTAATGTTGAGGAGACAGTTGATGTGTCTTGCTGACATGAAGTGGTTTCCGTGTGACATTCGATGTCGCTAAGATACTCCAAGCAGTCGAACAAAGTCACTTTGTTTCTCCGATGAGATACCATGTCGGTAAGACATCAAAGTGGTTTGGGCGGCGAAAAAATACCATTTCAGTGTAGCTTGGGGTTTTGGTAAGATTGTCTGAAGGAGGTAACGAAAGTCTCATTCTGTGGCAATAAAAATTATCGATATTTGCACAAAAGTCTTATCGATCGAACATGAGTTTTCGATAGCCAAATTCACTTTTCTAACAAAGTGCAATCGACCAATAAGAGACTTGTGAGGGACCCACTATCGGGGATCAAAGATCGAGTGGAACAAAGCTTGGAGAGCTAGTGAGTTATACTTCCATCGTATGGCGATATGCTGATAACATTTGAGACTTGGTGGGGACCATGATGGAACTCATTTTGACTTGCTGAGTTGTATGCTGACAATTGGTGGAAACTGGAATGACTCAAAAGAAGCAACATAGACAATGTGCGTGTTATTGACAGTCTGGGAAGTTTGATAGTTGGGAAACTGTAAAGAACTGTTTTTTAATAGAGACATATAAAAACGTTTGAAAAAATCGTTGCAGCGGGTTGGATCATGTGGTGATGATTTTCTATCACTATGCAAAAGAGGATTGAAGCAATTGATTGGTAATTTTGTAAAAGTTGAATTGTAAAGTCGATTAAGATTATAATCTTTTGTACTGTTGCCTGAACAAAGATCAGATCAAAGGTTTGAAACTTGTATGTAATTTTTTTTACTCCCGTAAGTGTTTTCCCACGTGAAATCTGGCTTACATCTCTGTGTTTGTGTTTTTCATGTTGCTATGTTCATCTTGTATGGTGTATATCAATTGTTGTAATTCGAATTGAAACACACATCTGCTTTACTTCTCTAAGAAATTAACATTAGGAAGGCATTTTTTGCACTCTTCTTTCCCTACACCCTACAATTCTATGGGGGTAGGGAATCCGCCTTATTCTAGTATGATGATTAATTAACTAGCGGCATCAACTTGCAATTCCCCTACAATTCTATGGGGCTAGCCCTACTATTCTAAGGGGCTAGAATACGCTAGAATAAGCTAGAATAAGGGGGGCCAAGGCTGTTCATAATAATGAAATAGCTTAAAGAATAATGAATAGTTTTGAGCAGTAATAATGAAATAGCCCCTCAACTGCATTCATGACCTTTAAATATGGAGGGGAACTCAATACACCTTCTAGACTATCCCAACAACACCATCTATGGCATAGCATACATGGGCCCAGTCATGCTTATTTGGAAGAAGTAGTCGGCGGGCAGGTGAGTGAAAGAAGTTTTGCTATCAATGATAAAATGACTCCCTATAAAAGTAGCTATCAGTGAAAAGAGAAGCTAGTGTGCGCTTTGGAACTGAGCTTCCTAGACACGAGGTCCTACCCGTACCTCTAGATCCAGAAGGGGAAATACCTACCCCGCCATATCCTGACACACCCCATTCTTTGTTCTCCTCACCCACCTTCACCATTATCCCGCTCGTTCGTTCATAGGCACCCCCTCTGGGGGCTGATATAAACGGAATATTTGGCATAACACTTTTTCTTTTTATTTTCTTGCCTTGAATTGTAAGTAATGAAACCCACATGGGTGTGAAAATTATAGCGGTGCTGAAGTAGAATATTGGATTTTTCACTAGTCATATGGTCAACTAGGTGTTTAGAATGAATTAGAGATTTTATTAATGTGTTTGACATAGCAATTGATATATTTTGGGTTAACAAGTCTCAAATAGTGAAATCACTACCCAACCAAAAGTAAATCATCATCACAGGGTAATGTTGAAAATGAATGACGTTAGGATCTCAAAGACTTCATTTCCAAATATCTAAGAAAGGAGACAACCCTTGTTTCTTTTGAATGTAAACAGATGATAAACTTGGACAACTGCATTGTTTTATTGATGCTGATATATGCTAATGCAAGAATTTTGTGAATGCGATGCATTTGAAAAAGAAACTATATGCAATGCAGTGCTTTGAAATAAAATGATATGCAATGTGGAAAATAAAACCTAAACTAACCCAACCCTTAGATATAGTATCATTTAAGGTGCATGTCGTTCATAGGGTCAGGAAGTTTTGTGTAGGTAGTTCATTGGTATTTGTTTGAAGAGTCAGATACAGATGTCTTTGCCAATAGGATATAAGGACTCATCTAAGTGTACATGTTCAACATCTCCAATGTTGATTTCCTTAGATTTTGGATTTTGTGGATCATTAGAGGGAAATCCATCTTTGGAACCCATGAATTCAGCTATAGTCTTATCATTTTCAAAGGAATCCAATTGTGGTAGATTCTCTTGCCCCCAATCTATCAAGTGTGGATGTATGAGGCAAATAGATTCTGGTTCCAAAGTTATGACGACATTGGCATGTGAAAATGGCACACACACAATCATTGATAAATTGTTCTCTGCAGTATGATAAGGATTGGTGATTTCGTTGATAAGTAGTTCATGAAAAACTTGTGTAGAGGGATTGGGATCATGAGGGGGACTAGAAGAAATGGTAAGTTAATTTGAGAGGGAATCTTGTGAGGAATATGGAGGATTATGGCACGGATATGAAGGGATGGAGGGATCTTGATCAGGATCTGAAGAAATAATGGGATCTCACTTAGGACATGAAGGTAACCTCGGTGGAGGATTTCAAATCTAAGCTAATGGATCACCTAGTTAGAGGATTTCAACAACAAGCTTGTTAAAGCTTACCCAGTTAAGGGGTTTAACTGTTGTAATGGTTAGAGAACAACAAATTCTTGACTAATCTAGAAATAGCACTTCCTTGCTATATTATATCCTTTATCGCTCCTATCTGCCTTCACAACATTCTACAGACACACCTCCTGGTTCGACAACAATCACTTTCACACTTAAACAAATTTCCAACACACCATTGAATCAAATCATCGACCTTAAATAAGCAAATACATTAGGTCGGTAACACAACACAAACCCTACAAATATCATGGAGATTATAAACACATCAGTTCAATCTCGACCATTAGATTACATGCAATCAACATTACATTCTTCTAGGCATCTACAACCGTTCTTGGATCACCGCACTTGAATCTGTAACTCATCACGCATTTTTCACTTCATACTATGCATTTGATCATTCCCAAGATAAACGATTATCTCTTACGCACCAAATCCATTTCAAAACTCATCACATGCAACATGCTTACATGACATATTTATCATCGATCATCATTCAGTCATAGATACTAATTTGCCTCCAAGAAAAAATGCTCCTCCGATTGTACTCTTCCTGTCATCTATATTGTCTGCCCAATCTACATTAGTATAGACCTTTAAGTCAAAGTTTCCTACATATGGATACCATAATCCATAATCTATAGTGCCTTTCCAGTATCTGAAAATTCTTTTGGTTGCAACCATGTGTGACTCCTTCGGGCTTTTCTGAAATCTGGCAACCAATCCTACTGCATGAGCAATGTCTAGTCTGTTGTGGACAACATAATGTAGCTTACCTATCATAGACTTGTATTCCTTTTCATCAACTAGTACAGAATCATCTTCCTTTGACAATTTGCAACCCGGTAACCATTGGTTTTCCAACTGGTATACAGTCTCCCATTCCAAAAGTTCTTAACACTTCCTTCACATACTTGGATTGTGTGATAAAAATACTTTCCTTCATCTGTTGGATTTGCAAACCTATGAATTTTTTTTATCTCACCCATCAGTGACATCTCAAATTCATTCTTCATTTCATTAGCAAAATCATGACACATATCATCATTTCCTCCAAAAATGATATCATCAACAAATACCTCACTTACTAGTATTTTATCTCCTTCGATCTTGAGATAAATATTACTATCTTCACTGGTTCTTTGAAAATCTATCTTTACTAAGTGAGAGTGCAATCTTTCATACCATGCTCTTGGTGCCTGTTTCAATCCATAAAGTTCCTTATGTAACTTACACACCATATCCTTTTCTTCAATCAATGCATAACCATTTGGTTGTTCTATGTAAATTTCTTCTTCCAATATTCCATTTAGGAATGCTGATTTAACATCCATCTGATATACTTTAAATCCTCTGTATGCTACAAATGCAAATAGAGTCCTTACTCCTTCCAATCTTGCTACTGGTGCAAATGTCTCACCATGGTCTTCACCTTCCTCTTGTGCATATCCTTTGCATACCAGTCTGGCTTTATTCTTGACCACTACTCCATCTTCATTCAGTTTGTTTCTGAATACCCACTTTGTACCTATTACATTCTTGTTTTTCGGTCTAGGTACTAGTGACCAAGTATTATTGTTCTCTATCTGGTCAAGTTCTCCTTCCATTGCCTTGATCCAGTCTTCATCTGCAAAGGCTTCTTTTGCAGTTTCGGGCTGAATGGTGGAGATCATACAAGAGTTTTCTCTTAGCCTTCTTTTCGTTAACACACTTGCATCCTTGTCTCCAATAATCTGATCAGGGCTATGATTGAGTCTGACATACCTTGGAATAACATGATCTTGATTTTCAGGTTCTTCTTCTTCTTCACTTTCTTCATCTTCTGTTAGACCTTCCTATTCCAGTTGAATTGGGGCTTCTGTGTTCAGTTCTCCAACTTTTGGCTTTAGCAGTTCCGATTCCAAACTAGTGTGTTAAGTTCTTCTTCTTCCTTCTCCTTGCTGGTTTCTTCTATTTTTTCAGGAAATTCATCAACTCGGACATTCACTTTCAATGATCTTCTTATTCTAGTTGTTGTAACACTTGTAATCTTTGATCTTGGTGGAGTAACCAAGAAATATGCCTTCATCACTTTTGGCATCAAACTTACCAATATAATCACTTCTTTTAATAACACATCTGCTACCAAATATTTTGAAGTAATTGACATTTGGTGATCTACCATACCAGTATTCATAGGGTGTTTTGTCTTTATCTCTTTTAACCAATATCCGGCTCATTGTGTAAACAGATGTGCTAACAGATTCTCTCCAAAATGTCTTAGCTACACCTCCTTGAATTAGCATAGTCCTAGCAACTTCAACTACTGACCGATTGTTCCTTTCTGTAATACCATTTTGTTGTGGTGTCCTTGGTGCAAATAGTCGACTCTTGATTCCATTGTTTTCACAATATCTAGTGAATTCCTTTGAAGTAAGTTCCCCACCTTGATCAGTTCTTAAGCATTTTATTTTCTTTCCACTTTCATTTTCAACCAAGGCTCTAAATGCCTTAAATTTGCTAAAAGCTTATGTCTTGTCCTTCAGGAATGTGACCCACATCATCCTTGAGCAGTAATCAGTAAATATCATGAAATACCGGTCTCCTTGAATACCTCTAGTCCTCATTGGTCCACATAGGTCAGTTACATCTTATTAAGATATTGAAATGAAAATCTTATGGAAGGTTTTATTTGAACTTTTATTTGTTGGTTGTGGTTTAAATTTTCAAGACCATATTAAATAAAAAAATAACCAATTGATCTAGCATAGAAGTTTGGCTTATATTAGACTAAACATGTGAGCTCTTTCTTATAAAATGTGCAAAGGATCGTTAGAAAAACATCATACCCACATGTATTTGGAGGGGATAAATTGAATTTATGGAGTGAGGAGATAAATTTGTTTGAGGTATTGTACGTTGCAGTCTTGGTGCCCCATAGAAAGATATTTCTTTGCAGAGTTCACATGTCTTGTGTATGCTTAGAAAAATATTTCTTTGCAGAGTTCACATGTCTTGTGTATGCTTCCACAATTTATTGCATGTTATGACTGTTTCCCATTATTTCCTTCATGTGGTTGTGGCGTGCTTTCTTTTCTGCCATTTTGAGAGCGATATACAACTTCTAACTTCGTCATCACTGTTTTGAGTAGACTTATAAAGACTTCCGCAAGTTTCAATGGAAGTTATTTACTTATTTGAACATGTTAGAAAGTTTCAAATTTGATCTTGTTATCGACATTTGATAAATTTTCAAATATTGTGCTTTATATTCGTCCACTTTGAATTCTCCATTGGCACTTTGGGCAGGGTTAGTAACTTGGGTGAGAGTGTCAATAGCATTTATTTCACTTTAGATCAGAATTGGAAAGAAAATTTGCCAACCAACATGAAAGTGTCAATGACTATTATTCTCTTCTTTATTAGGCTTTTGAAGATGTGTAATGAAGTTAGCAGTTATTGTCGATTAGTATTACATTACCAATCTTTATCTTCTTATCAGCCTTTTGAATGAAGTCATGAACTTAACTAAAAGTGTCAATTGTGATTATTTTTCCTTTGTGTCGGTGTTTAGAGGAGAGTTGTCAATTTTTCTTAAATTAGTGATAGTGTTAAATTTTCCTTTTCATTTGGTGCATGCCGTGTGATCATAGTGTTTTGTGAGACACATTTATTGAAGCTCCCAAATTCTAGAGTCATGTCTATGAAGCCAATTATGGATATACAATTACAAACATGTTTTATTGGATGTCCATCCTTTGTCATAGCCTCATTACTTTGGCGAGCATAGTGATGTTGATAAGTTTTTAAAGTGTTTTCAACAAATTAATCTATTAATATCTCATCCTACAACTATAACATTCCATGAGATCTTTGTTCTTTGAGATGTTTAACTAGCTTCTATCAGTATTCTAATGTCCTCATCTAAGGGTTAACGTAGGGAAGAAAGGGCCATTGGTTACCTTAATCATCTTCTCCCTCAGATGGGCAAAGTCATAGGCTAGGAGTTCATAAGCATCAACCATGTTGACCTCTTCTTCAAACTCCAGCCCATATGGATAGCAAGGCTCATCACAATCTATCATATAAATGGATCTATTATCATCATACAATTCCTCCTCTCCAATTTCCTCTTTCCATTTTGCAGCAACAAGGCCCCCCCCACTTATATTAGGGAAGGGGGAGGGGGAGGCATAGAACATGCATCACACCAGTCAGACTGCTCCGACTCATGCACTTCATTGATATTAGCAAAGAGAGGATCTAGTGTTTCCAACTTTAGTAATAGGTTTTTTCTCAAAATGTCATCTAATTAATCTTTGCCCTACTATTCTAAGGACGCGCTCATTAATAAACCCTCAACTAGTAATTAATCACTCCCATAGAATCCTCCCACCTACCCCAAAAAGAGAAGCTTGTTAGAGTACGGGTAATTATAGTTGTGAATTCAAGAAACCTACTAGAATAAGCTAGAACAACTCCCCACCTCTAGCCCCCTACAATTCTATGGAGGTAGGGCTTGAATGCAGTACCAGCCATATTTGAGGGAATCAACCCCCAATAAATTAATTAACCTAGAATAAGGGGCCCTTCACAAATATCGAGAATGGGCAAATCAACAACTATAATAGTAGGGGGGTTAATTTATTAATTATGCCCCATAGAATTGATAGGGGGGGCCCCTCCCATAGAATTGGGCAGGGGATAGTTGGAGGTAGCTCGATTGTAGGGGGCATCAACTTGCACTCGATAGCTACTAGCCCTACTATTCTAAGGGGCTAGCCTGAGCAATAAATTAATGACACCCCATAGAATTGATATGGGCCTCTTCCCAATCAAGAACCCGAGGCCCCATCCCCCCTTTCTATCATTGTATCTCGATTGTAGGGGGCTACAATAACAATTCTAGTTGTGAATAAGTGGGTGGGAGGACAAAAGTAGGGGCTCACTAGGGTGGGAGGCCCTTAAAATAGAGTAGGGGTTGCACACTTCCATTATTCCGATGTGCCAGCATGGTGGTAATAGGAAGCAATAGTGTTAGACCCTCTATTCGATGGCAAGCATTGAGTCCCATGGGTTCAACTTCAAATGTCAACCCGACTAGTCTCACAGTCGGGGATCAGAGGGAAGCAATCAATTGTGTGCTCCTGGTCTATTCATTCATCAGGTCCAGTCAGAGGCAAGACTCTTTCTTTCTCCCCCAACCTCTCAAAGTGGCTGACCTAGGCCTAAGCGATAGTGGGGTGGCTTAGAGTCTAATCCATAGCCATGAAACCTATAGTCAGGGGATTTGGGCTAGAGCTGGTGGGGGAAGGGAAGGCGAGGTGGTAGCTAAGGGCCGATCCCTGGAAATGGGAAATCAACTTGGCAGTGGAGCTTAGCCCCGATGTCTCATCCATCTATCGACAACTCCTTCTATCGTGGAGATTTAGGTTGTTAATACATCATTTAATAGGAACCTCCTAACGAAATTCTGACTAAAAGAAAGTCCCCTATTTCTAGTCGTTCTATTATTTATTAATATTAGTCTATCTATTTAAGCCGAAATAGTTGAATTGATCGAGTCGGGCCACGAACGAAAGGTTGTTAGGTATTTAAGAACAATGGACCTATAGTTCCCCCCCACTCCATAGAATTTTAGGGCTTGACTGCCCCCTACTATTCTAAAGGACCCCTTATCAATTCTATGGGGTGCGTTAATTTACCCATAGACTCGGTCAGGCGAACCTATAAAATAATGGTCATTAATGCACCCCAGCCCCCTATGTTGAGAATGGGTGTCTCAAACGTACTGGTTGAAATCTCAAACAAATGGCACTTAGTCTCTGGAATGAGCAGCTCAGTCTGAATAACCTTTGTGTTGTTGATACAGTAGTTGATAACCTTTGTGTTATGCACTTGGCTAGAGAAGCAATAATTTTGTTATAGCATTTAGGTTTGGTAAGACTCCACCAGGAAATTCTGAGAAGTCACTCCTCTTAGCGATGTCGGGGAGATAGTTGATGTGTCTTACTGACATGAAGTGGTTTCTGTGGGACATTCGATGTCGCTAAGATACTCTAAGTAGTCGGATGAAGTCACTTTGTTTCTCCGATGAGATACCATGTCGGTAAGACATCAAATTGGTCTGGGCGAAAAAAAACCATTTCGGTGTAGCTTGGTGTTTCAATAAGATTGTCTGAAGGAGGTAACGAAAGTCTCATTCTGTGGCGATAAAAATTATCGATATTTGTACAAAAGTGTTATCGATTGAACATGAGTTTTCGATAGCCAAATTCACTTTTCTATCAAAGTACGATCGACCAATAAGAGACTTGTGAGGGACCCACTATCAGGGATCAAAGATCGAGTGGAACAAAGCTTGGAGAGCTAGTGAGTTATACTTCCATCGTATGGCAAAATGCTGATAACATTTGAGACTTGGTGGGAACCATGATGGAACTCATTTTGACTTGCCGAGTTGTATGCTGACGATTGGTGGAAACTGGAATGACTCAGAAGAAGCAACATAGACAATGTGCGTGTTATTGACAGTTGGGAAACTGTAACGAACTGTTTTTTAATAGAGACATATAAAAACGTTTGAAAAAATAGTTGCAGTAGGTTGGATCATGTGGTGATGATTTTCTATCACTGTGCAAAAGAGGATTGAAGCAATTGATTGGTAATTTTGTAAAAGCTAAATTGAAAAGTCGATTAAGATTGTAATCTTCTATACTGCTCCCTGAACAAAGATCAAATCAAAGGTCTAAAACTTGTATGTAAATTATTTTACTCTTGTAAGTGTTTTCCCACGTGAAATATGGCGTACATCTCTGTGTTTGTGTTTTTCATGTTGCTCTGTTCATCTTGTATGGTGTATATTAGTTGTTGTAATTCGAATTGAAATACACATATGCTTTACTTCTCTAAGAAATTAACATTAGGAAGGCATTTTCCGCACTCTGCTTTCCCTACATCCTACAATTCTATGGGGGTAGGGAATCCGCCTTATTTTAGCATGATGATTAATTAACTGGGGGCATCAGCTTGCAATTCCCCTACAATTCTATGGGGATAGCCCTATTATTCTAAGGGGCTAGAATACGCTAGAATAAGGGAGGCCGGGGATGTTCATAATAACGAAATAGCTTAAAGAATAATGAATATTTTTGGGCAGTAATAATGAAATAGCCCCTCAACTGCATTCATGACCTTTAAATATGGAGGGGAACTCAATAGACCTTCTGGACTATCCCAACAACACCAGTTATGACGTAGCATACATGGGCCCAGTCGTGCTTATTTGGAAGAAGTAGTTGGCGGGCATGTGAGTGAGATAAGGTTCACTGTCAATGGTAAAATGACTCCCTATAAAAGAAGTTATCAGTGAAAAGAGAAGCTAGTGTGCGCTCTAGAAACCGGAGATTGGGTTGGAACCGAGTTGCCTAGACCTGAAGTCCTACGCATACCTCTGGATCCAGAAGGGGAAATACCTACCTCACCCTATCCTAACACACCCCATTCTTTGTTCTCCTCACCCACCTTCTCCATTATCCCACTCATTTGTTCATAGGTGCCCCCTCCGAGGGTTGATATAAAGGGAATATTTGGCATAGCACTTTTTCTTTTTTATTTTCTTGCCTTGAATTGTGAGTAATGAAACCCACACGGGTGTGACAATTACAGTGAAGTAGAATATTGGATTTTTCACTAGTCATATGATCAACTAGGTGTCTAGAATGAATTAGATATTTTATTAATGTGTTTGAGACATAGCAATTGATAGATTTTGGGTTAACAAGTCTCGAATAGTGAAATCACTACCCAACCAAAAGTAAATCGTCGTCACAGGGTAATGTTGAAAATGAATGACCTTGGGATCTCAAAGACTTCATGTCTAAATATCTAAGAAAGGAGACGACCCTTGTTTCTCTTGAATGCAAACAAATGATAAACTTGGATAGTTGCCTTGTTTTATTGATGTTGATATATGCTAATGCAGGAATTTTGTGAATATGATGCATTTGAAAAAGAAACTATATGCAATGCAGTGCTTTGAAATAAAATGAGATGCAATGTGGAAAATAAAACCTAAACTAACCCAACCCTTAGATATAGTATCATTTAAGGTGCATGTTGTTCTTAGGGTCAAGAATTTTTGTGTAGGTAGTTCATTGGTCTTTGTTTGAAGAATCGGATAAATATGTCCTTTCCAATAGGATATAAGGACTTAGCTAAGTGTACATGTTCAGCATCTCCAATGTTGATTTCCTTAATTTTTGGATTTTTTGGACCATTAGAGGGAAATCTAACTCTGGAACCCATGAATTCAGCTATAGCCTTATCATTTTCAAAGCAATCCAACTATGGTAGATTCTCTTGCCCCCAATCTATCAATTGTGGGTGTATGAGGCAAATAGATTCTAGTTCCGAAGTTGTGACCACATTGGCATGTGAAAATGGCACACATACAATCATCGATAAATTGTTCTCTGCAATATGATTAGGATTGGTGATTTCATTGATAAGGAGTTCATGAAAAAATTGTGTAGAGGGATTGGGATCATGAGGGGGACTAGGAGAAATGGTAAGTTAATTTGTGATGGAATCTTGTGAGGAACATGGAGGATTATGGCATGGATATGAAGGGATGGAGGGATATTGATCAGGATCTAGAGAAATAATGGGATCTTGCTTAGGACATGAAGGTGAAGGAATACTTTGATCTTGACTTGAAAAGGGATTATTAGGAAGGATGGAAGGGATGTCCTGATCTTGCCTAGGAGGTGGATGTTGGATGGGGCTTGAAAGGATACTCTGATCTTGAGACAAAAGGGTATCATTGTGAATGGAATAGAAAAGAGAGAGAGGATCATCATAAGATTCTTGGTTTGTGGGATCTTGATCAAAAATTGGGTAGGATGGAAGGGTTTGTTCTTGATCTTTATTTGTTTCAGGACTCATTTCTTTTGATTTTGGATCATCCTCTTGACACAAGGAAGGAGTTTGGATATGCATGGGAAATTCTTGGAATGTTTCAACACTTTGGCCTGATGAGAAATGATTTTGAATGAGACTCTTTGAACTGGGTTTTCTTGGAAATGGAATATATGATGGCATTGGATCTTGAATTTCTGAAGCATGGAAAGGACTAGAATCATAACTTGGATTAGATTGGATTTGTATTATGAATAACCCTTGGGAGGTTGTGTTATTGGATAAAGATGGTGTGGAGTTCTCTTGTGTGACTCCAGGGTATGAGGAAATGGTGGAAGATATGGAGGCTACTTGAGGTGCAAAGTTTTGATGGGAAGAGTCATTGCTAGACATGGGGAGATGACCTTGTTTCCTGCTAGGTGAGACATTGACCATGTTCGATTAATGTCTAAAGGGTTACATGTTTGTAAATGCACTTGCATTCATTTCGGATGCCTTTGGTGGTGTATTTGAAGACATAGGAGGATACTCGCAGACATGTGATGTGACTGAAGGCAAAATTGACTATGTGACTGTGTGTGAACTTGGTAGTGGTTGACTTGTTTGCACAATTTGTGGTGCTGAGAGTTGTGTTGTTTGTTGTACGGGTTGTTGGACTTGCATTGTTAGATGATGATGAAATGGTGGATATATATGATTGATTTGGACTTTGGTTGAATGGGATTTGATTTTGGTTGAAAGGGGTTTGAATTTTGGGTTGATGTGATTGGTATGATTGATATGTTGGGCTGAAAGAAAAAGAAGGCTAACATGACTTTGATGTTGGTTGAACTGAAGTAGGAGCGATTTTATTGAAGAGTGAAGGTTGACCTGTTTGAATGGTCTCACAAGAAAAAGAAGGTTGGCCTGATAATGATTCCCTCATCATTTTTTCTAACCAATGTTAAGACTAGTCATGTCTCTTATTTGTTGTTGCAAAGTCTTAATTTGTTGAGATAAAATCTCTATGGATGGTGACAGAATCGGAATGGAAGGGATGAAATCTTCACCTTCCCTACAAAATGCATAACTCCATTCCATGATGTTTGCTTGATTGGTTTGGACCTAAGATTGCAACAAATATGATGTTTTCTCCATTTCTCTGAATGTGACAATGTTTGATTTGTTGAACTTGACAAACTTGTGTGAGTTGAGGTTGAGTTTGATTCATCCTCTGATTGTTTTTTGGATGTTTGGGCCCGTTTGAATTTCTAGGATGATAATGAGGACTATGCAAGGACTTTAATGCAAGGATTGATGCAAAGTAAGGACATAAACGAGGACTATAATGAGGATGATAATGAGGACTATAATGAAAGATTGTGATGACTATGCAAGGAGTTATGTGAAGATTATGATGACTATGCAAGGACTATATGTGAAGATTATGGTGAATATGCAAGGAGTTATATGAAGATTATGACGATTGTGCAAGGACTATATGCAAATATTATGATGAATATGGAAGGAGTTATGTGAAGATTATGGTGAGTGTGCAAGGACTATATGCAAAGATTATGAGGATGCAAATGGGATACAAATGAGGACTTTATAAGGACTATGCAAGACTATGCAAAGACTTGTGTAAAGATTACGATGACGTATATGGGAACTGTATGAGGACGATAATGAGGACTATGCAAGGACTTATGCAAAGTAAGGATGTAAATGAGGACTATAATAAGGACAATAATGAAGACTATGCAAAGGCTTATGCAAAGTAAGGATGTAAATGAAGACTATAATGAGGACGATAATGAGGACTATGTATGGATTATAATGAGGACTATGCAAGGACTAAGGACTCTAAGAACACGTATGGTCACAAGTATGCAAAATTTTGGACTTTGTTGGATTGCCAAATGTTTCAAGGTAGACTCTATTTCAAGTAACTCTGTTTGTAGGACAAGTCTGTTTTTCCATTTAGAGAATATTGTCTGAAGATAACTATAGCTGGATGAGCTATGTTTTGAAAAACTCTAAGAATTCAGAGCTACACAAGGTAGGGCCTAAAATAGCCCAAATACTGACTCAATATTGGTCTAGCACAACAATACATACAAGAAAACATAAGACAATCTTAGGTTGGATAGTGGAAAACATTCAAAGAGGCTCGTACAATAAAATATCAAGACAAGATGAACAACTAGAGAGTCTCGCAACACTGGCTCCTCTCCACGACACACAATTCTCGGGCATGCTAGTCTCTCTTGCCCTAAAGATCCGAAGATCTTATCACCAAGGGAAATTTGTCTCATAATGCAAGGTACATGAAGGGTATCTATGGGGTAGGATCCACACTCCTAGAATCAATGAATGTGGGATTTGGGCTACTAAATTGGTTCTTATTGTAAGTTTTGAGGGATCCCAATCCAACGATGGATTCTCAAAGCAAGCCACTTAAGGCTTTAGTTAAGCTTATCGGTGTAGGGAAGTCCCCCACATACGTTGAATTTAGTCAACACTCTAGCCGCCTGACCAGTATGTTTATATAGCAGCTCAAAAAACTTGCTCGAGAGTATGCTAGGAGAGAAGATATCCCCAACGCATCCCAATTTGAAGTACCTTTGTGGAGTGATGAAATCCCCAGTCAAAGATACCCCTCACTACTATAAAGAAAAAGCGGGTGTCATTATCACCTTTCCCTCTCTCCCAGGACCCCAAAGGTGGGTGTAAAGGTACTTAATGCAACAATAGGTCCACACAAGACACAAAATAGTTATTTTTCCCTTAAATATCGCAATGTGTGATTTATTCTATTCATAAGCTAGATTCATGTCAATTTTAAAGCCCAAACTGAGGTGTGAGATACGTATGTGTATGTCTATTTTAAAACACCAAAGTGAATTGTGAGATCATGCGTGCCAATTTTAAACCCAAAGTCAATTTTAAGCACCAAGCTGAAGTGTGAGATCATGCATGTCAATTTTAAACCCAAAATCAATTTTAAGCACCAAGCTGAAGTTTGAGATCATGCATGTCAATTTTAAACCCAAAATCTAAAAGTGATTTAACCATACAGGATGCTGCAATCAAATTGTTAATGGTTTCCAAAATAACTAGGAATGATCAAGCCTTCTCTATAATTTCGCCACATGCTGCAAACAAGGAATCAGTAACCAGAAAACATGTCATAGAAAAACAGAAAACCAAACTACCTATTAAACGAATGTGTGATCCTAATAGAGTGAATGCGTAATAATGTATCGACGATTGCGTTATGATGACTGAACTAATGTGTAAATTTGACAGAGCGAATGCATGAAACTGATAGGGCGAATGTGTGACAGAAAAATAACCAATTAATAAAGCCTATCAAAAAGCATAAATTTTACCAGAAACCTGCAAAAACATCAATCAACCTATATCAACAGAATATCTAGAATCTCAAGGAGGTTCTCTAAATAGTGTGATATTTGCGTATGTAACTGAGAACAATCAATCAATAATGATAACAAGAAGCTTCGTAGATTTGATCCTTTTCTTTTAGCTCATCCTTTAATGCTCTATGAAAGTCCTTCTGTTGTTTTCTTTTCACTATTCTTGCTCTAGAACCTGAAATCCTGAATTTCACCTTTGTAGCCATTAGATACCATATATGTAAAGCATCATACACAGATAAAAGCTTCAGATTTGCAGAATTGAATGATGAATTGGACATAACAGAGAATTGCAACTCAGAAAAACACAATAAACAAAAACCCTAAATTTTAACTACAAATGTGTAATCTTGTCTAGGCGAATGCATTGTGATGTTTGATTCCGCTTTTGAAATCCGTACAATACCTACAAAAAGTTTTAAAATTCATACGATCTTGCAAAATAACATAGAGGGTTAATTAGTTGTTGTTCACGTCGAGTTCACCAAAATGTCGTACGTAAAATTCATCATTATTCAATTAGAATCAAAGGGAAATCATGAATCCTTATCCAATCAAAGAATCCTAAATAAACCAATGAAATAATGCAAAACAAAGTAATAGGAATATAAAATATTCAATTAAGACTCCCTATGCCATGACTGCATATGGCTTCCATTGTTCTTCTCTTCTTTGTGGTATGATGGCTCTTAGATATTATGCTGGCAACCTGCAACTGACACAAAGATTTGAAGTTCGTGATTCATCGTGATTGTTGAAAATGGAGATTGAATGCTCAATTTATAGATTATTGGAAAGGATTGATTGAGAGGTGGAACAAAATGATCAAGAGGTGGAACTTAGGTGAGCTCACATGCTGATTGATAGTTGAATTGTTGATGTGGAGGTGGAACATAATAGATTGAATAGATAATTGAGTTAACTGATTGAGAAAAAAGTTGATTGAAAGATGAAAAAGAATGATTGGAGGATAATTGATTGATGACAAAGAAAAATTTATTTAGAAAAAGCTAACTAGAAGATAGAAAAAGAATGATTGGAAGATAATCAAAGAATGATGTAATTAATCAATTAATTGAATTGAAGAATTAAAATAGATTGAAAAGTTAACTGAAGATGATTGATTAAATGTTTTTTGGGAAAAAAGCAAAGTGGAAGATAGAAATAGAGATTGGAAAGATAATGATTTAATTAATTAATTTAGCTTGTGCTTGCACTTTGACTTTGATTTTCAATTTAATCTTTTATTGAGATTTAATTTAAATATTGAATTTATTTTAAATTCAATTTGTTATTTGAATATATTTAGAACTTTGACTTTGATATTCAATTTGATTTTTGAAATCATGCACATGTATTTGAAATTAGATGAAATTAGAAGAATATGAATTTGAATTTTGGGGAATTAATGAAATTAGAAGAATTAAATGAAATTAGAAGAATTAGAATTGATGAAATTAGAAGAATTGATGAAATTAGAATTTGAGGATTTGGAATTGGAATTTGAAGAATTAATTAGTTAATTAAATATTATAAAGAAACTATTTAATTATTTAAAAATGGAATTTAATTAAATAATAAAGATTATTTGAATTAAATGATTAAATCACAATTAATTAAATAGTGAATATTAAGAAAAGGGTTCACGATTAATTGATGAGAAGATAGAAATTGAAATAATTAGAAATATGTTGATGGAGAAATATGAATTTAGAAGAATAAGATTAATTAATTTAATTAAAGAATTAAAGAATTATTTAACTAATTGGATGAATAGTTAGTACATGATTAACGAGGCATTTTTAGGTGTTTGCAAGTTGCTTATTAGTTGTCAATGTTGTCAATAACAACTGGGTTATTGTTAATGTGTCAATTGTTAAAAGTTAGTTATGGTCGGTTGGAGGGTGAGAACTATTTGTGGAGGAATAAATAAGCCTTCCCACATGAATTTGGGGCTGGAGGCATGGTAATTGAAGATTTTGATGAATGGAGCAATCATTTTTTGTTCATTTTCCTAATGTTTAGTCTTGTTATGCTATTTGGTATGGACTATAGGGTCCACATATTGATATGAAACCAATTTCATTATGTATCCATGTGAGTCTACTTTAATTTTCTTTAAGTCTCATCAAATTTTATTAAGATTTGAATGTTATAATCATTTTGGTGAAGGCAGACTGATCCTGACAATGTTTTTTAAAATTTACAGTCAGAAAACATGCTAGTACAGACATGTACAGGTCTGAAACTTGGATTAATGGAAGGGGCTTAGTGTTACAAAAAAAAATTTCTTTTTACCAGTAGTATTGGAAATGCATTTTGAAGAGTCAAACAAACCTAGGGTTTCTAGGAAGTTAAAAAAAATCATATCTTGAGATTTAACCATTGAAAGATTATAAAACTTTGTGAAAAAATTCATTATGATGTGTCCTATGTGTCCACCAAAGGAAAATTTGAATAATTATATCACTTGAATGGTTTATGAAGATCCATGTGTTTGCACTAGCCCTAGGATTGTCAATAAGGCCTAGTCAAAAAAGGAGGATAGTCAAAATTTGACCTTGTTTGTACAAAGAAACCCTATCTCATTTTGAGATATGTTTTATAAGAGCTAAATGGGTATTTGAAAATGTTTTCACATTTTGAATGTCATCACTTCCCTGGAAGTTATATTAGAAAAACCTTGTTTGGAAGGCTACTAGGAAGAATGAGGGTTTGTGAAGGAAAATCCATACTTTGATGATCAAAGGGTATTATAGGTGGTTGTTTGAAGTTGTTTTGTGTTTGTCTATCCTTGCTCTACATCAAATTGGTATCAGATCTAGAAGACCCTGAGAGTGCAAGGTATGCACCAAGACAAGAGAGTTGTGAGAGAAAGTTTGTTGTAGGTATGAAAGAGAGTTGGTGACTTATATCCTCCAATAGTGATGAAAATGGGTAAAAGCTGTGAAAATTTATTCTACTAAGAGGAAGTGGGTATAAGAGGTCTTGGAGAGTGCATCTTCCAGAGTCTTGTTGGGTAGAGGATAGTTGTGTGTGTGAAGGTATTGGGATCCCAAAAGAACCAAAAGGTTGAGGAGACTAGTCCGTGGAGACTTGCAAAGTAAGGAGTTACCAAGCAAGAAACAAGTGGTGAGAAGAGAGAAAAGTGAGATGCAAAAGAAACATGTGAAGGCAAAACAAATAAATTTTTAGCAAGAGATAATAGAGCTAAGGCACGCCTTGGAACAAATCAAACAAATTCAAGAAAGAATGGATCTTGAGATGCAACACTGCCTTGAGAAAGTAAACCAGGAAAATGGTTTGCATTGGCCAATAAGGAAAAAGGTAAAGTGGTCCATCTAGAAGATCATTCAGAGGATAAGAAGGCAAGAGAGGACAACAGAACTAGACCTTGAAAAGTCTTTGTTGATGATGGAATCACCTAGGCCATCTGAGGGAGAGGGAAAATATGAAGAAAATAAGTCCATTGAGACTAGAAATGTTATTTCTAACAATATTTGTGAGTAAGTGTTTACAGGTGCAACATATACAAATGATGAGGGAAAAGCATATAAAGAACAAGGAAAAGTGAATGCAGTGTATGCAAATTGTTATGCACAATATGGGGAAGAAGATGTTACAAAAACAATAGAGGTAATGGTTGCATTTTTTGATTTCATGGATGATGGATATGTTGCCACATTGTATTTGAATGATGAAGATGATGACAGGACACCCAAGAATTTTCAGTTTGTTGTTCCAATTGCAAAATTGAATAGTCCAGTTCTAGTTGATGGAGACATGTCGACAAAGGAACTCGGAAGTGCAGATAAGGGCAAGCTTCCTCCTTTTGTCAGGTTGTAGAACCTTTCTCAAGACTTAGGCATACCTAAAGTCAAAATGAGACAATTGTTGGATTGCTTCCAGAAGGAAGATGTACAAGGCGATTTGGGAAGCTTAGCACAAAGTAATAAATTGGCACAGCTGTTGAATGTTCAACATGACACTTTGATGACACCAAAAATGAAGATCTCAAGCATGGTTCCCTTGTTGCAGACCTCTATTCAAGTAAAAATTGAATCTTTTTCTCTTAGGAATATGGTGCAAGAGCACCCTAGGTCCAGGCCAGGCCTAATAGGTGAAAATTGACATTTTGTCTTCAATTGATGTTTCTACATGTAATAAGGTCATGTTTGACCATTTCTAGTCATTTTGGGTCATTTGTGAAGTTTTTGTGTCATTAGGACAAAAGTTGCAAAAGTTGCTCATTAGTTGTCAATGTTGTCAATAACAACTATGTTATTGTTATTGTCAATTGTTAAAAGTTAGTTGTGGTCGGTTGGAGGGTGAGAACTATTTTTGGAGGCATAAATAAGACTTCCCACACAAATTTGGGGTTGGAGGCATTGTAAATGAAGATTTTGATGAATGGAGCAATCATTTTCTAGGCATTTTCTTGAACGTTCAGTCCTGTTCTGTTGTTTGGTACAACCTATAGGGTCTGTATATTGGTTTGAAACCAATTTCATTATGTAGCCACGTGATTCTTCTTTCATTTTAGTCAAGACTTATCAAATTTAATTAATATTTGAATAAGTTATAATCATTTTGGTGAAGGCAGTCCAATGTTGACAATGTTTTCCAAAATTTGTAGTCAAAAAACATGCTAGTACAGACATGTACAGACTGGTACTGGTTTGAAACTTGGATTAATGGAAGGGGATTGGTGTTATAGAAAATAATTATTTTTACCAATAGTATTACAAATGCATTTTGAAGAGTCAAACAAGCCTATTTTCTCAAAACTGTCTGTAGCAGACCTAGGGTTTCTAGGAAGTTAAAAAAAAATCACATCTTGAGATTTAACCATTTAAAGATTCTAAAACATTGTGAAAAAATTCATTATTATTTGTCATATGTGTCTACCAAAGTAAAAGTCATAATTCTATCACTTGAGTGGTTTATTAAGATCCATGTGTTTTCACTAGCCCTAGGATTGTCGAATAGGCCTAGTAAAAAAAGGAGGATATTCAAAATCTGTCCATGTCCATACAAAGAAACCCTATCTCATTTTGAGATATGTCTTATAAGAGCCAATTGGGTATCTGAAAATGTGTTCATATTTTGAATTTCATCACTGCCCTGAAAGTTATGTCAGAAAAAAACCTTGTTTGGAAGGTTACTAGGAAGAATGAGGGTTTGTGAAGGAAAATCCATACTTTGATTATCAAAGGGTCTTATAGGTGATTGTTTGAATTTGTTTTGTGTTTGTCTACCCTTTATCTGCATCAAATATTCTCTAAAATGGCAAGAGATTCAATAATTGAGGATGATTGGGAACCTTCTTAACTAAGAAATACTCAACACAAGTATTTTGACATAAAATTTGGCAAATTTAAGAATGGAGCAAAAATTCCTTAATCTCGTCCCAAAAAAAATATTTCTCCTTTTTCTATATATCCTCTACAATTGATTACATAAGAATAATATATTGTTATAAATGATTCTTTTAATCACAACATTCTATCACATGTTAAAATTCCCTTAAAATTTCAAGAATTTTGAGTACTTTTGAAACCTTTAACAAAGGTTTGAGAGGTTCTCAAAACCTTGTTAAATTTTGATAATGGTTTTGAAGCTAGAATAGAATACCAAGATTTCTTGAATTTCCTTAAAAAATATCTTCAAATGCTTTCCAAGTCTTTTTATATTTTCTTTGAAATGGTTCATAAAATCCTTTCCTTGATATAGACAATGATTCTAAAAGACACGTCCACATGCAAAAGGGTTGTGACAACCTAGTCACACGTTAACATAGGTCTCAAAACTAATACCAAATGACAAAAATATTTTGTAAAGTGTTGGTTAACAAATTTGTCTTTATAAGATATTTGTAATTTTCAACTCTATTTGCTTATATTGATAAAGATAGTCTCCACCAACAGTTGGGGTAAGTTGTGTGATTGTCAATTTCCCTCTGAATTTTGGAGTTACAACTCCCTTGTAAGATCAAATTTTATAATTTTTGAATAATAAAATTGGGATTTGCTTTTAACTAGAAATCAAGTAAAGAATCCAACATTTATTCAAAAAAATAATAATAATATTTAGGAATTTACTATTTATAAATATGAATCCCACAATGATACTTTAGAGCACAATCCGAAATATCAACATAGAAATAAAATCTTTTTAAATCAAAGAACTTTCCACATTAAGAGGAAATTGAAGGTTTAGAAATAGGTACAACACCCACATCTCAGAACAATGATTTAACTACAAATTAATTGTTTCTCATTGACTACAATAAATTTCAAAATCTAAACATTCAAAATCTCTAAGCAAACAGACTCACAAACTTCCTTCAAAATTGACAAAACTTTTTTTTTAATTGTTTATCTCTTAGTCATATATCAAAATAATAATGATCAACCCTTGTAATTCTTTTGGTTAAATATTTAAAATATTTTAATGTAACCACATAAATAAATCTTTAAAAAAGTCTTTTAAAATATTTTAAAAGCTTAACATTATAAAATATTAAATTCTTCAAATATTTTGTCGAGAAAATAAAGCTATTTTTGAGGTGGCACATTTGTCACGTCCACATTGACACCTTCTCCTTGCACCAACTGAGCCACACACCTAACTTCGTAATCTTTAAACACCTAAGTCGTTGTTGGTATGTCAATGCATTGAGGGATGATATCATTTTTGGTTCTTAATTTCCAAAGAGTTTTATTTTTATTGATGTTGTCCAATTTGGTGGTGAAGGATACTAGATGATATTCACATTGTGCTAGAGTAGAATTGATCATTGATATTCCCCAAGATACTCTTTGAGCAAAATGATTGTTCATTAAACAACTCTTCAATTGCCTTTTCAAACTCACTCTTCAATACCTCTGATGTTTCATCTCCTTAATTGTATTTCATTTTGAGGTGAACAACTATGCTCAAAAGTTCTTTCTAAATGTGAGAAATAAGATCTAGTTAAATTTTTTTAACAATTTATTTTGTTCGATGACATTCTATTTTAAGAACATGGATCTCCATTCTATGCTCTTTCTCCACATGATACATTTTGTGTAATCGGCTTGGAAAGAATCTACTCAACTACTTTATCTATCTTGAGATCAAGAATTTATTTTAGCTCATTAGGGGAAAAGCACCAGTAGTTGAGCATGTAAGAATTGTTGTGAGGGTCATTGATACTTTTTGCTCCCATAATAGTACAAATAAAAATTGTTGTTGAAATAAAAAATATCATTTTTTGTGTGTTTATATATTAATAATTACAATAAATTGCACTAATAGTTGTGACTTTAAAGTTGTCATTGCTATGAAATGTACCATTAGTTGTAAAAGACAACCAATCGTGTGATGCCACATCAGCTGCATAAGTATAGGGGCCTCTTTTGCACGCCTATTGGTCTCACTTTTTTTTTGGGCTATTTTAGACACCTTGGCAAAAAGCATGCTGATGTGGCACCATACTTGATGATGTGGCCAAGTGAAACCTTAGTCATAAGTAAGGGACTTGCCAAGTAAGTTGCTATAAAAAATTGGGAGTGATGTGAAATTTTCACATAAGATTTTGAGAAGCGCAAAGTTAGGGTGCACAACTATTGGGTCATCTCCTGTATATGCTTGTTGCCACACAGATTCTTCATATTTAGTGCTACTAAATTTAAACTACTTTGTTTCAACTAAATTTTGGCCACCATGAAGTACAAATACTTGAGCTACGAGCATTTATCCAGTTTGACAATTGATGACAATATGGTGAACACAAACATGGGAGAAATCTGATAGTTGATGGTAGGTTGATGTCCTTTTCTCTACATTGTGGCAACTATGATCAATATAGATGGTAGGTTGAAGTCACAAATGGGTTGTAGGAAGATGGATACTTATAAGATGTAGAAGGATGCCCGTAGAAGCCAAGATTACATGATAGATTACCTATGGGTGCAGCAAGGAAAAAAAACTAGTTGACCCCATGAATAAAACAAAAATTGAGGTTGGTTGATGAAAAAGAAGACTTGCAATTGTCTTTGGGCGAGTAAACTTGCAATTTAAATAGAGGGAAAACAACAAAATAAAAATGTCTTAGACTCCACTTTCATGTGTTAGAGGAGTGCTCAAAGCATAAGGAAATCTGCCATCTAAGCCTAACAAATGACACTTAACAAAATATCAAAGCAATGATTTAAACCTTGCAACAATAAAGTAGACAATAGCGCAAGTCCCTTTAAAAGTGATGTTGCCTGTCAATTGAATTTGTGGCAGAATGTGGAGGCCACAATGAGGATTTTCTTTGTTAGTGGCGCTAAAAATAGGCCTCTAATGTGCAGGTAAAGGTGCTAAACATTGAACTCCACAAAGAAGATTGTGATACGTTTTGCGGTGCACTAGAAATGGCAACCAACAAACCCTCAAAATAGATTTCAAATATAACCACCAAAACTTTAAGTAGGCTGAATAGGCCAACGTTTTGATAATAATTTATGCAAGGGCATCTTAGATAACCTAAGAGTAGACCTAAAGATGGAGGTGTGCAGAAAATTTTGAAGCCTTGTGGAGCCTGTAGAGCAAGTCATACAATTGATATTAGTCTGAACAACATCCAGATGGTTCCGCACCTATCTACATCTAGTTTTGGATCCTCTTCAAGCATCTACATCCAATCCACACGTTACATCAACAATTGGATCTGGGAGGCCAATGCGAATAATTTCTAGTATGGAAGAAAATATATAAGCACCTTAAAACACGTGGATCATCATCTGTAGTTAGGGAGCAGTTAGGGGAAGATGGATCAAGAAGACCTCTTTTAGTATTTTTTTTGTATTAAGCCCATGGCAGCCTATGTACCAACATGTGGGGCCAATGGGTTGAATGTAACTAACATGTGAGGGCCAATGGGCATGTGAACTCCTTGTTACAATCAATAAAATTCACTTATCTATTTTGCTTCCATTTTCTATTGTGTTTGTATGTGTGGTTTGGCTGCAAGGATGGACAGTCTATTTTGAACCCTCCAAACTTGACTATGACAAATGGTACCAGAGTAAGATATAAATCCTATGGATGTGTCATTCTAAAACATATTGATTGTTGACTGGAGGCAGGTTATGAGTGTTTCCAACAGATTGTTGAAGTAATCAAGTTGCAATCTTGATTCAGATCATCGAAATGACGCAGACATGCCCAATTCGAAGGAAAAGATGTCACCAAGAAGAATGTTAACAATGTCCAATGTTATCATAAAGGGTAGAGGAGATAATGGACATGATTGGATCCATAAAGAATCGATTGGATGCAATGGAAGAGTACTGGAGGAAGGGCATGAACTCGAGACTGAAAGAGGAGAGTGATGATGAGGAACCAAGGATACAAGATCAAGGAGAGGATAGTCAAGAAGAAGATGAGTTGAATCAGATCAAAATGATGAAGGAAATCACCAAGATCAAAAAGATGCCAAGGATTGAAATTCTTAATAATGTAGAAAGCTTGAATCTAGAGGATTTGATCAATTGGGAGAATGAGATGGAGGAGTACTTCAAATATGAGGAGATTGAAGATTCAAAGTGAGTGAGGTTTTCTAAAAGTTAGCTGAAGGGGCATGTCTCCATTTGGTGGAAGGAAGTGTAGCTAGATAGAAATCATAGAGGGAAAAAGTAGATCACAAAATGGGACAGGATGGTGATGAAACTAAAGGGTCAATTCATACCCATGGACTATGAATTAGAACTATTGAAGAAGCTTCAAAATTTCAGCAAAAGGAGAAGACAATGAAGGAGTATATCGAGGAATTCCATAATATTATCATAAGAATGAAACATAGTGAAGCCAAAAGAGAGAAGGTGGCATGATAAATCAATGGACTCAAAACTAATATTTAGGAGGAATCAAGCCTAGTTAGGATGACCACCATGGAATAAGCCTACCAATTCGCACTAAAGGTAGAAGAAAAACTAGCTAGGAGAGTGGAGTGAGAAAGGAATTCAAACCAGGGAGTTCTAAAAGGGTGGACACAATGCACTGAGAGGAGGTCTTATATTGAACGTAATAGAGGAAGGATCCCCTAAGGATGGGAGAAGAGAAGACCCAGGGAAGATTCATATCATATCTAGAAGGAAAGGGAAGAATATCATCGAGATGATGGATTATTAGAGTAATGCAAGAAGGTTTGGTCAGGGACCATTATGTGGAACTTGTTTTGAGTGTGGGGAAGTTGGACATAATTTCTTTAAATATTGCCAAGTAAGCACAAGAAAGCCAAGATATTCTGAAGACAATTTCGTATCCTAAGGAAGAGCGTGAAAGATTATTTGAGTCCACCAGACATCCACAAAAAGGAGAATTGTTATTCATGAGGAGAGCCCTGCTAAAGGAAGCCAAAGATGAAATAGCACAGAGAAGAAACTTATTTTGCACAAGATGGAAGTTGGGAGGCAAGTGTTGTAAGGTTATCATTGATAGTGGTAATAGATGTAACTTGGTCTTTGAAGAGATGGTACAAAAGCTAAACCTAAAGAGGATTAAACACCCACACCCATACCAAATTGATTGGATATAGGATGACCACAAAATCATGTTGAGTGAACAATGACTTGTTAGTTTTCACATCGATTCCTATAAGGATGAAGTATTGTGTGACATCATGTCAATGGATGTCTACTATTTTTTGTTGGGGAGACCCTCTCAGTATGATAGAAGGTCTATACATGATAGAAGAAAGAACATTGCGCCATAACCGTGAATGGAAAGAAGAACATATTGATACCCTTGGAAGAAGAATAGAAGGAAGTAGTGTGAGGATCTTTTTGGTGGATGGGAGGGAGTTCCTAGATGGATTGAAGCATGAGAACACTTGCTTTGTAATCATTCCTAGGAAGAACAATATCAAGGATCCTAAAAACACTAGTATAAGAATGGTAGAAATACCACCAAAGGAGGTTGCAAAGTTTTTTGACGAGTATCAAGACAATATGTCAAAGCATGTTCTAAAAGGATTACCACTAGTTTGGAGTATTATCCATCACATAGACCTTATACTAGGGGAAACTTTTCCTAACAAATAAGCACACTAGATTACACTGAAGGATAATGCAGAACTCAATAGAGAAGTCCAAGAGTTTCTAGAGAAGGGATTGATTAGAGAGAGCTTGAGCCCATGTATGATACATGTTGTCTTGGCAACAAAGAAAGACAGAGAGTGGAGGATGTGTACTAACTCAAAGGCCATGAATAAGATCACAATTAAATACCAATTCACTTTGTCGAGGATGGATGACATAATGGACTATTTAAGTGGAGCGAGGTACTTCACCATGATTGACCTCAATGGTAGATATCATTAGATCATTATCTGAGAGGGAGATGAATGGAAGACTGCATTTTAAGCTAATTAGGGGTTCTATGACTTGTTGGTCATGCCTTTTGGACTCACTATCGCACCAAGCACATTCATGCAGTTAATGAATGAAGTACTAAGGGAGTTCTTCGGTAAGTTTTGCATGGTTTATATGGATGACATTTTGATTTCCAGTGAGGAAAGATAAGAATTACATCTGACACATAAAACAAGTATTCTAGTGGTTGAGGGAGGAGAAGTTTTTTATCAACATCAAACAGTGTAGTTTCATGAAGACTAGACTCGTTTATCTAGGTTTTTTTATCTCTACGGAGGGGTTGAAGATGGATCTAGAGGAGGTTAGATCAATTGTGAGATGACCAACACTGATAGACATTGGGGATGCAAGATATTTTTTGCGGGTTGACAAGTTTCTACTAGAAGTTCATAAAAAAATTTAGCACCTTCTAAACACCAATGATGGATACAATGAGGGGAGATTGGAAGGAGTTCAAGTGGACATTTAGAGCACAAAGGAGGTTGGAATTGTTGAAGCTTAAGGTGATGGAGCAACCAGTACTATCCTTACTTGATTTCAACAAGTTATTTCAAGTAGATTGTGATTCCATTGGTGGTGCTATAGGAGCCATTCTAAGCCAGGAAGGAAGACTGATAGCTTATTTCAATGAGAACTTGAATGATGCTCGAAAAAGGTATTTAGTGTATGATCAAGAGTTCTATGCCATAGATCAAGTATTAAAGAAATGGAGACACTCTCTATTGCCAAAGGAGTTTGTATTGTATACTGACCATCAAGCGCTCTAGTACCTAAACAATCAAGGCAAGTTGAACCAAAGGCATATGCATTGGGGAATGTTTATGCAGAGTTACACATTTGTTTTGAAGTACTAGAGTGGGAAGTCAAACCAGGTTATAGATGCACTCATTAGGAGAAGAAACATTATGATACAAATGAGGGTGATAGTAATGGGGTTTGATGAATTAAAACACTTGTATGAAGTTGACCATGACTTTGTGGAGGCCTTGAAGGCAAGAAAAGAACTGGTGGTGATATATAGAAGTAAGTAGCTGGATTATTTTATCCAAGATGCCATGTTTCTCAAGGGAAAATAGTTGTGTATCCCCAAGAGTCCAATGAGGGAGAATTTGATTAAAGAAAAACATTATAAAGGGTTAGCAGGTGATTTCAACATTGACAAGACTGTAGCCTTGGTGAGTGAGAATCTCTTTTGGCCTCAACTATATAGAGATGTCTGGAAGTATGTTCAACAGTGTAGGACTTTTCAAGTGGGTAAGGGAGCTAGTCAAAGTACCAAGTTATGTCAATCAGAAAGACCTTGGGAGGATAGTTCCATGGATTTTTTATTGTGGTTTCCAAGGACTCAAAGAGGACATGACTCTCCATATTTGTATTAGTGGACCAATTATCCAAGATGGTTCATTTCATTCCTCACAAGAGGACTCATGATGTGGTGGATATTATCGATCTATTATTTTGGGAAGTGCTTAGGGTATAGGATGTACCAATGAGAATAGTTTCAAACCAGGATACAAAGTTCACCAGATACTTTTGGAGGACATTATGGAAGAATATGTAGACAAACTTGAATTTCAACTCTACATTTTGCTCATAGACCGATGGACAAATAGAGGCATTGTTGGTTAACAGATTTATCACCTAACTCTATATTCTCATGCCCACAAAGATGTCAAATGTAACCACAGTTGAACCAGTCTAAACAAACTATCTATTGACTGATTCTCTGCTTATTTTACAAGGTGGCAGCTACCTTCATACGATATTCAATGAATAAAGAATTAATTGAAATGCTTTTAACCTGAAAGAAAATAAGGAAAGAGATTTTAACTAGAAAGATTTGCAAAGGCATGCATAAAATATAAAACACTTTTTAGATTTCCCAGATTTTGAATTAACTAGATTACCACAAAATATCATTCACAGATAATATTCTTGCAGCAACAAAAAATTTAAAATCATCCACCATCTCAAATATAAATCCATTCACTGATAACCATTCAAAAGAACAAAAAGCATCCACACATCATAATTCAAAGATTACGAATATCTGAAAGCCACCAACAGTTTTTCTATATTCAAAACAGTAAACAGAAATGTACTTAAAGAAGTTTTTTGCTCTTAAGAGTAAAACAAAGTTTGCCCAAAAGATCCTGAAATGAAACTAAGTCCAGCTATTTAAAACATTTGGAGTAGTGTTTTCTTGAAGACAATCATTATTTAAAATAAGTCTTTAGGCTTTCAAGCCAATAATTAAGAAAAGCAATAAAATAATAAAATCATGAAATTGCCGCCACCTACTCATCTTCTGGTTCGTTATCACCAATGATCTCCACCTCTTATTCAAAACGTGCCACTTCCTGGGCTTTAAGTCTTTGTCTATACTCACGATACATGTTCACAATCAGCTCCAAGCTCGGGTCCTCTTGTACTGTTGTGATGCACAGTCTTGTTTTCCATTTTGAAATTAACTTGTCAATAGTGGCTATGTTCTTGTCCATTTCATCCATCTCAGACTCAAAGGCAGTGTATGCATTTGCAAGTGATACAACCCCTTAAAGGATTCCAAGGAAAATTTTTGAGGATCTTTGATGCTCTTTTGATAATTACCCTTGAACTGGCCCATCATCTCACTAAGTTCCCATAAATTTTCCTCAAAGCTATCCAGAAGGTCAACATCCAGAACACCGAGATTATTCTTTATTTTCAGCATATCATTCAAGTAGTGTTTTAAAGAATCATCAATGTCATTGATATAGTCACGATAGATTCTCTCTTTCCATTCCAAAGCTTCATGCCAGGTAAGATCAAGTTCCTTAGGATGTTCTACCAATTTTTTAGTCATTAGAGTGGCATGCTTCAATGACGTGAGCTTTGTAACCTCCTTTGAAAGCACAAATTTTCTCCCATGTTCTTTCCTGACCGGTTGTAGCTCAACTAATAATTCATTTCTTTTAAATTCTAAATGTTCACATATAACACTCTGAATTTAGTGATGTAACTGACACCAACTATATACATTTCATCTATCCATCCAGTGACAGCTTTAGCATATCCCAAATTACCATTGATCTTTTTCACAGTATCTGGATCAAGTCCTTGCACATGCGGACTTGAAGCCTCCCTAGTAGTATGATTTATAATAGATGAAATGAAATCATTCAATGACTGCACTTGGGATTGCAACTCCAGGTTCTTTTTCTTCTGTTCTTGGGCCTTTTTAATCAATGCATGAAGTGAAAAGTTGGCATGGTAGACAACCCCTTGTAAAGTAGAAGGTCTCATATCCACATGGCTGATCTTATTATCATTTTTTGTTATGTCACTTGCATTCATATGCTTAATAGGGTCAGCAATTTCTAGGAGTTGATGACCAGATACAAAGTCATAAATGATCTGAGACATTCGCTTAGCCTTTTTAGGCTTGCGAGAACTTTGTAGCAATAGTGCAACTGTATCTATCTCACTGGAAACAAGGGTGGACACTTTTCTTTTCTTTTCTACCTCCGTCTTCAGCCATGCTAGAGAGGTTGTTTCAAGTCTTGATTCTTTATTAACAATGCTAGGGGTATTTTGCATAGGAGAGGAGCGGATTTCACGCAAATCAAAAAAAGAATGATCATCAATTATATGTTGGTAAATACCTTCAGAATCAACCATACGTGATTTCCCTTTTGGTGGCACAATTCCATAATTCCGCTCACAGGTCGACTTCAGTCCGACAGTAGTTTCTTCAGGTCTCTCCCCGTCGCCACTTGACTGAGAGATTCAGTTTGGTAACCTATCTGTAGACTTAGTTTTTGATGCTAGAATGACGGAAGAGAAAACTGCCCCTTTCTCTCTGCGGGATGATGACTTTTGGCTTTGTGAGGAGCCAACCTATTGTTTCCACTTGCCATTTATTTAGTCAGATGTCCTTCTCAACACTAGAGCAGTATGGACCATTAGGTCTAATAGCTCTTCTTTAGACCATTCAACTTTTGTGGGGGCTGCATTAGCAAGAGTATGATACTCTGGGTCAATAATGACCTCATCTTCAACCACATCATCAAGAACATTAAAGGGAACACCAAGAGTGTGAATTTGCTGCAAAGAGAGCCTCATGAAACTTATCTTAAACACTTCAGCATTATCTAGACAATCCTCCCAAAAATATTCGAGCTCAGGCGGATGCATGTAACCTTTGGCTCCATAAAAATGGCATTTCACATATCCCTTGCTGTCAAAACTACTTCTAGATGGCAAAGATAGAAAATGATTTTTTTCTATAATTGTCACCACGACCTTAGCAACACCATTTGTTTTGCAAGAGAAGTAAGTTGTGGACAGTGGGAAGGAGTATCATTTCTTTCCCATGTTTAGGTATTTGGTATTCACCACAGTCATTTGGCGGCAAACATCCAGAAACACAATATAATCAGACGAGAATCGAGATAATTTTAGTGGGGCCTTCTCAAAACCCCCAAGGTATGTGAACCTATCGAATTGAGTGTAGAAACTCCCAAATTTAGTCACAAGGGTAGCTAGTTCATGGGAAATTTGTAGGCCAAGGTTCCCTTCTAATTTCCTAACTATATTCATTGAGAATACATCGTTGACACAGGAAAAATCCTGCATACCCTTATGCATGGTGAGTCAAAGGAATATTTGGTAGATGGGCGTGAATGTAGGGAGATGATGATGCAATTCCAACCCCAAACAAGAAGACTCTTGACTAGATAGGATGAAAATCAGATATGAACATATATGAAAAATGAGGGACTGACAGAAATTCCGCAATTGTTCATGCAAGTGATAGCTAATGATAGAGGCCTAGTCAATAAAACTCCTAGGAGCACACATTACCAGAATGAAATGACACATCCAAAACTCAAAAGAAATTGTGCAAGCATTTCCTACAACATGGTGCAAGAGGGCTATAGTCTCTGCAATTTCATCCTTAAAGTATGAAGTTGGGTAGATGAGTAGAGGGTCAAATGGTTCTCTGCTAAATTCTTTGGTTTCTTTAAAACTTCTTGTGCAATAGTGAAAATTTTGCAAAAACTAAAAATTACCAAAATCAACAAAATGAAAATTATTTTTTTGTTTACTAAGCCTTTTGAATGTGATTGTGGTTTTTGTTTAGATCTATGATTCTCTAATGATAAGGTTATGTGTGATAGCCACTTTTATGTGGGAATGAATGTGCTCTCGTGGCTCTAATACCATGTTGGATTAATCTAGGAATCTAAAAGTACAAAAATGATCTTCCGCCGATGAAAGGATAACCACAATAAGATATCAATCATATGATATCAAGTGTGTAAAATGTACATATATTCCTTGGATATATAGGAAATGTAGAGGAGGTGAAAAGGTAGGACTACAACTCTGACTACCCCTTCAAAGGTGCAACACTTGTAAGCTCACTTGACAAGTTTGTGATCAAGTGTTGAATATGAATGCAATAGGTGTCTTGCAAAGTGAGGACACATGTTTCAACCACATTAGGTGAGATAAAAACATAAAATAGCCCGAGTTAACTTAAGCTAGGTGTAAATAGGTCAATCCTATAAAAGTTATTAGCTAACTAGGTGCATAATACCTCTATTTACACTGACAACTATGGTGTTTAATCATCGACTCTAATATATAATCTACAATTTCTCCTTTATTTTAGAATCACTTTAAACTATTTTTATATGGAGTAATGACTAGTGTACAAGAGATGTACTCTAGCAAGGAAAATTGAAAATCATCTAAACTTATCCTTTATTTTGGGCTCTCTTTGAACCATTTTACTTAGATTAATGACTAGTGTACAAGTGGTTTATTCTAGCATGGAAGTTGGAAAACTATCTAGAGTTAATTCACAATTCATCTATTTATGTTCCTATAGTAGGTTTATAGTTGTAGAGTTGAACCTAGTTTATTTCTACAATTTATGGAAATATCCCCTAAACTTTTAAACTTTGAATTAAAATTTGGGTATTTGTAGATTTCATCTAATTAGTTTTCATGAGCCAACTAAAGCATGAAAATCATTAACTTATGCATGATAGGGTGTTGTATTTAAGGACAAATCCTAATTCATAGTGGACATTTGGACATTGAGAGCTCTTAATTTTATATTACATTATCATGGAGAGAGCATAATTAGAGTACCGACATTATATCATCTACTTACATATGGGGTCACAAAAATATCTAGAATAGATTAATAGATTGATTTGTAACACCTAAAACAATATTATCTCAATAAAATTTTAATATTAGTACCACGATTTAATTTTTATTTAATCATGTGCATTTATTTTGATTGTATTATTGTCCCAACTCTTTAATTATAAAATAAATTATTTATTTGTACCTTAAAAATTTATTTGAAAATTTTGTTTATTTCTTTTATACTTTTTAATAAAATTTTCTCATTTCTACCATCAACCATATGAGGCTACTAGCTCGAAGCTTTACCAACCCACCACTAGTTTGAAAGTGTGGGCTTTTGATTTGACTACTCAAATTCAAGTGGCTTAGCTTTGATATCAAAAGTAGGTTGTAAATCCTCACACTATGCATGGATCTCAAATCAAATCTTAACTCTACTACTTTGTGATGGAAGACAAGGGATCAATTTTATTTTCCTAATCTTTACATGTACATCACAGATCTTAAACTATTACGAAAATAAAGGAAGGGAAACAAATCCTTAGCGAGATTCCTAATATTTTACAACCCTTAGTTCAACACTTTAAGCAAGGATTTTCTACTCAAAATTTCACTTTGGCTAGGGTTGTTGGCTTGTAATATTGTCTGTGTGGTTTCCAACTCCCAATATATTATTTGTGATCAACTTCTCAGCAAAGAATATTTGTAAGAGGCTACTTTTGTAATGTATAATGAAAAATATCCTCATTAGGATATACTATAAATCCTTTTGAGACATGGTGTATGATGATATTCTCAAGGAACCTATCTCAAGGCCTTTCATTCTAAATTCTTGTGAAATCTAATAAATAAAGAAAATATCAAAATCTTAACTAAAACCAAATATCTTGAAGAAATTGAAAACTTGTGGCCTAACAATTTGTTGAATATCTTATACAAGATTATTGTTAAAGCATTGTATCCTAATCTTAGGCCTCTTCTTCCTCAATTTGTCCCCTTGAACAAACTAGTTTCATCAAAATTAAATATATCTTAGATAATATAAATATTTTTTGGGAAGGAATGGAATAGGCTTAGTGTTCTCAAAACTTTCATTTTTATCCAAAATTGATGGTGTAATGACTTATGATTGCATTAAGTGGTCTTTTATTCTTGTAATGATATGAGTTCTTGGGTTTGGTACTCATTTTATTTAGTCTACGCATATGATTTTTATTATTAATGTTTTAGACTATATTATCTTTAATGGTTAGTAATCCAAGCCATTTGGAATTTTTTGGTCCATCCATGAAGGATTTTCTCTTGCTCCAATTCTTTATGTGATTGCAACAAAAGGCTTCCACTATTTATTAGGTCATGCAACTTCTTAGACCCTAGTTAAGGGAATTACCCTTGTGAATTACCCTAGTTTATGCTCATCTTTCTTATGATTCATTCCTTACCCTTATTGAAAATGAAGATAATGTTAAGAAGGCTATTCAATATCTTGATACTTTTTGCTAGGCCTATAGCTCAATTATCCAGTGGAAAAATACTCAATGCTATAGGTATTGTTTTTTTCCTAAGTTGGACTAATAGAATAATTTTGAATAGAAATCAAATGATCATGGAGTTCACCTATTTCCATCTAGTAAGTTGTTTCCATGATTGAGAAAAATCCTAGTTACTAGATCATGAAACCTCTTTCCTTGGCTAGCAAATTTAGATTTTTCTAACGTGTTGGCTGCCACATATGTTTACTACTTATCTTGTTGGGTTCTCTTAAAACCTTCTTAATTAAAAATCAAAAAAATATAACAAACTTTCTTTGGGCAGAGGTGATGGAAGCCAAGGATTTCATTATGTTGCTTGGGAATATTATTTTATTCCCCATTATGTCAGTGAATTGGTGTTTCTTTTATTTTGTTAGCGAGGTATTTTCCTATGTGCTAAATGGATTCCTAGGGATTGAGGGAAGAGCGGCTTGGAAACAAGCTTTGTATTAGTTTAGGTGTTCCTTTAGCATGCAAATGTTTGGATCTTGGAACTCTCCTTGCTATGAGGGAGTCAATCTAAATTTAAGGAAATTTTATTATTAAAATAATTTAAAAATTGTGGGAGACTCACTTTTTAGATTTTCTAGGTGAGAAATGGCTACTCTAATGACCTCTCAATCAACTAGCAATATATTTAGTTGTTCCATGTTCTCATTTATCAAGACTAGTGCCCATGCCTCATAATTTTCAAACAAGGCATTAGAACTCTTTCATATCTCATTCATAGAGACAAATTTCCTTTCTTGGTCAAAATTAAACAAAAATTCAAGTTGTCTAACGAAGATTTGGATACCTTTCAAGTTGCTATTGATTTCACCCCTCCCTAGAGGATCCACAAAATGGAGGTCAAGTTATTCAATCCTCGGAGGAAGAATTAGAAACAATATCCTAATGCACCATTTCATAACTAAAAGGTTTGAGAAGGATATATGTGGCTTCCTCCTCACCTTTGTATGGTTGGACAACCAAACCATCTCTAGCAGCTTTAGTCTTTCCTAAGAACTTGGTATTGCAAATTTTAGGCTATTTGGTCATCTACTCTTGAGGCTAAATTAGATCATTTTTCCTAGTGTATTGTTTATCAAGGCCTTTCACTTAGCTCTTTTTAAATACATTTCAGAGTTCTTAACCTTTGATGTCCATTTTGTGGGCAATTGGAGACTTGAATGTCTTTTTGGCTCTCCATAAGAGCTCAAGAATTTTGGAATTAGATTCGTTATTTCTATAAAAAATTTAGATATACTCCTTTTTATGAAATATGATTTTCTTAAGGAACTGACATTATTTTCCTTTCAAGTAAGGTGGAGATTCCCTTAAAGATTTAGAAATATTAAAAAAATCTACTCTTTGTTATTGTTCATTTATGTCTTTACAATAAATTTATGATTTTTTCTAATGTCTAGATGCATATTCAAGTGCACATTAGCAATGTTGCACTTGAGATGGCCCATTTGCACGAGCTTTTGGAACATTGGCACAACATACCTTGCACTATTGCCAATTTTTTGTCTCCCTCCTCTTCCCCTCCTTGAGGATGCTTTTGAGGTCATAACTACTCTATTGAGAGAGATGTTATTCCTAGTCCCATAGCTCTTAGCCCTCAAGAAGAAGAGACAATGTTGCCCTTGATGTTGGGAAACCCTCATAGCCACCTTCAACCTCTTCTCACAAGCATGGTGCTCCTAGTTGGCCAAAATATTGCAATATTCATCAACTAGAGTGGGGCATTTCTTTGATGAGTTCTCAATAACCTTTGGAGCATATTCCTGATAAAAAGGTGCACTCATTGGTTGGGAGTCTATTGATGATAATCCTTCTTTAGGTGATGTTTAGGGAAAAGTTGATGATAAAGACCCTAGGAGTAGGTCCTAGAATCACATTAGCTACTTTTTATTTTTTATGTTATTCTTAAGCTTGGCTCTTTGACTTGTTATCTCTTAATTGAACTTTATCTAATTTAGACTTTGTGGGTGTGTATTTTTTGGGTACCCAAGCATTTTTGTGAATATTATATTACTATCTTTTAGATTAATTAGAAATTAAATATACTTAATCATCAAAAAAATGTTATGTTACTTTTATGTATATATTTTATAAATATGAACAGAATAAATAACAATATTACTTAATCAACGTAATGAAATTTTTAGATTTAATTGTGCCTAATTTTACGTCAACAGTTCAAATCATTCTCTTCTTTAGCTTTAACTGATCCCAATGTTGGAGAATGGAGTATGATTTGAAACATCGATGTTAAAGAACTAACACGTTTAAATCTAAAACGTTTATTACATTAATATCATGAACTATGGAAACTTCATGTTCTTAACTACTTAATCCTTATTTCATTAAAAATTATTGAAATTACTCTAACAACTTGAACTCATATATATTAAAATATTAATTAAAAATATTTGATTATATATTTAGACTTTTTTAACATTTTGTAATAAAATTATACAAATAAAAATAATATTATATCACTAATCTTTCTTCTAATAAAATAATTATAATTAATTATTAAATTGAATAAACAAAGTAAATCAATTTACTTTTGATTTTAAAAAATTTAAACTATTTAAAAAAATTTATACTAAAGATTTATCATTTATTTTAAATATTATCTAATAAATATTTAATAAAAGTAAAAAAATTAATACATATAACAATTTTTTTTTAATTATTATTATTATCTTAAATCTATTTATTTAAAAAATAAAAGTTAGTTAAAAAAAATGGTAATACACATATTGTACTATCGATGTTCATGTAGTACAATTTGGCATGTTCGTGTCCCTTACTAAAGTTGTTTCTTTAAGAATCAAACTAGTTGCAAAAGGAATAGCTAGACCTAAACAAACTAGGTTTTTGGGTGGACATTTTATTCTTGAGAATTTAGTCTTGGTATGGGAAACATGTGAGTGGGCTCAACAAACTAGACAAGATGCTTTGTTGGTAAAAAATGATTTTGATAAAGCTTATGACAAAATGAGATGGAGATTTATTATCAAAATGCTCCAATGGCTTAGGTTTGGTCCCAAACTATGAAGGCATGTTCAAATATTGCTTCAAGATGCAAATCCTCATCTTGTGCTCAATATTTTACTCATGAATTCATTCCCTTTACAACAACCTATTAGAGCAGGTTGCCCTCTATTGCCTTTCCTTTATGTGCTTGTTGTTGATGCTCTAGGTTATCTATTCCAAAAATATAAATAAATGAATCTTATTAAGGCCATTCATGTTCCTAAAAATACAATAGTGATCAATTCAAATTTTGCTGATGACACTTTGTTATTCATTCAAAACTCTAAAATCAAAATTGCTAATGTCATGGGAGTTTTAGATCTTTATTGTTCAATTTTAGGTTCTAAGCTTGCTCATCACAAAATTGAGTTCCTTATGATTAGTTTTGATCCATTTCGATCTTAGATTCCTAAACGGTAGAAACAAATAAGACATGGAGAAATTACTAGATACCTGGGTATATCGTTTGGTTTGGGTGTTTCTCTATCTGATATGAGGAGTTGATTTTTAGTCAAACTAAGGGAATAAATATCTATCACATGCTAGTAAAATTCAAGTGGTTAATAAAAAAATGTGGTGTTACATGTCTATTATTTCTCTTGTTGGATGCCATCTAAAAAAGGCTATGAAGAGCTAAATAAGATTGTACATCAATTTTTGTGGACAAATTGGGATGGCAATTCAGGTTTCAAAACTTCTTCTTGGCTCCATTGTATACAACTAAGAAACAAAGGTGGGTTGGGGCTTATAGATCCTAAGATACAAGGTATTTGTTTATCAACAAAATGGATCATTAGACTCATGAATGGTGATGAGCCTTGGAAAATTTTGGTTTGTCATCGGATTTCTCTTGTTGTTGCTTATAATAAATGGCAAGGTGTGGGTTGGATTGCTAAAATTTTGATGGCTTATTTCTTTTGCCTAAGGGCCTCTTTCCTTTACAATCCATTTGGACAGTATGGCATCAAGTTTGTCATCTTTTGAAATGGAAAAATTCTCTGCAAAGTGGGTTTAACTTTGCTACCTCTTCTATTTGGTGGAACAAATTGGTGCAATATCATGGGTCTCCTCTTGAAGTCATTTTTCCCAAACAAGCCTTGTGTTTCTTCAGGAAAGGGGTGCAATAATTTACTGATATCTGGGATTATAATTCACTTGATTGAGCTGATTGGTAGAATATTAAATTATACTTCAAGTTGAATAACAAATCTAGAGGGTTTTTTATATTTCTTAAATCCTCGTTGCCTGTTGATTTGGTTATGAAAATATGCTCTCCTATGCAATGTAATATTTATAAAGATTGGATTTGGATTGGGAAAATTCTTTTCACCTTTTTTTTCCTTGAATAAGATTTATTTGACTTTGCTTCCAAACTTGAAGCTTAATCCTAGGTTGAATGTTAAATGGAGATGTAAGTTTAAAGAGAAAACATGGAGGAATCTTAGTGCTCAAATATGGAAGTCCAAATCTGATTCAAATGCTCAATTCCTTGCATGGAAATTTTTGCATCACAAATTGCCTGTTGGGGACAAATTGAGAAATTTAAATACTGTTCCAACCCTTTGCTTGTTTTGTAGATGTGCTGAAAGTGTAAAACATATTTTTTGGGACCGTTTTCATGCTAAAAAGAAGTGGATGGCAATTTTTGAACACCTCCCTATTGTTTTTGACCATGTTTTGGGTTGGAAGGAAGCGTTTTTGGGTTTTGGTTTGACTAAGAATATTATTACAAAATCAATGAGACAAACTATCTTGCTTCATATTTGGAAAAGTATATGTTTAGCTATTTTTTTCTAATCAAATTACTTGTCAGGAAGTGTAAATGCTACATTTTTATTGTGATGTTGTTGTAAGGAAAGCAAGTGTGGAAATACACTTCCCTAATGTCAATTTGCAAGGGAAAACAAATAGTGTTTACAAATTTTGCAACATTTACAGAATATGGCATAAGCATGAGCATACATGATTTAAACAACACAGAGATAGAACACACAGAATTAACGTGGGAAAACCCTTTCAGGGAAAAAACCCACCACCAACAGATAACGACTTTATTAACAATATGTCAAAATTAAAATAAAGTCCAGTCTGTAGACTTCCTTAACTCTGTCATACAATCATTCCAGATAAAACATACAACACTCGGCTTCAAAAACCAAACTGGACGGTTGTTACATCTGCCCGACACTGTTGGGAAGTCGAATTGTCTCTGTCGGTTTTCAATCTCAGAAAACCAATTATCCCACATGCATTAGGAAATCGGGTTAGTTTGTATTCATATATACCGATGGCACTATCTTTAGTATCTGAGTGTTCACCCTTTTTGGACCTCGGTTGGATCGCACACCCGCAGTCAGTCTCCACTCCATCGGCCATTGGTATAACTTTCAACTGGTAAAGTTGATCACCTGATGATACCCGATCGCCGAAGGTGACTCCATTGGGTCATCGGCAAGACACGGGAAATGTTATCCCAAACTCTGATAACCAAGAGAGAAAACTCATCGGGACATCGGCACCAAACTTGAGAATTTAACCCAATCTCCAATAGCCAAGAGTGCACCTCATCGACTCATCAAAACCAACACTGCAAAGTTACCCCGACATGTAATGTTATCTCGATAATCTAGAGTGGTCTCATTGCGTCATCGAAACACTCTCAGAACTGCTATGCCGATAAGAAAAGCACTCTGAGACAAAACAGAGCGGACTCATCGAGACTTTGGCGTAGCCTTCAGCACATCAACCCGATAGCCGATATCAACCCGATCGTCGAAGGCGACTTCATTAGGTATCGGCATAGCACCAAAACTGTTCCTCCGACAGTAGATGATGACCCAGACCGCCTAAGGTAGATCCATCAGGTATTGGCACAAATTCAAATAGGAACATCCAATAGCCGATAACAATCTGAAACTATCAAGTGAATTAGAGGCAAATTTCCAACAAACTCCCACTTGACGAGGAATTCACTGGACCGATTACCATTCCAAACTTTACTAAGGAACATGGGTACCAAGAACCATAGAATTAGAACACCACCTGAACTTGTGCATGCTCACCGGTTTCATCAAGGCATTTGCAACATTTTCCAGTGTCTACCTTGTTAAGATAAACTTTTCCATCTTCCACCATGTCACGAACGAAGTGATAATGAACATCAACATGCTTCGATCTGGCATGGAAAGTAGGATTCTTTTCCAAACATATGGCACTCTGACTGTCACTCCAAATTTCAGTCTGCCCTACATCAAAACCAATATCTGAACTCAAATGCCTAAGCCAGACTGCTTCTTTACAAGCATGTGTGGCCACCATGTATTCTGCCTCTGTAGTGGATAAAGCGACTACAGCTTGCTGCTTTCTCATCCAGCTAATTGCTCCACCATTCAGGACAAAAACATATCCAATAGTGGATCTCCTACTGTCAATATCCCCTTCCCAATCAGAATCTATATAACCACAAATGCTGAGATTTCTCTTTGAATCCTTCAGATTACCATGATAACATAATGCAGAGTCTGAAGTACCCTTCAGATATCTAAACACTCTCTTTACAGTATCCCAGTGCGACTTTCCTGGATTCAACATAAACCTACTTAGTACTCCCACTGGTTGGGCAATGTCTAGTCTTGTACAGACCATAGCATACATCAGACTGCCTATAGCACTTGCATAAGGTACATTTTTAATGTCTTCAATCTCTTTTGAAGATTTCGGACTGTCAAGCATAGACAACTTAGTTCCCTGCAAGATGGGAACAACCTATGGTTTATAGTCGGACATATGAAACGTGTCAAGAACATTGGTTATATATGTATACGGTGAAAATGGATAACAACAATAATATTGAAAGACTAAATGAATTCAACCACAAAACCCTAGCCTAACAACAACAAAGATCCACCATAACATATGAAGATTACCTAAGACAATGCAAATCAAATGAAATCACAAAGATTATACCATCACATGTCCAATAGGGTTTGAATCTCCATTCTTCCTATCTCCACTGATCTTGCTTGATATATTTTCTCTTAGATTTTATGTGTACAAGAGCTCAACAAAGAACGGAAATGTGGTTGCAAGTAGGATCGCATATGAAAGTGCAAAAGGCATAGTGTAGTCGAGTAATCAAGTAGTTAGTCAGTTGGGGTTTGATAATGAAGGAAGCATCTCCTTATATAGAAGACACTATAAGAAATGGAGGGATAAGATTGAGAGGTGTAAAAGATAAATGGTTGGCTATGATTAGAGGGTAGGTAGAGAAAATAAGAAAATAATGAGGGTAGGTAGTGTAGGAATTAAGAGATGAATGACATGTGTCATGGGTAGAAAAGGCTAATGAATTAATTAAATAAATAAAGATTTATTTAATTAATAGTAGAAGTGGGATCAATTAAATAAATAAGATATTTATTTAATTTAGGAAAAGGATAATTTAAATAAATAAAGGTATTTATTTAAATGAGAAATAAGGCTAGAAGAGGATAAATGAATAAATTAAATAAATAAAGATTTATTTAATTAATAGAGGAATTAGGCAAAAGATAATTAAATAAATAAAAATATTTATTTAATTAGACATGACAATTTTAGGTGTCTACATTTTGCCCCTCTTTGAGACAATGCAACTTGTCGCGTTGTTTCAAAGAAGATAATATGAACTGATACAGTTGCCCCAAGATGGGAATGATATGCCCCCTCGAGAGATTGGATGAAAATCTCTGGAAAGATTGCAGACAATCTCTCGATAAGAAAGAAAGGCTAGAATGGACTGACCGAATAGAGTGACAGAGTCACGGGATAAAGAAGATTGACTCGAGAAATGAAGGCTAGGGCTAGGGCGAGGGGAATACATCCTCGTTGTCATCCACACATCCAAGAGATCAGAGTGTAGAGAGAGAATAGAGCAGCAACAGTCAGTAGCGATGGCATTGGTGTATAGATTCGATCGTTCGCCAATTTCAGAGGTCAGCAAAGGCAGGAGAGCCGGTAAGTACCACAAAACCTCCTTGTACTTTGTCGCATTAATTGTTGTCATAAATGCATGCTAGGTAGTGCAATAAATGCGCTTTAGGATAATGTCAAAAAAATGTCAAAAACGTGTAGGCGCGTATGTGTTGGTGCCAGGTGCGTTTATGTTGGCTAGGCATGTCTGCGTTTGTGCTAGATGCGTCTATGCTAGGAAAAGCGTCTGTGCCAGATGTGAGCGTGTTTGCATTGTGCAGGCACATTTGTGAAATGTGGGCACGTCTATGCAGGACACGCGCATCTGTGCAGAGCATAGGCACGTCTATGTATTTCAGGCACATCTGTACAAAGCAGGCGTGTTTGTGCAGTCTATAAGCGCATTTATGTCATGAAGGCACATTTATGTCTTCAAGGTCAAATCGCCAGTTCTGTGATGAACATACGCTGTCGATTGGATAAGTTGCTGAGAGGATACACTCAAGCAGGTCCTCTAGGGAAGACTAGGATAGCAGATAGGGCTAGGATTGACAATTCTGTGATAGAACATACGTTGTCAATTAGGAAACTACTCAAGAGGATACACTCAAGAAGAGGCCCTAAGATAGGATAGATCGAGGCACTTTGTGATGAACAATGAGTACCAAGACATAGTACTTTGTGATGAACAGGGAGTACCAATAGGAGCAGCACTTTGTGATGAACAAGGAGTGCAAATATGAGCAACACTTTGTGATGAACAGGGAGTACAAAAACACGTAGTACTTTGTGATGAATAGGGAGTACCACTAGGATAAATAGCAACACTTTGTGATGAACAGTGAGTGTCACTAGGATAAATAGCAACACTTTGTGATGAAAAATGAGTGTCACTGTGACTGACATGATTGATTTGCCTAACTGCAGGAGTACTTACCTATGCTGGAGTCACGGGAGAGATTCCCATCGACTCAGAGGTTACAACCAGAGTTGACATTCGAGGACAGGGCTGCCATTGAGGTTATGGGTCTGAGATACATTCTGTATGTGCCTGAGTTTTGGGTGAACATGGGGTTGCTGACTGCTTTGGCCAAGAGATGGCATTCTGAGACATGCACTTTTCATTTGTCGATGGGTGAGATGACAGTCACCTTGGAGGATGTATACAAGATATTGAGGATATCGATCGATGGGGAGTTAATACCCTATGATCAAGATGGACACAGGGAGGCCCTGAGACGAGTGTTCCAGGATCCGGGACTGGAGATGAGGGTTGGACACATGGCATGGGACATGATGGCAGTGACAGGACTGGCACTACTAGCAGTGCTAGGAGGAGTGATCAATGGGTTCCTGTGTCTAGACAGGGCGACATGAGGGTTGGCTGTGGGGTGGGGGAGCACCTTAGAGACACTGGTTACACAACATACCAGATATGCCTAGGGACCATGCATGCTGGCACACTTATACTATGAGCTGCATCAGTTTGTTTATCATGGATCCGTAGGATTGGGCTGCGGAGTTACATTGCTATAGGTGTGGGCATATGAGCATCTTCCTATTACTCGACCGATACATTTCAGGGGCAGGGGTCATGGATGCAACTTTGTTCATCTATATGATATGATTACATCACAACCATGGATTGGCAAGTTGGAGCATTGGCGTTGAGTCTTGGATGAGATCGACACTGTGATATGGAGGCCATACCGAGAGTGCGAGCAGTGGGAGGATGATACAGTGGAGCTGCCATACACCTTCAGGAGCAGGTATCTGATTGGGCGGATGCCCTATGTACTGGAGAGGTAGTTGGTTGACAGGGTATGCAAGCAGTTTGGCAGGATTCAGCAGATGCCACAGGGTTCCGGGATGTATGCTCGGACAGTCAGGGATCAGGCACACTTCAAGCCATTGCTATCATATGATCAGGTAGTGATGCAACTGGTAGAGATGGTGCCCATGCCTTGGGATATGTGGCCAGAGATAGAGGATGTAGGGATGGATGCAAAGTATACTGCATATTGGGTTGAGCATCCATTTTCACGACTGAGAGACCCAGGGGAGCAGATAGATGGAGATGGTGGGGGGGTGAGGACGATGATGGAGATGGTGGGGGGAGAGCCTGACGGAGGAGGTGGGGTGTAGTTGGAGAGAGGAGAGTGGATCCGCAGAGAGAGGGTGGAGAGGAGGGACAGGCTCAGGTGGTGAGGGGTCACGGTGGATTGCCACTATAGGTGTCAGCAGCACAAGGTCCTAGACAGGTGCAGGGATAGGGACAGAGGCAGGTACAGGCAGAGGCACAGGCACAACCACCAGTACAGGGGGAGCCACAAGCAGAGGCACAGGGGGTTGAGGAGGAGGAGGATGAGCTGCTTGAGCTAAGGGAGATCTGCTAGGGACAAGCAGATCAGATTTAGGATCTGAAGAGGGAGACAACTAGGCTCAGGAGATAGCTGAGGGATACTAAGCGGGAGCAGGATTATGCCATCCAGTGTTATATTGAGGCTGAGATAGCACTGAGGGCTAGGAGATAGGTGACAGAGGACACAGGGGTTGGATATGCCTATGTTCAGTAGGCAGGGGAGGAGATAGGTTATTGGTGAGACCTATACAGTGCCACTAGAGCAGCAGGCGAGGAGCTTCTGCAGACCATCGCGGACAAAGATGGCTACAGGAGGGATTCAGAGGAGACAGGCATCCAGTGGTGGGGTTATGGGTCCACCACCACCACTAGATAGAGGGGGTAGGAGAGATGATCCTGGGGTGGGTCCTTCTAGGGCTCAGACTCCATCGAGGCTAGGCGGCTCCAAGGGAGGGAGTTCATCATAGCCATAGAGGGCTCCCTATGTATCAGTTTTGTACCATTTTGTATTATGATGTAGACACCTTCGGGTGGTTGTAGCCATATGATTTTGACATCATTGTATCATGACACTTTTGATTATATATATATATGAGATGATTCATCTTTGCGGCAGCTATATGCATGTGCACCTATGTGATGCTTATGTTTCATGATGTATGTGTCTATGTGATGCTTATGTTTCATGATGTACGTGTCTATGTGATGCTTATGTTATGGATGAAAATATGTACATGATGAAATGCAATATTTTTTATTTTTTATGTTTTTAATATGTTATGTATGATGCAAACGTGAACATATGAAATGCAGATGAATATGACAATGCACAGAACTATTTACATGATGAGAATATAAACTATGCTAACATGTGTTGTGTGCAGGATGTGATGCAATTGTGATATCTATATGTATGTATGAAATGCTTAATATGTGATAATGCAAGCGCAACTACATAAAATGCAAATGTTTTTGGCGTGTCATTATACTCAGTCATGTGATAGCGGGCTACACGGACTCAAGAAGGATGATGAAAGTCAATCAAGAAAGGGGGATGGAAGATAGAAGATATGAAAGTGAAAGAGCTTCTTGTGCGTTATCATCATTGAGCTTTATTATGGCAAAATAGGTTATGACAATCGAGGTATATGTTCGACCTAGAAAGTCATTGTACCTGTTTGCACGGAGATAAGATAGTTGCAAACAAGGAATGCCCCAGTTCATACTAGACTCTCAGTGTCCTCATATCCTTGGACAAGTCATAGCATTACTAAGAAACAATCCACAGACAACAAAGAAAAATAGGTGACGATACCCCATCCTTGCCTTTCTAGTCAAAGACATCCTGGAGATAGAATCTCTAATCAGAGACATCCTAGAAAAGCTAAAAGACATGTCACCAGAAAGATAAAATCAAAAGAAAACCAAGACTCGACACCAACATCCACTGTAGTCCTCAAGTTTTAGTGTCTCTTATCACTTGTATAAGTCTTATTTGATTGTGGTCACAATGTTTACTTTCACAAAAAGGATAGATAGCACTGAACCATATGTTGTCTGAGTCTGTTGAAAGATTTGATTTGTTGAAGTCCATTGTTGCTACTGTGTCTCATCTGAAACTAAATGAATCCATGAAACTGATACTTTATTGCGAAGAAGACGGAACTTTATTCTGAATTGGTGATGCAAATGTTGCTTTATTGCGGATTGTGCACAGATAGACTGAAGAAAAGTGGAAGAAAATGTACTCCTCAAAACGTTCGATGCTCTTAGTTCCACACCCATCACTAGATGTAGGATTTTCCTTAGCCACAAATAGGAGCTGATTTATTATGGATGGAAAGGGGTGAATGGCTAACCAATCTTGGGTAGATCAATAACAAGCCATGATGGGAGTGGATAAGTTTATTATGGATGGGTAGGTTGTGAGTGTGTGCAAAGTGAAAGGATGAAATGGAACCCTGAAGGAGGGAGGAGCAATGTCTCTACACATGGTGCTGGTGACCCAGTTTTCACCATGGTACTTGCTCAGGGCACCACCGAAGTGGTTTTCACCGTTGGATGAAATGTTTTTCTCTTTACTTTTTTGATTTTTCAATTTTTTTTATTTTTTGATTTAATGATTTTTTTTGTATTTTGAAATTTAAACTTCTTTTTTTGTATTTTTGAATTGGGATACTCTGAAGAGCTATGTGTAAAACCTGCGAAGGTGCATGTTGTTGATAGGATCCTCCAAGGGTTCACCCTTTGTGGTTGAGAGCTGATATGCACCAGATCCATATGTTGTTGTGATGATGTAAGGACCAAGCCAGTTCGGTTTGAACTTGCCCTTCTTCTCTTTCTCTTGTTGATTTTTAGGATTTTCTTTGAGGACCAAGTCACCTACCTCAAATGTGTGAGGCTTGAATTTATGATTGTAGCTGTGACTCATTCATTGTTGATAAGCCTTGAGATGATTAAAAGCAATTTGTCTTCGTTCATCCAATAGTTCAAGTTCTGAGAGACTCTGTAGTCTTCATCACTGATAATGTTTTGCAAAGAGACTCATAAAGAGGACAACTCGACCTCAATAGGCAAGATAGCTTTAGTGTCGTAGACAAGTGAATAGGGTGTAGCTCTTGTAGGTGTGCGGACGCTTGTGTGGTAAGCCCAAAGTGCAGGATTAAGTTGGATATGCCAATTACGGCCAACGTTGTCGACTATCTTTTTCAAGATTTTGAGGATTGTTTTATTAGATGCCTCAGCTTGACCGTTACCTTGGGGATAATAAGGCGTGGAAAAATGATGGGTAATATGGAAGTGATCACAGAGTTCATGAACATCCTAATTTTTGAAGGGACGCCCGTTATCAGTGATGATGGAAATAGGAATACCATATCGACAAATGATATAGTTGAGAATGAATGTAGTAATTTTTTTTCCAGTGACTTGTGTGAGAGGCACGGCTTCAATCCATTTTGTGAAATACTTTGTGGCAATGATGATGAATTTATGACCGTTGGAAGATGGGGGGTGAATCTTTCCTATGAGATTGAGTCCCCACTAACAAAAGGGCCAAGGAGTCGCAATTGGTTGAAGTTCTTGTGCTAGCGCATGGATGAGGTCTCCATGAAGATGACATTGCTTACATTTCTTGACAAATTGATATGAATCTTTTTCCATATTGGGCCAGTAATATCTAGTCCTGATGAGTTTCTTGGCTAAGGTAGGACCACTAGAATGTGGACCACAGATCCCTTCATGTACTTCACGTAACGCAATCTGAGCTTCGTCGCTTTCTAAACATCTAAGAAGAGTGCCATCTAGACCTCAACGGTACAGGATATGGGCTAAAATGATATATCCAGAAGATTGGTGAATGAAAGTGCGATGTTGGTTATTGGATAGGTCAGGAGGTAGGATATTGTCACGAAGGTATGCGAAAATGAAACTATATAATTGGGACTCATGACCAACAACACATATCATCTCAGTAGGAGTGATTTCATATGAGGAAACCAAAAGGTTATCCACCAAGAACTCATAGCGGGTCTCATTCGGTGGTAGATCAATTAGTGAAGCAATTGTATCCGTGGCATCCGCAGCTCGATTTTGCTCTCTGGGTATCTGCTCAAAGTCTATCTTCGTGAACTGTTGTTTCAAGTCATCCACCATTCTATTATAAGGCATTAATTTATCTTCCTTTGTTTGGTAGTCATTAGTTTCTTGACAAATTACAAGTTGAGAGTCCCCAAAAACACGAAGTTCTTGGATCTTCCACTGAACTGCAATCCGTAATCCAGTTGTTAATGCCTCATATTCTGCTATGTTATTAGTGCAGGGAAATGATAATCGATATGATTTTTGTATAGAATCTCCTTGAGGAGTTATGAAGAGGATGCCAACTCCTTCCCCATGCTGTGTGTATGAGCCGTCAAAGTATAGTTGCCAAGGCTTTGCATGTGACACTGTTAAAATGGATTCATCTGGAAATTCTGAAATTAGAGGAACATCATCTAACATGGGAGCATCTGCTAACTGATCTGTGATAGCTTGTCCTTTTATTGCTTTTTTGTCCACATATTCAATGTCTAATTCACTCAAGAGCATCACCCATTTGGCTAGTCGCCCAGTAAGTGTTGCTTTATTGAGAAGGTATTTCAATGGATCGATCCTTGCAACCAACTTAGTCTTATGAGTTAGCATGTAATGTCGTAATTTCTGTGAAGCAAAGACCACAGTGAGACATGCACGGTCAATTGATGTGTAGTTTAGCTCATATCCCACCAATGTACGACTGATATAATATACTGCCTTTTCTTTGCCCTTAGCAACTTGTTGTGCTAAGAGTGCCCCCAGTGTTGTTGAAGTAGCTGATATGTATAGTAACAGAGGTTGGTCTGGAACTGGTGGCATCAAAACTGGTGGATTCAAAAGATAATCTTTGAGTATCTGGAAAGCTTGTTGACAATTATCATCCCATTTGAATTTGATGTTTTTATGTAGCAAGTGTTGAAAGGGATTACACTTATCTGCAAGTTGTGCTATGAATCTTCGTATGGACCAGAGTCTCCCTTGCAAAGATCAAAGTTGACTGATATTTCTTGGTGGTTGCATCTCTAGGATGGCCTTGACTTTTGATGGATCAGCTTCGATTCCTCTTTTTGATACAATGAATCCTAGGAGCTTCCCAGAGGTTACTCCAAAGACACATTTCTTGGGGTTTAATCTGACTTTATACTTTTCCAACCGATCAAAGATGACTGAAAGTATGTCCAAATGTGTATCTTTGTCTATTGATTTACCCAAGAGGTCATCAACATAATCTTCCATAGTCACGTGCATGAGATCATGAAAGATAGTAGTCATGGCTCTTTGATACGTAGTGCCTGCATGTTTTAGCCCAAAGGGCATAACATTCTAGCAGAAAGTTCCCCAAGGACAAGTGAATGCTATTTTGTGTTGGTCCTCAGATGCGATTTTTATTTGATTGTAACCAGAGAATCCATCCATCAAAGATAACATCACATGACCTGCTGTGAGATCGACAATCAAGTCAATATTTGGTAATGGAAAATCATCCTTAGGACAAGCTTTGTTGATGTCTCTAAAATCTGTACATATTCTGATAATATGATCTAGTTTACTGATAGGCACTAAGTTGGAGATCCATTCAGGATAATCAATTGGGCGTATGGATCCGACATCCAATAATTTCTCAAGCTCTACTTGACTAATAATGCGACTTGTGGATGCATCTTCCTCAATTTCTGTTTCACTGGTTTTGCCCCCAGTTTAATTGTCAAATGATGCATTACCAAATCCAGATCCAATCCAAGCATATCAGCATATGACCATGCAAAGTTGATTTGTCATTTTGTGGAGAAACTTATGAATTTTGACCTTTCTGACTCTATTAAAGATTGAGCCAGGAATATGTTGTGTGGAACTTATTTGGTGCCAATGTTTGTTTTGATAGTTTCCTCTACCAACATGGATGATTTTTCCTCATATGATGCTAGGATAATGTCAAGCCTTCCATCTTCGGGTGCCTCAGAGAGGTTTTCGCCCTTAGATATGTCCTTTCTTTTTACTTTTTTGGGTTCAGACAGCGCCACAATGTGGTTTTCGCTATAAAACCCTTGGTTTGTTTTTATTTTTATATTTTTGTGACTAGAAGGCCAGACACCCTCACCAAAATATGCCATGCTATTGAGTTCTATAGTGTATCCCGCTTTATGGTCCCCAGGGGGAAGATCATCTCATATGCCAAGATAGTCAATAAAAGTTTCATCATTTTGGAATGTGTCAAACTGTGCAGGTCCTTCATGGTCCCAGTCAATAAGTTGGTGGTGGACAAGGGGAAGGCTTTTGATGTCTTCGAAGTTAGCGGGGCTAAGAGTGAAGATGCAGTTATATTCAAGTATGTCGAGGTATTTATCAAGGTCATCGTTGGCACTCTCCTCATCAATCTCGATCGTGAACAAATCCAAATTATCATCACTAGTAGCACATTCTGGGACAGGTGTTCTCATTCTATGTGATTTCAACCTAGGACCTAGAGGCAAGGACTGTATGGGATCCTCCAAGGTTGTTTCTTGACCTACTTTGAATTTTTCATAAAAATCCTCTTCTTCTGTGGGTTCATCTGGCTTTCTAAATGTCTCGGTGAGCTCATAGTCACAGGTGGACTTGTCTGAACCCCATTCCCATTCATTGGAGTCTGTGGAATAGGGATTCTCTTGTTGAATTTTGGCAGCTTTGATTTGTAATGCTTCTTTTGTCCTTTGAGTGTGGACCTTGGAAGTCACGAAACCAAGTCCCTTCGAGCATTCCTTTTTGAATGTCAATTTAGGTTGTAAAGGTTCAATGATGTCTTCCTTTCTTAAGCCAAGAGGGCTTTTGCCATCATACCCAATTTTTTGTAGGATCTTGAACCCTTTGCCATACTTTTCACATGGTATGCTGATGTGATCTTGTGTATCATTTTCAAGGTCTTTGTAAAGCATTTTGTATAAGTCTTCCTCTTCCAGTTCACCCCATATTTGAAAGATAGTAGGGTCCCATTTGAGTATAATGATAGATACCTTCTTATTAGGATGTGGTCTTCCATATTCTTTTGGTGAACTCATGACTTGTTGTAAATACATGGTTTGATTCAAAGTGTATTCATCCATGCCCTTGTCCTAAAATTTGCCTTTAAGCTCACCTTGTTTTGATATCAAAGGTTTTAATGACTCAGGATCAATGTATGCAGAAGAAGGAACAGCTTCGCGATTACTGGGAATGATCGTCTCAGTTTTCAGTCTCAAGTTATTGCAGTATATGAATGAATTAGGATGTCCATTAACTGTTATTTCAACTCCATTGTGAGGAAACTTAATGCATTGGTGGTATGTAGATGGGACTGCCCTCATTTCATGAATCCAAGGACGTCCTAGTAATATATTGTATGTGAGATCTAGGTCTAGGACTTGACAAACCACATCCTTTGTAACTGGTCCAACTCTGAGAGGCAAGGTGACTATGCCTTTGGATGAACGCTCTTCATCATCATATGCCTTGAAGGTAATTTTGTTTGTAGAATTCATAGCTTTATCAGAATATCCCAATTGTTTAATAGTGCTCAATGTACAAATGTTTAGACCTGCTCCTCCATCTATCAGGACTCATTTTATTCGATGTTTGTGTATGAAGGCTTCAATGTGTAAAGGTGTGTTATGTGGCTGACTTACGGAGGCATCATCAGCTTCTATGAATGTAAGGGAGTATGGAATGGAAAGGTATCCCACCATGGCTTGAAACTGGTCCATGTTCAAATCAGTAGGAACAACAGTGTCTCTCAGGATTTCATCAAGAATGGCTTTATGTGCGGGGGATGTGCGTAAGAGCTCAAGAATGGAGATGAGCGCGGGTGTCTTCCCTAACTATTCTACAAGGTCATACTCGGGCTTGGTTGATGAGGAAGCTGTGTTTTTTGTTGGAGCACCTTGCAAAGTGAATTTACCTTGATGAGTTGTAACATGACATTCAGAGGTAGGTTCGGAAGAAGATCCAATTCCTTTTAGGATGATTTTGGGTCTCTGGGTAGAATTCTCAGGCGCTTTGTCCTTGATGATAATGGTAGAGACATAATTATCCATCAAAATGTGATTGATAGTTGAATCATAGTTATAAGATGCTCTGGTATAGTTGGTTTAGTCATCTGTGGCTTTAGACTTTCCCTTGTCATGCTTTGGGAATGGTTCCTTAAACATTTCATGTTCTTGGTTGGATGAGTGTCCTTCAATTTCAATGTCACCTCTATCAATGAGATCTTGTATGATGTTTTTCAGCCAATGACAATTTCTTGTCTTATGACCCTTGCTCTTATGAAATTCACAATATTCATCATCATTCCACCAATTTGGTTTGACCTTTGGCTCATATTGAGGAAAATCTAGAATTGTGATTATCTTGTTTGCCACTAGTTTCTTGAAAACTGACTCAAGTGGTTCTCCCAATGGAGTGTACTTCCTTTGTGACTTTGAAGTTGTTTGAGTATTCACTTGATTGTTTGTAGAGCTTGATCCAGAAAAAATGATTTTTGGTCGTATTGTATTGGCATCAACAACACCATCATTGACTGTGTTCTTGTTTTTATTCCAAAATCTTGGCTTGTCTTTTCCTTTAAAGTCCTCTTTGTTTTCTTTGAATATTTTGATGACTCCTTTCTCAATTAGGACCTTTTTTGTCGCTAAGCCTTTTTCAATGATGTCCTTGAAGGTGGACAAACAAGCTTTCCTTAGATCATAGCCAATGTCTTTGTTAACATTTTGGGTGAACATTTCTACCATTTGTTTTTGTGGAATTTCACAAGAGCATCTGCTGGCTAGATTCCTCCATCTTTGTAAAAGTGATGAAAAAGACTCTCCATCTTTTTGCTTGGTGTTGCACAAAGTAGTGACTGATATGTTTGTCTCTATGTTGTATGATAAATGTTGTATAAATTCCTCTGCTAAGTCACCCCATGACTTAATTCCAGGTGGAAGTTGGGAGAACCATTCCATAGCTTGATCACCTAAGCTCCGTGGGAATAATCTCATCAAATATGTCTCTTCTGCTGCTACCTCAATGCAAGCTGTGAAAAATTGTCTTATATGTGCCTTAGGATCTCCTTTGCCTCTGTACTTATTTAACTTAGGTGTCACAAAGTGTGTAGGAAATGGAGGCATTGGAATGCTCTTGTCAAATGGATAAGGACATGTGTCTCTCATTGTGTATGTTGGCTTTGGTGTATTTATGTCCTCCATTTTCTTTTGTAAGTCCCTGATTTGCTATTCCAAATTGTTCTTAGAAGGAGACTGACTTCTTGGACCATACCCCATGCTTGAGGCACCAATTGGAGGAGGAGCATGTTGCATATACAGATGATATTGATCATACACATGTTCATATGGAGGAGGTCTATAATGATGATGTGTATATGGACCACTTGGTATAGAGTCATGTTGAGGAACGGAATATCTGCTTTGTCCATGTATACCATACTCTATAGGAATGTCATGAGTTTGTTCTAGTGTGTTGCCCCCAAATTTGACGTGGGGTTTCCTTGTGTCCAAATTTTGAGCATGCCTTTGAATATCCAATTGCTTGGGTGGTTGATCCTTAGAATTGGCATGTGATTGAGTGTATTTTTTTGCATACGACTTCCATGATGGTCTGCGAAGATGAGTATCATATGCTTGACCATGTGTGTATGGGACCTTAGGTTTTTGAAACAAAGATGATGGTGATTCAGGCACCATATGTGGTCCTCTATTGCCTCCACTATTAGGCCTCCTTTGATCCATGTTGGAGTGAGATTGTTGCAAAGGTCTATTTTCCATTATTTGAGACATGTCAAAATCATGAGGTATCTTGGTTCCACTTTGTGCCATCACTTGTAGAAAGTATTGTCTATCTCTCGTCATTATTTCCTCAACCAATCGATTGAAATGAGGATTCATAATGGTGTCTTCCACTTCTATTGAATGCACGAAAAAGTTGTCCATATTGTCATTGTCTGTATCATTGTTGTTTGTAGTGTCCATGTGCTCAACATTTTGAATGTTTCTATAAGCATCCATGTCAGGTAATCTGTTATGATCAGAATTGAAAAAGATATCATTGTCATACTCATAAGAACTCATGTTTGCAGACTCTTGAGACTCTTAAGCTTTTCTCCTAGATTTTTGGGAACAAGTTTCAACCATGAACTAGGTATTGACCAGATGTGTGAGATTAGATGAAAATGGAAAGAGTATGGAAGACCAAGAGTTGGATGGAATGTAAATGAATCTGAGGTTTACTTGCAATGTCCAAAGTGTAAGACCAAGTATGTATGTAGTAGAGTAGGTGTGACTTCCAAAGAGATGATAGTTTCTCTTGATGAGGTAAGTTGACCTTGACTCTATGTAAGACCAAATGAGACCCAAAGGTGATAGACCTTGATGAGGGACCACTTAGCAAAATGTTGTATGTATGTAGTGTGTTGACAAAGTATGATGAGGACAAGCAAGTGACCTTTTGACTCAAGTTTAGACAAATGTGAATGTAATGCAAGATGTAAAGCAATGATGGACTTTGTGAGACCCAAAGACAAGTTGAATGCAAGATGAAAAACCCAGAGAGATGACCTAGGAAGCTCAATAAGTCTGAAACTGACTGTTCTTGTTTGCTGAATTATGAAAGTTTTCAATCCTGAACACAGACGTGCCTGTATACTTCATAGACGCACTTAAAGGATACAGATGCTATTCTATCAGACATAGATGCGCTTAAATGACATAGACGTGGTTCTATCAGACACAGACGCATTTCTGAGATGCTGCAATGTTGCTCAAAAGACACAGACGTGTTGTTTCTGCCCTTCACTGACGTGGTTAGATGACACAGATGCTTTTCTGTCAAACATAGACGCGTTTCTGCAAACTTTGTGTAATTTTTCCAATCTGTGAAGTTGTTTTGTTGTGACCAAATCTAAATGTTTGACTGTTTTTCGTGACAAGAGGACACAGTGTTGATGAGGACTCAATGTTTGCAAGTGTTTAGACTCAAAATGACTCAAAGAAAAGTGTGTTGTTCGATGTAAAATTGTTTTGCATACACTTGAAGACACAAAAGACACAATGTTTTAATATTTGGTCTTGAATGTTTGATTGTTCAAAATAAGTCAAGAACAATTCTTATGGCTGGCCAAGACAATAGTTGTTGATCCCACATGGAGTTTCCCCCGAGGCTACGCTATTCAGAGTGAATACTTAGATGCTTGACCCCACTAGTTCCACCCTCGACACTCACTTCTTGGGGCAGCCAAGCATCAGTCCCCACGAAAACTCCTTGTGGCAAACTTTGTATCTCTACTAAGAACCATATGTGTGTGGGCCGCTACCAGAGGTCCGACCTCCTGCCCCAACAACTAGAAGGATTTTGGCTTCTAAAACAAAAAGGTGCTAGTAAGGACATCCGCTTGTGTGGCCATACATGCGGCACTTTCAGCTCTGTAAATACAGAAGGCTCCCAGCCAGTAGGGTTACGCCCTACAAATGATCAAATAAATTTGATCAAACGGGTTTATGGGGAGACATAGTGTCGGTATGAACTAATCAGCACACGTTATTCATAGTTTTCACCATGAATATAGTTATTTATAGTGGTTTGGAAGAAGATGGCTTTTCTTTTGCTACCACTTGGGTCATTCTCTCCTCACTAGTAGTCCTAATGACCACACGGGGAGACAGACCCTCTAAAGATTAAACAAAAAGAGCCTATTTCTCAAGACACAAAAGACAATGGTTCAATTTTAGTGCACCAATTGAAGTGTTTGCTAATCTATGAAAACAAGGCACACATAAAATATCAAAAACCCTTGCCAAGGCCCTGCAACAAAGATCTATTAGTAGTTTGGATTGTTTCAAATGATCACCCCTTCCTGCAAACACACAAGTTAGGTAAATTTTAAATCCAAAAGAATTTGTGAAATAGGGGCCTTCAACAAAACAATTTTTCTTTCAAGACAAGCTACACCAATTTTGTTAGCTAGATCTAAAAATGTTAGCTCAAAATAAACCAGATCTGAAATCCAAATGACAAAAAACTGAATCAATGAAACCAAAAAAAATGCAACAACTGAACACAAATGCAGTTGTCACAGACACAGATGCTACGAGAACACACAGGCGCACCTAGATCTAACACAGACACGACTCCCGAATGCAGATGCATTTCCCTAACACAGACGCACCTGAAGACTTCACAGACGCAACTACGGAACACAGACACGTTTCCTGAAACCTACAAAAAATAAAATATTGTTGAAGATGTAGACGTGGTTCCAGATGTCACATACGCGGCGAAAAATTAAAAACATGATCCGAAAGTGCACAGACGCGAAAATGTCGAAATGTTGTTGGAAATGTCAAATCTGCAACTTCAAAACAAAATCTACAACAAAAGATGTTAAATGAAAAAGGGACAAGAGTCCCACTGGGCGTGCCAAAATGTATATGGTGAAAATGGATAACAACAATAATATTGAAAGACTAAATGAATTCAACCACAAAACCCTAGCCTAACAACAACAAAGATCCACCATAACATATGAAGATTACCTAAGGCAATGCAAATCAAATGAAATCACAATGATTATACCATCACATGTCCAATAGGGTTTGAATCTCCATTCTTCCTATCTTCATTGATCTTGTTTGATATATTTGCTCTCAGATTTTATATGTGCACAAGAGCTCAACAAAGAACGGAAATGTGGTTGCAAGTAGGATCACATATGAAAGTGCAAAAGGCGTAGTGTAGTCGAGTAATCAAGTAGTTAGTTAGTTGGGGTTTGATAATGAAGGAAGCATCTCCTTATATAGAAGACACTATAATAAATGGAGGGATAAGATTGAGAGGTGTAAAAGATAAATAGTCGGCTATGATTAGAGGGTAGGTAGAGAAAATAAGAAAATAATGAGAGGGTAGGTAGTGTAGGAATTAAGAGATGAATGACATGTGTCATGGGTAGAAAAGGCTAATGAATTAATTAAATAAATAAAGATTTATTTAATTAATAGTAGAAGTGGGATCAATTAAATAAATAAGATATTTATTTAATTTAGGAAAAGGATAATTTAAATAAATAAAGGTATTTATTTAAATGAGAAATAAGGCTAGAAGAGGATAAATGAATAAATTAAATAAATAAAGATTTATTTAATTAATAGAGGAATTAGGGTAAAGATAATTAAATAAATAAAAATATTTATTTAATTAGACATGACAATTTTAGGTGTCTACAATATACTTTCTCTGGCTAAGCCAAAGTTTCCTCTTAGATCTATCCCTTTTGATCTTCATTCCAAGAATGTAATTTTCTGGTCCTAAGTCCCTCATTTCAAATTTCATAGAAAGCTGAGATTTTAAAGTTGAGATCATACCTTTTGTGTTTCCTATGAACAACATGTCATCTACATACAAAGCTATGATAAGAATCCTATCACCATCAGTTTTGTAGTAAACACAATGATCAGCTTTTGATCTCACAAATCTCAAGGACAAAACAAATGTATCATACTTTTGATACCACATTATGGGAGATTGTTTCAAACCATACAGAGACTTCTTGAGTTTGCATACCAGATGTTCTTTACCTTTTTCCACAAAATGCTTAGGTTGGGACATATAAATTTCTTCTTCAAGATCACCATGAATAAATGTTATCTTCACATCCATCTACTCAATCTCCCAATCATACGTTGCTGCAAGTGACAAGACAAATCCGATAGATGTCAGCTTAGCTATAGGAGAGAAGACTTCCCCATAGTCAATACCTTCTTTTTGCGAATACCTCTTTGCAACCAATCTTGCTTTGTACTTGTCAATACTGCCATTTGGACCATACTTCTTTTTGAACACCCACTTGCAGCCTACAGGCTTTCTGCCTTTAGGCAATGGCACCAAATCCCAAGTACCATTTTTATCCAATGATGACATTTCTTCATTCATGGCTTCCAACCAGGAATCTGAATTAGGCATTTCAATTTCTTCTTTGACAGTCCTAGGCTCATCAGTATCTGCAAGTAAAGCATAAGCACAATTAACATTCAACATAGAGTGGCTGTAATTATTAGGTGTATACCTATTAGATTTCCACCTCTCTCGAGTAGATCTTCTCAACTCTGGTGTTGAGGCTTCTTGAGGTTCCACAGGAGGCTCATCATCATGTTCTTCTTCATAACTACTTGAACTACTTGAACTATCCTCATCTTCAAGTATCTCTGGAGATTCTTATTTGGTTGGAGGAATTTCAACCTTAGCTTCTCCTTTCTTTTTTATATTATGATCTAGTGACATAGGCCTCAATTCATGAAAAATCAAACTTCTGTTGTACACAAACTTACCAGTCATTGGATTCCAAAGTTTGTATCCTTTCACACCAACTCCATAGCCAATGAAGATACATTTCACTGATTTGTTATCCAACTTAGATCTATTCACATTAGGCACATGAGCATATGCCTTTGCACTAAAAACACAAAGGTGCCTTAAAGAAGGTTTCTTACCACACCATGCTTCCATAGTTGTTTTGTCAACCAATATTGAAGTAGGAGAATGATTCAGCAAGTAACACGCTATAGCAACTGCTTCAGCCCAGAATGTTTGTTCCAGGCCAGCTCCGCTCAACATGCTTCTTGCTTTCTCCATGAGAGACCGATTCAACCTTTCAACGACTCCATTTTGTTGTGGAGTGTAAGGTACAGTCTTATATCTCTTAATTCCACGATCAACACAATACTTGCCAAAATCTGCACTACAATATTCACCACCATTGTCTGTTCTTAAACATTTAATCCTTCTCCCAATATTCAACAAGGTTCTTAAATTACTTAAACCGACTGAACAGATCTGATTTACTTTTAAGAAAATACAAAAATGCCCTTCTTGAATAATCATCTACAAAAGATACATATTACTTAGACTTAGACAGAGAAGGAACATCAACTGGACCAAACACATCAGAGTGAACATAATCCAGAAGGTCAGAAGATTTATGAGAACTGGAATAAAACTGAACACGATTATGTTTTTCATATATGCAGTGTTCGCAGAAATCGAACTCAAAACTACAATCATCCAGACCTTCAACCAGATTCTTATTCTTCAAGGCTTTTCAACCTTTTTCATCTATGTGGCCTAACCTATTATGCCAGAGCATAGTTTTCTCAGCAGGAAGTTTAGCTTCCAATGAATTAGAATTATGCATCATTATAGTTGTCCTAATAGACTTTTCAGAAGTTACATTACAACATATAGGTTCAGTATTTAATTTATACAGTGTACCAATGCGATCACCCTTTGCCAATACAATGGAACCCCTAGTCATCTTGCAACCACCAGATACAAATGTAACTTGTACTCCAACATCATTAAGTTTACTTACAAATAGAAGGTTTCTTGCCAGACCTGGTATATGAAGAACTCCATTGACCCCCTTCACTCTACCATCTGGGAATTGAATTTTAATTCTGCCTCTCCCTACAATCTCCAATGTAGAATCACTGGCCAAATATACATTTCCACCAGCATACGGTTCATATTTCGAGAACCACTCCTTGTGGGAGGTCATGTGAAAAGATGCACCAGAATCTACTAACCAAGTGTCATCTGAGGTAGGCACTGCCAGGGCTGCTACAAAAGCATCTACATCACTCTGAGAAGATTCAGTGTCAGAGTACTTCTTCTTCTCCTCCTTGCAATCCTTTCGGATATGCCCTTTCTACCGATAGTTCCAGCACTTCACCTTTGGCTTCTTGCCTAGAGATTTAAATCTCTCTTGAGACTTGGACTTTTTGCCTTTTTTCTTGTCTTTGTCTTTCAGTTTGCCTTGAGCAAAGAGTACATATTTTATCGTCTCATAAGACTTCTTTCTCATTTCTTTTGACAAAAGAATATTTACCACAGTATCCATGTTGAAGTGGGTCGTAGTACTACCAATAGCCATCACTAAGTGTTCCCAAGAGTCAGGAAATGAACAGAACAACAACATGCAACGTTCTTCTTCTTGGATGGACACACCAACATAAGTTAATTGTGCAAGAACCATGTTGAATACATTTAAGTGGTCTGCCAATGGTGTTCTTACATCCATCTTCGGAGAGTACAACTTCTTCCTCAAGAAAAGTTTATTCACCAAGGTTTTGCCCTGATAAATGTCTCCCAACTTATTCCAAAGAAGATAAGTAGTCTTCCCCTCATGGACGTTCAACATAACAGAATCAGCAAGACATAGCCTGATTAGACCCCTTGCCTTCTGGTCAGCTAAATCCCAATCCTCTTGCTTCGTTCCTATAGGTTTTTGTGCAACCATAGAAATCTAAAGATCTCTGTCAACCAGCAAGTCTTCCATCTTGAGTTTCCATAGTTCGAAATTGGAACCATTAAACTTATCCATGTCTATGCACCTTGAGGTGCTCGCCATCTCAACCCGTAAAACAAACGAGTAGACACTCTGCAAGACTCCCACTGAAACAGAATTGCCACAAAAAACCAAACCTACCCAACAAGGATAACAAAATGGGCCAAGCTCTGATACCACTTGTAAGGAAAGCAAGTGCAGAAATATGCTTCCCTAATGTCAATTTGTAGGGAAAAACAAATAGTGTTTACAAATTTTCCAACATTTATAGAATATGGCATAAGCATGAGCATACACAATTTAAACAACACAGAGATAGAACACACAGAGTTAACGTGGGAAAACCCTTTCAGGAGAAAAACCCACCACCAACAAATAACGACTTTATTAACAGTATGTCAAAATTACAATAAAGTCTAGTCTGTAGACTTCCTTATCTCTGTCATACAATCATTCCAGATAAGACATACAACACTTGAGTCAAAACTACTTCACAGATTTCTCAATAGCTATTCTAGTTCATAACATTCATTTGGTTTACATTTGGCTTCAAAAACCAAACTGGTCGGTCGTTACATTTGCCCGAGACGGTTGGGAAGTCAAACTGTCTCTGTTGGTCTGCAATCCTGGAAAACCAATTATCCCACATGCATCAGGAAACTGGGTTGGTTCGTATTCATATATACCGACAGGACTATCTTAAGTATCTGAGTGTTCACCTTTTTTGGACCTCAGTTTGATTGCACACCTGCAGTCAGTCTCCACTCCATCAGCCATCAGTATAACTTTCAACTAGTAAAGTCGATTGCCCGATGATACCCGATCGCCGAAGGTGACTCCATCAGGTCATCGGTAAGACACAGGAAATGTTATCCCAAACTCCAATAACCAAGAGACAAAACTCATTGAGACATTGGCACCAAACTTGAGAAGTTATCTCGATCTCCGATAGCCAAGAGCACACCTCATCGGCTCATTGGAACCAACACTGCGAAGTTACCCCAACATGCAATGTTATCCCGATAATCTAGAGTGGTCTCATCGGGTCATCAGAACACGCTCAGAATTGCTATGCCGATAAGCAAAGTACTCCGAGACAAAACAAAGCGGACTCATCGGGATTTCGATCTAACCTTCAGCACATCAACCCGATAGCCGATATCGACTCAATCGTCAAAGGCGACTTCATCGGGTATCGACATAGAACAAAAACTATTCCTCCGACAGTCGATGACGACCCAGACTGCCTAAGGTAGATCCATCGGGTATCAGCACAACTTCAAACAGGAACATCCAATAGCCGATAACAATCTGAAACTGTCAAGCGAATTAGAGGCACATTTCCAACAATTGTGTTATAATTTGTTTTTTTGTGCTCACAATTGGAGAAGAAGGACACCTACAACAAGCTTTTGGAAGAGATTAAGTACAAGTTTGTTCATATGCATGCTTATGACATTCAATGTTCAAGACAACTTCAAAAACTTTAAATTGTCAATGTAATGCTTGAACTTCTTATGTTTAGTCTATTCTCATGTCAATTTGGGCCAGCTGGCTTATTATGTATGTTGTAAAGATTCTAGTTTAGCCATTGTTTATGTTGTGGTGTAGTTCTTTTGATTGTGGCTATTTGAGTAGGTTTTACTCAGTTGTTGTAAAATGTTTGTGTCGATATTGTAGTCATGTTGGCCTCAATTCTTTTCTTTCATTTTTTGTAGTTCGGTTTAAACTACTCATTATTTTTTTATTAAACTTGTATCATACTTTGTTTAATTAAAAAAAAAATTACCACGAAGCAACAAAAATAATTCAACACCACATAGGTATTGAGTACAAGTATCATTCTATGTCTTTTTTTATTATTATTTAATTTTCATGTCAAGGACAAAGTGTAATAAGATGAGTGTATGAACAAAAATAAATAAATAGTTCATATATCATAAAATATTTTTAAAAATATAATTCACCAATATTCTTAAATATTAATTATATATAAAATAAATATTTATAAAATATCAAAAAGGAGATATACTCCATGCTTTCAATAATATTACAATATTTTTCATATTACTAAATATAACATATGAATATATTCTTCGTATGTTTATAAATGTACTCTATATTGGTGTAGCGTCCTAAAATTGCAACACTTGCAATTTCGACCGCATTTGGGTCTTCATAATGGCGACGCAACACTGAACCTGAATGGAGACCCCGAAACTTGCTCATGACACCAAAAACTGCATTTTTCCAGCACCCTGCCTGATCCCTCCTTGCACCCTGCTGTCCCGGGAGGTGGGACCAGAGCGCCCAGCGCCCTGGTCCCCCCAGGACCATGGCGCCCAGTGCCCTGGTCCCTGGCCCTATTTTGGTCCCGGTCTCCTATGGGACTTCGGGTCTTTTTGTTTGCAATTTGGAAAATAACATTTCCTGGTCCGCCTAAGGTCAGGAAAATCAGTCTTTTAACCCTAATTGGCAAGTATATAAACTAAATTTCCTCTCCCATTTGAGGAGGAAGGACATATGTGTACAAGATGTGGAAACTCTATTCAAACATTCAAGCATTCAAGCATTCAAGCATTCCTTCAAGCAATTGATCATTCTAAGTCTCCATTCAAGGCTAGGAGTTGCATTCAAGACAAGGATTCAACCATTGAAGAGGAGATCACATACTACAACATACAACATACAACAAACAACAACATCTATACCTTCGCATATAAGGATACAAACATCCTTACAACAAGGTACTAGTACTTGTTTTACATTACAGTCAGTTACATTTACAGCATTTCTCATTTCTTGGTTAATTCCAAAACCGGGGTTTGACCTAAGGGCAAACCCCTAATCCCTAACCCCCCAATCGTCTTCGCTTTTCTGTGTGTAGGTTGCAGGTACGCGGCTGAAATTGAAGATCTGGAATCCTTGTGCAGAGACGAACAGATCCCCCTTCGTTTCACGGATTTTTCGGAGGACCGTGTGCACGCCGGGCGCCATCGTCTCGTCAACTTTTGCTCAAATTTGTAGGACAGCGCTGTCTCAACATTTTACTGCTAATTCCAGGTCCGCAACTTCATATCATATCCCTATCTCTATTTATAAGTGAATCTTTCTCACTTTCTATGTATTCCTAGCTTAATCTTTCTATCTACATTCTTTACAAAAGAGGGTATCCTTGCTATCACAACCCTTGAAACTCATATAGAATCCAATCTTGCATTACGTGGGATTGGATCTTGTGGGTTTCAACCCCTCTTTTGAATGTAAAGTCTCCCCTAAGTGAAAACCATCAACCCTAGTGACTCTCCCTTCTCTCTCCTCGGAGTTGGGGAGGGGAGCACGACTAGGGTTCAATTTTTCCGCTTTACATTTTGGTGAACCCGATGTGAACATCCTTTCTGATTATTCATGGTTAGATCTGAAAATTTTTCTTTCCTAATTATATTTCCATGTTTGATCTTTTGCAAAATTTTAGAGGTTAATTGCATAAAAACCCTAAATTTTCTTTTTAAGTAATTAAACTTGTGAAATGTTTAATTGTTAATGCTTGTTTCAGATCTGCCCTTCTATTACAAATTATCAATTCATATTTGTGCTTTAATTTTGAAAATTAAGTGGTTAAGTGTCAAAACCCTAATTTTTGAAACCCTCTTGATTCAACCTTTGTCCGACAATTTCACTGATCAAAACATCTCCAAATCAGCTGTAACTTTGGATTCCGCAATAAAATCATAATATATTTCATCCCTGAAAATTTGGAAAAAAGTTGCGAGGACCGTGTGCACCCCGAGCGCCATCGTCCCCGACATTTTTTTCGAAATTTCGGGAGCTAGATCTTACTGTATTTTTCTGCTAAAATCCAGAATTTTGGCTGATTTTATCAACTTTAACACTTTCAAAATTACAGTCAAAGTTGGTCTAGCGATTGCTTGGATTGAGGCTTCTAATCATTCAAAAATTGTTGAAATTGAAATTTGTGTCAAAATTGTGTTTCTTACAGTCCTAAATCTGAAAAGTGTGTTATCATTCATTCGAAATTTCAGTGATTTATTCAAATTTTTGCAATTTGTGACTTTTGAAATTAAGTGCTTAATTACAACAACTTTGATTTCCGCTTTCAAAATTGAATTTTGCATGAAATTGAGTCAACTTTCAAATTTCAAAACTTACATTGCTTTTGGTATTCCCTCTAAAATCATAAAATTCAAAATTTCAGGTTCCCTCTCTTTTTCAAAATTCAAATTTTGCATTTTTTCGACAATCTTGGTAGGGTTCAATTTTGAGATTGCAACTTTAATTTGGCCTATCTACAGATCGTAAAATCACTCAATTTTTTCAGGTTAGCTGTAAAATCATCATAACTTTCATCCCTGCAAATTTCGAAAAAAGTTGCGAGGACCGTGTGCACTCCGAGCGCCATGGTCCCGGACATTTTTTTCGAAATTTTGGGAGATTGTCCTGATTGTATTTAACAGCTTAAATCTAGAAGATTGGCTGGTTTTACTGAAATTTGCTACCTCTAAAATTCAAAATCTTCTCTCTTTCTTTAGTGCATGAGTTTTACAACAATAAGCCCTACTTACACTATTCCCGTTAGACGAAGCCTTAGAATCAAGTCCTTCCAAGGTTTAATTACCGAGGAGATGGAACCTAATTTGAATGGCCTTTTTAATGAGGACATGGGTAATTCCTCTAATCCTCTTAATGATGAAGAAGCTCTCCATGAGGTTTCTGTAGAACAACTTTCAAAATTGGATAACCAATTTGACGATTTTCAACAATGGATGTCTCAAGAATACCCTGATAGTCAAGCTCTTCCTTTAATTGAGGGTCTAAAACGTATGCTTCAAAGTGATAAGAATGGAATTGATATTTTGCATGGTATTGCACACATTGTGGATTCGAATGTGATGCCTATGAAGAGTTGTGCTGAAACCTTAGGTTATACACAACCTCCTACTCAAGTCAATCATTCTATTCCTTTGATGACTTCTATTGCTAGTATACCTACTTTTACATCAAGCATAATGACTACTTCAACACAAGACATTCCTCCTATGATCACCAGTCATGGGGGAAATCCTTCTTCTTCAACCAACCCTCTTCCTTCATTCAATCCGACTTCTTCATTCATTCCTTCAATGAGTGTCCCTATTTCATCTCCACAAATGAACATGACGCAAGGGGCCAATTCGTTTAAACATTCCATTCCTCCTTGTAGTGTTCCTCCTTTCCAACCATCTCCTATGACTAACTATCATAGTGTCCCACCACCTTATTCTCTACCTTCTTTCAATAACATAACACTTCCATCACAATCTAACACGTCTAATATGAACTCTTCGACTGAAGCGACCATTAACAATCTTGCACAAACTGTCTCTTCTTTACAACAACAAATTGCCTCTATGAATCAATCTAAGTTTAGTGTGCCCACATTTGATGTTGCGAGCCCACTTTCTCTTGATATTGTTCGAGCTATTCCCCCTAAACATGTTGAAATTCCGCATTTGGAGCTTTATAATGGTAAGGGTGATCCTCTAACACATGTTAAGACCTTTCAAACAATATGTACTGATTTTGCTTATGACCAAAGGTTGCTTGCAAAATTGTTTACTAGAACATTAAGAGACAAAGCCCTACAATGGTATTTCTCATTGCCTTCCTATTCTATTAATTCTTTCGAACAACTTGCAAATGCTTTCATTCAACAATTTCAAAACAATATAAGTCCTAAAGTTACTTTGATTGATTTAATGCATTGCAAACAAGGTGTTAAAGAAAAAGTGACTGATTTCATTGGTAGATATAAGCATTTGTATGCTCAAATTTCCTTTCCAGTGCCTGACAATGATATTCAAAGAATCTTTATTTCTAATTTACAAAAAGACATTAGAGAAAAACTCCTATTTTCTGAGTTTACTTCTTTCCAACAGTTGTGCGCAACTCTTCACAATTATCAACTGACTGTGAGTCAAATGGAACAATCACATCCTATGGCTCCGAGTGATAAGGGTGATAGTAGTCAACAACCATTTGGGAAGTTTAAACCGAATAGAGAGTCCATTAAATTCAATGAAAACATCATCCACAACAATGTGAATGCAGCATCAGGTGTGTCTCCTATTTCTAAGTTTTTCAAGAAAGAAAGAAAGTTTACTCCTTTGAATGAATCATTGCATAGTATTATGAATAAGTTATTGGAACAAAATGTGCTTACTCTTCCTCCTATAAGGCAAATAGATCCTGCAAAGATTAATTCACCCTATTTTGATAACAAATCTTTTTGTCAATTTCATCGTCAACCTGGGCATGATACTGAAAAATGTTTTTCTTTAAAGGGGAAAATTCAAGATTTGATTGATAATAATACTATCTCTGTTTCTGGAGTGAATGATAAAGGCAATACATCTGTAGCTCCTCCTAACCAAAATCTTTAGATTTTTACTGATCCATTGCCTTCTCATACCTCTAATGCGATTGATACTACTGATTCCTCTGTCTCACCTGATGATCTTGTGTCTATGACTCCTAATGTGATTAACTTTGTGGAGCAGCAGAAAATCCCTAAAGAACCTTCCATCACATTTGATTCTGTAGCGTCGTAAATTGTACGCACTCGCTAGGGTGGTACAATTTCACACCTAGTTTAGTACCCGCCTTAGTGCATTTTGCATTCTACATTGCATTTCTCCTTAAGCACTTAATTAATCAAAAACCTTAATTAAGTCCTATTTCGAACTTGGGGGCTTGGTTTCGGGGTCAAAACATCTCAAAATCACCTGTAACTTCGGGATTCTCTCTAAAATCATCATATCCGATGGCCCTGAAAATTTGGTGAAAAGTTGCCGGGACCATGGCGCCCGGTGCACATGGTCCCGGACATTTTTCCCAAAATTTTGGGAGCACGATCCAATCATAAAATAAAGCTTAACCCCAAGAAATTGGTGGGATATTCAATCTCTAGTTCGGCCAAAATATGAATTTACGACCTAGGGTTTCATACATAAGAGCTCTCTTTCTTCATTGGAATGGATCGGATTTTTGTTTCCAGGAACTTCATATGCAGCGAAAGAGCAGATCTTTGAGGACTTCAACAACATTCAACATCATTCTATCAAGCATCTATCAAATTCATTCATCCACTTAGGGCTTGGAAGACATTGAAGAACAATAGGAGATTACCGACTGAAGATTGGCTTGTACTCCTCCCTTGAGGGTTGGGTATGATTTCGTATTGTTTTCATGTCTTTGCATAAGCTTTGATACATCATTTATTCATGCTTTAGATCACATTGCATCTTGATTTAGAGCATTTACATTATCATTTGCAAGCAATTAGGGTTTACTTTCTAGGTTGCTCTAGTTTGCTTTCTTGCATTTTGGACCTTGCACACACACTAGGTCTGCACACACAATACATTTTACAAAACAACTTGGCTATTCGTGGAGGTGGAAATCACCGAAGCGGGGGTTTGACTAAGGCAAAACCCTATATAGCCGCCCCTCCCCCTTTTCAGATATTATTGCAGGTTTCGGGAATCGGACGATGTCGCGGGATACAGATCCGGAGAGAGAAGGTCGAGACAACACCCTGTGTGAAATTGCAGAGCAGGAGACTGGGACAGGGGTGCTGGGTGCCCTGGTCCTGCCAGGACAGGGGCGCTGGGCACCTTGGTCCCTGGGACAGAGGCGCTGGGCACCTTGGTCCTCCGGACAGACAGTTTACAGACAGTTTCCAGATAGTGTTTCAGAGTGCAGAACAGTGGTTTTCGGTGCAGTTTTCAGGACAGTGGCGCCCGCGCCCCCGTCCCGAACATTTTCAGTCCGATTTTGACTCCGGGTACATATCTGCATTCTTATTTCATCCTTGTACTTACAGCTGTTCATTGTTTAATCTCAATTCTGCAATCTTGTTATTAGTTTATACTTGCATTTTTGAGATTAGGGTTTGAACTTGCATTACTTGATCTTACAATTTCAACAAGGGAATAGGAATCCTAATAGATATCCCGTGGCTCTCTCTTTCACCAAAAGAAGTAGCCAATTGTGCGATATCTCTAGGCTCTTTCGTATTCCGTAATGTGTGTCAAAAGGTAGGATTAGGGCATGATTAACCTAGTCTCGCTTTTTCCCCCACACATTTTGGTGAACCCGACGTGAATCTATCATTGCTTCCTCTTGCATTGCATTTATTAGATCTAGATCTAGATTTAGTGTGTTTTTCATTTCATTAAAAAGAAAAAGAAAAAGAGTGTGTTTCTTTGCATTGTGTGTTTAAATTTTATGTAATCCTTTCAAAATGTCAGATTTTTATTTGCAAAATGTTCATGCTTTTGATGATTATTATGAGTATAGCCAAGATGAATTAGATGAAGCTTTAGATGAGTTTTTAAACCCTAAGGATGCTAAACCTTCATTTTACCAAAAACTCATAAACCTTGTTACTATGCCATTTAGGTGTGATGAGAAAGATAAGTCGAATGATTCCTCTCAAGGATACATTCCTATCAACTCTTCCCCTGAATCTAGTAACATGGTTGTTTTCAATAATCCCCTCTATGAGGAGATGTCTCCTTTTGAATCAAAAGACAAACCTTTTAACCGGTATGATCATGCTTTGTTGGATGATGCTCTTGATGACTTTGTGGCTTTATCGAAATCTTTAAACAAGAACAAGGCCTCTAAATTGGTTAACATGATAAACTTGAATGAATATAATAAGCCTCTCTTTGAAGTCCAAGGTGCTTATCCTTCTCCCACCTTTCAAGTTCCCAAGACACCTCTCCTTACTGTCCAAGGAAGGTATGATCATGATTCCTTTCGTACCCCGAATAAACCAATTATCACTATACAAGGAAGAAAACCTATAAATTATGCTAAACAAATAACTAGACAGAGTTATCATGCGGTTGCCCATACTTATCATACTAGAAATAATAGGCAACCTAATCCTCCTCCTGTTATTCCAATTTCCCTTCCTAATCCTCAACCAATTCTTCCTCAAGCTCCCCGTATCTCGCAAGTTATGGGTAAGGAATAAGATCTCATAGAACAACTTAAAGCTACCCCTGCTAAGATATCCCTTTGGGATTTGATTCAAACTTCTTTCGCTCATCATGGAATGTTACAAGATGCCTTGAAAGATTTGAATGTTCCTCCATCGAATACGTCTAGTAATATAGCATCTTTTGTTAACTCTGTGGTGAATCCTAAAGCTCAAATTGTGTTTACCCAAGATGAGTTGCCCACTAGTGAAATTCAACAACAATATGATCCCTTGATGATTGTGGTTATCATGAAAGACACTGTTATAAGACGAACACTAGTAGATAATGGCTCTGGCCTTAATGTGTGTAGCATTAATTTATTGCATAAGATGAATGTGGATACATCTCTTATTGAGCCTGACTCTCATCCCATTCGTGGTTTTGACAATGTGGCTAAGACTTCATTAGGTATCATCACCTTACCTCTCACAGTGGGACCTGTTACTTTGCCTACTCCTATCCATGTTATGCCAGGAAATTTAACATATAACTTGTTATTAGGGAGGCCTTGGATTCATAGCATGCAAGCTGTCCCCTCTACATTACATAGACAAGTTAAATTTGTTTATAACAATAAGACATATACTTTGATAGGAGATACTGATTTTCAAGCTTGTCTACAAACATCTAATTCCAAAGGGAGTTCTTCTAAGCCATCCTCGTCTAGTGATGACTCTTTAAACAAGAAACCTATCGATGAATCCTCGCTCTCCGATAATCGGAATTCTTTGGATGAGTCTGGAGCTCCTGAAGAGGATCCTTCTCGACTTGAAACTACACATAAAAAGGATTTTGATCCTGAGAAGGTTCTCGTAGAGGATGATTGGGGATCTCTTGATTTTAACCCTACCTTTATAGGTGAATATAAGGTTCCTTCTAGAGAAATTAAAATTGAAAAGAAGGAAGAAGCTGAAAATCATAAAGTTGAAAAGAAAGAAGAAGCTAAAAATCAATCAACCTTACCTGAATCTATGAGTAATAATTTTGTGGCCGCTTCTCAAGCTTCCTCTCCTCACATCTATAATTATGAAGAGTTTGATTCTTTGTCTTATGAAAAACCACCTTCTCTTCCTGAAATGGCTGATCGTTATGGTCGTGGTTTTCGCATTTTTGCTAAGCATGGGTATCATGGAAAAGGTTGTGGTGCTCATGAACAAGGGATAAGAGTTCCTCTAGAGACTAATTTTCACAATTATGCCTTTGGACTTGGCTATAATCCTTGCAGACGTACTAAAGCTTCTAAAAGACCATGCATTAGTGTTAATGCTATTTCTACATCTCTATCAATGCAACACCCTGAGTATATTGATGGGGATCCTTCGGGTGACTGTGCTTTGGATATCTTCCCTACCGATGATGCTTTAGCTGAGTTCTTGGGAGCCTATGACACTCTTCCTCGTTATCATCACAATAGGGGACTCCCTTATTGTTTGAACACCGAAGCCTATTTTGGAAAAGAGATTGATAATGATGAGATTGTGAAAGAATTCCCTCAGTTAAAGGATACTCCTCAACAAAGTAATCTTCTCATAAGTGACACCACTGATGTTATGATGGATCCTTGCAACAAAGAGAAAGTTATTAAAATTGGAAAATGTTTGGATGAAGAGGAACAGAAACAATATGAAGAACTATTGCATGAATTCCCTAAGATCTTTGCTTGGGCATATTCTGACATGCCTGGTATAGATCCTAAGATCGTTACTCATAATATTGTCTTACTTCCTGATGCTAAGCCCATGAAACAAAAGATTCGAAAAATGAATCCTAAGGTGGCTCTGCTTGTTAAGGCTGAGATTGAAAAATTATTGGAGGCTGGATTTATCCGCCCTATTGACTATTCCCCATGGATTTCAAATATTGTCGCTGTGGCTAAACCAGATAACAAAATAAGAATGTGTACTGACTTTCGAGATTTGAATAAAGCTTCCTTGAAAGATGATTTCCCTCTTCCAAACATTGACATGATAGTTGATTCTACGGCAGGACATGCCTTGTTATCCTTCATGGATGGTTTTTCAGGTTACAATCAAATTTTTATTAACCCTCAAGATCAATTCAAAACTGCTTTCACCACTCCTTGGGGTACGTTTTGTTGGATAATGATGCCTTTTGGACTTAAAAACACCGGTGCAACTTATCAACGAGCAATGACCCTTATCTTTCATGATTATATGCATAAGATTTTAGAGGATTATGTTGATGATATTTTGGCCAAATCCTTTCTTCGCATAGATCATGTTAAAATCCTCCGACAAATCTTTGAAAGAATTCGTAAATATCACATGCGCTTGAATCCCCGAAAATGCATTTTTGGTGTGGATAGTGGAAAACTATTAGGGTTCATAGTTTCGCATCGTGGGATTGAGGTGGATACTAAGAAAATAGATGCTATTGTCAACATGCCACCTCCTAGAAATGTCTCTCAACTTAAAAGCTTACAAGGAAAGATTCAAGCTATTCGTAGGTTCGTGTCTCAGCTTGCAGATCGTACCTTTCCTTTTACTCAACTTCTTAAAAAGGATATCACTTTTCAATGGAATGAAGACTGTCAGCAAGCATTTGAAGATTTAAAAGTGTATTTGGCTAGTCCTCCTGTTCTTCAACCTGCCGAACCTTCTAAACCCTTCCTGCTGTATACAGTTGCTTCTTCTCATGCTCTCGCAGCATTGTTAGCACAACATGATAAAGGTGGTAAGGAATGTCCGGTTTATTACATAAGTCGTACCTTACTCGATTATGAGACCCGATATTCTGCGATAGAAAGACAATGCTTGGCCTTGGTATTTGCGACTCAGAAATTGAGACATTATCTTTTGAATTCAGAAGTCCACATCATGGTTAAGTTTGATCCTTTGAAGCATCTTTTCTCTAAAACTGATTTATCAGGACGTCTAGCTAAGTGGGTTATGATGTTAACTGAATTTGACCTTAAGTTTGTTTCACAAAGAGCAATTAAAGGACAAGCGTTGACCGATCACTTAGTTGAGGCCCCTTCGCCTTTCTCCTTCCCTAACCCTGAGTCCTTTCCTGATGACTTCATTCTTTCTATTGAGAAAGATGAAACTTGGGAGTTATACTTTGATGGCTCTAAGTGTCGTACGGGATCAGGGGCAGGTGTTGTTCTAATTTCTCCTACAAAGAAGTTCATTCCTTTATCATATCATCTAAATTTCCTGTGTACCAATAACATTGCTGAGTATGAGGCTCTTATAGCGGGAATAAAAGCAGCCTTAGCTCTGAATATAAAACACATACATATCTATGGAGATTCGCAATTGATTATAAGACAAGTAACAGGAATATATCAAGCAAAACAAGACAAATTATCACAATATAAAGACCTTGTTGTCTCTTTATTACAAAATTTTGATTCTTATACTATGGAACCCGTTCCTCGAAAAGATAATCGACATGCGGATGCAATGGCATGTGTGGCTTCTCTAGTATCTTTAGAGGACCCTATGGTTGATCTTAATTTCGTTATTCACAATCTTATTTCTCTGGCTATTGAAGATGATTCTAGCTTGATAACATGTTGTGACTTTGTAGACTCAGATGAATGGTTCTCGCATATCGTAAGATATTTGACCGATGGTACCTTTCCTGATTCCGCTAATAGGAACACTAGGGCTAGAATCCGCAAGCTGTCTGCTAGATATATCATCCTTTTTAATGTCCTTTGTCGAAGGGGTTATGATGGTCTTCTCCTTCGTTGTCTTAACAAGTCGGAAATCCCCGTTGCTCTTGAAGAGGCACATTCAGGTGCCTGTGGGGGGCATTTTGGGGGCAAATCCTTGGTTCATAGATTGCTTCGTATGGGATACTATTGGCAAACTATGCAGAAGGATTCCTTTTCGTTTGTTAAAAAATGTCATCAATGTCAACAACACAATAATCTGATTCATGCTCCTGCCCAAGAACTTCGTTCTCAAGTAGCTTCTTTGCCTTTCTCCGCATGGGGTTTGGATCTTATTGGAAAAATCTCTCCTCCTTCATCTCAAGGACACACCTTCATTATAACCGCAACAGATTACTTTACAAAGTGGGTAGAAGCTATTCCTCTTCGCTCTACTACTGCTGAAGTGATTTGTCAATTTCTCTTAGAAAACATCATTTCTCGATTTGGGATACCTTCCACTATTATCTCAGATAATGGGACATTGTTTAAAAACAGGGATGTGAAGAAATTCCTCGAGAAGTATCATATCAAACATCGATTTTCTACACCATATTATCCTCAGTCAAATGGTCAAGCCGAATCATCTAATAAGATAATTGAACAAATTCTTCGTAAAACCGTAAATAAGCATGGTAAGGATTGGAGTAACCAGCTAATCTATGCTCTTTGGGCTTACCGAACGAGTGTACGAATTGCTACGGGAACTACTCCTTATAATCTTGTTTATGGTGCTGATGCTATTATGCCCTTAGAATTAGAGATTCCATCACTTAGGGTTTCTCTCAAAGGTATAGTAGATGATGACTCTTATAGAGAACAATGACTTCAACAGCTTGAGATGCTTGATGAACAACGTATAAACGCTCTTGAGCATATTCAAGTGTATCACAAAACTCTATAACGAAGCTATAATGATAAGGTCATTCAACGTTCCTTCTCAGTAGGTGACTTAGTCCTTTATGAGAATCAACGCAATGTGAATGCCTTACCTGCAGAAAAGGGAAAATTTAGTCCTAATTGGCTTGGACCATATATCGTTATTGAGGATTATGGATCAGGTGCTTACAAAATAGCGGATGTAGACAGTACGCCTCTTAAAGAACCTATCAATGCTATGCACTTGCGTAGATATTATGCTTAATTCTTCATTTCTTATCTATCTTCTTTTCAATTCTTCAACATTGGATAATATGTTAGTATTTCTTAATTAAAGCAAAGTAGAATTAAATGTTATGTCGTTTAATCTATATTGCTTCGTTCCTGACAAGCATGTCTTCTTACTTTATAGTTTGTCTTGAATTCATTAATGTAAATTGTAAAAGGTTTACATTTCTCATTATGCTAGCATATTATACAATGTCTTTATGTATTAAGTAGAATTGTATCATGTTGTGTTTAAAGTTCAAAATTAAATCACATTAGTTATATGATTCTTAGACTTAATGCATATTTCTTCCTTATCATCAATGTAGTACTTGATTAAACATTTTAATTAAGTCACACATGTATCAATTTAATCATGGAGCATTGAGAAATCAATCACATGGAAATTAAATTCTGAACATACATGTACATTTACCAAATGTATTAAGATTTAATCAAAACAAAATATACGTTGTTTTAAGCATTAAAGATAACACATTTGAGACAAAAGAGAAGCATGTATATATACATATATATGTGTGGATCATATACAAATCTAGGTCACTGTACATCATAACATCATCTCCTATCCCTAGGGCTAGTGGCTGGAGAGTGTCGACTGGACGCTCCCTCCTGATCTGGCCGTGAAGGTGGACCCATGGGTGTGTAGTGCGATACAGATCATGAGTGACTCCGAGAGGAACTCCTACGATCCCTATCCATAAGGATCGCACGATAGGTGGTAGCCTCGGTCTGAGCCGCTGCTAGATCTCACCGCGCTTGTTGGAGGTCCTCTGATAGGACTCTCTCTCTCTGTCGCACCTGCTGAAGGTCCTCTGATAGGACTCTCTCTCTCTCCCTCCATATATCTACCTGTACTCGGAATGGGAAAAACAAATCCTCATGCCGACCTGCGTTCCCCTGAGGCCTATAGGCAATCTGTGAGGAACTGGGGATCTGTGCTATCATGGAAATGTCTGTCATTGCCTGCTGAATCAGGGAACGCCACTCCTGCATATTAGCTGTGTCAGTAGAACAGATTTTTTGTTAGTACCATTCTATATCATCAAAACATTGCAATCAATATAAACCTACTATACCTGGATCTCCCTCGCGCCAGTAGGGATCATGATATGGTACCATCTATGCCTGGGCACCGCTAGGCTCCCCTCACTTGTATACTCTATCCACGATGGGTGTAGACTGGATGGTACTAGTGACAGGTCTCCGTATCGCCTCTTGTTCCCCCTGTTGGGGAATAAGAGGTGGATCTAGAGCTATGGTATCGTCTCCTGAATGGTGGGGAGCTGCATCCGACTCCTCCTCGTCATCTCTATCCTCATCCTCGTCGTCCTCCTCATCATCATCATCCTCGTCCTCATCCGCATCATCACCTGCATCCTCCTCGTCCTCCTCTCTATCTGCATCCTCATCCTCCTCCTCCTCGTCACTGGGTTGATCGCCTGTAGGTGGATCAGGATCTCCAGCCTCCTCATGACCCTCTCCCTCCTCTGGCTCCTCTGACCTGGATCCCTCGTCCTCATCTCGGTCTCCATGTCTCCATGGGCCTGGATAGCCTGTCGGATGATCTGGTGGAAAGATAGGACCTGGATATGATCTCATGAACCATGAAACATATCTACGTTGTGCTCCAGGCTCTGCAGAATAGTCAGTGACTACATCCTGATCAGATCCCTCTAAGTCTGTCGTCTCAATATCATCTACCGTCGGTCTCGCTACTGCTCCAGGTCTGGGAAGGACCCGTGAGTGTCGAGTATAGATGGGCACATCGGCTGGAACACACTGCTCTAGTCCGAACTGCCTCTGTACTCGGTCAAAGTAGAAAGGGACTATGATGTGTGCATATCATCCTCGCAGTAGGCAGTTCCTCTGTAGAAATGCTAACTGTCTCTCCATACCATCCCATCTGTGCATCAGTAGGTAAGGTCTTCACACTATCACCTCGGCTGTCAGTCTGTCAATAATCACTCTCCAATATAATAAATCTCCAAATCTCCACTCGCTGGTAAGTGGATAAGCGAACACCCTAGGTCGCTCGCTCGCTGTACTCAGTGGAAAGCCGATGGGCCTGGTGCATGTGAAATGCTCTAAAATCCACACCTGCAGAAGTGTGCATGTCATCAAACTACAACCCTGTCCGAATACATACTCCTCAAGGTCGTGATAGAGATGTGCAAGCATACTCCGACCCCAAGCATACACTCTCCTATGTCTCTCCATCGCTCTGATACACCATGTGAGGCCCCCATGCATGTGTGTCCCTCGCCCATTAGGGCAGACGGCTAGTGCTATGATGGCTATCATAAGGCATCTCAGAAGTGGTACCTCCCCTGTAGGATGTGAGAGCCAGCTGACCATGATGCGACCTCTCGTCTCGCTCGGCATGACTCTCCCTATGCAATACACCTGCTCTCTCTGATGATCCTCCGCTGACCGATCGGTTGCGTATGTAACTGTCGCTCCTCTGATAGGAAGATGAAGTATATGGTACACATCCTCGAGTGTGACCGTCAGCTCTCCTACTGGAAGGTGAAAAGTACATGTGTTAGGATCCCATCGCTCCATCAAGGCCATCAGCATCGTAGGATGAAATCGAATGGCCGGCATCAGAATCACGTACAACAATCCTACAATCGATAGTGTGTCTCTCTCTGACTGAGTCAGCCGCAGAATCTGATCTCGCAAAGTGCGAAGAATATGTCCCACTGTGTGCTCTCTCATGTACGGGAGACCCTGCAAATGAAAACATGACGATAATCAGTACTCGATCATCGAAACCGCAAATGCAAACTGTTGTACATTGTATGCTAGCCTTGTAACCTCTCGCCAGGCCCTGATTGGGGACCATGGCGCCCTGATGGGGACCATGGCGCCCTATCAGGGACCATGGCGCCCTGAGGGAACCATGGCGCCCTGCAGGGACCATGGCGCCCCTGTCAGGGACCATGGCGCCCTGGGGGGACCAGGGCACCCCTCAGGGACCATGGCATCCTGGGTGGGCCCCGATCAGCCTTCGAGGCCCGCATACGATCACGGAAAAGTCAAACATGCAAAAAATCAACAGTCAAACATTCAGTCAACTCACCTCGTCCAGTGGCTCGTCGTCGATCACGGCCTGGCGCAGGATCTCGCTCCTTGTGGGACGCTCCGGTCGTCGTGAAGGCATGATGATGGCTATGTGGGCTCCGCTGCACTGAATAGTATTCTGAAATCAACAAAGTGACGAATACAAGTGTCACTTTCGAGGTATATACTCTTGTTTGTTTATTCTTACTTTTTGAAACCCTAATTTCCCTCTGTCATTCATTTTATCATAACTTGAGTTTGGGAGATGCGATTTTTGAACCGTTTGTTACGTTGGAATCGTATTTTCCTTCCCCTACTCTTGGGATGTTCCAAAAAGTGCTCTGATGAAGCCTATTTAGTGAACACCCCTCATCAATACTCTCTTACACAATTTGTCGCAAGTAAACATGCTACCCTGTTTCACCTCCCTAATAAGCAAGTCGAAACAGGGGGGGCATATAGCTACTCACAGATTTCATCACTTTCCCTAGTAAGCATTAGGTGATTTTGTGATCTAACGTGTGTTTTGTAGGGTGCGGTTCCTAACTGTGTACTGCAGATACCGCTGGGGGCTTCGTCCGACAATTTATGGATATATCCTTTTTTTAAATAATGTTTACTTTTCTGTACTTTAGCTTGCATATGCACGTAGTACTCATATGACCGCTAAAGTGGGGGCTAAATGTAGCGTCGTAAATTGTATGCACTCGCTAGGGTGGTACAATTTCACACCTAGTTTAGCACCCGCCTTAGTGCATTTTGCATTCTGCATTGCATTTCTCCTTAAGCACTTAATTAATCAAATTAATTAGGTCTAAGGTCCTATTTCATCATTCTCTACATCACAAAGTTGGGCCCTTTCACTAAAGCGCGCCCTTCGCATTTTATTCCTCTAATACACCACTTAATCAAAAACCCTAATTAAGTCCTATTTCAAACTTGGGGGCTTGGTTTCGGGGTCAAAACATCTCAAAATCACCTGTAACTTCGGGATTCTCTCTAAAATCATCATATCCGACGGCCCTGAAAATTTGGTGAAAAGTTGCTGGGACCATGGCGCCCGGTGCACATGGTCCCGGACATTTTTCCCAAAATTTTGGGAGCACGATCCAATCATAAAATAAAGCTTAACCCCAAGAAATTGGTGGGATATTCAATCTCTAGGTCGGCCAAAATACGAATTTACGACCTAGGGTTTCATACATAAGAGCTCTCTTTCTTCATTGGAATGGATCGGATTTTTGTTTCCAGGAACTTCATATGCAACGAAAGAGCAGATCTTTGAGGACTTCAACAACATTCAACATCATTCTATCAAGCATCTATCAAATTCATTCATCCACTTAGGGCTTGGAAGACATTGAAGAACAATAGGAGATTACCGACTGAAGATTGGCTTGTACTCCTCCCTTGAGGGTTGGGTATGATTTCGTATTGTTTTCATGTCTTTGCATAAGCTTTGATACATCATTTATTCATGCTTTAGATCACATTGCATCTTGATTTAGAGCATTTACATTATCATTTGCAAGCAATTAGGGTTTACTTTCTAGGTTGCTCTAGTTTGCTTTCTTGCATTTTGGACCTTGCACACACACTAGGTCTGCACACACAATACATTTTACAAAACAACTTGGCTATTCATGGAGGTGGAAATCACCGAAGCGGGGGTTTGACTAAGGCAAAACCCTATATAGCCGCCCCTCCCCCTTTTCAGATATTATTGCAGGTTTCGGGAATCGGACAACGCCGCGGGATACAGATCCAGAGAGAGAAGGTCGAGACAGCACCCTGTGTGAAATTGCAGAGCAGAAGACTGGGACAGGGGCGCTGGGCACCCTAGTCCTGCCAGGACAGGGGCGTTGGGCGCCCTGGTCCCTGGGACAGAGGTGCTGGGCACCCTGGTCCTCTGGACAGACAGTTTACAGACAGTTTCCAGATAGTGTTTCAGAGTGCAGAACAGTGGTTTTCGGTGCAGTTTTCAGGACAGTGGTGCCCGCGCCCCCATCCCGAACATTTTCAATCCGATTTTGACTCCGGGTACATATATGCATTCTTATTTCATCCTTGTACTTACAGCTGTTCATTGTTTAATCTCAATTCTGCAATCTTGTTATTAGTTTATACTTGCATTTTTGAGATTAGGGTTTGAACTTGCATTACTTGATCTTACAATTTCAACAAGGGAATAGGAATCCTAATAGATATCCCGTGGCTCTCTCTTTCACCAAAAGAAGTAGCCAATTGTGCGATATCTCTAGGCTCTTTCGTATTCTGTAATGTGTGTCAAAAGGTAGGATTAGGGCATGATTAACCTAGTCTCGCTTTTTCCCCCACACAGATTCCAGTGAAACTATCAGGGCACCTGACGGTCCTTTATATATAGTTGCAAAAGTCAAGAATACACCTTGCCGTGGAGTGCTTATTGATCCTTCTTGCATGGTTAATATCATTACTGAAGAATTTCTTTTTACTTTGCAATTGAATCAAGTGATCTATGACAAAACAGATGTGGTTGTGAAACTATTTGATGCATTTTCTTCTCCTGCAATTGGTTCTATTACATTACCTATTGAGGTCCATAACAAATCCCTTGATGTGGACTTTTCTATTATTCCATCATCCGAACAATTTCGTGTGAAGCTAGGCTATCCTTGGCTGTCTTCCATGAAAGCTATTGCTTCTCCTATTCACAAGTGTTTGAAATTTCCCCATAATGGTGAAGTTGTTACTGTCAATCATAGTCTCTTTAAACCAACTGAAAGAACTTCTAGTGTTCCTATTGATTACTTTTGGCCTAAACAATTCCAATCTCTTCCTCCGTGAAGTGATCATCTTTTCAAATCTTATCAAAAGTGGAAAAAAGATATGATCCTTTCTCTAAGTGAACCTAGAACACCCAAACTTGACATTCCTATCGTTCTTGAGAAGGAAGTTCTTCCTTTGAAAGATAAAACTAATGTCTTTCCTCAAGAAGATTCCCAACCCATCCCTATGGATGTGACTATGTCTATATCTAATAAACCTCCTAAGAGTAGACCTATACCTCCTCGTCATGATGGACTTGGTCTCCTTCCTAAACCAAATATTTTTCCCTTATATGGAGCAGTTCGTCCTCCTTCCTCTTATGGAGAGAAGAGACCTTCCTCTTCTCCTATTATTCAACCTAAGAGACCACAACCTAAACACCCAAGTGATAAGGATGAGAAATTCCTCCTCCTCTATCTTCGCAACTTCCTACTAAGACTAGACGAAATCGTTCTGCACGTGAACGCCGACGAAATCGTCGTCTTAGAGCTCAGGCAGCTGCCTTTCAAACTTTGCAATCCCCAAAAACACCTTCAACAAGCATTATTCCATTTTCTCCTCAGCCAGAAATTGAGCCAAAATCTCCTAAACATATGATGCATGATGGTCTTGATCCTGTGCGAGTTAAAGATCCTATTTTTATAAATCTTGATGATGACAATGTTATTCATGATGCAAATGTTACTCCTGTTCATTCTGATAGTGAATATGAACTTGTTGATATTGATAACCATTTATCTAATGAATTTTCTAAAGCACTTATCCTAGCTCCTAGACAAGAACACCGTGGCTTGGGATATGAACATAGCCCTTGTTTGGATCTTGTGATAGCTCCATCTGCTGTGTTGGATGTTCCTCCTCTAACATATTTCCTACCTTCCCGAAATATTGATCAGCAAGATCGGGGGGTAGATGACGTGCTAGACTAGTTTCATTAGCATAGTAGATTCTCTCCTCTTCTATTTGTTGTCCTTAGTGTTGTCTACTTGAGGACGATGCAAAGCATTGAGATCTCTTGATCTCTCTCATGTTGACTCAAAAGACACATGTGTTCCCTTCTTCTAGGTGACCTTCCTTGATTGGGGAATGAAGAACAATTATGCATACATACATATGATATACATGAATTATCATACATCATACTGACCCCGAGGAAAGCGAAGTTACCTTGTGCTTTGTGTTTTGTGTCTATTATCCTTGGGCTTATCTCACACTTGGGGGCTAAATCCTTGTGATAACGTGCTCCTTTCTCATTTCTTATATGTATCACTACCTTAAAGCAATCACCCCCAGTGAGGCGTGTTCGATCGCTTTAACATAGGGGGGCATACATCCCGTCCATATCTTTTCAAGATACTTGAAAATTTCTTGGCAAATTTAGCTTTGCCTTGAAAATTTTTGATATCTTTCTTGCATGACTCATGGTGAGGGAACCTTACTACTGACAGTCATGGTTCTCCCTCGTGATCTTCCCTTTTACTTTGTCAATCGAAGTCATAAGATCCTTATCCCACTGGGGGCTTGGTGTATCTTGCCTCCTTGACGTGGTGAAAGTTTTTCAATGTTGTTTCCTTGTACTTTACCGGAAGTATGAGCATACGCTTATACTCCCGCTAAAGTAGGGGCTAAATGTAGCGTCCTAAAATTGCGACACTTGCAATTTCGACCGCATTTGGGTCTTCACGATGGCGATGCAACACTGAACCTGAATGGAGACCCTGAAACTTGCTCATGACACCAAAAACTGCATTTTTCCAGCACCCTGCCTGATCCCTCCTTGCACCCTGCTGTCCCGGGAGGTGGGACTAGAGCACCCAGCGCCCTGGTCCCCCCAGGACCATGGCGCTCAGCGCCCTGGTCCCTAGCCCTATTTTGGGCCCGGTCTCCTATGGGACTTCGGGTCTTTTTGTTTGCAATTTGGAAAATAACATTTCTTGGTCGGCCTAAGGTCGGGAAAATCAGTCTTTTAACCCTAATTGGCAAGTATATAAACTACATTTCCTCTCCCATTTGAGGAGGAAGGACATATGTGTACAAGACGTGGAAACTCTATTCAACCATTCAAGCATTCAAGCATTCAAGCATTCCTTCAAGCAATTGATCATTCTAAGTCTCCATTCAAGGCTAGGAGTTGCATTCAAGACAAGGATTCAACCATTGAAGAGGAGATCACATACTACAACATACAACATACAACAAACAACAACATCTATACCTTCGCATATAAGGATACAAACATCCTTACAACAAGGTACTAGTACTTGTTTTACATTACAGTCATTTACATTTACAGCATTTCTCATTTCTTGGTTAATTCCAAAACCGGGGTTTGACCTAAGGGCAAACCCCTAATCCCTAACCCCCCAATCGTCTTCGCTTTTCTGTGTGTAGGTTGCAGGTACGCGGCTGAAATTGAAGATCTGGAATCCTTGTGCAGAGACGAACAGATCCCCCTTCGTTTCGCGGATTTTTTGGAGGACCGTGTGCACGCCGGGCACCATCGTCCCGTCAACTTTTGCTCAAATTTGCAGGACAGCGCCGTCTTGACATTTTACTGCTAATTCCAGGTCTGCAGCTTCATATCATATCCCTATCTCTATTTATAAGTGAATCTTTCTCACTTTCTATGTATTCCTAGCTTAATCTTTCTATCTACATTCTTTACAAAAGAGGGTATCCTTGCTATCACAACCCTTGAAACTCATATAGAATCCAATCTTGCATTACGTGGGATTGGATCTTGTGGGTTTCAACCCCTCTTTTGAATGTAAAGTCTCCCCTAAGTGAAAACCATCAACCCTAGTGACTCTCCCTTCTCTCTCCTCGGAGTTGGGGAGGGGAGCACGACTAGGGTTCGATTTTTCCACTTTACAATTGGATAAATAGTATATTGTATGAATTTTTAGATATAAATATTATATATTATAAATATGTATGTAATATTATATCATGGTTTTTATATGATGTAATGTCTATTTAAATATATAGATATATAGAAGAATATATATATATATATATATATATATATATATATATATATATATGAAATAGCTATAATCCATATTGATTGTTGGTTAGTATTTTCTAATTTGCTTGTGTGCATTTGTTGTTACTAACTTTTCGGTGCATCAAACTCTATGATCCATCATCAAGGTAAGATAGCAAGAGAAGAAAGAAAATTAAGATATTAGTAAACCAAGATGACTAAATAGATGAAGGAGAAGGAGGCACGAAAAATACATGCGATCAAATATAAAAAATACTAACCAACAATATCATGTATAGTTTAGAAATTTGGAATTACTTATATATTTAATTTTTCATGATTTATTATTGAAATATATTATAAGTTATTGACATATTAATTTTGAAATGAATTGTAATTTGTTCAAAATTATGTCAGACAACAAAGTGAACAAATGATAGATTTACAAAGAGAAGAACTAAAAAATTATTAAAATGAAAATTATAGAAAAAGATGTGTTAAACATAGGGTAGGTATGAAAATTGAGGATATTGAAGTGCAAATAGTAAGATAGAATACCTTTTTCTTGAAAATGTTAAATTATACAGGCAACAAAAAGTAAAGCATGATATATTATAAAATTAAAAATTAATGTGTTCTAGTGAGTATAGTAGTAAAAGAGTATAATTCCATATATCAAAAGTCTAGCTTTACATTGTTTAAGTATGTCCCACAAATGTTGTTCACTTGTGAATTATTTTGAATAAAAAATAGATTAAATGTGTTTGCAATAATGATAGAATTAATAAGGGTTATTTTTGCACTAATCACTGCAAGTGGATCATGTTGAGTCATCATCATTAATACCTTGTAAGTTCTAAAATTGGTTTGAGTAACAAGTTATGATCTTTATTGTTGAAGTATTGATCTTTATTTTACGATAACACAAAAGATGGGACAAAAAAAAAATTGAGAACTACACAAACTATCAATCAAAAGTTAGGTAGTTTGAAAAATGATTTTTGTTTTACCACAGTGCACAAATCCTTCTCTCATAAACTTTTTTTTGGAATAAGGAAAATTCATTAGATCACATCTAAAACCCTCATCCAACTTTGAAGCCTTAAAAGAGGCATCTTCCATCATACAAACTTCAGAAGGATTCCTTTGTCATCATTACATAGGCTACCAAAGGGATTTGACCTAGGAGAACTTGATAATCTATCAAGTTGACAAACTCCTAAATGAAGTCCCTAGACACCATCTTGATACATTCAGAACTTCAAGAATATCATTGTAAGTGAATCTTTAGGTGCACATTTTGTTAGCTTGTTCTCGTATGGTAAAAATCAATCTCACACAACAAAAAATTTGATGCCAATAAATATCAAACCTCCAATACATAGGATTGAATAACATTAAATTTTTAGATAGTATAGATTCTAAAGTACTCGTGTTAAAATAAAGATATTTGTATTTGGATAGTGACAAACTAATTCATACAAATTCAACATCATTATGTTTTGATGTTGTAAATATTGTTCATGTGTTTTCTGATTCTTAATCTAAGAAAAGAAAACAGCAGTATACATCATTAATTCTAAAACTATATTTATTTAACCTTAATCCTCACATTTAATTTTTATATATTTATTATAATTATTACATCCACTCTTTTACATAGATTAAGTTGTGCTTAATAAACTAAATTTATTCAATAAACATGATTAAACTTATTCACTTAAAAAATATTAATTTTAAAATAAATTATTTATCTTAATTATTTACCTATTTTAAAAATATTTATTTTCTTTCTAACTTATCAATAAAATATATGTTTTTTGAACTAGAGAAAAAAAAACAGCTATTTAATCTCTATTTATTAAATTATTTAACTTTTCAATAAAGTTACACATATATAATTTCTAAGAAAATAGAAAAACAAATAGAAAGTATTTAATCTTTATTTGATTAAAATATTGAAATGGTTTAAATAATAAATAATCTTTATTTGATTAAAATATTGAAATGGTTTAAATAAGCTTTGTAATTATTGTACGATATAAAAAAGTAATGTAATTCTTTTTTATAGTGGATTGCGCACTTCCCATATATCTATACGGTAAAGGCAAAATAATTGTGTGACATGGATACACATATTCCACTTTATCAACCTTTATGGCTAGGTAACTCCATTATTATTTATGGAAGGTGGACCATACTCACGGGCAATATTTAAATTTTTAAATTTGGAATATAGTTGGTAGGTTTTGTTAATTTAACAGTTAAAGGGGCTCTAGGTAATGTAGATAGATTATTTATTTGGAGTAAAAAATTAAAAATGAATATTTATTCAATATGATGTAATCTTTATTCTGGTTTATAGGTTATTCTTAAAATCAACCATAAGTTGGGATGACCTTGAAATGTAACATAAGTTGCGAGCCTTGCTTTATGGAAGGTCATGTGTTGCAGGTGTGCTCTTCCAATGGTAGTGCAAAGGTGGTGCGCGAATGGTGGCAGCTCCTAGCGTGTTTTGAGGACGTAGCTAGACAAAGGAGGTAGTACGAAGGCAAACTATGGTAGAGATGGTGCCAGGCAATGGTGGTAAGGTGGCATAAACAAAGCAAGGAGGGTGTCGAGAGAAATGTCAAAGGTGGGCGGGGATAAGGTGTGGCACAAAGCGATAAAGAGTGAAGGAGATGTGGAGAGATATGGTATGATGGTTGGAGATGGAGAGATAAGGGGCTAGAAACGAAGAGATAAGAGGCCACAACAATCTGAGCAATGGAGAGATAAGGAGCCATGGAGGGATTAGGACTTAAGGAGTGATAAGGAGGCGCTCGATCATCCTTAGAGAGGGGCAAGTTGGAGTGATAATGTGTTTCATGGAGAGATAAAAAAGAGGAATGTAGATATCAACAAGAGATAGATCTAGGAGGTGTTAATATCTCAATTATATCAAATACCACCATGAGGATGGGGTCCCCCATTGTGACCCCACTGGTTCATAGCTCCAATCAAAAGCGGGTACCGACCAAAAAATAAATAAAAAATCAACCATAAGTTACTTTTAAAATTATTTTATTAAAATATTAGTTACGATTTGATTTTATAATGTTTGAGTTAAATTTGTTGATCCATATTTTATGATTTGTAGTTTAGGAGAATTCACTTCTTATGAGTATGATTGATTTATATCTAGACATGGTGATAAAATTTAACAATAAAATTTCTAAAAATCAAACCCAGTATTTAAAATTTTATAATCAAAATATAAAATTATATAAAACATAAGCATGTAGAGTGACAATTTGAAAATTATAAAAACATTTTATAATTTGAATTTCAAAAGAATCTACTTTCTAAGAATATGATTGGTCTACATCTAGACAATGATGAATGAAAGAGCCAATATTCCTATCAATTATCTCTCTAATGGAGAACAAGCATTGAATAGTAACATAAGATACATTTCTCTTAGTTGCAAGAGTGAATAATTTAATCTAAAACAATGGTGGGAGCGAGAGCGGGAGCAAATGCGAAGCGTGGAACTAGAGCAAGAGCTGAAGTGGTCACAAATGGAAGACATGAGGAGAAATTTGGGGGTTTTGGGCGTCAGAGGTGGTCAAAATCTGATGAATTCGAAATAATTGAAGATGTAAGTTATGGAGGAGGTCAATCCAATTTTAGATGGGGAGATTTCATGGAGCAAGAATATCCCATGGAAAATTTTAGAGCAAGAGTGTTCAATGGTTGGCAAGCATATGGAAACCCTAGTTCAGATCTGGATGTTAGGCGATATGGACTCAGCTGACACCAAACCCGCCCAAACGATCATATCCCGCAGTGGGTCTTTGAGAAAGGTAGATGGGTGGATAAATTGGCCAATTCAGTTTGCCCAGTAGGAGGGATTTGACAGTCGTATCACTAGCATTATGCGACTTCTGTGAGTCACGGAGAGGGGAGATCAAGCAAGAAATGGAATACATAACCTCCATGGGTAAGGCCAATACACAATTGGAACCCATCAAAATTCAGGCATCTGATCAATGGGAGAAGAAGCAATAACCGGAGATTTGAAAGGAAGGGATATCAAAATAGTTCGAATGGGTGGTTCAGGAAAGGATCTAGGAAAGGCCCAGGGAAGGATAAACCGAGGGAGGAGCGTGAATTAGGAGGATCAGGCATTGTTGTGGACTAGAAGGAGAAAGGCAAGGAAGTGTTGATTGAAGAGGAAGGGCCTTCAAAGGAGGCGGAGCAAGATCTCGGTAAGTCACCAACTGAAAATCCCTTTAGTATTAATATAGATGAAAAGGATATTCAATGAAATAAGGAATTTTTGAGAAAGAAAGCGATCTTTATTAAATGGGGAGGGTTGAGTCAAAAGGATTGGGAGGATATCAAGGTTTGGTGTCAAGAGTAGTGGGGTAAAAAAAGTGGTTGTGAGGCCATTGGCAAATAAGTTCCACCTAGTTTCCTTTGACTCACATGAAGAAGAAAACGAAAGCGCTTTTTGAGGGACCCTGGTTTTTGGATGGGATCCAAATGCACATCATAGATTGGACACCCAATTTTGACCCTTGGTCATTTGTGATATTTGAGAGCTCGGTTTGATTCAGGCTATACAATCTATCTACAGAATACTAGCCAGATGACATTATCAAAGACATTGGTAGAAGGATTGGCAAGTACACTTTCATGGACTCTCCTTTAGTAGATCAAAAATGGGGTTTATACTTTAGAATTTGCGTCAAGGTGGCCAGTGAAATGGAAGTCCCAGAGGAAATTGAATTGGTGTCTGAGAGTATAATGTGGAAAGTGACCATCAAATGCGAAGAGAAATTGGACTTGTGCCCTAATTGTAAATTGGTGCAGCATGGGAAGGAGAAATGCTTTACAAAGGTAGTAGTCAAGGGTCTGAACAAGTTTGTGCAATCTCCGGTGGTGAAGGCAAATGAGAGAATAACAAAGGGGGGTTCTCTTTCTGAGATGGAAAAGGAACTGATTGAGTCAATATGGCCGGAAGGAAGAATATCCTTGCACTTGGAGGATCCAGTGAGGAAAGTGGGAGAATCAAAGGAGGGTGAGATTGCACAGAATCATACTAGAGAGGCTGAGATTACACACTATGAATCTCTACCATGGAGTGGCAAGGATACAAACTCAGGATCAACAAAACATGACAATATTCATGAATTGGGCTTTTTGTTGCCTCAAGAATAGGGGATAGGCCTAGAAGACCTAAGCCTCATCAATTATAAGACTCAGAGAAGGGAGATTAAATCTATGCAGGGAACAGAGGAAGTAGAATCAGAAGGGGATACATAAGAGAATGGGGACTCAGACCAAGAGGTAGAAGACAATTTTGAAGAATTTCAAGATGGGCTCATGGAGACTAGGAGTTGGAGAAAATCCAATCTAGGATTAAAAACCCAAAGGTGAGGTCCAATAGAAGGAAGGGACACAAGACAAACAAAGTTAGACTGACAATAGCAAGTAGATCTAAGGGGAAAACCAAGCTCTTTCAAACCATCCTAAGAAACGAGAAGGAATTACCCCTTCCTGAAGAGCCATGAGGATTATTAGTTGGAATGCTAGGGGATTAAATGCCCCTAGCAAATGGCACCTGAACTAAGAAACGAGAAGGAATTACCCCTTCCCGAAGAGCCATGAGGATTATTAGTTGGAATGCTAGGGGATTAAATGCCCCTAGCAAATGGCACCTTTTCAGGTGCCAAATTGATGCTAGTAAAGACGATTTAGTTTTAATTCAGGAGACAAAATTGAAAAAAGAAGACTGGGAGTTCAAGATGAGATTTTGTAGGCAGTGGGATGGTACCTTTGTGGAGGCAGTAGGATCTGCAAGAGGTTTGGGAGTATTCTAGAATCCGTTGAAGGCTACATGTGTAGTGTTAAAAAAAAGTTTAAACTAGTTGTTGGTCTCACTCATGGACCATCAGAGCAATAGAACTTGGAAGGTCATTAATGTCTATGGACCAATCACAACATAGGAGAAGAGGAGGGTCTGGCAGGAAATTTTAGATGTACTAGCCAAAAGTAGAGGGGATAAGATCATCATTGGAGGGGATTTTAAAGTTAGACTCAATGGTTTTGAAAAGTAAGGTGGAAACAAGAACTACACTAAGGTTCAACAAGACTTTCAAGAATTTGTGGATATTAACAAGCTAAGAGATGTGGAGTTTTAGAAGGGTAGATTCACTTGGGCTATAGGAGAAAGGGATTCACAGCTATTGTGGAAAAGTTGGATAGATTCCTTCTATTTGGAAACTGGACAGAGGAGGATGATCAATGCATAGTCTTTGTTCTACCTTTTAATGGATCGAATCACTTCCCAATTCAGATTGATTTCTCTTCAGATAACTACTCAAGTGGGTCCCCTTTTAGATTTGAAAAAATGTGGATTAGGGATCCAACTTTATTTGATTTAGTCAAACAATGGCGGGGAGAAGTATGGGCTGGAAATCATTCCAAGATGTTCATATTCCATAGAAAGCTCACATATATAAAATGGAAGTTGAAAGATTGGAATAAACAACACTTCAAAAATATATTTGTTGAGAGAGACCGGATTGAAAAGGAGATGAAAACATTTAATGGAATTATTATAGAGAAAGGTATGTCAGAAGTAGAATTCATCCAAGAACAAGAGCTAAAGGTTGAACAAGCTGAGTGGATGGAAAGAGAGGAGCAATTATGGAGGCAAAAGTCTATAGAGGTGTAGCTCAAGGAAGGAGACTAGAATACTAAGTTTTTCCATAATGCAACAATGGTCAATAGAAGCATAAATAAGATTTTTGAATTGACTAAGGAAAATGGATCCATCATTCATACCAGGGAACAGATAAATCATGAAGTGGTTAGTTTTTTTCAGAATATTCTGAATCGATCCAATCCAGCACAAGATATGGTTGAAGCTTATTTTCTTGATACCATCCCCAAGATCATTTTAGAGGAAGATAATAAAGTACTCATAAGCCCAGTAAGCTTGGAGGAACTCGAGTTGGTCATCTTCTTTATGAACCTTGATAAATCCTCAGAGCCAGATGGATTCCCAACTTTTTTTTACCAAACCTATTGGGATATCATAAAGGAGGATTTGTTCGGGGTAATTGAGGAATCTCGGAAAAAGAAGACAGTGCTAGAGGCTATTAATCACACATTCATAGCCCTCATTCTAAAGAAGAAAGAGGCATCATGTATGGGGGATTTCAGACCAATTTCATTCTACAACATGATCTATAAGATAATCACTAAAATCATTTCTCCAAGATTGAGGAAAATCATAGATAAAGTCAATTTTGAGGAACAAAGTGGATTTGTTCCTCAGAGATCCATTGCAGAAGGGATTATTTTGGCTCATGAGGTTGTCCACTCTATCAGGAAGTCAAGAATGTCTTCCATGATAGTAAAATTAGATATCTTTAATGCATATGATTTGGTAGATAGGGAATTCTTACTTAAAGTTCTCAGAAGTTTTGGGTTTTACAATAACTAGGTGGATTGGATTAACAACTGCATTGGGAATCCCAGATTTCAGTTCTAGTCAATGGACTAGCTCAAGTTTCTTTTGGCACCTTCAGAGGAATAAGGAAAGGAGACCCTCTATCCCCCTTTTTATTCATCATCATGGCAGAAGCTCTGGGGAGGAGCATCTCTAAAGTCAGATTGGAAGGAAAGTGGCAGGGGGTGGAGGTTACGCATGGGGTAGAACTGATTACACATCAACAATTTGTTGATTACACTATCCTATTTGGATTGGCATCAAGGGGGGGAGCTAGGACTATGAAAACACTACTTGAAAATTATAGCAAAGCGTCGAGTCAATCTATTAGTTGGAGAAAGTCAGAAGTTTTCTTTTTCAATGTTTAGCTAGGAGTACATAGAGACGTTGATCTTGGGTCTTAGAGTGGCTATCCTTCCAGGTAGATTCCTAGGCATGCCTTTGTTTGGAGGATTGAATAAGAAGTGTTATTGGGAGAAGATGATCAAGAAGTGTAATCTCAAAATGGATTCTTGGAAGGGGAAATGGTTGTCTTCGCTAGGAGGCTTTTGATGGTGAAGGCAGTCCTTTCTGCACTCCCTATTTACTCAATGTCTTGTCTGAAACTCCCTTCTTCTATGGAGGAAAGCCTCAATTAAATTATGAGGATATTCTTTTGGAGTGGGCCGCATGAGGTTCATAAGCAGCCTCTACTTGCATGGGACAACACATGCAAGCCTATGAAGGCAGATGGTACAGGGATCAGACAATTGAAGAACTTGAACTATGCTTTGGGGACCAAATTGACTTGGTTGATGACAAGGAGAAATTTCAAATGGGATAGGATTCTAAGAAAGAAATATATGAATTCAGAGGATCCGATCAACATTGTTAAAATTAGAGATCCTTTGAGAGGGTCAGCCATCTGTAACTTCGTGTGTGACAGTAGAAGCATCATCTCTAAACATTTAACCTGGGAAGTGCATAATGGTCAAATGGCCTCCTTCTGGAAAGATTCTTGGGATGACCATCCCAAACTCTACGAAAATCCTAATCTGCAAGAGATCAAGAGGGAGTCGACCAGAGTTTGGGGTAAAGAGATATCCAATTATGGGAAATTGGTCGATTTGGAAGGAGTGGGGAGATGGTAGTGGAACTCCCTGGATGATCTTAATTCCCCACAAATCCAATAATACACTTTGGGGGAGATTCTTCTGAATAGATCTATTCTAGTGTCAGGAGACGGTGATAAATTGAGATGGTGTAACTCCGTTGACGGAGAATACAAAGTGAAATTGGGTTACATGATAATGGAGGAGGTAGGGGTGATAAATAATTGGTCCACCAAGTTGTTATGGAATAAGGATGTTCTACACAAGGCAGGATTGTTTGCATGACTTTCCATTCAAAGGAAGATCCTCACCCACGACAACTTGGTGAAAATGGGTTTCACTGGGCCTAGTCGATGTGTGCTCTGCAAAAGTTGTGATTAAATTAATTATTCAACTTATTTAGTTAAATTCATCTAACCACTTTCTAACCTTTAATTAAATAAATCATTTTATTTAATTAAATCCCCTTTTCACCATTTTAATTAAATTTACATTTAATTAAAATCATCCTTGCATATAAATAAATAAAATTTATTTATAATCCCCCCCACTTGCATTCTCCTACATTTCCCACTTGCCTCCTAATAATTCTTCTAGAACCTCTCAAATCCCACTTAACTAGCCTTAATTCTTCTAATCATATCACATCCCTATATTTGGGGAAGTCACTTCTCAAATTTGGAAGAAAGTCTTCTAAATGCATTAAAGACTTTATCTCTTCAACAAGTTAACTTGTTGAGTTCCCCAAATTTGTAAGGCTCTTAGATATTTGTCTCCAAAGTCTCCAAAACCATTAATGGTTAATTCAACCTTACCACATGATTTGAGACTTTCTCTCTAACTCAACCCTCATCTAACCCAAGGGTCTCATCAAGCACTCATTGCTTTGACCCTAGTTATCCCATTTAACCCTTGCACAAGAGTTTTTTCTTTGGGTAAAAGATTTATCCATGGGTTATCCAATAACTCAACCATAACCTTACCTCCTAAGGTGGCCCCCATGTCTTCTCAGGCATTTAATGCCTCAAATATCTCCTCTCAAGCCACCTCTTGTTGATAATTGTAACCATTTCATTGGTGAACATTGTAAACATGGATTGAGTAACTTTCAATCCTAGCCCTTGTTAATATTTCTCAATCTTAACCATTTGTTTCCTTATTTTCTCTATAAATAGAGCTCACTTTCTTCATTATAGACATCCAAGTTTTCATGCATCTACACTATAGTGTAATTGTATCAAGCATTTAGCCTCTCTTTGTTAGAATAACATTTTATCATTTAGAAGCATTTCATATCATAGCACATCCATTTTAGTATATCATGTTAGTATAGTTTGTTAATATCTTTACCACAGCTTCATCATAATCATAGCTTAGTATCATATCTTAATCATAATTAACATATCATATAGATCTTAGATACATTCATGCACATGGATCATTTTACCACTCATTCTTGGATTTGTCATTCCTAAGTCATTTTCTCAATGATCTGAGAGCAAAACATTGACTTAAGGGATCCTATGAGATAGAGAACAATGAGACACATCTTGGGAAGTTAACTTGTTTAAACTAGTTTAAATTAGTTAGCCTTTATACTCAAAAGTTTCATTGGTATGTTAACTTTTTGATTTCAATGTTAGTATTTTGATCACCATAAATCTAAGCATACATTTTTGGTGCCCACCGTATAATGCATACCCAGAGCAGAATAGCACATTTAAACATCAGTGCAGTGCATAGCCGTCATCCAGTAGCGCATACCCACCAAAAATTAGCGCTTAAGAAGACCAGATTAGTGCATTGCAAGAACAACATTTTCACTGAAAGACAAACACAAGATAGCGCATACCAAAGGCAGCATAGCGCATTTGACCATCTTTTTAGTGCATAGACAATCTGTTTTAGCGCACATCTAAAAATGTCCAAAAACATAGAGCAATTTATCAACTTTTTGAAAATTTCACCACTAGTTTCAGATACCCTTTTGGTTCTTTTGTCAAATCCAAGCAGACAGTGGAAATTGTATCAACTCAGTATCAATTAGTGATCACAAGTTTCAAATTAACCCATATCAAACATCAAAATACCAAGTTATCTTTCTAAGTTAGTCAAATTTGCTTAGTTTCCAATATCGGGAAGCTTTTATCATATCATTTGATGTACTTGGTCATATAAATAGAGGCATATCGAACCCTTTATTCGACTAAGTAGACTTAGAGATTGAAACAAATTATTCATCCAATCAATCTCACAACTGAGACTTTGATCACTCGCATGAACATTATTCAACACATCAAGAAGAAGCATCCCTGTCTGAAAACTGGTTTAAAAAGGAGACAACCTAGTCAAAAGAAGGTCTTGAAGAGAAACAAGTTCCTCTATATCAACTGCAAACTCCTTCTAAAACATAAGACATTTTTACATTGTTTTCGTGATTATCTCCACGGTAAAAATATTGATTTTGATGAAGAATCCTTGAAAGAACGTGCCTTCATACAAAGGTCAACACTATCACAAGATATCAACTTTGGTGGAAGGATCAATTTGGCTTACTTACTTGAGAATCCAATCACATATTGAGTCAAATCAAGCCATGCCAGTTTCTACACAATCGCGTAAAAACGTTGAGTGGGACGACGACGAGCTTGAATCAAGCATGGGATGTCGAGAAGTTAACACTTGGAAAAACTACATGAATCTAGACGAAGATGAAATAACATATGAAGTTATTGAGGAGGCACAACAAGACCCTAGCCTACACAAACTTCTTGAAAAACTCATCAAAACTGACAAAAAGAAATACTTCCTCCTACTATCTAGAAAAGGTATCAAGATCCCCAAGGATTTTGACATGGAACCACCGAAACAAACTAAGAACATCAAAATGACAAAATCAAGAACACACACCTCTCACAATGATCATGACAATACATATGATCATAGCAACACTAATGATCAAGGTGACACCAATCATCGAGATACTAGAAAATATCCTCTTGCTACACTCACACAGCAACTACAAGCACTTCAACAACAAATGGAAGACATGCAACAAGGAACTACCACACAATATTCATTAGAGGATATTTGTCCTTATCCATTTGATCAAAGTCTGAACATGGCACCTTTCCTATCTGACTCTGAAATACCAAAGTATGACAAATACAATGGTAAAAATGATCCTCGCGATCACATAAGAGAATTTTGCACGATGAGCTTGGAGTTTGCCCACAATGACACTTACATGATGAGGTTATTTATTTCCAAGAATCCCAGGAGGAGAAATAATGGAATGAATTTCAAAAGTCACACTACCTCCCATCAGATCAATTGAGGAGTTGGTAAACAAATTTGTTTCCCAATATTCCTATAAAATCGAATATGAGGTTACCATTCTTGATCTTCGCAACACGAAACAAAAGAAAAATGAAACATTCATGGTGTTCTTGCAAAGACAGAGAAGATTGATATCTAGATATCCCCAAACCATACCTAAAAAAGAGAAAATGGAAATCTTCATAGACAATCTTAATGACAAGATGAGCTATCAACTTAAACTACAATGTCTACCTAGATTTAAAAAGTTGATCAAAAATGACATCCAGATAGAAGAAGCCTCAATCAAGAAAGGAACTTTGAAGTTCTCTAAAGAAGGTGTTATCTCATCAAACAACACCTACAACAACAATTACTAGAACAACTCCGATAAATCCAAATTCTAGACAAGGAATAAAGATGTTGTTAATGATGGTGTAGTAGATAATGTTAAACCAAAACAACCTGTGTTAAACTTATCCGGTGTTACTCCACAAACCAACAATAAAAGCAATATCAATAAAATAACCAACAATCCCGGTATGAACAATCAAGGAAACATCAACCAAGGGAACAACAATCTGGGAAATAACGCTAACCCGAAACCAACACCATATCGACAAAATTTCACATCTTTAGGACAAACCCTAGAATCAACATTTCGAGAACTGTTGGTAAATAAACTCATTACACTGCCAAACATGAGGAATTTTGAACCTGAAGTCAAACCGTCATGGTGGAATGATGCACACTATTGTGAATATAATAGAAACAAATGACATTGCATAAATGATTGCCTAAGGTTGAAGAATTTGGTTCAAGATTTGATAGATAACGGTGACATAACGATTGTCGGTCACAAAACCAACGATAATCATGAGGCCTTCCAAAATCCACTTGAAAATTATGACAAAGGCGCATCATCATCCTCGAACAACAAAGGATCCCATATCAATCATGTAGACAACAATGTTATCAATCATATATCGACATCCGACAATCAGATTAACATCATTATGATAAAAAAACAAAAAAGAACATGCTCCGACCAATGTGACTACACAAGCTCAATCTATAAATGTCTTAAAAGGGAGTGCCTCTAAAATGACAACATCTCCAAACACTCAATACTAGACCAATTGAAGAAGACACCCACCCACATATCCATATTAGAGATTATCAAGATCTCACCCACAGACAAGGATATTTTGGAAAAGGCTCTTGTTGACACTACAGTTCCAAATAACCTAGATATTGATTGATTCCAAGCCATGGTGGGACATTTAACTGTTCCTCACAATCTATCATTTTCAGAGCATGATGGTGTCTTTATTAATCATCTGCATGATACTCCACTCCATATCAATGTCCTAGTCTATAAACATCGAGTGAAAAGAGTACTAATAGATGGAGGATCCGGTCTAAATATTTGCACTCTAAAACTTATATGTGCATTGTGTTTCTCAAAAACAACCATTGATCCTAATAAAAAGTTAACAATCAAGGCATATGATGATTAAGAAAGATCATCAAAAGGGCCCATGGTATTACCCATTCAAGTAGGGCCAGTTCATAGAGATACTCTATGTCAAGTCTTGGACATAGACTTGTCTTATAACATAATTTTGGGTTGACCTTGGATCCATGAAATGCAAGCAGTGCCATCTACATATCATTAGTGCCTAAAATTCCCATATGATGGACAAGCAATCTCCATCACTGCAAACACTAATCATTTCCAATATTGTAATAATCTCAAAAAAGTTCAAAATATTCTTGCACCCCATAACAAGGAAGCTCTCGCTTCTGCATCCTCAAACAACAAGGATCATCTTAAATCTCTATCCACAGATTTTGACAAAAGTATGAAGTTGAAATACAAAGGCATGGGAGAATACTCTTTTGAATCCCTATGTCTATCAAAGTTTCCAATTTCACCAAGGTCTCATGGACAACCATCAACTTCAAGATAGCAATCATCAAACCTATCAAAAAGTTTGATGGTATGTTCATTCAAACAAGAACACTAGCAGATGAAACAGAAGACAAAGATGTTTTGAACTAGTTATACAAAGATGAAGAAGAAACCAGAGAAACAACCGTTAACATCACTATTCCCACAGAAGGGTATGGCAATTGATTTAGGATCATGCAATGGATGGGATACCAAGGAAAGGGTCCTATTAGCAAGCATCAAGAAAGCATCAGATAACCAATTCAACCTCATTCGCAACTTTCCAAGGATAAATCTGGATTGGGTATGACTAGCATGTTCAACCTATACAAAAATGAGATCCTCATCAAAACCCCCGATGGAGAAGAAATGTAACACATAAAGAGGAATCATGGAAAAAAGTGATAAATCAAGCAGCTAAAAAGACAAACAAAGAACAAAAAGATGAAGAATATGAGAAACAACAAGAGGAACTCGCTATTCAAAGAGAAGAGGCTTCCTATAAACAGATACATCACATGCAAGCAATAACAGAACCTGATCAAGCCAGTACAAAATCAGTAACAGAAGGAATAGTTAGAGAACAAAGAGAAGATGGATATGGACAACAAAAAGAACTTTCTATTCAAAGGGAGGATTTTTTTTATGAACAAATCCAAAGAGTACAAGCAAGCACGAAAATTGAATCAAAACAAGTGACTAAACAATGGTGAAAACCATTTAATGGCAGTATTAGATCGTAAAAAAGTAAAAACAAAGGGTGTATCTAATGGTGAAAACCTCTTTGAGGCGCTTGAGGATGAGATACTTGACACTCTTCTTGAACATTATCAGGAGAGATCACCAATTTTGATTGAGCCAACTCAATCAATCAATACCGACACTGAAGCAACATCAAGAACCATACATCTAACATAATCAGTAAATCAAATTATTCAAAGAAAAGAAAATCAATTTTGCTTGGTCCTATGTAGATATGCTAGGGATAGATCCAAATTTGATCATGCACCACTTATCAATAGCTCCCAGAGCTAAGCCTGTCAAGCAAAAACTGAGAAAAATGGACCCACATGTTGCCATATTGGTTAAAGCAGAACTGAAGAAGTTACTTGATGTAGGATTCATTTGACCCATCGATTATGTGGAATGGATTTCTAACATTGATCCTGTATCTAAACTAGATAAAAGCAACAGGATTTGCATAGACTTCAGGGATCTCAACAAGGATTGTCTGAACGATGACTTTCCTTTACCTAGCATTGACACAATTGTAGATCTAGCAGCAAGACATGTTGTGTTATCACTCATGGATGGTTTCTCAGGCTACAATCAAATCAAAATAGAAGCAGAGGACCAAGATAAAACAACATTTACCTGTCCATGGGATACTTACTGTTTATGGTAAAAATGGAAACAACAATATTGAAAGACTAAATGAATTCAACCATAAAACCCAAGCCTAACAACAACAAAGATCCACCATAACATATGAAGATTACCTAAGACAATGCAAATCAAATGAAATCACAAAGATTATACCATCACATGTCCCATAGGGTTTGGATCTCCATTCTTCCTATCTCCATTGATCTTGCTTGATATATTTTCTCTCATATTTTATGTGTGCACAAGAGCTCAACAAAGAACGAAAATGTGGTTGATAGCTAGATCGCATATGAAAGTTCGAAAGCTAGAATGCTTGGAAGATTGATTAGTTTATTAGGGTTGATAATGAAGGAAGCATATCCTTATATAGAAGACATTATAAGAAATGGAGGGATAAGATTAAGAGGTGTAAAAGATAAATGGTCGGCTAGGATTAGAGCGTTGGTAAAGGAAATAAGAAAATAATGAGAGGGTAGGTAGTGTAGGAATTAAGAGATGAATGACATGTGTCATGGGTAGAAAAGGTTAATGAATTAATTAAATAAATAAAGATTCATTTAATTAATAGAAGAAGTGGGATCAATTAAATAAATAAATGTATTTATTTAATTTAGGAAAAGGGCTATTTTAAATAAATAAATGTATTTATTTAAATGAGAAATAAGGCTAGAAGATGATAAATGAATTAATTAAATAAATAGATATTTATTTAATTAATAGAATAATTAAGCTTAAATAATTAAATAAATAAATTATTTATTTAATTAGACGGGACAATTTTAGGTGCCTACATTTTGGCCCTCTTTGAGACAATGCAGCTTGTCGCGTTGTTTCAAAGAAGATAAGATGAACTGATACAAAATTGCCCCAAGATGGGAATGATATGCCCCCTCGAGAGATTGGATGAAAATGTCTGAAAAGATCGCAAACAATCTCTTGATAAAAAAGAAAGGCTAGAATGGAATAACAAGATAGGATATAGTGACAAAGTCACGGGATAAAGAAGACTGACACGGGAGACTAGGGCTAGGGTCCTCTATAAGATAGACTACGAGGGAAAACATCCTCATTGTCATCCACACACCTAAGAGATCAGAGTGCAGAGAGAGTAGAGAGAGCAGAGAGCAGTCAACAGCGATGGCATTGGTGCATAGATTTGATCGCGTTCACCGATATCAGAGGCCAACAAATGCAGGAGAGCCAGTGAGTACCACAAAACCTCCTTGTACCTTGTGCACTAATTGTTGTCATAAATGCATGTTAGGTAGGGCAATAAACACATATTAGGTATGTTGCAAAAATGTCAAGCGGGTCAAAAGACGGGAAGGTGTGTTTGTGTTGGTGCCAGGAATGTCTGGGTAGGTTAGGCACGTCTACATAGAATGTAACCGCGTCTATGATACTAAAAGTGTCTATGTCAAATGAGAGAGCATCTGTGAAATGCAGGCGCATCTATGCAGGGCAGGCACATATGTGCAGAACAGAGGCACATTTGTGTGTTTCAGGCGCGTATGTGAAATGCAAAAATGTTTGTCGAGTATGTAAGCACGTTTGTGTCATGAATGCGCATTTATGTCTTCAATGTCGAATTGGTAGTTCTGTGATAAACATACATTGTCGATTGGATAAGCTGCTGAGAGGATACACTCAAGCAGGTCCTCTAGGGAAGACTAGGATAGCAGATAGGGCTAGGATTGAGAATTATGTGATAGGACATACGTTGCCAATCAGGAAACTACTCAAGATACTCAAGCAGAGGCCCTAGGATAGGATAGAGCGAGGCACTTTGTGATGAATAGGAAATACTAAAGAAATTGACAATTCTGTGATAGAACATATTTTGTCAATTGGATTAGGCTGAAATTGATAATTTTGTGATAGAACATACGTTGTCAATTGGATAAGCAACTCAAGAGGATGCACTCAAGTAGGTTCCCTAAAAGATAAAAGTAGCACTTTGTGATGAACAGGGAGTACTATGAGGATTGAGTGCCATATGATAGCAATTTGTGATGAACATGGAGTACCACTAGGATAGAGTGTCATATGATAGATATAAGCACTAGGATAAAAAGAAACACTTTGTGATGAACAAGGAGTACCACTAGGATTGACATAGTTGATTTGATTGACTGTAGGAGGACCTACCGATGCTAGAGACACGGGAGAGATTTCCTTTGACTCAGAGTTTGCAAGCAGAGCTGACATTCGAGGATAGAGCAGCTGTGGAGGCTATGGGATTGCGATACATTATGTATGTGCCTAAGTTTTGGGTGAACATGGGATTGCTGATTACATTAGCTGAGAGATGGCACTCAAAGACATGCACTTTTCATTTGCTGATGGGTGAGATGATAGTCACCTTAGAGGATGTATATAGGATACTGAGGATATCGATCGATGGGGAGTTGGTTCCTTATGATCAAGAGGGAGATGAGGATGCACTGAGATGTGTGTTCTAGGATCTAAGACTAGAGATAAGGGTAGGACATGTGGCTTGGGACACCATGACAGCGACAAGATTGGCACTACTGGCAGTGCTGGCAGGAGTGCTCAGTGGATTTCTCTGTCCGGACAGGACAACATGAGGGTTGGCTGTGGGATGGGGGAGGACTCTGGAGACATTGGTGACTGAGCACACTAGGTTAGCATGGGGGTTGTGTCTGCTAGCACACTTGTATTATGAGCTACATCAGTTTGTATATCATGGATCAACAGGATTATGATGTGGAGTGACACTGTTGCAGGTATGGGCATCTGAGCATATGTCGGTTACACGTCTGATACACTTTAGAGGCAGAGGACATGGGTGCAATTTTGTACATTTGTATGATATAATTACTTCACAACCACGGATTGGGAGGCTAGAGTATCGGTGCAGGGTGATTGATGAGATAGACAATATGGTATGGAGGCCTTACTGGGATTGTGAGGAGTGGGAGGATGATGCAGTAGAGTTGCCATATGTATTCAGGAGAAGGTATCTGATTGGTCGGACACCATATATTACTGAGAGGCAGTTGATAGGATACAACGGATGCCATGGGGATCGGGGATGTATGCGCAGACTGTGAGGGATCAAGTACATTTGGGGCCATTATTGTCATATGATCAGGAAGTGACACAACTGCTAGAGATGGTTCCCATGCCTTGGGACATATGGGAAGATGTAGAGAATGCAGGGATGGATGCAAAGTACACTACATATTGGGTAGAGCATCCATTTCCATGGCTAACGGATCCAGGGGAGCTGATAGAGGGTGATGGTGGAGGTGATGGAGATGATAGTGAGGATGGTGGAGGTAGAGGCCAACAGTGGAGGCGAGGTGCAGTGATAGAGATGAGAGTGGCTCAGAGGATAGAGGGCGAAGAGGAGAGACATATGCATGTAGTGAGGGGTAAGTGTGGATTGTTGTTACAGGTGCCAGCAGCACAGGGTCCTAGACAGGTACAGGGACGGGGACAAGGACAAGAGCAACCTCAGGAGATGCCACAGGGACAGGGTGAGGGGAGAGAGGAGGATGGGCTACTATCCTTGAGGGAGATCTTCCAGGGATAGGCAAATGAGATCTAGGATTTGGAGAGGGATACAGTTAGACTCAAGAGACAGCTGAGGGACACTGAGCGGGAGAGGGATCAGGCTATTCAGCGCTATACAGAGGCTGAGACAACATTGATGACAGGGAGACAGGCAACAAAGGACACAGGGGCCGGATATGCCTATGCTCTGTGGGTAGGGGAGGAGATAGTCTACTCGAGAGACCTGTATTATGGAATGATGCCACCAGATCAATGGGCTAGGAGCTTTTGGAGACCATCATGGACTACGACGACCACTAGAGGGAGAGACAGGAGACAAGCATCTAGTGGTGGGATCATGGGTCCTCCACCACCACCAGATAGAGGGGGCACGAGAGATGATCCTAGCACGGGTCCTTCCAGGGCTCAGACTCCATCAAGGCCAGCTAGCTCTAAGGGAGGGAGTTCATCATAGCCTTAGAGGGATCCCTATGTATCAGTTTTGTACCATTTTGTATGATGACACCTTCGAGTGATTGTAGCCATATGATTTTGACATCATTATATCATGACACTTATGATTTTTATATATATATGAGATGATTCATCTTTGCAGAAGCTATATGCATATTTACCTATGTGATGCTTCTATATGTTTTATGATGCATGTTTCTATGGGATGCTTATGATATGGATGCAAATATGTACATCATGGAATGCAATATTTTTGTTGTTTTTATGTTTTTAATATGTTATGCAAATGTAAATGTGAATGTATGAAATGTTGTGATGCAATTGTGATATCTATATGTATGTATGAATTGCTAATATGTGATAATGCAGGTGCAAACTACATGAAATGCAGATATTTTTGATGTGTCATTATACTTAGTCATGTGAGAGCGGGATACACAAACTTCGGAAGGATGATGGAGGTCAATCAAGAAAGGGGGATGGAAGATAGAAGATATGGAAGTGAAAGAGCTTCTTGTGCTATTATCATCATTGAGCTTTATTATGGCAAATAGGTTATGACAATCCAGGTATATGTTCGACCTAGAAAGTCATTGTACCTATTTGCATGGAGATCAAACAGTCACAAATAAAGAATGCCCCGGTTCATACTAGACTAATAGTGTCCTCATATCCTTGGACAAGTCATAACATTACTAAGAGACAATCCACGGACAACAAAGAAAAATAGGTGACGATACCCCATCCTCACCTTTCTAGTCAAAGACATCTTGGAGATAAAATCTCTAGTCAGAGACATCTCGGAAAAGCTAAAAGACATGTCACCAAAAGCTAAAATCAAAAGAAAACCAAGACTCGACACTAACATTCATTGTATCCCTCAAGTTTAGTGTCTCTTGTCACTTGTATAAGTCTTATTTGATTGTGGTCATAATGTTTACTTTCACAAAAGGATAGATAGCACTGAACCATAATGTTGTCCGAGTCTGTTGAAAGATTTGATTTGTTGAAGCCCATTGTTGATGTGTCTCATCTGAAACTGACTGAATCCATGAAAATAATACTTTATTGCAGAAAAGATGAAACCTTATTGCGGATATGTGATGCAAGTGTTGCTTTATTGTAGATTGTGCGCAGATAGACTAAAGAAAACTGGAAGAAACTGCACTCCTCAAAATGTGTGATTCTCTGAGTTCCACACCCTTCATTAGACGTAGGATTTTCCTTGGCCACAGATAGGAGCTGATTTATTATGGATAGAAAGGAGTGAAAAGGAGGAATTATTATGAATGGCTAACCAATTGTAGGTAGATCAATAACAAGCCATGATGGGGTTGGATAAGTTTATTATGAATGGATAGGTTGTGAGTGTGTGCAAAGTGAAGGGATGAGATTGAACCCTGAAGGAGAGAGGAGCAATGTCTCTACACATGGCGCCGGTGACCCAGTTTTCACCATGGTACTTGCCCAGGGCGCCACCGAAGTTGTTTTCACCGTTGGACGAATCGTTTTTCCCTTTTCCAATTTTTTTGATTTTTCAATTTTTTTGTGTCACAAGGCACCTGTTTGCTAGGTTTTCAGCAAGTAACAATTTTTTTGTATTTTTTATTGATTTTTTTTTTATTTTGTATTTTTGAATTAGGACATTTTGAAGAGCTATGTGTAAAACCTATGAAGGTGCATGTTGTTGATAGGATCCTCCAAAGTTTCACCCTCTGTGGTTGAGAGTTGATATGCACCGGATCTTTAGGTCATTGTGATGATGTAAGGACCAAGCCAATGTGGTTTGAACTTGCCCTTCTTCTCTCTGTCTTGCTGATTTTTATGATTTTCTTTGAGAAATAAGTCACCTACCTCAAATGTGTGAGGCTTTACCTTGTGATTGTAACTACGACTCATTCGTTGTTGATAAGCCTTGAGATGATTAAAAACAGTTTGTCTTTGTTCATCCAATAGTTCTAGTTCTTGTAAGCGAGAAACCCTGTAGTCTTCATCATTGATAAAGTTTTGCAAAGAGACTCGTAATGATGGTAGCTCGACCTCAATAGTAAAGATAGCTTCAGCGCCATAGACAAGTGAATAAGGTGTGGCTCTTGTAGGTGTGCAAACACTTGTGCAATAAGCCCAAAGTGCGGGATTGAGTTGGATAGCCAATTTCGGCCAGCGTCATCAACTGTCTTTTTGAGGACTTTAAGAATAATTTTATTAGACGCCTCAACTTGACCATTACCTTGGGGGTAATAGGGAGTGGAGAAAAGATGAGTAATATGGAAGCGATCACAAATTTCACGAACATCTTGGTTTTTGAAGGGACTTTCATTGTCGGTGATGATGGAAAGAGGAATACCGTACCGACAAATGATATAGTTAAGAATGAATGTAGCAATCTATTTTCCAGTAACTCGTGTAAGAGGCATGACTTCAATCCATTTTGTGAAATACTCTATGGTAGTGATAATGAATTTGTGGCCATTGGAGGAAGGAGGGTGAATCTTGCCTATGAGATCGAGTCCCCATTGACAAAAAGGCCAAGGAGTCGCAATCGGTTGAAGTTCTTGTGTTGGTGCATGAATAAGGTCTCCATGAATTTGACATTGCTTACATTTATTGACAAATTGATATGAATATTTTTCCATATCGGGCCAGTAATATCCAATCTGGATAAGTTTCTTGGCTAAGGTAGGACCACTAGAATGTGGACCACATATTCCTTCATGAACTTCGTGTAACGCAATCTGAGCTTCGTCCCTTTCTAAACATATAAGGAGAGTGTCATCTAGACCTCGATGGTATAAGATATCAGCTAAAATGACATATCGGGAAGATTGGCGAATGAAAGTGTGACATTGGTTATTAGATAAGTTAGGAGGAAGGGTGTTCTTACGAAGGTATGTGAAAATGGAACTGTATGACAGGGAATCGGGACCAATGACACATATCATCTCAGTAGGAGTGATCTCATACAAGGGAACTGAAAGGTTATCCACCAAGAACTCATAGTGGGTTTCATTCTGCGGTAGATCGATCAGTGAAGCAATAGTAGCCATGGCATTTGTGGCTCGATTATGTTCTCTTGGTATCTACTCAAAGGTTAACTTCGTGAAATGTTGCTTGAAGTCATCTACAATTTTTTTGTAAGGCATTAATTTTTCATCCTTTGTTTGGTAGTCATCGGTTGCTTGATGAATTACAAATTGAGAGTCCCCAAAAACATGAAGTTCCTGGATCTTCCATTGAATTGCAATCCGTAATCTAGTTGTTAATACCTCATATTCTGTGATGTTATTTTTGCAAGGGAATGGAAATCGGTATGATTTGGGAATTGAATCCCCTTAAGTTTGTATGATAAAAAGAATGCCATCTTTTGCACCATGTTGTGTGTATGAGTCATCAAAGTATAGTTGCCAAGGCTTTGTGTGTGATACTATCAGTATGGATTCATCTAGAAATTCTGAAATTAGAGGAGCATCATCTATCATGGGTGCATCTGCTAACTAATCTATGATAGCTTGTCCTTTTATTGCTTTTCTGTCTGGATATTCAATATCGAATTCACTCAAGAGCATCAACCATTTGGCTAGTCTACCAGTAAGCGTCGCCTTATTGAGAAGGTACTTCAATGGATCGATCCTTGCGACCAACTTAGTTTTATGAGTTAGCATGTTATTTCATAATTTTTGCGAAGAAAAAACCATAGCGAGACACGCACGGTCAATTGGTGTGTATTTTAACTCATAACCAACCAAAGTATGACTGATGTAATAGGCTGCCTTTTATCTACCCTTAGCATCTTGTTGCGCTAAGAGTGCCCCCAGTGTTCTTGATGTAGCTGATATGTAGAGTAACAAGGGTTGTTCTGGGACTAGTGGCATCAAGACTGGTGGATTCAGAAGATAATCTTTGAGTATCTGAAAATCCTATTGGCAGTTATCATCCCATTTGAATTTGATGTTTTTGTGTAGCAAGTGCTGAAAAGGATGACATTTATCTGCAAGTTGTGCTATGAACCATTGTATGGACTCAAGTCTTCCTTGTAAAGATCTAAGTTACTGATATTTCTAAGATCACCTTCACTTTTGCAGGATCGGCTTCAATTCCTCTTTTTGAAACAATGAATCCCAGGAGCTTCCCGGAGGTTACTCCAAAGACACATTTCTTGGGGTTTAGTCTTACTTTGTATTTTTCCAACCGATCAAAAATGACTGAAAGGATGTCCAAATGTGTATCTTTGTCCATTGATTTTCCCAAGAGGTCATCAACATAATCTTCTGCAGTTATGTGCATGAGATCATGAAAGATAGTAGTCATGGCTCATTGGTAAGTAGTGCTTGCATTCTTTAGCCCGAAGGGCATGACATTCTAGTAGAAAGTTCCCTAGGGACAAGTGAATGTTGTTTTGTGCTGATCCTCAGGTGCGATTTTTATTTGATTGTAGTCAAAGAATATGTCCATCAAAAATAACATCACATGACCTGCTGTGAGATCTACGATCAGGTCAATGTTTGGCAATAGAAAATCATCCTTAGGACAAGCTTTTTTAATGTCTCTGAAATCTGTGCATATTCTGATGTTGCAATCCGGCTTACTGACTGGTACCAAGTTGGAGATCTATTCAGGATAATCAATTGGGTGTATGAATCCAACATCCAATAATTTTTCAAGCTTTGCCTTGACTAATAATGCCACCTGTGGATGCATCTTTCTTAATTTTTGTTTCACTGGCTTTGCCCCCGGTTTAACTATCAAATGATGCATTACTAAATTTGGATCCAGTCTAGGCATATCGACATCTGACCATGCAAAATTGATTTGTCGCTCTGTGAAGAAACTTATGAACTTTGGTTGTAATGTGGAATCTCTTATGTACCAATGTTTTTTTTGATGGTCTCCTCTACTAACATAGGTGATTTTTCTTCATATGATGTGGGGAGAATGTCGAGCCTTCCATCTTCGGGCACCTCAGAGAGGTTTTCACCCTCAAATATGTCCTTTCTTTTTACTTTTTTGGGGTCAGACAATGCCACAATGTGGTTTTCACCGTAAAACCCATGATTTGTTTTTATTTTTACATTTTTGCAACTGGAATGCCCAACACCCTCACCAAAATATGCCACACTGTTGAGTTCTATAGTGTATCCCTCCTTATGGTCCCCAAGTGGAAGATCATCTCGTATGCCTAAATAGTCAATAAAGGCTTCATCATTTTGGAATGTGTCGAATTGTACAAGTCCTTCATGGTCCCAATCAATAAGTTGGTGGTGAACAAGGGGAAGGCCTTCAATGTTTTCAAAGTCAGCGGGTGTTAGGGTGCAGATATAGTTATATTCAGGTATGTCAAGGTAGTTGTCGAGATCATTGTTGGCACTCTCCTCATCTGTCTTGATTGTGAACGAGTCCAAATTGTCATTAATAAAAATGCATTCCGAACAGGTGTCCTCATTCTGTGTGATTTTGAACTCGAACCTAAAGACATAGGCTATGTGGGATCCTTAGGAGTTGTTTCTTGACCAACTCTGAATTTTTTATGAAATTCCTTTTCTTCTGTGGGTTCACCTAGTTCTTGGAATGTCTCGATGAGTTCATAGTCATTGGAGGATTTTTCTGAACCCCATTCCCATCCATTAGAGTCAGTGGAATAGTGGCTCTCTTGTCAATCATTGGAAATCATGATTTGTAATGCTTCTTCTGATTTGTGAGTGTTTACCCTGGAAGATATGAAACCAAGCCCTTTCGAGCACTGATTTTTAAATGTCAATTCTAGTTGCAAAGGTTGAGTGATACCTTCTTTTCTTAAGCCAAGAGGACTTTTACCATCATACCCAAACTTTTGTAGGATCTTGAATCCTTTGCCATATTTTTCACATGGTATGTTGATGTGATCTTGTGTACCATCTTCAGGGTCTTTGTAAAGAATTTTGTATATGTCATCTTCTTCCATTTCACCCCACTTTTGGAATATAATAGGATCCCATTTCAGTGTAATGATAGATACTCATTTAGAAGGATGTGGTCGTCCATATTCTTTTGGTGAACTCATAACTTTCCGTAAGCACATGGTTTGATTCAAAGTGTATTCACCCATGCCTTTGTCTTGATATTTCCCTTTAAGCTCACCTTGCTTTGATGTTGAAGGTTTTAATGATTCATGGTCAATATATGCAGAAGATGGGATATCTTCTCTATTAATTGTAATTATTGTCTCGACTTTTGGTCTCAAGTTATTGTAGTATATAAATGGATTAGGATCACCATTAACTGTCACTTCAACTCCATTGTGAGGAAACTTAATGCATTGATGGTATGTAGATGGGAATTCTCTCATCTCATGAATCCATGGATGCCCTAGCAATATGGTGTATGTCAAATCTAGGTCTAGGACTTGACAAACCACATCCTTTGTAATTGACCCAACCCTGAGAGGTAAAGTGACTGTGCCCTTGGATGAACGCTCTTCATCATGCCTTGATGGTAATTTTGTTTGTAGCATTCACAACTTTATTTGAATATCCCAATTGTATTATTGTGTTCAAAGTACATATATTGAGACTAGCTCCTCCATCTATCAGGATTTATTTTATTCGATGTTTGTGCAAGAAGGCTTCAATGTGTAAAGGTGCATTATGTGGTTGGCTTACAAAGGTGTCGCCAACTTCAGTAAATGTGAGAGAATGTGGAACGAAAAGGTATCCCACCATGGCTTGAAATTGGTCCACGTTCAAATCAGTGGGGATGAAAGTGTCACTCAAAGTTTTGTCAAGAATGACCTTATGTGCGGGGGATATGCGTAAAAGCTCTAGGATGGAGATAAGCGCAGGCGTCCTCCCTAACTGTTCTACCGGATCATACTCAGGTTTGGTTGATGAAGAAGTGGACCTTGCAAAGTGACCTTACCTTGATGAGTTGTGACATTACATTCAGAGGTAGATTCAAAAGAAGGTCCAATGCGTTTTAGGACAACCTTGGGTCTTTGGGAAGAATTTTTAGGTGTTTTGTCCTTTATGATAATGGTAGAGACATAATTGTCCATCAAAATGTGATTAATAGTTGAATCATAGTTGTAGGATGCTCTAGTATAGTTCGTCTGCTCATCTGTGGCTTTGGCTTTTCCCTTGTCATGTTTAGGGAATGTTTCCTTAAACATCTCATGTTCCTGATTGGATGAGTGTCCTTCGATTTCAATGTCACCTCTATCAATAAGATCTTGTATAATGTTCTTTAGCCGATGACAATTTCATGTTTTATGTCCCTTTCTATTGTGATATTCATAGTACTCATCATCATTCCACCAATTTGGTTTGACCTTTGGCTCATATGGAGGATTATCTGGAATTATTATTATCTTGTTTTCCAATAGCTTCTTGAAAGCTGACTCAAGTGGTTCTCCCAATGGGGTATATTTTCTTCGTGGTTTTGAAGTTGTTTGAGTATTTACTTGGTTGTTTGTAGAACTTGATCCAGAAAAAATGATTTGGGTCTCACTGTGTTAGCATCAACAACGCCATCATTTACTGTGTTCTTGTTTTTGTTCCAAAATCTTGGCTTGTCTTTTCCTTTAAAGTCCTCTTTGTTTTCTTTGAATATCTTAATTACTCCTTGTTCAATTAGGAACTTCTTTGTTGCTAAGCCTTTGTCAATGACATCCTTGAAAGTGGACAAGCAAGCTTTTCTCAAGTCATAACCAATGTCTTTGTTGACATTCTGGGTGAACATCTCTACCATTTGTTTTTGTGGAATTTCACAAGAGCATCTGCTGGCTAAATTCCTCCATCTTTGTAAGAATGATGAAAATGACTCCCCATCCTTTTTCTTGGTGTTGCACAGAGTGGTAACTGATATATCTGTCTCTATGTTGTATGAGAAATGTTGGATAAAATCCTCTTCTAAATCACCCCATGACTTAATTCCAGGTGGGAGTTGAGAGAACCATTCCATAGCTTGATCACCTAAGCTTTGTGGGAATAGTCTCATCAAGAATGTTTCTTCTGATGCTACCTCAATGCAAGTTCTGAAAAATTGTCTTATATGTGCCTTAGGGTCTCCCTTGCCTCTGTACTTATCAAACTTTGGTGTCACGAAATGTGTAGGAAAAGGAGGCATTGGAATGCTTTTGTCAAATGGATAGGTAAATATGTCTCTCATTGTGTAAGCTGGCTTTGGTGTATTTATGTCCTCCATTTTCTTTTGTAAGTCCTTAATTTCCTGTTCCAAATTGTTCTTAGGTAGAGACCGACTTCTTGGACCATATCCCATGCCTGAGCCATCGGGTGGAGGAGGAGCATACTGCATATATGGATGATATTGATCATATACATGTTCATATGGAGGAGGTCTATAGTGATGTTGTGTATATGGACCACTTGGTATAGAGTCATGATGAGGAATGGAATATCTATTTTGTCCATGTATACCATACTCTACAGGCATGTCATGAGTTTGTTCTAGTGTGTTGCCCCCAAATTTAACACGGGGTTTCCTTGTGTCCAAATTTTGAGCATGCCTTTGGATATTCAATTGCTTTTGCGGTTGGTCCTTAGCATTGGTATGTGATTGAGTATATTTTTCTACATAAGACTTCCATAAAGGTTTGCGTAGATGAGTATCATAGGCTTGACCATGTGTATGTGGGACCTCAGGTTTTTGAAACAAAGATAATGGTGATTCAAGCACAAAATGTGGTCCTCTATTACCTCCACTATTAGGCCTCCTTTAATCCATGTTTAGTTGAGGTTCTTGCAAAGGTCGATGTTCCATTATTTGAGACATGTAAAAATCATGAGGAATCTTGGTTCCACTTTGCGCCATTACTTGTAGAAAATATTGTCTATCTCTCCTCATTATTTCCTCAACCAATCAATTAAAATGGGGATCCATAATGGAGTCTTCCACCTCTACTGAATGTACGGAAAAGTTGTCCATATTGTCATTGTGTGTTTCATTGTTGTTTGTGTTATCCGTATTCTCAACATTTTGAATGTTTCTATAAGCATCCATGTCAGGTAATGTGGTATGATCAGAATTGAAAAAGACATCATTATCATACTCATAGGCACTCATGTTTGCGGACTCTTGAGCCTCTTTAGCTTCTCTCCTAGATTTTTGGGAATGGGTTTCAACCATGAACTAGGTCTTGACCAAGATGTGTGAGACTAGATGAAAATGGAAAGAGTATGAAAGACCAAGAGTTGGATGGAATGTAAATGAATTTGAGGTGTACTTGCAATGTCCAAAGTGTAAGACCAAGTATGTATGTAGTAGATTAGGTGTGACTTCGAAAGAGATGATAGTTTCTCTTGATGAGGTAAGTTGAGCTTGACTCTAAGTAAGACCAAATGAGACCCAAAGGTGATAGACCTTGATGAGGGACCACTTAGCAAAATGTTGTTGTATGTAGTGTGTTGACAAAGCAAGATGAGGACAAGCAAGTGACCTTTTGACTCAAATTTAGACAAATGTGAATGTAATGCAAGATGTAAAGCAATGATGGACTTTGTGAGACCCAGAAATATGCTAAATGCTAGATGAAAACCTGAAGAGATAAGCTAGGAAGCTCAATAAGTCTGAAACTGACTGCTCTTGTTTTGTCGGACTGTAAGTCTTTCCAATTCTAAACACAGACATGCCTGTATACTTCACAGATGCGGTTAAATGACATAGACGTTGTTGAAAACTGCACAGACGCGTTTCTGAGATTTTGTAAATGTAGTTTTTCTTATGAGAGCACATACGCGTTTCTGTCCTTCATAGACATGGCTAAATGACACAGATGTCATTGAACACTGCACAGATGCGTTTCCAGAAACTAAGTGCAATTTTTCCAATTTTTTAAAGTTGTTGTTGTGACCAAATTTGAATTTTTGACTGTTTTTCATGACAAGAGGACACAATGTTGATGAGGGCACAATGTTTGCATGTGTTTAGACTCCAAATGAGTCCAAAGAAAGTGTGTTGTTTGATGTAAAAATGTTTTGCATACACTTGAAGACACAAAAGACACAATGTTTTGATGTTTGATCTTGAATGTTTTTAATGTTTAAAAGAAGACAAGCACAATTCTTATGGTTGGCCATGACAATAGTTGTTGATCCCACATGGGGTTTCCCCTAAGGCTATGCTATTAGGAGTGGATACTTAGATGCTTGACCCCACTGGCTCCACCCTCAGCACTCACTTCTTCGGGGTAGCCTAGCATCAGTCCCCACAAAAACTCCCTGTGGCAAACTATATCTCTACTAAGAACCGTATGTGTGTGGGCCACTCCAAAGGTTTGACCTCCTACCCTAACAACTAGAAGGATTTTGGCTTTCTGAAACAAAAAGGTGCTAGTAAGGGCATCCGCTCATGTGGCCATACATGCGGCACTTTCAGCTCTATAAATATAGAAGGCTCCCAGCCGGTAGGGGTTACGCCCTACAACTGATCAAATAAATTTCATCAAATGGGTTTATGGGGAGACATAGTGTCAGTATGAACTAATCAACACACATTACCCATGGCTTTTACCATGGATATAGTTATTTATAGTGGTTCGAAAGAGGTGGGTTTTCCTCGCTACCACTTGGGTCGTTCTCTACTCACAAGTAGTCCTAATGACCACACGAGGAGACAGGTCCTCTAGAGATTAAACAAAAAGAACCTATTGCTCAAGACACAAAAGACACTAGTTCAATTTTAGTGCACCAATTGAAGTGTTTTGTAATCTATGAAAACAAGGCACACAATAAAGATAAAAAATCCTTGCCAAAATTCTGCAACAAAGATTTGTTAGTAGTTTTGTAATAAAATTCCTCCTGCAAGCACACAAGTTAGGTAAATTTTAGATCCAAAAGACTTTGTGAAAAAGGGGCCTTCGACAATGCCATTCACTTCAATGACAAGTTGCACCGATTTGTTAGCTAGATCACAAGATGTTAGCCCAAATAAACCAAATCTGAAATCCAAATGACGAAATAAAGCCTTGAATTTTGAAACAAAACCGAAAATTGCAAAAATTTGAAACATAGACATGATTTAACCTAACGCAGACGCGTTTAAAGATCACAGACACGCCTAAAACCCCCACAGACGCGGTCAAAAGATTCACAGACGTGATTCAGGAACATAGATGCGACCCTGCAATCTGCAAAAAAAAAAAAAAATATCTAATGCAGACGTGATCATAGAGGTCACAAACGCGGCCAAAAATTCAAAAAACATAGTTCTGATATGTGCAGACGCGAAAATGTTGAAATATTGTCAGAAATGTCAAATCTGCAACATCAAAAACACAAAATCTGCAACAAAAGATGTTAAATGCAAAAGGGACAAGAGTCCCACCGGGCATGCCAATATATTTATGTAAAAATGGAAACAACAATATTGAAAGACTAAATGAATTCAACCACAAAATCCTAGCCTAACAACAACAAAGATCCACCATAACATATGAAGATTACCTAAGACAATGCAAATCAAATGAAATCACAAAGATTATACCATCACATGTCCAATAGGGTTTGGATCTCCATTCTTCCTATCTCCATTGATCTTGCATGATATATTTGCTCTCAGATTTTATGTGTGCACAAGAGCTCAACAAAGAATGAAAATGTGGTTGATAGCTAGATCGCACATGAAAGTTCGAAAGCTAGAATGCTTGGAAGATTGATTAGATGATTAGGGTTGATAATGAAGGAAGCATCTCCTTATATAGAAGACACTATAAGAAATGGATGGATAAGATTAAGAGGTGTAAAAGATAAATGGTCGGCTAGGATTAGAGGGTAGGTAAAGGAAATAAGAAAATAATGAGAGGGTAGGTAGTGTAGGAATTAAGAGATGAATGACATGTGTCATGGGTAGAAAAGGTTAATGAATTAATTAAATAAATAAAGATTCATTTAATTAATAGAAGAAGTGGGATCAATTAAATAAATAAAAGTATTTATTTAATTTAGGAAAAGGGCTATTTTAAATAAATAAATGTATTTATTTAAATGAGAAATAAGGCTAGAAGAGGATAAATGAATTAATTAAATAAATAGATATTTATTTAAATAATAGAATAATTAGTCTTAAATAATTAAATAAATAAAATATTTATTTAATTAGATAGGACAATTTTAGGTGTCTACACTTACTACTAAAATGTCATGCCTTTTGGCTTGAAGAATGTAGGAGCGACCTATCAAAGAGCAATGACTACAATATTTCATGACATGATGCACACGTTCATGGAGGACTATGTAGATGACGTATTGGCTAAATCATTCACAAGAGAAGGACATCTGGAGATTCTAGATAAAATCTTTCAGAGGTTGGAGCAATTGAATCTACGACTGAATCCTAAAAAGTGTGTCTTCGGCATACCATCCGGCAAACTCTTGGGATACATAGTCTCAGAAAAATGAATTGAGGTGGACCCCACAAAGGTACAAGCGATCATGGAGATTTCACCTCCTAGAAATATCAGTCAATTAAGATCTCTACAAGGATGGCTACAATCCATAAGAAGATTCATTTCTCAACTAGCTGACAAGTGTCTTCTATTTACTCATCTACTCCACAAGAATGTCCCTTTTAGATGGGAAGATCAATGTGCATAATCATTCCACCAACTCAAGAAATATATGATGAATCACCCTATCTTGGTACCACCAATAGCTGGCAAACCTCTTATTCTTTAAATATCAGCTACATAGGTATCATTAGGAGAATTGTAGGCACAAGAAGATTCAACAGGCAAGGAAAGGGCAATCTATTACATCAACAGGACATTAAATGGATACGAGCTCAACTACACATTCATTGAAAAAGATTGTTTGGCAGTTGTGTTTTCTTCTCAAAATTTTTGCCACTACATGTTAGCTCATACCATCAAGTTGGTAGCAAAGATCGATCCATTAAAACATCTACTTAGCAAAGCTACTCTCACATGAAGGTTAGCTAAATGGTTCATGCTTCTAAGTGAGTTTTACATTCACTACATAGACAGAAAGGATATCAATGGACAAGCTATCGCTAATCAACTAGCTGAGGCACATTTACAAGATAGTCATCCAATCCATTTGGAATTTCCAGATACAATTACTCTCACAGTATCAACAACACCATGGGTCTTGTACTTTGACGAATCATACGCACAACATGGATCAGGTGTCGGCATCCTATTTATCACTCCAAAAGGACACACAATCCCTAAATCTTATAGATTAATGTTTCCTTGCACAAATAGCATTGATGAGTACGAAGCTCTAGTTACAGGCATCAAGATGGTCATAGAGTGGAAGATCACAAAGTTGAAAGTCTTTGGAGAGTCACAATTGGTAATTAATCAAGTTAATGATGACTATCAAACGAAGGACGACAAGTTGATGCCCTACAAGTGCATGGTGGATGACTTCAAGAAATATTTTGTGGACATCAATTTTGAGCAAATTTGAAGGGTGAACAACAAAGCCATAGACGCCATGGCAACCATTGCATCACTCCTAGAACAATTGTGTTCCCCTACCTATGACAATTCTAAATCCCAAGTCATATGCCACATAGTCGATTCTAACTCACCCCTCTATGGAAAGGTCTACACCTACTTAAAAGACAATATCCTTCCACTAGACCTATCCTGAAACCAGAAACACAATTTTATACATCAAGAAGCCCATTGTACCCTAACCATCGAAACACTTTACCGTCGAGGTCTCAATGGTACTCTTCTTTGGTGTCTTCATCATAATGAATCAGAAACCACCTTACATGAACTTCATGAAGGTATTTGTGGCACACATTTGAGTGGTCCTACTCTCGCCAAGTAACTTCTAAGGATGGGCTATTATTGGCCGACCATGGAAAAAGAATCATATCAGTTTGCCAGAAAAATGTCCAAAATGCCAAATTCATGGCAATCTTATACATGCACCAACAGAAGAGCTGCAATCGTTCACCATATTATGGCCATTCTATCAATGGGTACTTGACCTAGTGGGAAAGACTCATCCTTCCTCATCAAATGGATATAAGTTTATCATCATGAATTAAAAGTGGATAGAGGTCATCCCATTGACTACTATTACCAGCAATAAAATATCCTCTTTTATCCTGAACAATCTCATTTGTCGATAGGGCATTCCTAGTTCCATTATCACAGATAATGAAAGACCTTTCAAGAATCAAGATGTGCAAGAACTATGTGAACGATTCCATATCCAACATCCTTTCTCCACACCATATTATCACAAGAGAATGGCCATGTAGAGATCTCAAACAAAACCATCTTGAAAATCCTCAAGAAAACAGTGAACGAAGTTGGACGTGATTGGCATGTTCAACTCAACCCAACATTATGGGCCTACATAACTAGCATCTGCACACCTAAAAGAGCTACACCATACTCACTTGTGTATGGATAAGAGGAAATTCTACCTATTGAGGTTGAGATTCCATCACTCAGAGTATCACTAAAGGGCCTCATTCCAGATGAGGAATATCGGGTAAACGGACAGCAAGAATTGGAGCTGCTAGATGAACGTTGACAACATGCTTTGATCACCTCAAAGAATATCAGAAATGCATGTGCCAGAGCTACAATCATAAGGTAAAACCAAGAGCATTTCAAATCGGTGACCTGGTACTGAAAGAAAATCCCTGCAACCAACAGGATCGGGAAAAGAAGGGCAAGTTTGAACCAAATTGGCTAGGTCCTTTTGTCATCATATCTGCTTACGGATTGGGGGCATATCAATTATCTAAATAATAAGGGGACTTGTTTGACAAACCTATCAACAATTTGCATCTCAAAAATTTATGTACCTAAGTTATCTAATGCATGGATAAGGGAAAAATACAAAAAAAGTCAAAAAATCAAGAAAAAGACCAAAAAAAATCAAAAAGTGCAATAAACACAAGTAGTGAAAACTTGGCAATAGGCGCTATTTGTGATAGATCTTCTCTTCCATCTGTATGTACCCATATCATATATTTTTACATCTATTCACACTAAGCCTAAGGCCATCACAAAGATTTTGTAAACACATAGAAAAATCTTGGACACACTTAGCGTAGTCATCGTCCTTGATTATCCGAATATTTATCCACATAAAACTCTCACCATGGCTTGGTGATCAATGTATATATCCACATCGAAAGAGGTGTCCATAGCTGGGGGAAAAATCCTAATCTCAATGGGGGCATTCTGCTTTAGTTTTCATCAAACAGACAAAACGCATCACAAATAAGGATCAAAGCATACCACGGCAATAAATGTCAAAACTAAATGTTAGACTTAAAATAAAAATCACTATCAAAATCAACACAAAATAGAACATGATGATTGATCTATTTTGAGTCATGATTTGTTTACTCATAGCATGAAGTTTGACTGTTTGTATCTTGATTTTTGAATTATTAGATCTCCTGAGCAACACAAGGATGCCCTGAGCTAGAGAAGCAATGAAGGAGTCTGATATTTTATTTGGTTTTCTATCTATGAGGTGATCATTCATATGATACAAATTTGTCTCGAGACATGATTGGAAACATAGCATTGAAGATATTTCGCATTTTACACATAAACACGGTTAACTCTTGTCTATTTTACATAAACAACACTCAAGTCATCTTGGTTCAATTATACCTCGACACTTGTCTCATTTTGCAATATCAAAACTCATGTAAGTTATACTCAGGTCATCATGGTTCAATTATACCATTGATGTTTGTATTAATTTCCAACATTTCAATAGCTCAATGATGACAAAAAGGGTGCAAACAATTGGCTAAAAGGAATGACAACGAGACACAATTAAACTGATCATTGGTGCATTTAGTTGCATTCATACAATTAGTTTCACTTATCATCATTATCATCATAACATCCTATGTATATCATGTACCCATCACATAAATGCATTTATCATATAAAAACACAAATCATCATCATATCGATATTTTTTTATCAGGTAAGCATATATCACCTTCAAAACATATAGATAACCATCATCATATAAATAACATCCATTTTATCCATACATAATCACATCATAAAATATGCATATACAAAAGCCATCAAGAAAAACATTTGCATCCATACATCATCATGTGCTCAATACATCAACAAATCATCATCATAACATCCATAAAACCATCATGAACATCATAAAGCGTAATAAGATAGAACTCGTCACATCAATCATCATCATAGAACATCACAATGTGGATCAAGGGAAAATCACTATCATATCTCATATAATCTCAAAACAAGGTCAACATATACAACTGAATATCATTTCTGTCTATGAGTACATCAAAGATGATCTATATCACAAAATGGGACAATCAAGTATGACTATCTCTAGAGGCAGAAGGTCGCGTGACAGATGTCCCCCCTCCTGCGTCCCCACCAAGAGGATCACATCGTACCAGTCTCATCATGCCTCTGCTCTCCATCCTGGAATGACTTTGTCCAAATCAGGCAGATGCAACTGCAGTGTAACTAGTTGCTCTCTGCTATTGAGGGACCAGATCCTCATATAAATGTCGATAATACTCAACCTCCTTGGTCGAGTACTATATTTCCCTAAGTGTGTCTCTAAGAGGGGTGCCTACGGCTGCTCTATCTAATTTATCAACAAGGGCCTCTGCTCATCCATGTTGCTCTACCGTAGTATCTCTCTTGGTCTGCAGCTAGTCAATCTATCATTGTTGCGCCAAAACTTGTGCCTATAATTGTTGCACAAAGATCCACAGAGCCCTAATCTATGCATCCTACTGATGAGAAGACACCCTAATCTATATGGGAACCTGAGAGGAAGTCCCTGTTGTACCTATCCCTATCTAAGGAGTCGGTGGAGGAAGAATGTCTGATCTCCTCCTCTATGTAGGTTGCGTACCTCCCACCGTACCTCCCATCACACCTCCAACTGCACCTGGCACAAGACCACCACCTCTACTACCACCTCTGCCACCACCTCCACCACCACCACCACCACCTCCACCATCACCCCCATCATCACCCTCATCATCCTCTCTATGCCTATGACCTCCTCGCCTTTGTGGCCGCTCCTCCTCCTCATCAAAAGCCGACATTGGCTTTGCTGGATCAAATAAATGGGCCACCACATGTGCAATCTAGTACATTGAGTACTACTTAGTCATACCCGCGTCTACCACTTCAGCTCTGTAATCCTATATCTAACCCACTAAACTCATATACTCAGCCACTGCTGCAGCACTATAAATGGTAGGCCCCCACTCGGGTACATCTTGTTGACGACGAGCATACAAACAGGCTCCCTATGGTATCCCCTGTTGTCGTCCATACTGTCTGTAGACTCGACTGTGCAAAAATATCTCAATAATAAAGGGCATCCACCCAATCAAATACTTGGACATATATACATAGGGCATCTCTAGCCCATCCTCCACCCATACCTTACAATCCATATACGACCTCCTGATGACCATGTCTATATCATCCAAAACTCACCGCCATTACTCTAGTTTTCCTAGCTTTCGCTAGACAACTACACCTATATATCCATATGCATATGGATGACCAGCTGGTCTGTCTCTATTTGCAAGTGGTCATGTCACCACTATATGCTCCCAGGCCCACACCTATGTTGGCAATTGACACTCATTTGATTGGTTTTAATGTTATCATTGATGGCAACATGTTCCGACTTTCATATTTTGGTTTGGTTGTTTAACGGTACAAGGAATTCTTTGGGTACCGGCATTGCAGGCCAACATGACTTCATCAGGTTAATGGTATTGGAGGCTGACATCATTTTGGGAGATTTGTCAATAGACAATTGATTTTAATATTTATGTATATATGTAATTGAGCCGACATGTATATTCATTTTTTAATTATATATGTAAGTCGACATAAGGCATGAAGGATTGTAAGGGTATATAGGTCAATTGATTAGATCATTTTGTGATATGATGAAATGTAATGCGAGGAATGTTTATTATGTAAGAGGTTATTCCGGCAAGGGTTTAGGGTTGCAGAACAGGAATAGACAGAGCTTTAACCAAAACTGTATTCAGGCATAAGAGATGCTATCATTGCAATTCATCCATTCTTCTGGATTGTAGTCTAGATTTTTATGTAGTTAGTGAGACTCTTTTGTGATGAACAGTGTGCTCTAGACTATAAGCCTTTCTGCAAGTGCAAGCCCCTATATTTTGTAATCTTTTCATATGGCCAATGGATTGATATTGTGGGTCACAAATCCCACCGTGGTTTTTCCTCTTTGAGGTTTTTCACATATAATTCTCTGTGTTATGGTATTCAACTGTGTGATTGGCTTATTGATTGCTTTACTTCTTTCAATCTTATATGTACCAGTTTACCAGTTGGTGAATGCATGGTTTAATAAGGTTAAATTTGATCATTATGGTAGAACAATGATTCACCCCCCCCCCCCCTCTCAGTGTTCTTGGATTCCAACAATTGGTATTAGAGCCTTGTGCCTCTGAGGAATTTTAACAGCTTGAAGAAGATCCTAAATCCGGAATCCATGGATATGAGTTTGGAGAAGCAACTTGAGGTAGCACTTGAAGATTATGATGCTGAAAGGATGAAGAACTTGAAGTTACAAGATGAATTGAATTCTGCTAAGGAATTCATTCTTATCCTATAGGAGAGGTTGTCATCTATTCAAGCAAGGAGGAAGGAACTACTGCAAAATCAGGATAATGAAGAAAAGGATGCCCTTAATGAAAGATGTTAGAAGCTGAGTCAAGAGAACATGGTCATGAGGAATGAAATGCAAGCCCTAACTATGAGGATGTCAAAGGAGATTGAGGACCAGAGGAAGAAGGAAGAAAATCTTGCTATATCTCTGAAAGACAAATTTGAAAAATGCACCCGGTTGGTTCATGAAAATGATATGTTGAGAATTGATTTAGTGCAATCGTAGAGTGATGAACATAAACTTGAGAGACAAATGATAATTCTGAGAGATGATTTGACTACTGCAAGTGAGTAAAAGGACAAATTCAAGGTTAGTTCAGCACAACTTGAAGAATTATTGAAAAGTCAAAGACAGAATGGAGATTCCAGTGGACTTGGATTTGAACAAGGTCAATGCTCTGGTACTATTAATGAAGATAAAAATAAGAAGGCATCAGTAAGGCAACTTAATGCTTACAAATTTAATGGTAGATGCTTTGTTTGTAATAATTTGGTCACATGGCTAGGCAATGTAGAAATAGAGCAAATCAGAACTATAATTTTGCTCCCGTTCAATGTTCTAAATTTAATAAGAATGGTCATAAGACAAAAGATTGCAGAATGAATGTTAAATGTTATGCATGTAGAAAATTTGGACATATGGATAACCAGTGTAGCTCAAGCAATTATACCGGTTTTAGAAAAGCAATTCAAAAGAACAATGTTACATGTTATGCATGCAACAAAGTTGGACACATAGCTAAGTTCTGTAGAAGTAGAAATCCACTGATTAACAATGATGGATCAAATGATAAAGGAAAAGAGAAGCTCAATGAAATCCGACAAGATCATACCAAGAGATGGGTTAGGAAGTTAGATTATCAATCAGTAGATGGGAATGCTCTGGTTACTCAACCAACAGAGGAAGTTGGTCCTACACCGGTAGGAAGCTCATCCGGTAACTAAGGCAGATTCCTTAGGGGTAGGCAAAATTCATGATAATACTGCTTAAGCCTTGTGAAGAGGTTTTGGAAGATGTTCCAAACATTGGAAATGCTTATCCAGCATGGAGATGTTCGACTGAGATTAGGTATCTTTCATTGGAAGTCATTCATATCAATGACGGATTAGGTTTTCTTGGAGGATAAAATGTTGAATCCACTTCATTTATGATCACTTTTCATTCAAAGAGATTCAGAGCGAGTCTAAGGCAATTTAGTACGATCGATATCTTCTTGAGCGATTTCACCAGCAATTGGAAGAGTTCTTTAGGGTTTCACCAACAACTATTTCTCAGGTACTTATCGAATTTATCTTTCATCATGGAAGCGAGATTATCCTCTGAACCTACTTTTATTGAAAATCCTATTGTTGTTGAGGTAAAGCATCATCCTAGGCCGATTTTCAAACAATGTCTACATATTGCCACCTTGGATGATTCGGTTGGCACTTTTTCCCATGTCCCGGAAGGAGTTGTATATGTGGAAGATGACAGAGCTTACATTCACTACCACATTGAGGATTTGGGAACTAGTGATATTAAGAGCATGTATATGAGCGAGTTGATGGGAGATTCTAGAAAGATCAAGCCCGAGTAAAAACACATTGAGGATCTAGGGTTTACCGATATTTTGGATATTCATGAATTTGAGGATGAAATTGTCAGATATGTTTTGAGCAGAGTGCATGGAGAATTCATCTGGTTGGACAGACCTTATAAGATTTTGAAGGAGGCGATTAGGGCCATCACCAGTTCGCTGCAGATTGGACAGCGTCCAGAGAAGAAGATTTTGTTAGGCCCAATATGGAAAGCTAATGTATTGAGAGGGGAGGGGTGAATCGGTACTTCAAAACTTTTCTTCAATAATAATTGTACTGTTATGCATAAACTGAATAGTGCAGTAACATAATATAAAGCTAAAACAAATAGATAACAATCATACATGATTCACTCCATAACACATATATTTTCGTTACGCAGAAACTCTTGGTTAGAGATAAAAACTGCGGTGGGGATGGCACCCACAACTTCACTACTACAATAATAAAGAGTGCTCGGTGATAAGTCGATGTATTGACATGTCTTTTTATCAGGACTCTTAGGTTTTTGGTATCTTTTGGGTTGCATTGTGATAGTAAAATATTGTGAATTGACTTTATGTAATCCATGTTTTAGAACTAAAGTTAAGAAATCATGTTTGAACTTTGTTGGTTAATTCCTGCAGCCATGCCAATTTATTCCTACAGCCAAATGGTTTGTCCCTGTGATATGTAGATTATTTAGGATGATTTCATATGTGAGTTAATGAATGTATTAGTTGTTAGGCCCAATATAGAAAGCTAATGTACTGAGAGGGGAGGGGTGAATCAGTACTCCAAAACTTTTCTCTAATAATAACCTTACTGTTATACATAAACAAAATAATGCAGTAACATAAAATAAAACTAAAATCAACAGATAACAATCATACATGATTCACTCCATAACACATATATTTTGGTCACGTAGAAACTCTTGGTTAGAGAGAAAAACTGTTGTGGGGATGGCACCCACAACTTCACTACTGCAATAATAAAGAATGCTCGGTTAGAGCTACATTTAGCTATTTCTGATAGCTTACCCTGTTAGGAGTATCAAGATCAGTTAGATCTACCTTACTAAAGGATTTTTACAACACTATATAAGTGTAGCACCTGGTTAAAGGATTTACAATTTATAGACTTAGTTAGAGTCTTTTACCCTGTTAAAGGTTTCTCTTACAACTTCAAAATATTACAAAAAAATCATTACAAATATCTGCAACTTTACATCTAAAATGCTAAAGCAAATTCTATGTGCTCAGAATAAGATTACCTAGCTTGTAGCATACCTTGGTAACCCATAATGAAACTTGGTAAAGCCTTCTGTTTACATTGTTCTTCAACTGTTCACTAATAACCTTCTCGGTGACCTCTCTGTGTCTCTGTAACAGTCTTCCTTCATGCATCACTCTATTATCTCTTATTGCATCTCATATTTCTAACCCTAGGATCATGTTGTATAAATAGATCTCTTACAACGGTGATCTGATTCATTGCTTCGATCTTACAAAAGATTCCTCGAATGAATAACTAAACAAAATATCTCATTGGTTAGATTGACCTTTTAATCATACACAATCTCATAGTGTAATTCCCAATGCAAAAATAGCTAGGTGTGCCTCGATGTTGTAACACATTTTCATGTGCTTGTCTAGGTTCAATGTATCTGGTAAAATGTTTCACTCAGTAAATATCAACTCGGTGAGTTAACTTTACCACTCGGTAGCCATGAAACTTTACTCGGTAAACAGCTCGGTGAATATTGCATTCTGTGACTACTTTCTTCAGTGACCGACTAGACTGTTCATACCGACTTCTCCGAGTGTACCGACTGCATGATTCGGTAATACTAACCGACTAGAATATATAGTATGACTTTGGATATGAAACTAATGGCAATTTGATAAGTAGTAACATTAGCTAAGTAAGATACATATGCATGTCCTCGTATGTTGTTTCTATTTTAGTGCAGATAATAATTGATGCTGTGGTGGAGGATTTTCTTTCGCGCCTAAGGACTGGAGAATCACTATCAAATAACTGGAGATCAAATAGAAGGAGATTCAAGCGAGCGCAATGTATGGCATAATCGAAGAAGTTGTACTTCACCATGGGAGTTTAACTCTGGTGCATGTTTAATTTGCAAAATATCACTTTGGTGTGCAAAGACTGTGGTTCGGTTTCAGATCCACAGTTCCTGCAGCCAAGCTCTTTGTTAGCCCCTTCATCTGACAGCTATCCGCCTCTTCTTCTAGGCATAACTGGAGTTGTCCATTGTAGTTTATCTTTTCTTTATAATAAGCTCTTCCTTCTTTTCTGAGAGTTAGATAGAATGGAAAGGGATTGAGCAGAGTTTTTGTCACGCATTCTGAATTTTTCTCTTTTAGAATATGTAATCATCTTTCAGGAAGAAATGAATAAAAATATGTTATTCTGATCTATTAATAGTTCTTTGCTGAGAGTTTGATATCACTCATCCAAGGGGGGCCACTTGGTGAGTGATCCTATGTTTATGATTATTGAAGTTAGTTTTTACTTAGTTGTAGTAGAAGTTCATGACTGGATCGTTCCTACAGCCATTGGAAAAAGATCCTTTGACTATTCTTACAACCAAGGCAGAACAGTGTGATTCCTGTTATTTTCATTAGATCATTTCAGCAGAGTTTTGTATAACTTTCATTTAGCCTTTTATGATTTCCATTCCTACCTTTCCTGCAGTAATTTAGAATAATCATTTAAGGAGCTTAATGCATATATATTGCAGACCCATTTCAAGTTTTACGTTCCTGGATTGACAACTAAATGAACACTAGCCATGAGAATAGTAAACTCTACCATATGAATGTCCAAACTTCGGATTGAGATTTCAATTAGAGGTATTATTATTGTCATTATAGTTGGGGTAGACACTTGGTTAGAGCTACATGTTTAACTATTTCTGATAGCTTACCCTGTTAGGAGTAACAAGATCTGTTAGATCTACCTTGCTAAAGGATTTTACAACACTTAAACTAAATGTTGCACATGGTTAGAGGCTTTACAATTTATAGACTTGATTAGAGTCTTTTACCCTATTAAAGGTTTCTCTTACAACTTCAAAATATTACGATAAATCATTACAAATATCGGGAACTTTACATCTGGAATGTTATAGCAGATTCTATATGCTTAGAATAGATTACCTTGCTTATAGCATACCTCGGTAACCCATATAGTAACTTGGTAAACCCTTTTGTTTACTCTGTTCTTTGACTATTCTCTGAAATCCTTCTCGGTGACCTCTGTGTCTCTATAATAGTCTTCTTACACCCATGCACACACACCTTTTAATTCTTAACTCATGTTGTATAAATAGATCTCTTATGATGGTGATCCATTCATTGCTTCGATCTTACAAACATGATTTATCGAATGAATGACCATGCAAAATATTTCATTGGTTAGATGACCTCAAAATCATACACAATCTTTAAGTGCAATTTCCAATGTGATAACGGTTAGATGTTCCTCGATCTTGTAACATGTTTTCATATGTATGTCCAGGTTCAATGAATCTAGTAACATCTTTCACTCGATGTATAGCAACTCGGTGTGTCATCTTGCTTCTCGGTAGACATAGAATGATACTCGGTAGACAGCTTGGTGTATACTACGCTCTGAGACTACTTTCTTCAATAACCGACTAGACTGTGCATACTGACTGAATATCTCGGTAGAGATAACTGACTAGAGTATATAGAATAACTTTGAACATAAAACTAATGGCAACTTGATAAGTAGTAACAATCTCCCCTTTTGACATTAGTTGAGATGTTTGACAAAAACTACTTTCAAAGTTATAACTCAATAATCTATATACTTGCAAAATTTGACTATACTAATAGTATATACAATAGTCAATGAAATAGTAAATCTAGATATACTCCCCTTATCGATATACTATACAAAACTCTGATTTTGCATGCTTGAAGATCAATGTTTTGTGTGCTGCTCTTGATCTTTGCTTACTATCTTGTTCATTGCTCGGTTCACTGCTCTTGGATACTATGCTTGCTCTGCTCGGTATTCTCCCCTTGTATACTATACTCCTTTTGTTTGATACTTTGAATACTACACTCCCCCAATACTGTATCACTCCTCTTAATACTATATCATATCACTCCCCCTTTTTGACAAACATCAAAACTTAATTTCCATTCGGGGGTGGCAACTGGTCAAAAATGGATTTGTACATGGTTCGTGCAATCTTTACACTGTCCATTAAAGAATTTTGTGCTTGAATATCAGCCAATAATGATATTAAGCCATATAGAGTGCTTCCCTCTTGTGTAGTAGATAAGGAGGTGGCTCGGTTGATTTGTTCTTGGACAGAGGAAAGATGAGGAAGGAATAATGTCTGAAGTGTCATTATGTCCATCCTGATCTTGTGTTCTTCATTTCTTAGGTCCAATTGTTGAGCCATGAGTTTTTGTAACCTTGTATAGAAATTCTGAACTGAATTTGGCTGTGTGGTCAACTTATTTGAGAGATCGGTGATCTCTTTCTCAATTGCCTCTATTTTATTCTTAATGCCTTTAATGAATAAAGAAAATGTGCAGAGTTTCTGAAATAAATAAAGAATGTGCTTGAGTTGAGGAGTCAACTCAGCAATAAATTTGACAAGTTTAACTTTGCCAATAGCTATAGCTTTTTGTACCTCTTCTATCATTTTTACAGTGAGCTCCTTGTCTTTTAGTTTGCTCAAATATTCTGATGCATCTACTCCAGATGTCTCTATCTTTGTTAGGAGTTCATCTAGTTGAATGTGGATGGCCACATCTGTTGATACTGTAGCTTTAGGTAGCATATCTATTAAAAGTGCTTTAACCTTCTAAAGTACCTTATTTTTCTTTTGAATGGCCATTTGTTTTTCTTGTTCAGCCTTTGCTTTGCATAGTTCACCGAAATCAATGAGTGCTTGCCCCTTTAATTTTGATATATCTATATTGGGCAACACTATTGGTTTTGACAAATCAACTTTAAAACTATGCTTTTTCATCTTCTTTTCTTTACCTTTTATCGATGGAACTAAGACAATGGCTTGTGAGGCTTGATGACCCTCGGTAGGTTGCTCGGTAGAGGCAACACTTTGGTCAGTTTCTTTAGCCTCTGTAGAGTCCTTTGGTGTCTCAGTACTTGGTGTCTCAGTTGCAACATTTGCAGTGCTAGAAGGTGCTTGAGATGTATGTTCTTGTTTAGTACCTTCTCCTATTGTAGACTGGTGGCCTTCAGTTCCTTGATCTGTGTCATGAGGGGTTTCAGTTGAGACAGGTTGCTTGATCGGTGGATAAGGTTGAACTTGTTCCAAGACTGATTCACTAGATACAAGTTTTTCATATGCATTGCCTTCTATCATTTCCTGTTCCGGTGCTTCTGTATCCATGACATCTTCATCTATTTGAATGGTGTCAGTAGGGTCTTCCTCGGTAACATCAGTATCTTGCTCAGTGACATCAACAATTTCAACTATAGCTTGCTCACCAGCATCCTTGATTTTAAAGATTTCCTGCCACTTTTCTTTTGTCTCATTTTCCACTTCAATATATAGCCCATTCATCAGTTTTAAGGCTCTTTGTTTGACAAGAAACTTTGAGTTGTAGGTTGTCAGATGTTCTTTTATTTCAGCTACTGACATGTCAGGAAAGATATGAACCATACTTCTTTCTCTGATCTGTTTCTCTGAGTCCATTGCATACTTCCACCAATTATCAGTATGCAAATAAAGTTCATTCGGAAGTGACTTAGCTAGTTCCAATGGAGCTAACCGGAATTTTAGAAGTGTGCAAATGACAACTTCTTCAATTTGTCTCTTCTCATCATTATTTCTGGTTTCATATTTTACATATCTAAATGATCCAAATCCTCCATATTCTTTCAGATTAGCATAGAAGTTTTCAACACTATGTACATTTACCTTCTTGCTTTTGACAATCTGAAATTTGCTTGCATTCTCTGATTCGGTATCACTAGACTCTTTTGCCAAAATGAGTCTCCGAGTAGATTTCTTGTAGGTATTTGTTACCTTGGGAACAGTAACACTCTTTGTTTTCTTACTTGGTGAAGCCACAGATGCTCTAGTGTTAGGTCGCTTTGGAGGTGGAGTCAATGAGGCCTTTGATGTGTCCTGTTTCTTTCTCTTCAACACTTTTCCCTTGGGCAATTTAGTGCTCAATGTTATAGTTGCCTCTTGGGCTTTAGATTCCTCTTCGGTAATGGCAATGGTGCCTTTGACAGGTGTAGAGGAAGAGTCTTCTCCGAATTTCTCTGATAATGCCTTTATCATCTTTGTTACCTTTCTTGTAGCTTTGGGTACTACAATGCTCATTTTTACTTTTTCCTTTACTTCCTCATAGGTTCCATACCTCAACTCGGTAGCATGTCTTGGTAATGTAAGAAATGCATCAATTTGTTGTTGTGTGATGTCAAAATCAATCTCGTAACCCATAGGTGACAAAGATTGAATCCTTGGTTCCACAACATTCACATAATAGTAATCAGTGTCAACTTCAAAACATATGTCATTTTTGTATTTCTCCACTAGCTGGGGTGGAATCCTATACCTATTATGCATTTTCTCTTGGAACTTACTGAATTAATCATCCATAATATCATTGAAATTTTCACCTAACTTCTTAATGAAGTCATTGATCTGATGGGTGATTGGTCCGTGTAGTTCCCAAACAACTTTACCGACTGATGGAAAGAATTTTTCAAAATAGAAAACCATGCATACAAGTAATGATCCAAACTTTAGTGTATTAGCCGAGTTGTTCTTCTTCGGCTTCCTGATGGTGTTCAGATTCTCAAATAGGTTCTTCAGCAATACCTCACATAGATCAATTTTCATTCTCTTTTTCACAATTTTGTATGCTAGGTCTACTGCTACATAGGGTACAATGTTTTCCCTTGCTGATTGGAAGAAATAGTAACCTATAACTCTAATGGCAAATTTTAGTTCTTCATCTGTGACATTGTTCAATTTTAGTCCTCTGCAATCTGATTCCACTCTGATTAAACTGATCAATTCCTTCTGTGATATCATCTTTTGGGCTCGGGCATGATCATAAATAGGGTAACCGGTAATCAGATGAATGATTTCCTTGGTAATCTTAAATGGTTGCTCTTCTAGCCACATGAAATCATCATGAACTCTGCTCAGAACAAACTTGACCCACTGGGGTTTGAACACATAGGAATAGGTTAGGGCTTCAGTCAATCCCTTGATCTTGATGTGCTCATACTTGCTATTTAATTTACCATCTGTGCATAATTCATCGTAGGTGTCTTTAATTTTAACATGACCAAGTTCTTCAATGCGACATTTGGTGAAGAATCTCACATCCTCGACTAACAACACTCTATCCGAGATGAGTGAAAAAGCGGTTTTGTCATCCGGTTCAGATGCAACTTTGGGATTCAAAGAGTATTTTAGTGAGGGCTTCTCTACATTCTTGACAACAATGGGATCTTGGATTTTAGGTGCCATTTTAGATTTCAGATAAAAGCTAACAAAAGATCCTTAGGGTTTCAAGATTTCAAATGGTAGATGTTCCACACTTAGCAAATAATAGCAACTTGATAAGATCGGTAAACCAGCTTAACAATGCATTGAGATTGATGTAAATACCTTGAATTTGCTATGTAGGAGGTTTTGATCACCTTAGATTTTCTTTTCTCTGCTCTCTCGAAAACTTGGTGAGTTGAAAATGACCACGAAAATGCTTTTAAGTATACAATATGCCTTATCGAGCTCTATGTAGGTCAGGTCAAAAACATTTAATACACTCGGTTCCACTTAACTTTCTTTCCTTTTTTCGCTTTAACTGAGTAACCAAACTTCCTTCATTCACCGACTTGACAGGCTTCCTGTATTCACCAACTTGACAGGTTTCCTATAAAGTGCTTCAAAAGACTTTGATAGAATTTCAAACTTACTATTATATCTTAATTATGCAGATTTGAATTAAGTACATAATAAAATAGGAACTGTTAAGATTTAACCTTGATAGAATGGAGTCCCTTCATACCTTTACTGATTAATTTGGAATAGGAGCACCTAACTCGATAGGTAAGGTGCTTTCTTCATTTGACACAATTTCCTTCTTTTTCCAAATCATATTTAATTTGTCTTTTTATTTCCTCAGTGTCTTTTCTAGGTTGATCTCTGCAATTTCCAGCTAAGTGTCCAACTTTGTGACAATGAAAACATGCCATACCAAGATTTCTCCATGATCTTCGGTTGTACATCCCAAACCTTATAAAACAGTTGGCACTTATATGTCCATATCTTCCACAATATTCACACCATATCCTTGTATTGTAATCCCATGGTACTACAGAATATTGTTGGTAAGGATTTGTGTGAGTTCGGTGACCTCTAGCATTTGCTCGGTGTGCATACCACATATAGTTCTTTTGCTTAAACCGACACTTCTTGGTACTATGTCCATATCTATTGTAGTTTTTACAAAACCCTTTGAATTTTACCTTCTGATAATTGCTTACAGACTTTGTCCTACATTGTTTAGATGTGTGACCATATTTATTGCAATTGTAACAATAACCATCGGACTTAGTGACATTTGGTTGCTTACCTTTTCTGATTTGGCACAAGTTGGCATTGTGACCCTCATTTCCACAGTAGTTGAAAATAGGCTTCTTTCTTTTGATGTTCTTCTTGTTTCCAACTTGCTTTGATGATTCTCCTCTCTCGGTAGTATGAATTCCCTTTTCGGTAGAGTCTTTTCCTTTGTAACCGAGTCCTGCATCTTTGTTGGGTCTTCTTGTATTCAGTTGCTCATCCAACATCTTTGATGCTTCATAACTCTTCTTCAGTGTTTCTTTGGATTTCTTCTCTGTTTCAAGTTCATTGGTCAACCTTGATACTTCAAGTTTCAATGCTTGATTCTCATCATCCTTCAGAATTGCTTCATGATGTGCATAACCTAGTTGATTTGATAGATTTTGTTGAATTCTAGCCAACCTTGTGATTTCATCATTTTTATCAAATACTAAGACTTCAAGTTGTTGTTTCTCTCTTTGTAGATCTCTTACTTTATCCTCGGCTGTCCTTAATGCATCAAGATTTTCAGTCATCTGTGTGCTGAAATGTTCATGTTCTCTTTTCATTGTTTTTAGTTGATCAGCCAGTGCTTTGTTCTTTTCTCTCAATACTCCAATCATTTCTTCAGTTTCTTCAGATATACTGTTCTCAGATGATGTCTCAATTTGTTCCACTAACTCTTGAGAGTCCTACAAATGATCAGATAATCTTCTTCTTACTTTCACAGATTTTTGCATTTGCCTTTGCATGTCTGCGATCACTTGATTAGCATGATCCAGCACTTCTTGCAGATACACAATCCTCTGAGATTGTTTATAGCCTTCCATTGATAAGATCTTTCTCTTTAGGCAGTTAAACCCTTTTCCAAGATTGAAGCTCTGATACCAATTGTTAGGCCCAATATGGAAAGCTAATGTACTGAGATGGGAGGGGTGAATCAATACTTCAAAACTTTTCTTCAATAATAACTTTACTGTTATGCATAAACTGAATAGTGCAATAACATAATATAAAGCTAAAACAAATAGATAACAATCATACATGATTCACTCCATAACACATATATTTTGGTTACGTAGAAACTCTTGGTTAGAGAGAAAAACTGCGGTGGGGATGGCACCCACAACTTCACTATTGCAATAATAAAGAGTGCTTGGTTAGAGCTACATGTTTAGCTATTTCTGATAGCTTACCTTGTTAGGAGTAACAAGATCTATTAGATCTACCTTGCGAAAGGATTTTACAACACTTAAACTAAATGATGCACCTGGTTAGAGGCTTTACAATTTATAGACTTGATTAGAGTCTTTTACCCTGTTAAAGGTTTCTCTTACAACTTCAAAATATTACAATAAATCATTGCAAATATTTGCAACTTTACATCTAGAATGTTATAGCAGATTCTATGTGCTTAGAATAGATTACCTTGCTTATAGAAAACCTCGGTAACCCATATAGTAACTCGGTAAACCCTTCTGTTTACTCTGTTCTTTAACTGTTCTCTGAAATCCTTCTCGGTGACCTTTGTGTCTCTGTAACAGTCTTACACTCATACACACACACACCTTTTACTTCTTAACTCATGTTGTATAAATAGATCTCTTATGACAGTGATCCATTCATTGCTTTGATCTTACAACCATGATTTATTGAATGAATAACCATGCAAAATATTTCATTGGTTAGATGACCTCAAAATCATGCACAATCTTTAAGTGCAATTTCCAATGTGATAACGGTTAGATGTTCCTCGATCTTGTAACACATTTTCATATGTATGTCCAGGTTCAATGAATCTGGTAACACTTTTCACTCGGTGTGTCATCTTGCTACTTGGTAGACATAGAATAATACTCGGTAGACAGCTCGGTGTATACTACGCTCTGAGACTACTTTCTTCAATAACCGACTAGATTGTGCATACCGACTGAATATCTCGGTAGAGATAACCGACTATAGTATATAGAATAACTTTGAACATAAAGCTAATGGCAACTTGATAAGTAGTAACAAATTTCTAATGATCAGGTTAACAAGCTCATCGATACAACATCGGGTTGATGATCGATGAGGGTTAGCACCATCATAGATAGAGACATCAGATTCAGAAGCATGGTTATTGGATACAAGGTAACTCAATCAAAACATCTGAACTCTGTTTCTAGCTCTTGCATTTATGCAACACATAATATCATGAAGGAGAATGAGAAGTTATATCTTTGTAGATGGATGTTAGATGAATTGTTAATTAACCTAGGGAAGATCAAAGGAGAGAAGAAGGGAACATTCTAGTATGGAAATATTATTGTCTGTTTGATGCTATTTTTCATTAATGAAACTCCCAGTTTTGGGAAGAGGCAATGGGCATTTGATATCCCGGTAGGAAGACAACTGAAATAATCTATTGCTACATTGGGTAGTCAGCGAGACGATAAGGTATGGGATTACTTCAAGGCATTCCATAAGGCTATGAAATCTAAAGAGAGGGTTCCAAAGCAAATTATTGAGAAATACTCAACCGAGATATGCTTCATGGTTAAAAAGGATGAAACTTTGATGGAAGTTGTCAAGCCTCGAATGATATGGATTGAAGAGATGGGTTATGAAGTTGATGCACAGATTCTAGATGCTTATGCAAAGGTGTTAATTGATGCACATATTGATGAAGCTGAGAAATCCTTTGGTACTACAAAACAAAAAGAAAGAGGTTGAAACTCAATTTAACCAGAAGAAGAGGGAGAAATAGCAGGGCAAACCAAACAAATTTGTTGAATAGGTTTCCCAGGACATCAAGGCATTAATTGATGTTGTTCTGAAAAAAGGAAGGAAGAGGAAAGAGCCTAAAGTTTTTATTGAGCCTATTGCATCAAACTCTAGATTTGAGGATGACACACCCTTAGCATTCAAGAGGGTATTGAGGAAGAAAGGAGAAGAATCTAAGGAGGAAGGTAGGAAGCAATTGGTTAGGAAGGTTACAATCAAGTTACCGACATATAAGAGAGATCCAAAAGAAACACCTTCTGCTCCATCCGGTACTGAAGAAAGAAGATGGATGACACTGATCTGGCACTTGTATCTAGTAATGTAACTATTATTCCACCCAAGACTTGTACATATTTGATAGATGAAATTACTAAGGATGGTATGCTGAAAAATGTACAATTTTATTATGACCATTTAGTTAATGATGAATAGATGAAGTTGAGGAAGCAATTTTATTGTATTTGGATATATATAAGAAAGCTTTGTTGAAAATTTAAAATCAAATACCGACACAGTTATATGACAATTTAGATTCTAGACGATTATCAGCTATGGAGGAGGATAGGCATATAAAGATTCAAGAGCTATTGGCTACTTATGCATCCATTACTCCAGAGGAGTTGGACATGACTCTTGAGGTTGCAGAAAAAAAAATCTTTCACAACAAGCACATGATAGTTATTCTTATGTTAGCGAAGGGTTAATGAGATATTCATTGAGACACACAAGGCATGGGTTCAGTTCTTGGCTACAAACCCTGGTTTCTATACTTGACTGAAAGCTAAAACTGTCACTATAGACATCCCGATTGAAGGGAAAGGTAAAGGTATTGTGGGTACTTCACCCTCAATTTTGAAAAATATTAAGATATTGGATATAGAGCCCCCGATAGAATCTAATGTACAAGACACAGAGGTAATACCGATAGATGTACATATATTGGCAGATACTCAGAATGTACAGGTTGAGGTCACATTTCATAAGGAGGTACCGACAGTAACTGTTACTGCACCAAGTGGTGAAGCCACAAGTGCAAAAGAGGAAGCTATAAAAGTTAATAAATGATTAGAGGAGAAGAAAGAGGAATCTGACAAGGAACTGATAGTGAGCGCATCATTGTTGTCAATTGACACATCATAGGTAGAACAAAAAATCTTAACTGAGATGAGTTCTACTGAGCTCATGATGATGGCTGCATAAAAGATGATGAAGGAAGGATCTATGGACAAAGGATTTATTGATCAATCTATCCCTATTTTGCATAGACTTGTCCTAGAGTGCAAATTTGACAAAGGAGCAAGCCCATCCGACAAGCTTAAAGTAATCACAGAGCACATTTCTAAGGACTTTCAATCTTTACAATAGATATCAAACCATAAGGGATTGGAGTGGTTCACATAGGCTAAGAGAGCAACATTTGATCAGATGATTGAGTCAGAGAAGAAGGAGATTAATGATAAGCTAAAGTTGATTGATAATGCTTTGAGGCAATGTACTAATATTTATAGAGTATGTTGTAACACAGGTTTACTTACAACAGATTTTTATAAAAGGATTAAGGATACTTAGGAGAAGATTGTAGCTCTTGAGAGGGAGAAAGATAAAATTATAAGGTGAGCTAGAGGTCTTAGAGGATTGGTGAGTCCCCGGTTGGACTCATTGAGTGTACATAAGGAGTGTATTGATATGGTTGGTAAGCCCACATTGGTAGAACTTAAGGATAAAGAGTCATATGCCAATATGCTTAATGGACTTGTCATGCCCAAACTTTTGGGCATGAATGGAATAAAAAAAAAAATTTAAAACATAACCTAATGAAGCTAAGTTTATTAAAATAACGCAGTATTAAGTCTGGTCTTAACTATGTTTAAGTTAATCTAACAACTAAATCAATTAGGCGAAAATATTCTAAATTAAAAGCGGAATATTAATTCTTCAAAGAAATTATTATTTTCTCATCAATTAATAAATAAATAAATTCATTTAAGCAAAAAAAAATCTAAATTAATTTACCAAAGATATCATTAATCTCCAACAACCTTTAATTGCTTTAGGAACTAATTAAGTTGGTCCTAGCACTTAGATTATTAATACCTATTGCTTATTTTAACAATAATTGCGTTGAGTCGAGATATTCGCCTAGAGGGGCCACGTAAATTCATTATACCAATTATCCTATAAAACTTATTTAAGGTTGACCAAAATAATTAAATCCTTAAGGCTAAATAATAACAAAAGTATTTATTATTACTCTCCTAAAGTATTTATATCCAAAAGGATTTTAAATTAAGCTTTTAAATAAAACCCTTATAAGCTCTTCAAAAAAAACTTATAACTTACTAATAAAAAAAATAAACTCACCAAGATTTTATTTTGTAAATCTTAGGTATATGTGCAAATACATGTATATATTTATTTATGTTTTATTACTCCACATCATTTATATATTATTACTCCATGTATTATTATTATTATTTATAAAATAATAAAATAACAATGATAACCTAATTTTTTTTTTTGTTATAAACTTATTCCTTCCTTTTTTTTTATATTATATTTTTCTTTCTTTAAAAACTCCAAAACTACCCTAACCCAAACCAGGTTAGGGTTTTATGTTTTATGCAAGGAAGGTGGCCGCATGGGTCTTTTTTTTGTGTAGGTTGGAGTGTGGGCCATGGCGGAGGCATCGCACAGGGGCCGCAGGGTTCTATTGCAGGTGTGGGGTGGGGAAGGCCATGGGGGCTCCTCGCAGGGACGACCGCAGTCGTGCCTGTGGGTCACGGCCCACAGGGGGGGCTGAAGCCACCCCGTCAATGGGTTGCGGCCCACAGTGCGGCTGCGACTGCCACTGGGGGTCGCCGCCCATAGCGCGGGGGGGGGGGGCGAGGCTCCCCATTTTGTTTTGTTTTTTTATTATTTTTTTAAATAATTTAAATTCTTTTTTTTTTTGTATATTTAAAATATAATATATATATATATGTATATATATATGTGTATGTGTATGTGTATGTGTATGTGTATGTGTATGTGTGTGTGTATATATATATATATAAATATAAATATAAATATATATATATTTTTATATATATATATATATATATATATATATATTTTTGTGGTTATAAAGTTTCTTTTAAAAAAAAGAAGTTTCACAGGTAGAGAAATATTATTAAATAAAATATGTAGTCTCCTATATATATATATATTTATATATATTTCAGGGATAGATTTAGTTTTTTTTATTTTGCCTAAATATGAATATATTTTCTTTGCCTTCTAAATCATGCTAAAAATAACTAGGTATCGACAGCATGGAAATAGAGGCAAAATTACTTTTATTTACTTTAAACAATCTGTTTATATATATATATATATATATATCACATAAAGCAAATTTTCAAAACTAACAGATTAAAATAAGGTATTTCTTTTTCTATTGACAATCTAGTTGCTAACTTTAGAGATGGATTACTAATCCTAGATTTATTTACTGCAAATAAATAAAGTGACAGAATTTAATAAATTTTAACAGCAATTATATTAGACTAAAAATCGTTTGAAATAATCCTTAGAGATAGACAAATTAAATAAATGGGATTAAGAGATCATTGTGAGCTTAATAACTTACATGCTATTCTAGTTTATGTATCTACACTATTTTCATTATGCATAAGAGATGAAATGGACTTTTATTTTCAGAATAAACATAAATACAACAAACATTATTTCAATAGCTACAGGAACTCATTTCCAAATATAAACATTTCATTTTTGCAATAATAACTTAATAGAAGAATATCTTTTTTTTTGATAAAACAAGAAATAGAAAACTGTTATCATTTCCAAAATAGTAACTTTTACAAAGGGGAAGCAAACCCCACTTAGCCTCTCTTTAATATCAAGGAGGCTCAACCAAATAAATACATTTCTTTTCAAAATAATACAACATGTAACTGTTTATATACATTGCTGCAACTAAATATAGTATCCCATTACCTAATCTTTTTCTGCAAATCAAGTAAAAACCAACAACTCCTAGCTTGTCTCTTTCCTTTTCCTTCCAAGCAATTTGCAAATAAATCACAAGGCTATGACCATGGAGAGCTCACATCCCAGCCTAGACTTACTAGAAGCCACCTCCAAGCTTGGAGAACCAAGCCCTAGATAGGTTGCACACAAGCAAACACAACAAGCAAGGGAAAAAAATACAACAAACACTTTCCCAACCAAGGCTACACTTCATCACCGAATGTGATGTTGTTACATGGGTGGTAGTGGACCAAATACCCTAAGGAGACTGCAAGAATGGTAGATCACAAAGCCATCTCATGGAAAACAAAGATATATCATAAGTTTATTAACCCCACATCCTTATGCCCCCCAAGGCATTCATGCCATACTTTCTCTCCTTATGACCCCCAAATGCATAAACCAAGCCATGTAGTAAGGTTCACATATACACCCCTTGAGTTCACTCTCATAATGAGAGCCTCTCACTCAAGGGCTGTCAAACTTCTACCACCCACAAGACCATCATACTCTCCCAGGAGTAGAAGGCCTTGGTTACTCCCAAAACACAAGAAAATGCATAAAAGAAGTAACAAATAGGTCACATAATAATTTTCACAAAGGAAAATACAAGAAACCAACTTCTACATACAAGCAATCTTTCCAACATAAACATGCAACCTAAAAAAAACAAAAGGAGAAGATGAACCAACCTTCAATCTGCCCAAAGGTTTGCTAGAACTAGTTTGAGGATGAGCAGCGCAATTCCACAATCCTTTCTTCTACACTTAGCCAAATTTCTATCACAAAGCTAAACTTTTCAAAATTGCATGATCTCCAAAAATGGAGTGGGTGATTACCCACAAAGTCTCTCATTCTTGCCTAAAAAGACCTCAGTGAGAGTTTTCACAGGTTTCTAAAACTGAAAAAGGAAAAAGTAAGAGAAAGTGGGAAAAAGAATCTCACATCAAAAAGGAAGGTTATCTACCCTAGATGGCACCTTCTAAATTGAATTTTTGCTCACCTTAGAAAACCCACTTTTTGAGGTGACTAAATAGTCACATGGGAGTAGTCACATGCCTAAAAATACTCCTAACCCATAGGTATACCTTATGGACTTTAGGAAGCACCTCTAAACTACCCCTAGGAGTCCATTTGACCCCTTAGAAACCCATCTGAAGTTAACTTTCGGGTCAACCCTACGTTGACCACTCCAAAGACTCTCTACCCAAGGAAAATTTGGGACCACACTCAAATTTTTGAAAGGGCTTTGGTTAAAACAACTCCCTCCAAGGGACAAGTCAAAAACAATGACACTAATCAGCACATGTGTCAAGTGACACAATAAAATATATTACAAAATTACACATGGAAATTGTCTCTTGTTGGATTTAAATAAATCAATAAATAAAATTTAACACACATCCATCATTTACTATTACAAATAAAAATACGATACATACGGGGTGTTGTCTCTCCAAATAGACAACCCCTAGTTTTACGAATGCACGTAGGTCTAGGTTTGGTTCTCCATAATGTTTCCATGGTCACATGGATAATTTTCCTGTGCATCTCAATTACACATTAGTAATTCGAAATAACTTCATATAATATTAAACACATGAATAAGAATACACATCGAACACTCTGCATACAATTGACATTGAACAAATCAATATATCTTATATCCAAATAAATCCACATAAGTAATTATCATACTTCTCATAATTTTGATCCATACCTAAGCTATGCATCTTATTCTTATCATCATAATAAAGTCCTGCAAATCTAATAATGACATACATCATCTCAAAGTTATCCTATTCTAGAATCAATATAAAGTTATGTATCCATAACACATCAAAATGTACACCGCAAGGTGAAATGATTCTGTAACCTGATTCAATTACTTTTCTCACCAATCTATCTGTCTAATATAGCCCATCCTATTGAATTATAGCATTTAATAGTAAGGTCAATCACGGTCAACTGAGTTAACCAGAGCTTGATTGGGGTGGGGCTCTACATGACTGGTATATGTTTCTAGCACACTCAAATCAGGTTGGGATACCTATCTAGAGCTTTTGGAAAAAGCCTATTCGAAAATTTTCAAATATACTCAGCTCCAGTAAGATGTTTTGGGACATTCTTTGTACAGTCTTTCATTCTTTGTCCCTGTTTTTTGTATTTTTGGGGATTGATGTCAAAGGGGAGGTATAAGTGAAAAATATATTCTTGACATCGTATTCTTGACATTGGGAGATATGGAGGTATGGATAATTTCATTCTGATCATGATCACAGATGGTTATTCAGCTCAAAGGGAGTGATCTCGAGATGAAACCAACAGATGGAAACCATTATCATTTTTCACATGAGTGTTGCCATCAATGCCAAAGGGGGAGATTGTTGGCAATAGACACTCATTTGATTGGTTTCAATATGTTGTCATTGATGGAAACATGTTCTGACTTTCATATTTTGGTTTGGTTGTTTACCGACAGACACTTCACCGGTACCGGCACCGACAGGTATCTTCATCGGTAGGAGGAATTCTTTGGGTATCGACATTGTGGGCTGACATGACTTCATAAGGTAAACAGTATTGGAGGCTGACATAATTTTGGGAGATCCGCCAATCGAAAACTGATTTTAATATTTATGTATATATGTAATTGAGCCAACATGTATATTCATTTTATAATTATCTATGTACGCTGACATAAGACATGAAGGATTGTAAGGGTATATAGGTCAGTTGATTAGATCATTTTGTGATATCATGGAATGTAATGTGAGTGAGAGAGAGATAATTGTAATGCGAGGAATGTTGATTATGTAAGAGGTTATTCCGGCAAGGGTTTAGGGTTGTAGAGCCAGAATAGACAGAGCTTTAACCAGAACTGTATTCAAGCATAGGAGATGCTATCATTGCAGTTCACCCATTCTTCCAGATTGTAGTCTAGATTTTTATGTAGTTGTAGATGTATAAAAATGACCACTTTCCTAAGTGAATATTTAATATTCATTTTATTCTCATTCCTCTATTTAATTAAATTTAATTTAATTTAATCATTCACATTCATGAATTTAATTAAATAAAATGTTAGCTCAACTTCCCAAGGGATGTTCCATTGTTCTCTATCTCACAAGACCCCTCAAGCCAATGCCTTTGCTCTTAGATCACTGAGCAAAGTGACTTAGGGATGACAATCATGAGAATGAGGGATGTTTGATCAATCTACCATGAATGCAATCCTAAATGTGCATGATATTAACAAACATGAATTAAACTAGCATGTATATGATGATAAGATGAAAGGATTAGTAAAAGAACTATCCTAACATGATACACTAGCTTAATATGATTATTTATGATGATAGAAATGCTTCTAAAAATTTTATTAGATTATTTCTATTCAAAGAGAGACTAAATGCTTGATAAAATGATTAGATATGCTTAGTAAAATGCCTATAAGTATGATGCTAAAGACTTGGATATGAGAATGAGGGAATGAGGGATCTATTTATCAGAAAAACAAGACAATGGATGGTCAAGATTGGATAACCTTATCAAGGGATAGGATTGAAAGTTATCAATCCATGCACTCAATTCTCACCAATAAAATGGTGACAATTGTCAACATAAGACTGCTCAAGAGGAGATGTAAGAAGCATTAAATGCTTGAGAAGACCTCATAGTTACCTTAGGAGGTAAGGGTTAAGGTTAAGTTAAGGTTATCCATTGGAAAAAGCTTTTACCCAAAGGATAAACTCATGTGCAAGGGTTAAAGGAATAACCATGGTCAAATCAATGAATGTTTGATGAGACCCTTGGGTTAGATCTGGGTTGAGTTAGAGAGAAAGTCTCTAATCATGCAAGAGGGTTGAGTTAACCATTAAAGGTTTGGAAGACTTTCAAGGTTAACTTGTTGAAGACATAAAGCCTTTAATGGTTTTCAAAGACTTTGAGGTTTTGAGAAGTGACTTCCCTTTGTTTAGGGATGTGACAATATTTAGTAGATGGGTTAGGATAATTTAGAAGTGATTAAAAGAATCTAGAAGAGGTTTTAGTGTGGCAAGTGGGAGATGTAGGAGAATGCAAGTGGATGGAGGGTAATTTTAATTAAAATAAACTGCTTTATTTCAACAAAATAGATGCAACTTGCATAAATACAAGTGGGGGATTTAAATAAATTAATTAGATTTATTTATTTGAGGTGAGCAATTTAATTAAAAAGAGTAGAAAGGGGATTTAATTAAATAAAGTGATTTATTCAATTAATTGATATGAAAGACCTAGGTGAATTTAATTAAATAAATTGAATAACTTATTTAATCTAATAGATGAATGTGAATTCTTTAATTAAATTTAATTTAATTAAATAGAGGAATGAGAATAAAATGAATATTAAATATTCACTTAGGAAAGTGGTCATTTTTATACATCTATAGTAGTCAATGAGACTCTTTTGTGATGAGCAGTGTGCTCTAGGCTGTAAGCCTTTCTGCAAGTGCAGGCCCCTATATTTTGTAATATCTTTTCATATGGCCAGTGGATTGATATTGTGGGTCACAAATCTCACTGTGGTTTTTCCTCTTTGAGGTTTTCCACATATATTTCTCTGTGTTACGGTATTTAATTGTGTCATTGGCTTATTGATTGCTTTACTTCTTTCAATCTTATATGTACTGGTTTACCGATTGGTGAATGCATGGTTTAATAAAGTTAAATTTGATCATTTCGGTAGAACACTGATTCATCTCCTCCTCTCAGTGTTCTTGGATTCCAACAACCTGTAGCAATATAACCCCTGTCGATAAACTCGTGTATCCCCGATACACGACCTGGTGTAGCTCCCTATATAAGTGGTCCAACATACATGACCCCCACGCAAACCTCCTCCCTTGTGTCACCATGTCCTCCAAAACCAAACCCCATCCCACCACTAGTCCCTTCGACCTATGGTCAAGACATAAGAAACCACTAATGAACCCTGCCAGTACAGATGGTAAAGGAGCATATTTATTTGCTATCTCTTGCCAAGGGATCTCATAACCACAGATCTACTCATCTTGAAACACCTGATGCAGAGCCTCTGTACCACCCTCCTTAGTCTGCTCATAGGGTAGCAAGTCTCCTACCACCAGAATCCGTAGAATCCTGTAGCAATCCTTAGGCGTCACCATCATCTCCCTTATCGCCAGATGGAAGGTGTTGGTGTTGGTGTGCCACCTCTCTGTCAGAGCTGTCAACAAACCCCGGTTAATGGTATACCAAGGCATGTCCAAAAGAGATGATAATCCACACCTCTCAATAATATCTCTCTCTACCAGTGTAAGTCATGGAATCAGTCCCCATGGCTTGGAGAATCTCTCCTAAGACTATAGCACACCTAGTACCGCATGCAAATCATAACATATCCACCATCAGTTATCAATTCGATCAATTCTATCAATACAAATCAACTCAATCAATTAAATTGTGAATATCATATCAAGGTCAATCATAAACATATCAACATCATATCAAGAGAATCATATCAACAAAATCAAAATCATATCCAAATTCATATCAGACAGCAAATCAACATCATATCAGAAATCATATCGACAAAATCAAAAACATATCAATGAATCATATCCATATTAGAGAGCATCATATCGGCAACATATTAGTGATTCCATATCGATAATCCATATCAGTATCCCATATCAAAACAACATATCGGCAAAACATATCAGAACAACATATCAGAGAATCCCATATCAGAGCAGCATATCAGGAAATTTAAGCAGAAAATTCATATCCAAGCAACATATCCAAGTATCCCATATCAGTGATCCATATTAGTGATCCATATCAGTGAACCATATCAGTGCCCCATATCAGTGCTTCATATCGTGACTCATATCAAAACAACGACCCATATCAGTAATCCATGTCGTGACTCATATCAGTGCACCATATCAGAGCAACATATCAGAAAATTCAATCCAAAGACCCATATCAAGCAAAAACAACTCCATCAAATCCATATCGACATCAAAACAATTTACACACATCCCTCACATCAGTTTCAAAAATCATTCAACATCAAAAGCGCTAATTTGCCCAACTTGCACTAAAATTTCCATTCAATGCGCTAGAGAACACAGTCTATGCACTAAAATGGGGCTACACGCTAAAACAAACCTCCATTGTGCTATCCTGATTGACCTATGCGCTAACCTATCCTATGCGCTTACTAAAAAATCTAATGCACTACTATGTGTTGTGCATGCACTAAATCTAATCTATGCACTAGACTATCCAATCTATGCACTAAAACCTAACCCTAGGGTTTATGTGCACTATTGTTCATTGCATATGTGCTAAATACCTAGTCCTACGTGCTAAAACATGAAAATTTGACCCTAAAAATTGAAAAACGTGACAAAAATTCACAAAAATCGTACAACACAACAAGGATTTTCAACACTTATTGGTGGTCCATATGCGGCGGGTCTCTGGTATCGCCTGAGATGCTCGAAACGGTGAGAATGGTAGAGAATTGACATCATCGTCAGAGCTTGAAATGCGCAAACCACAAGAAGACAAGTGTATTTTTCCACTTTTTCATTTATTAACTTTATCAACAATCATTTTTTGGAAGATGAATCAAATTGTGCGTATCCAAAATTTAAACATCGTCACCATTATCATATCAAAACAAAATCAAAAGGTCAGCAATTTGAAAAAATTTCATATCTTTTTTCAAAAATCGAACACACCCTTGATTCATCTCCCAAGGGGGCATCATCAATAGCATTCATCAAATCCGCATCTGGGGCATCATATCAAACATTTTGACAAGCGACACCATATCGATAATTTTTTTGCAACATATCAAGCGATTTTCTTTGAATCAACATGTGCACACACGTCACTTCAAAGAGGGGCAAAATGTAGACGTATAAATCTAACCATCTAGTTAAATAAATATTTAATATTTATTTAAACCACATCCTCTATTAATTAAATCTTATTTAATTAATTTCTCCATTTTCATCTATTTAATTAAATGAATTATTCAACTTATTTAATTAAATTCATCTAACCACTTTCTAACCTTTAATTAAATAAATCACTTTATTTAATCAAATCCCCTTTTCACCATTTTAATTAAATTTACATTTAATTAAAATCATCCTTGCATATAAATAAATCAAATTTATTTATAATCCCCCCCCCCCACTTGCATTCTCCTACATTTCCCACTTGCCTCCTAATCATTCTTCTAGAACCTCTCAAATCCCACTTAACTAGCCTTAATTCTTCTAATCATATCACATCCCTGAATTTGGGGAAGTCACTTCTCAAATTTGGAAGAAAGTATTCTAAATGCATTTAAGACTTTATCTCTTCAACAAGTTAACTTGTTGAGTTCTCCAAATTTGTCTACAAAGTCTCCCAAACCATTAATGGTTAACTCAACCTTACCACATGATTTGAGACTTTCTCTCTAACTCAACCCTCATCTAACCCAAGGGTATCATCAAGTACTCATTGCTTTGACCCTAGTTATCCCATTTAACCCTTGCACAAGAGTTTACCCTTTGGGTAAAAGCTTTATCCATGGGTTATCCAATCACTCAACCATAACCTTACCTCCTAAGGTGACCCCCATGTCTTCTCAAGCATTTAATGCCTCTAACATCTCCTCTCAAGCCACTTCTTGTTGACAATTGTCACCATTTCATTGGTAAAAATTGTAAACACGGATTGAGTTACTTTCAATCCTAGCCCTTGTTAAGATTTCTCAATCTTAACCATTTGTTTCCCTATTTTCTCTATAAATAGAGCTCACTTTCTTCATTATAGACATCCAAGTTTTTATGCATCTACACTATAGTCTAATTGTATCAAGAATTTAGCCTCTCTTTGTTAGAATAACATTTTTAGCATTTAGAAGCATTTCATATCATAGCACATCCATTTTAGTATATCATGTTAGTATAGTTTGTTAATATCTTTACCATAGCTTCATTATAATCATAGCTTAGTATCATGTATTAATCATCATCAACATATCATATAGATCTTAGATGCATTCATGCACATAGATCATTTTACCACTCGTTCTTGGAGTTGTCAGTCCTAAGTCATTTGCTCAATGATCTGAGAGCAAAACATTGACTTAAGGGATCTTATGAGATAGATAACAATGAGACACGTCTTGGGAATTTAACTTGTTTAGACAAGTCTAAATTAGTTAGCCTTTACACTCAAAATTTTCATTGGTATGTTATCTTTTTTATTTCAATGTTAGTATTTTGATCACCATAAATCTAAGCATACAATACTAAATCCTTGGTGTGCTCTTATGTTATGTTTCAAATCCATATTCATGCTAATGAAATTTCTTTGGAGGTTGCCTATTTGCAAACTCTTATTAATCATCAGGTTAATGATCCATGGATTATTTTTCATGTGCCAAAATTATCTACTAGCAGGTATACTTCCCCTCCACATTCATGTCATCATGGTCATAATCACAATGATCATTCTAAACATGGCTCTCATGCATAACTTAAACATAGAGGATATGTTTGGTCCCCTCAAACAGGTAGCTAATCTCCTTCTCATTTGTGTGATTGAGGTAATTTAGGATAGCATGATAGGGGAACGTACCCTCAACTATCTCTTACAATATCTTAGGTTTAGTGTTCTTTCTCATCAAAAAGGAAAAAAGAAAAAAAGAGAAATTCTTTACTATTATAGGTTGAAAGCCTAATTATAATGGCTAGGATCTCCTAGATAGTTGGAGTAATCCCCCAACTAGAGACCATCTTCTTTTTGTTGGATTTGATTTAGTTGCATAACGATGAGACCATTTTTGTTTGGTTTGTGAACTCTTGCATTAAATTTTGGAATGTGGTTGCCTTCCACCCACCTTTTATGTGAACTGGTGTATGTGATATTTTTATATTTCAATAGTCAAAGGCACTATTAATATAATAATGTACAAATATAAATTTTAAGGGAAATATTAAAAATGAGGGAAAGAAATCTTTGTAGTTAGATTTCACATTTTTATTAGTCACTACATAATGTCAATCCCTCAATTCATCCACAATTGAAATTACAATGCTAGAATTTTAAGAACTCTAACTTTATAAGAGAAGATTCCAACTTATCCACTATGCTTACTTAAAAATTTACATGGTATCATGTGTCGATAAAATTAAGCAAAACAATGGCATTGAAAAGTATTCTATAAGCATTTTCAAACTACAAAGGAAAATCTTTGTAATTTTTTGAAAGAGGGATACTTGTAAAGGATAATTAATATATCCCTTAATATTAAAATAGGCTAATTAAATAAATACATATAATTTAAAGATAAATTTAAATTATATTAATTAAGTATACTTGAAAATGATAAAAACAAGTTAAATTATAATGTTATTTTAATAAAGTAAATTACACATAGCTTTAGGAACAATAAAGGAGAATAAGTATGATGCCACACTAAAAAATACCCATCTCAAGATTCAAAATGGATCCCCTTTATTTTATTTCACCATCAACTCAATTTGTTGATCTTGCAATTCTAGGCCACTTCTAAGGACATAGATTTCCTACGACTCGAGGAATTCATCTAGAATTGCACATAATTTTGCTCTCGAATTTGTTGAATTTGATAGTTCCGATACTTAATGTAAGTACAGATCCAATAGCCAACATGATGAGAGGGGGGGTGAATCATACAAACTTAATCTTCCATAAAAACATCAGATTCAACCTCGGTAACATATACTTCAATAATATAACCAAAACTACTAAACATGCAAACTCAAAAGCATATAAACATCATATCACTCATAACACTAGATTTAACGTGGAAACCCAAATAGGGAAAAACCACTGTGGGATTTCAGACCCACTAAGAAATATACTCTTCTAGAGTATGCTCGGTTAAGAGAAAATCCTATTAAAGATTACAAACACATTGCTAGATGTGACCTAGTTAAGGGATTTCCCCCAGATCTGTTAGGATCTTCACCTTGTTAGAAGTGACCTTGTTAAAGGATTTCAAACACTCAATCAGAATGTCACCTTGCTAGAGGGTTTTACAAATAAGACTGTTAAGTCCACTCGGTTAAGAGAATTTCTGTCACTTTCACAAAATAACAGTAATAAAAATCTATCTGCAACTTCACATCTAAAATGCTAAAGCAAATTCTTATTTGCTCAATACAATCTAGACATAGAACTAATCTAGTCCATCTGTTGGGCTTCTATACTCTATTATTCAAACAGGTCTTCAAGCTTTTGTGCTCGGTAATCACTATGTAGCATCCTTGTGCATACATTTGCCCACATGCATTGTTTATCAACAGTTCCCTATTTATAAACAATTAGCCAACTGCTTAATCTCCTTGATCACACTTCCCATGATCAATCATAGCCATCAGATCTTCAATCTTGTCTAGGTTCAATGTATCCTTCGATCTGAAAAATGTTTTACCTCGCTTAGGAACTTGCATACATTTCTTGGAACTTGTGCTAGGGTATTGCGGTTCAATCTGCACTGTAGATCTTCATGTTGATTTTCCTTTGCCATAGATTCTTTAACAAACTTCATGCGCGGCATACCAATCATTTAATTGTTCCATCTCATTAGCTTCCTTCATTAAATAACGCATGTAACCATTTAATGTATTCTATTGCAGCTCGGTTACAACTCGGTAACAACTCAGTGAATACTAAACTTTACTCGATAGACATTCTGCCTTCATTAACCAACAGCGATAACCTTAGGGTTTATCGACTAGGTTCCTTCGGGTTTACCGACTAGGTTCTTTGCTCGGTAACATAGCATTGTATTAACCTTACAATTTATAACATATGTATGATGTTAAAACAATCTAAACATCATGATCTCATTATTGTCTAACTCAGTAATAGTTGCCCATTGAATACCTTATTCATCCCCTTATTCATCATATTCTTTCTGTGTCTTTTACCAACATCTTTATACTCATCAAATCATACTTCTCAAGATATGGCAACATCATACTGAATTAGAAAATCAATTTCTTGACATCAATGACAAAATAATAATATTAAGATAGTAAATCATCCTTAATCAGTTATATCCATAATCATCAACAACCTTCTCAATATCCTTATTGAAATGCCAACAATCTATCATTGTCTGTTATAATGCCAAATGCCAACAATCTCCCCCTTTGGCATTGATGGCAAAACCAATTGATTTGACCTAATTGATTCGGATTGCTGTGAGTTGTTTGTGAGATTCTGAAATGCTCTCTTCCTGTCATTAGAATTCTCCCCCATACATTAGACTTCTCCTCTTTTCTCCAGTCTTTCTTTTCTGCTTTTTTTCAGTCTTCTCAGTCTTTTCCAGTCTTCTTCTCCAGTCTTCTCCTCTTTTTCTTCAATCTTCTTCAGTCTTCTCCCCCTTTGACAACAATGCCAAAGTAAAGAACTAAAACATAATTTCTTCATGTATGAAGTGAATTCCTGCTGTAATGTGTCAACTTAGTCTTGGTCAGAGCATTTTGTCTTCAATTCCTGTTTCTTGTATTGTATCCTCCACTGTTTCCTGTACACCTTTAGAAAACATCCTAAAGTGTGTAAATCAGCATCAACTCCTAAAAGATATTCGATAGAGTTATCGAATTGATGCTTTCACCGAACTTGGTCAGTGAGTAGAAGATAGGGGTAGGACCCCTAATTTACTTCTGAGATACTCAAAAGTGTCCCTTGGTAGTGGCTTGGTGAAGATATCTGCTATTTGTTCCTTTGTGCTAACATACTCCAACACCACTTTCTTCTCTTGAGCTTCTTCTCTAAGATAATGATATTTGATAGAGATGTGTTTTGTCTTAGAGTGCATAACAGGATTCTTTGAAATGTTAATGGCACTAGTATTGTCATAGAATATAGTCATTGGCTCAGTAACTTTCTCATTTATACCTTCCAACAGTTGTTTGATCCATGCTATGTTGGTACAATTCAATGTTGCAGCAACGTATTCAGCTTTTGTTGTTGATTGTGAAACACATCCTTGTTTCTTGCTAAGCCAACTCACTAATCTTTCTCCTAAAAAGAAAGCTCCTCCACTTGTGCTTTTTCTGTCATCAATGTTGCATGCCCAATCAGCATCAGTATAAACTTTTAAATCAAAATCATTTCCTTTCTGATATACTAAGCCATAATCCTTGGTGCCTTTCAAGTATCTAAAAATTCTTTTGATTGTTGTCATGTGTATTTCCTTAGGATCTACAAAGAATCTTGCAACTATACCTACTGCATGTGCTATGTTTGGTCTGTTGTGAACAACATATTGTAGCTTTCCAATCATGGATCGGTAAAGTGTCTCATCAACAGATGCAGAATCATCATTCTTTGATAGTTTACAGTTGGTAGTCATAGGAGTACTCACTGGTTTTGAATCCTCCATTCCAAATTTCTTCAAGATTTCCTTTATGTACTTGGATTGAGTAATGAAAATCTCATTTTTCATTTGCAGTATCTGTAAACCTATAAAATGTTGAAATGTGGGGACTGATCAGCAAAGTACTGTACACTCAGCACGTATCCTTGCTGAGGTCCAGGGTCGGGCCGGGCCCCGGGCAGGGGTTCAGGGGCAGGAGCCCCCGAGAAAATTTTTTTTGCCATTTGTCATTGATGAAAACCGACATTGTAATAAAACCCTAAAAAGGCCGACTTTGTTTGTTGCCTTAAAAACGCATGTTATAAGTAGCTAGGATGCTTAAGGCATTGTAAGGTTGGTGTACTATTTTTGTTGGATAATAAGAAAGATTGGACGGCTGTGTATGGTGGACGTAACCCATTCTGGGTGAACCACGTTAAATCTTTGTGTTATTTGTGTCCTATTTTATTTCTTTATCTTTTATATTTAAATCTGCATATAATTGTTAGTTCATATTTGCTTCGGATCTGCTTGAAACCCTAACAATTGGTATCAGAGTGAGGTTTTCTGTAAATTGGCAAGACTTTCAGATTTGAGTGGGAGCAATGGAGGATTCCAAATTCAAGGTCAAAAAGTTTAATGGCTAGAATTATCAATTATGGAAAATGCAGATGGAGGATTACCTATATCAAAAGGATTTGTGGCGGCCATTGGAAGGAAAGGCAAAGAAAGCGACCACAATGTCAGATGAAGAGTGGGACATTTTAGATAGAAAGGCACTGGGATCCATTCGATTGTTCCTTGCGCCATCTGTAGCATTCAATATAACAGAAGCAAAAACGGTTGTAGATTTAATGGCAACATTGGCTAAGTTGTATGAGAAACCCTCAACTTCGAATAAGGTATTTATTATGAAGCGTTTGTTTAATTTGAAAATGAGTGAGAGAGGATCTATAGCGGAGCACTTAAATGAATTTAATACAATTACCAGTCAATTGTCTTTAGTAAAAATTACCTTTGCAAAAGAGGTTAGGGTTCTCTTGATTTTATGTTCTTTGCCAAAAAGATGGAATAGCTTGTTTATGGCTATAAGTAACTCTATCTCTGGTAAAAATACTTTGGTATTTGATGATATTGTTGGTGTTATCCTAAGCGAGGAAATGCGAAGGAAAAGCACAGGTGAGACTCCAACATCATCGGGTAGTGTTTTGAATGTGGAGAACAGAGGAAGATCAAAGGAAAGAGGAAAAGGCCCTGGGAATGAGAAGTCACGAGGGAAGTCAAAGAAAAGATGCTCTCAATCTAGAGGAAAGAAAGATTATTGGTACTACGGAAAGTCTGGTCATCTAAAGAAAGACTATTGGTCTTGGAAAAATAAAGAAGGAGACAAAAATGAAAATGATAGTAAGAAAGCTAATATTGCAAGTAATACTTTACAAGATACTTTAATTTTATGTTTGGATAATGTTAATGATTCCTGGGTAATAGATTCTGGGGCTTCATTTCATGCTACACCCCATAGAAAATATTTTCTAGATTATGTTCAAGGTGATTTTGGACAGGTATATTTGGGTGATGATGAGCCTTGTCAAATTGTTGGAAAAGGAAAGATAAAGATCAAGTTGTAGAATGGTAATGACTGGTTTCTGCAGGAGGTAAAACATGTTCCTAATTTAAGAAGAAATTTAATTTCTGCAGGGCAACTAGGTAGTGAAGGTTGCATAGTTGCCCTCGCAGACGGTATGTGGAAGGTCACTAAAGGATCGTCAGTAGTAGCTAAAGGTGTGAAGGTAGGCACATTATATTTGTGTACTGGTAACACTTACTCTACCTTAGCTGCTACAGATAAAGTTACTGTAGGGACAACAACAATAGATGTTACAAGAACAGATTCGATAATGTGGCACCATAGGCTTGGGCACATGAGTGAGAAAGGGATGAAAATCCTTCACTCCAAAAATCTATTGCCAGGACTAAAGAATATTGATTTAGAGTTCTGTGAAAACTGTGTTTATGGCAAACAGAAAAGAGTCAAATTTCTCAAGGTTGGGAAAGAGAAGAAGAGTGAGAAGTTAGAGCTTGTACATTCAGATGTATGGGGACCAGCTTAGGTATCATCTCTTGGTGGCTCTTGTTATTATGTTATTTTTATTGATGACTCAACCAGAAAACATGGGTATATTTCCTAAAACAAAAATCAGATGTTTTTGAAACTTTTAAGAAATGGAAAGCTTTGGTTGAGAATGAGATAGGAAAAAAGTTGAAGTGTCTCAGATCGGATAAGGGAGGTGAGTATTGTAGCAAATCATTTGAAGATTACTACTCCTTAAATGGAATTTGAAAGTAGAAGACAGTTCCAGGAACTCCACAGGAAAATGGTGTGTCAGAGAGAATGAATAGGACTATCATGGAACGCGCGAGGAGCATGAGATTGCATGCTGGATTGCCCTTACATTTTTGGGTAGATGTTGTACATACTATTGTCTATTTGATAAATAGAGGACCTTCAACCCCTTTGGATGGTGGTATTCCAAAGGAGGCATGGACTGGTAAAAAGGTAAATTATTCTTTTCTAAAAACTTTTGGTTGCGAAGCTTTTGTCCATGTTGATAAAGAAAACAGAACCAAGCTTGATGCTAAATCACTGAAATGTACCTTCATTGGATATAGGATAGATGAATATGGCTATCCGTTATGAGATTTTGAAAATAAGAAAATAATTAGAAGTAGAGATGTTATATTCAATGAGAAGGTTATGTATAAAGAACAGATGCAGGAAAAGAAGCATGAATAGGACAAACAAGAATATGTGGTGTTGGATGAGATTCCTAAAAATGAAATGCCACAGGTACCTGATGCTCTGCAACAACAGATTGTCCCACAAACTCCTGCAAGTGTTAGACGTTCTACGAGGACAAGTAGACCCCTTGAAATATTTTCTCCTTCTTTGTATTTTATTTTATTAATGGATTCTGGTGAACCAGAAGAATATGAAGAAGCAATGCAGGTAGATGCCAAACAACAGTGGGAGCTAGGCATGAAAGAGGAGATGGACTCCTTGATGAAAAATAAGACTTGGGACTTAGTCCCTTTACCTACAGAAAAAAGAGCCTTGCCTAACAAATAGGTTTATCAGCTGAAGGAGGAGGAAGGAGGTCAGAAAAGATATAAGGCCAGACTTGTGGTAAAAGGTTTTGCACAGAAAAAGGGTATAGATTATGATGAAATATTTTCTCCAGTTGTAAAAATGACTTCAATTAGAACTGTACTTAGTCTTGTGGCTATAGATGATTTACATCTTGAACAATTAGATGTCAAAACAGCTTTTCTCCATGGAGATTTGGAGGAGGAAATTTACATGTTGCAACCACAGGGATATGAGGTCAAAGGTAAGGAGAACTTGGAATGCAGGTTGAAGAAAAGTTTGTATGGCCTAAAGCAAGCACCCCGACAATGGTATTTAAAATTTGATAGTTTCATGGCTGAACACGGTTATCATAGATGTCATTCTGATCATTGTGTATATTTTAGGAGATTTGATAATGGCAGTTATATTATCCTGTTGCTTTATGTTGATGACATGCTTGTTGCTGGGTCTAACATGCAACATATAAATGATCTTAAACAGAAATTAGCCAAGTCATTTGCTATGAAGGATTTGGGTGCAGCTAAGCAAATTCTCGGTATGAGGATTACACGGGACATAAAAAATAGAACCTTGAATTTGTCCCAAAGTGAGTATATAAAGAAGGTGTTGAAAACATTTAACATGCAGGATGCAAAAGCAGTTAGTACACCTTTGGCTAGTCATTTCAAATTGACTAAGGAGATGTGCCCAAAGGCACAGGAAGAGGTTAATAAAATGTCTAACATCCTGTATTCATCAGCTGTTGGTAGTCTGATGTATGCAATGGTATGCACAAGGCCAAATATTGCACATACAGTGGGAGTTGTGAGCAGTTTTATGAGTAATCCAGGTATGGAACATTGGAATGCTGTGAAATGGATTCTTCGGTATTTGAAAGGAACTACTACGAAGGCATTATGTTTCAAAGGATCTAATGCTACTCTAAGTGGATTTGTTGACTCTGATCTGGCAAGTGATATTGATTCACAGAGGAGTACTATAGTGTATGTTTTTATTATAGGGGGAACTGCAGTCAGTTGGATTTCTAGGCTGCAAAAAGTTGTTGCAATTTCAACCACTAAAGCTGAGTATGTTGCTGCTACAGAAGCCAGCAAGGAGATGATTTGGTTGCAATGTTTTCTAGAGGAATTGGGTCAGACACAAGATGATAGCCCATTGTATACCGATAGCCAGAGTGCCATTCATCTTGCGAAGAACTCTGCTTTTCATTCAAGGATAAAGCACATTCAGCTCAGGTACCACTTCATCCGGATTGTTTTGGAGGAGGGTCAGTTACAGCTTGAGAAGATTCACACAAGTGAGAATCCTGCCGATATGTTCATGAAGGTAGTTCCATAGGAGAAGCTGATTTCTTCATCAGTTTATGTTGGTCTTCTTGATTGATAATTATGGAATTTATACAAGTCGAGTCCTAGTGTTTTATCCAGTGGATGCTGCATGTACAGTGGTGTCATGTAGTATCAGTCTCCAAGTGGGAGATTGTTCGGTGTGGAGCCTGATCAGTCTCCAAGTGGGAGATAGTTGAAATGTGGTGACTGATCAACAAACTATTGTACACTCAGCACGTATCCTCACCAAGGTCCAAGGCCGGGCCGGGGTTTGGGGGTGGTAGCCCCCTAGAAAATCGAGGGTTCGGGGGTGGGAGCCCCTGAGAAAAAAAAATTTGCCGCTTTTCGTTGATGAAAACCGACATTGTAATAAAACCCTAAAAAGGCCAACTTTGTTTGTTGCCCTAAAAATGCATGTTAAAAGCAGCTGAGATGCTTAAGGCATTGTAAGATTGATGTATTGTTTTTATTGGATAATAAGAAAGATTGGACGGCTGTGTATGGTGGACGTAACCCATTCTGGGTGAACCACATTAAATCTCTGTGTTATCTGTGTCCTATTTTATTTCTTTATCTTTTGTATTTAAATCTGCATATAATTGTTAGTTCATATTTGCTTCGGATCTGCTTGAAACCCTAACATAAAATACTTTATCTCACCGATTAATGACATCTCAAATTCTTTGCTCATTTCATTTCCAAAGTTCTTGCATAAAGAGTCATTTCCACAAAATATAATATCATCAACAAATATGGTTGAGATCAGTATTCCATTTTCATCATTCTTCATGTACATATTGATGTTCTCACTTGTCCTTATAAAACCAATCTTAATCAAATAAGAGTGCAATCTTTCATACCATGCTCTAGGTGCTTGTTTCAGACCATATAGTGCTTTGTTCAATTTACATACCTAATCTTTACTCTTGTCTTCAACAAATCCTTCAGGTTGTTCAATAAAAACTTCTTCTTCTAATATTCCATTCAGAAATGCAAATTTGACATCCATTTGATATACCTTGAAGTTTTTGAAAGTAGCATATGCCAACAATGTTCTTACTCCTTCAAGTCTAGCCACAGGTGCAAAAGTTTCACCATAATCAATTCCTTCTTCTTGAGCATAACCTTTGCAAACTAGTCTTGCTTTATTTCGAATGACCTCACCTTTTTCATTTAGCTTGTTTCTGAAATCCACTTTGTACCGATTACATTTTTGTCCTTTGGTCTTGGGATTAGTGTCCATGTGTCATTCTTCTTGATTTGATCAATCTCTTCTGTCATAGCATTTATCCAATCTTCACTCTTAAATGCCTCTTTCACTATTCTCGGTTCAAATTCAGATATCAAACATGTGTTATGTCTCAGTTTGTTCCTTGTCATCACTGGATCATCCTTATCTCCTATAATCTGACTTGGTGCATGATGTCTTCTGACATACTTGGCTAATACAGGCTCGGTAGGCTCTATATGATCTTCTTCATCACTCAGTAACTGGATATTCTCTTCATTTTCTTCAACAATTTTCTCGGTAGGACTTGTCGGTTGAACATAGACAAATTCATCATAATCTTCTGGTTCTTTGGAATTTCCTTCATCATTTCTTTTTGCAAATTCATCAATTTTCACATTTTCACTTTCTACTATTTTGTTAGATGATTTGATCAGACATTTAAATGCTTTGCTTTTAGAAGAATAACCTAGAAATGTTCCTTCTTCACTTTTTTGATCAAACTTGCCATTTCTATCATCTTTGTGTACATAGCATCTACTTCCAAAGATTTTAAAATAACTCACATTAGGTTTCTTGTCATACCAGATTTCATATGGTGTCTTCAAAGTACCTTTCTTCAGTTGTACTCAGCTCAGGGTGTTAATTGTCATGCTTATTGCTTCTCTCCAAAATGTTTGTGGCACTTTCTTTTCAATCATCAGGGTTCTGGCACAATCCACAATAGATCTGTTTCTTCTCTCGGCTATTCCATTTTGATGTGGAGTTCTCGGTGCAGAGACTTGTCTTTTAATACCATGATCATTGTAGAATAAGTTGAACTCATCAGATGTGAACTATCCTCCTCTATCTGATCTAAGACATTTCAGTTGTCTTCCTATTTCATTTTCAACTCTTGCCTTGTACCATTTAAACATTTGAAAAGCTTCTGATTTTTCTTTTAAAAACATTACTGACATCATACTTGAGTAATCATCCACAAACAATATGAAATATTTATCACCATAATAACTTTGAACTTTCATAGGACCACAAAGATCAGTATGCACAAGATCTAAAATTCCCTTAGAGGTGTAAGACTTACTTTTAAAGCTTGATCTTGTCATTTTACCCATCTGGCATCCTCGACACATAGCATTCTCAGGTTTTTCAAGACTCGGTAGACCTCTTACTTGGTGCTTCTTACTTATTTTGATCAGATTATCAAAATGTACATGACAAAACATTTTATGCCATAACCAGGTATCATCTATCTTTGCATACAAACACTTGTTCCAAGTTGAGTCAAGGTGAAATGTATTACCTTTTGTTTGTGTCCCGGTAGAAGCTAACTTTCCATGCTTGTCATGAACTTTGACAATTCCTTTCTGAAATTCTATTCCGTAACCTATATTGTTTAGCTATGCTACACTCAACAAATTGTATTTCAAACCTTCAACCCAATAAACATCATTGCATCTTGCATTGTCAAGAAGTGTTATAGATCCTTTACCTCTTACTAGACATGGTACATCATTACCAAATCTTACATAGCCTCCATCATAATCTTCTAACATAACAAACTTGTGTTTATCACCTGTCATATGATGTGAGCATCCACTATCTATGATCCAAGAATCATTAGTATTTATGTGAGATATTAGGGATTTTTCTTCATACCTTTCTTCATCTGATCCATCTTTGATAGCCACATAAACTACTTCCTCTGAATCAGTTTCATCTAATTTATCGTCATTGGATTCCTCATCGGCTATTAAGCATGTCTTTCTATCTCTTCTTCTGAAGTCTTGGTATCCTCTGTAATGATTATCTTTCTGTCTGTCATCTTAGTAATCTCTCTTTTCAGTAGAATCTTTGTCAGAACAATTAGAAGCCATATGTCCTATTTTATCACAATTGAAACATTTCAAAGGTAGTTTCCCTTTATACTTACCTTTGCCTCTCGGTAACCTTCTGGCTAATAGTGCTTCAAACTCTTCCTGCTTTCTGATTTCCTCATATAGTTTGTGTACTTCTTCCATGTTCTTACAAAATCTTTCACTTGCTCCACTGTGATCTCCTTCAGAGTACTTGTACCGACTTTCATTGTAATCATTAGATTCATCAAGATGAAAATAACTAAATGCAGATTCAACTTTATTTATCGAAGATCCACTGTTATCAAAGTTACTTAACTCAAATGCATGTAGCTTACCAATAGTAGCATCTAAAGAAACTGGCATATTAGGTATAGACCTCAATTCATTGATTGTAGAGACTTAGATTGTATAAGTTGGTAGAAGGGTTCTTAACAACTTACTTGTTATATCATTTTCTTCAATAGTTCCACCTGCTCCTTTGATTTGATTGACAATCTCCTTTAGTCTTGTATTGTACTGGGTTATGTTCTCACCTTCATTCATCCTCATAGATTCAAGTTGTCCTCTTAGACTGTCTACTTTTTCTCTTTGAACATGTTCATCTCCTCCATACACTGATATGAGCTTGTCCCACATTGCCTTTGCATCATTGCAGCCTTCTAGATCATTAAACTTTGAGTCGGTCAATGCAGATGTTATTTCAATCATTGCTTGGATATGTTCTTGCTTTGCCTTTATTTCTTCCATAGTCAATGGATAGGTTCTCAGTGTGATGAAATCATTCTCAAGATAATATACAGCATATTCTCCAATTCCTAATAGGTGAAGCTTCATCCTTTTCTGCCATATAGAGAAACTTAACTTGTTCAACTTCGGTGCATCCCTCTTATACATCTTTGGATCTTTGCCTCAAGTACCTTTAAACTTTTTCTTCCGGAGTCCAGAGCTCTGATACCAATTGATAGTTCTAATACTTAATGTAAGTACAGATCCAATAGCCAACAAGATGAGACGGGGGGGTGAATCATACAAACTTAATCTTCCATAAAAACATCAGATTCAACCTCGGTAACATATACTTCAGTAATATAACCAAAACTACTAAACATGCAAACTCAAAAGCATATAAACATCATATCACTCATAACACCAGATTTAATGTGGCAACCAAAATAGGGAAAAACCACTGTGGGATTTTGGACCCACTAAGAAATATACTCTTCTAGAGTATGCTCGGTTAAAAGCAAATCCTGTTAAAGATTACAAACACATTGCTAGATGTGACCCGGTTAAAGGATTTCCCTCAGATCTGTTAGGATCTTCACCTTTTTAGAAGTGACCTTGTTAAAGGATTTCAAACACTCAATCAGAATGTCACCTTGCTAGAGGGTTTTACAAATAAGACTGTTAAGTCCACTCGATTAAGAGATTTTCTATCACTTTCACAAAATAATAGTAATAAAAATCTATTTGCAACTTCACATCTAAAATGCTAAAGCAAATTCTTATTTGCTCAATACAATCTAGACATAGAACTAATCTAGTCCATCTGCTGGGCTTCTATACTCTATTATTCAAACAGGTCTTCAAGCTTCTGTGCTCGGTAATCACTTTGTAACATCCTTGTGCATACATTTGTCTGCATGCATTGTTTATCAATAGTTCCCTATTTATAAACAATTAACCAACCGCTTAATCTCCTTAATCACACTTCCCATGATGAATCATAGCCATCAGATCTTCAATCTTGTCCAGGTTCAATGTATCCTTCAATCTGAAAAATGTTTTACCCTGCCTAGGAACTTGCATACATTTCTTGGAACTTGTGCTAGGGTATTGCAGTTCAATCTGCGTTGTAGATCTTCATGCCGATTTTCCTTTGCCATAGATTCTTTAACAAATTTCATGCACGACATACCAATCATTTAATCAGTTCCAGCTCATCAGCTTCCTTCATTAAATAATGAATGTAACCATTTAATGCATTCTATTGCAGCTCAGTTACAACTCAGTAACAACTCGGTGAATACTAAACTTTACTTGGTAGACATTCTACCTTCATTAACCGATAGCGATAACCTTAGGGTTTACCGACTAGGTTCTTTGCTCGGTAACATAGTATAGTATTAACCTTACAATTTACAACATATGTATGATGTTAAAACAATCTAAACATCATGATCTCATCATTGTCTGACTCGGTAATAGTTGCCCATTGAATACCTTATTCATCCTCTTATTCATCATATTCTTTCTGTGTCTTTTACTGACATCTTTATACTCATCAAATCATACTTCTCAAGATATGGCAACATCATACTGAATTAGAAAATCAATTTCTTGACATCAATGACAAAATAATAATATTAAGACAATAAATCATCCTTAATTAGTTATATCCATAATCATCAACAACCTTCTCAATATCCTTATTGAAATGCCAACAATCTCCCATTGTCTGTTATAATGCCAAATGCCAACAGAATTCCCTACTCTATACTAAATATTAAGGATTAGGAGTATTTTTAAATACCTTGGGAATATTATTAGATAGTAAGGGTTGTGTTCTCCTAGGTTGATGCCCTTGATTGGATTATCTTTACAATAATGTACAAGATTAAAGACAACAATCGAGCATATAGTGCAAATGATCTAGATGACTTTGATGTATAGATTATATTCATTTAAATGATCTAATTCTAAAGATTCCAACAATTATTCTTCTTTGTAATGCATAGGAGTTTTCCCTTGATAATAAATGATGAATGAATGTCATTAAATACTAATACATAATTAATCATCCAAATCTTTAACAACTCAACTCATAAAAGCTAGTGAACTAGGCAAGAGTTGGAGCAAACATAGCACAAGAATACACTATTTTCTGATATGTAATTGTATTAAAAGCATTTCATCAAAATGGACCCCAAAATACATGGAAGTTAGCATGGTTATGCAAATTTTAACATTAGATTTTTCCTTACTTTGAGGTGCATAAAACTTTAAATAAATGAGCACTCACAAACATACATGTAAAGTAAATATTTAGACATAAAATGATATTGAGTTCCATATTAAATAATTCTCAAGATATCATTGCATACATTCACCCTTCAAAGTGTGTACTCCATGGGAACTTGCAAAATAGGAAAAATGTGTGCAATAAATAACTTATGTAATTAAAGTAAAGATTAAAAAAATGATTGCAAGCTGAATTTATTATCTACAATGATGAGAAAGAGGAGAGAGGAGGGTTAACAGAAAATCCACTTGTACAAAAAGTGGTAATGGTAATGTTCTAACCACTATGGTAGTTATAGGATGCCATGACATATTTCCCATTGCCATGTCATAGGATCATGATTCATCCAAGCCTAACAATGAATCTTTGTATTAATAGGAGTAATTTTGTTCAATCTCAACAAAGGAATGTTAGCAATAGGATATGTCCCCTTTAGTTGGTTGCATCCATTAGATACACAAAATTGGAGGAGATGGAAAAATACTACAAAAAAATAGATGTAAGCAAAAAATGTAAGCATATGAGTCATGTTAGGTGCCATAAAATTGCATCATTTGACAATCAAATAAAGCATCTCAAATGATAGAAATGGTAAGTATATGAACTAGTGATAAGCAATTGTGTCATCCAATAGCATGAGCATAAAATAATAGGTAAGGAAATAAGTCCCAATTGTGAGATGGATCAATATAATGCGATGAAAGTTATGGTGTCCTTATTGTGACTCTTGGTACATGATGGGCATGCAAGAAAAACAAAGATAAGGAAGGTATAATACATCATACCTCCAATGTGATGATATCACTCTTATAACCTGATTAGCCAAACAAGTTCTAATGATATATAATATTCGGTCATGAGAGAACATGTCAAAGTAATTGTCTCACATATGAAGGATAATGTAAATGTTTTTTTGTGATGGGCATATGTAATATCTTAAGTGATGTATAGGTGATCACCCAAATGATAAGGTAGGTTGGCCCTTCGTGGCGAAATAATGTCATGATAATAAAAAATAGGTAATTATATCAATACATAAACATATAGACACATATTTTAATAAGATATCATCTTGAAAATGTATGCAAATTCAATTTCCTCTAATACGAATTTTATATAATTAAATAACTCTAAAAACTTGATAAGAAAGTATAATCTTACTTGATGTTAAAATAATAATCATAAGATAATCATAAGAAAAGACATAATAAGACTCTTAGACATAAAGATAAGCATTGTAAACATGTGACCAAAATAAGAATCATAAGCATATGACAAAAGCAATATAGTTTTAGAAATACTATAAGATATGTAACAAAATATCTATAAAAGTTAACAGATAATGAAGAACCTTATGTACACTTGATCTAAGAATTTAAAACTTATAGTTCTATATGTTTCCTTATTGTCTTTTGTTTCACTAATTTTCAATTTGATCTTTAAGATTGCATTTATGCTTGCATTAAATTAATTTACACATGAATGATGCAGTGATATTTTTGGCCTTGTGTGTTTATGGCAGAAACATTTTAAGAGCATTTGCCTTCACATTTGTTTGGAGTATTGAATATGTGTGGCTAGCAAAGAAGGGCACTTTATATTATGAATGTAATCAATGGCCACCATTGATTCGATTTGATCGATGGCTCACACTCTCCCAATGGTTGGCGACTCTTGCTAATTTCTTCAAATAGCAACGTTCATTGAATCAATCTTGTTTTAGATTCATGTTGGTCATTGTGGTATGATCGGGTTACTAATCTACAACATAATTAAACTAGTAGTTGCAGGGGGAGTGCCTGCAACAAGAGGCTGATAGGTCTGATTATAAAGGCAATATGTTAGTAGATATATTATTGTTGTAATATTGAGAGGTTTATTGATTGACATTCATGCCATAGAAGTATTGTATAACTTAATAACAAAATTCTATTAAAGAGATAATTGTACAGTAAAAAAAATTTGGTGTACATAACCCAACCAATGGTTGTTCCCAAAGTTGAAAATTTTCCACCCACCATCCCCCATGCTGGTGTATGCAGCATGATGTACTTGAAGAAAATGTCATGAATATTTGATTTACATTTATTTTTTGTGGGCTATATTATTCCCAACCAAATGTTTTTGTTGGACCCAGAGTATTGTTGTTATCCACCCTCCATCCCCCATGCTGGTAAGAGCAGCATGTTATATAGCCTTTTGTTGAATTCCATGTGATTTATATGATGGAAGACTTGCATCATTGTTTCATTTATATAAGTTAGATTTGGATAACATGTAAAATTGGTCAAGTTAAATACTCTTAAAATCTTGAAAATTTGAAATCTAGTAATTTTTAGTAATATAATACCTCATGGATGTGAAATGGCAGAATTGGAATCTCATCTATCATTCATGTCAGTATTTGTTTGTTGTGAGAGAGCTTTTCTGTAGAGAACTTTTTGAAATCAATAATTAAATTTGGTTTAAGAAGTGAAAGCAAGTTAATGTTTCTACCTAACAGTATCTTGTATTCTGAAAAGATTTACATACCTTGATAGTAATGAGTTTGGTGTATTGGTTGTTGTTCTTTATGGAAAGCTGAATTTTTGAGTGAAGAGAACTTGAAAGTGTGAAGGGGTGTTAAAGAGAGAAGGTAGTTAATGTTGAGTAGAAAAATAGGTACCAATATATTGAACAAGTGAGTAAGGTTTACAGGCCATGAAAGTAATGACTTTGCTGCATTCGATGCTATTCTTTACTAAAAGCTCCAAGTGAACAGGTTGCTTGCAAACTGAAAGTGGTGAAATCTACAAACAGTTAAAGAACATAAACAAAGCAAGAAGCCTGGAGGTACACCACATAAAATGTGAAGACTGTTGCAAATAATATGTATTAAAACATTAGTAGTGGATATTAAATGTATTGAACAAGTGGGTAAGGTTTACATACCTTGGAATTAATCAGCTTGGTGTATTGGATGTTATTCTTTATCGGAAGCTAACCTTCACAAACTATAATACCTGTGAAAGGGAAGAGGTGTCTTGCAGACTAAAAGTGGTCACGTGCACAAACAGTTAAAGAACATAAACAAAGTAAGAACCCTGTATTAGTATATCATTAGTGGATATTTAATGCATTGAACAAGTGGCTAAAATTTGTAATTGTTATAATCATATATTTTACATCTTTCTTTGTTGGGTTGCATTTGGAACCTGTGATAAATAACAATGTATGAGAAAGCAATTTTGGGAAATAGGAGGGGAAACAATTGTTGAAAGCACAAAATAGTTGAACAGGAAGTGAGTGCTAGATGTGTACCTTTTGTTGAAGAGTTGAGACATGTAAAAGGGATCTTCACTTTCATAGACGTTAGTTGTGTTGTTGAACCTAAAAAGTGAAAATATTGTTTTGGGTTGATACATTGAATAAAAGATGTACAATATGTGAAAAAATAATGAAGATGTGATTTGCATACCTGACTGTGCTTGTCCTATAGGTATGTTTCTTCTATTCTGCGTGAAAGCTCTAGCAAGCAAACTTCCTCGATCTTTCATAGAATTGTTGATGTTGCACCTTTCAACCGTGAGTACCTTTGGTAGGTGAATGCTGGTTGTATGCGTAGGTGTTCAATTGATTTTACTCTTGAAAGTGTTGTGAATGTTAGGCCTTGTTTCTCTATTTTGCCAATGTTAACTGTGGCGAAGTCTAATGTAAGCCCCTATGATTTGTGAATAGTAATGCCCCATGCCATTGCTAGTGGAATTTGTGTGCGGTTTCCTCTACAAATTGGTGGAATAGGCACATGTTTTGCATTTTGTGGATCTCATGAAGCCCCAGTATAGTGTTTGAAAAGAACGACCACATATTTTGGCAAATCAGGTGGTTTGGAAGCTGCATCGTAGACAATTTGTTTGATTTGACCCAAAGCACCATTTACAAGGCCAACTTCTATCCATAAATTTGCAATAAGCATAATTTACTAGTCTATAGAAAGAAGAATTTCAAATGCTAGTTGTTCTTCTTGGTGTGTCTGCTTATCTCTTTGATGGGGAATGATTGTTGTTGCATGTGCAATGGGTGAGTGCAATTGTGTTAACATTTTTATGTTGTGTGCACTTGAAGCTACATTTGTTGCAAACAAATGCTTCTGTTGGCTGAAGTGGTTATTCTGATCAAGTGTCAAAGCATGGGTTGACTGCAATTGGAGGGATTCTCAGTCTATTTGCAATGGTGTTGTGTTGCAGATATTAAGCAACATTTCACGAAAATTTATCTATGAAGAGCTTGTGCCTTGTTGATGAAATGGAATATCCAAGGTCACAACAGTATCGAATGTGTGCCATAGAGCCAGTGTCATTGAGTGAGATGCGTATAATGGCCTATCCATAACTAGGGGAAGTTGTGCAAGATCACCAACCAAAATGACTGAGATACTTGAAATGATTCATGTTGTCTGCTTGGAAAAGCTTCTCACAATCTCTTATCAATCTTAATGAGTAATTGAGGGCCAACAAAGCTCATTTCATCTATTAAAATGTAACGTAAATGTTTGCATTGCTCTTGAAACATTAATAGGGAATGGCTTGTTAAGGGTTTGTATTCTTGAATGGGTATATGGAGGGCAGCATGGATTGTGGTTGCTTGGATATTATATGTGGAGACACAAGTAGAGGGTATTGTGCATGTTCTGAATTTGAATTTAACTATCTGTGTCTGCAGTCAATAAGAAATGATTTTCCAGTGCCTGTTGTGCCTTGAATGATTAATCGTAATGGTGAAGAATGCAAGTTCTACTCAGCATGAGTTTTAATGATATCAAGTGCAATGATTTGGCTTCTTGCAAGCTCATAGTTAGTAGGTGCATTTAAATGCGGGTTGGCTAGATTGTGCGGTGCTTGGCTTTTCTCTATTAAAATAAAGTGAGATGCTTTTGAATGTAGTGCTTCATCAGGTATAGAAGTAGTCCAGTCAAACAGTAGATCAAAATCACATCTGCCAAGCATTTGAAGAGCAGCAACGTCAAAGTTGTTTGATGCTCCCATTTGTGACAAGAACTCCCATTCGTACAGATCTTCATGAGTAGATTGTTGAATATCTTTTGGTTGTAGCTCTTCACCATTTTCTGTTGTAATGTGTTCTTCAAAACCATTTACATGCCAGCAGGTGTAATATGTACTTTGAAGATGTTTCCAATTTATTACAATTTCTTCAGCTGAGTTCCCTATATGTAGAGGAATGATTTGAAATGGTTTGTAAAGAAGTAATTCACTCCAACAGAAACTTTCAAAACTAATGTCCTCTTCTAAAGGTAAAGATTTGTATTGTGGGTAGACATTTACAATTACTGGTAGCTTTCTTTTCATTCATTTACATGTTTTACACTAGTCAGAGTATGTATATAGTTGGGTTGAGCGAAGCAGAGTCAGGTTTGCTAATTTTGATGGTCGGTTCATGTAGTTTGAGATGTAAGATATTGAGGTTTGATATTCTTCATCGCAATTAGCTATGCATTGGAAGATTCTTTTGCCAACATTGAGCGTTACAAATTGGCGTATGCAAGATATCAATGGGAGTTTAAGCAGCATGTGACAAGTTTCTTATGCGCTAATGTCCCTATCAGCAAAAATTCCCATCAGCAGTCTTTGGTATGCTAAGAGAATTTTATCATCTGAATTTATTGATTCAACTATCCATTTCAAGATATCAGTATAACTTTTTGATTTATGTTCAGTTTTGGATGCGTACTTTGAGATATATTGTAGAACTGCTTTTTTGGAGCAGACAGGTTGACAGTCAACATTAGCCCTCCATATGGTGAGCATTGTTGGGTTGTGTACATTCACACAATTGTCATTCCTTGCTAGTTTGTATGATGGGTTATTGTTGTGGTCTAGTATCAATGAGGATTCATGTTGTTCAGGCCAAGGAGCTTTGTACCGACATTGAAGGGTTGAGTTTTTTTTCCTCAAGCAGGTATACTCTAAACACTTTGTATGCCATTGAACAACATTGAGCAACTCAGTATAATTAGTGCAAGAATCAGACCTAGATATGATCTATGTATCTGCAAGACATGGATATGAAATTGCGGGCAAATATTGCCTGTTCAAGCGAGCTTCTTGAGGACGTGGATTCCATGTTGTGATGTACTGGTGAAAGAAGTGTTTAACTGATTGGATACTTTCATGATCTAACCAATCAAGGCTATCAACATTTAGTGCTTCTGGTAACCAAATAAATCCATGTATATGTGCAGATCCTTGGTGTTGCCATTCATATCTATACCAGTGGTCAATGGCTTTTAGTTCTTTGACAATGACTTCATCATGAAAGATTTGAAATCTTAAGTGCAAGTATAAAGCTGTAAAGTGGGGATTATTGACTAAATTTTGAATAAATTATCTTCTGTTGTTGGGTACAGTAGTTGAGTTTGTTTTTGGCAATAATGTATGCAAGTTTGGCCATTTTGTATCAGCTGAGCTTAAGGTAAAGAATAGTGTAGGTGCACCTAACTGTTCTATCATTGATGTAAGGTCACGTCAAGATTTGCTCCAAAATGCTTGTGTACCACGCAACAAGGCTTCATATCGCATGATATGATTTGGCAATTCACTTGAGGGTGTAATTTGTAAGTATTCTTTAAGGCCATGAAGATTGTGTGGAAGACTATCTTCTAGATTAGTCTTAATGAACACAACAGCTGATTGTTGGGATCGATATCTCATCATAAGATTGTAAATATAATATCTAAAGCGAACATGTTACCCAAATCTTTGATCATAATATTTGATCAGGTGCAAAGCATATTCATTTAAATGTACATGCCTTGTTCTTTGTTGTAGTGTTAAAGCCATTCTAGAAGGGAAAAGTGTTGGGAATGCCATGGAAAGGAGCCCCTCTGTATTGTATTCATTGATTGGCAATGTACTTATTTGTGGCCAAGGAACAACGTTGTTGTTGCTATTATCTAGATGGAGGATGTTTTTTATGGCATCAAGATCTGGTATTGATGATGGCAGTTGTGGGATAAATGAGGAAGTATTCTCCCCTATTTGTTCTTCATTGTTAATATTCAGTAGAGTGGAAGTATCTTGAACAACATCTTCTTGCAATGAATGTAGTGAATGCAGTAGCTCTATAATGTCAGTGGTTTGGTCTGGCAATAGATGCACTGCATCTAGATCAATGACTACATCCTTGTAGTATTGATCATGTTTCATTTTGTAAGCCAATGCATTCATGACGTGAAATCTATTCACATAACAGTCATAAGTTAATCCTTGCAAATTGGTTCTACGGACAATAAGAATTTCTAATTGCTTAATATGACAAGGTAATGTTATTGCAATTTCATAAATATCTTGTGGGAAGTTTATTGTATGGCCAGAATATTTGTATTGGCCTCATCTTGCACGTGTTACTTGTAAAATAGGGGCAATTCTTGATATGAGCATTTCTTCTACTTGAGAGAGAGACTTTAAAGTAGAAGGTTGCTCACCTGGGTCCATATTGTTTGATAGTGAGAAACAATGGAGGCCTTTTTATCTATAACATCTCATGCACATAAGTACGTGATTGAATTTTTTAATAGTCATGCCGACATACATTTCTTTACAAACAGAACATGGCTCTGTGACCTCCAACATATCAATCCTTTTGTGGAAATTAGACAATGTATTTTGAAATGAAGGAGTCTTCATAGCAAGCTCAGGAGCAGTAGAATATGTTTGATTGACATTAATTTGCTCAAGATCATTGTTTCCTATTTCTAATAACTTTCCTGAGTTATTGTCAGGTCTGTGTAGTGCATGACGTCTCAATTGTCGTTTCTTCGAGATATTGGCTCTGTTCTTTGCATAGTAAGTTCTATTGGTCTGGCTTCTCTTCAATTTGATACCATCAATTTCTTGAGGGGAAGGCTGGATAGATATCTAATATTTCAAAGAGAGTAGAGGTATGTTAGAATTTTCATAATTGAAGATAGTTAACTTTGAAGTATGTATTAAGAATGTATGAGAATTGAAAATTGCTTCATCTATGGTTATGTGATTTTAGAGGATTTGTTTTGTATGTAAAGTGGTTTTGTGATGTTTATCTGTATGTGTAGTGATCTGTACTGTTGTTTTGTTTCTCTCATTCAGTCAACTTATATGTACACATGTTTATATACATGTAAATGACTTTACTTGAAATGTATGGGTTTTGGAAAGACATAAATTGACTTTGTAGTGTTTTTTTGCGTACACTTGTTGTTGTTAGTAACTTGGTTTTTCAAAAGCATCATTGTAATATAGGTATGCATAGCTATAGTAATTTCTTATACATACAGATGTATGTATACATATACACATGTATATATATATATGAATTAAATATTCAAAGTGTTGTATACAAACATATGCACATATATAATTACACATGTATATATCAAAAAATCTAATACTATGAATAATTATAGTATATATATATATATATATATATATATATATAACAATGTATATATGTATAATTATTTGTTGTTGTTAGTTGCTTGTTGTTTTTAAAAGCATGATTCTAATATAGATATGCACATATATAGTAATTTCTGATACATACAGATGTATGTATACATATACACATGTATATATACGTATCATTTAAAAATTCAAAGTTTTGTATATGAACATATGCACAAATATAACTACACATGTATATATCAAAAATTCTATAACTATGAATACTTATATATAGATATGTACATATATAATTATACTTGTATATCTGCAGAATTCCATAACTATGAATAATTTTGGTGTTGTATAGTTATACAAATAGATATTATACAAAAAAAAAAAGATATATGTGCATATATGTATAAATTTTCTGCAAATAAGATAGAGTTAAGTACATTTAAAAGTAATGAGTATGAGTGAAAATAACTTATGTCAGGAGGACAAACTTTCAAAGAGATAAGAGATAGATGTAAGAAATGTACATATAGATATTTATAGAAGTAGCCATGTGTTTGCAAAAGGTAATTGTTTGTATATGTAAAACTATTAAATATGTAAATTAGCTAATGTAATAATTGTATTGTAAACGGAAAGTTTAATAATCAGGAAAGATGTGTTATAACTCTAAGCCTGTGTACTTAGGCGGCCAATTTTTACAAGTAGTGCATGACACTTAGCTTTGAAGTCAACAGGAGAGACTTTATTGACTGTGACTTTCATCTTTGATTCTGAATTATATGTGTCAGTGGAAACCAGCAGTGTGAATGAATAGTGATGTGATAGTAGTCTCTTAATCACTGAGCAAGGTGTTTCTGTTGTTGTTGCATCATTTTGTAGTGCACAAAGCTCTTTTGCAGTTTTGTGTGGCAAGTGAATGCCACCCTCAACAAATGAAGTGGCCCATAGAGTACCTATGGCATCTTGTAACTTTACTGGCAAGAGGTAACTATAATTAAAGTCTTGCATAGTCATTTCATATCTAGGGCAGCGCGTACGCATGGATAGGATCGAAAGTGGGCAGCTGATGAAAATGCAGGGACACATTACCATGTAGGCTAAAACACCAGCCAGTGGACACGTCGCCATGGAAGGGGGAACGCTAGTTTCAAGACATTCCAGCAGTCGGCAGAATGTCTTGCACTTTGCAAGCGGGTTTCTCCCACTAAAAGCCTGTTGGCTTAATAAATGCTACAGACTTCAGAATGGAGTTATTAAACCACATATTTGATAAAAGTATATATATATATATATATATATATATATATATATATATATATACGTACATGTCTATATATATATATATACATGCATATATATATATATGTGTACATGTGTGTATATATATAGATATATGTATATATACATATAGATATATATATATACATGTATATACATGTATATGTATATACATATATATGTATATGTATATGTATATACATATATATATACATGTATATACATATATATATGTATATATGTATATATATGTACATTTATATACATATATACATTTATATACATATATATGTATATACATGTATATATACATGTATATACATATACATATATACATATATATACATGTATATACATATATATATATGTATATACATGTATATATGTATGTATATATACATATATACATATATATACATATGTGTGTGTGTGTGTGTGTACATATCTATATGTACATATACATATATCAGCACTACATATATATCCAGGCCGAGGAAAAATTATAACCAAAGTTGTCTACAATAAACGATAGACACTGAGAAATTAAAAGCCAAACAAAGATCATTTACCTCGCAGAGTGAAAGTATTGACGTTCAAAATGTTTACAAACTAAAAAAATTTGTAAAAAAAAACACTTACCTTGCAGACTAAAGCAAGTCATTGCAGAGATTGTTACAACATAAACAAGAACTGCAACCAATAAGAGAAGTAGAGGAACACGAAATATCACCATGTTGAGTGCTCAATAGATAGATTTCTAAGGCAAACAATATTTACAGCTATGGGTTAGGAGTGATGGGATCATTTGACATGGCAAGCTATCAACATCAAAGCAAATTGATCTGCTTGACTGAAATTCATTATGATTCGCTAAATCAAACTAATGTCATTATTATTATTTTGAACTTAATTAGATTTGAAAGTCAAGACAAACAGTAGCTATTCAATGAGTTGTATATTGGTTTCCATGGGATAAGAAGTCTATTTATTAGCAAATTTCGTTTTCCCTCTTTTTAGGTGTTTACAATTTGCTCAAAACAACTGTGTGTACCATGGAAATAGCAGTAAGAGGGCAGATTTGTGTTGGTTGTTAAGGCAGACGAAAATGTTTCTCTTCCAATGCGATAAAATTTAGCTGCTGAAATTTTTGTCTCACAGAGACTCCATGAAGATTTGATTTCACCTAGAAATTGCCTCACAAGTACATTCTGTACTATGAATCTCCAATTAAGATCACTTTACCTTAAATGGATAGGAAAAATTAGGGAATCCTTTATGTTGCATTAGGCCCTAAGCCTTACATATATAAGGGACAAAACAGGAATTAGATCTCCTCAAGGATATTATACATACGTACATCTGTATATGTGTGTGTGTGTGTGTGTGTGTGTGTGTGTGTGTGTGTGTGTGTGTGTGTGTGTACATGTGTGTTTTTATATAAATGTATACATGCCTATACATACATGTATATGTACATATAGTACATGTCAAACTGAACAGGTGTCATGTGTATATATATATATATATATATATATATATATATATATATATATATATATATATATATATATACATGCATAAATACATGTGTTCATGTGTGTATTTATATACATGAATACATGCCTATGCATATATGTATGTAGTCAAGACAACAAATAGTTAAATAACATAAACAAAGTAACAACCTTGCAAGTACACCATGCAAAAAAAATAAGCACACTATAAAATAATGCATTACAAATTTTAAAAACTTCAAAATCAAGAGCGAACGTTCCGTGAAAATTTTCACACCAAAATATTCTCGCGAACAGTAAAACAAATTATATTTTAGGGTTCCAAGCGGCCATAAAGAACGTCGGTCAATAAAAATATCTACAGAATCCAAAACCAAACTAAATTTCTTTTAACCTAGACCAGAATTTAATCAACAAAAACCTAAATACCTATCAAAGTGAACAGATACGTTGCAGACTGAAAGTAATCACGTCCACAAACAGTTAAACAACATAACCAAAGTAACAACCTTGCAAGCACACCACGGCCAAAAATAAGGATGCTATCAAATAATGCATTCTAAATTTTCAAAACTTAAAAATAAACTAAACAGGTACCGGGCAAAGTAAAACCATTCACAGCGAGAACCTTAGAAACAAGCCCAACAAAATAGTCCACATTCGTGCACATCACTGAGGATGAAAAGATTAAAACAAAGTAACAAATATCGTATTCAACTATTGATGGTGATTAAAACTTAAACCAATAAATATCTGCAAACTACAAAACCCAACTAAAACCCTTTTAACCTACAACAAAATGCACACAAACTAAAAGTGTTTCGTAAATCATTGTTAATCCCAACTCAATATTAACCTGCCAAAAAGTTGTTTTACCCTACAACACAATTGTATATACTTGTGGCTTCTAGACTCAAAGTAGCCACACCCACAAATAGTTAAATAACATAAGCAAAGTACCAAACCTGCAAGCATAGGACGACAAAAAATAAGCACACCATAAAATAGTCAATTGCAAATTGTAAAAACTTAAAAAATAAAACAAGCACTTACGTTGCAAGGTAGAACCATGCATGACGTGAAGCTCAGAAACAAGCCCAACAAAACACTCAGAGCCAGAAGAAAACCTAACTCAACGACTATATCCAACGTTATGCGAAAAATGCCTTGCAGACTGGAAGTAGTCATGCCCACAAATAGTTAAATAACATAAACAAAGTAACAACCCTGCAAGCACACGAAGTGGGAAAATAAGCAAACTATAAAAAAATGCATTACAAAACAAAAATTAATTTAAATAAAACCAAAACTTACCTTGCAAATTCAAACCATTCACAGTGTGAAGTTCATAAAGAAGCCCAATAAAACAGTCACAACCAGAACAAAACCTAACTCGACGACTGCCTTACAGACTGGAAGTAGTCACACCCACAAACAGTTAAACAACATAAACAAAGTAACAACCCTGCAAGCACACGAAGGGGATAAATAAGCAGACTATTAAAAAATGCATTACAAAACAAAAAAAAGTTTAAATAAAACCAAAACTTACCTTGTAAATTCAAACCATTGAAGCCGTGAAGCTCACAAAGAACTCAATTAAACAGTCACAACCAGAACAAAACCTAACTCGACGGCTATATCTAACGTTATGCGAAAATTTGCAGAGCCAAATATTAACGACAACAACAAAATAAATTAGATTTTAGGGTTGCAAGCAGCCATAAAGAACGTCGACATTCGTACACAGCCTCAGGGATGAAATCATTAAAGACAGCGTCGCTTCGAAAATAGAGCGCACACACAAACACGACCGGAAGTGGACAGTTGATGGAAATGCATGCACACGTCACCACACGCCCTGGCCAGCGAACACGTCAGCACAGGAGGGAGAATGTCGATGGCAAGACATTCCGGTGGTTGTCGGAATGTCTTGCACTTTCCGGCCGCTTTCTCCCACTAAAAGCCTATCGGCTTAATTAATCTAATTGTAAACTACATGAATTATAAAACTACATCTTATAACAAAACAATAACATAGAGCTATAATCTAATTGACACAATAATTTATAAAATATATTTTACTCCATTATAATTTGGACATACGCTCCAAGAGTTCCCCCCTTTGGAATGGAGAAGGCACTCTTATTTATACATGAGATGTTTTGAGAAGATGATAAGAAACTAATAAATTCAGATCATTTTTCTCTCAAGTAGGTACAAACAATTTGCTAATAATTAGAAGATGATTATCTCTACAAATCTCCTCACAAATTTCTAATATATTTGATAAGAAATCTTATCAAAACTTTCATGATTCTTCTCTATCACATATGCTTGAATGATTATCTCAAATCTTCATCCAATCTTTAAAGATTGAAGATGAAATTCGAATTTGAGGCTAGGTGGTCAAATATGGGATTGTTGGAGTCTTGGTAGTCAAATATGTATGTAGACATCATAAAACTTATCCAACTTTGATATATAAGTAAAAACATATTATTTTTCTAATATTTAATCATAAACTTAATCAAAATACTAAAATAAATGCATTGGAAAATAATAAGTCTAAACCCATGTATAAACATTAAAATGGTCTTAAGGCGCAGTTACGGGAAAGTGGAAGATGATTAAAAGTGAAGGAAAAGAGGGTGAAAATATGGCATTTTGGTGACCCGATAGTATTAGGAGGGTTTGCATAATTGTTCTATTGGAGGTAGAGACCCCATCTTATTTGTGTCCATTTTATTTATCTATCTTAGACCAACTACTCTCATTATCCTTATTGTTGAGTAGGAATGTGTCAATTAAGATGCTTGGGATGGAGCAAGAGAAAAGAAGATCAAAGGAGTGGTAAAAGGATCCATGACATTTTCCAATTGGTCATGTAAAGTAGGGAGTGTTTCTTGTTATCAATTTGAATAGCAATTAACCTAGGACAACATCAATTTGTGATGATGTTTCAAATACTTGCTTTTGGGGGTGCTGCTCTCAAACCCTCATTGGGGTTCGTGGCTCCTAATGAGCCTATAAATTGATCATATTATTCCATTTTTAATGACATATTATCCATGTTTATTATTTTCTTTTAATGTATTTCCAAACATTACCTTATTCATATGAAGCATTAACTAGGATCAATGATGTTTGATTAGCATTTGTATGTTTAGCTAGTTAATGCTAAATAATGGTAATATATTATGATTAATGGTTATTATTAAATTTCAAGTATTTTTGAAGGATTATCATGTTGTTTGTGAGAGGTTTACTTTTTTCATTCAGTTGGAAAGAAGAAAAAAGAAGTTGATAGTTGTCACCATGTAGTTGTTGACTGGACGTGCTAAAAAAGTCAAAAAACTAGTTTTAGTAAAACGAGCATATCTAACTCATTTCTTAACAGAATTCAGATCTTAAAAATCATTTGGAAATATTAAAAGGATATCTAAAATATCATTAAAATATTTGATCTAATTCACAATATTTAAGAAACAACACTCACCAGAAGTTGTTTGAGACAAAGCTTGCAGATTTGGAGGCAACAGTTAAAGAATGAGGTCTAATTCAATTTGGAATCCTCTACATATTGATGATCTCATGGATTTGGAATTATTTTAAGTCAAGGAACATTGGAGAAAATTTTTGAAAAAATATATTATGATTCATAAATAATTATGATATGTTTATAAATGTGTTCCAGTGTAACAGTTCGTGATGTTTTAAGAGTTTGATTTGGATTGTGACATCGTCAACTCTATCTAGTTTGGTTTTTATTGTTAGTTTGTTGAGAAATAATTCATCTCTTTTTTGTTGTGGGAGAATTTATATGTGTTTTAAATTGACTAGAGTATGTAATTAATCCAACTCTAGGATTCCATCTAGAAATATTGGGTCTTCTTGAGTTGTGATGAGAGAGTATCTAGTTAGTGTTGAGTCTTGTTAGTAGTATCTTTGTTCAATCAGAAAGTTTGATATTAGTCTATTTAATCTATTTTATTTTCAATAAGAAGATGGTTATGAAAATGAATCTTATACATTGAATATTGAATGCTAATGACTAAGATTGAAGCCACTCAAGCAAGGACCACTTGAAGAACTGTGACTCCATAGAAGTTAGATGTGTAATAGTTTAGATTATTGTTTATTATGATTTACTGTTAGTAATGAGTTATTTAGGATAGATTTTGTTTCAACATATTTATTTTCATTAGTTTTAGAACAATCATCCTACAAACATTGTCGTGTTAAATAACCAGTCAACCTGCAACCACTGTTGTGTAGTTAGAATTATTTCTAGCATTGTTATCTTTTCAATTTAGTTTATTAATTTCAGTTTATTTGCTATACATAGCTGATAAAACAACCTATAAGGATTCCCTAGTGCACATACAGTGTCAAAAATCATTGAAGAAGACACGTCCTAATTTTATAATTAAATGAACCTCTTCTTAGGACATTAGATTACTCCATGGCGCATTCCAACTGGGCTAAGTGCATGACATACTACGCCAACCTTATGTATATAGTAGAGACCAATAAGCTCCTAGACCCCACAAGAAGGGTACTCCATCTTGATACCCACCATGCTCATTTATAAATAGTAACCTTTTGTTATTACAAGGTTGAGACACCATTTTCCTAGAAATCTCCCACTTATTAAACACCTTGCAAGAGCAACGAGAGGGGTAACAACATCATGTTTTAATTGCTACAGGCTAAGAGGTCCATAAAATATAAACACCATCTAAACTTCTTTGTGCTCATAGACTTAGTTAAATAATTTGCAACATCCATCAAAGTGTCTACCTTAACTAACTTCACTTTGTCATCCTTGACCATATTTCTAAACAAATGGTATTATACATCAATGTACTTGGTCCTAGCATTAAATGTCGAGTTCTTAGCTAAGCATATCATCCTTTGACTATCATTGTACCTTATTTTATTCCAACATTTGAACATAATCTCTTAAACCAAATGGATTCTTTATAAGCATGAGTAGGTGCCATATACTTAACTTCACTAGTAGAAAAAGAAACCACAAGATGTCGCTTACTCATCCAATTGATTGCACCACTAAATAGAGTAAAACATAAGAATTGGTGGAACATCTACTATCAACATCATCTACCCAATCTAAATCCACACAACCATGAGTATCAAGAGAAATGTCATCTCCTATCAAATTTCCATGATAACACAAAGAATACTATGAATTATCCTTCAAACATCTAAAGACTATTTTAATTGTATCCTAATGGACTCTACTAGGATTAGACATGTATTTAGAAAGAATTCCCACTACTTGGGAAATGTCTAGTCTAGTGCATACCATATCAAACTTCCAAATTCTCTCTTGTAGGCCAGTCTTCTCATCTCTTTCATCTTCAATGGAGATGTAAGACATTTTGAAGTAAATAACTTTGTTCCAACTGTAAAAGGAACACATAATGGTGTAAAATATTGTGCATTAAACCAATGTAAAACTAAGCTCACATACTTACTTTGGTCACCTATAGATTTTTATTAACTCTATATCTTCTAATTTTCATCCCAAGAATTTGTTTAGCTACACAAGATCTTTCATTTCAAATTTAGCGACAAGCTAAGACTTCAATTCTGAAATAATGCATTTACCTTTACTAATGAATAACATATCATCAACATATAATGCAATAAATAGGAAATGATCACCATTAGATTTACAATAAGCATAGTAATTTAATATAAAATGCTACAATCCTAAAATCAATACATATGCATCAAATTTTCAACACCATATCCTAGGACTCTATTTGAGGCCATACAAATTATATTTCTTCAATTTACAAACCAATGTAATTTTACCCTTCATCACATAGACGTGGTGCTCTAGCTATGTCGTATAAATATCCTCCAAAACATCATGAAGGAAAGTAGTTTTCACATACATTTGTTCAATCTCTAAATCATAAGTAGCAATTGTTGGTTAATAGAATTGTCTTCTTAAATAAATAATTCTTATGATCCTATTAAATACCCGAATATGAATACAAATTATTAACAAATAGTTAGGTAAGTTATTAATTAACTTCACTCGGAATTTTAATAAGGTACAACTCCCTTTTATAATCAATTTTTTTATATTTTTGGATTTAAGAATGGGGTATAATTTTAACCAAAAAGTAGGAAAGGAAAACTAACATCCATGTGTCAGGACATAAATGTGATAATGGGATTTGATGCAGATAAAGAATTTCAGAACAACTAATCAACGCATAGGTTTAAAAACTAAAGATTTTTAATAAAATTATTTAAAAAGCGTATTCCAATACAAAGATTGAAATATAAGTGAATAACATATAACTTTGAATTGGTGTTTCACCACACCATGAAAGGAAATGAATGCCAAGTCAATAGATATCAAATTTGATAGTTCTGATACTTAAAGATAAGTACAAATGCCAAGATAATAAGATGAGAGGGGGAGGGGTGAATCATACAAACTTAATCTTCCATAAAAACAACAGATTCAACCTCGGTAACATATACTTCAGTAATATAACCAAAACTGCTAAACATGCAAACTAAAAAGCATATAAACATCATAACACTCATAACACCAGATTTAACATGGAAACCCAAATAGGGAAAAACCGCTGTGGGATTTCGGACCCACTAAGAAATATACTCTTCTAAAGTATTCTCGGTTAAAAGCAAATCATGTTAAAGATTACAAACACATTGCTAGATGTGACCTGGTTAAGGGATTTCCCTCAGATCTGTTAGGATCTTCACCTTGTTAGAAGTGACCTTGTTAAAGGATTTCAAAAACTCAATCAGAATGTCACCTTGCTAGAGGGTTTTACAAATAAGACTGATAAGTCAACTCGGTTAAGATATTTTCTGTCACTTCACAAAATAATGGTAATAAAAATCTATCTGCAACTTCACATCTAAAATGCTAAAGCAGATTCTTATTTGCTCAATACAATATAGACATAGAACTAATCTTGTCCATCTGTTAGGCTCTATACTTTGTTATTCAAAATAGGTCTTCAAGCTTTTGTGCTCGACAAGCACTATGTAACATCCCTGTGCATACACTTGCCCGCATACATTGTTTATCAACAGTTCCTTATTTATAAACAATAGCTAACCGCTTAATCTCCTTGATCACATTTCCCATGATCAATCATAGACATCAGATCTTCAAACTTTGACCAGGTTCAATGTATCCTTCGATCTGAAAATGTTTTACCTCACCTTGGAACTTGCATACATTTCTTGGAACTTGTGCTAGGGTATTGTGGTTCAATCTAAGCTGTAGATCTTCCTGCCAATTTTCCTTTGCCATAGATTCTTTAACAAACTTCATTCACGACATACCAATCATTTAATCATAGCCAGCTCATCAGCTTCCTTCATTAAATAATGCATGTAATCATTTAATGCATTCTATTATTACTCAGTTGCAACTCAGTAAATACTAAACTTCACTTGATAGACATTCTGATTCATTAACCGATAGCGATAACCTTAGGGTTTACAGACTAGGTTCCTTAGGGTTTACCGACTAGGTTCTTTGCTCGGTAACATAGTATAGTATTAACCTTACATATGTATGATATCAAAACAATCTAAACATCATGATCTCATCATTATCTAACTCGGTAATAGTTGCCCATTGAATAACTTATTCCTCCCCTTATTCATCATATTCTTTCTGTGTCTTTTACCGACATCTTTATACTCATCAAATCATACTTCTCAAGATATGGCAACATCATACTGAATTAGAAAATCAATTTCTTGACATCAATGACAAAATAATAATATTAAGACAGTAAAACATCCTTAATCAGTTATATCCATAATCATCAACAACCTTCTCAATATCCTTATTGAAATGCCAGCAATCTCTCCTTGCTTGTTATAATGCCAACAATCTCCCCCTTTGGCATTGATGGCAAAACCAATTGATTTGACCTAATTGATTTGGATTGCTGTGAGATTTTGAAATGTTGAAATGCTCTCCTTCTATCATTAGAATTCTCCCCCATACATTAGTCTTCTCTTCTTTTCTCTTCAATCTTGATTTTTCCTCAGTCTTCTCCCCCTTTGACAACAATGCCAAAAAGTAAAGAACTAAAACATAATTTCTTCCTGTATAAAGTCATTTCCTACTGTTATGTATCAACTTAGTCTCGGTCAGAGCATTTATGTCTTCAATTCCTATTCCATGTATTGTTTCCTACACAACTTTAGAAAACATCCTAAAGTGTGTAAATTAGCATCAACTCCTAAAAGATATTTTGTAGAGTCATAGAATTGATGCCTTCACTAAACTTGGTCAGTGAGTAGAAGATAGGGGTAGGACCCCTAACTTACTTCTGAGATACTCAAAAGTGTCCCTTGGCAGTGGCTTGGTGAAGATATCTGCTATTTGTTCCTTTGTGCTAACATACTCCAACACCACTTTCTTCTCTTGAGCTTCTTCTCTAAGATAATGATATTTGATAGAGATGTGCTTTGTCTTAGAGTGCATAACAGGATTCTTTGAAATGTTAATGGTACTAGTATTGCCACATAATATAGTTACTGGCTCAATAACTTTTGCATTTATACCTTCCAACAATTGTTTGATCCATGCTATGTTGGTACAATTCAATGCTGCAGCAACGTATTCAGCTTCTGCTATTGACTGTGAAACACATCCTTGTTTCTTGCTAAGCCAACTCACTAGTCTTTCTCCTAAAAAGAAAGATCCTCCACTTGTGCTTTTCCTGTCATCAATGTTGCCTGCCCAATTAGCATCAGTATAAACTTTTAAATCAAAATCATTTTTTTTCTAATATACTAAGCCATAATCTTCAATGCCTTTCAAGTATCTGAAAATTCTCTTGATTGTTGTCATGTGTGTTTCCTTAGGATCTACAAAGAATCTTGCAACTATACCTATTGCATGTTCTATGTCTGGCCTACTGTGAACAACATATTGTAACTTATCAATCATGGATCGGTAAAGTGTCTCATCAACAGATGCAGATTCATCATTCTTTGATAGTTTACAGTTGGTAGTCATAGGAGTACTTACTGGTTTTGAATCCTCCATTCCAAATTTCTTCAAGATTTCCTTTATGTACTTGGATTGAGTAATGAAAATCTCATCTTTCATTTGTAGTATCTACAAACCGATAAAATACTTTATCTCACTGATTAATGACATCTCAAATTCTTTGCTCATTTCATTTCCAAAGTTCTTACATAGAGAGTCATTTCCACAAAATATAATGTCATCAACAAATATGGCTGAGATCAGTATTCCATTTTCATCATTCTTCATGTACATATTGTTCTTTTCACTTGTTCTTATAAAACCAATCTTGATTAAATAAGAGTGCAATCTTTCATACCATGCTCTAGGTGCTTGTTTCAAACCATATAAAGCTTTGTTCAATTTACATACCTAATCTTTATTATTGTCTTCAGCAAATCCTTCAGGTTGTTCAATAAAAACTTCTTCTTCTAATATACCATTCAGAAATACAGATTTGACATCCATTTGATATACCTTAAAATTCTTCTAAGCAGCATATGCCAACAATGTTCTTACTCCTTCTAGTCTAGCCACAGGTGCAAAAGTCTCACCATAACCGATTCCTTCTTCTTAGGCATAACCTTTGCAAACTAGTCTTGCTTTATTTTGAATGACCTCACCTTTTTCATTTAGCTTGTTTCTGAAAATCCACTTTGTACCAATTACATTTTTGTCCTTCGGTCTTGCGATTAGTGTCCATGTGTCATTCTTCTTGATTTGATCAATCTCTTCTGTCATAGCATTTATCCAATCTTTACTGTTAAATGCCTCTTTCACTATTCTTGGTTCAAATTCAGATATCAGACATGTGTTATGTCTCAGTTTGTTCCTTGTCATCACTAGATCATCCTTATCTCCTATAATCTGACTTGGTGCATGATGTCTTCTGACATATTTGGCTAATATAGGCTTGGTAGGCCCTGTATGATCTTCTTCATCACACGGTAACTGAATATTCTCTTCATTTCCTTCTGCAGTTTTCTCGGTAGGACTTGTCGGTTGAACATAGACAAATTCATCATAATCTTCTGGTTCTTTGGAATTTCCTTCATCATTTATTTCTGCAAATTCATCAATTTTCACATTTGCACTTTCTACTATTTTGTTAGATGATTTGATCATACATTTAAATGCTTTACTTCTAGAAGAATAACCAAGAAATGTTCCTTCTTCACTTTTTTTATCAAACTTGCCATTTCTATCATCCTTGTGTATATAACATCTACTTCCAAAGATTTTAAAATAACTCACATTAGGTTTCTTGTCATACCAGATTTCATAAGGTGTCTTCAAAGTACCTTTCTTCAGTTGTACTTGGTTTAGGGTGTAAACTGTTGTGCTTATTGCTTCTCTCCAAAATGTTTGTGGCACTTTCTTTTCAATCATCAGGGTTCTAGCACAATCCACAATAGATCTGTTTCTTCTCTCAGATATTCCATTTTCTTATGGAGTTCTCGGTGCAGAGACTTGTCTTTTTATACCATGATCATTGCAAAATAAGTTGAACTCATCAGATGTGAACTCTCCTCCTCTATCTGATCTAAGACATTTCAGTTGTCTTCCTGTTTCATTTTCAACTCTTGCCTTGTACCATTTAAACATTTGAAAAGCTTCTGATTTTTCTTTTAAAAACATAACTGACATCATCCTTGAGTAATCATCCACAAATAATATGAAATATTTATCACCATAATAAGTTTGAACTTTCATAGGACCACAAAGATCAGTGTGCACAAGATCTAAAATTCCCTTAGAAGTGTAAGACTTACTTATAAAGCTTGATCTTGTCATTTTGCCCATCTGGCATCCTTTGCACATAGAATTCTCAGGTTTTTAAAGACTCGATAGACCTCTTACTCGGTGCTTCTTGCTTATTTTGATCAGATTATCAAAATTTACATAACAAAACCTTTGATGCCATAACTAGGTATCATCTATCTTTGCATACAGACATTTATTCCAAGTTGAGTCAAGGTGAAATGTGTTACCTTTTGTTTGTGTCCTAGTAGCAGCTAACTTTCCATTCTTGTCATGAACTTTGACAATTCCTTTCTGAAATTTTATTCGGTATGTTGTATTGTTTAGTTGTGCTACACTCAACAAATTGTATTTCAAACCTTCAACCCAATAAACATCATTGCATCTTGCATTGTCAAGAAGTGTTATGGATCCTTTACCTTTTACTAGACATGGTGCATCATTACCAAATCTTACATAGCCTCCATCATAGTCTTCTAACATAACAAACTTGTGTTTATCCCCTATCATGTGATGTGAGCATCCACTATCTATGATCCAAGAATCATAAGTATTTATGTGAGATATTAGGGCTTTCTCTTAATACCTTTCTTCATCTAATCCATCTTTGATAGCCACATAAACTACTTCTTCTGTATCAGTTTCATCTGATTTATCATCATTGGATTCCCCATCAGCTATTAAGCATGTCTTTCTATCTCTTCTGTTGAAGTCTCAGTGTCCTCTGTAATGATTATCTTTCTGTGTATCATCTCGGTAATCTCTCTTTTCAGTAGAATCTTTGTCAGGATCGTTAGAAGCCATATGTCCTATCTTATCACAATTGAAACATTTCAAAGGTAGTTTTCCTTTAAAATTACCTTTGCCTCTCAGTAACCTTCTAGCTAATAGTGCTTCAAACTCTTCTTGCTTTCTGATTTCCTCATACAGTTTGTGTACTTCCTCCATGTTCTTGCGAAATCTTTCACTTGCTCCACTATGATCTCCTTCAGAGTACTTATACTTTCTTTCATTGTAATCATTAGATTCATCAAGATGAAAAGAACTAAATGCAGATTCAACTTTATTTACCGATGACCCACTGTTATCAAAGTTACTTAACTCAAATGCATGTAGCTTACCAATAGTAGCATCTAAAGAAACTGGCATATTAGGTACAGACCTCAATTCATTGATTGTAGAGACTCAGATTGCATAAGCTGGTAGAAGGGTTCTTAACAACTTACTTGTTATATCCTTTTCTTCAATAGTTCCACCTGCTCTTTTGATTTGATTGACAATCTCCTTTAGTCTTGTACTATACTGGGTTATGTTCTCACCTTCATTCATCCTCATAGATTCAAGTTTTCCTCTTAGACTATCCACTTTTTCTCTTTGAACATGTTCATCTCCTCCATACACAGATATGAGCTTTTCCCACATTGCCTTTGCATCATTGCAACCTTCTAGATCATTAAACTCTAAATCGGTCAATGCAGATGTTATTTCAATCATTGCTTGGATATGTTCTTGCTTTGCCTTTATCTCTTCCATTGTCAATGGATACGTGCTTGTTGTAATGAAATCATTCTCTAGATAATATACAACATATTCTCCAACTCTTGATACGTGCAGCTTCATCCTTTTCTGCCATGTAGAGAAACTTGACTTGTTCAGCTTCGGTGCATCCCTCTTATACATCTTTGGATCTTTTCCTCAAGTACCTGTAAAATTTTTCTTCTGAAGTCCAAAGCTCTGACACGAATTGATAGTTATGATACTTAAAGATAAGTACAGATGCCATGCTAATAAGATGAGAGGGGGGGGTGAATCATACAAACTTAATCTTCCATAAAAACAACAGATTCAACCTCAGTAACATATACTTCAGTAATATAACCAAAACTGCTAAACATGCAAACTAAAAAGCATATAAACATCATAACACTCATAACACCATATTTCAGACCCACTAAGAAATATACTCTTCTAGAGTATGCTCGGTTAAAAGTAAATCCTGTTAAAGATTACAAACACATTGCTAGATATGACCCGATTAAGGGATTTCCCTCAGATCTATTAGGATCTTCACCTTGTTAGAAGTGACCTTGTTAAAGGATTTCAAACACTCAATCAAAATGTCACCTTGCTAGAGGGTTTTACAAATAAGACTGTTAAGTCCACTCAGTTAAGAGATTTTTTGTCACTTCACAAAATAACAATAATAAAAATCTATCTGCAACTTCACATCTGAAATGCTAAAGCAGATTCTTATTTGCTCAATACAATATAATCATAGAACTAATCTTGTCCATTTGCTGGGCTCTATACTTTGTTATTCAAAATAGGTCTTCAAGCTTCTATGCTCGGTAATCACTATGTAGCATCCCTATGCATACACTTGCCCACATACATTGTTTATCAATAGTTCCTTATTTATAAACAATAGCTAACCGCTTAATCTCCTTGATCACATTTCCCATGATCAATCATAGCCATCAGATCTTCAAACTTTGACTAGGTTCAATGTATCCTTCGATCTGAAAACGTTTTACCCTACCTTGGAACTTGTGCTAGGGTATTGCAGTTCAATCTGAGTTGTAGATCTTCATGTTGATTTTCCTTTGCCATAGATTCTTTAACAAACTTCATTCATGGCATACCAATTATTTAATCATAGCCAGCTCATCAGCTTCCTTCATTAAATAATGCATGTAATCATTTAATGCATTCTGTTATTACTTGGTTGCAACTCGGTAAATACTAAACTTCACTCGGTAGACATTTTGCCTTCATTAACGGATAGCGATAACCTTAGGGTTTACCGACTAGGTTCCTTAGGGTTTACCGACTAGGTTCTTTGCTCGGTAACATAGTATAGTATTAACCTTACATATGTATGATATCAAAACAATTTAAACATCATGATCTCATCAGTGTCTAACTCGGTAATAGTTACCCATTGAATAACTTATTCCTCCCCTTATTCATCATATTCTTTCTGTGTCTTTTACCGACATCTTTATACTCATCAAATCATACTTCTCAAGATATGGCAATAGCATACTGAATTGGAAAATCAATTTCTTGACATCAATAACAAAATAATAATATTAAGACAGTAAAACATCCTTAATCAGTTATATCCATAATCATCAACAACCTTCTCAATATCCTTATTGAAATGCCAACAATCTCTCCTTGCTTGTTATAATGCCAACAAAATTTACACAAAAATAATAAGTAGAGATTCATTGAAGCACAAAGACTTGCAACTAATTATCAAAACATAACATCCAATTTCACATGCACACGAACTTGTGAATCCTCTCAGAATGGGAAAATTTTTATTTTTTCCTTCTTTTAATAGTTTTTCGCTAACATATTGTACAATGTGTTGGGAATAAAAAATTTGAACTCTTCAAATTTCCTTGGACTACATAATTAAATATTTTTAAAAGTAACTACCATCAAAGTCTTGAAACCAATTCTTTAAAAGAACACCATTAAAAGTTTAATACAATTGATTCTTTAATACAATTAAAACTTTATAAACTTTTTAAGTTCAAAATAAAAAATGTGGATATTTATGAGGTGACAAGTCTTGTGGATCCACATTAGCTCTATCCATAAGGACCTATTGAGCAGTTGTTACATGTGCCTTGTAATTCTTCAACGCCTGAGTGACACCTAGAATTTTGGTATGTTGAGAAATATTCACATTTTTGGTTTTGAGCTTCCAGAGAGCTTTGTCGTCATGGATGTTGCCAATTTTAGCAATGAAATTGGATGGATGACTCTCATACCATGACATAGCAACATCAATTCTTGTTGATTTCTTCATGTTTTTCATGTAGAAGACTTGATCATCTAAATGTGCATCTACATTTTTATAAAATTCCTCTTTTATCTCATCTACAATAGCATCACCTTAGTTATCTTAAATCTTCTTTAGTTACCACTTGATGTCTGAAAATTATTTGAGAAGGTCAACATAGACATGGTTGCATTCCTTTGGAAACTTACTCTATTCCTTGATATTTTTCTTTAGGAAGTAATCCTTCCACTCAAAGCTTTCCCCCCATATATTGGATCTAGGATCATCTGCAACTTGGATGATTTTCTTTGTCGTTGTCTTATCTAAGCCCATGTCTAGGACTTCTTTGAGCTCTTGATCAGCTTACAACCAAAGATACTCTTCATGTTTGGTATTTACTATCTTAGTGTAGATAGAATATACATTTTTGAGTTGCTTGATAAAAGTAGGCCCTTTGGCTTTCAAATATTTCAGTCATTCCTTAGTAATTATACCATAAGAGCTATCCTTCTACACTTTGTTAATCATCTCTTTCCCAGTTGTTGAGCTCGAGACAATGCAAACACTTGCCTAACTGATTGGTTGAGGCAGAGGATCCACTAATGATTTCAAGCAACTTGTAAGTAGATCTACAAATTTCTTTAGCTCATTTTTATCTTGTTTATTTTTTTCTATTATCTTCACAAATCTAGAAGAAGTCATTTGAATTTATACACATCCTCATCTCTACTAGGGTGCCCCAAATTGTTGAGAATTAGTGTTCACATAGGTGTTAATTAGTTGTATAAAATAAGTATTATAATATTAAGTTGTTGAAAAACAATTCAATATTATTAATAGTCACATAATAAGTTGATAGGTTTGTTGAGCATTGGGAATATCAAATCATTCCCATAGGTTATTTGTTATGTATATGTATACGTATATGTATATGTATATGTATATGTATATGTATATGTGTATGTGTATGTGTATGTGTATGTGTATGTGTATGTGTATGTGTATGCACACACACACACACACACACACACACACACACACACACACACATGTGTGTGTGTGTATATACATATGTATATATGTGTGTATGTGTGTGTGTGTGCATATGTATATATACTGTATACATATATACATATATAATATTAATGGTTTGAAGATAATTAATTGAATAAGCAATTATTTAATTAATCCCCCTTCCCAAATTAATTGAATTCATTAGCAATTTGATTAAATTCTCCCATTCATCTACTTATTAATAAATCTAAGGATTTATTTAATAGGTTCATTTCAATGGTCCCCTTTGATTAATTAATTCAAACTAATTAATCCTCCCCCCATTTAAATCAATTCTTCTAATCTCCTAATTAATTAAAACAAATCAATTTATGAGTTGTTGAAAGTTAATTAGCCTTTTCCTATTATTGAATTCAAATTACCCACATGCATCCTAACTTCTAACCACCTAACCTAACCATCCCCTAATCTAACCCATTCCACCTAACTTTGGGTTTAATTAACCCTATCCTATCTTGCACATCCTAACCTCCTTATCCTAACCTCATACGATATGGATATTCTCCCCTTGAGACACATGGCACTTTGGCCACATGTCTCCTCTCTTGGACACTTTCCCTCTTATGAGCAAGGCTCCTTGACACTTGTCACCACAGAGATGACAAATGTCCCTTCCTCCAACCTCTTCTCCAACCTCCTCCAATTTCACCCTTGATATCTTCAGACTCAATCTTGACCATTGATTCCTGCCACCTCACCCCTAGCCTTGGAAATGCAATAAATATCCCCCATTTTGAAGCACAAAGTGTCCCATCTCATATCAATTTAGTCATTGTTACTATAGGCATATCCATTCTAGTATATCATTTGAGCATTGTTATTATAGGCAATTATCTAGTTTAATTTGATCATTTTCTAGCATAATTGTTGAATCATGTAGCTTAATCAATCTCTTTTCTAGCTTAATTGCATCATCATCATAGCTTAATCATGCATATCATTAGCTTAATTAGACTCTTGGATCAATCCAGCATAACCAATCTCATCTAGTTTGCATATCATCATCATTTCAAATCCTCCGTCTAGGTGTAGTCAAGTCACTGGGATTGCTTATCCATATCTGAGAGAAAATTCATGCTCGCATCTCTTAGGAGGTGATAGGTCGCTTTGTCATGGTTTATCTTTCATTTGCTTTTAATTTGCTAACCATGCTTGTAATGATCTATTGAGTGTTTGTGTTGCAATTGCAGGTACCATACTTCACAGACACGACATATATGTATACATATACATATATATGTATGTATATATAATGAATTTGAATGAGGGGGAGTGAAGCACATATTATTGTTTTTTATTAGATTTTCTCTCATGGTATGAGAGCAAGAAGATGAGGGCAAAATTTAAGGTTGCAAAAATAATTATGTGAAGATCTGTAGCTTTTGGAAAACCCATAGCAGTATAATTGATTATTATTAAGCACTGTAATTGTATGATATGCGCATTCCCTCATTTGGTTTTTCTTGTGTTGGCTGCCCCCACATTTATTGATTCAAATCATCGGTTGGCAGTTTGAGTTTTGTGACCGGCATTTTGTTTGTATGGTTCTTTTTCATATGTGGTATTAAATTTGGACCTTTTATACATTACCAAGTAGGTTGTGGTTGAATCCAGATCAATTTTTGGCCCAAAGGCTCGTTTGAAGCTTTGTTTTGTTTGCAGATGAATTTATTCTTGGCCGGTGCTTCCAAGTTTATCAGGCACTATTTCTTTAATTTCTAGGTGTATGTTGTTAAAGTGTTGAGCGTGAGGGAAATCGTGCGGTTGTGAAGATATGGTATAGTGACATTTGCACTGTTGAGATAGGGGTTCAATAATAGGTTCAATGACATATCTATATGCAAGACATGTTGTAAGGGAGGATGTGGCTTGAAGAGCTTGGTGATAGTTCTTGTTGAGAGGAGTCTTCAGTGTTGTGGTGGAGAAATGAAATTGCTAATTGATTCCTCATTGGTCTTGTTGACTGAGGTGGCAATGAAGAGGCAAGTTATTCATGAGTCAAAGTTGTCTTTTAATCATTTCTAATTTTTATTGAAGTTAAGTTCTTATTATAGATATTGTGTTACAGTCCAAAAAATTTAGTAAAATGTTGTGTGTTGTCAAGGTGTGTCATTTTATTTAAAATAATGTTCATTCAAGAGTCATTATTTGTCATAATAAAAAAGGGGTCATTGTTTCAAATGTAAGAGGGTGCATTATCGCTAGTACGCGATGTCCATTTTGAGGGGGTCAAATAGTATTTCCTTAAATGAAGAAAAATAGTGTGTTGATAGAGAAATTTGACGATTCAAAATTTTACACCTCGCAGATCAAGTTACAATTGATCCTTATTGAAAAGTATCTATGCGATGTGGTAAGTGGAGAAATGACAAAATCAATTGATGTTTATGAACTTGCAAAGTGGACTGCTAAGGATCAAAGGGCAATAGCTCTAATTGGTCTTGGACTGTCAAATGCTTACCTTCATCATATCAACTTAAAAAACACCTCAAAGGAAGTGTGGGATGGTTTGAATGCTTTGTTTGGATCACAAGCAACGACCGCAAAGACGAGCTTAAAGAAGAAATTGTTTGGGCTAAAAATGGTGGAAGGAGATAATATTGTTCAACATATCAATAAGTTTCATTCTTTGTTGAATCAACTAGTCGGGATCAACGCTACAGTGGATGATGATGATGTTAAAGCTATTTTGTTATATATCATGACTCCTAGTTATAGTAATATTGCATTCACATTGAAAAAAGTAAATGCTAGCCTAGAAGATACAATATTTGATGCTCTGCAAAAAGGATTAGAAAATCTGTTTGATAGCAACACATAAGAGCATAAGAAACAAACGTTAGTGTTAGCAACAAAAGATTATCCTAAACAGGCATATCAAGGGAGATATTAAGCATGAAATAGAAAGCATACAAACATAGAATAGATAAACTATACTCCTCCAAATGCTAATAAAGATGCTCATAGTTGCTCCTCCCTTGTTCCTCTCCTCTTCAAGTTCCACATGAGTGTAGCTCTCGGCTTTTAACACTAGCCATGGATGCCATATGGAGATTCAAGATGGTTGAATATGATAAACAAATGCTATGCAAGTGTAGATAGTGATGCTATGAAAGAGATCTATGCTAATACCAGTATAACAACAATACTCTAATGATTCCTTCTTTGCTTGAGGAGAAGGGTTCTATTTATAGAAGAAATGGGGAAATGAAGGGTTAAGATTGAGCAATCTTAACAAGGGTTAGGATTGAAAGATATTCAATCCATGTGAGACTTTCAATCCAATCCCATGTTGACAAGTGTCACCATGAGGAGGCTTGAGAGGAGAGATAAGGAGCATTAAATGCTTGAGGGGACATGATGGTTACCCTAGGGGGTTGGGTTAGGGTTAGGTTAATGGATATTCCTTTTATCCAAGAGATAAATGAATGTGCAAGGGTTAAATGGCTGCCTTAGTCAAAGAAATAAATGCTTTGAAGAGACCCATGAGTCAAAAGGATGGTTAAGTTAGAGGAAAGTCTCTAACCAAAGGTAAAAGGTGAGTTAACCATAAATGGTTATGTAAGAGTCTTTAATGGTTTGGAAGACTTTAGAGGTTAACCATTTGAAGGCATAAAGCCTTTAATGGTTATTGAAGACTTTGGAGGTTTTTGAGAAGTGACTTCCTTTTACTTAGGAATGTGACAATGATTAGGATAGGATTAGGCTAATTAGAAGGAGTTAGAAGAATCTAGAAGGGATTTAGGCATGCAAGTGGATTTTGTAGGAGAATGCAAGTGGGAGGAATTTTGGGATTTTCAATTGAAATAAAATCATTTATTTCAATTAAATGGTGTAATTTGCATTTGGATAGATATTTAAATAAATATTAATTACGTCGAAGGTGTTCCCTTATTTGAGATGCACTTGCTGATATTAAAAATCAATGGTCCACCTTAGCCAAAGGACATGCAAGACCAGTGGAGGTTTTATAGCCATTAGATACATTTTACTTGTGCATTAAGGCAATGTTCATAGTACAACCCACTTTACGCAAGCTTTAGAGTACATGGGCATGGGATTCAACGACCGTTTAATGTTTTTGGTAGTACATCAACGCTTTCACTCCCCAGCCAATGCAAAATCCAAGTCAATCAATTCTCGGGGAACCTCACCCACGTAACAGTTATTATTTGTTGGGGAGTAGTTTTATTATTTTTAATACTATTAACTATTACATATATTATGTGCAACATGTTAGATTACATAGGCACTGCACAGCTCAAATCCACATAAAATAAATTCAATTTCAAAAACTTGTAATTAAAAACTGAGCGTGCTCATGGTTCCTACCTCTCTCTTTTTAATGTGCATATTCATCGATTAATTTAATTGATCTATAATATATTATTATAATTGTATTTTCTATATATATTTTATATTATAACTTATTAAATCTAATTTTAAAACTCTTAAAATTATATATTTAGTTTATGTAAGATTAATATTATAATTACAGTTATTATTATAAATGTAAACATTACAATAATATAATTATATACTTGAATATATTTATGTTGGCAATTTTTTTTTAATGTGACCAAATTTGAAGTTTGAATCTTCGTGATTGCCTTACTAATGAAGTATTTCTACCACAACATTAAATGTTCGAAGATATATATTTTATTATTTTATTTTATTTATATATAATATTATACAATAATTATAACATTTAAATTATAAATATAATATCTAAATGGTTAATTATATATTTAAAACATTTTCAATACTTTTTCAAGATTGTAATAATTATTATGGTTTATTACATAATAAATACATCATTATATATAAATCAATTTAAATATAAAAAGAATTTAATTATTTTATTCTAAAAATATATTTATATTTACATTATATAAATGTATATGTAGCATTCAATAATTATTATAATTATAATATAAAAATTATATAAATTAAATATATAGTTTCAATTGGTTTTTAAATTACATATAATAATTTATAATACATAGAAATATATAATAAATACAATTATAATATAATATTATACATAATTAAACAACATATATATATATATATATATATATATATATCTTTCTCTCGATTTGTATCTATTTCTCTATCTATCATTTTTATCCCTATCTCTCCCTCTCACTCCCTATCCCTTTGTCCCTATTTATTTATGTATCTCTGGACCACTCATATACACATACTCTCCCTATTTCTTCCTCCCTATCTATATTTGTAACTCTACCTCTCTAACTTCCCCCCTATATCTCTTTCTCCCTTTACGTCTCTCTTTATTACTTGTTTATGTCACCTTCTTTCTCTCTCACTCATTCCCCCTATATCTCTATTTCCTTATCTCTACTTGTCCCTCTCTATCTATATCTCACTAGTTATTTCTATCATTTTTCAAAAATAGGTTGTAAGCATTAAATGTTGGAAATATATTTGTTTTTGGATGTTGGAAATCATATAAGCATTTTCATATGCTTGGTTCTAGTTTTTCTGTTTTGGAATACCAAATCACATTTCAAAAAGAGAAATCAAACAAACGACAGATGTAGCGTGTATTACAAGTGCCTTTCACTTTGCCTACAATAAATTTTTCAGGATTTCATCATCTTCATCTTCCTTGTACACTCAAAGAAATTTGATGATCTCAGTGTGATCTCAACCTGTGACCAATAATATGTAACTAACAAGTGCAAGCTATTAAACCACACCATTCTACTATAATGATTATTGGCATGGTAACAATAACATTTTTAATGATAACATTTAGATAAGAAGGAATATTTTTCACTAAATCCAGACTTTGCACAGAATCCCCTTCAAACTTGTAGTAGAACAGTTGGTATCACACACTTATTTGCAAAATAAATTTATGTTTCGTAAGTTTTATATTTTACTGAATGTTGAGCATTTTCTTTCTTTCACTTAAATAGTCAACCCTCCATTAGCTAGTCTCAAACATAAAAAATTTATACCTACAGTTAGCTTTTTTTTATATAAGAAACCATTAATTGACAAACAATATTTACTGTTACCTACTAGATTAAATACATATGTAAATAGTATGTTTTCAATAAAAATATATATTTTAATTATTTATTAATTTAATGTTTTTTAGTATTAATTATTAATTTTAAAAATTGTTATTTTATTAATATTTAGATTTCAATATATTTTAATTTGGGCTTCGACCCTAGCTCACCTGGTCGTGGATCGCAACTTAAGGCGTGGGTATGCTCCCCATGGTCTTGAGTTCGAGTCCCCGGCTGTGTTAACTCTGTGTGTGTTGCTACCTTGTGAGTGGGTTGTAC